>NC_136430.1:326040999-328505999 GCF_052849685.1 Lactuca virosa
AGTAATTCAAGTTAGAAGTTGAATTATAAGAATATTGGACAATTACAATGTCTATATATGACACAAAACGATGTAGTATGGTGAATTTGGGTACCTAAGCTTATATACCCTTAAAGGTATATTCACTTTTCCTATATATATATATATATATATATATATATATATATATATATATATATATATATATATATATATATATATATATATATATATATATATATATATATATATATATTGCTTTCATGACCCCAAAATGTAATCGCCTTTCTTTTAGGCAACTGGCTAGTACCTCATTTAGATTTGGAAAACTCTTTCACAAATTTTTTATAGACCGTGGGTGTGTTTGACAAAATTAATTAGATGTTGTAGGTTTTATTTATATATGATTGACCGGAAAAAGTACCCGATATTTTTTAAAACATGTAAAATTACATAAAATAATATTTTTGTAAAATATAAAATAAAAATATAAATTCATAAAAAGTAATGAAGTAAATTTGCAAAAATTTAATTTTTTTTTGTTAAATGCTGATTAAAATAGTATTTGAATTTGTTGATTTTTGTTTAAACTACAAACCAGAACTTTCTCTTACAAACAATTTTTTTTTTCCATAAGTGTTTTTTCTTCAAAACTAAAAAAAAAAAAAGCTTTCAATAGCTATTTAGCGAACACACCCTCCTACAAGTATTACGATTTTAGACCAGGAATATGCATAATTCTCTATACATGAAAGAAGCATAAATAATGTGGTTTTGAAAATGGGTTTTGGGAAAATGACCCAATTTACAGGAACCCATGCTTAAAAGGGCCTTGAGTCCTTACAACTTAGAAGTTATAATTACAACTGTTAACAGTATAAGCCTAGTGAACCATTGCAATTTGGCTTTCCGAATATTAAAGCGCTAGTTGCCAGACCGAACATGATGAATAGTTTAATAGTAAAAATTGAATAAAGTGGAAGTATTAGATATTTAATGGATTAAATTCGATTATAACTAGATGTTATATTGTCATTTGCTGGTTATGAATTTTAAGGGAAAAATGTTTCTTTTTCTTTTTGAAGTTTAAAATAATGTTGTATTGAACATTTTTCTAAAGTTTAAGTATATTATAGAAAAAATATGATTGAGTTTTATGAAAATTAGAATAATTATTAGTGAATCCATTAATTAAACTCTGTAGAGTTTAATATATTATGGATTACCTTTTAATATATGAGCTGCAACCATCCAATTATCCACTGTTTGTTAGGATTTTGGGGATGTAAATTTAACATTTCATCCTTTAATTTACATATAAAATAATCTTTTTATTATATATAATAATATCAGTTATACCTTTTTTTAAATTAAATAACGTATGCGACTGATTAAATTGTAATTAATATTTTGTGTTATGTAATGTCTAAAAAATTAAAGGAAATTAAGAAAGTTAATAGCATGACAATAATAGATATACATATTTGAAATGTGAATCATGTGATTGATAAATCAATTTATCTATATTATAATTGAACGAATATTGAACTATGTTTACTCCATCAGACTTGTCATAGTGTGAAGCCTCTTATATCTAAGAAAAAACTTGAATCTTGACTTCAAGAAAAAAAGACAATAATATATGGTTGGACTAAAATCTATTAAAAAAAGAGTAAATTACACGAATGTCCCTATGGTTTGGAGTAATTTGCGCGCTTGATCCCTAACTTATTTTTTTAACTCGGAAGGTCCCTACTATTTGTTTTTGTTACGCGCTTGGTCTCTACTGTTTGTTTTTGTTACGCGCTTGGTCATGTCTTATTTGAAAAGACTATTATGTAAATAAAGAAAAATGGTGGGGTAGGTAAGGTAATGTGAGGGGGTGGGATTGGGGGTGTGTTTATTTAAATAAATTAAAAATGAAGTGCAAAATAGTCTTTTTAGGTAAGACAAGGACAAAGCGCGTAACAAAAACAAACAGTAGGGACCTTCCGAGTTAAAAAAAATAAGTTAGGGACCAAACACGCAAATTACCGTAAACCATAGGGACCATTCGTGTAATTTACTCTAAAAAAAATTATATATGTGATTCAAAGTTTCCATAAACTTACGTCACACAACATAATGCACCTTATCACTTTTGATAGTATATCTATTTGTTTTTTGTAAATTAAATGTCTTTGCATCCCTCTTAATTTGTCTCCCTTATAAAAACTTATTTCAAAAACAACCAGCTTCTACCTTCATCCCTATCATGCTTACAAATTATACTCTTGATGCACTCGTATTTAAATTTTCCTAGGTTATTATAGCACCAAAAATATGGACTAGAAATTTGGAGGGCTAGAAACTTTGACATTTAGAAAGATTATATGAGACATTAAATTAATGAACCGGATGTTGAAGAATATACATTGACGAAAATTTAGGTTTAAAAAAGATGATTTTATTAGTCATTTTAAGTTTGGGCATAGTTTGTGTTTTTATTGAACACATCTTGGATTGGGCTTATTGTTGGGTCAACATGATAGATTATTTTAAGTTTGGGCATAATTTGTGTTTTGGGCCAACATGATAGATTATTTATTAATCGGGTCTACATCATGAATTAATATTATTCAAGTTTTGGGTTCATTTTATTGTAGTGGGCTCATATTATAGAATTGGGCCTATTGTTGGGTTTATGCCCCATCAGAATAATTCATGTTGCCATTTTTCATATTTGAACTTGGGTATATCCGCATATGATCCAAAACCAATTCTATTAGGATTAAGAGCGCGTTTGATTGACAGGAAATGAATAGAATTCGAGGAAAAAGGATTCCAACCCCCTCGAATTCTTGTGTGTGGTTCAACTTTAAGGAAGAAAAATGAATCCTAAATGAGAAAACATTCCTTCATAAGGAGGAAAATACTTTCTTTCAACAAAATGATGGAAATAACTCCAAACCATCAAGGAAAGTGAAACATTACCATTATACCCCTTTTATTTTAACGAAACCGTTCTAAAAACGAAAACCCTATCTCACGTATTCATCAAAATCAAACTGCAGCCGACACACACTCAAATCATCTTCTCATTTGTTCGTCAAAATCGAATTGCAGCCGACAACACACTCAACTCGTCTTCTCCATCTCTTCGCCAGGTATGTGCATCACTATAGCTATCAATCTAAATCTCAATGTCTCCCACTCTCGCTCTCTGGCACTCTTTCTCTCCTCTCGTAAATTCCTGTGAAATCGATGGTGTTTATCTTCCTGAAAATTTATTGAACCCCGTTTCTTGCTGTGAAAATCCATATATGTGAAAAATCGAGTATGTGAAAGTTGAAATTGTGCTGTTTATCTTCCTGAAAATCAATTTTAGTGAAAACCAAATTTGTTATTTATCAATTTTATGTTAAGGTCGATTCCGAAGAACATTGTGTTACCGTTGAGGATCCGGTTTGGGAGGCGTACCTACAGGTACATCATATTATAATATTTGTATTTTTATAGTTTATAATGAAGCAACTATATGGAAATATTTTGTTTTTTTATAAATTATCATGTTGGTAAATAGGTTCATTAAGAAGTGATTAGATGGAAACACAAATCATTTCCTTACTATGAAGATCTTTGCATTGTTTTTGGAAAAGACCGAGCTCAAGGAAATAGAGCTAGATATTTCATTGAGATGGAGCAAGATGTGAACTTAGAAGAAGAAATACAAGAGTCGGATGATGATTTCGTTGAATCTGAGGAAATTAGCCATAATACAACTATGCAAAATGAGAAAACTTCACCAAGTGTTCGCTCTAATAAGAGGAAGCGTCATACCGATGATGTGTTCCATAATGCAGTTGGTTTGATTACCGAAAGTATTAAAAAAATATCGAAGGACTTGAGTCAAGGTATTAAATTTTACATGACGATCAACGAACTGAGTGAGAAGATCCCTCTGAAGATTTTGAAGATGAATTCATTAAGTCAAGTCGAGAAGTTCAAACCTTTGACCAAGATAAGAAATGCTCCTAGAAACGTACAAAACTTTTGGCAAATTGAAGAAGACGATAGAAAGGTTTGGGTCAAATACATTTTGGAAGGGTAGTATTATTAATTAGTGTCACACCCCAAAACCGGAACGGCGAAAACGTTCGGGGGTGGAGGACGTCATGTTCAGTATCACAACAATGCAAAGTAGTAAACAAGCAACAACATCATCCATTGCATTAATAATATAATTTCATACAAGTGTGTTCTGTCAAGTTATATAGACACCAAAAATATGAATCAAAATAAAAGATGAGTCTTGAACGAGCTCCATCTTCTCAAAACCTGGCACCGGTACCTGTCTACTGGTGACCTGAGAATACAAGTTATTTTGAAAGAGTTTATCAGCTTTAAAGCTGGTGAGATCATAAGTATATTAGTGTTTGTATTTGTATGAAAGTGTTTGTAAGTCTGTATTGTACAAGTTTGAAAATGTTTGTAAAAGTTTATAATTGTTTGAATTCCCCTAGAAAACCTTATGTTTCCTACTAAAAGTAGCCTTCTACCAAGGCATCTAGTATCTGTGTGTGTCTCTTGTAAGAGTGTGTATTTTCCCAAATCCGACTATCATTAACCAAAAATATAGTTTTTACATTATTGTTTATTGTGTGAAGATCACAAAGTAAATGTAATGGGGAAATGAAATAGTACTGTAGTGTTGTATTAAGTAACTACTGATGTACTAACTACCTTAAACCAATTGTTATTTAAAGTACCATGTGATCGGCCTGTATCCTGCTACCGACTCTAGAAAAACGACGATGCAAGACGTCGTAAGAAATGACGTTTGGCACCCGTAGACTTGCAAGTCCCACTGTAGCGAGCAGCAAGGTGTAGGATAGTCAATCCAGTATAGATATATACACAAACTCATACGCTCCCCACTTAAGGAGATTCTGGATACAAAACGGTCATGACATGTAGTGCCATGCCCCGTTACGTGGCTCACAAAACTGTAGTAATGTTCTAGTATATGTATGTGCTAGCTGTATTGTGTGTTCTCTCCCTGTCTAGCATGTATGTATGTTCTCTCTGTATAGTATTGTTTGTTTCTCATCATAGTATTCTGTTGTTTGTTTCTCATCATAGTATTCTCTATCTGTATGTTATTGACTCATGTATGAACTGACTCATTGTATGCTTCACTGTTCTAGTAATAGTATTAGTATCTCCCTAAACTATACCTATTATAGTTTACTAGTAATGTTGTTTGAATGTATGAACATGTTTGTATACCTTTGCTACCCAAAGGTATTGAACTGAATGAAGTAACCTTTTATATCTATACACATATACATGATATATAACTAGGATTCAAACGACCTTCGGACAGATAACCTGAATACCCTAAGTCCACAACCAAACAAGGAACAGGAAGTAAGGTGAGCTATCAGTCCTAAGTCCTTTCAATCCTACTTATATAACTATATCTATATAGATACACAGAATATAAGTTAAAAGATTTTAATAAAAGTATTTGATATGAAAAAGAGTTTGTAAAACAGTTTGAAGTAAAACAGTTTGCTAATACCGTTTGAAAAGTAAGAAATCCACTTGTTTGGTAGTTATTAATCACATGTGATTGATATAATAACTATAATAGTTCAACTTGTATTCCCCTCCATAAAAGCATTTAAAAATATTTAAAAGGTTAATTAAGGGGGTATGAACTCACCTATAATGAGTGGTTTGGATGAACGGATTGTATAGGATGCTAAGTGTCAAGTGAAGACTTGAACACACACACGGATCCTATTTAACATATAATGATACATATATGAATATAATTAGTGCTTATAACAACTAATTATTTAATTAAAACCACCTTAGGGACTAGTAAACACTTATTTTGAAGTGTTACAACCATATATGATTGTATATAAGGGGTATATGGCTATACATGGGAGTGTATGGTCAAAATACACACCATTTAGGTGTGTGCGGCCAGGGTGTGCGGCCAGGGTGTGTGTGCGGCCGCACACTCCCTATGGAATGTGCCAAAACGTGTTTTAAGGCTTTAGGACTCATCTAGGAAGGTTTCTTGCTTCATGCCTTAGCCTTATATGAAGTTCATTGCCATTTTTGGACCTAAAAAGGGTGTGTGTGTGCTGCCACCATGATGTGTGCGGCCGCACACCCTTTATGAACATGATAAAATCATGTTTTTCTAGCATATCATCAAGTGTTCTTAGCATATAACCAGATATGATAAGTGTATACACGTTATAGAGGCTTGAAAGGGTGATTTAAGGTCCAAAACTAGTGTGTGTTCTTGGTGTTCTTGGTGTTCTTGACTAAAAATGGATGTTTTCATGGATCAAACCAAAGGGTTTTGCTAGTTAAGGTCGTATATCAACAAATAAAAGGAAGGATTACTACCTTTTATGAAGATCAAGATGAAGATTTGGATGATACTTGAGAGGATTTCGAGTTCTAGCTTTGAAGAAGTGAAAAAGTGTTCAAAAATGACAAGTGTTAAATATATATGGGAGAGTGTGCGGCTGGGATGGGTGTGCGGTTGGCTGTGTGCGGCTGGCTGGCCGCACACACCTTGTTTGGTGTGTTTGGCCCGATTTTGTGATGCTACACACATTCTAACCCATCCTACGACTCATATCTTGATTATACTAAGTCTCAAGCACTCATATAGACCCCAAAACTTCATTATAAAATAGCAAAACGAGGCTAACTTTGATAAAAATGCAGAATGCATAAGTTAGAAATTTCGGGTTGTCACATCATCCCCCCGTTAGAGGGAATTTGTCCCAAAATTAGAGTTAAGCAATTAAGTTATTACAAATAACTAAGTAAAAAGATGAGGATATTTCAGTTTCATCTGATCCTCTCGCTCCCAAGTGAATTCAGGTCCTCGCTTGGCGTTCCAGCGAACCTTCACTATCGGGATACGGCTTTGCTTTGTTTGCTTGACCTCTCGGTCCATGATCTCTACAGGTTCTTCCATGAAGTTGAGGCTCTCGTTGATCTCGATCTCGTCGAGTGGAATTACAAGAGTCTCGTCGGACAGACACTTTTTCAAGTTCGAGACGTGGAAAGTAGAATGTATGTTACTGAGTTCGCGCGGTAAGTTAAGTTTGTAAGCTACAGGGCCGATTCTAGCGAGAATCTCGAAAGGCCCTATGTATCTTGGATTTAGCTTTCCACGCTTTCCGAAGCGTATCAAGCCTTTCCAGGGTGAGACCTTCAATAGAACACGGTCGCCCACCTGGAATTCCAACGGTTTCCTTCGTTTATCAGCGTAGCTTTTCTGTCGGTCTCTAGAGGCTTTCAATCGTTCACGAATCTGAACGATCTTCTCTGTCGTTTCCCGAATAATCTCCGGACCCGTGAGAGTGCTTTCAGGAACTTGTCCTTTAGCTAACTGGGGATCACCCACCTCAGCCCAGCACAGAGGGGATCTGCACTTTCCGCCATAGAGGGCCTCGAATGGAGCAGCCTTTATGCTCGTGTGATAACTGTTGTTGTAGCAAAATTCGACAAGGGGTAAATGAGTATTCCATGCTTTCCCAAAGTCGATCACACAGGCTCGCAACATATCTTCCAAGGTTTGGATAGTCCTCTCACTTTGTTCGTCGGTCTATGGGTGGTAGGCTGTACTCATGTCCAGCCTAGTTCCTAGGGAACTTTGTAGCGACTGCCAGAACCTCGAAGTGAATCTACTATCTCTGTCCGAGATAATGGATATGGGAACACCGTGCAGTCGTACAATCTCCCGTATGTAAGTTCTTGTAAGCTTCTCCATCTTGTCTGTTTCTTTAATAGGCAGGAAGTGTGCGGACTTGGTCAATCTGTCGACGATGACCCATATGGTATCAAGTCCACCCGTTGTCTTGGGCAACTTGGTTATGAAGTCGATAGTGATCCGCTCCCACTTCCATTCCGGTATCTCCGGCTGTTGTAGTAGACCGGAGGGTTTCTGGTATTCGACCTTGACCTTGGCGCAAGTAAGGCATTTACTCACGAAGGTAGCAATCTCTGCTTTCATGTTAGGCCACCAGTATAGCTTTTTAAGATCCAGATACATCTTATCTGAACCTGGGTGGACGGAATAACGAGTGTTGTGCGCCTCGTTCATGACCAAGTCTCTGAAACCACCGTGTTTCGGGGTCCAGATCCGATCCATGAGATAAAAAGCTCCGCCACCCTTGACTTCCAAGTTCTTATCCATCCCTCTCAGGGATTCACCCGCCACATTTTCAGGTTTCAAAGCGTCGAGTTGAGCCTCCTTAATTTGTGTGGACAAGTGTGAATGGATAGTCATAGTCAATGATTTGACTTTACGACCAAAATATTCTTTCCGACTTAGGGCGTCAGCTACTATGTTGGCTTTACCCGGATGATAACGAATTTCGCATTCGTAATCACTGAGTAGCTCGACCCACCGTCGTTGTCTCATGTTGAGCTCCTTCTGGTCGAATATGTGTTGTAGGCTTTTGTGGTCTGTAAAGATAGTGCTTTTTGTTCCATACAGGTAGTGTCTCCAGATCTTCAAAGCAAACACAACTGCTCCTAACTCAAGATCGTGTGTAGTGTAGTTGACCTCATGTGTCTTCAGCTGTCTCGAGGCGTAGGCGATGACCTTACCTCGTTGCATCAGAACACATCCGAGCCCTTGATTCGACGCATCACAATAGACAGCGAAGTCTTCTATCCCTTTGGGGAGGGATAGTATTGGTGCGGTGCACAAGGCTCGTTTGAGCGTTTGGAACGCTCTCTCCTGCTTCTCTTCCCAGTTAAAGGCCACGCCTTTCTGGGTCAGGGTTGTAAGAGTTTTTGCAATGCGGGAGAAGTTCTGAATGAACCTGCGATAGTAGCCAGCGAGGCCTAGAAATTGACGAATTTCTATAGGCGTCTTTGGTGCTGACCAGTTCTCAATGGCCTTGATTTTGGAAGGGTCCACGTGTATTCCCTCTTCGCTAACCACGTGCCCTAAGAATTCGACTCTTCGGATCCAAAATTCGCATTTCGAGAACTTCGCATAGAGCTTCTCCGAACGCAGCGTTTCTAAGACTTGACGAAGATGTTGACTATATTCCTCCTTACTACGAGAGTAGATAAGTATGTCATCGATGAAGACGATGACGAACTGATCCAAGTAAGGACGACACACCCTATTCATTAAATCCATGAATACTGCGGGCGTGTTTGTTAATCCGAACGGCATCACTACGAATTCGTAGTGCCCATATTCGGAAGGCTGTCTTCAGAACATCCTACCCTAGCGCTCGTAGTTGGTGATATCCGGATCTTAAGTCGATTTTTGAAAAGAAATTCGCCCCTTGAAGTTGGTCAAATAAATCGTCAATACGTGGCAAAGGATAACGATTTTTGACGGTCAATTTGTTGAGCTCCCTGTAGTCGATGCACATACGAAACGATCCGTCTTTCTTCTTGACGAACAAGACTGGAGCTCCCCAGGGTGAGAAGCTTGGTCTTATAAAGCCCTTGCTGAGCAGTTCGTTAAGTTGACAGGACAGTTCTTGCATCTCTGCAAGTGCTAGACGATAGGGCGATTTGGCTACGGGGGTAGCCCCTGGAACTAAGTCGATTCTGAACTCGACTTGACGTTGCGGAGGTAATCCTGGGAGTTCTTCCGGAAAGATGTCGGGAAAGTCGCGTACTACTGGAATGTTTTGAATGTCTTTCGTTTCTTGGCTCACATCGACCACATGAGCAAGGAATGCGCGACATTCCTTTCGCAAGAATTTCTGAGCTTGAATGCTCGAGATGATACTAAGGTTAGTGTCGGGTTTGTCTCCATAAACTACTAGAGTTTCGCCTGACGGCAGATTAAGGCGAACAGCCTTTTCATAACACATGATGTCGGCACGATGAAGACTCAACCAATCCATGCCGATAATGACGTCGAAACTTTTAATTGAGATCGGCATGAGGTCGATCGAAAATGAATGGCTATCTAGTGTTAGGGTACACCCTATGTATATACTGCTAGTGCTCTCCGTCTTTCCATTAGCCATTTCTACAGTGAACGGTTCTTTAAGTGTTCGTGATTTTTGCTTAAGTAAATGAGCAAACTTTTGGTTCACGAAATTTTAAGGTAAAAAAAATTCATTTTTAGTTCAACCATAAACACCATTTAATCATTTAAACGTATATCAGAGTAAAATAGTTATCATAGTACAATTCCCAAAATCATAGAGTGCGGAAACATGGGTGGATGCGTTGCGATCAAGCCGGGCTCTTCCCTCGCAGATCGGGATTACTTGAAAAACATTTTAAATATAAATGATAAGCACAAAGCTTAGTGAGTTCTCCAAAATACCACATAACATACATATATGTCAGCTCAAGGCTGTGCATGGTCTATTTCACCCTCGAGTCTACGTACCAGGTCTATTTCACCCCCGAGTCTATTTCACCCCCGATTCTATTACAATTCATATGTCAGCACAAGGCTGTACTGAGTCTATTTCACCCCACATACATATAGAAAACAGACACATAGGCATACATACATACAACAGGAGTCACAAAGACTACAAGCACATACAATCCTAATGTCCTATAGTATAGTGAGCAAACTCACCTCAGTCCGCTGATAATCCAATAGATGATCGAGCTACTGGATCGAAGAATCCCCGCTAACCAATCAAAAACAATAATGATCAACAATCAGGTCGTAACCATAATCGAGACTAAATTCACTAATCTTGACTCCTAGGGTAAAAGACTATTTTACCCTTCCCCTCAACTGGCCCAAAGACCAAGGCCCAAACTCAATAGCACTAAAAGCCTAATAACCAACCCAAATCCAAAAGACACCCAAGGCCCAATACATGCTCAATTCCATAAAGGCCCAACCAAAAGCCCAAAATTTCAACTATCCATCCTCACGTCGTGGCCAGTCCTTGGTCACGTCGTGAGATCCTGCTTGGTCCAATTCCAACTCATCCCGACACAACTCAGCCAATTCAGACATGAAAATTCAATGGAGCTTACCTCACGTCGTGAGAAGCCTCATCTCACGTTGTGAGCTCCAAGAAGCTAACCAGAAACGGGTTCATTCAATCCTCACGTCGTGAGACCCCAAGTCTCACGTCGTGAGAACAGTCTGAAGCCAAAAGTCCAACTTTTAAGTCCTTAATCCATTAAACCTTGAACCCTAACTTTCTAGAGGGTCTTATAACTCCGTTATACACTAGAAAGTCTATGCTTTTGAGACATATATGTCCTATACATGTCTAGATCTTATTTGGGTCAAAAGTTAAAGAAAAGACATCCAACTTTCATGCAAGGTTCCAAAACTCAAACATTCACTAGATCTGAACTCCATATCACTCTTAAGACCCTAATAATACGTAAAGTTGCCAACTTTATGGTTTTCATTCATCAAACTTGCACAACCAAGTGGAAAAGTGGGACAAAACCTAGATCTATCTTCATAGAACAATAAAGGAGGAATCTTTGATACTCACAATGGTCCAGAAACATTGTAAGATGATGATGATGATGAAGATTCCTTGCAAGCCTCAACACAATATCACCTTTTTCTTTTTTTTTCTTCTTTTCTCCTTCTTCCAAGCCAAGAAAAGCTCCAAAATGACAAAACATAAAGCAAGGATGAAGAATAGGGTTTTTCTGAGGTGAAAGAGGGTTTGGGGCTGATAGGAAACCCTAAAATAAGTTTAGAGATGCTTAAGTACGAAGGGAAACCCTAAAATGATCATGAGCTTGGGCTGCATTAGCTCTCACGTCGGGAGCCTCTATGTCTCACGCCGTGAGACCAATCTCGAACAAATGTTTTCATCTAGCCCATTGTGACGTCGTGAGCCTTCATGTCTCACGCCGTGAGTCTCCTTTCTTCCAAAATCAAACCTTTTGACTCCTTGAAACCCTAAATCGATTCATCCAAGAAAACGGGTGTTACATGTACACTTTGCAAAATGCTAAAGGTGGGAGACTAGTCTTATGCACGTGTGAAACTTATAAGGACTTAAGCCCTAGGTTAGTTGTTTTATTTCATGTAGAGGATCTAGAGATGGGAAAGGGAAGGAGACTAGTGGGTATGCTTTGTATAGGGAAAATGAATTGTATGGGTAACGAAGTATCATAATTGTACAAAAAATACCATTGAACTTTTTTTTGTACACATATCGCCAACCAAGTATAATGTTTGTACACATATGACCATTAAACTTCACGTTTGTTCAAAAAATACAATTACGTTACCAGTAATCGTAGGTCACCAGCCATGTGGCATGCCACGTGGCATGTCTAGTGGTTGCTGACGTGTATTTTACTGTTTATTATGTACACATTATACCATTAAACTTTTTTTGAACACATTATTAAACTTTTTTTTTGTACATATTTTACCATTAAACTTTTTTGTATACATTTGATCATTATTCTTATATATTTTATTCAAAAAAATATCATTCCAAAAAATACATATTATTACATAAAAATGGGTTTTCTATCACCTATTGTTTTTTTTTTTGGAAACGGAAAATATATTAATAGGCCCAACTACCGCCACTAGCAAGTAACCAGAGGGTGACAAGGCAGTCAAATACAAAACATGTTCAAAACAGAGAGACGAGAATAAAACACCAAAATACAGACTTTTAAAGACTATTACAGGGGAGAATACACCTAATCACACCATCTCTATCACCAATTATTACTCCCTGGTTTTGTAAGGTTTGGGGGAGAGGGTTCGCTTTTGACAATGATACTATATAACACTTGAATCCTGGTATGTTTCTTTATTTCCCTTGGGTAGTAAGCGGGGCATACCACATGGTACGCTTAGCGTACAAGATGTAAAGCGAGTACGCAGGGTGTACCACTTGGTACGCTTAATGTACTGTTGCGAGGATGGGACGAGACTCCGGACACGTACGTTGGGCGTACATTTATGTACGCGGAGTGTACATGAGATATGTTGCAACCCTAATTTAGGGTGTTGTGCCCTATATAAAGACCTTAAGTCCTCATGGTTGGCCTCTTTACTACCCTCCATTGCCATAAAAACCTTAATTCGACCCTGAAGCCTCTTTGTGGTGTTCTTGAGCTATTAAGAAGTCTTTGGTGCCCATTTTTGCCTTTGTGAAGGAAGTAGAGAAGCTTGAAGTTGCCTTTCTTGGTGAGAAGGTTTTGGATCCAGAATCATCATCTTTTGTGCAAGCTTTCTGAGGTATCAAGTTTTAATCTTGGCTTGTAAATGTTTAAATCTCTTCATAGTTTGTTTTGTTATGCTTTTGGTCCCTTTTTGGGTTGATAGAAGATTTAAGACGTTTTAATGGTTTGTTCTTTTAGATATAAGCTTGTTGTGGACTCCTTACGCATAAAGGTGCAAGCTTTATGGGATTTTTGGTCACATGCATGCATTAAGTCACTTATTAAGTCCTTTTTAAGCTTAAGATCTTCATTTAGCCATGCATGAACATAAATTTAGCAACTTTACGTGATATTCCAGCTCAAGGAAGTCAGATCTATGTTTTGGAGCTATGTATTAAGGGATTAACGGCTAAAAATCGAGTGGCTGAATGGGTGAGTACATTGGACGCATAAGTTGTTATGCTTAGTGTACAAGCCCTCAAGCGAGTACGTTGTGCGTACGTGCTGGGTACGCCCTGCGTACTCAGTTTGATGGACTCCGCATGGTTGGGCTTCGGATTTGGGCTTTCCTTTGGGCTTAGTGGTTTAGGGCCTTGTTGGCCTTCTGAATGTAAGAGTTTGGACTAGGAAAAATTAGTGGGCCTTAGAGTAAGGCGCATGTAGGGATTTGGGCCCAATTTGGAAAAATGGGCCATATGTGGGCCTTGTATGGATAATTGGTTTTTGGGCGTTTTAGATTGGAAGTTTGGGCCTTAGTCTTGGACCAAACTAGGTAAGGGGTAAAATGGTCTTAAGGATATAGATTTGACTCCAATTGTTAATTTGGTGTTATTTGATATTGATAGCTCAGAGATTTGTTGGACCAGCAGCAAGGGATTATTAGTGTGATTCAACAATGCGAGGTGAGTTTCCTCACCATGTTTAGCGGGTTGAAGGAACCAATGCCGACCCATGATCTGTTATGTTAGGATATTTGTTGTTTGTGTGACACCAGTATATGTATATGCTTGTATACTTACTGGGCGGGGACCGATGATTATTTTTTATGCTATTACTTGTTATGTAGTATGAATTGTATGTGGACGGGGCTCGTTATGCGAGTTAGGGTGGGGTTCGTTATACATATTGGACGGGGCCTATTATACGAGTTAGGGCGGGGTCCGTTATACTCTTTGGGCGGGGTCCGTTATGTGCTATATGTTTTGGTATGCGGTATCTTGGGGACTCACTAAGCTTTGTGCTTACGGTTTTCAGTTTATGTTTCACGTACTTCCAGTTCCAAGGGGAAGGGATTGGAATGATTGTAGAGCACACACCACCTCGTTCCGCTTTTTGTGATTCACTTTGATTGATATGTTGTTTGACACATTTATTTTTTATTTGGTTTGTACCAATGATGTTTTGGAAATACTGATTTTACTAAATTAAAAATGAAATTTTCGGGTTTTATTTTTGGGACGGTAGAAGTTGGTATAGAGCCTTAGTTTGAGGGATTCAGACATACTCTCGAGTGTCTATGAACTCAAACTGAGGATTTGGTAAAGTTTTTTTTAAAATAAAATATAGTTTTAAGAAAAGAGTTTTTCTAAGATAAGAAAGAGTGTGGTGTATGCAATCAACCGAACTCAAGTAAGTTGTCACAAAATACCCATACATGTTATCTAATATGATTTGATCTGTGAATCTGTGAATCACATGCTAGTTAGGGCTAAGGATCTGCTCAGTTTTTGCATGATAGAATTCTAAGAGAGATGCCTTTGTATGCATATTGTACGAGCTTGTAGACTTGGATGCTAGTACTGTTCAATCGGTGATAGGGTGGCCTGATTAGGTGATACTTGATTCTGGTTACTAGATTCCCAAATGTTGCTTGCTTTGTGCTTTATAGGAGTTCTAACTAGCTTTAGCTATCTAGTAAGTGAATATGCCAAGTTACATATTATGAGAACTAAATAATTTTAGAAGATTAGGTTTTAACTCTATTATGCAGCTCTTGTCTTAGTCCAACCGTTGTAGTGTGAGACCTCTCATTCGAAGAATTATCTGGATTTAGTAATATGTAGCTGTATTCTTGAGCTAGTTAGAGGAAGTTAGCGGGAGTTCCTTTTATAGCTAATGGCGGAGAGTGGTGTGGAGTTGCCCTAGGGAAACCTAGGATTAAAATCTAGTTTTGGGGGTATTATCTGTGAGGAGAAAGTTGTATGGATATAAAGTGTCTTGGTGGAGTCAAGGAAATCCTTGAGGAAAGTACGGATAGTTGTGGAAGGTAGTATGGGCCAGTACTACTGGAAGCAGAGGATCCATACTCGATTCAAGGAGGGTTGCAATGAAACCATGGAGCTTGTGGAGTTTGTGATTCCCTGATATATATATATATATATATATATATATATATATATATATATATATATATATATATATATATATATATATATATATATATTGATGCGCACATGGATGGTTTTTCTGGTCTATTTTCCGTATAATGACATTGCGAGGCAGACCTGTTGACAGTTATGGTGTTGAAGAGGGATCGGGCTCAGGATTTGGAGTCGGGAAGCTAGATGACCAGACGAGGGAGTTCATCTCGTTTGAGATTATGCGCAATATCCTTGAGTAGACTCTTGTGATCTTTGGCATGGTCAATGAGGGTATTCTGGAGATTCTGGATGAGCGGTTGAGCGCCTTTCGTGCAGAGATGGTGGCTTTGGTTGGGGAACATTCTTTAACCTTTAGGGAGTTCCGGGAATGTGGAGCTCCGGATTATCATGGGGAAAAGGACCCGATAGCGAGCAGGAGGTGGTTAGCGGATGTTGCTAATACCTTCCGCACCAACCGTTGCCCCGTGGGGGAAAGGGTCAGACTAGCTTCCTGCCTTTTGAAGTACAGGGCATGAGAGTGGTGGGGGGAGGTAGGACGTGCAGTGGTTGATGATGTTGTTGATGTGATGACATGGGATGATTTTCGACCAGGTTCTGAGATGAGTTTGCACCGGTGATTGAGGTGAAGCAGTTGGCGCGAGAGTTTCACGATCTCTGCCAGACTACGAAGACGGTGGCTGAGATCACCGTGATCTTCCGAGAGAGGGAACTTCTGGTTCCACAGTATGTGGCGGACGAGGAGATGAAGAAGGCATGGTACCATGAGATGTTGAGGAGTGACATTCGACAGTTTGTGAGTCGATCCAGCTGCAAGACGTTGGAGGATATGATAGCAAGGGATAGAGAGAGAGAGAGATAGAGATTGATATTGAGATGGAGAGGAAGAGGAAGTCGGAGGAGGTTCAGGTATCAGGGGGTTCGGGCAAGAGGCCCAAGGTTATTGATACGAGAGGGAAGGGCCGAGGCCGCTGCGGCAGGTCGCACAAAGGGACGTGCAAGGTGGGTGGTTATGGTTGCTTCAAGTGCGGTCAGACTGGTCATGTTAGCAGGGATTACACTGCTACCACCATCACCACCCCAGTATCTGATCTGATTTTCTTTCATTGCAATATGAGGGGCCACAAGTGTTGGATTAGGTGTCTAAGCCCATAACTATAATTGGTATGTACTTGAATTGATAGCAGCACAGTCCTTTTGAGTTGCCCTCAAACCTAGCAACTGGACAAGGAAATTATGAAATGAGAGATATTGATTTATTATAAGATTAATAAATTAATATAAATGATTTATTAATATATTAATATATTAATTAGAAATCATAAGATTTAATTAATAGTTAGCCATAAATTAATTAGAATTAATTTTGGGGTTAATTGTATTAATTATAAAGTGCAGGGACTAGTTTGCAATTATCAAATAGTTGAGTGGAAGGCTCCAGAACCTCCTTGGAAGGAGGTGGACGAAATCTATAGGGGAAACCCTAATTATTTCGTCCAAGGGGCTTGGATAAGGCCTTTGGATAAGCTTAGGCCCCAAGCAAAGGAACATTAGGGTTTTACCTAAACCCTAGATCCCTCATCTATATAAGGAGCCTCTTGGCTCTTAAAATCGGCCACTCCTACTCTTGAAGAAACCCTAGGCCGATTTTTGCATACCCTAGCCTCTCTCCTCACAAGTTTCCTTCTTGCTAGCTCTTGGGTGTGATTACATTAGAGGCATTACATTTGTGGTGCTAAGCTTCCAAGAAGATCAAGATCAAGAGGATTACCAATTGTTTGCTATAACAATTGAAAGGTATGTAACTCTTAAACCCTAATTGGTATTTTCGAAAATAGCCTCTCTCCTTAGGGTTATTGTTTTGCAATTCAAAGTTATATGTTCAATAGTTAAAACATAGATCCAAAGTAGGTTGCATGTGAACTTAGGAATTGTTTTCTAGTTTATTTGTTTTACCCAAAACCCATCAACAAGAAGGCCCATGGTTCGTGTTCGGACCCTAGTTGGGGAGATATAGTAGTTCATGGGGAGAAATCTCAGCGTGGGCTGATTTTGTGTTCAATAGCGAGGGCCAGACGCTATCTTCGGCATGGTTGTTCCAATTATGTCGCCTATGTTATGGATACCCGAGATAAGGGTAAGGCGACCATGGATAATGTACTAATTATGCAGGATTACCAGGACGTATTTCCGAAGGATTTTACTGGGGTGCCTCCGGAGAGGCAGGTTGAGTTCAAGATTTATATGGTTCCAGGTGCGACTCCAATAGCCAAAGCACCGTATCGATTGGCTCCTCATGAGATGCAGGAGTTGTCTACACAGCTGCATGAGCTGTTAGACAAGGGATTTATTCGACCGAGCAGTTCTCCTTGGGGAGCACCGATTTTGTTTTTGAAGAAGAAGGATGGGTCTCAACGTATGTGTATCGACTACCGGGATCTGAATACAGTAACGATGAAGAACCGTTATCCACTCCCGAGGATTGATGATATTTTTGACCAACTTCAGGGTTCATCTTGGTTCTCCAATATTGATTTGCGATCGAGTTATCATCAGATTTGGGTCAGGGACGAGGATTTGCAGAAGATCGCTTTCCGGACTCATTATGGTCATTACGAGTTCGTGGTGATGCCCTTTGGGCTCACCAATGCTCCAGCCGCGTTAATGGATCTCATAAACCGCGTGTGCAGACCGATGTTGGATCGTTCTGTGATAGTATTCATTGATGATATCTTGGTTTATTCCAAGACTCAGGAGCAGCACGAGGAGCACTTAAGGGAAGTGCTAGAGACATTGAGGAGGGAGAGAATTTCCGCAAAGTTCTCCAAGTGTGAGTTTTGGTTGCGCGAGGTGCAGCTTCTGGAGCACATTGTCAACCATAATGGTATTCTGGTTGATCCAGCCAAGGTTGAGGCCGTGATGCAGTGGCAGGTTCTGAGGTCTCCATCTGAGATTCAGAGTTTTCTTGGTTTGGCCGGTTATTATCGGAGATTCATCCAAGATTTATCCAAGATATTTGTTCCTTTGACCCGACTGACAAAGAAGACGGTGTTACATTTTGCTGGGGGCCTGAGTAGCAGGCAACTTTTGAGACTTTGAGGTAGCGGTTGTGTGAGGCACCAATTCTGACCCTTCTAGAGGGTGTTGATGTATTCATGGTTTATTGTAATGCATCGATCACAGGATTGGGGGCATTGTTGATGCAGATGGGTCGCGTGATCGCTTACGCTTCGAGGCAGCTGAAGCCTCATGAAGCGAATTATCCGACGCATGATTTGGAGTTGGGGCCGTGTTTTTCACCCTCAATACTTGGAGGAATTACCTCTATGGGGTCCGTTGTACTATTTACACGGATCACAAGAGCTTGACGTACTTGATGGATCAGTCGAATCTGAATATGAGGCTGCGTTGATGGTTGGATGTGGTGAAGGATTATGATTGCGAGATCCTTTATCACTCGGGGAAGGCCAATGTAGTGGTCGATGCTCTCAGCCGCAAGGCGGTTGCGGCTCCGGTCATAGATATATGTTTGAGGATGACCGTGATTACTCCATTGTTGGAGCAGATTCGTGAGGCTCAGATTGAGGCTATGAAGAAAGAGCACCGAAAGAGCGAGCGTATTGTGGGTCAGGTGGCTTCCTTCGATTATGATAGTTGTGGATTGTTGACTTTGCACCGATGAGTTTGGGTTCCATATTGGGGTGGTGTACGCCAGATTCTGATGGAGGAGGCCCATAAGTCTAGGTTCTCCATTCATCTCGGGGCGACGAGGATGTATATGGATCTTCTTCCAGATTATTGGTGGCCCTACATGAAGCGGGATGTGGCAAGGTATATGGAGTGGTGCTTAACTTGCAGGAAAGTCAAGGCCAAGCAGCAACGTCCTCACAACAAGATGCAGCCGTTAGAGATTCCCGTATGGAAATGGGAGGATATCACTATGGATTTTATCACTAAGCTTCCCAGGAATGCGTGCATAGTGGATTCGGTTAGGGTCATCGTGGATCGTTTGACCAAGAGTGCGCATTGAAAACCGGGCCATGCAAGGGTTGAGCTTCAAACCGAAAAGATAAATTTCTCGGGGTCTTCGGGCACTTCGGAACGTATTTTAGGTGTTTGGTACGATCCTGGGGCTTTCGGGGATTAAAAGTTGCTTGAAATCGGGTTTAGAGGTGAAAAGTATAAGAGCTTCTAACCAAAACCGGGAGATATCGCACCTCCCTTTATATAGGGGAGGCTTCGGACCAAGGGGGAGGAGGAGCGAGCACGTGGCTTGCATGCGAGGAGGACACGAGGCGGGCTCGGATGGTGCCAGCGCGAAGCCACGCGTCGAATCAGGAGAGGACCGTGTCTCGGATACGAGGAGAGGGTGACACGCTTCGGACACCGGGAATCTTCGCGTGCGAGGTGACGTGGCCGGATAAGGTCCATGCGATTTTTCTCGATTTACAAGGATTTCTCGATTTTTGAGCCAAAAACTTCTAAAATCCATAACTTTCGCATACGGGCTCCGTTTTTGACGTTCTTTATATGCACGCGTAGTAAAATTATGATCTACAACTTTCGTTCAGACTCCGTTGACTAATTTTGACTTTATTTTTAATATTATTATTTTTAACAGACCGGAATAGGAAAATCCGTTAAAAATTCATAACTTCTTCATCCGACGTCCATTTTTGTCAGTATTTTTACCGTTGTACTACTATTGATGAGACATTCGATTCTCTTTTAGGTTGCGTCGGCTAAAAATCACTCAATCTTTATATCAAGTTTTTAGCTGTCTACTGCTATTTCGAAACTTAGAAAAATCATAACTTCCTCATACGAAGTCAGATTTGGAAGTTCTTTTTATGGAAATTCTCGGTTTAACGAATACTACGATTTTTATTTAGATCACCAAGGCTAAAAAGTAGTTTATCAAAAACTCACTTTTTACGTCATTCGGTGCCGTGCTGGTTTTGTTGCGGATCTTCGATTGGTCATAACTTCTTCGTTATAACTCGGATTTCGATGAGATTTTCGCCTAAATGTTTCTAACGAAATTATCTACAACTTTCAATAATAAAATTCTACTTATTTTAAATTTTATATTTTCGTTAAATTTCAACATTTGCCTTTTGGTTGGAATCTCATAAGACTTCCAATATTTTCCGAGTGATTCTAAACATAGTTTTACTTCATTTCTAGTAAAAACTATCCTTTAGAACTCAGTACTCATAATTTTATAATATTTCATAATATTATTCACTTTTAAAATTTACAAAACACGATTTCAAAACGTGTATGTTACAAATACCTCCTCCTTTTGAGGATTTCGTCCCCAAAATTACATCGATTAAAATAAATGGGGATATTTCACTCTTATCTCATTCTTATTTTCCCAAGTATAATTTGGGCCTCGATGGTGTTTCCATTTGACAAGCACCAACTCTACTTCTTTATTACGTAGCTCAGTCGTTCTTTCGTTTACGATCTCTTCAGGCTCTTCTACATAAGTTAACTTATTATCCAGTTTCACCTCGGATAACGGAACTGCTTCATCATATATGCTTAAACATTTACGCAGATAGCTCACATGAAACACATCATGAATACCTGCCAAATCTTTCGGCAATTCCAAGCAGTATGCTTGTTTACCAATTCTCTGGATGATTTTGAAAGGACCAACAAATCTAGGGCTTAGTTTTCCTTTCTTCCCAAATCGCATAATGCCTTTCCACGGGGATACTTTCAGCATTACGAAATCACCCACCTGGAATTCTATGGGTCGTCTCCTCTTTTCTGCATAGGACTTCTGTCGATCC
The DNA here is from genome assembly GCF_052849685.1 of Lactuca virosa. Taxonomy (NCBI): domain Eukaryota; kingdom Viridiplantae; phylum Streptophyta; class Magnoliopsida; order Asterales; family Asteraceae; genus Lactuca; species Lactuca virosa. The sequence goes on from NC_136430.1 coordinate 326,062,295, forward strand.
TGGGCCGCTTTCATTCTTTCTCGTACAATTTGAATCTTGTCGGTGGTGTCTTGAATCATTTCAGGGCCTCCAAGGATCTTCTGTCCTACATCACGCCAACATAATGGCGTACGACATTTGCGACCATATAATGCTTCATATGGTGGCATTTTGATTGAAGCGTGGTAACTGTTATTATACGAAAATTCGACAAGAGGTAAGTATTTATCCCAGTTACCACCGAACTCCAAGACACATGCACGAAGCATATCTTTTACTGTTTGGATTGTTCTCTCCATCTGACCGTCTGTCTGGGGATGATAAGCTATGCTGAGAGCAACTCGAGATCCCAATTCATGTTTCATACTCGCCCAAAAATGAGAAGTGAAGCGAGTATCACGATCAGAAATGATCTTTAGTGGCACACCATGTCTTGCAACAGTTTCATCCAAGTATACTTGTGCGTATTTCTCCATTGGAGCCGTTTCACGCATGGCGAGAAAATATGCACTCTTAGCCAGGTGATCGACGATTACCCAAATGCTATCATGTTGTCTAGCAGTCTTTGGCAATTTGGTAATAAAATCCATGGACAGCTCTTCCCATTTCCATACAGGAACACTAAGACTTTCTGGAGTTCCGTAAGGCTTTTGGTGCTCTGTTTTGACTTGTAAGCATACTAAGTATTCTTGTACCTATCTTCCAATGTATCTCTTTAATCCTGGCCACCAATAATCAGCTCTTACATCATAGTACATTTTACTTGTACCAGGATGTATTGACAGTTTAGACTTATGGACTTCATCTAAAATCTTCTGTCTTAATCCACCAATCTTTGGAATCCATAGTCGATTCTTGAATACCTTTAATCATCGTGGATTATCACATAAAACATCAGTATAATGTACCATCCCTTCATTCTTCACGTTTTCTGGCTTTATGGCCTCTATTTGCCATTTCTCTAGTTCATCTAGAATAGTGAACTTTAATGTAGTGTGAGTAATAGCATAACACATACTATTACGATAAACCTTTATGCTAAGTGCATTGGCAACTACATTGGCCTTTCCAGGATGGTACGGGATTTCACATTCATAATCTTTGATCAGCTCCATGGCTCTTTGTTGTCTCATATTAAGAGTTTGCTGACTGAATATATACTTGAGACTCTTGTGGTCGGTAAATAGTTGGCATTTTGTATCAAAAAGATAATGCCTCCAAAGTTTTAGGGCAAATATCACTGCAGCGAGTTCGAGATCATGAGTGGGATAATTCTTTTCATAATCTTTCAGTTGTCTTAAGGCATAGGCTATCACTTTACCACGTTGCATCAACACACAAACGAGTCCCAATCTTGAAGCATCGCTATATACGGAGAAATCATCATCACCTTCTGGGAGTGATAAGATTGGAGCATGAGTCAAAAGATCTTTTAGAGTTGAGAAAGATTTTTCTTGGGTTTCACCCCATTCGAACTTCACTTCCTTCCGTGTAAGACTCGTGAGAGGTACGACTATATGATAAAAGTATTTTATGAATCTCCAGTAATATCCTGCGAGACCCAAGAAACTACGAATTTCGGAAGCATTACAGGGCACTTCCCAATTTTGAATGGCTTCGATTTTGGTAGGATCTACAGATACACCGTCACCAGAAATAACATGGCCGAGAAATTGAACTTGGCGAAGCCAAAATTCACATTTCGAGAATTTAGCATATAGTTTCGCCTTTCGAAGAAGTTTTAATACCGCACGAATATGAATGCCATGATCAGCTTCAGACTTGGAATAGATTAGAATATCGTCAATGAATACGATGATAGATTTATCGAGCATTGGGCGGCATACCCGATTCATCATATCCATGAATACTGCAGGAGCATTTGTCAAACCGAATGGCATGACAAGGAATTCAAAATGTCCATATCGAGTACGAAAAGCAGTCTTCGGTACATCCTGCTCGTATACTTTCAACTGATGATAGCCAAACATCAAATCAATCTTTGAGAAATAGCTAACACCCTGAAGTTGATCAAATAAATCGTCAATGCGAGGTAGTGGGTACTTGTTCTTGATAGTTACCTTATTTAGCTCACCGTAATCAATACACATTCGCATCGAACCGTCTTTCTTCTTGGCAGGCAACACTGGAGCACCCCAAGGAGAGGTACTCGGTCGAATAAAGCCTTTGTCAAGTAATTCCTGCAGTTGAATCATCATTTCTTTCATCTCAATTGGTGCACGATGATAAGGAGTCTTTGCAATCGGAGCAGCACCAGGCATAAGGTCAATTCGGAATTCTACTTGCCTGTCCGGAGGAAGTCCAGGAAATTCTTCGGGAAAAACATCTGGATATTCTTTAGCAATGGGAACATCATTTACCATTTTCTTTTCCTCTTTTGAGATATCGACTGTGTAGGCCAGATAGATAGAACACCCTTTCGATATGAATTTATGATCTTTGAGGAAAGAGATTATTTTTTAGATTCTTTGTTCACCGTAGACATAGATAGGATTCTCCCCTTAAATGGGAATACGTACTATCTTTTCATAACACAAGAGTTCTGCGTGGTTCTTTGACAACCAATCCATACCGAGGATAATATTAAAGTTGGGCAAGGAGATAGGGATCAGGTTAGCAAGGAAAATATAGCCTTCAATTTCTATGACACAATACCTATATACTTTATCAGCAAGTAATGATATACTTCCCGCAGTATCTACATGAAATGGTTGCGCGAGTGCATAACAATCAATTTGAAAAGAATGTGCAATGTCATGAGACACAAAAGAATCTGAGGCACCAGAATCAAATAATATGTGAGCAGGTCTAGAGTTGACAAGAAATCTACCTGTCACAACATTCGGGTCCTCGCGTGCCTCCTCTCTGGTAATCTGGAATGCACGACCCTTAGCTTTTGGAACCTCCTCCTTTGTAGTTGGAGTACCCTTTGATTATTGAACAGGAGCTTGACTTCTCGCTGGTTGTTGAACAGAAGATTGACTTCCCGTCATATGACTAGTAAGAGTAGGGCAAAAACGCTTCTTGTGGCCAGTAATACCACATGCATAACAAGTAACATCCTTCCTTGGGCAAGCTGGCTTTATGTGACCCGTTTCTCCACATTCATAACATACAACAGATTCCTTGTCTATTTTGCATTGGCCCGGATGATTCCTTCCACAAATGCGACATGAAGGCGATTGAATAGAAAAAGATTGTGACCTACCGCGGCCACGAGGGGCATTTTGAGTTTGCACTTGATTACCAGGTTCAGTTCGAACAGATTGAGCTAGTGGAATAGAGGAAACGGGAGTAGTTCGATCAATACGTGGATGCTTTGGAACAGAAAAAGTGGCACCACGTATTTCTAAGTCATGCTCTCGCTTTCAAGCATACTCAACTGCTTTTTCAAATGATAGATTTCTAAGTCAACAGCTTCCCTAGCAAACGAGTTTTGAACATTTCCTAGGATAAATTCTCCTGGTCAAACCCGTTGAGAGCTTCATATGTTGCTTCCCACCAGACCAAGGCTTCTCCGATGAGCATTGCAAAAGCATAATTAGCCTTGTCTTCATTATCCACATGAGAAATACGAAACACTTTCTCTGTGTTCTGGATCCAGGTAAGAACAACAATGCGATTAAGAACACCTGAAAACTCTGTAGCTTTCTCTTTTCCTTTATCACCATTCTTTTTGTGTTCTTCGAGAGTCTGCCGAATAACCCTGGTAAGTTTACCCAATAGTCGCTCCTCACGAGGAGATACTGGAGTATTTACTTCATCAGGTTGAGGACCTCCACCCACCTCAGGGGTATGGCTACTCACCTGTTCAGCCATTGCTCTACAATATGGAGTAACATTGTATTCTAGAATATTAAGGTTTATCATTACCTAATACACTACTTAAGTCTTTCCTAAGGTTTGTATCCATATACTTACAATGATTCAGCTCATATATTGAACTTCCAATAGTTTAAGTCTAAATACCAATCCGTGGAATTTAGTTCACTTAAACTACTACTCTGATACCATGATTGAAAGACCCACACTTTCATATTTGACAATTGTTACTCCAAAACATGCTACATGTATATTCATAAATAATATTTTACATTGATAACTTGTTTACATAAGACTCGATACAAACCGACTATTACAAAGTGTTGTATATTACACAGGATACTATAATTTATACATACATGAGTACAAAATATAATAGTTTCAAACTATTCAAAATCTTCCAACAGTATACGATTATACTGGTTACTTATCTCCTGCAATTTGTTAAACATTGAGAGGGGTAAGCGGTGACGCTTAGTGAGTTCAATAATAGATACAATATAATGTTATGCCATATATATACTTCAATATGGCAGAAGCAAAGAGGAACAAGGAACAACAAAGGCATATGTGAATCATGTGACAAACTTTCCATATCAATCAATGATTTGATTCAAAGATATACAGTCAATGAGACATAACAATTTCCCTACCTGATATACATCAATAAAGCTTCGGCCCAAATGGCACAGAAGACATATACTTTCTGATTAAACATTTTGGTAGATTTCAGGCTTTTAGCCCTATCTAACCTTCTCCCAATACCATAGAATAGAAGTCATTCTCTTACGAGACATGCTCTACATGGCCAGAGGCTACATACCAGTACCACCGTGAATCTAAGTCCTTTCACTGATCATATGGTCAAAGGTATAGCTTTGCTATCATAAATAGCAGAAATAATAACAACGGAAAAGCACATAGCACATATAACACATAACATACAATTGTTCCTATATATTGAACTCACCGTGAATTAATCGGGGGTTAAAATAGTAATTTGTGCAACACTTCGTTATAATAAATAGCTTTCTTCGTTGAAAACCGGGAGCTTTATTGAAAACCGGTCCCTACGAGAGTTGAGCTTCAAACCGAAAAGATAAATTTCTCGGGGTCTTCGGGCACTTCGGAACGTATTTTAGGTGTTTGGTACGATCCTGGGGCTTTGGGGGATTAAAAGTTGCTTGAAATCGGGTTTAGAGGTGAAAAGTATAAGAGTTTCTAACCAAAACCAGGAGATATCGCACCTCCCTTTATATAGGGGAGGCTTCGGACCGAGGGGGAGGAGGAGCGAGCACGTGGCTTGCATGCGAGGGGGACACGAGGCGGGCAAGGATGGTGCTAGCGCGAAGCCACGCCTCGGATCAGGAGAGGACCGTGTCTCGGATGCGAGGAGAGGGTGACACGCGTCGAACACCGGGCATCTTCGCATGCGAGGTGACGTGGCCGAATAAGGTCCATGCGATTTTTCTAGGTTTTCAAGGATTTCTCGATTTTTGAGCCAAAAACTTCTAAAATCCATAACTTTTGCATACGGGCTTCGTTTTTGACGTTCTTTATATGCACGCGTAGGTAAAATTATGCTCTACAACTTTCGTTTATACTCCGTCGGCTAATTTTGACTTTATTTTTAATATTATTATTTTTAACAGACCGGGACGAGAAAATCCGTTAAAAATTCATAACTTCTTCATCCGACGTCCATTTTCGTCAGTCTTTTTACCGTTGTACTACTATTGACGAGACCTTCGATTCTCGTTTAGGTTGCATCGGCTAAAAATCACTCGATCTTTATTTCGAGTTTTTAGCTGTCTACTGCTATTCCGAAACTTAGAAAAATCATAACTTCCTCATACGAAGTCAGATTTGGAAGTTCTTTTTATGAAAAATTCTCGGTTTAACGAATACTACAATTTTCATTTAGATCACAAATGCTAAAAATTAGTTTATCAAAAACTCACTTTTTACGTCATTCGGTGCCGTGCCGGTTTTGTTGCGGATCTTCGATTGGTCATAACTTCGTCGTTATAACTCGGATTTCGATGAGGTTTTCGCCTAAATGTTTCTAACGAAATTATCTACAACTTTCAATAATAAAATTCTACTTATTTCATATTTTATATTTTCGTTAAATTTCAACATTTGCCTTTTGGTTGGAATCTCATAAGACTTCCAATATTTTCCAAGTGATTCTAAACATAGTTTTACTTCATTTCTAGTAAAAACTATCCGTTAGAACTCAATACTCATAATTTTATAATATTTCATAATATTATTCACTTTTAAAATTTACAAAATACGATTTCAAAACGTGTATGTTACACGAGTACGCGGGGTATACCACTTGGTACGGTTAGCGTACTGACGCGAGGTTGGGACGGGACTCCGGACACGTATGTTGGGCGTACGTTTATGCAGTGGCGGAGCTTCAACATTTGATTTGGGGGGGGGGGGCACAACCAAAATTTTATATTTTTGGGCCTAATATGTATAAAATTAAAGTATAAGGGCTACTTATAACCAAAAAATCCGGGGGGGGGGGGGGCACAGCCCCCCTCGCCTTAATAAAGCTCCGCCCTTGCATTTGTATACGCGGGGCGTACGTGAGATATGTTGAAATCCTAATTTAGGGTGTTGTGCCCTATATAAAGGCCTTAAGTCCTCATGGTTGGCCTCTTTACCAGCCTCCATTGCCATAAAAACCCTAATTCGATCCTTAAGCCTATTTGTGGTGTTCTTGAGCTATTAAGAAGTCTTTGGTGCCCATTTTTGCCTTTGTGAAGGAAGTAGAGAAGCTTGAAGTTGCCTTGCTTGGTGAGAAGGTTTTGGATCCAAAATCATCATCTTTTGTGCAAGCTTTCTAAGGTATCAAGTTTTAATCTTGGCTTGTAAATGTTTAGATCTCTTCATAGTTTGTTTTGTTATGCTTTTGGTCCATTTTTGGGTTGATAGAAGAGTTAAGACGTTTTAAGGGGTTGTTCTTTTAGATATGAGTTTTTTGTGGACTCCTTAACCATAAAGGTGTAAGTTTTATGGGATTTTTGGTCACACGCATGCATTAAGTCACTTATTAAGTCCCTTTTAAGCTTAAGAGCTTCATTTAGCCATGCGTGAACATAAAGTTAGTAACTTTACGTGATATTCCAGCTCAAGGAAGTCAGATCTATGTTTTGGAGCTATGTCTTAAGGGATTAAGGGCTGAAAATCGAGTTTTGGCTGAATGGGTGAGTACGTTAGGCATACAAGCTGGTACGCTTAACGTACAATCCCTCAAGCGAGTACATTGCACGTACATGCTGGGTACGCTCCGCGTACTCAGTCTGATGGACTTCGCATGGTTAGGCTTCAGATTTGGGCTATCCTTTGGGCTTAGTGGTTTGGGGCCTTGTTGGGCCATCTGAATGTAAAAGTTTGGACTAGGAAAAATTATTGGGCCTTAGGGTAAGGCCCATGTAGGTATTTGGGCCCAATTTGGAAAATTAGGCCATATATGGGCCTTGGATGGATAATTGGTTTTTGGGCCTTTTAGATTGGAAGTTTGGGCCTTAGTCTTGGACCAAACTAGGTAAGGGGTAAAATAGTCTTTTTACCCTAAATATGGATTGAAGGATATAGATTTGATTCCAATTTTTAATTGGGTGTTATTTGATATTGATAGCTTGGGGATTTGTCGGACCAGCAACCAGGGATTATCAATGCGATTCAGCAGTACGAGGTGAGTTTCCTCACCATGTTTAGCGGGTAGAAGGCACCAATGCCGACCCGTGATTAGTTATGTTAGGATACTCATTGTCTGTGTGACACTAGTATGTGCATGTGCTTCTATGCTTACTGGGCGAGGCCCGATGATTATTTTGTATGCTATTACGTGTTATGTAGTATGAATTGTATGTGGGCGGGGCCCGAGTTAGGGCGGGGCCCGTTATACTCATTGGGTGGGGCACGTTATGCGGGTTAGGGCGGGGCCCTTTATACTCTTTGGGCTGGGCCCGTTATGTGCTATATGTTTTGGTATGCAGTATCTTGGGGAACTCACTAAGCTTTGTGCTTACGGTTTTCAGTTTATGTTTCAGGTACTTCCAGTTGCAGGGGAAGGGCTCGAGATGATTGTAGAGCACACACCATCTCGTTCCGCTTCTTGTGATTCACTCTGATTGATATGTTGTTTGACACATTTATTTTATTTGGTTTGTACCGATGATATTTTGGAATACTGATTTTACTAAATTAAAAATGAAATATTCGGGTCTTATTTTTGGGACGTTACATACTAAGCACTCCTTTTTACAACTGCATCGTACATTTATGTTGGTCATACATCGATTGAAACCAACAAGGTTTGAACTTGAGACTTCCCTCTGGAGTGCCCAAGAAATACTCAATTATTCATTATTTTAGCTAAAGTTTAATAAACTTACCCTATAAGTCATGAGGATTTGAAATCTAATATAATGGATAATAGAGTATTTATATATATATATATATATTTATACATTTAAATGTAGGGAAAATGACTTGTAAGGGTAACGAAGTATCAGAATTGTACAAAAAATTTCATTGAACTTTTTTTGTAGACATATCACCAACCAACTATAACTTTTGTACATGTATGACCATTAAACTTCACCTTTATTCAAAAACTACCATTACGTTACCAGTAATAGTAGGTCACCAACGATATGGCATGTCACGTGGCTGTTGATGTGGATTTTACTATTTATTATGTACATATTATACCCTTAAACTTTTTTTGTACACATTATACCATTAAACTTTTTTGTACACGTTTTACCATTAAACTTTTTTGTACACATTTTACCATTAATCTTATTTAATTTATTCAAAAAAATATCATTTCAAAAAATACATATTATTACATAAAAATGGGTCTCCATCACCTATTATGACTCCCTGATTTTGTAAGGTTTTTGGGATAGGGTTCACTTTTGACAATGATACTAAGCACTCTTTTTTAGAACTGATTCATACATTTATGTTAGTTATACATCGATTGAAATCCACAAGGTTTGAACTTGAGACTTTCCTCTGGAGTGCACAATCCTTACCCGACAAGCCACCAAGATGACAATTTAATATTATTATATAAGTATAAAGTATCAGGGGCGGCTCAACCAATTTGGGGGCTCTAAGCAAACAAAAAAATTGGGGCCCTTCAAGTAAGCAAAAAGTTTCGAACTTGAGACCCTTAGTTTTATAAACAAACGTTTTTACCACCGAGCCAAGCTCCAACTTATCTTTGTAGCCCAAGAAATGCGTATATATACATATATAATTAATAGACTAAACTTTAAAATTGGGGGCCCCTTAGAATTGGGGCCCTAAGCCCTTGCTTAGTTTTGTAAAGGGCAGAGCCGGCCTTGTAAAGTATTTTTGCAAGTAACCACAAAGTATTTCAATGTATAAATACATATTTTTACATACATATAAAACATATTTACAATAAATATGTGTTCTTTACATAAAAAACACATATTTATTGTAAATATGCTTTATATGTATGTAAAAATACGTATTTATACATTGAAATACTTTGTGATTACTTGTAAAATTACTTTATATTTATATAATAATATTAAGTTGTCATCTTGGTGGCTCGTCGGGTAAGGCTTATGCACTCTAGAGGGAAGTATCGAGTTCAAACCTTAACTTTCAATCGATGTATGATCAACATAAATGTACAAAACAGTTGTAAAAAGAGTGCTTAGTATCATTGTCAAAAGTGAATCATCTCTCCCAAACCTTACAAAATCAGGGAGTAACAATAGGTGATAGAAAACCAATTTTTATGTAATAGTTATATGTATTTTTTGAAATGATATTTTTTTAATAAAATATATAAGAATAATGGTCAAATGTATACAAAAAAGTTTAATGGTAAAATATGTACAAAAAAAAACAGTTTAATAATGTTTTCAAAAAAAGTTTAATGGTATAATGTGTATATAATAAACAGTAAAATCCACGTCAGTAGCCACGTGGCATTCCACATGGTTGGTGACCTACCATTACCGGTAACGTAATGTGAACAAAGATGAAGTTTACTGGTTATACGTGTACAAACGTTATAGTTGGTTGGCGATATGTGTACAAAAAAAATTTGAATGATAATTTTTGTATAATTTTGATACTTCGTTACCTTTACAAGTCATTTTCCGGTTTTCTATACGAAACAAAACAAACATCAACTTTTCTGTTCTAAATCAACAGTTAACAAAATGGCTTATATTAAAACAAATTACATATTTTTGCATGCGTATGAACACTCTAATGACCATTTACAGTTGACCGTTGTACTCCTTTACATAAAACAATTGTTGTCGAAGCAATTAACAATTACATAAAAAGAAAGTTAAGTCATATAAAAAAGAAAAAGAAAATGACAAAAATAGCCACATATTTTAATTATTTGCTCATGTAAAATACTATACACGATGATGTTTATTGAATTGCGAAAATGGACCACTTCGAAATGCCACAATTCTCTGAGAAACAACACTATTCACTACGATATGCCACTATTCACATGAAAAATATTAAATTTATTAGTGCTGTGAAATTGTTCTTTGTAAGGCAACATATATTTTTCAAAATTCATGTTTTTTTATTAAGGAAACATCTTTTGAATTTTTTTTATGGTACGGATCTTCAAAAACTATTTGCAAAATGAAGCTTCATATTATGAAATGAAGTCTTAAATTGAGAGACCTTTTTTTTTCAAAACCGGTTCGGTTCCACAAAAAAATGTTAAAAAATCGGAACCGATTTTTAAAATTTCGTAACTCACTCATAAAAAGTCGGAATTACTTGATTTTTTTTACAGAATGCAATTTAGTGTTTTAAATTCATTTTAGACTATAAAAAAATTGGTTAAATATTGAATCATATACAAACCCCGGAAGACGGCATATCAATGTTGCGTTTGTTTATGTTTCAACATATTTTCTTTATTCTTTCACAGTTTTTAAAATACCGTAACTCATTAATATAAAGTCAAAATTATTTGATTTGTTTTTCTGATATTTAATTTAGTGTTTGTATTTCATTTTAGACTATAACAAATCATATTTGGTTAAATATTGAATTATATATAAGCCCCGAAAGACAACATATCAATGTTGTGTTTATTTATTTTAATATTCTATCCCGGTTTTTAAAATACCGTAACTCATTCATATGAAGTCGGAATTACTTGATTTTTTTTCCGACATGTAATTAAGTGTTTGTACTTCATACAACATATCAATGCGACAATTTTTATTTTTATTTTTTTTCATCCCTAACTCAAACTATAGAATGAAAAGGGAAGAAGGTTTTTTTTAATACCGTAACTCACTAATTTCATATGTGACAAGTTTTTCATTCCTAACTCTAACTATAGAATGAAAAGGGAAGAATATATTGTAGGGGAGGAAACTGGAACTAGGCACCTCAACGTATAAGGATGATACATTGAACCATTTGCACTAGAAGCTATTTGTGATGTTATCTTACAAAATACATAGATATATATATTATTTACAGAAAAATTATACTTTTATAATTTTAGTTCGGTTTGATTTTATTGGTTTTTATGTTTTCTAAAACCGAAAGACCCAATAATTTGGTTTGAAAAAAACTCAAACCCATATCATCAACATCTATTTTGGTTTCGGTTTTGTTGCCTTCCGGGTTCGATTTTTCTCACCCATTCAAATTTTCATTCGCCTAAGACTAAGACCATCGCAATCTCGTATGTGTGATTATCGGCTAAAGGCATAAAATCAAAGGTATCCTCGTCTTCTATGCAATGTGCCATTATTTCTTGATTTTTCATTTATCGGCTTGAATTTAGACTGCCGTCTTATGCCTCTTGTTCAATGTTCACATACCTCCTCATTCGTGAGACATGGAATAGATTTGGGCCGAAATAATATTATTGTATTATGTATGTATGCCATATGCTCCTCCGTAAAGTGTTGTCTAGGTCGCCCATAGCTTACACCATAACATCTTATTTCTGTAAGTACTTAATTTTATTTTAAAAAAGGTAGATGTAGTTACAAAATATTGGTGGTTGTCGATATTGTCCGAAGAACATTTAAACTGTGTACAACCATTTAGTTGATTTTAATTTGAAACAAAAACTATGATAGTTGCATAAATACGAAATGCATAATAACAAAAAGTGTAAGAGATAATAATAATAATAATAATATAATAAGTCCCCCGAAATACACAAAAAAACATCGTCCTCAAAAGAATCCCAACTAAATTCACTTCAAAATACAATGAATCAAAATTTATGAATATCGGTCATAGATGATGACTGTAGACGATTTAGAAAATATACATCTCTCTAGATCAACGAGTAGACAAGAGCACATCCGAAAACCAAGCTTCCAACCATCGATCCCATTTTCTCAACTCCACTCTGCAATTACACAGAATCCCACAAATTAATACCATAGAGGTAATAGCAACACAATGCATATGGCGTACTAAAATGTTAATACCACAGAGGTAATAGCAACACAATGCATATGGGGTACTAAAATGTTATATAATACAACTCAAAAGTATAATGTAATGTACAAAAACTCAATATATCTAATAATTCATTTACAAATAAATACAATGTCTCGTTGCAACAATTAGGGATGACAAAAATACCAGAACTCAACGAGAAAACGAGCACCTGAAACTTTTGATTTTTTCTAAAATAATTCTCAGGTTTGGGATGGTTATGATATTAAGGTTATAATTGAAATTATTAAATAATTCATGTTGTTTTTTAAATGTTTATGATTTAGATTGGTTTAAATCCCAAATCCCAATTTGTTTCACTAAAGCCAAACAAAAATGATCATATAATATATTGCTATTATTAATAGACTTAATAATATTAATACTTTTATTACTTCATGGAAGTAATTAAAATATTTACCAGTTGAATTACAATCCTTAATTAATGGGATTGAGGTTGAGTGTTGATCTGAATGGATCACGTGACTCCCATCATTCACTTTACCTTAAGAAACCAAACCTGCTTCTACTTTTACCTAACTTTACATACTCTATCCGACCCCATCAGATCTACCCGTAGCTTAATGCTAAATTATTCTTGCATCAGATCTATAACAATAAAAATGTAAATGGAGTAAGGTGAGAAGTAAGTACCACGTCAGTAGCTGATGGTGCCGGAGATACACCGGTGGTGGTGACGGCCGGAGAAGGTGCTCCAGTAGGTGGTGCTGGTGGGCTCGAAGTTAAGGGAGATGGTGCAGCCGATGGAGTCGCGACTGGGGAAGAGACTGGGACGGGAGCTGGTGGCGGTGAAGCTGCAGGAGGAGGAGTGGCTGCTGCTGGTGGTGAAGCGACAGGAGGGGGAGTGGCTACAGGTGGTGGTGAAGCAACAGGAGGTGGAGTGGCTACAGGTGGTGGTGAGGCTACTGGAGGTGGAGTGGCTACGGGTGGTGGTGAGCTGACTGGCGGAGGAGTGGCAACGGGTGGAGGAGTTGAGACAGGTGGCGATGCGACGGTTGGAGGTGGAGATGAGATGGCTTGTGGTGGTGGAGTGGTGGTGGTTGGGGTGGCGGTGGGGGAGGAGGAAGGTGATTGAGCGGCGACGGAAGAGAAGATAATGCAGATGAGGGCAGTGAGGAGGGCAGCGTTGCGATCCATGATTGATTAATTTAAGCTTGGAATTGGATTTGGAACAACGACAAGAAGAATGTGTTATGTGTGTGAGTGATGGTGAGAGAGGAAGAGGTGTCTGGTTTATTATATAGCGGACTTGTATGAGGTATATCCGGTGCGGTGGGGTCGTTTGTATCATATGCATTGAGCCTTCCTAATAATCACCCTCCAATATCACAAACATTTAACTCTCTTACTTTAGAAATGAAGTATATTGTTTGTTATATCGAAATGTGTTTTGATGAAGTATAATTACTTATAATGGTAATATAACCATTATAATATAGGTTTTGTGTTATTTTTTTATGTACATATAATTATTAAATTTGTTTGGATTGTTCATATTACTTTCTTATGACATGTTGATGTATATTTTAGCCGGTCATAAGGATGTAATATGAACATTCCAAACAAGTTCAGTGATAATATATGAACAAAAACAGAGACTAAATATGAACAAAACTTAAACTATCTTACTGTTATAAGTCATTAACTCTTTCTACAATAGTTTCATATCATTAGAGAAATGATTTGATCTTTTGAGGATCGATCTTGATGTTTGTTTGATGAGCCTACATGGTATTACGTAGTTGTTCAGATAAATGTTGACTAAGCCAATGGTGCTTAGCTGGAACTAGGATGAGCAATCGTTCCAAACCGAACTGAATCGAAACCAGTTAGACTAATAATGAGAACCAATAACTAGACTGGTTGGGCTATACCGGTTCCAATGCAGGTGCCAATTTTCGGTTAAATACCTAGTTGGAATCGACACATGTTCTTATGCAGTTGGTATAACTAGTTACGAATTTGAGCCAAAATGATTAAAATAATACAAAATCAACCAGCAAAAATTAACCCAATATATAAACAAATAGAGTGTTTATATAATCTAAAATGAAAACCCAATGTTGAAATAACATAAATCAACATGTAACCAAACAAGGTGTTTATATAGTCTAAATTGAAATACACACATCAAACTACGTGTTGAAAAAATTCATAACATTCCAATATCAAACAAAGAGTTTATGACCGTTTAAAGAAGATGAAAGATTGAGTAGGCTTTGGCTCAAACTGAAACACCTCTCATATAGTATAGTCGAAATATGGTTCAATGGCAACATAAAAGACGACCGGAGTTATCACATCATAAGGTTGTAATGTCAACAATCCAAACAAGTTTATATGGATGTAATGTGATCAATCCAAACAAGTTCACTGATAATATGTGGAGAAAAAAACTTAAATGACTAAATGTGAACAAAACCTAAACTATGCAACCTACATCAACCGTCATAACGATATAATGTGAACAGTCCAAACAAGTTCAGTGGTAATATGTGGACAAAAAATAACTTAATGACTAAATATGAACACAACCTAAATTATGCATGTTACCCTTATAAGTTATTATCCCTTTCACGAAAGAAACTACAGTGTTTGTCTTCGAAGGACGAATATATATATATATATATATATATATATATATATATATATATATATATATATATATATATATATAGAGAGAGAGAGAGAGAGAGAGAGAGAGAGGAGTGCACATTGTTTATCTCAATCTTGTAGTTATTGTCAAGTTTTGAAAAATTGATGTATCTTGTCATTATGTTTTAGAAAAAAAAAACATAAGAGTTTTATTCTCTTCAAGTACCAAAGGGTTTCTAGCCCAACGGTATCAGGTGGTGTCTTTCCTCTTTGAGGTTGAGGGTTCAAGTCCCGTGATAAAAATAGGTGGAATAGGTGTTACTTTAGGAATAGATTATATTGTATTTGCCGGTTAAAAAAAAGTACCATAACATTGTTACGTTAAATACATATAAAAACATGTTTTTACCCTTATATTGATCATTTTTTGTTTTTAGTGTTACCATATTTATTTATTTTTTGTAAGCCTTTTTTTTTAATATTTATGTTATTAGTAGATTCATTTGTTACAACCATGAGCACACCAACGCGACCACAACAACCACCAATAACCACATTCACCCCTTCCAATCACCTCTCTTTTAGAATTTTTTGATTATCATACTTTATTTATAAATATGTCATTTTCTTTGTAATGTTCATTTGAACTTACATTGCGAAATAAAAATGGTAATTCAAGTTGCACAATATTTCGACTTTGGCAACATTTTACTAGAAAAGTATTTCTTTTCAATTTCATCAGCAACTTTGAAACGTCCCGAAAATTACAAATAGATTTTGCGTTTGAAAACAGATTAACCGATTAAGGCCTTTAACTTAAAAACAATAAGTGACATTGATTTGTTTGAAACCATAGTGTTATCAGAGTTGAGTTATAGGAAAGCGGAAATCATTATCTTCGATGTGTGTGTACAATCCCGCCGAGCTCTTCTCATAAACAACTTGTAAAACATATAATCCACAGCTGTAAGCATAAAGTTTAATGAGTTCCCCAGTATACCACATATTCCATCATATATATACAATGCATCCACACAAAGTCCTCGGCTCTAAAGTCGACCTACATGCTTTCCTCACTACAAGCATACATCACACATAACGGGCCGAGCCTAAACATACATAACGGGCCCAACTCAGATAGTATAAAGGGCCTAGACCAACGTACAAAATGGGCCCCGCCTACATACATAACAGGTCTCGTCCATATAACGGGCCCAAACCTAACTCATATAACGAGCCCAACCCAATGTACACAACAAGTCAATGCCAGGGGCCAGATCCTGGTCTTCCATACAATACATAAAATCGTATGTGGTCAGAGATCAGATAGACAATAAAATAGGTGGTCCACCCGAAAACAATAAAATCAAACAAGAACCATGCAAACAAGCTTTAGACTAAGAGTTCTCAGGCTATCTAATTTAACCATCTACAGCCATTACAAGAATTTCCCTAACCAACCATGACACCTAAAAACATCATATAGTCCACAAGCAAGACCCTACCATTCTAGCATACCATGAGACTAAATGTCCTACACTGCTCAAACCAACATTATCATACAATCAACATGCAATCCCCTACCAGTCTAGCATACCATGACACCAAGTATCCTAAACTATGCATGCATAACAAAGAGTTATCAATTCAACTAGCATACTCGTACCCTAATAGTACCTCTACCTTATCATGAAAAGGATATATAATGTCATACATGGCATAGTGAGAAACTCACCTGAACCAAAGAACCAAAGAAGCACAACAACACTCTTACTCCTTGCAGTGATTAGAACCGCAAACCGACTAACACCAAACATAGAACAAACCTCAGTCAACAACCCAAATCCTTCAAATTTGACCCAAGGTCAAACTGGTCAAAAGTCAATGGTCAGCGGTCAACAAAAGTCAATGTCCAACCAAGTCAACAGCCACCACGAAGTGGTGACCTCTTGGCCACATCGTGGGTATGTCCAGACAAAACAGTCGCGAGGCTAAATACCCTCCATGACATGGTGACCTCATGGTCACGTCGTGGTTACTGCCATAAGCCATTTTTCTCATTAAGGAATTAATTCGTTAAGTCCTTTGCTCTAACTTTCTAGAAGGCCTCATTGCCCTCAAATGAACCATAAAAATCATTACTTTATGGACATGCATGTCCAATGCATTTCTCTCTCAATACTAGGTCAAAAATGGGTAAGAAATAGAGTCAAAGCTCCATGCATGGCACCAATAAACATGAAAGACTAAATATGAACCATATAATGACCAAGGGACCCCAAGAAGTGATAAATTTGCCAACTTTATTAAAACCATTCATTCATAACAATATATTATAAAGGAAAGGAGCTTAAAACTTAGATCTACAAAAGATGAACTAAAAAAGTGAGAACTTGGAGGCTCGCAATAGTCCAGAGGATGCACCAAGAGATGGAGATGAACTTGCTAGCTTATCCTTAACTCAACATAGCCTTCCTTCAACCTTCAAGTGACCAAAACACCATCAAAGAGCTCTTAAGACAAGATGAGAGACTAGGGTTTTGAAAAGGTGGAATAGAGGCTGAAGAGGATGCCCTAATCTTGGAGTTAGTGGCCTTAAATATGGGAGAAACCCTAAAAATTGTGGGCTTGGGTTGCAACAGCCACCACATCATGGCCTCCCTCTTGCCACGTTGTGGTGTTCATTAGAACATGCGATCCAGAAGTGTCATGTCACTTCGTGGTACTCCATATACCATGTCGTGGCATATTATTCTCTCCAAAAACCTATCTTTTTCCTTTTTGAATCATCAACTGATCCATTCTAGAAAATGGGTGTTATAAACTTTAGCCAACATGTAACTCGAAAAATATTCCAACCTAATTTAAGCTTCATTAAACAAAGAGTAAATTACAATTTTGTCATAGATAATCTCATAGACTTGAAATAAAAAGTCAAAGAACATGCCAAGAAGACTCTCATCATTAGGGATGACTTGAAGAATCGTGAATACACTACCGCTAATCTACGTATTGCCATTATCATCCAATGGGACAACACCAATTGGGGGTTACTTTTTCTTCCTTGAAGTTGCAAGTGTGCAACAAAGAGAGAGAGAGAGAGAGAAGGGGGGATAAGTACGATAGTGACATTGAGTTGTGATATATATGGAGTTTATTGTTGATGGTAACGACATTATGGCTAAGGTCGTTGAGATCTTAGAGGGTAGGTGAGGGAGTTACCGGTGGGATGAAGGTGATGTGTGTTGGGAATATAAGGGGGAAAAGATAAAGAACAAAAAATTGTGAGCGAGATGAAATGGGAGGAGGTGCCATGGTAGCTTTGCCATTGTGGGCGTCGGTGCCAAGTTGCTCCGACGATAATGGGTAGGCAATGGATTTGTCGGCAAAGGAAGGAGGTAGAGAAGGGATGTAAGGTGTTATTATACTTTAGATTAAGTGATTTTAAATTAGGTTTCATATAACTTTTAAAATGGTCCCAAAAGGTTTAAAACTTTTATTAAGGTCATTGTACTTTAAAGTCAGCAAAAAATAAATAAATGGTATTAGCTTAGAGGACCAAAACCGATGGATTTTGAAACCAAGAGGATGTTTGACATAAGTGTTTCAAAAGTTAGAGTGGACTTGTAGACGGGGCTAAACCACATGGACCACTTTTGTAATTTACTCTACATTTAATTATATTAAAAAGTAATAAAGTATGTAACTAAGGAAATGATTGATAAATTACTATCCTAATTCTGAAAAATCGATCTGGATCATAGTAGGATCGAGATTGGCATAAGATCGCATTTGGGATCGCGGAATCAGAACCGGGATCCAATATGATCATACCATACTATCAAAATCTGAATAGAAAAATCGAATGAATAATCAGGAAGAAACTCAAGGAAATATTTAGGAAGGAACTCAAAAATCAAAAGAAATATCACGAATCAACCATTAAGATTAAAGATATGAACATAAAAATATTAGGTCGTGCTTTTTCTTTTGCTCATGCTTCTCTGTCATCTGTGCATTTGTAACTTTTTAGTGATAGTAATGAAGTTCTTCTTTAACCAAAATTATAATTTCACTTCAAAAGGGTTCAAAGTGTAGTTATGTGTTGTTATGTAAATTTCATTGCTCATTTTTCGATCTTCATTTTGATATATAATACTCAATCATTCTTGATCTTCATTTTGATATAAAACTCAACTTCTTTTGTATGTTTCGATATTATGATTGTTAGGTACATTTCCATGTTCTAATTCCTTCCTATTGCCACTAATTCCACATGGCTAACAACGATGTACATATTTGATTAATAGTGGGAAGATGTTGTTGCCGCATATCACCATTGATTATGTTAGAATAAGTTAGATAATATTTGTTATCAGTAATGTTTGGATATTTTTTGTAACTTTTTATACGGTCAATTGTTATAAAGATGCATTTTTTATGTTTTCAACTTATAGATACGTTATTTCTTGTATGATCTTGAGAGCTCGGTCCAATCTTGCAAAGTCAAAATGTTCTTACATAGGTTCCCGATCTTAGTAACCTTAATTTTAACCCTTAAATGAAATTAACTACAAAATAAAATCTTATTTTTAAATAAAATAAAGTAAAATGATTTAAAAGTTAAACTGAATTAATTTAAAACAACTAAATTAGATCCCAATTAATTGATTGTGTGAAAGTTGTATTTGGAAGCTTTAAGATTGAATATCAATGACATTTGGATAAATCGATTTAACTAGGTTATGACTTATTTGTAACAATTTTATCATTCAAGAAGACTGAATTGGAAAATAAGAGACTATGCATGTTAATTAGAAAGTTATTGTTGGTTATACAAAAATATTTAAAGGATAAAGGACCAATCTTGCCAATTACGGAAAAGTAGGGTTTGATTTTGACTTAACTTAGTAACAAAATTAAGTTTCTTTTTGTTGAAGTGCTAGGTTTTTTTTTAAAAATCATTTTATTACATATTAAAACCACTTTCAACCAATTCAAAAACTACACCAACCTTCTAAACTCTCTTTAATTCTCTGGTTTTCTATTTTTTTAACCCAAATGACTTCTTGTGATAACTCCTATTAATATGTGCACAACATTTTAGTGAATCTTTTCCGTTGCTCTACTCATCTTCATCCGAAGAATCAAATATCCACAACGTTTTGGCATCAGCTGCTCGAGCTACACTAATGATTCTTCAAAAATACTACAAGTTAAAGTTTGCCTAGAAATCTGAAAACTTATCACGATAGAGATTAGGAAGTTGCACAAAAGTAGTTGATACAAGATACTTTGTTTTTAATGTAAATTTTGGTGATGAGCAATTTCAAATAAGATTCCAGATGAATACACTCTTATTCATCCATATTATTGGCAATATGGATACAAAATATCCATATTTTCAAACAAATTTAGATGCCACAATGCAAAAAAATGCATTGTAGAAACGCACATCTGCAATACGACAACTAGTGTACGAAAACACGACATGCATGTTCGACGAGTACTTGAATATGTCGGAAAGAAATTTACATGAAATCCTCTACAACTTTTTCCATGGTATTGATAAGATAGATGGAGACAAATTTATACATAAACCAACATCCAACAACATTTAATTTTTGTACATTGCACATGCATCAAGACATGAATTTCTTTGTAAGTTAGGTAGCATTGAGTGTACACATTGTGGTTAGAGAAATTGTCTGTAACATCTTGATATTAAGGTATTTCCACTTTTAACCATTGAAACGAGAATTTATTGCATTTTGGCCCATAGTGGTATTTTCGTAAATTTTTGGAAGAAGCTCGCATACGCTGGGTGTACATTATGTACGCTGGGCGTACGTGATGAAATCCCAAACCCTAGTAGTTAGGGTTTGTACCCTATTTAAACTTCCTTAAGTCCCAAGCCTTCCTTCCTTCATCAGCCTACAACCCCAACTTCGACCTTTGCAAACCCTAATTCGTTTTTGAAGCATTCTTGAGCCATTGTTGTGTTTTCGTGTTGATAGAGGAAGAAAAAGGAAAAGAGAATAACTTATAAGCTTGGAACATGTAACGACCCAATTTTCCAAATAAAATTTACATTTTTAGAATAATCAAAACATTCCCATAAACCATAAAATCTAAATGACAATTGTTTTCAAATTCATAACGTCAACATTTTATTTCAAACATCAGAGTGTCCCCATAAAAATGTGTGAGAGAGTGTGTGTCGCGCCATCAAGCCTTGTCCTTGCCTTTAGGCTCAGAAGTACCTGAAACAATTAACAAAATGTAATCTAATGCTTAGTGAGTTCCCCAGAGCATACCCCACACAATCCACATAATCACAAAATCCATATTAGCTACAATATAGCTATATAAACCACATAAGCCATGCATACAACATATAAGGATGCCCTGGAAACCCTCCAGGGTCTTACTCCGGGTGCCTCGGGAACCCCCGAGGTCTTAGACCAAGGGTGCCCTGGAAACCCTCCAGGGTCTTACTCTGGGTTCCTCGGGAACCCCCCGAGGTCTTAGCCCAAGGATGCCCTGGAAACCCTCCAGGGTCTTACTCCGGGTGTCTCGGGAACCCCCCAAGGTCTTAGCCCAATGATGCCTTGGAAACCCTCCAAGGTCTTACACATAAGTGCCTCGACAACCCCCCAAGGTCTTTCATGCAAGTATCACAAATAACTAGCATACCACATATCCCATAATCAACTAGCATGTCACATAACAAATAATAGGCTGGCCTTGGTGCCTTCGACCCATTGGTATGGTGAGGAGACTCACCTCTCAAGAATGTTGAACTGATAGGATAAGTCCCAAATTGCAGATCAAACTCAACTGTCTATAACACCATATCTGAAACCATATCCTCATGATAATTTCAAACCCGAGAATGACACCATTATGCATCAAAAGTGACAAAATACTTTCACAAGATGAGATCTAAGCAAATAGTGGTCAAGGTAGCAACTTTATACCTCAAGATGGTTGCCAAACTAGAGTAGATGTCGCATATACTACCTCTCTCTTTAGTCCAACCTCTTCAAGCTCCAACTTCTTTCACAACCATACCAAAATCACTCTCCAAGGCTCACACACACACACACACACACACACACTCAAGAAGGTGTAAATCTCGAACTACGGTTTCTCTGGGCTGTAAGGGCAATGAGGGAGGCTACAAATGAGCCATAAGTTCTTTAAATAGGGTACAAATCCTTGAAAATTAGGGTTTTCCTTTACAGCGTATACTCATCGAGTTGGGTCCTTCCAACTCGTTGAGTAGACCCTAAATCTCGCGTCCAAAAAGATCTCTACTCGTCGAGTTGGGGCTCCCCAACTTGTCGAGTCCTAGTGAAAAACCCTAAAATTTTGAGAAATAAATGCTACCTGAAATGAGCATTACAGAACAACCTTGGATCTGGAAGTTTTACACACTCCTACATCTATTGAAGGTGTAAAGTTCATACCTTGATGGTCATTTGGTTAGATCTAGCTTGTATGATGTTACTGTGTGCTTGTGTCCCCAATCAATGTTGTTCTTGAGTATGGCATGCTCTAGATCCATTGAAGCTGTCCTTTCAGGCGTTTTGGAGTGTCTAAGGTCATAATAATGCAATCTTGATTGTTAATTTCCTTCCATGCATTAGTTAGAGCGTCTTAATGGGTTAAGAATTTAGGGTTTTTGTTGTCGGGCACTTAATAACCATGCAAGACCATGACGTTGGAAACTTTATGGTTAAGGACGTTAGTTTAGGACTAGATCTGGAAATAGGGAAAAAGAGCTTAAGGATTAAGATCTTAATAAGAAAGGGAAGAAATCCATTACGTATGACGGGCATAACTAGGTACGCCGCTCATACGAATTTAGTCGGCCCACTTTTGTTCAACAAGCTAGTACGTCGTGCGTACCGGCTGAGTATGTCGGGCGTACTCAGCTCTGTTGACCAGGTTTAACTTTTTGACTTTTTGAATTTTACCTGGATTTGACCAAGTTTGTCCTAAGGGTATTTTGGGTAATTGGAGTTGTATTAGATATTTCTCACTATTTGTTGAATAGGTGACAGGTAGAGCTGAGATTCGGAGCAGAGACCTATTCAGCTATTTGTTCAGACTGAGAGGTAAGTTTTCCTCACTGTTCTTGTGGGTCGAAGGCACCAATGTCGGCCCATTAGTTTATGTATCCTGATATACAGGATGTTGCTATGATGTAGTGATATGTGAGATCTATGTATTGGTATACATAGGATGTTGTTATGCAGTAATGATCTGTAGATTTGCATGTTTGTCTGTTTACTAGTTATATGTTTGTATGTTATGTATCTGTCGACATAGTATGGTTGGGTTGAGGTAATACTGCTTTGTGCGGAGGCAAACAACCCGGGAGCAAGCCAGACATAAGTTGTGGGCATGGAGGGCAGGCCAGACTTATGTTGTGGGCTCGGTAGCAAGCCAGACATGAGTTGTGGGCCTGAAAGGCAAGCCAGACTCATGTTGTGGGCTCAAGGGTAATCCAGTCTGTTAGCTGTGGACCCAGTATGAATGATGTTATATGTTTGTCTATTGGTACTTTGGGGGAACTCGCTAAGCTTTGGCTTACAGTTTCAGTTTAATGTTTCAGGTACTTCAGATGATCGTGGCAAGGCGAAGGCGTGATCATGCACATCCTTGTGATTTATGTTATTTGGATTTTGGGATACTCTGATTATTGATTAATACTTTTGAAACAATTGTTTGTAAACAATTATGGTCATTGGGTTGTTTTTGAAAATTTTAAATTTACTCTGATTTTGGGATGTTACAATTTGGAATCAGAGCCCTGGTTTGAGAGAATTGGATAGGCATTCGTGCGAATCCAGACTCAAACTATAGATCTTTAAAAGTTTTCAAAATGATTTTCAAAATTGTTTTCAAAAGTAACCAATGAAGGATGAGATGTGTAAGATCAGTCGGAGCAAGAAAAGTATACCCCAAGTTACCACACTGTTATTTGATTATTGATGATTATGATAGAACTGCATGTTGGTAGTAGGCTAGGGATCTTCATAAATTGCATGATAGAATTGCAGTATATGATGCCTGTTTGCCTGGGAGGACTTATTATATGCTGGATGGAATTGACATCATTATTGTAGTCGCTTAGTGTATGCATCATAGTTGTACACAACTAAGATTTTATAGTCTGAGAATGTTTGATTTAGCCTTATTTCATGTTCCTTGTGTGGTGTGGGCTTAGGGTAGAATCATATATTTGAATGTCTATAGGATCCAACGTTATGTATGATTAGCATGCACGAGTGGCTGCAGGGTTGGTGGAAGTTTCATGAATGAGTATGTGTGTGAGCTGTCGGTTTGATGAGGAATGTTTAGCCACTCTCGATATAGTGAGGATAGGATGTATATGTATCCTGGTTGATGTATTTGTTTTGCTGATTGTGATGAACCTTGAGAAAAATACGAGTAGGTGTGGAAGGTAGTATGCCGTACTACTGAAAGAACAGGCCCCGTACACATAGCCAGGAAGCCACAAACCTTAATGGTTTAGCCTAGTCTTGTGATTGTAAAAATGTGTATTATGGATTTTTCTGATGTGTTTTGGTTTAATTTCAGAATGGAGGAAACGAGAGGATCAAGATTTGGAGCGGGTGGCTAGGATATGCTTGGATTGACTGATGATCAGATTCAGGAGATCATCGCCATTGAGGTGGTTGTTTCTATCCGGAGGTCTATGCCGGAGATGTTTGGGTCTATCTGTTGGTTTTTGAGCATTCTAACACTCCTAAGTGTACATGCAACCCTAAATACCTTGGATCTATGTTTTCTCTATTATACATACAATTATGAACATCCAAGGTATTATCCTAATCTAGCATACAAAATAATAAATATAACAAGATAGAATACATACCTCTTTGATGTAGAATGTCTTCATGAAGCTTGAGTGCCTAGTGCCCCAAGTGTGACACCTCAAATGGTTCACACAACACCAAATACACTTGGAATAACTTGAGAGAAACTTGAACACTCCTTGAAATCGTCTAGCCCTCACACTCACACATTAGTTCACGATTTCTTGAGCCATGGGATTCTTTTATATGGTGGCTATTAGGGTTACACCATGTAACTCATAACTTTACCCATTCCTTATGCTCCATGGATTTTAACCTCCATGGAGTATCCATGGGTCACCCCATGGACTTAGTCCAACATAAGGAATCTTGGATCACAAGCCCACATATATAAGAATGAATGATTTACACAATCAACCCATATATTTAATTAGTCTCCTTTTGATCACTTAATTAATTCCAAATTAATTCTTGATCAATACTAATTAAATAGCCTTATTAATATATTAGAACTTATAATATATTAACCAACCTTAAGTGTTATTTCTCTCATTATAGTATATCCAAATGCATGATGCCATGCAACCCAAATGGACCATGCCGGGTCGGGTCAAGTCTTACCAATTATAGTTATGGACTTAGACATTAATCCAACAGTCTCCCACTTGGATAAGTCTAAAACTATTATTGCGTATGACTTCAGGAACCGATCAGCAATCGTAGCTCTCAAAAGCTTCTGTCGAACTCTGACCTTGTCGATGAACTCTGACCTTTGTCAATGACTTGTCCATTAGATAAGGGATCATATATTCCTCCATTCTAGATATCATATGGACTGAGACATGGATTATCAATCATTCTCTCTGTCCATTTGTTGTTTCCCGATTTCCGATTCATGATGACTGACTGATTGAACAAATCAAATCAGTCCTGGCTTGGCCAAGCACTCACATGTATCATCTTTAAATCATCGAGGGGCCCACAGATATCGCTTTTATCCCGAAGGTAAAAGGAATGGATAAACTTCGACTCATATGGCTTGTTCTACTACTTGTTGTATCATACACAAAGGCACGTTTTATAAGATCGAGTTACCAATGCGTTTTCGTGCAATCAATGTATAACCAACTCATAGTAACAACTCATATCTCTAGGTTTGAAGAATATAAGATATTATCGTCTCATGATCACTCGTGATAAAATCCATGAAGTGATTCAAATGAGCGCGGGTTGAATCCAATACTCAGAACTTATGAGCACTCATGAGTGTTGTAGCACCACTTTGTCCACCAACTTGGACCTCTACAAACCAACCCATGACAGTCTTGATTCATATCTACTTCCAACATATGACCGACTGTGGATGGTTTGAATAACTTAATCATTCAGGAAGAGCGACTTAGTTATTCTGGAAGTCAAAACATGCAAAGTGAAACACAAGAATAAATGAATCAAATATGGTATCAAACCCTATGAATATAAATAAACACTTTTATTTATCACCATACTGATTACTCATTATTCATTGTTTCGGTTTTATCAACTTTATACTTGAATTTAAAACAATAGTTGTTCCATGCTCCAAGCATGTACACTATGTTTTCTAAACACTAGTCATGCCATACACCAAGTATGCATACTATGTTTGTCTATGATCTTTACTTTGTAAAATAGATCAATTGAACATCACTCCAATGATCCTCTTTTCACAGTCCCAAATCCTTACTGCAAATGCAAGAATTCCAAATTCATGCCATTTATTGAAATCTGTTAGATTCTAAACTTATATGCATTGATCCTCTTAATGATTATGCACAAAGTCAGAAAGACTTGACAACAATCATTACAGAGCATTCCAAAGGAGATCAGCTCCTTGGAAACATCCTTCTTTCATTAAGTTTCCTAATCTTACACAGATTGAATAATTTCTAACTTTGAAACATTTCCATATTCCATTTTGACTATCACTTCTGAACAAGAGTTGCCTCCTTACAGATTATGTCAATATGGTCCTTCCAGAATTAACATTATACTTCCAACTGTCCTTGAGCAACCAATCTTTGGTAAACCTTAGATTGTCCTCGACAATTGCTTAATCATTTTAGTCATATCCAATTCTAGACCTTTTCCCTTCATAATGCCCCAGGCATTTGGAAAATTTTAGAAAGGATGAATATAGCACATGTAATCGATCCTATATCCGAAGCATATGGGACACGATTCATGATGTCTCACATAAAGACTAAACCAGTCTTTTGCTATAATATTTCCATTTCAAATTGCCAAGTTCTCAAAATTCAGATTATGAAAAGGGATGCCGTAATCATAATCGAATTTTAGAACGCAAATAATGGACCCATATATAGAATTTCCTTATGTTGAGCCATTCCAACATGAAATTCATATATATATATATATATATATATATATATCCTTGATTAAATACGATTAAAATCTCAATCTAAGCTTTTAGAATTGAAATGAAGTATAATTTCCTCTCCCTTAATTATAGCAAAACAACTTTTTCAACCCCTGCAACCTCACGAATTGAAACTTTTGTTTTCTATAATTAACATTGCTAACTTGCAACCTTTGTCATAATTATCATGCTCCCACTAACATGATGATTATTAGCATAACACTTATGCTCCCACTAGCTTTGACATGTACTCAGAAATCAGCTGACTTTCTTACCAAAGTTCAGATTTCTGATACTAGATTGTTTTGATAAAACTTTATCAAAATCATACACCTCTCTTAGATAGCTCACATGTGTGTCTAAACAATTTTAGAACTATGAAAAGGGATGCCGTAATCATAGTCTCAATTGTTTAGACCTTTGCCACTTCTCACAAGTCCATGTTAGTGTGCCGGTAAACCACACACGCTCCACTAACGACTTTGAGAATGCAAATATCACAATTGCTATCTAGCTAAAATCTACTTAGTGAAAGTGTTTCCTCACCATCATTTTCATGAATCGGAGAGAAACCTTATGACACTTAGATTTAATAGTGTATGTGTTCTTATCCATGTGAATTTGTCAAAACCATAATCACAAGACAAGGTTAGTGACAAATCCAAACTCATATTGATTAAACTTGTGCAATCTTAAATTCTTGCCATTTGGCAGCTCAGGTGCCTGCCATTGCTTCCAAGTAGTTGTGCAACCAATTAAGAACTCTCAGAACTCCTATGCAAAGCCAACTTGAATAGGCACAAAAATTTCAACACGATAGGTTATAAACCTCAAGTCGTGTGCTAGTGAAGGACTTTAGGTTTTATTCTTGATTAAGTCTTGAAACTTTCAAGAGCTTTAAGACTCCCACTGTCCTCTTGACATATAAGACTCCCTTGTCAAATATTCAAGAGATAGTGCGGATTCTTTATCAAGACTAACACTTTACACAATTGGCCTAAGTTGGTCTCTGTTTTATCCAAAACATCACAACTTACCAATTTCAAATGTACAAGAGTAGATAACCTTTTACTCTTACATTTGACTAGTGTTAACAAACCCTCTTTAAGATATGTCACTCAAGTTACAATCTTGGAGTATGACTCTAAGAATTGTTTTGGAACGAAGTATGACTCATCTTTTTGATTTAACCATTTCAACAATTCATGACTCCTCTTCTTAGTCATAAGAATGCACTAAGATGAATTTAGAGGACCAATTGTGATATGGTATCTTAATCATTAAGATGATCATAAACATGATACTAAAGTACTCTCCCATCTTTTCAGATTTGAGAAACTTTTATCTTTCTGCCATACTTTGATTCTTCTTATTCGTTCTGTCTCACATTGAAACTTCTCCAATGCTACAGACTTATACTTAAACTTATAAGTATAACCATATTTACTGAACTTAAGTAAATCATGACGAATAGTCTTCTTGATCTTTTGTGGTGGACTTGACCAGTGCACAAGAATGTGTACTCGATCCCTTAGTCCTTTCCTTATTCACATAAGGAATTAGTCTTAATTTTCCAAGCTGAAAGTTCTCATTCATCATACTATACAACTCGCATGATTCCAAGTTTCGGTCCAATTGAACCTTGGGTGATGAGAATCTTTCCTTATTTGGTAATATTAGACACTACCACAACCGAAAGAATCAAATCCATTTTTCCAATATTGCTATCAATGGAATCTTATAAGCAACAACTTTTCACAAATGCCATTGTAAGGATACTTAAAATAAATAAAATCAAAACCTTTTCTTTTATTTTAAAACTTTGCGGAAAAACTTATCCTTACAATCCATATGAAAACCTTGTTGTTATCTATTCCTAAGCAATATAAATATCATAACTCTTAAGTAATAGCCCAAAATTCTGATCACCGAACCATGCGATTGAAATCCATCTTCGCGATCAGAATCAGCATGTACTTAATAGAGTTAGACAATGGACTTTACCTGAAGTAGAGCCAAACTTATTGACTTTAACATCCTTAGGTAAATTTAGCAGCTTCGTAACCAATGCCCCTTCCTTTGGCAATAGTTACCTATGGACCCTTGATAACGGGACTATCTCAGACTTTGCCTCTCTCTTTACCATTGGGTCAACCGAGTTGACTATGGCCGATCCCTTTCCATTGGGAAGAGAGAGCTTTACTGGATATCCAATGTCATCATTGTCAATGTCCATAGCGTTTTAGGAAGTTGATCTTAGCAAATAGATAAGATCATTAAGGGTCTTGTCTTAGTCTGTTTCATAGGATTCCCAAAAGAACTCACTATGTGACTTAGAAAGTAATTGAGCCACCAACTTTCTCAAGACTTTGACACCCAACTCTCCCGGCTTGTCAATATGTGACTACATCTCCAAGATGTGATCACACCTAGACCTTGCCTTGCCAATAGGGCTTGAGTGACCTTAAACTTTTTAGGAACTTGTGGGTTAGGGAGAATAATTGGAGGAGGTGAAAGAAGTATGATATCCATGGGACATCATCTTCATTTAGGAAAGCTTGTTTCAAGAGATTTGGGAAGATCATAAATGTCTAGACCAGACATCTTTTTGGGAGATATTCAAGATAGTTGATTTAAAGTCCTTAATATGACACCCAATATGAAATATTAAGGCTAGGACGCAACAAACTATTTTATAACTTAGAAGAGGGATGCAGTAATCCAAGCTATAAAATATTTGAAGGTAGGTGAATGACGATTCACCAATTTCCACCATGAAAAACGAAATAATTTATTAGGTTTTAATTGGATTTGAAAGTCCTAGATCTTTGAGATTCATTGAACTGTTCAAAGGCATGTTTCAATATCGAGTGTGCCCTTCAGGTTTTGTGACTGGGATGCCGAGGATCACAAAACAAGGTGTGAATAACCATGCAAATATACTTGGTACCCTTAATATTTACCCCTTAATCAGTGTGCCGGTTAACCACACACGCTCCACCGATACTATGATAAATATTAAGTTACCCTTTGCCTACCTTGTTAAGTCCAGGTTAGTGTGCCGGTTAACCACACACGCTCCACTAACGACTTAAGCAAAGTGCAAAGTGTAATTTCATGGGTTAGCACCAAATTCACATTTTCCTAAGTAACTAAGATTGGGAATTTATAAGTGTTTAGTTACTTAGTATTTATCATTAATACTTTTAATGAAGGGAGAATTATAGTCCTTGTCCTACCCGTTCGGCTAACGACCCTCCACCAGTCAAGGAAGCGGTGGGTGAGAGTGGACACCCATTAAACAGTTATTTTATAGGCAGTAACCTTATACCCCCCTTATAGACCGGCTTCGTGAATGAGGCCTACTAACGGTAAGACTGACTTTACTCTTATACATATATATAAATATTATTAACTTATAATATTATAAAGTATAAGGGTTGAATTTTAACTTTTAAAATTCTAAGGGCTAACTTGGAATTAAAGTATTCATAAGTGAAAACTTTTCAAATTCCAAAATTTGAGGGAAAGTTTTGAAACTATTCAAAACTAATTAATTCCATAACTTATGAGTTTAAAGTAGTTTTAATTAAAAAAAAAAACTCTTCAAGTTCTATAACTTGAGGACAAGTTATGGAAGACTTTAAACTAATTAATAAAAAAAATAACTTTTTTTTATTGTAACTTATGGAACTAATTAAGGTTACACTTTTTTTTTTAATTTAATGAAGAGACTCTTGAACCTCCATAACTTGAGGACAAGTTATGGAGTCATAAAACCACTTAATTAGAACTAGACTCTTCATTTTGTAACCTTTGCCAACTTTTATGAGTTTTATGATTCTTAAATGTGATTTTTCATATAACTTGAGGACAAGTTACAAAAACACACTTTGGAATCAACTCTTAGATTAAAATAGATTGAAAACAACTATTTCACACAACTTTTCTATTAATCTAAGAACCTCATAAGAACAAGATAATTCAAATCATCAATCTTCAAGAAATTAGCATGAACATACAAACTAATACAAATCTTGAAATTATGACAATTATCTTAGAAATTGGATTAGCATGAACATTACCACATCAAAAAACAAGTTTATAAGTCTAAAAACATCTTAGGGTAATGTTCCTAGTCCAATTCCAGCCAAAACAATCGAATATATGCATCCAACTCGATTGTTCAGCTACTTTTGCAAGTATAACAAGAAAACAAACCTGGCTCTGATACCACTGTTGGTTTTTTAGCATTCTAACACTCCTAAGTGTACATGCAACCCTAAATACCTTGGATCTATGTTTTCTCTATTATACATACAATTATGAACATCCAAGGTATTATCCTAATCTAGCATACAAAATAATAAATATAACAAGATAGAATACATACCTCTTTGATGTAGAATGTCTTCATGAAGCTTGAGTGCCTAGTGCCCCAAGTGTGACACCTCAAATGGTTCACACAACACCAAATACACTTGGAATAACTTGAGAGAAACTTGAACACTCCTTGAAATCGTCTAGCCCTCACACTCACACATTAGTTCACGATTTCTTGAGCCATGGGATTCTTTTATATGGTGGCTATTAGGGTTACACCATGTAACTCATAACTTTACCCATTCCTTATGCTCCATGGATTTTAACCTCCATGGAGTATCCATGGGTCACCCCATGGACTTAGTCCAACATAAGGAATCTTGGATCACAAGCCCACATATATAAGAATGAATGATTTACACAATCAACCCATATATTTAATTAGTCTCCTTTTGATCACTTAATTAATTCCAAATTAATTCTTGATCAATACTAATTAAATAGCCTTATTAATATATTAGAACTTATAATATATTAACCAACCTTAAGTGTTATTTCTCTCATTATAGTCTATCCAAATGCATGATGCCATGCAACCCAAATGGACCATGCCGGGTCGGGTCAAGTCTTACCAATTATAGTTATGGACTTAGACATTAATCCAACACTATCAAGACCGTTATGATTGACCTCTTTGATGATCGATGTGCTGCTCTTTCTGAGGCTGTTGTTGCTACATCTACCGTGACTATTTTTTCTGCGAGGATATGATGGGTGAGATCCTTCCAGTACCGGGAC
Organism: Lactuca virosa; assembly: GCF_052849685.1. Taxonomy (NCBI): domain Eukaryota; kingdom Viridiplantae; phylum Streptophyta; class Magnoliopsida; order Asterales; family Asteraceae; genus Lactuca; species Lactuca virosa. Next base: position 326,094,647 of record NC_136430.1, read on the forward strand.
TTCGACAATACGAAGCCCCCAGAGTTTGATGGGGTTAGGGACCCGATTGTGGCGATGAGGTGGTTGTCTAATGTGGAGGATTGTTTCTTTACATGTTCTTGCCTTGCTGAAGAAAATGTCAAGTGCGCCCTAAACCTCCTTCGATCAAGGGCGAAGGATTGGTAGAGATTGGTGACTGGCTCTTACACTCCTGAGCAGAGAGCTGCTGTTACTTGGGAGCAATTCTCAGAGATGTTCTATGTGAGATACGTTCCCTTGGTGGAGAGAGAGAGAGAGAGAGGTTGGCTCAGGAGTATCTGTACTTGAGACAGGACACTAAGACGGTGAAAAAGATCACCAAGATGTTTACTGAGAGGGCTCTTTTCTGCCCTGGGTTTGCTGCTTCTGAGCAGGCTCAGATGACTCGGTATTTGAGCATGCTCAAGCCGAATATTCGGCAGTTCGTGTCTACCCAGCATTATGGTACCCTTGTTGATATTCAAGAGGATGCAAGGAGGCGGGATATTAGATAGAGCTCCAGTCGAGGGAGCTGAGGCAGGCCCCTATTCAGTTACAGCCTGTAGCGAAGCGGTTTAAGCCCGCTGATTCGAGATCTGGGGGACAAAGGGCCCACACTTGTGGCAAGTGCAGAAAGGTTCATGATGGTGCTTGCTGATATTCATATGGATGCCACAAATGGAAAGGATGGGCATTATGCCAAAGATTGTAGTCAACAGATCCCAATACCGAGAACCAGGATTTGTTATCATTGTGAGTAGTTTAGCCATGTGAATGCCAACTGTCACATGCTCAGTGCGAGGTCGGCGCAGGCTCCAGCACCAGATACATTAAGGTGATGGGTTTCGAGCAATACATCAATCATATGGTGTACATGCAAACCCTAATAGCTTTGGATCTAGTTTGTCTAATGAACATGCAATTGATAATCCAAAGCCATAAACCCTAGATCTAATAAACTATAACTGAAATTAGGGTTTAGATCTTACCTTTGATTGTTAGATAGCAATAGCAATCAATCTTGGGCTTCAGAAAGCTTAGTGCCTCAAGTGTTGCACCTCTAATGGAGTCACAAACACCACTAAGCAACTTGGATGAAGAGGGAGGAGAGAGGAGGCACCAAAAACGGCTGGAAACCCTAAAGGATTAGTTCACCACGTTTTTGGGGCATAGGGGTCCTTTATATACATGTAGGCTATTAGGGTTTTCAACTAGGAAACCCTAATATGACTGCTTAGGCCTTAAGCAGTCCAATGGACCATTCTAGAAGGCCCTTGGACGATTTCTTTATGGACCTCCATATAGAATTCGTCCATTGCCATATAATGGATCCTAAGCCCAACTTTGTAACTATCTTATAATTACAATATCAGTCCCCTTAATTTAATTAATCTCTTTTAGCCACAAAATTAATTCTTAATTAATTCTTGACTAATATTAATTAAACAATATGATTTCTCCTTTAATATATTATTCTTATAATATATTAATAAATCATAATTAAACCTTTCTCTCCTTAATTCATCCTACATATTGCTATGGTGAAGGCAACCCAAAAGGACCATGCTCATAATCGGGTCAAGTACATACCAAAATAGTTATGGACTTAGACACTAATCCAACAGTCTCCCACTTGGATAAGTCTAATAACTATTCTGCGTATGACTTCAGAACCTGATCATCAATCGTAGCTTTCAAAAGCCGCTGTCAACTCTGATCTTATCAGATATGCATGTCCTTTAGATAAGGGATCATATATTCCTCCATTCTCAAGATATCGTATAGACGCGAGACATGGATTTAAATCATTCTCTCTGTCTATGTATTGTTTCCCGACATCTGATTTATGACGACTGACAACAGACTACAATTGAACACATCAACTCAGTCCCGACTTGGCCAAGCGCTTAGGGTGTCATCACTAAATCATCGAGGGGCGCACAGATATCGCTTTTATCCCACTTTGGGTAAAAGGAATGGATAAACTTCGACTCAAATGCTTGCTTGCACCTACTAATCAAATCACACATAACAATAAGTTTTATAACACCAAGTTACTGGTGCGTTTACTTATCATTAATGTGCAACCGACTAGCAAATAACAACTCATACGTCTCGGTTTCAAGAATATACAATGTTATCGTCTCACTAATCACCCGTGATAAATCCATGAAGTGATTCAAGTGAGCGTGGGTTTAATCCAATACTTTAATCTTATTAAAGCACTCATGAACTCTGCAGCAAACTTGTGCTATGTCTAAACACTTTAGACAATCTACAGACAAATTCATGACAGTCTTCCTTCATACCTACTTCCAACGTATGACTGACTGTAGAGGTTCGAATAACCCAGTTATTCTGGAAGTCAAAACATGCAGAGTGAAACGCAATAATAATATTAATCCTATATGGCCCCAAAACTTTTGAGCGTAAATAAAACACTTCTGTTTAAACACCATATTGATTACTCATTATTTATTGCTTACTGTTTCAGAAAATCAACTTCTTACTCGAATTATAACCACAATTGTCCCATGCTCCAAGCATGCACACTTTGGTTTCCTATGGTCCATACTTTGTAAAAATAGATCAATTGAAAAACTTTTCCAATGAAACTCATTTTACAATCCCTAATCCTTATCATTAGTGTAAGAATACAAGGTTCTTGCCACTATTAGAATATGTTAGATTCTAACATTTTATGCAACGATCCTTTCGTAAAGTAATAGCACAAAAGTCACTAGGACTTGGCTAATGAAATTACTAAGTTCTCTTTCAGAAATTGCTACAAAACAATTTTATAGATGTGATGTCTCTCACTCAAAGTACATTCCTTTGAACATCCTTTTGCATAAAAGTTTCTAATCTACATAGATTCTTAATATCCAACTCCCATTAATGGAAACATTTCCATATTTGCCATATGACAACTCATTCTTAATAGAATCTTATCTATTCATAATAATGTCAATATAGTCCAGCCAGTACTATACTTCCAACTACTCACAAGAGACAAATCCTCAGTGAACCTCAGATCGTCCTTTGATAGTTGTTTAATTATTTTAGTCAAAACCGATTCTAGTCCTTTTTCCCTCTTAATGCCCTAGGCATTTGGAAAATTTCAGAATGGTCAAATATTATAGCATATGCAATCGATCCTATACCCGAAGCGTATTGGACACGATGCATAATGTCTCACATAAAGACGTGATACTTTATCAGCCTTCTGCCATAATATTTTATGTGCCATGTTCCCACAATTCGAACTATGAAGAGGGATGCCGTAATCATAATCGAATTTTGAGAATGCACTATGTATCCTTGACTAAATTTATTAACATTTCTCGATCTAAGCTTTAGAATTTTGAAACGAAGTATAATATTCTCTCTCTTAATTATAGCAAAACAACTTTTCAACCTTTGCAACTTTGCAAAGTGAATCTTTGTTTTCTATAATTAATATTGCTAACTTGCAATACTTACCATAATAATCATGCTCCCACTAACGTGATGATTATTTTCTTACCAGCATAACACTTATGCTCCCACTAGCTTTAACATGTATTCAGAAAACAATTGAACTTCCAGAAAACAATGCTTATTGAATTTCTTAAGTTCATATTTCTAATACCTAATGCTTTGATAAGCCTTTATCTAAGCTTTGTAAGCTCATACACCTTTGCCTTAGATAGCTCACATGTGTGTCTAAAGAAATTCGGAACTTATGTTACTAAGTCCCAAATGTTCAGACTAATTGCCAAATCTCACAATTCGAACTATAAAGAGGGATGCCGTAATCATAATCGAATTTGAGAATACAATTTTCACAATTGCAATCTTCTTAAAATCTCTCTTAGTGAAAGCATTTCCTTACAATCATTTTCATGAAGGAGGGAAACCTCATGACACTTAGATTTTAAAGTGTATGTGTTCCTATCCATGTGAATTTGCCAAAACCAAAGTTTGTGACAAATCCAAACTCATATGGACCGAACGTGCTCAATCTCGATTTCTTGCCTCATGGTAACATGAATGCCCACCATGTCTTCCAAGCAAATCACCATTTCATATCAATGTACTTTCCATTGATCAAGGTGCTTTGTCTTTATGCATTCAAATGAGAACTCATAGAACTCACATGCATAATTAACTCAATTGGAATGGCACAGAAAAAGAGTATGTCATCCACGATAGGCTTTAAACCTCAAGTCGTGTGCTAGTGATGATCAACTAGGTTTAACTCTTGATTTGTTCTTGAAACCTTTCAAGACCATTAAGACTCCCACTGACTCCTTGACATATAAGATTCTCTTGTCAAGAAACATTCCTTGACAAAACAAATATTCAAGAGTTAGTGTAGTTTTATCAAGACTATCACTTCACATTTGTTGAGTGTTATAAACCTACTAAAGACTTGTCACTCAAGTCACAATCTTGGAGTATGACTCTTAAGACTTGATATTGGAACGAAGTATGATTGACTTCTTGATTTAACCATTTCAACAATTCTCGATTCCTCTTCTTAGACATACAATTGTACTAAGACTTACTTAGAGGATCAATTGAGACATAGTTCTTAATCATTAAGACCTATCATAAAACACAATAAAAGGTACTCTCCCTTCTTCTTAGAATAGAGAAACTTTTATCTTTCTGCCTACTTGATTCTTCTTATTCGTTCTGCTACTGAGTGAAACTCTTTCAATCAACTCAGAATTATACTTAATCTTATAAGTATAACCATATTTACTAAACTTTAGTAAATCATGACGAATATCTTTATCACTCTTGTGGTGGACTTGATCAACACACAACCTAGCGTACTCGATCTCCTAGTCCTTCTCTTGGCACTTTGTCAAAGAATTAGTCTAATTTCCAAATATGAAGTTTCTCATTCATCACGCAACCAAGTTGTATGATTCCAAGTTTCTGTCCAATTGAAACTTGGACGATGAGAATCTTCCCTTATTTGGCAAATTCTCGACATTTCCACAAATAACATAATTAAGAATCAAATCCATTATTGCTAATAGTAGAAACAATTAAACATCAATTTTTCATACACACCATTGCAAGGATAAATAAATGAGACAAAATCAAAATTTATTTTATTGCGGAAAAATTTGTCCTTACAATGCAATTCAACTGAAAAACTATGCTATTACATATTTCTTATCAATCTATCCTAACTCTAGAGTAGCAGCTCAAAAATCTGATCTTCAAATCCATGCGATCGAAATCCATTTCTTCATGATCAAATTCAGCACGCTTCTTCCTTAAGTTTCCTTTCTTTTCTCCGATCCTGCAAAACATCAAAATGTAATCTTATCACATCATGTATTAAGAATCAAAAATAGGAACTTATAGAGTTAGTTAATGGATTTTACCTGAAGTAGAGCCATACGTCTTGACTCTCCCATCTCTTAGATCTCTCAGGTAAACTGGGCAGCTTCGTCTCCAATGCCCCTTCTCTTGGCAGTAGAAGCAAATGGACTCCTTTGGCACAGCACATGGGACAATCTCATGCTTAGTCCTTTCTGGACTTCCAATGTTGCCAGTGTCCATTGAAGTTTGGGAGTTTGATATACCAGACAAATTTGCTTGACCAGCACGCCAAATCATTGCTGATTCAGCAGCTATAAGCAAATAGGTGAGATCAATGAGGGTCACGTCGTGTTTCATCATATAGTACTCTCTAACGAACTCACTATATGATTCAGGAAGCGACTGAAGAACCCAGTCAACAGCCAACTCACCTGAAATCTCGACACCCAACATCCTTAACCTGTCAATGTGTGACTTTATCTCCAAGACGTGTGCACACATAGGTTTCCCATCTTCGTGTTTACTCGCCAATAGGGCTTGAGTGAGCTTGAACTTTTCAAGCCTTTGAACTTGTGGGTTAGGGAGAATAATTGGAGGAGGTAGAGGAAGTGAAGCATGACTCTCATTTCCTTGATCGTATCGTGGAACGTCATCTTCATTTGGAAAGCTTGTTCCAAGGGACTTGGGAAGACCATTGTAAGATTTAGACATCTACAAAACGGGAGAAAATTCAAGTTAGTTGATAAGAGTCCTTGATGTGACACCCAAATGAAACATCAAGGCTAGGACCCAACACAATATTCTACAACCTATAAGAGGGATGCCGTAATCTAGTTGCAGAATATTTGAAGGTAGGTAAATGACGATTTACCAATTTCCACCATGAAAAACGAAAAAGAAGGTTTAAGTTTTAAATGAATTGAAACTCCTAGATCTTTTGAGATTCATTGAACTTTTCAATGGCATGTTTAATCTCGATTATGCCCTTCAAATTTGCGACTGGGATGCCGAGGATCACAAATAAGGTGTGAATAACCATACGAATCTACGTGATGCACTCAATGATACTTTCACCTAATCAATGTGTCGGTTAACCACACACACTCCATTGATCTATGATAAACATCGAGCCACCTTTCGCCACCAATGTCAATCCCAAATTAGTGTGCCGGTTAACCACACACGCTCCACTAACGTTTGACAAGGGTACAAAGTGTAATTCCATGGATTAACATACAATTCCACATTTTTCCTAAAGTAACTATGATTTGGGAATTTGTAAAAGCATGTAGTTACTTTGTATTTCATTATACTTATAATGGAAGGTTTCGTCCTATCCTACCCGTTCGGCTAACGACCCTCCACTAGTCAAGAGTGCGGTGGGTAAGAGTGGATACCCATTCAATCGCCATTTTATAGGCAATTTCCTTAAACACCCCTTATAGACCAGCTTCGTGAATGAGGCCTACTAACGGTAAGACTGACTCTTTACTCATAAATATAATATTAGACTTTTAATGTTACATATATATATAGTATAGGGTATATTTTACACTTTTAAAATACTAGGTGGTTCAATTTAATAAATTATACTTTTAATTTAATCAAATGTAAACCAAAACTTTATGGAATTATTAAATCTCTTTTAATTATACACTTTAATTAATTAATAAAACCATAAGGGTGTAATTTGAACTTTCTCAAAATACGAGGGTTTTTAGAATTTAACATTTTAAAAATTAAACTTTTAATCAACTTTTAAATTCCAAAACTTGAGGGCAAGTTTTGAAACCTTTCAAAACATTAGGGTTTAGAATTTAAATATTTCAAAATTAAACTTTTAATCAAAAAATTTAAATTCCAAAACTTGAGGGCAAGTTTTGAAACTTTTCAAAACATTAGGGTTTAAATATTTAAATTTCAAAAACAAAACTTTTAAGTTCAAATTTAAACTATAAAACCTAAAGGGGAAAATTGAAACTTTTTCACAAGATAATCAAATCTAAATTACAAATAATCAATCTTTATCTAATAAAACAAAAGATTATCTAAATTTTGACAAATATCTTCTATTTTGGCAAGGATAATCACCCAATATCAATAAAAATCGGATCTTATGAATTAAAAACGTTTATGGTAAGTATCCCAAGCCAAAACAGCAAGAAAACCGCCAAAAAACGCTGCCAGACTCATGGACTCGCCGAGTCGGCCTGACTCGCCGAGTCGGAAGGCAGAAGGCAAAAAACTTCGTTTTTCATGCAATTTTCGATCAATCAAGCATCAAATTCATTAACAAACAGCCCTAGGCTCTGATACCACTGATGGGTTTCGAGCAATACATCAATCCTATGGTGTACATGCAAACCCTAATAGCTTTGGATCTAGTTTGTCTAATGAACATGCAATTGATAATCCAAAGCCATAAACCCTAGATCTAATAAACTATAACTGAAATTAGGGTTTAGATCTTACCTTTGATTGTTATATAGCAATAGCAACCAATCCTTGGCTTCAGAAAGCTTAGTGCCTTAAGTGTTGCACCTCTAATGGAGTCACAAACACCATTAAGCAACTTGGATGAAGAGGGAGGAGAGAGGAGGCACCAAAAACGGCTGGAAACCCTAAAGGATTAGTTCACCACGTTTTTGGGGCATAGGGGTCCTTTATATACATGTAGGCTATTAGGGTTTTCAACTAGGAAACCCTAATCTGACTGCTTAGGCCTTAAGCAGTCCAATGGACCATTCTAGAAGGCCCTTGGACGATTTCTTTATGGACCTCCATATAGAATTCGTCCATTGCCATCTAATGGATCCTAAGCCCAACTTTGTAACTATCTTATAATTACAATATCAGTCCCCTTAATTTAATTAATCTCTTTTAGCCACAAAATTAATTCTTAATTAATTCTTGACTAATAATTAATATGATTTCTCCTTTAATATATTATTCTTATAATATATTAATAAATCATAATTAAACCTTTCTCTCCTTAATTCATCCTACATATTGCTATGGTGAAGGCAAACCAAAAGGACCATGCTCATAATCGGGTCAAGTACATACCAAAATAGTTATGGACTTAGACACTAATCCAACATAAGGATCACAGATGGACACCAGGGTAGGGTGGAGCCCCCGAGGGCTCGAGGTCGTTCTTTCCAGCTTACGGTAGAAGAGGCCAGGGTAGCGCCAAATGTCGTTACTAGTATGTTTCTATTTATTATTCTATCAAGATATTTTATTATATGCTTATGATTGTATTCATGTTAGGTACCTTCTTAGTGAACTCCTTGCCTGCTCCTGTGTTATTTGACTCGGGTGTGAGTCGGTATTTTGTATCTCAGTCTTTCAGTACGTGTTTCGATATGAATCTTGGAGAGTTAGAGTGTCTGTTGCGCATTTCTATCGCCAACAAACACGGGGTTTTGGAATCGAGTGTTTATCAGGGTTGTGTCTTGGAGATTTTTAGGGTACCTTATCCAATTGATTTGATTCACATTTCCATGGGGGATGTGTGCATGATAGTAGGGATAGATTGGTATAGCAGGTTTGATGCTATGATTGACTGCGAGGGTCAGCGGGTGATAGGTTGAACCCTAAGTGGGGGAGAACTAGTTATTTATGGAGAGGGTACCAGGATTAGGTCGGCCTTTTGTTCTGTTGCCAATTCTCGGCAGTATATTTAGCATGATTGTATGGGTTATCTTGCGTATGTGATTGATACTCGATCTGGGAAGTAGGTTTCGATTTCAGATATACCTGTTCTTAGAGAGTTTACAGATGTGTTCCTGGAAGAGTTACCCAGCGTGCCTCCTGAGAGGCAATTTGAGGTCAGGATTGATTTGGTTCCAGGTATGGCTCCGATTGCTAAGGCGCCGTATCGATTGGCTACGCCTGAGATGTAGGAGTTGTCCTCTCAGCTTCAGAAGCTGTTGGGAAAGAAGTTCATTAGACCGAGCAGTTCGCCGTGGGGAGCACCGATCTTGTTTGTCAAGAAGAATGATGGTTCACACCGGATGTGAATTGATCCAGGAGTTGAACAAGTTGATGGTGAAAAACCATTACCCACTTCCGCATATTGATGACCTTTTCGATTAGTTGTAGGGTGCATCTTGTTTCTCCACGAACGATTTGAGGTCGGGGTATCATCAGATGAGGGTTAAAGAGGAGGATGTGGATAATACCCCGTTATAGTCATTGCGAGTTCGTGGTGATGCCATTTGGGCTCACCAATGCGCCTACAATATTTATGGATTTGATGAATTGGGTATGCAGGCCGATGCTCGATCGATCAGTCATTGTCTTCATTGATGATATATGGGTATATTCCAAGACCAGGGAGCAACATGAGGAGCACATTCGAGAGATTTTGTGAGTTTTAAGGCGAGAATGGTTGTACGCCAAGTTCTCGAACTATGAGTTTTAGTTATGAGAGGTCTAGTTCTTGGGGAATCTCGTCAACCAGAACGGGATTTTGGTCGATCCGGCTAAGATTAGGCACTTAATAGCCATGCAAGACCATAAAAGTTAGAAACATTATGGTTAAGGATGTTAGTTTAGGACTAGATCTAGAAATTGGGCAAAATAGCTTAAGGATTAAGCTCTTAATAAAAAAGGGAAGAAATCTATTACGTACATTGGGCATAACATAGGTACGTCGTGCATACGAAGTCAGCCATCGCGCTTTTGGTCAACAACCTAGTACGCCGTGCGTAGCAGCTAAGTACGTCGGACGTACTCAGCTGTGTTGACCAGATTTTGATTTTTTAACTTTTTGACTTTTACTAGGATTTGACCAAGTTTGACCTAAGGGTATTTTGGGTATTTTGGGTTGTATTTGAGATTGGTCACTATTTGATGAATAGGTGACGGGTAGAGCTGAGATTCGGAGCAGAGACCTATTCAACTATTTGTTCCGACTGAGAGGTGAGTTTTCCTTACTGTTCTTGTGGGTCGAAGGTACCAATGTTGGCCCATTAGTTTATGTATCTTGGTATAGAGGATGTTGCTATGATGTAGTGATCTCTTTGATTTATTTCTTGGTATATATAAGATGTTGTATGCAGTAGTGATCTATAGATCTGCCTGTTTGTCTGTTTACTAGTTATATGTTTGTCTGTTATGTATATGTTGACATAGTATGGTTGGGTTGTGGTAATACTGCTTTGTGCGGAGGCCAACAACCCGGGAGCAAGCCAGACATAAGTTGTGTGCCTGTAGGGCAAGTCGGATTCATGATGTAGGCTCGGGAGCAAGCCAGACATGAGCTGTGGGCCTGAAAGGCAAGCCAGACTCGTGGTGTGGGCTCAGGGGTAATCCAGTCTATTAGTTGTGGACCCAATATGTATGTTGTTATATATTTGTGTGTTGGTACTTTGGGGGAACTCACTAAGATTTGGCTTACAGTTTCAGTTTATTGTGTCAGGTACTTCAGATGACAATGGCAAGGCGAAGGCGTGATTGTGCACATCCTTCCGATTTATGTTATCTAGATTTTGGGATATTCTGACTGTTGATTAATACTTTTGAAACAACGGTTTGTAAATAATTATGGTCATTGGATTGTGTTTGAAAGTTTTAAATTTATTATGATTTTGGGATGTTACATTGTCCAATGACATTACGAGGCCAATACATAGGAAGTGATCACCAGTACCCAACGATGATACTTGAAGTTGTAGTGCCACAAAATTCATGGATACGACATGCATATTTTGGTGTCATTGTTTGCAAGAATGACCTAAACGTCATCTACCAATCACCACTATTCAACGAGAGACATGGAGAAGCGATAAAATGTTCATTTTATTTGAACGTAGAAGAATACAAGCATGAGTAATATCTTGTGGATAAGACATACCCACGTTGGGAACATTTTCTGAAATCATTTGCACATCGAGCTATCGACAAACATAAATGGTACAAGGAGACACATGAAACAACAAGAAATGACATAGAACGACTTTTTGGCATACTAAGAAATCGTTGGGAATAATAAGACTCCCTGCACATTCAATGGGTCAATACATGTTGTAAATATATAATATATGTTTACCTTATATTACACAATATGATACTGAAAGATGAATGTGATATTATATGTTTGACACATGATACCGATCTCCCCCACCAAGATAGAAAAAAAATGTGGATTGATTCTGGAATTGAACGACTTTGAAACTCACCACCAACTTCAATGGTATTTTATTGATCATATTGAAAAAATCATAGTAAAAATTTTCATTTTTTCAAAACCATTTTATAATCCATAAGTCAAAACATTGTTTCAAAAAAGAACATAGTTACCAAATCAAAGTATCCAAAAACATATCTAAACATAAATCCTAGGATGATGTATATAATCACACCTTCACTTTGACCTGATCATCTGATATACGTGAAACCATGAAATTGAACTGATTGCCAAAGCTTAGTAAGTTCCCCCAAAATACCCCACATAACAAAACATATACAAACATGCATGTTGGGTCCATAGTCTCCCGACTAGATTACCCTTAGCCAACAACCTCCCGACTGGATTTCCCCTGGCCCACGGTATCCCGACTGGATTACCCCTGGCCTATAGTCTCCTAACTGGATTGCCTTGGGATTGTTTCCCTACATCACAAAGTAGTACCGCCTTAACCCACCCGTATTATGTTGACATATGCAATATATAACATATAACCAATAAATACATGTAATCATACAGATCTACCAATCTAAGATATAACCAGCAAATACAGGTAATCATATAGATCTACCAATCTAACATATCATTATAGCATAACATTATCCTATATACTAGGATACATAACACAACCTAGTGGGCCAACATTGGTGCCTTCGAACCACAAGTATAGTGAGGAAAACTCACCTCAAAGTCCAAAAGATAGGTGAACTGATCACTGCTCAAAATACCAGCTCTACAGGTCACCTATACAACAAACAGGGACCAAGTCTCAGTATACTACTCAAAATACCCCAAATAACCTAAGGTCAAACTTGATCAAAGTCAACGGTCAACGGTCAAAAAGTCGAAAGTCAACATTCAGCTAGATTACGCCATGCGTAACAGCTCTACACCCTGCGTAGAGTCTAAGGGGGTAAAATAGGGGGAAAATGAGGCTACACCCCGCGTAGCGCCTGTTGTCAAAATTTTCCATTAAGCTCTTAATACAAAAATTCAATCCTTCAAACTTTCAAATGTGGACATATACAGCGTCTTAATGGATAAAGTTTCCAACTTTACCCATTAAGGCACTCCCATCAAGAAATATATAAACTTTATGCACTAAAATGACCAAAAATGCTAACACCGCATCAATGTATTTGAAGAAGCATCAAATCATAACTTTCCAAGTCTAACAAGTCTGAAGAGTGTTCTATAAATCTCAATAGGTGTTGGAGTTGCCTCAACTCCCAAAACACAAGCTCAAGGGACCAAAAAGTGACAAATATGACAATTAACAAGATCTATGAAACCAATGAGCATGTTTGAAGCTTTTTACTCACAATGGTCCAAGAATGAAGTAACCTTGTTGGATCTATACTTGAACCCTTCTTCTATACACTTTAACACCACCTCGTTTTTCAATATTCCACCTTCCAATGGAGAAACAAGCTCATAATTGATTCCAATGCTCAAAACAAGTAAGATGAGTCTTGGGTTTCTCAAGGAGTGATCCTAGGTGATTGAGGCTGGTCATGAGAGGGTTTCCCAGAAGTTAGAGCCCTTAAATAAGGCTCAAAACTGAAGAATTAGGGTTTTTGTCTTTCGTGATTACTCCCTACGTAGCATAAACTACGCCATGCGTAGGTTATTAAAACCACATCCATAATTTATAATCTACGCCCTATGTAACTTGCCTACGTCCTGCATAAATTTCCTACGCCATGCATAGGACAAAATGACCAACTTCTAATTCAACTTAAAATAACCCTAACCTTTTCATTTCAACTCCGTTTTCGGCGTTCTTTATATGCACGAAAAGGTACTAACGATGTACATCCCAAAAATCATGACCAAAAATTTCATTTTTGATATAACGATTCATAAAACAATTTATAAGAAAACATCATCAAGTTATTTCTTTTCATAAAACCATAGATCGCATGTCTCAAACCATATCATAAAATAGTAATAATGTCATAGCACAATCCCCAGAATCAACATAGTATGGAAATATTGGTGTGATGCGCTGCTACCGAGCCGAATCCTTTCCCTTCGAAAAAGAAGGACCTGAAACAAAAACTGTAAACCGTAAGCACAAATCTTAGTGAGTTCCCCTATCATACCGCATACCATACTATAAATATACTTTCAGGCATATCTGGGTGCCCGACCTACCCTGTTGAGCATACCGGGGTGCTCAACCTACCCCTGCTAGGCATACCGGGGTGCCTAACCTACCCCTGTCAGACATACCGTGGTGTCCGACCTACCCCTCTGGCTTATCTCAACTGGTTACGGGGACTATTTCACCCATACCACTACCACATAATAACATAACATAACATAAGCATACTGTCAGGGATACCGGGGTGCCCGACCTACCCCTTTGGTCCTTTCGACCTGATACGGGGACTATTCCTCTTTCTACCACTATCACATAACATCATACCATACTAGCACATAAAACATAACAGATAGTGCCATACCACACAATTATCACAAAGACAATCATCTAACAAACAACTCCTACTAGTGGGCCGACATTGTGGCCTTAGACCAACTTCTACTGGAAGGTAACTCACCTCAATGGCGTGCAGTAACCAAACTGTCCTCGGTGCTGGGATCGACTCTCCTCAAACTCCTACACATAACAGTCTCTTTTAGTCACTTATTCATATTCATATCCCCTATAAGGGTCAATCTTGGGTAATGGTCAAGGTCAAAGTCAAAGTCAACGCTATGGTCAAAATCAACATCTTGGTTGACTCAACTCGCCGAGTTGGTCCATCAACTCGTCGAGTTCCATAATTCTGAGAACCTCGAATTCATGATCTGACTTTTCGACTTACCTTCTAACTTTTTGAGTTTCTCCTTATCATAGAATCGGGACTTTCCATTTGAACTCGTCGAGTCCTTCCTTAGACTCGTCCAGTTCCCCTTCATATAGTCGGGACATTTGCTCACTGACTCGGCGAGTTCATCCTTGGACTCGTCGAGTTCTTAATCTTTAAGTCCAAAACACGTCTGACTGACTAAGTCATCTTCTAGACTCAACAGTTGCTAAATAACAGGGAAGGCCGGGGAAACCATTATCCGACTCGCTGAGTCCCAAGAACGACTCGTCGAGTCCCCCATGATCCAAAACTATATAGTCTATCTCAGTCGGGCATAGCTCATTCAGAACATAGATCTAGCCTCCTAAGGTTGATATAACACGTAAAGTTACAAACTTTACGTTCATGCATGGGCTATTTAGCTCAAATAGCCCTAAAAAGTGGTCCATAAGATGCATGGGACTCCCATGGCCATAAAGTTGGCACCTTTATGCCATGGAGTCCCTCAAAGACTCTGGATCTGAAATCTAAATTCCAAAACATGCTTACATCCATGAATGGTTCCAAAAATGGCTCCTTAAAGCCCTAAACTACTCCAAGAAGAAATCTAGTAGATGAATGATCAAGGTATGAGCTTTATACCTCAAATGAGCTGGAAATGGAACACAACCTCTGGATCTACTTGCTTCCTCTTGAACTTCCAAGCTTCTTCTTCCTTTTCAAGCTTCAAAACCACCCAAAAACACACAAAATGGCTCAAGAAAACTAAAAATGGGTTAGGGTTTCAAATTAGGGTTTTCTGTACTAAGGGAGGCGATGAGGGAGGCCATAGGGGGTGTTAAGGTGTTTAAATAGGGTGCAAACCCTGAAAATTAGGGTTTCATTGTGGCAGGCCTACTCGTCGAGTCCCTTTGTAAAAATGCATAATTTCTTATTTAAATACGTACCAGGAATCAGGCGTCACAAACGAGCCCCAAAATCCTACCACCGGCGATTCAACTCAATTGAAACTGATCTTGCAAAAACGAATAAAGATCCACTAAGGAACTCTACAATGAACTATTGATAAACAACCGTGAGTTTTCCAACAAGTCAGAATCCTACCAAAACCCGACCCATACTCGTCAGTTACTGAGCCATCAACAGTATTCCCATACTGTTCAAAATACCCAATTATGCCAAAGACCAACCGAATTACAGCATGCAGATCTCCACGACACGCTGTGACACCATCAAACCATTAAATGAGATGCTCACGGTTCCTCACGGTTCTTGCCATCACCCAATATCAGCCATGAAGATTTCTGACCAACACCCAGTGGTCCTATAGACATACGACCATCATCCTACCTACCATACTATAATACACAACCCTTCCACAGTCTCACAACCATTCCTTGTACGACCTAATCCTATAAAATGCTACGAGCCAAGTCGTAGACTTACCACACTTCCACAACCGCCTACCAACCTAGGGAATGTTATGGTTACCCCGCAGTCTTGCAACACTTCCATAACTGCCATGGACCCAACCCACGGTCTTGCCAACTACCCACAAGAATACCTAGCCAAATATAAATACGAGCCGAACTCCCAGCGTGCTGGAACTTATCAGGCATTCGGGTCGTGATTCGAACCCCATAACCTTCATCATACAAGAACATCCATAGAGGTCCTAACACAACCCTCAACCTGACCTTAGCCACGGATCTAAAATGTGAACGTACCTCTACTTCACGTCCCTGTATGAAATAACATGAATCCTTAACCTTTGATTCCCTGAGTACAACAGACCAATGAAAATTATTCCTTGCTTGAGCCAAGTATCATACCATAACCAAAAACTAGCTATCCTCTTGTCCTGAGATACGAAACTCTAAGTTGATCCACACTTGAAAATATTTCCTATTGGATTAAGTTGTTTAAGCTCGTAACTAACTTTGTATAAACTTGCAAATAGAAGCAAATTCCTTTTTAGGTTGCCCTCATAACCAGAAGCAGCTAGAAATGATATTAGGAGAGAGAGATAAATGATTTGTTAATATGTTATGTGATTAATATGTTAATTGGAAATAAATAATTGATCTGTTAATTTATTGTGTGATTAATAAATTAATGAGATAAATAGTTCAATAATTGATTTGTTAACTTATATGGTTAATAAATTAATAAGAAATCAATTAGAATTAATTAATTATTAATTAGAATTAATCAGGAATTAGTTTGGGATTTATTGGAATTAGTTAAAAGTGCAAGTGGTGAATTGTAATTGTTTAATAGTTGAACAAAAGAAGGCAATTCTAGAACCATCCAATGGTGGTTGGTTTTAGAGGTTGTTCTAGGGTTTGTAGTAGCATCCTGGATGTAAATAAGGAAAGGATTTGAATTAAGATTAAATCTATTATTTAATTAATTCAAATCTTGCTCTGATTCAAGTTACCTAAACTATAAATAGGACCCTTGGCTCATTATTTTCGTTGATACCTTTATCATAAGGCTTAAAACGAAATTTCCTTCTCCTCCCTCTCTCTCGTCGTCATTCTAGGGTTTCTAGGGATTTGGGTACAAACCATTAGAGGCACTAAACTTTTGGTACTTGATTTCCAAGGTTTTGAAGAAGGATATTGGTGTGATTATTTGCTATAATAATCAAGAGGTATGTAACCCTAATCCTATGCATATTTTGATTATAATAGGTTACCATTAGGGTTCTTGATGTTTATAGTTTATTGATATCAATTAGAGAAAACATAGATCCAAATAGGTGCATGTGAACTTAAGAGTTAAGTAATTTTTTTTTCTCATGCATAGATTTATAACCTATAAAACTCGTCAGTGGTATCAGAGCCATAGTTTTCTAGTTGATTGTGATTATATCAAAATTAGGGTTTATAGAAATTAAACCCTAAATGATTGTTTTTTCTTTCGAAAATGGCTAGGGTTTTTGAAACCTTAGCATACACCCCCTAAATTCAAAAATGGCTAGGGTTTCTTAGGGTTTTCTAGTTTCCTTAATTATTGTTTTAAAAGCCTTAAATAAAATAATTAAAATTGGATAACCCAAACCCTAATTTTCGAAAATTAGAAGGGTTTTGCATTAGGATTAAATTTTAATTACTTTATTAGTTGTTTAATAGAAAATAATTATTTAATCCCCAAATGATTTAAATTAATTTAATTAAAAGTTTATTTAAAAGATAAATATAAAATATAAAATCATTTAAATTAATTTAATTAGAGGTTAATTAAAAAATAAAGATTAAATCATAATTGTTTTAAATTTAATTAAATTAAAAGTTTAATTTTAATAATTAATATTTAAACCTTGTATTTTGAAATGTTTTAAATTACACCTTTTATATATATATATATATATATATATATATATATATATATATATATATATATATATATATATATATATATATATATATATATATATATATATATATGTGTGTGTGTGTGTATGTATATATAATTAAAATTTAATTACTATATGTACAAGATTAAGTCAGTCGAATCGCAAATACGCCTCATTCACGAAGCCATGCTATAAGGGGGTATAAGGAAACAACCTATAAAATGGTAATTGTATGGGTGTCCACTCTCACCCACTGCTCCCTTGTTTGATGGAGGGTCGTTAGCATAACAGGTTTGATAGGACATAACCTCATTAAAAGTATAATGATATAAAAGTACTAGAACCTTCATTAAAAATCTCACTCTAGTTAATTTAGGAAAAATGTGAAAAGTGTGCTAATCCATGAAGACGCACAACATGCTTTATATGTGGTGAGTGGAGCGTGTGTGGTTAATGGGCACACTAATAGGGACTATAAAGTGATATGATGGAGCATTTCAAAAATTATCATTGTTGATGGAGCGTGTGTGGTTAACCGAAACATCATTTTGAGATAATAAAATACCTCGAGGTTGCCAGGCGGGTTTGCATGGTTATTCACATCTCGTTTGTGATCCTCGGCATCCCAGTCACAAAAGTGAGAGCATAATATGAGATTAAACTTGTCATTGATAAGATTCAATGAATCTTAAAAGATCTAGGAGTTTCATAAGATTGAAATTGGTAAAAGCCTTACCTACCTAAAATAGATCCGAATTTGATTATGACATCCCTCTTTAAAGTTCGAATCGCAAATATGGACCCTAGCCTTAATTTAAATTTTGGTTTAATAATTAAGGATTAAAATCAATTAAATTTAATTCTATTTTCCTATTTTTAAATGTTTTATGAAGATAGAAATGATCTTCCACATTCTTATGGAAATGGTTTTCCTCAATCTTCTGGAGATGGTCTTCCAATTTCAAGTCAAGGTGAAACTATTTTCCCTTCGTTAGGAAATGGTGGAACTGGACATCATGCTTCTTTAACTCTTCCACCTCCTCCTCGTGTGACTCTCGATTCAAATGTCACGTTTCCCTCAAGTTGAAAGATATGAGACTACTCTATTCCTATTTGAATGTAAACAACAAGATGGAAACTCAATGTGTGCGTATGTTCTAAAAATGAAATTGTACATTGACAAGTTTGATAGAATGGGTGTCATTTTCCCATAGGAGCAAGCCATTGATTTGGTTCTTCTTTCGCTTCTAAAGTCATATGATCAGTTCATTGAGAACTTTTATAGGAAGAATATTGACTTGACCCTAATTGATCTAACCCAAATGTTGATTGTTGTTGAAGCAAAAATGATTAAGAGCACATCTGAAGTAGAGATGCTTATTGTTGGGTTTTAGGTACTATAACACTCCTATGGTGCACATACAAACCTAATGCCTTGGATCTAAGTTTTCTCTCATTATACATACAACAAAATCATCCAAAGCATGAAACCTATAACTAGCAAACAAATGAAGATATACAACATAAAAACTAGTTGGAAGATTACCTTTTGGTTGTAGCTTGTAGAACTTGGCCTTTAAGAGCTTAGCACCCCAAGTGTGATGCCTCAAACATGTCACAAACACCATGAACAAGTGGAGAATAATGAGAGAAAGGTTATGAAGCTCAAATCGGCTAGGCATACACCTTAGGAGTCTTAGTGCCGATTTTAGCAAGCTAGGGGCTTAATTTATAGTTTGGAATTCCTAGGGTTTCAACTTGTAAACCCTAATTCACTTGGGCTTTTAATCCATTAACTCATTAGCCTTATGGACTAACTCTTCATGGATTCTCACAAAGATTTAGTCCAATCCTAATCAACATGGATCATTAGCCCAAACTATAAACATCACTGATTTACATAATTAGTCCCTACAAATTTAATTAGTCTCTTTTGATCACTAAATTAATTCCAAATTAATTCTTGATCAATACTAATTAAATAATATGATTTCTCAATTAATATATTATTCTTATAATATATAAATAAATCACAAATAGCCTCTTTCTCAAATATCCATCCTATCAAATTGCTTTGGTGAAGGCAACCCAAAATGGACCATGCTACTCTCGGGTCAAGTACATACCAATTATAGTTATGGGCTTTGACACCTAATCCAACAGTTTCCCACTTGGATAAGTCTAATAACTATAATTGCAAGTACGACTTGAAAACCGACTAGCAATCGTAGCTCTCAAAAGCCGTTGTCGAACTCTGAACAAATCAATGACGCGTCCATTAGATAAGGGATCATATATTCCTCCATTATACAAGATATCGTATGAACTGAGACATGGATTATACTCATTCTCTCTGCCCATGTGTTGTTTCCCGATTTCCGATTTATGACGAATGACAACAGACTACAATTGAACACATCAATTTAGTCCAGGCTTGGCCAAACGCTTAGGGTGTCATCACTAAATCATCGAGGGGTCCACAGATATCGCTTTTATCCCTTTTAGGGTAAAAGGAACGGATAAACTTTGACTCATATGCTTGCTCTATTTACTCATCAAATCACACACAACTATATGCAACCGACTTGTAAACTACAACTATATGTCTCCGTTTGAAGAATATAAGATATTATCATCTCACAATCACTCGTGAAACAATCCATGAAGTGATTCAGATGAGCGTGGGCTTATTCCAATACTCAAATCTTATTACAGGAGTACTCATGAACACTGCAGCAAACTTGCGCCATGTCTAAATACATTAGACAATCTACAGTCGGATTCATGACAGTCTTACCTCGTTACTTACTTCCAAAGTACGATTTACTGTGGATGTTTGAATAGCCTATTTATTCGGGAAGTAAAACATGCAAAGTGAAACACAAGAATAATCGAATCCAATATGGTTTCAAAAGTTTTGAATATAAATAAAACACTTATTATTTAATCACCATATTCATTACACATTATTCATTGTATAATGTTTCGATTAATCAACTTAATACTTGAATTAAAACAATAGTTATCCCATGCTCCAACCATGCACACTATGTTTGTCTATGGTCCTTACTTTGTGAAATAGATCAATTGAAAACATTTCAATGATGCTCATTTCACAATTCCAAAATCCTTATCGTAAGTGTAAGAATACGAAATTCTTGCAATGATCCTTTTGTAATGTCAATGCACCAAAGTCACAGAGACTTGGACAATGATATTACAAATTACTCCACTGGAGATTGTTACAGGACAATTCCACAGATACGAAGTCTCATATTCAAAGTACATTCCTTTGAACATCTTTCTTGCATAAAAGTTTCTAACTTACACATAGATTCTTAATATCCAACTCTCATTATGGAAGCATTTCCATATTTGCTATATGACAATGCATTCTTAATCAAATCCTATCTATTGATAATCATGTCAATATGGTCCATCCATTACTATACTTCCAACTGTCCAATCTTTGGCGAACCTTGGATTGTCCTTGACAGTTGTTTAACAGCTTTAGTCATATACAGTTCTGGTCCATTTTCCCTCTTAATGCCCTAAGCATTTGTGATGAGAATATTACGCTATAGATCGATAGATTCTAAACAGAATAACAAGATTAATCAAGTAAAGAACACAAGAATGAATCGAATGATGTCGAATGATTAATAACTCACACCTCAGAAGAGCTCGATGAAGAACTTCGACTGTAGAGGTGTGTTGGTTACAATGTAAAAGCTATTAATGAAAACGATAACCTGAAAGCTATACATGCATGCATTATATATACGCTAACCCTAATGATAATCCACGGTTGGATAGGCCCAAACCGGGTAAACAAAATGGACTATTAACCGAGCCCAAAGATGCAACACTTAAACCCAACAATCTCCCCCTTTGCGTCAATAGAGGCGATAGATCAATTCGGTTGAGCAAGTGTAGACTTCTTCACTGTCTTGAATAAATTCGGTATAACGGCCAAAAGAGTGTGACGAAATGCTATATACCACCGAAGCATGTCAGAGAAGTTCTTCTTATCCGAATCACTGTTATGTTTACACCTGTGAGTTATGTCAAGTACGTGCTCCAAACAGGAAGTGGAGAATAGGTGTTTTTCAACAAGAGCGAAAAGGAATTTTTCACCTTCGCTTCTAGTGACCATAACAGTGTGATGAATCGGATCTATCTTACCCATTTTCATCTTATTTAGATCACTTGGCTTCCCGATAGGCTTCACAATAGGCCTCTTTCTCAAAACGGTTGCAATCTCCTGATCCATCTTAGCAACTTCATGGATGTAGGAAGCCAACATTCTTTTAATGTGATCTAGGATCGGCCCATACTGCTCTTGATTAGTAAGAAAAATATTGAACAACAGAATCCAATCATGTGGGTTCAGGTTTGGAAGATCAGCTAACGAAATCATATGAACCGAGTTATCAGAACCTCGGGTCACCCTGAACTTCACATTAATCAATTTTCCAGCAACAGTCGGTTTCAATACCTTGACAGAGGTTATTTTCTGAGCACTCCATGTCAAGTATTGGGGTTAGTCAAATTCAAGATAATAATCGATCAGATCTTGATCAACCTGTGGGTGAGGAGAAGGGACTTCAACCCTTGAATCAAAACAGTGGAACACGAATGCCCTACAGGTGATGGGCATGTCAAATTGAGAATCCCTTGTGTTTTCGCATTCAAACAAGGCAACAGGTTCCATCCAGTGAGTGCTAGGAGACTCAATTGCTTCTTTGATCAATCTTTCTCAGGTCCAAGTGGGAAAGAGAGTCTGCTTGCAAATCAGAGCGTCTTGAACTTCTTTCTGCTTTCGCTCTTTCTCTTCTTCCTCTCTGGCTATCCTCAGATTTTCATTGAGCTCTTTATCCCTTTTCTTTCTCTGTAAAGCCTCATCAATCGTTTCTTCTTCTTCTTCGTCATCACTATTTTCCACAACACCCTTCAACTTTTCCTTTTTACCAGAACCCGAAGCTTCATTAACCTTCAGTTCTATTTCTTTAACAACTTTGGGTGGAACTGGAGGATTTTGATCTTCTTCCCCCCTTGTTGCGGAGTGACCACGGGCTCCGTAACACCCTGAATCTGACTTAATATCTGAATGGCAGGAAGAAGTTTAGCAGTCAAGTGATTCCAGATGGTAAGGGTAAGAACAGGGTCATGAGCATTAACAAGATTACTGAGGATCGAGAGAACATCCCCATCACAACTTTTAAGAACCGCCTGCTCAGTTTGAAGGGATGCAATTTCCGTTTGAGCTTGATCAAGAAGAGTTGACTGAAGTTCAAGCTGTGTAGTCTTGTGAGCAAGTTCGTCCCTAATCTTGTTTTCCATGGTCAGATCAGCCTGTAGAGTGTTGATCGTTGTGAGAAGAGAAGTGTGATCAGCTTGGAACCTAGTACGAACAGAATCAAACTTTTCTTTCTCTTCTTGAAGGGACTTGGAGAGAGAATCAACAGAAGCATTAACGTTAGCAGCATTGGAATCAACATGGGCTTTGAGTGATTCCAAAAAGATCTTTGATTCATGAAAAAGATCTGTGACTGCTGTTGTTGCTTTCTGACAGCTAGAGGTTGAGGCATCCACAGCCTGTATAGACTTGTCGATTGAGTCTGTATACTGCTGAAGAGCAGTATCAAGAAAAGCCTTTAAAACAACTTCGGAATAAGTTGCAGAGGAACCAATTAACTTGTCAAGCTTATCATTAAGAGCTTGTAAATGTAGCTTTGTCACTAGAGCTTCATCCTCATTTTCACTCGGAAGCCGATAAGGACTATAGTAAGTGGAATCAAAATAAAATTCTTTACCTCCCAGAATAGGTTCAGAGTCTGTGGAAGAGGATGGGGATAGAGGTTTGGTGGTAACAGGGGTGTCAAGACCAATGGTTTGTGCCCCCGTATCATATATATTGACATTTACCAAAGGGCCAGTGGTGGTGGTTGTTGTAGCTTGAGAGAAGAGTGGTGGTGGTAATGGAGCAGTAGAAATAGGTTGAGAAGAGATGGGTGGTGGAAGGGGAGCAACCGAGATTGGTATTGTAGTTTGTTTTGGAGAAGGAGGAGGAGTAGGAACATGAATCTGTACCTCAGGAGTTGGAGATCGGGGAGGAGTATTTACCCTTGGTGAGTCTTCGTTTTGAACTTCCTCTTCTTCATTGGCGTGCTGGTCCTCTGCATTGGAAGCAGAAGGCGACGGTGCCTTTGGTCGTTTGGCCATCTTCTTGACCTTCTTCTTCTTGGAAGCCGAAGGCGCAGCTGTATCAGCCTTTCGCTTTTTAGGAGATGAGGGACCTTCGGTCTCGGCTCTGTTAGACTCCTGTTTTTTCCCCCGCTTGGCAGGTTTGTCAGCAACCTCCAAAGAATTCTTCATCTCAGGAGTGAGTTGGCGTGGACCCGAAGGAGGAAGCTTCCTGTAATCCGCCATGACATTACTTTCACTGGAGACACATCGGCTCATAGATTCAGGAATAGAACCGATGTACAAGAACTTTGTAGGGTCAGTTACGATAATTTTGACCGTGTGAAAAGTAGCAATCGAAGACGTCAGAGCATCCTTCATGACTAGAATTTGAAAAGTCTCAATAGCTCTGCAAGTGACCAATGTCCAGAAACGAGCACACGAAATCTCAGAATGTTTGGATGAGGAGTTGAGACTCTGCACCAGTTGTGCCCATAGAAGTGACCCGTAATCCAAATTGATGCCGTTATAGAGACAATAAAGAACGGTCAGGAATCCTTTACTCGCCCCATCTGACCCTGCAACACGTTCTGCTAACCCCTTGTAGAGAAGGGTAAGAAGACCATTCCATTGAGGTGGCAAACCAGACTTCTTGAATTTCGTCACCGTCGTTAGAATGTTTGTGTATCCCATGTCATAGAGCATCAAAAACAACTGAGTCGTAGTTATGAAATCCGGTGAGATGACAGAAGCATCTGCAGCAAGCCCTAGCAATGAACAAAAGCGTGCCTTGGAAACAGAGGTCTTTTGATTAGAGATATCAAAGAGGATCCGTTCCTTGCGTTTTTCGTATGAAGCAGTGAAATACACCTGTGATAGAAGGGACATGGGAACTGATTCGACTTGTGTGAGAGCAATCACTAATGGAGAATACTTGAGACACTCTACAACGTGAAGCATGTAGGAATCATAAAGAAAAGGGTCCAGTTGAATGATAAGATTCTGATTGGGTTTTGTCGTAAGCAAAGATGATGACACGGTTTGATCTTGGAAAGAGGATGATTCTGCCATTGTTGTAGTGAAGAAGAAGATGAACAGATGAATATCGATGATTATTTGCAAGAGAGTTGTTGAAGAAGGTAAGGAGGTACAATAGGCTTGAAAACCCTATTTTATACCGTTGCCAGGAGAGAGAAAAGATCTGCTTTGATGATGATACGATATCTGAAACGTCGCCTGAAAAAGCGCGATTTGACAGCTTGGTATCCCTAGAAATACGTCAGCAGGTGTAGGTATAGAAACCGTTTCAAATTCACGCGCCCAATTCAAATTCTTATCCAATAACCGTCTTCAATTTTGAAAATACAAGCAGCCCCAAACGATACTCATTCGTTCGCTTCATGGTAAGCAACCTTCGCTCCTCCATAAGAAAGGGAACCATCATATCTGTTAGAACCGAAAGCACAAATCTGAAAAGTGCCATTAGTACCACAAACAAGAATTTGGAAAATCATAAAGATCTTCGTGCAAGAGGGTGCCAAAGAAAAAGAAATAAAGCAAAACATTTGTGGGATTTAAGTGATGTCTATTTAGACACGAAACTGTGGATCCTGGGCACGAATCTCTTCCTTCAAAGTTAAGAGAGACTGAGAAGTGTCTGTGTGGTTTCCCGTGAATTACGATCAAATGTTTGTAAAGAAACATTGAAAGACATGTTTTCAATTTTAGGCTTTAGTGGGTAGTTCATCTTCAACCGAACATCGATACTTGAAATAAGACCAAAAGTGGGGTGAAGTACTTGTGAAACCGATGTGGTTTGTTGAACAAGTAGGTTGGATAAAATATTCAGTAACTGGATGTATTTTAGAAATCTCAAAACAAAAATTAAACTGGATCTTATGGGAAGAAACGTCCTGGTGTTAGACAGTTTCATAAAGATCATGCACAAAAAATAAAAAGAGATTTCGTGAGGTGACAAGTAATAGCTTGAACATTAGAGCGTTCACCGTTAATTCATTCAAGGTGTTGGATTTTGGGTTTCACTTAGCTCGTGGTAAACGAAACTAAGGTCATCAACGCAGAAATTGTGTAACCATAAACCTCAGTGGTAATTTATGAGAGTCTCAAGGGTTACGATAGTGAAGCGAAACTGGATGGAGAAAAGTGAGGTGGTTAAGGAACCGAAAGTACCTCTGCTATATAAGAATGACAAAGCAGAAAACTCTTAACTCATTATGAGTAGAGTAAGGTAGCTCGTGACTTGAGTGATTTTAATAGCCTGATTGGGAAGAAACGACTGGTGTTTATCGAATCATGAAGGCTTAATCAGAGTCATGGAGGCTTCGGTCTACATGCAACAACATGCTTCTAGGGACTCTTAACTAGTACATAGATAAGAATGTTATACCTGCCCCCAACGTCATTGTGTTTCGCATCTGTTAACTTGAATTAATTTTGAAAATTGAGAAATAAAACTTAAAAACACATAGAAATATTTTTGTAGATTTTGAATTTTCCGAAAAATAAATAAAAACAGAAAAGAAATTTTTTTTTGGATTTTTGGTATTTCTGAAAAATAATAAAAACAGAAAAGAAAATATTTTTGGATCTTTGGAATTTCTGAAAAACAGAAAAGAAAATATTTTTGGATTTTTGGAAATTCTGAAAAATAATAAAAACAGAAAAGAAAATATTTTTGTATTTTTGGTATTTCTGAAAAATAATAAAAACAGAAAATTAAAACAAATACTAAATATAAACACTCGAAAGAATAAGAAAGTTTTACAAAAATATACAACCGAAACCATACCTTAGAAAAGATGAAGCGAAATAGACCGAGCGTTCGGTTCATTTCGGTTCCTGAAAAATTCTAGAGCCGAAATAGACCGAGTGTCCGGTTCATTTCGGTTCCCGAAAAATTCTAGAGCCGAAATAGACCGAGCGTTCGGTTCATTTCGGTTCCCAAAATATTCAAGAGCCGAAATAGACCGAGCGTTCGGTTTATTTCGGTTCCCGAAAATTCTGGAACCGAAATGGACCGAGCATTCGCTCTATTTCGCTTGTTCAATTTTAGTGAGAAGAAAGGGGTTTCGGTACTGAATTAGCTTCCATCATTCCCAAGCCTTGGAGTATCTTGTTAAAGCTTGCTTCTGGTAAGGCCTTAGTGAAGATGTCAGCCAGTTGATCCGAGGACCGAACGAAGTGAACTTCAACATTTCCATCTTCAACGTGGTCCTTGATGAAGTGGTATCTCAGTGCAATATGCTTAGTCTTGGAATGTTGCACCAGATTGTGACATATTCAAATCGCACTTTCAGAGTCACAGTAGAGAGGGGTTTTCTTCATGCTTAAGCCATAATCTCTAAGTTGGCTTTGTATCCATATGACCTGTGATGTACAGGATGCTGCAGCGATGTACTCAGCTTCGGCTGTTGAAAGAGACACGCAAGTTTGTTTCTTTGATTGCCAGATGACAAGTTTGCCATCAAGGAACTGGCATCCGCCGGTTGTGCTCTTTCGGTCCAATCCACATCCACCAAGATCAGCATCAGAGAAAGCTTGAACAAAGAAGCCGGATTTTGTAGGATACCAAAGACCGAGAGATGAGGTTTGCTTCAAATAACGGAGGATATTTTTCACTGCACCCATATGAGGTTCTCTTGGATTTGCTTGAAACCTGGCACAATAGCAGACAGAAAACATTATGTCCGGTCTACTAGCTGTCAGATACATTAGAGATCCTATCATCTGACAATAGAGAGTCATATCAACAGCCGATATCTCAATAGATTGAGTCAACTTTGTGCCAAATGCCATTGGAACCTTTACTTTAGAATCTCCCGTCATGCCGAACTTAGTCAACAAAGTCTTCGTGTACGCTTCCTGATTAATGAAGATGCCTTCTGGTCCCTGTCTTATATTCAATCCAAGGAAAAAGTTAATCGGACCCGAAGATGATGTCATCGACATAAATCTGAACTATCATTAAGTGTTCGCCCTCTTTCTTGCGAAAGAAGGTTGGGTCGACCGAACCTTGTTTGAACTTTGACATTTTGAGAAAACGTGTTAGAGTTTCATACCAGGATCTCGGGGATTGCTTCAATCCATAGACTACTTTATCCAGAATGTAGTAGTGATCAGGATACTTCTCGTTTACAAATCCGGATGGTTGCTCAACGTATACTGTTTCTTCTAGTTCTCCATTCAAGAAAGCACATTTTACGTCGATTTGGAAAACTTCGAAGTTTTTATGTGCAGCATATGCCAAAAAGATTCTTACAGATGTTGGATTAGTGTCTAAGTCCATAACTATAATTGGTATATTCTTGACCCGACCCGGCATGGTCCATTTTGGTTGCATGGCATCATGCATTTGGATAGACTAAAATGAGAGAAATAACACTTAAGGTTTATTAATATATTATAAGTTCTAATATATTAATAAGATTATTTAATTAGTATTGATCAAGAATTAATCTAGAATTAATTAAGTGATCAAAAGAAGACTAATTAAATATATGGGTTGATTGTGTAAATCATCCATACTTATATAGTGGGCTAATGCTCCATGGATTATCAAGTTGGGCTAAAACCCATAGGATGCTCCATGGATGCTCCATGGTGTATTTGAACCCATGGATCCAAGGAAATGAAAAGCCATGACAATTAGGGTTTACCCTAATTGTAACAACTATATAAGCATCTTATTTTGTGCAAAAATCGGACACTAAGTCTATGTGTAGAGGGCAAGCCGATTTCATGAAGTGTACATTTTCTCTCAAGTTATTCCAAATGTTCATGGTGTTGTGTGAACCATTTGAGGTGTCACATTTGGGGCACTAGGCTCTTGAGCTCCATGGAATCAAGCACCAAACAAGAGGTATGTAATTCTACTAGAATTTATATTATGTGTACTTTATATTATGCTAGTTAGAACAATACCTTGGAAAATTGATATTTGCATGTATAATAGAGAAAATATAGATCCAATGTATTTAGGGTTGCATGTACACCATAGGAGTGTTAGAATGCTCAAAACCCAACAGTGGTATCAGAGCCTACGCTTGTTTTCACTTATACTTGATGCAAACTGCTTAAAAATCGAAGTTTTGTGCTGTCTGGACAGGGGACTCGACGAGTCCATCAAGGGACTCGACGAGTCCAAGGAAAAATGCATCCAACTCGCCGAGTTGGTTCATGCACTCGACGAGTTGGACTCCCAAACATCATATCTTCGAGTTTTGGTGCTGGAATTGGTCTAGAATCATTACCTTTGATTGTTTTGGTCTTATAAAACCTGTTATTAATGTGGTAACGATTATGTTAAACCAATTTCAATGCTATAATCGAAGTTTCAAGTTTATATATGTTTATGTAATTCTTGAAAAATGTTGATTATGAATGTTCATGCTTATGAGTTTTGGTAGATCATAGGAATTATGTGCAAATTGTTTGTTAGTATAATTCTTGATCTCAATGAAATTGTATGGAGTCCATAACTTGTCCTCAAGTTATGGATTACCAAAAGTTTTTTATGTTACCTTGTTTATGAGTTGATTTAGATTAATGAAAAAAAATTATGTGTTAGTTGTTTTCAATCCATATTGATCTAAAAGAAGTTAATAAAATATGTTTTTGTAACTTGTCCTCAAGTTATATGAAAAGTCATATTTATGAATCTTAAAAATAATAAAAGTGTCATAGGTTACATAAAAATGAAGAGTCTTTTTCATTTAATTATTTTATGACTCCATAACTTGTCTTCAAGTTATGGATGTTTAAGAGTCACTTCTTTAAAAGTGTTATTAAAGAATAAGAGGTTACATAAAAATGAAGAGTCTTCATTTTAATGAACCATTAAACTCATAAGTTATGAAATGAAAGGTTTTGAATAGTTTCAAAACTTGCCCTCAAGTTTTGGAATTTGTAAAGTCTCACACACATTAATGCTTTAATTCCAAACTCTACAATTTTAAAAGTTAAAATTCAAACTTTATGGACTTCATTAAATTAATTAAAGTGTTTAATTAAAAGAGTTAATAATTCCATAAAGATATGGTTTAAGTTTAATTAAATTAAGAGTATAGTTTAATTAATAGATTAAACCACCAAGTATTTTAAATGTTTAAAATACACCCTTATACTATTATTATAATTTTAATTATATAGATATGTATAAGATAAAGTCAATCTTACCATTAGTAGGCCTCATTCACGAAGCCGGTCTATAAGGGGGTATAAGGTTACTGCCTATAAAATGGCAGTTTAATGGGTGTCCACTCTCACCCACCGCTTCCTTGACTGGTGGAGAGTCGTTAGCCGAACGGGTAGGAAAGGACTATAATTCTCCCTTCATTAAAAGAATAATGAAAAATACTAAGTAACTAAACACTTATAAATTCTGAATCTTAGTTACTTAGGAAAATGTGAAATAGGTGCTAACCCATGAAATTACACTTTGTACCTTACCAAGTCGTTAGTGGTGCGTGTGTGGTTAACCGGCACACTAATAAGGACTAGTAAGAGTGGCAAAGGGTAACTTGACCTTATTATAGATCGGTGGAGCTGTGTGGCTAACCGGCACATCGATTAGGTGATAAAGTTAAGGGTACCAAGTCAATTTTCATGGTTATTCACACCTTGTTTGTGATCCTCGGCATCCCAGTCACAAACTTGAGAGGGCACAATCGAGATTCAAACATGCCATTGAAAGTTCAATGTATCTCAAAAGATCTAGGAGTTTCAAATCCAATTAAAACTTAATTATATTTCGTTTTTCATGGTGGAAATTGGTAAATCGTCATTTACCTACCTTCAACTATTTTATAACTTGGATTACGGCATCCCTCTTCCAGTTATAAATAGGTTGTTGGATCCTAGCCTTAATATTTCATATTGGGTGTTATATTAAGGACTTTAAATCAACTAACTTGAATTTCTCCCTTATAGATGTCTCCTTCAAACAACTATGGTCTTCCCAAATCTTTAGGAACAAGCTATCCTAATGAAGATGATATCCCAAATGGCAATCAAGGTGAATGGTCAATCCCTTCGTTGTGCATTAGTGTGACTGGAAATCATACTTCACTTCCTCCACCTCCTCCAATAAATCTCCCTATCCCACAAGTTTCAAGACTTGATAAGTTCTAAGTCACTCAATCCCTATTGGCAAACAAAGTCTGTATGTGCTTAGGTCTAGGAGATTAAGTCACATATTGACAAGCCGGGAGAGTCGAGTGTCGAAGTCTCGAGGTAGCTGGCTGTTGACTTGGTTCTTCAGTCACTCCCTGATGACAGATCACGACATGACCCTTTAATGATCTTATCTATTTGCTTGGTGCTGCTGAATCAGCAATGATTTGGAACACTGGTAAAGCAAATTTGATTAGAAGATCGACTTCCCAAAACTTCATGGACATTGACAATGGTGACACTGGAAATCCAGAAAAACTTTCTCTTCCCAATGGAAAGGGATCGACCATAGTCAACTCGGTTGACCAAATGGTAAAGAGAAAGGCTAAGTCTGAGATAGTCCCATGTACCATTCCCAAAGAGTCCATATGTGCCTATTGCCAAAGGAAAGGGGCATTGGTTGCGAAGGTGCCGAATTTACCTGAAACCTCATAAGGATGGTAAAGTCAAAAGTTTGACTCTACTTCAGGTAAAGTCCGTTATCTAACTCTATTAAGTATCTTTTGGAGATTCTTAATACATGATGTAATGTAATTACATTTTGATGTTTTTGAAGAATCAAATGAAGCTTAAAGAAAAGGTGTGTTGATTCTGATCGCATGGTTCGATGACCAGAATTTTGAGCCACTGCATAAGAGTTATGAGATATTGCTTAGGAATAGATAACAACAAAGTTTTCATATGAATTTGCATTGTAAGGATAAGTTTTTCCCCAAGTTTTAAAATAAAAGAAAAGTTTTGATTTTATTTATTTTAAGTATCCTTACAAAGGCATTTCTGAAAAATTGTTGTTTATATGTTTCCATTGATAAGCAATATTGGAAAATGAATTTGATTCTTTCGTTTGTGGTAGTGTCATAATTTATCAAATAAGGAAAGATTCTCATCACCCAAGTTTCAATTGGATAGAAACTTGGAATCATGCAAGTTGTATTGTGTGATGAATGAGATTTTTCATCTTTGGTAAATTAAGACTAATTCCTTGTTCACATTTGCATGTGAGTCAAGCGAAGGACTAAAGCATCGGGTACATTAGGTTGTGCACTAGTCAGGTCCACCACAAAGGTTGATAAGATTATTCGTTATGATTTACTAAAGTTTAGTAAATATGATTATGCTTACAAGTTTAAGTGTAATGCTGAAACATTGGAAAAGTTTCAATATATGGCAGAATGAATATGAAGAATCAAATAAGGCAGAAAGATAAAAGTTTCTCCAATCTGAAGAGATGGGAGAGTACTTGTGTATCTTGTTTTATGATTATCTTAGTGATTATGGAACCATATCACAATTGATCCTCTAAGGACACCTTATTGCATTTGTTGGCTAAGGAGAGGAATCGTGAATTGTGGAAATGGTTAAATCAAAAGATAAATCATACTTCATTCCAAAATAAAATCTTAAAGTCATACTCCAAGATTAAGCCTTGAGTGACATAATCTTACGAAAGGTTTAAAACACTTGTCAAATGTAGAGTAAAATGTTTTCTTACTCTTGTACATTTGAAATTGGTAAGTTGTGATGTTTTGGATAAAACAAAGACCAACTAAGGCCAATTGTGTGAAGTGTTTGTAAAAGAATCCGCACTATCTCTTGAATATTTGGCAAGAGAGTCTTATATGTCAAGAGGACAGTGGGAGTCTAAAAGATCTTAAGATAGGTTCAAGAACTAATCAAGATATTTGTTAATCACTAGCCCACGACTTGAGGTTTGTAACCTATCGTGTTGACATATCATATTTCTGTGCCCATTCCAGTTAAAGTTGGCTTTGCATATGAGTTCTGAGAGTTCTCAAATGGTTGCATAAAAACCTGAAAGCAATGGTAGGCCCTTGTGTCACACCCCCAAACCAGACGACGGAAACGTCTGGGGTGGAGGACTTGAATTGTAGTATCACAACACATGCATCATAGTAATCAAAGAACAAGCAACCATTGTATTTAAAACGTATAAGTATTTACATGTGTTCAATCATTGTATATTGAACCAAAATATAGTTATACAAAAGAAGATATGACTCAACAAAGCTCCATCTTCTCAAAAGCTCGGGGAGTACCTGTGTATTATTTCCCTGAGAATACAAGTAATTTGAAAAGAGAGTATCAACATAAAGTTGAGTGAGTGCATAAGTGTTTATGTTTAAAAGAGTATCTCAGTATCTTGTATATGTGAACTGTTCCAGAAAATCCTATATTTTCTGTTGTATATGAAAAGTAGTTTTATTCCCATAAAACCGTTCTCTTTGTATCAATGTTTTGTATTTGTATTCCTTAATGAAAACTTGTAACTAAGAGTGTGCCTGGCTCCGCCAGCTGTTATTGAAAACTGTATTGAACCATTGTAGTTTGTATTCTGAAAACTGGTACTTTGAAGGTGTACTTTCGTTTACTTGTTTATACATTAACGTATTGTTAATATCTTTTTAATGAGTTCTTATAACCATACTATGACGGATGGCCTGAAACAAACGCTTTGTGGGCGTTTAAACTGTTGATAACAACTGCCACTCATCGGCGTGTATGCCTGACTGTAGCTAGCAGCCTGAGTGCGGGGTTGTCAATCCCGATATAGATCTACACACAACTTGTTTCGATCCCCGAGGCTGGAGATTCTGGTTATAATGTCAGGGCATTACCTTGGTTGTCTAAAATGAATTAAACAACCTGAATGTCTCATAAAAAGCATATAAACGTTACATGTATATTAGTTAAGAAAACCCAATCATTCTGAAATAAATTATTGACAGGATGTTCTTGATTTAGTATTTCAAACATGTATTTGATAAGTATAAACCTTGATTTGTTCTGTATCAAAACCCTAATTTCTTGTAAAACTGTGTATTCTTGTAGTATGAATTATTGTTCTATGTATAAATTATACCTATTATAATTTATATGTACTTTCTGAATATGTATATAACTGTATTTAGCATGTAACCCCTTGCTCAACGTGTTACAAAGGTGTTTGAATTGATGAAATAACTTTTATATTTATATACATACACAATTTCATATACAAGTAAAATTTAAACGACACTCGGACAAATAACAGGAACTATAAGCCCACATCCAAACAAGGAAAAAGGACCCAGAATGAGTTATCAGTCCTAAGCCTTTTAAATCTTATTTATATACATATATATATATATATATATATATATATATATATATACACACACACATATGAATTTTGGGGAAAAATATAAGATTATAAAAGAGTTTGATGTTTTGAGTATATTTGGATAATTAAATGTTATTTTATCATGATTTGAATCATGATTTTATAACACAAAGTTCTTGTGTTATGCTTGTATTCCCCCCTTAAAACAGTAGAAATTATGAAAATACGGGGGTATGAACTCACTTGATAGATGGTGAACCGGACAGAGTTTCGTTTCACGAAAAGGAGTTTATTTGTAGGGTAACCGGCTCAAATTGGGCAGAGTTTCGACAGGAGAGAGGTTACTTCTCGGGAATCTCGGGGCTTCGAGGCTTGCTTAGGGTTCGAGACTTGATATCGGGGATTTAGGGGTTGTATATGAGCTTATGAGAGTGGAAAATGTGAAAGAGAATGAAAATTGGGGTGAAAAAGTGTAAAATTTCGGAAGCCCTCGCATGCTATATATAGTCCGAAGGTTCGGACCCAAGCCTATGCGAGGCTGCCACGCATCGGACAGATGGCGAAGGGAGGGGACTTCTTCGGACCGGAGGCTCGCTGCTGGCTGGCTCGGATTGGACCAAACCTCGGTCCAATGGGAAGAGGCCACGTGCGAAGGAGGGTGTCCGCGGTGTGTGCGAGGGGTGTCTCTGGGGTGTCTTCATGCGAAGCTGTTCGCTTCTAAGTGGACTTCGGCTGCGGTCCAATCAGGAGGTTCCATGCATGGGTTCGGTCCACTCAGCAGCTGCCACGTGCGAGGGTGACGTGGCATGCGAAATTGCCCGGTTTTTCCCATTTTTTCTTTATTTTTGTGCCAAACTTGCGAAAATCATAACTTTCGCATACGAGCTCCGTTTTTGGCGTTCTCTATATGCACGCATAGGTAAAATCATAGTCTACGACTTTCGTTTAGACTTCGTCGGCTAATTTTGACTTTATTTTTAATATTATTATTTTAAACAGACCGGGACGGGAATCCGTTAAAAATTCATAACTTCTTCATACGACGTCCGTTTTTGTCTGTCTTTTTACCGTTGTACTACTACCGACGAGACCTTCAATTCTCGTTTAGGTTGTGTCGGCTAAAAATCGCTCGATCTTTATTTCGAGTTTTTAGCTGTACACTGCTATACTGAAACTTAGAAAAAAATCATAACTTCCTCATACGAAGTCAGATTTTCCGTTCTTTTTATGAAAGTTCTCGGTTTAACATAAACTATAACTTTCATTTAGATTGTTAAAGCTAAAAAGCCTTTTATCGAAAATTCAGTTTTTACACTGAATAGTGTTTTGCCGGTTTTGTCGCGGATTTTCGATTGGTCATAACTTCTTCGTTATAACTCGGATTTTAGTGCTCTTTATGTTTTTGGAAACCTTGTTAAAATCTCTATCACTTGGTTCATCCCAATCGAGATTGCTAAATAATTTATTTTTGAGGGTCAATTATGTAAATATGCACATTATGCTAAAATTTCTCTTTCTTATTATAAAAAGAACTACACATTGACCTATACTATTACATAGGTTTGAAATGACGATTTGTTACACCTTGTGCTGTCGGGTGGCAAGAAATTAAGATTGAACAAGTTCAGTTCATATGTGTTTGGATTTGCCACTAACCTTGTCTTGTGATTATGGTTATGACAAATTCACATGGATATGAACACTTACACCATAAAATCTAAGTGTCATAAGGTTTCTCTCCGATTCATGAAAATGATGGTGAGGAAACTCTTTCACTAAGTAGATTTTAAGTAGATAGCAATTGTGAGAATGACAAAAGGTCTAAACATTATGATTACGGCATCCCTCTTCATAATTGTTTAGACACACAAGTGAGCTATCTAAGGAAAGGTGTATGATTTTGATAAAGTCTTATCAAAACATCTTGTATCAGAAATCTGAACTTTGGTAAGAAAGTCAATAAAGTTTTGTTTTTCTAGAAGTCCAGCTGATTTCTGAGTACATGTCAAAGCTAGTGGGAGCATAAGTGTTATGATAGTAAGATAATAATCATTATGCTAATGGGAGCATGATGATTATGTTGCAAGTTAGCAATGTTAATTATAGAAAACAAAAGTTTCAATTCGCTTTGAAAAGTTGTTTCCCTATAATTAAGGGAGAGGATTTTATACTTCATTCCAATTCTACAAGCTTAGATTGAGATTTTAATCTACTTTAGTCAAGAATATATATGAATGTTATGCTGGAATGGTTCAACATAAGGAAATTCTATATATGTTGCGTTCTCAAAATTTGTTTATGATTACGGCATCCCTCTTCATAGTTCGAATTGTGAGAACATGGCAAATAAAAAAATTTATAACATGAATCATGTCCCATATGCTTCGGGTATAGGATCGATTACATGAACTATAATTGTTATACTTTCTAAATTTTCCTAATGCTTAGGGTATTAAGAGGGGAAAAGGGATTAGAACTGGATATGACTAAAATGATTAAGCAATTGTCGAGGACAATTTGAGGTTTACCAAAGATTGGTTACTCATGGACAATTGGAAGTATAGAGTAAGGACCATATTGACATATTTTGAAAAGAGGCAACTCTTGTTCAAAAGTGATGGTCAAAATAGGAATGTGGAATTGTTTCCATAGGTGGAAGTTATTCTTTGAATCTGTGTAAGATTAAAGAACTTAATGCAAAGAAGGATGTTCAAAGGAATGTACTTTGAGTTTGAGATCATTTCCATGGGATTGCTTTCCATTGGAATACTGTGTAATGTATGTTGCCAAGTCTTTGTGACTTTTGGGAATTGTCATTAAAGGAGGATCATTGCATATAAGTTTAGAGTCTAACAGATTATAGTAAATGGCAAGAGTTTGGTATTCTTGCATTTACAAAAGGGATTGGGATTGTGAAATGAGCATCGTTGGAGTCGTGTTCAATTGATCTATATCACAAAAGAAAAGACCATAAGTAAACATAGTATGCATGCTTGGTGCATGACATGACTATTGTTTCAATTCAAGTATTAAGTTGATTAATCGAAACATGAATAATGAGTAATCAATATGGTGCTTAGATAAAAGGTGTTTTTATTTACACTCAAAGTGTTGGGGCCATACAGGATTAGTATTATTTTTGTGTTTCACTTTGCATGTTTTGACTTCCAGAATAACTAGGTCATTCTTCCCGAATGACTAAGTTATTCAAACCATCCACAGTCGGTCATAAGTTGGAAGTAGATATGAATCAAGATTGTCATGAATTTTGGGTTGTATGATTTGTCTAATGTGCATTAGACATATCAATGGTTGCTGCAACATTCATGAGTACTCATAAGGCCTGAGTATTGGATTCAACCCACGCTCATTTGAATCACTTCATGGATTCTATCACGAGTGAATCATGAGACGATAATATCTTATATTCTTCAAACCTAGAGATATGAGTTGTTGACTATGAGTTGGTTATACATTGATTGCACGAAAACGCATTGGTAACTCGATGTTATAAAATGTGCCTTTGTGTATGATTCAACAAGTAGTCAGTACAAGCATATGAGTCGAAGGTTATCCATTCCTTTTACCCTCAAAGGGATAAAAGCGATATCTGTGGGCCCCTCGATGATTTAGTGATGACAAAATGTAAGTGCTCGGCCGGGCCTGGACTGATTTGATTGGTTCAATTAGTCAGTCGTCATAAATCGGAAATCGGGACACAACAAATGGACAAAGAGAATGATTATAATCCATGTCTCAGTGAAGATGTCAGCCAGTTGATCTGAGGACCGAACGAAGTGAACTTCAACATTTCCATCTTCAACGTGGTCCTTGATGAAGTGGTATCTCAGTGCAATATGCTTAGTCTTGGAATGTTGCACCGGATTGTGACATATTCGAATAGCACTTTCAGAGTCACAGTAGAGAGGAGTTTTCTTCATGCTTAAGCCATAATCTCTAAGTTGGCTTTGTATCCATATGACCTGTGATGTATAGGATGCTGCAGCGATGTACTCATCTTCGGCTGTTGAAAGAGACACGCAAGTTTGTTTCTTTGATTGCCAGATGACAAGTTTGCCATCAAGGAACTGGCATCCGCCGGTTGTGCTCTTTCGGTCCAATCCACATCCACCAAGATCAGCATCAGAGAAAGCTTGAACAAAGATGCCGGATTTTGCAGGATACCAAAGACCGAGAGATGAGGTTTGCTTCAAATAACGGAGGATATTTTTCACTGCACCCATATGAGGTTCTCTTGGATTTGCTTGAAACCTGGCGCAATAGCAGACAGAAAACATTATGTCCGGTCTACTAGCTGTCAGATACATTAGAGATCCTATCATCTGACAATAGAGAGTCATATCAACAGCCGGTTTCTCAATAGATGGAGTCAACTTTGTGCCAAATGCCATTGGAACCTTTACTTTAGAATCTCCCGTCATGCCAAACTTAGTCAACAAAGTCTTCGTGTACGCTTCCTGATTAATGAAGATGCCTTCTGGTCCCTGTATTATATTCAATCCAAGGAAAAAGTTAATCGGACCCATTGCGCTCATTTCAAATTTAGTTTCCATCAACTTCCTGAATTCAGCTGTTAAACTAGGATTCGTGGAGCCGAAGATGATGTCATCGACATAAATCTGAACTATCATTAAGTGTTCGCCCTCTTTCTTGCGAAAGAAGGTTGGGTCGACCGAACCTTGTTTGAACTTTGACATTTTGAGAAAACGTGTTAGAGTTTCATACCAGGATCTCGGGGATTGCTTCAATCCATAGACTACTTTATCCAGAATGTAGTAGTGATCAGGATACTTCTCGTTTACAAATCCGGATGGTTGCTCAACGTATACCGTTTCTTTTAGTTCTCCATTCAAGAAAGCACATTTTACGTCCATTTGGAAAACTTCGAAGTTTTTATGTGCAGCATATGCCAAAAAGATTCTTACAGATGTTGGATCAGTGTCTAAGTCCATAACTATAATTGGTATATTCTTGACCCGACCCGGCATGGTCCATTTTGGTTGCATGGCATCATGCATTTGGATAGACTAAAATGAGAGAAATAACACTTAAGGTTTATTAATATATTATAAGTTCTAATATATTAATAAGATTATTTAATTAGTATTGATCAAGAATTAATCTAGAATTAATTAAGTGATCAAAAGAAGACTAATTAAATATATGGGTTGATTGTGTAAATCATCCATACTTATATAGTGGGCTAATGCTCCATGGATTATCAAGTTGGGCTAAAACCCATAGGATGCTCCATGGATGCTCCATGGTGTATTTGAACCCATGGATCCAAGGAAATGAAAAGCCATGACAATTAGGGTTTACCCTAATTGTAACAACTATATAAGCATCTTATTTTGTGCAAAAATCGGACACTAAGTCTATGTGTAGAGGGCAAGCCGATTTCATGAAGTGTACATTTTCTCTCAAGTTATTCCAAATGTTCATGGTGTTGTGTGAACCATTTGAGGTGTCACATTTGGGGCACTAGGCTCTTGAGCTCCATGGAATCAAGCACCAAACAAGAGGTATGTAATTCTACTAGAATTTATATTATGTGTACTTTATATTATGCTAGTTAGAACAATACCTTGGAAAATTGATATTTGCATGTATAATAGAGAAAACATAGATCCAAGGTATTTAGGGTTGCATGTACACCATATGAGTGTTAGAATGCTCAAAACCCAACAACAGATTCCAACCTTGCTACTGGAGCGAAGGTCTCTTCATAGTCTATTCCTTCTTCCTGGAAATATCCTTTCACCACGAGCCTCGCTTTGTTGCGAATGAAGTTTCCCTCTTTATCTAACTTATTTCTAAAAACCCATTTTAAACCGACTACTGATGCATCCTTTGGTGTGGGAATCAGTCTCCAAACACGATTTCGTTCAAACTCATGGAGTTCGTCTTGCATAGCTTGCACCCAATCAGAGTGATCAAGAGCAGCATTTACCGTCTTCGGTTCAACTTTAGAGACAAACGAATTAAACATGCATAATTCTACTTGAGAGAATAAAGTTGTTTGCTTCGCTGTCATTTGAGAGCGTGTGAGAAAACCCTCAGATGATTCACCAATAATTTGAATTTTAGGATGATCCTTAGTCCATTTTATGAGAGGAGGGTAATTTGGATCGTAGGCAGGATCCAGCTCAGCATTGACTTCTTCTTCCAGTTCTGACATATCGCCATCGTTATTTGCATTTTCATTCTCCCCCTCAAATGGAGAACTGAATCCTATGTCAGGTTCAGTACTCTCCCCCACAAATGGATCTTCATGGGTTGGGGTTTTTGATGGATTCTCCCCCTGGAAAGGCATGTCGTTTGTTTTTGGTGTAGACGAACCCTCCCCCTGGAGTGTAGTGCTTTCTCTTGGAGGGACATC
The DNA here is from genome assembly GCF_052849685.1 of Lactuca virosa. Lineage (NCBI taxonomy): Eukaryota > Viridiplantae > Streptophyta > Magnoliopsida > Asterales > Asteraceae > Lactuca > Lactuca virosa. The sequence continues at coordinate 326,135,243 of NC_136430.1, forward strand.
AGTAGCTGGATGATCGCTTGATGCAGTAGGTTCGCTTTGAGTTTGCTTCTCGGTTGGTTGATGAGTTTCTCTTTCCATGATTTTAGCAGCTTCATCGATGATTTTCTTCAAGGTATCGATTTTGTTATCTGCTGCGTTCGCTTCTGAGTGGATCACCTTTTCTGGTTCATCAAAGAGTAGCATGTACTCTTCAAACAGATTCTGTTGGACTTTCGGTTGTTCGCATTTTCTTCACGTAATTATCGTCAAAAGTAACATAGTAGGTTTCTTCAATCTTCTTCGAGCGTTTATTCAGAACCCTATATGCTTTTGAAGTAAGCGAATAACCGAGAAAGATCCCTTCGTCTGCCATGACATCAAATTTGTTTCGGTTCTCTTTTGAGTTGAAAATAAAGCTTCTTGAACCGAACACGTGGAAAAACTTTACATTGGGCTTACGATTATTGAAAATCTCGTATGGAGTGATGGAAAATCGCTTGTTGAGGAAGGATCGGTTCTGAGTGTAACATGCAGCAGCAATTGCATCAGCCCAGAAGTATAGTGGAAGAGAAGCGAAGCTCAGCCTGGTTCGGGCCGCTTCACATAAAGAACGGTTTTGCCTTTCAAGGATCCTATTATGTTGTGGAGTATAGGGAGCAGAGAAGTTGTGAGTTACTCCCTTTTCAGCCATAAAATCTTCAAAGTCTTTATTCTTGAACTAAAGACCATTATCGCTTCTTATGTTTTGTACCACCTTTCGCAGCTGCAATTCCACTTGCTTGATAAACACCTTCAACTTGGGAGTCGCCTTTGATTTCTGTTTAAGAAAGAAAACCCAGGTGACGCGTGAAAAATCATCTACAATTACAAGTATAAACTTACTACCACCGATGCTTTCGATAGCCGAAGGGCCACATAGTTCGATGTGCAGTAGTTCAAGAGGTTCGATGATTTTTGTATTGATACGAGAAGGGTGACTCTTTCTGCTTTGCTTGCCCATCTCGCATGCTGCGCACAAATGTTCTTTATCAAATTTGAGAACAGGAAGTCCATGCATGTGATCACCAAGCACCAGTTTATTAATATCTTTGAAGTTTAGATGCGATAGTCTTCGGTGCCACAACCAACTTTCATCTGAGTTCTCCTTTGATAGCAAACATATTGCTGGCTTTCCTTTTATCGGGTTGAGATTTAGAGGAAACATCTCCCCTTTACACTCAGATTTCAGCAGAACTTTCTTTGTGCGCTTTTCAATTATCTATGAGCCCTCATCGTCAAACGAGACCTTCAAACCGGTTCCCACGACTAGTTGAGAAACACTGATGAGGTTGTGCTGCAATCCTTCCACGTAGGCTACTTTCGTATTGAGAACTCTCCGTTGGTGATCATTCCATACCCTTTGATCGTGTCGTAAGAGTTGTTTCCATATTTCACACACCCACCATCCTTAAGGGACCGAAACTCCCTAAGCTCTTCCCTCCTTCCTGTCATGTGACGAGAGCATCCACTGTCAATATACCATTCTTCGTCAAACTGCTCGTCATTGATAACCTGCAAAATTAAGCAGATTTAGGAACCCAAAGTCTCTTGGGCCCTAGTGAGACTTTTACAGAATAGGGACTTGCAACCGAAAGATCAACCATATATGTTCTTTTTATTAAAGTGGTTTCATCTTTTCGTTTGATGATGTAAACCTTGATTTTATTTTCATCTTGTTTTAACTGGTGTGTGTTTTTGTTAGTTGGTTTCATAGTTGATGTTTTCTTGGGAGTCCTAGAGTTAGCTGTCTTTTTGGTATTTTGGACTTCAAAATCTGAGTACAGCTTTCCCTTTCCTTTGACATCCTTCAAAGAGTTGGACTTTGGTTGAGAGTGAGGAGGATGGGATTTATGACCGAAACTTGACTTTCGGTTCTGAGCACTTGTGTTGGGACCGAAACTGGACCTTCGGTTCATGGCGTAATACGAGTTGGGACCGAAACTTGACTTTTGGTTCTTTTGACTACTAGTATTAGGACCGAAACGGGTCATTCGGTTCGCCTGACTGTTTGACTGGTGGTGATTGGCCTGTGCTTCCTTTTTCATCTTGAGATTAGAAGCTTTTTCAGAGCGAACATAAGTGGGGTTTTGGGATTGCCAAAACTGCTTTCTCTCATTTAGATTCTTCATGTATCTTTTGTTCCTCTAGCGTTTCTGTTCAACAAGTTGCTCTTGAGTCAAGTGAATGTTGGCCTTAGGTTTCGTTTTCTTCTCATGAGCTTCGGTTGTTGTTGATGAATCGCTGGTAGCTTTCAGTGGTTCGTTTTGTATGTCTTTTGTACCACTTGTATTGGGTTTATCAAAGCTTGAGGGCTTGTTTAGGGGTTCGGGAATGTATCGTCCCTTAACTCTCCATGAGGTTTGCTCTGACAGACCAACTGTTTCGTCTGCATTATCGATGGGAGCAGACCAGAAGTAGTCATCGCAACCTTCAGCCATTATCTTTGTCAACCAAGGACGTTAATTCCACCGTTTGTTTCTTAGTTACTCCAGTGACTGAATACACTTGGTTTGGTGTAGTTTGCACTTTCTATGATAAACAACGACGTTTTCTTTGAGTTTCTTGGATTTATCCTTTGACATCTGAGCATATTCAACCGAATTTTCAGATATGAATGGTTTTGCTGCATCGGGTTCGCTTTTAAGAAATTCTGAACAATCGACCTCATCTTCTACAGAGATTTCACTCATCTCATTTTCCTCATCAAATTCAGAAGTGGTTTCTAAATTTATTTTATTTTCTGAACTTAATTTGGCGTTGGATGAGTCAAACTTCTGTATAGTCTCGGTCTTGATTTTTAATTTATCGTTTTCGTCCAGTAAATTCTTAAGCATGCATTTATGTTCTTTGGACTCAATGAAAGATTCAATTTTGTCTAGTCCATATTTGTAGGTTACTGAAATCTCATCTGAGGACATTATAGATTCACATTCAGCAATGACTTCGTCCTCCTTAAATTCAAGGAAAGGCAAAATCATTTTATGAATCTTTTTACCTATCTCACAATCTAAATGTAACTGAGTGATATTAGTATATAGGCGTTTAGCAATCAAACAGAAAACATTTCTTTGTTTTAAAAACTTCAAATTGTCTCGTTGCACATAAATAAGTTCGTCCCTAGCCCTAACTAATTCTAACTCCTTCTGCTGAATCCACATTCTTCTCTCCTCACTCTTGGAAGACTCCCTGCTGAGTTGGTCAGTTAGGTTAGAATTTGCTAAGCGAGTTTGCATAAGATTGCCACTTAAGTTAGAAAACTTGAATTTTAATTCATTTAAATCTTTTTCGTAGTTTGTTACTGGGATTTTATGAGATTCTAGGATAGTTTGTACCTTCTTGATCAACTGATCGCAATCGCTGATCTTTTCACCCATAGGCTTGGCAGCGAAACATTTGTCCTCCTTAACCTTCGCTTCCTCATGCTTACTTTCGGTTGTCACCATTAAGCATCTCCCAGCCGACTCAGCAACTCCTTCTCTCACCACATAAGCTCTTCCATGCGAGGGTCTGCGTACCTCTTCATCCTCAGATTCTGTAGACCGGACTTCCACTCCACCGAACTCATCATCAATAACATTTTCCTGCACAATCAAAGCATTCATTGAAATGTTAGTTGCTTTCTTCTTCTTTATCTCCTCCAGCTTTCTCATGTAGTAAGCTTCGTCATCTTCACAATCCTTCTTCTCAGCCATCTTCCTTAGCATGCAATCCTTGGCAAAGTGGGTCTTGCCATGACAGTAGTTACAATCGTACCCAGAATCTCCCACAAGCTTACTCTCCTTCTTTTCGTCATCCTTTTGAATGATGTTCTTGGTTTCTTCTTTCACCTTTTCAGAACTATAGCTTCCCTGCCAATTTCGGTTCTTGTTGACCGGGAACTTTCTGCGAGCAAACTTCTTTGGGTTTGTGACCATCATAGCATATTCTTCTTTGGACATATCACACTCTGACATATCAGATTCCTCCTCTTCGTCTGCTACATTCTTGCTTTTAGAAACAAGGGCCAGTGAACCCACACCCGAAACTACCTTCGCTTCCTTTGTTACCACGCTTTCATGAGATTTGAGTATACCCATCGGTTTCGCCAGTGAATATGATTTAAATTGCTCATGAGCCTTCACAGTCGAGACCACTTCCATCCATTCGGGCCTTAATCCATTCATGAAGGTAACCTTTTGTTCAATCACCTTCCTTTCAATACCATGTTTCATCATCTTGCTGAGCAGATGGTTGAAACGATCGAATGTCTGAATGAGCTTCTCTTCAGGTTTTTGTTCAAAAGCACCGAATTCAGAGAGAAATAGGGTTTGGATCGAGTGCTCTAGATCCTCATCAGTTGAATATAATTCTTTCAACCTATCCCATATTTCTTTAGTTGTTGTGCATGAACTTACCAGACGAAAGGTATCAGATTGCAATGTGAATCTGATCATCATCATGGCTTTAACGTTGCATAACACCTTGTCTTTTTCATCTTGAGGGATCTTATCTACGTCCGCCAAGAGTTGGTTATACTCCTTTTGAGTCTTGACCGTTCGGTTTGTTCCAGAGTGAACAAACAGACCCAATGTTATTGCCTCCCAGATTAAATAGCCATTGTCTTCAGATCTAACGACATAGTCTTCGAAGTGATGCGCCCATACTTCATAATCTTGAGTATAAAGAATGGGAATCCTTGTAGTGGATCCTATACTGTTGGAGATGTTGATTGGATTGGTTTGAGAGTCATCGTGAGACATGATGAACATTTTTTTTGAATATGCTAGAATCAGACTTGTAAAGTTGAACATAGGGTTTTATCAAACACGAGAGATACCGTCGACAAGAAGAAGACAGCTTCTATATAGTTGACAAAAGCATAAAACCTAAAGGATTCTTCAAACAGAAGAGATGCGTATATATTACACAGTCTCCTGCTCTGATACCAATTGATGAGAATATTACACTATATATCGATAGATTCTAAACAGAATAACAAGATTAATCAAGTAAAGAACACAAGAATGAGTCGAATGATGTCAAATGATTAATAACTCACACCTCAGAAGAGCTCGATGAAGAACTTCGACTGTAGAGGTGTGTTAGGGTTACAATGCAAAATCTATTAATGAGAACGATAACCTGAAAGTTATACATGCATGCATAATATATACGCTAACCCTAATGATAATCCACGGTTGGACAGGCCCAAACCGGGTAAACAAAATGGACTATTAACCGAGCCCAAAGACGCAAAACTTAAATCCAACAATTTGGAAGATTATAAAACGTGAATATTATAGCATATGCAATCGATCCTATACCTAAAGCATATGGGATACGATACATAATGTCTTACATAAAGACATGATACTTGACCGGTCTTTTTCTATAACATTTCCATATATAGAATTTCCTGATGTTGAATCGTTTCATCATAACATTCACATATTTTCATGACTAAATTCTATTAAAATCTCAATCTAAGCTTTTAGATTGGAAATTAAATATAAGTCCCTCTCCCTTAATTATAGCAAAACAATTTTTTCAAACTGTGCAACTTTACAAACTTTGTTTTCTATAATTAGCATTGCTAACTCGCAATACTTAACGTAATAATTGTGCTCCCACTAGCATTATAATTACATACTTACAAGCATAACAGTTATTCTCCCACTAGCTTTGACATGTATTCAGAAATCAGCTGGACTTCTAGAAATCAATACTTATTGACTTTCTTTCCAAAGTTCAGATTTCTGATATGAGATGCTTCGATAAGTCCTTATCTAAGCTCATACACCTTTTATTTAGAAAGCTCATATGTGTGTCTAAACTTTTTAAGAACTTACAACAATAAGTCCCGAATGTTCAGACTATTTTCCATTTCTCACAATTCGAACTATGAAGAGGGTGTCGTAATCATAATCGAATTTGAGAATGCAATTAATATAACTGCTATCTCTTTAAATCTACTTAGTGAAAGTGTTTCCTCACAGTCATTTTCATGAGTTGGAGAGAAACCTTATGTCACTTAGATTTTATAGTGTATGTGTTCTTATTCAAACTCATATGGAATGAACTTGTTCAATCTTGATTTCCTGCCACTTGGCAGCACAAGGGCCTACTATGTCTTCCAAGTTGTTGAGTTGTTCACCATTACAGATCAATGAACCTTCATTGATCAAGGTTCTTTGCCTTATTCAAACAATTGAGAACTCATAGAACTCACATGCATAGTTAACTTTAACTGGAATGGCACAGAAACAAGAATGTGTCAACACGATAGGTTACAAATCTCAAGTCGTGTGCTAGTGATAAACAATAGGTTTATTCTTGACTAGTTCTTGAAACTTTTTCAAGATCTTTAAGACTCCCACTGACCTCTTGAAATATAATATTCTCTTGTCAAAAAACATTCCTTGACAAACAAATATTCAAGAGTTAGTGCGGATTCTTATCAAGACAAACACTTCACACAATTGGTCTTAGTTGATCTTTGTCTTACCCAAGACATCACAACTTAACAATTTAAAATGTGTAAGAGCAAGACACCTTTCATATTTCATGATGTGTTATAAACCTACTTAAGATTATGTCACTCAAGCCAAAATCTTGGAGTATGACTCTAAGACTTGATTTTGGAACGAAGTATGACTCACCTTAATTGATTTAACCATTTTAACAATTCCCGATTCCTCTTCTTAGCCATACAAGTGCACTAAGGTGTCCTTAGAGGATCAATTGTGACATGATTTCATAATCATTAAGATAATCATAAAACACGATACTAAAGTACTCTCATTTCCTTTCGGATTGGAGAAACTTTTATCTTTCTGCCTAATTGATTCTTCTTATCCGTTCTGCTATACATTGAAACTTTTCCAATGATTCAAAATTACACTTAATCTTGTAATCATAATCATATTTACTAAACTTTTGGTAAATCATGATAAATAGTATTATCGTTCTTTGTGGTGTACCTGGACTAGTGCACAACAATGTGTACTATATCCCCTAGTCCTTCACTTGACTCACATATACATGTGAACAAGGAATTAGTCTTAATTTCCCAAAGATAAAAGTTCTCATTCATCATACAATACAAGTTGCATGATTCTAAGTTTTTGTCCAATTGAACCTTGTGTGATGAGAATCTTTCCTTATTTGGTAAATTTCTGACACAACCACAAACGATATTACTAAGAATCATATCCATTCACAACATTGCTAATATATATATATATATCTATATATATATATATATATATATATATATATATATATATATATATATATATATATATATATATATAAACATCAATTTTCACTAATGTCATTGCAAGGATAATATAAAATAAGACAAGACAAAATTTCCTTTATTTATAAAATTGCGGAAAACTTGTCCTTACAATGCGAGTACATATGAAAACTACGTTTCTAAATATTTCTAAGCAATCTATCATAAGTCCTAAGCAGCAGCTCAAAAAATCTGATCATCGAACCATGCGATCGAAATCCATCTCTTCGCGACCAGACTTAGCTCACTCTTCCTTTAAGCTTCCTTTCTTATATTCGATCCTACAACACATCAAAATGCAATCTTATCACATCATGTATTAAGATTCTATAAATAGGAACTTAATAGAGTTAGATAGTGGACTTACCTGAGGCAGAGTCAAATATTTTGACTTTACCATCCTTGTGGTCCTTCAGGTAGATACGGCAGCTTTGCATCCACTGCCCCTTTTCTTGGCAGTAGAGGCAAACAAACTCTCTCGGAATGGTACAGGGGACAATCAAAGACTTAGCCTTTCTCTTTACCATTTGGTCAAACGGTTTGACCTTGGCCAATCCCTTTCCATTGAGAAGAGAAAGCTTTTCTGGAATTCCAGTGTCGCCATTGTCAATGTCCATGGAAGTTTGGGAAGTAGATCTTCTAATAAAATTTGCATTACCAGTGCGCCAAATCATTTCTGATTCAGCAGCAATTAGAAAATAGGTAAGATCGATAAGGGTCGCGTTGTGGTCTATCATATAGTAATCTTTAACGAACTCACTATATGACTTAGGACGTGATTGAAGAACCAAGTCAACAGCCAACTTCCTCGAGACAACGACATCTAACATTACCAGCTTGTCAATGTGTGACTTCATCTCCAAGACGTGTGCACACACAGACTTTCCATCTTGGTGTTTGGTAGCCAATAGCGCTTGAGTGACCTTGAACTTTTCAAGTCGACGAACACGTGGATCAGGGAGAATAATTTGAGGATGTGAAGGAAGTGAAGTATGATATTGTGGAATATCATCTTCATGTGGAAAGATTTTTCCAAAAGATTCGGGAAGAACATAGTTGTCGGTAATAGACATCTACGAGTGAGAAATTCAAGTTTAGTTGATTCAAGTCATTAATATAACACCCAAAATGAAATATTAAGGCTAGGACCCAAAACAATATTCTACAATTTGGAAGAGGGATGCCATAATCCAATTGCAAAATATTTGAAGGTAGGTAAATGACGATTTACCAATTTCCACCATGAAAAACGAAAATGAATATTAGGTTTTAAATGAATTGAAATTCCTAGATTCTTTTGAGATTCATTGAACTTTTCAATGGCATGCTTAATCTCGATTATGCCCTTCAAGTTTGTGATTGGGATACCGAGGATCACAAACAAGGTGTGAATAACCATGTAAATTAGCTTGGTACTCTCGATGTCATTAATCACCTAATCAATGTGTCGGTTAACCACACACGCTCCATTGATCAATGATAATTTACGACAAACCCATTGCCATCGTTCATTAGTCTACATTAGTGTGCCAGTTAACCACACACGCTCCACTAACTGACCAATAAGGTGCAATGTGCAATTTCATGGGTTAGCATCAAATTCACATTTTCCCTAAAGTAACTAAGATTGGGAATTTATAAATGTTTAGTTACTTTGTATTTCATTATACTTTTAATGAGGATTTAAATGTCTTGTCAAACCCGTTCTGCTAACGACCCTCCACTGGTCAAGAGTGTGGTGGGTAAGAGTGGATACCCATTCAGTCGCCATTTTATAGGCAATTTCCTTAAACACCTCTTATAGACCAGCTTCGTGAATGAGGCCTACTAACGGTAAGACTGACTTTTTAACTTATACATATATAATATATTAAACTTTTAATTTTATATAGTATAAGGGTGTATTTTAACTTTTAAAATACTTTGTGGTTTAATTTATTAATTAAACTAGACTTTTAATTTAATTAAACTCAAAGCATATAATTATGGATTTATTAATACTCTTTTAATTAATCTTTTATTTAATTATCAACAAAGCCATAATTAAACTTTTAAGTCTAAATTTAAGTTATGAAGCCAAAAGGTTTAGAATTTAATATTTCACAATTAAAAAACTTTTAATCAAATTTTAAATCCTAAAACTTGAGTGCAAGTTTTGAAACTCTTCAAAAACTTTTAGATTCCTAAACTTGATGACAAGTTTTGTAACTTTTCAAGACTCTTGAATTCCATAACTTATGGAGTTAATTTGTTTTATGACTGAGACTTTTCAAGTTCCATAACTTGAGGACAAGTTATGAAACTCTTCAAGAAACATTTAGATCAAACTTTAAACTAATAAAATAATCATATAATTTTATCTTTTATTAAATTGATCTAATTCAACTCTCTTTTAGCAAAATGATTCAAATTTTACAAATGATTAGTTTTTTCACAAAATCAAATAATTATCTTAAAATTTGGCAACCATCATGTTATTGGATGGGGATAATCATTACCATATCAACAAAATCAAATTTTATGAACCAAAACAATTTGTGGTAATGATCCTAATCCAAAACAGGCCAAAAACTCGAAAAAAATCTACTAACAGACTGCCCACCTTGTCGAGTCAAGGCATGGACTCGACGAGTTCATCCCCAGATGATCCAACTCGGCGAGTCCACTTAGGCACTCGTCGAGTCCAGTAGTCAGACAGCAAAAATTGAAAATTTTCAGCTTTGAAAATTAAACAATTGCATCAATATAATAGAAAACAATCATGACTCTGATACCACGGTTGGGTTTTAGGTACTATAACACTCCTATGGTGCACATACAACCCTAATGCCTTGTATCTAAGTTTTCTCTAATTATACACGCAACAAAATCATCCAAATTATGAAACCTATAACTAGCATACAAATGAAGATATACAACATAAAAACTAGTTGGAAGATTACCTCTTGGTTGTAGCTTGTAGAACTTGGCCTTTAAGAGCGTAGCACCCCAATTGTGATGCCTCAAACAAGTCACAAACACCATGAACAAGTGGAGAATAATGAGAGAAAGGTTATGAAGCTTAAATTGGCTAGGCATACACCTTAGGAGTCATAGTGTCGATTTTAGCAAGCTAGGGGCTTAATTTATAGTTTGGAATTCCTAGGGTTTCAACTTGTAAACCCTAATTCACTTGGGCTTTTAATCCATTAACTCATTAGCCTTATGGACTAACTCTTCATGGACTCTCAAAAAGATTTAGTCCAATCCTAATCAACATGGATCATTAGCCCAAACTATAAATATCATTGATTTACATAATCAGTCCCTGTAAATTTAATTAGTATCTTTTTATCACTAAATTAATTCTTGATCAATACTAGTTAAATAATATGATTTCTCAATTAATATATTATTCTTATAATATATAAATAAATCACAAATAGCCTCTTTCCCAAATATCCATCCTATCAAATTGCTTTGGTGAAGGCAACCCAAAATGGACCATGCTACTCTCGGTTCAAGTACATACCAATTATAGTTATGGGCTTAGACACCTAATCCAACACTTATAGGGTCTAATTCCAAGTTTTCCATGGACATTGACAATGGTGGTCCAGAAAATATTTCTCTTCCCAATGGAAAGGTAGTAGTCCAGGATCAAACCATTTGACTAGATGGTAAAGAGAAAAGCTAGTTTTGGGATCATTCAATGTGTTAACCCTAAAGAGTCTATTTGTTTCAACAGCCAATTAAAGGGACATTGGTTACGAAGCTATCCAAATTACCTGAAAGAACTTTGAGATGGTAAAGTCAATTCAAATGACTCTACTTCAGGTATATCCATTATCTAACTCCATTGTTTTATAAGTTCCTATTCAAAGACTCTTAATACATGATGTGATAGTCACATTTTGATGATATTGCAGGATCTAAGAGAAAGAAGGAAGCTTAAGCAAAGTGAGCTAATTCTGATCATGAAAGATGGACTTTTGTCACATGGTTCGATGATCGGAATTTGGAGCTACTTTTAAGGAGTTAGAATGATTTAATTGATTGCTATTACTCTTAGGAAATGTCTAGAAACATAATTTTTCATTTTATGCATTGTAAGGATAAGTTCCAACTTTTTGTTTTTTTTCAATAAAAGTGAAATTTTGGTTTATCTGGTTGCCTTATTCTATATTTCCTTGCAATGACATTTATGAAAGTGTTGGTTATATTTCTAATATTTGCAATGTTAATTGTGGATTTGCTTCTTATAATATCTCTTGTGGTATTGTCATAATTAACCAAGTGAAAAGAATTCTCATCACCAAGTTTCAAATTGGACAGAAACTTGGAGTCATGCAATTCAAATTGTGTGATGCACGAGAATCTTCGTCATTAGAAAATTATGACAAATTCATTGATAACATGTTTATGTGAGGCAAGTGAAGGACTGATGGATCTAGTACATGTTGATATGGACTATTCATATCCACCACAAAGGACGATAACTCTATTCGTCATGATTTACTGATGCTTTAGTAAATATGGTTGTCTTTATGAGATTAAGCATAATTCTAATACTTTTAAAGGATTAAAAGAGTAGCAAAATGAATAGAAGAATCTATTAGGCAGAAAGATAAAAGATTCTCCAATCTGAAAAGAAAGGAGAATGCTTTAGTATCATGTTTTATGATCATCTTAGTAATTGTGAAATTGTATCACAATTGACTTCTCCATGAACATCTTAGTGAAATTTTATGATTAAGAAGAGGAATCAAACATTGATAGAAATGATTCGATAATAGATGAGTCATACTTTGTTCCAATCAAGTTTTAGAGTCATACTCTAGTAACTACAAACCGTATCTTGAAACTCATTTCATACTAAGAAGGTTGATAACAACTCGTAAGATGTGGAGTAATAATGTTTTCTTACTCTAGCACATTTAGAATTAAAGTTTTGATGTTTTTCGTAGATCAAGAAAAAAAATATAAACTGAGAACAATTCTATGAAGTGCTTTCTTGTCGGAAATCCACACGAACTATTGAATATTTGTTTTAGCTCTTCAAAGGAATGTTCTTTGACGAGCTAAAACTCATATGTCAAGAAGTCAGTGGAAGTCATATTGATCTTGAGAGTTTCAAGAGTCAACCGACAATAAACATGTTAGTTATCACTAGAACGAGACCTAAGGTTGATAACCTATCGTGGTTGGTTGACACATTCTTATTTATGTGCACTTCAAATTAAGTTGGCAATGCTTATGAGTTCTATGTTTTTCATTTAACTACAAAAGCAAAGTGCGTTGGTCAGTGAAAGTGAATTGATCAATATGGGTGAATTGCTAACAACATGGAAGCACTTGTAGTCCCTTGAGCAACCAGAGGGCAAGAAATTTAGAATAACGAAGATCAGTCCATGAAGGAAAGCTAATTTTTAATTTGGTTTTGTCCTAAACATTATATTATGATTGTTGGTTGGAAATGATAGATTTACATGGATGGGAACGTATTCACCCTAAAATCTAGGTGGCAAAGGTTTCGCTCTAATTCATGATAATGGTTATGAGGAAATACTTTCGCCGACGGATTTCAAAAGATGTGATTAATATGGATATTGGATATGTTAATTGCATTCTCAAATTCACAATATGATTACGACACCCCTCTTCATATTTCGAATTGTGAGGAATGGCAAGGAATTCTTTGAACTTTCAAGACATATATCTATAAGTTCTGAAAAGGGTTAAACACACGCATATGCTATCTAATGAAGGTGCATAAACTTAAGAAGTCTAGTTGGAGACTTATCGAAGCATCGCGTAACAGAAATTTGTACTTCAGTAAGAAAGTCAAGAGTATTGATTTTTACAAGTCCAGTTGATTTCTGGGTATATGTCAAAGCTAGTGGTAGCATAATTGTTATGCTAGTATTGCATGTTGACAAAACTATTCGTTGGGAACAAAGTTTTCAATTTTCAAATTGCAAAGTATGGGTATTGCTTCGCTATAGTAGACTTAAGGGAAAGGACACTCATACTTTGTTTTGATTCTAAAGGTTTAGATCGTATAGTTTAATAGAACTTAGTCAAAGACATATATGAATATCATGTTGAAATGTTTCAACATAGGAAATTCGATATATGAAGATATTATACCAAGAGATTGAACATATATCAAATCCTTATGTAAGACATAATGAATCGAATCCCATATGCTTCAGATATAGAATCGATTACATATGTTATACTATTCTCTTATTCTAATTTTTCAAATGCTCTGAGCATTGTGAGAAAAATGAATAGAATTTTAATTGACTAGAGTTATTAAAAAAATTGTCAAGAACATTCTAAGGTTTACCAAAGATTGGTTGCTTATGGACAGTTAGAAGTATGATATTATTTAGGACGGACCATAGTGACAGTTTTTGGATTGATATGATTCTTGGTTAGAACTGATGGTCATATGGATATATGGAAATGTTTCCATAATGGGAGATGCTTATAAAATCTACATGTGAGTTGGAAACTTTAATGCAGATAAGTATTCAAGGAGTGTACCTTGAAATTAAGACTTCATTATCATTGAATTGTTTCTAGTAACAAAGTACTAGTGGGATATTGTGTAACATCGAAGATTCAGTATTTGAGACTTTGGAATCTCGATATCACAGGAGATCAATGCATGTAAAGTTCGGATTCCACTACATATTGGATAGTGATAATAAATTGGAATTGTGAAAAGAGTATCACTGGAGTAATATCCAGTTAATCTGTTCACAAAGGAAGGACCATAGAGAGGCATAGTATGCATGTTAATAACATGGCATGACTGGTGTTATTTAATTCAAGTGGTTAGTTAATTACTTGAAACATTATACAATGAATAAATTTGTAATTGCTATGGTGATTAAATAATAAGGATTTATTTATGTTCAAAAAGTATGATGTCATAGTCAGTTAGTGTATTATTGGAAGTAAGTAGTTGTGACATCCGCCAAAACTCAGGTCAGTACTCATCTAGAACCTCGTCATTTCCTTGTGTGCACTTAACTTGGCTCTAGAGTTACAAGTTGAACGAGGTGTTGGATTAATGTCTAAGTCCATAACTATAATTGGTAAGACTTGACCCGACCCGACATGGTCCATTTGGGTTGCATGGCATCATGCATTTGGATAGACTATAATGAGAGAAATAACACTTAAGGTTGGTTAATATATTATAAGTTCTAATATATTAATAAGGTTATTTAATTAGTATTGATCAAGAATTAATTTGGAATTAATTAAGTGATCAAAAGGAGACTAATTAAATATATGGGTTGATTGTGTAAATCATTCATTCTTATATATGCGGGCTTGTGATCCAAGATTCCTTATGTTGGACTAAGTCCATGGGGTGACCCATGGATACTCCATGGAGGTTAAAATCCATGGAGCATAAGGAATGGGTAAAGTTATGAGTTACATGGTGTAACCCTAATAGCCACCATATAAAAGAATCCCATGGCTCAAGAAATCGTGCACTAATGTGTGAATATGAGGGCTAGACGATTTCAAGGAGTGTTCCATTTCTCTCAAGTCATTCCATGTGCATTTGGTGTTGTGTGAACCATTTGAGGTGTCACACTTGGGGCACTAGGCACTCAAGCTTCATGGAGACAAGCTACATCAAACAAAGGTATGTATTTTATCCATTTGATTACCCAAGTATCAAGTATTGTATGCTAGATAGGGTAATACCTTGGAAAGTTCATAATTGCATGTATAATAGAGAAAACATAGATCCAAGGTATTTAGGGTTGCATGTACACTTAGGAGTGTTAGAATGCTCAAAACCCATCACGAGGTACGCAACTTAATAGATCCCCCGGAACAATTAGTGTGCCATAACTTGTATTGAATGATCACATTGATATGTGAATGAACCAACTGAGTGGTAAAGTGTCAAAGTTGAACCTTAAGTATAAACACAAAACTATGTTCGGTAGACCACAACCCAAGGGTAAGTTAGCAACCCTAAATTTCCATATTGGAACAGTCTAATGCTTAACAAGGTTAAGTATTCTAAGCTAATATGAACAAAATTAAATCATAATATGAACCAACTATAAAGTTGATGACAAATTCATATAATTCATAATTCAAAATGTGAACCAAAAGTAAAATCCAAGGATTTCAAAATCCTACAACCACATAATATGAACCCTTGTTACAATTGTTGAAATATGAGAAATTGATTTTTATAAAAATTAAATCATAGTTTATCATTTTTCTAAATTAATTCAAGAAATATAAGTTTACAACTTTGTTCCAAATGTAAATATTTCAATAAAGCCCAATAAATAAAACCCTAGGAAATTATGATAATATTTGAGTTTTTATAAAATTTAAAGCCTAGATTTATAAAAATTCAAGGGAGGCTTTTATTATTTTATCAAATATCAAGAAAAATTTCCTCTCTCTCTTAAAATTTCGGCCATTAGGCCTTTCCCTCTCCCTCGTGCCTTAAAACTTATCATTACACCTCTACACACTCCATCTCACTCTCCTTCTCGAAGAAAACTCTCTCACTTCCAAAACCTCTCATACACCTCCGAAAATCCTCCATTCTCTGCCCTAATTTTGGATTCTTGAAGATCTTGAATTTTTCTTGCTTCACTCAAGATCAAAACCAAGGTAAACATCACAACCCCTTCTCATAGTTTTACGATTTTACTTCCTCTTCTTCATAGTTCTTCTTTACTTTTCGGATTCTATGCCCTTCTATGGCTAGCTATCCTTGTTTTTCCTCTTGGTGTTTTTATATTCTCACCATAACACATTACATGTGTTTGAGATGGTGAAAAATCGGGATCAAACCCATGCTAAGAGTGAAAAGATGCGCATATGTTCATATGATTTCAAAAATCGAGTTTTACATCTTCTTCTTCATTTCATTTGTGTTCTTACATAAAAAAGCATTTAAACCATTTGTAGTACATCTTGGATGTTTATTCACTCCATGCATGTGCTAGAAATCGGATATGTGGTGCAATCCTAGTGTAAGATTCGGTGGTTCCAAGGAGTTCTCTACCACAAGAATGAAACACCCACTTTGGGGCCTTGGAATAACCCTAAATCTATGGCTTGGATGCATGAACCTAAAAGTTTCTAGTTCTTATGTAAAATCTAGTTTATTCTTATTTATCTTCGACCATAAAAGAAGTATGCATGTTGTGTTTGTGAAAGTGACCCTAAGGGGGGCACTCAAAGCCACCAAGGATGACATGCATTCTGTCAGAATATTTTGTTCAGATTTGAACGGCCACAAAACACTCATTACTAACCCAAATCACGATATTCTTTTTCTGAGGGCTCGTTCCTTGAGTTACAATTCGAACCCAATTGGCCTTACTGTAAAACATAAAAAATCTGATTTTTGAGAATTTTTACAAAATAGTTGCGCAAACAACACTTTTTCTGTGATCATTAGTTTTTCTTTGCATTATCAAGGATCTTAAACCCCACCTTAAATATGGAGAAAAATAGTTTATAAACTTAACATATCCAAAAAATAATGCCTAAAATTTCGTGGATTAAAACTCCACAGAACTTTCTACACAAATTTGTGAACTTTTAGCTACATCTAGAACTCATGCACTATATTGTGCAACATTGCTTAACTTGTTGGGGTTGAATACCCCTATTTTTCTTCTAAATATATTTTGAACAAATTGTTTTATAAAATTTCATATATACAAGTGATGATCTATAAAACCCCAAGGGCTAGAACACATTTCGTATTTTTCTATGAAAATAATGATTTAATGGCTATAAATTCCAAATAATAGTTTTCAGATGAGATAAAAATCTAAACAATTGTAGTATAATATATTCAGCGAATAAGAAAGTCATGTAAATTTTCAGACGATTTGGACACTTTTTGGTACTTTATCCATATTTTTCATTAAGTTGGCACATGAATTTATAAATTTCCGTTATTTGACTTAAATACCCTAACCAATATTTTTCTCAACCTTAGGAACATTATGAGAACCTGTAAAAATTAAATTGAGAATTTTAGAAACTTTTTAACATTTATTTTGAATTTTCTATATTATTTGGGCTTTAATTTACAAATAAATATCAAATGACCTTCAAAAATGTCTACATAATTTTTGGACACCAATGCCCTTTATTAGAACCAGAAAACCAAATTTTGCAATATTTGGAATTTATTTCCATGCCTTTGTGAAATTTTGAACACAATGCATTATGAATTAATTTTACCGATAATGAATCGTACACACTTTGGACACTTTTACGACACCACTAGTTGGATAGGTAGTTCCTAGAAAATAGCTTAGTGAATTATATCTCACTAGAAACTATTTGTTCCGTAGGACGCTATTAGGAATCGCACTCGTCAACATCAACCCGCGAAGCCCACGCCACAAACTTTCCATTGTGAGTATTCACGCCTCCCCCTATTTTCGGTTTTTAAATGTTTTGGGGTGGAAATCATGCTACAATTTCTATGAACATTATTTGATGAACTTGTGTTTTGAACTATATATGTAACGCCCATGTTTCTAGGCTAGGCATTAATATTGACGTAATAGTCTAGGTTAATCTTTGTAACTCATTTTGAAGTAATAAAGAGGAATTATGTGAATATTATGTGAATTATGTGCTTATGTGCTTAATTATTATGATTAACGAATTAAGGATAAAAATGAGTGTCGAAAAATAAATATTAAATAAAGCTGATATTTGTTAAGAAAGTTGTAGTGGCCAAAACAAGGATTCCGGAGATATAAATAATACCGAAATCCGAGTTATAACGAAGAAGTTATGACATGTCGAAGTTTCGCGACAGAACCGGCACGACGCTATGTGACGTAAAAAGTGAATTTATGATAAAGTGCTTTTTAGCCTTAGCGATCTAAACTAAAGTCGTAGTATTCGTTAAACCGAGAATTTTGATAAAAAGAACGTCCAAATCTGACTTCGTATGAGGAAGTTATGATTTTTCTAAGTTTCAGCTTAGCAGTAGACAGCTAAAAACTCGAATTTTAGATCGAATGATTTTTATCCGACACAACCTAAACGAGAATCGAAGATCTCGTTAATAGTAGCATAACGATAAAAACACAGACGAAAACGGACGTCGGATGAAGAAGTTATGAATTTTTAACAGATTTTCCTTTCTCGGTCTGTTAAAAATAATAATAATAATAATAAAGTCCAAATTAGCCAATAAAGTCTAAACGAAAGTTGTAGAGTATATTCCCGCCTACGCGTGCATATAAAGAACGTTAAAACGGAGCCCGAATGCGAAAGTTATTGATTTTAGAAGTTTGGGCACAAAATCCGAGGAATTTCGCATGCATGGCTCGGAATTGGCCACGTACGAGCCTTGCATGCATGACACGTGTCAGCCGCTGATACGACCGAAGGGAGGTCCAACCGAAGTCCGGCGTGTGTCGCATCCGTGGAGGCGTCCGAAGCGAGCCACGTCTCGCCTACGAGCTTCCGACGCGCCTCCTACCCCTCGCCTCCGTGTCTCGCCCTCGCACCAACCACCTGTCCCTCTCGCATGCGAGCCATGTGCTCCCCTCGGACCGAAGTCTCCCCTATAAATAGAAGGGTGCGATATTTCCCGGCTAGATTTGGAAAATTGCCACTTTTCACCCCTTAAACAATATTTTTATCATTTTGACTTTCCCTGAAGCCCCGATATCATTTTCAACACCCGAAACACGTCCCGAAGTGCCCGAAGACCCGGAAAATTTTATCTTTTCGGTTTTGAAGCCCAACCCTCGCTGAGCCCGGTTTCTCAATAAAATTCCCCATTTTATTAGAAACAATTGTTTTAGGAAACGAAGTGTTGCCCGATTATCATTAAATCAAGTGAGTGTATAGTCACTTTCATCTTATACATAGATATGAAGTATTTTATATAAATATGTGCTATGTGTATATATATTGATTGTTTATTTGAGATGGTTGTTGAATGAATGTTTTATACAAGTTTTAAAATGATTTAAACTATATATATATATATATATATATATATATATATATATATATATATATATATATATTATCTACAAATATGTTGGGTATAACATGGGTAGATGAATAGTTGGTGTGTCATAAAATGATGAGAGGCCTCGATGTTATTGTGATCCAGTCATCTAGCGGAGTATGGATGACGACCACAGACTTTTCTAGACAGTCCAGTGGAACGCTGGCAGGCTCGCAACCTGTAGGTGTTATTGAAATTGGGTGTTCAATTGTTGTACTCCATCCTCCACATGGTTGCCTTATTTGACATAAATTGCTGGGAAACCCCCAAAGCAGTGTTGTCGCCCCGATGAAAATCCTTAGACTAGGTCCCTTATGATAGTTGTTTTAGGGACGTAAAGTCAGGATAACGGGAATGGGTAATCGGGTTATTGTTGTTTGATGAAATTAATAAATTTATTTATTGTGGGTTGAAAACCCTATATCCTCACCAGGCTCCCAAGCCTGACCCACTCACTTTTCTTTGTATTACAGGTAGTGGCGCGAGAGCATAAGTTGAACGACTTATCAAGATATTTTGATTATAGGCCTGTAGAATATATATAACTGTTGTAAGGCTTATAATGTGCCGTTTATGCTTTTGGTCTGTATCGGAACATGACATCCCGAGTTTTGTTATATAATGAAAATACATTTCTTTAAGAAATGATTTGGTAAATCTTATTTTATCATATTTCGTTTTGGGAACAAATTCCGCAACTCTTTTAATCGAAGGATTACTCTGAAATTATTTTAAAAGCATAAATTAAACAGGTCTTTTCTGGCCGTGAATTTGGGGATGTCACAATATAATATGAACTTTTCTGTATGAACCTTGTATTATGAACTTTTACTATGAATTTGGTGTTATGAACTTGTATGATAAGTCCCCGGAGTACCGATACAGCCTATTAACTCATAATCGAGCCGATGGTCTTATGGATAGCGCTATTTGGGGTCGACAGCCCCCGCTCGCCCAGAACTGCGAGTGCATATTTCCATGAACGGGCATCATGGGAACCATGGACATGATGGAATGGGGTAAGAACGGTCGTTAGGCTTGTTGTAAATGGAATGCAATGGCATTCATCATTTTCTGAACTAGAACTTTAATTGAATAAACTATATTTTATTGTTGAAATAATGTACTATTATAAACCTGTGACTCACAAACTATTTTATAGTTGACCCTTTTTTTTGTATGCTTTTCAGGGAACGGTCAGTGAATTAATAAGACACCAGCATGATTTAAGTTGTTGCTTTTGTTATGTATTAAACTATGTATTGTGAAAACTGAATGTATTTGTTTTGTACGCGATGTAAACTTAAATCGGTTAATGTTTATGGTTGGTACTCCTATTTACCTTTTGTGATGAGACCTTAGCCTGTCAATATTCGTGTTGCCGCTTGAAATGAGGCCAAATCGATAATTCTAGGGCTATACAATCCTAATCGGATACAACTTTGAAAGCATACACTTAGCAATTAACTGAGCCGATATCAATTCCAAGTAATACATGGCATCAAGTTCCACTAAGCTCTAAGGCATCATGCAAATCAGGAAATACTATCATATGATTCATGAAGGTATCCTTAGCCCTAATCTAGCATACAATTCTCCTATCAAGCATACTACTCATAAGACATAAGTATGCGTAAACTGGGAACCACTTACTTGAGCTCGGCTGATCGCACGCATCGCACCCTTCTTCTTAAATAAAAATTATGTATTAAAGTTTAAATTGATTTTTATTTAAGAAAAACTATCATTTCCTTATATTCAGTTCTGACACACTCGAGAATATGCCCGAATCCCTTAAACCAAGGCTCTGATACCAACTTGTAACAACCCAAAAACATAACTAAAAATTTTCATTTAAAAACCATTAATTTCATTCATTGATTGTACCAAAATTCACTAATCATTATAGTATTCCAAAACATCAGAGTACAAATACATCAAGTGTGGAAATCATATGGAGGGGATGTTGTGCCATCACGTCGGGCCTTTCCCTTTTGAATTGGAAGTACCTGAAACCATAAACATAAACTGTAAGCATAAAGCTTAGTGATCTTCCCAAATTACCATATACAGGATATATATAATATAACAACACGTGGCTGTGTCGGGTTCGTATCAACCCTTGGGTCCGTATCAACGCAAAATAACAACAAGTAGCTGTGTCGGTCCGAATCAACCCCCGAGTCCGTATCAACCCCGAGTCCGTATCAACCCCGAGTCCGTAATTAATCTGAGCCCAAACTAGCTCAATACATAAATCATACAATCATATCATACAAAATCATACGATAACGTACAGTTTTACTCATACAATACAAGGGGTCGGCCTTGGTGCCTGCGACCAACTTAAGGTGGTAAGGAAGACTCACCTTATAGACAGAAGAAAGTTGAAATAACACGCTGCTCCGACCCCATGCTACTGGTCATCTTTACGAATAACATTTCTAAAACTCATACTACCATTCAAATACCTAAAATACCCATAGGTCAAAACCTAATCAAAATCCAGGTCAAAGTCAACTGAGTCAACCGGGTGGACTCAGTCAGTATGCGGGGTGTACTCCTTGTGTACTTGGGGCGTACTTTGTAGTTGACCGAGGATCAGGGAGCTGACCTCATACACGCAGCGTACCCCTCGGAGATAACCAGAACCAACTATCCTTTTGTCCTGAGATACGAAACTCCAAATTGATCCGCACTTGAAAATATTTTCTGTTGGATTACGGCCTGCTATCCTGATAAAAGAAACATCCAAAACTAGATGTTACACATATTGAGCATGTTTCTATACCTTTATCGAAAATATAATTTATTTTAATAATCGTGTTATGATATATCATATATGTTATCGTTTTTAGGTTTTAAGTTTTCGTTTGTAGTAGAAACTTTTTTTCATGAATTTTTTTATTTTTTAGTTTTATTTATTTAATTTTAAATTAGTAAATGTTTTAGTATTTATGTTAAAGAAAATTACATATCATTTGTGTTGGTGGTTGAGATATATGAAATGAAAGGAGAAAACAAAAATTGACAAGTATCAAGAGAAAATGACTCCTTACAATTGGATATTTATTTGTTTTTTAGGTCCTCCTAAAATCTAGCATAGTACAACATCGGAGAGAAAAAAAAATTTGATCATTAAAATTGAATCACGGATCATAAAAAGTGAATCATGGATCATAAAAATGATCTATGCTTCAATTTTCATGATTCAAAAAAAAAATTCCATTTTTTTTCTCTCCGATATAGTACTATGCTCGATTTTATGATTTGTTTTTTTTTTCAATTTTTTTAAGGTGTCCTTACGAGTCCTCACCGAAAAAAAGTCCTCACCCGATCTTGTTTATATATATATATATATATATATATATATATATATATATATATATATATATATATATATATATATATATATATATATATATATATATAGGAGATGGTTCACTTGAGATTAAAAAAAAATAGAGATCTTGAGATTCAACTTCAGCCACATATTTCTCATTTTCCGCTCTAACGCTCCAGAAATCATAAATGATTATATGGCAGAGAGGAATACATGTTTATACGTATATGCCTAATCATAAATAATTATACATATATTTTTGTTCACAGATTGAGTAATCATATATGATTATAACACTTGGTGGCAGAAAAGGTGGTGGTGGACAGAGGTGCTGGTATAAGTGATGGAGGTGATAGTGGTGATGTGAACTGGTGTCAGAGGTGGTGGTGGCGGTTGTGGTGGTGGGGATGGCGGCGGATGAGAAAGGAGCGAGTGACACTATATAATCATTTATGATTATAAAATGATTGTCGCGCTGTACGCCGAAAGGTTAGAACGACAAATGTGAAATATGTGGCTGAGGTTGAATCTCAACATCTCTATTTTATTTTTAATCTCAACGGAACATACCTCTCTCTCTCTCTCTCTCTCTCTATATATATATATATATATATATATATATATATATATATATATATATATATATATATATATATATAGTTAGGTTATTTTGTTTCTAGTAACTATTGTGTGCCAGAATGCACATATTTGGATCATCGGATGGAATATAATCAAAGGTCATGATCTGAGGGTCTATGATAGTACAATAGGGTAACATGTATCATATAATCATACAAATTTTAGCATAACGGCATTTTAGTCAATTGAGACAAATTTAAAAAAAGAAAAATCGAGATTTATGGGATAATTAGTGATTTTGATCTAAAAAATCTGATTTTTTTTTCAAATTAATTCAATTTCAAACGTAATTTGTAAACATAACCCGATTTTATTCTGTCAGAATGACAGAAAGTCAACAATAAACTAGTAAATATATTTGCGGTTTTTATTTTTGCAGAATATGGTTTCATTTAAGATACTTTCTATATTAAATAATTATACAACATATTATCAAGAATAACGTTTTCTAAGGAATACATATTTTATTCTTTAAGAATCATTATTTACATTCATCCGTAAAGAATAAGACTATAAACAATTATTACATGCATTCTAAAAAAATCATAACAATTAATAGTTTAACGATTACATTTATTCTTAAAGATTAAAACTAAAAATGGTTAAAAAAGAATTAAAAAACATCAAAATATAACAAAAACACTAATCCATTCCGAAAGAATATTATTGTTAAGAAACCATTTATAAATTCTGACAGAATACATTCTGCTAGAATGCACTATTGTTCTCCATGTTTTCTTCATTTTCCACATTAATAACAACTTCTTCAAAACCTAAATTCACAAAGAAAACATAATCAACTTTCAGATATTAAAAATTTTAGTGCATTAAATAGAATAAAATAATAAATTCCAATAGAATGTGATATAACTATAATTTCTACAAACCAACATCAATCATCCCTAAACTTGCAATGTAATTTATTCTGAAAGAATGTAATGTTTCATTATTTAGGATGTCATTCTATAAGAATCGAGACCAATAACAAGAATGGATACAAATTCTTTTATGACATAATTGGTTACAAGATTCTATTCTAACAAAATTAGAATTTGATATTCCATTCTAGCAGAATGTTGTAAGGTACATATATACCCTGTTTTGCTGGAAGGGGGTCAACAACTGCACTAAGATAATTGATGTATACCTTCAAAATGTATAAAAATCGTTTTTTATATTTATATGTACATATACTAAAATTGAATTAAAGTAAAAGAGTGATGAAGAGTAAATGGAAATGGACAAAGAATTTCTTTCAGCCATTTTAGCGAACAATTGGCGGGCAAGGATTGCTACACAAAGAATGAAAGAAAAAAAAAACTAGAAATACTAATAATCTTGCAAAATTGATAGGTTAGATGAAGCTTACATGTAATCGATGCAGGCGACTGCTGCCTCGAGGTCTCTCCAGAATCGCCAATAACAGTAAAAAGGGAGTGGTGGCGATTGCTGTAGATGGCAGGTGGTTTGAGTTGTTGCTGATCGGTAAGAATGGTGATGAAAAAGTGGTTCTTGGTGGTGTTCGATGGACAACAGCAGCAACACCACCACCCCTCGGTGGTGGTTTTTCACAGAAGTGAAACACAAAGAAAAAGGAACATGACTCCAACTGAGTCTTCATGGTCGATTGATTATGAAAAAGGAATCAAAAAAAGTTTATATATACGGCGGTGGTGCTTGATACCTGCTGCATTAACAGTAACACTCCAACTGAGTGTTTGGAATTGTTAAGAATTGAAGAAATTAAAAGATGGAGGTCGGCGAAGAGAGGAAGTGGGCAGCAGTGATGGTGATGGTGTTGATGCCGATGATGAACGTGTTCGACCACACACATGACTAGGTCAAATATATTTACTTTATTTCCTTAATTGCAAGATTTCAATTAAATGATTTCCTTAATTAAAAATATAAAAGGTCCAAAATACCCTTTAATGATTTATTATTTCTTGAATTCTCATTGGTGCATTTAGGCACACAATAGTTGCTAAAAACATTTAAATCTATTATATATATATATATATATATATATATATATATATATATATATTGTGAAGAACAAAATATAAAAGTTATAGATTAACAACTAATATCAAATTATTATAAAGGACAAAAATTGTAGTGTGGCGCATGTGAAGGTAGGGCGTATGACAGCTGTCAGTTGGTGTGCAAAAGCCCCGTTGCGGTGATTCACTATTCGTCGTTTGATTCACGTCCATGTGACCAGGAAAATATGTAAAATAGCAAGAGGCGGCTGATTGGACCATTGTAAGCAACATGAAAGATTATCGTGGTCTGAGTTGTAGCATATACTTATTGTCGCCTTTTACTTTCTCTTTTCTTTTGAGATAAAAACGTTGTATTAATTTGGGTTAATTAACTAAAGCAAACATTACAGTTTTGGTCCATGTGATTTATACTATTATGCAGTTTTAGCCACACTTTTAAGTTTTTGACATAGCTAGTCTCTATAATTTTCAGAAGTCACATATTTGGTGTATGAGATTGTTACCATCAACTTTTTTCTATTGCATAAAAGGTAAAATACCTTTTTATCTCACTTTTGTCTTTTTCATATTTCAGTTTTATTATTTATTATTTGTTCTAGTAAGTGTGCCACCACCGACCACACTTCAATTTTAAACCCACCCACACTCCACCATTGACCACACTCCAATTTTAAACCCACCCACACTCCACCAACAACCATTGACTGCCGCTACTATTCCTCCAACTTCCACCAATCAACATTAATTGTCGCCACCGACTCTACCATTGCTGCCACCGACCTTATCATAGTCACCAATTAGTCAATCGTCACCTTCACCATCAACACTATCGCAAATCACCATTGTAACTAATCAACACCATCACTAATCACCAACATCACCAATCACTATAACAAACCACCACCACCAAATTGAAATTTCTAACCAAAAATTAAAACCAAATTAAATCCTAGCTCAAACGATGGTGACTTTAAGCATCTTTTTCATCACATTGATCAACTCAAACACACAAATATCAATCACACCCACACAAACATCCCCTACACTTAATTGGGCCCAAAAATCCATATATTTTGCCTATATTTCACATTACCATTCAACATATATCTTTTCATGAATGGAACAGATGCATACTATAACGAATGACACCCAAATTAAAAAATTAATTAAAGGTCGAAATAAATAGGAACAAAAAATTAAATATGGTATAATTATCGATCCCCAATTAAAATATTAAACTTTTCTTGTAACATTGTAAAAAGGGATACTTTAGTAAAATCAAAAAATTCATAGGAAAAATACACCCATAACTAGGACAGAGGCGAGAGGGAGTATCCGATGGCTATAATTATAAGAGAGGGATAAAGAAAGAAAGTAAGTGGGAGAGGAAAGGAGAAGGTGGTGGTGGTTGTGGCAGCTGCAACGAGGATGGAGACGGTACAATGTGATGACGAAGGCGAGACTTAAATGTTGTTTGTTTTTTCTAAGGCAAAAGGTCTACAGCCTGCGAACCACATCTGCAGACCTCTTCAATAGAAGATGTGAACCAAACGTCTATAGTTTGTAAGAAGAACATTATTTGTTTTTAACGTCTGCAGACTGTTAAAATAATCTAAAATTTAAATAAACCGATTTTTTAAACATAAAAAAGTTTTTCAACATTAAAATTTAAATAATCTAGTTTTATAACATTGAAATACAATTTATATAACCACAATATTTTTTTACAATGTTAAACTATCATGTTAAACCTGAGATAAAGTTTGCAAGATAATGGTATTAAAGATGACAACCTTTTTCATGACAAGAATGTTGATCATTTTGAAACTTATAAAAAAGTAGAACCCAAACTTTATGTTGATTGCCAATATCTCAAACAAAAACCATTACAATAGAATGATCAACAATAAAAAGGTGATTAAAATTGAAGGCAAATTACATTGTAACGCCCGAGTCGCCAGGTATAAACTTTCAACATTATTCCAATTAATCAAGGACTAGACCATGAGTACGTTGGGCGTAGACTAGGTACGAACAATGTACTCCTTTGCGTGCACGCATCGAGGATGACCCCTATGTACGCTGGGCGTACCCATGCGTACGCATGGCGTACTCAAGCCAAAGGCAAACCCTAATTTTTAGGGTTTGCACCCTACTTAAACTTATTAAGTCCTTCAAGTTCATCACCTTATCAGCCTCCTTTTCCTCTTTAGTCATATCTCGAAACCCTAATCCATTTTCCCTAAAGATCGAGTTGTGTGTTTGTGTGTGTGTGTGTGTTTTAGTGTGTGTGGTGCTTAGAGAAGAAGATGAAGAGTTGTGAGGAAGCATTGGTCAGAAAGAGCTTGTAGATCTAGAGGTTTCTCATCATTTCTAGCTTATTGAAGGTAAAAATCTTCTACTTTGATGAATCCATGTGCTAATTGTTAGTTTAGGGCTTATTACTTCATAAAATGGTCCTTTAAGGTCTTCTTGAGAGTATGAACTACTCCAAAGGTTATAATGTTAGAGCCTAGTGTTTCTAATGTCCCTTGAGCATAAAAATGGAGTGTTGATGGATTAAGTTCAATCATGTAAGGATTGAAGGTGGTTTTATGAAGATAATATGGTTAAATCCTAGATTTGCCTTAGTAAGGCATGCAAAAGCATAAAGTTGGCAATTTTATGGCTTAATTCACTTTAATAAGCCTAGATCTAAAATTGAACATTGGCTCTTAACTGATTAAGATCTTGGATTGAGGTTTTGGCCAGCTGCAACGTACGTCGGGCGTAGCTTGGGGTACGCTGAGCATACACATCTGAAGTCCCGATGATGCGATGGTTGTGAGTACGTCGGGCGTACTGGTTGGTACGTTGAGCGTACTCATCGAAGTGGGTCTTAGGCTTGTTTCAGGCCAAGTGGGGGATTTAGGGACTTTGGGCCCTTATTGGGCTGTAAGCTTTTCTATGATGGGCCTTTGGGGCTTGGGCCATTTTAGACATAGATTATCTTTTCGGCTTCGTGGCTAGTAACATTTGGGCCTTGATGGGCTAGGCCAAATAAGGCAAGGAATAAGTAACTTTTTTCCTTAAGGCCAAGATTTAGGGTTTGGACTCACGGGTTGGATTATTGACCTAATTTCTAATTAGGGTTTCTTTACTTGTGATTTAATGGGGATTTTCGGTTTAACAGCCCGATCATTTGTTTGACTGTCAGCGGACTGAGGTGAGTTTGCTCACTATACTGTAGGACACCAGGATACGTTATGTGCTTGTAGTCTTTGTGACCCCTAATGTATGTATTATATGCCTGTGTGCCTGTTTGTTATATGTATGTAGGGTGAAATAGACTCGAGGATGAAATAGACCCGGTACAGCCTTGTGCTGACATATAAGTTGAAATAGACTCGAGTGTGAAATAGACCCGGTACAGTTTGGGCCGACGCATGAGTTGAAATAGACTCGAGGGTGAAATAAACTCGGTGGTGAAATAGACCCGACACAGCCTTGAGCTAGCAAATATGTATGGTATGTGCTATTTTGGGGAACTCACTAAGCTTCATGCTTACGGTTTTCAGTTTATGTTTTAGGTACTTCCGAATCGAAGGGGACGAGCTTGGGATGATCACATCGCACGCACCATATTATTCCTCATTTTATTTGACTTTGATGTATTAGGATAATTTTGACATACTCTAATTTCATTATGGTTTTATGAAAACGTTTTGGATGATGGTTTTATTATTATAAAAATTGAAATTTTTAGTCTTAAATTTTGGGACATTACAAGTTGATATCAAAGCCTTGGTTTGAGGGATTCAGGCATACTCTCAGGTGTGTCTGAACTCAAACTGAGGATTTGGTAGATTTTTCAAAAATGAAATGTTTTATAAAAAGAGTTTTCTAATAAAAGAAAGTGGCGTGGTGCATGCAATCGAAGGAGCTTAAGTATTTTTTTCCCAAAATACTCATACATGTTTTATGATATGCCTTGATTTGTGAATCTGTGAATCGCATGCTAGATTAGGGCTAAGGATCTGCTCAGGATTTGCATGATAGAATGCTAGGAGAGATGCATGTGTATGTGTGTTTTATGAGCTTGTAGACTTGCATGCTAGTACTGATCTGTCAGTGATAGGATGACATGTTTAGGATGCTTGTTTCCGATTACTCGATGATCGGATGGTGCTTGCTTTGTACTTTTAGGGGTTCCCCTTAACTTCAGCTAACTATTAAGCGAATATGCTAAGTTACATATTATCGAGACTAGATAATTTTAGAAGGTTAGGTTTTAACTCTATTGCATAGCTCTTGTTTAAGTCCAACAGTTGTAGTGTGAGACCTTTCATTCGAAGAATTATCTGGTGTCGGTAATATGTAATTGTATTCATAAGCTAGTTAGAGGGTGTTAGGGGGAGTCCCTTTTGTAGCTGATGGCGGGGAGTAGTGTGGAGGTTGCCCCAATAAGACCTAGGAGGTAAATCGATACTGAGAGCATTGTCATATTGAGAATTGTTGGGTTGATAAGGAAGTGGCTTGGAGGACTCAAGGATATCCTTGAGGAAAGTACGAATATATGTGGAAGGTAGTATAGGCTCGTACTACTAGAAGTAATACTTGAGTCAAGGAAAGTCGCGATGATACCAGGAAGTTTGTAGAGTATGGGATTCCTTGATGTATATGTATTTATGTGTTCCTGATGGTTTGAATGGTCTAAAATGAGTATGGTCGTCACTCGAGGAGGATATGGTAGTCGTTATTGTGTTGATGAGGGTTTGGGCTTTGGGGATGGACATATAGATGATCAGATACGAGAGTTCATTTCATCAGAGATTACCCGTAACATTCTTGAGCATACTCCTGTGATCTTTGGTACGGTCAAGGAGGGTATTCTAGAGATTCTGGATGAGCGCTGGGGCGCCTTTCGTATTGAGATGATGGCGATAGTGGGAGCCCGCTTTTTGAATTTCTGCGAGATCCGGGCATGTGGGGCTCCATAGTTCTTTGGGAAGAAGGACCCAATAGTGAGCAGGCGTTGGTTGGCAGCCTTCGGGAATGCCTTTCGATCTTGTCTTTGTCCTGAGGAGGCGAAGGTCATACTTGCATCCTGTCTTTTGAAAGATAGAGCTCGAGACTGGTGGGAGGAGTCTGGGCATGCCTTAGGAGGTAATGCGATTGAGTCCATGAGTTGGGATAATTTTGTGACGAGGTTTCGGGACGAGTTTGCACCTGTGATTGAGGTACAGTAGTTGACGAGGGAGTTTCAGAACCTTCGCCAGACTACTGAGATAGTGGTGTAGATTATTGCTATGTTTTGTGATAGGGTGTTATTAGTTCTGCAGTATATGGTGGACGAGGAGATGAAGAAGGCAAGGTACCATGAGATGTTGAGGAGCGATATCCGACAATTTGTGAGTCGGTCTAGTTGTAAGACACTGGATGAATTGATAGAGCATGTCAGGGATAGGTAGATTGACTTGGAGATGGAGAAGAAGAGGAAGTCGGATCAGGTTCAGGGTTTAGAGGGTTCAAGCAAGAGGACCAAGGTATTTGATTCGCGATCGAGAGGCCAGCAGGGCTGGGGCTACTGTGGCAAGTACGGGAAGACGCACAATGGAGCTTGCAGGGGTGGTGGTGGTTAAGGTTGCTATAAGTGCGTCAAGACTGGGCATTTTAGTCGGGATTACACATCCACTACCCAGGGATCGAGCCTGATTTGCTTCCATTGCAATCAATGGGGCCATAAAAGGTTGATTGTCTAAGTCTAGCACCGGCAGGACCGGTTGCAGCTCCCGCTCCGACAACTTTGAAGATCACAAATGGCCGTCAGGACAAGGCGGACACGTGTGATGTGAGGAGCAGGGATTTTCAGTTGACAGCCGAAGAGGCTCACGTGGCACCAGATGTGGTGACAATATCGTTCCTTGTGAACGGTATCTCCGCCTTAGTATTGTTTGATTCGGGGCTACCCGATCTTTTGTGTCTCTTGCACTCACCAAGAGGTTTACCGATGCTCCGAGGGAGCTGGATTGTCCATTAGAGGTTGAGATTGCTGATTATCGACCTGTATGGGTATTTAGGGTTCATCGGGGTTGTGACCTTTAGTCGTTCAGTGAGCGGTATCTGATTGATTTGGTTCTCATTCCCCTGCGTGAGAGCAAGGTTATTGTGGGGATGGATTGGCCGAGCCCTAATGAGGAAATGAAAGATTGTGAGCAGCAGCTGGTGCATATCTGAACCCCGAGTGGGGGAGAGTTGGTGGTTCAGGGAGAGGGTGTTCAGTGCGGGCCGATTTTATGTTTAACAACTAGGTTCAGGCGTTCTCTTCAACAAGGTTGTTCTGGATTTGTCTTCTATGTTATGGATACCTGGGAGAAAGGTAAGGCGGCTATGGATGATGTGTCGGTTGTTCAGGAATACCCGAATTTGTTCCCAAATGATTTTCTTGGAGAGTCTCTGGAGATTCAAGTGGATTTTCGGGTTGACCTGGTTCCCGGTGTGGCTCCGATAGCTAAAGCACCTTATTGGCTAGCACCTCCAGAGATGCAGGAGTTGTCTACACAACTACAGGAGCTGTTAAACAAAGGATTCATATGACCAAGTAGTTCGCCTTGGGGAACGTCGATCTTTTTGTGAAGAAGAAGGATGGGTCACATTAGATGTGTATCGATTATCGAGAGCTGAATAAGCTAATGGTGAAGAATCATTATCCGCTCCCGAGGATTGACGGTTTGTTTGACCAGCTTCAGGGTGCATCTTGGTTTTCCAAGATCGATCTACATTCAGGATATCATTAGATGAGGGTCAGATAGGATGATGTGCAGAACATGGCCTTCCGGACTCATTATGGTCATTACGATTTCGTGGTGATGCCCTTTGGGCTTATCAATGCTCCAACCGTATTCATGGACCTCATGAATCGCGTGTGCATGCCTATGTTGGATCGGTTTGTGATTGTGTTTATTGATGACATCCTGGTCTATTCCAAGACCCGGGAGCTACATCAGGAGCATTTGACGGAGGTATTTGAGATCTTGAGGAGGGAGAGGTTGTATGCGAATTTCTCTAAATATGAGTTCTGGTTGCATGAGGTGTAGTTTCGTGGGCACCATGTCAACCAGAACGACATCCTGGTCGATCCGGCCAAGGTCGAGGAGGTGATGAGATGGGAGGTGTCGAGGTCTACATCTGAGATTCGAAGTTTCCTTGTTTTGGAAGGTTACTATGGGAGATTCTGTTGGATATAGTGTCTAAGTCCATAACTTTATTTGGTATGTACTTGACCCGACCCGACATGGTCCATTTGGGTTGCATGGCATTGCAATACTTGGATAGACTAAATGAGAGAAAGGACACTTGTGATTATTAATATATTATAAGTTCTAATATATTAATAATAGTGTTATTTAATTAGTTTTGATCAAGTATTAATTTATAATTAATTTGGTGATCAAAATGAGACTAATTAAATATATAGGGTTGATTATGACAATCATCTAATCTTTTATGGTGGATTTATGATCCATGGTTTATGGAGTTGGGTTATAACCATTTGGAGCTCCATGGATAGTTCATGGGAGTTACAAACCCATGTATCATTAGAAATCAAGAGTCATGACAATTAAGGGCATTCATGTGTAAACCCTAATTATGACAACACTATAAAAGGAGCCCTATAGCTAGCAAAATCGAACTACTAGTGAGTTCTAAGAGGGCATAACCGATTTTGAGTGCAAGTGTATTCTCTCAAGTTATTCCAAGTCTTGTAGTGTTGTGTGAAGCATTTGAGGCACAACATTTGGGGTGCTAGGCTCACAAAGTCTCCAAGGAATCCAAGCAACAAGAAAGGTATGTACTTCTACTAGTTTTATATTACATATTCCCCATGCCATGCTAGTTAGGAAGTAAACCTTGAAAAATCAAAATTGCATGTATATTAGAGAAAACATAGATTCAAGGTTTATAGGGTTGCATGTACACCATAGGAGTGTTAGAATGCTCAAAACCCATCAGTGGTATCAGAGCCTAGGATTGTTTTCTGTATATTTGATGCAAACTGCTTGAAAAATCGAAAAACTGCTCACTGTTCAACTGGACTCGCCGAGTGCAAGGGGAGAACTCGACGAGTCCAAGGCAAAATACATCCTACTCGTCGAGTAGGATCATGCACTCGACGAGTAGGTGCGTGCTGGGCAGTTTTCCGAGTTTTGTTGTTGGAAATGGGCTAGAATCATTATCCCAAACTGTTTTGGACTTGTAAAATCTGTTTTTCAAAGTGGTAATGTTTATGTTAACCAATTTCAAATGACTATTTTCAATTTTCAAGTTTTATATGTGTTAATATGATTTCTTGAAATTGTTTGATATGAATATTTGTTCTTATGAGTTTTAGAAGATCATAGGAATTGTGTGTAACCTACATGCTTGTTTAATTCATGATCTTAATGCTAATGATGGTGTCCATAACTTCTCCTCAAGTTATGGATAACCAAAATTCACTTCTTTAAAAGTTGTCATTAAAGAATAGGAGGTTTCATAAAATGAAGAGTCTTCAACTTTATGAACCATTAAAACTCATAAGTTACAAATTGAAGAGTCTTGAAATAGTTTCAAAAACTTGCCCTCAAGTTTTGGAATTTGTAAAGTCTTACACTTAAATACTTTAGTTCCAAATTAACCCTTATATTTTTTAAAAGTTAAAATTCAAACATTATGGACTTCATTAAATTAATTAAAGTGTTTAATTAAAAGAGTTATAATTCCATAAAGACATGGTTTAAGTCTAATTAAATTAAGAGTATAGTTTAATTAATAGATTAAACCACCAAGTATTTTAAATGGTTAAAATACACCCTTATACTATTATTATAATTTTAATTATATAGATATGTATAAGAATAAGTCAATCTTACCATTAGTAGGCCTCATTCACGAAGCCGGTCTATAAGGGGTGTATAAGGTTACTGCCTATAAAATGGCGTTTAATGGGTGTCCACTCTCACCCACCGCTTCCTTGACTGGTGGAGAGTCGTTAGCCGAAAAAGGTAGGATAGGACCTTAATCCTCATTAAAAGTATAATTAAATTATAAAGTAACTATACCTTAATAATTCCCAATCTTAGTTACTTTAGGAAAATGTGAAATTGGTGCTAACCCATGAAATTACACTTTGTACCTTACCAAGTCGTTAGTGGAGCATGTGTGGTTAACCGGCACACTAATAAGGACTAGTAAGAGAGGCAAATGGTAACTTAACTTTATTATAGATCAGTGGAGCGTGTGTGGTTAACCGGCACATCGATTAGGTGATAAAGTTAAGGGCACCAAGTCAATTTGCATGGTTATTCACACCTTGTTTGTGATCCTCGGCATCCCAGTCACAAACTTGAGAGGGCACAATCGAGATTCAAACATGCCATTGAAAAGTTCAATGTATCTCAAAAAGATCTAGGAGTTTCAAATCCAATTAAAACTTAATTATATTTCGTTTTTCATGGTGGAAATTGGTAAATCGTCATTTACCTACCTTCAACTATTTTATAACTTGGATTACGACATCCCTCTTCCAGTTATAAGTAGGTTGTAGGGTCCTAGCCATAATATTTCATATTGGGTGTTATATTATGGACTTTAAATCAACTAACTTGAATTTCTCCCTTATAAATGTCTGGATTAGACAAGAATGATCTTCCCAAATCTCAAGGAAATGATTTCCTGCAATTGATTCATGGAAATCATACTTCTCTTCCTCCACCTCCTCCAATTATTCTCCCTGACCCACAAGCTCGAAGACTTGAAAAGTTCAAAATCACTCAAACCCTGTTTGCAATGAAACATAAAGATGGAAGTCATGTGTGCACTCATGTCTTAGGGATGAAGTCACAGATTGACAAGTTGAGAATGTTGGGTGTCGATGTCCCAAGGAAGTTGGCTATTGACTGGGTTCTTCAGTCTCTTCCTTAGTCATATAATGTGTTTATTAATGACTACTATGTGACAGATCACGACATGACCCTTATAGATCTTTCTTACTTGCTTATTGCTGCTGAATCAGAAATGATGTGGCGCAATAGTCAAGCAAATATGGAAGGAAGGTCTGTTTCTCAAACCTGCATGGACATGGGCAATGGTAACATTGGATGTCCAGAAAACCTTTCTCTTCCCAATCGAAAGGGATCGGCCTTGGTCAACCCGGTTGACCGGAAGGTAAGGAGAAGGTTTAAGTCTAGGATAGCTTGCTGTACCATTCCCAAAGAGTCTATATGTTTTCATTGCAAAGAAAAGGGGCATTGGATGCGAAGCTGCCCTAGCTACCTGAAGGACCTAAAGGAGACAGGAATCAAAATGTTTGACTCTGCTTCAGGTAAGTCCACTGTCTAACTCTCTTAAGTTCCTATTTGAAGATTCTTAATACATTTAGATGTTTGGCATGATCAAGCAAAGGGAAGGGAACTTAAAGAATATGCTGAGTCTGATTGCGAAGATGAATTTCTACCGCATGGTTGAAGATCAGATTCTTGAGCTACTATTTAGAGTTATGATAGATTTCTAGAAGATATGTAATAGCATAGTTTCATTAAAGTTGCATTGTAAGGAAAAAGTTTATTCCGCATTTATAAATAAATAAAATTTTTTGTTTTATTTTATATTTCCTTGCAATGATATTTATGA
Source organism: Lactuca virosa (assembly GCF_052849685.1). Lineage (NCBI taxonomy): Eukaryota > Viridiplantae > Streptophyta > Magnoliopsida > Asterales > Asteraceae > Lactuca > Lactuca virosa. Next base: position 326,171,218 of record NC_136430.1, read on the forward strand.
AAAAGATGTTTGTATGTTTCTAGCAATAATGGAAAGGTAAATTTGGTTCTTTCATTGGTGGTAGTGTCTAAATTTACCAAATAAAGAAAGATTCTCATCACCCAAGTTTCAATTGGACCGAAACTTTGAATCATGCAATTTGTGTTGTGTGATGAATGAGATTTTCATCTTTGGGAAATTAAGACTAATTCCTTGTTCACATGTATGTGTGAGTCGAGTGAAGGACTAAAGGATCGGGTACACTAGGTTGTGCACTGGTCAGGTCCGCCACAAAGGCTAATAAGGTTATTCATTATGATTTACTAAAGTTTAGTAAATATGGTTATGCTTACAAGTTTAAGTGTAATTTTGAAACAGTGGAAATGTTTCAATGTCTGGCAGGATGAATAAGAAGAATCAATTAGGCAGAAAGATAAAAGTTTCTCCAATCTGAAGAGATGGGAGAGTACTTGAGCATCTTGTTTTATGATTATCTTAGTGATCATAAAAATATATCACAATTGATCCTTTAAGGACACCTTAGTACATTTGTTTGGCTAAGGAGAGGAATCATGAATTGTTGAAATGGTTAAATCAAAAGATAAATCACACTTCGATCCGAAAACAAATCTTAGAGTCATACTCCTAGATTGAGCCTTGAGTGACATAATCTTAAGGAAAGTTTATAACACTTGTCAAATGTAGAGTAAGATGTTTTCTACTCTTGTACATTTGAAATTGGTAAGTTGTGATGTTTTGAATAAAACAAAGACCAACTAAGAACAATTGTATGAAGTGTTTAACTTGATAAGAATCCATACTAACTCTTGAATATTTGTTTTGCCACGGAATGGTTCTTGACAAGAGAATCTTATATGTCAAGAGGTTAGTGGGAGTCTTAAAGATGTTGGAAAAGGTTTCAAGAACTAGTCAAGAGTTGTGTTAATCACTAGCCCACGACTTGAGGTCTGTAATCTATCGTGTTGACATATTCTTGTTTCTGTGCCATTCCAGTTAAAGTTGGCTATGCTTATGAGTTCTATGAGTTCTTAATTGTTTGCATAACAACCTGGAAGCAATGGTAGGCCCTTGTGCTGCCGGGTGGCAAGAAATGAAGATTGAATAAGTTCAGTCCATATGTGATTTGGATTTGCCACTAACCTTGTCTTGTGATTATGGTTATGTCAAATTCACATGGGTAGGAACACTTACACCATAAAATCTAAAGTGTCATAAGGTTTCTCTTCGATTCATGAAAATGATGGTGAGGAAACACTTTCACTAAGTAGATTTTAAGTAGATAGAAATTGTGAGAATGACAAAAGGTCTAAACATTATGATTACGACATCCCTCTTCATAATTGTTTAGACACACATCTGAGCTATCTACAAAAAGGTGTATGGTTTTGATAAAGTCTTATCAAAGCAATCTCGCATCAGAAATCTGAACTTTGGAAAGAAAGTCAATAAAGTATTGATTTCTAGAAGTCCATTTGATTTCTGGGTACATGTCAAAGCTAGTGGGAGCATAAGTGTTATGCTAGTAAGATAATAATCACTATTCTAGTGGGAGCATGGTTATTATGTTAAGTGTTGCAAGTTAGCAATGTTAATTATAGAAAACAAAAAGTTTCTATTCGCTTTGAAAAGTTGTTTTTGCTATAATTAAGGGAGAGGATTTTATACTTCATTCCAATTCTACAAGCTTAGATTGTGATTTTAATCAGTTTTAGTCAAGGATATATATATGGATGTTATGTTGGAATGGTTCAACATAAGGATATTCTATATATGTTGCATTCTCAAGTTCAATTATGATTACGGCATACCTCTTCATAGTTCGAATTGTGAGAACATGGCAAATAAAATCTTTTATAGCTTGGATCGTGTTCCATATTCTTCGGATATAGGATCGATTACATGTGCTATAATATTTTATCCATTCTAAATTTTTCAAATGCCTGGGGCATTAAGAGGGAAAAAGGAATAGAACTGGATATGACTAAAATGATTAAGCAATTGTCAAGGACAATCTGAGGTTTACCAAAGATTGATGGCTCATGGATAATTGGAAGTATATAGTTAGGACCATATTGACATATTCTGAAAAGAGGCAACTCTTGTTCAAAAGTGATAGTCAAAATGGGCATATGGAAATGTTTCCATAGGTGGAAGTTATTCTTTGAAGATTAGAAAACTTAATGCAAAGAAGGTGTAACGCCCGTAGATCCGAGCTAGTCAATTTAGAGACGATAAGCATCAAAAATGACTTTTTGATGGAAGATTATTTAGAAGTATTAATCTTAACTAAGGTATAGTATATGTTACAAGGATTTCGTACATATAAAGAACGCCGAAATCCGAGTTATAACGAAGAAGTTATGACATGTCGAAGTTTCGCGACAGAACCGGCACGACACAGTGCGACGTAAATAGTGAATTTACGTTAGAGCGATATTTGGCCTTAGCGATCTAAATAAAAGTCGTAGAATATGTTAAACCGAGAGCGTGCATAAAAAGAACGTCTAAATCTGACTTCGTATGAGGAAGTTATGATTTTTCGAAGTTTCAGCATTAGCAGTATGCAACCCGAAGTTCGAATATGAGATCGAGTGATTTCTAGCCGAAACGATCTAAACGAGAATCGAAGATCTCATCGATAGTAGTCCAACGGTAAAAAGACAGACAAAAACGGACGTCAGACAAAGAAGTTATGGATTTCTAACGGAGTTTTCCTGTCCCGGCCTACTAAAAATAATATAATAAAAATATAATAAAAATAAAGTCAAAATTAGCCGATGAAGTCTAAACAAGAGTTGTAGACCATAATCTCACCTATGCGTGGATATAAAGAACGTCGAAAACGGAGTTCGTATGCGAAAGTTATGAATTTTTGAAGTTCGGGGCGCGAAACCCCAAAACTGTCAGAGTTCACGACGTGAATACAGTGTTCACGACGTGAACTCAGTATTTATGACTTCTGGAGCCTGACAGACGCAAGTGGCGATGACGCACCTGATGACTATTGAACTCACGACGTGAATATTTGAGATTCACGACGTGAACCCTGAAATCTCACCCTATAAATAGAAATCAAGGGTCAGCAGGATTTGGTTGCTCCATCTCTTCTCTCCCACTCCCGATACACCCTCTAAGCCCTATTTTAACCCCCCGAAGCCCCGATATCATCCCGAGACCCGAAGCAAGTCCCGAAGCCCGAAGATCCCGAGAAGAAAAGAGTTTCCGAGCCGAAGATCTGCCCGCGAGAAGCCCGGTGTGTGAAGTGGTCCCGGTTTCACCGAAGAATACTACTCTTAGAGCCGTAGTGTTGTCCGATCATCTTCTGATCAAGTGAGTGTATAGTTACTTTCTTCTATCACATAATTATGGAGTAGATACGTGTTATGTGTATATATTGTTGTTTATATGTGTGAATGTATATTCACTTTCTTCTAACTCATAGATATGATTTATTCTCTATGAGATACGTGTTATGTGTATGTGTCTCATATGTTATTTGGAATGTGTATTGAATGAACATGCTATACTGGTTTTTAAACTATGTATGAAAATGTATATTTTATCTACAAATATGTTGGGTAGAACATGGGTAGATGGAATAGTTGGTGTGTGATGAAAGATGCATATTGTATAAACTTTGGTGACTATGGAGTTAGCGCCTACTGTTAAGTGAACCTTGGTGACTATGGAGTCAGCGCCTATTGTATAAACCTTGGTGACTATGGAGTTAGCGCCTATTGTATAAACCTTGGTGACTATGGAGTTAGAGCCTACTGTTAAGTGAACCTTGGTGACTATGGAGTTAGCGCCTATTGCATAAACCTTGGTGACTATGGAGTTAGCGCCTATTGTATAAACCTTGGTGACTATGGAGTTAGCGCCTACTGTTAAGTGAACCTTGGTGACTATGGAGTTAGCGCCTATTGTATAAACCTTGGTGACTATGGAGTTAGCGCCTACTGTTAAGTGAACCTTGGTGACTATGGAGTTAGCGCCTATTGTATAAACTTTGGTGACTATGGAGTTAGCGCCTACTGTTAAGTGAACCTTGGTGACTATGGAGTTAGCGCCTACTGTTAAGTGAACCTTGGTGACTATGGAGTTAGCGCCTACTGTTGAGTAAACCCCGACGACTATGGAGTTAGCGCCTGATAGCTATGGATTTAGCATCTGAGAGATAAACGTTGGTAACTATGGACTTAGTACCGGATAGATAAACTTTGGCAGCAATGGACTTCGTGCCAATTCCTTAGGTCAATCCTTAGGAATGAATGAATGAAGGATAATTGATTCTTAAGGTAAACCCTTAAGAAATACAGGAGATATGGGGATGGGTATTTGGGTTGATTGTTTGATGATTGAATATAATAAATGTATTATTGTGGGTTGAAAACCCTATATGCTCACCAGGCTCCCAAGCCTGACCCACTCAGTTTTCTTTGTATCACAGGTATCGATACGAAGACATATTCCACAGAGAGAATTAAAGGAGGTGTAAAATCTTTAGTGTAATTGAATGTAAGTTCTGTTTATGCTTATGTGTCTGTATCGGAACATGACATCCCGAGGTTTTATTATTAAATGAAAATACATTCTCCATTGGAATACTTTGTAATGTCTGTTGCTAAGTCTTGGTGACTTGTGTGCATATTCATTACAAGAAGATCATTGCATATAAGTTTAGAATCTAACAGATTACTATAAATGGCAAGAGTTTGGTATTCTTACATTTACAATAAGGATTTGGGATTGTGAAATGAGAATCATTGAAATTATGTTCAAATTGGTCTATTTCACAAAGTAAAGACAAACATAGCGTGCATACTAGATGTATGGCATAGCTATTGTCTAGAAAACATAGTGTACATGCTTGGAGCATGGGACTACCAGTGTTTTAATTCAAGTATAAAGTTGATTAATCGAAACATAAATAATGAGTAATCAATATGGTGCTTAAATAAAAGGTGTTTTTATTTACACTCAAAGTGTTGGGGCCATATAAGATTAGTATTATTCTTGTGTTTCACTTTGCATGTTTTGACTTCCAGAATAATTATGTTATGGTATATATCATATTATTCAAACTCTCCACAGTCGGTCATACTTTGGAAGTAGGTATTGATTTAAGACTGTCATGAATTTGGCTTGTATGATTCGTCTAAAAAGTGCATTAGACATAGCAATAATTGCTACAACATTCATGAGTACTCATAAGGTCTGAGTATTGGATTCAACCCACGCTCACTTGCATCACTTCATGGAATTTATCTCGAGTGATCGTGAGACGGTAATATCATAAAAATCTTTAAACCTAGAGATATGAGTTGTTGACTATGAGTTGGTTATCCATTTATTGTACGAAAACGCTTTGGTAACTCGATGTTATAAAACGTGCTTTTGTGCATAATTCAACAAGTAGTCAGTACAAGCATATGAGTCGAAGTTTATCTATTCCTTCTAGAAATAGAAGCGATATCTGGGCCCTTTGATAATTAGGTTTTGACTTATGTACCAGGCCCGGTCAGAACCTAATTGATGTGTTCAATTTAGTTCTATATCGAAACAAATCAGAGATCGAGAAACAAATGTTGGACAATAAGTAAGACCATGTTCCATGTGTTTGTCCGGCTGATATCTTGAGAGCAAAGGATTATATGATCACTTATCTTAAATGGCGTATCATTATTATCTCAGTTCCGAGAGACTTTGAAAGAGCTACGATTGCTAGTCGAATCCTGAAGTCATATCTGCAAATATAGTTATTAGACTTATCCAAGTGGGAGACTGTTGGATATAGTGTCTAAGTCCATAACTTTATTTGGTATGTACTTGACTCGACCCGGCATGGTCCATTTGGGTTGCATGGCATTGCAATACTTGGATAGACTAAATGAGAGAAAGGACACTTGTGATTATTAATATATTATAAGTTCTAATATATTAATAATAGTGTTATTTAATTAGTGTTGATCAAGTATTAATTTATAACTAATTTGGTGATCAAAATGAGACTAATTAAATATGTAGGGTTGATTATGACAATCATCTAATCTTTTATGGTGGATTTATGATCCATGGTTTATGGAGTTGGGTTATAACCATTTGGAGCTCCATGGATAGTTCATGGGAGTTACAAACCCATGGATCATTAGAAATCAAGAGTCATGACAATTAAGGGCATTCATGTGTAAACCCTAATTGTGACAACACTATAAAAGGAGCCCTATAGCTAGCAAAATCGGACTACTAGTGAGTTCTAAGAGGGCATAACCGATTTTGAGTGCAAGTGTATTCTCTCAAGTTATTCCAAGTCTTGTAGTGTTGTGTGAAGCATTTGAGGCACAACATTTGGGGTGCTAGGCTCACAAAGTCTTCAAGGAATCCAAGCAACAAGAAAGGTATGTACTTCTACTAGTTTTATATTACATATTCCCCATGCCATGCTAGTTAGGAAGTAAACCTTGAAAAATCAAAATTGCATGTATATTAGAGAAAACATAGATTCAAGGTTTATAGGGTTGCATGTACACCATAAGAGTGTTAGAATTCTCAAAACCCATCAGATTCATTCAGGATTTCTCCAAGTTAGTGGTTCGTTTGACCAAATTGACGAAAAAGATTGTCACTTTTTGTTGGCGGCCTAAGCAGCAGGCAAATTTTAAGACCATGAGGCGGAGATTGTGTGAGACACCAATTTTGACCCTGCTTGAGGGTGTCGAGGATTTTGTGGTTTATTGTGATGCATCGATCATGGATTTGGGTGTAGTTCTGATGCAGAGGGGCCTGCGTTATTACTTATGCTTCGAGGCAGCTGAAGCCTCATGAGGCGAGCTATCCTATGCATGACTTGGAAGTGGGGGCGATGGTGTTTTCCCTCATGATTTGACGGCATTACCTCAATGTGTTCCATTGTACTATCTACACGGATCACAATAGCCTGAGGTATTTGATGGATCAGACGAACCTAAACATGCGGCAACGTAGGTGGTTGGATGTGTTGAAGGATTATGATTGTGAGATCCTTTACCATCCAAGGAAGGCCAATATGGTGTCCGATGCTCTCAACCGCAAGGCGGTCACGACTCCGATCCAGGATTTATGTTTTAGGATGACAATGATTACTCCACTCTTGGAGCAGACCCGAGAGGCTCAAGGTGAGGCTATGAAGGAAGAGCACCTAAAGAGTGAGCGCATAGTGGGTCAGATGGCTTCCTTTGATTATGATAGCCGAGGGTTATTGACTCTCCATTGGAGGGTGTGGGTTCCTTAATAGGGTGGTGTGCGGCAGGTTTTGATGGAAGAGGCGCACAAGTAGAGATTCTCTATTCATCCAGGAGCGACAAAGATGTATAGAGATCTTCGTCCCGATTATTGGTGGCCATGTGTGAAACAGGATGTAGCTGATGGGTTTTGAGCAATCTAACACTTCCTAAGTGTACATGCAACCCTAATAACCTTGGATCTATGTTTGTCTAATTATCATGCAAAGTTGAATTCCAAGGTTATATTCCTATCTAGCATACATGGGGAACAAATTTTAACTTGCATGAAAGATAGAATAACTTACCTTGTTGTTGCTTATGATCCTTGAAACCTTGTGAGCCTAGCACCCCAAGTGTGATGCCTCAAATGCTTCACACAACACCAAATGCTTTTGGAGTAAACTTTTGAGAGAATATTACACTTGCAAAATCGGCTCTAGCCCTCTTGATTCTTGTGTGCAACCGATTTTGGTGGAGCATGGGTTCTTTATATAGTGTTGACACATCTAGGGTTACACCATGTAAACCCTAATGTGTCATGACTCTTCATTTCCATGACCCATGGGTTTGTAACTCCCATGGAGCATCCTATGGGTTTAACCCAACTTGATAATACATGGAGCCTCTTAGCCCACTATACAAGTTATGCATAATTTACATAATCAACCCATATATTTAATTAGTTATCTTTTGATCACTTAATTAATTCTAAATTAATTCTTGATCAAACTAATTAAATAATATTATTAATATATTAGAACTTATAATATATTAATAATCCATAAGTGTTATTTCTCTCATTTAGTCTATCCAATTGCATGGTGCCATGCAACCCAAATGGACCATGCCGGGTCGGGTCAAGTACATACCATAAATAGTTATGGACTTAGACACCTTATCCAACAGTCTCCCACTTGGATAAGTCTAATAACTATAACTGCAATACTTCAGGAACCGATCGGCAATCGTAGCTCTTTCAAGGTCTCTCGGAACTGAGAAGATGATGATACGCCATTTAAGATAAGTGATCATATAATCCTCTGTTCGAGATATCAGCCGGACAAATACATGGAACAATGTCTTACTTATTGTCCAGCAGTTTGTTTCCCGATTTCCGATTTGTTTGACAAAGAACTTAATTGAACACATCAACTTAGTTCTGACCGGGCCCGGTACATAGGTCAAAACAAAATCATCGAGGGGCCCAGATATCAGCTTCTAATCCAAGAAGGAACAGATAAACTTCGACTCATATGTTTGTTCTACCACTCATTGAATTATACACAAGAGCACGTTGTATAACATCGAGTTACCAATGCGTTTCCGTACAATCAATGCATAACCAACTCATAAGTAACAAATCATATCTCTAGGTTTGAAGACTCATATGATATTACCGTCTCACGATCACTTGAGATAAATTCCATGAAGTGATTCCAGTGAGCGTGGGTTGAGTCCAATGCTCAGAACTTATGAGCACCCAAGATTGTTGTAGCCATGTCCAACACCTTAGACCTATGCAATCAATCATGACAGTCTTGATTCATACCTACTTCCGACATATGACCGACTGTGGAGGTTCGAATAATATGATATACCAAACATAATTATTCTGGAAGTCAAAACATGCAAAAGAAATATAGTAAACGATCGACAAGAGATAGCAACACTTTACTCATAAATAAAACACCTTTTATTCATCATCTAATGTCAATTACACTTTACAAATTTCGAGGTTATCTAACTACTAAATCTAATATCATCCTTCAGCCCTATGCTCCGAGCATGCTGGAGATGCTTAACCCGAGTCAGTCACTTCGTGAGGGGATCTGCTGGGTTCTCATCCGATGATACCCTCTTTGCCACGAGGAGTCCTTCTTCTATTCGATGTCTGATGAAATGGTATTTTCTGTCGATGTGTCTGGATCTCCCGTGATCCCTTGGTTCCTTGGCTAAGGCAACTGCACTTTCACTATCACAGAAAATTTCCATTGGCTCTTTAATAGCTGGTACAACTCCAAGGTCTCCAATGAAGTTCTTCAGCCATATCGCCTCCTTTGCTGCCTCGCTAGCTGCTATATACTCTGATTCGCAAGTTGAATCAGCCACTGTCTCTTGCTTGGAACTATTCCAAGAAATTGCTCCTCCGTTTAAGGTAAAGACCCAGCCTGACTGAGAGCGGAAATTATCCCTATCAGTCTGAAAGCTAGCATCACTATACCCTACAACTCTCAAGTCTTCACTCCCACCGAGGGTAAGGACCCAGTCCTTAGTCCTCCGTAGGTACTTGAGGATATTCTTTACCGCAGTCCAGTGTGCCTTGCCAGGGTTCCCCTGATACCTGCTAACCATGCTCAAGGCAAAGGCTACATCAGGTCGAGTACACATCATAGCATACATGATCGATCCTACAGCCGAAGCATAAGGTATTCGACTCATTTCTGCTATCTCAGCCTCAGTACTAGGGCTTTGTGTCTTACTCAATCTGGCGTTACTCTGGATGGGTGACTCTCCTTTCTTGGAGTCCTGCATGCCGAATCTCTTCAACACCTTATCCAAGTAGGTACTCTGACTAAGTCCAATTAGTCTTTTACTCCGGTCTCTCAAGATCCTTATCCCTAGAATATAGGCAGCTTCTCCTAGGTCCTTCATAGAGAAACACTTCCCAAGCCAGGACTTAACTTCCTGCAGAGTTGGGATGTCATTTCCTATGAATAGTATGTCATCCACATACAATACCAAAAAACTAACTATACTCCCACTAGCCTTGACATATACACAAGATTCATCTTCACTCCTAGAAAAGCCAAATTCTTTGACTTTCCCATCAAAGCAAAGATTCCATTTGCGAGGTGCTTGCTTTAACCCATAAATGGATTTCTCAAGCTTACACACTCTATTATGGTACTCTGTATTGACAAAACCCTCTGGCTGACTCATGTAAACATCCTCGGCCAACTTTCCATTAAGGAAAGCGGTTTTGACATCCATTTGCCATATTTCATAGTCATGAAATACGGCTATGGCTAACAGAACCCTAATAGACTTAATCTTGGCCATTGGAGAAAAGGTCTCATCATAATCAACTCCCGGAGTTTGTGAGAAACCCTTTGCAACCAGTCGTGCCTTATAAGTGTGTACATTACCATCCATGTCGGTCTTCTTCTTGAAGATCCATTTGCACCCTACAGTCTTACGACCTGGTACATTCTCAACCAAGTTCCAAACTTGATTGTCATACATGGACTGTATCTCGCTGTCCATTGCCTCTTTCCACTTGGCTGACTCAGGGCCTGCCATGGCTTCCGCGTAACTGTTAGGTTCATCCAGACCTATCAGTGTCTCATCACTGATAAGTGTATCACCTTCTGCAGTAATATGGAATCCATAGTAATGCTCAGGTGCATTCCTAACCCTTGTGGAACGCCTTAGAGGTACAGACTTGTCAATTGGCTCAACAGGAGTTTCCTCCTCAAGTTGAGTGCTAGGGTTTGAAGTTCCTTCACCACTTGACTCTTGAATTTCTTCAAGGTCAACTTGCCTCCCACTGTCTCCTTGGCTTATGAACTCTCTCTCTCTCGAAAGACAGCCCTCCTAGCTACAAAGACCACATTTTCACTAGGTCTGTAGAAGAGGTAACCAAAAGATTGTTGTGGGTAGCCGATGAAAATACACCTCTCGCTTCGAGGTTCGAGCTTATCATGAGTCTCGCGTCTCACGAAAGCCTCGCAACCCCAAATCTTGATGTGGTCTAGTTTGGGTACTTTACCAGTCCACATCTCATGAGGAGTTTTGGCAACTTTCTTTGTAGGGACTAGATTAAGGATATGGGCGGCAGTCTCTAAGGCATACCCCTAAAATGAGATTGGTAGCGAAGCTCGACTCATCATGGAACGAACCATATCCAACAAGGTTCGATTATGCCTCTCAGCTACACCGTTCAACTGCGGTGTCCTGGGAGGTGTCAATTGTGAGACAATCCCACATTCCTAAGATAGTCGAGGAACTCTGAACTAAGATACTCACCACCTCGATCGGATCGAAGCATCTTAATGTTCCTGCCCAATTGATTCTCGACTTCCTGTTTAATTCTTTAAACCTTTCAAAAGTCTCTGACTTATGCTTGATTAAGTAGACATATCCATATCTACTGTAATCATTAGTAAAAGTCAAATAATAACGATTAGCATCCCTTGTGGCATGTTTGAAGGGTCCACACACATCCGTGTGTATAAGATCCAACAAACCTTCACCCCTCTCACAAGAACCTGTGAAGGGTGACTTTGTCATTTTTCCAAGTAAGCATGATTCGCAACTATCATCTGACTTTAGGTCAAATGACTCCAAGACTCCATCCTTTTGGAGTTGGCCTATGCGTTTCTTGCTTATATGTCCAAGACGACAATGCCATAATGATGCTTTATCCAAGTTATTATTAACAGAATCAATACACAATACATTATTTCCTAAGTTATCAACCACAGATACAGGTTCATACACGCCATCATAAGGTAATGCTTTAAAATAAAGAACATTATTAAAGAAAGCATTAATCGAACCAACTTCATTATCAAATGAAAAGGTGAAACCTTGTTTATACAATGCATGAAAGGAAATAATGTTTCTTGCCATTTCTGGCGAATAACAACACTTATTCAAGTCTAAACTAAACCCACTACTTAGCGATAAAGTATAAACTCCAATCTTGGTGACAGGTAAAGCTTTCCTATTCCCCATGATTAAGTTTATTCTTCCATGCTCCACATTCTCACTTCTTCTTAGTCCCTGCAAATCAAAACAGATATGAATACCACAACTGGTATCAAGGACCCAAGAGTTAGAATGGGGTGAGTTATTAGATAAGATAGTGTAAATACCTGCATGGTTGGGTTTAACTTTCCCATCCTTCACATCTTGCTGGTACTTTGGGCAGTTCCGCTTCCAATGTGACTTTTCATGGCAATAGAAGCATTCAGCCTCTTTAGGGTCAGAAGAAGAAGTGACGAAACCTTTCTTGGTTCCACTTGAAGAAGAGCCATCAAGGGTCCTAGCCTTGGTACCCTTCGAAGAGCTCTTCCTCTTCTTCCCTCGACCTTTCCCGATTGCCAAAACCGGGGCGGAGTTTGGAGTAGGAGTGTTAACAACCGACTTACCCTTAAGACCTGTTTCTGCGGTCTTAAGGAGTCCCTGAAGTTTGCTGAGTGTGACCTCTTCCTTATTCATGTGATATGTCATGCGGAATTGATCATAGCACGATGGTAAGGAGTGCAAAATGATATCTATTGCAAGCTCCTCAGGGAAGTTCACATTAAGCTTCAGCAACCGATCCACATACCTTTGCATTTTCTGCATGTGGCTCGTGACGGATTCCCCGTCCTTCATCATGGTTGTTATGATAGAGCATATGATTTCATACCTCTCTTGTCGTGCACTTTGATGGTATCTTTCCATCAGATCTTGGTGCATTTCAAAATGGTAGAAGTCCTCATAGGACTTTTGGAGTTCCGCTGTCATGGTGGCCAACATGATGCATGCCACTTTTGTAGCATCCCTTTCATGTGCCCGGAAGTCAGCGATCTCCTGGGGAGTTGCAGTGGTCTCATCAATCTCCTTAAGCTCCTTGTCAAGGACATATTCTTTGTCCTCGTAGCGGGTAATCATCCTGATGTTTCTGATCCATTCATTGAAGTTGGATCCATCAAAAATGACTTTCCCACACAAGTTCATAAGGGTAAAGGAGCCATTAGGATTAGAGCCAGAAGCAGCATTGTTTGAAGACATCTGAAAGAAGAGAACAAGATGAGTTTAGATATTAAGAGAGTCCTTAATAAAAAACCCAAATGTAATACTAAGGCTAGGATCCAATCACAATATATTATAACTTAGAAGAGGTATGCCGTAATCCAAGCTATAACATATTTGAAAGGTAGGTGAATGACGATTCACCAATTTCCACCATGAAAAACGAAATATAGATATTAGGTTTTTAATTGGTTCTTAGAAATTCCTAGATTCTTTTGAGATTCAATGATTTTTTTTTTCAAAGGCATGTTTCAATCTCGAGTGTGCCCTCCAAGTTTTGTGACTGGGATACCGAGGATCACAAAACGAGGTGTGAAGTAACCATGCAAATCACTTGGTACCCTTAAAGTTTATCACTCAATCGATGTGCCGGTAAACCACACACGCTCCACCGATATTATGATAAACCTTAAGTCACCCTTTACCTACCTTGTTAAGTCCAAGTTAGTGTGCCGGTTAACCACACACGCTCCACCAACGACTTAAACAAAGTGTAAAGTGTAATTTCATGGATTAGTACCTTATTCACATTTTTCCTAAAGTAACTAAAATTGGGAATTTAATAAAAGCATTTAGTTACTTTATAATATTCATCATACTTTTAATGAGAATTTATAAGTCCTTGTCCTACCCGTTCGGCTAACGACCCTCCACCGATCAAGGAAGCGGTGGGTGAGAGTGGACACCCATTAAGTTGCCATTTTATAGGCAACAACCTTATACCCCCCTTATAGACTGGCTTCGTGAATGAGGCGTACTAGCGGTAAGACGACTTGATCTTATACATATATATATTAGTAACTTATAATATTATAAAGTATAAGAGTTGAATTTTAACTTTTAAAATTCTAAGGGTTGGAACTAAAGTTTTAATCAAGACTTTACTTGTTCCAAAACTTGAGGGCAAGTTTTGTAAACTTCAAAAACTTTTCATTTCTTATAACTTATGAATTAATTGAGTAATAAAAATGAAGACTCTTCATTTTTATAACTCTTGTGTTCTTTTAATGGCTTTAATAAAAGTGAGACTTTTGGTTTTCCATAACTTGAGAACACTTATGGACTCCATTAAAACACATTATGATCATGAATTAAACTACCATGAAGGTTACAAACAATTCCTATGATCATCTAATCTTCATAAGTTCAAGAACATGAATATGAACACTTTCAAGAATCAAAAATTACACTTAAAAAAACTTGTAATTTTGATAATTGCCATTGTAAATGGATTAGCATAAACATTACACCATCTAAAACAAGTTTTAAAACATCAAAACAGTTTAGGGTAATGTTTCTAGTCCATTTCCAGCAACAAATGTGCAAACTTTCATACGAGCAGAAAACATAAAAACGATTTTTTTCAAGCAGTTTACACAAAAAAAAAAAACAACAAACAAACCTAGGCTCTGATACCACTGATGGGTTTTGAGCATTCTAACACTTCCTAAGTGTACATGCAACCCTAATAACCTTGGATCTATGTTTGTCTAATTATCATGCAAAGTTGAATTCCAAGGTTATATTCCTATCTAGCATACATGGGGAACAAATTTTAACTTGCATGAAAGATAGAATAACTTACCTTGTTGTTGCTTATGATCCTTGAAACCTTGTGAGCCTAGCACCCCAAGTGTGATGCCTCAAATGCTTCACACAACACCAAATGCTTTTGGAGTAAACTTTTGAGAGAATATTACACTTGCAAAATCGGCTCTAGCCCTCTTGATTCTTGTGTGCAACCGATTTTGGTAGAGCATGGGTTCTTTATATAGTGTTGACACATCTAGGGTACCACCATGTAAACCCTAATGTGTCATGACTCTTCATTTCCATGACCCATGGGTTTGTAACTCCCATGGAGCATCCTATGGGTTTAACCCAACTTGATAATACATGGAGCCTCTTAGCCCACTATACAAGTTATGCATAATTTACATAATCAACTCATATATTTTATTAGTTATCTTTTGATCACTTAATTAATTCTAAATTAATTCTTGATCAAACTAATTAAATAATATTATTAATATATTAGAACTTATAATATATTAATAATCCACAAGTGTTATTTCTCTCATTTAGTCTATCCAATTGCATGGTGCCATGCAACCCAAATGGACCATGCCGGGTCGGGTCAAGTACATACCAGAAATAGTTATGGACTTAGACACCTTATCCAACAGTAGCTTGGTATGTGGAGACGTGTCTGACTTGTAGGAAAGTCAAGGCCGAGCATCAGCGACCTCACGACAAGATGGATTCGTTGGATATTCCCGCCTAGAAATGGGAAGAGATTACGATGGATTTTATCACCAAATTACCTCGGACGGTGCGCGGGGTGAATTCGATATGGGTCACCGTGGATCGATTAACCAAGAGCACACATTTCATTCCGATCCCGGAGAGTATCTCTTCGGAGAAGTTAGCCGACATCTACATCACAGAGGTTGTGGCATGGAATCGGGTGCCGTTTTCAGTGGTTTCAGACAGGGATGTTCGATTTACTTTCAGATTCCAGAGGAAATTTCACGAGGAGTTGGGTAATCGTCTGCATTTCAGCATGGCTTTTCACCCACAGAAAGATGGTCAGAGTGAACGGACCATCCATACATTGGAGGATATGCTGCAGGCATGCTTTATGGATTTCGGCGACATTTGGGATACCCATCTTCCGTTAGCGGAATTTTCATATAACAACAGTTATCATGCCAGTATCGATCGACCTCCTTTTAAGATGCTCTATGGGAGGAAGTGTAGGACCCCAATATGTTAGGGTGAGGTCGGTCAGTGGGTCATGGGTAGTACCAAGGTGGTACTCAAGACGACCGAGAAAATTCAGCAGGTTCTTGGTAGACTTCAGACAGCTCAGAGTCGGCAGAGGAGCTATGCTGACAAGCGCCGATCAGAATTGGAATTCCAGATTGGGGATATGGTTCTCATGAAGGTTTCACCTTGGAAAGGTGTCATCCGATTCAAAAAGCGGGGCAATCTGGTCCCCGGGTATATTGGTCCTTTCAGTGTTGTAGCCCGGGTGGGCAGGGTAGCGTATCGTTCGGATCTTACGGAGGAACTCAGTCAAATTCACAGTACTTTTCATGTCTCTTAGCTGCAGAAGTGTTTGGTTGATGATTCTGCAGTGGTTCCATTGGAGGATATACAGGTGGATGACCACCTGAACTACATTGAGAGACCGGTAGCGATCCTCGACAGGAAGACGGAAACGTTGGGGAACAAGGTTGTTGAGTTGGTGAAGGTGCATTGGTAGCACCGAAAGGGTTCAGAGTGGACTAAGAGGCTTGAGAAAGACATAAGGGAGCATTACCTAGAGATATTTCCGGCAGCGGACTTCGAGAACGAAGTCTGATTCAAGTGGGGGAGAATTGTATCGCCCAAGTCGCCAGGTATAAATTTTAAAAATTCTTTCAATTAATCAAGGACTAGACCATGAGTACGCTGGGTGTACACTAGGTACGCACGACGTACTCCTTTGCATGCGCGCATCGGGGATGACCCTTACGTACGCTGGGCGTACCCATGCGTATGCATGGCGTACTCAAGCCAAAGGCAAACCCTAATTTTTAGGCTTTGCACCCTATTTTAACTCATTAAGTCCTTCAAGTTCATCACCTTATCAGCATGCTTTGCCTCTTGAGTCATATCTCAAAACCCTAATCCATTTTCCCTAAAGTTTGAGCTTGTGTGTGTTTTGGGTGTGTGTGGTGCTTAGAGAAAAAGAAGAAGAGTTGTGAGGAAGCATTGGATCAGAAAGAGCTTGTAGATCCAGAGGTTTCTCATCATTTCTATCTTATTGAAGGTAAAAAGCTTCTACCTTGATGACTCAATGTGCTAGTTGTTAGTTTATGGCTTAGTTCTTCATGAAATGGTCCTTTAAGGTGTTCTTGAGAGTATGAGTTACTCTAGAAGGTTAAAATGTTAGATCTTAGTGTTTCTAACATCCCTTGAGCATAAAAATGGAGTCTTTATGGATTAAGTTCAATCATGCAAGGATTAAAGGTGGTTTCATGAAGATAATGTGGTTAAATCCAAGATTTGCCCCATTAAGGCATGTAAAAGCATAAAGTTGGCAATTTTATGGCTTAATGCACTTTAATAAGCCTAGATCTAAATTTGGACGTTGGGTCTTAACTGATTAAGACCTTGGATTGAGGTTTTGGCCTTGGGGTACGTTGGGCGTACGCGTCTGAATTCCCGATGATGCGAGGGTTGTGAGTACGTCGGGGGTACCGTAAGAGTTTTATGATGGGCATTTAACGCTTGGGCCCATTTTCGACATAGATTATCTTTTGGGCTTTGTGGCTAGTAGCATTTTGGCCTTGATGGGCTAGGCCTAATAAGGCAAGGAATAAGTAACTTTTTTCCCTTAAGGCCAGGATCTAGGGTTTAGACTCACGTGTTGGATTATTGACCTAATTTCTAATTAGGGTTTCTTTACTTGTGATTTAGTGGGGGTTTTGCGGTTCAACATCCGGATCATTTGTTTGACTGTCAGCAGATTGAGGTGAGTTTGCTCACTACACTGTAGGACACTAGGATATGTGCTTGTAGTCTTTGTGACTCATGATGTATGCGTTATATGTTTGTGTGCCTGTTTGCTATATGTATGTGGGGTGAAATAGACCCGGTATAGCCTTGTGTAGACATATGAGTTGAAATAGACTCGGGGGTGAAATTGATCCAGTATGGCTTGGGCCGACGCATGAGTTGAAATAAACTCAAGGGTGAAATAGACCCGACACAACCTTGATCTGGAAGATATGTATGGTATGTGGTATTTTGGGGAACTCACTAAGCTTCGTGTTTACGGTTTTCAGTTTATGTTTCAGGTACTTCCAGATCGAAGGGGAAGATCTCGGGATGATCGCATCACACACGCCATATTGTTCTGCATTTTATTTGACTCTGATGTATTTGGATAATTTTGACATGCTCTGATTTCGTTATGGTTTTATGAAAACGTTTTGGATGATGGTTTTATTATTATAAAAATTGGAATTTTTAGTCTTAAATTTTGGGATGTTACATACATTTTTATTACAATTATATTGAATACAACTCTCAAAACACCTAAATTTGGCACCATTTTACATGTAAAAAACACAAAAAGATTAATAGTCAAGAATCTTTGGTTGCATTTGAGAGTCTGCATTCCTTAGGAGAGATCTTTGAGTCCTAGAAAAAAGATAACAAGTTAATGACATCATAATTTTATAAACTTCAATAATTGTTCAGATAATTAATGATATTCATACACATTCATCTTTAACAACAAATGTTCATGATCATAAACTTCTTGCAAAACCACAAAACTAAATGCAAAGAATATGTACTATAAATAAATTATCAACATGTAACACTATAATGATTTATAGTTTCATATTTGCAACATAAAAGTCTAGCATCTTTGAGGACTTTAATCAGACACTTGGTGTGCTATGATTATCAACTACTTTCTACCCTATTTAGATCAATTCAACCACATATAAATAATCAAAATTAAAACCAAAGATCATTCTAAGCAGCATTAATTTTTAGACAACTAAGTGATGGCTGGAATCAAAATCAACGACAATGGAAGGCAGTTAAAAAAAACAGGAAAATTCAGCAACAATTTGAAGAATTTTATGAAAACACGTTTCAGCATATTTTAACAACAATTCTCACAACAAATTTGATTTCATAAGGAAAAATGACAAAAAAACCTCTAAAAATAAGATGAGTCTGTTACCTGGTGGGGGAAGTGGCCGGAAAGAAGAATGTAGTGGAGGAAGGAGGACGGCGACCGTGGGTCTAACTCTGACGTCAGAATTGGAACATGAGGAGGAAGACGAGGCCGATTCTAGTAAGACGATGCATCTGTTATGGACGGCGGTGGCACAAAGAAGAGGTGAGATGTTGAAGAAGCCGGTGGAGGGAGGCGTCAATGGCGAGGGAGGTGTTGACGACGAATGGTTATGTTGGAGGCGTTGGTTTTGAAAGAGAAGAATATAACATATTTTTTTAGGTCAGGAGACTTGTGAATACCTTAGAAGACTTGGTCCATGTCTGTTCAATGTTCCAAGAAGACCTCACGCAGATGTTTTTAGGTCTGCACACTTCCAAAAAACAAATAGTCTGCAAATGCATATGTCTGCACGTGGTCTGCGAGGTGTAGACAAAAGTGGTCACACAGATCTGCAGACAAAAAACATACAACACCTTAGAGTGACGAGGGAGTAACAATAGGTTACTAGTGTGATTCCGACAAGGTCAATGGTAATATAAGCACTGAGTATCCAGGTAGTTCAAGGGAAATAGGGGTGATGGATGAAAAGAAAGCGTGAAACCACAAAGCTTTTAGAGCTTCTTTTATTTAGTTTACATAAATAGTCCTTGGAGTTTTATTCCTATGTTCAAATATGATAAAATATAAATGAGGATATATTAGTAATTTACAAGCTTCTAATATATTGACAATTGACGGTGATAGTCTTAAGGAACATGCATGTAATTTTTGAAAAACACAGGACAAGTCATGTCAAAAATCTAAAAGTTGGACTAAAACTGAAAATGATAATAAACCACATGGACTAAAGCTGTAATTTACTCTTGAAGTAGTGTGTATATATATATATATATATATATATATATATATATATATATATATATATATATAGAGAGAGAGAGAGAGAGAGAGAGAGAAATTTAATTGAGAAAATAAAAAAAATTGAGAATGAAGGAATCATTATCAGCTAATAATTTATTTTTTATGGCAAATATATGTTTTTGTGTATATTACCTTAATATATACAAAAACATAGTTTTTTTTTTGTTTTTTTTTTAATTTTTAAGAAGCTATTTTTATCGAAAAACGATTTTAAATATATCAAAATGTATAATTTTTTATTATCTATAAATAGACATCCAAACTGACATAGTTTTAAGATAAAAAAAAAATTTATAGTTTAGCTCTCGTTATTCACAACTGAATAAAAGTGTATCAGATTTTTATTACAGTATATTTGTTATTCACTTATGAATAAAAAAAATACAGTAAATTCAAGAAATGGTCTATGTGATTTGTTCAAATTCATAGCTTTGATCCAACCTTTGAAAAACGGACATGCTACATCCCTGTGGTTTCTAAAAATTACACTGTTGGTCCCTCCGCCGTTAAATCTAACAACACTGGAGTTGTTATATTTGAATATATTGACCATTTTACCCTCAATATAAATCAATTTACACTCTAACTATTGGGACCAAAGCAATAAAAACACTAACTATAGGGTCGAAATCAATAAAAGCTCTAACGTAAGTTCTTCTTCCCCTACTACCAGTTACGCACGAAAAATCGACAACCTCGCCTCCATCATTGTCTTCCCTCCCTCATCCTCCATCATCATCGACTTCCCTACCATACCATCATTATCGCATCTTCCTCTATTCATCTCCGTCACACCTTCACTTCTCTTTACCAAAGTTAAATCCCAAACACAGATCAGTGAGAGAGACAACAAAGGGTTTGATGAATTCCATGTTGATGACAGCACTTTCTGCCTCACTCATCCCACCACCTCCCTCGTCAGATGGTTGTCGTCCTTTACGATGATAGTGGTTCTCTCAAATAGTTTTACATATCTCTTCACTACCTCCTTCTGCTATCGTAGACAATTCTCCCCTGACGTCTCTACTTATTTTGTCTCTCTATTCTCATGTCTCATTCTTTTGCGGAAATAATTTGATTGAACCTATGTGAAAGTTAGATTATCTAGATTAATGCCTCGTTGAGAAATACATGTCGACCATATCTTGCAAGTGTTTCCACCATTAATGAATATTGCAGTTGATTAAGTTTCTTGTTGGTTCTAAAAAGGGTAAAACGTCTAAGTTGAATCAATTGGGAATTGTCTAATTTTCTTTTGTATGTGTAGTGGTGTTAATCATGATGACAAATGCGGAATATGAAATGATTTAGTGAATCATACAAGAATCATGAACACGAAGAAAACAAGAGTAAATAAATCTAGGTTTAAATCTTATTAGTCTTGAAAGAGTACAAGTGGGTTTGCAATATTTCTCTTTCTAAACTAACTCTCACCAGTTCTTCTTCCATAAAATGAGTGTCACTCACTTCCTTATAAATGAAAGACAACTCATTACACACATACAAAGGAGTAAGCACCCATGACATCCAAGAGTGACTTTGCACCCTAACATTCTCCCCCTTAAAGTTAGGATTGGATGTCCCGGCTTCAATATCCAACGAGCTCGCGCGATCAAGACCAACTCCCCCCTCCCCCCCCCCCCCCGAAGTAATACCGGTCTTCAAATCCGCAAATGAATACCCGAGAAGCTTCGAATACCCACTCTACATTCTCCCCCTTTTTATAATCAACAAGTGATTATAAAACCCACTAAGGTTGAGAAGCGCCCGAGGAATAAACTTCACAAATCTCCCCCTCGATGTGTGCCAAAAATGAAACCGCGAAAAACTTGCATGAAAAACAATCACGAAAATGTCATGAAAAATTTCCAGTTTTTGTGAAAATTTTCGACTTTTGGGTGAGGGTTGTAAGAATTTTGAAAATCCAGGTAAAAACTGCCAATATCAGAATTCTGCAGGGACCCGTTGCGCCAAAAACAGCCTAAGATGCGAAACTTTACCCCAATTGCGAAACTGAGCATAAAGTATCAATTCACATTAACAGCAGGTACATGATACGTAAATTCTCCCATTTCTCAAAATTTTCAGCTCAATTGTGAAACTAGGTAAATTCTATCAAGTTTTCGAAACTTTAGTGATTCGAAATTAAACTCCTTCATTCTTCACAAAATTTATCCCCATTTCGAACGTGGGTATGTTTTTCCACTTCTTAGAAAGTTCAAGGATTCGAATTGTCAGTTTTTGTTTCTTCTTCATCTACGTTTCAGAGATAAAGGCGATCAAGGTCCTTCGGAATCAATCTTGCGACCATCGATTCCTTATAAAAACTTTGACCTCGACATCGATACCAAAGATGGACCCTCGACATCAATAGTGTGTAAGGACCCTCGACAGAACCATGTACAGACCCTCGACATCGATGTTCAATTGACCCATTTCGAATGTTCAAGATCAAACCTTCCCATTCACTCTCAAATCGACCCTCGATTAACAACCTTCGAAATCAAGAGCTTACGACCATCGACTTCGATTCCACATAAGGACCCTCGATATCGATGTTCTGTAAAGAACCTTCGATTATGTCATAACTGACCATCGACCTCCATCTACAAATTCATTCGACCTCAACTTGTGAATAGAGTCAATTACGAGTCCTTTGATTGCTGACATACCCTATTCGATATCAATCCGTCCCATTCAATGACCGTCGACATCAACCCAAAACAAAAATTGAATTCGATCTCCAAATTAATATATCAACATCGGTGCGAGTACGACAAGGCCTCTCATGGATATATATATATATATATATATATATATATATATATATATATATATATATATATATATATATATATATATATACTAGGCGTAAACCCACGCGTTGCGCAAGAATGCATTTAAGTAGTTAAAATAATTATGAGAAAAAATAGAAATATGTTGAAATTTACGTTTTTAGTCATGTATTGGGCATTAACCGAATTATCAAAAAACATAAAAATCCATCAACTTATATTTTGATACTATCTAATATAGTCCATACCTTATAAACTTTACTTTTACTTTTATAATATCCAATATATATTATAAGCTTTTGTATAACATTAATATAATCTACTTTTCTTATGTCCGATAATATTTTTTGGATAAAATAAGAAATAAGTTGTTTTGAATGAGCTATTAATAAACAATATTGAACTAATAAACTTTGTATTACACTATTTATAATATACCAAAACATCCAAGGTTTCATATATGAACTTTCAAATATTAAACATTGAAATTAAGAATGAAGTCATACAAAATATATCATTATACATAAATGTAATCAAGAGTTTTAAAATAAGTCGATTAGTAAATATGATATTTAATTTTAATTACATATTTTGCAAGGCGTACGTTTGACTTTATGTTGGTGCACCGAGAATCCTCTTCCTTAATTTGTACCTAAAAAATTAAGGTGAATAGGAATATAAAATAGATATTACTAAGCATTAATATAAATAATTAAAAAGGGTATGTGGATCTCCTACCACCGGTCAAAGACAACATACATCTCTAGTGGTATCGGTTTCTATGTTAAATTGAAGTAGTCATTCTATTTACACCTTGTTTTCTAATTACATAAACAAATATAAGTAATCAAACATAAAAATGTTATCTTTATGCAGGAAAAATATTTTAGTTAACTAACAAATTAAATAATATAAGTTTAAGAGTTAGGAGTTTCAAAACATTAATATTTTTATTAACCAATCAATTAAGTAACACATGTTCAAATTTTTACAATCATTATTAAAAAACATTTGAAGTATTAGATTTTAAATGAATTTTGGTTGAAGTGTTTTGACCTCTATTATAATATATATATATATATATATATATATATATATATATATATATATATATATATATATAGAGAGAGAGAGAGAGAGAGAGATTGAAACTATAATATATGTATGAGTTTTAATTAATTATCTTTTTGAAACGGTACAATTACAAAACAAAAAAAAACATATTTAAAATATTTAATTAAATATTTTCGACATCACCCTATATAACATATGATCAATATATTAACGATTAAACCACAATATACAACGACTGTATTACAATAATCCAAAAACGAAGAAAATATAAAAATGAATTAGTATAACAAACTTACAAATTAAAAGCTCTAATATAATAGCATATCTCCAAAAGTGGTCATAAGACCTCAACCCAACACAAAAATCTTTAAGTTTGTTTTCTTTCTTAAATTTGTATATAATTTGTATGCATGTCTTTCCAAAAGATTGACATTTTTATAGTAAACTTTTCACTAAATACTAATTAAACATAATATAAGTTATAAAACTTTTGAGTTGCATTAGTTAAAAAAAGGGTTTCAAATGAATGTGGTTTGAGGAAGTTAAAAAAAGGGGGTTTCAAATGCATGAGATTCAAGAAAAAATGCTAGCTTTATAAGTATACTAGGCGAATGTCCGCGCGTTGCTCTATATAATTGAAATCTTTACATGTTTTTTTTTAAATATAACAATAATGTTATTGTTAAATTTGATATAATAATTCGTATACTAAGGAGATATAATATATTGATTATTTTGAAGAGTAAATTACACGAATGGTCCCTATGGTTTGGGGTGATTTGCGCGCTTGGTCCCTAACTTATTTTTTTAACTCAGAAGGTCCCTACTATTTGTTTTTGTTACGCGCTTTGTCCCTATTGTTTGTTTTTGTTACGCGTTTGGTCTCTGTATTACCTAAAAATACTATTATTTAAATAGGAAAAAATTATGGGGTAGGTAAAGTAAAGTGAATGGGTGGGGTTGGGGTGTGTTTATTTAAATAAATTAGAAAATCAAGGGAAAAAATAGTCTTTTTAGATAAGACAGGGACCAAGTGCGTAACAAAAACAAATAGTAGGGACCTTCCGAGTTAAAAAAAAAATAAGTTAGGGACCAAACACGCAAATTACTCTAAACCATAGGGACCATTCATGTAATTTACTCTATTTTGAATTATATGATAATATATATATCTATTAAAAGTGCATAATCTCAATCTTTTGAATTACTTCTACCCGCGGGTTACTCATAAATAAAATAAAATATAATATATACTTTAATGTTATTTATAGTTGTAGTTATTAATAATTAATTTTTTAAAATTTATTTGCTTGACGTTTTAATTTATATCATTGTAATTATTTAAAACATCAAACATTTTTTTTGATTTTAAAGGTAACAATATAATCATTTATATAGAGTTATTTTTAACTATTGTTATTGTAAGTTATTTTAAGCTAATTATTTGAAAATTTTTAACGATTATAAAAATATCTTTAGGAAATATTTTAGTTAAATTGATATTACAATTTAGTTTTTGCATTTAGCACTACAATTTATCATTTTTAACTATTCACAAAATATTCTTTGGGTTTTTTAAGTGGAACTGAAATTTATATTGAAGTTGACCCTGTAATGTTATATTTAAATTAACAATTTAAGTATTTTGTCAAAACTGTTCAAAAGTTGTAGCCTTAAATTGATAATGGTTTACATACAACAACATATTAAATCTAATAAATTAAGTATAATATGTTAAAAGTTAAATACATAACTTTATAAGTAGAAGAAAATATATTATTTAATATTGAAATTTAGTTTATATATGATTACACTTTAGGTTTTATATTTATTTAACTTTATTAACCAACTTATAATCATTATTAAAAAGAAATTGAAAAGTCATGAAATTTTCAAATGAATGTGGTGAAAGGAAAAATGGTAGCTTTATAAGTATATAATGATATATATATATATATATATATATATATATATATATATATATATATATATATATATATATATATATAGGGTGAGGTTCAATAGAGAACCATAATTAACTAAGGAACCAATGAACCAATCTTTTTTTCAACTTTTACAACTTAGTTTTTATCAAAAAAAAAACTAAACAGAAATTCATAACTTTTTATCCTTTTTCCAATGATATCAAATTCGATATATATATATATATATATATATATATATATATATATATATATATATATATATATATATATATATATATATATATATATATGTGTGTGTGTGTCAAATTCACAATGTGAATCTTTGAAAATTCACAACGTGAATCCGGATTCACACGGTGAATCCGAAAAATATTTTTCACATTCACAATGTTAATATATGAATTTAGATATTTTTAGATTTTTTTTTCGGTAATAAGCTCTAGAAATTGAAAAAAAAGATTTGGTTCTTTGAAGAACCAATAATTATGGTTCTCTATTGAACTTTTCCATATATATATATATATATATATATATATATATATATATATATATATATATATATATATATATATATATATATGTTTGGATTTCATATATATCTTATATGGTATATTAGAGTCAGTGTCTACACCCCTATGGCTCAACATATTTTCACTTGACTTCATCGAACCTTTGTCTTTATGGGGAAATGTTAGTATGTCCCATATTTGTACGACACGGTCCCTTATGTCTTTTTATATGTTGAAGTATTTTTTTTTCTCTTTATAGGGCTTTTTGATAGTAAATCTTAGATTCTACATATATTTTATAGATTAATCACACGAATAAATAATATTAAAGTGCAATTATTTCTATATAACAATGAAAATAAATATGGAAAATAAACCTTTTATAAACATCTGATTGCAACATTGACAACGCATTATTGGCATCAAAAGTAACATAGCTGGAGTTTTGCGTTCAAAGCAACACACCTTCATATTAAACGTTTTTTCTATCTTAACCATTCCATTTATATTTCCTTATCGAATAAAATGTAAAAATTATTCGTAGGTTCGAATACACAATATTACCCCCCGACTATAGGATCTTAATTTTAATATTTGAGAAACATAGTTTTTCTAATATCAAACACATCAAATGATTCTTTATAGTAATGAATATGGTTGCGTAAAAATAATTTTGTTATATAATGGAAGTCGAAATAATTGTCCCAATTGGCCTACCTTAAAGCATTCCTCATAATTTCAGACACTTACCAACCAAATCAAGTTTTTTTTTTTTTAATGTTATAGGATTTGTTTTTTTTATAACAAAACAGTAAACTTTGTTAATGAATACGAGGATGAACGATCACTAAAAATTCTTATAATTCAAAGAAAAGTTTTTGATCGGTCAAAATTGAATAAATTACATTTGTTTGGAAGAATTAAGGTTCATATAAATGTGTAGATTTGAAGAATAATCTATATATCTATATACTACATATACATTCTAGTATGAAAATTTAATATAGTTAGATCCAACTAATATTTTATAAATTGATTCATTTATTAGGTATGTAAATTATAAGTAAAAACATGTGATTGAGATCAATAAACTATAATGAAGTGCAATTAAGAATAAAGTTGACAGTTAAAGCGTAATTAAGAATAAAGTGATAAAGAAAATGATGGTCTAGAAGAACTGAAGAAGTCAAGGCTTAAAAAGAGAGATAAATATGGTGGCGAGGAACTTACAGACACAGTTAATTAAAGAATTTTAATCTAAAACTAATAATGAAATTGCATATCTCGTACATCCTTCGTGAATATTATCAATGTTTTAAAAAACGATTTGAATCGACTGGAAATCGATAAAGGAGAGGTTCAACTAACACCGGTTTTATGTTTATTTTTGAACCATAACGAACCGGTTGATTTTTACAAAAACCGGTTAAACTGATTAAATTAAACCGATTGAACCAACTGAATTAAATAAAACCTATGGAAATTAAACATTTTGCATAACAAACTTTAGTAGTTTTTTCATATATATTTAGACATGTCTTAAATTAAATAAAAACATAGATGTTACTAAACTTTTTGATGCATTTGTATTCATTTAAAACTATATTTTGTTTTGTATTATAATTTATTTTCTTTTTGGTGTAAATATGTGTGTTGGTGTGTATATACATGTATGTGTGTAAGAAAATTAGAAAAAACATGAAAATTTTAGAAACCAGATTGACATGGCGGTCAAACCAGGAACCAACCACCATATTGATTCAACTAAAAAAACTAGTTTTTTAAAACATTAAATATTATTGAGTCGGCAAAAAGCCAAAGTTTATGGCATGTTCGACAAAATTAGTTAGTTGTAATGTGAAATTTGTAACTTTCATTTTTGTACTTGTGTCAGAAGTATTAGTCAAAAATAGTTATAAGCCTTTAAAAAATGTAAATTGACGTAAAACTTAAAAGCTTTAAGTCTGTATTCAGAACAATTTTTTTTTCTTTATCAAGCTTTTTTTTAAGTAAAAGTTAAAAGATTTTAAAAATTGTATTGGTAAAGAAATAAAGATCTTTAAGTAGTTGCAGTAAAACGTTAGGATATAAGACCGGTCGGTGCACCCTCTACCGCACACTACGGTTGCTGATTTGGCGCCGCAGTATGCGGTGAACACAGGTCCGACCCCCACCCCCCTTACTGCAGCGTAAAACATTACCGCACCATTTTTCTTTCATTTTGACCGTTGGAGTGTGTGTATGTGTGTATGGTAAGGTGTGGTATGACACCCACCAGTTTTGTGCGGTGAGGTGAAAAATGATATGACGATGACATGACAGTGTAATAGTGCGGTGAGTACGATATATGACACCCTATGACCTGAAGCATTAAACATTAGTGCCTTGCACCCTTTCAACATTTGACACAAAGTTAGCAACATATCACTTTCCTCACCAACATTTTAGAACATTTTTTTCCAAGAAAGTACACACCTTTCAATATTTCACCGACCTTTCACAAGATTTTTGGTTGCATTAGAGAGAGAGAGAGAGAGAGAGAGAGAGAGAGAGAAAGAGAGAGAGATTTGCATGGGTTTTTTTTTGAAAGAGCCAAAGCTCAGCAAACTAGATTTGCATGGAGTTCATCGCCTATCAAGTGCACTTTCGGCACTGTTGATAGGAGGTGTGGTGTAGTTGTGAGAACCCATGCCACATCAGCATGCTGTGGGGGTAGGTCGTATGGTCTTAACGACTAACGAGTAAGGAGTTGTATACTAGTAAAAACTAGTCTTCCTACATGGAGTGGAAAACTTAGTTATACTTTATGTTAGTATTTTAGGTCAAAGACAATTACAAGGAAAGCAAAGCAAAGTGACTAACTAAGCAAGTCGAGGTGCTTCCACACATGATTTGCTATGATAATAGAGATACATACAAAAGTGTATTTTTATTAATGGTTATGTGTACATGAATAATCCATTCCAGAAGCATATTTGAAACTTAATGCTTCATTTAAGCATTGTGAATCATAATTCTAGATGCTTTTATAAAGTTTGAGTTCTACATATAAAAGTGTTGACTATTTCTTTAGTCGCATGGTAACAAGTTATGACATAAGAGAAATTTATAAGTGGTGTTATCAACATTTACCTGAGCTTGTTATCAAAGGTAATGCAAATATATATATATATATATATATATATATATATATATATATATATATATATATATATATATATATTCTCTTTTGCATTACTTTTCAAAACATCATCATAAAGTAGACTTTTTATATCAATTTAATATTTTTTTTATTTGATCAATCTTTTCATTTAAATTTAATATTTGTTCTCCTAATATAATAGAATAAAGATTTGACATGTTTATTTATTTGTTTAGTTGTAGATATATTGTTTTCAATGTTCTTTTTATATAAAAAGCTGTAAATTTAAATTCAAAAATAATTTGATTCCTTAGTACTCTCATATTATTCTTTTTTCCTCTCTCTCTCTCTCTCTCTCTATATATATATATATATATATATATATATATATATATATATATATATATATATATATATATATATATATATATATATACACTTTAAAAAACGTTTAGCTATTTTAGGACAATTTTAAGTAGTACAAAATTTAAAGAAAAAAGTACAAACATTTTATGTATTGAACCCTATTACAAAAAAAATTAAAAAAGTAATTTGGTCAAAAGTTGACTATTCCTTATTCTCAGCAATTTGAATCGGTCAAAATTGATTTGCAGTTTAAAACACACATTAACAGAATTCTAAAAACTGAAAATATTCTCTTTCCAATATTGACATCGACATTACTGAAAGACACGTGACATCGGTTTCTTCGAACCTCTATCTTTTCTCTTCTAATGGAAATCTCAAGTTTGAGGTTTGTTACTCAAAATCTCTATAGTTTTCTTTCAGTTGCAGGTTATAGATGTGGTGCGTAACACCATCGTCAAGCCCTACACACATTATTTCTCTCATCTTTCTCTCCACAAACCCTAATCGAAGTCGCTATCACCATCCTCATCTCAAGTTAACGCAACCACCACTCTCCCCTTCTCTCTTCCCTAAGCGGCGACCTTCAACACCACACACCACCATCATCGATTTTATCGGTTACATCTTTTTCTGATTTATCTTTTATTTGGATTTTCCAGACTCCGGCGAAGTCTGCACCGCTATTGCCACCCTTTTCCAATCGCGACCATCCAGGTACGTTTTTGTAACATCCCAAAAATTATAGAAATTTAAAATTTTCTAAAACAACTCATTTTAACCATAAAGTGTTTACAAAACCATTGTTTCAAAAGTGTAATCATAAACAGAGTTTTCCCAAGATTTAATATCATAAAAACAGGAAGATGTGCACGATAACGCCTTCGTTTTCCCGCGATAATCTGAAGTATCTGAAACTATAAACTGAAACTGTAAGACAAAGCTTAGTGAGTTGCCCAAAGTACCACCCCACAACATAACATATACAACGTTGAATGTTGGGTCCAATCGGTCATCGGACTGGAATACCCCTGGCCAATCAATCATCTGACTGGAATGCCAATATACAACCGGTCCACTCAGTCATCGAGCTGGAATACCCACGGGTCCACTCAGTCATCGAACTTGAATACCCCTGGTCTATTGGCTCACGCACAAAGTAGTAAAGCCTCAACCCCAACATAACATGTCAACATATAACAAATAAAAAAACATATTCAGCAGTTAGATAATCATACAGTCAGTAATCACAGGTAGTGCTACATATCTATCAGTGCAACGCATATTAGCAGCTACCATATAATCATGCAGATCTACCACATACTCAACATACCATCAATCAGTGTATAACAAGATATCAACCCAATGGGTCGCCTTGGTGCCTTTGAACCACAAGTACAATGAGAAAAACTCATCTCTCACTCTGAAAAAGATCTTTGAACAGAACATAGCTCCGAATTTCAGCTCAACTGCTCAACTATTCATCAAATAATGACCAATCTCAAATACCACTCAAAATACACAAAATACCCTTAGGTCAAACTTGGTCAAAGTCAAAAAGTCAAACTTGGTCAACACAGCTGAGTACGTTGAGCGTACTCAGCCTATACGCGGGGAGTACTCAGCCCTTGACCAAAATTATGAAGTTGACCTAGTACGCTCAGTGTACCAATCTGTACGCCCAACGTATAAAGCTCTCCCTTAATCCTTTTATTAAGATCTTATTCCCTTACGCTTTTTCGTCCAATTTTCAGATCTGACCCTAAACTAATGTTCTTCACCATAATGTTTCCATCTTTATGGTGTTGCATGGCTAGCAAGTGCCCAAAAGCTAAAACCCCAACTTCTTAACCCAATAAGACACCTTAACACTTGCATGGAGTGAAAAAAAGGTCCAATATCACATTTTTAGCACTCAAACTACCCTAAAACATCCAAAAGGACAACTCATTTAGTCTAGGGTAGCTCATACCCGAAAGGACCAAGAACATGGGGCTAATAAGCATAAACTTATAACATAAACAAGATCTAGAGATATGATCATCAAGTTCAAAACTTTATACCTCAAAATGAATCTTGGAGGTGAGGTGTTTCTGGATCTAAGTGGTCTTGATCTTCCAAGTTGGTTCTTCAATCTCCTCTTTGCTTCAAAGACACCAAAACACACACTTTCAAGCTCAAAGTAACACACACAAGAGATTAAGGTTGCAATGGATGAAATGAGGGTTGGAGGTTGGTGAGGGAATGAGCCTTGGTGAGTTAATGATGCTTATATAGGGTCCAAACCCTGAAAATTAGGGTTTGAGGTTCTGACACGTACGCCCAGCTTACGCCATGTACGTCCAACGTACGCATGCTCCACCCAATAATTACAAAATACCACTATGGGCCTTTTTTCAACACTTTCCATACATAAGGGCTAAAATACAAATAATATTCATACTTTCCATACATAAGGGCTACTGTAGAGGCTTGCAGAGGTGGTCTGACGCCGCCCTGGCCTCCTCTACCGTAAGATGGAAAGCATGATCTCGATCCCTCGGGGGCTCCGCCCTACCCTGGCGTCCATCGGTGATCCTCCGCGTAGCTGGTGCTAGAGCCTATGTCGTTCTAGTCGGCAAGTAACGAACAGTTGGCCATCATATGTCCAACCTACTCATAGTGGTAACAGATCTTGGTGCTCGGTGGTGGGACCTGCTGACTAAAATCCCTCTCAATGCGGCCCTCCCTGCCATATTTGTGGCACCCAGATGATGAGCATAAAGCACCCTCATGAACCTTGCCGCACTTTCCACAAGTGCGACCCCTCTATCCCCAGTTCTCGAATCAGTGGGCTTGAACCGCTTCGCCGCAGACTGTGAAGCCTGCCTCAACTTCTTTGTCTGAATCTCTATCTCAATCTCCCGCCTCCTCGGGGCATCCTGAAGCTCCACGAGGGTAGCATAACTTTGGTTGGACACAAAATGCTGAATATCCGTCTTGAGAATGCTCAAGTACCAAGTCATCTGAGCTTGCTCCAATGCAGCAAAGTCAGGGCAGAAAAGAGCCTTCTCCGTTAACATGTTGGTGATCTCCGTCACCCTCTCGGTAGTCTGTTTGAAATCCAAGTACTCCTGAGCCAACATCTCTTTCTCCACCAAAGGAACGTATCTCGCATGGAACATCTCCGAGAACTACTCCTATGTAACAAAAGCTCTTTGTTCAGGAGTGTAAGCACCAGACACCAATCTCCACTAATCCTTCACCCCTAACCTGAGAAGGTTCAGGGTGCACTTGACCTTCTGGTCAGCAGGACAGGAACACGTGAAGAAAAAACCATCCGCATCAAATAGCCACCATATCGCTATGATCGGATCCCTAACACCATCAAACTCTGGGGGCTTCATATTATCGAAGTCCCGGTACTGGAAAGCTCTCTCCCCTCGAATCTCTGCAGTAGCAACAACTGCGGTAGCTGCAGAAGCGGTAGCCTCAGTAAGAGCAGCGTAACAATCGTCAAACAGCTCAATCATGGAGGTCTTGATAGACCCAAACATCTCCGGCATAGACCTCCGGACATCAGCAGCTACCTCAATGGCGATGATCTCCTGAATCTGATCATCAGTCAATCCTGACCTATCCTGGCCACTCGCACCATACCCAGAACCAGATCCTCTCAAAAACACCATACTCAAAATATACCAGAATATATCAGAAATTCCACAATACACATAGCTATAGTTATAAGACGAGACTAAACCCTTGGGGTTCGTGACTTCCTTGATATGTGTATGGGTCATGTGCTTTCAGTATGACGGGCCCATACTACATTCCACACCTACTCGTATTTTTCCCAAGGATTATCACAACTTCCCAACACAAATACAACAACTAGGATACACATACATCCTATCCTCACTCTCTCGAGAGTAGCTAAACATTCCTCATCTGGCCTGCTGCTCACAAATATACTCATCAATGAAACTTCCACCAACCCTGCAGCACTCGCGTATGCTAATCAGACATAACATTGGATCCTATATACAGTCGCATACTTGATTCTATCCTAAGCCCATAACCAAACAAGGAATAAGAAATAAGGCTAAACCAAACATTCTCAGGCTATAAAATCTTTGTTATGTACAACTATGATGCATACACTTAGCAACTATAGTAATGATGTCAATTTCATACACTAAGTAACCCTAGGCTATCGTGCATCATATATCAGGAAATTATATCATGTAACTCCTGAAGATCCCTAGCCTATCCCTAGCGTGTTATTCTATCATAAACATCATATCAAATAACAGTGGGGTAACTTGGGGTATAATTTCTTGCTTCGGATGATTGTACACATCACATACTTCCTTGGTTACTTTAGAAAACAATTTTTATAACTTTTATAGTTACCTAGTTTGAGTGTGGATTCACACGAATGTTCATCCAATTCTCTCAAACCAAGGCTCTAATACCAACTTGTAACATCACAAAAATCATAGAAATTTAAAATTTTAAAAAACAACCCATTTTAACCACAAAGTGTTTACAAAACCAATGTTTCAAAAGTATAATCATAAACAGAGTTTTCCCAAGATCCAATATCAATAAAAACCAGAAGATGTGTACGATCACGCCTTCACTTTCCCACCATCATCTGAAGTACCTAAAACAATAAACTGAAACTATAAGCGAAAGCTTAGTGAGTTCCCCCAAAGTACCACCCCACAACATAACATATACAACATTGCATGATGGGTCCAATCAGTCATCAGACAAGAATACCCCTGCTCTAATCATTCATCGGATTGGAATGCCAATATACAACGGGTCCACTCAGTCATCAGACTGGAATACCTTCGAGTCCACTCAGTCAACAGACTAGAATACCCTCGGTCTATTGGCTCACGCATAAAGCAGTAAAGCCTCAACCAAAACATAACATGTCAACATATAACAGATAACAAAAATATTCAACAGTTAGATAATCATACAGGCAATAATCACAGGTAGTCCTACAGATCTACCAGTCTAACGCATATCAACAACTACCATATAATCATGCAGATCTACTACATACTCAGCATACCATCAATCAGTGTATAACAGGATATCAATCCAATGGGCCAACCTTGGTGCCTTCGACCCACAAGTATAATGAGGAAAACTCACCTGTCAGCCTGAAAAGATCTCTGAAAAGAACACAGCTCCGAATGTCAGCTCAACTGGTCACCTATTCATCAAATAATGACCAATCTCAAATACCACTCAAAAATAACCAAAATACCCTTAGGTCAAACTTGGTCAAAGTAAAAAAGTCAAACTTGGTCAGCACAGCTGAGTACGCTGGGTGTACTCAGCTTATACGCGGGGCATACTCAACCCTTTACCAAAATCGTGAAGTTGACGTAATACGCTCAGTGTAACAATCAGTACGGCTAGCGTACGAAGCTCTCCCGTAATCCTTCTATTAAGAGCTTATTCCCTTAATCTCTTTCATCCCATTATCATATTTGACCCTAGAGTAATGTCCTTCACCATAAAGTTTCCAACTTTATGATGTTGCATGGCTAGCAAGTGCCCAAAAGCTAAAACCCCAACTTCTTAACCCATTAAGACACCTTAACACTTCATGGAGTGAAAAGAAGGTCCAAAATCACATTTTTATCACTCAAACTACCCTAAAATGTCCAAAAGGACAGCTCATTTGGTCTAGGGTAGCTCATACCCAAAAGGACCAAAAATATAGGGCTAATAAGCAGAAACTTCTAACATAAACAAAATCTAGAGATATGATCATAAAGTTTAGAACTTTATACCTCAAAATGAAACTTATAGGTGAGGTGTTTCTGGATCTAAGTGGTCTTGATCTTCCAAGTTGGTTCTTCATTATCCTATTTGCTTCAAAGACACCAAAACACACACTTTCAAGCTTAAAGGAACACACACAAGATATTAGGGTTGTAATGGAAAAAATGAGGGCTGGAGGCTGGTGAGGGGATGAGCCTTGGTGAGTTAATGATGCTTATATAGGATCCAAACCCTAAAAAAATAGGGTTTCAGGTTCTGGCAAGTACGCCCAGCGTACGCCATGTACGCCCAACGTACGTGTGCTTCACCCAATAATTACAAAAATGTCACAATTGACCATTTTGCAACACTTTCCATACATAAGGGATAAAATGCAAATAATCTTCATACTTAGGGTTAAAATTGGAAATACCTCAACATCGGGATGTTACAGATTTCACATATGCTTTCGACACCTTCTTTCTTTCTATTTTCTTCATATGTTCTAGTCGCCACTGCACACCACCTTATTCTCTTTTTAAAAACCCTTGACACCACCCCGGAGTAGGTAAGCTTTTAACCCAGTCTGTGAATTTTTTGTTTGTTCTTTTAGCTGTTTTGTTTTGAAGAACAAGGAAAGGTACTCCATGTGTTCAATGGAATGCCCCAGATAACATGTACTTTCATTTGGTTGGTTTTTGATGTTTCGAAGAAGGTAGGTATCACTTGGTCTTTTATCTTCTTGTTGTATTTTTTTTGTTTGACAATTTTTGATGTAAAGACACTTATGTTGAGGTCACTACAAGATAATAATTTATCCCTTGACCCAAACAATTTCAAAGTACAATGGCTGAATGGAATGCCAGAAAGTCCTGAAATGGTTGTTCTCTTTATTGCTAATTACTTTGTGGTTTGTGATGTATTACCTCATTGACGTTATTCATGTTTTTTTGTTGACTTAGATTATCATTTTGACCCTTACCTTTTATGTTCATGTTCAGTTGAGTAGCTTTAAGAAGGTTTTGATGAAAGTAATGAGATGAATTCATATATTATAAAGCAAAATTATCAAGTTTTACACCTTATTTTGTTGGTCTTCCAGCTTTCTTCTTTTCCACTTCCTTTATCCCTATTTTTTATATTTGATTAAATTAGGTAGAGATGGAAGTAACCAAATTTTATTGAATACAACTCTCTTTTCATTGAATTTAGTTTTTTCTAGATTAGGGTTAGTTTGGTATGTGTATTATTTGTATATTAGGAATACTTTATCTGTTTTTTTTTTGCTTTATGTGAGCAGGAAGCTTTTCAAAGACTTCTAAAGGACCAAGTGTATTGGATATTATGTTTTATGTGAACATGAAGCTTCTTATTTGGATGCCTTTTGCTTTGTAGGGTATAATAGTCGATGGATTTTTCATCACGAGCCTTCGTCGTCTTGCAGAACATTCTCTCACTAGTGAACACTACAGGTAATGGTCTCCCTCACATTTGTATGTTTTCCGAATAATACATAATAATTAATCTTCATAATCCACATATCGTTCACCTTTTTTTAGTTATGGTTTTTTTGAATGTTTCTATTTTGATTTGATGATGTCTGGACTCTGTAACCATGATTCACTTGTGATACCCTTTGTTTCAGAAGCTCGCTAGATGAAACCTGTCAATACGAGACATTTTTTTTCCAGAAGGTTCGCATCTCTGACTATATGAATTTAACCGGATATGTATGCTTAACTCTATATTCCAGAAAAAGGGATTGATTTTAGAATGTGGGTGAAAATATATGTATTCTTGCAGGTTAAATCATAACTCAAGGAAAAATATCTTAGTTTGGTCATCAATCCATGAGGATGCCCTGTTAATATTTGTCACAACTAGCATTTTGGCTAGGAAATTCTGTCCTCATGTAAACAATAACTATTGTGAGACTTGTGCTAACACATTAGAAGTATACTTTATGGTTCCTAATGGACCATGAAAAGATAGAGTGCAAATCTCTCCATGTAACTCAAGTCTCTCCCAAATCTCTCCAAGTATGTGAAATCTCTCCCAAATCTATGAAATCTCTCCATGTATCTCAAATCTCTCCCAAATCTCCCTATGTAGTTTTTCCTTAGTCAAAAATCAACTCAAGATGAAAGGAGGAAACTTAGAAGGGAAAACCTAGTTACAAACTTTCTCATTTTGGAATTTCCCTTTTTCTTGTTTGGAAACTCCTCTCCGGCTTCAGAATTTCTTTGATCCGGAAGAACCCACCCCCCCCCCCCCCCCATCTTCGGAACCTTCAAAAATGGATTCGAAATTAATGTACTCCGGAAATCTAGCATGCTCCGGAATAATTGGTGGATTAGTGTCTAAGTCCATAACTATATTTGGTATGTACTTGACCCGACTCGGCATTGTCCATTTCGGTTGCATGGCATCGGGACAATTGGATAGACAAGATGAGGAAAAAAGGGATACTAGCGATTTATATTAATATATTATAAGTTCTAATATATTAATATATAATCATATTATTTAATTAGTATTGATCAATGATTAATTTATAATTAATTAAATGATCAAAAAGAACTAATTAAATATGGACTCTTAGATATATATGTGTAGTGGGCCAAGTTCATTTAGGTTGGGCTAAGCTTTCATGGATAGTCCATGGAGCTTTAACCCATGGATCCTATGGAAATGAAAGGTCATGGGTATTAGGGTTTAACCCTAAACCTCCACACTATATAAAGAGTCCAATGGTGCATAAAATTGGGGCTAAGAAAAATGACTAGTTCTTAGTTGTGAGGGCATAACCGATTTTATGAGATGTAAACCAAGTATCCTTTATTCCTTAGTTATTCCAAATGTTCATGGTGTTGTGTGAACCATTTGAGGTGTCACACTTGGGGCACTAGGCTCTTAAGCATCAAGGAATCAAGATACATAAAAAGGTATGTCTTCTAACTTGTTTTATTACCCAAGTATCAAAGATTGTATGCTAGATAGGGTAATACCTTGGAATAATCATATTTGCATGTATAATAGAGAAAACATAGATCCAAGGTATTTAGGGTTGCATGTACACTTAGGAGTGTTAGAATGCTCAAAACCCAACAATAATCACTCCGGACAATCTCGCTTGGAGCTCTCGTGTTCGTCCCGGAAAGTGCCGCCTCGCAGCCTCGGAAGAATTTGGGTCCGGATCAGAACTGACTCCGGAAGATTTCGTAGCTCGGTCCGGACAGGTTGCATTCGCCCTTGACTACGGAAATTCTGAATCAGCTTCAGAAATGGGGACTGTCTTAGGAACTTCCCACCCGACTCCGGAAATTGGAGACTGACTCCGGAAGTGAGGTTTGACTCCGGAATTTAAGGCTTGACTCTGGAACATTGAGTAAAGCTTCGGATCTATCAAGTCAATTCCGGAACTTGATTATATTCTTCGAAACTCACCTAAAAGGGCTTCGGAACTCATGCTTTGACTACGGAATTTGCCCTTAGGCTCCGGATTTCGAACCATGTCATCATTTCATCATTTTAAGATATATTCCTAACACATAAAATGTGAATAAGACAAAAGCCTTTGACTTTATGATGCGACATTTCATCAAGTTCCAAGGTTATCACGGATAAACATGCAATATCCACCAGGTAACCAAGCATATCTTCTCACTCCCTTATCCTCTTTGGGAGCAAACCCATTCTTTATTTTCCACCAAAAGCTTAGTCACGTTTTGTGAACTCCTAAGATGCTCCCAAGAGCATTCAAGCTCCAATCTGATTTCTTCAAAGAAATCTCCGGAATTAATGTGCTCCGGAAATCTAGCATGCTCCGGAATAATCACTCCGGACAATCTCGCTTGGAGCTCTCGTGTTCGTCCCGGAAAGTGCCGCCTCGCAGCCTCGGAAGAATTTGGGTCCGGATCAGAACTGACTCCGGAAGATTTCGCAGCTCAGTCCGGAAAGGTTTCATTCGCCCTTGACTACGGAAATTCTGAATCAGCTCCGGAAATGGGGATTGTCTTTGGAACTTCCCACCCGACTCCGAAAATTGGAGACTGACTCCGGAAGTGAGGTTTGACTCTGGAATTTAAGGTTTGACTCCGGAACATTGAGTAAAGCTTCGGATCTATCAAGTCAATTCCGGAACTTGATTATATTCTTCAGAACACACCTAAAAGGGCTTCAGAACTCATGCTTTGACTCTAGAATTTGCCCTTAGGCTCCGGATTTCGAACCATGTCATCATTTTAAGATATATTCCTAACACATAAAATGTGAACAAGACAAAAGCCTTTGACTTTATGATGCGACATTTCATCAAGTTCCAAGGTTATCACGGATAAACATGCAATATCCACCAGGTAACCAAGCACATCTTCTCACTCCCTTATCCTCTTTGGGAGCAAACCCATTCTTTATTTTCCACCAAAATCTTAGTCACGTTCTGTGAACTCCTAAGATGCTCCCAAGAGCATTCAAGCTCCAATCTGATTTCTTCAAAGAAATCTCCAAAAATTCTTGTAAGTATCCCCTAATTTGCTAAGTGATTCTTCACATTAATATGTTAATATCACCATATTTACACATAAAATTATGTGTTAATATTCTTAGGAAATCCTCAAGTTTAAATAGTTTATCAAACTCTCCAAGGGTTAGAACTTGGAAACTTCTCAACATCTCTTCAAATCACCCACAAAACTAACTCAAGGTGAGCTTCATACCCCTACTTTTTCGAGATTTCTATTGTTTTTGGGGGAGAATACAAGTCAAAGTCTTGTGTAAATCATGATTTATTTGTTTATTGTGTATGCATGCCACCTTACATGTGTTTAGGTATGAGAACTCTTATAAATAGTCCAAAGACTCGAGATTTTGGTTAAGTCTCAAGAGTTTGGATTATATCTCACAAATCACGTTTGGAATCAAGAACTAGTATGTTACCAAGTATAAGTCACGAAATTTTTATAACAACAACTATAAGGATTTGCTTTAATATTTTCTTAAACAAGTTGTTGGACAAAATATTTTGGAAAATGATTAAAGTATGGAAATATTAATATTTTAGATCATTTTTGGCCAAACATAAATACAAGGGTTATCTTGGAATATTATGTCATACTCATGACTTTTTACCAGATTAACAAACTATTTGTGATTGTTTATAAATATTTAATATAAATAATTTTATCAAGGAAAATATACGAAAACAGAGTTTTCATGACAAAAATATTTGCATGTCAAAAACTGTTGTCGTAAAACCTCCAAGAACATAAGTAATGTTCTATATGTCATAAAACAGAAAATGTGTGTAATAACCTGCAGTTATAAATTTACACAAATTATAACTTGACACTTTTTCTCTTGACTAAAATGGCTTATTTTTCAATAAACGAAAAGGAACGAACACGAGCACCCAGTTAACGAGCACAATCAACGATATGGAACGAGAACGATATTTCTATTCAATGAGTACGAATTTCATTATTTATCTAACAAATAATGGATCTTTAACAATTGCTCAAAAGGTTGTTAATATTCTAGTCAGACAAATCTCAAAAGTACCTAAATATAAAAATATTAGTGTACGTCTAAAGTCTTGTAAGGAGTTATAGCCAGAGTCTCCTGGAGGGAGAGCGGGAATTTGTGTATAGATCTATACGGGGTTGACACCCCGCACCTTCGTTGTTCGCTACAACTAGACAGGCCGGTCTAGGGTGACAAATGTCTTTTCCAAAACGAGGGCGCCTGAGAAACGTCAAAACAGGCACTCCGTCAGATTAATATGGTTATAACGACTCACTATAATATGTTATGTTATCTAGAAATTTATGCAAGGAAAAACATCATAAATAAATTTTGGCACGTTGTGTTGACTGTCCTATACATGATAGGTGATGGTCCGCATTTGTTGCATTGACCGTCCTTTTCATCACGTAGAATGTCCACAATTGCCATGTTGATTCTTTCTCCCAACAAGTATAGAGTCTAAATACTGCTATTTACAAATTAAAAAGCGTAGGACTCTATGGAAAACGTTTGTAAACGATTTTGAAAACGATAAACTAACCCACACATATACACAGTGGAAAATAGAACTTACGAACATTTTATAGCAGAAAATATAGGATTTTCCGGAGAAAACGATTTTCTACGATTTCAATAACGATAAACTAGAACGCACACTCAATTTTACTCGATAAGAAGAACAAGATTTTCAACCATATTCTCTTTTTGAAAATAAGGGATTTTCTGGAAATGGTTGACTACTACTATCCAAAAGAACTATTCTCGAACACAGCTCGCCTTTATAAATTTCACTACTTTTCAAAATCATTCCTTAGAAGGATGAACGAAAGTAACGACATGCACACATATATCCATGATTTTCAAAGCAAGGCT
This sequence comes from Lactuca virosa, assembly GCF_052849685.1. Lineage (NCBI taxonomy): Eukaryota > Viridiplantae > Streptophyta > Magnoliopsida > Asterales > Asteraceae > Lactuca > Lactuca virosa. The sequence continues at coordinate 326,212,946 of NC_136430.1, forward strand.
TCAAACGATTTCATAGAAAATATTGGATTTTTTGAAAGTATAATAAGAACGATTCTAAACAAGTGGAAACGATTTTATACAAAAATGTTTATGAACTCACCAACTTTTTAGTTGACGCTTTTCAAAACGACTTGTATTCTCAGGGATCTAGTAAGCAGGTAACAAGGGACGCGAAGCCAGGACTACTTAGCTGTAGTTTCGAATATTCTGCTTATGTCTCTTTTGTGTAATTCGAAGGACAAATACAATATGTAAACAATGTAAGTTTGTTATCTCAATGTATGATGTTTGGATTGCTCTGTTTCATTTATATTCAATTGTTATGATACTGCACAATGTAGTCATCCGCCTCCGGACGTTTCCGCCGTCTGGTCCGGGGTGTGACAATATTATAGATGATAATGGTGTTGTTGCTCTGGTGCAAACTATAAAAGGTAGGAAATCTAAACAGTATGCCAAGTGATGGGACATGTAGAACTTTGTAGTCAAAAAATCTAGAGAGGTTTTCTCCTTTTCACTAAGCTGACTACATGTTGGAATCATTGATTTTCTCTTTGTTCTTGATGTCATTTGAGTTATGATACAAGGATTTAATCGACGAGGCATCGCATGCATCAAAAGTGCTAACTGACAGATGGAAACATGTTGTAGATGAAACAATCCTGGAAAAGGTCGGCTAACTTAAAAAAACAAATCAATTAAAATGGTATGTGAAACGGGAACCCATTCTAGATTTCCACCCCTCAAAATTTTGACTTTTTTCTTATACTATTTGAAATTTTTCAAAAGGAGGTTCGTAGTAAATGAGCTTAAAGTTTCAGTTGAGTACCTTTTCAAAAACAAAATGTTGCAACTTTACTTTTAATAATAGTATGGGCAGCATACTTTAACTTTTACCTACTATAGAAAAATTCTTACAATTATTTACACCACAACACACTCATTTTGTTCATCAATCAATGTGCATTATTCTACCCATGTATGACGTTTTCGTGTGTATTTGTCACATATTTGTTTCTATATGCTTTGTAGGGATCCACTTTCGAGCACCAATGAAGATGTATGATGACGATAAGGGTATAGATCGACTTTTTGAGGTTATTGTTCGTTATTTTTCATTTCATTTTTTAACCCTTTTTTTCCCAAACCCTAATCTCATCATCACTAACTACATCTAAAGAGAGAGCCGCATAGAAGGTCCTTCACACACATACACAACAAGGGGGCTCTCCCCTGTTCATTATTGTTTTTTTCTTTTATACAAATAACTGGAGACGGAGAGGGAGTGGACTCGAAAATGGGAAGAGGTGAAAAAAATTTGTGTTCTTTTCTTTTCTTTTCTATCCTGATATGTTAGCCTTTTACCTTTCTCATGTTTTTCGATTTGATGTGCATTGTTTCTTTCATGGGGGTTTCATTCTATTGGGGTTGTTGGGGATATTCTAAATTTATCATATATAAATTTTAAAGAAGCAAACCTTTGCATTTGGCTGCAAGTCAAATACATCTACAATGTGTTCATTTACATCAACAAAAATATACTGAGAAAAGAAAAAAAAAGTAATATTAAATACTCCGTTGTGAGATTTATGTGAAACTATTGTAGGAGATGAACAAAATAACATAATTGAAATAAAATGTGTTATTTGTTTAACTTAATTGGTAATTGTTGTATCAAGCAATAAGAGGTGCTATTTGTTTTACTTAATTTGCAGTTGTTTTACACCGATTTAAAGAGAGTTCATGTAGCACCATAATATTAGAGAATGGTGTATTAAATAATATTGACATTATTTACAACAATATCAAACTAAATAATATTAAATTCACATGAAACCATGAAACCTTTAATTATCTCTTTATTAAACCTAATTCTTTCATCCAATAGACTTTTAAAAATGGAAATTAAAATTATATATTTTGTTAAAAAACAATTTTTATCACCTCTTTAGTTCATTTGTTAATAATAAACTAGGGAAGAGGCCGTGCGTTGCACGAGTCAAATATTTTGAATTTTTTACGCATAGTAAAAGTGTACTTACATTTGTATACACATAATTGCAAACATCTTTACAAAACATTTCTTATAATAGCAAAGTACTTGTATTTCCTTACATAAAATATGAGTTATGTTATACAACCCTCACACCGATTTCATAGCATCCTATGACCTTTGAAGTAACGGGATCTACAACCGAATCTGCTGAGCCCCTTATAAAAGTTGTTACTTCTTCATGCAAGTCATGGAAAATATCAACAACAAATCTTCAGAATTGGATGCAAACTTTTGTTAGACTTTTAGCTAATGACATTACATCAGCAAGACTAAAGAACAAAAGTATGTTGTATTAGCATGCTACAGTAAATCTGAGGTCCTAATATTTTAATTTTCTGCAAAAAATCTAGCTGACCAAATTGCAATGTGAAATATGCAAAGCCTGACCAAATTAAAATCTACAACTATGGACACATCGAGTACTTTTTGTTTTCGTGTTCGAAGGCTCGAACACAGGTTCTAAGTGTTCGACTTCATGGAGATTAGCAATCCAAATCCAATTTTAACAGGTCTTCCAGTGATTAATGAAATTAGGAGTTCTTTATCTCTAATTATGTCCATATACAACATGTATCAACCCTAAAAACGCCAAACATGGTCCCAGATCCGAACAATACTCTTCCATTTCTTCAAAATCGTTTCGTTCTTGTAGTTAGGGGGTTTTGATAGCAAGCCGATTTGAGAACATGAGGAATTGTATGATACTAACATGTCGTGTTCCATGATTACGAAAATATTTCCAATCAATTTGCTACTTCAAGGAGTTTACAGCACACGTACTTACGTGATGAAAACAGACAAATCAGATACCAAATCACATTGTAAACTTATTTCTATATACTTTCGTATATAATTGCTGCAATTCATGTGATTACTAGGCTTCACCTACAAACAAACACACATAAACATAGATAAGGAGAGGAATAGAGAAATACGGACCAGCAATTCCAACAGACTGCTTGCAAATCTCGAGCGTTTAAGGGGAAACCAACGTCGATTTTCGAAGAACACAAACCTGGATCAGGATTTACTTGGTGATGTGAGAGCTCCTACCATCCATATGATCAAAAACAAAATAAAATTATATCAAATTAATAATCAAAACCAATCAAATTCCTATAATTACAGAAACGGAAGACTGGGGTTTAGGGCTTAAAAAGAGATCAAAAGAGAGGTTCGGGGCTTAAAATCGTCGATCACCTTGAGTGTAGAAAAATCTTTTGGCTTTTGACCGGTCGTTTGTTAGAAATCGAAGCCCTAATCGAACAGACAAGTAAACCCTACCCTTGGAGGGGCGTCGGGACGACGGATAGCTTTTCCGATATTTTGTGCTAGTGATTCCTATACAGACATCGTCGGCCGAAGGCTATGTGTGGAAGGAAAAAAGAGATGCAGCTGTAGAAGGAAGAATGTGGAAGGTCGTAAGAATTAAAGCGGTGAGGATAATTAAAGGGGACGGTACTTGTGTAGGCATCTTATTGGAGATGAAAACGGTGGAGAAGAAGAGTCTGTTGGAGTTATCTGAAATGGGTATTATCTCATAGATAAATGTATTTTGAATGTATAGATTAGTCTTATCTTATTAGTTTGCTTTGGTTTCTGATAAGGTCACATATATATATATATATATATATATATATATATATATATATATATATATATATATATATATATTAATGAAATGATCCGATTTTTGAGTCTTCAATCTTCACTTGTGTCAATTGTTTCATGGTATCAAAGCAGGTTTGAAATATAACCTTGTGCCATGACTAAATCGGGAGAAGAACCCTCTGGAGCGAATGCTTCTCAGAAAATCAAAGCCAACTCGCTGTTTTACCTTGGTCCCCAAGATTGACCAGGGGATTTTATCACGCCGACTAGGCTTCGAGGAGACAATTACGATGACTGGGCTGGTGACATCCAGATGGCCTTGGAAGCACAAAGAAAGTTCGGGTTTCTTGATGGGACGATTACTGAAAGGGTGCCACCTGTTACAGAAGCTGATTGGAATACAATTAATGCAATGTTAGTATCCTAGATTATGAACACAATTGATCCAGAGGTCAAGTGTTCCTTGTCTAAACATCGTGATGCAAAGAAGTTGTGGGAGACTTTGAAATCGCGATATGTTGTGGTCAATGGACCACGAATTCAGCAGCTGAAGTCATTGATCGCCAAGTGTGAACAGGGCAAAAATATGCCAGTTTCTGAGTATTTCGGAAAATTGACTGGATTGTAGGAAGAATTGCATAAACATGAACCTCTTATTGACTGCTCCTGTTGTGATGCATGTACATCCGGATCTAAACATGAAGAAAGAAGAGAAACTGATATGCTTCACAAATTTCTTATGGGGTTGAACACTGACCTTTTCTCCACTCTTCGCACTAGTATCTTGTCACAGGATCCACTTCCATCTCTTGATAAGGCATATCAGCTTGTGATTCAAGATGAGAGGGCGAGGACTGCTCATGTAGTGGTAGAAGATAAACCCGCGGATGTGTTAGGGTTTAGGGTTTGAGCAACTTCAAGCAAAGGAAGAGGAGGTCGTTTAGAGAAGGTGGACAAATCATCCTTGCATTGCTCCCATTGCAAGAGATCTGGTCATGATTCGAGTTCCTGTTTCAAACTGGTCGGATATCCGGAGTGGTGGGAGGACAGAAGTAAAAGTGATGGAGGGAGTAAAGGTGGCGGTCGTTCAGGCGGACGAGGAAGGGGTTCTCATCGGGCCCACTCCATCTCTATTGGACAACAACTTGGGCCTACTCAGAATATTGGGTCAGGCCAGGCGCATACAACAGGAACACCTTTATTGTTCACTGCTGAACAGTGGAAGGCTCTAACAGGTTTAATGAGTACTTCTAAAATTCCTGAAGAAAAATTGAACGGTACGTTTCAAAAACGACTTTGGATTATTGATTTTGGGGCAACCCATCATGTCACTGGTGATGTTGCTTGGTTACATAATACACGACAGGTTCCAAAAACTCTTGTAGGATTGCCTAATGGAAAGAAGGTCATAGCTACTCATGAGGGTAGTGTCAAATTATCTGACAAAATCACACTCAAAAGTGTACTCTTAGTTCCTCGTTTGAATTGTAACTTGATTTCGGTGTCACAATTAAATGATGATATGAGATGTGTTACTCAATTTGATTCTCATATGTGTGCTATACAGGACCTGTCGAGGAAGCTGATTGGAGCGGGTGTTAGACGGGACAGACTGTATTTCTTTGGAAAAGGAGAACCTATTCATCGTGTTGCGGTCAATGGAGCTTCATCAATATTGGAATTGTGGCACAAACGAATGGGTCATACTTCAGAAAAAGTGGTGAAATCCCTCCTTAAGTGATATAAGGGGTAGTTTGAATAAAGCCTGTGAAGTGTGTTTTCGGGATAAACATTCTAGAGATAAATTTTCTTTAAGTAATAATAAAACCAATCGAATTTTTGAGAAAATATATTTTGATTTGTGGGGTCCTTATAAATACCCTTCTAGTTGTGGAGCGCGATATTTCTTAACCTTAGTAGATGATTACACTCGGGGTGTTTGGATTTATCTTATGGTTGATTAAACTGAAGTTTTTCAAACGTTCATGACCTTTGTTGCTATGATTGATAGACAATTTTCTAAAAAGATTAATATTGTTCAAAGTGACAATGGAACTGAATTCAATTGTTTACTGGATTATTTTACTACTAAAGGGATTATTTTTCAAACCTCGTGTATTGGTATACCCCAACAAAATGGTCGTGTTGAAAGAAAACACAAACACCTTTTAAATGTTGGCCGTGCCCTAATGTTTCAAGCTCATTTTCCAGTCACTTTTTGGGGAGAATGTGTGCTCACCGCTTCTCATTTAATCAATCGTACACCATCTCCTCTATTAGATAATAAAACCCCTTTTGAAATTTTATATGGTAACGCTCCGTCCTATTCTACAATCAAAACATTTGGGTGTCTTTGCTTTGCACACAATCAAAAAGCTAAGGGTGATAAATTTGCCAGTCGAAGTCGTAAATGCATGTTTGTGGGATATCCGTTTGGTAAGAAAGGGTGGAAGCTATACGATCTTGATACCAAAACATTCTTTGTTTCAAGAGATGTCAAATTTTTTGAAGACATTTTTCCCTATGTTGACATTAATCTACAAACTCAACCAAACACACCTACACTAAATGAGTTACCTGATTATTTCGAACCGGAGGACATAACTTCCGATCAGTCCACTGTTGAGTCACATCCCACTTCGGAACAGCTCACTCCGGAACAGTCTTCTCTTGGACAACCCATCCCGGAACAACCTCATAATGCATCATCACTGCCATCTCCTACTGCCGCAACTGAAGATCAACTTGGTAGGGGCCATCGTGAAAAATTTCCATCGGTTCTCCTTCGCGACTTCATATCTCATACGCGTACTGTCCCGTCTCGCTCACACCCGACTTCATTAGTTTCCTCAGGTAATCCCTATCCTATAGCTCATTAGATTACTTGTGGTAAATTTTCTCGCAAATATCAGCATTTTTAGCCGCCATTGTTGCTGGTCAAGAACCCCGTTCGTTTAAATTAGCAATGAAATCTGATGTTTGGCAAAAATCAATGCAAGAGGAAATACGAGCACTTCAAGACAATGGTACTTGGACCTTGACAGCTTTACCCCCAGGAAAGAACGCGCTTGGCAGTCAATGGGTCTACAAAATCAAATATCTCTCTACAGGTGAAATTGAGAGGTATAAATCATGACTGGTGGTGTTTGGGAATCATCAAAAGGCAGGAATCGATTATAATGAGACAATTGCACCTGTGGCTAAAATGACCACCGTGCGCGTGTTTCTTGTTGTAGCAGCCGCCAAAAATTTGGAGCTCCATCAAATGGATGTTCATAACGCTTTCTTACACGGTGATTTGACTGAAGAGGTGTACATGCGACTTCCACCCGGATTCAGGTGCTCTAACCCCAATCTTGTGTGTCGATTACGCAAGTCTCTTTATGGGCTCAAACAAGCTCCACGCTGCTGGTTTGCTAAACTTGTTCGATCTCTTAAAGATTATGGTTTCCGCCAATCATATTCAGATTACTCTTTGTTTACCTACACACGGGGCTCTATTCAAATTAATGTCCTGGTTTATGTTGATGTTTTAATTATTTTAGGAAATGACTCTAGTGCCATCATATCTTTCAAAACATATCTTCATAAGTGTTTTCACATGAAAGATCTTGGAGCTTTGAAGTATTTCTTGGGAATTGAAGTGGCAAGAAGCCCCAAAGGGTTATTTCTTTGTCAACGCAAGTACACACTTGATATCATAAAAGAAGTCGGTGTCTTGGGTGCCAAACCTACTGGATTCCCGATGGAACAAAATCACAAACTTGGGCTTGTTGGTGGAGCATTGTTATCTGATCCAGAAGCCTATCGTCGGTTGGTGGGAAGACTTATTTATTTGGCTGTTACACGGCCTGATCTTGGTTATTCGGTTCATATACTTTCCCAGTTTATGCAAGCTCCCCGTACGGAACATTGGAAGGCGGCACTTCGTGTGGTTAAGTATCTCAAAGGAACTCCAGGACGTGGCATACTCTTGAGTTCTGATAGTAAACTAGTTTTAGAAGGATAGTGTGACTCCGATTGGGCTGCTTTCCCTATTACTCGTCGTTCTTTGACCGGATGGATTGTCTATGTTGGGCACTCGCCTATAGCATGGAAAACTAAGAAGCAACATATTGTCCCACGCTCTTCCGCAGAAGCCGAGTATCGATCTATGGCAGCCATTACATGTGAATTTAAATGGCTTAAAAATTTTCTCTTAAGCTTGGGAGTTTGTCATTCCCAACCTATTAAGCTTCATTGTGATAATCAAGCTGCCTTACATTTGGCAGACAATCCTGTCTTTCATGAACGAACAAAACATATTGAAGTCGATTGTCATTTTGTGCGTGATGCGATTACTGATGGACTGGTGTCTCCTACGTATGTGCATACTTTTGAACAATTGGCGGATGTTCTAACCAGGGCTCTTAGAAAAACACAATTTGATCACATTATTGACAAGTTGGCCATTTTTGATCCCCATGCTCCAACTTGAGAGGGGGTGTTGGAGTTATCCCGAATTGGGTATTATCTCATAGATAAATGTATTTTGAATGTATACATTAGTCTTATCTTATTCGTTTGCTTTGGTTTCTGATAAGGTATCACAGATGTATATATATACATATATAGCGATTAATGAAAGGATCAGATTTTTGAGTCTTCAATCTTCACTTGTGTCAATTGTTTCAGAGTCGGACACGTATTGTCCAGCAACCACTATCTCGAAGCACGCCAAAGAAAATTAGACGCAACAAATAAAAAATGGAAAAAAAACCTACTGATCCAAAAAAAACAAAATAAATAAATAAAATAAAATTTGAGGTTGGTCCAACAAAAAAAATACTGTTCCTAAAGGAACACAAAATTAATCTGTATATAAATTATTTTCTATTTATCATATTTAAAAATATGTATCTGTGTCTTTTTAACCGATTACATCCATAAAAACTAATCTATAATAGTGATTATACTGTAAGAAATACAACTTATTGACTTTAATAACATCTTTAATCCCATAAATATTTAATTTCTAAAAGAAATTATTCATATCCGTTGCTTAGCGCATGTAAATGCTTAATATATATATATATATATATATATATATATATATATATATATATATATATATATATATATATATATATATATAGGTTTAGGTATAGGTTCATTTGAGACGCTGATAATTTTGTGAAACAGTAAGATGTAATCTAAAAATAATTTTAAAATGCAAAATAAAAGGAAAAATCCGAAAAAAAAAATTAATTATTATTTTTGACATTTTATTTATCTAAAAAAACAAAAATAAAATAAAAAAAATTTACCTTTTTTTGAAAAACACGTGAAATATTCTAATTTGATTTTTAAAATGTTAGAATATTTTAATATTCTACAATATTTGTCAGATATGTATAATATTCTAATATTCTACTAGAATATTTTACAAATTATTTATTATTATTATTTTTTTATTTTATTTTTTGGAAAATATAAATGAAGATATAATATTTAAAAAAAAATTCGAAAATTTTCGAATATTTTGCATTTTAAAAATGTTTTTTTTATCTACAAAATGAGTGGTTATGATTGCGTCTCCCCGTCTCACAAAATATAGTGGTCTCACATGAACTTAACCTTATATATATATATATATATATATATATATATATATATATATATATATATATATATATATATATATATATATATATGAACTAGGTTCAAATGTTTCTAGTAAATATTGTGTGCCTAAATGCACCAATCACAATTTAGCAAATAATTAAATTACTTATTAAATGAATAAGGTTATTTTTGGGCTTTTGACACATTCAATTAATAGAATTATTTAATTAAATCACTTTAATTAAGGAAACAAAATAATTAGGTTTGACCTAAAAAAATAGGAAATAAATTCTTCACGTTGCATCTATCACCGCCGATGCCGACTCAGGTAACGCTCTCTATTTTCTTACATCGTCTCTTGTTTTCTTGCCTCCCCTACCCTCTCGAATTTGTTCATGATGAGGCTTCGTTCCAGATTCCGTTTCTAAAGTATTACCAGGTAAGACAATTTTAATTTTTGATTTTTGTTAAAAAAAAGCGATGGAATTCAAAACCCTGAATTCTATCCAAACACTTTATTTAAAGGGCTTTAGTCGTACATCACTAACCGTATACCCTCCTCATCTTCCATTCAGTACCCTTAACTCATTGCCATCTCTTCTACTATTTCGCTCTTTTCCCATTAATGTTGGTTGGAGTATTCAAAAGGTCCTTATCAAATTACCTTACCACTGTTGAAGACCCGAAGTCGTAGAAGTCGTATTCCGTATCTCCAGTTCCCGACCACCAAGAAACTGTATTGGTAAGACTCTCACTAATTTTTTTTGAAGAAACTGAAGAACCACACCACGTGTTCGATAAAAATGCATATTTGAAATCTAGGTATTTGTAAATGGAAAACAAAAGATTGTTTATGTGATGTAGTAACTTGTGCTTAACTTGTGAAATTATTTACCTCAATCCTGAAAATAGATTTTAATCCAATTGCTTTTTGATTTTGATTTTGGAACACAATCATCAGTTTTTTAACCAACAGATAAGTGTATATGTTTATGCATTCTGTTTATCCTACTATTTCAATTTCATAGTCTTTTTTCTATTTAGATTGTTAGGTTTTTTTAATGCATCTTAATGTCGATCATTCTGCTAGAATGGAATATCGAATTCTAATTTTTATCAGAATAGAATCTTGAATTCTTTGTCACCTTAAGCAGTGAATTACCGTAACTAATTCTGTCAGAATAAAATTGGTTTCTATTCTTGTTAATTGTCTTGATTCTTATAGAATGACATCCTAAATAATGAAACATTACATTCTTTTAGAATAATATACATTGCAAGTTTATGGATGATTGTTAATGTTGGTTTGTAGAAGTTGTAGTTATATTCTATTTGAATGTATATCACATTCTATTAGAATTTTTTGTTTTATTCTATTTAATACACTAAAAATTTTAATATTTGAAAGTTGATTATGTTTTCCTTGTGAAATTAGGTTTTGAAGAGGTTGTCATTAATGTGGAAAATGAAGAAAACATGGAGAATGATATTGTATTCTAACAGAATGTATTCTGTCAGAATTTATAAATTGTTTCTTAACAATAGTATTCTTTCGGAATAGAGTAGTGTTTTTGTTAGATTTTGATGTTTTTTTTTCTTTTTTAACCATTTTTAGTTTTAATCTTTAAAAATAAATGTAATCCTTAAACCATTATTAGTCATAATTTTTTTAGAATGATTGTAATAATTGTTTATAGTCTTTTTCTTTACTGATGAATGTAAATAGTGATTCTTAAAAAATAAAATATGTATTATTTAGAAAATGTTATTCTTGATAATATGTTGTATAATTCTTTCAGCATGTTTAATATAAAAAGTATATTGAATGAAACAATATTCTGCAAGAATAAAACCGCATATATATTTACTAGTTTATTGTTGACTTTTTGTCATTCTCACAGAGTAAAATCGATTATTATTAAAAGTAATATTAAAATTTAATTAGAATTAATTTAAAAAATCCAGATTTTTTAAAAATCTGGGAATTAATGATCCCTTAAAATCCTAATATTTCCTTTTTTAAAATAGGTTAATTGACAAAAATGCCCTTTTGCTGAAATTTGTGTGATTATATGATACATATTACCCTATTGTAATATCATAGACCATCAGATCATGATTGTTGATTCTATTCATCCGGTGGTCCAGATCTGTACATTCTGACACACAATAGTTAGTAAAAACAAAATAACCTAAGCCATATATATATATATATATATATATATATATATATATATATATATATATATATATATATATATATATATATCTGAAACTACTTGTTAATTTGTTCCGCATTACTAATGGTATCAGAGCCGTGTTCTATTTTTGATAGTTATGTATGATATTTCTGTTTGTTATTTAATTAATTTTTGTTTGAAGAATTTTAAGAAAATTATGAGTTTTGTTAAGAATGATACAGAGACCAGACCAGTGATTGGTTGGATTAGCGTAAGACGTGCAAGTATGGTAAGTCGCGGAGCCGGACCACAATCATCGTTGGGCCGATGCCCTCTCTGTTCATCCTAAATAGAACAAGTAAGTTTTCTTATAAAATCTTTAAACTAAAATTAATTAAATATGAGTAGATTTTCACGCATATTATCTAAAAAATATGATACTGGTAAAAATATCATGAATAAAGAACAAGATTATGATGATAACCATATAAACTCTATTGAAGAAACTATTGATAATATAGAACAAAATTTAAATGATTGGACTATACCTAAAACAAATATAAATACAATTTATAGAATAGGGACTTTTGATTATTTTCAAAGTTACTCAATTAAAATGACTGAACAAACCCTATCCATTGGTCAAGACCAACAAAATATAAATTTGTTATCATCAAGATCTATTTTTGAACATAGACAAAAATATAAATTTCTTCATTTAGGTATTGTTGAAATTGCTATCAAACCTCTTTTTAGAATTGGTGTTGATGCTCCTGTTCTCTTAATATTAAGAGATAAAAGACATACAGATTTTCAAAATTCTATTTTAGCTATGGCAGAAACAAATATCGCAAATGGACCAATTTATTTTAATTGTTATCCAAATTTTTCTGTAGGATTATTTGACAAAAATATTTTAGACACTTTGGTTTTAACTATTGAAACAAAGAATTTAGAATTTAAAAATAACTCTAAACCTTTAGCAATCATTTATCGTGTTTGTTATAAAACCATGACAACTACTTTAGAACCAAAAACCCGTTTGTCAAGTCCAAGAAATGAAACAATTATTTACGAAGCAAATACTAATCATACAAAAGTTCATATGCCTAAACGACTTAAATGGTCAGAAATTACTCAATCATGTAATTGGAATTTACAAAATGTTATTGAACCAAAATCTTTAGATTCTTCAAAACAAATTTCAAATATAATTGAGCATAATGATGGCTCAGTTGATATAAATTTTTCTTCTATAAATTTTTCATCATCTAGATTTTCTACTAATTCTATTCCTGAAATTGGTACTTCTAAATCTTCGTTTTCAAAATCAAAGTCTTTAAATTTAAAAACTGTTGACTATTCTAGTTCTATTCCTAAACCTCTTTATCAAGAAGATCAAACTAGTGATACAAGTTTACCAAGTCCTACTAAATCTGATTTTATTAATGAACTTCAAAATTATAGACAACAATTATGAGTAATAAAGTTCAAATAAATTGTAATTCTTTAAACAGAAATAGAGTTACTGCTATTAAAAGATTAAGAAATTCAATAAAAATATTTAAAAAACTCTTACAAGAAAAGGTATTAGAATTAAAAAATATAAATTTAATAATTAATGATAAGGAACTATTAGAATTAGAACAAGAAATAAATAACATAAAAGCAGTATTAAAAACCTTTAATATACATCTTGATAATTATTTAACAAATTTATCTAAATATACGTGTTAATGAGTTCTAAAAGACAGATTAGTTGTTGTAATAATAATACTTTTTGGAATAATTTATTAAAGACTAGATGGCAAATTATTGCAAGCGTTTCTAAAGAAATAAATAGAATTAAACAACTTAAAGAAGACGAAGAAATTAAATTATCTAATATTGAAAAGGACACATATAATTATAATATTCAAAAGGAAATAATATATTGTTTATCAAAAATGATTAAAAATAAATATATTGTTATTAGTGCTCAACTTAGTATTATTAAAAATATATCTTTCAGATTAAATCAATCAACTTGTTAAAATGAATAATAATATAAATATTTCTAAAATACCTTCATATGTTAATTTTGATTATTTAAAAGAAGAAGAATATTATAAAGATTATAATAATACAAAAAGAATTTGGCATGAAGAAAACTTTTCATATTATATAAGATTTTTACATTTTGGACTTTGGGAAGATTATGTTTTATCAAATCAAATTCACTCTCCGTTTTTTCAGTGGTTCGAATTGATTTATGTTCCTAAACATAATATAGATTATCCTTTTAAAATGCAAACTGTTTTTCCTGTTTCTTCAAAAACATACAAGGATGTTATTACTAATCAAGAAATTATTTCTGAATATCCGCCAAAAAAGGAAATCATTATTGATAATAATTTTATTGCAACTCCTTTAGTTAAAGTTCCAAGTCAGATAACAAATGAAAAATGTTTTCAAAATATTATTTATCAAAATAATTATTCGAATGAAACTCTTTTAACTATTTCAGATCAACTAAATAGGATTGAAGAAAATACTATAAATTTACAGTTATCAAAAGAAAATAAAATTGAAACAAAAAAATTTTATAATAATATAGCAAGCTCTAGTAATGTCAGCTTTATTCCTCATCAAATAAATGGAAATTTTAATCTTGGAAATAAAGATTTAATTGATGAATTAGAAAAAAGACTTACTAATTTTCGTATTTCAAAAAACGTATCTATAAATATGTTAAAAACAAATAATGACTCTTTTGACGAATCTGACGAAAGTAATAATGAAAGTGAATTAAATTTAGATAATCTTACTCAACAATTCATAAATGATAATGATGGTATAAATCAGCTTACAAATGATTTTTCAAGATTAAATAAGATTAATTCTTTTGGTAATAATCCAAAACCAACTATTAAAAATTACTGGAATAGACCTTCTCTTCCTGATGTTCAAATTGAAGAAATAGCTTTTCAATATGATCGTTCAGCTTACGATGGTACCTCTGTTTACGAATGGAATATCGATGGTAACTCTGAACATCAAATTCTTAATATTGTTCAAAAAATGACCATGGCAGCTAATGCTTACAAGTCTCACAATAATACTCAACTTCAAATTGTTAATATTATTATTTCCGGGTTTACTGGTACTCTTAAAGGTTGGTGGGATTTCTATATTACACCAGAAGAAAAGAATTTTATTATGACTGCCAAGAAAACCGTTATAAAACAAGAAAATAATTTACCTATTCAAACTCAAGAGGATGATATGGTTAATACTTTAATTTTTGCTATAATCAAAAACTTTGTAGGAGATCCTACTACTTTTCAAGAAAGAACTTCTGAAATTCTAATGAACTTACATTGTAGAAAATTAACTGATTTCAGATGGTACAAAGATAATTATCTCGTTAAAGTTTTTTCAAGACCTGATTGTAAAGAATCTTATTGGAAAGAACGTTTTATTGCTGGACTTCCAAAACTTTTTGCCGAAAGAATTAGACAAAAATTAAGAGAAAATTTTAATAATACAATTCCTTATCAAAACCTAACTTATGGAGATTTAATTAATTATATTAATAAAGAAGGATTAGCTATTTGTGCTGACCTTAGATTTAAAGAAAAACTTAAAAAGGATAGAATTAATAGTAAAAATGAATTAGGAAATTTTTGTCAACAACATGGTTATCAACCATTAACAGGTCCGTCTACTTCAAAAACCAAAAAATATAATAAAAAATCTTCAAAATATTTCAAGAAAAAGAAAAATTATAAGATTTATAAGAAAAATAAATTTTCAACATCAAAAAACCCTTATAAACAATCTAATAAAAAATCTAAAAGAAAATCAAAAGACATTATTATTTGCCATAAATGTGGTCGTAATGGTCATAATGCTAATAATTGTTATGCAAAAACAAAAATTAATGAATTAAATATTTCGGAAGAATTAAAAGAACAAATTAGAAAAATTATGTTAAATTCTGATTCCGATTCTGATTCTAGTTTTTCCGATTTTCAAGAAAATGATTTAAACATTTTAGAGCAAAATAGTTCAAGTTCGGAAGATTCTGATACATGCGAATGTGTTGGAAAATGTAATTGTAATTATTCAATTAATGTCCTTACAAACAATGACAAAGATCTTTTAAAAAATTTAGATTCCATTAAAGATAAAAATATCCAAGAATTGTTGATAAAACAAATGCTTAATAAGAATGAAAATTCTGTTTCAAATAATACAACAATTTTTAATTTAAAAGACATATATGAAAGATTTTCTGAAACAAAACCCATTTCCATGCAAGAACTTCAGGAAGAATTAAAATCAGTTAAACAAGACATAAAAGAAATTAAAGGCAAAATTATAACTCTTGAAAAGGGAAAAAATATTATTAATTCACAAAATAATGATAATAAAGATGAAAAGGTTATCGAAAGAATTATAAATGATCAAATTTCTCAAAAATGGAATACTCAAATAACTTTAGTAAAGGATAATTTTAAAATGGATATTACTGCTCTAATTGATAGTGGTGCTGATATGAACTGTATACAAGAAGGTATATTTCCCACTCAATTTTATGAAAAAACTTCTTCTAGGCTTACTGGAGCTGAAGGAACCAGTTTAAAAATAAATTATAAAGTTTCCGATGTTCATATTTGTAACAATCAAGATTATTGTTATAAAACTCATTTAATTTTAGTAAAAAATCTTACTTCTCCTTTAATTTTAGGAACACCTTTTATTACTAAATTATATCCTTTTATGGTTCAAGATGATGGAATTATTACTAAAGTTTTTGGAAAAGAAATTATGTTTAAATTTTGTGAACCTCCGTCTTATTCAACTATTAATATTCTTAATTATAAAACAAAACAAGCAAATTACCTTATCAATGAAATTAATGATTTTCGTATACATAATCAATTACAAGATAAGTATATTCAAGACAAAATTATAGCTTTAAAACAAAAATTTGAAAATAATGTTTGCTCAAATATTCCAAACGCCTTTTGGAACAGAAAACAACATATTGTCAAATTACCTTATATTAAAACTTTCAATGAAAAAGATATTCCTTCAAAATCAAGAGCTATTCATATGAATAATGAATTAGAAGCTCATTGTAAAAAAGAAATTCAAGATTTATTGGACAAAAAATTAATTAGACCTTCTAAATCTCCTTGGTCTTGTTCAGCTTTCTATGTTATGAATGCTGCTGAATTAGAAAGAGGATCACCAAGATTAGTTATCAATTATAAACCTTTAAATAAAGTTTTAGAATGGATTAGATATCCTATTCCTAATAAAAGAGATTTATTGAAAAAACTTTATGATTCAAAAATATTTTCAAAATTCGATATGAAATCTGGTTTTTGGCAAATTCAAATTCATGAAGAAGATAAATACAAAACAGGTTTTAATGTTCCTTTTGGACATTATGAGTGGAACGTTATGCCCTTTGGTTTAAAGAATGCTCCTTCTGAATTTCAAAACGTTATGAATGATATTATCATTCCTATAAATAGTTTTTCAATTGTTTATATTGATGATGTTCTTATTTTTTCAAAATCTATTGATCAACATTTCAAACATTTAAATCAGTTTTATGATTTAATTTATAAAAATGGCTTAGCTGTTTCAGCTAAGAAAATGCATTTATTTCAAAATGAAATTAGATTTTTAGGACATAACATTGTTAATAATACTATTAAACCTATTATAAGAAGTTTAGAATTTTCTAATAAATTTCCTGATGAAATTATAGATAAAAAACAACTTCAACGGTTTCTAGGATGTTTAAATTATATTCATGATTTTTTCAAAGATTTAGGAACTCTTTGCAAACCTCTTTATAATAGATTAAAAAACAATCCAGAACCTTGGACTCAAGAACATACTAATATTGTTAAACTTATAAAACAAAAAATTCCTTCTTTACCTTGTTTAAATTTACCACATCCTCATGCTAATATCATAGTCGAAACTGATGCTAGTGATATTGGATTTGGAGGTATTTTAAAACAAAAATTATCAAATTCTTCTGAAGAACAATTGGTTCGTTTTTATTCAGGTGCTTGGAATAATACTCAAAAGAATTATTCAACTGTTAAAAAGGAGATTTTAAGTATTGTTTTATGTATTACTAAATTTGAAGATGATTTATTTATGAAATTTTTTTTATTAAGAATTGATTGTCAATCTGCAAAATCAATTTTAGAAAAAGATGTTAAAAATATTATTTCTAAACAAATTTTTGCTAGATAGCAAGCATTGTTGGGCAATTTTGATTTCGATATTGAATTTATAAGAGGAGAAAGCAATTCATTACCAGATATTCTTTCTCGTGAATTTTTGCAGGGAAAATGAGTTCATCGTCTTCCTCCAAGATTGAAGACAAGAAACCAGTTAATCAAAAGCTTGTTCCTTTCTCAAGTCAAAATCGTTTTTCCCCATTAACTCCAATTGCAAAAAATTCTCAACTTTATTCAAACATGCTACAATCAAAACTAGCTACTCCAAACATTTCTCCAGTTCAATCAATTAGCCCTTTTTCAAAACCTATTCCTTCTGAAACACAAATTTCAACAAATCCTAAACCTACAAATAAAGCCCCTTATGTTCTCAATCCAAATCTCTTGAAAATCCAAATACTTGAAGATTCTCAAATTCTTAAGCTTAATCAAGGTTTTCATGTTCTTACTAAACACCTCTTTGGTCGAGGAAAAACCTTTCATGAAAACTCTTACAAATCTCGAGAATATTATCAAACCATTCTACAAGAATCTGGATCTGTTCAGATTGATCACCGTTCTAATAATAAGGAAGGATCTATTGATTTTAGCAAAGCCCGAATTCTTAAAATCATTTCTCCAGAAAATTGGTCATCCAATCTTTCCTTAGAAAAAACCCTTTATCAATTCCCTGCTTATCCAAGATATTCATATTATGATTACCAAGAAGCTTGGACTAAAGCATTTTTTCTTCGAAACTATTCTCATTCATGGTTCATTTTCTTTGATAAAAATTTCAACTGTGAATACCCCAAATGGTTTGTCAATTGGTATCGTTATATGGGACTTGTTCCTATTTGTTTACCCACTGAAATTCTCAAAGGATTTTCTAAATTCAAAGAACTATTTATTCAACAAATCCCAGAATTTGAATATTTGTTACAGTTCACCATGTTATTCAAAGTTCCATGGATCATGTCCTGGACATTCTCTTATCAAGAAGCAACAGACTTAAATCCCCCTTGGCTCAATAGACAATTTCGTCTAAAATGGTGGGATAAAGTCACAATTTCTCAAGCAAACGAGCAGGCTGTTTTCAATCATTATCAATCAATGTATAATCAAAAGCCAGAAATTGAAGCGAATCTTATCAAGAGTCTATCTTCTCCAGATGCTAATCTTATTAGCAAAATTCGTGCCGCTGCAAATTCTTCCCCTGAAGATCTACAACAATTACTTCAAGAAATTCGCAATTCTCCAACTAATTCAGAAAATTCTCCCACGTCTGTCAAAAATAATTTTCAAGATGCTCAAGATCCTTTTGATGATCCATTTGTAGATTAATTAAATTTTTAATTTTGGTGTTATACCTTCAATGTAAGGTATTCTTTCATTTCGTATTTCACCCTCCACCCTTGGTGTCATACCTTTTTAGGTATTTTGCAAAAGTGTTTGTTATTCAAGGGGGGTAGTACGTGTTATCAAATTGTGTTATCAAATTGACGTGTTATCAAATTGTGTTAGTATTTATTCAACTGTTATCAAATTTATACACTGTGTGAGTACATCAATTATCAAAAATATTATCAAATCTTCTGCAGAGATAAGATGCTAAATTATTACACGAAAACAAACAACTTTTACAAAGATGAAAGAAGATGCTCCATTATCGCAAAAGAAGATTTTCCATTATCAAAAAATGACAAAATATGATGCCAATTTGTCAAAAGCTTTAGAGTTTTGTCTGCCACATCTACACTCCGACAAATGCAAGTTGATTCAATAATTCTCAAGATTGATCCGGTAATCCTTCGGTTTCCCGTTTCAAGATATTTCAAGACTCCAAGACTCCTATATATTGAGGAGATATGTTTTAATTAGAATCATCTCTAGGTTCACTAAAAATTTCTCTCATTTAATTTCTCTCAAATGTTTAGTTCATGTCTAAGAAAAGTGTTCTCCTATCTACTTCTAGATGTTCAAAATCTTTAGATTTTCAAATCATACTTGCTCCAGACGGATGCTCTGATTGTAATTTAGAAGAAGGTAATATATAAAGAATTTTATTCAATTGTTGTATTATCTCTATGACAATCTCATTTCGAGTTATTCTAACTATTAATTCTACAAAATTTGAAATTTTTGTTAAAATAATACTCGCATTTAATAATAATCAAGTTAATCAAATCCATGCTTGAAATATTTAAATAACTTTTGTTCTTTTATTATTCATCATGTCTGATTCAAAGATACAAGCTAATCGTCATTATTATTGTAATCAATTAAAAGCTTTACAAGTTCTAATCAATAATCATAAGTTTATAAGCAAAGATAGAAAACAGTTTTATAAAATAATGTATGATTTTTATCATCAAAAAATATCTGAAACTACTTGTTAATTTGTTCCGCATTACTAATGGTATCAGAGCCGTGTTCTATTTTTGATAGTTATGTATGATATTTCTGTTTGTTATTTAATTAATTTTTGTTTGAAGAATTTTAAAAATTGGTCATCCAATCTTTCCTTAGAAAAACCCCTTTATCAATTCCCTGCTTATCCAAGATATTCATATTATGATTACCAAGAAGCTTGGACTAAAGCATTTTTTCTTCGAAACTATTCTCATTCATGGTTCATTTTCTTTGATAAAAATTTCAACTGTGAATACCCCAAATGGTTTGTCAATTGGTATCGTTATATGGGACTTGTTCCTATTTGTTTACCCACTGAAATTCTCAAAGGATTTTCTAAATTCAAAGAACTATTTATTCAACAAATCCCAGAATTTGAATATTTGTTACAGTTCACCATGTTATTCAAAGTTCCATGGATCATGTCCTGGACATTCTCTTATCAAGAAGCAACAGACTTAAATCCCCCTTGGCTCAATAGACAATTTCGTCTAAAATGGTGGGATAAAGTCACAATTTCTCAAGCAAACGAGCAGGCTGTTTTCAATCATTATCAATCAATGTATAATCAAAAGCCAGAAATTGAAGCGAATCTTATCAAGAGTCTATCTTCTCCAGATGCTAATCTATATAACGGACAAAGACACACACAAGGGATATTGGGTTATGTATTTCTCATTTGTGGCCTGCTTTGAATTTCTTAAATGGGGCTGATGTACATACCTTATTGGGCTACAAAACACATGCATGAAACAAATCTAAAGGAGTATTTATTGTATTTTATTTTTATTTTTAATTTGAACTAGCAAAGAACTCGCGGCTACGCTGCTTTTGGGGTAATATGGGGAAAATTGTTAAACTTTAAAAAATACGTGCTGAAAGTGTAAATCACCGCAAATAGGAGAGAAAGTCGACAACCTCTAAAATTAGATGTCCAAAGTGTACGACAACCAAAAGAAGGGACACTGGTGGAGAAAATCCAAAAATATTGTGGCAATAATGTGAAAGTTGTCAAAGTTGAGAAAATATGGTGGCAAAATTCTAAAGGATGTTTTTTGTGTTTTTTATGTCAAAAGTTTAAAAGTTTTGACTATAAGGACGAAAAGTGTCAAATTCATTAAAGATTTGTGGCAAAAACACCAAAATATAAAACTTTTCACTGCAAGGACGAAAAGTGTCAAAGTTATTAAAGATTTGTGGCAAAACCCTAAAAGCACAAAAACTTAATCAAAACACAAAATTATAAAAGTTTTCACTTTAAGGACTAAAAATGTCAAATTCACTAAACATTTATGGCAAAAACCTAAAGACATAAAAGTTACTATTGCTAACTTCCTTTAGATTTGATATATATATAGAATTATTCTTAGACGTACTATATTATAGTAATAATATATATTAGCAGCAAATGGCTTAGGAACAGTATAATATTCGTATTTCACAATTTGGCCACGTTACTTAGCTATTTTTGTATGTTTCTTTCTTTTCATTTTCAAAGTTTCAATTGTCAGTCTTTTTTTTTTTTTCATTTCTACTTTGCTATTTTTTCTATTAGACCTTATTTTCACTTTTGTTCTTCATTCCCGTTTCAGAAAATGTGCTGATGAACATAATTTTTCCACTATAACAGTTTTAACATAAATCTTTTAGATATTGGCACACTTAGTGCTTACAATTTTGCAATTTACATAAAAGGCTCCTGTGAGGTTTTTTAACAGAAACAATCATTATGTTTAATATATTCGTATGTTGACAGTTTTGACCTCTGTGTAGCAAATAAAAAACAAAAATTGCTCTCGTAATGTACAGAGAAGGTCCTTATGAATTATTTTTACAAAAATTATCTTTATATTAAAAAAAATTACAAAGTCCTTACCTGTGTCCCCACGGAGTGGGGAGGAAGTAATTTCTAATCGAACATAATAAGACAAGTATTAAATTTTTTGGGTTTATATCTATTCAAGTAACGGATGAAACAAATTGGTTGTAGGAATTTTTTTTTGTTAATGAAGTTTATGTTTATATATAAGTAACTAGGGAAGAATCCCCCGTGTTGCGGGGGTTGAAGAACAAATTGGTTGTAGGAATTTTTTTTTGTTAATGAAGTTTATGTTTATATATAAGTAACTAGGGAAGAATCCCCCGTGTTGCGGGGGTTGAAGATCTTATTACTGTTACTATCTATTTATTTATGTATGGATGAGGATTTCATTAATGTACAAGAAAAAAAACACAACGATCTTCTCATATAAACAACAAAAAGAAACTAAGGAAACCTAATTCCTTGTATATTCAAAACACGTATATACCCATTGTTATTTACAAATCTGACCACATTTAGATGTAGAAACATCCATTCGAATCACAACTTTTCCAGTGTAACCAACTTGACCAATGGTTGTTTTAGGGAACTCAAGCCCTTCCTTTTTTTCTTAAACTATTATGAGCGAATCCACCTTCATCACCAACATTTGTTGCATCTTGACCATATTTCTTCTTAATAAGAGACTGTGAGTGTGAGTATAAACATAAGTAAAGATTAATGTGCAATTCAGAATAGGGTTGATGGAGAAACATGTTTAAAAATATTTACCTTTAAGTTATGGTATACTTCAACACCCATTTTCATGGCTTCCTTAAAACTTGAATAATTATGAGGCGCTCTTTTTATATAAAAGTAGTTAGTTAGGTTTGTTTTTGCGTTTTCGATTACACATTTTTTTTTTCATTTGAACCTAATATGTATGTATGTATGTATGTATGTATGTATATATATATATATATATATATATATATATATATATATATAGTGCTAGGTTAATGTGTTTATTACATTTATTATGTATATTATAACTAGATTATAACCCGCGTTAAACGCGGGGAAACGCATAAAAAAGTACAAATCGTTGAAGGATATATTTGTAGACAACTTTTTATGTTAAAAAGTATTAGATGCATTAATGGGTTTAAATGAATTTATTCAATTCTTCAGTACATATATTAAACAAAATTAATATCATAAAACAAAATAAGAGATGAGTTGAAAATTAAAAAAATTAACGCTATCTTTTGATATCTTTTCCATCAGCCACTGATTACCACGGTGAATAACATCTTTAACATGACAGTCAAACAATACAAAAGAAGCAAACCTAGTTTCATATTGAAAACGAATTACGACCCTCACCCTAAAAATTATAAAATGACACTTTAACGGACAATGAATAAAATTGGAAACATTCGAATATAGATTAATGTCACAAGAACTTTACAAATATAAAATTATGAACTTACTTGCTATAAACATCAGAAACTCCACCACAACCATCACAAGTAAATGGTTCAACATTAGTATCATCATCATTCTTACTTAATTTTTTTGAAGAGTCACGACAATAAAAAAATATCAGCCTTCGTCTAAATCAAAACCGATGACAATAGTAATGATGGACATACCAATTTCCAATTACATAATTTTTTTAAAAAATATATAAAAAAATTTCATATATATATATATATATATATATATATATATATATATATATATATATATATATTCATTGTGTTATGCGCCATAAATTTATAAAATTAATGGAAAAATATTAATACTGTTAAGTATACTTCATTGTAATCTGGAATATCATCAATGTTCTTGATTGGAAAACGGAGGTAGTAATCCTCTGTCTTAGCCACAACAGTATCGGTGTTAAGCTGTGTAGTACTAATGGAAGAGTTAACATTCAAATTCATATCAACAATACTACATATAAGAAGAAAAAAATGAAGAAGTTAAACAATATAAATAATTAATGATTAAGAATAAGGAAAAACAAACATTAAGCTATTACTTAATTATAAAAGACATACGCTTTTTTGAATTCTGAAATGTGAGACATGTCGTCATTAATATGCAATCTCGACCCAAACAAACAGTTACCCACTTGAGGCTGACCTGGAAATAACAATTAAAGTTATAAATTAATTTATCTTATAAATAAAATATTAATGTAACGACATGGACATTTATAATAAAAAAATATTCTTACCACCCCAAGTTTTGAGCTTTTCCACACATAGGAGGATGATAACACCTGTATTATCATTTTGATGCAAACACATCATTTTACAACAAGTATGTATAATAAGGCAATATCAAAAGTACATTGCTTTTTTTTTACCTTTGGACAAAAAAGCATATGCTGATTGAGAAACACAGACACAAACATATATTAAATAAATATATGAATCATTCCAAAAAAGTTGTTTTTATTGCAAGGGTAAATAAGTTATTTTGAAGAAATAATATATGTAGACACAAAACCTTTCGGGAAGGTACTCCACTTTTACTTTTCTTTATTTCTATTTTCATCCGATCCAAGTATCAAATCCAAAGACAAAACTAATTAAACTGAATTGTACATCATCAAATACAAACACATAATCCAATCCAAACACACACACACACACACACACTGAAACACAAACAGACACACACAACAAGGGTAAATAGGTTATTTTACAACAAGTATGTATAATACGACAATATCAAAATTACATTTGCTTTTTTTATATTTGGACAAAAATGCATATGCTGATTGAGAAACACTGATACAAACATATATTAAAGAATATACGAATCATTCCAATTAAAAGTAGTTTATACAGCAAGCCTAAATAAGTCATTTTGAAAAAATAACATATTTAGACACTAAAACCTTCGGGAAGGTACTCCATTTGTACTTTTCTTTATTTATTTTTTTATCCAATCCAATTAACACATAACTAATTAAAATGAATTTTACTTCATCCAATCCACACACACACACACACGCAAACACACACACACACACACAGAGAATAGAAAATCCGTTTATCAAAAACCCACTAATAAGCCATTGATACATATACCGAACACATAAAATATAATCAGATGTAAGAAATTAATCAGTAAATAAAAAAAATTGCTAACCTTATAAAGCTGGTATTCGAACGTGATGTTGCAAAGTCCAAATTTCACGAAATTGTGATAACAACTGAATGAGATTATACTTATACATAATTTTGAACAACGATTTTGGAAAGGATATGAAGAAATTAATATTGTGATTCATATCATACTATTTTGAATTCTTTGATTTCAAATTCTATAATTATGAAAGGTATATACAAATTACTTGATTTAAAAAAGGAAGGAACCATATTTATGTTTTGACAATTATGTTCACATTTATTTCACTTCAATACATTCCAATTAAAATTTCAGTCACCATTAATAAGTTTTTAACTTTCCAAACGTAGTCAACTTAATTTAGTTAATATTAATTTACCTTTTTTATGATGACATCATCAAAATGATCCAATGGTTGAAATTAATCAAGGAAACACAATGAATGACCTTGATTGTTGAAGGTGATGTCATCAAGTTTCTCTTTTAATATATATAGACACTAAACCCTTCGGGAAGGTACTCCATTTTTACTTTTCTTTATTTATTTTTTCATCCAATCCAAACACATAATCCAATCCAATTAACACAGAACTAATTAAACTGAATTTTACTTCATCCAATCCAAACATAGAATCCAATCCAAACACGCACACAAACAGACACACATACACATAGAGAGAAAGAGAGTGAGAGAGAGAGAGAGAGAATAGAAAATCCACTTATCAAAAACCCACTAATAAGCCATTGACACATATACCGAACACATAAACTATAATCAGATGTAAGAAATTAATCAGTAAATCATAAAAAAAAATTGCTAACCTTATGAAGCTGGTATTCGAACATGATGCTGCAAAGTCCGGATTTCACGAAATTATGATAACAACTGAATGAGATTATACTTATACTTAATTTTGAACAACGATTTTGGAAAGGATATGAAGAAATTAATACTGCGATTCATATCATACTATTTTGAATTCTTTGATTTTAAATTGCGATATCTCCAGAAAAGTCCCGATATTTTGGGCAAAATTTTAATAAAGTCCTAAATTTTATTTTTTGAATAAAAAAGTCTTGACATTTTCACATTTTGAATAAAAAAGCCCAAGAAACCGGCTAATTTATTCACTTTAGCCCTTTTGACCTGTTCAGCAGGTCATGAGACCAAATTGTTAATTTTTAGAAATTAATGAGACTTTTTGCAGATTTCGTCAAAATTTTTATATAATGTATAAACATATTTTTTACATATCTATATCTATTTTTACGTATTTGTGTATTTTTTATGTTTTTATATGTATATATTTATGTATTTTAAATATATAAACGTATTTTTTACTTATTTATATGTATTTTTAACCATTTTACATATTTTTTTTATGTATTTTTATGTGTTTTTTATGTATTATGTATTTATATGTAATTCTATGTATTTTTACGTATTTATGTACTTTTTAAAGCTTTTTATATAGATGTTTATGTATTTTAAATGTACAAACGTATTTTTTACGTATTTATATCTATTTTTAAGTATTTTACATATTTTTTTTGTATTACGTATTTATGTATTTTTTAAGTATATAGATGTTTTTCTATATTTATGTATTTTAAATGTATAGACGTATTGTTTTACGTATTTATATGTATTTTTTGAAGTATTTTTTGTGTGTTTTTATGTATTATTTATTTATATGTATTTTTACGTAGTTATGTATTTTTTTAGTTTTCATATGTAGATGTTGATGTGTTTTTATGTATATTAAATGATTAATTGTATTATTTTTACGTGATTAAACATTTAATATACATAAAAATACATAAAAATCTATATAAGAAAACTAAAAAATTACATAAATACGCAAAAATATATATAAATACATAATACATAAAAAACACATAAAAACACACAAAAAATATGTAAAATACCTAAAAAATTCATATAAATACGTAAAACAATACGTTTATACATTTAAAATCATAAATATACAAAAACATCTATATAAAAAACTTTTAAAAAATACATAAATACGTAATATATAAAAAAATATGTAAAATACTTAAAAGTAGATATAAATACGTAAAAAATACGTTTATACACCTAAAATACATAAACATCTATATAAAAAGCTTAAAAAATACATAAATACGTAAAAATATATAAAAATACATAATACATAAAAAATAACACATAAAAATACATAAAAAGAATATGTAAAATGGTTAAAAATACATATAAATAAGTAAAAAAAAGTATGTTTATACATTTAAAATACATAAAAATACGTAAATATATACATATAAAAACATAAAAAATACAAAAATATGTAAAAATAGATATAGATATGTAAAAAATTTGTTTATACATTATATAAAAATATTGAAGAAATCTGCAAAAAAGTCATATTATTTTCGAAAAATTAACAATTTGGTCTCATGACCTGCTGAACAGGTAAAAAAGGGTTAAAGTGAATAAATTAGCCGGTTTCTTGGGCTTTTTTATTCAAAAGGTGAAAATGTCAGGACTTTTTTATTCAAAAAATAAAATTTAGGACTTTATTAAAAATTTGCCCAAAATATTAGGACTTTTCTGGAGATATCATTTTAAATTCTATAATTATGAAAGGTATATACAAATTACTTGATTTTAAAAAGGAGTGAACCATATTTAGGTTTTGACAAGGGTTAATGTCATAAAAACCCTCAAGTTTTCAAAGTTTTGTCGGTTTTGCCCAAAGTTGAATTTTATGTCCGTTTTTACCCTAACATTTTCGAAAAAATGTTCGGTTTTACCCTTTTACCGGTGATAACAGGTTTTCCAGGTTACCATTATATTAAATTCGCAAAAAGCCCTTATGTTTACCATTTTTTTGCGTTTTTACCCTTAAGTTTATAATTTTTTTACACTTTTACCCTAAGTATTTTTTTTCATAATATACGTATTCATGCAGAAAAATCGTATTTATATATGAAAAAATGTTTAATTAAATATTGTATTTTTTTTAATGTTATATATATATATATATATATATATATATATTTGTTTGTGTGTGTGTGTGTGTGTTTTTACAAGGTTATATAATTTAAAAAGATAAATAATATTTTTAGAATTATGAATACGTGTTTTATAGATATAGTTTTTAGAAGTATAAATACATATTTTTACATTTTTATATATTAATATGTATCTATACTTCTAAAAATATATTTATACTTAAAAAAAAACATATATCAAAATACATATTTACACTTCTAAATATATATATATATATATATATATATATATATATATATATACTTATATAAACATGTTTATGATTGAACAAGTTTTTTTATTGATATGTATATTTTTAAATACATAAAAAACGTATTTGTAGTTCTAGAAACATATTAATTTGTTTTTTTTACATCTTAAATGGTTTATCCAAGAAAAAAACCTATACACACACACACACACACACACACACATATATATATATATATATATATATATATATATATATATATATATATATAAAGAAATAACATTAAAAAATGTAAATACAATATTTAATTAAATTTTTTTCGTATATAAATATGATTTTTCTGCATGAATACGTATAATATGAAAAAAAATACATAAGGTAAAAGTGTAAAAAAATTATAAACTTAAGGTTAAAAACGTAAAAAAACTGTAAACTTAAGGGTTTTTTGCGAAGTTAATATGATGATAACCTGTTATCACCGGTAAAAGGGTAAAACCGAGCATTTTTTAGAAAATGTTAGGGTAAAAACGGACATAAAATTCAACTTTGGGCAAAACCGACAAAACCCTGAAAATTTGAGGGGTTTTATGACATTAGCCCTTTTGACAATTATGTTGACATTTATTTCACTTCAATAAATTCCAATTAAAAATTTTAGTCACCATTAATAAATTTTCAACTTTTCAAACGTAGTCAACTTAATTTAGTTAATATTAATTTTATTTTATTTTATGATGACATCATCAAAATGATCCAACAGTTGAAATTAATTAAGGAGATACGATGAATGACCCTGATTGTTGAAGGTGATGTCATCAAGTTTCTCTTTTAATATATATAAAGATGCACCAATATGAATTTAGTAAAATTAATTAAATAAAGATAGATATTAATTGATTTTCATAATTGTATGTATATTAAATGATATCCATAATTATAATTCTCTTTTTATGGAAACTAATTAAATTTGTCATTAATGTCAGCAATAACATTCTTTTAGATTGAATTCGCGTCTAGGTTTTTATGTATGAGTTTGTGTTTTGTTTCAGGACTCACTCACTTAAAATAGAATAAAGTTGCATGTAATATGAAGAATGATAGTGTATTATACTAGAATACACTATTATTTTTGCTAGAATATACTCTCATTCTTGTAGATATGAATTCATTCTGAAAGAATATTATTATTGACATTAATGACAAATTTAATTAGTTTTCATAAAAAAATATATAAGTATGGATATCATTTAATATACATATAATTATGAAAATCATTTAATATCTATCTTTATTTGATTAAATAATAATTTAATATTTACTGAATTCTTATTGGTGTATTCTAGCAGATAATACATGTAAGAAACATTTGAACCTACCTCTCTCTCTCTCTCTCTCTCTCTCTCTATATATATATATATATATATATATATATATATATATATATATATATATGTATAATAGGTTCAATAGAAAAAACATAATTAAAGTTTTTTTAGAAAGAGAAAACATAATTAGGGTTAATGGTGACTACCAATGATAAAAAGGACACATTTCTATTTCATTATTCATATGTAATGTATTTTAGAAGTTATTTAAATTAAAAAATTCATCTCTAATTAGTCTATTGTTTTTTTATTAGAAAAATTAACATAAATAAAAGAAATATAGTTATCCTTCACGTTTATATCTCATTCCCTCCTCTATTTTTAGTTTTTTACCATCGTGTTGCATCCTCTACTTCTCTTTCTCACTCCTACTTCACCAAATACATAACACTCATTGATGGATTGTTGCTTCATAAAATATCTTCCTCCCCAAAATATGATGACGACCCCACCGTCTTTACCATCTCTCACCATCTCTTGGCCGGATATGAAAGACGAAGCATGTTGTCTCAAGCTGACCACCGGTCGCCCCAATCGTCGCTGACCTCCATTATTAAGCGATTGGTAGTAGATCGACGGTGTCATAAGGTTTCTGATGACTTTTTGAGGTAGATCGACGACGTCAAAAGGTTTCTGGTGGCTTTGAATGCATATTGACAACTTCAGGCGGTGTCCGATGGTTTTAATGTGCATATATGATATTTTCAAACCTAGATAGAGAGATTTGTTGTCGGGATCAAGATGTTTTATATAACAGATCAAAGTGTTCCATTTGTTCGGGATCTGATCCACAAAAGCGAACAAGACCAAGCAAAGCATGGCAATCCCGATCTCCGTCTGTTCGTGTGTAGAAAAATTCTTTCTCAAAAGAACTAAACAGATCGCAAAAATCGCAAGTTGACTCGAAACAGATATTATCTCCACCAATTGAACCTTCTTAATGAATGACTTATTGAGGACCATGAAGAACAGTTAAAACAAATTTATACATATCAACATTTTCGTCGGTGTTTCAGAGTATCTTCATCTCGGAAAAGTACCCACAAGGATTCCTAAAGTAACTCGTTTAATCGATTCGAGGAAAATATAATAGATTCTTAGAAATCCAAATACCTTTTGGACAAATAGTGCTTCTGCATCTTCTTTTTCATCAACTGATGCGATGATACTGCCTCCACTTATGTGATAATCCACTCCTTTGGCGATTTGAGAGAGCATGTATTTGGGTAGACCTCTTAGATTTTCAAAAAAGAGGGCATAAAATTGATAGCCATTTGGAATTTGATGTGTTGATGCATGTCTATTGGCCTCGTTTTTCGGGACTCCAAGTTATCTTCACTAGTGATTGATACCAATGCATATCTTGATCTTCTTGATGAACTTCTTTGTATTGAAGTAGATTCCCGAATGATATTTTGAAAGAAAGGAACAGAAACAATTGCCTCCTCATATCTCCAACTGTTCTTTTTAAGAGGGTTTTCTAACATATCCTTGTAATCAATCTCCTTTTGTGTGTGTATTTTCTAACATCTCCCTAATCTACAAGTTTGGTTTAATTTTTCACACATGGAATGTGTTTTCTGGAATAGTAATTAGGTGATTCTCAGTGATTCTATGATGTAAATCACAAGGTTTGACATCAAATAGTAAGTGCTTGAATTGATATTGCAGGTTTGCCAACGATATTATTTTCCAGTTTGGAGGTTTGATTTTGAAGATAATGTTGGTATAAGATTTGGGTCTAATTTGATTTTGAATTAATATAGATATAAAACATGGTATTTGTAAATCTTTTCAATAAGGGTAGTATGGTCATTTCATTTGTATTAAGGACTAAACTAGTAACAAAAATAAATGTTTAGGATGGTTCGACTATAGTAAAAAAACGATAAGGACTAAACTAACAAATTTACCCAAATCACATGGACCATTTCAGTAATTTGCTCTGAAATAATTATAGTGACATGTTGTCATGCTTTTATTGATTCTAGTATTTATTGTCCTAATTATCTATTTTCTATTGAACCCTCCCATATATATATATATATATATATATATATATATATATATATATATATATATATATATTATGTTCATGGTTGGACTTCTAGATTCTTGACCCTTTATGTCGACGTATATTTTCCCTTCATGACCATCGTCTTGTTAAAACTACTGGCAGAGCCACGTGAGGGCCATCATAGGCCCATGCACACCCTCATTTTTTTCATTTTTTTAAGTAGCCCAACCCACCCTCTTTCAAACCTATTAAGTTAATCGTAAAACCCAATGTCCCTTTCACTCAATTCAACGCCAAATCAAAACCTAGAACTTGTGCATTCAGACTCCAGCGTCTTCTAAGTTCTAATCTTCTATTTTCTTAATCGAAGTTGATTGCAGGAGTTTGAAGTCGTGCATCCAGAATTCTGGATAACTCGATCAATCCTCACTAAGTAAGTTATAATTTCTCCTTATTTGATTGTTTTGGTCTCATGCTTCAATATAATGGTTTTATTTTTGATATGCCTCTTTTTTTTGACATATCATGTCCTGGTTTTATCTTATGCATTCAAATTGTTCTACATATGGTCCTTTAGGATTGTATTGAACTCTTTATGGAACCATATGGTTGATTTTGATTAGTTAAAATTAGTGTTGTAAGAGGTTATGAAATCGATCTCAATTTGATCATTCTTATTACTATCATTTGTTGTTGCTCTCATAAGTTAGATGCTTCAATAAAAGAAATATTTTGAGTAGTTTACCTTAAACAACTGCATCAATTAGGGTTGCATCGAATGCCAAAAACTCATATCCTGATTTAGATAACATTTCTTAGATAATTGTAGCTTGTGATATGCATTGTTCATTTTTCTGCTTTTTCTAAAAAAGATAAACAATATTGAAAAAGACTTATATGTTTCATTGTTCTTTTTTTTTTGTTTTTCTCCTTTTTTTGTTTATACTTTTTACTCTGATTCTAATTTCTTTGATGGTAGGTAGTTAGGATTTGGTTATTGTGTTTATTATAAGAAGCAATTTTATACTTTGTAGTTTGCAGATGTTTGATAATATATATTTGTTTTCTAATTAATTTTTGAAGAACATTGTTAGACGTATATATGTATATGTACCATATTTAGTTTGTATTCTTCCTATGTATTTGGTTTTGCAGGCCTGTATTGTTCTTTGGCCCATTGTACTCTTTATAGCCCTTTTTTGTATTTTGTGGTATTTAAGATACGTGAGAGGCACAATGTCGATTCATGTGAAATATTGGTGATAACATGGTATCAGAGACTACTTCCTCAACCCTAGCCGACTCCTAATCCTCCAACTCTCTCCTTCTTCACTTCTGTTGTTTACTTTTTTGTCTCGACTATCTGTCTAGTGTCTCTCACCATGACTTTAGGATCTTCCAACAGTAAACCTACTATCAATGATAAGATCTATGGCATAACTAACATCAAGTCATGCGTTCCTCTTCTTCTTGATCTCGATCGGATGAACTATGATTCATGGAAAGAACTATTTAAAACTCACTGCATTGGCTATAAAGTCTATAATCATCTTGATCGGTCTCCTAAAGACGATGCTGATATAGGAGACGGTTGATAACATTGTCAAACAATGGCTCTACGGTCCTCTAACTCAAAATGTTCTTCGATCCATCATTACTATTAACACAACTGCTGCTGACGTTTGGAAGGCAATTGAAGACCTGTTTCACGAGAAGAAGGAATCAAAAGCCATGGAACTTGATGATGAACTTCGGAATATCACAATTGGAGACTCCACAATCATGGAATATTGAACTCGTATCAAATATATCTCTGATTTACTTACCAATATCGGATCCCCGGTGCCCGAACGCAATCTTGTTATCTACACAATCAACGGTCTGTCACCAAAATATGCTCACGTTGTTACAACCATCCACCATCAAAATCCGCTTCCTACGTTTCTTGAATGTGTTCTATGCTTACTCTTGAAGAACGTTCTCTGCTCAAGGATCACACTCGTCTTATTCAGGCCACACATCGTGACAACTCCTCCTCTACCACAGTTCTAACAACAAAGCACCAAAACAGGCAACAAAATCAACGTGTTAATAATTCTGGCAACCGTGGTGGTGGTCGGAACTACCATGGACGAGGCGGCAGAGGCGGCGGCCGACAAGGAAGGTCCGGCGGTGGTGGCTATGCTCGTGGTCAGATGACTCATTAGGGTGGGTATTATACATCAGTGACGACTCCCTTTATGTACCAGCAACAGCAACGTGGGCTGCTGCCCACTCCCACAAATCAATCTCAGGCGTGACCCACTTTACAGCAAAGCCCAAGTGGTTCTCATCAGCCTTGGCCAAATTCGACTGCAGCCCATCAGCAATCATTTTTCTCAATGACACCCCAACCCACTGTTCAGCCCAACAATTGGCAATGGTTCCAATATCCACCCAACATGGATCAACCGACCAATTTACCACAAGCGTTCAGTTCCATGACCCTTCAAGACCCGGGCAATGCAGATTGGTACATGGACACCGGGGCAACCACTCATCTTCATGCCGATCCAGGTAGTCTTAAGTCAATTAAAAATAAGTGCAATAATTCAAATTTATCGGTGTTAGTAGGAAATGGTTCTCGTATTCCAGTCACCAAAATTGCTCACTCTATTCTTACTTTAAATCCGTTTCGCACCCTTATTTTAAAAAATGTCCTTATCACTCCCCAAATTATTAAAAATCTCGTTTCTGTTCGTCAATTTACTCGTGATAATAAATGTTCTATAGAATTTTATGAGTTTGGTTTTTCTGTGAAGGATTTTCTCACCAAACGCATCCTCCTTCGATATGATAGCACCAAATATCTTTATCCAGTTACTAAACCGAGTCCTCAAGCGTGTCTTAGTATTATCTCTTCATTGTGGCATCAAAGACTCGGTCATCCCGGTCTAAAAAATTAATTTATAGCAATTCCATTTCATGTAATAAAAATGATTTGCCTTTACTTTATCATGCATGTCAACTTTGCAAGCATACTCATTTATCTTTCAAGTTGTCTACAACTCATGCTTTATTTCCCTTTCAAGTTAGTCATTCGGATGTATGGACTTCGCCTTTGCTAAGTCATAGTGGAATAAAATATTATGTTATTTTTCTTGATCAATTTTCTCATTTTGTGTGGGTGTACCCTCTTAGACTGAAATCGGATGTGTCCTCGAAAATTCTTCATTTTCGTGCTTACGTCAAAAATCAATTCAACACCGATATTCAAACATTTCAATGTGACAATGGAAAAGAATATGACAACTCTCTCTTCCATCAAATTTGTGACACCAATGGCATCCATATTCATTTATCATGTCCATACA
Organism: Lactuca virosa; assembly: GCF_052849685.1. NCBI lineage: Eukaryota > Viridiplantae > Streptophyta > Magnoliopsida > Asterales > Asteraceae > Lactuca > Lactuca virosa. The sequence goes on from NC_136430.1 coordinate 326,247,990, forward strand.
CTTCCCAAAAAAATGGGAAATTAGAACGTATGCTTCGAACTCTAAAATTTATGATACGTACCCTTCTTTTCCAAGCTCATCTTCCTCCCACTTATTGGGTGGAAGCTCTTCATATGTTTGCCCACCTCTTAAATATCCTTCCTTCCACTTCTCTTCAAAATGATACGCCCTTTCATAAAATCTTCAACAAACACCCATCCTACACACACCTTCGGGCGTTCGGGTGTTTGTGTTATCCTCACCTCAATAACACAAATAAAAATGAACATCGCTCAGTCCCATGTATATTTCTTGGGTATCCCTCCAATCACAAAGGCTTCCGGTGTCTCAATCTCCACTCTAAACAAATAATTATCTCTCGCCATGTCTCCTTTGATGAAACTACTTTTCCCTTCGGATGAATGACCCCGGATCATCCTCCCACCTATGATTTTCTTGATATCTCCAATTCCCGCAACTGTTTTATTGATCCGAACATCCACTCCTACCATCCTACCTCTCCCATTCACACCTTCCCTACTCCTGTCGGTGATACTCTCATCGACAATGTAGCTGATCCCGTCGATCATCACTCTTTGATCGACGATATTGTTGCGAAAGCCACCTCTTCCTACGTTGCTACCACGTCACCTGCTTCTCCTAACCGTTCTTCATTGTCAGGTCCTTCTAGTACACATCCTATGACCCCCCGTTCTAGACTTGGTATTCATAAACCCATTGATCGTCTCAACCTTCACACTGACATAATTTCTAATACTTCCTTGTTGGGTTTTAGGTACTATAAAACTCCGATGGTGCACATACAACCCTAATGCCTTGGATCTAAGTTTTCTCTAATTACACATGCAATTTCATATTATCCAAAGCATATACCCTAGCTAGCATGCAATTGGAGATATACAACATAAAAACTAGTTAGAAGAATACCTCTTTTATGTAGCTTGTAGAACTTGACCTTTCAAGAGATTAATACCTCAAGTGAGATGCCTCAAATGGTTCACAAAACACCACCAACAATTGGAGAACAATGAGAGAGAGGCAAGGAACCACCAAAATCGTCTAGGGTTTCATCATGGAACACAAGTGGCGATTTTAGGGTTGAAGAGGTTACATATATAGTGTAGAATTCCAAAGGTCACTTGTAAACCCTAATTCATACACTTAGGCTTTTAATCCAATACCACTTCATGGACTCCATATAAACTTAGTTCATTACTAATCAATTATGGATCATTAGCGCAAACTATATGTATCACTGATTTACATAATCAACCCCTGTTAATTTAATCAGTCTCTTTTGATCACTAAATTAATTCCAAATTAATTATTGATCAATACCAATTAAATAATATGATTTATCAATAAATATATTATTCTTATAATATATTAATAAATTACAAATAACCTCTTTCTCAAATATCCTTCCTATCAAATTGCTCAGGTGAATGCAACCCAAAATGGGCAATGCTACTCTCGGGTCAAGTACATACCAATTATAGTTATGGGCTTAGACACCTAATCCAACAGTCTCCTACTTGGATAAGTCTAATAACTATAACTGCAAATACGACTTCAAAAACCGACTAGCAATCGTAGCTCTCAAAAGTCGTTGTCGAACTCTGACGCGTCCATTAGATAAGGATCATATATTCCTCCATTCTACAAGATTTCGTATGAACTGAGACATGGATTATAATCATTCTCTCTGTTCATGTGTTGTTTCCTAATTTCTGATTTATGATGACTGACTAATTGAACAAACCAAATCAGTCCAGGCGTGGCCAAGCGCTTAGGGTGTCATCACTAAATCATCGAGGGGCCCACATATATTGCTTTTATCCCTCTTAGGGTAAAAGGAACGGATAAAATTCGACTCATATGCTTGCTCAATTTACTCATCAAATCACACACAACAATATGTTTTATAACACCAAGTTACTGGTGCGTTTACGTACCATCAATGTGCAACCGATTTGTAAACTACAACTCACATGTCTTGGTTTCAAGAATATAATATATTATCGTCTCACAATCACTCGTGATAAATCCATGAAGTGATTCACATGAGCGTGGGCTTAATCCAATACTCAAATCTTATTATAGGAATACTCATGAACATTGCAACAAACTTGTGCTATGTCTAAACACTTAGACAATCTATAGTCAGATCCATGACAATCTTACCTCATTACTTACTTCCAAAGTATGATTGATTGTGGATGTTTGAAAAACCTAGTTATTCGGGAAGTACAACATGCAAAGTGAAACACAAGAATAATTGAATCCAATATGGTTTCAAAACTTTTGAATATAAATAAAACACTTATTATTTAATCACCATATGGATTGCACATTATTCATTGTATAATGTTTCGACCAATCAACTTAACACTTGAATTAAAACAATAGTTATCCCATTCTCCAAGCATGCACACTATGTTTACCTATGGTCCTTACTTTGTGAAATAGATGAATTGTAAACATTTCCAATGACTCTCATTTCACAATTCCAAATCCTTATCGTAACGGTAAGAATACGAAATTCTTGCCACTATTAGAATGTGTTAGATTCTAAACTATCATGCAATGATCATTTCGTAATGTCAATGCACCAAAGTCACAGAGACTTGGACAATGATATTACAAATTACTCCACTGGAGATTGTTACAGGAAAATTCCACATATACGAAGTCTCATATTCAAAGTACATTCCTTTGAACATCCTTCTTGCATGAAAGTTTCTAACTTACACATAGATTCTTAATATCCAAGTCCCATTATGGAAACATTTCCATATTTTCCATGTGACAATCCTATCTATTCATAATCATGTCAATATGGTCCATCCATTACTATACTTCCAACTGTCCATAAGCAACCAATCTTTGGCGAACCTTGGATTGTCCTTAACAGTTGTTTAACAACTTTGGTCATATACGGTTCTGGTCCATTTTCCTTCTTCATGCCCTAGGCATTTGGAAAATTCAGAACACACAAATATTATAGCATATACAATTGATCCTATACCCGAAGCATATGGGACACGATTCATAATGTCTTACATAAAGACATGATACTTTACCGGTCTCTCGCTATAACATTTCCATATATAGAATTTCCTTATGTTGAATCATTTCATCATAACATTCATATATGTTCATGACTAAATTCTATTAAAATCTCAATCTAAGCTTTTAGATTTGAAATGAAGTATGAGTTCCTCTCCCTTAATTATAGCAAAACAATTTTTTCAAACTGTGAAACTTTGCAAACTTTTGTTTTCTATAATTAGCATTGCTAACTCGCAATACTTATTGTAATAATTGTGCTCCCACTAGCATAATAATTACATTATTACAAGCATAACACTTATGCTCCCACTAGCGACATGTACCCAGAAATCAGCTGAACTTCTAGAAATCAATACTTATTGACTTTCTTTCCAAAGTTTAGATTTCTGATACTTGGTGCTTTGAAAAGTATTTTATTTAGATTTCACAAGCTTATACACCTTTCATTAGAAAGCTCACATGTGTGTCTAAACAATTTTAGAACTTACAGCAGCAAGTCCCGAATGTTCAAACTTTTTGTCATTTCTCACAATTCGAACTATGAAAAAGGACGTCGTAATCATAATCGAATTTGAGAATGCAATTAACACAACTGTAATCTCTTTAAAATCTACTTAGTGAAAGCGTTTCCTCACAATCATTTTCATGAAGCAGAGAGAAACCTTTACCACTTAGATTTAATGGTGTATGTGTTCCTATCCATGTGAATTTGTCAAAACCATAATCACAAGATAAGGTTTGTGATAAATCCAAACTCATATGGACTGAACTAGTTCAATCTTAATTTCCAGCCATCTAGTAGCACAAGGGTCCTACCATTGCTTCCATGTTGTTGAGCAGCTCACCTATACAAATCAATGTACTTTCCATTGATCAAGGTGATTTGTCTTATGCATTCAAATGAGAACTCATAGAACTCACATGCATAGTCAAACTAACTGGAATAGTTCCAATACGAAACCAAACATATGTAAAAACACAATAAACACAAAGCTAGTACTTTCTACTTTCCACGGTCTCACACTAACCTATTCGGCTTTTTGGACCATCCCGGTCCCACGATGTCATCCGTCAACTTATTTATTCTCATCGGAAATCCGGCCGACGGAGACGTGTTCTCACGGCAGGACCCACATCTTGTACATGAGTTGATAACAACGGTGGGTTCTAACACACGTGGTCTCCTTCATCGTCGTGACATTTTCTCGTAAAACAAGCGACTTTATGTCTTTGACGTGCCGCACATGTGTTTTTCTCTTCAATTTAAGTCCCTAGAAGAAGCTATATCTTTTAATTATAAATCGTTTAATAAAAAAAGAAAATGTTGAATTCAAAGTTCGTGCCAACAATTAATTTTAACTCGATATTTAGAGAGGAATTAGCTTTCACATTTGTTACATACGTCACAAACCAGAAATAAATAAATAAAATTCATGAATAATCTGGTTATATTTTGATGTTTTCTTCCTAGTTTACCAAATAATAAATTACTTCATTTACTTGTAATAACGATTATTCTTTATATTTCTGGATTGGATACTAAATGTGGTAATCAAAATGTGTTTCTGAGTCTTGTAATGGTAATAAGATTGTGGTGATTTGCATGTCATCAAAGGAGGGAAATCAACGACTATCAATATGATGGTGGATAATGAATAATTGTCTCTTTCTGATGAAATGACCTTGTATAAAAAGATGCCGATGCTTAAAATAAGGGTAGTGAATTAGTATAAGTTGTAGTTCATGTTTTATATCATTTGTTGGGAATTTAGTGTAACCGAGCATTTTGGTGTTTCTAAAATTTACATGAATGCCTAAGGGTTTATAGTGTGGTCTAATAAATGTCAAGTGTTGCCAAATATACACTTATACAAGAGGAGTTTGATCTCGAACACAATGAATAACAATGTCAAAGTTCAGAAGAAACAAATCATCATAAAAATAGGTGAAATTAGCTTAGGATCATTCAACTTGAGTTGTATTATCAGCTCTAAGACTCGGTTTTGAGAGTTATCTTGGGCTGACTCGGGTTAGTTTGGACAACGTGAGACTAATGGTGGCCAACTCAAGTTGACTTGTTAGCTTGGGCCTAACTTCAATTAGATTAGACATCGTCAACCCGGGGCCAACTTTGTTAGCTTAAGTTGTCTTGTCAGTCTAAGTTCAATCTTGTCAATTTAACGAACATAAACTTCCTGTAATTGCTTTTAACTTTTAAAAACCATTATTTTTGTTATCAACATCCAATTCTCATACAATATGTGTATACCGATAAAACGTCAGTTTTGGCTCTTCTATGATTTGAAACAATCTAATGCGAACAAGATATCTCTGCGTATTTCCTATTACTTAAGAATTGAAGTGTTTTTGTTGTTAGAATATCCTAGAAATAAGGAGCAAAGAGATTGACCAAACAATTGTCTAATTATTCAAGTAATCTAGTTATCAACACATCATTTGGACCCAATTTTACATGATTGTGGTTCTCATACAATATATATACTAGCTTATTTTTTTCTTTTTGTTCTTTGAACTTTATTGTTTATATATGTTTTTTGTTTAATTGTTTGTACACCTCTTTCTTTGTACGTTTCATTATGTTGGAAATTCAGACCCCAAAAATCATCTATAAAAGTGGTCTTTCAAATCTATAGATGAAGCAACTAGTGTAAACATAAATAAGTTTTAATGTGGATTGACGTGAGCCGTTTATATGGAGTTTACCATTTTGTTTAATCACTTTGAATTGTTAGTTGTCCTAGAAGAATAAAAAGAATTATTTGTTATTTACATAGTATACTACCTAAATTTGTATAGATTACATATTTTTTAGATTAATGGGTTTTTAATTGTTCGTTAATTTCTATACCAAAATTAGCCTATTTTCTAAAAAAAAAATACAAATCATTTTCTATTTACAGGCAATTTATCCTCCAAATCGTATAAACAATAAATAAATAAATAAATAAATAAATAAGCATCTGATCTTGATCTTACTGAATACAGAATAGTCGTCATAAGCCTTATATAAAAACACTCTGTTGCCAGCTCCCTTCCACAACCTTCTCCACCCTTTACATCCATTATCCGTCGGAGATCCGTTCCCATATACGCGATGAGCTGGTGGTGGGCCGGAGCAATTGGAGCTGCAAAGGTAATCAACTTTCATCTCAATCCCAATTCATCTACTTTACAATTGATTACTAAATTCAAGAATCGATTACTTTACACAGAAAAAGCTCGATGAGGACGACGCTCCACCCAAATACCAGAGCGTTGCCCTAATCCTCGGAGTCACCGGAATCGTCGGCAACAGCCTCGCCGAAATCCTTCCACTATCCGACACACCCGGCGGTCCATGGAAAGTCTACGGAGTCGCCCGTCGCCCTCGCCCTCAATGGAACGCCGACCACCCTATCGAGTATATCCAGTGCGATATCTCCGATCCGGAAGAAACCCTCACCAAACTCGGTGGTCTCCAAGACGTTACTCATGTCTTCTACGTCACTTGGGCAAATCGATCCACCGAATCTGAGAATTGCGAGATCAACGGAAAAATGCTCAAAAATGTCCTGGATGCAGTGATCCCGAATTCCCCCAATTTACTGCACGTATCTTTGCAAACTGGTCGGAAACATTACATAGGTCCTTTTGAATTGTACGGAAAAGTCGCTCATGATCCCCCTTTTCACGAAAATCTACCTCGTCTTGATGCCCCAAATTTCTACTATACCCAAGAGGACATTCTATTCAAAGCTGTGGAACAGAAGGAAGGATTAACCTGGTCAGTTCATCGACCTGGAACTATCTTCGGTTTTTCGCCTTATAGCATGATGAACATAATCGGTACTTTATGCGTTTACGCTACAATCTGTAAACACGAAGGAGTTCCATTGAAATTCCCAGGGACTAAGGAAGCTTGGGATCATTACTCCGATGTTTCAGATGCCGATTTGATAGCTGAGCAACACATATGGGCAGCAGTCGAGCCTTACGCAAAGAATGAAGCTTTTAACATCAGCAATGGAGATGTGTTCAAGTGGAAGCACTTTTGGAAGGTGTTAGCGGAGCAATTTGAGGTTGAAAATGGAGGATTTGATGAAGGTGGTGAGAAGATGAGCTTGGTGGAGATGATGAAGGATAAAGGGGAAGTGTGGGATGAGATTGTGAGAGAGAAGGGATTGCAGGCTACGAAATTGGAGGAGGTTGGTGTATGGTGGTTTGTGGATGTGATTCTTGGAGGTGAGTGTATGTTGGACACCATGAACAAGAGCAAAGAACATGGGTTTTTAGGGTTTAGGAATTCCAAATCCTCTTTTGTTTCTTGGATTGATAAGATGAAAGGTTACAAGATTGTTCCTTGATTTGAAGGTTGATAATGATTTAATGTTTTGGGTATTTTATGAATGATATGATGTATTTGTAAGAAGAAATGAATAAAAGTGTTTGATTATTGGAGTTTGTTTAAATTGTGTTTTTGTTAAGATAATTGAAAATGAATTTTACTTTTTTTTTTTTTTTTTTTTTTTTTTTTTTTTTTTTTTTTAGTTTCTTTGAATTCTAGTAAATTACATATGTGGTATGAAATTACAAATAAAATTTGGTAAGGATCATTGGATCAAAGATGCACGATACTTGTTTCCTAAACGTATAAACAAAATGGTTAAGCACGAACGTGGGGTATAAAAGTATCATTAAATAACTATCTGTTTTGCAAAATTATTTTTTACTCATTATTTTAATTTGCAATATTACTTTATAAACCTGTCATTACAAAAACGTTTCATTTTCTTTTTATTAGAATAATATAATGTTTCACCCATTTTGAATAGTTTTGAAGTAAGTTATAAAATCGTTAATATATTACAAAATTATGTATATTTTGACAAACACAATAATGTCACAAAACAAAAGGTTTTATGCTGGAAAAAACAGAAATTGAGAGATCCAATTTTCAAAATGAGTAGACATTTATCTTTGGTTTCTCAAAAATATAATGATTTTCATATGCTACACCTCCCACTTTTATTGTCTTCACAAAATGAATTTTGGTTGGAGTTATTCGTTATTAAGTTGCCTTTTTATTTATTTTGGTTTGCTTGTCAGAAAAAATATAAACTGAATTGACTATTGAAAATGGACGGTGGATAAAACTACTTCCAAACTTTCTATTTGGAAAGCGTAAAGCCAAAATGCTTTCAATTAGTGTTCACATTAATTTTGTTGAAGTCGACATTAGGGAGTTCACACATCTGTTGTATGTCTGTGGGGCCCTATTTACACATTGGAATAAGTTACATAATTTTAAGGGGCCTAATTTTTTTTTAATAGTATATATAATTTTCAGCCAAAGAATCCAAATGTATTAGTCATCGGCTCATCACAGAAGGAATTGGATGAAACAGAAGCCAGCATCACGTATTCACGTTCGTCGTTCAAAAAAAAATGATCGGTGTTACAGTGTTAGCGATTAAGCGAATAGCAACATGCCAACACGACAGCAAGGGTGAATGTTATTGTTGAGTCGCTGTGGTTATCTGATTCAGCAGTCCAACTCGAATGTCAATTATCTGATTTTATCTCCTGGTAATGAGCCAATTAGGTATTATTTATGAGAAATTGAGGATTATCAGTTTATAATTGTCAATTGCACACTTAAATGATTCATAAATTATCAATTTAATAGTTTATTATCAGTTTATCACTATAGAAATCAGTTTAATAGAATATTGAATGAATGAATCAGTTTCTAAGATTAATAAAAATTAATTTAGTAGTTTAAATTATGAGTTTATGTTTATTGTAAAATTGTTTATCAGAAATCAGGTTATTTGATTCTCAGATTTTCAAATTATGCTTATTGTAATTGCTTGAATGTTGAAAGTTGAAACTAATGAACTTGTAGTGATGAAGTCTAAACAATCATCCGGTTATCAAAAACGTAAAAAGAGAAAAATAGATGAAGAAAAGAGAAAGGTTGACATCAGTGCTCTAGATAAGTTTATCCATAGACAACTTGTTGAAGAGCATGTTGAAGAGCACATTGAAAAGCATGTTGAAGAGCAAGAGCATGTAGAAGTAGAAGAGACAGAAGAGCAAGAGCTTGTTGATATATATGATCCAAGAAGGTGGGAAAAACTTAATTCTGATGAGATTAAACTTTTAGTCGAGAAAGGTCCTAGAAGAGATAATAGTATTATGTATGATCCCCACGATAAATTTGATAGACAATTTTTTGCAGCTTTATATACAAGAACTTTATCAAATTTGGAGAAATGTGATAGAGAGTGGCTAGTATATTCGAAAGAGCTAGACTGGGTATTTTGTTTATGTTGTAAAGTGTTTAGAAAAGGGATTTCGAAAGGTAAATTGGATGGTGAAGGTTATGCAGATTGGCACCATGTTACCACTAGGGTTAAAGAACACGAAATTTCATTGGATCATCTTACAAATAGGAATAAGTGGTTTGACATGCTTAAAAGATTGAACTTGAATGAAACAATTGATAAAATTCAACACGATCAGTTCAAGAAAGAAAGAGATTACTGGAAAAAAATCCTTTTGAGAATTATTGCAGTAGTGAAGTTTCTTAGTAAACATAATTTAGCATTTTATGGATCCAATGAAAAGTTGTATAAAAATGGTTACTATAAATTATATTTTTTTTGTTCTAGTTCCACCAAATACCTTTTTGTTAATTATGATGACTGATTCCACTTCTTATTTGTTAATTGTATGTAATAGGTAATGGAAATTTTTTAGGTGTCATTGAAATGTTGAAAGAGTTTGACCCGGTTATCAAAGAGCATGTGCGACAGATCACAAGTGAAGGGCTTCATGTGCATTATCTTGGCTACCTAATCCAAAACGAACTACTATCTTTGATAGCTAAAGAAATTAAAAAAGAACTTATCAAGAAGATAAAGGAAGCAAAGTACTACTCAATCATACTTGATTGTACTCCCGATTCAAGTCACCGAGAACATATGACTATAATTGTGAGGTATTTAAAGTTATCATATAATTTTGTTACTATCGAGAAGTCCTTTTTAGGTTTTTTGAATGTTGATGATACCTCCGGAAAAAGACTATTTGATATTACACTTGAGGAGTTAAAGTCTCTTGGTCTTCAAATTGATGATATGTGTGGTCAAGGCTATGATAATGGAGCAAACATGAAAGGAAAACACCAATGAGTGCAAAAGAGATTTTCAGATATAAATCCTAGAGCATTTTACACTCCTTGTGTTTGCCATGCTCTTAATCTAACATTATGTGATATGGCTAACAAGTGTGTTAAAGGAAAGAACTTTTTTTGGATTCATCCAACGCATTTATACTACCTTTGCAAATTCTACTAAGAGGTGAGAAATTTTGAAAGATAATGTTAAAGCTTGGAGTCTTAAGTCATTGTGTCAAACTTGTTGGGAAAGTTGGGTTGAGAGTGTAAAGGCTATTAAACTGCAACGTGTGGATGTATGTGAAGCTTTACTTCAAGTTGGAGAAAAAGGTAATGATGCTGCAATTGCAAGTGAAGCAACTTCGCTAGCAGAAAAGGAACTTGGTGACTTTGAATTTTTGGTGTCAACTGTTATTTGGTATGAAGTACTAAACCATGTGAATATTGTGAGTAAGAAGTTACAATCAAAGGATATGCATCTTGATAATGCTATTACAGAAATAAAAAAGTTGATTGGGTACTTGAAGGATTATAGAGAAACCGGTTTTTAAAAAGCGATTGTTGAAGCTAAGGAGATTGCTATTGAAATGAGTATTGATCCAATTTTTCCACAAAAGCGTTTGATTGAAAGGAAAAAAGGTTTGATGAGAGTTTAAGGAGCGAAGAAGTTTCATTTACACTTGCCGATAATTTCATAGTCATTTATTTCTTATACATTGTTGATCAAACTATTTATTCTTTTAAGACAAGATTTGAACAATTCAAACAGTATGACAAAGTATTTGGTTTTTTATTTCCACATAATTTGAGGGGAATTGAATATAAATATCTTAAGTCGTACTGTCATCATCTTGAAAAAGCACTCAAGTTTGAAGAAAGATCGGATATTGATGCCGAGGAACTTTATACGGAGTTGAAATTATTTGAGACATTGGAAACCAATGAATTTAGCAACCCTATAGATGTTTTGATGTTTTTGAAAGATCTTGATTATTTCCCAAATGCAAGCATTGCATATAGAATATTGTTGACTATTCCTGTAACGGTCGCATCTGCAGAAAGGAGTTTTTCAAAATTGAAGTTTGTGAAATCTTACTTACACTCCACAACAACTTAAGAAAGACTTAGCGGTTTGGCGATGATATCTATCAAGAACAAAATCTTAGATAGTATAGACTATGAAGACTTGATCAGCCAATTTGCAATGAAGAATGCTAGGAGAGCTTCACGGATCGCCGGTTAGCTGTTAAGATATGTAATTACTCATTAAAATACTATGATTTTGCTATGTTTATTGCTATAAAGTTTATCGTCATTTTAATAAAAAATTAGTTTATGTAATTTAATTTGTTACACGTTAAGGCCTAAGGGCCTTTTGTTATCCGTCGTGTCCTAGGCATTTGAATCCTCAGAACCGACCCTGATGTCTGGCTTTAGATTCCCCGACACGGTTTCAAAAGCTATTAAATCGTTGAGAAGTTGATTTTTTGGAGTGTTTATTTCGGAGAAAGAAATATCTCTTAAGTTAGTTGGAAGAGAGCGATGACTAGTAAATAACTAAATATAATGGTTGTTTAGGAATTAGAAGCATGTTTCATCTAATAGAGGTCTCTTATTTACTTCAACAAGATGGTGATGCTCTTTAGGTTTGAATGTTAAATGTGGATCATGGGGAGGATGGTATTCTATCTTCTTATTTACCCATTTCGAGACATAACATTTTCACTTTTAATCTATAAAACAACTTGGTATACATTTATGCTAATTAGCAAGATATAATAAGTTATCACAAGGAAATAAATGATGCAAAGATGTGTACTGAGCACTACCATCTCAACAACTAAACTTAATACTTCTTTACCAAGTCTACCAGAACCTGAAATGCAGACAACAATAAAAAGGTAAGCTGCAAGAGCCCATTGAGTAATAGGGGCAAAATCTTATTGGGGCCAAAGGGGGCATGGCCCCCCTGATTTTTGATGTATTTACTTATACTTGAAATATATATATATATATATATATATATATATATATATATATATATAGATCTATTTTTATTTCTGCATAACTTGCAGTCCCCTCCAGATTTATGATATCTTCATATATGCAATTCAACAAAATTATTTAATTTAGCAATTAACTTTAAAAAAACCAGAAAATCAAACTTTTATCAATATCTCGTTAGTCGTTAGATATTGGGATAATAGATAAGAAAAATAAATGAATAATAACAAAAATTCAAAAAAATACTGAAAAACCAAAACCAATCCTAGAAAAATTAGGATACAAATTGATTAAGGAAACCAAAACAAAAACCAAAAAAATTATATTAATTGGAAAAAAACCGGCTGGAGTGTACACCTCTATATCGTCGTTGTTGTGGAGTGCTCACTGGTCCCTTTCTCCTCTCTACCTTTGGTGGCCTATGTGCGCTCTCAGCCTCTCATCTCCGCCGTTCGCCGATTGCAACACTGACCAGCGACCTCTGGTGAGTCTTTTACCTCTCCTCTGCCGATCTACAACTTCCATCAGAAATCTTTGTGGTCGGTGAGTTCTCCATCTATCATCCTCTCCTCTAAAGCACCTGAAACCATAAAATCAAAATGTAAGCCAAAGCTTTGTGAGTTTCCCCAAAATAGCATCACACAAACATATAACAACATGCATACTGGGTCTACAGCCATCGAACTGGATTACGTGAGCCCACAACATAAGTTTGGACTGCCCTCCCAGCACACAACTTATGTCTGGATTGCTCCCGAACCACAACATTAGTCTGGTTTTCCTTCCCGGCCTACAACTTATGTTTGGATTGCTCCTAGGTTTGTTGGCTTCAGCACAGAGCAATATTGCCTCAACCCAACCGCACTATGTCGACATATGCAGCAGAATAAGATATAACCATCAAATACAGGTAATCATAAAAATCTACCAATATAACAGATCACAACAAAATAGAATTATCCTATATACCAGGATACATAACACAACCTAGTAGGCCGGGATTGGCGCCTTCGACCCACGAGTACAGTAAGGAAAACTCACCTCACATTCTGACAATCATTGAACTGATCACTGCTCCAAATATTGTCTCTACAGGTCACCTATACAATAAACAATGACCAAATCTCAATCTACTATTCAAATTACCCAAAATGATCTAAAATAATACTTGGTCAAAGTCAACGATCAACGGTAAAAAGTCAATGGTCATGACCAGACCGAGTACGCCCTGTGTACTCCAACTCTACGCCCTGCGTAGAGGGTGAATTGGCTTTTACGCGACACTTTTGGGCTACATGATGCATACCCTTAGGTACACCCTACATACTCAAGCCAAAAAAAAACTTTCCAATAAGTACTTATTCCCTTAAGACCTTTCATCTAATACTCAGATGTAACTCCGAAAAGCATCCAAAATCATAAAATTTCCAACTTTATGACTTTGCATGGCTAGAAAGTGTCCAAATCCAAAACCCTAACTTATTACAAGATCCTAAGCTCCATAACTCATGCATGGATGGAAAGAAAGGACCAAGATAGAATTTTTATGACTTCATGCACTCAAAATAGTCAGAAAAGGCTACTCATAAGGTCTGGAGTAGCTCATACCCAACTAGATCAAGAATATGGGACAAAAAGGGACATAAACCTAAGGCTATCAAGATCTAACAATAGATTCGTCAAGTTCTGAACTTTATACCTCTTGGATAATGCTTAAGAGGTGCAAAACCCAGATCTACAACGCTTGAAGCTTTCCAAGAAACAACACCAACTTCTTCTTCCTTCAAAAGCACCTAAAACACACTTTTTAGCTCACAAGGAACAAATATGGGGTTAAGGTTTCAAGGGAGTCGTTTGGAGAGATGGAGGCTTAGAATAGAAGTGGTTTAGGAAGGTTAAGGTGTTTAAATAGGGCTCAAAACCTTGGATTTAGGGTTTCCACTATGGCCGAGTACGTCATGCGTACTCTCAAACTACGACCCACGTAGTTCATTAAAGCATCGCATCAATTTTCCTTTCTATGCAGTGCATAGATGATATCTACGCCCTATGTAAACTTGAACCTGTCAAAAATCTTAAGAATTAAAGAAGGGAAAGTTTTTAGCTGAAATGACCAAGTATTACGATCCCCCCACTTGAATCAGACTTCGTCCTTGAAGTTTGATGTTGTGAATAACTCTGGGCATTGCTCCCGCATCTCTGCCTCGGGTTCGCATGTCCACTCGGAACCCTTCTGATGCTTCCACTAAACCTTGACTAATGGTACTACCTTGTTACGCAAGGTCTTCATCTTCGTATCCAAAATAGCCACCGGCCTCTCCACATAATTTAGACGCTCATCGACCTGAATATCATCCATGAGACTACAACATAATCATCAACCACACACTTCCAAAGCTGAGAAACATGAAAGCTGCTATGAATCTGAATAGGCTCCTCAGCCAGGTCCAGTCGATAGGCTACCCTACCTACTGTGGCCACTACTCGAAACCGTCCAATAAATCGGGGCCCCAACTTGCCCCTATTCCTAAAGAGTATACCACCCTTCCTAGTTGATACCTTCAGTAAAACCGTATCCCCGACCTGGAACTCTATCTCGGATCGTCTTCAGTTGACATAACTCTTCAGTTGGCTTTGGACTGTCTGCAATCTCTGTTTGATATGTTGGATAAGCTCCGTAGTCTGAAGCACCACTTTGGTCCTCCCTATGACCCTGTAATCGACCTCACCCCAACACACTGGTGTACGACACTTCCTTTCATAGAGAAGATCAAAAAGTGGCGCACCAATACTGGAATGATAGTTGTTCACGTAAGAGAACTCAGCTTGGGGAAGGTAGGAGTTCCAGCTTGAATCGTCCGCTCACTCTGTCCATCAGTCTGGGGTGATAAGCAGTGCTGAAATGTAGTCTCGTACCCAACTCCTCATGAAACTTCTACCAGAATCGAGAAGTAAAGCGCACATCACGGTCGGAGACAATAGAAACCAGCCCCCGTAACGAGCAATGATCTTGCGCACATATACATAGGCCAACTTCTCGGACAAAGCACTCTCCCGGATGGCAAGAAAATGAGCACTCTTGGTTAATCAGTCGACAATAACTCAAATTGCATCAAATCCCTTGGCCGTATGCGGCAACTTGGTGATGAAATCCATAATGATTTATGCCCATTTCCACATGGGAACCTCCAAGGGCTGTAACTTGCCATGCGGCCTCTGATGCTCAGCCTTGACCATCTAACATGTCAATCATCTCTCCACGTACATGTTATATCCCACTTCATGTAGGGCCACTAATAACTAAGTCTCCAATCCTGATACATCTTGGTGGCTCTAAGGTGAATCGAGAACCTGGACTTTTGAGCCTCCTCCAATACTGTCTGTCGGACTCCACCAGAAAATGGCCCCCAAACCCGATCGCACCGGGTCAAAATCCCGCGACTGTTGGTAGAAAACATGTTAATCTCACCCTTGATCGTCTCCTGCTTCCAATTTTTCCTCTTGTTTCCCTCGGCCTGAGCCTCCTTGATCAAAACCAGAAGTGGGGAGTCGATGGTGATCCTCAAACAGTGTCCTCGATCAGGAAAACTAACCGCCTTATAGCTTAAAGCGTCGGCAACCACATTGGCGTTCACTGGGTGATAAAGAATCTCGCAGTCATAATCCTTGACAACGTCAAGCCATCTACACTGTCGCATGTTCAGATTCGACTGATCCATGAGGTACATAAGACTCTTGTGATATGTGTAGATGATGTTGGATTAGGTGTCTAAGTCCATAACTATAATTGATATAAACTTCAATTGATAGGATATCTTTTAGATAAAGAAAATTATTTATTAATTTATTATATGGTGTTGGATTAGGTGTCTAAGTCCATCTACACTGTCGCATGTTCACAGTCCTTTTGGGTTGCCTCAGACCTAGCAATTAAATATGATAGCTTTTAGAGAGAGAAAATAATTTATTAATTTATTATATGGTTAATAAATTAATTGGAAATTAAAATAAATGATTTATTAATATATTATGAGAATAATATATTAATTAGAAATTGTAGTATTTAATTAATAATTAATCAGATATTAATTCGATTAATTTCGGGATTAATTGGATTAATTAAAAGTTGGAGGACTAAAGGTGACAATGTTCAATAGTTGAGCATTGGGTTTCCTTGGGCTCTAAGGACGGGGGAATGAAATCTAGAGTGTCTCTAGGGTTTCCTTGGGCTCTAAGGGTGCCTTGGATGCCTTAGGGAGGAAACTAAGGGATTAGGGTTATCTTGAAGATGCATGCCTTATCCAACACCTTCACATCACATATATAAACCCTCCTTAGGGTTGAATTCGGACAAGCCTTCCTTCTAAGAGCCTTGGATGAAATTTTGGCTCCTTCCCTCTCTCTCTCTCTATAGTTTTCCTAGGTTGCTAGGGTTTGGGTGTGAACCATTAGAGGCGCGACACTTGTGGCGCTTGCTACCAAAGGTTTTTCAAGGAGGAATTCAAGATTCTTTACAACAACAATCTTAAAGGTTAGTTTTTCTTCTTCTTATAAGTTAATTAGATCATAGAAAAGTCTTATAACCTAGGGTTCATAATATGTTGCTATTCTTGAAAGACATCGATCAAAACTAGGTTGCATGTGCCCTAATTTATTTGAATTGTGTGACATCCCCAATTTCACGGCCAGAAAAGACCGATTTCGTTTATGTTTTTTAAAATAAAATCAGAGTAATCCTTTTAAAAGAGGCTGCGGAGTTTGTTCCCCAAAACAAAACATGATAAAAATTTATCAAAACCTTTCTTTTAAAATATATATTTTCATTTTATATCAAAATCTCGGGATGTCATGTTCCGATACAGATCATAAGCATAAACAAGACATTATAAGCCTTACAACAGTTATTTACAACTACTGGCCTATAATCCAAAAATCTCTCATCATCATCCGACTATGCTCGGAGTCCACTACCTGTAGATAAAAAGGCTGAGTGGGTCAGGCTTGGGAGCCTGGTGAGCATATAGGGTTTTCAACCCACAATAAATAATAAACTTATTAAGTTCATCAATCAACAATAATTTTATTAATTTCATCAACCAAAAATAACCCTAATTACCCATTCCCGTTATCCTCACTTTACGTCCCTAAAACAACTATCACAAGGGACCTAGCCTAAGGATTTTCATTAGGGGGACAACATTGCTTCGGAGGTTCCTCAACAATTTATGTCAAATAAGACAACCAATGGGGTGACAACATTGCTTTCCTCAACAATTTATGTCAAACAAGACAACCAATAAGGTGACAACATTGCTTTCCTCAACAATTTATGTCAAACAAGACAACCTGACATAAAACAACCAATAAGGTGACAACATTGCTTTCCTCAGCAATTTATGTCAAAAAAGACAAACATCGGGGTGACAACACTGCTTTTCCTCAACAATTTATGTCAAACAGGCACGAAGTCACATCGTCGCCAAGGTTTATACAACAGGCACTAAGTCCATAGCTGCCAACGTACTAAATCCATAGCTACCAGCGTACATCTATACTGTACTAAATTCATAGCTACCAACGTACATCTATACTGTACTAAATTCATGGCTACCAACGTACATCTATACTGTACTTTTATCCCTCATTCTTTATCTACTCATGTTTTACCCAACATATTTGAAGATAAAATATATATACATTTTAAATTATTTTAAACATGTATAAAACATCCATTCAACATCCATTTCAAATAAACAAACAACATATATACACATAGCACGTATTTTATATAAAATACTTCATATCTATGTGTAACATGAAAGTGACTATACACTCACCTGATTTAATGATAATCGGGCAGCACTTCGTTTCCTAAAACGGTCGTTTCTAATAAAACCGGGAGTTTTATTGAGAAACCGGGCTCTGCGAGGGTCGGGCTTCGAAACCGAAAAGATAAATTTTTCGGGCTTCTCGGGAACTTCGGGACGTGTTTCGGGTGCTATAATTGATACAGGGGCTTTGGGGGATGTCAAAATAGTGAAAATATTGAAAAATGGGTGTAAAATGGCAATTTCTCAAAATTACCCGAGAAGGCTCGCAGGCCTTGTATTTATAGGGGCGAAGTCCAAAGATCAGCGGCTGAGAGGACTCCACGCGTCAGCAGATGCGAAGAGAAGGCAGGTGGCTTGCACGTGCGAGGGTCCAGCTGCTGGCCTCTGATTGGACCGAGGTCTAGGTCCGAGGTTCGGATCCGAAGCAACAGGGAAGGGAGACAGGTGGTGCGAAGGTCGGACACGCGGCAGGGGGTGCGAGGCTCGGACGAGGCTGCACACGCGTCACTCCTCGGATGCGCCACGACTTCGGATGACTCAACAATTTCGGACACGTGGCACGCGTGGAGCGAAGGTGACGTGGCCGAAGTATGACTATGCGAATTTTCTCGGATTTAGCATTTTTTCTCGATTTTTGTGCAAAAACTTCTAAAATCCATAACTTTCGCATACGAGCTCCGTTTTTGACGTTCGTTATATGCACGCGTAGGTAAAATTACGCTCTACAACTTTCATTTAGACTTCGTCGGCTAATTTTGACTTTAATTTTTATATTATTATTTTTAACAGATCGGGACAGGAAATCCGTTAAAAATTCATAACTTCTTCATCCGACGTCCGTTTTCGTCTGTCTTTTTACCGTTGTACTACTATTTACGAGACCTTCAATTCTCGTTTAGGTTGTGTCGGCTAAAAATCACTCGATCTAAAATTCGAGTTTTTAGCTAGCTACTGCTAAGCTGAAACTTAGAAAAATCATAACTTCTTCATACGAAGTCAGATTTGGGCGTTCTTTTTATACATACTCTCGGTTTGACGAACACTACGACTTTCTTTTAGATCACTAAGGCTAAAAAGTAGTTTATCAAAAACTCACTTTTTACGACATTCGGCATTGTGCCGGTTTTGTCGCGAAACTTCGACAAGTCATAACTTCTTCGTTATAACTCGGATTTCGGTATTCTTTATATATCCGTAATCCTTGTCACGACCACTACAACTTTCTTAATAAATATTGGCTTTATCTAATATTTATTTTCGACGCTCATTTTTATTCTTAATTAATTAAATCCTAATAATTAAGCATAATTCACATAATAATCACATGATTCCTCTTCATTTCTTCAAAATGAGTTACAAAGGTTAACCTAGACTATTATGTCAATATTAATGCCTAGCCTAGAAACACGGGCGTTACAAATTGTTTGAGTAATTTTTCCGCTTAGTGCATTGTGTTGTAACATCAAAAACTCATCAGTGCTATCAGAGCCATGTGTTGTCTTTCATGGATTTGCACATTGGTGAATCGATAAAAGAAACCTGTTGTGATCTGTCGTAGCTCACGACGTGAGCTTGGTCTAATGCAAATTTGTTTATTGTAATCCAGGTCTCACGACGTGAGCTCAGCCAGATCCGAAAAATTTGTGCCTAATTTGCCTTATCAACTTTTAATTAATATCTTATTGCCATATGTTATCCCAAATTCGTTTTTGGTATGTCTTGCATGAAAAGTTAAAGGCCTGGATGTTAGGAGATTGGTATTTGACATATTTAACTATTTTGTAGCTAATATAATTGAAGACCTTCCCCCGGAATGTGAGCAAATATATCATGTCGATTGCTCAACCGTACTTTGGCTATCTTACGTGGAGCTGAATTCGGTTTTTATTAATGGGACTGTAACATTCCGTTTAAAGAAAATAAAATAAGTAAATAAATAATTAACCCTAAACCCCGAGATATATATTATATTTTATTGTAGCTCTAAATCCGTAATAATTTAGCAGGGTGTTGGTTTTGGATTTTTGGGGGTTAAAGTGTAATTCCAGGATTGATTTTGTAAAGAATTCTGAAGGCTAAAGGTTGGTTGGTAAATTATGGAATTAAGTTGAAAAGAATTGGGAGGGAGGGGTTGAAAGTGTAATTATGGGTAAAGACTTCAAATGAAAGGGTATAATCCGTCACCTCCTTTCATCTAAACCCTAAACATAGCTTCTTTTCTTCAGCCGCCACCATGGTGGAGTCTCCTCAGCCGCCGCCGCTTGGTCAAGTCCAACCTCCACCCTACCTTGCCGTCGAGCGCCACCATCACGACCCCTGCTGCCGGTGACGTCGAGAACAGCCGGAAGATCACCGAGACCGAAGGAGGAAGCCGAGAACGATGAAGTTCAGGTTGTGAATGACCGGACGGACCCCTGTAAGGCTAAAACACAACTTATCTCTCCTCTCCTTCATTCCTTTCGGTGTGTATGGAGTCGTATACGTCGTTTCTGCCACCGCTGCCCTTTTGGTCACCATTTCTGCCTTTTCCGGCGTTGTTTCTACCGCCTGGTAGTGGCTGAGTATATGTGTGTGTTGGGTTTTGAGCATTCTAACACTCCTATGGTGTACATGCAACCCTATAAACCTTGGATCTATGTTTTCTCTATTATACATGCAAATATTAAATATTCCAAGGTTTCATCCTAACTAGCATATTATGAAGCACCTATACTACAAAGTTCTAGTTAGATGACATACCTTTTGATGTAGCTTGATGTCTTCAAGCTTTAAGAGCTTAGCCCCAATAGTGTGGAAGCCTCAAGTGGAATCACAAATCACCAAAACACCTTGGAAAACCTTTAGAGAATATGGATACTTGGCTCACACTATGAAATCGGTTATTGCCCTCTTTAGTGTATCCACACTAGCCACTAGCATAATTTCATGAACCATAAGACCCTTTATATAGTGTGGAGGATTAGGGTTAAACCCTAATATCCATGACCTTTCATTTCCTAGGATCCATGGGTTAAAGCTCCATGGACTATCCATAAAGACTTAGCCCAACCTAAATGAACTTGGCCCACTACACATATATATATCTAAGAGTCCATATTTAATTAGTTCCTTTTGATCACTTAATTAATTATAAATTAATTCTTGATCAATACTAATTAAATAATATGATTATATATTAATATATTAGAACTTATAATATATTAATATAAATCATAAATATACTATTCTCAAAAGACTATCCATATAAATTGTGTCGGTGAAGTGCAACCCAAATGGACCATGTCGGGTCGGGTCAAATACATACCAAATATAGTTATGGACTTAGACATTAATCCAACAGTCTCCCACTTGGATAAGTCTAAAACTATTATTGAGTATGACTTCAAAAACCAACCGGCAATCGTAGCTCTTAAAGCCGCTGTCGAACTCTGATCTTGTCAATGAACTCTGACCTTTGTCAATGACTTGTCCATTAGATAAGGGATCATATATTCCTCCATTCTAGATATCATATGGACTGAGACATGGATTATAATCATTCTCTCTGTCCATTTGTTGTTTCCCGATTTTCGATTTATGATGACTGACTGATTGAACAAATCAAATCAGTCCTGGCTTGGCCAAGCACTCACATGTGTCATCGCTAAATCATCGAGGGGCCCACATATATCGCTTTTATCCCGAAGGTAAAAGGAATGGATAAACTTCGACTCATATGGCTTGTTCTACTACTTGTTGAATCATACACAAAGGCACATTTTATAACATCGAGTTACCAATGCGTTTTCGTGCAATCAATGTATAACCAACTCATAGTAACAACTCATATCTCTTGGTTTGAAGAATATAAGATATTACCGTCTCATGATCACTCGTGATAAAGTCCATGAAGTGATTCAAATGAGCGCGGGTTGAATCCAATACTCAGAACTTATGAGCACTCATGAGTGTTGTAGCACCACTTTGTCCACCAACTTGGACCTCTACAAACCAACCCATGACAGTCTTGATTCATATCTACTTCCAACATATGACCGACTGTGGATGGTTTGAATAACTTAATCATTCAGGAAGAGTGACTTAGTTATTCTGGAAGTCAAAACATGCAAAGTGAAACACAAGAATAAATGAATCAAATATGGTATCAAACCCTATGAATATAAATAAACACTTTTATTTATCACCATACTGATTACTCATTATTCATTGTTTCGGTTTTATCAACTTTATACTTGAATTAAAAACACTAGTTGTCCCATGCTCCAAGCATGTACACTATGTTTTTCTTAAACAATAGCTTTGCCATACACCAAGTATGCACTCTATGTTTGTCTATGATCCTTACTTTGTGAAATAAATCAATTGAACATAATTTCAATGATTCTAATTTCACACTCCCAAATCCTTATCGAAAAATGTGAGAATTTCAAATTCCTATCATTTATCGAAATCTGTATAGATTTTAAACTTATATGCACTGACCCTCCTGTAATGAATATGTACAAAGTCACAAAGACTTGTCAACAGTCATTATAAGGTATTCCAATGGAGATCAACTCCATGGAAACTAAGTCTCATATTCAAAGTACATTGCTTTGGACATGCTTCTTGCATTAAGTTTTCTAATCTTACACAGATAACTTCCACCTATGGAGACAACTCCATATTCTCATTTTGACTATCACTTCTGAATAAGAGACGCCTCTTTTCATAATATGTCAATATGGTCCTTCCAAAATTAGCACTATACTTCCAACTGTCCCTGAGCAACCAATCTTTGGTAAACCTCAGATTGTCCTCGACAATTGCTTAATCATTTTAGTCATATCCAATTCTAGACCTTTTCCCTTCTTAATGCCTTTGGGCATTTGGAAAAATTTAGAAATGACAAATATTATAGCACATGCAATCGATCATGTACCCAAAGCAAATGGTACACGATTCATGATGTCTCACATAAAGACATGATTCTAGACCAGTCTTTTGCTACAATATTTTTATTTGCCATGTTTTTCAAAATTTGACTATGAAGAGGGATGTCGTAATCATAATCGAATTTTGAGAACGCAATATATAGAATTTCCTTAAGTTGAACCATTCCAACATGAAATTCATATATATATTCTTGACTAAGGATGATTAAGGTCTCAATCTAAGCCTTTAGAACTGAAATGAAGTATATCCTCTCCCTTAATTATAGCAAAACAACTTTTTCAATCCCTGCAGCCTCACGAATTGAAACTTTTGTTTTCTATAATTAACATTGCTAACTTGAAACACTAACAATAATTATCATGCTCCCACTAACATGATGATTATTAGCATAACACTTATGCTCCCACTAGCTTTGACATGTACTCATAAATCAGCTGGACTTCTAGAAATCAATACTTTATTGGCTTTCTTACTAAAGTTCAGATTTCTGATACGAGATGCTTTGATAAAACTTTATCAAAATCATACACCTTTCCTTAGATAGCATGCATGTGTGTCTAAACAATTTCAGAACTATGAAAAGGGATGCCGTAATCATAGTCTCAATTGTTTAGACCTTTTGCCATCTGCTTCAAATCTACTTGGTGGAAGTGTTTCCTCACCATCATTTTCATGAATCGGAGAGAAACCTTATGACCCTTAGATTTTATGGTGTATGTGTTCTTATCCATGTGAATCGTCAAAACCATAGTCACAAGACAAGGATAATGACAAATCCAAACTCATATGGGTTTTGAGCATTCTAACACTCCTATGGTGTACATGCAACCCTATAAACCTTGGATCTATGTTTTCTCTATTATACATGCAAATATTAAATATTCCAAGGTTTCATCCTAACTAGCATATTATGAAGCACCTATACTACAAAGTTCTAGTTAGATGACATACCTTTTGATGTAGCTTGATGTCTTCAAGCTTTAAGAGCTTAGCCCCAATAGTGTGGAAGCCTCAAGTGGAATCACAAATCACCAAAACACCTTGGAAAACCTTTAGAGAATATGGATACTTGGCTCACACTATGAAATCGGTTATTGCCCTCTTTAGTGTATCCACACTAGCCACTAGCATAATTTCATGAACCATAAGACCCTTTATATAGTGTGGAGGATTAGGGTTAAACCCTAATACCCATGACCTTTCATTTCCTAGGATCCATGGGTTAAAGCTCCATGGACTATCCATGAAGACTTAGCCCAACCTAAATGAACTTGGCCCACTACACACATATATATATATATATATATATATATATATATATATATATATATATATATATATCTAAGAGTCCATATTTAATTAGTTCCTTTTGATCACTTAATTAATTATAAATTAATTCTTGATCAATACTAATTAAGTAATATGATTATATATTAATATATTAGAACTTATAATATATTAATATAAATCATAAATATACTATTTTCAAAAGAGTATCCATATAAATTGTATCGGTGAAGTGCAACCCAAATGGACCATGCCGGGTCGGGTCAAGTACATACCAAATATAGTTATGGACTTAGACATTAATCCAACAGTGTGTTAGCGTGTATAGGTTGTTTTCGGTATTCGTGGTGTTGTATGAGCAATCTTTGGTCGGGAAAACCAAGGAAAACGCACCACCGCCACCGTGAGGTGGTGGCTGCCACCGTACTCTATTAATTTCTCAGTCCCTCTAGCCGGGTGGGTGCCGGCCGGTCTTTCGACCAGATCCCCCTAAAAACCGTACGTGCGGGGATATTTGCCGCCACTAACCACCATCTCAGATGGCTGTGTGTTTATAAGCATGATTGGACTGATGTTTGGGATGCCTTTGTCATTGTTTTAGCGTAGACTCATAACCACCACCGCCCAAGGTAGCAGTGGATGGTGCCCGACCTAGTGAAACCCTATTTGACCTAAAAACTTAACCATTAGACAATTGGCATGTGTTTGGGTATGAAACCCTAATTAGGGTTTAAAAACCCCTAATCTTGGAGACTTTTGTTTGGAACTTGTCGGGACCCGCGTTTTGGACCGTTGGATTGGAATTATGAATTATGCCCGACCACATTGTATGATTGACCTGGTAGAATGATGGACTTAATGGATTAAGTCCTTAATGGGTTAAGTGTTTTTACTTAACCCTAATCGTCATTTTATGTGAAAACCCTAATTTTGTTGGGCCTTTCATTGGGCTTAGGTGTTTGGGTTCTTGCGGGGCCATCGGAGAACAAGTGTATCGACTAGGATTTTTGGATGGGCTTTAGGGTAAGGCCCATGTAAGGGGTTTGGGCCCAATTTGGAAAGTGGGCCATATATTGGGCCTTGGTTGATTATTTGGCTTTTGGGCTTTCAGAGTGTGAGTTTGGGCCTTGGTCTTGGACCAAGCTAGGTTAGGGTAAAATAGTCTTTTTACCCCAAGTATGGATTTATCGTGATTAACTGGAACCCAAATGTTAATTGGGTGTTGTTTTGATATTGACAGTTCGGGGATCTGTCAGCCAACAACCAGAGATTTATCCACGGGACTTCATCAGTGTGAAGTGAGTTTCCTCAATATGTTTAGTGGGTCGAAGGCACCAATGTCGGCACAGGGTTGCTATGTAGAGTGTTAGATGTCTGCGTGACTTTTGCATGCGTGTGTATTATTGTATGCTTACTGGGTGGGTCCCGATGGGTATTCTCTATGCTAGAATCAGGTTATGCATATATGATTTGTATGTGGGAGGGGCCCGATGATTGTGCAGTATGCTATTATCTTTGTGATTTTCGCATATGATGAATGTCTATATGATTATATGATCATGCGAGTGTGGGCGGGGCTCGTATCTCATTATTATTTGAGTGTGGGCGGGGCCCGTATCTCATTGTTATTCGAGTGTTGGCGGGGTCCGTATCTCATGATTATTCGAGTGTGGGTGGGGCCCGTATCTCATTATTATTCGAGTGTTGGCGGGGCCCGTATCTCATTAGGGCGGGGCCCATATCTCATTAGGGCGGGGCCCGTTATGTGTGTTATGTATGTATGATATGTGGTATCTTGGGGAACTCACTAAGCTTTGTGCTTACGGTTTTCAGTTTATGTTTCAGGTACTTTGATTTTCTAAAAGAAGAGCTCGGGATGATTGCAGAGCACACACCATATGTTTCCGCCTTGGATGTTTTACTCTGATTTTACAGAAATTGATACAGTGGTTTTATGTATATGTTTGGATGTTATGGACAAATACTGTTTTATCTATTATTAGAAAAAAATTTGGGACCATATTTTTGGATGTTACAAGTTGGTATCAGAGCCTTGGTTTGAGGGATTCGGGCACACTCCTGGGTGTGTCTGAACTCAAACTGAGGATTTGGTAAAGTTTTTCAAAAATAAATATATATACTTAAGGAAAGACTTTTCTAAAATAAGAAAGGGTGTGGTGTATGCAATCAGCTGAGCTCAAGTAAGTTTTCCCAAAATACCTATACATGTTATCTGTTACACTTTGATCTGTGAATCTGTGAAATCGCATGCTAGTTAGGGCTAAGGATCTGCTTAGTTTTTGCATATTATAATGCTAGGAGAGATGCCTTTGTAAGCCTACTGTATGAGCTTGTAGACTTGCATGCTAGTTCTGATTGGCTAGTGATAGGTTGGCCTGATATGTGATGCTTGGAAGTCTAGGAAGCATGTGATGCTGGGTTGGGTTTCGTTGGTATGCATAAGGCAATCGGTAGAGGGAGTAAGAGCTCCTAGTATGTGTTGTAGTAGGTTGGGTTGGAGTGATACTGTACGAATGTTGCTTGCTTTGTGCTTTATGGAACTTCTAGGTGACGGGAGTCAACTACTAAGTGAATATGTCAAGTCACATGTGACGAAGGTTGGATAATCTCAGAGTGATGGATTTGACGCTATTGCGTAGCTCTTGTTTGAGTCCAACCGCTATAGGTATGAGTCTGTTACTTGAAGGATTATCTAAGCTTAGTTGCATGTGATTGTGTTCATGAGGTAGGTGATTGGCATTATAAGGTGTTCTTCAGCAGCTGATGACAGGGTGAGGTCGGGAACCTAGGAAAGCCTAGGGATTGCTTCAGTGGGATTTGATGCGCCGTTTCGCGAGTGTTTGATGTATGGATTTGAGAATGGTGAGTTAGAGGGTTCGGGAGGATTCTTGAGGAGAGTATGGATAGGTGTGGAAGGTAGTATTTGGCCCATGCTACTGAAAGCACATGATCCATACTCGAATCGGGAAGAGTCTTGGAGAATCTAGGAAGCCTGTGGGATGAGGATTCTTGGGTATACTTGGACCTCGGTGGTTTTGGGTTCAGCCAAGGAAGCGGAGGTCGGGATTCCTTCTAATGCTTTTGCAGATATGATATCTTCTGTTTTCTTTTGGGTTGTTATCGGGAATTTGTACCGCGCTGGAATCTTGTTGGGTTTAGGTAAGTTATATCTCGGGTTGGTTCTCTTCTAGTGTCTGGATTATTATATCAAGGATTGTGATATGCCATTCTACATGCTGGGAGTCTTCGAGGAATCTTCAGAGGGTCGTATCTTGTCGAGTGGGTTTCAGAGTGTCCCGTTGGTATCCTGGTCCTTGTCAGGATCAATTCAGGGGTGTTGCTTGGAGGATCTTTGTAACATCCTGAGACCAGGTATATCTCAATAGCCCTTACTTTATTGAAGTTGTCAAGTTTGGCCCTTAATTGAGAAAAAGGTGGTAGCTGAGTACGCATGGCGTACGCTCAGCGTACTCATGTGCGTGATTTGGACGCGAAAGCCACCTAGTATGATGGGCGTACTAGGCTCAGAGTTAAAACCCTAATTGTGAGGTGTGTCCCTATTTAAGGAACATGATGGCCTCATTTCTATCCACCATTTCCAGTCTTCAACTCCCCTCAAAACCTTAATTTTCGTTTTCTTAGCTTGAGTGGCCATTTGGAGCTTTTGAGTGATCTTTGTGGGATTTTGTGGGTGAAGAAGGAGCTTTGAAGAGAGTAGAGTTGGAGTCCAAGTTTTGGATCTGAGTTTCCCTGTGGTTGGTGCATCATTTGGAGGCGAAGGTTAGACCGGTGGTTCGAGTACGAAACATACTTGCTTTACTTACGAGATGAGTCTTCTCACTATACTTACCTGAGTGGTAATACTGAGTGACCAGAGGGTCTTATTTAAGTTATCGACTGGAGGGTCCTAGGTGCTTATATTGAGTTATGTGATATTATGCATTTTGTCTTTGTTATATATGCTATATTATTTTGTGCCTTATTGAGTCAGGACCGGAGGGTCCAAACCGAGTTGTGAGACCGGAGGGTCTTTACTGAGATACAGGACTGGAGGGTCCAACCCGAGCTGTGATACTAGAGGGTCTACACTGAGACACATGAACGCAGGGTCCACATCGAGCCGTGAGACCGGAGGGTCCTTACCGAGACGCATGACCGGAGGGTCCATGTCGAGCTATAGCCATGAGAGGCTTATTATTTGTGTATGTGGTATTTTGGGGAACTCACTAAGCTACGTGCTTACCGTGTTGTGTGATATGTGTTTCAGGTACTTCTCAGGATCGCGGGAAGGCGCTGTCTTGATTGTACACACTTGTTCGAGATTATGTTTGAGGATTCTAGGATATTATCAGTCATTTTGTTAAATTGTGTTTTGACAATTGATCTATTGTGGTTTTTGAGAAATGTGATATTGAGTTTTATGTGATTTAAAAATGAAAATTTTGTTTTGAAAATTTCCAGTGTTACAATCTTTGGTCAGGGTTAGCATGATAGTTCTCCAGTGGAGTCAGGGTTCAGTGTGTGACATCCCCATTTTTACGGCCAGAAAAGACCGATTTCGTTTATGCTTTATAATAAAATCGGAGTAACTTTTTAAAGAAAGTGTTGCGGAATTTGTTCCCAAATCAAAATATGATAAAGATTTATCAAATCATTTTTGAATAAATGTATTTTCATTACATTACAAAACTTGGGATGTCATCATCAATACAGATCAAAAGCATAAACCACAAGCAACATAGGCCACAAAACAAAATTGGCCTAAAAAACAATATAGGCCTTACAACATTCTATATATTTTCTATTGGCCTATAAATCCATATTCTCTCGTCAGATCATCCAACTATGCTTTTTCCACTACCTGTAATACAAGAAACTGAGTCGGTCAGGCTTGGGAGCCCGGTGAGCGTATAGGGTTTTCAACCCACAATAAATAAGTTTATTATTTTTAACAATCATTCAACCCGATTACCCGTTCCCGTTATCCTCAATTTACGTCCTTAAAGCATCTATTATAAGGGACCTATCCTAAGGAATTTCATCGGGATGGACACTAGTGCTGAGGGGATTCCTCGGCCATATAGGTCCGTAAGGCAACCATGAGGGGGATGGAGTACACCAGTGAACACATCGTTCACAAACACCTAAAGGTTGTGAGCCTGCTAGCGTTCCACTGGACTTCCTAGAAAAGTCCGTGGTCGTCATCCATACTCCGCTATATGACTGGATCATCGTCAACACCGAGGTCTCTCATCATTTTATTTCATCACGCACCAACTATTTCATTTACCCATGTTTTACCCAACATATTTGTAGATATAAAATACATATACAGTTCAGATATGAAAACGAAGTTTAAATCTTTCATACAACATAGATCTCAAGTATTATATATATATATATATATATATATATATATATATAATACTTGAGATCTATGCTGTATGAAGGATTTCAAGTATTATATATATATATATATATATATATATATATATATATATATATATATAGTTTAGATCTGAAGGAAAAAGTTCAGATCTGAAAAGAAAGAGGTTTAGATCTTTCATCCAGCATAGATCTCAAATAAACAGATAATATATATAAACATAGCACGTAATTTATATAAAATATTTCATATCTATGTGTAAGATGAAAGTGACTATACACTCACCGGGCTCTGCGGGGGCAAAGTTTCTAAACCGAAAAACTCTTTTTCTTAGAGCCTTCAGGCGCTCCGGGGCTTTCTTCTAGTGCTAGGGAGGTTTCCTAGGCTTCGGGGTGGTTTAGGGTGGCTAGAAAGAGAGTAGAGAGAGAAAGAAAGGTGTAAAAGTGTGATTTTGGAGGCTGCCCTCGCACCCCTTTTATAGGCGCGAGGCCTCGCATACGCTGGGCGTAGCTTCGCTGTACACGGGGCGTAAGGGGGGCACGCGTCGGATCTTTGGTGGCGCATCGTGGCATCTTCTGGACCGAGCAAGGCGAGACTGCGGAGTGTATGGACTTCGTACGCGAGGCGTCCTTCGGACTACGCGGGGCGTAGCCTCGCACCCAGATTTGGGCGTTCTTTTTATGCACGCTCTCGGTTTAGCGTACACTATGACTTTCGTTTAGATCGCTAAGGCTAAAAAGCACTTTATCGTAACATCACTTTTTACGTCACGCAACGTTGTGCCGGTTCTGTCGCGAAACTTCGACAGGTCATAACTTCTTCGTTATAACTCGGATTTCGGCGTTCTTTATATCACCGGAACCCTTTGTCACGACCACTACAACTTTCTTCATAGATATCGGGCTTATCTAACGTTTTATTTTTTACGCTTATTTTTATTATATCTTTACAAACAATTATATAATCACATAAAAGCACATAATTCACATAATATTCAAGTAATTCATCTTTATTACTTTAAAATAGGTTACAATGGTTGACCTAGACTATTACATCATCGCATTAATTCTTAGCCTCGAAACACGTGCATTACAATTCTCTTCCCCTTAGGATGATTTCGTCCCGGAATCATGCATCAACAAACAAATGCGGATAGCGACTCATCATGTCACTCTCCGTTTCCCAGGTGAGATTTGGCCCATTCGAATGTTTCCATCGCACAAGCACTAAGTCGACCATCTTGCGTCGCAACTTCTTCGTCTTACGGTCAACAATCGTTTCCGGTTCTTCGATTAGCCTCTTGTTTTCATCCATCCTTAACTCAGAAATTGGAATTATGTCGGGAACTTCTCCCGTGAACTTCCTTAAATAACACACATGGAAAGTGTTATGAATACCATCTAGTTCTTCTGGTAGTTCCAGCTTGTAGGCTTGGTTCCCAATCCTCTGAAGAACTTTGAACGGTCCAATGAACCTTTGACTCAACTTTCCTTTTTTCTCAAATCTTATAAGCCCCTTCCATGGTGAGACTTTAAGCAAAATCGAATCTCCAACTTCAAATGTCATCGGTCGTCTCTTCTTGTCAGCATAGCTCTTTTGACGATCTTGAGCTGCTAACATCCTTTCCCTAATTATTTTCAGCTTTTCAGCAGTCTGATGGACTATCTCGGGGCCTATAAACTGCTTTTCTCCAGCTTCAAGCGAACAAGACGGCGTACGACACTTTTGTCCGTACAAATCTTGGTAAGGTGCCATCTTGATGCTTCAATGGGAACTATTGTTGTAGGAAAATTCTACCAGAGGTAAGTGCTCATCCCAGTTACCTTGGAATTTCAAGGTACATGCTCTCAGCATATCTTCAAGTGTTTGAATCGTTCTTTCACTTTGACCGTCGGTCTACGGATGGTAAGCTGTACTTAAACACAGCTTCGTACCCAATTCCTCTTGTAGACTCCTCCAAATCCTTACCGTAAAACGACTATCACGATCTGATACAATCGTTAAAGGAACACCGTGAAGTCTTACTACCTCCTTCACGTAAGCATTTGCAAGCTTATCCATAGGCCATCTTGATGGGTTTTAGTATACTACAACATCCTATGGTGCACATACTGTTGGATTAATGTCTAAGTCCATAACTATAATTGGTAAGACTTGACCCGACCCGGCATGGTCCATTTGGGTTGCATGGCATCATGCATTTGGATAGACTATAATGAGAGAAATAACACTTAAGGTTGGTTAATATATTATAAGTTCTAATATATTAATAAGGTTATTTAATTAGTATTGATCAAGAATTAATTTGGAATTAATTAAGTGATCAAAAGGAGACTAATTAAATATATGGGTTGATTGTGTAAATCATTCATTCTTATATATGTGGGCTTGTGATCCAAGATTCCTTATGTTGGACTAAGTCCATGGGGTGACCCATGGATACTCCATGGAGGTTAAAATCCATGGAGCATAAGGAATGGGTAAAGTTATGAGTTACATGGTGTAACCCTAATAGCCACCATATAAAAGAATCCCATGGCTCAAGAAATCGTGCACTAATGTGTGAGTGTGAGGGCTAGACGATTTCAAGGAGTGTTCAAGTTTCTCTCAAGTTATTCCAAGTGTATTTGGTGTTGTGTGAACCATTTGAGGTGTCACACTTGGGGCACTAGGCACTCAAGCTTCATGAAGACTTTCTACATCAAAGAGGTATGTATTCTATCTTGTTATATTTATTATTTTGTATGCTAGATTAGGATAATACCTTGGATGTTCATAATTGTATGTATAATAGAGAAAACATAGATCCAAGGTATTTAGGGTTGCATGTACACTTAGGAGTGTTAGAATGCTCAAAACCCAACAGTGGTATCAGAGTCTAGGCTTGTTTTCTTGTTATACTTGCAAAAGTAGCTGAAAAATCGAGTTGGATGCATATATTCGATTGTTTTGGCTGGAATTGGACTAGGAACATTACCCTAAGATGTTTTTGGACTTATAAACTTGTTTTTGATGTGGTAATGTTCATGCTAATCCAATTTCTAAGATAATTGTCATAATTTCAAGATTTGTATTAGTTTGTATGTTCATGCTAATTTCTTGAAGATTGATGATTTGAATTATCTTGTTCTTATGAGGTTCTTAGATTAATAGAAAAGTTGTGTGAAATAGTTGTTTTCAATCCATTTTAATCTAAGAGTTGATTCCAAAGTGTGTTTTTGTAACTTGTCCTCAAGTTATATGAAAAGTCACATTTAAGAATCATAAAACTCATAAAAGTTGGCAAAGGTTACAAAATGAAGAGTCTAGTTCTAATTAAATGGTTTTATGACTCCATAACTTGTCCTCAAGTTATGGAGGTTCAAGAGTCTCTTCATTAAATTAAAAAAAAAAGTGTAACCTTAATTAGTTCCATAAGTTACAATAAAAAAAAGTTATTTTTTTTATTAATTAGTTTAAAGTCTTCCATAACTTGTCCTCAAGTTATGGAACTTGAAGAGTTTTTTTTAATTAAAACTACTTTAAACTCATAAGTTATGGAATTAATTAGTTTTGAATAGTTTCAAAACTTGCCCTCAAGTTTTGGAATTTGAAAAGTTTTCACTTATGAATACTTTAATTCCAAGTTAGCCCTTAGAATTTTAAAAGTTAAAATTCAACCCTTATACTTTATAATATTATAAGTTAATAATATTTATATATATGTATAAGAGTAAAGTCAGTCTTACCGTTAGTAGGCCTCATTCACGAAGCCGGTCTATAAGGGGGGTATAAGGTTACTGCCTATAAAATGACAGTTTAATGGGTGTCCACTCTCACCCACCGCTTCCTTGACTGGTGGAGGGTCGTTAGCCGAACAGGTAGGACAAGGACTATAATTCTCCTTTCATTAAAAGTATTAATGATAAATACTAAGTAACTAAACTCTTATTAATACCCAATCTTAGTTACTTAGGAAAATGTGAATTTGGTGCTAACCCATGAAATTACACTTTGCACTTTGCTTAAGTCGTTAGTGGAGCGTGTGTGGTTAACCGGCACACTAACCTGGACTTAACAAGGTAGGCAAATGGTAACTTAATATTTATCATAGTATCGGTGGAGCGTGTGTGGTTAACCGGCACACTGATTAAGGGGTAAATATTAAGGGTACCAAGTATATTTGCATGGTTATTCACACCATTTTTTGTGATCCTCGGCATCCCAGTCACAAAACCTGAAGGGCACACTCGAGATTGAAACATGCCTTTGAACAGTTCAATGAATCTCAAAGATCTAGGACTTTCAAATCCAATTAAAACCTAATAAATTATTTCGTTTTTCATGGTGGAAATTGGTGAATCTTCATTCACCTACCTTCAAATATTTTATAGCTTAGATTACGGCATCCCTCTTCTAAGTTATAAAATAGTTTGTTGGGTCCTAGCCTTAATATTTCATATTGGGTGTCATATTAAGGACTTTAAATCAACTATCTTGAATATCTCCCAAAAAGATGTCTGGTCTAGACATTTATGATCTTCCCAAATCTCTTGAAACAAGCTTTCCTAAATGAAGATGATGTCCCATGGATATCATACTTCTTTCACCTCCTCCAATTATTCTCCCTAACCCACAAGTTCCTAAAAAGTTTAAGGTCACTCAAGCCCTATTGGCAAGGCAAGGTCTAGGTGTGATCACATCTTGGAGATGTAGTCACATATTGACAAGCCGGGAGAGTTGGGTGTCAAAGTCTTGAGAAAGTTGGTGGCTCAACTACTTTCTAAGTCACATAGTGAGTTCTTTTGGGAATCCTATGAAACAGACTAAGACAAGACCCTTAATGATCTTATCTATTTGCTAAGATCAACTTCCTAAAACGCTATGGACATTGACAATGATGACATTGGATATCCAGTAAAGCTCTCTCTTCCCAATGGAAAGGGATCGGCCATAGTCAACTCGGTTGACCCAATGGTAAAGAGAGAGGCGAAGTCTGAGATAGTCCCATTATCAAGGGTCCATAGGTAACTATTGCCAAAGGAAGGGGCATTGGTTACGAAGCTGCCAAATTTACCTAAGGATGTTAAAGTCAATAAGTTTGGCTCTACTTCAGGTAAAGTCCATTGTCTAACTCTATTAAGTACATGCTGATTCTGATCGCGAAGATGGATATCAATCGCATGGTTCGGTGATCAGAATTTTGGGCTATTACTTAAGAGTTATGATATTTATATTGCTTAGGAATACATAACAACAAGGTTTTCATATGGATTGTAAGGATAAGTTTTTCCGCAAAGTTTTAAAATAAAAGAAAAAGGTTTTGATTTTATTTATTTTAAGTATCCTTACAATGGCATTTGTGAAAAGTTGTTGCTTATAAGATTCCATTGATAGCAATATTGGAAAAATGGATTTGATTCTTTCGGTTGTGGTAGTGTCTAATATTACCAAATAAGGAAAGATTCTCATCACCCAAGGTTCAATTGGACCGAAACTTGGAATCATGCAAGTTGTATAGTATGATGAATGAGAACTTTCAGCTTGGAAAATTAAGACTAATTCCTTATGTGAATAAGGAAAGGACTAAGGGATCGAGTACACATTCTTGTGCACTGGTCAAGTCCACCACAAAAGATCAAGAAGACTATTCGTCATGATTTACTTAAGTTCAGTAAATATGGTTATACTTATAAGTTTAAGTATAAGTCTGTAGCATTGGAGAAGTTTCAATGTGAGACAGAACGAACAAGAAGAATCAAAGTATGGCAGAAAGATAAAAGTTTCTCAAATCTGAAAAGATGGGAGAGTACTTTAGTATCATGTTTATGATCATCTTAATGATTAAGATACCATATCACAATTGGTCTTCTAAATTCATCTTAGTGCATTCTTATGACTAAGAAGAGGAGTCATGAATTGTTGAAATGGTTAAATCAAAAAGATGAGTCATACTGCGTTCCAAAACAATTCTTAGAGTCATACTCCAAGATTGTAACTTGAGTGACATATCTTAAAGAGGGTTTGTTAACACTAGTCAAATGTAAGAGTAAAAGGTTATCTACTCTTGTACATTTGAAATTGGTAAGTTGTGATGTTTTGGATAAAACAGAGACCAACTTAGGCCAATTGTGTAAAGTGTTAGTCTTGATAAAGAATCCGCACTATCTCTTGAATATTTGACAAGGGAGTCTTATATGTCAAGAGGACAGTGGGAGTCTTAAAGCTCTTGAAAGTTTCAAGACTTAATCAAGAATAAAACCTAAAGTCCTTCACTAGCACACGACTTGAGGTTTATAACCTATCGTGTTGAAATTTTTGTGCCTATTCAAGTTGGCTTTGCATAGGAGTTCTGAGAGTTCTCAATTGGTTGCACAACTACTTGGAAGCAATGGCAGGCACCTGAGCTGCCAAATGGCAAGAATTTAAGATTGCACAAGTTTAATCAATATGAGTTTGGATTTGTCACTAACCTTGTCTTGTGATTATGGTTTTGACAAATTCACATGGATAAGAACACATACACTATTAAATCTAAGTGTCATAAGGTTTCTCTCCGATTCATGAAAATGATGGTGAGGAAACACTTTCACTAAGTAGATTTTAGCTAGATAGCAATTGTGATATTTGCATTCTCAAAGTCGTTAGTGGAGCG
Source organism: Lactuca virosa (assembly GCF_052849685.1). Lineage (NCBI taxonomy): Eukaryota > Viridiplantae > Streptophyta > Magnoliopsida > Asterales > Asteraceae > Lactuca > Lactuca virosa. Next base: position 326,284,340 of record NC_136430.1, read on the forward strand.
TGTGTGGTTTACCGACACACTAACATGGACTTGTGAGAAGTGGCAAAGGTCTAAACAATTGAGACTATGATTACGACATCCCTTTTCATAGTTCTAAAATTGTTTAGACACACATGTGAGCTATCTAAGAGAGGTGTATGATTTTGATAAAGTTTTATCAAAACAATCTAGTATCAGAAATCTGAACTTTGGTAAGAAAGTCAGCTGATTTCTGAGTACATGTCAAAGCTAGTGGGAGCATAAGTGTTATGCTAATAATCATCATGTTAGTGGGAGCATGATAATTATGACAAAGGTTGCAAGTTAGCAATGTTAATTATAGAAAACAAAAGTTTCAATTCGTGAGGTTGCAGGGGTTGAAAAAGTTGTTTTGCTATAATTAAGGGAGAGGAAATTATACTTCATTTCAATTCTAAAAGCTTAGATTGAGATTTTAATCGTATTTAATCAAGGATATATATATGAATTTCATGTTGGAATGGCTCAACATAAGGAAATTCTATATATGGGTCCATTATTTGCGTTCTAAAATTCGATTATGATTACGACATCCCTTTTCATAATCTGAATTTTGAGAACTTGGCAAATTGAAATGGAAATATTATAGCAAAAGACTGGTTTAGTCTTTATGTGAGACATCATGAATCGTGTCCCATATGCTTCGGATATAGGATCGATTACATGTGCTATATTCATCCTTTCTAAAATTTTCCAAATGCCTGGGGCATTATGAAGGGAAAAGGTCTAGAATTGGATATGACTAAAATGATTAAGCAATTGTCGAGGACAATCTAAGGTTTACCAAAGATTGGTTGCTCAAGGACAGTTGGAAGTATAATGTTAATTCTGGAAGGATCATATTGACATAATCTGTAAGGAGGCAACTCTTGTTCAGAAGTGATAGTCAAAATGGAATATGGAAATGTTTCAAAGTTAGAAATTATTCAATCTGTGTAAGATTAGGAAACTTAATGAAAGAAGAATGTTTCCAAGGAGCTGATCTCCTTTGGAATGCTCTGTAATGATTGTTGTCAAGTCTTTCTAACTTCGTGCATAATCATTAAGAGGATCAATGCATATAAGTTTAGAATCTAACAGATTTCAGTAAATGGCATGAATTTGGAATTCTTGCATTTGCGGTAAGGATTTGGGACTGTGAAAAGAGGATCATTGGAGTGATGTTCAATTGATCTATTTTACAAAGTAAAGATCATAGACAAACATAGTATGCATACTTGGTGTATGGCATGACTAGTGTTTAGAAAACATAGTGTACATGCTTGGAGCATGGGACAACTATTGTTTTAAATTCAAGTATAAAGTTGATAAAACCGAAACAATGAATAATGAGTAATCAGTATGGTGATAAATAAAAGTGTTTATTTATATTCATAGGGTTTGATACCATATTTGATTCATTTATTCTTGTGTTTCACTTTGCATGTTTTGACTTCCAGAATAACTAAGTCGCTCTTCCTGAATGATTAAGTTATTCAAACCATCCACAGTCGGTCATATGTTGGAAGTAGATATGAATCAAGACTGTCATGGGTTGGTTTGTAGAGGTCCAAGTTGGTGGACAAAGTGGTCTACAACACTCATGAGTGCTCATAAGTTCTGAGTATTGGATTCAACCCGCGCTCATTTGAATCACTTCATGGATTTTATCACGAGTGATCATGAGACGATAATATCTTATATTCTTCAAACCTAGAGATATGAGTTGTTACTATGAGTTGGTTATACATTGATTGCACGAAAACGCATTGGTAACTCGATGTTATAAAACGTGCCTTTGTGTATGATTCAACAAGTAGTAGAACAAGCCATATGAGTCGAAGTTTATCCATTCCTTTTACCTTCGGGATAAAAGCGATATATGTGGGCCCCTCGATGATTTAAAGATGATACATGTGAGTGCTTGGCCAAGCCAGGACTGATTTGATTTGTTCAATCAGTCAGTCATCATGAATCGGAAATTGGGAAACAACAAATGGACAGAGAGAATGATTGATAATCCATGTCTCAGTCCATATGATATCTAGAATGGAGGAATATATGATCCCTTATCTAATGGACAAGACATTGACAAAGGTCAGAGATCATCGGCAAGGTCAGAGTTCGACGGAAGCTTTTGAGAGCTACGATTGCCAGTCGGTTCTTGAAGTCATACGCAAGAATAGTTTTAGACTTCTCCAAGTGGCAGACTGTTGGATTAATGTCTAAGTCCATAACTATAATTGGTAAGACTTGACCCGACCCGGCATGGTCCATTTGGGTTGCATGGCATCATGCATTTGGATAGACTATAATGAGAGAAATAACACTTAAGGTTGGTTAATATATTATAAGTTCTAATATATTAATAAGGTTATTTAATTAGTATTGATCAAGAATTAATTTGGAATTAATTAAGTGATCAAAAGGAGACTAATTAAATATATGGGTTGATTGTGTAAATCATTCATTCTTATATATGTGGGCTTGTGATCCAAGATTCCTTATGTTGGACTAAGTCCATGGGGTGACCCATGGATACTCCATGGAGGTTAAAATCCATGGAGCATAAGGAATGGGTAAAGTTATGAGTTACATGGTGTAACCCTAATAGCCACCATATAAAAGAATCCCATGGCTCAAGAAATCGTGCACTAATGTGTGAGTGTGAGGGCTAGACGATTTCAAGGAGTGTTCAAGTTTCTCTCAAGTTATTCCAAGTGTATTTGGTGTTGTGTGAACCATTTGAGGTGTCACACTTGGGGCACTAGGCACTCAAGCTTCATGAAGACATTCTACATCAAAGAGGTATGTATTCTATCTTGTTATATTTATTATTTTGTATGCTAGATTAGGATAATACCTTGGATGTTCATAATTGTATGTATAATAGAGAAAACATAGATCCAAGGTATTTAGGGTTGCATGTACACTTAGGAGAGTTAGAATGCTCAAAACCCAACAGGTTTTAGTATACTACAACATCCTATGGTGCACATACAACCCTAAATACCTTGGATCTATGTTATCACTAATTATACATGCAAAGGAGTTTCCAAGGTATTAAGCCTATAACTAGCATGCAAAGATGTAAACTACACAAGATGCTAGTTAGTGTAACATACCTTTTATGTGGTTGGAAGTCTGGATGCATTTGGCCTTTAAGAACTTAGTGCCCCAAGTGTTGCACCTCAAATGGAATCACAACTCACCTAGAACAAAGGTGACTCTTGAGAGAGAAACTCCATGCACCAAAAACACCATAATTCTCTAAGAATTTCTAGTCTTCCTCAAGTGGCGATTTTGGGCAATGGAGTATGTATTTATATGTGACATTTCAAGGGTCATGGGTATAACCCAAATCCATACCCATGAGTATTATGATCCATGCTTCATGTGGCCCAACTCTTTATGTATCCATACATAAACTTGGTCCAACATGGATCATAAGCCCAACACATATAAATATAACTAATTACCATAATTAGTCCCCATAGATTTAATTAGTCTCTTTTGATCACTAAATTAATTCCAAATTAATTCTTGATCAATACTAATTAAAACATATGATTTCATATTAATATATTATAAGTTATAATATATTAACGAATCATATATAACTTTCTCTCAAGAGTCCATCCTAACAAATTGTCCTGGTGTTATGCAACCCAAATGGACCATGCTGCTTAGACCTGGAAAACGTGTCGTGTCGTGTCGGGTTCGTGTCGTGTCAAGACATTAAACAGGTTGAAAGGGCTTGACCCTAACCCGACCCGTTTAATTATCGTGTCGTGTCGTGTCAACCCGTTTATTTTCATGTCGGTTTCGTGTTAAGGTTTAGACCTTGTAAATATATTGTGTCATGTCGGGTTGAAATATTTTAAAGGTTGGAAAGTAAGAGTTGTGGAGGCAAAAAGAAAAAAAGTTAAACACCGGAGTTATGAGATGGAATGACAAAATTTATAGTAAGTTTAGAAGGGAAAATGAAAAAAGTTAAAGTTGGGGAGCAAAGGGATAGGTGGTGAGGATGACTAAAATTAAGTAACTTTGAAAATTTGAATATTACTTTTAATTCTTGATTTGGCCCACTATATGTCTATAACATATAATATATTTATAAAAATATGAAATTTATAATAAATAATGTATAATTAAACGGGTCATATTCGAGTCATCTTCGAGTTGAAAGTCTTGACCCTAACCCTACCCATTTAATTATCGTGCCGTGTCGTGTCAACCCGTTTACATAAACGTGTCGAAATCTCTGACCGTAACCCGCTAATTTCGTTTCGGGTTCATGTCGGGTTTTCGTGTCGTGTCATGTTTTTCCAAGTCTAATGCTACACTCGGGTCGAATACAAACCAATAATAGTTATGGGCTTAGACACCTAATCCAACAATCTCCCACTTGGATAAGTCTAAAACTATTATTGCGTATGACTCCAAGATCCCGACTAGCAATCGTAGCTCTTAAAAGCCGTTGTCGAACTCTGACCTAGTCAATGACATGTCCATTAGATAAGGGATCATATATTCCTTCATTCTAGATATCATATGGACTAAGACATGGATTATAATCATTCTCTCTGTCCATTTGTTGTTTCCCGATTTTCGATTTATGACCACCGACTAATTGAACAAATAAAATCAGTCCAGACCCGGCCGAGCACTTACGTTTGTCATCACCAAATCATCGAGGGGTCCCACAGATATCGCTTTTATCCCTCTAAGGGTAAAAAGAATGGATAAACTTCGACCCAAATGTTCTCTTGTACTAACTCATCAATTTACACACAACGATATGTTTTATAACAACCAAGTTACTAGTTGCGTTTACATATGTCAATGTGCAACCGATGCGCAACTACAAATCACACGTCTCCGTTTGAAGAATATAAGATATTATCGTCTCATGATCACTCGTGATAAAATCCATGAATTGAGTCAAATGAGCGTGGGTTTAATCCAATACTCGAATCTTATTCCAGGAGCACTCATTAATACTGCAGCTATGTCTAGACCACAATTTCCATTGTGGTGAAAATTGCACTTGTTGCATTTAGGGAGGGTACCAGCATAGGGCTTTGTTGGTGCAGAATTATTGGGAACAGTAGTAGGTACAGTAGCGGGTATGGTAGCAGGTACAGTAGTAGCATGGACTGCCACTACTTGTTGCTTCTTTGCTGGTTCCAGAGGAGATTTGCCTTTCCCCTTGTTCCAAACCCTCTTCTTGCTGTTGTTGTTGTTCTCCTTGGGTTGTTGTGGAGCAGAGACCATAGAGTTTTGACGGGCTCCGTGGTTGATAAGAGATTGTGCCAGTTCTTTGGCACTGTCAAAAGTAATAGGCTTTGAAGCTAAAACACTTGACTGAATTTGGGCCGACATACCCCAAATATATCTCTCAATCTTTTTGCTCTCGATAGGAACCATATCCGGGCAAAGAATTGCCAGATCACAGAACCTATTGGTATAGGTTGATATATCAGAACCAACCATTGTAAGAGCCCATAGTTCTTGCTCCAGTTTCTGTATCTCCCCTCGCGGGCAGTATTCTCGCATTAACATGGCTTTTAGGCTCTCCCAGCTGATGGAGTTAGCCACAACTAGAGTAAGTGACTTAATGTGGCCATTCCACCACGTTAGAGCCCTATCAGAAAAAGTACAGGCAGCAAATTTAACCTTGCTACCCTCAGGACAGGAGCAAATTTCAAAGATTGCTTCCGTCTTTTCTATCCACTGCCTTAGTGCCATAACTCCCCCAGTCCCATTAAAGGTCCTGGGTTTGGCATTAGAGAAATCCTTATAAGTGCATTCTCGCGAATGCCCATGACTTTCGCCATGGTTAGAAGGATGTGCACCGACTCCCGACCCACTAACACCAGGAGTATGAACGTGAGACATGGCAGCCGCTACAGCCGCCGTGACCGCCGCTTGAAACATAGCGGGATCGAATTGATGAGGTGGTGGTGGGGGTGACGTTGGTGCTTCATTGGTGTTGATACGTCTTGGATTTCTACGAGGAGGCATCTCTTGCTATAAAAGTCAAATAGATAAAAAGATAGTGAGATATCAAGAAGGAATATGAATTTGATATCTCTGAACTAAACACTTAATTCAACATGAATCTTACAAAGAATTGGAAATAGAAATCCACTGCAAGTACAACTTGCAACAGGATAATATGAAATTGAATGGTTATTTTTCAAAAAGTATGAATGTACATGTCAACTATATTGGTATATTAATTATATAAGGTCCAGAAAACTTGACCTTAAAGCAGGATTATAATATACTCCAATACTGAGAAAGTGTCGACATCAAACCGACCTACCGAAAATAATATTTCCACGGTCGTAGTGAAAGCATGAAAAATAACACTGGAACGTTTATGTGATCCAAAATTTTGGAATAAGATGATTATGAAAACTGTAATAACTCTTGTTGAAGTAAAGTGCTTATCGTTTTATTGATACTTGATTTGTACATAACATAGAAAGTAGTATACACATTCGATATAGAAAGTAGAAAGTAGAAGTAGTGCGAACACTACTTGCGACGGTTTCTACGACGATTGCTAGGTTCTGCTTCGTCTTGCGCTTTCCAACGCCTTTCTTGGGCAGCTTGGTGCTCCCTCAGTTCTCTGATCTCTGATTCAGCAGCACAAAGTTGCCTTTGAAGGGCTTCAGTATGGTTCTGGGTGTCATCTTGCATCTCGTCAAGACGAAGGATATCTGCAGTGTTTGCCTGCGCAACCGCATTCACCTCTAGGATTCGATTGATCGACATCCTTGATTGATCGAACTGCCGAGCTATTCGGTTTACTATAACTGGAAGAGCTCTGTCAGCAGTTCCTCCTCTAGATACGTTATAGAAACCTCGTGCCATTCCGTATGGAGGGCGTTGGCCGTTTTGTCGACTCCAATGGTTTATGTATTGGCCCCACTCAGGTATTGGTTCTGCGTCCTCTTGCCTCTGGGGACGCTCCCCAGGGTTGCAGACTTGTGGCTCTGTATCCGTACCACTTGACTTGCTGTCCTCAAAGGGTTCTTCGTCTGAGTCTGTGATCCAGCCTGCATTCTGTGGATTGTAGGGGTCTCCCGGTAAATTGGGTGCAGCCATAGGTTCTATATTAGAAATAAGATTAGTAAAATACTCTCCATAGTATTTTAATCTTTGTATTCTGTTCTATAGTTCTTCTGAATATGTATGGTAAGTTTTAGACATGTCTCAATACTACTATCACTCCCAAACACATGTTGGTCATATATCAAATCAATATAGTTGATCAGGCTATATTAATTCCAGATATGATTACATAACTGCTCAGGTTTGACTATAGTGCTCAACATCCAAATACTTTTAAGTTCTTATGTTTGTGATATTATACTTGTAAGTATGAGTGTGCTCTTATGACTGTGATACTTTACTTGTGAGTGTTAGTATACTTCTTATAAAAATACTTAAATCTTTAAAAGTATACTTGTAGTCAGAGCTCCTTGCCCCGATGTATTTATAGTTTGTATATCTTTTATTGATTGATATACTGAGTTCACTATAAACAATGCTCTGATACCAATTTGTCACACCCCCAAACCAGACGGCGGAAACGTATGGGGGTGGAGGACTTGAATTGTAGTATCACAACACATGCATCATAGTAATCAAAGTAGAAACAACCATTGTATTAAAAAAATATAAATATTTACATGTGTTCAATCATTGTATATTGAACCAAAATATAGTTATACAAAAGAAGATATGACTCAACAAAGCTCCATCTTCTCAAAAGCTCGGGGAGTACCTGTGTATTATTTCCCTGAGAATACAAGTAATTTGAAAAGAGAGTATCAACATAAAGTTGAGTGAGTGCATAAATGTTTATGTTTGAAAGAGTATCTCTGTATCTTGTATATGTAAACTGTTCCAGAAAATCCTATATTTTCTGTTTGTATATGAAAAGTAGTTTTATTCCCACAAAACCCTTCTCTGTATATTAATGTTTTGTATTTGTATTACTTATGAAAACTTGTAACTGAGAGTGTGCCTGGCTCCACCAGCTGTTATTGAAAACTGTATTGAATCTTTGTATTTTGTATTCTGTAAACTAGTACTTTGAAGGTGTACTTTCGTTTAGTTATTTATACACTAACGTATCGTTAATATCTTTTTAATGAGTTATTATAACCATACTATGACTGATGGCCTGAAACAAACGCTTTGTGGGCGTTTAAACTGGTGATAACAATTGCCACTCATCTAACTGTAGCTAGCAGCCTGAGTGCGGGGTTGTCAATCCCGATATAGATCTACACACGCTTGTTTCGATCCCCGGCTGGAGATTCTGGTTATAATGTCAGGACTTTTCTATGTTGTCTAAAATGAATTAAACAACCTGAATCTAGTGTCTCATAAAAAGCATATAAACGTTAAATGTATATTAGTTTGAAAACTCAATCATCCTGAAATAATGATTGACAGTATATTCTTTGAATCAAAACCCAATCATTCTGAAATAATGATTGACAGTATGTCCTTGAATTAGTATTTCCAAACATGTATTTGATAAGTGTAAACCTTGATTTGTTCTGTATCAAAACCCTAGTTTCTTGTGTATTCTAGTATACTTGTATCATGAATTATTGTTCTATGTATAAATTATACCTATTATAATTTATATGTACTCCCTGATTGTGTATTTAACCATGTTTGCATATAATCCCTTGCTCAGCATGTTACAAAGGTAGTTAAACTGATGAAATAATTATTATATTTATATACATATACAATTTTATATATAAGTAAAATTTAAACGACACTCGGACAAGTAACCGGTACTTTAAGCCCACATCCAAACAAGGAAAAGGACCCAGAATGAGTTATCAGTCCTAAGCCTTTTAAATCTTATTTATATACATATATATATACAAATATGAATTTTGGGGAAAATATAAGATTATAAAAGAGTTTGATGTGTTGAGTATTTTTAGATAATTTAATGTTAATTGATCATGATTTGAATCATGATTTTATAACACAAAGTTCTTGTGTTATGCTTGTATTCCCCCCCTTAAAACAGTAGAAATTATGAAAATACGGGGGTATGAACTCACTTGATAGATGGTGAACCGGACAGAGTTTCGTTTCACGAAAAGGAGTTTATTTGTCGAGAAACCGGCTCAAATTGGGCAGAGTTTCAACAGGAGAGAGGTTACTTCTCGGGAATCTCGAGGCTTCGAGGCTTGCTTAGGGTTTGAGACTTGATACCGGGGCTTTAGGGGTTGTATATGAGCTTAGGGGAGTGGAAAATGTGAAAGAGAATGATTTTTGGGGTGAAAAAGTGTAAAAAATCCGGAACCCTCGCATGCTATATATAGTCCGAAGGTTCGGACCCGAAGCTGCGCGAAGGTGACACGCGTCGGACAGGTGGCGAGGCGAGGGGGTTTCTTCGGACCGGAGGCTCGCTGCTGGCTGGCTCGGATTGGACCAACCCTCGGTCCAATGGGAAGGAGCCACGTGCGAAGGGGAGGGTCCGAGGCGTGTGCGAGGGGTGTCTCCGGGGCATCTCCTGCGAAGCTGTTCGCTTCTAAGTGGACCTCAGCTGCGGTCCAATCAGGAAGTGCCACGCATGGGTTCGGTCCACTCAGCAGCTGCCACGTGCGAGGGTGACGTGGCATGCGAAATTACCCGGTTTTTCCCATTTTTTCTTTATTTTTGTGCCAAACTTGCGAAAATCATAACTTTCGCATACGAGCTCCGTTTTTGGAGTTCTTTATATGCACGCGTAGGTAAAATCATAATCTACGACTTTTGTTTAGACTTCGTCGGCTAATTTTGACGTTATTTTTAATATTATTATTTTAAACAGACCGGGACGGGAATCCGTTAAAAATTCATAACTTCTTCATCTGACGTCCGTTTTCGTCTGTCTTTTTACCATTGTACTACTACCGACGAGACCTTCAATTCTCGTTTAGGTTGTGTCGGCTAAAAATCGCTCGATCTTTATTTCGAGTTTTTAGCTGTACACTGTTATACTGAAACTTTAGAAAAATCATAACTTCCTCATACGAAGTCAGATTTTTCCGTTCTTTTTATGAAAGTTCTCGGTTTAACATCAACTACAACTTTCATTTAGATTGTTAAGGCTAAAAAGCCTTTTATCAAAAATTCAGTTTTTACACTGAACAGTGTTTTGTCGGTTTTGTCGCAGATTTTCGATTGGTCATAACTTCTTCGTTATAACTCGGATTTTAGTGTTCTTTATGTTTTTGGAAACCTTGTTACAATATCCATCACTTGGTTCGTCCCAATCAAGATTGCTAAATAATTTATTTTTGAGGGTCAATTATGTAAATATGCACATTATGCTAAAATTTCTCTTTATTATTATAAAAAGAACTATACATTGACCTAAACTATTACATAGGTTTGAAATTACGATTTGGTACATTATCCCCCTGTTAGAGAGAATTTCGTCCTGAAATTAGTATTTCAGGTAGACTAGAGAAAAAGATGTGGATACTTCTGTTTCATTTGGTCCTCCCGCTCCCAAGTGAATTCAGGTCCCCGTTTTGCATTCCAGCGAACCTTCACTATCGGGATACGGCTTTGTTTGGTTTTCTTAACTTCCCTCTCTAGAATCTCTACGGGTTCTTCCACAAAGTTGAGGCTCTCGTTTAACTTGATTTCCTCGAGTGGGATCACAAGAGTCTCATCAGATAAACACTTTTTCAAGTTTGAAACGTGGAAGGTAGGATGAATGTTATTTAGTTCTTGGGGTAGTCGAAGTTTGTAAGCTACAGGACCAATTCTAGCAAGAATTTCGAAGGGTCCTATGTACCTTGGACTCAATTTGTCACGCTTTCCAAAGTGTATCATGCCCTTCCAGGGTGAGACCTTTAACAAGACGCGGTCACCAACCTGGAATTCCAAGGGTTTTCTTCGTTTGTCAGCGTAGCTTTTCTGTCTATCTCTGGAAGCTTTAAGTCGCTCCCGAATTTGTGTGATTTTCTCGGTGGTTTCTCGAATGATTTCCGGACCAGTGAGAGCACTGTCAGGAGTTTGACCTCTAGCTAGCTGCGTGTCACCCACTTCAGCCCAACACAGAGGGGATCTGCACTTGCGGCCGTAGAGAGCTTCGAATGGAGCAGCGTTAATGCTAGTGTGATAACTATTGTTATAAGAGAATTCAACAAGGGGTAAGTGAATATCCCATGCTTTTCCAAAGTCTATCACGCAAGCTCGCAACATGTCTTCTAGTGTTTGAATCGTCCTCTCACTTTGTCCGTCGGTTTGAGGATGGTAGGCTGTACTCATGTCCAGCCTAGTTCCCAAAGAGTTTTGTAAAGACTGCCAGAAACGAGAGGTGAATCTACTATCTCGGTCCGAAATAATAGATATTGGTACACCATGCAGTCTAACAATATCCCTGAGGTAAGTTCGGGTTAGTTTCTCCATCTTGTCGGTTTCTTTTATTGGTAAGAAGTGTGCGGATTTGGTTAATCTGTCGACGATTACCCAAATAGTATCATAACCACCCGAAGTCTTGGGTAATTTGGTTATGAAATCCATTGTAATCCGCTCCCACTTCCATTCAGGGATTTCAGGTTGTTGTAATAAACCTGAAGGTTTCTGGTATTCTACCTTAACTTTGGCACAAGTAAGACACTTGGCCACAAAGGTAGCGATTTCGGCCTTCATGTTAGGCCACCAATATAGTTTCTAAAGGTCCAGATACATCTTGTCTGAACCTAGATGAATGGAGTATCGGGTTTTGTGTGCTTCATTCATAACCACGCCTCTGTAACCACCGAACTTTGGTGTCCAGATCCGGTTCATGAAATTATAAACTCCATTATCCCTGACTTCGAAGTTTTTATCCATTCCTCTCAGGGTTTCACCTACCACGTTTTCGGGTTTCAAGGCTTCTAGTTGAGCTTCTTTGATTTGTGTGGACAGGTGTGAATGGATTGTCATGGTCAACGACTTTACTTGGCGTCCCGAGTATTCTTTTCTGCTAAGGGCATCAGCTACTACGTTTGCTTTACCAGGGTGATAAAGAATTTCGCATTCGTAGTCGTTCAGTAGCTCCACCCATCGTCGTTGTCTCATGTTCAGCTCTTTCTGATTGAAGATATGCTGGAGACTTTTATGGTCCGTGAATATTGTGCATTTCGTGCCATATAGGTAATGTCTCCAAATCTTCAGAGCAAACACCACCGCTCCTAGTTCAAGGTCGTGTGTTGTATAGTTGACTTCATGCGTCTTAAGTTGTCGTGAGGCGTAGGAGATAACCTTTCCTCTTTGCATAAGTACACACCCAAGCCCTTGATTTGAAGCATCACAGTACACTACAAAGTCCTTTGTCCCTTCGGGTAGGGACAGGATCGGTGCACTGCACAAGGCTTGTTTGAGCGTTTGGAATGCGGTTTCTTGCTTCTCTCCCCAGTTATAGGTTACACCCTTTTGCGTCAGGGTGGTAAGTGGTTTAGCGATTCGGGAGAAATTTTGGATGAACCTGCGATAGTAGCCAGCAAGACCTAAGAATTGTTGGATTTCTGTAGGAGTCGTGGGTGCTGGCCAATTTTCAATTGCTTTGATTTTGGAAGGGTCCACGTGTATTCCTTCTGAACTGACCACGTGACCTAGGAATTCAACCTTCCTAATCCAAAACTCGCACTTTGAAAACTTCGCATAAAGTTTTTCGGTCTTAAGGGTTTGTAATATTTGACGAAGATGTTGGCCATGTTCTTCTTTGCTTCTTGAATAGACAAGGATGTCATCGATGAAGACTATGACGAATTTGTCCAGGAATGGACGACACACTCTGTTCATTAGGTCCATGAACACAGCAGGTGCATTCGTCAATCCGAATGGCATCACAATAAACTCGTAATGACCATAACGAGTTCTAAACGCGGTCTTGGGAATGTCTTCCTCCAAAATCCGTAATTGGTGATACCCGGATCTTAAGTCTATCTTCGAGAAGTAGCTCGCACCTTGAAGTTGGTCGAACAGATCGTCAATGCGAGGTAGAGGGTATCGGTTCTTGATGGTAAGTTTATTCAGCTCGCGGTAGTCTATGCACATGGGGAATGATCCATCCTTCTTCTTTACGAACAAAACCGATGCTCCCCAAGGTGAGAAGCTTGGTCTTATGAAACCTTTACTAAGGAGTTCGTTAAGTTGGCTGGATAATTCTTGCATTTCAGAAGGTGCAAGACGATAGGGGGATTTGGCTACAGGGGTAGCTCCAGGGATTAAGTCGATTCGGAATTCGACTTGTCGTTCGGGAGGTACTCCTGGAAGATCATCAGGAAAGATATCGGGAAAGTTACAAACCTCTGGAATGCTCGCGATATCTTTTACTTCTTGCTTTTTGTCTACGACGTGGGCTAAGAAAGCACAGTACTCTTTGCGAAGGTATTTCTGTGCCCTGATGCAAGAAATGATCCTAAGGTTCGTTCCGGGTTTGTCGCCATAGATAACAAGAGTTTCGTTAGTTGGTAAGTTCAAACGAACAGCTCTTTCATAACATAGGACGTCGGCATGGTTGGGGCACAACCAATCCATACCTATTATGATGTCAAAACTTTTGATAGAGACCGGCATAAGGTCTATTGGAAAAGACAAGTCATTCAAAGTAAGGATACATCCTATGTATATATCATTGGTGGATTCAGATTTCCCGTTAGCCATTTCTACTGTAAATGTTTCATTGAGTGGTTGGGAGTTTTGATTTAGTAGGTGTTTAAAATTATGGCTCACGAAGCTCCTCTCAGCACCACAATCAAATAGAATGCATGCATAAGTATTATTGAGAAGGAACGTACCCGTGACCACAGCAGGGTCTGCCACCGCTTCTTCATGACCCATGTCTAGTATTCTCCCAACTCCACCGGCATTTCTAGCTTTTGGGCAATCCTTCATGAAGTGCCCCACATCACCGTATTGGTAGCATGCTCGACCTACTCCAGCGGCAGGTGCTTGGTTAAGTGGTTGGGGTGGCATTTTACAGAATCGGGCAGTATGCCCTTTCCTGTTGCAGTTACGACACTGTAGGTCTCGGCAATTTCCATTGTGGTGAAAATTGCACTTGTTGCATTTAGGGAGGGTACCAGCATAGGGCTTTGTTGGTGCAGAATTATTGGGAACAGCAGTAGGTACAGTAGCGGGTATGGTAGCAGGTACAGTAGTAGCATGGACTGCCACTACTTGTTGCTTCTTTGCTGGTTCCAGAGGAGATTTGCCTTTCCCCTTGTTCCAAACCCTCTTCTTGCTGTTGTTGTTGCTCTCCTTGGGTTGTTGTGGAGCAGAGACCACAGAGTTTTGACGGGCTCCGTGGTCGATAAGAGATTGTGCCAGTTCTTTGGCACTGTCAAAAGTAATAGGCTTTGAAGCTAAAACACTTGACTGAATTTGGGCCGACATACCCCAAATATATCTCTCAATCTTTTTGCTCTCGATAGGAACCATATCCGGGCAAAGAATTGCCAGATCACAGAACCTATTGGTATAGGTTGATATATCAGAACCAACCATTGTAAGAGCCCATAGTTCTTGCTCCAGTTTCTGTATCTCCCCTCGCGGGCAGTATTCTCGCATTAACATGGCTTTTAGGCTCTCCCAGCTGATGGAGTTAGCCACAACTAGAGTAAGTGACTTAATGTGGCCATTCCACCACGTTAGAGCCCTATCAGAAAAAGTACAGGCAGCAAATTTAACCTTGCTACCCTCAGGACAGGAGCAAATTTCAAAGATTGCTTCCGTCTTTTCTATCCACTGCCTTAGTGCCATAACTCCCCCAGTCCCATTAAAGGTCCTGGGTTTGGCATTAGAGAAATCCTTATAAGTGCATTCTCGCGAATGCCCATGACTTTCGCCATGGTTAGAAGGATGTGCACCGACTCCCGACCCACTAACACCAGGAGTATGAACGTGAGACATGGCAGCCGCTACAGCCGCCGTGACCGCCGCTTGAAACATAGCGAGATCGAATTGATGAGGTGGTGGTGGGGGTGACGTTGGTGCTTCATTGGTGTTGATACGTCTTGGATTTCTACGAGGAGGCATCTCTTGCTATAAAAGTCAAATAGATAAAAAGATAGTGGGATATCAAGAAGGAATATGAATTTGATATCTCTGAACTAAACACTTAATTCAACATGAATCTTACAAAGAATTGGAAATAGAAATCCACTGCAAGTACAACTTGCAACAGGATAATATGAAATTGAATGGTTATTTTTCAAAAAGTATGAATGTACATGTCAACTGTATTGGTATATTAAGTATATAAGGTCCAGAAAACTTGACCTTAAAGCAGGATTATAATATACTCCAATACTGAGAAAGTGTCGACATCAAACCGACCTACCGAAAATAATATTTCTGCGGTCGTAGTGAAAGCATGAAAAATAACACTGGAACGTTTCTGTGATCCAAAATTTTGGAATAAGATGATTATGAAAACTGTAATAACTCTTGTTGAAGTAAAGTGTTTATCGTTTTATTGATACTTGATTTGTACATAACATAGAAAGTAGTATACACATTCGATATAGAAAGTAGAAAGTAGAAGTAGTGCGAACACTACTTGCGACGGTTTCTACGACGATTGCTAGGTTCTGCTTCGTCTTGCGCTTTCCAACGCCTTTCTTGGGCAGCTTGGTGCTCCCTCAGTTCTCTGATCTCTGATTCAGCAGCACAAAGTTGCCTTTGAAGGGCTTCAGTATGGTTCTGGGTGTCATCTTGCATCTCGTCAAGACGAAGGATATCTGCAGTGTTTGCCTGCGCAACCGCATTCACCTCTAGGATTCGATTGATCGACATCCTTGATTGATCGAACTGCCGAGCTATTCGGTTTACTATAACTGGAAGAGCTCTGTCAGCAGTTCCTCCTCTAGATACGTTATAGAAACCTCGTGTCATTCCGTATGGAGGGCGTTGGCCGTTTTGTCGACTCCAATGGTTTATGTATTGGCCCCACTCAGGTATTGGTTCTGCGTCCTCTTGCCTCTGGGGACGCTCCCCAGGGTTGCAGACTTGTGGCTCTGTATCCGTACCACTTGACTCGCTGTCCTCAAAGGGTTCTTCGTCTGAGTCTGTGATCCAGCCTGCATTCTGTGGATTGTAGGGGTCTCCCGGTAAATTGGGTGCAGCCATAGGTTCTGTATTAGAAATAAGATTAGTAAAATACTCTCCATAGTATTTTAATCTTTGTATTCTGTTCTATAGTTCTTCTGAATATGTATGGTAAGTTTTAGACATGTCTCAATACTACTATCACTCCCAAACACATGTTGGTCATATATCAAATCAATATAGTTGATCAGGCTATATTAATTCCAGATATGATTACATAACTGCTCAGGTTTGACTATAGTGCTCAACATCCAAATACTTTTAAGTTCTTATGTTTGTGATATTATACTTGTAAGTATGAGTGTGCTCTTATGACTGTGATACTTTACTTGTGAGTGTTAGTATACTTCTTATAAAAATACTTAAATCTTTAAAAGTATACTTGTAGTCAGAGCTCCTTGCCCCGATGTATTTATAGTTTGTATATCTTTTATTGATTGATATACTGAGTTCACTATAAACAATGCTCTGATACCAATTTGTCACACCCCCAAACCAGACGGCGGAAACGTATGGGGGTGGAGGACTTGAATTGTAGTATCACAACACATGCATCATAGTAATCAAAGTAGAAACAACCATTGTATTAAAAAAATATAAATATTTACATGTGTTCAATCATTGTATATTGAACCAAAATATAGTTATACAAAAGAAGATATGACTCAACAAAGCTCCATCTTCTCAAAAGCTCGGGGAGTACCTGTGTATTATTTACCTGAGAATACAAGTAATTTGAAAAGAGAGTATCAACATAAAGTTGAGTGAGTGCATAAATGTTTATGTTTGAAAGAGTATCTCTGTATCTTGTATATGTAAACTGTTCCAGAAAATCCTATATTTTCTGTTTGTATATGAAAAGTAGTTTTATTCCCACAAAACCCTTCTCTGTATATTAATGTTTTGTATTTGTATTACTTATGAAAACTTGTAACTGAGAGTGTGCCTGGCTCCACCAGCTGTTATTGAAAACTGTATTGAATCTTTGTATTTTGTATTCTGTAAACTAGTACTTTGAAGGTGTACTTTCGTTTAGTTATTTATACACTAACGTATCGTTAATATCTTTTTAATGAGTTATTATAACCATACTATGACTGATGGCCTGAAACAAACGCTTTGTGGGCGTTTAAACTGGTGATAACAATTGCCACTCATCTAACTGTAGCTAGCAGCCTGAGTGCGGGGTTGTCAATCCCGATATAGATCTACACACGCTTGTTTCGATCCCCGGCTGGAGATTCTGGTTATAATGTCAGGACTTTTCTATGTTGTCTAAAATGAATTAAACAACCTGAATCTAGTGTCTCATAAAAAGCATATAAACGTTAAATGTATATTAGTTTGAAAACTCAATCATCCTGAAATAATGATTGACAGTATATTCTTTGAATCAAAACCCAATCATTCTGAAATAATGATTGACAGTATGTCCTTGAATTAGTATTTCCAAACATGTATTTGATAAGTGTAAACCTTGATTTGTTCTGTATCAAAACCCTAGTTTCTTGTGTATTCTAGTATACTTGTATCATGAATTATTGTTCTATGTATAAATTATACCTATTATAATTTATATGTACTCCCTGATTGTGTATTTAACCATGTTTGCATATAATCCCTTGCTCAGCATGTTACAAAGGTAGTTAAACTGATGAAATAATTATTATATTTATATACATATACAATTTTATATATAAGTAAAATTTAAACGACACTCGGACAAGTAACCGGTACTTTAAGCCCACATCCAAACAAGGAAAAGGACCCAGAATGAGTTATCAGTCCTAAGCCTTTTAAATCTTATTTATATACATATATATATACAAATATGAATTTTGGGGAAAATATAAGATTATAAAAGAGTTTGATGTGTTGAGTATTTTTAGATAATTTAATGTTAATTGATCATGATTTGAATCATGATTTTATAACACAAAGTTCTTGTGTTATGCTTGTATTCCCCCCCTTAAAACAGTAGAAATTATGAAAATACGGGGGTATGAACTCACTTGATAGATGGTGAACCGGACAGAGTTTCGTTTCACGAAAAGGAGTTTATTTGTCGAGAAACCGGCTCAAATTGGGCAGAGTTTCAACAGGAGAGAGGTTACTTCTCGGGAATCTCGAGGCTTCGAGGCTTGCTTAGGGTTTGAGACTTGATACCGGGGCTTTAGGGGTTGTATATGAGCTTAGGGGAGTGGAAAATGTGAAAGAGAATGATTTTTGGGGTGAAAAAGTGTAAAAAATCCGGAACCCTCGCATGCTATATATAGTCCGAAGGTTCGGACCCGAAGCTGCGCGAAGGTGACACGCGTCGGACAGGTGGCGAGGCGAGGGGGTTTCTTCGGACCGGAGGCTCGCTGCTGGCTGGCTCGGATTGGACCAACCCTCGGTCCAATGGGAAGGAGCCACGTGCGAAGGGGAGGGTCCGAGGCGTGTGCGAGGGGTGTCTCCGGGGCATCTCCTGCGAAGCTGTTCGCTTCTAAGTGGACCTCAGCTGCGGTCCAATCAGGAAGTGCCACGCATGGGTTCGGTCCACTCAGCAGCTGCCACGTGCGAGGGTGACGTGGCATGCGAAATTACCCGGTTTTTCCCATTTTTTCTTTATTTTTGTGCAAAACTTGCGAAAATCATAACTTTCGCATACGAGCTCCGTTTTTGGAGTTCTTTATATGCACGCGTAGGTAAAATCATAATCTACGACTTTTGTTTAGACTTCGTCGGCTAATTTTGACGTTATTTTTAATATTATTATTTTAAACAGACCGGGACGGGAATCCGTTAAAAATTCATAACTTCTTCATCTGACGTCCGTTTTCGTCTGTCTTTTTACCATTGTACTACTACCGACGAGACCTTCAATTCTCGTTTAGGTTGTGTCGGCTAAAAATCGCTCGATCTTTATTTCGAGTTTTTAGCTGTACACTGCTATACTAAAACTTTAGAAAAATCATAACTTACTCATACGAAGTCAGATTTTTCCGTTCTTTTTATGAAAGTTCTCGGTTTAACAAAAACTACAACTTTCATTTAGATTGTTAAGGCTAAAAAGCCTTTTATCAAAAATTCAGTTTTTACACTGAACAGTGTTTTGTCGGTTTTGTCGCAGATTTTCGATTGGTCATAACTTCTTCGTTATAACTCGGATTTTAGTGTTCTTTATGTTTTTGGAAACCTTGTTACAATATCCATCACTTGGTTCGTCCCAATCGAGATTGCTAAATAATTTATTTTTGAGGGTCAATTATGTAAATATGCACATTATGCTAAAATTTCACTTTATTATTATAAAAAGAACTATACATTGACCTAAACTATTACATAGGTTTGAAATTACGATTTGTTACATAATGTTTCAAATAATCAACTTTATACTTGAATCAAAATAATAGTCATGCCATTTTCCAAACATGCACACTATGTTTGTCCAAACAATAGTTATGCCATACTCCAAGTATGCACACTATGTTTGTCTATGATCCTTACTTTGTGAAATAGACCAATTGAACATGATTCCAATGATGCTCATTTCACAATCCAAATCCTTATCGTAAATGTAAGAATTCCAAAATCCTGCCATTTACCGAAATCTGTTAGATTCTAAACTTATATGCATTGATCTTTTTGTAATGACTATGCACAAAGTCACAAAGACTTGTCAACAGACATTACATAGTATTCCAATGGAGATCAATTCCATAGAAACAAAGTCTCAAATTCAAAGTACATTACTTTGAACATCCTTCATGCATTAAGTTTTCTAATCTTACACAGATTTAATGAATAACTTCCACCTATGAAACATTTCCATATTCCCATTTTGACTATTACTTCTGAACAAGATTTGCCTCCTTTCAGAATATGTCAATATGGTCATTTCAAAAATTTACACCATACTTCCAACTGTCCATGAGCAACCAATCTTTGGTAAACTTCAGATTGTCCTCGACAATTGCTTAATCATTTTAGTCATGTCCAATTCCAGACCTTTTCCCCTCTTAATGCCCTAGGCATTTGGAAAATTTAGAAAGGATAAATATTATAGCACATGTAATTGATCCTATATCCGAAGCATATGGGACACGATTCATGATGTCTCACATAAAGACATGATCGTAGACCAGTCTTTTGCTACAATATTTTTTATTTGGCATGTTTTCATAATTCGACTATGAAGAGGGATGCCGTAATCATAATCGAATTTTGAGAACACGATATATATAGAATTTCCTTATGTTGAACCATTCCAACATAAAATTCATATATATATATATATATATATATATATATATATATATATATATATATATATATATATATATATATATATATCCTTGACTAAAGATGATTAAAACTCAATCTAAGCTTTTAGAATTGAAATGAAGTATAATTTCCTCTCCCTTAATTATAGCAAAACAACTTTTCAAACCCTGCAAAGTCACGAATTGAGAATTTTGTTTTCTAAAATTAACACTTAACATAATGATCATGCTCCCACTAACATGATAATTATTAGCATAACACTTATGCTCTCTCTAGCTTTGACATGTATCCAGAAATCAGCTGGACTTCTAGAAATCAATACTTTATTGGCTTTCTTACCAAAGTTCAGATTTCTGATTCACGATGCTTTGATAAAACTTTATCAAAATCATACACCTTTCCTTATACAACTCATATGAGTGTCTAAACAATTTTTAGAACTATGAAAATCAATGTCGTAATCATAGTCTCAATTATTTAGACCTTTGCCATTTCTCACAAGTCCATGTTAGTGTGTCGGTTACCCACACACGCTCCACTAACGACTTTGAGAGTGCAAATATCACAATTGCTATATACTTAAAATCTACTTAGTGAAAGCGTTTCCTCACCATCATTTTCATGAATCGGAGAGAAACCTTATGACACTTAGATTTTATGGTGTATGTGTTCCTATCCATGCGAATTTTTCATAACCGCAATAGGAGGTTAGTGACAAATCCAAACTCATATGGATTGAACTTGTTTTAATCTTAACTTCTTGCCACCTGGCAGCACAAGGGCCTACCATTGCTTCCAAGTAGTTATGCAAACAACTGAGAACTCACATGCATAATCAACTTTTAACTGGAATGGGCACATAAATAAGAATATGTCAACACGATAGGTTACAAGCTGCAAGTCGTGTGCTAGTGATAAACAATACCCTTGATTAGTTCTTGTAACTTTTCAAGATCTTTAAGACTCTCACTGACCTCTTGACATATAATATGCTCTTTTCAAGAACCATTCCTTGACAAAGCAAATATTCAAGAGTTAGTGCGGATTCTTATCAAGACAAACACTTCACACAATTGGCCTTAGTTGGTCTTTGTTTTATCCAAAACATCACAACTTACCAATTTCAAATGTACAAGAGTAGAAGACATTTTCCTCTACATTTGATAAGTGTTTAAACCTTCTTAAGATTATGTCACTCAAGTTACAATCTTGGAGTATTACTCTAAGACTCGTTTTGGAACGAAGTATGATTCATCTTTTTGATTTTAACCAATTCAACAATTCACGATTCCTCTTCTTAGCCAAAAAAGTGCACTAAGATGTCCTTAGAGAATCAATTGTGATATGGTTTCATAATCACTAAGATAATCATAAAAACAAGATACTAAAGTACTCTCCCATCTTTTCAGATTAGAGAAACTTTTATCTTTCTGCCTAATTTGATTCTTCTCATTCGTTCTGCCATACATTGAAACTTTTCCAATGTTTCAGAATTATACTTAAACTTGTAAGTATAACCATATTTACTAAACTTTAGTAAATCATAACGAATAGTCTTATCTATATTTGTGGTGGACCTTATCAGCGCACAACCAAGTGTACACGATCTTCTAGTCCTTCACTTGACTCATATATACATGTGAACAAGGAATTAGTCTTAATTTCCCAAAGATGAAAATTCTCATTCATCACACAATACAAGTTGCATGATTCCAAGTTTCTATCCAACTGAAACTTGGGTGATGAGAATCTTTCCTTATTTGGTAAATTATGACACTACCACAAATGAAAGAATCAAATCCATTTTCCAATATTGCAACAATGGAATCATATAAACAACAATTTTTCACAAATGCCATTGTAAGGATACTTAAAATAAATAAAATCAAAAACTTTTCTTTTATTTAAAACTTGCGGAAAAAACTTATCCTTACACTGAAAATGCATATGAAAAACATGTTGTTATCTATTCCTAAGGAATATATCATAACTCTTAAGTAGCAGCTCAAAATTCTGATCTTCAGATCATGCGATTGAAATTCATCTCTTCACAATCAGAATTAGCTTACTCTTCCTTTAAGCTTCCATTCTTCGATTCTACAAAACATCAAAATGTGACCTAGTCACATCATGTAATAAGAATCTCCAAATAGGAACTTAATAGAGTCAGATAGTGGACTTTACCCGAAGCATAGTCAAATTTATTGACTTTTACCATCCTAGTGAACTTTTAGGTAAATAGGGCAGATTCGCAACCAATGCCCCTTCCTTTGGCAATGGACTCTTTAGTAATGGTACACGAGACTGTCTCAGACTTAGCCTTTCTCTTTACCATTGGGAAGAGAAGACTTTTCTGGACTTCCAATGTTTCCATTGTCCATATCCATGAAAGTTTGGGAAGTAGATCTTCCCATCAAATTTGTTTTACCAGTGCCCTAAATCATTGCCGATTCATCAGCAACAAGCAAATAGGTAAGATCATTAAGGGTCATTTCATAGTCTATTACATAGTAGTCCTTAAAGAACTCACTATGTGACTTACGAAGTGATTGAAGAACCCAGTCAATAGCCAACTTCCTTGAGACTTTGACACCCAACTCTCCCACCCTGTCAATATGTGACTTCATCTCCAAGATGTGAGTGCACATACACTTGCCAATAGGGCTTGAGTGACCTTGAAATATTCAAGTCTTTAAACTTGTGGGTTAGGGGGAATTATTGGAGGAGATGGAGAAAGCCTGTTCCAAGAGATTTGGGAAGATCATAGTTGTCTGAACTAGACATCTATGTGGGAGAAATTCAAGTTAGTTGATCTAAGTCCTTAATATAACACCCAATATGAAACATTAAGGCTAGGACCCAACACAATATTCTATAACTTGGAAGAGGGATGTCATAATCCAAGCTACAAAATATTTGAAGGTAGGTAAATGACGATTTACCAATTTCCACCACGAAAAACGAAAAATAATTTTAGGTCTTAAGTGAATTGAAACTCCTAGATCCTTTGAGATTCATTGAACTTTTCAATGGCATGTTTAAATCTCGATTGTGCCCTCTCAAGTTTGTGACTGGGATGCCGAGGATCACAAACAAGGTGTGAATAACCATGCAAATTAACTTGGTACCCTTGATTTTTATCACCTAATCGATGTGCTGGTTACCCACACGCGCTCCACCAATCTATGATAAACATTAAGTTACCATTTGCCACTCTTACTAGTCCATGTTAGTGTGCCGGTTACCCACACACGCTCCACCAACGACTTGGTAAGGTACAAAGTGTAATTTCATGGGTTAGCACCAAATTCACATTCTCCTAAAGTAACTAAGATTGGGAATTTAATAAGGTTTAGTTACTTTATATTTATCATTATACTTTTAATGAAAGGAGAATTAATGTCCTGTCAAACCCGTTCGGCTAACGATAATCCACCAGTCAAGGAAGCGGTGGGTAAGAGTGGACACCCATTAAACTGCCATTTTATAGGCAGTAACCATATACCCCCCTTTTAGACCGACTTCTTGAATGAGGCCTACTAACGGTAAGACTGACTTCGTTCTTATACATATATATATATATATATATATATATATATATATATATAACTATTAACTATTAATATTATAATAGTATAAGGGTTGAATTTCAACTTTTAAAATTCTAAGGGTTTAACTTGGAATTAAAGTATTCATGGGGGAAACTTTACAAATTCGAAAACTTGAGGGCAAGTTTTGAACTATTCAAAAAACTTTTGGTTTCCAT
This sequence comes from Lactuca virosa, assembly GCF_052849685.1. NCBI lineage: Eukaryota > Viridiplantae > Streptophyta > Magnoliopsida > Asterales > Asteraceae > Lactuca > Lactuca virosa. The sequence goes on from NC_136430.1 coordinate 326,308,512, forward strand.
AACATATGAGTTTAAAGTAGTTTTAATGAAAAAACTCTTCAAGTTCCATAACTTGAGGACAAGTTATGGAAGACTTTAAAACATTTAAAAAGTGAGACTGTTCATTTTCATAACTTATGGAAATCTAATGAGTTTTAAAAATCATAAATGAGACTTTTCATATAACTTGAGGACAAGTTACAAAAACACATATTATGAACAACTTTTAGATCAATTTGGATCGAAAACAAATTATCACATAATTTTTCTATTAATCTAAACTAACTCATAAGAACAAGATAATTCATATCATCAATCTTCAAGAAATTAGCATAAACATATAAAGTAATACAAATCTTGAAATTATGACAATTATCTTTTGAATTGGATTAGCATGAACATTACCACATTAAAAACAGGTTTATAAGTTCAAAAATAGCTTAGGGTAATGTTCCTAGTCCAATTCCAGCCAAAAAACTCGAAGATGTGATGTCAGGGGGTCCAACTCACCGAGTGCAAGAACCAACTCGACGAGTTGGATGAATTTGTACCTGGACTCGTCGAATCCCTTCATGGACTCGTCGAGTCCCCTGTCCAGACAGCAAATAACTTCGATTTTTTTAGCTTTTTCAGCAATTTGCATCAAGTATAATTGAAAACAAGCCTTGGCTCTGATACCACTGATGGGTTTTAGTATACTACAACATCCTATGGTGAACATACAACCCTAAATACCTTGGATCTATGTTTTCACTAATTATACATGCAAAGGAGTTTCCAAGGTATTAAGCCTATAACTAGCATGCAAAGATGTAAACTACACAAGATGCTAGTTAGTGTAACATACCTTTTATGTGGCTGGAAGTCTTGATGCATTTGGCCTTTAAAAACTTAGCGCCCCAAGTGTTGCACCTCAAATGGAATCACAACTCACCTAGAACAAAGGTGACTCTTGAGAGAGAAACTCCATGCACCAAAAACACCATAATTCTCTAAGAATTTCTAGTCTTCCTCAAGTGGCGATTTTGGGCAATGGAGTATGTATTTATATGTGGCATTTCAAGGGTCATGGGTATAACCCAAATCCATACCCATGAGTATTATGATCCATGGTTCATGTGGCCCAACTCTTTATGTATCCATACATAAACTTGGTCCAACATGGATCATAAGCCCAACACATATAAATATAACTAATTACCATAATTAGTCCCTATATATTTAATTAATCTCTTTTGATCACTAAATTAATTCCAAATTAATTCTTGATCAATACTAATTAAAACATATGATTTCATATTAATATATTATAACTTATAATATATTAATGAATCATATATAACTTTCTCTCAAGAGTCTATCCTAACAAATTGTCATGGTGTTATGCAACCCAAATGGACCATGCTACTCTCGGGTTGAATACATACCAATAATAGTTATGGGCTTAGACACCTAATCCAACACATCTTTCATTGGCTGCTATGAAGTGTGCACTTTTAGTGAACCGATCAACGACCACCCAAATCATGTCGTGACCGTCTTTCGTTCTGGGCAGTTTATTGACAAAATCCATGGTGATGTCTTCCCATTTACCCATGGGTACAGGTAAAGGTTCTAAACTCCCATATGGTTTTTGATGTTGTGCCTTAACTCTCGCATATGTTAAACACTCGGCCACATAATTTGCAACATCGAGCTTCATCGTCCGCCACTAGTAGTAGGGTTTCAGATGCCTATACATTTTTGTGTTGCCAGGATGAATCGAATACATGGTCTTGTGAGCTTCTTCCATCAGAAGATCTCTTATTCCTCCGGTCTTAGGTACGCAAATCCTATCTTGGAATACCTTCAATCCTTGGTTATTTGTATTGAACACCAGTGTTTTGTCCAAAAGTTCTTCCTTTCGGTCATTTTTCTCTGAAGCTTCTTCCAGAGCTTTCTTGATGCTTTCCACAATCGTTGAGACAACTTCAATTCTTAACGCTCTTAGCCTTTTCTTTTCAAGGCTCACTTTCCGACTTAGAGCATCAGCGACAACATTTGCTTTACCAGGATGGTAAAGTATCTCATAGTCGTAATCCTTAAGCAACTCTAGCCAGCGTCGTTGTCTCATATTCAATTCCTTCTGATTAAAGAGGTACTGAAGACTCTTATGATCAGTGAAAAGTTTGCACCTTTTGCCGTAAAGATAATGCCTCCATATCTTTAGTGCGAATACTACCGCTGCCAACTCCAAATCATGAGTGGGGTAGTTCTTTTCGTGCTCTTTCAGTTATCTCGATACATATGCTATCACCTTATCCCTTTGGGTCAGAACACATCTTAACCCAACTCCAAATGCATCGCTATAAACTGCGAAGTCTTTAACTCCGTCGGGTAGAGAAAGAATCGGTGTTTCACAAAACTTCTTCTTTAGCTTCTCGAATGCTTCCTCGTGCTTCTCACTCCAAGTATAAGTAGCTACTTTATGAGTCACAGTTGTCAATGGAGAAGCTATCGATGAAAAGCCTTGGATAAACCTTCGGTAATATCCGATTAATCCCAAAAAGCTTCGGATCTCCGTGGGACTTTTTGTTCGTTCCCACTTCATCACAGCTACAATCTTCGTTGGGTCAACCATGATCCCTTCTTGGTTAACCACATGACCCAAGAATTGGACTTCTCGAATCCAAAAATCACATTTGGAGAACTTTGTATAAAACTTCTCCTTCTTCAAAACTTCTAACACTTCTTGCAGGTGCTTGCCATGCTCTTGCTGGCTCTTTGAGTAAACCAGAATGTCTTCTATGAACACTATCACAGATTTATCAAGGAATGGTTTGCAAACCCTATTCATAAAATCCATGAATGTTGCTAGAGCATTAGTTATTCCAAACGACATAACCAAGAACTCATAGTGTTCGTACCTCGTTCTGAATGTTGTTTTCTCAATATCTTGCTCTCTCACCTTCAGCTGATGATATCCTGACCTAAGATTGATATTAGAGAAATAGATCAAACCTTGCAGCTGATCGAATAGGTCATCAATCCTTGGAAATGGGTACTTGTTCTTCACTGTTGCCTTATTCAGCTCTATGTAGTCTATGCACATCCTCATGCTTCCATCTTTCTTCTTTACGAATAACACCGGAGCTCCCCAGGGTGATGAACTTGGTCTAATGAAACCGTTGTCCAACAACTCCTGAAGTTGCGTCATAAGCTCCTTTATCTCTGTCGGTGCTAATCGGTATGGTGCTTTTGCTATTGGTGTCGTTCCTGGTAACAAGTCTATTCGAAACTCTACTTGTCTATCAGGGGGCATGTGACAACTCGAAACTTTTATCTTGTACAATTGATCTTTACATCCATATTAAATTCGATTTTATCACCATTTTACGCTATTTAAGGGTCCGTTTAAGTGTTCTAAGCTTGAGTACAGTTGGGAATGAGATTAGAAATGAGTCAACATGTCATTTAGAAGCAAAACCGGGCCATACACCCTCCTAAGAGGTGTGTACGGCCGCACACACGGGTGTGCGGCCGCACACCCACCCTCCAGCCGCACTCACCCTTATATATATATATATAAGGGGACCCCTTCACTTATTTCTTTCCTTTGGCTGCACTCTACTTTCTCTCACTACTTTCTCTCTCTAAAGACTTCACCCAAGAACACTCAAAAGGGCCTCAAAAACGTGAACTACTCCAACATTCAACTTGTTATAGTGGTAAGACACCTGAATCTAAGCCTAAAACTCATAGTGTTCTTCGTGTTCTTCATCCTTTGAAGGTGTACGGCCGCACACCTTCATAAGGTGGCCGCACACACACTAAACTATCCAAAGTGAAGAGTTTTGGTCTTCATTTACTAATAGGACTTGGTATTAGCACAAGAACACCTCGAAAACATCTCAAAATGGAGATTTCGGACACAAATGAGGAGTGTACGGCCGCACACTCCTGTGTACGGCCGCACACACCCTCTGTACGGCCGCACACTCCTGTGTGCAACCGCACACATAGCCTGGCCGCACACCTGGCCGCACTCACAGAAAAGTCGAGTTTGGTGGCCTTACATTCAAATCTAAAGCATTACACTCATTTGGGGACTTCAATAGGTGTTTGTAACACCTAATTCTAAGTGTTTTCATGTCCCTAAGATGTGTCCATGTGTCTAATAGTGGCTATATACCCTAAGTGTAATCACATATGTGTTATCACATGTTAATAGGATCCACTCGCGTACGAAACATCGATTGACTCTCAACACTTGTAACCAATTGTGCTTTCGAATCCTACGATAAACAGTGAGTTCATACCCCTTCATTTTCCGTGTTTTTAATGTTTCAGGGGGGAATACAAGCCGAACTCAAAGTATTTTATTAAGTTCTAAACTTATTAATACAACCCAACAATTTCCATGTTTAATAACTTACTCGGATATTTTATCCCTTTTGTAACCTGTTGAGCATAAGGGAAATTATTATTTTGGAAATCTCACTACATATCTTTCAGAAAGGTTTTTACAACGCAACTTTATATCGACTCTAATAAACTATAACGGGTATAGTTTGGGATAACTCTCTAGGCAGTCTCTACTTCATCAGATTTCATAAATGAATATATATAAACTATGGCAGATTTAGTTTATGTTATATGTTTTCTCAGAAGTATAAAGAACATTTATTCAAGGATAATTACTGTTTTATACTGATTTCTTGCTAGTAAACTAGATTATACAGAATTGTGAGGCTCTACTTCAATACTGTACCCTTAGGTGTATAGTGATAAATCCTTTTAGTATAACCAGAGTCTCCTGGAGGGAGAGCGTGAGATTTGTGAATAGATCTATTCGGGACTGACAATCCCACACCTGAACTGCTAGCTACAGTTAGGCGGGCACGCCTGGGGTGAACAAATGTCATTTAGCTTAACGCCTGAAGAACGTTACAAAGGTCTCTCGGTCATATCAAGTATGGTTATACGACTCACAAAATAAGTATAAACAAACTATGTTTACGGACTCTACTCTTCACTTGTTTTATTTTGATTAATAAAACTACTCTCATGTATATACTGATAGTAATCGTGGGTTTTCAAAACCTACATCTCTACCTCTAGTACGGATAACCTGTCTCTAGGGAAATTATAGGATTTTCCCAAGGTAACACCGGCATTTCTAAAACTGATGGTTTATTTTCTACTAATAGACACTCCTTCAAAAACCGCTTTTCATAAGAAAATATAGGATTTTCTTGAGAAACACTTTTCAAAGGATCAAAGAAACATTCTCTTCCAAAGATTAAATGCTTATGAACTCACCAGCTTTATGCTGATATTTCTAAAATTGCTTGTATTCTCAGGGCAACCATAGACAAGTATTTCTGCCAACTTTTGGAGAAGACGGAGCATTTTTGGAGTCACGTCTTTTACTTTTGCTATATACCGATATGTATAAATCATGTTTCTGAACAATGTAAATATTCATATTATATTGTAATGGTTGTGTTTACTTCGCTTACTATGATACAACTGTTGTGATACTACGCATGACGTCCTCCGCCCCGGAACGTTTCCGCCTTCGGTTTCAGGGTGTGACAGGGCAATCCAGGAAGATCTTCGGGAAAGACTTCCGGATAGTCGCACACCACTAGTATACTTTGCATCTCCTTTTTCTCCTTCTTAGCGTCGATCACAAATGTCAAGTATGATGTGCATCCTTTGGACAAACATTTTCTGGCTTTCATCACGGAAATGATTCCAGAATTCACTCTGTGTTTGTCCCCGTACACCATAAATGACCCTTTCCTAGGCGGGTTTACCCTCACTATCTTTTTCTTGCACAATATCTCGACATCATTGGCGCTAAGCCAATCCATTCCTAGTACGATATTGAAACCATTCAACTCAATGGGTAACAGCTCCTCGTGGAATTCGTTTCCGTTCAAGTCGATGACGATATTCTTAATGTAATCGCTAACAGGTATGAATTTGTCACTGCCAACTTCTATAACTAGAGCATTATCAAGTTTTTCTATAGGCAATGCTAGTCTTCCACCAAATTTATGTGATATAAATGAGTAATTTGCTCCAGAATCAAACAATATATTGGCAGGCAATCCATTTACAAGAAAGGTACCTGAAGCGAAGTCCGCTGCATCCTTCGCGACTTCCAGGGTCATCTGGAAAGCTCTGGCTTTTGGCTTCGGTGGGACATTGGGCCTTGCTGCCTCCTTCTTCTGGCAGTCCCTTGAGATGTGCCCTTCCTCATTACACCCATAACAGACTTTCTTGTTGAAGGTGCACTCATTGGCATAGTGCCCAGGCTTTCCACACTTAAAACAAGTGACCTCCCCGTCACATTTCCCATGGTGCTTCTTTTTGCACTTTTCGCACTATTTCTCTTCGCCTCCTCCTCCTCTTGAACCAGACTTCGAGAATTTACTTTTCTTGTTGGACCTTGCAGATCCCTCAAACTTCCTATTTTCGCCAACCTCAACCTTGCTGGCGGGTCTTCCCTTAATCATTTCCTCAACAGACTTGGCAGCCCAGATAGCTGCCTCCAGAGTACGTGCCTGACGGACTGGAACAACATACTCCCATGGAAGTCCCTTTGCATACTTATCAACTTTCATCAGCTCGTCTGGAACGATGCGCAAAGCAAACTCCATTTTGTCAGTGAAGGCATTGGTGTATTCATCAATGGACATACTTCCCTTTTTCAATGTCTGGAATTGGTTCTCTAGCTCAAGCATATTTTGGGTCGAGCAGTACTTGCGCTTGAAGTGCACCAAAACTCTACCCAAGTCAGTTGCAGGGGCTCATTGGGGCTTATGGTTTTCCCCAGAGTGTTCCACCAGCAAACAACGCCACATCTGAACTGACGTATTGCAAATGTGGTTTGTAGCTTGCCTTTGCAACCACGTGTTATGGAGGACAACTCCATCTCCGATATCCAGTCCGTGACGCCAATTGGATCTTCCTTCCCAGTGAAAGTTGATGGATTGCAAGTTCTGAAGTCCTTATACTTGCATTCATTCCTCTCGACTCCTTCATCATGGTTGTTCCTCCTAATCACTGGCGGTTCAGCTTGACCAACAGTCCTACTATCATTCCCTTCGTCTGACTATCTGTCATTCAATTCTGGTTGTTCAACAGGCATCGAAGTTTCATCCCTTTTATTCAGCAACAGTTTCCTCATTTCTTCCCTCTGCTCAACCATCATAGCCCAAATCATGGCTTGTACTCCAGCCATCGTGACTGGCTCAGGTGCAGCTACTACTATCGGCACCTGCTCAATCACTTGGGGACGAGGCTGTTGATTTCTATTTTCATTCGCGTTTCCAGCTCCGCTTCGAGTTATTGCCATTTCGATCTATACACCAAATTAGGTGAATTTAGATCTTTATTTATGATAGGCGTTAAAATCCTCCTTATCACTACGAAACGTTACATGCTAGTTCTAATATCATAATCGAACGCTTAGAATCCTAAACACATAAGGTTTCCAGATCCGGTCGGCAACAGACCATAGATCCAAACAAATAATAGCATACAAGGCAAACATAAAGCATTTAGCACATAAAAGCATTTTAGGCATCTTTCCAAAAATAAAATAGTGCTCGTGTCTAAAATATGGAAGACACTCATCTCACGATCATCGCTTAGCATTCTAAGTTTAAGTCCAGAAATCCTACAAATTCCTAGTTCGCTTAAACTAATGCTCTGATACCAACTGTGACATCCGCATTTTTACGGCCAGAAAAGACCGATTTCATTTATGCTTTATAATAAAATCCGAGTAACTTTTTAAAGAAAGTGTTGCAGAATTTGTTCCCAAATCAAAATATGATAAAGATTTATCAAATCATTTCTGAAGAAATGTATTTTCATTAAATTACAAAACTCTGGATGTCATCGTCGATACAGATCAAAAGCATAAACCAAAAGCAACATAGGCCACAAAACAAAACTGGCCTCAAAACAATATAGGCCTTACAACATTCTATATATTTTCTACTGGGCTATAAATCAATATTCTCTCGTCAGATCATCCAACTATGCTTTTGCCACTACCTGTAATACAAGAAACTGAGTGGGTCAGGCTTGGGAGCCTGGTGAGCGTATAGGGTTTTCAACCCACAATAAATAAGTTTATTATTTTCAACAATCATTCAACCGGATTACCCGTTCCCGTTATCCTCACTTTACGTCCCTAAAGCATCTATTATAAGGGACCTATCCTAAGGAATTTCATCGGGATGGACACTACTGCTAAGGGGATTCCTCAGCCATATAGGTCTGTAAGGCAAACATAAGGGGGATGGAGTACACCGGTGAACACATCGTTTACAAACACCTACAGGTTGCGAGCCTGATAGCGTTCCACTGGACTTCCTAGAAAAGCTTGTGGTCGTCATCCATACTCCACTAGATGACTAGATCATCGTCAACACCGAGGCCTCTCATCATTTTATTTCATCACACACCAACTATTTCATCTACCCATGTTTTACCCAATATATATGTAGATGTAAAATACATATACAGTTCAGATATGAAAACGAAGTTTAAATCTTTCATACAGCATAGATCTCAAGAATAATATATATATATATATATATATATATATATATATATATATATATATATATATATATATATATATATATAGTTTAGATCTGAAGTGAGAAAGTCTAGATCTGAAGGAAAAAGTTCAGATCTAGAAGAAAAAGTTTAGATCTGAAAGAAAAAGTTTAGATCTAAAGGAAAAAGGTCAGATCTGAAAAGAAAGAGGTTTAGATCTTTCATCCAGCGTAGATCTCAAGTAAACAGATAAGATATATAAATATACCACATAATTTATATAAAATACTTCATATCTATTTGTAAGATGAAAGTGACTATACACTCACCTGATAAGGGGATGATTCGGACAACACTTCGCTTCTTAAAATGATCTTCTTTGACGAAACCGGGAGGTTTGCTTGAAAACCGGGCTCTGCAGGGGCAGAGTTTCTAAACCGAAAAACTCTTTTTCTTGAAGCCTTCAGGCGCTCCGGGGCATTCTTCTAGTGTTAAGGAGGTTTCCTAGGCTTCGGGGTGGTTTAGGGTGGCTAGAGAGAGAAAGTAAGGTGTAAAAGTGTGATTTTGGAGGCTGCTTTGGATCTTCGGTGGCACATCGTGGCATCTTATGGACCGAGCAAGGCGAGACCTTGGAGCGTATGGACTTCGTACACGAGGCGTACTAGAAACGTGAGGCGTCCTTCGGACTACGCGGGGCGTAGCCTCGCACCCAGCTCGCAATTTACTGCTTCAACTTCTAAAATTCGTAGCTTTCTCATACGAGCTCCGTTTTCGATGTTCTATATATCCACGTGTAGGTAGAGACGTACTCTACAAATTTCTTTTAGACTCCGTCGGCTAGTTTTGAATCTATTTTTAAAGTTATATTTTTAACAGGCCAGGACACGAAAAGTCCGTTAAAAATTCATAACTTCTTCATCCGACGTCCGTTTTCGTCTGTCTTTTTACCGTTGAGCTACTATTAACTAGACCTTCGATTCTTGTTTAGGTTGTGTCGGCTAAAAAATCAGTCAATCTATTATTCGAACTCCGGGCTGTGTACTGTTAATCCGAAACTTGGAAAAATCATAACTTCCTCATACGAAGTTAGATTTGGGCGTTCTTTTTATGCACGCTCTCGGTTTAGCTTCCTAAAAAGCACTTTATCGTAACCTCACTTTTTACGTCACGCAACGTCGTGTCAGTTCTGTCGTGAAACTTCGACGGTTCATAACTTCTTCGTTATAACTCGGATTTCGGCGTTCTTTATATCCCCGGAACCCTTGTTACGACCACTACAACTTTTTTCATAGATATCGGGCTCATCTAACATTTTACTTTTTACGCTTATTTTTATTATATCTTTACAAACATGTATATAATCACATAAAAGCACATAATTCACATAATATCCAAGTAATTCATCTTTATTACTTTAAAATATGTTACAACGGTTGACCTAGACTGTTACATCATCGCATCAATGCTTAGCCTCAAAACACGGGCGTTACATAGTGGTTATATCAATTGTCTGGGTATGATCGACAGTTTCCTATGGAAGAACTTTGGACTTCAAGGCACTACCGTTGCTAGGAAAGGAACGGTAGCAGGAAGATGGTGGTGTCAGTTGCATGAGTTGTTTGATCATTGGATGTGTCAAAGGAATTGTATTTTCGCATGGACTGAAGTCGGTTAGAGTTCAGTGATCCCTTGAGGATGGAAATTAGAGTGGATGTTCGTCAGTGCATGGCAAGAGTTGTGGTTTCAGTCGCCAACATAAGAACTTAAGGAATTGGTATAGTATCATGGAAAGTGATTTGGAAAAATCGGACTGGATAAGATTTCAAGAGTATTCTTTAGGATTTCAAGAAATGGGTGATCATTGAGCTTGGCTAACAATGGAACGTTAGTATTAATTAGTGCAGGATGTAGACAGTTCATGCTATATGAGGTTGATGGTTTGGGAACCCATCAGGTTTAAGGAATGAGAGAGATTCGTTGAATCCAAGTGGGGGACAATCGATCAGAATTTCCGGGAGTTGGATTGGGGGTGGAACTAGGGCAAGTTCCGCATCCTAATTAGGAAGAGAGACGACTCAAGTGGCCGTTTGGACTGAAGTTGTGTAAGTGGGAGTTCAGGGAACTTCCAGTAGCTGGTCGGCGTCTCCTTGTTATGCATAGCAGGTTGTGGAGGGATCCAGGTCGAGGGTTGTGTTAGAGCCTCGCTGCATGTTCTTGTCTGATGAAGGCTTTGGGGTTCAAAGCATGACTGGAACACCTGATTATTTTCAGTCGAATGCGGGTTTGATTCAGGAGATCTAGGGTTGAGATGGTTTGGGTGTGATGAAACCAGGGGTGGTAATATGGTTGGTTAGAAGTGTTATGAGACTGGGATGATATCGCATCATTCATCAGTTGAGGTAGCCTATCAATGAGGTGGTCACGAGTTTAGAGGGAGATCAGTTCGCGTTGTAGGCACGACGAACGAGATTATCGAAGTACATTTCCCTGTTTTAGATTGAGGACATTCGGATTCGAGGTGGAGTTGGGCCTGTGTAAGCCTAGATGGGTAGGACCCGTGGGCAAGGACGCTCTGTGGTATAGTTTGGGTGGGACCCGTGGGCGAGGCCCGTGTGGTTATGGCAATGCAGGTGGGACCTAGTAGAGACCGTTGGATCGAGTTTATTGGATCTTGGATTTTAGGATTGAGTGTGTGGTTAGTATGTGGTACAAAGGTATATTTGGGCTGGGTAGCCTTGTTATATGGACTCTTGGGAGCCTGGTGGTTGGACCAGGTGCGAGACTGGTAGTCTCAGCATTGGGTTGGGAACCTTTAGATATTGGCCTAGCAAGGATTGTCGTTATCAGAAGGTCTTGGGTGAAATGCAAGTGTTAATATGTGGATCTCGGGTTATGAGTTGTGTATCGGGTTGGTTTATGGGTAAGATCTTGAGTCGAGTATCGCGAATGTTTTGTGCAGAATTTTCATTTCCATGGGTTGAGGATTGGGGTATCTATATGTCAAGGGCATCGATAGATGGGTTTAAGGGTAATGGATGGATTCAGTTTTGGATGGTAGGTCAGCTCTCATGATTGTGTCTTGGATTGGTTCCATTGGTAAGAGCATCAAGATAAGTCAGGGTGGTATTACTGAATTGGAACTCGAGTGTGGGGTAGCTTGTTATTCTGAGGCGATATCAGGTCACTTGCAGTCGGGTTTGGATAATCTCAAAATATATGATTTAATCCTGTTGTGCAGCTCTCGCCTGAGTCTAACCATTGCAGGGATGAGTCTCCTACTCGAAGGATTATCTGAGCCTTCTGTCAAGTATAAATATTATGCAGGGATAATTGGTCGGTGATTCTGTTTCTAATGAGAATCTTAAATATCAGAAGCGGAGTGGTCAGTTGCGAAAATTAATGGGATGGATTCAATAATAATTCAGTATGGGCAGTTTGTCAGGAAGTCAGACCATCTCGAGACTTCAAATTTCATATCGAGTAAACGTGATTATGTTCCAAAAAATTCGTTCATTTTCGGGTTGTAGGGCCCTGCGAGGGTTGGTTTCGATTGCCTTGGGAAGGCTGGGGTGTGCTCGGGGTCGTGGCCGTATTGCTCAAGTTTTTTGGCGAGTCGGGAATGATAAGGAATGATATTGAGGACAAAATCTAATTTAAGTGGGGGAGAATTTCAACATTTCGTTTAAAGAAAATAAAATAATTAAATAAATAACTAACCCTAAAACCTGAGATGTATATTATATTTTATTGTAGCTCTAAATCCGTAATAATTTAGCAGGGTGTTGGTTTTGGGGAGTTAAATGTCATAATTTGGATTTTTGGGGGTTAATGTGTAATTCCAGGATTGATTTTTTAAAGAATTCTGAAGGCTGGGGGTTGTTTGGTAAATTATGGAATTAAGTTGAAAAGAATTAGGAGGGAGGGGCTGAAAGTGTAATTATGGGTAAAGAATTCAAATGAACGGTTATAATCCGTCACCTCCTTTCATCTAAACCCTAAACCTAGCTTCTTTTCTTCAGCCGCCACCATGGTGGAGTCTCCGCAGCCGCCACCGCCTGGTTAAGTGCAACCTCCACCGTACCTTGTCGTCGAGCGCCACCATCACGACCCCTGCTGCCGGTGACGTCGAGAACAGCCGGAAGATCACCGAGACCAAAGGAGGAAGCCAAGAAAGACGAAGTTCAAGCTGTGAACGACCGGAAGGCCCCTGGTAAGGCTAAACCGTAACTTATCTCTCCTCTCCTTCGTTCCTTTCGGTGTGTATGGAGTCGTATACGTCGTTTCTGTCACCACTGCCCTTTTGGTCGCCATTTCTGCCTTTTCCAGCACTGTTTCTGCCGCCTGGTAGTGGCTGAGTATATGTGTGTTTGCGTGTATAGGTTGTTTTCGGTATTCGTGGTGTTGTATGAGCAATATTTGGCCGGGAAAACAAAGGAAAACCCACCACCACCACCGTGAGGTGGTGGCTGTCACTGTTTTGCCACCACTAATCACCATCTCCAGTGGCTATGTGTTTATATGCGTGATTGAACTGATGTTTGGGATGCCTTTGTCATTGTTTTGGTCTAGAATGATAACCACCACCACCGTGAGGTGGTGGCTGCTGCCGTGAACCGCCGTCGACCACCACCGCCTGAGGTGGTAGTGGGTGGCGCCCGACCTAGTGAAACCCTATTTGACCTAAAAACTTACCCATTGGACAATTGGCATGTGTTTGGGTTGGAAACCCTAATCAGGGTTTAGAAAACCCTAATCTTGGATACTTTTGTTTGGAACTTGTCGGGACCCGCATTTTGGACCGTTGGATTGGAATTATGAATTATACCCGACCACATTGTATGATTGACTTGGTAGAATGATGGACTTAATGGATTAAGTCCTTCATGGGTTAAGTGTTCTTATTTGACCCTAATCGCCATTTTATGTGAAAACCCTAATTTTGTTGGGCCTTTCTTTGAGCTTAGGTGTTTGGGTTCTTGCGGGGCCATCTGAGAACAAGTGTATGGACTAGGATTTTTGGATGGGCTTTAGGGTAAGGCCCATGTAAGGGGTTTGGGCCTAATTTGGAAAGTGGGCTATATATTGGGGCTTGGTTGCTTATTTGCTTTTGGGCCTTCAGAGTGTGAGTTTGGGCATTGGTCTTCGACCAAGCTACGTTAGGGGTAAAATAGTATTTTTACCTCGAGTATGGATTTATCGTGATTAATTGGAACCCAAATGTTATTTGGGTGTTGTTTTGATATTGACAGTTCGGGGATCTACAGCCAACAGCCAGAGATTTATCCACGGGACTTCAGCAGTGTGAGGTGAGTTTCCTCACTATGTTTAGCGGGTCGCAGGCACCAATGCCAGCCCAGGGTTGCTATGTAGAGCGTTAGGTGTCTGCGTGACTCTTTCATGCGTGTGTGTTATTGTATGCTTACTGGGTGGGGCCCGATGGGTATTATGTATGCTAGAATCAGGTTATGCATATATGATTTGTATGTGGGAGGGGCCCGATGATTGTGCAGTATGCTATTATCTTTGTGATTTTCGCATGTGTTGAATGTCTATATGATTATATGATCATGCGAGTGTGGGTGGGGCCTGTATCTTATTATTATTCGAGTGTGGGCGGGGCCCGTATCTTATTGTTATTCGAGTGTGGGCGGGGCCCGTATCTCATTATTATTCGAGTGTGGGCGGGGCCCATATCTCATTATTATTCGAGTGTGGGCGGGGGCCCGTTATGTGTGCTATGTATGTTTGATATGTGGTATCTTAGGGAACTCACTAATCTTTGTGCTTACGGTTTTCAGTTTATGTTTCAGGTACTTCGGTCTTCAAAAAGAAGAGCTTGGAATGATTGCAGAGCACACACCATATGTTTCCGCCTTGGATGTTTTACTTTGATTTTACATAAATTGATACAGTGGTTTTATGTATATGTTTGGATGTCTTGGACAAATACTGTTTTTATCTATTATTAGAAAAAAAAATGGGACCATATTTTTGGATGTTAGAAGGACTCAATAATTAAATATTTGGTTTATCTTAAATTTTGAAATTTATTATAAACCCTAGTATTTTGAAAAGTTTAAAATACATCCTTATGGATATTATTAATAACTAGTGAGTGAGACCGTAGTGAACCACATGTCACTTTTTTAATTGGTTTTCTACATTTTTTTTTTCATATATTTGGAATTCTAATCTAAGGAGGACATACATGTTAACAATAGATATTCTATTACATGAAAAGTTTGTTACATAGGGAGGTGGGGACATATTTGTGGAAATGAAAGATGGGGATTACTTGTTGTGTAAGTTTTGCGATGTTCTTTTATGGGTACAAACAAATCAAAATAACAAAATTTATAAATTGCTTAACCAAAACATATTACCAGCGAAAAGCATACAATTTGAGGTCAAACCCCCTTTTTTTGTCCAAACATAAGACTTGGTATTTTTTTTGCCCGACTGAAAGTTGCATTAGAATCATACAAAAGTAATGCCATTAGGGAGGAGGGAGTCATTCCCTCCCACCCCACTCAACCCACTGTCACGTCAATTTTTCTCTTTTATTTTTCTTCATCTTTCCCAACCCACAACACACGGAAACCCTATCTTTTTCAACCCACTCAACCCATTCAATTAAAAAAAATACAAAACAATCAAGGTAAAATTTTAATTAGCAATAGAGTTACAGCTGGTACCTCCAATATACCACTCCCTCCTCAGTGGGTTGGGAGTGGTGGGTTGTTTAATTGGTTTCACTAACCCGCTTCATCCTCTCTCTCTACTTTCTCTCATTTTCTCTTGTATCATGTGTTTTAAGACTTGTACCTTAGCTGTTTTGTATTTTTTTTAATTGAGTGGTTTGAGTTGGTTGAGAAAGATAGGATTTTCGTATGTTGTGGGTTAGGAAAGATGAAGAAAAAAGAGAGACAAAAATTGATGTGACAGTAGGTTGGGAGTGAATGACTCGTTCCTCCCTTAGTGATCACAATCATACCAGATTACACCAAATAGACATTCAAAGTGCCACAAGATCATTAAGGTTAAGGTCTTGGTTCGAAATTGGGAAATTGGCGTTTGGAGATGGTAAATTGTCACCAACATCCGATTAAAACAAAAGACAATGCCAAAGTGATAGGTTAAAGCAAAAGACAACAGGTATTTTTAAGCTTCACTGCTCTTGCATCCTTTAGAGTTTGCACGACAGATCCTAATTTGCTTATTTAAATAATACTTTTTATAGTTTTTTTAGAAGAAAGGTTCTTAAATTTTATGTAATCTAAAATCTAAATAATTTGAAGCTCGATTGAAGATTAGTACCAAAATTACCCTTGAGAGCATTACACCCATTAACATATGCAGATAACCCATTAGTATTATGGATTATAATGTGAACTCACATCATAACTCATGTTGTTTCCATCTATATCGCCTAAGAAAAAGATAGATCAAAGATCATACTGATTTGATGATAATCGATAACAATTAGATTCTCATAATTTTAACTTTTAAGCAAATGGGTCAACCTTTTCACCTACAATAAATATATTAACAAATTAGAAATCAGTTTAAGAGTGGAAAGAATCTCACCCATAGGAAGCTTGTGTAGCAGTTCAAGATACTACAGGAAATGTAGCTTCCACTCATCAAATAAGAGTGTCATGTAAAATCGTTGTAATTATGTAATTTATGTGAAAAGGATCGAAAAATACATTTAGATTTCTATATACCAGAATTTACTTGAAAATAATCAAAAGCTACATTTAATTTACTTGAAAATATTGAAACCTAAAGAAATTCAAAAGTACTCAAAATCAACAAACATGTAAAAATTCAAATGTAATCAGAAACCACCAAACTTGTACTGTATAAAAAAAATCCCTAACATGCAGCTAAGCTAGTTCCGCAGTCGATCTGATTCCACAACTAAGCATCTATCCAATATTTATAGCTAATTAGGATGGAATGATAAGAAATATAATAAAATTTAAGAAAATGGAAACAAAACCAAATTGAAATCAAGATTACCTCCAAGTGTAGCAATGAAATTGATTTGTATTTGGATGACACTGTTATAATTGGGTAAAATGTTAAAAGTATAATATTCCAATAAGATGTAATGAAAACATGATGTTATTATAAACATATATATGCAAGTATGTTTTTATTTCTTATACTTAACCCTTAAAACGATACCTTGCGAATATGAAGTGTAGAATTTTTTGATTCAATAGTCGGAGTTGGTGGCCTTTAATGTTATCCTCAAAAACCTTTATATCCAACCAATTTGTTGAACTCAAATTATACTAACACCTTTAAGGTCTTTCAGATCTGACTTCCTTGAGGCATACATCCAGCCACCACACTGGCTTTCTTGCACTTTTACATTTTGATATCAAAGTTTCCATGGCAGATTGTCTTAGGGTCTTCACTGAACATTTGTATAATAAAACCTCCATCAATGCTTGTTTTGAACTTTTTTTCTTAATTAAAAGACCTTATGCGTACGGTAATTTGTTTCATTAAGAATTACCTCAGATTGCAAATTTGGGTAAGGACCGATCAGTGTTGATCCAATGACCTGAAGTAGAACTCCACAAAGTCAGCAGGTTCATATTTTTCCAGTAACTTTCCATTTTTTAATCACTATAAACATAACCACTTCTATAGGAAGAAAACAATGGACAACTATTGACTCATATAACAAATATTCAGAACAAAAAAGACATCCATCCAATACAGTCATATTAAATTTGGTTATGAAATGATAAGTTATAGGTGAACTATTATGACAAAATGGAAGAAGTGACCTAAGCATTTCATCGAATAACTGGTGAGCAAAACTTTAACCCTATAGTGAACACGTTACTCTTATCGGCAAATCATCCAGCTGTCATAAATGGAATGGATAACATATCATGGTGTAATATTGAGGATACTCGAACCTCTTAAGAACTTCACATTCCTGAAAACATAGAGAATCGATCAATCAGTTCAAATTTAGTTCGATTAAAGTCATTGGATATGCAGAGAGTTATACACATATACATACCTGGAACAATATGTCACCATTTCCTATCAGAAGATATATAAATCAAACAATTTACTTAAGAAACTCCAAACCAAAGACATTAATACGAGAACGGATGGAAAGACCAACAAACATATACAGTGCGTGATAATAGTAAAAAAAAGCCAACAAAACTCCAAAAAAAGACAACAAAACGTCGAATTCCGCAATTTCACTTAGAGCACTGTCGTTAGGAAAATCTGTAAAGGAGACTCAGACAACGGTGATCAAACACCGATATGGCTGCAAACACAGGTTGCATATTCCGATCGGGTATGCCTTCCGAGTTTCTCTGCCCAAAAACGATGATGGATCTGAATTTTTTTCGCAGATAAAACTCATCATTTCCTCAATCTTGCTATAGAACAATCAAAATCGGAACCCATCAACGGAGTCACAAATCAAATGCATCATCGCCTGGTAAAGAATAATCAAAATCGGAACCCATCAAAGGAAGCAATCAAAATCGAAAGACATCAAAGTATACAATATTTTGGTGAATCAGTTTTTGGCTACATACCGAAGAAACCAAAATCCTTGGAAACAAAGAACGATGGAAGAAAGAATTAGAAAATAAGAGAAAAGGGAAGTGAGATACGAACATGAAGCGGTCAATTGCTGACGCAGACCTAAAATTGAAGACGTGTGTCGCCCATTGACGGACGAAGACAGACGGATAATGAAAGGAAACACAACTTAATGGTGGGGTGGTCAAAAACTAAAAGGAAAGAGTCAAGGGACTAAAACTTATAAATCAAAAACTACCGTGGCCAATTTCCGAAGTGCACAAAATGCACTATTCATAAGCATTAGGGGTTTTAATATATGTATATAATTTAATTAAATGATTAATTAAAGGATAATTAATAAATCCATATATGGTTTAAATTTAATTTAATTAAACGTTTAATTTATTAAAATATTAAATCTTCATATTTTAAAATGTTTAAAATTCACCTTATACTATATATATATATATATATATATATATATATATATATATATATAATTAAGAGTTTAATATATATTATACGTATAAGTAAAGTTAGTTGAACCACTAGTATGCCTCATTCACGAAGATATGGTAATTTAAAACGAAAAACTCTAGCCCTAAATTAAGGATGTTACAATTAACCATCCCCTAAGAATTATTTCGTTCATGAACCGTGGATTCCAAGAATAGTCGCGAGTATATTTTCTTTATTTCCTCTTCCATCTCCCATTTAAGATTTGGCCCTAAAATATGCTTTCACTTGACTAGTACAAGATAGTAGATATGGCAATTTATTATATGCTACTACTAGAGGCTTTCTTATTAGAGGTATGTTTCTAGTCAGAATTTGTACTCATGTTGGTTGGGATGGCGCATCAGATTGAGAACCATTCCCTTTATTGGTACAAGATGCAATTTCATGTGGATTTTCCGTCTTTAGTTATAAGTTGATTAAGATCCTATGTTAATTTGGTTGTGTTGAGTTACACAGTGCCATATGCATTGTACTGTATCCATGTTATATTTCTTTATAATATGGTGAAATCATTTGTTACGTTTTACATTGTACAATTACTCACTTATTATATCATGTTATGAATTGTTATGAAACACAAGTTCATGTATAAATATCAGATGCGTAGAGACACTAAAAGTAATTCTTTAAAGGATATAAGAATGGATAAGATCATTGAAAGGATTAGGACCATAACATCCACATTACATGTAGTGTTGCTTTAAGAATTGACTGGTTATGGTGCCCTTTGAGGCTACAATTTGTATGTAATAGTTGATAGCTTATATACAACTAGTGTATTCGATTTTATTTGTTTATTTATTTATTTATTTATTTGTGTTGGAAGTATTAACGATTTCTTATGAATATGGTTTGCTTACATAAAGGTAATGTTAAAATTTCGGTAGAAATTTTTGAAAAATATTTAAGTCTTTCGTAGAAAGTGGAGATGTCACAAGACATATATGCATAAAAATCTTGAATGCTATTCTCATTATGTTGAAGTGCATGAATATTGGTCTCTAACTAATATATGCATAAAAATCTTGAAAGAGTTTTTGAGCCATGTAATTATATTTGAGTTGTTATTCTCCTAAGTAATCATCAACTTTCTCATCTGGTGGTCTAACATATACCTTACTAACGTAACCCCAAACAGATTTCCATCTAGAAAAATTTTCATAACATAACTTTAACATTCATAATGACTTAAAAGGATAATATATTTTTCGATTTCTACAGATTTGATCACTGAGTTTTTTTTCGTCCACATCTACCTCTTCAACTTGTTAAACTGTACACATTCAGTCCTTATGATCGGTTATTCCATGTTAGCCGAGAAAAATGACTTAATAGGGTAATATATTTCTCATTTTATACACATTTAGTCTTTAATATTTTTGTACACATTTAGTCCTTAATATTTTTTCGTTTCAAAATAAGTCATTTTTGTTTTTGTACTCATTCAATACTTATGAATGATTTCTTTAGGTTTTTCTCACGACATCTTATGTGGGACAATCATTGATGAGGTGTTTGGGGCTGTTGATGCTTATGTCCATCGTGATCTCGACTGCTTGGTTGCGTATGTCTTGTTGTCTGGCTTAAGTCTTGTGTTATGAACGTCGTAACTTCTTCATACGATATTAGATTTTAACGATCTTTATGTCCACGCGTTTGTTTTTTGAGTCTACTACAACTTTCATTAAGATTACTCCCATTAAAATGTAATATATTTTTACTTATGATTTTATAAAAAAAAAATCCATACATGCATTCATAAAAAAAATATGGATATAAAGATCGTAAGTAAAAATATTTATTACTTTTTAGCGGGAGTAATCTAAACAAATGTTGTAGTAGACTAAAATAAAAACACATGGATATAAAGATCGGTAAAATCCGAGATCGTATGAAAAAGTTATGACGTTCAGAACACAGACCTAAGCAACAAAGTAGTCGAGATCGCTATGGACATAAGCATCAAAAGCCTCAAACACCTTATTAATGATTGTCTCACGTAAGATGTCGTGAGAAAAATCTAAAAAAATCATTCATAAGTACTAAATGAATATAAAAACAAAAAT
This sequence comes from Lactuca virosa, assembly GCF_052849685.1. Classification (NCBI taxonomy): domain Eukaryota; kingdom Viridiplantae; phylum Streptophyta; class Magnoliopsida; order Asterales; family Asteraceae; genus Lactuca; species Lactuca virosa. Next base: position 326,329,217 of record NC_136430.1, read on the forward strand.
GATTTATTTTGCAACAAAAAAATATTAATGACTAAATGTGTATAAAAATATTAAGGACTAAATATGATAAAAATATTAAGGACTAAATGTGTACAAAGTGAGAAATATATTATTCTATTAAACCATTTTGACCGGCTAACCTGGAGTAACTGGTCACACGGACTGAATGTGTACAGTTTAACAAGTTGAATGGGTAAATATGGACGAAATAAAACTTAGTGACCAAATATGTATAAATCGAAAAATATATTACCCTTTTAATTCATTATCCTTAGTTTTTACCAACTAACTGAAAACTAATATACTAAAGATAATTATGTTTTCGTACCCCGTAACCAAGAACCGATAACTAACAAAACTAACAAAACAGTAATCGAATACAAAGACAAAATCAATCAAGAACACATACTACATAACGTATTAACCCCAAAACTCCTTCACTTCAAACAATCAATGCTATGGAGTATGGACAGATGACTTTAACACCATGAAGATTATTACCTAAAAGGCTTTAGGTTTTTATTGATCATAGAAAATGTACATACAATGAAAAGGAAAATGGAGCTATATATATAGCAAAACTAGGGTAAAATATCATGCATTGTATTTATAAACCCAACTCATCAACCAAAAAACAAAGAAATATCATGTTAGAACTTTATAGATGAAGATACAAGACACCCATCACCATTCACCAATCCTGAATTCCTACATTCAATCTTGTTAAATATTTACACTCTTTTTTCGGGTCTTAATCAAGCATTCTTAATTGGACAAAAGGGGATCTTCCACAGTTTTGTGATTTTTATCTTCATTATGAGAAAATATATCCATAGGCGCAGTTGTAAACCCTAGCTTCCTGTTTTTCGATGTACCCTTCTCACGATCAAGATATATTACTATCACAGATATATCATCGTGAAAATGACGCCTAATACCCCTCTCGATTTTCATTATATCCTTGTATCTCAACTCCCTCTTCTTTGTCGCCTCACGTATCGCTGCCCCTACCAGTCTTTTTGCTATCCCCTGTACCCAAACATTTCTCATTTCCATTAATAATGATATAATTCATATCGTGTTATTAATATAATAAAAAAATGGTGACTAACCGATCTTGGATTATTATATACAATATCCACTGCTGCTTCATCGCTCAAATGCTCCCAAAGTCCATCAGAAGCGAATATTAAAAACAAATCTTGGGATTTGAGTTTTCTTGAAATGATGGAAGGTTCTGCTGACAATACAGCTTTCTTCAATGGAACATGGTTTCCATACTGTAGATAACGTGGGTCCCTGTGGAATTCGGGTTTCTTTAAATAGAAATCACCTATTGATCTTGATACCTGAAAAAAGAAAGAACATATATTTGGCGTATCATTACATGTTAACTTCACTTGCTTAAGAACATGTGATGCTTTTAAAAAAAGTTAAAGGGAACAGACAAAACGATTCACGAATCAGATGCTTCAGAATAATTGTCTTTTCAGAAAGCTAAAGGTGAAAAGAATCGATCGTTTGAGATTTTGAAGATGATTATTGATTAGTGATTACATGAATCCGTTTAAGTCTGAAACATTACAAGTTGAAGAAATTAAGTGAAAGTAGTACCTGAATTATGCCTTTGATTCTCCAAACTCCACGGCAATACATAACAACAGGTGAATCACCAGGATGTTGTGCTTCTACCTCCTTCCTCACTTCTTCATATGAGACATTATGATCTCTTGACAAACGCTCAGCAACTACTTTATCCTTTCTTCCATCGGAAACCTTCTGGCCAAGAACTACTCGTGAGTCTCCAAGGTTAGCGACATGTAATTCATCGTTAGAAATAGCACCAACAAGACAACATGATCCAACTGATGCAATCTGTGGTTTAATGGGCATTTGATGCTTCACGAACTGGAAGAACTTCTCCTCTGTGGCGTTGAATGCTTTTTTTATAACATCTGCGGATATACCTCCTTGTTCTGATGCATACTCTACAGAAAATCGAAATTCATCAGAGATGAATACATAATCATAGATATCGATCAATAAAATTGGGAATCACACTATCGGAATCTGAATTTCAACTCTAAAACATATAAAAAACTACAGCAACGTTGAGATTTTAGAAAAATCAATAGCAAAACCAGTTGAAACTTCAAGCTAGGGTTTGACATTAACATTAACGTAAAAGTACTTACTATGAATGAAGGGGAAAAGGTTAGAATTAACAAAACGAGAAGCTTCGGGGCCACCATGACCATCGTAAACGCCAACATATGTAGCTGAAGGCGAAGTATAGACCTGGCTTTGATCTTCAAGGTTAGAATTGGCCTGAACAACGGCGATGGAGAAGTCGCCGGAGGCATGAGGCTTCAAGTCATTATGCCATAAAAGTACATCACCACTCCGTCGTCCTAAACATCGCTCTAAAGGCTTAACACACATCCGCAACATCTTCGATGAATTGAAATCAGATGTTTACGCGTTTGAATTGCAAACTACACTGAAAATGTCGAGTTAATGGAGAGATTTTATTGAGGTTTTTTTGTCGGAATATTGGTGGAGAGAAATGAGAGGGAGAAAGGGAAGGTGTAAATGGGGTAGAAAAAGCAGAAAAGTGGAAGAAATAGCGCGTGATAGGTGGAAGAAGACGATGACGTGGACCACCACATCTCTATGTTCAAACCGTGTTACATACGCCCTTTCTTACTTTTGACTTTTCTTTTAAAAAATTAATACATTGATGTTCCCCTTCGTGTATGTAATGTATACACGTATTTTTTATTTCTTCTTATACATGTTGATGTTGCCCTTGACTTTGAAGTTATTTGTATATTAATTAACGATTTAGATTATATACTAGTTGAATTAGTTAAAAAAAAAACGTAATAAATACGATACACTTGGAAATAATCATTAAAAATTTGAAAAAATCTACCAAAACCAACAACTGTTCAAAAGATATGAAAAAGATTATGAACAATTTTACAGATTTATGAAGAATTTTACTATTATTAAAATAACTTCACAGTATAATATTACGAAATATAATTTTTTTTTTCATTGAAAAAGAGTTATTGCTTAGATTTTAATTTTTCTTGAATCCAGGAAGTAATTTCGTAATTTACAAGTCACGCGTTGCATATTAGTGATCATTTTATGCCATTAGTGATGTTTTTTTAATTATTATTTGCCAATCATGTGATTATTTTGTTAAATATCTATATCCATATTCTAATAAAAAAAATAGTTTTATTTTTCTTTTGACATGTGTCATTCTATTAGGCATCCTAATGAATGCATATTTTATTCTCCTTTTGCCATGTGTCACCTTATTATGTCTTCTAATTAATGCATGTCATTTGTCAACTTCATTTCAAATTTCAAAATTTAAATTTCCCACTCTAATTACATTAAATTAATAACATTAGAATAAAAATTAAAATAAAATTAATACAAACTATAAAATATAATTTCACATATTTATTTTAATCAATGATTAAAATTTATATAACTAAAAAATCTCTTAATTAATAATTTATTTAAAATAATTAATTAAAAATTTTAAGTTTACTATAAAAATTTAATTAATTTTATAACTGTGGCTCCCACAGTTATAAACTAGTTATATTATAAAATGATATTTTTTTTTTCAGTTATCTCTAAAATGTATTTGATTAGACATCTGGTAATGTTAGATTTTTATACGACATAAATGTAAGACAAAAAATGCATAAATGGTCCCTATGGTATGTTGAAATTGTCACTTTGATTCAAAAAGGTCTAGACTAGCACTAGTGGTTCAAAACTTTGATTTTGTTGCGTGTTTGGTCAAATTTATTTTGATTTTTTTTTAAAATGACGATTTTGCCCTTATATTTTCTTTTTTAAGTTACAAAAATTTTTAAAAAAATACCCACCTCTCTCTCTCTCTCTATAGATCCGATAATGGGGAGGTGGCCAGACAAATCAGAAGACCGAAGACAAATCAGAAGATCGAAGACAAGTCAGAAGATCGAAGGTCTGTCATCTGCACATATACGTAGTTGTCTACATCTTCTTCACTGCCGATTTTAGTGTCACTGAAGACAAATCAGAAGATCAAATACAAGTTAAAATCACATGTTGGTGATTTTAGTGTCACCGGACATTTTATGTAATTGCAACTGACATGCAAGCTAACGGATTTATCATTTGTACTCTGTATTATATGTTTGGAGAATGCGGAGTGCATGTATATATAAAATCGAGTTATAAGCTGGTACGACAAAAATGCGAAGGTCAAGGGGGTCGCGTACCCCTGCAGGGTCCTAGGGGCAGCGCCCCTAGCGGGGTACAAGGGGCAGAGCCCCTGGCAGTGGTCCTACTGACCGATATTCGGAAATTTGAATTAGTTATATAATGGAAAAACCAAATTCTAATGGTTATTATGGTAAAATTGATAAATCTTATCAATTTTGGTAACCATTGATTATGTCATTAGATTCATGATTTTTTTTAACTAATATAGAAGACGGAAACCCAAATTTGTCTAGTATAAATACGACTCCTTAATTGAGCCGTGAGATATAACCTTCTCATCTCTTCTTCTTCTACACGAAGTCAGAACCCTCTTGCGATTTGGCTTGTGTTTCTGTTCCTAGATACACATGTGTCCTTTTGGATTATCCTAGACTGGATTTCCTGTAACCCATGCATAGGGTGGAAATATTAGTTCGGAAAGTTAACTTACACGATCCAAGAGAAATCTGGTTCTCCACCATCACCCTACTAAAATATCCTGAGGTGGTCAGATGAATCAGAAGACCGAAGACAAATCCGAAGATCGAAGACAAGTTAGAAGATCGAAGGTCTGTCATCTGCACATATACGTCGTTGTCTACATCTTCTTCACCGTCGACGCCATTGCTAAGGTTTCGTAAACTTGCATTAGGATAATGGTGGTGATAGGGTTTCAGATCCTGAAACTAAAATGAAACCCTAATCTAGACGAGAAGGGTGGCGACATTAGGGTTTCGATGAAACGAGAAGGGAGACAACAAGAGAAGGAGAGGTATGTAAACATATGAAGGGGGTAGTCATTGGTGTTCTTCGACTTCTGATTCATCAATCAGATTTATGTAACTTATCAGTCTCAATTTAAATTAATCGATAGGTAAAAGGAAAAAAGACGATGTTGTGTTCAAAGATTCACCAGTCGGATTAATGAGACTTTTTTGCTTTCTATTTCTTTTCGACATCTGCCATTCTTGCCGTTATGGGAGAGGTTTTCATGTGGGTATATTCATCTTATATTTTAATCTTGGATTTTCATATGGGTATATTCATCTTCTGTAGAAGTCTTCCAGATCCAAAGTTAAACCCAACACCACCATAAAATCGCAAAACTCCTGGGTAGCCTTTGAGTTTTCTGATGTACATTTATGTTCCGGTAGTCTCCTTTGATTCTTGGGTGTGTGAGTTCATATGTGTTGAATTTGAACCCAGATGAACATTTGGTTCGTCATTGTGTATGTTGAGAGAGAGAGAGAGAGAGAGAGGTTAATTGGTTTTCTGTTTTGTTTTTTATTTATTTTGATCAAAAAACTTATAAAAATTTGCAAAAGAAAAAAGTAAGGGTAAAATCCTTATTATAAAAAAAGTTTAAAACAAATTATACCAAACTCGTAACAAAATGAAAAGTTTGGACCTCTTATGTCAGTCAAAACATTTTTGGACCAAAATTTCAATTTAGATCTAACCGTATGGACTATTTGTGCAGTTTTTATATACAAATAAAAATGGTTTTTGGGAAAACCATGTACTCCAGAATGCGACACTGTTTTTTTATGATATTTCTAGTTGCGACGACCGACCAACGACGGAGACCGGTTCAAAGTCCAAAGAAACCTACCCACTGAAAAAGGTAGACGCACCAAATTATTGGCACAATGTCATTCTTATTTTGTTAAATTCATAAAAACAAAATAGCCGAAATAGATAAATACATTCACGTTCTGTGAAATGTATAGATAAAATACAAAAACAATATCGTGTATTATTAAAGAACGGTGCCAAATAAACATTCAAAATGAGTGAGTCGACATAATTATCTTTTTTTATAGATCAAAAAGTATCGTGTCTTGTATGTATTAAATACATAGTTTGAGACAACTTTTGTTTCGCTTGTCCTTTAAAAAAAACATGGCTAATTTTATATTCCATCCCAAATTGTTTTGTGTATCTCAAGTGAATTAACGTGGATGTACCTAGGGCTGTCAAATCGGGCAGTCGTGTCGTGTTTTTGTCTGACACGACACGACACGACAAAGTTTTGTATAACACGAACACAACACAACACGATTTCGTGTTTTTTTTCATTAACACGAAAACAAACCAATTAAAACACGACAACACGACACGACACGACAAATATAATATTACATAACTATTAGTGTATTTCGTTCATACTTAAAGATATATAACACGACAAAAACGACAAGCACGAAAAACACGACAACCACATGCTTAATCGTGTCAATTTCATGTCGATTTATGAACACAAACACGACACGACACGACATCGTGTTTTTTAATCTTGACACGAACACGAATTCGAATTTTGATTCCGTCTCGATTTCGTTTCGTTTCGTGTATTTTTGTCGTGTTGTGTCATAAATTGACACCCCTAAATGTACCCCTATAATATAACAATTTATGTGAATAAATGAATGTATGTTTGATAACACCCAAAAAAAATATATTTTTTGTTTATGTAACCCATACCAGACAAACATAACTTTTATATATATATATATATATATATATATATATATATATATATATATATATATATATATATATATATATATATTGAAAAAATTGAAAAAAAAATTTAAAAAAATATTAATCATTTTAAAGTGAGGACTCATGAGGACACCTTAAAAAAATTGAAAAAAAAAATCTAAAAAAAAACACAAATCATAAAATCGAGCATAAATCTATGTCTAGGAGAAAAAAATTTGGAATTTTTTTTTTGCATCATTATGATCTATGATTAAATTTTAATAATCCAACTTTTTTTTCCAATTTTTTTTCTCCCGGACATAGATCTATACTCGATTTTATGATTTATATTTTTTTTAGATTTTTTTCAATTTTTTAAAGATTTCATCATGAGTCTTCATTTTAAAATGACTCCTCACCCGATCTTCTTTCTCTCTCTCTCTCTCTCTCTCTCTCTCTCTCTCTCTTTATATATATATATATATATATATATATATATATATATATATATATATATATATATATATATATATATATATATCAAAATTATCATTTCTAAATATGACTAATTAAAGAGTGTCTTACTATTCAGTAGGTTATAACCCGTGGAAACCACGGACGATATGTTTAAAATTATTATATTTGATAAAAAGAAATGTCAAAAAATAGTATATTGTACTTTAAAAAAATTAAAACCATAAAATTTAGTGTTTTTCCTCTAAAAGAACATAAACACCAATTATATACAACTACTTGTACTTTCTTTTTTTTCGAATTGGTCAATGAAGCCTTTTGGTTTGAAACCTTGTTATTATACTCTTAATTTATCATCATCCGCATCAAATAAAGTATCATAAAATTTTAAATTCATCAAAACATGTATAAAAAGAGCAGGTAGTATCCTGCAATCGGTAAACATCGACTATTTAGGGAACAAAGTTAAATACAAAAAAATACACATTATTTAAAAGTACAATTCTATAGTTGGATAAATGTTTGAATGTAGAATGCCTAAATAAGAAAAACCAGAAAAATACAATGTTAAAATATGAAAAAAAAAAACAAAAAAAAAACGATGCTATAACATATAAATAAATAAAAGGATGTTGGTATCCCTTGCATTTTGTTTACTACAACATTCTACTTTTATCATATTACAATATTGTATTTAAAAATTTGACCCAGTATAACAACAAAAATACAATAATTTCATTGCTATAATTGTGTAGCCTTGTCAATACCAACTTCATAGATAAGTGGTAGTAGAAAGCTACTTTTGTCCCGGAACATGCCAGAGTGGATGCAGATTGATGGAAAGTTACATTCCACAAGCAACTTGTGAGCTCAGGTGCACGACTTACACTTTCGAGTTTTGACAAATATGACAACTTGATTGAAATCTAATGCATCGAGTATGTCATTCAGCTTAAGATTCTTCTCCAGCTCACTCAACTTGATGTAGTGTTACCATGTATAACCGTTCGAAAAAGACTTTAGGTGGTATTTGGTATGATGGAATTGATAAAGGAATGGAATGGTTAGTTCCATTGGAATCACAAAATATTGTATGTTTGTCTGATAAAATGGAACATGAATGGAATTGGATGAAAATTTACAATGTAACATACCTATCTCCATGGACTTATCTCACTTATTAAATCTCTGTGCAGATGAATGGTGAATTTCTAGAAGTGCAGTTGCTTGATAAGATCAGCAAAAATAAGGATGCTTCAAACAATTGGTAAAATGTCAAGCTGTGGTCTTGATCTTTCTTATCCATATCCAGTTGAGATTCATCTTGGCTTCCCATATTCACTAATTCTGACCTCTTAAAAGTATATTTAATGGTTTTCATAAACATGGATGCACCTGTATGGCTGTATCATAAAAAACAGTAAAGCCTTAAGCCTAATAAAATATGCACTTACATGATTACTTTTATAAACTAAAGAAGAAGATTAGAAGAAAAACAAAGGGAATGGTGGTGCAAACCCGAGAAATGGTATGGTGGCGGTTAGGTTCCGTTTTGAGTGAGATAGAGGTGGTGCGGTGATGAGTTTCTTCTTTTATGTTTCTATATTACAAAGAGAGGCGACATATTTGAAGGAAATATAAGAATGATTAAGAGATTTAGCGTTTAACAGATGTTGAATATGGAGAGAAAGGAAGAGACGCCTTAAGGAAAAATCAAGGCGGAGATAAAAAGAAATTGAGGGCTGATAAGATTTTACAAAATTTTGGCCTGATTTTGTGGAATGTAGTTACTACTTTCTAGATTTCAAGGATTGAAATTAAGAATTAAGAAAGATAGAATAGACCGATTATGTAGGAATTGAATGTGAATGGATGATGTACTTATGATTCCAAACTTAATATCCAACCATTGAATTTGCAAGTTAGCTTTAAAAATCTCGAAGTGTGCCCTTAACCCTAAAGGTAAACAATATATCAATATAATCTTATCTACATGTAAGTTGAAAATAAGTGTTTGTGTAATGGTAGAAACGACAGACTCGGATCTATATATTTGGTCAGTCAAATATTAATATTTAAAACACAAAAGAAAAAAAAGAAGTGTTACCAATAGGCAATAAAAATGAAGAAAATACACCTTACCAGTGAACAATATAATGTGCACTGTTTTTTTGGTAATGTTGAAGATATATATGCTAGCAATGGCCAATAAAATTAGCACGTGTCTCTTCAGCATCACCAGAAACAATATCTATAGTATCGAAAATCTTGCACAAGGAAAAAGAACAAAGAACATCTTTGAAAGCCTTAGCTCACACAAATCATTGCCTACAATATATGCACAAGTAAAGTATTCTCTTAATAAATTTGAAAACAAATAACTTTGCTCTTAATCACAATACTTGAAGTATATACTCTATCTAATAAGTTAGAACATGAAATGAGCATGATAGTTTAATTAGCACATGAAATGAGCATTATAATGCTATATAAACCAATTAAGGAATTAAGTTATAGAATAATAATAATAATAATAATAATAATAATAATAATAATGATAATAATAATAATAAAGAATTTGACTGTAATAACACTTATCTACTAATTTGTTTTAAAATCAAAATAGTCAAGGTGTCTAAACTTTTTCAATGGGTGATTGAAAATAGAAATTCAACAACACATAGATAAGCTGGGTTACAAATCTATAAAAAAACACACAGATGGAATCACAAGGATAAACTCAAAATCATTAATTCAAAGCAAGGAAACTTACAATTTATTGAATCACAAAATCAAATTTTAATTACCATATATGTGGTCATGGATCTGAGCGTTCTTTTAGACTTGATGTTTTTCCTGTTCTCATTTGCTTTTACTTATATGCTCGATATTCTCCAACAATTTGAGACAGAAAAGAATATATTTAAATTAAAGAAAAAAGCTCCTTAAAAGAGGTTATGGGTGTGATTCATGGTGAGAGAGTAGTTCGAACCTAAAAAATGAAATACTTTTTTTTATAAAAACTACAAAAATACCTTCAAACAAATATCATCATACCAACAATTAAATCGAACTCAAAACAGAGATAGAAAATAGAAGAACATTATACTGCCGATTCTTGAAGCTACACAACCGAACAAACACACATGTTATAATTAAAAAAATTATGGTGGAGATAAAGAGACGATGGAAGACATTGGTGTCTCTAAATCTTTGCCTTCGAGAGTGAGACACAAAGATAAGGTTAGAGAGATGAAGGAAAAAAGAATCGATTGTTGTTTATTTGAAAATTTTCCAAATGAAATTAATATTTTCAATAAAGGGATACGACTCACATAGGGAAGAAGGTAACCATAGGACTCCATCACTTCAATTTTAACACCTTTTAGGCTAATAAAAATCCTACATATATGGAGATATATAAGAAATACTGAGGGATTGATGCGATGATGGAGGAGACGATAAGGTGGATTCGAATTTGGGTGTGCCGAGATTTAGGGGATTTGGGTTTGAATGTTGATTTTGATTTTGATTTAGATCTCTAATTTCTTGTTTATTTATGTATAAAGGATGCTACGGGAATTGGAATGATTTAGCCTTATTTTTTGGGATAGAAATATGAAGGAATGTTTGCTAATTTCTTGGGATACCATTTATGAAACAGCGTATTCAAAATGAGCGGGAAAGAAAAGCAAGGATGCACTACAATATGTCACGTGACAAAGAAGGGGTGTAGAAAATTGACATGTGTCATTTTAAGGATTTATTTATTAGAAAGGTAGATATGTTTTACGTTGTTTAAACAAGTCCCACCGAGTGAACGTGTAAAATTATTAAAGTGAAAGGAACATATTTCGTTAACATCAATTTTTTGTTAATTCAAAACTAGAGCTTTTGAGTCAAGTTAGGTGCTTTCTATTTCTATTTCTTATTTCTTATTTGTTTATTATTTTCGTTTTTCTACCTTAATTTTGCAATTTTTATGTGTATAAATAATCAATTGGTTCGGTATTAAATATTTATTGCTAAACAAATTGAAGTAATAGTTTTTTTGTTACTAATATTCTTATCACATATCAAGATTTATCTATTTTTTTAGTAAGAAAACAAAGGCAAGATATTTGGTGATCATGTGAAAGTAGGGATTTTTTTGTTATTATTTTTGAAATGATTAGGGTTGAGATTGGTTGAGAACTCAAAGTTTTCCGAAATCCGAGAACTAAAAGTGGAACGTTGAATCAAAAGTAATTCGTTAAGGACATGATCATCATCTTATCAACCTCATTTAATGTTTAACTTTTTTGTATTACTTAATATATTAATATAAATGTCTAAAAATTAACAAAATAACTCAAAATTTCGGATTGATTTTTTTTTTTAAAAAATAATTTTCGATTTTTTAAAAAAATGGAGATTTTTTAATTTTTTTTAAAAAACATGATTTTTTTTAAAAAAATGAAAAAAAAAATATTTTTTAAAAACCTGCATCTTTTTTTCAAAAAAAATGCATTTTTTCTAGAAAAAAACTGTATTTTTTTTAAAAAAAAAACTGTATTTTTTTTTCAGAAAAAACTGCATTTTTTTCAAAAAAAAACTGTAATTTTTATAAAAAAAAGTGCAATTTTTTTTTCAAAACTACATTTTTTTAACAAAAAAACCAACGTTTTAGGTGCATATATGCATATATTTTCAAATGCATATATGCATATTTCTTATACTATAATATTCGTAAGTAAATTATAAAAATCTCATTTTTATTAATCAATCTATAAACATAATACAAATATTTTATTCGATACAAAATAAAATATAAAAAACTACAAAGATTCACAATGTTATCATTTGTTCATATCAGCATTTCTATATTTTCTTCAATTTATCACTTTTCACCTCTTCAATATTTTCAACAAATTCTTCAAAACCTACAAGAAAATTTAAAAAAAAAATTGATTAATGCAAGAACACTCAGAAAAATGCACAAGTACATATCATGTAAGATTCACATGTGATTATATCATGTAAGATTCAAATGTGATTATATAATGTGATATTCACATGTGATTGTATCTTTTAAGATTCAAATGTGAAATTCACAAGAAAATAAAATAAAAATAACAAAGACCACTCACACAAAATGCGTGTGTGCATATTTACGTAATTCATATATGATTCACTAGTGATTTACATGTGAATCACATGTAATTGATATGTGATTCACTTGTGATTTACATGTGAATTACATGTGATTAATATGTGAATTACATGTAATTTATATGTGAATCATATATGAATTACATGTGAATCACGTATGAATTACATGTGATTCACATATAAATCATATATGAATTAGATGTGATTCACATGTAAATCACATGTTATTCACATGTAATTCATATATGAATCACATCTAATTCATATATGATTTACATGTGAATCACATGTAATTCAGATGTGATTTACATGTGAATCACATGTAATTCATATATGAATTACATGTGATTCACATGTGAATAACATGTGATTTACATGTGAATCACATCTAATTCATATATGATTTATATGTGATTCATATGTGAATAACATGTGATTTACATGTGAATAACATGTGGTTCATATGTGAATCATATGTAAATAAGAACAAAAATTGCAAGAGAAAAGTTTTTGGGAACAAAATTGAAAAAAACAGCAACACTCAGGGACCAAAATTGTAATTTACTCTAAAAACAAATTTGAATCTCATTCTCACCACTTCAAATGTGTTAAGCAATCTACCAAGCTGGTGGGCATGCTGCTCCTCATCATTCACACCATCCAGCATTATGTACTCATTGAAAATCTTTTGCTAAGTTGTGGCTGTTTCGGAACCTTAGAATTTTGCTAAGTTGTAATTACTTGTTATATTTAATACTTTTTTATTTACATACTTCATAAATATATAATTATTCATATCAAATATTTAAAAATCTATATCATTATTATATCAGATAACTTTTGTTTGGATATTTCGTTAATTTGTAATCTTTTTGTCAGCTAGAATTTACATTCAAACCGGTTATCAAACAAATAACCCATTTTTCATTCGCATTAGTTCCAAACAAAAGGGTAAAATAGTCAATGACGGTTCATTCAGCTCAAATAAGAAACACCATTTACAGATAACACTCAATAAAGAAAAAAGAGAAACAGATCTTAGAGTTTCCTTAATCATATGATTATTATTGGTCCATATTCCCATCAAGCACTTAATCATATGATTACTATCAAACAGAGAAGAGAGTGTCAACTTGGCACATTTTTGTTTTTGTTCCCTTTGGGGTGGGTTGCAAGGAGAAGGATTTGAAGATAGTTAGTTTTTTTTATGCAAGTGACATACTTTTGGAAGCTTTCTTAGCTATTTCTTATAAAAAAAGTAAATAAAAATGTGAAATGAGAAGACTTTTACCAAAAATGCGCTTTTATCCACATCTCATGATAGCCATTCAATACATCAACTCCGTCAGATGTTAGTAATCTGTCTCTAGAAAAAAGAGAACATTGGAATCACTGATTCTTGAGGTAACTGGCAAGAAGTAAAGAGTATTAGAGTAATAGTATGTACCTCAATTCCGGAAGGAGAATCCATCCTATCACTGTTCCGTCTGCATATGAGATTCTAGCTATGCGGTTACTTTGTTAAAAAAGATGTTACATTTTTTTATAAAAGAAATAATATAGAATAACAAAATATACTTGTCAAATGTTTGCATGACGAAATAAATTTTTTTTTTGTAAATAATTAAAAAAAATATTATACAAACATTTCATTGTCTGAGGGTAGATGGTTGCTATGAATAATGTTGGAATTGGATCCTACAGATCAATTATGCTTGAAGTTAATTGATACTGGTCATATCAGATACCTTAAATGGTACTACATTAGTACATGGTGTTAATCGAGATGCAACATGATGGGTATTGTGTGAGTAATTCAAAAATCTTATTTAAGCATTTTATCAAACAACTGGTGTGCAACATTAAACTTACTTAGAAATCTCAAAACCAACTGCGTGCGTATAACCGAATTGTATTCCTGGGATACGATGAGTCATCCTCCTCACATAACCTGAAAATAGAAAGTAAAAATAATTTGAATTTCAAGTTATGGCGAAATTGGTAAGCAATTGTAGATATTTCTGCAAAAAGGGTAATCTTTTTCTTCCTGACAAAGAACATTTGATAGGTTTTGGTTTCATAAGTGGTTGCCTAAAAGAAATTACAGGTTCGGGTTTATAAATCAGAATTGCATCAGACCTTATTCAGAATTGTATCGGACCTTCAAATAACAATAAAAATGTAAGAACTAAGCACCAATTTGAAAGATAATCACCTGATTCGAAATCCTCACAGGGTCGATTTTATGGATGGTCGACGACAGAAGTGCAGGGTTTGAACTTGGAAGAAAGTAACAATTCATACAACAATTAAGCATGAACTGTTGATGATCAACAACAATTAAGCCTAGATCATTGGAGGATTTTGGATTCCATGTCGATTGATGATAACGACTACGAAATATGGATCGATTGTGGATCCAGATCTGAAGGCGAGAAAGTGACGACTCTGGATTGAACGGACGGTGTTGCTGCTTCCGAACATCGAGTCGTCCTCTGGCTCAGAGACCGAAAGCTCAGAGGCGAAGGAGAATCGGGAGGTTTGGAGCGATCGGACCTCTGGCTGATTTATTAGGGCACGAAACTTCGAGAGGGAAGAATGACACAACCATCGCGATGTTAAATCTATCAATCATCGAAGAATCTTCAATGAAGGCGGTGGTTGTTGACAGAGGTAGGGTGGTAGTTAGAGGGAGGAGGGAGGGGTCGACGAAGAGGGAGGAGGTCGATGGAGTCGGTGAAGAATTGGAGAAGGGAACGAGCGATAGAAAGACTAATCACGATCTGATATGTTTATTTGGGGAGCTAATTACCTGTTCCCTTAAATGCCCTTATCTTATTTTATTAAGATACCCTTCCTTGTTTTTTTTCTATTTATTTACAAAATTGTCATCAAAGATCTTAGCCCTTAACTTTTTTAATCTAACGGTCCACTTTTAGTTCTCAAGTTCTCGGGAAAATATGAGTTCTCAAATGATCCTTGCTCTCTCTCTCTCTCTCTCTCTCTCTATATATATATATATATATATATATATATATATATATATATATATATATATATATATATATATAGGGTTAGGTTCATGTGAGACGGCCTAATTTTGTGAGACCGTTAGACACAATCCTAGCCACTCATTTAGTAAACCCACTTCATTTTTTCCATTTTAAATTTTTTTTAGGCCATGTTTTTATCGAAAAAAAAACGAGTATACCATTGTTCACGATTTTTCGTCCTCTTTTCAAAGAGATCCATGATGATATATAAAAAACGAACTTTTTTTTTCGAAAAAAACTCACTTCATTTTCTTTGTTGAAAAGTTAAGATCTATTTTTTATAGAAAAAAATTAATAAATATAGCCAAATTCATGCTTTTTTGTGCTTTTTAAACATAGATTCATATTCATGTAAAAAACGATATTTTAGTTCACATTGTGAAGCTGTTCATATTCATATTGTGAACCTATTAAGATTCACATTGTGAACCTTCTCAGATTCACAGTGTGCATAATACTAAGTCAGATTCACAGTGTCAATCTGAACTGATCGATATTTTTCACATTGTGAATGTTAAAAATTTAAATATTTACAGTTTAGATTCACAGTGTGAATCTACACTGATCGGGGTTTTTTTTTAACCTTCTCAGTTTCACAGTGTGGATAATAGTAAGTCAGATTCACAATGCGAATCTGAACTGATCGAGCTTTTTCACATTGTGAATATTGAAATGAAATATTTACAATTTAGATTCACATTATGAATCTACACTGTTCGAGGTTTTTTTTAGTTGTTGTTGATGTTTATTAATAGAGTACAAAAAATTAATATTTTTGGTATAATTAGTTTTTTTTTATAAAAATAAACTTAAATATTGAAAAAAACTAACAAAATGAAGTGGGTTTTTTTCGAACAAAAAAAATTCGTTTTTTATATCTCTATGGAAAGAGGACAAAAAATCGTGAACAATGATATATTCGGTTTTTTTTTTGATAAAAAATGTGGCCTAAAAAAATTTTAAACGAAAAAAAGATGTGAGTTTTTTGATAAGGAGGTGAATTTTTTGGTATAATCCGGTGTGTGTGCGTCCAATATAAAAGTGTACATCTATTTCTTTGGCCGTTGATCATTATGAATTCCGACGCTCACGATTGGTTCCTTGGTTCATTGTTAATTATGGTTCTCTATTGAACATCACCCTATATATATATATATATATATATATATATATATATATATATATATATATATATATATATATATTGCACGCAAGTATTTGTGGAAATGCCTAAAAGAGAATTTATGTTCAAATTATTGAAAACCATGGAGAATTCTGACTTGGTTTTTGGTGTTATTTGGTTCTGACTATGTGGTATGCATTCTAACAAAATTATTAAGTTTGCTTTATTATTTTTCATATAAAAGAATTCTTATAGAAATGTATTCTTATATAATTCGATTTCATGACCGTTATTCTCATAAAATGCATGAAGGAAACATGATGATCAAGAACTTGAAGGTTGGATAATGGTATGTGGGATAGAGATGAACAATGGTCACCAATTTTCAAAAAAGAATTCATTATTCATTGTTAGTTCTGGTATAATAATTTAAAATAGAATGATAAGATTATATATAACAATATATTCTACTAGAATAATATACATATTATGTTTGTTTGTTATTAGTAAGTGTTATATTATTATTAAATAGTATATAAATGTTTTTATTTTTTTAAGAATGTGATGAAAAAGTTTAAATTGTATCCAAAAAAAATTTATTCTTCAAAAAGCTCATTCAATCAAAATTTATATTCTCTCAGAATATGTATTTTTTTTATGGTTCAAGAATATTGTTATTTTTCAGTACATTCTTAAACATATTATGTAATATACAAATTATGGTCCTTAAAATCAGATTTTTAAAATTAGTAGAATTCATTATCCCTAAAATTCCGCAATTTTTCTTTTTCTAGATCTAGCTTAATTGATTAACATATATTTACAATGATATTTATTTGATTATTCTATTTTCTTTAATTAAATAATATAAGTAAATCATTTTCTTAAAATATCTAAAAAAATTGGTCCATATTCATTGATACATCCACACAATAGATATCATCCACATTATAACTTAACCATATATATATATATATATATATATATATATATATATATATATATATATATATATATATATATATATATATATATATATATATATATATATATATATATATATGTTTGTCTTTTAAAATATATTGTAAATGATATTTTTTATCCATCTACTTTTGAAAAAGTCATTTTGATCCATTTTATTTTTAAATTTGTAAAATTTCACTTTCACTCTTTTACTTTATAAACTTTTGTGCTTATCTCCTTATATATATATATATATATATATATATATATATATATATATATATATATATATATATATATATATATATATATATATATATATATATATATACACTAGTTATAAAACTCGTGTACTACACGAGTTGATTAAAAAAATAAATGTAAATGTATAAATAGTAAACAATTATAAGATTAAATCTATATATATATATATATATATATATATATATATATATATATATATATATATATATATATATATATATATATATATCATATTATCATATCATATCTATTTCTACATATCTTATAAAGCTAGCATTTTTCCTTGAACCTCATGCATTTGAAACTCCCTAGACTATTCAACTTATACAAATTGTAACACCCCGAAATAAAGTATGTGTCGATAACCCTTACTTTTATTGAATTATCAAGCTAGCCCTTAATTAAGAAAAATGTGGCAGATGAGTACGCGGGGCGTACGCGTGTTTACGCTCAGCGAACTCATGTGCGTATTATGGAAGCGGAGACCACCTAGTACGTTGGGCGTACCAGAGGGTACGCTGGGCGTACTAGGCTCAGAGTGAAAACCCTAATTGTGTTGTGTGTCCCTATTTAAGGAACATGATGGCCTCATTTCCAGCCACCATTTCCACCCTCCAACTTCCCTCAAACCCTAAATCCTGTTTCCTTAGCTTGTGAGAGCAATTGTGAGATTACTGAGTGTTATTGTGGAATTCTCTTGTGAAGAAGGAGTTTGAAGGAAGAAGAGTTTGTGTCCAAGCTTTTGGATCTGAGTTTCTGTGTTTAGAGGTATCAAGCTCAACGCTTTCTCATTGTTTGATTAGTTAATGTTTTGGGTCCATTTTTAGGGTTTTATATCCCAAGCTTGAAGCTTTATGAGTTTTGTGAACTCCAGAGCATAATACATGTCCATTTAGGTGTTTCTAGTGGTTTGCACTCATAAAAATAAGATCTTGGTCGTCAAGATCTCTCCATGCATGAGATATGAGGACCTTTGTGAGTAAAGGATGATAGTTTATGAGATTTGGACTTGTCCAGCCATGCTAAGGCTTAACGTCACCAACTTTATGAGTAATGGACCTTATCTGGCCCAGATCTAAAGTAGTAGCAATGGCCTTAATGGATTAAGACTAAAAGTGTGAAAAGAAGAAATCTGGGAAGTATGCCGTGCGTACTCCCAGCTACGCGCAACGTAGCCCTGAGCCACCTCGATGCATGCATGGCTGACTGTACACCCGGTGTAGAGGGACGTACACCCAGCGTACGCGCTGGGTGTTGACTTCTGTTGACCTTTAGGGTTTTGGTCAAGTTGTAGACTTCGGAGGCCATGGAGGGGTAAAATGGTCTTTTACCATTCTAGGGTTTGGTAGAGGAATTTAGCCTAACACCTTTTGGGAGTTGTTAATATTAATTATTAAAACGAGGGAAATATGATATATGTTAGGCGGAGTCTAGACCGACAGTTCTGGTGTGGAATATACTACTTTACTTTACGATGTGAGTCTCCTCACTATACTTACCTGAGTGGTAATACTGTGTGACCTGAGGGTCTTGCCTGAGTTATTGACCGGAGGGTCTTATGTGATTATACTGAGTTATGTGATATATTATGCATTCTGTCTTTGTGATTAATGTTGTATATTATTCTGTGATTTATTGAGATACAGGAATGGAGGGTCTAACCCGAGCTGTGAGACCAGAGGGTCCTTACTGAGACACATGACTGGAGGGTCCTTATTGAGATATAGCCATGAGAGGCTAATTATTTGTGTGTGGTATTTTGGGGAACTCACTAAGTTTCGTGTTTACAGTGTTGTGTGAAATATGTTTTAGGTACCTCTCAGGATCGCGGGAAGGCGTCGGCATGATTGTACACACCAGCTAGAGATTATGTTTTGAGGATTCTGGGATATTATCAAACATTTTGTTGTCTCGTGTTTTGAACAACTCATAAATGTTATTGTGAGAAATGTGAAACAGTGTTTTGTGAGGTTTTTAAAACAAAAAAATTATTCAAAAAATTAGAGTGTTACAAGTTGGTATCAGAGCCTTTGTTTGAGGGATTAGGATGTACCCTCAAGTATGTTTGGACTCAAACTGAGGATTTGAGAAAATTTTCTGAAAAGAAATGATTTTTCTAAAACGAGTAAGAGTTTTTAAAAGAAAACGAGATGAAGCAGTGAGTACAATCAGCCAGAGCCCGAACGGTGATTTCCCAAAATACCATTACTTGTTTATATTATGAGATGAGATACTTATGAGATATTAGAGCTGCATGCTAGATGATAGGCTAGGTATTTTAGGAAAAATTAGAGCTAGAGTTGTCTGATTCATGATGCCTTAGCCTAGGGGGATGTTATTAATTGATATTATCTGCTATTTGCTCTGTGTGTGTGCTGAGTAGGGGTACATAGCAGGAATCTTTTAGAGAGACTTTTGAGTAATCTAGGAGAGACACCTAGATGAGCGTTGAGGAATCTACCGAGAGAGTAGTTTGATATTCGTGAGGGATAGAGTACTTGTGAATTAGGGTCCTAGGAGGAGGACTTGGGGCGAGTACAGATTGGTGTGGAAGGTAGTATTGGGCCCATACTACTGAAAGCACCGGATCTGTATGCGACCCAAGTAAGAACCTTAGGATGCTAATGATCATGTAGGAGTGGGTAATTGAGTGTGTGCTTGAGCCAGTCTCTGATGATCTTTGTGTTTGTGTTTCAGAGAGACTATGGTGATTACCCGCAACAACCCCGGAGGCAGTGGTACAAGTGACGAGGAGATCCGCAGGATCATTTCTGAGGAGGTGACCGCAGCTATCAGGGAGGCCATACCAGAGATGTTTGGGTCTATTAAGACCACGCTGATTGAGACATTTGATGAACGATATGCTGATGTCACAGAGTCTGCTGCTGCTACAGCCACTGCAGCCGTAGCTGCTGCAAGACCACAGGAGGGTGACTCATTGTTGTTTTGAGAGTTCAGCAACACGAAGCCACCAGAGTTTGACGGGACGTAGGACCCGATTTCTGCCATGAGATGGATCTCCGACATTGAGGGGAATTTATATACGTGTTCATGTCCAGAGCACTTGAGAGTTCGGTTTGCATTGAACCAGTTTCGCTTGGGAGCGAAGGACTGGTGGAAGTTCGTGACGACTGATTTTACTCCTGCAGATCATGCTGTAGTGAATTGGGAGAGGTTTTCCTAGTTGTTCAGAGATTAGTGTGTTCCCCAGGTGGAGAGGGAACATTTGGTCCAGGAGTTTCTGTCTCTCAAGCTGAAGACAGAAACAGTGACAGAGATTACAAGGATGTTTCATGAGAGGGCGTTGTTCTGCCCTGAGCACATGACTACCGAGCAGGCATGTGTGAGTCGGTATTTGAGCATATTGAGGAGAGACATTCCGGAGTTCGTGGCGAACTCGTCATATCGGACCTTGGCTGAGTTACAGACCAATGCCTGGAAGAGAGAGATTGAGTTGGAGATTTAGACCAGAGAGGAGGGAGAGTCTCAAGGGAGAGACTAGAGACCAGTGCAGTCACAGCCGGCGACGAAGCGGGCCAAACCCGCTGATACGAGAGCAAGAGGCCAGAAGGGCCGCACTTGTGGAAAGTGCGGCAAGACTCATGAGGGATCTTGTAGAGCAGGGATTTGCTACACATATGGCAAGGAGGGAATATGGCGAAGGACTGCCCCAAGGGATTTTCGGTTTGCTTTCATTGCAACCAGAATGTCCACCGGAAGGCCGAGTGTCCTCAGCTCACTCAGGGACCTGCCCACGCTTCTGCTCCTGCTGCTTTGCGCGTTACTGATGGCCGGTCGGGGAAGGCCGAGGCCCCGAGAGCTCGTGGGAGAGCATTCCAGTTGACTGCGGAGAAGTTCCGTGCAGCGCCTGATGTTGTTGCTGGTACGTATCTTCTTATTCATGTTATTTTGAGGTTTATTTGTGCTTATACTTTGTTGCATTTAGGTACTTTTCTTGTGAGTTATGTGCTTGCCTTGGTGTTATTTGAGTCGGGTGCGAGTCGATCTTTCATGTCTTTATCCTTTAGTCGTCATATTAGTGTTAGACGCGAGGCGTTGAGTCGACCACTGAGGGTTTCTATAGCCGATGAGCATGCGGTTTTTGCCACTGATGTAATCCGGGGATGTGTTTTAGGGATTTTTGGTGTTGAGTTTCCGATAGATCTGGTGCCGATAGCGACAGGTGATGTGTGTGTCATAGTGGGCATGGATTGGTTGAGCCGGTTTGGAGCCGTAATTGACTGTGAGCGTCAGATGGTGACCATACGATACCCTAGTGGGGGAGTACTTACTGTTTATGGCGAGGGAACTAGATGGGGATTAGCTTTCTACTCTGCCGCCAGGGCAAGGCAGAGTCTACACCATGGATGTATGGGCCTTTTAGCGTACGTGGTGGATACTCGAATTTGATGGGTTTGAGTCATAAGAACTTTCCTATGTGCACATGCAAACCCTAATGCTTGGATCTAGGTTTCTCTAATTGAACATGCAATGTATCCAAGACTTTTAATGCTAGATCTAGTGAATACAATTGAAACATAACATATGAAATCAAATCTAGATGAATACCTTTAGTTGCTTGCTTGAATCTTCTTGTTCTTGGAGCTTAGAGTCACAATTGTCACTCCTCTAATGGCTTACAAACACCAACTAGCAAGAGGTTGATTTGGAGAGAGGGGAGAGGTGTAGAAATCGGCTCTAGGGTTCCCAAGGAAGCAAGGTGGCCGATTTCTCCAACCCATAGGGTCTATTTATACTATGAGCTACTAGGGTTACATCCTTAACCCTAATTGAATAACTTAGGCCCTAATCAATCCAAGGATCCTTCTAGATTAAGGATTGGATGAATTTAAGGAGTCCATAACCCTAAATTCGGCCACCCCTAGATCTATAAGGATTCATAGCCCAAAAACACAACTATCACACAATTGACAGTTTAAGCCCTTTTATTCAATTAACCTCTTTTAGTCACCAAATTAATTCCTAATTAATTTATGACTAATATTAATCAAATAATATTATTATTCCTTAAATATATTATTCTCATAATATATTAATATAATAATATCTCTTCTCTCTCTTTATAAATCACCCTGTTAAGTTGTTGTGGTGAAGGCAACACAAAAGGACCATGCACAACCGGGTCAAGTACTTACCAAGTACATTTACGGGCTTAGACACTAATCCAACAGTCTCCCACTTGGATAAGTCTAGTAACTATAAATGCAAGCCTAATCTGATTAGCAATCGTAGCTCTCAAAGACGCTGTCAAACTCTGATCTTATCAGTAACCTGTCCTTCAGATAAGGGATCGTATAATCCTCTGTTCTAGATATCGTGCGGACAATCACATGGAACATGGTCATACTTATTGTCCAGCAATTGGTTTCTCGATCTCAGATTCATTTGACATAGAACTTAATTGAACACATCAATTCAGTCCTGACCGGGCCCGACACATAAGTCAAATCAAATCATCGAGGGGCCCTGATATCGCTTTTACCCTCTTAGGTTAAAAGGAACAGATAAACTTCGACTTATATGCATTTACTATCCACTAATCAAATCATACACAACAATGCGTTTTATAACATCAAGTTACTGATGCGTTTACGCATTATCAATGCATAATCAATTAGCAAACAATAAACCATATATCTAGGTTTTAAGACCATATGATATTACCATCTTGCGATCACTCGTGATAAATTCCATGAAGTGATTCCAGCAAGTGTGGGTTTATTCCAATGCTCAAAACAAGTTCATAAGCACTCATGAACGTTGCAGCAAACTTTTGCTATGTCTAATACACTTTAGACAATCTACACACCAATTCATGACAATCTTCATTCATATCTACTTCCAACATATGAACGACTGTGAATCGTTTGAATAATTCGATTATTATCAAATAATTCAATTATTCAGGAAGTCAAAACATACAAAATGAAACAATAGGTAAAAGATTAATATAAGACAGTAACATTACTAATAAATAATACTCCTTTATTTAATCATCAAATGTTAATAACAACTTATCTATTATACGTTTCCAAACTATCTAATCTAAACTAATATCGTCCTTCAGCCCAATGCTCCTAGCGTGCTGCAAGTGCTTAACCCTGCTCAGTCCCTTCGTAAGCGGATCTGCTGGGTTTTCCTCTGACGATACCCTCTTTACTACGAGGAGTCCTTCTTCCACCCGATGTCGAATAAAGTGATATTTTCTGTCGAGATCTACCGTGATCTCTTGGTTCCTTGGTCAAGGCAACCGCTCCTTCATTATCATAGAAAATCTTCATAGGCTCCTTTATGGCTGGCACAACTCCAAGGTCTCCAATGAAGTTCTTCAACCATATCGCCTCCTTTGATGCTTCGCTCGCCGCAATATACTCTGACTCGCACGTTGAATCAACTACGGTTTCCTGTTTGGAACTTTTCCAAGTCACCGCTCCTCCATTGAGGGTAAAGACCCAGCCCGACTACGAACGGTAGTTATCCCTGTCGGTCTGAAAACTAGCGTCATTGTACCCTCGCACTTTTAAGTCATCACTCCCACCGAGGACTAGAAACCATTCCTTGGTCCTCCGAAGGTACTTAAGAATATTCTTGACTGTAATCCAATGCGCTCTGCCAGGGTTCCCTTGATATCTGCTGACCATGCTCAAAGCGAAGGCCACATCAGGGCGAGTACAAGTCATAGCATACATGATTGAGCCAACTGCGGAAGCGTAAGGTACTCGACTCATCTCTTCTATCTCGACTTCAGTACTCGGACTTTGAGTCTTACTCAACTTGGCATTACTTTGGATTGGTAACTCCCCTTTCTTTGAATTCTCCATACTAAAACGTTTTAGCACCTTGTTCAAGTAAGTATTCTGACTAAGTCCTATTAGTCTCTTACTTCTGTCTCTCACTATCCTTATTCCCAGAATATATGAAGCCTCTCCGAGGTCCTTCATAGCGAAGCACTTCCTGAGCCAGGACTTAACCTCGTGCAGTGTCGGGATGTCGTTTCCTATGAGTAGTATGTCGTCGACATACAATACAAGAAAGATTACTACACTCCCACTGGCTTTGACATATACACACGATTCATCTTCGCTTCGCAGAAAACCAAACTCTTTGACCTTCTCGTCAAAACAAAGATTCCATCTGCGAGACGCTTGCTTAAGTCCATAAATGGACTTCTCATGCTTACACACTCTGTTGGGTGCTTCGCATTGACAAAACCCTCTGGCTGAGCCATGTAAACATCCTCAGCCAACTTCCCATTAAGGAAAGCGGTTTTCACACCCATTTGCCATATTTCATAGTCATGAAATGCAACGATGGCCAGCATTACCCTGATAGACTTTATCTTCGCAACTGGTGAGAAGGTTTCGTCGTAGTCAACTCCAGGAGTTTGAGTGAAACCCTTCGCAACCAATCGCGCCGTATAAGTGTGCACATTTCCATCCACGTCAGTCTTCTTCTTGAAGATCCATTTGCACCCGACCGTCTTACGACCTGGTACATTGTCAACCAAACTCCAAACTTGGTTGTCATACATGGATTGAATCTCGCTGTCCATAGCCTCTTTCCATTTTGCAGACTCCGGGCCTGCCATGGCTTCCTTATAGCTGTTAGGTTCATCCATATTCACTAGTGTACTATCACTAATTTATGTATCCCCTTCCATAGTAATATGAAAACCATAAAACTGAGGTGGAACACTAACCCTTTCAAAACGTCTAAGAGGTAAGGACTCGTCAATCGGTTCAACCGGAGTTTCCTCCTCAGGTTGAGCGCCAGTGTTAGAGGTTCCTTCATCGCTCGACTCTTGAAGCTCTTCAAGATCTATTTGCCTCCTACTGTCTCCTTGGCTTATGAGTTCTCGCTTTCGGAAAACCCCTCTTCTCGCAACGAATACTACATTGTCACTCGGTCTGTAGAAGAGATATCCAAAGGATTTCTGTGGGTAGCCGATGAAAATACATCGCTCACTACGAGGTTCGAGTTTGTCGTGAGTTTCTCGTCTTACGAAAACCTCGCAACCCCAAACCTTGATATGTGCCAACGAGGGAGCTTTCCCTGTCCACATCTCGTGAGGTGTTTTAGCAACCTTCTTCGTAGGTACTAAGTTAAGGATATGGGCGGCAGTCTCTAAGGCATACCCCCAGAATGAGATAGGTAGTGAAGCACGACTCATCATGGAACGAACCATGTCTAGCAAGGTTCGATTACGCCTCTCAGCTACACCATTCAATTGTGGTGTTCTAGGTGGCGTCAATTGTGAAACTATTCCACATTCCTTGAGGTAGTCGTGGAACTCAAGACTTGGGTATTCTCCACCTCGATCAGATCGAAGCATCTTTATTTTCCTGCCCAACTGATTCTCCACTTCTTGTTTAAAATCTTTGAACTTTTCAAAGGTTTCTGACTTGTGCTTGATCAAGTAGATATACCCATATCTGCTATAATCATCTGTAAAAGTCACATAGAAACGATTCACATCCCTTGTGGTGGATCTAAATGGTCCACATACATCTGTATGTATGAGATCCAATAAACCCTCACCCCTCGCACAAGTGCCAGTGAAGGGTGACTTGGTCATCTTTCCAAGTAAACAAGACTCGCACACGTCATCGTCCTTAAGGACGAATGACTCCACTACTCCATCCTTTTGGAGTTGGGCTATGCGTTTCTTGTTGACATGTCCAAGACGACAATGCCACAAGCATGCTTTATCCATACTATTGGAAGAATCCACACACAACACATCATTTCCTAAGTTATCTACAACCATCACAGTTTCATATACTCCATTACAAGGCAATGCTTCAAAATATAAAACATTATTAAAATAAGCATAAATAGAACCCTTTTCATTATCAAATGAATATCTAAAACCTTGTTTATATAAACCATGAAATGAAATGATGTTTCTAGCCATATCTGGTGAATAGCAACAATTATTCAAATTTAAATCTAAACCATTACTAAGCACTAAGGAATAAACTCCAATCTTGGTCACATGCGACGATCTTCTGTTTCCCATGACCAGATTCATCCTTCCACGCTCCACATCCCTATTTCTTTTTAGTCCCTGCAAATCAGAACATATGTGAAAACCACATCCTGTATCAAGAACCCAAGAAGTAGCATGTGATAAACTATTAGATTTAATTGTGTAAATACCTGCGAAAGATGGCCTGATCTTTCCATCCTTGATGGCTTGCAGATACTCTTGGCAGCTTCTTTTCCAATGCCCTATCTTGTGGCAGTGGTGGCACTCTGCCTCTTTAGGGTTTGAGTTGGGTTTAGCAGAACCAACTTTGGTTCCACTAGAAGAGGTGCCATCTTGGGACTTTCCCTTGTGGTGGCCCCTTGAGGAGGCCTTCCTCTTCTTACCCTTCCCTTTCCCTATTGCCAAGAAAGGGGCAGCAGCTGGAGTAGGAGGTGATGCAACAGTTTTATCCTTAAGGTTGCTCTCAGCAGTCCTCAACAAGCCCTGAAGCTTGCTCAAGGAGACCTCTTCCTTATTGATGTGGTAGGTCATGCGGAACTGGCTATAGCAGGAAGGCAATGAATGAAGGATGATGTCAATTGCTAGCTCTTCATCGAAGTTCACATTCAACTTCAGCAGGCGATCAACATATCTCTGCATCTTTTGCAGATGGGCAGTAAGGGACTCTCAATTGCCCATTTTGGTAGTGATCATCGAAGTGATGATCTCATACCTCTCTTGCCTAGCGCTCTGGTGGTAGCGTTCCAGCAGATCCTGATGCATCTCATAGGGGTACTTGTCCTCATAGGACTTTTGGAGTTCAGCAGTCATAGTCGCGAGCATGATGCAATGGACTTTCGTGGCATCACGCTCATAGGCTTCATAGGCCGCGATCTCATCGACAGTAGTAGTTTCGATATCAATCTCCTTTAGCTTCTCGTCAAGGACATATTCTTTGTCCTCGTAGCGAGTGACCATGCGAATGTTGCAGATCCAATTACTGAAATTGGTCCCATCGAAGATCACTTTCCCACACAAGTTCATGAGTGAGAATGAACCAGAGGAGTTTGACCCAGAAGCGTTGTTGTTTGCGTTCGGCATCTGAAAAGGAAAAAGAACAAAGTTGATTAGAAATGAATTTCCCCAAATAATCACCTAAATGAGAAATTAGGGCTACGAACCAACAACATTATTTACAAATTAGAAAAGGGATGCCGTAATCTAACAAGTAAATAATTTGAAGGCAAGTGAATGTTGATTCACTAATTCTCCCCCATAAAAACGAAAAGGAAATTAGGTTTTAAATGTATTGAAAACTCCTAGATCTTTTGAGATACATTGAACTTTTCAATGACATGTTTAAATCTCGATATGCCCCTTTAGTTTGTAACTGGGGTGCCGAGGATCACAACGTGGGTGTGAATAACCATGCAAATATACATGGTGCCCTCATTGCTACAGTCACCTATTCGATGTGCTGGTGAACCACACACGCTCCATTGAACTATGACAAACAATGAGTCACCCTTTGCTACCATTGCTTAGAACCCAATTAATGTGCCGGTTAACCACACGCGCTCCATTAACGTCTTAGCAAGGGTACAAAGTGTAATTTCGTGGAATTGCATCAATTCACTTTTGCCTAAAGTAACTAAGATTGGGAATTTTATGAAAAACGTTTTAGTTACTTTATATAGATTCATTATACTTTTAATGAGGAAAGGTTTGCCCGATCCTACCCGTTCGGCTAACGACCCTCCACCAATCAAGGAAGCGGTATTTGAGCATATTGAGGAGAGACATTTGGGAGTTCGTGGCGAACTCGTCATATCGGACCTTGGCTGAGTTACAGACCAATGCCAGGAGGAGAGAGATTGAGTTAGAGATTTAGACCAGAGAGGAGGGAGAGTCTCAAGGGAGAGACTGGAGACCAGTGCAACCACAGCCGGCGACAAAGCGGGCCAAACCCGCTGATACGAGAGCAAGAGGCTAGAAGGGCCGCACTTGTGGAAAGTGCGGCAAAAGTCATGAGGGATCTTGTAGAGCAGGGATTTGCTACACATATGGCAAGGAGGGAATATGGCGAAGGACTGCCCCAAGGGATTTTCGGTTTGCTTTCATTGCAACCAGACTGTCCACCGGAAGGCCGAGTGTCCTCAGCTCACTCAGGGACCTGCCCACGCTTCTGCTCTTGCTGCTTTGCGCGTTAATGATGGCCGGTCGGGGAAGGCCGAGGCCCCGAGAGCTCGTGGGAGAGCATTCCAGTTGATTGCGGAGAAGTTCCGTGCAGCGCCTGATGTTGTTGCTGGTACGTATCTTCTTATTCATGTTATTATGAGGTTTATTTATGCTTATACTTTGTTGCATTTAGGTACTTTTCTTGTGATTTATGTGCCTGCCTTAGTGTTATTTGAGTCGGGTGCGAGTCGATCTTTCATGTCTTTATCCTTTAGTCGTCATATTAGTGTTAGACGCGAGGCGTTGAGTCGACCACTGAGGGTTTCTATAGCCGATGAGCATGCGGTTTTTGCCACTGATGTAATCCGGGGATGTGTTTTAGGGATTTTTGGTGTTGAGTTTCCGATAGATCTGGTGCCGATAGCGACGGGTGATGTGTGTGTCATAGTGGGCATGGATTGGTTGAGCCGGTTTGGAGCCGTAATTGACTGTGAGCATCAGATGGTGACCATACGATACCCTAGTGGGGGAGTACTTACTGTTTATGGCGAGGGAACTAGATGGGGATTAGCTTTCTACTCTGCCGCCAGGGCAAGGCAGAGTCTACACCATGGATGTATGGGCCTTTTAGCGTATGTGGTGGATACTCGAATTTGATGGGTTTGAGTCATAAGAACTTTCCTATGTGCACATGCAAACCCTAATGCTTGGATCTAGGTTTCTCTAATTGAACATGCAATGTATCTAAGACTTTCAATGCTAGATCTAATGAATACAATTGAAACATAACATATGAAATCAAATCTAGATGAATACCTTTAGTTGCTTGCTTGAATCTTCTTGTTCTTGGAGCTTAGAGTCACAATTGTCACTCCTCTAATGGCTTACAAACACCAACTAGCAAGAGGTTGATTTGGAGAGAGGGGAGAGGTGTAGAAATCAGCTCTAGGGTTCCCAAGGAAGCAAGGTGGCCAATTTCTCCAACCCATAGGGTCTATTTATACTATGAGCTACTAGGGTTACATCCTTAACCCTAATTGAATAACTTAGGCCCTAAGCAATCCAAGGATCCTTCTAGATTAAGGATTGGACGAATTTAAGGAGTCCATAACCCTAAATTCGGCCACCCCTAGATCTATAAGGATTCATAGCCCAAAAACACAACTATCACACAATTGACAGTTTAAGCCCTTTTATTCAATTAACCTCTTTTAGTCACCAAATTAATTCCTAATTAATTTATGACTAATATTAATCAAATAATATTATTATTCCTTAAATATATTATTCTCATAATATATTAATATAATAATATCTCTTCTCTCTCTTTATAAATCACCCTGTCAAGTTGCTATGGTGAAGGCAACACAAAAGGACCATGCACAACCGGGTCAAGTACTTACCAAATACAGTTACGGGCTTAGACACTAATCGAACAGAATTGCCACTGAGAGGCAGAGTTCTATTTATGATGTTCCAGTAGTATGTGAGTTCCCGGACGTTTTCCCTGAGGAATTGTCGGGCGTGCCTCCTGAGAGACAGGTGGAGTTCTGGATCGATCTGATTCCGGGGGCGGCGCCTATTGCCAAGGCACCTTATCGCCTTGCTCCGTCCGAGACGCATGAGTTACCATCGCAGCTCCAGGAGTTGCTGGGGAAGGGATTTATTAGACCGAGTAGCTCGTCATGGGGAGCACCGATCCTTTTTGTCAAGAAGAAGGATGATTCACACCGGATGTGTATTGCCTACCGGGAGTTGAACAAGCTGACGGTCAAGAACCGTTATCCACTACCGAGGATCGACGATTTGTTTGATCAGTTGCAGGGGGAGTCTTGGTTTTCCAAGATTGATTTGAGATCTGGGTATCATCAAATGTGAGTCTGCGAGGAGGATATCCAGAAGATGGCCTTTCGGACTCGTTATGGGCATTACGAGTTTGTGGTGATGCCTTTCAGGCTCACCAATGCACCGATAACATTCATGGACCTCATGAACCGGGTGTGCAGGCCCATGTTGGATCAGTCGTTGATCGTGTTCATCGATGATATTTTGGTGTACTCGAGGTCTAGGGAGCAGCACCAGGAACATTTACGGGAGATTCTTGGAGTGTTGAGGACGGAGAGGCTTTATGCCAAATTCTCCAAGTGTGATTTTTGGTTACGAGAGGTCCAGTTTTTGGGACACCTCATTAACCAGAATGAGATTTTGGTCGACCCAGCCAAGATTGAGGCAATTATGCGATGGGAGGTGCCCATATCCCCATCCGAGATCAGAAGTTTTCTAGGTCTGGCAGGCTATTATCGGAGGTTTATCAGAGATTTCTCCAAGATTGATGTTCCTCTCACCAAGTTAACCAGGAAGGGTGTTATCTTTACTTGGGGGCCTGAGCAGCAGGCATCATTCGAGACTCTTCGCCAGAGATTATGTGAAGCACCAGTGTTAGCCCTTCCGGAGGGAGTAGAGGACTTCGTAGTTTACTGTGATGCATCCATTTCGGGGTTGGGTGCCGTGTTGATGCAGAGGGGGCACGTGATAGCATATGCGTCGAGGCAGTTGAAGCCTCACGAGACGAGATATCCTACCCATGATTTGGAGCTGGGGGCGGTGGTATTCGCACTCAAGATTTGGCGCCACTATATTTATGGTGTCTGATGTACCATATACACGGACCATAAGAGCCTGAGATACCTTATGGATCAGCCCAATCTGAATATGAGACAAAGGAGGTGGTTAGATGTAGTGAAGGACTATGACTGTGAGATTTTGTATCATCCTGGCAAGGCTAACGTGGTAGTCGATGCCCTGAGTCGTAGAGTAGCGAGTGCTCCTATCCGATACGTGTGTATGAGGATGACGGTGATGAATCCATTTTTAGATTCCATCCGAGGGGACCAAGCGGTGGCCATGAGACCAGAGAACCGCAAGAGAGAGCGGGTGATTAGGCAGATTTCTGAGTTTGAGACGGATGGACGTGGGCTTATGACCTACCATGGGCGGATTTGGGTGTTGGGTTTTAGGTACTATAACACTCCTATGGTGCACATGCAACCCTAACGGTTTGGATCAAAGTTTTCTATAATTATACATGCAATTTCATATTATCCAAATCATGAAGCCTAACTAGCATACACATTTGATATTTGAATCATAAAAAAAGTTAGATGATTACTTTTTTGTTGTAGCTTGTAGAACTTGGCCTTTTCAAGAGCTTAGCACCTCAAGTGTGATACCTCAAATGGTTCCCAAAATACCACCAACAATTGGAGGACAATGAGAGAGAGGCTAGGAACCACCAAAATCGTCTATGGTTTCCTCATGGAACACAAGGGGCGATTTTAGGGTTGAAGGGGTTACATATATAATGTAGAATTCCAAGGGTCACTTGTAAACCCTAATTCATACACTTATGCTTTTGATCCAATAATTCATTTGGACTAACACTTCATGGACTCTCACATAAGCTTAGTCCATCACAAATCAATCATGGATCATTAGCCCAAACTATATGTATCACTGATTTACATAATCAGACCCTGTTAATTTAATTAATCTCTTTTGATCACTAAATTAATTCCAAATTAATTATGTTGGTTTTTATACAAATAATCCTATGTGTGCATGCAACCCTAGAGTTGGATCTATGTTTTCACTATTAGTTATACAACTTTATGAACACAAAAGAACCCTAGCATGCATCTACTATTTTCGAAATTGACATAGGAGAATAGAATACATACCTTTTGTTGTTATGTAGTAATAACAACTAGTTCCTTGAATTTCCTTAGCTCTTGAAAGCAAGTACCACAAGTGTAGTACCTCTAATGGCTCACAAACACACTTTGAGTGAGAGGATGAATATGAGAGAGAGGAGGAAAGGTACTAAGCTCCAAAATTCGGCCCTAGTAGGGTTTTCCCAAGGGGTGGTCGAATTCTAGTACCTTAGGGTGCTATTTATACTTGAGGCTAGCTAGGGTTTCAAGGTGGAAACCCTAATCCCTTAGCTTAGGGCCTAAGCAAGTCCATGGACTCCTTTCCTTAAGCCCTTGGACGAAAACTCCTAGATCCTTCTAGGATTTTCGTTCAAGCCTTAATAAAGGTGATACAATAGCCCAAAGTCTCAACTATCAAATAATTACAAAACAGCCCCTGTACTTTTAATTAATTCCTTTAATCCCAAAATTAATTCCTAATTAATTTCTGATTAAATAGTAATTAATAATATGATTCCAAATTAATATATTATTCATATAATATAATTAATAAATCATATTTATGCCCTAATCAACCTCTCTCCTCAACTGTCATCCTGTCTAGTCACCCGTGTGAAGGCAACCCAAAAGGACCATGCTCACAATCGGGTCAAGTACATACCAAAATAGTTATGGACTTAGACACTAATCCAACAGTCTCCCACTTGGATAAGTCTAATAACTATTCTGCGTATGACTTCAGAACCTGATCAGCAATCGTAGCTTCCAAAAGCCGCTGTCAACTCTGATCTTATCAGATACACGTGTCCTTTAGATAAGGGATCATATATTCCTCCATTCTACAAGATATCATATAGACATGAGACATGGATTGAAATCATTCTCTCAGTCTATGTGTCGTTTCCCGATTTCCGATTTATGACGACTGACTAATTGAACAAATCAAATCAGTCCTGGCCCGGCCGAGCACTTTCCTTTGTCATCACTAAATCATCGAGGGGCCCACAGATATCGCTTTTATCCCACCTTGGGTAAAAGGAATGGATAAACTTTGACTCAAATGCTTGCTTGCACCTACTAATCGAATCACACACAACAATAAGTTTTATAACACCAAGTTACTGGTGTGTTTACTTATCATCAATGTGCAACCGACCAGCAAATAACAACTCACACGTCTCGGTTTCAAGAATATACAATGTTATCGGCTCACCAATCACTCGTGATAAAACCATGAAGTGATTCAAGTGAGCGTGGGTTTAATCCAATACTTTAATCTTATCAAAGCACTCATGAACTCTGCAGCAAACTTGTGCTATGTCTAAACACTTTAGACAATCTACAGACAGATTCATGACAGTCTTCCTTCATACCTACTTCCAACGTATGACCGACTGTGGAGGTTCGAATAACCTAGTTATTCTGGAAGTCAAAACATGAAAAATGAAACGCAATAATAATATTAATCCTATATGGTCCCAAAACTTTTTGAGCATAAATAAAAACACTTTTATTTAAACACCATATTGATTACTCATTATTCATTGCTTACTGTTTCAGAAAATCAACTTATTACTCGAATTATAACCACAATTGTCCCATGCTCCAAGCATACACACTTTGGTTTCCTATGGTCCATACTTTGTGAAATAGATCAATTGAAAACTTTTCCAATGAAACTCATTTCACAATCCCCAATCCTTATTATTAGTATAAGAATACCAAATTCTTGCCACGTTTAGAATATGTAAGATTCTAACATTTTATGCAATGATTCTTTCGTAATGTCATAGCACTAAAGTCACCAAGACCCGGCTAACGAAATTACAAGGTATTCTATCAGAAATTGTTACAAGACAATTCCATAGACGTGAAGTCTCACATTCAAAGTACATTCCTTTGAACATGCTTCTCGCATAAAAGTTTCTAATCTAGACATATTTCTTAATATCCAACTCCCATTAATGGAAACATTTCCATATTTGCCATA
This sequence comes from Lactuca virosa, assembly GCF_052849685.1. Classification (NCBI taxonomy): domain Eukaryota; kingdom Viridiplantae; phylum Streptophyta; class Magnoliopsida; order Asterales; family Asteraceae; genus Lactuca; species Lactuca virosa. Next base: position 326,363,874 of record NC_136430.1, read on the forward strand.
TGACAACTCATTCTTAATAGAATCTTATCTATTCATAATAATGTCAATATAGTTCATCCAGTACTATACTTCCAACTACTCACAAGCGATAAATCCTCAGTGAACCTCAGATCGTCCTTTGATAGTTGTTTAATTATTTTAGTCAAAACCAGTTCTAGTCCCTTTTCCCTCTTAATGCCCTAGGCATTTGGAAAATTTTAGAATGGTCAAATATTATAGCATATGCAATCGATCCTATACCCGAAGCGTATTGGACACGATGCATAATGTCTCACATAAAGACATGATACTTCATCATCCTTCTGCCATAATATTTTATGTGCCCTGTTCCCACAATTCGAACTATGAAGAGGGATGCCGTAATCATAATCGAATTTTGAGAATGCACTATGTATCCTTGACTAAATTTATTAACATTTCTCGATCTAAGCTTTAGAATTTTGAAACGAAGTATAATATTCTCTCCCTTAATTATAGCAAAACAATTTTTCAACCCTTGCAACTTTGCAAAATGAATCTTTGTTTTCTATAATTAATATTGCTAACTTGCAATACTTACCATAATAATCATGCTCCCACTAACATGACGATTATTTTCTTACCAGCATAATACTTATGCTCCCACTAGCTTTGACATGTATTCAGAAAACAATTGAACTTCTAGAAAACAATGCTTATTGAATTCCTTAAGTTCATATTTCTAATACCTAATGCTTTGATAAGCCTTTATCTAAGCTTTTTAAGCTCATACACCTTTGCCTTAGATAGCTCACATGTGTGTCTAAACAATTCAGAATTTATGTTACTAAGTCCCAAATGTTCAGATCAATTGCCAAATCTCACAATTCGAACTATGAAAAAGGATGCCGTAATCATAATCGAATTTGAGAATACAATTTTCACAATTGCTATCTTCTTAAAATCTCTCTTAGTGAAAGCATTTCCTCACAATCATTTTCATGAATGAGGAAAACCTTATGACACTTAGATTTTATGATGTATGTGTTCCTATCCATGTGAATTTGTCAAAACGAAAGTTTGCGACAAATCCAAAACCATATGGACTGAACTTGTTCAATCTTGATTTCTTGCCTCATGGTAACATGAATGCCCACCATGTCTTCCAAGCAACTCACCCTTTCATATCAATGTACTTTCCATTGATCAAGGTGCTTTGTCTTTATGCATTCAAATGAGAACTCATAGAACTCACACGTATAATTAACTCAATTGGAATGGCACAGAAAAAGAGTATGTCATCCACGATAGGCTTTAAACCTCAAGTCGTGTGCTAGTGATGATCAACTAGGTTTACTCTTGATTTGTTCTTGAAACTTTTCAAGACCATTAAGACTCCCACTGACTCCTTGACATATAAGATTCTCTTGTCAAGAACCATTTCTTGACAAACAAATATTCAAGAGTTAGTGTAGCCTTTTGTCAAGTTTAACACTTCACACAATTGGTCCTGGCTGGTCTTTGTCTTATCCAAGACATCACAACTTACCAATTTCAAATGTGCAAGAATAAGAAAACTTTTCCAAATTCCATATTTGTCGAGTGTTATAAACCTACTTAAGACTTGTCACTCATGTCAGAATCTTGACTCTAAGACTTGATATTGGAACGAAGTATGATTGACTTCTTGATTTAACCATTTCTACAATTCTTGATTCCTCTTCTTAGACATGCAATTGCACTAAGACTCACTTAGAGGATCAATTGAGATATGGTTCTTAATCATTAAGACTTATCATAAAACACAATAAAAGGTACTCTCCCTTCTTCTTAGAATAGAGAAACTTTTATCTTTCTGCCTACTTGATTCTTCTTATTCGTTCTGCTATTGATTGAAACTCTTTCAATCAACTCAGAATTATACTTAATCTTATAAGTATAATCATATTTACTAACCTTTAGTAAATCATGACGAATATCTTTATCACTCTTGTGGTGGACTTGATCAACGCACAACCTAGTGTACTCGATCTCCTGGTCCTTCTCTTGACACTTTGCCAAAGAATTAGTCTAATTTCCAAAATATGAAGTTTCTCATTCATCACGCAACCAAGTTGTATGATTCCAAGTTTCTGTCCAATTGAAACTTGGGTGATGAGAATCTTCCTTTATTTGGCAAATCCTCGACATTTCACAAATAACATAATCAAGAATCACATCCAATTCAACATTGCTAAAATTAGAAATACATAAACATCTATTTTCACATATGCCATTGCAAGGATAAATAAATAGGACGAAATCAAAATTCATTTTATTGCGGAAAAACTTGTTCTTACAATGCAATTCAAATGAAAACTATGATATTTCAATTTCTAAGCAATCTATTCTAACTCTAAAGTAGTAGCTCAAAAATCCGATCTTCAAGCAATGCGATTGAAATCCATTTCTTCACGATCAGATTCAGCTTACTTCTTCCCTTAAGCTTCCTCTCTTTTCTTCGATCCTACAAAACATCAAAATGTAATCTTATCACATCATGTATTGAAAATCAAAGAATAGGAACTTATAGAGTTAGTTATTGGATTTTACCTGAAGTAGAGCCATACGTCTTGACTCTCCCATCTCTTAGATCTCTCAGGTAAACAGGGCAGCTTCGTCTCCAATGCCCCTTCTCTTGGCAGTAGAAGCAGATGGACTCTTTTGGAATGACACAAGGAACTATCTCAGAATTTACCTTTTCTGGATTTCCAATGTCACTATTTTCAATGTCCATTGAAGTTTGGGAGTTTGATTTGCCAGACAAATTTGCTCGATTAGCACGCCAAATCATTTCTGATTCAACAGCTATAAGCAAATAGGTCAAATCAATGAGGGTCACGTCATGGTCCATCATATAGTACTCTCTAACGAACTCACTATATGATTCAGGAAGTGACTGAAGAACCCAGTCAACAGCCAACATTTCTAAGATATCGACACCCATCATCCTTAACCTATCAATGTGTGACTTCATCTCTAAGATGTGTGCACACACAGGTTTCCCATCTTCGTGTTTACTTGCCAATAGGGCTTGAGTGAGCTTGAACTTTTCAAGCCTTTGAACTTGTGGGTTAGGGAGAATAATTGGAGGAGGTGGAGGAAGTGAAGCATGACTCTCATTTCCTTGATCGTATCGTGGAACGTCATCTTCATTTGGAAAGCTTGTTCCAAGGGACTTGGGAAAACCATTGTAAGATTTAGACATCTACAAAACGGGAGAAAATTCAAGTTAGTTGATAAGAATCCTTGATGTAACACCCAAATGAAACATCAAGGCTAGGATCCAACACAACATTCTACAACCTAGAAGAGGGATGCCGTAATCTAGTTGCAGAATATTTGAAGGTAGGTAAATGACGATTTACCAATTCCCACCATGAAAAACGAAAAAGAAATTTAAGTTTTAAATGAATTGAAACTCCTAGATCTTTTGAGATTCATTGAACTTTTCAATGGCATGTTTAATCTCGATTATACCCTTCTATTTGTGACTGGGATGCCGAGGATCACAAACGAGGTGTGAATAACCATACGAATCACGTGGTGCACCCAATTGCTACTATCACCTAATCAATGTGCCGGTTAGCCACACACGCTCCATTGATCTATGATAAACATCGAGCCACCCTTCGCCACCAATGTCAATCCCAAATTAGTGTGCCGGTTAGCCACACACGCTCCACTAACGTTTGACAAGGGTACGAAGTGTAATTCCATGGATTAGCATACAAATTCACATTTTGCCCTAAAGTAACTAGAATTTGGGAATTTGTAAAAGCATGTAGTTACGTTGTACTTCATTATACTTATAATGGAAGGTTTTGTCCTATCCTACCCGTTCGGCTAACGACCCTCCACTAGTCAAGAGTGCGGTGGGTAAGAGTGGATACCCATTCAATCGCCATTTTATAGGCAATTTCCTTAAACACCCCTTATAGACCAGCTTCGTGAATGAGGCCTACTAACGGTAAGACTGACTGTTTACTTATACATATATAATATTAGACTTTTAATGTCATATATATAGTATAGGGTGTATTTTACACTTTTAAAATACTAGGTGGTTTTATTAACTTTCTCTTTTAATTAACTTAACAAAACCATAAGGGTGTAATTTGAACTTTTTCAAAATATGAGGGTTTTAGAATTTAACATTTCAAAATTAAACTTTTAATCAACTTTTAAATTCCAAAACTTGAGGGCAAGTTTTGAACTTTTCAAAACAATTAGGTTTAAAAAATTTTCGAAAAATTAAAACCTTTTAATCTTAAATATTAAATTTTGATTTAATAATTATCCAAAATTAAACAATTAATTTGAATTATTAAATCTTGGAGGATATCTATTAAATTAAACAATTAATTTAACCTAATCCCTTAAATCCCCTAAAATTCGAAATTATGGGATGAGATAATTCAAAATCTTTAATTACCAAATTTAAACACTTAAAAGATAATTACAAGATATGGCATTATCCAAATCCCTAAAAATTAGGATCTAATCTTGGGGAGGAGGCCAATTTCGAAATCCTAGGGTTGGATAACCCTAGAATTCGAAATCTTGGAGGCTAAGGAAAGGATTTTGGGAAACCCTAACCAAATTTCGAAATTTAGGGTTTATGAACCCTAATTTCGAAAATCATGCCTTTAGGGTTTATTGGCTATAAACCCTAATATGTCAAATTCATACTTTTGTATAGAATCTAATTGAAAACAAAAACCAATGGCTCTGATACCACTGTTGGTTTTTATACAAACAATCCTATGTGTGCATGCAACCCTAGAGTTGGATCTATGTTTTCACTATTAGTTATACAACTTTATGAACACAAAAGAACCCTAGCATGCATCTACTATTTTCGAAATTGACATAGGAGAATAGAATACATACCTTTTGTTGTTATGTAGTAATAACAACTAGTTCCTTGAATTTCCTTAGCTCTTGAAAGCAAGTACCACAAGTGTAGTACCTCTAATGGCTCACAAACACACTTTGAGTGAGAGGATGAATATGAGAGAGAGGAGGAAAGGTACTAAGCTCCAAAATTCGGCCCTAGTAGGGTTTTCCCAAGGGGTGGTCGAATTCTAGTACCTTAGGGTGCTATTTATACTTGAGGCTAGCTAGGGTTTCAAGGTGGAAACCCTAATCCCTTAGCTTAGGGCCTAAGCAAGTCCATGGACTCCTTTCCTTAAGCTCTTGGACGAAAACTCCTAGATCCTTCTAGGATTTTCGTTCAAGCCTTAATAAAGGTGATACAATAGCCCAAAGTCTCAACTATCAAATAATTACAAAACAGCCCCTATACTTTTAATTAATTCCTTTAATCCCAAAATTAATTCCTAATTAATTTCTGATTAAATAGTAATTAATAATATGATTCCAAATTAATATATTATTCATATAATATAATTAATAAATCATATTTATGCCCTAATCAACCTCTCTCCTCAACTGTCATCCTGTCTAGTCACCCGTGTGAAGGCAACCCAAAAGGACCATGCTCACAATCGGGTCAAGTACATACCAAAATAGTTATGGACTTAGACACTAACCCAACAAATTATTGATCAATACCAATCAAATAATATGATTTCTCAATTAATATATTATTCTTATAATATATTAATAAATCACAAATAGCCTCTTTTTCAAATATCCTTCCTATCAAATTACTCAGGTGAATGCAACCCAAAATGGACCATGCTACCCTCGGGTCAAGTACATACCAATTATAGTTATGGGCTTAGACACCTAATCCAACAGTCTCCCACTTGGATAAGTCTAATAACTATAACTGCAAGTACGACTTCAAAAACCGACTAGCAACCGTAGCTCTCAAAAGCCGCTGTCGAACTCTGACGCGTCCATTAGATAAAGGATCATATATTCCTTTATTCTACAAGATATCGTATGAACTGAGACATGGATTATAATCATTCTCTCTATTCATGTGTTGTTTCCCGATTTCCAATTTATGATGACTGACTAATTGAACAAATCAAGTCAGTCCAGGCTTGGCCAAGCGCTTAAGAGTGTCATCACTAAATCATCGTGGGGGCCACAGATATCGCTTTTATCCCTCTTAGGGTAAAAGGAACGGATAAACTTCGACTCATATGCTTGCTCACTTTACTCATCAAATCACACACACCAATACGTTTTATAACACCAAGTTACTGGTGCGTTTACGCATCATCAATGTGCAACCCACTTGTAAACTACAACTCATATGTCTCTGCTTCAAGAATATAAGATATTATTGTCTCATAATCACTCGTGATAAAATCCATGAAGTGATTCAGATGAGCGTGGGTTTAATCCAATACTCAAATCTTATTACAGGAGTACTCATGAACACTACAACAAACTTATGTTATGTCTAAGCACTTTGACAATCTACAGTCGGATTCATGACAGTCTTACCTCATTACTTACTTCCAAAGTATGATTGACTGTGGATGTTTGAATAACCTAGTTATTCGGGAAGTAAAACATGCGAAGTGAAACAAAAGAATAATCGAATCTAATATGGTCTCAAAACTTTTGAATATAAATAAAACACTTGTTATTTAATCACCATATTGATTACACATTATTCAATGTGTAATGTTTCGACTAATCAACTTAATACTTGAATTAAAACAAAATTTATCCCACGCTCCAAGCATGCACACTATGTTTACCTATGGTCCTTACTTTGTGAAATAGATCAATTGTAAACATTTCCAATGACACTCATTTCACAATTCCAAATCCTTATCGTAAGTGTAAGAATACGAAATTATTGCCACTATTAGAATGTGTTAGATTCTAAACTATCATGCAATGATCCTTTTGTAATGTCAATGCACCAAAGTCACCGAGACTTGGACAATGATATTACAAATTACTCCACTGGAGATTGTTACAGGAAAATTCCATAGATACGAAGTCTCATATTCAAAGTACATTCCTTTGAACATCCTTCTTGCATGAAAGTTTCTAAATAACACATAGATTCTTAATATCTAACTCCCATTATGGAAACATTTCCATATTTGCCATGTGACAATCCTATCTATTCATAATCATGTCAGTATGGTCCATCCATTACTATACTTCCAACTGTCCATAAGCAACCAATCTTTGGCGAACATTAGATTGTCCTTGACAGTTGTTTAACAGCTTTAGTCATTACCATTCTAGTCCCTTTTCCCTCTTAATGCCCTGAGATTTGGAAAATTAGAACAAGTGAATAATATAGCATATGAAATCGATCCTATACTCGAGGCTTATGGGATACGATTCATAATGTCTTACATAAAGATATGATACTTTACCAGTCTCTCACTATAATATTTCCATATATAGAATTTCCAATGTTGAAGCATTTCAACATAACATTCATATATGTCCTTGACTAAATTTGATTAATACTTCAATCTAAACTTTTAGATTTGAAATAAAGTATAAGTTCCTCTCCCTTAATTATAACAAAACAATTTTTTTTAAACTGTGCAAATTTGCAGACTTTTGTTTTCTATAATTAGCATTGCCAACCTGGAATACTTAACGTAATAATTGTGCTCCCACTACCATAATAATTACATTCTTACAAGCATAATACTTATGCTCCCACTAGCTTTGACATGTACCCAGAAATCAGCTGGACTTCTAGAAATCAATACTTATTGACTTTTTCTCAAAGTTCAGATTTCTGATACTTGGTGCTTTGAAAAGTCTTTTATTTAGAATTCACAATCTTATACACCTTTCATTAGAAAGCTCACATGTGTGTCTAAACAATCTCTTTAAAATCTACTTAGTGAAAGCGTTTCCTCACAATCATTTTCATGAAGCGGAGAGAAACCTTTACCACTTAGATTTAATGGTGTATGCATTCATATCCATGTGAATTTGTCAAAACCATAATCACAAGACAAGGTTTGTGACAAATCCAAAATCATATGAACTGAACTAGTTCAATCTTAATTTCCTCCCATCTAGTAGCACAAGGGTCCTACCATTGCTTCCATGTTGTTGAGCAGCTCACCTATACAAATCAATGCATTTTCCATTGATCAAGGTGCTTTGCCTTATGCATTCAAATGAGAACTCATAGAACTCACATGCATAGTCAAACTAACTGGAATAGCCACAGAAACAAGAATATGTTAACACGATAGGTTATAAACCTTAAGTCGTGTGCTAGTGATAAACAATAGGTTTATTCTTGATTAGTTCCTGAACCTATTCAGGACCATTAAGACTCACACTGACCTCTTGACATATAAGATTCTCCGTCAAGGAACATTTCTCGACAATCAAATATTCAAGAGTTAGTGTGAGTTCTTATCAAGAAAAACACTTCATATAATTGGTCTTAGTTGGACTTTGTCTTATCCAAGACATCACAATTACCAATTTCAAATGTTCAAGAGCAAGAAACCTTTCACATTTCATGATGTGTTATAAACCTACTTAAGATTACGTCACTCAAGGCACAATCTTGGAGTATGACTCTAAGACTCGATTTGGGAACGAGTATGACTCCCCTTTTTGATTTAACCATTTCAACAATTCTTGATTCCTCTTCTTAGTCACGCAAGTGAACTAAGGTGTCCTTAGAGAATCAATTGAGATATGGTTCCATAATCATTAGGATGATCATAAAACATGATACTAAAGTTCTTTCCTTTCCTTTAAGATTGGAGAAACTTTTATCTTTCTGCCTAATTGATTCTTCTTATTCATTCTGCTATACATTGAAGCTTTTCAAGATATTAGAATTACACTTAAACCTGTAAGCATAACCATATTTACTGAACTTTCAGTAAATCATGACGAATATACTTTATCGTCCTTTATGGTGGACCTGACCAGTACACTTCAATGTGTACTAGATCCTTTCATATTTCACTTGACTTACATATACATGTAAACAAGGAATTAGTCTCAATTTCCCAAGTACTAAGATTTTCATACATCACATGATTCAAATCATATGATTCCAAGTTTCTATCCAATTGAAACTTGGGCGATGAAAATCTTTCCTTACTTAGAAAATTACGACACTGCCACAATTGATATAACTAAGAATCAAACCATTTTCAATATTGCTATTAATAGAAACATATAAATAACAATTTTCACAAATGCCATTGCAAGGAAATATAAAATAAAATCAAAATTTCTTTATTTATAAAAGTGCGGAAAAACTTGTTCTTACAATGCAAATACAAATGAAAACTATGTTGCTATCTATTCCTAAGCAATCTATCATAACTCCTAAGCAACAACTTAAAAATCTGATCATCGAAACATGCGATCGAAATTCATCTCTTCGCGATCAGAATCAGCTTACTCTTCTTTCAAGCTTCCTTTCTCTTCTTTGATCCTGCAAAACATCAAAATGCAATCTTATCACATCATGTATTAAGAATCTATAGGTAGGAACTTAATAGAGTTAGATAGTGAACTTACCTGAAGTAGAACCATACAATTTGATTTTACCATCTCTTAGATCTCTTAGGTAGTCAGGGCAGCTTCGCAACCAATGCCCCTTGTTTTGGCAATAGAAACAAACAGACTCTCTCGGGGCAATCACAGACTTAGCCTTTCTCTTTACCATTTGGTCAAACGGTTTGACCTTGGCCAATCCCTTTCCATTGGGAAGAGAAAGTTTTTCTGGACTTCCAATGTTGCCATTGTCAATGTCTATGGAAGTTTGGGAAGTAGATCTTTCAATCAAGTTTGCTTTACCAGTGCGCCAAATCATTGCCGATTCAGCAGCAATAAGCAAATAAGTAAGATCGATAAGGGTCACGTCGTGGTCTGTCACATAGTAGTCTTTAACAAACTCACTATATGACTTAGGCAGTGAACGAAGAACCAAGTCAACAGCCAGTTTCCTGGGGAACACGACACCCAACATTCCCAGCCTGTTAATATGCAGCTTTATGTCCAAGACGTGAGCACATACAGACTTTCCATCTTCATGTTTGCTTGCCAATAGGGCTTGAGTGATCTTGAACTTTTCAAGTCGACGAACATGTGGGTCAGGGAGAACTATTGGAGGAGATGGAGGAAGTGAAGTATGATTTCCATTTCCACGATCCAATCGTGGAACATCATCTTAATGAGGAAAGCTTTTTCAAAAAGATTCGGGAATACCATAGTTGTCAGAATTAGACATCTACAAGTGAGAAATTCAAGTTAGTTGATTTAAGTCCTTAATATAACACCCAAAATGAAATATTAAGGCTAGGACCCAACACAATATTCTACAATTCGGAAGAGGGATGTTGTAATCCAATTGTAAAATATTTGAAGGTAGGTAAATGACGATTTACCAATTTCCATCATGAAAAACGAAATTTAAATGAATTAGGTTTTTAAATGAAACTCCTAGATCTTTTGGGATTCATTGAATTTTTTTCAATGGCATGTTTAATCTCGATTATGTCCTTCAGGTTTGTGATTGGGATACCGAGGATCACAAACAAGGTGTGAATAACCATGCAAGTTAGCTTGGTACTCTCGATGTCATTAATCATCTAATCAATGTGCCGGTTAACCACACACGCTCCATTGATCAACGATAATTTACGAGAAACCCATTGCCATCCTTCATTAGTCCATATTAGTGTGTCGGTTAACCACACACACTCCACTAACTGACCAATACGGTGCAATGTGCAATTTCATGGGTTAGCATCAAATTCACATTTTCCTAAAGTAACTAAGATTAGGAATTTATAAAAGGTTTAGTTACTTTATATTTCATTATACTTTTAGTGAGGATTTAAATGTCCTATCAAACCTATTCGGCTAACGACCCTCCACTGGTCAATGGTGTGGCGGGTAAGATTGGATACCCAATGGTGGTCATTTTACAGGTCGCTTCCTTAAACACCCCTTATAGACCAACTTCGTGAATGAGGCCTACTAACGGTAAGACTGACTTTTAACTTATACATATATAATATATTAGACTTTTAATGTTATATAGTATAAGGGTGAATTTTATACATTTAAAATACAAGGTGGTTTAAACTATAAATTAGACTTTTAATTTAATTAAATTTAAACCATATTATTATAGATTTATTAATTCTCTCTTTTAATTAAACACTTAATTAATTTAATAAACTCCATAAGGGTGTTATTTGAACTATTCAAAACATCAAGGTTCTACATTTAAGATTTCACAATTAAAACTTTTAATTCTAAATGTAAGTTATGAAACCAAAAGGTTGTATTTAAAACGTTTAAAATACTAGGGTTTTGGTACTTAATATTTAATAATTAAGACTTTTCAAGTTCCAAAACTTGAGGGCAAGTTTTGAAGCTCTTCATAACCTATTGAATTTCATAACTAAAGGAGTTAATGTTTCATGAATGAGACTTTTCATATTCCATAACTTGAGGACAAGTTATAAAACTGTTCAAGAAATATTTAGATCAAATTTAACTAATAAAATTAATCATACATATTTATCTTTTAACAATTTGACCTAATACAACTCATGTAGCAAGACAATTTCAAACAATACAAATAATTAGTTTATCATATAATCTAGTAATTATTTTATAATTTGACAATTTATCTTTTAATTGGATGAGGATAATCACCACCATATCAGAAAAAACAGATTTTATGATACAAAACAGTTTAAGGCAATGTTCCTAATCCAATTCTGACCATCTGATGATCCAACTCGTCGAGCCAGGCTATGGACTCGTCGATTTCATCACCATATAATCCAGCTCGTCGAGTTCCCTTATGGGACTCGATGAGTCCAGCAGTCAGTGGCCAAAAATCACATTTTTTCAAGTTTTAAAAATAAACAGTTGCATCAATATAACAGAAAACACTCATGGCTCTGATACCACTATTGAGTTTTAGGTACTATAACACTCCTATGGTGCACATACAACCCTAATGCCTTGGATCTAGTTTTTCTCTAATTATACATGTAATTTCATATTATCCAAAGCATGGAGCCTAACTAGCATACAAATTTGATATTTGAATCATTAAATAAAAGTTAGATGATTACCTCTTTGTTGTAGCTTGTAGAACTTGGCATTTCAAGAGCTTAGCACCTCAAGTGCGATGCCTCAAATGGTTCGCAAAACACCACCAACAATTGGAGGACAATGAGAGAGAGGCTAGGAACCACCAAAATCGTCTATGGTTTCCTCATGGAACACAAGTGGCGATTTTAGGGTTGAAGGGGTTACATATATAGTGTAGAATTCCAAGGGTCACTTGTAAACCCTAATTCATACACTTAGGCTTTTATTCCAATAATTCATTTGGACTAACACTTCATGGACTCTCACATAAGCTTAGTCCATCACAAATCAATCATGGATCATTAGCCCAAACTATATATATCACTGATTTACATAATCAACCCCTGTTAATTTAATTAGTCTCTTTTGATCACTAAATTAATTCCAAATTAATTCTTGATCAATACCAATTAAATAATATGATTTCTCAATTAACATATTATTCTTATAATATATTAATAAATCAAAAATAGCCTCTTTCTCAAATATCCTTCCTATCAAATTGCTCCGGTGAATGCAACCCAAATGGACCATGCTACCCTCGGGTCAAGTACATACCAATTATAGTTATGGGCTTAGATACCTAATCCAACAATGGGTGTCATACATGGGTGGAGCTCGGCAGAGTTTGATGGAGGAGGCCCATAAGTCGAGGTTTTCCATACACCCTGGGGCCTCTATGATGTACTTGGATTTGAAACACGAATACTGGTGGCCCTGTATATAGAGAGATGTGGCATGGATAGTTGAGAGGTGTTTGCCCTGCCGCAAGGTCAAGGCAGAGCACCAGCGCCCTCATGGCAAGTTGCAGCCTTTGGAGATTCATCTATGGAAGTGGGAGCAGATTTCCATGGATTTTATTACCAAATTATCGAGGACTGCGATGGGTGTGGATACGATCTGGGTGATTGTGGACCGATTGACAAAGAGTGCTCACTTCCTGGCTATAAGTGAGAACTTTTCTGCGGAGAAGCTGGCAGAGGTCTACGTTCGAGAGGTGGTGGCTCGACACGGAGTGCCGACATCGATAGTGTCTGACCGTGATGTGCGTTTTACTTCCAAGTTCTGGAAGAAATTTCATGAGGAGTTGGGTACCCGACTACATTTCAGCACCACATACCACCCCCAGACAGACAGACAGAGCGAGTGGTCGATTCAGACACTTGAGGACATGCTACGCGCATGTGTTATGGACTTCGGTGGGAGTTGGGACTCCTACCTGCCCTTGGCTGAGTTTTCATATAACAACAACCATCACTCCAGTATTAGGATACCTCCCTTTGAGCTTTTATACGGGAGAAGGTGTCGTACTCCCATCTGTTGGGGGGAGGTCGGGCAGAGAGTGATGGGGAGCACTGAGATAGTGCTCAAGACGACAAAGCAGATCCTGCAGGTTAGATAGAGGCTGTTTCCGACCCGGAGTCGTCAGAAAAGCTATGCAGACCGGAGACGTTCCGAGCTAGAGTTCCAGGGCGACGATTTTGTCCTCCTTAAGGTATCCCCATAGAAAGGGGTGATCCGATTCAGGAAGCGGGGCAAGCTGGACCCTAGTTATATTGTTCATTTCAGAGTGATAGCTCGAGTAGGTAAGGTAGCTTATTAGTTAGAGCTGCCTGCAGAGTTGAGCCAGATTCATGACACGTTCCATGTATTCCAGCTGAGGAAGTGTGTAGCCGACGAGACAGCAGTGGTGCCTCTAGAAGACATTCAGGTTGATGATCGCATTAACTATATCAAGCGACCGGTAGAGATATTGGATAGGAAAGTAAGGACATCGAGGAACAAGGAGCTGCACCTGGTTAAGGTTCAGTGGCAATATCGTAGAGGTTCAAAATGGACTTGGGAGTCGGAGTCCGAGATGCGTGAGCAGTATCCAGAGCTATTTCCGGAGGATAACTTCGAGGGCGAAGTCTAATTCTAGTGGGGGAGAATTGTAACACCTCGAAATAAGGTATGTATCGATAACCCTTACTTTTACTGAATTGTCAAGCTAGCCCTTAATTAAGAAAAAGGTGGCCGATGAGTACGCGGGGCGTACGTGTGTGTACGCTCAACGTACTCATGTGCGTATTATGGACGCGGAGGCCACCTAGTACCAGAGGGTACGCTGGGCATACTAGGATCAGAGTGAAAACCCTAATTGTGTTGTGTGTCCATATTTAAGGAACATGTTGGCCTCATTTCCAGCCACCATTTCCAGCCTCCAACTTCCCCCAAACCCTAAATCCCGTTTCCTTAGTTTGTGAGAGCAATTGTGAGCTTATTGAGTGTTCTTATGGAATTCTCTTGTAAAGAAGGAGTTTGAAGGAAGAAGAGTTGGTGTCCAAGATTTTGGATATGAGTTTCTCTATGGTTGGTGCATCATTTAGAGGTATCAAGCTCAAAGCTTTCTCATTGTTTGATTAGTTCATGTTTTAGGTCCATTTTTAGGGTTTTATGTCCCAAGCTTGAAGCTTTATGAGTTTTGTGAACTCCAGAGCATAATACATGTCCATTTAGGTGTTTCTAGTGGTTTGGACTCCTAAAAATGAGAACTTGGTCGTCAAGATCTCTCCATGCATGAGATATGAGGACCTTAGTGAGTAAAGGATGAGAGTTTATGAGATTTAGACTTGTCCAGCCATGCTAAGGCTTAAAGTCACCAAATTTATGGAGTAATGGACCTTATATAGCCCAGATCTGAAGTAGTAGCAATGGCCTTAACGGATTAAGACTAAAAGAGTGAAAAGAAGAAATCTGGGAAGTACGACGTGCGTACTCCCAGCTACACGGTGCATAGCCCTGAGCCACTCCGATGCATGCATGGCTGACTGTACGCCCAGCGTATACGCTGGGTGTTGACTTCTGTTGAAACTTAGGGTTTTGGTCAAGTTGTGGACTTTGGAGGCCATGGAGGGGTAAAATGGTCTTTTACCCTTCAAGGGTTTGGTAGAGGAATTTAGCCTAACACCTTCTGGGAGTTGTTATTATTAATTATTAATTAGAGGGAAATGTGATATATGTTAGGCGGAGTCTAGACCGGCAGTTCGGGTACGGAATATACTGCTTTACTTTACGAGTTTAGTCTTCTCACTATACTTACCTGAGTGGTAATACTGTGTGACCGAAGGGTCTTGCCTGAGTTATTGACCGGAGGGTCTTATACGATTATATTGAGTTATGTGATATATTATGCATTCTGTCTTTGTGATTTATGTTGTATATTATTTTGTGATTTATTGAGTTAGGACTGGAGGGTCCAACCCGAGCTGTGAGACCGGAGGGTACTCACTGAGATACAGGACTGAAGGGTCTAACCCGAGCTATGAGACCGGAGGGTCCTCACTGAGACACATGACCGGAGGGTCCTTATTGAGATATAGTCATGAGAGGCTAATTATTTGTGTGTGGTATTTTGGAAAACTCACTAAGCTTCGTGCTTACAGTGTTGTATGAAATGTGTTTCAGGTACCTCTCAGGATCGCGGGAAGGCGCCCACATGATTATACACACCAGCTAGAGATTATGTTTTGAGGATTCTGGGATATTATCAAACATTTTGTTGTCTAGTGTTCTGAACAACTCATAAATGTTATTGCGAGAAATGTGAAATTGTGTTTTGTAAGGTTTTTAAAACGAAACTTTTATTTGAAAATTTAGAGTGTTACACAAATTAATTTATGATTAATTGAAATATTATGATTTGTAACTCTTAAAACTCTTCAAATCATGTTATTTAATTGATGATTTAAATGAAATATTTAGCCTATATAAGAAATTTGTAGATTATATATTGCATGTATGTCAACACAAAATGATAGATTATATTTATAGGGTTTGAAGAGTTATGTGAATGGTTCCATGGATGTAAGAAAACAATTGCAACTTTTTCAAATATAAATTCATGTAAACTCAAATTGGGTGCATGTAAAGTTTTAGATATTAACAAAGGTTCAAATTTAGGTATGTTTGTAAAGGTATCCTTGAGATCATTTTATAAGTTTATGTGTTGTGCATCTTTCTATAATCACAGGATGATGAAGTGAGATTGATAATTACTTCTCATGAGCTTTTGGTAAATCAACCATCAAACGATTTAGCAGTTAGAGCAATTAACTTTGTTAACATGTATGTATCTTTATGTTGTCTCTCTCTGTTTTATGTTAAGAAAATATATTTTATGTACAAGAGAACATTATTCAACATGTATTTTATGTTATGTATATACTACGTTAGTTTCTATCGCTTATTGTGTTGTAAATAACATCGATGAAGTTTTTTATAATTGCTTTTGATGAAATGAGTTTACAATTATTATTCGAAATTGTTGGTGATAATGACGAATTATAACGAATGATTTTTAATGTGATATGACTCTATTGATGAAAACCAATAATTATGTGTGTTATAAAAATGAATTTTTTATGTTCTACCAAAACTTATATTGATGTACCCAATTTTAAATGTTTTTATAGTAATAAAATAAATTATCTTATTACATTTGTCAATTTCTTTTTTCTCTATTTGTTCTTTATCATAAATGAAAAGTAAGATAAATAAAATATTAATATTTTTATAAGAAATTATATAAGTGATTAAAATATACCTAAAGTGTAACACTCCTCCTCCTCTAACCCACTTTTAATAATTTTTTTAAGATTGGTCGTAGTACATAACAATTACTATAGTTTGAAATTCAAATCACCATTTTATTTGGACCGTTCATTCTCTTCCATTATTTCATAACTTTAAGAAAAAAATGAAAGTACAATAAATATGATAATTTTTTTAAATATAATAATGAAAATTTTCAAATAAGTAATTTTTAATTTGTAAAAAGTAATAATTGTTTTAAGTACTGTAAAACTAAAGAATAGATTATATTATATTAAAAATTATTGTTATTTGAAATAATAATAATAATAATAATAATAATAATAATTATTATTATTATTATTATTATTATTATTATAGGAAATAAAAAATATTCAAATAAATTATTTATAAATTAGTTAAAAATACCTATAGTTTAAAATAATTTTAAATAAAAAACTTGAGTCATTTTTGATTCAAACACAAATTTTTATATCTTTCCTATCGTATACTTAAAATTATTATAATATTAGTTACAACTTAGTATAAAAATTATTATTTCAATGATAAAAACTTATAATATTGTTTTTATAACATATAATTATTAATATTTATATTGTATTATTAGGCATAAATCAAAAGCTTAAAACTCTGTTGCGTCAAAATATTGGTTTATACTTTGCTTTTCTAGTTGATTGTATTTTTTTCTGTAATGTTTTATGAGTTTACGGTCAGCTTTACGGCCAGGTGGGTGTTTACGGCCGTAAACAGGTTTACGACCGTAAACCCATTTATGGCCCATATTCCCCAAGTATATATATAGGTGTTAGATGGTTGAGGAGGGATTGATGAACAGAAAAAGGAGTGTACGGAATAGAGAGAAGAGAGGAGTTTTAGTGTGTGTAAGTGTGTGAATCTTGTGTAAGGGAACTTCATTCTAATCAATACATTCAAGATTCATCATGTTCTTCTTCTCCTTCTCTTCTATTTGATCCGACATCATCCAATTGATTGGGATTCCGCACCATCAATTGGATCTGATTGATACATAAGCAGATTAGGGACTTACAATTGGTATCAGAGCTTGGTTGTATCAATTAATTTTTGTCAGATCTGAAGCTTATTTGATCTTATTTTTGAAAAATTTCTGCGTTTTTGGATAGATCTCTGAAAATTAGGGGGGGTTTGTTCTTCGCGTTTTTCATAAAAACGGGTTTTTGATCGAGTTTTGGAGCAAAAAGGAGCAAAAATCATTGTTTTTGGTCGTAACCAGCGAAGGGGTGGCGGTGTTTACGGCCCGGAGTTTACGGCCTCGGTTTGCGGTCCTCGGTGGTTTACGGCTCAGCAACGTTTACGGCCTCGTCCTCGCATCGCTTCTTAGCCTAGCATAGGATCCGAAGTTCGCAGCAGCATCTTCCTTTGCATATTAAAAAAGGGGAAACGGATTTGAGGGTGCCGGGGATCGAACCTGCGACCTCTAGTTCATCAACACAAGGCGCCTTACCAATTGAACCAACCAGCCACTTGCTTCATTCCTTCGAAATCTAATTCAAAAGGCGTCTTTCTTCGATCCAAGTTTCGCAATTTTGACAAATTCAGCCCAAAATTCAATTTCATTTCATTTTAAATTCCAATTTCAACAAAAAATTTTAGTGTTTAATTTTTGACTTTTTATTTAAAATTTTGACTTTGACTTTTAAAACTTGACCTTTGACTTTAAACTTTGACTTTCTCGTTTAACTTTTAAATTTTCAAATTTAGCTTTTCGGTTTGACTTTTAAGTTTGACTTTTCAAGTTTGACTTTTGAGTTTGACTTTTTAAATTTGACTTTTGAGGTTGACTTTTGAGTTTTTAGTCAAAGGGCATATTTAAAAAAAGTGAGTTCTTCAAACGTTCCAGTCAATGAAGTTTCATGTAATCCATCTTGTAAAACTACGATTAAGTTTCTTCGGGAACAAATTGATTTATTAAAAAGAGAAGTTGAGGACCTGAGATATGAAGGATATCAACTCAGGAAAGGACAGAAACCCCTAAAGCCCAGTTAGAGACAAAAATAAAGGACTTTAAGAGAATTCAGACAGAATACAGTGAAAAATGTGAACTTTATGATTATATTAAGAGACAGAATGATGAGTTAATTACTGAGCTTGATACATTAAAGAGACAATTTGAAACTGCAAATTTTGATTTTAGAAAATTTGATGGATCAAGTGAGGTAGTTGCCAACATGATTGACCATTGCCTGCAGTTCAAACGAAACTAGCAAAAGGGTTTAGGATACGATAATGTACCTCCTCCTTTTAATCATACATATCAGTATCAACCCTTGTCTAAAGAGGAGATTGCCAACGAACCATTCATTGTTTATGGCAAGCCATCTGGTTTTGTTTCAGGAGGATTTATTAATGTTGAAAGTTCTAACCCTTCTACTTCCCCTGCAGAGCAATCCTTAGATCAGTCAAAGCACGAAGTTGAAGGATCAGTTTCTGATAACAAAACTGAGTCTGAACCTGATGTTTCTGTTTCGAACGAAAACTCTATTGTTTCTGATGTTAAAACTGATGATACATCTTGTGATGCAGAGCAATCATTTTTTTGACATATTTGATTATTTGTTTGAAAATACTGATGTTCCTGTTTCTAGTACATCTACTTCATGTGCAGGTAAAGTAGCAGAGGATGAGAACAAGGAGAACACCATTGAACAAACCAACATCTCCTTGAACTCTAAATATGTTGCTTCGAACTCAGCTGCTTCTGATCAACCTGCTGTTGAGAAATACAGGCCACCAATTCAAGTGAAACAGAGTGCCTGTTGTAATTGTGCTTGTGGGAAAAATAAGAGACAAGGCAAGGATACGCCACCAGGGGCAGGAAGAAACAACTTCACAGTGAAGAAAAAGACATGTTTTCACTGTGGAACACCTGGACACATTGCTAGAAATTGTCCTAATCGCGCATACGTTCCCTAATATGCACAAGGCTGGCAGAATGCGCCAAGAGGGAGATACTCCAAAAGAAACCCCTCAAGGTCACGTTCAGACAATGGTGACTGGAACGCGCAGAAGGCCAAGAATCAAACCCACAAGGCCAAGAATCCGAATCCCAAGGACAAGAAGGGAATGTCGGCCAAGAAGCCCAATCCAAGAGATGCTCCAGTGAAACAAAGACCGGTTAGGTCAACGTCATCTCAACGGCCGACATCAAGATCAAAAGCAAGTACTGAGCCACCTATCAGATCGAAAAAGAAATGGGTTAAACCCAACTACAAATGGGTTTCGAAGGCTCAATGTCCAAAATCAACTAATGACTCTAATATTTCTTCATCTTATGTTTGTGATAAACAGGATATGTCATGGGAGAGAGTACTCTGCAAAGATAACAAAGGTCGACCCAGTTTCAAAATGGACTGGGTTCCAAAGACCAACTGATCCCGCTCTGTGTCGGAACAGCTATGGAGGCATATCATCAGACTTCGGTTTGTTGGTAGTGGCTGTTCCAGGCACATGATAGGGGACATCTCTCAACTGTACAACATTCAGATCTTTGTTTGAGAGTATGTGTCCTTTTGCGAGAAAGGAAGAAAAGAAGAGATCACAAATGGGGTTAGTGCTTAATGACATGAAGAATTTTCGGATCTGTTCTGAGATTATGCGTGCTGTTCTCAGACCTTCTGGATGCAAATTGAATCGGTGAATTACGGTTTGCGTTTTCTTCTCTATACTCCTGAGTTTATCTTACTCTGATTCGTTTTAAAGACATTTCCTTTAATTTACGTATATGTCTTTCTTTAGTAGGTATTGTTTTGGGGAGTGATATGAAGTCTAGTGCTAAATTGCAATATGCAATTCGTGTAATGCACTAAAGCCGAATTGTCTAGACTCTGTATTCAATGTGTCGGTAGGCACAAAGGATTCAAATGGACTAGACATTGATTGACCATGAAAGGACTAGACAATATAGACTTAGATAGTTTCATTTGGACTGACCATACGACGCTCGGGTAGATTGAGCAGTGAGATAAACAGGGAACCTGCGAGATACACTAAAAGTTAATTATCTAGAACTGTGGCTGAACATTTCCTTGATGTATGGACTCGTGTCCTTAATTCCGGTATTGATAGGGCAACTGGGGGGTTATGATAAAGTAGGTCTGTAGGAAATTATTTTCTTGCTTTCTATCTGTCAGTCATATGTTGCTTCCTTTGCGTGATTGGAACATATCCGACCTGGATTGCAACATATGCAACTCTAATTCTACGCACCTCCTTATCTATGAAATTCTTTCTATCTGTTAGCCATATGCTTTCCCCTCTGCGTGATCGGAAGATCCGACCTGGGACACATCATATGCAACATTCTACCTCTCAATCCCTCTATCTCTGTTAGTCATATGTTGTTCCCTCTGTGTGATTGGAAGACATCCGACCTGGGATACAACATATGCACTTCTATATCTGACTTCTTTCTTAATGATTGAATACTCACCTAAAGTAAGGAGTTCTTTGGAAGTTCTTGATTACCGGGGTATATCGGGAAGTGGGAAACACGTTCTAGTACATCTAAAATTGAACCATTTAATAGGTTGTCTGTAGATCTTGCTGCTTAATTTAAGTGGACAACAATATCCTTGGTCGTCGTCAGCTAAATGTCCATTTACGAATATATATCACAATGACTTGTCACCTATAATATGTCCAAATTATCAACATGCTTTGTGTTTAAGTGGACCACAATACCGGTGATTGACCAGATCTAGACATGCAGGAGTGTACTGATAAACGATATTGGATTGCTTGACAACTTTAATCCCAAATATTTTTGTTTTTGTTAAATTTGTTCATAGTTTTCCTCTATGCACAAATTTAGGGGGAGAATTAAAAAAAAAAATTCAAAAATCAAACAAAAATCAGAAAATTCAAAATCAATAAAATAGTGTTATATTCTGTTTTATTTCTTGTTCAAGAAAATAAAAAAAAATCCAAAAATATTTTTGTTTCTGTTATATTTTTTTTCAGAAAATATGAAAAACCCAAAAATATTGTGTGCTAAATTTTCTTTTAGTTTTGTTTTGTCTTGAAAAGTGATTTCAGGTGAAGATGAAACTCATGGAGTTTGTCTCGAAGATTTCTGATCCAAGGCTTCATCCGTGATCATCGAAGAATTCTCATTCGAAGGAGCAAGAAATGAAGATTATTCTTTCGACATTCAATCTTTTAACCCCAGAAGCAAGGTGAAGCTGCACTTGAAGATTAGGTGACGGATTGCATTGAAGCCTCCTCAATCAGTCTGCTGCTATCTTGAACCTGCTGAAGTGATCCAGAAGATTTGTTCTCTCTGATGTTCTCTCTGAAGATTCTCAAGCTGAAAGCGCTATCTTTCAAGAATCAGTACATCAAGCCTCCTCACCCGACGTGTGTTCAAAGCCAAATTCTGAAGAAAAGCCCAACTGCTCAAGATGAAGTCATTCATTGAAGATTCATATGTTCATCTTGAAGTCATGAAGATATCGAAGATTAAAGCTGAAGCCAAAGCTCCCAATGAAGATTAACAAGAAAAGCCAGCTACTTTTTAGGGGGAGCTTGTTGGGTCAATTAAGAAAAGAAAGCTATAAACCAAGGGGGAGATTGTTGGGTCAAAATATTGGTTTATACTTTGCTTTTCTAGTTGATTGTATTTTTTTCTGTAATGTTTTATGAGTTTACGGTCAGGTTTACGGCCAGGTGGGTGTTTACGGCCGTAAACAGGTTTACGGTCGTAAACCCATTTATGGCCTATATTCCCCAAGTATATATATATAGGTGTTAGGTGGTTGAGGAGGGATTGATGAACAGAAAAAGGAGTGTACGGAATAGAGAGAAGAGAGGAGTTTTAGTGTGTGTAAGTGTGTGAATCTTGTGTAAGGGAACTTCATTCTAATCAATACATTCAAGATTCATCATCTTCTTCTTCTCCTTCTCTTCTATTTGATCTGACATCATCCAATTGATTGGGATTCCGCACAATCAATTGGATCTGATTGATACACAAGCAGATTAAGGATTTACAAACTCCCACTACAACTCAATAGTTTTTTTTATTTAAATTTAATATAATTTGCCTTTATATTTTCCACTACATTCAAAAGTTTTTTAAACTTATAGTTATTAATGTGCAATGTTTTTTTTTATTTTTCACTTATTTATTATACACATTATAGCTATATTAGTAGTATATAAGTAAGTTCTGATTAAAAAATCATATGTTTGAAAAGATTTGTGATTCAAAATGAAAGAGTTGAAAAAAAAAAGTTTTATCGCATCAATGGTTATTTCAACACAAATTTTTTACAACAATGTTTCTATATATAAAATGTATGTTGATTTCTAAATATTCATTTTGAATGATTTATAAGTGTTTAATAAGTTTTGTTTGATGTAAATGTTATAATGTTGTAGTGTTTTTATTTTATTAAAAGCTATAGTGTTTTCCATATTATTTGTTATTTGTTGTATATACAAATCGACATACGTTTTATATAAAATTTCCACAACTTAAAATGTTCTATAAAATCATCAAAAGCTGTAGTATTTATTTTTTTCATACTACTTTTTTTATACATAGAAATCAGTATATGTTTGATATATAATTTATACAACATAAAACGGTATATAAAATCATGAAATAATAGTGGAAATAACTAATGATATAAATTTATTAAAATTAATAAAACTAATATGTTAACTATAGAGTTCGTTTTGCTATTGACATTGGCTTTACATATATAAATATTAAATCATAATTTGTTAAATGTTATTATTTTAATTAAATAGTTATATTCTCGCGCAACACGCGATAATTTGACTAGTCATACTATATTATAACGGAAGCATTTTTCCTTTCATCACATTCATTTGAAACTCCCATGCATTTTTCCTTTCACCACATTCATTTGAAACTCCCATGACTTTTTAGTTTCTTTCTAATAATGATTATAAGTTGGTTAATAAGATTAAATAAATATCAAACGTAAAGTGTAATCATATATAAACTAAATTTCAATATTAAAAGAATATCTTTTTACTTCTACTTATAAAGTTAACTTTTTTAACTTTTAACATATTATACTTAATTTATTAGTTTTAATATATTGTTGGATATAAATCATTATCATTTTAAATCTATAACTTTTGAACAATTTGTATAAATAATTAAATTGTTAATTAAAATATAATATTACACTGTCAACTTAAATATAAATTTTAATTCCACTTAAAAAACTAAAAGAATATTTTGTGAATAGTTAAAAGTGATAAATTGTAGTGCTAAATGTAAAACCTAAATTGTAATATCAATGTAACTAAAATATTTCTTAAAGATATTTTTATAATTATTAAAAGTTTTCAAATAAGTAGCTTAAAATAACTTAAAATAACAATAGTTAAAAATAACTCTGTATAAATGATTATATTGTTACCTTTAAAAACAAAAAACAATGTTTGATGTTTTAAATAATTACAATGATAGAAATTAAAACGTTAAGAAAATAAATTTTAAAAAATTAATTAACAATAATAACAACTATAAATAACATTAAGCCATACATTATATTTAATTTTATTCCTGAGTAACCCGTGGGTAGAGGTCATTCAAACGATTGAGATTATGCACTTTTAACAGATTTATATATTATCATATAATTCAAAATAATCAATATACTATATCAACTTAGTATACGAATTATTATATCAAATTTAACAACAATGTTATTGTTATATTAAAAAAAACATATATTTGTAAAGATTTCAACTATATAGGTGTTTATGCGCAACGCGCGAGGATTCGTCTAGTTATACTTATAAAGAAAACATTTTTCCTTTCACCACATCAATTTGAAACTCCTAACTTTTCATATTTCCAGATAATATATTTTCTAACTCAAATATTTTATTAATTATAAATATTATCATAAATGGAAGACTTCTTGAATTATCAATAATTTCAATATAGTGTTAAATACATAACCTAAATTAATATATCAAACAAACTTAAAAATACAGTATAAATTTAAAACCTAAAGTAAAATATCAAATAAAGTTTTAAAAAAACTCAATGTATATTTTTTACAAGGGTTAAAAAGAAAACATTATATACAGTAAACGTAAAAGAATATAAATCTAAAAGTAAAATTTACTAAAATATCTCCAAAAACTATTATTTATAATAACTGAAATTCAGTTAAATTGTTTTTAAATTAATTTATAATAATAATAGTTAAAATAACATAGAGTTATAAATTTAATCATGTTACATCACAAGAAATTATTATAATTTAAATAATCATCATGATGAAATTAAAATGTCATCATTTTTTTAAGTTAATAAATCATAACATTAGTTAGTTAAAATAGATGAGAAATATAACTAATTTTATACACACATAAAGCGTGAGTATATTTCATTAAATGATTCGATTGTAGTAAGTGTTATATTATCCATTGTTCAAATTAATTATAATGTTACATTAACTAAATGACTAAATGTAATAATAATTATTTTTTAATTAATATAAATGACATAAATATTTTAATAACATATGATTACTAAAAGGTTAACTATATAATTTTTTTTTCGCACAAATGAAACATTTTTCTTTTCACCACATTCATTTGAAACTCCCATGACTTTTTAATTTCTTTCTAATAATGATTATAAGTTGGTTAATAAGGTTAAATAAATATCAAACCAAAAGTGTAATCATATATAAACTAATTTCTATATTAAGATAATATATTTACTTCTACTTATAAAGTTATGTCTTTAACTTTTAACATATTATACTTAATTTCTTGGTTTTAATATGTTGTATGTAAACCATTATCATCTTAAAGCTACAACTTTTGAACACTGGATAAATATTTAAATTGTTAATTTAAATATAAGACTACAGTGTCAACTTAAATATAAATTTTAGTTCAACTTAAACAACCAAAAGAGTATTTTGTAAATAGTTAAAAATGATAAATTATAGTGTCTTTCTAATAATGATTATAAGTCGGTTAATAAGGTTAAATAAATATAAAACCTAAAGTGTAATCATAAATAAACTAAATTTCAATATTAAAATAATATATTTACGTCTACTTATAAATTTATGTCTTTAACTTTTAACGTATTATACTTAATTTATTAGATTTAATATGTTGTTGTATATAAACAATTATCAGTTTAAAGCTACAACTTTTGAACAGTTTGGATAAAATACTTAAATTGTTAATTTAAATACAACATTACATGGTCAACTTAAATATAAATTTCAGTTCCACTTAAAAAACCCAAAATATACTTTTGAACATTCTGCGGTTATAAAGACCATCTCTTCCACCATGCTTCTAACGTCACAAAGTTGTTGAGTTTGTTTCAAGTGTTCGACCTTGAGAATGGTTAGGGAGGATGAGTAATCATTATGAATGGTTTGAATTGAGCATTTATGGAAATGATTAATTATTTTTCTACTATTAATATCGATCGACGTTTGAGGAATGATGGAAATGATAAGCGCTAATAAATTAGACTATGTAATCAATTTTTGGAGATAATCGGTTGATAGTGTAGGAAACCATGTTCTTTTAGGTATCGAGACATCGATATTGTCCTAAAGATTGGCTATGGAATTGATTTAGGTCCAATATTCAATGATCAATGAGTTATCAAAAGAGATATGAAGAAAACTCTTTGTTTAACTTAATAGCTTTCGTATCTTTGTTGTCGTAGAAAAGGGTTTCAAGACTTTTCCATACTATTTGGTGGTTGCGTTTTGCTCCAATATTATACGCTGAAGGGACTTAGAGATTGTTTCATAAATCCAGAGTTTGGCGATAGAATTAATGTGTTTCCAGATGACTTGATCTGAGGTGGTGGGAGATTTATCGTTCATTTCATTTTGATAATCGGCTATGTCATATCAGTTGCAGTGAGTTTGTAACGACTTGAGGCGGTCCAAGTCATGAACTAGATGAATAAAATTCTTGATGTTCAATATTCCTCATGGTTTCTCGATGGAAGATGTTGTATTTGTATTAGTCATGGCTGATTGAAGAAGTAATGACAGATTCTCTCATTAATATCAATATATAAATTGAGAGAAAGATGATAGAATCAAATTTTTGATACCATGCCAATCTATTATTTCCTCATAAGATATATTCTCTCATTAATATCAATATATAAGTATGTGCAAGGGAAAAAGGTAAATATAAAATGTCGTATAATACAATAAACATTACATTAAATAATACATATGTTTTGGTCAAAAATTGATAAACTAATTTCATAACCAAATTAGTAAGTATGGTGTGATGTTTATAATAAAATGTTTAAGCTTAAAGTGCTTAAGATCTTGAAATACGTCGAAGATCTTGGTTGTGCCCAAGATCTTGAGAAGAAAACAATGATATTCAAAAAACTGTTTGATAATGTCACTTTGTTTCGAAATGTAAATATGCGTATTTGAAGTAATTAGTACAAAAAATAATGTCAAAGTCATAAAATTGATGAATTTATAGAATAAATCTTAAGATATTCAAAAAGAGTCAATATATTATAAAATATCTCGGTATTTTAGTGAGATTGTGATCATAAAGTCGAATAGACAATCAAGTAAATGTGTAAAAACGTTGTGATCGATCAACTGACAGTAAGTAAATAAAAATAAACACAATAACACAATAATATATGGGGAAAACCCTGAATCCTTTTGGATTTCCAAAATAAAACATCAGGAGGTGATGAAATCACCTGCCTTGGAACTTAAGTTAATAAAAATGTGATTACAAGTGCTAGATGATTTTGTTGTAAGTGTAAAAGAGCTCAAGTGTCAAGAGATATAAGGGGAGAGTAGAAGTAAGAACGTGTGTGTGAGTGGTGGATCCGGTACACCTTTATACATATACATATTAACAATCATTCCGATATGCTAGGGATCTTCCTTGATCTATGTTTGACCCGGTATTCTCGAAGGACTTCAACGTTCATTAAGCTTTGACCACGTGCTTTTGACCTGTTCTATCTCTTTCTAGTCAAGTATGTAATACCTTCATAATAAATTACAAGAAAGACGAAGAAAATCCCAAGATATTAACTAAATCCAAGATCTTGGATTACCCAGGATGTTAGCATAAGTTCAAGATATTAAAAGTGGTAAGAGAAATTTTTTTACCGATAACAATATCCTAACATAATATGCATAAGATATAGCCCATAATTTGGCTATGGCTTCTTGGGATTTAATTTAACATTAGGTTTTGAATTGATGTATACTACTCTTTGTCGTATTTGGGTATTGCTATTGTTCTTGAGGATTAAGGGCTTATGTGGCGGTGAAAAGGAAATTCAGTGAATTCAAAATAAGAGGACATGTATCTAGTTCGAGATAAGAAATTTGGGTGATGTTCTTGTAGGACAAGTTGAAGAAGAGAGATTTTGATATTACTATTAAGAATAGTTTGTCACATCACCATTCTACTCTCACTAAAACTCGAGCAAAATTTTTTTACAACGCATTGAACTCTATAAAGTTCAATGAAAGATATATATATTTAAGAATTTAAAATGTTTCCTTTTTTCCAATTAAAGATTCCAGTGGTCATTGAACTCCATATACGTTGAACGCCAACATGCCATCTCAAAATGGTAGAGTTAATCCATCATTAAATTCTTTCATTGAACTATTTATTATAGATGTCACTTTTAAGCCTAATATTTGTTTGTTTTATAAGCATACATGTCAGGTACCTTAGGCTATACAGAGTGTTTGGGGTTTTGATGCGTTAGGTGACTTGGCAACCCCAAGTCACGTGTGACTTACCTCCAAACACCACCCATGGCTTGTAACTTTGTGAGCATCCGTGAAGCCTGCTATATTCCTTCACAAACGAGAGAGAAATAACCTTCTCTCTATCTATCTCTATCTCTATACATACTTACTTTTGGACACCATTTCTGTTACTAGTGACTTGAAAGTGGAATGATTTTGTGTGATGTGGCGTACCTCTTCCTATTACTACTAACTTGAAGGTGGAATGATTTTGTGTGATGTGGCATATCTTCACACATAAATGCATTGCGATGCATTCCTTTAGGGTTAGAAGTGGAGTGCTAGCATGAAGCCTTTGCGGTTTAGAAAGAGTTACAAGGTATTTATTGATGGAAGATTCAACAAGATCTCTCATTGATTTTGTACATTTCATTTTGTTATAATAGTCCTAAACAATCCCTGAAATAGTAAAATCATTTAGTTAATGATAGGGTAATCGAAATCAACTATTAGACCGGAGGGAATGGTAACATCTTTAGCATGTTGCCACATAAGATTTTTTTAAGGCCATATAGGATTTTTTTGAGCCATGTAAGACGAAGAGAGTGGTAGCAAAAATATAAGAAGTGGTAACCAGTGTTTTGAAAACCAGACCGGACCGGCCGGTTGAATCGGTTCAACCCGGACCCGGCCATGTTACCGGTTTTTTACAGCCCAAAAACCGTTTGTTTGCAAACCGTTAAAAACCGGCAGTTTAGATAAAAACCATAAAAAACCTGCTTGGTTCAAATGGAACTAAAACCCGTTTATTCAACAAACTTGGTTTTTTTCTTATACTCGGCTCAAAGGAGCACTCCTTTTGATAGACTCTATTTGCCTCCTATTTCTTTTTCACCCACCCATGTGGGATGCCTCAAATACAACTTTTCCATATTACTTTACTACTACCTCTCTTACAATATCCACACATATTAAACATATTTACATTATTTATTTTTTACGTTGAATACAAATATTACATTACATATATTTAATTATTTAGACTATAATTTTACACAACTACGTAATGTAAAACACACACTATGTTATTTAATATATATATATATATATATATATATATATATCCGGGTTTTTCCGGTTTTTAGGACCGGTCGAATTAGTTAAACCATCAAACCAATAAGATAAACGGTTTGATGTCCGGTCCGGTTTTCAAAAGCTTGGTTGTAACACCCTAATCTTATGTTATTTTTATTTTGAAAAAGAAAAAGAAAAAAAGAAGAAAAAGAAAACAGTTAGAGGCCTTCATCTTCAAACCTCTTTCTCTTTCCTATCGCTAATAGATTGGCGACTTTCTTATGCCGACATGCTTAACACTTTTGTAAGGAGTGAGCTTAATACCTTAACGAGCTGGAGGCGAGCATGGCTAGCGAGCCACTCCCTCCGGCCTTAATAGCCTTGCAAGATCGTTACATCGTCATGATCTAACCAATAAGTAAAGTGTTAAAATTCATTATGTTGTTTTTATTTTGGTTTGAAAATCGATGAAGAAATCATTTCGTTTACAAACATCTGAATATTCTTGTCTGAGGAACCACCGTCTGCCAAAGCCTCACGCGCCGCCGTTTTCAACTCCGCCGCATTCTTCTTGAACTCTTTCGATTTCGGCCCACTCATAATCTCTTCCACGCATCTTCCCAGTTCCTCCCCTTTAACAAGACCTTCTGAACTCTTCTTGACCTTCACGCCAACACCCCAAACATCAGTCACGAGTTTACAGTTTGTAGGCTGATCAGTCCACTGCGGACATGCAATGACAGGCACTCCGGCAGCTAGACTTTCCAGCAACGAGTTCCACCCACAGTGACTCAGGAAACACCCAACCGACTGATGTGACAACACAACCGTTTGTGGGCTCCACGTCACAATCAACCCTTGTTCCTTGATCTCTTCCAAACACCCTAATTCCGGCAGTTCTTGATTTTCCGGCGGCCTGATCACCCAGAGAAACGGCCGTTTAATATTCTTCAGACCAACCGCTATGCTCTCTATTTCTTTATTCGACAAATTGAGGATACTACCAAATGAGATATAAACAACCGAAGAGGGTTTTTGTATATTTAGCCATTCCAGACAATTATTACTCTTGACGTCACTTCCGAAAAGATCAAAATCTACTTCTTCTTCCTTACCGATAAGCGCAGCCGGAACTAATGGTCCCACGGGCAAAAACACACGGCCATCATCATTTAGTGACATGATGACATTTTTCTCGAGCTCCATGAACGAATTCCCCAGCACCCACTTCACCTTACAGGTATTAGTCAACAATTCTTTTAATATATTGTAGAAACTACGGAACGTATTCGTCGGAAGAACAAACGACGGCAACTCTTCCGCTCCAAAAACCGGCAGCCCCGGCAACTTCACGCTCAAATTCGGGTTACTTTCAGTAGGGAACTCATCGAGCATATTGTAATAACGATAATATATCTGGTACAGGGAGCATGGTTGGATCCATAGCATGGCGGTCGGAACACCAACCGTTGCCGCCACGTCAGCGGCCCACGGCACAAAAGGTGTATTGATGATGCATGCAAATTTACGTGGGTGAGATCGAATAAAGGCCAAGAGGTTAACAGGTCCAAACTTACTTAGTGAATCCAAGTAGTAATCTATATCGGCCTTTCGGTTGTAGTCAATAGGAAGGCCGTCAGAGAAGAACTCGAGGTGGACACCGCCACCAACGGTGGTGGTGTTGGTGGTAGGGGAACGGTGTTTGAGGGCATAGTGGTTGATGGCGAGAGTGACATGTAGGCCTTTAGAAACAAGAAGGTTGCCTAGCCTTAGGATGGGGTTTACGTGACCTTGAGCTGCAAGTGTAACTAGAAGAACATTTTTGTGTCGATTTTGTATGCAAATCGAATCCATGTTTGAGAGAGATAAGGATTTGGGTGATGAGGGTAGGTCGTTAAGCTCGTATCTATAGAGTGCCATATATATAACGTAAGAAGCGTATAACCCCGTTGTTTATAATTGCAATCAACGAGAAATAGCCAAACATAAGGAAACAAATACAAATATAATTATATGTGTTTATGAGCGATCCTTGGATTTTCAAGCCATTCCGTCGAGGTCAACTTGCTCCCTCTGTCCCTACTCGATATCGGAACAAAAAGAATAAAACACAATCAAGTGGCGGATCGCTTGGAATAAGGTATAGTCCAAACAAGAATATGGTGGGATCGGTATTAACAGTCTAAAACCATTGAACTTAATTAGGCCTCCACATCAAGTGGTGGCGTTTCAAGACTTGCAAGTCTTCCTTTTCGTTTTTAGGTACGTGCAAACGCAGATACTTAATTTTCCTATTCAAATCCGAAATTTTCGGATATCCAATTTTTGAATATCCAAAACTTTGGTTTATATTTTGGATATCCAAAAATTCTAACTTTTAAAATTTTTACAACCAACAATGCATTGAACTCCATAGATTTCAATGGATTGGCACATCATCTTTTTACAATCCATACAATTCTATCATTTTTTTCTTACAATGCATTGAATTCCACTAAGTTCAATAGAATACTACAAAATGTAATTATAGTAAATATTTAAGAATTAAAAACTTTCATTTTTCTCATTGAAAAGTTCAATGAGCATTGAACTCTAAATCCATTGAATGCCAATGTGATATCTCATAATGATACAGTTTCATCCATTGAATATGTCACCTCATTCAACACTCTCATTAAACTCACAATTGTGGATACTCTTACAGATAAGACTATGGGAAGTGGTCACCGTCAATCAACCGAAAAAGTGTTGTCTCCTGTGCGTCATGTCAACTTCACCACCAACTCACCAGATTTTGGAAATAGTTGTCATTTCACAATATTCATTTATTTATTTATTTATTTATTTATTTTTTTAACATTATATTAAATAAAAAACATAATTTATAACATAAATAAATTTTTTGAAAACATAAAAAAATTAAACCACATTTCATTAATTAAAAAACGTAGAAATTTAAAACCTAAATTACTAAAATAAACATAAAACATATCAAATAAAACATTACACTACTTAAAAAACATAAAAATTTAAAACATAAAAAACAATAGAGAAATACTACTCATCATCAGATGAAGAAGAAATTTAACCGAAAAAATTATCCATTTTTTTGTTGATTGTGTGTTTGTTTTGAAAGAGTTTATGTATAAAATGAATGTATATATAGAGAGAAATTATATATATATATATATATATATATATATATATATATATATAACAATAAAGTTAAATAAAGTTATAAATTAAATTATGTTACCTTACAAATAAATAATGCTTGATAATTTAAATAGTTATAATGTTCCAAATTTAAAAATGTCAATAAGTAGTTTTCTAACTAATTAATCATACGTGTAAGATAACACCAAATCAAGAGCCATATTTAATTTTATTTATACGTCAGTTATAAGTAACACTAATAAATGATCTGATTTTAATAAATTTTGTAATATGGTTCAAAATAATTACAATTTTATATACCAAATTATTATAATAAGTTTTATAACAGCTACATCTAAATACTATATATATATATATAATGGGATAATGACTTGAAAGGGTAACGAACTTTCGAATTTGTTCACATTTAGTCACTAATTTTTTTTCATTATCTATTTGACACTGAGCTATTGAAACTGTTCACATTTTACCCTTATGACCGGTAACAACCGGTCATAAGGGTAAAATGTGAAGAGTTTCAATAGTTCAGTGGCAAATAGATAATGAAAAAAAATTAGTGACTAAATGTGAACAAATTCGAAAGTTCGTTTACTTGTCAAAAAAGTTTAATGACTAAATATGAACAAACTTTCCTCTTGTATTATGGTTTAACAAATTATGTATTTTTGTTAAATTTTTATAACATTTGTTGATGAAGAAATCTATGAAATACAAAAAAAAAAAAAAAAATAAATAAATAAAACAAAACCCCGAAAAAGGTATAAAAAACGAAAAACGAAACCAATATTATATGTATAAGTTTTATGTTATGAAACTATGTAATATTATATGTATAAAAGTTATCCTAATATTATATGTATGAATTTTGTGTTATAAAATTATGCAACACATAATTTGACATACATTAAACCATATACGTTGTTTTAAAAAGAATACATACATACATTGATACATTACATATGTTGTTATACTCTATGTATTGACATACATCATATTAGTATATTTACTATTAAAAAAGATATCGAAAATGAAAGTCAAGTTGTTTAGAATTTAAACATTTTTAATTTACTCGGACAATTTATTATATTTGAGATTGTATTTTCTTAAAAAGTTTGAATAATTATTGAAATTTATGATTATTTAACTAGACATATAGAGTAGTAAAATCGTTAACATCTTTTATGAAGTGTTGCGCCCAAACCACCCCATTCATATTACATTTACAAAAATATTTATTTTTAGAAAAAAAAAATAGTTATACATTTAACAATTAAAACGACACAATAGGTGAGAATGATTCATTTTTTTGTTAAACCAAAATCAGATTGAAAATTTTGATTTTTTATTTTGGAAAATACCAAACTATTGGTTTTTTATTTCGGTTTTGGTTTTTCGTTTTTTCTTATATTTTTTGGGGTTTTGTTTTTTTATTTCATAGATTTCTTCATCAACAAATGTTGTTAGAATTTAACAAAAATAAATAATTTGCTACAACATAATACAAGATGAAGTTTGTTCACATCTAAAAGCAACTCCAACCATTCCACTAAAAATATCACTAAATTGGTGTATTTTTAACACCAATACTTTTTTCTATTCCAACCACACACTAAAAATTTACACTAAAAACATATTTTCATATTATAATATTGAATAGAATAATTATTAAAGTTGTAAAAGTTATAAAACTAACAAAAATAGTATTAAACAATTCAAAAAGATGTTTTGGTGTGATGAATAGTTTATACTAAATATAGAGGTCACTATTCAATCCCACCATTTTTGTGTTGAGTTTAGTGGTCCATTGGAATTGGAACATATTTTCACACCAAAACACTATTTTTGTGTATCCATTGGAGTTGGTCTAAGCATTAATTTTTTTTAAAGGAAACGAACTTTCATTTTTGTTCACATTTAGTCACTATACTTTTTTTCATTCTTTATTTGCCATTGAACTATTGAAACTGTTCACATTTTACCCTTATGACCGGTTGTTACCGATCATAAGGGTAAAATGTGAACAATTTCAATAGTTCAGTGGCAAATAAAGAATGAAAAAAAGTTTAATGACTAAATGTGAACAAAATAAAAAGTCTGTTATCCTTTCAAATCATTATCCCTATACAACACTTACATCTAACTTTCTAGTTTGGTTTTTCTATAACTTATTATTATAGAAAATTTGATACTGCATGAGGTGAAATTAACGGGGTCAATGCTAATATATAATTTATATAATATTATCGAAATATAAGTGACCAGCTTGGACAAACCACTGCTTCATTTTAATACTTTATTATCCAACATTGTACTATTTATTTGATCTTTCCTTTATGAAGTTAGTACTTCATTTAAAATTATTCCTTTTTCATTCCTATATTATTATTATTATTATTTTTTGAAGTAGTGTATCAGCGGCCAATCTTTAGTCTGTTCGGAGTGAAAAGCAAATCACGTGTGAGCTGCTTATGTGGACACCCTCTCCACGCTTGAACACCGCCCCCAACCTTGGTGGGTTGGGCGTGACGTGGCTGCGAAAACAGAAGAGGACGCGATATTTGATTGGTGGGTAAAATTTTCGACCATTGATGGCATTTAATTAAAAAAAAATTTATGTTATATATATATATATATATATATATATATATATATATATATATATATATATATATATATATATATATATAAGGAACAGTAAAGTTTTGGATTTCTCAAAATTAGTCCTTTTACTTTTTGAAGGTTGACAAATGTGGTTTATATAGCTGGTATTGGTTTTGATAGGTTTGCAGCTCCAATTCTCCAAATCATCCGTGAATTGATACGTGTTTGTCTCCGTTGCTTCGCCGTTCTTTTTTTGTTTTTCAATAGAATCCTTCCAGATATCTCCCACCGCCTTCTTCTCCCATCCACCTCCAATACTTTCTCTCATAAACCTCATCTTTGTTTTCCGTTCCCGACTCCCTCAATCTGGGTTACGCTTGAGTTTAATTTCACCTCCATCTATTTTGGTTGTGTTCTCCTACCATCACCATCGAACTCTAAATAGTACCTCTTACTACCTTCTATAACTCTTAAGGTGGTTTTCCGGTTTTCCCTATTACCATATTTGTAAATATTTTCTAAATTAGCAAAGTTAATGTGTGTTTACTTATTCACCAATTACAACTGATGATGGTAACGATTCTTGATTCCTGATTTCTTAAATTTAATTAAAATATATATCAAACCAATCATAAGCCTATGGAGTCCTTTTTCCATATTTACTGAGATTTTGTACTTATGTATACAATCGCCTGCTTTTCATCCATAGTCACTAACTTCCAATTCTTCTAATAATTTATCGACTTCGCCCTTTACTGCCTTCAATTATGGAAAATTGAAAGCTTTTTCTGATTTAAAATGTGTACTACTACAAGAAATAAGGGCAATAGCAGCGACGCCATTAGCGACGACGCACACTATTAGCGGCGACATGTAATTTGCGCGTTACTTGTCGCCGCTAATAGTGTGCGTCGCCGCTAATGGCGTCGCCGCTAATAGTAGAAAACCACGATCCGTGTCAAAAAGAATTGGTTAACCGTGTTCGTTGATCTGGACCAAATCAAACGGCCGAAAACGATGTTCGCTCAATGTATTCGCGGCGACATCAATGGCGGCGACGGCATCGCCGCTAATGCTCCAAAAAAAAGGCGCTATTTTTTCCCTCGTAAGGGTGTCGCTGCTAAAACCCTAATGTCGCCGCTAATACCTCCCTGTCGCCGCTAATAAGTGTCGCTGCTAATGGTCGTCGCAGATATACCCCTCTTCCTCCACTGCTTTCTGTAATCTGTTTCTTTCACTTGCTGTCGACGACTCATATTGAAGAAAAATCACCGGCGACATTAGGGTCTATCACCGGCGACGAC
This sequence comes from Lactuca virosa, assembly GCF_052849685.1. Classification (NCBI taxonomy): domain Eukaryota; kingdom Viridiplantae; phylum Streptophyta; class Magnoliopsida; order Asterales; family Asteraceae; genus Lactuca; species Lactuca virosa. The sequence continues at coordinate 326,400,457 of NC_136430.1, forward strand.
AAGAGCGCCATCACCGGCGACGGAAGCCTCATCACCGACGACAGGTAATTTGCGATTTTTTATCCCGATTTCTTTTCTGTCCATCGACTATATAAGTGATTAACTAATGATTTCGGTGTTTGATTGTATGTATTAAGCTTTGTTGACCTCTAATTTCGGGTTGTCATCACCACCACCAAACCACCAGATTTTTTTGCCACCACAACACGCCCACAACACCACCATCATTCTGATTTCATTCCACTCTAGGTTCTATTCCATTTCACGAAGTATTCTGATATAATTCTTCATATTGTATGCATCATGTATGTAGTTTTTAGGAAAATAATGGAAAAAATAGTGGTGCTCGAAAAAAATGTGATGTTATAATGTGTATTTGTATGTATATTGTGTGTTTAAGTGTATTTTTATAATGTGTATTTGTATGTATATTGTGTGTTTAAGTGTATTTTTATGTATAATGTGTGTATTTGTGTATGAAAAAAACAAAGTAGGATGCTATAATGGAATGTAATAAAAATACTTGTGAATGATGATCGCTAAATGAATACTTTTTTTTCCTAACACACAATATACTTTTTTTTTCAGTTTTTTCTATTCACATTCATTATACAATTTTTTTTTTCCATTCATCAAATAAATTACAAAGTAGGATGCAATAATGGAAAGAATGAAAAAAAAATATGATGTTATAATGTGTATTTGTATGTATATTGTGTGTTTAAGTGTATTTTTATGTATAATGTGTGTATTTATGTATGAAAAAAACAAAGTAGGATGCTATAATGATATAGATGAAATTGTATGTATAGAAATTCTTCATATTGTAATTGTATGTATAGAAATTGTATGTATAGAAATTATTTTATTATATGTGTATTTATTTTATTTTATTATATATGTAATTGTATGTATAGAAATTATTCATATTGTAATTTTGTAGGCTATATATGGGGTTTAGTTGGGCGATACTCTTTTACGTGATGACAGATGTTATGGGCTTCGGACATGAAGGTGATGGAGCCGGGGATCCACCACCTCCTGTAAGCTTTGGTCGTGGACAACACGAACAGGATGATAAGTTTTATTATGATATATTCATTACCTATTTTTATCTATTTATTATAAGCTGTCGTGACTAATATTTTTAATTATATTTTTCAGCTGATCTTCCTAAAAAAAGAAGAGGCCTGGCAAAAAACATCCAGCTATCAAAGTCGATACGGGCAAACAAGGGAAAGCCTGTAGAATTGGATTTCGACAGGGAGATCACATATTCCCCTGTCGGAAACCGTGGTAATTGGTTTGCCCGTGAGATTGGGAAGTATATGTGGATGAATATCCCTTTGAGCGTATCTGGTTGGGAAAATGTTTTCCCCGCTTTAAGAAATGCCACAGTGGTGCATCTAAAGGTAACTTGGTTAATATTTTAAGTTTAGTTGTGATTGGTATTTAATTAACTAACTTTTTTTTTAATTTTTAGAATAAGTTTGATTTGGATAAGGTTAACTTGGATCCCGAGCGTGCTCAGTTGTTGCAGAGCATTGATGCGACTTTACAAAGAGTTTATAGAGGTCGGAAAAATAAAGCACATACTTATTTTCAGAATGTCGGGGGGCTTACAGATATCCTAAGGGCATTAGCCAACCCCCCCGATGGTATGTCACATGAAAATTGGGCGCAAGCAGTCGAACATTTTCAAACTCCCGAATTTTTAAAGCGTTCGGTGTCAAACAAAGGAGTTCGTGCACAACAACAAGTTGTAAATAGAGGGGGGTCGTGCTCGTATAACAATGCATGTTTCAAAGAAGTAAGTTATGATATATTTAAATATTTATTTAAATTATAATTAATCTAATTTTTAATGTTAAATAGGACATCACTCGAATCGAAGCATTTCGTAAGGCTAATACTGATTGTCAAGGGGTATTTACTAGTTCTGCAGTCGAGCAACAATACGTAAGTGCTTAATTTGTATTTTCATATAAGTGTTTATATTGTCAATGGGTATTTAGTAATCTAATTTTTATGATGTTTGTCATTTTTTGAAAATACAGAATGCTTTACTCCATGAGATCAGTCAACAAACTCAAGCTTCTTTTAAAGCCAGCGGTCTAACACCAAAGGATACACAAATTTGTTTTGAAAGAATATTGGGTGTTCGACGAGGCCATATTAGAGGCATCGGGCGTAAACCTTCTACGGTTGTGTCGATGTACGATCAAGAACGACCATTGACACAACCACCACCACAATCACAGGTGACAAGACTATTTAATTTTGGTAATTGTTTCAAATGTTGGTAATTGTTGGTTTAGTATTAGGAATGTTGGTAATTGTTAGTTTGATAATATTTTATATGTTGGTAATTGTTAGTTTGGTTATACTTTGATATATTGGTATTTTGTAGTTTGGTAATTGTTAGTTTATGAAAGTGCAATGCTATAATGGTATTTTGTAGTTTGGTAATTGTTAGTTATTGTACAATGCTATAATGTGTTATATGCAATATGTGCATTTGATAATTGTTAGTTTCTGAAAGTACAATGCTATAATGGTATTTTGTATATAGAATGTTATAATGTTGGCTTAACTAATTATAAGACTATGTTGTTTTCTTTGTAGTTGGAAATGCTTCAAACGATGTTAAAAGATCCGACATGTAGTGCCGCACTTGAAGATTGGTTTCGTTCGTTGCCACAAAGAAATGAAACTGAAGGAAACGAGGAGAGCGACGATGACGAGTAGCTAGTTGTATGATTTTTGTATGTTTTGTTTGTGTAAGCATTTTAGACTAGTATTTTTGATATTTTGTATTATGTTAAATTAGATGATTATTTTAAATGGATGTTGGATTAATATTTTGGAATGGAAGGATGTAGGATTATAATAATTAATATCATAGCAGTTTTTATAGTTTTTATACAGTTTTTTTCAATTATAATATGAAATATTAAAAAAAAAAAAACAAAAAACAAAAAAACAATACCGGCGACGCCTTTAGTGGCGACAGTCGGTTATTAGCGGCGACAAGCCTTTAGCGGCGACAACTAGTAGTAGCGGCGACATATGGAATATCAGCGACGAGGCATCAGCGGCGACCTTTTAGCGACGACACGTCGCCGCTAATAGTATTAGCGGCGACAAACGCTACTATTAGAAGACCCTTTGAAGGCAAACACCCATGAGTCCAATTAAGGTTTTGTTGAAGACTGGAACACCACGCAATTATAAGGTAAATGCATCAACTTTTTTTTTTTTTTTTTTTTTTTTTTTTTTTTTTTCTGATTTACAGCTCTCCTTATTGATATATCGAAGGTTAATTTTGATTTCCTAGATTTATGCGTTCTGATTTTTATATTGATTTAAGTTTTGGAAATTCCCTTGACAATCTATGTTTTTTATATTAAATAAAAATTAGAGAGACACGAGTCAACAGTACTGGTATGAAAATGTTTCAATACTAGGTTTTGGAATTATTATAACTACAGTTTATGTTAATGGATGTAAATTGTTAGTTCAATTTTTGTTCATTGTTCATCAATGCAATATTCTGTAAGTTGTATTTCATGTGTTTGGTTTCATATCATTATCCTCAAAATTGAATATGTTTTTCTTTCATTAGCTATTTACGTGTATCATAGGTTGAATTTCGACCTTCGGGTGGATATGGAGCCGATTATGCTATTTCCTCTATTGGAACTGATATCGGTCAACCTGGAATACATGCTCCTGCACAGGTAAGGTCTCTAATCTCTAAAAATACAGATCCTAATTCCCCCTCTAATCTCTATTTACTTTTGGAATATTATTAAAAGAATGATTCTTAGTAAGAAATCAAAAACTTATCTTATGGGTTGAAGATTTCACCCAAGTTATGCGAATATCTATATTAAATTCGAGTCTGTGTTGATTTTTTGATATTTGCACCAACAATATGCGATTTTGTTAAGTTTGGGCTTCTGTCGAACTATTATCTCGGGAGTATTTTTTATACAAATTGATTGGTTTAATGTTGAGAATAGTTAGTTCGGTTGTATCCCTAAGCCTTAATATTCTGTTGCTCATTATTTATGATGAAGTTGTATAAGTTATTGTTGCTCAATTTTCTTATAATTGTGATAATTTAATGTATGATTTTTTTACTTCATTATGATATCCAAAACACATGGATTGGTTTATGGTAGTTAACTGAATCTTATAGCGTACTTAGGTTATCAGATTTCAAGTTAATTTTTTAGTAGTTAGGTTCACAGTGTTGCAAATGATAAAAGCGGACTTATTCTAAGAATAGTCATTTAAATTAACAGTGGAGAAAAGAAGTTGCTTTTGCTGGGTTTGATGTTGCAATACAAATGAATATTTCTACTGAGAAAATGTTATTTGGAGTATCAAGGATTCATCCTCAAAGAAGTGTTGACCTAATGAAGGTATTTCAAAAAATTTCATTATATTCTATAAAATTTAATCTCATTTTCTGTTATTGTGTTCTACATACTAATTTTGATATCAAAGGTCGGTGTATTCGATTCCCTACCACCATCGTATGTCTATTTTCTATAGTTTTTCTGATCATAGCCTCATACACCTCACCATTTTCATATCAAAGGGTTTATGTTGTGCTGCGATGTTTTTCCTTGAAAACGGTTTTATAGTTGGGGGTTTTATCTTGGTTTTTTTATAGGAAGGTCGTGTTTTGTTCGCTTTATAGAATAATTTCACAAAACTAATATCCATCCTTTTTTTTACTTGCTTAATAATCATATATTGTTTTGGTGTCTCTCCAATCAAGATCATTGTATGTGTCAATGTTTGATCTTAGTGTGAACGTAAAACTACTTTCCCCTTACAATATTGTAAGAGAAGTCGAGATTGCAAATATTGTATGATGATTTTTAACTACTTTTATAGTCTCAAATGATTTTTATGGATCATCCATCACTAAGTAAAACCCATAAAAATGATGAGGATTACTACCGAATTGAAAGTACAATGTTGTAATACAAAGAAATGAAAGTGAGATGCTATAATACAGAAATATATGAAAGTATATTGTTATTTTTTGCATTTAGTTCTTTATCCTAATCTAGGAAACTTGATTCCTCGATGCAGTTCTCAAATGTAGGCCCTCTTGAAGCACATGGATTTGTTAGAAACAGATTATGGAGCTTTGATGATGATCCACCTCATTTCCTAACTGATGCCACCAATAAAGTTTTTATTGATTTGATTCTCAGGCCCACTAAAGAGGATTTGAAATTATGGCCCCATTTTATACAACTTGTCAACTTTCTTCAATGCAAGAAAAATTCATAAATTTTCCTTTTAAATAATATTTTTCTTCTGTTCATTATCCTAAATTTCAATACACAAAACTTTGGCCATGGTAAAAAGAAAGACGCCTTCAGAGTTGAGAGTGAGTATTAACACTTCCATCTATTTCAGTTCTATCACTATTGATTTTACTCTCAAAAGGGGAAGGTATATAATATTAAAAACTTAATTTTATCCATACCCTTTTACCCTTTTATTTTAATTTTTTTTTTAAACTTTAAAGCATCATTGTTTTATAAATATGAAGGGCAAATGGATCTCTTGACTAAACGACAGTTGGCACTGGAGGCCTCATTTCGAAGTCTTTATGTCATGTTGCGCAACAACATTTGTAATTTTTTTTATGGTACTTTCTCTCTCTTTTTTTAAAAGGGTTTATTTTTTCTATATTATTTTATAAAATTTATTACCATGACATGCATTTTCGTGAAACTTTATAGTATATAGTGGACACTTTGTGACAATGTTCATTAATCAAAATGGTGCAAACAACAGTTATGTATCCCAATCAACACGAACTTGAGGTCACTCCTAAAAGAACATGTACATCTCATCATTTTCATAAAGGGTATTTTAGTCTTTTTTGATGTCCATCTTCTAACTCCTCTCTTTGTTACTATGTGTTTAAGGACGTCTTTCTCACTATGCCTCTTTTCAATTCTAAAGTGGAGCAAGCTACTACAGAAGAGCTTTTTCAGCTTTTGAGAAGTTGAAAAGAATAATCTTGGAAAGGTACATGGTATCAGGTTGGTCTTGAAGGAGTTCATTATGAGATTTGTACATATGGTATAGGGAATATGGTTGCTTTTTTTTTATACTTTTGTTTGTCGAAACCAAAAAGCAAAGTACATTGCTATTATGTGACTTTTTAATGTTTTTTATATTGTCAAATTTGTAAAGAGACATCATTATGTATTTCAAATGTTATAAAAACGATTTGTCACTTATATCTTTTTATCTTACATCGTTCAATCAAAACAAACCTTCACCAGACCTATCCAAAGCAGCGCCAACTGCATGTCGGACCTTCCTCTAGTTTTTAAAAATGCATATAGAGGAAGTAGAAATACTTTTTCTTATAGTATATAATGGATAATAAGTAATAGATAAAATAAAATATACATAATAGGTAATAGATAAAACAAAGAAATCCATCAAAATACTCGTAAAAAATATGACTTTAGCCCATCATTAATCATTATGTAAAAGTAATATCTAAGTGAAATATTATAATATTTGAAAAACCGGTTATCCGAACTATCCGCACATTTCCAAAATGACTAGAAAAATCGGATATCTGAAAATCTAGATATCTAAATTCTCAGATAATTTTGGATTTTTCAGATTGGGTTTTCGATATTGAGTATTTCTGAATACCCCTATTCCTTATTGTAGAATACAATACAAAAAACGATTCTCACTTTAGATGGTAAAAAGCTTCAGATCTGTTGGAAACTGGTTTGGGAACATTTATAAGAAAAAAAGTCTATCGAAAAACCTCATATGAAAACCTTTCCAATGGATTCCCGACAAAAATTTATGAGACATTTTTGACAAGAGGTATGTTGTCGGAAGTTCAAAAACTTTTCCTACACACATCATTTTCTTGGATTTACCGAGGAATATATTTCTGGGCATTTCCGAGGAACAACTTTTTGATGATAGTTTCCTGTCACTTTTGGTGACAAATTTTTTCTAACAGTTCAGAAAACACTCCATTGTGATAATTTTTTGTGACATTAGTGACAAAGTTTCCTAGGCATTTCTAATGAATTGTGCAACTTTTAAAAATAAAGAAAACAAATTTGATTTTTTTGTCGAATATGTAGAAAACATATAATTAAAATGAATTCTATTAAAGTTCATGCATAAAGACAATAAACATAGATTTAAAAATTATCCATTACAACACCCGTTTGTTTTAACAAACGTATTGACACAAACATAATACTAATCGCTAAAAATATACACGTGTTAATAACCGTTACTTAAGGCGCATTAGGTCGATTGTCGGGAGGGATATTTCCAAAACAGCTTGTGAATCCAATCATTTGGGACTTTGGGTTTCATGTTAGGATTATCTTCCAGCCTTTTCAGATTTAATTTGAAATTGACTTTCTTCCAACTTCTAAACCTAAAAATGTTCAGATAAACATGCATAAATTAGTAAAGACAAAAAAGGGAAATCTCCAGAAAAGTCCTAAAATTTTACCCTAATTTACGAAAAAGTCCAAAACTAAAATATGTTTACAAAAAAACATGAATTATGGCGATTTAACCCTTTTTTTCCGGTTTACCGGTTTTATTACTTACATGTTTCGCTAAAGTCCCATTATTTTACCCTAATTTGCTAATAAGTCCTAAAATAAAATTTACTGATGATTTGACCATTTTCTTCATGTAACATATATTTTATCGGTTTCATTGCTGACTTAGACACCTAGTCATTAAATTAGTTGATAAGATGAATACGATGGGTTATATAATGTCACATTTACTATAAAATTTGATACCCATCTCATCGGCTCATTTATGACTATGTATCTACGTCAGCAATGAAACCAATAAAATGTGTGTTTCCAAGAAAAAAAAGGCAGAAAATGAGTTGATGTCTGATTAGATTGATATATTGGGTTACATAAGATTAGACAGACAATTTGATATTTCTTATAAACGTAAAAAGAAACGCAGTTGTTGTTAGTTTATATAATTATTGTAGCCTTCGTTGGATGCATTTTATGTTCCAAAAAGATATATTATACATCAGGATATCAAGTTTTATGCTAAACATAGCATTATATAACTCAACATATCAATCTCATCATCTCATTTAATGACTAGGTGTCCGGGTCAGCAATGAAACCGGTAAAATGTATGTTACATAGAGAAAATGGCAAAATCATCAGTAAATTTTATTTTGGGACTTATTCGCAAATTAGGGTAAAATAATGGGACTTTAGTGAAACAGATAAGTAATAAAACCGGTAAACCGGAAAAAAAGGGTCAAATCGCCATTTTTACCGGTAATTCATGCTTTTTCGTAAACAAAATTTAGTTTGGGACTTTTTCGTAAATTAGGGTAAAATTTTAGGACTTTTCTGGAGATTAGTAAAACAAAGAATATATATATATATATATATATATATATATATATATATATATATATATATATATATATATATATATATATAAAATCTTTTAAAGCAACTTATATTTTACCAATATAGGGAATATACTTACATTTCTTATACATAATAACATCAAATTTGTAACACCGATTTTTAGGATTGATTAGCTAAAGAGTTTATGTAACATCTAATTTTCAGGTTTCTGTTCATGAGGTAATCATTTCATAATGTGGGATTTTCAGGGGCCACGACATGGCAGCAGGTGGTCCCCGGTGTGGCATTCGTTGATGAGGAATGTGCATCTACGCAACACCAATATGTGGCATATAGTCGGTCATGACATGGTGGTTGGTTTGGGAAAAAAACTCTAATTTCGTGATTGGTTCCCTATCTAAGGGTACTAAATCCAAGGGTTTCTCATTTTGGCAGCCTCTCCACCCTTTGAGATCATATCCCATCCAAACACTAGCCTCTATTTGTATTCTTAGTGTGTGTGAAGCCACTTTTGTGAAAAATAAAGGAAAAATGAGTCCATTTTGGTGCTTGTGTGCTTGGTTCCAGCTTAGATCTTGCATCTTCATCACATTCTTGGTCTTTTAGAGGTATAAAGTTTTCAACTTGCTCATTAATTCTCTAGATCTAGTGCTCGGACATGTTATGAGCTTTTTAGTCGATATATTCTTGTTCTTGGAGTTTGAGTGGACTCCATAACCTTTGAGTGCATTATTTGGTTTCTGGACCATGGTGGTTGTTAGAAAGAGGGATTGTATGACTTAGTTGGGTATCCTTGATTTTGGTGCAAGCATTAAGAACTTAATAGTTGAGATCTTGGTTTATTGAGATGTCTTAATGAATAAAGTTGGAAACTTTATCCATCTACACCTTAGGAAGGTTCAGATTTGAGAATTGGGGTTCATGGGGTTAAGGGTTACGAGCTTAATCCATTAAGTTGTGAGAACCAGTTCCCACGACATGGCGGTCTGGTTGCCATGACATGGGGAATAGTGTCCACATGGCTGTTTTGTCGTGTAGTTGCCATGACGTAGCCTATGGGTGGCCACGACGTGAATGTCAGTTGGGGGTTGAATTTGACCGTTGACTTTTGATCATTGATGACTTTTGGTTAATTAAAGGGTTTTAGGGTGTAGATTGAGTGGGTACTTCTTTATTGATTTTTGGTGTCTCTTAGTACAAATTTGCACTATATAGGAGCTGTTGTGTTTAGTAGCTATCTGTGAGGTGAGTCTTCTCACTATATTTGCCTCTGTGGTAGTATATACAAGCTGACCAGCTGGGTCTTATTTGTTGATTGTTGTTTTATGTGAACCGAGTTGCTAATAACTCCTGGACTATTGTGATTCCATAGGACTACTGATAGTCCCCAGGGTTGCTGATAACCCGTGAGGTGTGCTGTTAATCCATAGGGCGTGCTGTTAGCCCACTAAGACTGCTTATAGTCCACGGGGTTGCCGATAACCCATTGTTGTTTATATTGTTGTATTGAATGTGATATTCAGGACTGCTGATAGTCCTAGGGTTGCTGATAACCCTTAGTTGATTATTATGTTGTGTTGTATGTGATATTTTGGGAAACTCACTAAGCTTTGTGCTTATAGTTGTGGATTAAATATTTTTGCAGATACTTATCGGATTGCGAAGGTGGGATTGTATACACACATCAATAGTTTATGATTCGAGATTCCGCATTGTCTTCCTTATAACTCTAATTTCCTAATAACGGTTTATGAACAAATGGTTTGATCTGAATGTAACTTTATTAAAATGGGTGTTTATATTATTTTAAAAATGAAAAATTTAGTCTGGAATTTGGGACGTTACAAGTTGGTATCAAAGCCCTTGTTTGAGGGATATAGATGAACACTCGTGGGATTTCAAAGCCAAACTATGGATCTGAGAGTTTTACTAAGCCTTTTGGAAAAGATTCATTTCAAGATAAGAAAGGAGAATATGCGATGTGTACAGTCAGTCGGAGCTCAGAAAAGTGATCACACAAAATATCTATACTTTCTTTATATGTTGTGTTTGAGTTGTCATTATATATGTTATAGTATGATGTGCATGCCATAAGTTAGGCTAAGGATCTACTCAGGATTGCATACTAGAGTGCCTGCTTAGGAGAGATACTTTTTTTTGTGTGATATATGAGCTGTTAGAAATGCATGATAGTGTTTAGGCTAAGGATCTGCTCGAATACTGCTTGCTTTGTGCTATGTAAAAAATATATTGATTTTAGTTAACTATTAAGTGAATACGTTAAGTTGTATGCCATGAAGATTAAGTAGTTTTAGAATGTTTGATTTGTCCATATTGCGTAGCTCTTGTTTGAGTCCAACTGTTGTAATACATGATCTTGCAGTCGAAGGACTATTTAATCTTTGTTGCATGTAATTGTATTCATAAGATAGTTATTTGATGTTGGTATAAGTTTCTTCTGCACCTGATAGCAGGTTGGAGTGAGTATTCCTAGTGAGCTTGGAAGAGTTCTAGCGTGTGCTTGTGTGGACACTTGTGGATAAGGAAATCCAAGGTGGGAATCTAGGCAGTTTTTGGTTGCTTTTCTAAGCATATGGGTGTGCTGGTACACCTAGAAGTGGTGGAGTTCCTAGAAAAGTGTTAAAGTATTATAGTGTATCCATATGTGTGAGAAGAATCCTAGAGGGAGAGTCTAGGAAGAGCGGTGGTGTGTGTGCCTATTGGGGAACAGGTATCTGCACTTGATAGTGGTCATATGTGGTGACTTAGGAACTTTGAGACAATTCTTGGGATATGTACGGATAGGTGTGGAAGGTAGTATGGGCTCGTACTACTGAAACCACAGGATCCGTATGGAGATCAGAAAGGGTCGAAAAGGTTTCTAAGAAGCTAGTGGAGGGTAGATAGTGTGGTATAACACTAGCATTAATTGTAGTGATCTTCATCGATGTCATCCTGTCAGTTATGATTATTCAGGATGAGATTGGTAATTGAGTGGGCCTTAGTGTCCGTGGTAGTTTGGGTATGAATGGTGCAGATCTATGTGAGTTAGCTGATTTAAAGGTCTCGAGGGCCTTGCTTGAAGTATTTACAGTCTGATTCGTGGGTATCAAGAAGGAAGCCACTGTGATGATCGAATCAAGGTATACATCCTAAGGCTGAGTGATCATCTTATGGCTAGGTATGTCATTTTCTACATCGGGGTTGTGTTTTTCCTGTCTCCCGTGCTCGAGGGAGGAGAGAGCATATCTGTGTCAGTACATATTTAAGCAAGGAAATGGTGTTCTCCTCATCGGTTCTATTATAAGTAGGTGAAGTTTGGTGCGCAGTAAACCGTCTCTGTTTCGAAGCAGGGGAATGTTAGAGGCTCGAATGTTCTTATGGTTCGATAGCCAAGGTGAAGGCCATGTCGCAAGTAGAATACGTAATGTAGATTCGAGAAGATCAAGTGTAGCCGAGGAGTCATCGAGTTGTTTATGTGTTAGGTAAGAGAGTTCTATAGATATTTTGAGTTTATTGGAGCTATTTTTTGAGCTTCCGTAAGGGATTATTGAAGCTTCAAGAAGAGGATGAGGTTGTGGATTAGTTATCCAAATGCAAGGTTTCTATGCGTAAGTTTAGTTTGTAAGTGCCTCATCAATATAATGATATTTTGATCAAATTTTCTAAGTCCGAGTTGGCGATGATGGGGAAGGTCTCTAAGGTCTCAATCTGAGATTCAGACTTTGCTTATGATTATTCGAAGGATCATCTTGTGTTGTGTTGGGCATTATGAGAGTCAAGTTGAATATGTACCTAATTAAGTCGGTCTGAGGCTTTGGCATTGTAAATGTCAGTCGATGACGGTTTGAACCCTAAGTTGGGGAGAACAAGGTATCCTGCTTGGAGGATCATTAGTCAGTCCGACTTTTATGATTTCAGCACAATGAGTAAGAGGAATCTAGGATTCAGGTATGCTTGATTTTGGTTCAGGTTTATAACAGTATGGGGAAACGAAGTGGGCTACCATCAAGTGTTCGTGCTTAGAAAGTTTCTCATTGTGTTCCTCAAGGACCTGCCAAAGTCCTCCATGGACGTGGATAATTTAAAGTTTGGACAGATCGTGGGTGCAGAGCAAGTTTCCATTAGATGTATGCCATCAAGGATGCATGTGTTGTCCTAGCAGCAGGAAGCTGATGTGCAAGGAGCTTGTTGTGGTCTGAAGTTCCTTTCACAAGCGTCAAATATTTTGATAGACGGACGTTGAGTCGTTCGAGTTGTGCATCGGATATAGAGGACATGGTTAGCCCATGGTTAGCCCACGGTGATATTGGTTGTGATAGATATTAGTTAATCTGTTGATCGGCCTTAGAACTCAGTAAGAGTATTTTCTCGTGGGTTCGTTCAATATGTATGGGATTATTGGGTTAGTTTTCGATCCATTCCGATCGATTAGTCATTTATTTCTCATCAGCCTTTGGAAGCCGGTCTAGGGTTTCCGAGCAGTGCTAGTTGAAGGTGTAATTGATGCACCAAAACTTCATCATGTTTTGTAAGAAGTATATCTTGGACTCTGTGTAGGAGTGCTTTTGATTGATTAGTTGTGGAGTTGTTGCTTATAATGGTTTGGGTTGGCAGCTGTCCTTGGTTATTGAAGTTCGGATATCGGGGCAGCATTGTTCAGTTTTTTTTGAAGAATGATGGTGGCTACGCAAAAAAATGAAAAAATAGTTTGGGCTGGTCGCATCGGTTGGGTTGGTATTTGGATTGATTCGATCAGGCTTTTGGAAATATTTCTGGTTAATTGTGGAATCCTTTCTGAAATTAAAAGCTTTATTTGTCTTCTGCGCATTGGTAGGATCTGTTCAGCTTCATCACAGGTGTAAGATCTTGTTATGGTTGGTAAAAGAACACAATCGGCCTAAGGAGCGTTGCGTTTTCTCCTGAAGAGTATGAAATGGTGCGTTGGTAGCAGAGGATCGTGGAAGAGTGCGTGGCTCATAATGATATGGTTCCTGTATTTTGGCAAAGTGTTACGTGAGATGTTGATTGGGTTCCTACCGGTAAATGGGATTATGGCATTGTATCTTTAGGCCCGTTGGATGCTCGTCGGTAGTCTTCATGTTTGTGGTTAATTGATAACAAGATTGGCGAGGAGTCGAGAGGCTATCATCCTAATGGTTAGATGGCATCGCGACATGTCGGTAGCCATCATAGATTTCACTTTTGTAAGTGGGGCGGCAAGTTGTGTAGTGTATACTTATGTGCTGGATTGTTAATCATGTGGCACAGATGGGGTTTTTAGAAGTATAGTGTTGTCAATGGGGGTTCAGTGACCGGCAGGTTGGGTCGGGCAGTTGTTGGGTGTTGACTTGCTAGAAAAGTGATAGTGGTATATTAGGAATTCATTATTGGGATTCTTCTTAGTGGATTCGTTTTCATTACATGATAAGGTTTCGTGTGAGTTCTCTCACTATATTACCTATGTCATAGTGGCGTGCATGCCAGACTAGCTGATTCTTAGTAGTTTATGGTTGTTATGAGTATTTTCAGAGTTGCTAATAACTCCATGACTGTTGATAATCCTCAGGACTGCTGATAGTCCCAAGGTTGATGAGCCATATATGTTTAGCTTGACATAAGGGTAGTGGTATGCTGGTTAGAGTACCAGTAGGCCGGTGATGCGAGTGGTTATAAGTCTCTTGGGCGTCTTAGAAGATGATTGTGCACCCAAGCTATTTTGGGAACTTGAGTGTTACATGAGTTTTAGTTTTGACCATGATTACGCTCATGGGAGCAGTTGGTTAGTCACAACTTGTCAGGAAGTCGGGTGTGTATTTGAGGACCTTAGTCATGATATCTGAATTTGGGATGGGTTGATTAAAATCGTTGTTGTTTTGTTTATTTATTTCTATGTCTAGATGCTGGGCTTTTGAACCAAGGTGAAGTGTAGGCTACTTTAGCCTTTGCTTGTTTATATTTTGCTCTTGAGTATGTATGCGAGGTTTTTGGCATCGATGGTTGATTGTGGATTCTCTACCCAGTTATTAGTGAGATGTCGTGAGGCCGGGGAAAACTTTGGATACACTGATTTTCTGAACATTTTGTCTGCATAGTTGATGTTTGAGGTGGCCTTATTTGCATGGAAATCATATATCATCTAGAAGTCTTCAAATTATGATTAAGAGAATGTCTCTTTAGGGTAATGTTTCAGTGTTGCATTGGTCGAGACGTCAACTTTTTAGAAGTTCCACTAGGGAATGGCTTATTCACTTGGTTCTGAAATCCTGGTAATGATTGTTGCATATTCTAGTACGATGGATTATGTAGGCTTGTGCAGAAGGGAATGGGCATGGAAAAAAACCCACAAAGAATTTGGGGATGTTTTTAGAAAAAAAAATTGTAAGGGCAGATTTCGAGGGAGAAATCTAATTTACGTAGGGGAGAGTTGTATCATCTATTTTCTGGGTTTTTGATCATGAGGTAATCATTTCATACTGTGAGATTTTACAGGGGCCACGACATGGCATTAGGTGTGCCACGACGTGGAATTCGTTGATGAGTAATGCATATATACGCAACACCACAATGTGACATATAACTGGCCACGATGTGGTGGCTGTTTTGGGCCAAAACCATAATTTCGCGATTGGTTTCCTATTTAAGGGCAATAACTCCAAGGGTTTTCACATTTTGGCAGCCTCCACCCTTTAAGATTTTATCCTATCCAAATCATAGCCTCCATTTGTGTTCTAGGTGTGTGTGAAGCCACTTTTGTGAAAAATGAAGGATAACGGAGTGCATTTTGTTGCTTATGTGCTTGGTTCCAGCTTAGATCTTGTATCTTCATCACATTACTGGTCTTTTGGAGGTATAAAGTCCTCACCTTGCTCATTATATCTCTATATATAGTGCTAGATCATTTTATGAGCTTTTTGGTCCATACCTTCTTGTTCTTGGAGTTTGAGTGAACTCCATAACCATTAAGTGCATTATTTGGTTTCTGGACCATGGTGGTGATTAGAAAGAGGGATTGTATGACTTAGTTGGGTGTCTTTGCTATTGGTGCAAGCATTAAGAACTTAATAGTTGAGTTCTTGTCTTATTGAGGTGTCTTAATGAATAAAGTGGGAAACTTTATCCATCTAGACCTTGGGAAGGTTTAGATCAGATAATTAGGGTTTATAGGGTTAAGGGTTAAGAGCTTAATCCATTAGGTTGTGAGAACTAGTTGCCACGACATGAAGACTGGTGTCACCACGATTGTTTTGTCGTATAGTTGCCTTGATGTGGCCTATGGGTGGCCAAGACGTGGAGGTTAGTTGGGATTGACTTCGACCGTTGACTTTTGACCATGGATGACTTTTGCTCAATTTAAGGATTTTAGGGTGTAGACTGAGAGAGTACTTCTTTATTGATGTTAGGTGTCTCGTTGTACCGGTCTGCACTATATGGGAGCCGTTGTTTAGCTGCTATCTGCAAGGTGAGTCTTCTCACTATACTTTCCTGTATGGTGGTATATTCATGCTTATAACTCTTGGATTGCTACGAGTCCATGGGACGGTTGATAGTCCCTAGGGTTGCTGATAACCCATGAGGTGTGCTATTAATCCACATGGCATGCTGTTAGCCCACTAGCTGCTGATAGTCCTAGGGATAGTATTTTATATTATTGTGATGTATGGGATATTCAGGACTACTGATAGTCCCTAGGTTGCTGATAACCCTTAGTTGGTTATTATGTTGTGCTCTATATGATATTTTGGGGAACTCACTAAGCTTTGTGATTACAATTATGAATTAAACATTTTTTTGCAGGTAGTTATTGGATTGCGAAGGCGGGACTGTACACACACATCAATAGTTTTATTATTCGAGATTTCACATTGTCTTCCTTATAACTCTGATTTTCGAGTAACGGTTTATGAACAAATAGTTTGATCTGAATGTAACTTTATTAAAATGGGTATTTATATTATTTTAAAAATGAAAAATTAAGTCTGAAATTTGAGACGTTACACTTAAGGATTTTGATAAGAAGGTTTTGGGAAAAACCTTAAGCCGTAACATTGGTGAGAAGGAACCACGACGTAGGATCAGTCATTAAGTAGGCGGTCAGGTGGACCGCGACACCATGAAGGTTGGGTTCAAAACCCTTGATCTCGGGCCTTGGGCCTTATATAATGGTGCTAACTTTAAGGTTTCCCACTTCTGTTCATCCCCCACCTTCAGAAGAGAAAACCCTATCCATTGATGTGTTCTTGGAGCCTTGTGTGAGCCTTGAAAGAGTTTTTGGTGAAGAAAGAAACATTCGGTGCATTGCGGAGTCGACTTCAGAGAAAATCCAACCTTGTACTTTGTCTCTGGACAGTTGTAAGCTTTAAAGTCTCTTCCTTTATGTGTCTTATCATTAGATCTAGACTTTTGGTTGTATTTTAGTCCATTTTCTTGATATTCTTTAGATTTAGAGAACTCCAGAACCATAGTGTTCATTTAGTTGACTTCTGGACTTGCATAAGACCTCTGAGTGTATAAAGAGAGATTCTTGATTTCCATGCAATGGATTCAAGACTTTTTAGGCTTATTTTGAGTTTGGGTTTGGGTTGGTGGAATGTTGAGCCCTTAAATTGGATAAAGTTAGAAACTTTATCTAGTATAAACCTAGGAGAATCAAATATGATGATTTGGAGATTGGTCTCAATGGATTAATACCTTGATTAAACGTTAGCTAACCAGAGGGAACCACGATGGCGGTTGTTAGGGGCCATGACACTATTCGCGTCTGTTTTGGCATTTCGTGGCTGCAACATGATCAAGGAGGTGGTTGCGACGCGGGGGTTGTTGACCGTTGACTTTTGACCAGTTTGACTTTTGGTTAAATGGGAGGTTTTGAGTTGTAGACCGATGTTTAACCTTTGTTTTGTTTAGGCGGCTCGAGTAGTTAGGATTCAGCTCTTTGATTCAGGTAAGTCTTATCACTATACTATGTATGACACTAGGTGTCATGGAATGCTAGATTGTCTTTGTGACTTTTGCATGATAGAGTATGTTGATACCATATCATTTGTATGAAAGACTATGATGGTACCATAACACTTGTATAAAAGACTATGGTGATACTATAATAGGGAAAAGTGAAGTGGTACTGTAGCAACAAAAGTGAGTATAAGACTATAATTGAGTTATACATTCACCTGGGTATGTTGTATTTTTGGGAACCTACTAACCTTTGTGCTTACAGAGTTAAGTTTAAATGTTTCAAGTGGTTCTGATAGCAAGGGAAGGGCATGACTTGATTGCATTGCATCCATGGGTATATTTTGGAACCTTCTGCATGTTTTATTTCACTATATTTTATTATTTTGATTTTGATTATGGTTTGCCAACCCGAACAAATGGTTATTTATCTATCTTTGGGAATAGAATTGGAATAATTGTTTTTAATTAAAAATGAAAATTTTGGTTTAAAATTTAGGACATTATAAAATTGTCATTTTTGACATATAATAGCAACACACTTGGGAATGGAATTGAAATGATTGTTTTTAATTAAAAAAGGAAAATTGGGTTTGAAATTTGCGACTTTAAAAAATTATCATTTTTGACATATAATAGCAACACACTTTAGATTTATCCATAAAACATTGTAATTTACTTTTAGCAACATGATTTTTTCTCCACGATGGCAACAATACTTTAATTCTTATTTATTACCAAGGACAACATACTTTTATTTTTTCATAATAAATTATATTCTATTATGGCAATATATTTTTATTTTTTTATTATCGATCATATGAATATGTCCGCTGTTGCGATGACCGCTCGTTGTTAGCAAAGGTATATGGGTTCCCAAAGGATGATGTATCTGTCGCAACAAAATGAATATTTCGACACACTATCATGTATATACGACTGGCTCTCACTCCTGGTGATCGAACCCGGAACTCAACATCACCTTCGAATGCTGATTTTGGTCCATTACATACTTTTGAAGCATGTCCGTGACGTATACCTCCGACAATTTATCAAAACAATACAATTGTTATTATCGTACTAAACTAGAGACAATGATCATCTAAAATTGATAGAGACAACTTTTATATATGTATATATATATATATATATATATATATATATATTTGAAACTTAAAAAAAAATTAGCCTTTATAGTAAGGTGGATACAAAATATAAGTTAGAAAATTATCGGTAATAACATAACCTAACAAATTTACCTAAAATGTGTATTAACCAAAACAAAGGAACCTAAAAATTACCAAATCAAAATTTTAACTAATCCAAGTGTAACGTCCCAAAATTATCGAGTAAAAATTTCATTTTTAAAAACAAGAAACATCATTGTAGGGTTTCAAAGTACTCCATGGATGATGGCAATGAGCCCCCTTGATGAAGTGTAGGTTAAAAGCCCAAGACTTGTCTTTTCCCTATAAATAGTCATGTATTATTCATAATTAGGGTTAACAGTGAGGCAACATGTAGCCGCCACGTTGTGAGGTTTCTTATGTAGTGTTAGATTATTTAGTCTATGCTGAAAGTGTAATTTATTCATCATGTTATCAATGAATCGAGTGATCATTCGACATTTCTTCTTTATTTGTGTTTGTTCTTATTTTCCGCATCTTGTTCATCAAATCACAATTAGGGTTTCAATCCCAACAAGTGGTATCAGAGCGGGTCTTTGAATATCTATTGATTTTTGAAGTATCGGTTCTTGATTTGGTGATTTTCTGCACATATATTGAAGATTATTGGTGTTTTGGCAGTATGGAATCAAGATTTCTCTTCAATCAACTGTTCGTGGAGACTTGTGTTTACTGTTACTGTTCATCTGGTATTTTTTAATTTGATTCGCATTCTGTTAGTATTTTTTTATTAGATCCGATCATTTATTCAATCCAAAATCAATTGATTAATCGTTTTCATTGAGTGGTCCTATACTATTCATGATCCATTTACTTTGGCCCAAAATTGCGTCCACTGTTCTCACGTTTTTGAGTCTGCCCATATTGATTTCTGTTCATCGATTTGGCATTCCTTGAAATCGTTTATTGCAATTCATCTCATCTGTAAATCTGTAAAATCGTTAGTTCTTCTATTCTTGAATCGATTTTCTTTTAACAATGCTGTAATCATAATTGATTTTGATCTTATTACTTGATTTGGTGATTCATACAAAATCAACCCGCTCATTCATCGTGTCAGTTTTGTTTCTTGATTATATCGATTCTGTGAAGTTAAAATTGGAGACTAAATGATTTAAATATGTTGCGAATCAAGATTATAGATTTTGCAGTGTAATGTTAAGAGCCAATGAAATCGGGATTGGATTTATCGGATTAAGCAGATGTTCTTGTGAGTCAATCTAAAAAGTCAAAATTGAGGCGAATGTACTTTCTGTGTTCCTAATCGAAATTGTAATCAGAAGTGTAACGTGAACAAATGAAATCGGGGTGGGTGTGTGCTCATTTGCAATCCCTAGTCAACAGAAAGGTCAAAATTGGAATTATTGATGTGTGAACGATGTAATCGAATATGAAGTACAGGAACGCATCGTTCATCTGCCATCGGAATCAGATTTCATGGTCAAAATTATGAGCTTACTTGCGAACGTTTGTTGTCTGCTACTCACAGCGAACCTATGTTCGGATTCGTCTCAACAACCTGTGAATGAATCGGGACTAAATCGAAAAAAAAGTACAGTCAAACGAAAGTCAAAATTAAGCTATTTGCGAACGAACGAATGGTTTGAATTGACTGTGAATTGGGTTGAACTTTCTTTGAATCTCACTGTGTCTTCCACCGAAAGCGAACCTATGATTGGTTCGTTTGTTAGCCTTGGAACGAAAGGGCTTGAAGCGAATGTAGAGTGAGAACAATAAGCGAAAATGTGAATGGTTTCGCCTTGGGGGTAATGCTGATGAATTAGGACCGAACCTGGAACAACGACCTTAGTTTCGCTTGTTAATGGTTGGAGCGAACGAAGGAAGGACTGAAAGCGAAAGGGTGATTCGCTTGATGGAGCTTGAAACGGAAATGGAAACGAAAGGAAATGAACCTTCGGTTGGGTTCGCTTTAGGTGTATAATTGCATGAGCTTGGTATAAACCTTCGCTTTGATATCAATGTTCGTGTTCGCCTGTAACCATTCATTTATAACCATCGTTCCAGTTGTGTTCTTTTATTCAGACGTCTTGGGGAAGAAGATAAACATGTTACATTTATGGTCCCTGAAACTTCGGCGAATTGACTCCTTTGGTCCCTATACTTTTCATGCTTTGGCAGTTTTGGACCAATTCCAGATTTTGTTACAACTAAAGGGGTTTATTGGTGCATGATTACAATTCCATCCCCTGAGTTTCTGGAAAGTGACAATTTCAGCCCATTTTTCGAAAAGTTTCCAATTTTAAGGGCTGGTGAACAGTTTTGAATTCTTTAACGCACATATTTTTTCGTGAACAGAAAATTAAAGATTCCGTCAAGTCTTGGCGGTTCGGAAAGTCGTTTTTCGTGATAAAGTCAATTTTCACGACTTTTTTGAATTTTATACTTCATTGTGTATATCATTTTGTCGCGGGGGAGTACAATAAATTTTTATCCATTTAAGATCATTCTCATGACCATTTGAAGGCTTTATAATCATGTTTTTTATTATAAATCGGGGGAGAATTTGGTATGGCCATTCGAAATTGGATTGTGACTTTTCAAATTTGAAGATTTTTGATGAAACTTGTAGTAGTAATATGAAGGTAGCTTTTACAGAAGAAGTTCTTCATCGAGCTCATCTAAAGCTTTTACAGAGAAGTTGCTTTTACAGAAGTAATTCTTCATCGAGCTCGTCTAAAGCCTTTATATATCTGACTTCTAGTATTTTCTCGATCAAGTGGCGTTACGAATCTTAAAATTTGGGTTGTTACATGATATTTTTTGGTGGCTTATATCATTAGCTTATTGGAAGATCATTGTGACTTGGAGGGGGAGTTCTTCAAAGACAAGAAGTGATTTGGTTTCTTTGTTCTGAAATGGGTTTTTATGGCGGGTTTGGCTTTATTGAAGATTCTTTGGGATTACATCAGAAAATGAAGTTTAAAGACATTACTTCAGTGCTTAGTTCTTATATCCTAGAACCCGTTTTTGAAGACTATTGAAGAATCAAGATTCATGGATTGCTTCATATATTCCTCGTCGCGAGATCATTTCTTATTTGCTAGATGCTTGTTTGGAAGTTGAAGCATTGTCATCCATTCCATACTTTGAGGGGGAGATTGTAGGGTTTCAAAGTACTCCATGGATGATGGCAATGGGCCCCCTTGATGAAGTGTAGGTTAAAAGCCCAAGACTTGTCTTTTCCCTATAAATAGTCATGTATTATTCATAATTAGGGTTAAGAGTGAGGCAAAATGTAGCCGCCACGTTGTGAGGTTTCTTATGTAGTGTTAGATTCTTTAGTCTATGCTGAAAGTGTAATTTATTCTTCATGTTATCAATAAATCGAGTGTCATTCGAAATTTCTTCTTTATTTGTGTTTGTTCTTATTTTCCGCATCTTGTTCATCAAATCACAATTAGGGTTTCAATCCCAACAAGTGGTATCAGAGCGGGTCTTTGAAGATCTATTGATTTTTGAAGTATCGGTTCTTGATTTGGTGATATTGATAGGGTTAGTGTTGGAATCGTCGTGTGACATGATGATATTACGAAAAACCTTTTTAAGATCAGACTTGTAAACAAAGTCAGGGTAAGATCGAAATCCAAGAACAACATCAACAACAAGATGACGGCTTCTAATAGAGATCAATATTAGCGGAAAATCCTAAAACCTTCTTCAACAGAAGAGATGCGTATAGATTACACAATTTCCTGCTCTGATACCAATTGATGAGTTAAAAACTTTTAGATCAATAGATCTTTAACAGGTAAATAAGCAAGAACAATAAATACTGGAACACACAATGAATCAATTCGTATGTCGAATGATTAGAATGTAGTCATACCTCAGCATAGCTCGATTAAGAACTTCCACTGTAGAGGTGCGCTAGGGTTTGCAATACACTTGACAAAAATAATAATGAAAGCGTTAATTACAAAGGATGCATGCATGCACCTTATATACTAAACCCTAGAAAGACAATCACAGTTGGACAGGCCCAAACCAAGAGTACATAATGGACCTAACTACTAAGGCCCAATGGCGCAACACTTTAAACCCAACAATCATTCATTCACTTAAAAACCCATCAAAACATGATAATGTATAAAATAGTTATCATAGTAAAAATCATGTCATAAAATGCAGGATGTTGGTGGATGCGGTGCGATCATGCTGATCCCTTCCTTTTCGAACCGGAAGTACCTGAAACCATAAACATAAAACTGTTGGATTAGGTGTCTAAGCTCATAACTATAATTGGTATGTACTTGAACCGATAATAGCATGGTCCATTTCAGGTTGTCTTCACCAGAACAATTTGATAGATGGATATTTGAGTAAGAGGTTATTTCTTATTTACTAATATATTATAAGTATAATATATTAATTGAGAAATCATATTATTTAATTAGTATTGTTCAAGAATTAATTTAGTGATCAAAAGAGACTAATTAAATTGATACATATGGATTGGGCTAATGATCCATGATTGATTTGTGATGTGCTAAGCTTATGGGTTAGTCCATGAAGTGTTAGTCCAAATCAAATGCATGGATCATCAGCTTAAGTGTTAGAATCAGGGTTACTCCTGACTCTTGGAATTCTACACTATATACTACTTGCATTCCAAGAAGAAGAATCCGCTAAACCTCTATCATATCCATCTAGTTGTTTATTGGTGTTTGTGACTTGTTTGAGGCACAACACTTGGGGTGCTAAGTTCTCTTAAGGCCAAAGTTCTACTAGCTACATCAAAAGGTAAAATTCTAACATGTTTTATGATTCATATATCAAGTTTTGTATGCTAGTTTAGGCTTCATGCTTTGGAAACCAATATTGCATGTATAATTAGAGAAAACCTAGATCCAAAGCATTAGGGTTGTATGTACACCATAGGAATGTTAGAGTACATTCAAACCCAACAGTGGTATCAGAGCCATGGGTTTCTTCTATTATATTGATGCAATTGTGTAATTTTCAAAGCTGAAAAAACTGCATTTTTGGATTCTGCCAGGGCCAACTCAACAAGTTCATCATGTAACTCGACGAGTTGGATCATATGATGATGAACTCGACGAGTCCATAATGGGACTTGATGAGTTGGATCATCAGATGGCAGAATTTTCAAGTTTTTGGCCTGTTTTGGATTGGGATCATTACCACAAACTGTTTTGGTTCATAAAATTCGATTTTACTGATATGGTAATGTTTATCCCCATCCAATAACATAATGATTGTCATTTTTTAAGATAATTACTTGATTTTGTGAAAAACTGATTATTTGTAAAATTTGAAATTATATGAACTAGGTCAAATTGGTAAATGATAAATTATATGATAATTGGGTTAGTTTAACAATTTGATCTAAATGTTTCTTGAAGAGTTTGATAAATTGTCCTCAAGTTATGAAATATGAAAAGTCATCATTCATGAAACATTAATTTTTAAGTTATATAATTCTAAAGGTCTTGAAGAGTTACATAACTTGTCCTCAAGTTATGGAACTTGGAAAGTCTCTTTTATGTAACATAAATTCTAAAACTCAGGAGGTTTTGAAAGGTTTCAAAAACTATCCTCAAGTTTTGGAATTTGAAAATTCTCATTTATGAAAATTTAATTCCAAACCCTAGAATTTTAAAAGTTTAAAATTCAACCCTATACTATTATAATATTAAAGTTTAATACTTATATATATATATATATATATATATATATATATATATATATATATATATATATATATATATATATATATATATATATATATATATATATATATAAGACAAGTCAGTCTTACCGTTAGTAGGCCTCATTCACGAAGCTAGTCTATAAGGGGTCTTTAAGGAAGCAGCCTATAATATGACCACCATTGGGTATCTACTCTTACCCACCACACTCTTGACTAGTGGAGGGTCGTTAGCCGAACGGGTAGGATAGGAGATTAATTCTCATTAAAAACTATAATGATATTATAAATTAACTAAACTTTTATAAATTCCCAATCTTACTTACTTTAGGAAAATGTGAAAATGGTGTTATTCCATGGAAATTGCACTTTGAACCTTCCTAAGTCGTTAGTGGAACGTGTGTGGTTAACCGGCACACTAATTTGGGACTAGCAAGGGTGGAAAAGGGTAGCTTGATGTTAATCATGGATCAATGGAGCGTGTGTGGTTAACCGACACATTGATCAAGTGATATGTAACATTAAGAGTACCAAGCACATTTGCATGGTTATTCACACCTTGTTTGTGATCCTCGGTATCCCAGTCACAAACTTGAAGGGCATAATCGAGATTTAAACATGCCATTGAAAAGTTCAATGAATCTCAAAAGAATCTAGGAATTTCAATTCATTTAAAACTTAATAATCAATTTCGTTTTTCATGGTGGAAATTGGTAAATCGTCATTTACCTACCTTCAAATATTTTACAATTGGATTACGACATCCCTCTTCAGAATTATAGAATATTGTGTTGGGTCGTAGCCTTAATATTTCATTTTAGGTGTTATATTAAGGATCATTATCTAATCTAAACTTTTTCTTTCTTTTCAGATGTCTACTTCAAACAATGCTTCAAACCCAATTCCTTCCGACTCTTTCTCCCATCATGAACCTATGTGGGAGAGTCATCTTTGATGGATCGAACTTCAGTGATTGGATTTGAAACATCCGCATGGCTATTCGCTTTGAGGACAAAGAATATGTCCTTGATAAAGAGCTAAAGGAGATTGATGAAAACATTGCTACTCCCGAACATATTGCTGAGTATAAGTCCCATGAGAGGGACGCGAGCAAGGTGTCATGTATTATGATTGCTACCATGACTGCTGAGCTTCAGAAGTCCTATGAGGACTTTTGGCCTTATGAAATGCACCAGGATTTGATGGAAAGGTACCATCAAAGTGCTCGGAAGGAAAGGTATGAAATCATTGCCTCCATGATTACTACCAAAATGAATGATGAAGAGTCTATCACGGCCCACTTGCAAAAGATGCAAAGGTTTGTGGACCGCTTGCTAAAGTTGAATGTCAATTTCGATGAAGAATTGGCAATTGACATTATCCTACACTCTTTTTACCTCCTTGTTATGATCATTTTCGTATGGCTTATCATATGAACAAGGAGGAGGTCACTCTAAGCAAGCTTCAGGGTCTTTTGAGAACTGCTGAAAGCAGTTTGAAAGGAAAATATGTTGTACCTACTCCTACTATTACTGCCCATGTCTTGGCAATTGGAAATGGTAAGGGAAAGAAGAGGAAAGCTTCCTCGAAGAGCCATAAGGGAAAGTCCCATGTTGGACCCTCTTCTAGTGGGTCCAAAGGTGGTTCTGCTACCCCCTCCTCAAATCCAAAGGAAGCAGAGTGCTTCCATTGTCATGAAAAAGAGCACTGGAAACTAAGCTGCCCCAAATACTTGTAGGACATAAAGGATGGGAAGATCAAGCCCTCCTTTGCAGGTATTTATACTATTCTATCTAATAACTCATCACATGCTAATTCTTGGGTCCTTGATACAGGATGTGGTTTTCACATTTGTTCTGATTTGCAGGGTCTAAAAAGAAGTAGGGATGTAGAGCACGGGAAGATGAACTTGATCATGGGGAATAGGAAAAAGTCAACTGTCACCAAGATTAGAGTTTATTCTTTATTGCTTAGTAGTGGGTTAAATTTATATTTGAATAATTGTTGCCACTCGTCAGATATGGCGAGAAATATTATTTCTTTTCATGGTTTGTATAAAAAAGGTTTTACCTTTTCGTTTAATAATGAGATTGGTTCAATAAATGCTTATTATAATGGAATTTTTTATTTTGAAGCATTGCCTTGTAATGGTATATATGAAAATGTGATGGTTGTAGATAACTAAGGAAATAATAAGTTGCATATCGATTCGTCCAATGGTTTGGACAAAGCATCCTTATGGCATTGTCGTCTTGGACATGTCAACAAGAAGCGTATAGCCCAACTCCAAAAGGATGGAGTTTTGGAGTCATTTGACTTAAAGTATAGATGGCACATGTGAATCTTGTTTGCTTGGAAAGATGACCAAGTCACCCTTCACTAGTTCTTGTGAAAGGGGTGAGGGTTTGTTAGATCTCATACACTCCGATGTGTGTGGACCCTTCAGATCTGCCATAAGGGATGCTAACCGCTTCTATGTGACTTTTACTGATGATTATAGTAGATATGGGTATATTTACTTAATCAAGGATAAGTCAAAAACCTTTGAAAGGTTCGAAGAGTTTAGGCAAGAAGTGGAGAATCAATTGGGCAGGAAGATAAAGATGCTCCGATCCGATCGAGGAGGAGAGTATCTTAGTATCGAGTTCCACGACTATCTTAAGGAATGTGGAATTGTTTCACAATTGATGCCACCTAGGACACCACAACTTAATGGTGTGGCTGAGAGGCACAATTGAACCTTGTTGGACATGGTTCGTTCTATGATGAGTCGAGCTTCGTTACCTATCTCATTCTGGGGGTATACCTTAGAGACTGCCGCCCATATCCTTAATCTAGTCCCAACTAAAAAGGTTGCCAAAACACCTCACAAAATGTGGACAGGGAAGGTTCCCTCGTTAACACATATCAAGGTTTGGGGTTGCGAAGCTTTCGTAAGACGAGGGACTCACGACAAGCTCGAACCACACTTTGAGCGATGTATTTTCATTAGCTACCCACCGAAATCTTTTGGATATCTCTTCTATAGACCAAGTGACAATGTTATCTTCGTTGCGAGGAGAGGGATTTTCCGCGGAAGAGAACTCATATGCCAAGTGGACAGTAGGAGGCAAATTGACCTTGAAGAGCTTCAAGAGTTAAGTGATGAACGAACCTCAAACACTAGCGCTCAACCTGAGGAGGAAACTCCAGTTGAACCAATTGACGAGTCCTTACCTCTGAGACGTTCCAGTAGAGTTATAATGGCACCTGAGTTTTATGGTTTCCATATTAGTACTGAAGGTGATACATTTATCAGTGATAGTACACTGGTAAATTTGGATGAACCTAACAACTACAAGGAAGCCATGACAGGCCCCGAGTCTGCAAAATGGAAAGAGGCACTGGACAGTGAGATTCATTCTATGTATGACAATCAAGTTTGGAACTTGGTTGACAATGTACCAGGTCGTAAGACGGTCGAGTGCAAATGGATATTCAAGATGAAGGCCGACATGGATGGGAAAGTACACACTTATAAAGTGCGATTGGTTGCGAAGGGATTTACTCAAACTCCTGGAGTTGAATATGATGAGACCTTCTCTCCAGTGACTAAGATTAAATCTATAAGGGTTATGCTAGCCATAGCTACATTTCATGATTATGAAATATGGAAAATAGATGTCAAAACCGCTTTCCTTAATGGGAAGTTGGCTGAAGATGTTTACATGAATCAACCAGATGGTTTTGTCAATGCAAAGTATCCGAATAGAGTGTGTAAGCTTGAGAAATCCATTTATGGATTAAATCAAGCATCTCGCAGGTGGAATCTTTGTTTCGATGAGAAAGTCAAAGAGTTTGGTTTTTAGAGAAGCGAGGATGAGTACTGTGTATATGTCAAAGCTAGTGAGAGTATAGTTAGCTTTCTGGTATTGTATGTGGATGACATACTGCTCATAGGAAACGACATCCCAACCTTGTAGGAGGTTAAGTCCTGGCTTGGGAAGTGTTTCGCTATGAAGGACCTTGGGGAAGCTTCTTATATTCTAGGGATAAGGATATAGAGAAATAAGAGTAAAAGGCTAATAGGACTTAGTAAAAGTACCTACTTGGACAAGGTGTTGAAACGTTTCATGATGGAGAATTCCAAGAAAGGAGAAAAACCTATCCAGAGCAATACCAAACTGAGTAAGACTCAGAGTCCGATTACTGATGATGAGATAGCAGAAATGAGTCGAATACTATATGCTTCTGCAGTTGGCTCGATCATGTATGCTATGACATGTACTCGCCCTGATGTAGCCTTTGCTTTGACCATAGTTATCAGATATCAAGGGAATCCTGGTAAAGCTCACTGTACTGCGGTAAAGAACATTCTTAAGTACCTACGGAGGACTAAGGACTGGTTCCTTACCCTGGGTGGGAGTGATGACTTGAGAGTGACAGGGTATAGTGACGCCAGCTTTCAGACCGACAAAGATAATTTCCGCTCTCAGTCGGGCTGAGTATTTACCTTAAATGGAGGAGCACTAACTTGGAAAAGTTCCAAACAGGAAACTGTAGCTGATTCAATGTGCGAATCAGAGTACATAGCGGCAAGTGAAGCGTCGAAGAAGGCGATATGGCTAAAGAACTTCATCGAAGACCTTAGAGTTGTACCAGCTATAAAGGAGCCTATGGAGATTTTTTGTGACAACGAGGGTGCGGTTGCCTTAGCCAAGGAACCAAGGGATATAGGCAGATCCAAGAACATTGACATAAAATATCACTTCATAAGAAATCGAATAGAAGAAGGATTCCTCATAATGAAGGGGGTATCTTTAGAGGAGAACCCAGCAGATCCCCTTACGAAGGGACTGAGTAGGGTTAAGCACTTGCAACACACTAGGAGTATCGGGCTGAAGGACGATATTAGTTTTAATGATTAGATAGATATTTAGAAACTTGTAATAGTTTAAAGGTAATTGACATTTGATGATTGAATAAAAGGAGTTTTATTTATAAGTAAAGTTACTATCTTGTGTCTATTGTTTACTATTTTTTCATTTTTCATGTTTTGACTTCCAGAATAATAAGATTATTCAAACCATCCACAGTCGATCATACTTTAGAAGTAGGTTATGAAAGTAGACTGTCATGAATGGGTTTTTGTAAGATTGTCTAAGGTGTTAGACATAGCAAAGTTTGCTACAAACATTCATGAGTGCTCTTGAAATAAGATTTTAGTATTAGACTAAACCCACACTTACATGAATCACTTCCTGGAATCTATCAAAAGTGATTGTGAGATGATAATATCATATAGTCTTCAAACCAAGATATATGAGTTGTTGATTATGAGTTGGTTGTACATTGACAGTGCGAAAACGCATCAGTAACTTGATGTTATAAAACGTGCTGTTGTGTATGATTTAACGAGTAGTTAGTACAAGCATATAAGTCGAAGTTTATCTGTTACTTTTATCTTAAGAGGATTAAAAGCGATATCTTGGGCCCCTCGATGATTTTGTTTTGACTTATGTTTCGGGCCCGGTCAGGACTCAATTGATGTGTTCGATTAAGTTCTATGTCAAACAAATCAGAAATCGGGAAACAAACTGTTGGACAAAGAGTATGACTTTATTCCATGTCTTTGTCCACACGATATCTTGAAGAACAGAGGATTATACGATCACTTATCTAATGGACGTGTCAGAGTACGGCAACGGATTTTTGAGAGCTTTGATTGCTAATAGGATTTTAAGTTGCATTGGCAATTATAGTTATTAAACCTATCCAAGTGGGGGAGTGTTGGATTAGGTGTCTAATCCCATAACTATAATTGGTATGTACCTGACCCGATAGTAGCATGATCCATTTCGGGTTGCCTTCACCAGAACAATTTGATAGATGGATATTTGAGTAAGAGGTTATTTATGATTTACTAATATATTATAAGTATAATATATTAATTGAGAAATCATATTATTTAATTAGTATTGTTCAAGAATTAATTTAGAGTTAATTTAATGATCAAAAGAGACTAATTAAATCGATACATATGGATTGGGCTAATGATCCATGATTGACTTGTGATGGGCTAAGCTTATAGGTTAGTCCATGAAGTGTTAGTCTAAATCAAATGCATGGATCATAAGCTTAAGTGTTAGAATTAGGGTTACTCATGACTCTTGGAATTCTACACTATATATATATATATATATATATATATATATATATATATATATATATATATATATATATAACTCTAAGCCTAAAATCGGGTACTACTTGCATTCCAAGAAGAAGAATCCGATTTTGAGTCTCCTAAACCTCTCTCATATCCATCTGGTTGTTTATTGGTGTTTGTGACTTGTTTGAGGCACAACACTTGGGGTGCTAAGTGTTGGGTTTTCAACACTATAACACTCCTATGGTGTACATGCAACCCTAAATGCTTTGGATCTATGTTTTCTCTAATTATATGTGCATTTTGTTTTTCCAAAGCATTCTCCTTAACTAGCATGCAATTGATGCTATATAATATGAAACATAGTTTGGATGCTTACCTATTGAGTAGAGTAGAGTTCTTGACCTTTGAACGCTTGAGCTCTTCAAGTGTGATGCCTCTATTGGTTCACAAACACCAAAATGAAAGAGGAGGTTTTAGGAGAATAAGATGCTTGACTCCAAAGAGGGTGTAGCCAATTTTGGCTTATGGGGTCACTATTTATAATGTGGCAAACACTAGGGTTACACTTGGTAAACCCTAATGCTCCATGACTTTTCACATTCTTATGCTCCATGGGTTAACCTCCATGGACTATCCATGGATTATCTTATTGGTTTAGCCCAACCATATAGTCATGGATCATTAGCCCACATTACAAGAATCATTAATTTACATAATCAATCCCCATAGATTTAATTAGTCTCTTTTGATCACAAAATTAATTCTAAATTAATTCTTGATCAATAATAATTAAATAATATTAATATATTATACTTGTAATATATTAATAACCTTATCCTCAAAAATCCTTCCTATCAAATTGCACTGGTGAAGGCAACCCAAAAAAGGGACCATGCTATAATCGGGTCAAGTACATACCAGTAATAGTTATGGGCTTAGACACCAAATCCAACAGTCTCCCACTTGGATAAGTCTAATAACTATTACTGCTAATGCACTTCAGGATCTGACTTAGAAATCGTAGGCTTTCAAAAGCCTTTGTCAACTCTGACTCAGTCAGTGATGTATCCTTTAGATAAGTGATCATATACTCCTCTGTTCTCAAGATATCAGCTAGACAAATACATGGAACAATGTCATACTCATTGTCCAGCAGCTTGTTTCCCGATTTTTGATTCGTCTGACATAGAACATAACTGAACACATCAATTTATTTCTGACCGGGCCCAACACATAAGTCAAAACATAATCATCGAGGGGCCCAAGATATCGCTTTTAATCCTCTTAGGATAAAAGGAACAGATAAACTTCGACATTATATGCTTGTACTAACTACTCATTAGATCATACACAACGACACGTTTCATAACATCAAGTTACTGATGCGTTTTCGTGCCATCAATGCATGACTAACTCATAGTCAACAACTCATATATCTAGGTTTGAAGACATATATATATATATATATATATATATATATATATATATATATATATATATATATATATATATATATATATATATATATATATGATATTATCGTCTCACGATCACTCGTGATAAATTCCATGAAGTGATTCAAGTGAGCGCGGGTTGATCCAATACTCAAATCTTATTTCAAAAGCACTCATGAATGGTGTAGCAAACCTGTTGCTATGCCTAACTCCTTAGACTATCCTACAAGCCAACTCATGTCAGTCTTCTTTCATACCTACATCCAAACTATGATCGACTGTGGATAGTTTGAATAATTCTTATTATTCTGGAAGTTAAAACATGCAAAGTGAAACAATAGTAAATAATTGGCACAAGACAATAACTTTACTTATAAATAAAACTCGTTTTATTTAATCATCAAATGTCAATTACAATTTAGCTATTACAAGTTTCTATTTATCTAACCACTAAAACTAATATCGTTCGTTAGCCCAATGCCCCTTGCATGCTGCAAGTGCTTAACCCAAGCCAGTCCCTTTGTAAGAGGATCTGCTGGGTTGTCCTCTGACGATATCCCCTTTACCACGAGGTGCCCTTCTTCTACTTGATGTCTTATGAAGTGGTACTTTCTGTCGATATGGATGGATCTACCATGATCTCTCGGTTCCTTGGTTAAGGCAACCACACCTTCATTATCGCAAAAAATATCCATAGGCTCCCTTATGGATGGAACGACTCTAAGGTCTCCTATGAAGTTTTTCAACCATATTGCCTCCTTCGATGCTTCACTTGCTGCTATGTACTCTGATTCACATGTTGAGTCAACTACAGTCTCCTGCTTGGAACTTTTCCATGTCACTGCTCCTCCATTCAGGGTAAACACCTAGCCCGACTGAGAGCGGAAATTATCTCTGTCGGTCTGAAAGCTGGTGTCGCTATACCCTGTCACTCTCAATTCATCACTCCCACTGAGGGTGAGGATCCAGTCCTTAGTCCTTCACAGGTACTTGAGAATATTCTTAACCGCAATCCAATGAGCTTTACCAGGATTCCCTTGATATCTACTGACCAGGCTCAAAGCGAAGGCCACATCAGGACGAGTACAAGTCATAGCATACATGATCGAGCCAACTGCAGAAGCATATGGTATTCGACTCATTTCTGCTATCTCAGCCTCTATACTCGGACTCTGAGTCTTACTCAGTTTGGTATTGCTTAGGATAGGCATGTTACCTTTCTTGGAGTTCTCCATGCTAAAACGTGTCAACACCTTGTCCAAGTATGTACTTTGACTAAGTCCTATTAGTCTTTTAATCCTGTCTCTCAATATCCTTATCCCTAGAATATAAGCAGCTTCTCCGAGGTCCTTCATAGCGAAACACTTCCCAAGCCAGGACTTAACCTCCTGCAGGGTTGGGATGTCGTTTCCTATGAGTAGTATGTCATCTACTTACAATACCAGAAAGCTAACTATACTCCCACTAGCTTTGACATATACATATGACTCATCCTCGCTTCTCGAAAATCCAAACTCTTTGACACTTTCATCAAAACAAAGATTCCATCTACGAGATGCGTGTTTCAATCCATAAATGGACGTCTCAAGCTTACACACTATATTGGGGTACTCTGCATTGACAAAACCTTCTAGATGACTCATGTAAACATCTTCAGCCAACTTTCCATTAAGGAAAGCGATTTTGATATCCATTTGCCATATTTCATAATCATGAAATACAGCTATGGCCAACACAACCCTTATAGATTTAATCTTCACCACTGGTGAGAAGGTTTCATCATAGTCAACTCCCGGAGTTTGAGTAAAGCCCTTCGCAACCAGTCGCGCCTTATATGTGTGTACTTTCCCATCCATGTCGGTCTTCTTCTTGAAGATCCATTTGCACCCGACTGTCTTTCGACCCAGTACATTGTCAACCAAGTTCCAAACTTGATTGTCATACATGGACTGAATCTCGTTGTCTATAGCCTCTTTCCGTTTAGCAGACTCGGGGCCTGTCATGGTTTCCTTGTAGTTGTTAGGTTCATCCAAATTTACCAGTGTGCTATCACTGATAAACGTATCATCTTCAGTAGTAATATGGAAACCATAAAACTCGGGTGTGCTCTTAACTCTACTGGAACGCCTCAGAGGTAAGGACTCATCAATTGGATCAACTGGAGTTTCCTCCTCAGGTTGATTGCTAGTGTTTGAGGTTCCTTCACCGATTGACTCTTGAAGCTCTTCAAGGTCAATTTTCCTCCCACTGTTTCCTTGGCTTATGAGTTCTCTTTCGAAAAAGACTCCTTTCCTCGCAACGAAGAAAACATTGTCACTCGGTCTTTAGAAGATATATCCAAAGGTTTTCTGTGGGTAGCCGATGAAAATACATCTCTCACTCCGAGGTTCGAGCTTGTCGTGAGTTTCTTTTCTCAAAAAAGCGTTGAAACCCCAAACTTTGATGTGGTCTAAAGTGGGAACTTTCCCTGTCCACATCTCGTGAGGTGTTTTGGAAACCTTTTTAGTAGGGACTAGATTAAGGATATGGGCGGCAGTCTCTAAGGCATACCCCCAGAATGAGATAGGTAACGAAGCTCGACTCATCATGGAACGAACCATGTCTAGCAAGGTTCTATTGCGCCTCTCAGCCACACCATTAAGCTGTGGTGTCCTAGGTGGCGTCAATTGTGAAACAATTCCACATTCCTTAAGATAGTCAAGGAACTCGACACTAAGATACTCTCCTCCACGATCGGATCGCAACATCTTTATCTTCCTGCCCAATTGATTCTCTACTTCTTGCTTAAACTCTTTGAACTTTTCAAAGTTTCTGACTTATGCTTGATCAAGTAAATATACCCATATCTACTATAATCATCAGTAAAAGTCAAATAGAAGCGGTTAGCATCTCTTGTGGCGGTTCTGAATGGTCCACACACAGCAGTATGTATGAGATCGAACAGACTTTCACCTCTTTCACAAGTACCAGTGAAGGGTGACTTGGTCATCTTTCCAAGTAAACAAGATTCACAAGTGTCATCCGACTTTAAGTCGAATGACTCCAAAACTCCATCCTTTTGGAGTTGGGGTATGCGCTTCTTGTTGACATGTCCAAGACGGCAATGCCACAAGCATGCTTTATCCAAATCATTGGATGAATCAAATATTCAACACATTATTTCCTAAGTTATCTACAACTATCACAGTTTCGTATATGTCATTGCAAGGTAATGTTTCAAAATAAAATACACCATTACAATAAGCATAAATACCACCATTTTCATTATTAAAAAAAAGGTAAAACCTTGTTTATACAAACTGTGAAAGGAAATAACATTTCTCGCCATGTCGACCGAGTAACAACAATTATTCAATTCTAAATTAAAACCATTACTAAGCAATAAAGAATAAACTCCAATCTTGGTCACAGGCGACACTTTCCTATTTCCCATGGTTAAGTTTATCTTCCTGTGCTCCACATCCCTACTTCTTTTTAGTCTCTGCAAATCAGAACAAATGTGAAGACCACAACCTGTATCAAGGACCCAAGAATTAGCATGTGATGAGTTATTAGACTGAATAGTATAAATACCTGCAAAGGAGGGCTTGATCTTACCATCCTTAATGTCTTGCAAGTACTTGGGGAAGCTTCGTTTCCAGTGCCCTTTGTCATGACAGTGGAAGCACTCTGCTTCCTTCGGGTTGGAAGAGGGATTAACAGAACCAACTTTAGTCCCACTTGAAGAGGATCCATCAAGAGACTTTCCCTTACGACTCTTTTAAGGAGCCTTCCTCTTCTTGCCCTTCCCATGTCCGATTGCCAGAACAGGGGCAGAAGTAGTAGTAGGAGTGGACACAACCGACTTGCCTTTTAGGTTGCTTTCTGCAGTCCTAAGAAGGCCTTGAAGCTTGCTAAGAGTGACCTCCTCCTTGTTCATATGATAAGTCATATGAAACTGATCATAACAAGAAGGTAAAGAGTGTAGAATAATATCTATGGCCAACTCTTCATCAAAATTGACATTCAATTTTAGCAAGCGGTCCACGAATCTCTGCATTTTCTGCAAGTGGGCCATGATGGGTTCACCATCCTTCATTTTGGTTGTGATCATGGAGGCAATGATCTCATACCTTTCCTGTGGAGCACTTTGATGGTATATTTTCATCAAATCATGATACATTTCATAGGGGTAGAAGCCCTCATAGGACTTCTACAGCTCTGCAGTCATGGTTGCAATCATAAGACACGACACCTTTGTCACATCCCTCTCATGAGTAGTGTGTTCAGCGATTTGTTCAGGAGTAGCAGTGGTGACATCAATCTCTTTGAGCTCTTTATCAAGGATATATTCTTTGTCCTCATAACGAATAGCCATCCTGATGTTTCGAATCCATTCATTGAAATTCGAGCCATCGAAAATGACCCTCCCACATAGATTCATTAGGGAGAAAGAGCCTGAAGGGATTGGGTTGGAAGCATTGTTTGGGATAGACATCTGTAAAGAAGAAGAACAAAGTTTAGATTAGATGATAATCCTGAATATTACACCCAATATGAAATATTAAGGCTAGGACCCAACACAATATTCTACAATTGCGAAGAGGGATGTCGTAATCCAATTGTAAAATATTTGAAGGTAGATAAATGACGATTTACCAATTTCCACCATGAAAAACGAAATAGATCATTAAGTTTTAATTGGATTTGAAATTCCTAGATCTTTTAGATTCATTGAACTTTTCAATGGCATGTTTAAATATCGATTGTGCCTTCAAGTTTATAACTGGGATGCCGAGGATCACAAACAAGGAGTGAATAACCATGCAAATTAGTGTGGTACACCCAATGTTACAAATTAACTAATCAATGTGCCGGTTAACCACACACGTTCCATTGATCTATGATTAACACTAAGTTACCCTTTGCCACACATTGTCAGTCCCATATTAGTGTGCCGGTTAACCACACAAGCTCCACTAACGACTTAACAAGGTGCAAAGTGTAATTTCATGGATTAACACCATTTCACTTATTTCCTAAAGTAACTAAGATTGGGAATTTAATAAAACTTTAGTTACTTTATATTTATCATTATACTTTTTAATGAAGGAGTATTAATGTCCTATCCTACCCGTTCGACTAACGACCCTCCACCAGTCAAGGAAGCGGTGGGTGAGAGTGGACACCCATTAAACTACCATTTTATAGGCAGTAACCTTATACCCCTTATACACTAGCTTCGTGAATGAGGCCTACTAACGGTAAGACCGACTTTATCTTATACATATATATATATATATATATATATATATATATATATATATATATATATATATATATATATATATTATTATTATTATTATTATTATTATTATTATAATAGTATAAAGTATAAGGGTTGAATTTTAACTTTTAAAACTCTAGGGAGTGGAATTAAAGTTTCATTTAATGTGACTTTGCAAATTCCAAAACTTGAGAGCAAGTTTTGAAACTTGTCAAAACCCTTCATATTCATAACATATGAGTTTAATTTGATTTTAATGATGAGACCTTTCATTTTCCATAACTTGAGGACAAGTTATGGAGGTCATTAAAACTCAATTAGATCATATTTCTAACAACTAAATTATCATATAATTCTTGATCTAACCAAACTCATATACAAGACAATTCCATATCAACAATTCTAAAATAATTTGGTTTATCATATAAAACAACAACTATTTTAAAATTTTGATAATTATCTTTCAATTTGGATGAGCATGATCATTACCATATCTTAAAAACATATTTTTATGATTCAAAACAGTTCGGGGTAATGATCATATCCAATATTGGCCAAAAACACGAATTTATGCACTCTGATCAACCAACTCGGTGAGTCCATGAACTGGACTCGTCGAGTAGCTTCATTTCTGCATGGACTCGTAGAGTTCCCCAGTGGACTCTGCGAGTTCATCAGTAATAATGCAGAAAACTCGATTTTTTCAACTTTGAAAACAAGTAAGCATCAAATATAATGGAAAACAACCCTAGGCTCTCATACCACTGTTGGGTTTTCAACGCTATAACACTCCTATGGTGCACATGCAAACCTAAATGCTTTGGATCTATGTTTTCTCTAATTATACATGCATTTTGTTTTTCCAAAGCATTCTCCCTAACTAGCATGCAATTGAAGCTATATAATATAAAACGTAGTTTGGATGCTTACCTATTGAGTAGAGTAGAGTTCTTGACCTTTGAAAGCTTGAGCACCTCAAGTGTGATACCTCTATTGGTTCACAAACACCAAAATGCAAGAGGAGGTTTTAGGAGAATAAGATGCTTGACTCCGAAGAGGGTGTAGCCGATTTTGGCTTATGGGGTCACTATTTATAATGTGGAAAACACTAGGGTTACACTTGGTGAACCCTAATGCTCCATGACTTTTCACATTCTTATGCTCCATGGACTATCCATGGATTATCTTATTGGTTTAGCCCAACCATATAGTCATGGATCATTAGCTCATATTACAAGAATCATTAATTTACATAATCAATCCCCATATATTTAATTAGTCTCTTTTGATCACAAAATCAATTCTAAATTAATTCTTCATCATTACTAATTAAATAATATTAATATATTATACTTGTAAGTGCACCATAGGAATGTTAGAGTACATTCAAACCCAACAAAAAATTGTATTCTCAAAGCTTACTGAGTTCCCCCAAAATACCCCATACCATACATACATAAAAGTTCAAAACTAAACTAGGTCTATTTCACCCCCCCCCCTTTCGGTCTCTTTCAACCGGTAATGGGTCTATTTCACCCCCTTCGGTCTCTTTCAACCGGTACTAGGTCTATTTCACCCCTACAACTAAACATGCGATCATTTTAGCAAGAGTCACAAATACAACAAGAACAACCAAGCATAACAATAAGTGTTACAAAGACAACTATCATCCTATAAACATAATCCAGTGGGTCGGCATTGGTGCCTTCAACCCACGAGTATATTGAAGAAACTCACTTGAACTACTCAACAGAAACCCAACAGCTACCTTAGCATCAAAACAGCCTACCGAAACATCCTAAAACCAAACCGACACCAATTCTTATTGTTATCGAAATCCGAGTTATAAAATCAGGGCATAACAATTTTAGTTTAAACCGATGTGATACCACATAGTAGATTTAACAGGTATGAATCAAGATCAATTAACATAAAATTAATAAGAAATCAGTGGTACTTACTTGGATGCATAAGCTTTGAGGAATATGATGCCATGTTCTTGATTCCTTTTCTTCCCGTAATGGTGCCTTGCTAATTTTCTGATGGAGAGATCGAATGCCCTACTTACACGATCTTGGTGTTTATTAGGAGTTAGATCATAGTTGGATATCTCTTCAAATTCCTCCAGATGGTCCATATACTTAGGCATTAAATTCATTAGTTGCACTTTATGGAAAATGTAACAACCCAAAATTTTAAAAGAATTTTTCATCATCAGATAAGCAAACACATTTCCATAATTTAAGAAATCCAATCGTAATTGTTTTCAAAACATATATCAAATACAACTTTTATTCCAAATATCAGAGTGCCCATATAAACGCTTGAGTGAGAGTGCACGTCGCGCCATCACGCATTGCCTTTGCCCTTGGGATCTGAAGTACCTAAAACAAATCCACAAACTGTAAGCTAATGCTTAGTGAGTCCCCCAGAGCATACCCGACACACAATCCACATAACACATATCATATTAGCTATAAAAGCTATCTATACCATATAAGCCATGCATACAACATATAAGGAAGCCCTGGAAACCCTCCAGGGTCTTACACCTAATGCCACGGGAACCCCCACATGGCCTTATCTGCCATGGGAACCCCCCACATGGTCTTCCTGCCTTGGGAACCCCCACAAGGTCTTCCTACCTTGGGAACCCCCACAAGGCCTTCTTGCCTTGGGAACCCCCACAAGGTCTTTACTACCAAACAAGACATAACACATACTATACAAGCAGATATGCTAGGATGCCATGGAAATGTAACGACCCAAAAATCAAGGGTAAAAATTTCATTTTTAATCCAACCCAAACATAGATACCATTTATTCCAAACATTCCAAAACAGTGTTAAACAGAAACATTTATCAGAGTTTATCCCAAAATCATTCATTGCGGAAATCATAGGCGTATGCACCATAATCAAACCGAGCCCTTCCTTTCCAAAACGATGATACCTGAAACCATAAACAAAACATGTAAGCACGAAGCTTAGTGAGTTTCCCAGAGCATACCATAAACACAATCCACATATCACATATCCTGTTAGCTATAAAAGCTACCTGTATCACATATCCTGCTAGTTATAGAAGCTACCTATAACACATAAGACATGCATACATAAACCTAGGAATGCCATGAGCTACCCCACATGGTCTTACATCCAACGTGCCATGGGCTTCCCCACATGGTCTTTACCTAGGAATGTCATGGGGTACCCCACATGATCTTACATCCAATTGCCACGGGCTCCCCCCGGGGTCTTCTATGCAATAACATACATAATCACATAACATGTCATATATCACATAAATACATACACATAATACAAAAATAAACATGTAAGGATGTCGTGGGCTCCCCCAGGGTCTTATACCATAGTTTCATGGGCTACCCCACATGGTCTTTACCTAGGAATGCAATGGGCTACCCCACATGGTCTTACATCCAATTGCCACGGGCTCCCCCGGGGTCTTCCATACAAGTATCACAAAGACAATTAGCACATCACATAGCATATAATCACTAGCATACCATTTAGCATAAAGCTATATATCATGCCACATATCCCTACTACAGCTAGTGTACCACATAACATAACATGGGCCGACCTTGGTACCTTAGACCCATTGGTATGGTGAGAAGACTCACCTCTCGACTGCTAAACTGATAAGCTGAAATCAGACATATCCCACACCCTACTCCTTCTCAACTGCCCATAATCATCAGGTGATTAGCTTAACACAATCCCATAAATACCCTCAGGTTAACCCTGGTCAAAGTATATGTCTGTAGTCAAGGTCAACAGTCCATAACCTTGATTCGTCGAGTACAATTAGCCACTCGTCGGGTTCCTTGCTTAACTCGTCAACTCGCCGAGTCACCCGAGAGACTCGTCTAGTTCCTTGATGTTCACGGCCGTAAACTCCCAACCGAACACCCTTGACCATGAACCCTTGGCCGTGAACCCTTGGCCACGAATGATAAAACCCTCCCGACTCGCCGAGTCACAAGAGCGACTCGACGAGTTCCCACGTATTCGGTCCTTTCCAGTGGGATTTAAAGTCCCAAACTTCAGATCCATATTCTCCTAGTGATAATACCACGTAAACTTGCCAACTTTACGTTCATACTAAGTCTCATAATGCCAAAACCACATCAATAAGCTTCTTACACGTCCCAATGCATGAATAAGAATTAGGGTGCACCAAGGAGACAACTAATCTTCCAAATCCAGATCCAGATCCAGATCCAAACTTGGTTCCATTCCTCAAGGATGGCCATAATCTTCCAAAAGAAATCTAAGAGCTTTAAGCTTTAAGGTAAAAGATTAATACCTCAATAAGGTGTCCAACACGAAATAGATACTCGATCTAGTGCTCCTTCCTTGATACTTCCTCTTCAAGTTTGAAATCCTCCCCAAAATCCCAAAGACAAGCTCCCAAATGCTCTCTCTCTTCACACACAAAAGGTTTGCGGCTGAGAACAGCTTCTAGGGTGTAAAATTGGAAGGCTATAAGGCAGCTAATGATGTTTATATAGGGGGCAAACCCCAAAATTAGGGTTTTCTCCCTACAGCACTGACTCGCCGAGTCAGGCCTTCCGACTCGCCGAGTCGGTCCCGATCTGTGACCGCTATTAAATGCCTCCACTCGACGAGTTAGACTCCTAACTCGCCGAGTCCATGCTCCACAACCCTAAAAATTCAACCAAACACAATAATTCCTGGACCAGATGTTACAGGAAGCCCCCACTTGAACTAGACTTCATCCTCGAAGTCTGCTGACCCAAACACATCCGGGTAATGCTCTCGCATCACCTCTTCCGACTCCCAAGTGATACGCCACCTTGCCCATCCGTACCGAGATCCTAAACGACCTGTATACAGAGGCCCCATCTTGCCTCTCTTCCAAAACCTGATAATCCCTTTCCAAGGAGACACTTTCAGCAACATGAAATCCAAGAATGAACAAATTACTTGCAACCTGATCACATCTGCTTCATCTTACAGCTGAAGCCTCGAGGTGGTCTGTCTCCCTGACAGACTACCCACATTGAATTATCAACGACCTGGTCCCACCAGAAAACCAGTCTAAATAGAGTACTTCCCACTTGCAATGCCTTGAGGCTTCCTAACAACGAAATCACCGATCAACTGCGACTACCGAATAACAAGCAATTCCACACACATACCCAAAATCATTGAGGTCGCTCATACCCCTCTTGATGCCACATGGCTGTTTTCCAGAAGAACAACTGAGGACCTCCCTGGCCCCAACCTGTTTACCAACTGTCCGGGACACCGTACACCTACCCGATTGCTGAGCCAAACCACACTCAGCAGTCCCCTGCGACCTCCAAAGGATACCTCGTCGAACCATAACTTCCCTATCTCCTTCCATCCGATGGATTCATCCGATCGTGATAGGCTGACAGCCTGTCGCCACTGAATCCGATGCAAAAAGGTGTATACTACCAGAATAGCTGTAGTCTTACATCATTCCCGGTCTCCTCCGATCCACCGTTTCCTGATTCGGACATGTCGTGACTTTATTAAAGATAGAGCCACCCGAGACACTTCGCAATGGCTTAAACTACAATCAAACCAACCCGTTCATCACTCTGGAATTTTGCCCTCGATGCCCTTAGCATACAGGTGCCCTACATCCCATCTCACTGAAACAGAACCCGACAGGAATTCTGATTAGGGTTCCTATCCAAATCCGAATTTTTACTCCGTTCCTATCCAGGGATCCTCGAATTGTCATTTGCATAATGCCCCATGACTTCCCGTCATCCTTCACTCGTCCGCCTAATAAATACCCTTAGCTGATTCCTTCAGACTTCCAGTCTTGCTCCCGGTCCAACCACCAGATTCTTATGAGGTCCTATAACAGGGCTACCCAGCTGCAACCCTACAAAACATACACTACTTGACCACAAGATCCTGTATCACAAGATCCAACCCTTAGCTCAACAGTCTCCACCAGTTCCAAGATGGAATTCCTATAACCACCCGGCTCGCCCCCAGATAACTAATCGGTCAATCACCTCTGGTCCTGATTCTAACTAAGTAGTGGTTCCCCCACAACCCTGCGAACTAGCCTATCCGAGTCCAGATCACCTGATAGAGTCCGTGAACGCCACGACACCCCTGCAGTCTTACAACACTCTCTACCGCTAGTGAATGTTACGGCTCCCTCATAGTCTTACAACACTCTCTACTGCTGGTGAATGCTACGGCTCCCCCGCAGTCTTACAACACTATACCTTAACTGACCGTTAGTGAATGCTACAGCTCCCCCGTAGTCTTACATCACTATCACCCCATCTGAACATTAGTGAATGCTACGGCTCCCCCGTAGTCTTACAACACTTTCACCCTTGCTTCTGACCCGGATACCTGGGCGGTTCTCCCCCACTTAGATTCAACGAAGTTGGTTATGCACATGAAAATTGCAGATTCCCAATCCTCATTACGTTCCAATGTTCACCTTGCTGACGACCGGTGCTGACCAAAGCTAGAACACCATGCATAACCCTTCCAAACAACACAATTCCCGAAAACCAACTTGCACATATTGTGTCCCAACAATGCCAATGACTCTAGCTGTTCACACTGATATCACACTCAGATCTCGGAGTCCAAAGGTCGGATGCTCCCACAATACTTCAGCGACAACTTCTCCTTCCCTCCCTCGACAACTCCGAGAGGCTTTCCTAACATAATTGCTAAGGTTACCGAACCCAGTCAAAATCCCCTCGTACGAATCCTTGTACCAACCCCGACCATACTCACAATGACACTCGAATGCTGGAAAAATCCACGATATATCAGGAGATGACCCCGTACTGCTCCACCTAAATTCACAGTTGCAGATGGTATATAACTCTTCTTGAAGATGCGTCTAGCTCAACCACCACCTGAGATAACAACCAACGATACGCCTTCCCATGCTGAAGAAACATATCCGCTACTAAATACGGGCAACGCTGGTGGGGAGGTAAAAGGGTACATACCTTGCACCCTTGCCTTCCGGAGTTCCGATCTCCCTAGTCCGACCTTGCAAAGTGGGTTCCCTTCCTGCTAGGCTCCGAATCTACC
Organism: Lactuca virosa; assembly: GCF_052849685.1. Taxonomy (NCBI): domain Eukaryota; kingdom Viridiplantae; phylum Streptophyta; class Magnoliopsida; order Asterales; family Asteraceae; genus Lactuca; species Lactuca virosa. Next base: position 326,444,715 of record NC_136430.1, read on the forward strand.
CTCTCGTCCAATGGTGATTCTCAAAATAGCCAGAACGGATGCACTCACCGCTCCTCTCTGATTATCAAACGGTCGACCTCCTTGTCTCCCTTCTGATCGTAACAACTATAACGGGCTTGCCCCCGGGGGCAATCCCTGAAAATGTGACCAACCCTGCTACACCCGTAGTAACCCAGATCACTGAACAGATTCCGACAACGACAAGGAGAAATCACGGCATACGCGGATTCCACTCCGCGAGGTACATCCGTCTGAAGATCTCTCAAAGATTTCTCGACATGCTGAATGGCATTTGACAACCATTTCTAACCCAGACAATAGCAGAGTACCAACCCGAGATCCAACTTATCACGATTCCCAAGCGATCCAACTCCCCGCTATCCACCGGAAATGGCCGAAGATAACATATCCACAACATCTGAAGGAATCCTGACCACCTCCTCATGCGATGTCTCAACTATCCTGATAGCATAACGCAACCCCTCATTCCGATCCCAATGACAATCCAAACCCTTGGAGCGAAACTTCATCACCCTTGGAACGTTGCATTGGATCCGACCCTGCTGGCCTCTCAAATTCTGATCCAACTCTTGGGTCCCCGCCTGAAACCCTCCAATAAATTCACCTGATCTAAACCTCTTTTATTGAGGCGCTCCTAATCAATCTTCCGTCCTCGGCTCTGTGATCCATACCATTCAGGGTCTCGTACCCCGACACACTCACCAGCTCAATCGTCAACGGCTGAACTACAATAGCTGAAGCAATCTCCGCCCTAAACTGGGCTACCAACTACCCCCGCGACATAGTCTCTAATTCCGAAAGTGCAATGGGTCGTACAATCAATCCTTGCCGCTTGGTACAAGAGATCCACGTCAAACTCAAACTCCTGACAATCCTTCCGCTATCTGGCTCATCACCGGAGCCGGGACCAAACCCTGGTCCCTCTCCTTGCGTGCTCATCCGCATTCTTCATAGCAGCTATTCTAACGATTCAATCATCACCAAGGATTCCCCTACTTACGCTTCTTAGATTCTCCAAGACTCTCACTGATTCGAGTATGGATCATGTGCTTTTAGTAGTACGGGCCCATACTACCTTCCACACCTATCCATACTTTCCTCAGCAATCCTCCCGAATCCTCTAAGTCACCTACCCCATTGATGCACCGAATATCTGCAAAACAACAACACAATATCCACCGAAGCACCTCCTAGGCTCCCAACCTCACCGAACCGCCTCTACTCAGCTCACTGGATCATATCTCAGGCTTTCCTAGGTTCTCAACCTCACCCTGCCATTAGCTGCTGAAGAACTCCCCACGATGCCAATCATCTACCTCCTGGATATCGTCACATCCACTTAGTAGCTAACTCCCATCACTTAAGAGTTCCACAAAGCACAAAGCAAGTAACATTCGTGCAGATGCACTCCGACCCAAAGAACTGCCATAAATATTCAGCCCACATATCGCAACTCGCGCTATCCACATCCATCGATCCTCACTGTCGGTTGCCTTATGCATGCAAATTATACACAGAACAGTATCTAATAGACTGTCGAATAATCGACTCTAACCTAGGACCACAACCAGACAAGGAACATGAAATAAGGCCAAATCAATTATTCTAAGGCTATAAGATCCTAACCGTATACAATTTTAAAAGCATACACGTAGCAGTTACTAATACCAATAATCATTCTCATTCCAGAATGGCATCAAATATTCCCAAGGCGATAAGCAACACATATCAGGCAAATCTATTGCTTACTACTCAACACTAGCATGTAAGTCTACCAGCTCATATAACATATACATGCATCTCCCCTAGCCCTAACTAGCATGCGATTCATGGATTCATAAACCAAGTCATAACAGATATCGTATATGGGTATTCTGGCGAAATTTACTTGAGCTCGGCTGATTACATGCACCACACCTTTTCTTGTCTTAGAAATTCATTAAAAAAAAATTTATTTTGAAAACTTTACAGATCCTCAGTTTGAGTTCAGACTCTCCCGAAAGTATGTCCGAATCCCTCAAACCAAGGCTCTGATACCAACTTGTAACGACCCAAAAATCAAGGGTAAAAATTTTATTTTTAATCCAACCCAAACATAGATACCATTTATTCCAAACATTCCAAAACAGTTTTAAACAGAAACATTTATCAGAGTTTATCCCAAAATCACTCATTGCGGAAATCATAGGGGTGTGCACTGCGATCAATCCGAGCGCTTCCTTTCCAAAACAATGATACCTGAAACCATAAACAAAACCTGTAAGCATGAAGCTTAGTGAGTTTCCCAGAGCATATCATACACACAATCCACATATCACATATCATGTTAGCTATAACACCTACCTGTATCACATATCCTGCTAGCTATAGAAGCTACCTATAACACATAAGCCATGCATACATAAACCTAGAAATGTCATGGGCTACCCCACATGGTCTTACATCCAACGTGCCATGGGATGCCTCACATGGTCTTTACCTAGGAATGTCATAGGCTACCCCACATGGTCTTACATCCAATTGCCAAGGGCTCCCCCCGGGGTCTTCCATGCAATAACACACATAATCACATAACATGTCATATATCACATAAATACCTACACATAATACAAACATAAACATGTAAGGATGTCGTGGCCTCCTCACAGGGTCTTATACCATAGTGACATGGGCTACCCCACATGGTCTTTACCTAGGAATGCCATGGGCTACCCCACATGGTCTTACATCCAATTGCCACGGGTTACCCCGGGGTCTTCCACGCAAGTATCACAAAGACAATTAGCACATCACATATCATATAATCACTAGCATACCATTTAGCATAAAGCTATATATCATGCCACATATCCCTACTACAACTAGTGTACCACATAACATAACATGGGCCGGCCTTGGTGCCTTAGACCCATTGGTATGGTGAGAAGACTCACCTCTTGACTGCTGAACTAATAAGCTGAAATAAGAAATATCCCACATGCTACTCCTTCTCAACTGCCCATAATCATTAGGTGATTAGCTTAACACAATCCCATAAATACCCTCAGGTCAACCCTGGTCAAAGTCTATGTCTGTAGTAAAGGTCAACAGTCCATATTGACCTTGACTCGTCGAGTACAATTAGCCACTCGTAGGGTTCCTTGCTTAACTCGTCGAGTCACCCGAGAGACTCGTCGAGTTCCTTGATGTTCATGACCGTAAACTCCCAACCGAACACCCTTGGCTGTGAACCCTTAGCCGCGAATGAGGAAACCCTCCCGACTCGCCGAGTCAAAAGAGCGAATCGACGAGTTCCCCCGTATTTGGTCCTTTGCAGTGGGATTTAAAGTCTTAAACTTCATATCCATATTCTCCTAGTGATAATACCACGTAAAGTTGCCAACTTTACGTTCATACTAAGTCTCATAATGCCAAAACCACATCAATAAGCTTCTTACAAGTCCCAATGAATGAATAAGAATTAGGGTGCACCAAGGAGACAACTTAATGACATTTGGGACCTAAGAAGTTCCAGATCTGGAACCATATCCTTGTGATAGGTCCAGATCCAAACTTGGTTCTATTCCTCAAGGATGGCCATAATCTTCCAAAAGAAATCTAAGAGCTTTAAGCTTTAAGGTAACAGATTAATACCTCAATAAGGTGCCCAACATAAAATAGATACTCGATCTAGTGCTCCTTCCTTGATATTTCCTCTTCAAGCTTAAAATCCTCCCCAAAATCCCAAAGACAAGCTCCCAAATGCTCTCTCTCTCTCTCTTCACACACAAAAGGTTTGCGGCCAAGAACAGCTTCAAGGGTGTAAAAATGGAAGGCTATGAGGCAGCTAATGATGTTTATATAGAGGGCAAACCCCAAAATTAGGGTTTTCTCCCTACAACACTGACTCGCGGAGTCGGTCCCGATCCATGTGCGATTAAATGCCTCCACTCGACAAGTTGGACTCCTAACTCGCCGAGTCCATGCTCCACAACCCTAAAAATTCAACCAAACACAATAATTCCTGGATCAGATGTTACAGGAAACCCTCCAAGGTCTTATACCAAATGTCACGGGAACCCCCACATGGTCTTCCATGCAAATGTCATATTATCATATCGCATAATCAATCAACAATCTGCATCACATAAAATGTGTTGGCCTTGGTGCCTTAGACCCATTGGTATGGTGAGAAGACTCACCTCTCAAAGGCTGAACTGGTAAGCTGAAGTCAAATATATCCCACACGCTGCTCCTTCTCAACTGCCTTAGAATGGTGACCAATACAGTGTATATGTCGGATCCACTACTTCCCTTCTTATTCCTTCTTCTAAATCCCTTCTTCAATGGCCGAAAATACTTTCTGTAGGGAGATAAGGTGCTAGGGGAGGCCACAAGGGCGGTTAATGATCTTTATATAAGGGCAAACCCCGAAATTAGGGTTTTCGCTTTACAGCTCCAACTCGCCGAGTTGGTCCCGATCCGTGTCCATGATTAAACGCCCTTCCTCGACGAGTTGGACTCCCAACTCGCCGAGTCCATGCACCAAAAACCCTGAAATTAACTAAATCAAATAATACCTGGAACAGGTGTTACAAGTCTACCCCACTTGAACTAGACTTCGTCCTCGAAGTCTGCTGACCTAAACAAATCCGGATAGTGCTCTCGCATTTCCTCTTCCGGCTTCCAAGTCCATTCGGAGCCCCTTCGATGCTGCCATTGCACCTTTATTAGCCTTAACCTTGGTCTTCCTATCAAGGATCGCACCGGGCTTCTCGATATAGTTCAGGCTTTCATCCACCTGAAGATCACCTAATGAAATGACTGCGGACTCGTCAGGGACACACTTCTGAAGCTGTGACACATGGAAGGTGTTGTGAATCTGGCTAAGCTCTTCCGGTAGCTCCAAGCGATAAGCTACTTTGCTTACCTGGGCCGAAATCCTGAAAGGGCCTATGTATGGGGGCCCTAACTTTCCCCTCTTCCTAAACCAGATGACTCCCTTCCATGGCGACACCTTTAGTAATACAAAGTCCCCCACCTGGAACTCAAGATCCTATCTCCGTTGGTCAGCATAAATTTTCTGACGGCTCTGTGCGAGCTGCAGCCAGTCGCACACCTGCTGAATCAAACTGGTAGGCTTGAGCACTACCTCAGTGCTCCCCATGACACAGTGTCCAACCTCGTCCCAACAAACCGGACTCCTGCACCTCCGACCATATAACATCTCGAATGGAGCTCGATTGTAACATCCCGAAATTCAGGTACAGCTATTTAACCCTTCTCTTTTGTCAAGTTGTCAAGATTAGTCCCTGAGTGGGAAAAGTTGCAAATGAGTACGCCGGGCGTACTGGAGAGTACGCTGCGCGTACTCATGCGCTTGAAATGGACGCGGACCCTTTAAGGTACGCTGGGCGTACCAAAGTTACGCTGGGCGTAACTGGTCCAAATGCAAACCCTAAATGAGACTTGTGCACTATATAAGGAATGATATGGCCTTATCCTCAGCCACCATTTCAAAGAGAGAAAGCCTAAGAGAGCATTTCCTTCGTCCTAAAGCTTGTGTGTGAGGGTTTTGAGCTAAAAGTGCCTTTATGTGTTAGTGAAGAAGAAGAAGAGGTTCTTGTGAAGGCTAGAAGTTGGAGTACAAGCTTGGATCTGAGTTCTTCAGAGGAAGGAGCTTCACTTAGAGGTAAAAAGCTCAGAACTTTCCTCTTTATTTTGGTTTGGTGATTCATGGTCCATTTCTAGGGTTAAAGTCCCAAAGGTGGAGACTTTATGAGCACAAGGGACTCCATGGACCTAGATCTGTCCCATTTCAGTGATATATGTGTTGTAGATCCATAAAAATCCCAACTTGGTCGTCATTAGGGAGTCATGTTTGAGTTATGGGCTTTAAAGTGTTGGAAGTGGAATGATTTGGGTGTTGGTGACTCTTACAGCCATGTAAAGGCTTAAAGTCACCAACTTTATGGATTAAGAGGCTAAGGGGTAGTCAGATCTAAAAGTTGGACGTGTGTCTTAACTGTTTAAGACCCCAAAAGCTAAGGAGTCTGAAACTGGGAGTTACGCTGGGCGTAATCCCAGTACGCGCGGCGTAGGGGGTCGCGTTCCCCATTTCTGTGAGGTCGCCGGGTACGCCCAGCGTACAGGTTCGGTACGCACAACGTAACCCGGAGAGTTGACTTTTGTTGACTTTTAGGGTTTGGTCAAACAATTGGACTTTTGGGACCGTTGAGGGGTAAAATGGTCTTTTAGCCTTCTGAGAGTGCTAAGAGAGGGAACAGTCTAGCCTTGAGAGTTGTACTGATTAGAGTGCTTATTCCATGTGATTAGGCGGAGGCTAGAGCAGATTTTACCGAGTTCTAGATTACCGAGTTACCCGAGGTGAGTCTTCTCACTATACTGTACCTGGAAGGGTACCTATGTGTGACCGGAAGGTCTTGTATGCTATGATGTATGTGCTATGTGTGACCGGAAGGTCTTGTATGCTATGATGTATGTGCTATGTCTTGTACCTATGTGTGACCGGAACTCACTAAGCATTTATGCTTATAGTTGTTATGATATGTGTTTCAGGTACTAGTGAGGATCGCGGGAAGGCGCTGGCATGATTCGTACACACTTACAGAGTTTATGTTATTGAGATTTTGGGACATGTTTTGTTATGACACAGTGAATACATTATGTTTTATGATTATCGTGTGATTGAAAGTATGATTAAAAAAATGAAAAATTATTTTGAAAAATTACGTCGTTACAAGTTGGTATCAGAGCCTTGGTTTGAGGGATTCGGGTGCATCTTCGGATGAATTTGAACTCAAACTAAGGAATTGAGAAAGTTTTTCATAAAATAAACAATTTTTCTAAAAGAGTAAAAGATTTTGAGAAAGACAGAAGGAAGCAGTGTGTACGATCAGCCAGCGCCTGAACGGTGATTTCCCAAAATACCCTTACATTATGTGTTATGAAATATGTTATGATATGATATGCATGCTAGAGTAGGCTAGGTATTCATATTAGGACTAGAGTGGCCTGATTTGTGATGCCTTAGCCTTGGAAGGATGTTGCTGCTATGTGATGCTTGAGAGCGAGTAAGTAGCAGTGAGGAGAATAAGAGAGGTCTACCAAAGGGTAGCCTATGCCAGTAAGATATAGAGTACTTGTGATCTAGGATCCAAGGAGGAGGACTTAGGGTGAATACTGATGCGGTGTGGACGGTAGTATAGGGCCCGTACTACTGAAGACACCGGAGCAGTGCGCACTCTGAGTAAGAATCCTTTGGGTACTAGAGAACAAGTAGGGTTGAGTGATCGAGTGCAAGTATGCTCGAGCGAGTCTCTGATATTATTATGTTGTATTTGAGAGACATCATGGTTGGGACACGTCACAGACCTGAGCCAAGTGGCGTGAGTGATGAGGAGCTTCGTCAGATGATCCACGATGAGGTGGCAGCGACGATTCGAGCCGAGATTACGGAGATGTTGGGTCTATCAAGACCACATTGATTGAGACTTTTGATGAGCGGTATGCAGCGGTGACTGAGGCTGCGGCTGCTGCAGCTACTGCAGCAGTGGCTGCTGCCAGACCTCAGGGAGGTGACTCGTTGTTGCTTCGAGAGTCAGCAACACGGAGCCACCAGAGTTTCATGGGACGCAGGATCCGATCGCTGCGATGAGATGGATTGCTGATATCGAGGGATGCTTCTACACGTGTTCATGTTCGGAGCATCTGAGGGTACGGTTCGCGTTGAACCAGTTTCGCTTGGGAGCGAATGATTACTGGAAGTACGTGATGGCGAGCTTCACTCTTGCAAAGATTTCAGTGGTGACCTGGGAGAGTTTCACCATCATGTTTAGAGATGAGTATGTTCCCCCTGTGGAGAGGGAATGGTTGGTTCAGGAGTTCTTGACCCTCAAGCAGGGTATTGATTCGGTTACTGTGGTTACCAGGAAGTTTCATGAGAGGGCGATGTTCTGCCCTGAGTAGGTGTCTACTGAGCACGCACGCATGAGCCGGTATTTGGGCGATTTGAGGAGGGATATATGGGAGTTCGTGTCGAACTCGACTTACCGGACATTTGCTGAGCTTCAGGCAAATGCCCAGAAGAGGGAGATTGAGTTGGAAACTCAGGCCCGGGAGGAGGCTGAGTCTCAAAGGATGGATCGGCGGCTGGCACAGTCTCAGCCGGCAGCCAAGCGGGCAAAATCCACGGATACGAGATCTGGAGGCCAGAAGGGCCGCACTTGTGTGAAGTGCGGCAAGGGACATGATGGGGTCTGTCGATCGTGTGCTTGCTACAAGTGTGGCAAGGAAGGGTATATCGCCAAGGATTGCCCCAAGGGATTTATGATTTGCTTTCATTGCAACCAGACTGGCCATCGAAAGGCCGAGTGCCCACAGCTACATCAGGAATCAGCATAGGGATCTGTACCTGCTGCTAGGGTTACCGAGGTTCGGCCAGCGAAGACCGAGGCACCGAAGGCTCATGGGAGAGCTTTCCAGTTGACAGCGGAGGAGGTCCGCACAGCGCCCGATGTTGTGGCTGGTATGTATTCTTTATTGATTTATGATGGGATGAGATATTGTGCTATGCATAGGTACTTTTCTTGTGAGTTCTGTACCTGCCTTAGTGCTATTTGACTCGGGTACGAGTCGATCATTTGTGTCGATAGCGTTTAGTCGACACATCAGTAGCCGACGAGAGGCGTTGAGACGACCTTTATGAGTTTCCATAGCTGACGAGCGAGCGGTGTATGCTACGGATGTGATTCGAGGATGTGTACTCGAGATCTTCAGCGTTGAGTTCCCGATAGATCTGGTCCCGATAGCGATGGGGGATGTATGTTTCATAGTGGGCATGGATTGGTTGAGCCGATTTGGGGCTGTCATAGACTGCGAGCGAAAGTTGGTGACGATATGAGACCCCAATGGGGGAGTACTTACGGTGTACGGCGAGGGTACCCGATGTGGGTCGGCGTTTTTTTCTGCCGCCAGAGCGAGACAGAGTTTGCAGCAGGGCTGCAGTGGGTTTGTAGCCTATGCGATGGACACACAAGAGGCCGCTGGGAGGCCAAGTTCGATGGATGACGTTCCGATAGTGCGTGACTTCCCGGATGTTTTTCCCGAGGAGTTGTCGGGTGTGCCTCCCAAGAGGCAGGTAGAGTTCCGCATTGATTTGGTTCCGGGGGCAGCGCCTATCGCCAAGGCGCCTTATCGCCTTGCGCCGCCAGAGACACAGGAGTTATCCTCGCAGCTTCAGGAGCTGCTGGGGAAGGGTGTTTTGTAATGACGATTGCAGTCAGAGGTTGTTGTGATGCTACGGGAAGCCGTAGTACTCACTAGTCAGAGGTTGTTGTGATGCTACGGGAAGCCGTAGTACTCACTAGTCAGAAGTTGTTGTGATGCTACGGGAAGCCGTAGTACTCACTAGTCAGAGGTTGTTGTGATGATACGGGAAGTCGTAATACTCACTAGTCAGAGGTTGTTGTGATGCTACGGGAAGCCGTAGTACTCACTAGTCAGAGGTTGTTGTGATGCTAAGGGAAGCTGTAGTACTCACTAGTCAGAGGTTGTTATGATGCTATGGAAAGCCGTAGTACTAGCTAGTCAGAGGTTGTGGTGATACCGCGGGAAGCCGTAGTACTCACCAGTCAATGAGAAGTTGATGTGATGCTACGGGGGAAACGTAGTTCATGCTAGTCAGCGAGAAGTTGTCATTATAAAGTACTCTTTGATCAGAGCATGGTGCAGAAGAGTTTTAGGCATGGGATGGCCCCAATTTACGAGTTTTTGGGCACCTGGTGGTTGGACCAGGGGCGAGACCGGGGTCTCCTCAATGATAGGGAGTCATTATGGTCGAAGTGAGGTGTGGTCATCACAATCTGAAAGAATGGGATAAGTGAGGTACGCATGGGTTACGAGAAATGAGTTCTGAGTTGAGTGCTTCGTTGGGACGAGTGGTTCCAACTCTTGGACGGACCAAACTCTCGAGTTGAGTTTGGCTCTGGTGGTGCGTTGGATAGGCGAGATGAGATTCTGGATTATGAGGTGGGTTCCATGGTGAGGAATATTGTTGTCATATGATGTCTTAGACCTGTATCGGTCAGTACTCAGGTACGGGTGGTACCGCAAGTTGCATGGAACGATGGGTATCAGATGATAGAGGTCGGGGTTGAGTCGATCTCCGGTTGGGAAGGTAGCATTCGCTTAGGGTTAAGCGAACTTCGTGACTTGAGTGTCACTGGGCCGAGGTAGTTGTTGTATGGGAGGAGGTGTCAGACTCCCGTTTTTTGGGGAGAGGTAGGGCAGCGAGTGACGGGTAGCACTGAGATAGTGCTTCAGACGACAGAGCAGATACAGCAGGTTAGAGAGAGGTTACTGACGGCTCAGAGTCGTCAAAAGAGTTATGCAGATCGGCGACGATCCGAGCTGAAGTTCCAGGTGGGGGACTTCGTACTCCTGAAAGTGTCCCCTTGAAAGGAGTGATCCGATTCAGGAAGAGGGGCAAGCTGGGGCCCCGGTACATCGGTCCGTTCAGGGTGACCGCGAGGGTGGGCAAGGTAGCATATCGGTTGGAGCCACCTGCGGAGTTGAGCCAGATTCACGATACCTTCCACGTGTCTCAGTTGAGGAAGTGTATAGCCGACGAGTCGGCGGTGGTACCACTGGAGGATATTCAGGTGGATGCGAGCCTGGATTATGCTGAGAGGCCAATTGCGATTGTGGATCGAAAGATCAAGGTTCTGAGGAACAAGGAGGTGCCCCTGGTTCAGGTTCAGTGGCAACATCGGAGGGAGTCTGAGCTGACTTGGGAGACAGAGTCAGAGATGCGGGAGCAACATCCGGAGTTGTTTACAGCATGAGACTTCGAGGGCGAAGTCTGGTTCTAGTGGGGGAGAATTGTAACATCCTGAAATTCAGGTACAACTATTTAACCCTTCTCTTTTGTCAAGTTGTCAAGATTAGTCCCTGAGTGGGAAAAGTTGCAAATGAGTACGCCGGGCGTATTGGAGAGTACGCTACGCGTACTCATGCGCTTGAAATGAACGCGGACCCTTTAAGGTACGCTGGGCGTACCAAAGTTACGTTGGGCGTAACTGGTCCAGATGCAAACCCTAAATGAGACTTGTGCACTATATAAGGAATGATATGGCCTTATCCTCAGCCACCATTTCGAAGAGAGAAAGCCTAAGAGAGCATTTCCTTCATCCTAAAGCTTATGTGTGAGGGTTTTGAGCTAAAAGTGCCTTTATGTGTTAGTGAAGAAGAAGAGGAGGTTCTTGTGAAGGCTAGAAGTTGGAGTACAAGCTTGGATCTGAGTTCTTCAGAGGAAGGAGCTTCACTTAGAGGTAAAAAGCTCAGAACTTTCCTCTTTATTTTGGTTTGGTGATTCATGGTCCATTTATAGGGTTAAAGTCCCAAAGGTGGAGACTTTATGAGCACAAGGGGCTCCATGGACCTAGATCTGTCCCATTTCAGTGATATATGTGTTGTAGATCCATAAAAATCCCAACTTGGTCGTCATTAGGGAGTCATGTTTGAGTTATGGGCTTTAAAGTGTTGGAAGTGGAATGATTTGGGTGTTGGTGACTCTTACAGCCATGCAAAGGCTTAAAGTAACCAACTTTATGGATTAAGAGGCTAAGGGGTAGTCAGATCTGAAAGTTGGACGTGTGTCTTAACTGTTTAAGACCCCAAAAGCTAAGGAGTCTGAAACTGGGAGTTACGTTGGGCGTAATCCCAGTACGCGCGACGTAGGGGGTCGCGTTCCCCGTTTCTGTGAGGTCGCCGGGTAGGCCCAGCGTACAGGTTCGGTACGCGCAGCGTAACCCGGAGAGTTGACTTTTGTTGACTTTTAGGGTTTGGTCAAACAATTGGACTTTTGGGACCGTTGAGGGGTAAAATGGTCTTTTAGCCTTCTGAGAGTGCTAAGAGAGGGAACAGTCTAGCCTTGAGAGTTGTATTGATTAGAGTGCTTATTCCATGTGATTAGGCGGAGGCTAGAGCAGATTTTACCGAGTTCGAGATTACCGAGTTACCCGAGGTGAGTCTTCTCACTATATTGTACCTGGAAGGGTACCTATGTGTGACCGGAAGGTCTTGTATGCTATGATGTATGTGCTATACACGGTTATGTGATATGGGTGACCAGAAGGTCTTGTATGTTATGATGTATGTGCTATATGCGGTTATGTGATATGTATGTTATGTATGGTATGGACCGGAAGGTCAAGATGACATGGACCGGAAGGTCAAGATGATATGGACCGGAAGGTCAAGATGATATGGACCGGAAGGTCAAGAGGTTACGGACCGGAAGGTCGATACGGGTAGGACCGGAAGGTCTACCGGGATTTGGGACGGAAGTCCCTGAGACACATGGATCGGAAGATCCTACAGAGTTATGGCCTGGAAAGGCGTATGTGTGGTATGTGGTATTTTGGGGAACTCACTAAGCATTTATGCTTATAGTTGTTATGATATGTGTTTCAGGTACTAGGGAGGATCGCGGGAAGGCGCCGGCATGATTCGTACACACTTACGGAGTTTATGTTATTGAGATTCTGGGACATGTTTTGTTATGACACAGTGAATACATTATGTTTTATGATTATCGTGTGATTGAAAGTATGATTAAAAAAATGAAAAATTGTTTTGAAAAATTACGTCGTTACATCGATCGATACTGGCATGATAACTGTTATTGTACGAAAACTCTGCCAATGGGAGGTATGTGTCCCAATTCCCTCCAAAATCCAACACGCATGCTCGAAGCATGTCTTCCAGCATTTGGATCGTCCTCTCGCTCAGGCCATCAGTCTGGGGGTGATACGCCGTGCTAAAATGCAGCTGAGTGCCCAGTTCCTCGCAGAACTTCTTCCAACTATCCGAGACTACCGACACTGGCACCCCGTGTCTAGCTACCACCTATTGCACATAAATATCTACCAACGTCTCGGCGGATATGCTCTCAGGGATCGGAATAAAGTGGGCACTCTTCGTTAGTCTGTCTACGATCACCCATATGGCGTCCACACCCCTTTCCGTCCTAGGTAAGTTCGTAATGAAGTCCATAGTTATCTCTTCCCACTTCCACATGGGAATGGGTAGAGGTTGAACCTTACCATGAGGTCGCTGATGCTCGGCCTTGACCTTCCTGCAGGCCAAACACCGCTCCACAAACCAGGTGATCTCCCGCTTCATGCAGGGCCACCAATAATTCAATCTCAAGTCTCTATACATTTTCGTAGCCCCTGGATGTATAGAAAACGTGGACTTGTGTGCCTCCTCTAATATTTTGTGCCTCACTCCCCCAGTCACCGGTACCCATACCCGGCCACACTGCATCAAAAGGCCACGACTATCCTTAACAAACAAAGGATACTGCCCCCGAATCCATTCTATTTTCCAATTCTCCTTCTTCACCCCCTCGAACTGAGCCTCCTTGATCATATCCAACAATGGAGAGATCACAGTCATTCTCAAACATGCGACCCCAGTCGGGGAACCCGCCGCCTTGCGGCTCAAAGCGTCGGCCACCACATTGGCCTTCTTGGGATGGTATAGGATCTCACTATCGCAGTGTAACGCCCGTAGATCCGGGCTAGTCAATTTAGAGATAATAGGGGTCGAAAATGACTTTTTGACGAAAGATTATTTAGAATAAATAATCTTAACCAAGTTGTAGAATACGTCTCAAGGGTTCCGTACATATAAAGAACGTTGAAATCCGAGTTATAACGAAGAAGTTATGGTACGTCGAAGTTTTATGGCAAAACCGGCACGACACCGGGAGGCGTAAATAGTGAATTTACGATGGAGGACTTTTTAGCCTTAGAAATCTAAACAAAAGTTGTAGTATACGTTAAACCGAGAACATACAAAAAAAGAACGCCCAAATCTGACTTCGTATGAGGAAGTTATGAATTTTCTAAGATTTGGCTTAGCAGTGCACAACCCGAAACTCGAATTTTCGATCGAGCGGTTTTTGGCCTACGCGACCTAAATGAGAATTGAAGATCTCATTAATAGGAACTCAACGGTAAAAAGACAGACGAAAACAGAGTTCGTATGTAGAAGTTATGAATTTTACGCGGACATTTAACAGTATTATCTCCTCGTACTGTTAAATTTAAGATCGGTCAAGAATGAGCCGACAGAGTCAAAATGAAAGTTGTAGATATTATTTTTACCTATGCGTGGATATAAAGAACATCAAAAACGGAGGTCGTATGTGAAAAGTTACGGATTTTAGAAGTCGGAAGTGTGTTGTGCAAAAATGGATGATGTGGCACAATCTTCGCCATTGCTTTCTCCCCAAGTCTTGCCACTAGATGGTGACATGTAGCACCAAGTTCAGTCATTTTCACCCTATAAATAGAACCTCTCCCACCCTCATTTTCTTCACACCTTTCCCATTCTTTCTTCTCTTTACTTTCTCTTTAGAACCTCTCTCTAGCCCCGAACCCCTCGAAAAGCCTAGGGAACCTCCCTAGCACGAGGCGGAAGCCCCGGAGTGCTCGACGGCTCCGAGAAGAAGAGCTTTTCGGCTCGGGAATACTGCTCCTAGCAAAGCCCGGTTTTGTATAAAACCCGCTGTAAGTAAGCTACGCCTACACTATTTTTAATATAGTTTTTATTTAATTATAGTAACGTTATTAGGAACTTATAATAAGTACTTGGACTATTATTATGGGTTATATAAGTATTGTTTAACGCTTATATAATAGTAATAATAGCTAGACTATTAATTAGTCTCGACGAATAATAGACTAAACTCTAGTGGTAATAATACTAGGTTTCGTCGAAGGAAATTATTTTTTTTAAGAAGCGAAGCGCTGTCTAAGTTCGGAATCACCACCTTTTCAAGTGAGTGCATAGTTACTTTCATCTTACACATAGATATGAAGTATTTTATATAAATTACGTGCTATGTGTGCATATTATCTGTATACTTGCTATCTATGCTGGAGGAACGATTTTATACAAGTTTTATATGATTTAAACTGTATATGTATTTATATCTACATAATATGTTGGGTAAAACATGGGTAGATGACATATGAGTTGGATGATGAGTTAGACCATGAGGTAAGGGTGAGAGGTGGACGATGTGAGAAGCCTTTTTCCCAAATGATGTCCCCGTCATCTAGCAGAGTAGGGATGACAACCACAGACTATTCTAGACAGTCCAGTGGAACGCTAGCAGGCTCGCCACTTGTAGGTGTTGTGAACGATGTGTTCACCCGATGCACTCTAAACCCTGGCGATCATGCAGACTTGGTGCCTAAACCTTGGCGATCATGCAGACTTGGTGCCAAAACCCTGGCGACTATACGGACTTAGTGCCTGTTGTATAAACCATGCCGACTATGCAGACTTAGTGCCTAAACCCTCGTGACTATGCAGACTTAGTGCCTATTGTATAAATCCTGGCGACTATGCAGACTTAGTGCCTAAACCCCGGTGACGATGGACTTCATGCCGATTCCTTAGGATGATCCTTAGGAATGAATGAACGATGAATAGTTGATTATTAGGGTAGATCCTTAAGAGTAAAGAAGATAATGGGGATGGGTAATTCGGTTGATTGTTTGATGTTTAAACATAATAATTATATTATTGTAGGTTGAAAACCCTATGTACTCACCAGGTTTCCCAACCTGACCCACTCAAGCTTATTTGTATCACAGGTGTCAATATGAAGCTACTTTACACTGAGAGATTTAAAAGAGATGTAGATCACTAGTGTAAATGAATGTAAGTTCTGTTTATGCTTATGTTTCTGTATTGACGATGACATCCCAAATGTTTTAAAATGAATAAAAATACATTTCTTCGGAAATGCTTTGATAATGTATTTATCATGTTTTACTGGGAACTAATTCCGCAACATTTTTATTAAAAGAAGTACTCTGATTTTTATAAAGCATAAACAAAATCGGTCTTTTCTGGCCGTGAAAATGGGGATGTCACAGTTGGTATCAGAGCATTAGTTTAAGCGAACTAGGAATATGGATTTATTTCTAGACTTAAACTTTGAATGCTAAGCAATGATTGTGAGGAGTGTGTCTAATAAAATTTAGGTAATACACCTGAATAGACACAAGCACTAGCTAATTTAGGGAAAATGCCTAACATGCTTTTATGTGCTAAATGATTTATGATGCTAAATGTCTGATCGGATCTATGGTCTGTTGCCGACCGGATCTGGAAATTTTATGTGTTCAGATTTCTAAACGTTTGATTACGATATTAGAACTGGAATGTAACTTTTCGGAGTGATAGGGAGAATTACACGTCTAAATCTTTTCTATCTATATTCTCGTCTTGATGCGCTGGATGCATGCTTCCGTGAATGTAATGCCATGGTGAAGGCTCGTAGGAAATTAAGTAAACGGAGGAAACGAAAAGGCTTATGATAGTGAATGACACCTATCGGAATATATCGTAAGAGTGGTATCTTGCCTTTAGAGTACGTCAGGAAAAATAACAGTACGTTTAGAGGAGTACGGTACGTCCGAAGTACACCTTCGATTGGCGGGATGATGAAACGATTGGCGTAATTCCTAAAGTTATCCTACCCTCTGGCATTTTCACCACCGAGTTGAAGCAGAATTGATTATTGAAGATACACATGGAAGAAATCCTAGTAGAGTCTAGGGAAAATTTTATGATTGATTGGACACATTTTTATGTGTTAAAATTGTTTTTGTGATAGTAACTTGGAAAGCTGCGAGACAATACTTGGGACGAGTATGAGTAGGTGTGAAAGGTAGTAGAGGCCTATACTACCGGAAACACATCACTCGCACTTGGATCAGGGAAAGTCACAAGGTTACCAAGGAGCTAGTAATCGATTTCATTTTATTCAAGTATGTCGTTACCATCGTTTCGATAATGACTAAGAAGATGATTGTTATTCCGACCCTAGTGGTCATATCAAATTGAGTCCAACTACGCTGAGTAATTTATGTGGTTCAGAGAATCAAGTTCGATGTAGTATCTGACTTAAAACGGAAGATTGAAATAAAAAGCGATCAGTAGAGGTATCGCGAAAAGTTGCTTGTAGCTAGAAATGCTACCTTTTAAGATGAGATTAGAACATGAAGGAAAGTATAGTCTGTTCTGGAAGACTCTAAGAGACCTGAGTCTAAGCATTGCAGCATACGATGATAGGTCATTGGAATATGACACATCGTTCCATTTTAGTAATAAAATAACTTATCTTAGTTTTTTTTAAGAAGAAGAAGCAGTCTCCAGTAAGGATCGAGATTGTGACTTGAAGGTCATAATTTGGAGTCTAACGTGAGATAGGGAGCAAGTGCAAGATCGAGCACCGCCTGCAATCAGGAAGTCTTAGAGTTAGATATTTGTTCGAAGAAACATCAAAGTTACGATTATTACTTAGGATGAAGAGATAACGTATGGAGTCATCATGTGAGCCCTGTTTCGTTGATGATTCCGGGACGTAATCATCCTAAGGGGGAGATAATTGTAACGCCCGTAGATCCGGGCTAGTCAATTTAGAGATAATAGGGGTCGAAAACGACTTTTTGACAAAAGGTTATTTAGAATAAATAATCTTAACCAAGTTGTAGAATACGTCTCAAGGGTTCCGTCCATATAAAGAACGTTGAAATCCGAGTTATATATAACGAAGAAGTTATGGTACGTCGAAGTTTTATGGCAAAACCGGCACGACACCGGGAGACGTAAATAGTGAATTTACGATGGAAGACTTTTACCCTTAGAAATCTAAACAAAAGTTGTAGTATACGTTAAACCGAGAACATACAAAAAAAGAACGCCCAAATTTGACTTCGTATGAGGAAGTTATGAATTTTCTAAGATTTGGCTTAGCAGTGCACAACCCGAAACTCGAATTTTAGATCGAGCGGTTTTTGGCCTACGCGACCTAAATGAGAATTGAAGATCTCATTAATAGGAACTCAACGGTAAAAAGACAGATGAAAACAGAGTTCGTATGTAGAAGTTATGAATTTTACGCGGACATTTAACAGTATAATCTCCTCGTACTGTTAAATTTAAGATCGGTCGAGAATTAGCCGACGGAGTCAAAATGAAAGTTGTAGATATTATTTTTACCTATGCGTGGATATAAAGAACGTCAAAAACGGAGGTCGTATGTGAAAGTTACGGATTTTAGAAGTCGGAAGTGTGCTGTGCGAAAATGGCTGATGTGGCACAATCTTGGCCATTGCTTTCTCCCCAAGTCTTCCCACTAGATGGTGACATGTGGCACCAAGTTCAGCCATTTTTCACCCTATAAATAGAACCTCTCCCACCATCATTTTCTTCACACCTTTCCCATTCTTTCTTCTCTTTACTTTCTCTCTACAACCTCTCTCTAGCCCCGAACCCCCCCCCCCCCCCCCCCGAAAAGCCTAGGGAACCTCCCTAGCACGAGGTGGAAGCCCCGGAGTGCTCGATGGCTCCGAGAAGAAGAGCTTTCCGGCTCGCGAACGCTGCTCCAAGCAAAGCCCGGTTTTCTATAAAACCCGCTGTAAGTGAGCTACGTCTACGCTATTTTTAATATAGTTTTTATTTAATTATAGTAACGTTATTAGGAACTTATAATAAGTACTTGGGCTATTATTATGGGTTATATAAGTATTGTTTAACGCTTATATAATAGTAATAACAGCTAGACTATTAATTAGTCTCAGCGAATAATAAACTAAACTCTAGTGGTAATAATACTAGGTTTCGTCGAAGGAAATTATTTTTTTTAAGAAGCGAAGCGCTGTCAAAGTTCGGAATCACCACCTTTTCAAGTGAGTGTATAGTTACTTTCATCTTACACATAGATATGAAGTATTTTATATAAATTACGTGCTATGTGTGCATATTATCTGTATACTTGCTATCTATGCTGGAGGAACGATTTTATACAAGTTTTATATGATTTAAACTGTATATGTATTTATATCTACATAATATGTTGGGTAAAACATGGGTAGATGACATATGAGTTGGATGATGAGTTAGACCATGAGGTAAGGGTGAGAGGTGGACGATATGAGAAGCCTTTTTCCCAAATGATGTCCCCGTCATCTAGCAGAGTAGGGATGACAACCACAGACTATTCTAGACAGTCCAGTGGAACGCTAGCAGGCTCGCAACCTGTAGGTGTTGTGAACGATGTGTTCACCCGGTGTACTCTAAACCCTGGCGATCATGCAGACTTGGTGCCTAAACCTTGGCGATCATGCAGACTTGGTGCCAAAACCCTGGCGACTATGCGGACTTAGTGCCTGTTGTATAAACCATGGCGACTATGCAGACTTAGTGCCTAAACCCTAGTGACTATGCGGACTTAGTGCCTATTGTATAAATTCTGGCGACTATGCAGACTTAGTGCCTAAATCCCGGTGACGATGGACTTCGTGCCGATTCCTTAGGATGATCCTTAGGAATGAATGAACGAGGAATAGTTGATTCTTAGGGTAGATCCTTAAGAGTAAAGAAGATAATGGGGATGGGTAATTGGGTTGATTGTTTGATGTTTAAACATAATAATTATATTATTATGGGTTGAAAACCCTATGTACTCACCAGGTTTCCCAACCTGACTCACTCAAGCTTATTTGTATCACAGGTGTCAATATGAAGCTACTTTACACAGAGAGATTTAAAAGAGATGTAGATCACTAGTGTAAATGAATGTAAGTTCTGTTTATGCTTATGTTTCTGTATTGACGATGACATCCCAAATGTTTTAAAATGAATAAAAATACATTTCTTCGGAAATGCTTTGATAATGTATTTATCATGTTTTACTGGGAACTAATTCCGCAACATTTTTATTAAAAGAAGTACTCTGATTTTTATAAAGCATAAACAAAATCGGTCTTTTCTGGCCGTGAAAATGGGGATGTCACACGCAGTCCTTCAGTACATCCAACCACCTCCTCTGTCTCATGTTGAGGTTCTGCTGATCCATCAAATACTTCAGACTCTTGTGATCAGTATAGATGGTACACCTTACCCCGTACAAGTAGTGCCTCCAAATTTTGAGGGCAAACACCACTGCCCCCAATTCCAGGTCGTGAGTGGGGTAATTCGCCTCATGAGTCTTCAACTGCCTCGTAGCGTAAGCTACCACATGCCCTCTCTGCATCAGTACCGCACCTAACCCTAAAATCGATGCGTCACAGTAAACCACCAAATCATCTAACCCCTCGGGTAGCACTAGTATCGGAGCCTCACATAACCTCCGTCTTCGGGTTTCGAAAGCCAACTGCTGATCCGTACCCCAACAAAATGTCATGTTCTTCTTGGTTAAGCGGGTCAAGGGCACATCAATCTTGGAGAAATCCCGGATAAATCTTCGATAGTAGCCTGCTAAACCCAAGAAGCTACGAATCCCGGAAGCATTCTTCAGTACTTCCCACTTCATCACTGCTTCATCCTTCGCTGGATCAACCGAAATACCCTCCTGGTTGATGATGTGCCCAAAAAACTGCACCTCCCATAGCCATAAATCACCCTTGGAGAACTTTGCATAAAGCTTCTCCGCCCTCAGGATCTCCAGTGACTCCCTCAAATGCTGCTCATGCTGCTCCCTGGTCTTAGAATAGACCAAGATATCATCAATAAAAACGATCACCGACCGATCCAGCATCGGTCTACACACCCGGTTCATGAGATCCATGAACGATGCTGGGGCATTGGTGAGCCCAAACGGCATCACCACAAACTCATAATGCCCTTACCGAGTTCTGAAAGCCGTCTTCAGTATATCCTCATCCCGAATCCTCATCTGATGGTATCCCGACCGAAGATCAATCTTGGAAAACCAAGACGCACCCTGCAGCTGATCAAACAAATCATCGATCCTCGGTAACGGATAACGGTTCTTCACCATCAGTTTGTTCAGCTCTCGAAAATTAATGCACATCCAGTGCAATCCATCCTTCTTTTTCACAAACAGGATCAGAGCTCCCCACGGGGAACTGCTCGGATTGATGAACCCTCGGTCTAGCAGCTCCTGAAGCTACGTAGATAACTCCTGCATCTCGAGCGGTGCTAGCCAGTATGGTGCCTTCGCTATCGGAGCGGCACCCGGCACCAACTCAATGCGAAACTCAACCTGCCTCTCCGGAGGCACTCCTGGTAACTCTTCGGGAAAATATCCCGAAATTCCTATACCACCGGCACACTACCCACATCCATCGTAGTCTCAACTCTCGTGTCTGAGATGTAAGCCAGAAATCTCGTACATCCTTGCTGCATAAACCTCCTAGCCCTCGCACCCGAACAGAGGGTCGGCCCATGCGAGGCCCTCTCACCATGTATAAACAGTTCTCCCCCACTTGGGGTTTGAACCCTCACTAATTGGCGCTCGCAATCGATCATGGCCCCATTAGCCCCCAACCAATCCATCCCGACAATCACCTTCAGCCCTCGCAACGGTATTGGGACTAAATCAACACAAAACCTCTCCCTCAGTACATTCAGGACATAACCCCGATACACCCTCTCAGCACTCACGGTGCGGTTGTCTTCAATCTTTATGTCGAGCGGGGAATCCAAAGTTCTCAACGCATCTCGGAACTTCTTGCTAAGTGCAAGAGACACGAACGATCGGGTAGCACCCGAGTCAAACAAAACATGAGCCGACATACCATTGACCAAAAAGGTCCCTATACATATGTACAATGCACACACAAGCAATATAAATAAATAGTGAGCAGAGAAGAATAAACACGTACCAACCATAACATCTGGAGTTGCCCGAGCCTCCTCGATAGTCAGCTGAAATGCGCGAATCTTCACCGCTGGAGCATCCACCTTAGCAGGGCGGCCATCCGTAATCCTCATCGTGGCGGGCGCAGGCGCCGCCACCGTTCCTCCCCCTCCCTGCAACCTCGGACAATCGGCCTATTTATGGCCAACCTGATTGCAGTGGAAACATATCAATCCCTTCTTGGGGGTAGTCCCTGCTCACGTGGCCCGGCTGACCACATGTATAACACACCGGGTTCATCCCCCGGAAAGCTCCCCCATGAGATCTCCCACACTTGGCACACTGGCCACGACCTTGCTGGCCCTTACTGGAGGTATCCGAGGTCTTAGGCTTTTTAGCTTGACCTACTGCTGCCTGTTCCTGCTCTGGCTTCCGCTTGGTGTGGAAGTCCAACTCCATTTCCCGCTTGCGGGCCTTCTCCACCATCTTGTTCAGGGTTTTGCACTCTGTAAAGCACACAAACTCCAGGATATCATCCCTCAGCGTGGAATGATATCTCGTACGCCTCATATCCTCATCCGTAGCGTACTGTGGGATCAACAAATCTCGCTCCCAAAACTTGGCGGTGATCTCTGCCACAGTCTCGGTGGTCTGCTGGAGCTCCTGGAACCCTCTCAACATTCGTTGCACCTCAATGGGTGGTGCAAACTCCAATTCGAATCGCCGAACAAACTCGGCCCACGTTATCTCAGCCACACCGGCTGCTCCCACCTGACTAGTCACCTCACCCCACCAGTCTCGGGCTCTGTCTCTCAACATGCATGAAGCGAAACCCACCTTTGCCACATCCGGGAAAGAACTCGTACGCTGGGCGTTCTCGATATCTGCCACCCAGTGTCGGCTAACAATATGGTCCCTGACCCCAAAAAACTTTGGCGCTCCACACACCTTGAACTCCCGAAACGAGGGAGTTCGGGCCCCAATATGGCCTGCAGCAATCTCGGCTCTGAATGACCTGAGCCTCTCCTCCATGATTTCCATAATACTTTCCTTGACCGTCCCAAATATCACTGGGGTAGCGTCAAGGATACCCTTCGTAATGTCGACTGCAATGATCTCGCGTAACCTCTCATCGATGGGCTCTGTACCGCTACCCGATCCGGATCCACATCCAGATCCTGATCCTGATCCCCCTGTCCCAAATCGTGTTACCACCATGCTGAACTAAAATGTCATAAACCCTAATAATTAGGACATCTGTATAGGAGATCTTCCCACATCGGTTCTCCTTAGATCTGTCAAGTCTAGCATTTGCTCGGGTACAGGTCCTGTGTTTTTAGTAGTACGGGCCCAATACTACATTCCACACCTACCTGTACGTTAGCCCAATGATCTACCTGATAACTCCAGTTCGTCCCAAATAACCATACCCCACAGACTACCGCATATCTCAAATCCTAGGCTGCCCTAAGATTTTCTCTACTCACGTCAATCAGACCAATCATACAGGTTGCCTTTATGCATGAAAATTATACACAGAAAAGGATCAAATAGACTTTCGAATAAGAGATTCTACCCTAGGACCACAACCATACAAGGAACAGGAAATAAGGCCAAATCAATCATTCTAAGGCTATAAGCTCTTAACCGTATATAGTTTTAAAAGCATACACATAGCAAGTTCCATACGATTATCATAGCTCAAATATCAGTATAACATGGCTAACATATTGGGGAAACTACTTACTTTGCTCGGCTGATCACGCGCGTTGCACTCTCATCTTTTCCTTTGTTTCAAAAACCTTTTTTTTATTTATTTTATTTTTTTGAAAACAATTTTACCATTTCCTTAGTTTGAGTCCTGACACACCCGAGAGTGTGCCCAAATCCCTCAAACCAAGGCTCTGATACCAACTTGTAACGACCCAAATTTTCAAAAGAAAATTTTCATCTTCAGATAAGCAAACACATTTCCATAATTTAAGAAATCCAATCGTAATTGTTTTCAAAACATATATCAAATACAACTTTTATTTCAAATATCAGAGTGTCCATAAAAACGCCTGGGAGAGAGTGCACGCCATGTCATCACACCTTGCCTTTGCCCTTGGGATCTGAAGTACCTGAAACAAATCCACAACCTGTAAGCTAATGCTTAGTGAGTCCCCCAGAGCATACCCCACACACAATCCACATAACACATATCATATTAGCTATAAAAGCTATCTCTACCATATAAGCCATGCATACAACATATAAGGAAGCCTTGGAAACCCTCCAGGGTCTTACACTTAATGCCATGGGAACCCCCACGTGGTCTTATCTGCCACGTGGTCTTCCTGCTTTAGGAACCCCCACAAGGTCTTCCTGCTTTAGGAACCCCCACAAGGTCTTCCTTCCTTGGGAACCCCCACAAGGTCTTCCTGCCTTGGGAACCCCCACAAGGTCTTTACTACCAAACAAGACATAACCCATACTATACAAGCAGATATGCTAGGATGATATGGAAACCCTCCAAGGTCTTATACCAAATTCCACGGGAACCACCACGTGGTCTTCCATGCAAATGTCATACTATCATATCACATAATCAATCAACAATCCGCATCACATAAAATGGGTCAGCCTTGGTGCCTTAGACCCATTAGTATGGTGAGAAGACTCACCTCTCAAAGGTTGAACTGGTAAGCTGAAGTCAAATATATCCCACACGCTGATCCTTCTCAACTGCCATAGAATGGTGACCAATACAGTGTAGATGCCGGATCCACTGCTTCCCTTCTTGTTCCTTCTTCTAAATCCCTTCTTCAACACTCCAAGTTTTCTAAACCAAGCTCTTCTTCTCACTCAAGGGGGTTTACGGCCGAAAACTGCTTTTTGTAGGGAGATAAGGTGCTAGGGGAGGCCACAAGGGCGGTTAATGATCATTATATAGGGGGCAAACCCCGAAATTAGGGTTTTCTCTTTACAGCTCCAACTCGCCGAGTCGGGCCTTCCGACTCGCCGAGTTGGTCCCGATCCGTGTCCATGATTAAACGCCCGTACTCGACGAGTTGGACTCCTAACTCGCCGAGTCCATGCACCAAAAACCCTGAAATTAACTAAATCAAATAATACGTGGAATAGGTGTTATAGAAAATAGAATGGAACCACACAAATTTGGTCCCTCAAGTTATAGACAATTGTCATATCCATCATACTATAAATATTAAAGTCTAGGGACCTGATATGTTATTATGGAAAACATTATGGTACACAATATAAATATACCTTACATGTAATAAGCATTACAAAATAGTCCTAAGGCCACATTAATGTGTTATTTTCTAACAAATATCTTCTTTGTGATAAAGATATTTCTTTCTTATTAGGGTTTTTGTTTTTTTAATAAGGGTTTGTGCTTTCTGATAATGGTTTATTTTTTGTGATGATGATTTGACATAATGAGCTGATAATGTTGACTTAATTGGTGTTTTGAAAGGAAGCATATCATACATTACATTTTTACACTATTATGATGTTTATGAGCTTTATCATGTTTTTATACAATATGGTTGATGATTATTATATGCAATGTTTGTCGATTTGTTGTTTTGTTTTTTAAAATTATGTTATTATAAAGATATATTATGAGTCTACCTCGTTGGTATCTCATTAGGCTTTCTAATCTAACGTTGTATTTTAATTTCGGCATGAGGTGATAATCTCTAGGTTATTTACAGATGTTTGAAAGCAATTTGAACATGTAAAGACTTAGGCATTTAATCTTTTCTATGTTTGTCTAGTTTATTTTATGTTTGACTAATGGCTTCTTTGAAACATCCCGATAAGTTGATTGACATTTTCATTGTTAAAAATATTTTGTGTCTTTTTTTTAATTTAGTTGTTATATATATATATATATATATATATATATATATATATATATATATATATATGAGAAGATTCAATAGAAAATGCAACTACCAATCATAAAATGACACATGTCCACTATTTTAGAAGTTATTTAAATTACAAAAATCGATATTATGGTTTGGTTAAAGTTATGTATTTACTCCTTAAACACTTCAAACATCGCATTAACTGGTCCATCAATTTTTTTTATATATCCGTCATTTATAACCATTTCACATCACAATTCAATGTCAAATATTGGAAATCCAATTTTGACCTTGTTCTTTGACCATCAATCTGACTAGAAATTCAAATAAAACGTGTGAATCACTTCAAAAAAATACATTCAATCATGATTATCATTAATAATTTTCATCTCTTATACTTTCCATAAACTACTAAAATTTATGAAACTCAAATCATATTGTCAGAATTTGCATAAAATTTCACAACACAAACAAACTTAGGATACAATCGAACTTCATAATTCTTTTAATGTAATTGATTAAGTAATGATCTTGTTGGTCGGGATCCAAACATAAAAAGATAAGAAATTGATTAGGTAATTTCATCAAGCACTTGGCATTCACGTTGGAAACACAAAAATAAGAAGATGAAATCAACCTACCGCATGATAGGGGAAGAGATTAGAGAATAGAGGGAGACAACGAGGAAGTAGAGCGGGTTTCTTGTTAGTAATCTCAGCCACCTTCTTGTAAAACTCGATGCACTACATCATCATCCATGATTATAACTTGATAAACAACAAGAACATGAAATCCTCTTGTGGGTTAGAAAAAGAAAAAGATAGCTCCGTCGATGTTCAAGTCAGTAGAAATGAAGGAAAAGCTTCTGCTAATGGTTTCGTAGAACATCGCTCCTCATCTACCATCTTCAACTAGTTTCAATAGATAATCAATTCGTAAATCAAGAACAAATTGGAATTGATTTTGAAATTAACAGATGATCTCGAGATGAAAAAAACGATAAAATACGTTTTACATTTTTCCGAAAATCAACAATCAGATGCAAAAAATGAAGCCATGGTAGAGGAGGTCGGGACTAGATAAGGATGGTGTTGAAGAGATCGGGAATGTAATTCATTTTCCTAGGTTTGTGTTACTCCATTCTTGATTCGATTGTGCAGGTCCAAGGTTCGATTTAGGGATTTACTGTCATGGCATTATAATATTTTGATTGTGTAGGACTCACCACCATCGATAGCAGATCCTGTCTAGAAGGGGGAGAAAGTAGAACAAGGTTTTGATGATCCATTTGGCACACCTGTATTTCACAATTAGGGCTAGTTCACCTTGCATATGAGTGATGAACATATCATTTTCTTGTTTCGGTCAATCCAATACTTTAGTTAGTTTCTCGATTTCATTGTAGATCGACATGATTCTCGTGATGGTTTCTTATAATCAAGGAAGGAGGAAGATGGTGGTTGTGGAGGAGAGCATCGGTTTCAAAGGATCGTAGTAGGTATAACCGCATAAGGAAATTGGAATGTGGGTTTATTTGACAAGTGACACACCACCTGTGAAAATTCACATCGCACTAGAAGATTATCAACTGATTATGTCTCCCTATTACACATAGGACAAAACGGATGGGTACCAATTATACATCTAGTAGCCAATGTATGTACAACCGGGTTTCTGCTTATCGAATCCCTCCATACAAAGCACCAAACTTTTAAGGGAATCAAATTTGACCGATAGATCTAGTATCTTTGAATAGAATCAATTTTGAATCAATTAGTTGCCTCATAGATTTGACCATGTAATTCCCATCCACATTCAGATTACAGCGAAACTTGAATGAAGATGAGGATACAATCTACATAGCCCCAATATTGAATTAGAGCTGCAATAATTCCCTCGATACCGCATCAGACGAAGTTATGTTTCCAGTTCCAAGAAAAACAATTGATAGATAAACGATCACTAAGTTCACAACATTAGACTGATTAAATATTGTATAGCTTAAAAAATCTTGTTTGAAACGATATAAGCCACACCAAGGGTCCTTCCAAAATAAAATTTTCACATTTGGTCCATCAATAAGTTTGAAAAATTCGTCGCAATCTATGTCATACTCAGCAAGGCAGTTTACAGCCTTAGCAATATTACGCCAAACAACATTTGAGGATTTTCAAGCAATTATAAGAAGCATATTTTTTTCAAGGTTATATATGCCTGTGATGACTACCCTTCTCATTCAACAATCCCCACCAACATTTAATTAAAAGAGCCAAGTTTTGAGTCTTTAGTGTACCGACCCCACAACCTCGGTTTTTTATTTAAAGTTTAGTTATTATAAAGAAAAATTATATATAATATAACCGTAGTAATGATTTAGTAAAACAACACTCAATATATTTAAATTAATAAATTGTATAATTAAGATAATACATTATTCAATATAAATAGTTGTGTATTTATATTAATCTAAATATAACGAAGTATATAAAAATAGAATAGAATTTATATAAATAAAGAGTGATAATAAAGCTAGGGATAAATTAGGGGTGTTCGTTTGGATGGATCGGTTTGATCCGATCCAATTAAGTAAATCAAAATTTATTTCGATTTTCAAAATATGGATCCGAATTGTCCAAATTAAATTCAAATCCGATCCAATCCGATCCAATTATAGTTCGGTTGGATCCGTTTTTATAATTTGGTTTTCAAAAGGCATAACATTTTAAAATGATATATAATTATAATATTATCCAATTCTTATAAAAGAAACAATAACAAATTATTTAGTTGTAATTTATAATTTATATACAACTACCACGAAGTTATATTATAATTTAATATTTAATAGATAAAACACTTTTGAGAGAAAATGCATATTAATTTTTTTTATTAGGTGAAACATTTTGAACTTTTTGGAACAAAGTAATTTATAAAATTATTAAATAGATATAGATATATTAAAAATAAATAAATAATAAATTGTTATTCGGTTTTTTTGGACTATTCGGTTCTTATTTTATAAACCAAAACCAATCCGAAATCCAAAATAATAATTCGGTTTTGGTGGAATCCAATCCAAAAATCCGAATATCTGAACCAAATAGTCCAATCCAAATTGTCCAATTGGATAATTCGCTTTTATCCAAATAGTGAACAGCCCTAGGGATAATGACGTGAGAGGGTAACGTACTTTAGCTTTTGGTCACATTTGATCACTAAATTATTTTCCGTGCTTTATTAACCTTTGAACTTGTTGAAACGTTTACATTATACCATTATGACCGGTAATAGTGGGTTTTGCCGGTTTCCAACGTGGTTTCCGGCCAAGTATGATTTTCCGGTCATCTTCATTTGGGGTTGTTTCACAGGTTCAGATGTACTTAACTCAAAAACCATAAATTGGATGAACTCAAACAAGATAAGAACTCTGATGGTCTGAAACAAGACCAGAAATACGATGTACTTGTATTCTTATGTGAACGATTTTCTGGAAAAGTTTTGGTTTGAACACAAATCTTCAAAGATCTAATGGTGGTTCATCAAAACCTATCTCGGGTTTTTACGGTTTTAAGGGTTTCAATAGTGGTTCATTAAAACCCATCTCTGAAACAAAACCCATATCAGATGTGCTCATCGTCTGTATCACTAAATCGAAAAATCAAAGTTGGTATACGAACAAACAAAAAACAAACTTGAATCTGAAAAACGAACCAATAACTTGTTCTTGTGTTCATCATGTATGTAGAACCCAAAAATTCCTAAATCGATGGGTTTGGATCTGAAAGGAAGCTCGAAATCTGAAATGAATCTTCGAAATCTGAAAGAGTTACAGCTTTGCCATTGATGAACGAGATGAACAAGAAAGAGCATTTGAAAACTTTTCCCTTAAAACCCAGATCTGAACCATAGGTGTTAGGGTTTGCATATCAGAGCTTGGTTTTGTAGAAAATCAGAAGGAAGAAAGGCGGCGTTCTGGAGAAGACGACGACGTTCCAACACGGGTTTACCGTCGCTTGTTTCGACAAGGGTTTGCAGATCGGAGGCTACCATTTGTGAGTTTATTTTCGTGTGTTCATGTTCATGTTCATCTTCATCAACTTCGAATTTTCACACAGTAACACCAAGAACACACAGTTGGGTGTGTTTTGTAAGTTCATTTTCTGAGTTTTGTGTCTAATTCCTTCAATAAAACCTAGATTAAAAGTGTGGCCGGAGGTAAGGAACGCCGGAAATGTCGCCGGAGAAGATAACCGGAAAATCACACTTGACCGGAAACCTTGTCGAGAACCGGAAAACCCACTATCGCTGGTCATAATTGTATAATGTACACGTTTCAACAAATTCAAGAGTTAATAAAGCATGAAAAATAATTTAGTGACCAAAAGCTAAAATACGTTACCCTCTCAAGTCATTATCCCATAAAGCTATGTAGAATTTTTGAATTGTTTAAGTTGGTATGATATGAAAAATTATAAAAAAAATTGACACCAAAAATTCCAAAATTGGGATAAGCTATGTAGAATTTTTGAATTGTTTAAGTTGGTATGATATGAAAAATTATAAAAAAAATTGACACCAAAAATTCCAAAATTGGGATGCTCGTAAGTAGGATGATGTTGGGTGAATTAACTTGTTATTGAACGAGCTTCCCTTGTGAATATGTATGCCACATGTTTCGACTTAAAACAACATGTGATCCTCAGTGCTTCTAAAACCAGCCTATCATGTACCAATCGATAATTATCCTATTAAAATTTGATGTCATCACCTCATTGGCCTCTCAAAATTGTGTACATATCATTATAATTCAGAATAACAAACAATAATTATAATTTAAAAAAGTAATGATGTTTAGACAGAAAATCAATATAGATCTTCATCGTGACAATTTATTGATAAAATGTCAATAAGCATTCATTTCCAATAAAAAATAAAAGAAAACAAGAGTACAAGATATCATGCACAAAGCACATCATTACATTGCATACTTGAGTTTCATGAGCAAGAAGAAACTACATCTACAAACAGCTGAATATTCTTGTCCGACGAGCCACCGTCTGCCACCGCCTCATATGCCGCCCTTTTCAACCCTGCCGCGTTCTTTCTGAACTCCTCCGATCTAGGCCCAGTCATAATCTCTTCCACGCATTTTGCCATTTCTTCCCCATCAAAATTACCCGATTCTAGATTCTTATTTAGTTTCACCCCGATGGCCCAAACATCGGTAACAAGCTTAGCATTCGTCGGCTGGTCAGTCCACTGTGGACAAGCAATCACTGGTACACCGGCGGTAACACTTTCAATCAGTGAGTTCCACCCACAATGACTTAAGAAACACCCAACTGATGGATGTGATAAGACAGCAGTTTGTGGACTCCATCTCACGATCAAACCCTGTTCCTTTATCTCCTCCAAGATCCCAACCTGTTGGGTTTCTTGATTTTCCGGCAGCTTTACAACCCACAGAAACGGTCGTTTCGAAATTTTCAAACCAGTTACTATGCTTTCTATTTGTTTGTCAGATGAAAACAGGAGGCTTCCGAATGAGATATAAACAACCGACGCCGGTGGTTGTTTGTCTAGCCATTCTAAACAATCATTCTCGTTGCCTGATTTAAACTTATTTGTACCCTTTAGATGGCCGTCGATGTTGTCTTCCTTGCCAAAAAGGGTTGCCGGAACAATTGGTCCCACAGGCAAAAATGAATGACCCGCGTTATTCACAGACCTTATCACATCTTTCTCCAGTTCCAAGAACGTATTTCCGAACACCCATTTGACCTTATGCAGGTTATGAAAGACTTCCTGCAATATACCATCGAAGCTACGAAACGAATTCGACGGAAGAACAAAGGACGGTAGCTCCTCCGTACACAGTGGTGGAAGCCCAGGCAAATTCACGATCATATCAAGGTTATTTTCAGTTGGGAACTCGTTGAGACGATTGTAAAAACAGTTATATATCTGATAGACTGTGCATGGTTGGATCCAAACCATGGCGCAGGGTAGCGCAAACTCCGCCGCGACGTCAGCCCCCCATGGCATGAAAGGGGTGTTGATGATGCACGCGAAATTTCGGCTGTGGGTTCGAATCAGAGCGGAAAGGTTTCCTGGTCCAAACTTACCCAGCGTGTTCATAGCGAAATCAATATCACCGGATTGTCGATCGTGTTCTGGAGGTATGCCGTCGGAAAAATACTCGAGGTGGACGCCGCCGACGGTGGAGGAGTGGTCTTTTAGGGCAGGGTCATGGGTGGCGAGAGTGACATGGAGGCCTTTGGACGCAAGAAGGTTGCCCAGCCTTAGCATGGGATTTATGTGACCTTGAGCTGCAACTGTAATAAGCAGGACACTTGTTTGTTGATTTTCTTCAGCAGAAATCGAACTCATTGTGTTTGTGTGTGTGTGTGTGTTGTGGTGTGAGTAGACGAAGATGGGAAAGAGAAGAAGAAATCTCCTACTTACGGGATTTTGTTTCAATAATCACATGGCTGAGTTATTTGCAAATATAGATGTGTTTGGATAAATTTATGTAGATATATGGTTGTTGTTTGGTGTCCTTTCACTTTTAATGTGAGATTATTTATATTTTTATGGAGTATCACTTATAGTTGAATTTTCAAAAACGTGTTTGTTTGTAAAAACGTGTTAATTAAGACCTTAAGAATCTTAAATTCTTAAAGGATGGTTTGGTAGATGAATTAGGTGGAATAGAACTTGACTAGACTGAATAAAATTGGGCCGGACTGAACAATAATTTATATAGCGTTTGGTAATAATAAAACATAACAGAATAAGTTGTTTGAAACTGTTTGATAATAATAGAACTCAACATAAAAATGTGTAAAAATGAACATAATACCATTTTGCAAAAATGTTAATACTAACTTTATTTAACATTCATAACTTCAAAATTAACATTTATATTAAAAAAATTATTTAAAATTCTCATATTAAAACAAGTTTTAATACCAAATAATCAAAACTACTTCAAAATAACAAAGTTCTAAACCGAAATGGTTTAAAAAATCCATAATTTTAAATAAAAAATAACAAACTTCAATTGTATTTTTCCAATATAGTCTTCGCAAAAAGTGGTTTGGTAGGTACGTCAAAACTATTCCACATCGGTAACACATTTAGATTTTTTTTTTTTTTGTAGACTTTAAACAAACCCGCATCATTTCTGAAGAAGACAACTCCTTGGTCTTCAACTCTTCATGTGTAGGGCAGGAACAACATAGACTCCACATGTAGTAATAACAATGAATTGCAAGGACATTTTTGTCCTAAATTGAGTATCTACAACATGAAATGAACAAGAACAACACAAACTTAACAAAATTCAATGTGGACAGGAAAATGTGCTTAATTAAGACTCCCAAGAAGTCAAGAACCACTAAACCAGGAAGATTATAATAAAGTAGCCACAAAGAAAAGCTTACGGGTAATTTAGTCCAAAATGTGGAGTCTAGTGGCATTTGTTATGCTTCCCTGTTATGCACTCAATGGGTATTATGTTTTTAAGATGATATATATATATATATATATATATATATATATATATATATATATATATATATATATATATATATATATATATATATATAGAAAGAGGATAACATACTGATTAGAGGGCTAAATAATTAGAAGGGTAGACAATTGGAGAGTGATGATTAGAGTGTAGTATTATTTTTTCTCGTATCACTTGTAAACAACCTCACAAAAATTGGAATCCGCCATCTATACTAACCACACAAGAATTATATCCTCCAAATAAAACAAAAGGATTTTCTTATAGGTAATCATAAAGTAATCAAGAAAGGATAAAAAATCAAGTAACAAATGAATTTAGAACACATAATTAAAGAAACGTATGCATATGTAGGTAGGCTGATAATGAATAAAAAAATTGTTCAAAATCATATTTTCATTATATAGAAAGCTTCTAGCCAATCGAAATTAATACACATAACTAAGAACTGACAGATGCAAGTAAGGTTAGGAGAGAAAAAATCAATAATCCGTTCAAGTAAATGAAGAGATGTAGATACTGAAGTTTAAAATGGAAATGTAGCTTGGGATGTTGAACATAAAAGACACATATGAGATCCTTGATAGCTTCAGAGTTCGTATGAGACTAACATCGATAAACAGTAATCTATAATCAATTTTTGTGTGCGATTGATATAGAAAGACGATGATATTTATTTGAAGAAAAGGATAATTTCATAAGACTGGTAGATAATGAGAAAGGTGGAGACGCAAGCTGAGACCCATTCCAGGGTTATTTTCATCGGATTAAGAAAATATGAATACATGTTCTATTGAGTTCCACCTTTTTGGGTGAGACTATTTCTTAGTGAACTGTCCCATTAGACAATTTGAACAAGTTTGAAGGGCAAGATTTTCGTAGATGGAAGAAGAAGTTGCATTTTGTTCTTACTACTCTAAATGTGGTGTATGTTCTGAGTACACTCATGCTAGTCTTACCAGAATCTGTTGAAGATGAACCTTTGGATGCAACAAGAAGAAGATCAAAGTGGGAAAATGATGATTACATATGTCATGGTCATATTCTCAATGGTATGTCTGACTCTCTTTTTGATATTTATCAAAATTTTGAATCTGCAAAAGAACTGTGGGATTCTCTTGAATCCAAGTACATGGTTGAAGATGCTTCTAGCAAGAAGTTTCTTGTTAGTAACTTTATGGGTTATAAGATGATTGAATCCAGGCCTGTTATGAAACAATTCCATGAAATGTTAAGGATTCTGGGATAGTTTTATCAACACAATCTGAAAATGGATGAAGCCATTTTTGTGGATGTGATCATTGATAAACTGCCCCTACCCGGAAGGATTTTAAACACAATCTGAAACATAACAAAGAGGAATTGACTTTGACTCAACTTGGAATCCATTTACGGATTGAAGAGTCCTTAAGGACTCAAGAACTTGATACCAATCCTAAAGGCAAGAACCAAGTTGGTTCCTCTTCTGTGAACATGGTGGACGGAGAAAGTCCAAAGAATCCCAAGAAGTCTAATGGGAAAAGGAAGTTTAAAGGAAAGGATGACAAATCTTCCAACAAGAAGGCTAAGTTGGTTTGTTGGAATTGCAACAAACCGGGTCACTTCAAGAAAGATTGTTTTCTTCGTAAACTGAACAAGGATGGTGTTGGACCAAGTGGGTCCAAAAATCCAAAAAAACAACAAGGTCAGATTTCTGTTTTCATGCAGAATTCTAAATATATTCATAATTATATTTTTGTGATTTCTAAAGCATTTTATGTGCAGGATGATAATGTTGCATGGTGGGTTGCTTCGGGAGCAACAAGTCGTGTTTGCAAAGATCTATATTGGTTCAAAGACTTTCAACTAATTGAAGATGGATCTATTGTGAAGATGGGAAATGTTGCAATTGAACCAATCAAGGGACTAGGATATGTTTTACTTACCTTTACTTCTGGGAAATGTTTGTGTTTGAACAATGTTTTATATGTTCCAGGGATTCATAAGAATCTTGTGTCTGAAATTGTATTAAATAATTGTGGTTACAAACACGTATTAGAAAGTCACAAGTATATCTTGTCAAGACATGCTTCTTTTATGGGAATTGGATATGTATGTAATGGAATGATTAGGCTCAATATGAATTATCCTTCTATTGATAATTATATTTGCATGACTTCTACTAGTACTAGCAATAATTTTAATAAATATGAATTATGGCATGCTAGATTAGGAAACATTCATTACAAGAGATTAAAAGACATGTCTAAAATGAGTTTAATTCCTGCTTTTGATATGCAAAATAATAAAAAATGTAAAATATGCATGTTAACTAAAATCACTAGACAATCTTTCAAAGATGTTCTTAGGGAAAGCAAGGTGTTTGATCTTATACATAGTGATTTATGTGATTTCCATGCAACACCTTCCCTTAGAAACAAAAAGTATGTTGTTACTTTTATTGATGATGCATCTAGATATTGTTATGTCAATTTGCTACATTCTAAGGATGACGAACTTGATAAATTTAAAATTTATAAACAACAAGTTGAGCTTCATAAAAATGAATTAATAAAAGTCTTATGTACTGATAGAGGTGGTGAGTATTATGATGCAGTTTATTTTGAATCAACTGGAGTAATACATCAAACCACGGCTCCTTATACACCACAACAAAATGGTGTAGTTGAAAGGAAGAATAGGAATTTAAAAGAAATGGTTAATTCCATATTGTCCTATTATGGATTAACTGAAGGGTTTTGGGGTGAGACAATGTTAACTGCATGTTACATCTTGAACACAACTCCAAATAAAAGGAGTAAGAATACTCCTTATGAACTTTGGTGTAAAAAGGTACCAAATTTTAGTTATCTCAAAGTTTGGGGCTGTAGAGCAGTTGTAAGGCTCACTGAACCCAAAAGGAAAACATTGGGTGAAAGAGGTATAGATTGTATCTTTATTGGATATGCTGAGCATTCCAAAGCTTATAGATTCTATGTTTTAGAATCTAATGACTCTATCTATGTGAACACTATTATAGAGTCAAGAGATGCTATCTTTGATGAAGAAAGATTTACATCTATACCTACACTAATGGACATGATTCAACAATCTTTCAGCAAGAACACAACTCAAGCTAGAGATGATTCTAGTGGTACAAGTTCTGTGCCTGAACTTAGAAAGAGTACTAGAGCTAGAAAAGCTAAATCTTTTGGATCTGATTTTCAACTATATCTTGTTGAAGGAACAAGGGATGAGACTATGTCTCAACATCAATATTGTTTGAATATTGAGGAGGATCTAAAGACTTTCAGTGAAGCTACGACTTCCAGGGATGTTCATTTTTGAAAAGGGGCAATTCAGGATGAGATTGATTCTATCATGCATAACAATACTTGGGTATTGTCTGATTTACCTCCTGTTTGTAAGGCATTAGGATTTAAATGGATCCTCAAAAGAAAAATGAAGGTGGATGGCACAATTGATAAGTATAAAGCCGGATTGGTTATCCAAGGCTTTAGACAAAAGGAAGGCATTGATTTCTTTGATACTTATGCTCCTATTGCCAGAATTTCTACTATTAGATTATTATTAGCTCTTGCAATTATACATAATCTTGTGATTCACCAAATGAATGTGAAAAATGCATTCTTGAATGGTGACTTGGATGAGGAAATATACATGAAACAAACTGAAGGGTTTGTGATGCCTGGAAATGAACACAAAGTGTGCAAGTTGAAGAAATCATTATATGGTTTGAAACAAACACCAAAACAATGGCATTAAAAGTTTGATGATGTTGTCTTGTCTAATGGTTTTGCATTAAACCAAGTTGACAAGTGTGTATATAGCAAATTTGATACTTCTGGTAAAAGAGTCATGATTTGTTTATATGTAGATGATATGTTGATTTTTGGTACTGATTTAGAAGAAGTTGATAAAACCAAGAAATATTTATCATCTAATTTTGATATGAAAGACATGGGGGAGGCTGAGGTAATTCTTGGTATAAGAATTAGAAAAGGAAACAATGGGATTTCAATTTTCAATCTCATTACATTGAGAATATATTGAAAAAGTTTAACTTTGAGAATTGTTCACATGTTAGTACTCCTATAGATCCTAGTCTTAAGTTCTACCTAATAAAGGATCTCCAGTGTCTCAACTTGAATACTCAAGGGCTATTGTTTGTCTAATGTATTCCATAATTAGTACTAGGCCTGATATAGCATATGTTGTGGGAAGGCTTAGTAGATATACTAGTAATCCTAGTTCACATCATTGGCAAGCTGTGAGTAGAGTATTCAAGTATTTGAAAGGGACCATAAATTATGGTTTAACTTATAGTGGATATCCTTCTGTTTTGGAAGGTTATTCAGATGCCAGCTGGATTAACAACTTAGAGGATCACTCCTCTAGTAGTGGTTGGGTGTTTCTTCTTGGAGGAGGTGTCATTTCTTGGGTATCCAAGAAACAGACTTGTATTACTAACTTAACCATGGAATCTAAGTTTTTTGCATTGTCTGCTGCTGGTAAAGAAGCTGAGTGGCTAAGGAATTTGATTTATGAAATTCCATTATGGCCCAAACCGATATCTACCATTTCTATCAGATGTGATAGTGCTGCAACTTTGGCTAAGGCTTACAGTCAAGTGTACAATGGGAAGTCTAGACATTTAGGTGTTAGACATAGCATGATTCGTGAGCTCATCATGACTAGTGTGATATCTGTGGACTTTGTAAGAATTCATTTGAATTTGGCTGATCATCTAACCAAAGGGTTAACAAGTGATCTTGTGCACAAGGCAGTTGTAGGGATGGGATTAAAGTCCACTTAAAATATTTTATATTGAGATACCTAATTCCCATCTAATGTAATATTAGATGTTGAATTCAATGTGGAAAGCTTGATATTTGAAGATTGGAACACATTTTATCATCATCCCAAGGTATGTGTTAAGTACTGCAAGTTAAGGAGGTTGAAATTTTATTTCTTAATAGTTATTTGAAAATTTGCATTTGCAGGTGCAAGAACAAAAGAACTACCTCTATAAGCATGAAGTTTAGCTGATTCAAGAAGTTGGGACTTGAATTTTATATGCTTATTGAAGGATGTGACACAGGCTAATAAAATATAGTGTCAAGTTAGAACTTATGAGAATGTAAATTGTTGTATGTATTATCTTCGTGTATTCACTATGAATAGAAAGGGTTCAATCCTTAGTGACACCCTAATATTCGAATATTTGGAATGAATAATATACTAATGTGAAATTCAATCGTCACGACATTTAATTTATGCATCACTTTGTTGTTGTTATGTTTGTTTAAGTTAATCAAGATTACACTTAAATGGGGGAGGTTTGTTGGTGATTTGTTTCACTAATTGTATTTAAGTGTAATGGGTTGACTTGTTGACCAAAATCAATCTTGATGAATATTACACAAGTAAGGAAGGTGCAGAGTGCACACTTGTTTAAGTTTATTCAAGATTAAAAGTATATTGTCATTTAGGGGCAAAGCCCCTGAACGAACGGGGGCCCGGGGGTAGCGCCCCTGGGAGCGGGGTCCAACGGGCGGCAGCCCCTGGCGGGGTCCAAGGGGCAGAGCCCCTGGCTGGTATTTATTTGGGTTATATTGATGTATTAAAAATGAATCATAAATCCAAATTTATAATATTTGACTCGTTTTTTTGGCTTGGTGTTAATCCTTATAGAAAACCTGGATTTATGACAGTTTTTGACTGTTGCTAAACTGTTTTATGACAGTTTTGACAGTTTTCAGACAAAGGAGGTATTTAACCAATTTTGGTTAGTTTTTTGGTACTCACGAAATTCATACATCTCATTCTGTGTTCTGAATCTGTTCTGAGTCTTATCCAATGAAAGATTAGGAAGTACCACCCAAATACTTTCATTTGATAGTGAAATCACAATTCTCAGAATATCCAAGTGCCTTTATTACCCCGAAAATCTAACAAATATTCTCTGACAAAAGCCACCATCTTCATCCCAACTAATGCTCTCTCTCTCTCTCTCTCTCTCTCTTTATGTCTCTCTCTCTCTCCCACCTTCATTATCGCTATTAACCACCATCTCCATTCGCGATGGCAGCTCCAACTTTCATCGTCGAGCTTCTCACCAACTAATGATCACTTACTACTAGTAACAATAAAAAATTCTCTTATAATTCTCTAGGATTAGCAACCTACAACTACAACACAATATAAACAATAACATATATAACTTAAAGATTCACATAGTAAGTGGTGATGTCATGACAGAGCTTACCAAATATTAAATATATTTTCTTCACTATGAGTGTACAGTAAAGTCTCCGCCTTCCCGCGATCATTTGAAGTACATGAACCACATATAAAACCACAATTGTAAGCATGAATCTTAGTGAGTTTCCCCAAATACCACATACAACACGTATACCAGAAAACATAGCTGTAACGGGTCCGTCACAACCCTAGGTCAATATCAACCCTGAGCCCGCATTGAATCCAAGTCCGGATCGACTCTATCGGGTCCATATGAACCTAGGGTCCATATCAACCCCAAGTATGTATTGAATCCAAGACCATATCGGCTCTATTGGGTCTGCATCAACCTACATGCAAATAACATACAAAAATACAACAAGAGTCACGAAGACATCATGCATAAAATGACACCTAGTGTCCTACACTATAGTGAGAAGACCGACCTTGCAGACAATAGCTAAAAACCACAGCTCTCGCACAATGTAGACCGGTAATATGAAACAACTAGTCAGCAATAAGGAAGTACTCTCTCAGTCTACACCTTAAAAACCATTAAGTTGACCAAAAGTGAACTATGGTCAAAAAGTCAACAGTAAACGTCAACCTCACTAGGAATTTCCATAAATGTGTTAATATAACACTTGTGGCTGTATGTGCAAGTGACCTAGAGAAATTTCAATGTCCCTATGTGATAAGGGCCTCATGGATAAGCACTTAAAGATCATTCTAAATTGAAAAATGGTTGAGCAACATACTTGTGTTAGGAATTTTCGTAGTGAAAATCATATGGATCCCACATGGAGAGCTAGGAAGTTTTTGAAGGAGATGGTTAGGAAACCAAATATGAAGTGTAAGGAAATGCAAGCTATTATTCAAAGAAAATTCCAATGCAAGGTTTCATGGTCAAAATGTTATAGAGCAAAGTGTAGGGAAATTTCTTTAATAGATGGAAAGCTGAGTGATCACTATGAAAAAGTATGAGATTATGTACATGAATTGATCAGGTCTAATCTAGGGAGTATAATTCAAATATCGTAACTGTAAACCCTGATAAGACTACTAATGTATACATGTTTTAAGGCTATCGAAGAAGGATGGAAAGTTGGTTGTCGTACAGTTATTGGTCTTGATGGAAGTTTTTTAAAGGAACAGTGTAAAAGTGAAATGCTAACTGCCATAGGGAGGGATGGAAATAACCATTTGTATCCCATAACTTGGGCTGTAGTTGAAATTGAGAACAAGCCCAACTGAAAGTGGTTTTTGGAACTATTACATAATAACCTGAAATTACAAGGAGGCTTGGACTTGTGTATTATTTCTGATCAACACAAGGTAATGTCTTTAATTACCGCAAATTGTTATTTCATTTATACATGTATCAGCTAGTTACTAATAAAAGGGGTTAATATAATTGATAGGGTATTATGGAAGCTGAAAAGGTTGCATTACCACATGTGGAGCACAAACAATATGAAACACATGTGTATGCAAATTTTAGAAAGGTCTTTAGTGTTATAGAGTTGAAGAATATGTTTTGGACGGTTTGCTGTAACGTCCCGAAAATCACAACAAATATTTTCATTTTTAGTTATATAAAAACATACCTTTCAAAAGAGCACACAAAATTATAAGTATCATAATACAATTATCCCAAATTCGGAGTATCAAAAATATGCAGAAATCATGAAAAGCTGTCGAGGTGAGTGTACAATTAAGCCTTCGCCTTCCCATGATCATCAGAAGTAACTAAAACACATTGAAAGCCACAACTGTAAGCACGAATCTTAGTGAGGTTCCCGAAATACCACATAGAACATGTATACCACAAAACATAATTATAACAGGTTCGTAACAACCCCGATTCTGTATCAACCCCGAGTTCGCATTGATTTCGAGTCCGGATCGACCTCATAGAAAACAGTTAAACATCACAACTCTCGCACAGTACATACCGATACTATGAAACACCTAGCTAGTAATAAGGAAGCTGTCTCTTAGTCTTCACCCTAAAACCCTTAGGTTGACCAAAAGTCAATGATCAAGGTCATTTAACAAAGTTAACCTCAGTAGATCTTCATGTCGTGGCCACCTACAGGTCACATCATGGGTACTCCATGAAAAAACAGTTGGGCTATCCCCCAATCATGTCATGACAACCTGAATGCCACGTCGTGAGAACCAGGTTCCTACAACTTAATAGATTCAACCCTTAATTTGTTAAGACAATCATTCTACCTTCTCGGAAACCTTTCGTAGAGCATAATATATCACAAAGATCGATGATTTTAGTTATGCATGTCCAATGCAAGTCTATAGCTCAAACATAGGTCAAAATGGGAAGAAAAAGCATAAAAATCTCATGCATGGAGTCCAATCCACCATCAAACTTTGAATATGAGACTTATGTTTATCAAAGGACCTCAATGATCCACAAAGTTGGTCATTTTAAGGATTCCATGCATTCAACTCAACCCATACATTGAGAAATTTTGGTAAAACCTAGATCTAGCATGCTTAAATGAGAAAGGAAAGAACTTGAGGACTTACTAGGGTACAGAAAAAACACAAGATGGCGAGGAGGAGGCTTGATTTCTGAAACAATGCAAGAAAGGAACCTTCTTCTTCGACAAGGAGCTAAAAACAACCAAAAGAGCTCTCAAGATCAACAACGGAGGCTAGATTTGTTAAGGAAAAGAGGGGGTTATGGAGGCTGGGTCTTGCTAAGATTTCTTAATAAAAAATATTTATTATCTATGTAGCTAGGAAAAAAATATATAAATGACTATGTCTCTGTACCGACTGAACCAATGACTATTCATGATTCCATAATTGAATCAATTCCATACTGGTTCCAAATTAGAGGAATGTTATGGTAAAACTTCGTTTAAAACGATGTGGTAGAAAGCAACGTGCGACTTGAAGGACACGATCCGGTGTGGATTTTTATTCTTACATCCACCATTTTCTTTTATATAGGAATGAAGGTGCTCTTGGCTCGTGTGTGCAAACTATAGCCCCTCACTTTCCTCAAATAGGGCGTAAAACACGTAATTAGGGTTAAACCCTAGGCGACCTTCACGTTATGACTACCTACTCGTCACGTGGTGACCCGCAAAGATGGATATGCATTTCTGCATCGATGGTCATGTCGTGAGGCTTCCTTCCTCTTGATGTGATCATATTAAAATCTATGGTTTTACATTTTTAATTGAACCAAAAGAATAAATGAATCGTTTACTCGAATTAGGTGTTACAAATCTCCCCCACTAGAACTAGATTTTTCCCTCGAAATTCGCATATAAAAATAGGTCTAGGTAGTGATCGTGTATCTCTGCCTCGGGCTTCCAAGTCCAGTATGAGCCCTTCTGTATCCACCACTGCACCTTAACCACATGTACTACCTTGTTGCGTAAGGCCTTCGTCTTCTTATCAAGAATCACCACTGGTTGCTCAATATCATTCAGACGATCATTAACCTGAATATCATCTACGGGAACCACCACAGACTCATCGATCACACATTCCCTCAACTAGGACACATCAAAAGTGTTGTGGATCGAAATGAGCTCCTCAGGGTGGATGTAAACGGTAGGCTACCCTGCCCACCCTAGCCATAACTCAGAACAGATCGATAAACCTAGGGCCCAACTTCCCCCCCCCCCCTTTTGTAGCGATTAATGCCCTTCCAAGAGGATACCTTCAGAAGTACCGTATCCCCAACCTAAAACTCCAACTCTAAACAGGGTCAGCCCGTGTAGCTCTTTTTCCGGCTTTGGGTCATCAGAAATATATGTCTAACCTGTTGGATAAGCTCGGTCGTCTTGAGTACCACCTCCATACTCCCCCTGACTCTCTGCCCAACCTCTCTCCAACA
Organism: Lactuca virosa; assembly: GCF_052849685.1. Lineage (NCBI taxonomy): Eukaryota > Viridiplantae > Streptophyta > Magnoliopsida > Asterales > Asteraceae > Lactuca > Lactuca virosa. The sequence goes on from NC_136430.1 coordinate 326,487,965, forward strand.
GACCGAGCTCTGACACATCCTCCCATAAAGAAGGTTGTAGGGAGGCACGCCAATTCTGGAATGATAGTTGTTGTTATACAAAAACTCGTCCAACGGAAGGTAGGAGTCCTAGCTTCAACCAAAATCAATAATGCAATCCCTCAATATATCCTCGGGATTTTAATCGTCCTCTTGCTCTGGTCATCAGTGTGTGGATGGTACGTAGTACTGAAGTGTAGTCTAGTACCTAGTTCCTCATGGAACTTCTTCCAAAACCTAGAAGTAAACAGAACATCCCGATCCGAGACAATAGATACAGGCACCCTGTGACGGGGCACTACCTACCGAATATAAGTGTTAGCCAAATTGTTGATCGACAAGCTCTCCCGAATAGCAAGGGAATGGGCACTCTTGGTCAGACGATCCATAATAACCCAAATAACATCAATTCCCTTGGCCATCCACGGTAACTTTGTGATAAAATCCATTGTGATCTGGTCCCATTTCCATACGGGGACCTTTAGAGGTTGTAACTTGTCGTGTGGTGTCTGATGCTCATCCTTGAGTGTCCTACTTGTCAATCACCTCTCGACAAACCATGCTATATCCTGCTTCATGCAGAGCCACCAATAGCTGAGCCTTAGGTGTAGATACGTCTTGGTGGCTCCAGGATGAATCCAAAACCTAGACTTATATGCCTCCTCTAATACCGTCTAACGGACACCCCCGGAAACCGAAATCCAAACCCGCGCGCTTTGGGTCAAAAATCATCGACTATCTGTAAAGAATCTATCAATCTGGCCTTTGATCTTTTCCTATTTCCAGTTTTCCTTCTTGAATCCCTCTGCCTGAGCCTCTCTAATCATATCCAAAAGTGGTGAAATAATGGTCATCCTCAAACATAGGTCTCAAATAGGAGTATCATCCGTCGTTCTGCTCAAAGAATCGGCCACCACATTAGCCTTCCCCAGGTGGTATAAGATCTTGTAGTCATAATCCTTAATCACATCAAGCCACCTGCACTGCCTCATATTCAAATTCGGTTGATCCAGGAAGTATCTCAGGCTCTTGTGATCCATGTGGATAGTACAGTGGACCCAATATAGATAATGACACCAAATCTTGAGGGTGAAAACCATATCCCCTAACTCCAGATCGTGAGTAGGATAATTCGCTTCATGAGGTTTCAGCTGCCTCGAAGCATAGGCTATTACCTGACCCCTCCGCATCAAGACGTCACCCACGCTTAAAACAGATGTGTCACAATATAACACAAAATCATCAACTCCCTCATGGAGTTCTAGAACCGGTGCCTTACATAGTCTCTTTCGTAGGGTCTCAAAATCCATACGCTGCTCAAGCCCCCAGCGAAAAGTGACATCCTTCCTTGTCAACCTAGTAACAGGAACTGCAATATTGGGTAAGTCACGAATGAACCTCCTGCAATACTTGGCCAACCCAAGAAAACTTCGTATCTCTGATGGGGAGCTAAGAACCTACCACTAAATCAATGCCTCAATCTTGGCCGAATCGACCAAAATATCATCATGATTGACGAGGTTGCCTAGAAACTGAACCTCACACAACCATAACTCACACTTGGAGAACTTGGCGTACACTATATCCATCCGTAGAACCCCGAGAATATCGCAAATGTGCTCCTCATGTTGTTTCTTGCTCATAGAACAGACCAAGATGTCATCAATAAAACAATCACAAAGCGATACAACATCAGCCTGCACACCCGGTTCATGAGGTCCATGAATGATGCGGCTGCGTTGGCAAGATTAAAAAGCATCACCATAAACTCGTAGTGACCACAACGAGTACACAAAATTTTCTTCTCAATGTCATCCTCTCTAACCGTCATCTGGTGGTAGCCTGACCTTTAATCGATCTTGGAGAACCAAGATTCTCCCTGCAACTGGTCAAAAATATCATCAATCCTCGAAAGTGTATAATGGTTTTTCACCGTTAACTTGCTCAACTCTCAGTCTTTAATGCATATCCGATGCAAACCAACCTTCTTCTTGACAAAAAGGATCAGTGCTCCTAAAGGTGAGCTACTAGGGTAGATATATCCATTGCCTAACAACTCCTGGAGGTGTGAGGACAACTCCTGCATCCCAAGTGGTGCACGATGATATGGTGCCTTAGAAATCGGGGCAGCACTAGGGATCCGATCGATCCTATACTCCACCTGTCTTTTAGGGGGCACACTTGGAAAATCATCTAAAAAAACATAAGGAAACTCCCTCACCACAGGAACATCAGACAATGTATTTTTCTCGTCCACTCGTGTGGAAAATACATATGCAAGGTAACTCAAGCACCCATGCTAAAGTTACTGCCCAACCCTGGTGACCAAACAGAAGGCGGAACCAACCTTAGTGCCCTCCTCAAAGATGGCCAGCTCTCCCCCACTAGGGGTACAAACTACAACTAGCTGACGATCACAGTCGATCAATGCTCTAAAAGGATCGGTGCTCCCAAAGGTGAGCTACTAGGGTAGATATATCCATTACCTAACAACTCTTGGAGGTGTGAGGACAACTCATGTATCCCAAGTGGTGCAAGGCGATATGGTGCCTTAGAAATCGGGGCAGCACTAGGGATCCGGTCGATCCTTAACTCCACCTGCCTTTTAGCGGCACACCTAGAAAATCATCTAAAAAACATAAGGAAACTCCCTCACCACATGAACATCAGACAATGTATTTTTCTCGTCCACTCGTGTGGAAAATACATATGCAAGGTAACTCAAGCACCCTTGCTAAAGATACTGCCCAACCCTAGTGACCAAACAGAAGATGGAACCAACCTTAGTCCCCTCCTCAAAGATGGCCAACTCTCCCCCACTAGGGGTACAAACTACTACTAGCTGACGATCACAGTCGATCAATGCTCTAAAACGGCTCAACCAATCCATACACATGACCACACAAACATCTCTCATTGGAATACAAATAAGTTTGATCATAAATCCCACACCAAAAATCTCCAAAATATAGTCACAGTACACATCTGAGGCTGAAACTGGGCGATCATCGGCGATTGTAACACCCCATTTTTACCGTTACGTAGCATTCAATATAAACCATTGTTTATGAAATTCAAAGTACAAATATATTACTCTTTAGCCTAAGTAATCATCATAAACAATTAGGAAACATCGATACGATTTCCGTAGATATATAAAACGCTTAAATCTGACTTAGTACGAAGAAGTTATGCTTCTTCGAAGTTTCACGATTAAACCGAAACGGATCAACATTTCATAAAGAGTAAATTTTAGATAGATTTCTTATTAGCCTAAGAAATCTAAATGAAATTTGAGGTAGTTGTAGAACTGAGAGTGTGCATATAAAGAACGTCCAAATATGACGTCGTGAGAGGAAGTAATGATTTTTCGAAGTTTCAGTGCGGCAGTGTAGGTACATAACTCGAATCTTGGATTGATTGATTAAAATGCAAATAATCTAAATGAGAATTGAAGATCTCGCTGATATGATTCCTTCAATATAAAGACAGTAGGAAACGGAGTCCATATATAGGAGTTATGCTTTCTACAGCGATCTCTAAAAGCCTAAGCCTATCAAAAATATAATTTTTTGATAGAGTGAAATTCGCTCTTAGGATTTAAAGGAAAGTTGTAGATCTCGTCGAGAGTTTTCAAGGGATATATAGAACATCAAAAATAAGGTGGTGGCATTCGATATGATTTACCATGCTAACGGCTTGCTCCCAGATTATTTTGTTTTCAAGTATTTCATCAGGTTCTGTTGCACCAGCGATAAGTGTACTTTCTATGTCCGACGAGGAGGACATACCTTGGTCCCTGACGGGAGGACTCCCAAAAACTGGCAGGACAAATGGTTGTGGGTTAACCAAGGCTTGGTGGGTAGCGGTCGGTACCATGCGAATACCTTTGCTGACGTCACTCCTAAGTTGTTTCCTCATAATCAGGCCGTTGCCGATCTTTTGAAAAGTATCCAGGTCGCCCCTGAGGACTATTCCAAAGCGCTGCTTGCTGGTGTGGGGATGAGCCCCTCCTGGCAGTGACGAGGGAAGATGGCAGTCTTTTTCTCTATTGTTGATGGTAAGTGCTTCTATTATGCATTCTCGTTTCCTTCCCCCCCCCCTTTTTCTTGAAGGAGATTAACAAGTTAATAATTTATACTTGGTTGCATGCTTTTCTGGTGTATTGGTGTCTGTGTAGGTGTCGAGTCCCCGCTGTATATGGATGAGGTGTTGCGGAAGCGCTATCGGGGAAAACTGGAGCATTGGGAGACAGACTTGGTCGACAATCTCCCTTCTCCCCGTCATATCGACCAGCTTGCTTTAACCGCTGCTACTCCTTCCCCAGCCGTGACTAAAGGAACATCAGCGTCGGTCGAGGAAACTCGTTTGACCGCCCACCCTATCTCGACTGTCGCCCCTCCTATTGGTGCTTACTCTAGCTCCATTGAGGTGGTTGAAGATAGTAAGGATGGTATAATCTCAGACGTCTGTCGTGTGCAGGCCAAAAGGAAAGTCGTTTTGGCCATGAGTGAGGAAGTTACCGGTGCGCTTAACATTGTTAAGCGAGTTCAGTCGAGGCGCAACTTTACTCGTCTCCTGAATTCGATATCTTCGACGCCAAAAGGGATTGTTGTGATTCCTGATGATGATGTTCAACAGTCTGAGGGAAATCAGGGGGCGACTAAGCATCCTGAAGTTCTTATCCAACTTGTTCTTCAAACTCCTTCTGGTATTTCTCCTCCTAGGGGTTTTGGTGACACTGATCAGTGCCAAACCCCTCCCCGCGAGGGGGTCTCTAGGTATTTTCCTGGGTCCTGCACATTTGTTCCCGCTTGGAGTCTTAACAATGATTCTTGTCTATCTGTTCGTGCAAATGCGATGGAGTTCGCCCTCCATGCGTTTCCACATGCCGTTGTTTCTGATATGGAAGCCATGGGCAGCCCTGCCCTGTCGCACAACATGTCCTATGCTGTTGTACAAGCCATGTTGTACCTTGTTGCAGGTGCCTGTCAGATTCATTTACTTAACGAAATGGAGGGTGGTTTAAAGCGTGAGGGTGGTTTAAAGCGTCGAATTTCTAAGCTTGAGAGCGATGTCCAAAGTTTAGAACAGAAATACATGCTGCTTGTCGCTAAAAAGACCGCTGTAGAAGAGGTTCGATCTGCCCTGGAGAGCAAAGTGGATTCCCTAACCCAGATAAATGAGGGATTGATGATCCAGAATGAAAGTCTTGAGCGTGACCTTGATGATCGTGATAAGTTGGTTGCTACATTCTAGGCGGACGCCGAGGCTGCTCGGTGCGATCTGGATTGGTTGTTACGCGTAGGCATTGTCTGAATCGTGGACAAGTTGATTGAGCATCCGGAGTTCACCGGGGCCGTGAGTCTCATTCGCCACACTACTTTTGTTGCTGGGGAGGAGTCTGGTCGTAGCAACTTGAGATCTAAAATGAGTTCTGGTTCCCACGATCCGAGTGCTAGTGAGTCCCGGTTGGGCCCTGCTTTAAGTGTGAATGATGCCCTTCTCACTTTTGCAAGCATGGATCATGCGTCTCTGCTGGGTTTGGGAGACTTGGACATGCAGGGCGTTCAAGAACTTTGTGCTTTTGACGGTGCTGAGGAGACCCCTGAGGGTATGCTAACTGACGGTGACGGTGGCGAAGGCGCTGGTGGTAATATTGGTGTTAATTTTGGTGATAACGGTGGTGATAATGACAAGGACGTGGGTGGCGGTTCCAGCACTGATGCTGGTGATCCGGGATTGAGGGATGGTGCTAGTGGTGTTGATCTGCTGTCTCTTGAGGTACTCTATACCGTGTGCTGCCCCTCTGGGGTGTGAAAAAACTTTGAAGCTTTGTAACTTGTTGTTTTGTTGATGAATAGTTTGTTAATACCGGCCTCTCAGGCATTGCTTTTTTAATAGACCTTTATCTTATGAATGGCTTCTTTTGTATTTTGTTTTCCGCATAGTCTATTTAGTTTTGTGGGCGTCCCATGCATGTTACATCAATTATGGCTCTGAGCCGCATGGGTATGTTTGTTATTTCAATTGCATAAAAATTTTGAGTATTTAAACTTTTGTGGCCTGTTATGAGCCGTGAAAATACACTGAGTATTTGATACACTGAGTACTGCGGATAGAGCTTATCCCAATGCACTGAGCCTTTGGGCTTAATACGTTAATTATTATGGAAGGAACATTTGCTTTTAATACGCTGAGTATTTTAGAGTTAATACACTAAGTATTAAAAATAGGAAACTAAGTATTTTGGAGTTAATACACTAAGTATTATGGATAGGACTCCTGTTTTCAATACACTGAGTATTTTGAAGTAGGGGAGAAATGTTGCTCGACCCCACACTACATTGAATAGTTATAAATAAAAGATAAAGTTATCTGCCCAAGCACCCTGAGTCTTTGGCGTCGGTCGTTTTCTTTAAGTGATCAACTTGGGAGGTGTACTAAAATTAGAACTTCTTTAGATTTCTCACATTCCAGGTCCTCAGAATCTGTCTTCCTTCCATCGTTTCTAACGTATATGCACCACTGCGACTGGCCTCGACGACCCTATATGGTCCTTCCCAAACGGGGCCCAGCTTTCCCTGTGGTTGGGCCCGAATTGCTTCGTTGTGCCTTATCACATAGTCTCCCACTTTGAAAGCTTTTTCCTTGACCCTCTGGTTATAGTACTTTTCAACACTGTGTTTGTAAGCAGCTTGTGGGACGCTTGATTGTTCACGTCGCTCTTCGAGGAGGCCCAACCTTATTCTCAGGTCTTGGGAGTTGATTTTTTCTTTGGAGTGGGTTGCTCTTAGCGAGCCCACTGTCAGTTCCAATGGTAGCATTGCCACTGCACCGTATGTCAGGCTGAATGGAGTTTCTTGCATGCCCACTCTTGGTGTTGTCCTGTATGACCATAGTACAGTCGGTAGTTCTTCGGCCCAATTGTCCTTAGCTTTCCCAAGACGCTTCTTGATTCCATTTACGATCGTTCTGTTGGTCACCTCTGTCTAGCCGTTTGCCTGAGGGTGCGCTACCGATGTAAACCTCTACGTGATTCCTTTTTCGGTGCACCAATCTCTGAAGGGGCTCTCAGCAAACTACAGCCCATTGTCGCTGATGAGTATCTTGGGAATTCCAAATCTGGTCACGATGTTTTTCCACATGAATTTGATTACGTACCTCCCCCATATACATGCCAATGGTTCAGCCTCTATCCATTTTGTGAAGTAATCTACTGCGACGATCAGGTATTTTACCTTGCCTGGGGCTTCTGGGAACGGCCCCATGATGTCTATCCCCCATTGGTAAAATGGCCTTGGGTTGGATATGTTTGTCAGGGGAGCTTAGGGGTTCCCCTAGATTGGGGAATACGCATGGCATTCCACACACTTTTTTGTTAACTCCGCCGCGTCCTGATGTGTGGTTGACTAGTGAATGCCCATGCGGAGTACCTTTCTGCCAAAGCGCGCGCTCCTTCGTGTGCGCCTGCCTGACCAGCGTGTGCCTCCTGGAGTGCTTCTCTGCCTTTAGCCTCGTCTACACATTTTAGCCAAGGCGTCGTAAATCCCTTCCGATATAATTATCCATCCACGAGTGCATACGAGGGTGCTTTAACACATACTTTCCTGGCCTTTTCATGGCTGTCTGGTAAAATACCGTGCTGCAAATATTCGATCAGTGGGGTCATCCACGTGCGCCTGGACGCCGTCAAGGTGTTTACCTCTCGCTCGTCTATACTTCTTTCTTTGAGTACCTCCACTAGGACCTTTTTGGACAGATGGTCAAATCATGTCGACGCCAGTTTGCTTAGGGCATGTGCCCTTCTGTTCTCTCTTCTTGGTATTTGTTTGATGATAAACTCTTTGAAGGGCTTGAAAAGCCATTGTACTATCTTGACATACTTCTCCATCCTTTTATCTTTTGTTTCGAAGCTTCCGTTGATTTGGTTGGCGTCTAGTCTTGAATCTGTCAGGGCTACCACTGCTTCCGCCCCCATTTGTTTGGCCAACCGCAGGCCGTTGAGCAAGGCCTCGTATTCCACTTCATTATTGGAGGTATGGAAGTCAAAACAAAGGGAATATGTGACTTCCTCCCCCTCTGTTCTGGTTAGGATTAGGCCCGCTTCTGAGCCTTCCCTGCTAGATGCACCGTCCGTGTATAGAGTCCATCTCCGGCTGTCCTTTGGTGGTTTCCCTGTCGCTGGTATTCCTTCCTGGTTCATGTCTTCCCCTCCCAGGGGATTTCAAGTAGTAAATCTGCAAGTGCCTTCCATTTGATGCTCGTTCGTGGACGGTAGTTAATGTCGTGCTCGCCCAGTTCGATTGCCCACTTTGTGAGCCGTCCAGATGTCTCTGGCTTGAGCAGTATTTGCTTGATTGGATAGTTTGTTAATACTTTTATCTGGTGCGCTTGAAAGTAGCGTCTTAGGCGTCGTGCAGCATAAATAAGTGCAAGAACTAGTTTTTCGAGAGTGGGATAATTGAGCTCGGAGCCCTGCAATGCCCGACTAACGAAGTAGACCGGTTCCTGCCTTCCTTCCCTTTCCACAACCAAAACCGAGGAGATGGCTTCTGCTGAAGCTGAGAGGTACATTTGCAATGTCTCGCCTAGAATAGGACTAGCCAGTGTGGGCAATTTATGCAGGGCTTCTTTAATTTGCTGAAGTGCTGCCTCCGCTGCACCCGTCCATTGGAAGTTTTTTTTCTCGATACAACCCTTGAGTGTATGGAAGAGCGGCATAGCCTTCTCAACCGATTTTGATATGAAATGACTTAGAGCTGTTAGCTTTCCCTTTATGCATTGGCGTCTCTGAGGGTGCTTGGTTACGTGGTCTCCATGAACTCATCCACCATGACTGGGTTGGGCTGTATTCCTTGCGTAGTGACATAGTACCCCAGGAACTGCCCCTCTTTTTCTCCAAAGGTGCACTTGCTGGGATTTAGCTTCATCTTGACTTTCTCTAATGTCTTGAAGGTTTCCTCTACATCCTCTAGTACCTTTCCTTCATCTGGGCTTTTGATGACCATGTCATCAACGTATACTTCGATATTCCTTCCAATCTGTTTAGCAAATACGGAATCGATCAGTCACTGGTATCTTGCGCCTGTGTTTTTTAGTCCGAATGGCATCTTGGTGTAGCAAAAGGCTCAGTGGTCTATGTAGAAGGTTGTCTTCTCTTCGTCTTCCTTGCTCATCAGGATCTGATGGCACCCTTTGTACGCGTCCATGTAACATTTTAACTTGAATCCATACAGCGATTTGACCTTCTGATCGATTTCTGGGAGGGGATAACAATCTTTAGGAGACGCCTTATTCAGGTCAGAGTAGTCGACACACATACGCCACGAGCCGTCATGCTTCTTTACCATAAGGGGATTGGCGATCCAGGTTGGAAAGATCGCTTCCCTTAGGATTCCTGCTTTTGTTAGCTTGGCTACCTCAGCATTAATTGCTCTGTTGTGGTCTCCCCCTTGAACCCTTTTTTCTGCTTAACTTCCTTTGTACCCAACTTGATCATCAACCTGTGCTCTATAACTGTCACACCCCCAAACCAGACGGCAGAAACGTCCGGGCGTGGAGGACTTCATTTGTAGTATCACAACACATGTAATATAGTAACCAAAGTACAAACAACCATTGTATTAAAAAGTATAAATATTTACATGTGTTTCACATTGTATACTGAAACCAAAAAGTTGTACAAAAGATAAAGACAAAACATAAACTGCTCCATCTTCAAAAGCTCGGGTGTACCTGTCTACGGGTTCCTTGAGAATACAAGTAATTTGAAAAGAGAGTATCAACATAAAGTGGAGTGAGTGCATAAGTATTTATGTTTTGTAAGAATGTTCTCTGTTTCTTGAATATGTAAACTGTTTCCAGAAAATCCTATATTTTCTGTTGTATATGTATAAAAATTGTTCTATTTGTAAACCAATGTTTTGTGTTTGTAATCTTTATGAAAACTTGTATCCTGTTAACTATATCTCGTAAACTGTATCTTGTAAACTGAATATTGTAAACTGTATCTTGTAAACTGTATCTAGTAAACTCTATCTTGTAAACTGTATATTGTAAATTGTATCTTGTAAACTAGTATATTGTAAACTGGATCTTGTAAACTAGTACTTTGAAAATGTACTTACGTTTAGTAATTATACACTAACGTATTGTTAATATCTTTTAAATGAGTTATTATAACCATACTAACTAGATGGCCTGACCCAACGCTATGTATGCGTTGAAAGTTGATGATAACAATTGTCACTCACAGGCGTGTATACCTGACTGTAGCTAGCAGTCCGAGTGCGGGATTGTCAATCCCAATATATATCTATACACACATTGTTTCGATCCCCTGCTGGAGACTCTGGTTATAATATCAGGACTTTACTGTATTGTTTAAAATGAATTAAACAAACTGTACTACTTGTAAACTCATAAAAGCATATAACGTTACATGTATAACAGTTATGAAAAACCCAATCATTCTAAAGTAAATGATTGATAGTATATCCTTGAATTAGTACTCTTAGCATGTATTTGAATGAATGAGTACACTTGAATAGTTTTGAATTAAACCTTTGTTTTTGTAAAACCATGTACTCTAGTATACTTGTATCGTGAGTTAATGTTCTGTGAATCATAAATTATACCTATTACAATTTATATGTACTTTCTGTTTTGATGACGAGTATTCATGTATGGGATCCTTTGCTCAACATGTACAAAGGGTAATTGAATCTAATTGAATAAACTTTTATACTTGTATACATATACAAATATACATATAACTAAAATTTAAATGACATTTGGACAAACAACGGATACTTGTAATCCCACATCCAAACAAGGAAAAGGAACCAAAGTGGGTTGTCACTCCTAAGTCTTTTAAACCTTATTTGTATAAATATATGTATACTAGTATGATTTTTGGGGAAAAATATAAGTTTATAAAACATTTAAAAGAAGTTTCATATTTGGAAATCCATTTTGGTGACTTGATGTCTTTTTGAAATAACCACTTAAAACCACTTGATTTGATAAGATGTTTGAAACCATTTGTTTTGATAACTGTATTTCATTTGAAATCATTTGTTATAACACAATATCTTTGTGTTAGACTTGTATTCCCCCCCCCCCCTTAAAACAGTAAAAACTATGAAAATGTAGGGGTATGAACTCACCTGTTGTAAGTTACTCAAATGTAAGATTGGTGTAGGATGCTAAGTGTCAAGTGAAGACTTGAGCACACACTGATCCTATTGAACATATAATGACACATATATGCTTATAATTAGTGTTTAAACAACTAATTATATAAGTAAAGACACCCTAGGACATGGAAAACACTTTGATTCAAGTGCTAGAAGTACAAAAGGGTTGCATCTAAGTGTTGTAGGGCCTCATATAGGAGTTTACGGCCCAAATGGTAACATCATATGAGTTTACGGCCATTGGGTTTATGGTCCAATGAGTTTACGGCCGTAAACTCATGGTAATATGTACCATTTTGTGTGTTAAGGTCTTACAAGTCATTAGGAAGTGTTCTAGGTTCAAGTCTAAGCCTTAGGAAGGAGTGGTGGCACAAGTGCACCACTAACTAGTGTTTACGGCCCAAGGTGATTGCCTTGGCCGTAAACACCTTATGTTCTTGAGTTTTAGATGATTTCAAGTAGCATAACTAGTAAGTATCACACAAAGGAAGGTACTCAAGGGTTTAGAAGCCTTTAGGGAGGTCTTATGTCCACAATTGCACCATTTAATGGGTTTACAGCCAAGGGAGTTTGCCTTGTCCGTAAACTCCCTTTGTTCTTGTCAATTGGATGTTTTCTAAGTGTTCTTCAAGTATTCCTTGTATATAACAAGCTTAGGAGAGAGTACTTACAATATAGAAGCTTGATAGGGTGATTAAAGTCCAAAAACACTAGTGTGTGTTCTTGGTGAAATGAAGAACACTTGAAAATCTATCAAAATGGAATGATTTCATGGATGAAATCATGTACAATCACTAGATAAGGAGATGTAACAACAATTCAAGAGAAAGAATTCTTACATTTTTGGAAGATCAAGGTGAAGATCTTATGATACTTGAGAGAGAACTTGGGTGTTCTTGACTAGAAATGGATGAAATGATGAAAATTGATGTAAACTCATGCATATAGCATGGGTTTACGGCCTACACATGAGTTTATGGCCCAAACATGAAGGTTTGGCCGTAAACTCCCTTTAATGGGTTTAAAGTTTGATTAAGGCACAATGGACTCAAGCAGATACTTCCTAATACCCGATTCTTGAATACACTAGGCTTAGAACACCCAAACAGACTCTAAACAATGCTAAAAGATAGCAGAAACAAGTCTGACTTTGATTGAATTGACTGGAAGTACAAGATAGAAATTTCGGGTTGTCACAATAACTTCCTTGTCTACCCCTACCATGTCGGTGGGGGTCCACGTGAACACATGTTTATACTGTTTTAAGAGGCTGATCATCGCTTGTCTAGCGGGTTCAGGGAGGTTGCTACCGATGCTGACAGGCTGGTCCGGGTATTCCTCATGGATAATTTCTTTTACGTTTGTTAACTCAACACGTGCCTTCTTGCTTTCCTGTACTATCTCTGTCGGTCACATGATCTCGAAACATTGCAGCTCTTTTGGTGGGGTTGCGAGGACCATGCCTGGCCCCTCGGTGGTGCTGAATTTTATGATACCGTGCATTGTTGATGGAAGTGCTCCAAGCTTGAGTAGAGCTGTCCTCCCCAGAATAATGTTATACTTTGCTGGGTGTCGTATGACTACGAAGTTGATTAGAGCTGTCTTCCATCGTTGCTTGTCGTAGCTGGTCAACATGAGGAGCAGGTGAATCGTGCCTATGGGCCACAAGCTATGCCCCGTAAAACCTACGAGCATCCCTGTGGCGGGTTTGAGTTTCTCCTTCCATCTGTCAGGAAGGAGGCGGAAGCAATGTTCGTAGATGATGTCCGTCGAGCTTCCTGTGTCGATGCACACCCTATGGATTGTTACATTCTTAATGGACCCTTGGATTATGAGCGGGTTGTCTCCCCTCCAGCCTTTGGGTCAAGGGTCTCTCCTTGAAAACGTGAGCCCTTGCATTGTCGTGGTAAGGCTTTCTAGGTCGTCCTGTTCGTCTTGTTGCTCACGCTTGGCTCGTATAATGAGGATTTCCCTTGGCTGGGCATGCTCTTTTGTTGCATCCTTGACGTTTTCAGCGTCAAATTTGGCGCGAAGTCTCCGTGCCACCTCAATGAGATTTCCCTTTAACTTCTTCTCCTCTATTTCTCTCTTCAGCACTGATTAGTTGGTGGTGTCATGTGTCTTGCTCTTATGGTATTTGCAGAACCATCCCTTTGTTACTTTTGCTGGCTGCTTGTCCGCGACCACGTAGATGTCTGGTCGTCAGCCCCGCCTGTCAACCCTGGTGAATGGCCTGAAATGCCCCTGCAAGCTTTTGCCTCGCCCAAAATTCATGTTCCCACCTTGCGCCTCTGTGTGAGGCGGACTGTGGCGCTTTGTCGTGGGGGTGGTCATGGCGTTCAGGTATGCCTGTTTCGTCGCTTCCCCTTCCTCTTGCCTCAAATATCGTTCTACCTTCTCTTTCTGCTCGGCCCGTGTCTGTGGCTTTTTGCCCATAAGTTTTTGGGATAGGCGGCCCAGTAGGAGTCCCCATGTGAAATCCCCTGCTATGAAGCCTTCATCATGTCCTGGGACATCCAGCGTGGCGTTTGTGAACCTTGTGAAATATTCTCTTACCATTTCCCCTTCTTTTTGCTTGCAGTCGATAATGGAGTATGAGTCGCCTTTATACTTCAGTAGCTGCATGAAGTTTGTAAGGAATATGTATTTCAGTTGCCCGAAGTTGTATATGCTCCCTGGGCGGAGCGTTTTGAACCATGTTCCAGTGTTTCCATCTGGGGTTGTCGGAAAGTATGTGCACCAGAATCGTTCGTCCAGCTTAAGCGACGTCATCATCCATTCGTATGTATCGATGTGGCTGTCCAGGTCTATTGTCCCGTTGTAGGTTTTTAGGTTGGGGAGTTTAGCTGTGTTTGGGATTTCGTAGTCTAACAGTTCTTTGGTGAACGGAGATGTCACACTATGCGACAAACAATCTTGGTTTAGGATGGGTAGCATGCTCTCCAAGTTGTATTGCTGGGCTATGACATGTGGTTGTGCAACTGTAGTATTATAAGGTGTATAATAACCAGGGTTTGGGGCATAGAACGGTGATGTTAGTAGGTGGTTGGATGATGTGGGTAGGTTTTGGGTATGGAGGTTGTTCGGCGTAACTTATTTGGTAATGGGAAACCACGGGAAGGAGAGGTATGCTCGCCGGAAATGGCGATGTCAAGAAATCCGGTGTTTGGGTTGCCATTGTTTGGGCTAGCGGTGGCATTGAGGGGTTTTCTGCGTTGCCGCTGGTGTCTGTATTATCGGTGATGGGTAAAATGATGGTTGGATGTCGGTGGTCAGGTTTAGTGGCAGTAGTGTTTGAAAAACCGGTTGCTGTTCTCTTGCCATTGGATTAATCAGCGGTGGTACATGAGAGACTACCGGCTGCGTCGCTATCAGTTGGCCCAGTGGCGGTGCTTGAAGAAATGTGGGTTGTGGCATCGTCATCTGGATTGGCAGCGGCTGTTGGGGTGGAGTCGGTGCTGCGACATAGGCGTTTGTTGTTGACGGCGTAGGCGGAAGCTGAGACGTCTGCGTCTGAGTCATTGTTGTTGGGATGGCGGCGGAGGAAAGGTGTCCCTCGCCGGCCGGTTGTTGTATATCTGGTGGTTCGACGGTTACCACCGAACCACCCTCATCTGGCACCTCTCTTATAACGACGTAATTTTTCAAACCAAATTTTTTTTCATTTTTAAAACACATAAAACTCATATATTATATTTCATAAAAATCATAAGCATCTCAAAGTCAACATAAATCGACAACAAAAGTCAAATCCCAGAATCCTCAACATAATCTCAAACAGGTGTGTACAATCATGTCGGTGCCTTCCTGCGATCCTCGAAAGTACCTGAAACACATAACACGTAACACGGTAAGCATAAAGCTTAGTGAGTTCCCCAAAATACCACGCACAAAATAATTAGCCACTCGAGGCTATAGCTCTGAAAGACCCTCCGGTCAATGTGTCTCAGTGGGACCCTCCAGTCCCACGGCTCGTTGGACCCTCTGGTCCGGTCTCTGTGAGGACCCTCTGGTCTCACTGCTCGTTGGACCCTCCGGTCCGGTCTTAGTGAGGACCTTTCGGTCTCATGGCTCGTTGGACCCTCCGGTCTGGTCTCAGCAATACATAATATAGCATATTTATCATACTGTCAAGATGCATAAGATCACATAACTCAAATAAACACATAAGACCCTCCAGTCACACATAAGTACCACTCTAGGTAAAGTATAGTGAGAAGACTCACCTCGTAAGCTAGTAAGAAAAAGTCTTGTGCTTGGAATCCTCGATCTAGCTTCTGCCTATCACAAGGATAATATATCTAATTAATTCTCTCCATATACTCAATTACACCAAAACTTGCTCTCTCTTACACTCTAGTCTTAGAAATGGGTAAAAGACCATTTCACCCTTTACTGACCCTCATCACTCATTTGACCAACCCCTAAGTCAACAGAAGTCAATTCCAGTCAACAGTCTAAATTGACCAGACTCGTCGAGTGCACTCGTGCGATTCGTCGAGTCCCATCGATTCTCGACAATCTCATGAAGGTCCAGCCCGTTGAGTTAACCTTTAACTCGCCGAGCTCTCGCCTGATTCATCAACTCGGCGAGTCCATTCAGACTCAACTTGCATTCAGATGACTTTAAGGCAGGACAACAGACCCGACATGGGGTCCGACACCTCCTCCCATAAAGGAGCTCAAAAGGAGGCATGCCGATACTGGAATGGTGGCTGTTGTTCTAAGAAAACTCAGCCAGGGGTAGGTTGTGTCCCAACTTCCACCGAAGTCCATAACATATGCTCGAAGCATGTCCTCGAGCGTCTGAATTGTCCGTTCACTCTGTCCGTCTATCTGTGGGTGGTAGGTTGTGCTAAAATGCAATCGCGTACCCAACTCCTCATGGAACTTCTTCCAGAATCTGGAAGTAAATCGCACATCCCGATTTGACACTATAGATATCGACACCCCATGCCGAGCTACCACCTCTCTCACATATATCTCTGCCAGCTTCTCTGCAAAAGAGCTCTCACTAATAGCAAGAAAGTGCGCGCTCTTCGTCAACCGGTCCACAATTACCCAAATCGCGTCGACACCCCGCGCGGTACTCGGCAACTTGGTAATACAATCCATAGAAATTTGTTCCCACTTCCATTGGGGAACTTCCAGTGGCTGCAACATGCCATGAGGACGCTAGTGCTCGGCCTTAACCCGACGACAGGTCAAGCACCTCTCGACTACCCATGCAACGTTCGTCTTCATACAGGGCCACCAATAATCTCTCTTCAGGTCCATATACATCTTACTAGCTCCGGGATGGATCGAGAATCTCGATCTATGCGCCTCCTCCATCAGTGTACGTCGAGCTTCGCCCGTATAGGGCACCCAAATCCTCCTCTGAAAGGTCATAAGTCCTCGGCTGTCCGTCACAAACTCGGACACCTGCCCAATCACCCGCTACCTCTTGCAGTTCTCCGGACTCACGGCCTCCGCCTGGGCCTCTCGAATGATATCTAACACTGGAGTCATCACTGTCATCCTCATACATACGTCTCGGATTGAGGTATTCTCTTCTCTACGGCTTAGGGAGTCGACTACCACATTAGCCTTGCCCGGATGATACAGGATCTCGCAGTCGTAATCTTTCACCACATCCAACCATCTCCTATGTCTCATGTTAAGGTTGGGCTGATCCATGAGATACTTCAAACTCTTGTGGTATGTTCATATGTTACACCGAACCCCGTACAGATAGTGACGCCAGATCTTGAGGGCAAACACCACTGCCCCCAGCTCCAGATCGTGGGTGGGATATCTCGTCTCATGAGGCTTCAACTGCCTCGATGTGTCTGCTATCACGTGCCCTTTCTGCATCAATACCGCACCCATGCCCGTAATAGATGCATCGCAATAAACCACAAAATCCTCCATTCCCCCCGGAAGGGCCAACATGGGAGCCTCACACAATCTCTGGCGAAGGGTCTCAAATGAGGTCTGTTGCTCGGGACCCCAAGTAAACGCAACGCCCTTCCGGGTCAAACTGGTGAGAGGGACGACAATCTTGGAGAAATCTCTGATTTATCTCCGATAGTATCCGGCCGGTCCCAGAAAACTCCTGATCTCGGTGGGGGATCTCGACACCTCCCATCTCATGACTTCCTCAATCTTGGTCGGATCGACCAAGATCCCATTCTGATTAACGAGGTGTCCCAGGAACTGGACCTCTCGTAACCAGAAATCACACTTGGAGAATTTGGCATAAAGCCTCTCCGATCTCAACACTCTAAGAATCTCTCTCAAATGCTCCTCGTGCTATTCTATGGATCTCGAATACACCAAAATATCGTCAATGAACACGATCACCGATCGATCCAGCACAGGCCTGTACACCCAGTTCATGAGATCCATGAACGCCGTTGGTGCGTTGGTGAGTCCAAAAGGCACCACCACGAACTCGTAATGCCCATAACGAGTTCTAAAAGCCGTCTTCTGGATATCCTCCTCACGAACCCTCAACTGATGATATTGATGGGTTTTGAGCATTCTAACACTCCTAAGTGTACATGCAACCCTAAATACCTTAGATCTATGTTTTCTCTATTATACATGCAATTATGAACTTTCCAAGGTATTACCCTATCTAGCATACAATACTTGATACTTGGGTAATCAAATGGATATAATACATACCTTTGTTTGATGTAGCTTGTCTCCATGAAGCTTGAGTGCCTAGTGCCCCAAGTGTGACACCTCAAATGGTTCACACAACACCAAATGCACATGGAATGACTTGAGAGAAATGGAACACTCCTTGAAATCGTCTAGCCCTCATATTCACACATTAGTGCACGATTTCTTGAGCCATGGGATTCTTTTATATGGTGGCTATTAGGGTTACACCATGTAACTCATAACTTTACCCATTCCTTATGCTTCATGGATTTTAACCTCCATGGAGTATCCATGGGTCACCCCATGGACTTAGTCCAACATAAGGAATCTTGGATCACAAGCCCACATATATAAGAATGAATGATTTACACAATCAACCCATATATTTAATTAGTCTCCTTTTGATCACTTAATTAATTCCAAATTAATTCTTGATCAATACTAATTAAATAACCTTATTAATATATTAGAACTTATAATATATTAACCAACCTTAAGTGTTATTTCTCTCATTATAGTCTATCCAAATGCATGATGCCATGCAACCCAAATGGACCATGCCGGGTCGGGTCAAGTCTTACCAATTATAGTTATGGACTTAGACATTAATCCAACAGTCTCCCACTTGGATAAGTCTAAAACTATTATTGCGTATGACTTCAGGAACCGATCAGCAATCGTAGCTCTCAAAAGCTTCTGTCGAACTCTGACCTTGTCGATGAACTCTGACCTTTGTCAATGACTTGTCCATTAGATAAGGGATCATATATTCCTCCATTCTAGATATCATATGGACTGAGACATGAATTAAAATCATTCTCTCTGTCCATTTGTTGTTTCCCGATTTCCGATTCATGATGACTGATTGATTGAACAGATCAAATCAGTCCTGGCTTGGCCAAGCACTCACATGTATCATCATTAAATCATCGAGGGGCCCACAGATATCGCTTTTATCCCGAAGGTAAAAGGAATGGATAAACTTCGACTCATATGGCTTGTTCTACTACTTGTTGAATCATACACAAAGGCACGTTTTATAACATCGAGTTACCGAATGCGTTTTCGTGCAATCAATGTACAACCAACTCATAGTAACAACTCATATCTCTAGGTTTGAATAATATAAGATATTATCGTCTCATGATCACTCGTGATAAAATCCATGAAGTGATTCCAATGAGCGCGGGTTGAATCCAATACTCAGAACTTATGAGCACTCATGAGTGTTGTAGCACAACTTTGTCCACCAACTTGGACCTCTACAAGCCAACCCATGACAGTCTAGATTCATATCTACTTCCAACATATGACCGACTGTGGATGGTTTGAATAACTTAGTCATTCCGGAAGGACAACCTAGTTTATTCTGGAAGTCAAAACATGCAAAATGAAACACAAGAATAATTGAATCTAATATGGTATCAAAACCTATGAACATAAATAAAACACCTTTTATTTATCACCATATGATTACACATTATTCATTGCATACTGTTTCAGCTATCAACTTTATTCTTGAATTAAAACAATAGTTGTCCCATGCTCCGAGCATGTACACTATGTTTTTCTAAACAATAGCTTTGCCTTACACCAAGTATGCACTCTATGTTTGTCTATGACCCTTACTTTGTGAAATAAACCAACTGACCAAACTTTCAATGATTCTAATTTCACACTCCCGAATTCTTATGGCAAATGCAGGAATTCCAAATTCATGCCATTTTATCGAAATCTGTTAGATTCTCAACTTATATGCAATGATTCTCTTGTAATGATTATGCACTAAGTCACAAAGACTTGACAACAAGCATTACAGAGCATTCCAAAGGAGATCAACTCCTTGGAAACATCCTTCTTGCATTAGAGAGTTTCCTAATCTTACACAGATTTATTGAGCAACTTCCACCAGTGGGATCATTTCCACATTCCCTTTTTGACTATCACTTCTGAATAAGAGTTGCCTCTTTTCAAAATATGTCAATATGGTCCTTCCAACAGTTAACACTATACTTCCAACTGTCCCTGAGCAACCAATCTTTGGTAAACCTTAGATTGTACTCGACAATTGCTTAATCGTTTTAGTCATATCCAGTTCTATACCTTTTCCCTTCTTAATGCCCCAGGCATTTGGAAAATTTTAGAAAGGATGAATATAGCACATGTAATCGATCCTATATCCGAAGCATATGGGACACGATTCATGATGTCTCACATAAAGACTAAACCAGTCTTTTGCTATAATATTTCCATTTCTATTTGCCAAGTTCTCATAATTTAGATTATGAAAAGGGATGCCGTAATCATAATCGAATTTTAGAACGCAAATAATGAACCCATATATAGAATTTCCTTATGTTGATCCATTCCAACATGAAATTCATATATATTCTTGACTAAATTTGATTAAAATCTCAATCTAAGCTTTTAGAATTGAAATGAAGTATAATTTCCTCTCCCTTAATTATAGCAAAACAACTTTTTCAACCCCTGCAGCCTCACGAATTGAAACTTTTGTTTTCTATAATTAACATTGCTAACTTGCAATACTTATCATAATTATCATGCTCCCACTAACATGATGATTATTAGCATAACACTTATGCTTCCACTAGCTTTGACATGTACTCAGAAATCAGCTGGACTTCTAGAAATCAATACTTTATTGACTTTCTTACCAAAGTTCAGATTTCTGATACTAGATTGCTTTGATAAGACTTTATCAAAATCATACACCTTTCATTAGATAGCTCACAGGTGTGTCTAAACAATTTAAGAACTATGAAAAGGGATGTCGTAATCATAGTCTTAATTGTTTAGACCTTTGCCACTTCTCACAAGTCCAGGTTAGTGTGTCGGTTAACCACACGACTTTGAGAATGCAAATATCACAATTGCTATCTAGTTAAAATCTACTTAGTGAAAGTGTATCCTCACCATCATTTTCATGAATCGGAGAGAAACCTTGTGACACTTAGATTTAATGGTGTATGTGTTCTTATCCATGTGAATTGTCAAAACCATAGTCACAAGACAAGGATAATGACAAATCCAAACTCATATGGACTGAACTCAATCTTAATTTCTTGCCATCTGGCAGCACAGGGCCTGCCATTGCTTCCAAGTTGTTATGCAACCAACTGAGAACTTTCGGAACTCCTATGCAAAGCCAACTTTAACTGGAATGGGCACATAATATGTCAACACGATAGGTTATAAACCTCAAGTCGTGTGCTAGTGAAGAACCTCAGGTTTTATTCTTGATTAGTTCTTGAAATTCTTTTTAGGATCTTTAAGACTCCCACTGTCCTCTTGACATATAACACTATCTTGCCAAATATTCAAGAGATAGTGCGGATTCTTTATCAAGACAAACACTTCACACAATTGGCCTTAGTTGGTCTTTGTTTTATCCAAAACATCACAACTTACCAATTTCAAATGTACAAGAGTAGGACACTTTTACTCTTACATTTGACAAGTGTTTTAAACCTTTCTTTAAGATATGTCACTCAAGTTACAATCTTGGAGTATGACTCTACGAATTGTTTTGGAATGAAATATGACTCATCTTCTTGATTTAACCACTTCAACAATTCATAGCTCCTCTTCTTAGCTATCAGAATGCACTTAGAGGATGAATTGCGATAAGGTCTCTTAATCGTTAAGATGATCATATGATATGATACTAAAGTACTCTCCCATCTTTTCAGATTTGAGAAACTTTTATCCTTCTGCCTAATTTGATTCTTCTTATTCGCTCTGCCATACATTGGAACCTTTTCCAATGTCTCAGAATTACACTTAAGCTTGTAAGTATAACCATATTTACTGAGCTTTAGTAAATTATGACGAATAGTCTTATCGATCTTTTGTGGTGGATTTGACCCGTGCACAAGAATGTGTACTCGATCCCTTAGTCCTTAACTTGACTCACATATACATGTGAACAAGGAACTAGTCTTAATTTTCCAAAGATGAAAAATTCTCATTCATCATGCTATACAACTTGCATGGTTCCAAGTTTCGGTCCAATTGAAACTTGGGTGATGAGGATCTTTCCTTATTTGGTAAATTTAGACATTACCACAAATGAAAGAATCAATTTCATATTTCCACTCTTGCTATTAATGGAATCATATAAGCAACAATTTTTTTTCCTCAAATGCCATTGTAAGGATATTTTAAAATAAATAAAATCAACATTTTTCCTTTTATTTTAAAAACTTTATGGAAAAACTATCTTTACAATGCAAAAGAGCATGAAAACTTTGTTGTTATCTATTCCTAAGCAATATATCATAACTCCTAAGAAGTAGCTCAAGAATCCGATCTTCAAACTATGCGATAGAAATCCATCTACGCGATCAGATTCAGCATATTCTTTCTTTAAGTTTCTTCACTTTTCTTTGATTCTTACAAACATCAACATGTGACCCAGTCACATCATGTATTAAGAATCTCAATATAGAAACTTTGCAGAGTTAGATAGTGGATTTTACATGAAGTAGGGTCAAACTTATTGACTTTAACATCCTTAGGTAAAATTGGCAGCTTCGCAACTAATGCCCCTTCCTTTGGCAATATAAACATATGGACCCTTTGGTAATGGTACCGGTACTATCATAGACTTAGCTTTTCTCTTTACCATTTGGTCAACCGAGTTGACTATGGCCGATCCGTTTCCATTGGGAAGAGAGAGCTTTACTGGATATCCAGTGTCTTCATTGTCAATGTCCATAAAGTTTTAGGAAGTTGATCTTAGCAAATAGATAAGATCATTAAGGGTCTTGTCATAGTCTGTTTCATAAGAGTCTCAAAGGAACTCACTATGTGACTTAGAAAGTGATTGAACCACCAACTTTCTCAAGACTTTGACACCCAACTCTCTCGGCTTGTCAATATGTGACTTCATCTCCGAGATGTGATCACACCTAGACCTTGCCTTGCCAATACGGCTTGAGTGACCTTGAACTTTGTGGGTTAGGGAGAATAATTGGAGGAGGTGGAGGAAGTGAAGTTCCAAGAGATTTGGGAGGATCATAGATGTCTGAACTAGACATATTTTGGGAGATATTCAAGATAGTTGATTAAAAGTCCTTAATATAACACCCAATATGAAAGATTAAGGCTAGGACCCTACAAACTATTTTATAACTCGGAAGAGGGATGCCGTAATCCAAGCTATAAAATATTTGAAGGTAGGTGAATGACGATTCACCAATTTCCACCAAGATAAACGAAATGTATTATTAGGTTTTAATTGGTTTTTGAAACTCCTAGATTCTTTTGAGATTCATTGAACTGTTCAATGGCATGTTTCAATCTCGAGTGTGCCCTTCAGGTTTTGTGACTGGGATGCCGAGGATCACAAAACAAGGTGTGAAGTAACCATGCAAATATACTTGGTACCCTTAATTATTTACCCCTTAATCGATGTGCCGGTTAACCACACACGCTCCACCGATACTATGATAAATTTTAAGTTACCCTTTGCCTACCTTGTTAAGTCCAGGTTAGTGTGCCGGTTAACCACACACGCTCCACTAACGACTTAAACAAAGTGCAAAGTGTAATTTCATGGGTTAGCACCAAATTCACATTTTCCTAAGTAACTAAGATTGGGTATTAATAAGAGTTTAGTTACTTAGTATTTATCATTAATACTTTTAATGAAGGGAGAATTCTAGTCCTTGTCCTACCCGTTCGGCTAACGACCCTCCACCGGTCAAGGAAGCGGTGGGTGAGAGTGGACACCCATTAAACTGCCATTTTATAGGCAGTAACCTTATACCCCCCTTATAGACCAGCTTCGTGAATGAGGCCTACTAACGGTAAGACTGACTTTACTCTTATACATATATATAAATATTATTAACTTATAATATTATAAAGTATAAGGGTTGAATTTTAACTTTTAAAATTCTAAGGGCTAACTTGGAATTATAGTATTCATAAGTGGAAACTTTTCAAATTCCAAAACAGAGGGCAAGTTTTGAAACTATTCAAAACTAATTAATTCCATAACTTATGTGTTTAAAGTAGTTTTAATTAAAAAACTCTTCAAGTTCCATAACTTGAGGACAAGTTATGGAAGACTTTAAACTAATAAAAGAATGTAACTTTTCTTTATTTTGTAACTTATGGAATTCATTAAGGTTACACATTTTATTACTTAATGAAGTGACTCTTGAACCTCCATAACTTGTGGACAAGACTCTTCATTTTTTTTGTAACCATTGCCAACTTTTATGAGTTTTATGAAACTTAAATGTGACTTTTCATATAACTTGAGGACAAGTTACAAAAACACATTTTAGAATCAACTCTTAGATTAATTTGGATTGAAAACAACAAATTCACATAACTTCCTATTAATCTAAGCAACTCATAAGAACAAGATAATTCAAATCAAACTTTTTGATGTAATTAGCCTAAACCTTAAACTAATACAAAACATGAATCTATTGACAATTATCTTTGAAATTGGATTAGCATGAACATTATCACATCAAAAACAAGTTTATAAGTCCAAAAACATCTTAGGGTAATGTTCCTAGTCCAATTCCAGCCAAAACAATCGAATATATGCTGTCTGGGGGTCCAACTCGTCGAGTGCACGAACCAACTCGGCGAGTTGGATGCTTTTTGTCTTGGACTCGGCGAGTCCATCAGTGGACTCGGCGAGTCTGCTGAGCAGACAGCATAAAAACTCGATTTTTCAGCCAATTTTGCAAGTATAACAACAAAACAAGCCTAGGCTCTGATACCACTGATGGGTTTTGAGCATTCTAACACTCCTAAGTGTACATGCAACCCTAAATACCTTAGATCTATGTCTTCTCTATTATACATGCAATTATGAACTTTCCAAGGTATTACCCTATCTAGCATACAATACTTGATACTTGGGTAATCAAATGGATAGAATACATACATTTGTTTGATGTAGCTTGTCTCCATGAAGCTTGAGTACCTAGTGCCCCAAGTGTGACACCTCAATTGGTTCACACAACACCAAATGCACATGGAATGACTTGAGAGAAATGGAACACTCCTTGAAATCGTCTAGCCCTCATATTCACACATTAGTGCACGATTTCTTGAGCCATGGGATTCTTTTATATGGTGGCTATTAGGGTTACACCATGTAACTCATAACTTTACCCATTCCTTATGCTTCATGGATTTTAACCTCCATGGAGTATCCATGGGTCACCCCATGGACTTAGTCCAACATAAGGAATCTTGGATCACAAGCCCACATATATAAGAATGAATGATTTACACAATCAACCCATATATTTAATTAGTCTCCTTTTGATCACTTAATTAATTCCAAATTAATTCTTGATCAATACTAATTAAATAAACTTATTAATATATTAGAACTTATAATATATTAACCAACCTTAAGTGTTATTTCTCTCATTATAGTCTATCCAAATGCATGATGCCATGCAACCCAAATGGACCATGCCGAGTCGGGTCAAGTCTTACCAATTATAGTTATGGACTTAGACATTAATCCAACAGATATCCAGACCTCAAATCGATCTTGGAAAACCAAGACACACCCTGCAACTGATTGAACAGATCGTCGATCCTCGGAAGTGGATAACGATTCTTGACCATTAGCTTGTTCAACTCCCGGTAATCGATGCACATCCGATGTGAACCATCCTTTTTCTTGACAAAAAGGATCGGCGCTCCCCACGGAGAGCTACTCGGTCGGATAAATCCCTTCCCCAACAGCTCCTGAAGCTGCGAGCATAAGTCCTGCATCTTGGGCGGCGCAAGGCGATAAGGTGCCTTGGCGATAGGCGCCGCTCCCGGAACCAAATCAATCCGGAACCCCACTTGCCTCTCAGGAGGCGCACCCGGTAACTCCATGGGAAAGACATCCGAGAACTCCCTCACTATCGGGACCTTAGCGATAGAAATCGATCTCACAGTAGCAACTCGTGTATCCGTCACATACGCTACAAAACCCCTACAACCCTACTCTAGACTCTGCCTCGCTCTGGCGGCTGAGCAGAATGCTGACCCAGTTCGAGTACCCTCTCCATACACTGTACGCACTTCCCCACTAGGGTCTCGTATGGTCACTAACTGACCCTCGCAGTCAATCACAGCTCCGAACCAACTCTACCAGTCCATGTTCACAATGACACAGACATCACCCATCGCGATTGGTACCAGATCTATCGGAAACTTAACACCAAAAATCTCAAGTACACATCCCCGGATCACATCAGAAGCAAACACCGCACGCTCATCAGCAATGGAAACTCTCAGAGGTCGACTCAACGCCTCTCGTCGGGTACTGATATGACGACTAAACGCTAATGATACAAAGGATCGACTCGCACCCGAGTCAAACAACACCAGGGCAGGTACAGAACTCACAAGAAAAGTACCTAAGCATATTACCATATAAGCACAATGCAACTCAACAATAGAATAAGTAAAAGAACACATACTGGCCACGACATCAGGTGCTGCGCGAACCTCCTCTGCCGTCAACTAAAATGCTCTCCTGCAGGCTCTCGGTGCCTCGGCCTTCACCGACTGTCCATAAGTAACACGTAATGCAGCAGGCGCAGATCCCTGTGCCGATCCCTGAACGAGCTGGGGACACTCGGCCTTCCTATGGCCGGTCTGGTTGCAGTGAAAACAGACCGCAAACCCCTTGGGTAAATCCCTCGCTATGTGCCCCTCCTTGCCACACTTGTAGCAAGTCCCTGCTCGACATGTCCCTCATGACTCTTGTCGCATTTCCCACAAGTGCAACCCTTCTGGCCTCCTGGTCTAGAATCTGCGGGCTTAGCCCGCTTGGCTTCCGGCTGAGACTGTGCCGGCCGCCTATCCCTCCCCTGAGACTCCGCCTCCTCTCGTGCCTGAGTCTCCAGTTCAATATCCCTCTTTCGAGCATTTGCCTGAAGCTCAGCAAATGACCGATAAGTCGAGTTCTCCACGAACTCACGCATATCCCTCCTCAAGATGCTCAGATACCGGCTCATACAGGCCTGCTCAGTACACACGTGCTCAGGGCAGAACATTGCCCTCTCATGGAACATCCTCGTAATCACTGTCACTGACTCTGTCCTCTGCTTGAGGGACAGAAACTCATGAGCCAACCGTTCCTTCTCCACCGGGGAAACATACTCATCTCGAAACATAGCAGTAAACCTCTCCCATGACACTTCAGTGAGCTCTACAGAAGTGAAACTGTCTGTCACAAACTTCCACTAGTACTTCGCTCCCAAGCGAAGCTGGTTCAGCGCGAACCGTACCCTCAAATGTTTCGGACAGGAACAAGTGTAGAAACACCCCTCGATGTCATAAATCCATCTCATCGCAGCAATCGGTTCCTGCGTCCCATCAAACTCTGGTGGCTTCGTGTTGCTGAACTCCCGGAACAACAACGAGTCACCTCCCTGTGGCCTAGCAGCAGCGACAGCTGCAGTGGAGGCAGCAACAGCAGCCTTAGTGACAGCAGTGTATCGCTCATCAAATGTCTCAATCAGGGTGGTCTTGATAGACCCAAACATCTCGGGAATCTCTGCTCGGATGGCTGCGGCCACCTCCTCATGAATCATCCTCCGAATCTCATCGTCACTGGTACCATTGCCCCCCGGGTTGTGGCGCGTACCCACTATGATGTCTCTGAAATACAACACAAAATAATCAGATACTCGCTCGAGTATACTTACACTCGATCACACCCCTACTTGCTCCTTAGCATCCCAAGGATTCTTACTTGAACTGCTTACCGACCTGTTGCTTCCAGTAGTACGGGCCAAATACTACCTTCCACACTGCATCTGTAATCACCCCAAGTCCTACTCCTAGGATTCTACATTTCAAGTACTCTATATCTTGCCGATCACCGACTACTCTCATAAGCTCATTTCTTCTACATACTCGAACTCAAAGCAGATCACATGTAGCAGAAAATCCTAGGCTAAGGCATCATAAAATCAGGCCACTCTAGTCCTAAAATATGAAATACCTAGCCTACTCTCTATCATGCATAATATATCTCATAATATCTCATAAAGATCTCATAACACATTAAGTAAGGGTATTTTGGGAAATCACCGTTCGGGCGCTGGCTATTTGTACACACTGCTCTTTCTCGTTTTTCTCTTAGAAACTCTTACTCATTTTAGAAAAATCGTTTCTCTTGGAAAAATTTCTCAAATCCTCTGTTTGAGTCCAGACATACCCGAAGGTGCATCCGAATCCCTCAAACCAAGGCTCTGATACCAACTTGTAACGACGTAATTTTTCAAACCAATTTTTTTTTCATTTTTAAAACACATAAAACTCATATATTATATTTCATAAAAATCATAAGTGTCTCAAAGTCAACCTAAATCTACAACAAAAGTCAAATCCCAGAATCCTCAACATAATCTCAAACAGGTGTGTACAATCACGCCGGTGCCTTCCCGCGATCCTCGGAAGTACCTGAAACACATAACACGTAACACGGTAAGCATAAAGCTTAGTAAGTTCCCCAAAATACCACGCACAAAATAATTAGCCGCTTGAGGCTATTGCTCTGAAAGACCCTCCGGTCAATGTGTCTCAGTGGGACCCTCCATTCCCACGGCTCGTTGGACCCTCTGGTCCGGTCTCTGTGAGGACCCTCTGGTCTCACTGCTCGTTAGACCCTCCGGTCCGGTCTTAGTGAGGACCTTCCGGTCTCATGGGTCGTTCGACCCTCCGGTCCAGTGTCAGCAATACATAATATAGCATATTTATCATACTGTCAAGATGCATAAGATCACATAACTCAAATAAACACATAAGACCCTCCGGTCACACATAAGTACCACTCTAGGTAAAGTATAGTGAGAAGACTAACCTCGTAAGCTAGTAAGAAAAAGTCTCGTGCTCGGAATCCTCGATCTAGCCTTTGCCTATCACAAGGATAATATCTCTAATTAATTCTCTCCATATACTCAATTACACCAAAGGTTGCTCTCTCTTACACTCTAGTCTTAGAAATGGGTAAAAGACCATTTTACCCTTTACTGACCCTCATCACTCATTTGACCAACCCCTAAGTCAACATAAGTAAATTCCAGTCAACAGTCCAAATTGACCAGACTCGCCGAGTGCACTCGTGCGACTCGTTGAGTCCCATCGATTCTCGACAATCTCATGAAGGTCCAATCCGTTGAGTCAACCCCTAACTCGCCGAGCTCTCGCCTGATCCAGCTAATCGGGACAACCCTATTCTACTCGCCGAGTTGGTTCATCAACTCGGCGAGTCCATTCAGACTCAACTTGCATTCAGACGACTTTAAGGCAGGATACTTTCCCAAACTCCAGATCCATACTCTCAGGGCTCATTTACCACGTAAAGTCATAGACTTTACGTCCATGCATGGCATTTTGGGCATGAAATTCCAAGAACATGATCTAAATGGGTTTTTCACTCATAAATTCCATCAAGGCTGAATAAAGCAGGAACCTTTAGATGCTAGAGACCTCCTAAGGTCCAGATCTGGAGTTCAAGCCTCCTCATGAACCCCAAATCCTCAAAGTCCCAAAATATAAAGAAAATAAGCCCTAATCTTCAAAATGAGAGATCTACTCAAATAAAAGAGAAAGGTTCAAACTTGATACCTCTAATAGAAGCTCTTGGACGTATAAGCAGTAGATCTATCAGTCTCTTCACAATCCTTTCTTGGAATCTTCCTTTCCTCTACCAAAATGCACTCACAAATCTCAAGTAAGGCTCAAAACTCTCTCACAAGCTCAATGGGACGATTAGGGTTTCTTCTCAGTGAGATGTGGCCGCAAATAAGGCCATAAGTGCCTTTAAATAGGTCCCAAACCCAGGGATCTAGGGTTTCCAATTACAGCGCCTACTCGACGAGTCTACTCTCGGACTCGTCGAGTAGTTCATTAAACTCACGTGGCCACCCCCGCTTCTACTCGACGAGTTATAGCACCAACTCGTCGAGTAGATCAATGATCCTCAGAAATAAATAATTAAAATCACATACCTGGGAATCCGGATGTTACATCTCTAGCGACCGTTGTGGGTGGTGGTGTTTCTTCTAACGACGCCATTGACCGAATGGGACTGGTCGGCGTTCCACTGGTACATCCGGTGTCTCCAGATGCCATTTCTTTCTGATGAACGGTGTGCTTTTAGTTTTGTTTTTCGTCACACAACGGATGGCGCCAAATGATGTGACCTCGTTCCGTCTGCTCCTGCAAGGTCATAATGGATTATTTCCCTGCTCCTGCAAGGTCACAATGGAAAGAAGGCCGTCAGCCGTTTCCCGGGAGGAGCTCCCAGAAAGACGCTCGGACGGTCAAGTCAGTTGGGTATTCTAGGGTTTGGTGTATGATACTTGGAGAAGATTGCTTACATGTCGGGGCTGACAAAGATTATTTCCCTGCTCCTTCAAGGTCACAATGGAAAGAAGGCCGTCAGCCGTTTCCCGGGAGGAGCTCCCAGAAAGACGCTCGGACGGTCAAGTCAGTTGGGTATTCTAGGGTTTGGTGTATGATACTTGGAGAAGATTGCTTACCTGTCGGGGCTGTGGATGTAGCCTTTTATATTAGGCGCTCCTGATCGTCCGTACGGTACAAGATCGCCAGAGACGAAAGGATCAGCAACGCTGATTGGAGGATCCTGCTGCTCTATCTGTCAGAGCGTTGTGATTGGTTCTGGAAGTAATGCCCTGAACATTTGTTTTGTCGCTTGACCGTAGCATTTATCTTGGAGCGGAAAACGCCCTAAGCGGGCACGAGCCTTTCTACGGGAGCGTCCTACTCTCAGGGGCACTGGCGGGCACTAAGTGTTGGATTAGGTGTCTACGCCCATAACTATAATTGGTATGTACTGGACCCGAGAGTAGCATGGTCCATTTGGGTTTCATATCATCAAGACAATTTGTTAGGATGGTCTTTTGAGAAGAGTTTATTTATGGTTTATTAATATATTATAAGTTCTAATATATTAATATGAAATCACATGATTTAATTAGTATTGATCAACAATTAGTTTGGAATTAATTTAGTGATCAAAAGAGATTAATTAAATCAATGGGGACTAATTGTATAAATTAGTTATATTTATATGTTGGGCTTATGATTAATGTTGGACTAAGTTTATGTATGGATACATAAAGAGTTGGGCCACATGAAACATGGATCATAAACCCATGGGTATGGATTAGGGTTAACCCATGACCCTTGGAATCATACATATATATAAATATAAATATATATATATATATATATATATATATATATATATATATATATATATATATATATGTTGCTCCATGACAAAAATCGTGTGCATCTATTCTTAGAGAACTATGAGCCGATTTTGTGTGAAAGGAATACTCTCTCAAAATGTCATCCTTTGTCCTAGATGTGTTGTGAACCATTTAACGCATTCATACTATTGGTGCTAAGTTCTTAAAGGCCAAATACAACAAGTTCTACAAGATACATAAAGAGGTAAACTCCTAACTAGTATTTTATGTTGTTTCTATCATTTGTATGCTAGTTGTAGGCTTAAAGCTTTGGAAACAATATTGCATGTATAATTAGAGAAAACATAGATCCAAAATTTTAGTGTTGTATGTGCACCATAAGATGTTGTAGTATACTAAAAACCCTACAGTGGTATCAGAGCCTAGGCTTGTTTTCAATTATATTTGATGCTACTTGTTTTAAAAGCTTGAAAAAATCGAATTTCTGTTGTCTGGACAGTGGACTCACCGAGTCCACTGACAGACTCGACGAGTCACCCTTAAAAACCAACCAACTCGTCGAGTCAGTTCATGCACTCGACGAGTTGGTGCCCCTGACAGCAGATTTTCGAGTTTTTTGGCCTGTTTTGGATTAGGATCATTACCACAAAATGTTTTTGTTCATAAAATTTGATTTTGATGCTATGGTAATGATTATCCTCATCCAAAAATAAGATAATTGTCAAAGTTTCAAGATTTGTATTAGTTTATATGATTAGCTAATTTCTTGAAAATTGTTGATGGGGATTATCTTTACTTATGAGTTTAATCTAGATCATAGAAACTTATTTGATTATTGTTTTAATTAGAATATTTGATCTTAATGGTTTTTCTGAACTCCATAACTTGTCCTCAAGTTATGGAAAATGAAGAGTTTTTCCTTTTAAAAGAGTCATTAAAACTCATAGGTTATGAAAAATGGAAGAGTCTCATTTTTAATGGTGTTAATGTCTTCCATAACTTGTCCTCAAGTTATGGAACTTGAAATTTTTTCAATAAAAACCTATATTAAACTCATAAGTTATGAATTTGAAAAGTTTTGACAAGTTTCAAAACTTGCCCTCAAGTCTTGGAATTTGTAAAGTTTCACTTTTTAGAATACTTTAGTTCCAAACCCTAGAGTTTTTAAAGTTTAAAACTCAACCCTTATACTATTATAATATTATAGGTTTAATGTTTATATATATGTATAAGAGTAAAGTCAGTCTTACCGTTAGTAGGCCTCATTCACGAAGCCGGTCTATAAGGGGGTATAAGGTTACTGCCTATAAAATGGCAGTTTAATGGGTGTCCACTCTCACCCACCGCTTCCTTGACTGGTGGAGGGTCGTTAGCCGAACGGGTTTGACATGACATTTAAATTATCATTAAAAGTATGATGAAATACTAAGTAACTAAACACTTATAAATTCCCAATTTTAGTTACTTAGGAAAATGTGAATTTGGTGCTAACCCATGAAATTGCACTTTTTACCTTGTTAAGTCGTTAATGGAGCATGTGTGGTTAACCGGAACACTAACCTGAAACTGACAGTGCATGGCAAATGGGAGCT
Organism: Lactuca virosa; assembly: GCF_052849685.1. Classification (NCBI taxonomy): domain Eukaryota; kingdom Viridiplantae; phylum Streptophyta; class Magnoliopsida; order Asterales; family Asteraceae; genus Lactuca; species Lactuca virosa. Next base: position 326,520,686 of record NC_136430.1, read on the forward strand.
TGATGTTAATCATAAATTAATGGAGCGTGTGTGGTTTACCGACACATTGATTAGGTGGTTGTAACATTGGGTGTACCAAGATAATTTGCATGGTTATTCACACCTTGTTTATGATCCTCGGCATCCCAGTCACAAACTTGAAGGACACAATTGAGATTTAAACATGCCATTGAAAAGTTCAATGAATCTCAAAGGATCTAGGAATTTCAATTCACTTAAAACCTAAAGTTCCTTTTTCTTTTTTCGTGGTGGAAATTGGTAAATCGTCATTTACCTACCTTCAAATATTTTGCAATTTGGATTATGGCATCCCTCTTCCGAATTGTAAAGTATTGTGTTGGGTCTTAGCCTTAATATTTCATTTGGGTGTTATATTAAGGAGTAAAATCAACTAAACTTGAATTTGTCCCGTCATAAATGTCTAAGTTCAGACAACTATGGTCTTTCCGAATCTTTTGAATAAACTTTCTTTATAAAGATGATTTTCCACAAGGTGATTAAGGTGAAAGATTAATCCCTTCTTCGTGTTGTAGTGGAACTTCACTTCCTCCACCTCCTCCAATAATTCTCCCTAACCCACAAGTTCTAGGTCACTCAAAGCCCTATTGGCAGGAAGGAAAGTATGTATGTGCTCACGTCTTAGAGATGAAGCTACATATTGACAAGCTGGGAGAGTTGGGTGTCGAAGTCTCAAGGAAGTTGGTTGTTGACTGGGTTCTTCAATCACTTCCTAAGTCATATAGCAGGTTCTTTAAGGACTACTATGTGATAGACCATGACATGACCCTTATCGATCTTACCTATTTGTTTGTTGCTGCTGAATCAGCAATGATTTGGTGCACTGGTAAAACAAATTTGATTGGAAGGTCTACTCCCCAAACTTCCATGGACATTGACAATGGTAACATTGGAAGTCCAGAAAAGGTTTCTCTTCCCAATGGAAAGGGATCGGCCATGTTTAAGTCATTTGACCAAATGGTAAAGAGAAAGGCTAAGTCTGAGATAGTCCCGTGTACCATTCCAAAGAGTCCATATGTTTCTATTGCCAAGAGAAGGGGCATTGGTTGCGAAGCTGCCATATTTACCTGAAAGACCACAAGGATGGTAAAGTCAGAGTGTATAACTCTGCTTCAGGTAAGTCCACTATCTAACTCTATTAAGTTCCTATTTGGATATTCTTAATACATGATGTAATGTAATTATATTTTGATGTTTTGAAGAATCAAAGAAATGAAGCTTAAAGGAAGAGTATGCTGAGTCTGATAGCGAAGAAATGGATTCCGATCGCATGGTTCGATGATCAGATATGTGAGCTGATGCTTAAGAGCTATGATAGATTGCTTAGGAATAGATAACAACATATTTTCACTTGTATTTGCATTGTAAGGATAAGTTTTCCGCAATTTTTATAAATAATTTTTTTTTGAAATTTATCTTATTTTTGAAAATTTCCTTACAATGGCTTTTGTGAAAAATTGTTGTTTATATGATTCTATTGATAACAATATTAGGAAAATGGATTTGGTTCTTTCGTTATGGTAGTGTCGAGAATTTACCAAATAAGGAAAGATTCTCATCACCCAAGTTTCAGTTGGATAGAAACTTGGAATCATGCAACTTGTATTGTGTGATGAATGAGAACCTTCATCTTTGGCAAATTAAGACTAATTCTTTGTTCACATGTATATGTGACTCAAGTGAAGGACTAGGGGATCGGGTACACTGGGTGTGCGTTGGTCAGGTCCACCACAGAGAACGGTAAGACTATTCGTCATGATTTACTAAAGTTTAGTAAAGATGGTTATGCTTACAAGTTTAAGTATAATTATGATACATTGGAAAAGTTTCACTATATCGCAGAACGAATGAGAAGAATCAAATTAGGTAGAAAGGTAAAAGTTTCTCCTATCTGAAAATATGGGAGAGTACCTTAGTATCGTGTTTTATGATCATCTTAATGATTATGGAAAACCATATCACAATTGATCCTCTAAGGACATCTTAGTGCATTTGTATGGCTAAGAAGAGGAATCTTGAATTGTTAAAATGGTTAAATCAAGAAGATAAATCATACTTCGTTCCAAAATCGAGTCTTAGAGTAACACTCCAAGATCGAGTCTCGAGTGACATAATCTTAATAAAGGTTTATAACACTTATCAAATGTAGAGTAAAATGTTTTCTACTCTTGTACATTTGAAATTGGTAAGATGTGATGTTTTGGATAAAACAAAGATCAACTAAGACCGATTTTCAGAAGTGTTTGTCTTGATAAGAAACTGCACTAACTCTTGGAATATTTGTTTGTCAAGGAATGTTCTTGATAAAGAGAAAATAATATGTCAAGAGGTCAGTGGGAGTCTTAAAGATCTTGAAAAGTTTCAAGAACTAATCAAGAATAAACCTCTTATTAATCACTAGCACACGACTTGAGGTCTGTAACCTATCGTGTTGACATATTCGTGTTTCTATGCCCATTCCAGTTAAAGTTGACTATGCATGTGAGTTCTGAGAGTTCTCAATAGGTTGCATAACAACCTAGAAGCAATGGTAGGCCCTTATGCTGCCAAGTGGCAAGAAATTAAGATTGAACAAGTTCAGTCCATATGGGTTTGGATTTGTCACTAACCATGTCTTGTGATTATAGTTGTGACAAATTCACATGGATAGGAACACATATACCATAAAATCTAAGTGTCATAAGGTTTCTCTCCGATTCATGAAAATGATGGTGAGGAAATGCTTTCACTAAGTAGATTTTGAGAAGATAGCAGTTATGATATTTGCATTCTCAAATTTGATTATGATTACGGCATACCTTTTCATAATTCGAATTGTGAGGAATGGCAAAAAGTCTAAACATTTGAGACTTATTGTTGTAAGTTCTTAAATTGTTTAGACACACATGTGAGCTATCTAAGGAAAGGTGTACGAGTTTGAGAAGCCTAGATAAAGTCTTATCAAAGCATCTCATATCAGAAATCTGAACTTTGGTAATGAAAGTTAATAATATTGATTTCTAGAAGTCCACCTGATTTATGGGTACATGTCAAAGCTAGTGGGAGCATAAATGTTATGACAGTAAAAGTAATGATTATTATGCTAGTGGGAGCATAATCGATTATGATGAATGTTGCAAGTTAGCAATGTTAATTATAGAAAACAAAAGTTTCAATTTGCAAGTTGCAGGGTTTCAAAAGTTGTTTTACTATAATTAAGGGAGAGGAATTCATACTTCATTTCAAATCTAAAAGCTTAGATTGAGATTTTAATCAGATTTAGTCAAATATATATATCAATGTTATGTTGGAATGGTTCAACATAAGGAAATTCTATATATGGATGTGTTAATTGCATTCTCAAAATTCGACTATGATTACAACATCCCTTTCCATAATTCGAATGATGAGAACATGGCAAATAGAAATATTATAGCAAAAGACTGGTCAAGTATCATGTCTTTATGCAAGACATCATGAATCATGTCCTATATGCTTCGGTATAGGATCGATTACATGTGCTATAATATTCATTCATTCTAATTTTCCAAATGCCTAGGGCATTAAGAGGGAAAAAGGTCTAGAACCGGATATGACTAAATGGTTAAGCAATTGTCGAGGACAATCTGAGGTTTACCAAAGATTGGTTGTTGATGGACAGTTGGAAGTATATTTTAAATTTTGAAAAGGACCATATTGACATACTCTGAGAAGAGGTAACTCTTGTTCAGAAGTGATGGTCAAAATGGGAATATGGAAATGTTTCCATAAGTGGAAGTTATTCTTTAAATCTGTGTAAGATTAGAAACTTTTTATGCAAGAAGGATGTTCAAAGGAATGTACTTTGAATTTGAGACTTCGCTTCCATGGAATTGTCTTGTAACAATCTCAAAAGGAATACTTTGTAATATCATTGGTCAAGTCTCCGTGACTTTTGGTACCTAGACATTACAAAGGAATCATTGCATGATAGTTTAGAATCTAACACATTCTGGCAGTGACAAGAATTTGGATTTCTTACACTAGTGATAAAGATTTGGAATTGTGAAATAAGTTTCATTGAAGATGTGTTCAATTGATCTATTTCACAAAGTAAGGACCATAGACAAACATAGTGTGCATGCTTGGAGCATGACATAACTATTATTTAGACAAACATAGTGTGTATGCTTGGAGCATGGCACAGCTGTTGTTTTAATTCAAGTATTAAGTTGATTATTTGAAACATTATACAATGAATAATGAGTAATCAATATGACTCAAAAGTTTTTGGGCCATATAGGATTAGTATTATTATTGTGTTTCATTTTGCATGTTTTGACTTCCCGAATAACTAGGTTATTCAAACCATCCACATTCGATCATACTTTGGAAGTAGGTATTGAGGCAAGACTGTCATGAATGGGTCTGTAGTTTGTCTAGGACAAGGTGGCTGCAGTGTTTATGAGTGCTCCTGGAATAATATTCAAGTATTGGATTCAACCCACGCTCATTTGAATCACTTCATGGATTTTATCACGAGTGATCATGAGACGATAATATCTTATATTCTTCAAACAGAGAGGTATGAGTTGCAATTTACAAGTCGGTTGCACATTGATGATATGTAAACGCACCGGTAACTCAGTGTTATAAAACATATCATTGTGTGTGATTTGATGAATGGATAGAGCAAGCATATGAGTCGAATTTTATCCATTCCTTTTACCCTTGGAGGGATAAAAGCGATATCTGTGGGCCCCTCGATGATTTAGTGATGACACCCTAAGCGCTCGGCCGAGCCTGGACTGATTTGATTTGTTCAATTAGTCAGTCGTCATAAATCAGAAATTGGGAAACAACAGATGAACAGAGAGAATGATTATAATCCGTGTCTCAGTCCAAATGATATCTTGTAGAATGGAGAAATATATGATCCCTTATCTAATGGAAGCGTCATTGACTAGGTCAGAGTTCGACAACGGCTTTTAAGAGGTACGATTGCTAGTCGGGATTTTGGAGTCGTACGTGCAATAATAGTTATTAGACTTATCCAAGTGGGAGACTGTTGGATTAGGTGTCTAAGCCCATAACTATAATTGGTATGTACTTGACCCGAGAGTAGCATGGTCCATTTGGGTTGCATATCATCAGGATAATTTGTTAGGATGGACTTTTGAGAAGAGGTTATTTATGGTTTATTAATATACTATAAGTTCTAATATATTAATATGAAATCATATGATTTAATTAGTATTGATCAAGAATTAGTTTGGAATTAATTTAGTGATCAAAAGAGATTAATTAAATCAATGGGGACTAATTGTGTAAATAAGTTATATTTATATGTTGGGCTTATGATCCATGTTGGCCTAAGTTTATGTATGGATACATAAAGAGTTGGGCCACATGAAACATGGATCATAAACCCATGGGTATGGATTAGGGTTAACCCATGACCCTTGGAATCCTACATATAAATATGTTGCTCCATGACCAAAATCGTGTGCATCAATTCTTAGAGAACTATGAGCTGATTTTGTGTGAAAGGAATACTCTCTCAAAATGTCATCCTTTGTCCTAGATGTGTTGTGAACCATTTGATGCATTCATACTATTGGTGTTAATTTCTTAAAGGCCAAATACAACAAGTTCTACTAGCTACATAAAGAGGTAAACTCCTAACTAGTATTTTATGTTGTTTATATCATTTGTATGCTAGTTGTAAGCTTAAAGCTTTGGAAACAATATTGCATGTATAATTAGAGAAAACATAGATCCAAAGCTTTTAGGTTTGTATGTGCACCATAAGATGTTGTAGTATACTAAAAACCCTACACTAAGCTCTGATGGGTCTGTCCTGCCGAGCGTGCTATGCCTTGAGCCGTTCTGTCACGGCCGTGTGCGACTCTTTTCGTGCTTGCTAGGGCACGTTATCAACTACAAACTGTCTGAAGCAGAAATCCTGGTAGAAGTACCTATTCAGGAAGTAGTGCTCGGATATGTCTACTTAAAAAAGAAGACCAACAAAAACGATTTCTTTCGAGTCCTCAACCAGTACCTCGTCCCCACCAGGATCCTCCAAAAGTTCATCTCAAATGCAGCTAAGTCAGATGCTCCGGAGCACGTGAAGAACAAATTCATCAACCATCTCCAATGGTACCTTGAAGTCCTAAATTGGCTCTACAGAGCTTATCTATTTATCAATGAAGAAGCCAACTAAGCTGATATGATTTCTAAGTTCACTTAGTGGGAGATTGTTGAATCATGAAAAGTGAACCTCTAGTAATCACAAGCAATCAGTTCCGATGTCAGTTGAGTCCGAGATGAATTGAAGTTTCGAAATGAAGATCAATCCGAGAGCAAGGCAATTCCGAGATCAGAAGTCTGTTTAAGCATTTAATGCATTTTGTCTTATTGTTGATGTAACAGTTCATAGGACTTACTTTTGTGTATCTTTTAGATATCAGTTTGTCAAACACTGATTATTATCCAGTCCTAGGAATGTTTCTCGGTTTGTACTATGTTCATCCTCCACTATATAAAGATTGAATGTTTTAACATTTTCGTGTGTGTGAACAATTCAAAGTTATAAACTAAGAATAGCAATTATTCTCTACACATCACTTTCACTTTACCTTCAAGTCAAAGTTCTTTCATAACATTCTTCTTATTCTTTAAATATATTTGCATTGATTATACTCTAAGTTTTCTTCATTTATTACTTGAACACTTTGTTTAATATCTTCTTCAAGTCCTAACTGGTTTACCAGATTCGACTGGAACTTTATATTAAGAGAAGACGTTGATTTTAACGATTAACTCAAGGTTTGAGTTTTCAAACCTTGTCCTTGTGCATTGGTTCTTGTACTCATACCCCGCTTATACGTCGTCACCAATTCCCGTTGCATATTTTTATATGTCATTGTTATTATATGTTGGCGTTATTACCAATGTCTTTTCTACTGGACTGTTGCAGCTATGACACCGCCGTTGCTATATAACACACTTCGTTGCTATATGACACACTTCGTTTTGACCAGTTTAACTTGAACCCTTCCTGCTTTCTCTTAACACCTCTAAATTCATGATGTTTACAAGGTATATGAGTTAGTAGGTGATCTAGTTGAGGTTTTATGTCTTAATTACTAAATTGTCTCAGAGTGGATCTTATCTTGTATTTCATGTTAAAGTCCATACTCCATATCTATGTATCTTTAACATCTAAGAACCGTTGATGGCCAACATATACGAATTTATTTGTTACATGGTATTAATGAGTATCTCCATTGCAAGTCAGACATGCTTTTGTATCCTTTTCTGATCCAACTGGATAAACTACTACTAGATCTGAAGTAATTTGTTGTCCATAACAAGACCAATTTTATTATGAAGCATGTGTTTGTCGTTGTATCTTTCATACTCATGAGTACCATAAATGATTAATCTCAGCCACCAACGGTCTAATAAAAACATCAATGTCCTTCCCGAGTGATTTAGACGGGTCACATGATGTCTTGTAAAGAATAATTGACATTTGTTTTGTGGTTTATTAATATAAACTGTGAAGTTGTCGAAATGATTATTGATCTTAAAAATGTTAGCGACACTTCATCTTTGTCACTATAGGCTACCATTTATGATATGCTATCAAAGTGGAACTTAAGTCATACTATGATCATAGGGTAGGGCTGCGATGGTGCTCAAGTGCTAGTAACATGAGTGGTGTATTTAGTGAATCAAAAACTTTGGTTATGAAGGTAACAAAATTTGAATACTTGTTTATTGTTTTGTTCACCGGTTATAATTCGCTCTCGTGTCTGTTTCAAAGAATCATACATAGATTAATGATTTCTTTGATGTGTTCCCTGGATGTTAAACATTATTGTCTTCCTACAAACAACAATATAATTTAAGGAAAAAACAAGCAACTTAAAGAACATTAGCTGAAGAGATTCACATGTTAGTAACTTGTGCTACTACCAAGTTGATTTATTTATTGTATATTTTCATAAGTATATAAAAGATTCATTTTATTACAGGTTAGCAATTTGCACCATCATCAAGTTGATGTATTTATCACAACAATTGATATGTAATTTCAAGAGCTTAACCATAACTTTAGTGAAGTCAATATTAATTTATTTATTTCTATAGATTTTTTGTGCATGAGTGAGTCTTTTAAAGTTTTTGATTCGGATAAACTAATGAAAATGACCACATTTTATCTGAAAAAGTTTACAACACAATATGATCTTTGAGTTCTTGAATTGGAACTTAAAAATTACATTATGAATGTACGAGAAGATGAACAATTTATTTAGTTAAACATCATTAGAGACCTTGACAAAAAGATGGTCAAAGAAAAGAAGCATAAATCTTTACTAATGTTTATCTTCTATTGAAACTAGTAAAGAACCCGCGGCTACGCCGCTTTTGGGGTAATATGGAAAAAATCGGCCAACTTTAAAAAATATGTGCTGAAATTGTAAATCACCATAAATAGGGGAGAAAGTCGACAACCCTTAAAATTAGATGTCAAAAGTGTACAACGAAAAGAAGGGACATTGGTGGAGAAAATCAAAAAATGTTGTGGCAATAATGTTAAAGTTGTCAAAGTTGGGAAAATATGGTGGCAAAATTTTAAAGGAAGTTTTCTATGTTTTTTATGTCAAAATGTAAAAGTTTTGACTACAAGGACGAAAAGTGTCAAATTCATTAAAGATTTGTGGCAAAAACACCAAAATGTAAAACCTTTGACTGCAAGGACTAAAAGTGTCAAAGTCATTAAAGATTTGTGGCAAAAACCTTAAGGCACAAAAACTTAATTAAAAGGCAAAAATGTAAAAATTTTGACTTTAGGGACTAAAAGTGTAAAATTCAGTAAACTTTTGTGGCAAAACCTAAAGCCTAAAAAGATACTATTCCTAAGCTCCTTGGAATTTAATATATATATATATATATATATATATATATATATATATATATATATATATATATATATATATATATATATATATATAATGTGCATTAATGTTAACGGTTACAACATCAAGTATGGAACGTGCATTTTTAGCAATGAAATTGATAAAGACTGAAATACACAATAAAATAAATGATCAATTTTGAGTGATAATTTAATGTCATATATTGAAAAAAAATGATTTTAGAAAATACTAGTGATGATAAAATTATGCAAATATTTCAAGGTATATGACTTCGGCGGGTAATATTATAAAAACTTTAGTATAACTATTAGATATTTGTTTGAATATTTCAAGATATACGACTGGATCTGCCACAAGTGTTGTTGATTCTTTTGCTTAATCGTCTTCATATGGTTTTTTATTATAGATATGTTATTGCTTTCTTCTATCGTCTTTCCTTAAAATATTCACACCAACCACACTAGCCATTCTCATCAAAATTTCTGGTTTTGCCATTATACACGAATGACATTGCGGGTATACCCACAAACATTAAAAAAAATGATTAGGTTGTGGGGTACACAACCCACACCAAAGGGCACGAGTTTTTTACTCAACCAAAACCACCACCACATCAACAAAGTATAAGGTTATGGAGTACTCCCACTTAGCGAAGATCGTGAAAGATAAAAAGAAAAGAAAAGAAGATAGCCAAAGCCTTTCTAATTGGTCTCTGACCCAGCATGCCACTCTCCACCAAAGGCCATGACTGTGGTAACGGGGTGGTGTGTACGACCATGGCCAAGATGCCACCTAAGCCATAGACTCTTTCGTAAGACTTACATACACCTAAAGGCCTTATGATATGGATGAGCAGAATACGAACTATCAAAGTTAGGAGGGCCGCAACTAATATTTCAAAACCAAATTATTTAAAGACGCTTAATTTTATTCAAAAGTGTAACATATCCAAAAATTCTTTTCCTTTTTTGTTTATTAATCGGTTTACTAACATTAGCAACTAAACTTATGAATCTAAATTAACTAACAGTTAGCATCTGGGTTTATGAATCTTAATTATTTTTTACCATTTTCTTTTACAAGAAAAGACTTATAATTTTTTAGACAATTAAACAATAAAACAAAGTATAAATACAAAATTAATAAAGGAAACGGGTTACGTATTTGATCGATACACCCCAAAACCGTAGCGACATATTTGGCTCATTTAGTCCCTATGTTTAATTTTATTTTTCAGTACAAATAATTAGATTAGTCAAAGGAGATACCAATTTGGTTTTGTTTATCATTAAAAAAAGAAAAAGCTTAATGCATATTACTAATCTAAATTATTGAATATGTTTTGAACTGAAAATTACTAAAAATGACAACAAAAGTCAGTACAGATCTTGATAATGACAAACCAATAATAATTTATTACTAAAGGGAGAGTACAAGATATCTTGCACAAAGCACAGCATAATATTGCATACATTTCATGAGCAAGAAGAAACTGCATCTACAAACAATTGGATGTTCTTATCCGACGAACCACCGTCTGCCACTGCCTCACGAGCCACCCTTTTCAACTCCGCCCCGTTCTTTCTGAACTCCTCCGATCTAGGCCCAGTCAAAACCTCTTCCACGCATCTTGCCACATCTTCCCCATCAAAAAACGCTTCTGGATTCTTATTTAGTTTCACCCCGATGCCCCAAACGTCGGTAACAAGCTTAGCATTCGTCGGCTGGTCAGTCCACTGTGGACAAACAACCATTGGTACACCGGCGGTGACACTTTCAATCATTGAGTTCCACCCACCGTGACTTAAGAAACACCCAATTGATGGGTGTGACAACACAGCAGTTTGCGGACTCCATCTCACGATCAAACCCTGTTCTTTAATCTCCTCCAAGATCTCAAATTGATGAGTTTCTTGATTTTCCGGCAGCTTTACCACCCAGAGAAACGGCACTTTCGAAATTTTCAGACCAGTTGCTATGCTTTCTATTTGTTTCTCAGATGAAAAGACAAGGGTTCCGAAAGAGATATAAACAACTGACGCCGGCTGTTGTTTGTCTAACCATTCCAAACAATTACTCTCGGTTGTGGATTTAAACTTATTTAAACCCTTAAGATCGCCGTCAATGGCGTCTTCTTTCCCAAAAAGGGTCGCCGGAACAATCGGTCCTACTGGCCAAAATGGAAGGCCGGCGTCATTAACCGACGTTATCACATCTTTCTCCAGCTCCATGAAGGAATTTCCCAACACCCATTTATACTTGTGCAAATTATAAAAGAGTTCCTTCAATATGCCATCGAACGTAAACATGGTATTCGACGGAAGAACAAACGACGGTAGATCCTCCGCGCGTAGCGATGGAAGCCCAGGCAAATTAACGGTCATATCAAGGTTGTTTTCAGTTGGGAATTCGTTAAGACGATTGTAAAAACAGTTAAATACATGAAAGACTGTGCAAGCTTGGATCCAAACCATGGCGCAGGGCAACTCAAACTCAGCCGCGACGTCAGCCACCCAAGGGAGGAAAGGGGTGTTGATTAGACATGCGAATTTACGACCGGAGGATCGGATTAGGGCTGAGAGGCTTCCGGGTCCAAACTTACCCATCGAAATCATGAAGGTGTCTATATTGCCATTCAGTCGATCGTGATCGTCAGGTAGGCCGTCGGAAAAATACTCAAGGTGGACGCCGCCGATGGTGGAGGAGCGGGTTTTTAGGGCGAGGTCATTGGTAGTGAGAGTGACATGGAGGCCTTTAGAAACAAGAAGTTTTCCCAGCCTTAGCATGGGGTTTATGTGACCTTGAGCGTGTGCTGTAACAAGCAACACACTTGTTTGTTCATTTTCTGCGGAAATCGAAGACATTGTTACTGTGTGTGTGTGTTGTGGTGTGAATGGAAGAAGAAAGACGAAATCCTGCTACTATAATGGGATTTTGTTTGAGCACGTTAGTTGCTTATACTCTCTCTCTCTCTCTCTCTATATATATATATATATATATATATATATATATATATATATATATATATATATATATATATATATATATATATATACCCTACGAAAATTGTAATGATTAATTATATAGAAATTAATTGATTATATATATATATATATATATATATATATATATATATATATATATATATATATATAGAAACTATGAAAATTGTAATGATTAATTATAAACTTACAAACATTTAGTTTTATACAGCATTAGATGTTTTATTCGTAAATATATCATCGTTATTTTTAATTGATATTTAAAATGGTTTCAAAATGATATTGACCAAAAGAAAAGATTAATTATGTCACTAAACAGTGGACAAATTAAAAAAAAAAAAAAAAAAAAAAAAAACTTAGATAATAAGAAAACCATAGTATTTAATGAAAAACACAACTAAAATGTCTACATGGCAATCACTCGAAAATAAATACATTAAATGCTTTTTTTTTTCGAATTACTCTTAGAGAAAAAAAGGTATGGAAAACAATTCAAAATATGAGAACAGAAACTTCAAGGCTCCATTTTCTTCCTATGTAAAGTGTACTTGATTACTATTCTTAAATCTAAAATTCATTTGTTTAATCCAGCCAATCTATATGTCATTCGAGATCAATTCAGTTCAGTTGTCCCTTCATCTATAAGTTTTTTATTCCCATGTAATGTTATTCTTTTCAAAAATCATATATAATTCTATCAGTTCTTGAATTAAGAAATTGGATAACATATTTTAACAATATTGTGAGTTTCCACTACGCGGACAATAAATAACAACCAAATAAAAATTACCAAAATGTCCTCAGATGTGGTAGATGCAAATAGTTAGCCTGCATATTCTATTGTACCCTTTCTCTTGTATATAAACTTTAAGGGTGGCTTAGCAAGGTTGATATAAAAAACAAAAATTAGAAAACATCAAACCTAGAGTTTATGATCTATTGATTCAGATCTTGAATAATCATCATTATTGACACATTCACCCTTAACAAAAAAATGGTTGCCCCGAACTAAAAGAATAAAAGATAGCCAAAATCATAACATACCTGCAGTTTACTACTAAAACATTTTACACACATTTACCATTAACAAAAAAAATGTCCATGATTGCATGAGCCATCAAACTTTAAAACAGACAACAAAAAGATAGTATATGCCTTTTTTCATGGTCACCCCGTTACCCCTATATAACCTAACATGCTTTCTATATTTTGACTGTGTACAATCAAGTACAATTTTTTATGAAGATAATTTAGTAATAGGATTCATACTATTACATTCTCAAAGAAAATCACAAAAGCGATACTACAAATCATAACCGACAGTTAACCTACAATGTCTTTTTGTGCTTGTTTCTTTATGTTTTTATGTTAACATTGAACCACAATCCAGAAATATTTTCGGAATGTTCAATTCCCATGATCCCCAACTACAACATAATATTCTTTTATTTAGATTACAATACATTACAAAAGCATATATTTCGCAAAATAAGTTTTTTGTCGCAACACCAACGTAAACAACTTCTTAATCCTAGAAATTCACTACATATTAGAAAGACATAGCCTCAGGAAATTATGTCAGTGATAGACGACTTGGCAGACTTGCTATGTCAATAACGCCTTTAGATAGCAATTAAGACAGAATGAAATTTAATCAAAGAAAGAAAAAGTGAGTACATTTGATTTGAATCCTAGAAATACATGGAGATCTCCTTTTCTGTTTCTTCAAATTCTTGACCGACGAATATGACCATCTACTTCTTGCAAGATGTATATCAAAATTGAGCCATTATAGATGATAATCACAACTTGATCAACATATGCTATAAAACTTAACAAAATCAAGGTGCACATAAACAAAGTGTCAAAGTCCACAAGTAAACATTATAAGGAAACCGTCAATTTCAATATTATATTACTTTTTATCATAAAACTTAATAGAATCGGGGAAATGTTGCAAGAGGGATTTTTACATCTGTTTTAGCTTCAGAATCAGCAACACGCATAGATATGGAAAAAAAAACTAATCATGTAATAAAATCAAAAGCAAAGTACATTACTGAAACAAAATCTTTGGAACATAGGATTTATGGGTAAATAAATCATGATTGGTTCAATAGTTTGAGTAATTAACTAAGGGATAAACAACAACTCTATGTTTGCGAGTAGGGTAAAAGAATTTCCACATTTATCACAAAAAGTACTTAATTTAGCCGGTCAACTGATATACAAAAAAATTGAAATAAATACATATATGAGCTTATTAAGGGTGCTGTCAATGTCAACAAATTAAAACTCCAGAAACATCTCAAGTTCCTCCATATGTTGCTTCCCATTTTCCGAACTCCCCATGCTATCATGTCGCAAAACTCAATGATTTTGAAGCTTCCGATAATCCAGAGGTTAAGAAACAGGAGATATTGGAGCCTAAAAGGAGAAAATTATCATAGATAAACACACAAACATTGCCGCTGATAAGCATCTGTATTTCATTCTCATTATCAACAAAAAAAATATCAAGCCTGAGATATTGAGAAAAAAATCAAACATTATATGACAAAAAAAATAGAACCTTATTCAAGCAAAACAAATCGATTTATGGATAAAAATGATCTAGCCAATACACCAACCAAAACAAATCGAACCTAGTTCAAGCAACACATATCATTTAGGGCTAAAAATCGAAATACAAATAAATAATCGAACCTGGTGGGGATTTGGTGGCGGAAGAAATCATCATATTTGATGAGAGAGAAAGAGCCAGAAGAGACATCTTTATTTAAGTTTGGAAACTGATAATTTAATTGCGGATTTTAGGGGATTGAATCTAAAAAATAGGAAACGATCAAAGATTGATTTTATGATATTTGAATATTTGAATAATTTGAATAAGAATATAGGAACTGACTATTGTTTATTGGATATGAGAGATGAGAGATGTTCTAAGCCTCTGAGAATCAGAGATTTAAGAGGAAGAAAAACACAGATCGACATCGATGAATTTATTAAAAATTTACCTGGAATGGAATCAAAAGAAGAAGGTCGCTTGCTAAAATTAGGGTTTATCCTCTTTCACTACAACATCAAAGAAACGATCAACAAAGGAAGATGAGTGGAAGTGACTTTATAAGCTGCATCAAATTAAAAATCACAAAACATCATTGTCACGATAGAGATCACCTCCACAAAACCATTTAACCGTAAGGTAGAATTGAAGGTTTCCATTTGATGCAGGATGTGGGTATTTTAAATTTGATTCTTTTACCAAAACCAAGAAACCGAAATTAGAGAAAACAACTGCGTGATTTTAGGGAATAAATAGATGATTCCATAGTCGATAAGGGTTGGGGTGGGCGGGAATTAGAGAGAAGGATTAAGGAGAAGGTGTCACGTGTCAAAGTAGAGGTATAAAAAATTGTCATGTGGCAGGTTTAGGAGTGTTTTATTAGAAGATGAGATATATATATATATATATATATATATATATATTTCTCTCTCTCTATCTCTCTCTATCTCTCTCTCTCTCTCTCTCTATATATATATATATATATATATATATATATATATATATATATATATATATATATATATATATATATATATATATGACAAAGTGAATATACCCTTAAAGATATATAAACTTAGGTACCTAAACTAAATATATTACGTTATTTTGTATCATATATGCATTTAGTCGTCTAAAATTCTTAAAATTCAACTCCTAACTTGATTTACTCCCAAGATTTTTATGAATTTCATTATTATCTTTCTCTTACGTAATTTCCATTGATGAAAATAATATATATATATATATATATATATATATATATATATATATATATATATATATATATATATATATATATATATTGGTAAGGTTTCGGCAGAAAAATATGATGGAAGAGGAAATTAATAGTGAAATTTCAAAAATCTTGAAAATAATCATGTTAGGGGTTGAAGTTTAAGAATATTATAATGTATATATTATATAAAACAACGTATTATAATGAGTTTGGGTACCTAAGCTTAGTAGGTGTTTACATATTACCAAATATTGGTATTTAGGTGTTATAATCAATTTAGTAGTGTTTATGTTTTTTGTCGTTTAAGTTCCAAAAACATCAACTATACTTATTTTAACCTCTACGATAACTGGTCATTATTTTTTGATATTATTTTATTATCTTAGTATTTTTTTTGTCTAGCAGATTGTATTATCATACATTAATTTTATGGTATTTTTTCTAACATATAATATATATTATGAAAATAGTTTTTCTTCTACTAAAAATAATAATTTTTATATAGTTTCTATATAACCTGTAACATCCGGAATTCCAGGTATTATATTTTATCATTTATTTTTGAGAAAAGAAAGGGACTCGTCGAGTAGGACCGCGAATGCTGATTGGATTTAATGAATGGACTCGGCGAGTCGATGCGTGGACTCACGAGTCCGCGCTGTAAAATGAAACCCTAAATCTCAGGGCCTGAGCCCTATTTAAAGGCCTTTATGGCCTCCATTTGCGGCTACCTGTCCAAAGAGAGTACCCCTTGAGAGCTTGAGCGAGTTGAGAGAGAGATAAAGCCATATTGATCGATTTTGGTGTAACTTAGCAAAGGAGAAGTTGTTTCCAGCAAGAGGAGGTCAAGGGAGCTGTGGATCCAGAGTTTTCAAGTTCAGATCTACGCTGTTGAGGTATCTAATCGAACTCCTTTTCTGTTTTGGGTCAAGATCTATGATCTAGGGCTTCCTTTGCACCATTTTGAGTTAGATTGTGAAGCATAGGGGGTCCCTTTGAGTATAGATGATAGATCTGGACCTTGAGAGGTCCAAAAGGTCCCATGCTTCCAGCTTTATGAGGTTTCATGTGAGCCTTGAGAGTAAAATCACATTTAAAAGGTTATTTCTCCATTTTTGGTCTTATAAGCATTGCATGAACGTAAAGTTTGAACCTTTACGTGACTTTCGAGTGTTAGAAGGATGGATCTACTGTTTGGTGAAGCAGATCTGACCTCAAGAGATCTTTTGAGAGTTTTCATGGGAGGAACTCACCGAGCCCATAAGGGACTCGACGAGTCGAGTCGGGTTGCCCCGCGACTCGCGACCTGTGGCGACCCGTGGAGTATAGGGTTGACTCAGCGAGTCAAGTGAGGACAGGGGCGAGGAGGACAAGCATGTACTCGCCGAGTCACTCTAGTGCACTCGGCGAGTCCGGTCAATGTTGACCGTTGACTTTTGTTGACTTTAAGGGTTAGTCAGTGTTGGGACTTATGAGCCATTAGAGGGGCAAAATGGTCTTTTACCCTTCTTAGAGAACTTATAGAGAGGGGGTGGCCTAGCCTTTAGAAGTTGTATTAATTAGAGTAATTATTTATGTGATTAGGCGAAGGCTAGTGCAGTATTTCAGAGTTCGAGGTTTACCGAGTTACCCGAGGTGAGTCTTCTCACTATACATTATCTAGAGTGGTATTTATATGTAGACCAGAGGGTCTTGTATGCTATGTGTATATATGAGATTAGGTGCATGGTGTTATATGTATGCTATGTGTTGAACAGACCGGGCCGGAGGGCCCAACGATATAGACCGGGTCGGAGGACCCAACGATATAGACCGGACCGAAGGGTCTAACGACACAGACTGGACCGAAGGGTCCGACGAGCTATGACCGGACCAGAGGGTCCAACGAGCTACGAGACTGGAGGGTCCCGCTGAGACACATCGACTGGAGGGTCGTATTATAGCCTCGAGTGGCGTATGTGTTGTATGTGGTATTTTGGGGAACTCACTAAGCATTTATGCTTACAGTTGTTGTGTTATGTGTTTCAGGTACTAGCGAGGATCGCGGGAAGGCGCCGACATGATCCGTACACACTGAGAGGATTTATGTATTCGAGGATCTTGGGATTTGTTTATTGTGAAACATGTGATACTTTGGGTTACTATGATATTTTATGAATGAAAGTATGTTTTTAAAAAGAAAAATTGTTTTGAAAATTTACGTTGTTACAAGTTGGTATCAGAGCCTTGGTTTGAGAGACTCGGATACACCTCCGGGCGTATCTAAACTCAAACTGAGGATTTGAGAGATTTTTTCATAAAAGAAACAATTTTTCCAAAAGAGTAAAGGACTTTTGAGAAAAGCAGAACGGAGCAGTGTGTACGATCAGCCAGCGCCTGAACGGTGATTTCCCAAAATACCCTTACATTATGTGTTATGAGATATGATATGCATGCTAGTGTAGGCTAGGTATTCATATTAGGACTAGAGTGGCCTGATTTGTGATGCCTTAGCCTAGGAGTTACTGCTACTATGAGATACTTCGAGAGTAAGTAGGTAGCAGCGAGGAATTTATGAGTGGTCTACTAGAGAGTAGTCTGAGTTCAGTAAGATATAGAGTACTTGTGATTTGGGATCCTAGGAGGAGGACTTGGGGTGAATACCGATGCGCTGTGGAAGGTAGTATAAGGGCCCGTACTACTGGAAACACCGGATCGGTGAGCAGTCCAAGTAAGAATCCTTAGGGTGCTAAAGAACAAGTAGGGTTGAGTATCGAGTGCGGTATACTCGAACGAGTCTCTGATTCTTTTGTATTGTGTTTCAGAGACATCATGGTTGGGACGCGCCACCACCCAGGAGGCAGTGGTACCAGTGGTACCAGCGATGAGGAGATTCGTAGGTTGATTCACGAGGAGGTGGCTGCGGCCATTCGAGCTGAGATACCAGAGATGTTCGGGTCTATCAAGACCACGCTGATCGAGACTTTTGATGAGCGGTACGCTACTCTTACTGATGTTGTTGTTGCTGCGGCCACCGTAGCCGTCGCTGCTACCAGGCCGCAGGGGGGTGACTCGTTGCTGTACCGAGAGTTCAGCAACACGAAGCCACCAGAGTTTGATGGGACGCAGGACCCGATTGCTGCGATGAGGTGGATTTCTGATATCGAGGGATGCTTCTACACCTGCTCGTGTCCGGAGCATCTGAGGGTTCGGTTTGCGCTGAACCAGCTTCGCTTGGGAGCGAAGGACTGGTGGAAGTTTGTGACGGCAGACTTCACTACGACAGAGCTTACTGCGGTGACCTGGGAGAGGTTCACCATGATGTTTCGAGATGAGTATGTTCCCCCTGTGGAGAGGGAACGACTGGCCCATGAGTTCTTATCCCTCAAGCAGGGAACTGAGTCTGTGACGGTGATTACGAGGATGTTTCACGAGAGGGCGTTGTTTTGCCCTGAGCACGTGTCGACTGAGCAGGCACGTATGAGCCGATACTTGAGTATTCTGAGGAGGGATATCCGTGAGTTCATGGCGAACTCGTCATACCGGACATTTGCCGAGCTTCAGGCAAATGCCTGGAAGCGAGAGATTGAGCTGGAGACTCAGGTCAGGGAGGAGGCCGAGTCTCAGAGGAGGGACAGGCGACCGGCACAGGCGCAGCCGGCAGCCAAGCGGGCAAAGCCCGCTGATTCAAGATCTGGGGGTCCGAAGGGCCGCACTTGTGGGAAGTGCGGCAAGAGTCACGAGGGGATGTGCAGAGCTGGGGTGTGTTACAAGTGTGGGAAGGAGGGGCATTTCGCGAGGGATTGCCCCAAGGGATTCTCGGTTTGCTTTCATTACAACCAGAACGGCCATCGGAAGGCCGAGTGCCCTCAGCTACTATAGGGATCGGCACAGGGGTCTACACCTGCTGCTAGAGCTATCGAGGTCCGACCAGCGAAGGCCGAGGCACCGAAGGCTCGCGGGAGAGCCTTCCAGTTGACAGCGGAGGAGGTCCGCGCAGCGCCCGATGTCGTGGCCGATATGTATTCTTTTACTTACCTACTTTGAGTTTGAGATTTTGTGCTTATATTGTGTTATGCTTAGGTACTTTTCTTGTGAGTTCTGTACCTGCGTTGGTGTTATTCGACTCGGGTGCGAGTCGATCTTTCGTGTCATTAGCATTTAGTCATCACATCAGTGTTCAGCGAGAGGCGTTGAGTCGACCTCTACGAGTTTCTATAGCCGACGAGCAAGCGGTGTATGCTACTGAGGTGATCCGAGGTTGTGTACTCGAGATCTTCGGGGTTGAGTTTCCGATTGATTTGGTCCCGATTGCGATGGGAGATGTCTGTGTCATCGTGGGCATGGACTGGTTGAGCAGGTTTGGAGAGGTTATCGACTGCGAGCGACAGTTGGTGACCATACGAGACCCTAGTGGGGGAGTTCTTACAGTGTACGGCGAGGGTACCCGTTCAGGGTCAGCATTCTGTTCGGCTGCTAGAGCGAGGCAGAGTCTACAGCAGGGCTGTAGTGGGTTTGTGGCCTACGTGATGGACACACGAGTAGCAGCGGAGAGGCCTAGTTCTGTTGATGATGTGCTGATAGTGCGTGAGTTCCCGAACGTTTTCCCTGAGGAGTTGCCGGGTGTGCCTCCCGAGAGGCAGGTGGAGTTTCGCATCGATTTGGTTCCGGGAGCAGCGCCTATCGCCTTGCGCCACCAGAGATGCAGGAGTTATCCTCATAGCTTCAGGAGTTGTTGGGGAAGGGATTTATCAGACCGAGTAGCTCTCCGTGGGGAGCGCCGATCCTTTTTGTCAAGAAAAAGGATGGTTCATACCGGATGTGCATCGATACATTACCCACTGCCGAGGATTGATGATCTGTTTGATCAGTTGCAGGGAGCATCTTGGTTCTCCAAGATTGATCTGAGGTCTGGATATCATCAGATGAGAGTGCGTGATGAAGATATCCAGAAGACGGCGTTCAGGACTCGTTACGGGCATTACGAGTTCGTGGTGATGCCTTTCGGGCTCACCAATGCACCGGCAGCGTTCATGGATCTCATGAACAGGGTGTGTAGGCCGATGTTGGATCGATCGGTGATCGTGTTCATTGATGACATATTGGTGTATTCGAGGTCCAGAGAGCAGCATGAGGAGCATTTGAGGGGGATCCTCGGAGTTCTGAGATTGGAGCGGCTTTACGCCAAATTCTCCAAGTGTGATTTCTGGTTACGAGAGGTCCAGTTCCTGGGACATCTCGTTAATCAGAATGGGATATTGGTCGATCCGGCCAAGATTGAGGCGGTGATGAGTTGGGAGGTGCCGAGATCCCCCACCAAGATCAGGAGTTTTCTAGGGTTGGCCGGCTATTATAGGAGATTTATTAAAGATTTCTCCAAGATCGCCGTGCCTCTCACCAGGTTGACCCGGAAGGGCGTTACTTTTTCGTGGGGTCCTGAGCAGCAGGCCTCGTTTGAGACTCTTCGCCAGAGGTTGTGCGAAGCCCCGGTGTTATCCCTTCCAGAGGGAATGGAGGATTTTGTGGTGTACTGCGACACATCGATATGAGGGTTGGGTGCGGTGCTCATGCAGAGAGGGCATGTGATAGCGTATGCATCGAGGCAGCTGAAGCCTCATGAGACGAGGTATCCCACCCACGATCTGGAGTTGGGGGCAGTGGTGTTCGCCCTCAAGATCTGGCGCCATTACCTGTACGGGGTTCGGTGTACCATATACACGGACCACAAGAGTTTGAAGTATCTGATGGATCAGCCCAACCTGAATATGCACCAGAGGAGATGGTTGGATGTGGTAAAGGATTACGATTGTGAGATCCTGTACCACCCGGGCAAAGCTAATGTTGTAGCTGATGCGCTGAGTCGTAGGGCGGAGTGTGCCCCGATTCGAGACACTTGTATGCGATTGACAGTGATGACTCCGGTGTTGGACACCATTCGGGAGGCCTAGACAGAGGCCGTGAGACTGGAGAACCGCAAGAGAGAGCGGGTGATTAGGCAGGTACCTGAGTTTGTTACCGATAGTCGTGGGATGATGACCTTTCAGGGTCGGATTTGGGTGCCGTATGCAGGAGGGACGCACGCCACTTTGATGGAGGAGGCGCACCGGTCGAGGTTCTCGATCCATCCCGGGGCCACTAAGATGTATTTGGACCTGAAGAGGGACTATTGGTGGCCCTGTATGAAGAGGGATGTAGCATGGTTTGTTGAGAGGTGCTTGACCTGTCGCAGGGTTAAGGCCGAGCACCAGCGTCCGCATGGCAAGTTGCAGCCACTTGAGGTTCCCCAATGGAAGTGGGAACAGATTTCTATGGATTTTATCACCAAATTGCCGAGGACCGCACGGGGTGTCGATGCAATTTGGGTGATCGTCGACCGGCTGACGAAGAGCACGTATTTCCTTGCTATCTGTGAGAGCTCTTCTGCCGAGAGGCTGGCAGAGTTGTATGTGAGGGAGGTGGTATCGCGGCTGGGGTGCCAATCTTGATTGTGTCGGATCGAGATGTACGTTTCATTTCCAGGTTCTAGAAGAAGTTCCACGAGGAGTTGGGTACGAGGTTGCATTTCAGTACCGCCTACCACCCCCAGACGGACGGACAGAATGAGCGGACGATTCAGACGCTCGAGGACATGTTTTGAGCATGTGTGTTGGACTTCGGAGGGAGCTGGGACACATACCTACCATTGGCTGAGTTTTCTTATAACAACAACCACCATTCGAGCATTGGTATGCCTCCCTTCGAGTTGTTGTATGGGAGGAGGTGTCGGACTCCCATTTGCTGGGGAGAGGTAGGGCAGCGTGTGATGGGTAGCACTGAGATAGTGCTTCAGACGACAGAGCAGATACAACAGGTTAGACAGAGGTTATTGACAGCTCAGAGTCGCCAGAAAAGTTATGCAGATAGGCGACGATCCGAGCTTGAGTTCCAGGTGGGAGATTTCATACTCCTGAAGGTATCTCCTTGGAAAGGAGTGATCCGATTCAGGAAGAGGGGCAAGTTGGGGACCCGGTATATCGGTCCGTTCAGGGTGACTGCGAGGGTAGGTAGAGTAGCATATTGATTGGAGCTACCTGCGGAGTTGAGCCAGATTCATGATACCTTCCACGTATCTCAGTTGAGGAAGTGCATAGCCGACGAGTCGGTGGTGATACCGTTGGAGGATATTCAGGGGGATGCGAGCCTGAATTATGCTGAGAGGCCAATCGCGATCCGGGATCGGAAGATCAAGGTTCTGAGGAACAAGGAGGTATCCCTGGTGCAGGTCCAGTGGCAACATCGGAGGGGGTCCGAGCTGACTTGGGAGCCGAAGTTAGAGATGCGTGAGCAGCATCCAGAGTTGTTTGTGGAGCAAGACTTCGAGGACGAAGTCTGATTCTAGCGGGGGAGAATTGTAACATCCGGAATTCCAGGTATTATATTTTATCATTTATTATTGAGAAAAGAAAGGGACTCGACGAGTCGAGTCGTAGACTCGTCGAGTAGGACCGCGAATGCTGACTGGATTTAATGAATGGACTCGGCGAGTCGATGCGTGGACTCGACGAGTCCGCGCTGTAAAATGAAACCCTAAATCTCAGGGCCTGAGCCCTATTTCAAGGCCTTTATGGCCTCCATTTGCGGCTACCTGTCCAGAGAGAGTACCCCTTGAGAGCTTGAGCGAGTTGAGAGAGAGATAAAGCCATATTGATCGATTTTGGTGTAACTTAGCAAAGGAGAAGTTGTTTCCAGCAAGAGGAGGTCAAGGGAGCTGTGGATCCAGAGTTTTCAAGTTCAGATCTGCGTTGTTGAGGTATCTAATCGAGCTCTTTTTCTGTTTTGGGTCAAGATCTATGATCTAGGGCTTCCTTTGCACCATTTTGAGTTAGATTGTGAAGCATAGGGGGTCCCTTTGAGTATAGATGATAGATCTGGACCTTGAGAGGTCCAAAAGGTCCCATGCTTCCAGCTTTATGAGGTTTCATGTGAGCCTTGAGAGTAAAATCACATTTAAAAGGTTATTTCTCCATTTTTGGTCTTATAAGCATTGCATGAACGTAAAGTTTGAACCTTTACGTGACTTTCGAGTGTTAGAAGGATGGATCTACTGTTTGGTGAAGCAGATCTGACCTCAAGAGATCTTTTGAGAGTTTTCATGGGAGGAACTCACCGAGCCCATAAGGGACTCGACGAGTCGAGTCGGGTTGCCCCGCGACTCGCGACCTGTGGCGACCCGTGGAGTATAGGGTTGACTCAGCGAGTCAAGTGAGGACAGGGGCGAGGAGGACAAGCATGTACTCGCCGAGTCACTCTAGTGCACTCGGCGAGTCCGGTCAATGTTGACCGTTGACTTTTGTTGACTTTAAGGGTTAGTCAGTGTTGGGACTTATGAGCCATTAGAGGGGCAGAATGGTCTTTTACCCTTCTTAGAGAACTTATAGAGAGGGGGTGGCCTAGCCTTTAGAAGTTGTATTAATTAGAGTAATTATTTATGTGATTAGGCGAAGGCTAGTGCAGTATTTCAGAGTTCGAGGTTTACCGAGTTACCCGAGGTGAGTCTTCTCACTATACATTATCTAGAGTGGTATTTATGTGTAGACCAGATGGTCTTGTATGCTATGTGTATATATGAGATTATGTGCATGGTGTTATATGTATGCTATGTGTTGAACAGACCGGGCCGGAGGGCCCAACGATATAGACCGGGTCGGAGGACCCAACGATATAGACCAGACCGAAGGGTCCAACGATACAGACTGGACCGAAGGGTCCGAGGAGCTATGACCGGACCAGAGGGTCTAACGAGCTACGGGACTGGAGGGTCCCGCTGAGACACTTCGACCGGAGGGTCGTATTATAGCCTCGAGTGGCGTATGTGTTGTATGTGGTATTTTGGGGAACTCACTAAGCATTTATGCTTACAATTGTTGTGTTATGTGTTTCAGGTACTAGCGAGGATCGCGGGAAGGCGCCGACATGATTCGTACACACTGAGAGGATTTATGTATTCGAGGATCTTGGGATTTGTTTATTGTGAAACATGTGATACTTTGGGTTACTATGATATTTTATGAATGAAAGTATGTTTTTAAAATGAAAAATTGTTTTGAAAATTTACGTTGTTACATAACCAGATTGTATTATCTTACATTAATCTTATTATGTTTTTTGTGTGACAGATAATATATATTATGAAATATTTTTTTTCTTCGAAAAATAATTGTTTTTTATAATATCGGTATCTAACGGATTGATATCTTACATTAATCTTATAATATTTTCTGTCTAACTAGTTGTTGTAGAGTCGAATGTTCTGATGATATTTGAAAGTCAAATTCTTCATTTAGTAAAGTCAAAATATTACGTAGCTGTCTATATCGAAGGTTATAATCCTTCGATATATCTATGTATTTTAGTAAGAAAAGTTAGTTGAGGACACTAAGAGTCGAAGTCCTACTATACTCATTGCTATCTGTGAGGGTAATATTGTTGCATTAGTCATTTATAACTTTTCACTCTCATTTTCGTAGGCATTTGTACTCTTACAACTTCCAGATAATACAAGTTAAACCATATCTTATTTACATTCTCTTATACGTATTTCTATTTGCTTTTGTACTTGATTGAGTTCTCGACTCTTTAAGTGGTATCAGAGCAGGAATCATCAAATTGTTTGATTAATTTGTTTCTCGTTTTCATCTGTTGATTCATTCATTTCGATTCAATATTTTCCACATTTGAAAATGTGTTCTTCGAGCAATCTGTGAGATTTTTCGATTCTGCAATCAAGAATCAATCATTTGTATCTAATTTCATCCTTTTTCAAGCTTTTCTTCATTTCTGATTGAATCAATGGAAAATTTGAGTGTGAATACAATGATGAATTACACTAATATGATTTTGAAAGTGGTATTTGACTCTTTGACAAAACACAAAAGTGATAGCTATAATGCTTAATATACCACCCATGTGAGTGTAATAGTGTTTGTGTACCCCGATGATTTGACGATTTATAGGAGTGAGGGGTACGTATAGTAACACTCACGTGCTCTTTCCTAGCACTGCTGTCGATCTTAGCTTCAAAGGGGAGAAGATTTATCCCCGCAACCTTGCTCTTTCTGTTAACGCAAGTGCTAGAGACTGTCGGAGATGACAAATGGAGGCTCTACAAGTGATGGGCTGATAGACATTAAAAATGACATCGAGTTCCGGTCATCGGCCTCTTCTCCGGCGACAAAGGATCATCCATTCCTTCGTGTTTCTAAATCAAATCAACATCTCGCTCACTTTTCTTCACCCATTTTCTCTCGAGATACTAAGCTAAAAGAGGGAGAGTACCGATTTAAATGGTCCATTGGAGGTTACTTGGGGGAATGGCCAAATAGCTTTCAAAGATTCACAGCTTGCAGGTGCAACATGAGGGGAAAATATGCAGCCTTCGCTGTTTTCGCTGGCAACAGGAGGAAAAAAACAATTATTTCTAGAAAATGACACCTTAGGTCCCTAAAATTATCCATGCTGGAAAAATCCCTCACAAATCCGAATTTCTTTAACAAAACGATTTCTAGAATTGATACAATACCCCCTTGGATATATAAATCTTATTTATATTAAATAAATCGACTTATATAATTTATTTTTATTACTATTATTATTATTTTAATAAATGTTAAAATTTACTAAATATATCCTTCTTTTATGTGACAACCGTCAAAAGTTGAGACAGTTTTAGATTCAAATAAACTTAGTCGCACATATAGGCACGACACATACTAGACTTTGTAACTATGACTATGTTATAACCTACTAGAAACTTGGAAACAAGTAGAATCGAATGATAGTGTACTTAGATTTCACATTTTTATGTGAATTCTATAACTACTTAACTGTAATGACCAACCATATTTAGGTCATTCCTTGAATTAAACATCTTTGCATGAATCATGTAGACACATCATGCACTTGACCTAGAAGTAGAAATTAGGTTAAACTGATATAAACTTAAGTCAAAGTTGAAACTAGGACTAGTATACTTCATTTATCAAATTCACTTGAATCTTGGAACCACTACATAGAATGCCAATAAACCAATAAAAATTAATTACAAACATTATTTCTAACTTGAATAAGAGTTAGGAAACCCAAAAACAATGTGAAGTCTCAAAGATTCAATTTATTTTGATATCCAAATATTTACAAAATTCCTTAAAACCCTAAAAGTCATAAAAACTTAAATTTATGAAGTTTTATATTAAAATCCCATAAAAGTTTTTATAAACACTATAATATCAAATTAATATATTTAAAATGTGGAAATATAATCAAGGAAATTAATTTAATTCATTAACATTAACCTTACATTTATAAGCTAAAAATCCAAGAGTTATGAACAAAATTTATATAAAATACACATTTTATATAAATTGAAAGAAATTTTATAAAAATTAAGGAATTAATAAAAATAACTCAAACATCCTCTCTCCTCTTCAAAATTTGGAATCCCTCTCTCTCTATCTCGCTCTCTCCTCATTTCTCCTTCCAAACTCAATCATTTTCACTTTCCATTCACTCCACATTTCTCTTTCTCTCTCTAAAAATTTCTCTCTCCCTTCTCTCTAAAGACGATGAACATAGAAGCCAAATCTGTGGGAGAGATTTAGCCAGTCAATTCTTCATGACTTCATAAGCATCTCTGTATTTTGGTGGACGGTTGTGGTGGAGTATAACCCCAAAGATATAACGAGAGAGATGAGTTATCCAGAGAGATATAATCTCTCTTTTTCTCTCTTTTCTTCTCTCTAAAACCTCTCACTATTTACCTAGATGAATTAGCTCCAAAACCCACAAAATTTCCAGAAAATATCCCTCATTTTACTCAAGAATATTCATCATTTGAAGTTGATCTTCAAGGTAAACTCAATTTCCTTGCATTTTCTTCACTTTTCTTTCAAAAATATCAAGTTTTCTTGCATTTTTCTTCTCCATAAACACTTTTCTTTGAGATTATTCACATGCATGTTCATGCATGTCAAATTTGATTATAATGTTGGTAGGATTTCACCCAAAAACTACATGCATGTTGTTAGAAGGTGAAATCCAATGCTCAAAACCTAAATCCAATCCATCAACTTGAGTTTTACTAGTTTTAAAGATCCAAAACCACACGCATTCAAGTTTTTCATTTAGAAACATCATTTTGAACAAAATAAGTTCATACATGGTCTTCAAATCATAATGCATGTGATGAACATCAAGCTTAAAGGCTTGATTATCAAAGTACATTGTTAAGAATGCTTATAAATGATTTATTCATAAATAAATATCTAAAAATTCTTTTGTGTTCAAATACGATTTTTTTTCCAGAATCCAAACAACAAAATAAGATGATCTAGAAATTCTCATAAAATAAATCATTTTTCTCGATTTATTGTAATTTTTGCAAGAAAATAGAGCAATAATTCACATAAAACACCTTTTATGGTTAATAAATTTTGGTAAATTTTGGATATCACCTATGCACTGAGTAAAGACTTTTCGTGAAGTTGTATGCATTTTGTAGGCTGTTTTCTGTTGATTTCTAATTTATTTTTGTTGAAAAGAAATAAATACTAAAATACATTTAGGAATGTCCAAAGACATATTTGATAATTTTCTCATCTTCTAAACATTATAAAGACTCTATGAAAAACTTTTCAGATGTTTCCAAGACAATTTATAATTTTCCCGATTTAATGAATGTTTAAAGGATTCAATTGGTAATAAATAGCTACACTTGTCCAAAAATTATAAAAAGTTACCAGAATATCTTATAATAAATACTAATCGTGAATAAAAAGTTTTTTTTTTGAAAAGAACGTGAATAAAAAGTTTAATGAAATTCTATTACTGTTTATTATTTTTTCATGAATTAATGCTTATTTATGAGAATAAATCAGGGGAAAATAGTTAAATTTTTGTAAAAATTACAATAAATTTCCATAACATCTTGTATTACAGTTTAACCACAAATATAAAGTTTGGACAATTTTCTAAACAATTTAGTATTAATTTTCATTTTTAATATAATAAATACACAATAATTATAAAAACAGGTTAGTTTGTTCAAAAACCAGTTTTGATATTTTTCCCAGTTTCTATACATTAAAGAATAATTTTTAATTTTTTTTTGAAGAATTGTAGAAACATTTTGCGATTTATGCTATATTTCTTACATTAAATACACATAAATCCAAAACTCGGACTTGATTATATGAAAATCAATTTTGGTAACTTTCCCAACTTACTTACACTGTATATGAGTTTTAAATAAAATTTGGTAATTTTCATTTACTGTTTAATAATTATTCACGAATTAATGCTTATTTAAGTGAATAAAATAAAAAAAATATCTACACTATTTGGAAATCAACTTTTATATTTTTTCCAGCTTTTGTATGTCTAATAACACTAGTAAGAAAAGTTTGGGAAATTTTAGAAACTGTTTTTTAATTATCTCTATTTTTGTTAGAATAAATGCACAAAAATCATAAAATTGGGTTAAACTGTTTGAAAATCAATTTGAGTTTTTTTCCCAATTTATATACATTGTATAACAGTTTTAAAAAAAAGATTGGGAATTTTTATTAACTGTTTATTATTTTTCACGATTTTATGATGTTTTCAAGGAATTAAATGGTGGAAAAATGGTTGAAAATATTTAAAAATCATGCAAAATTACAAGAGGGTTCTAAATTATAGTTAGAACTGAAATGTAAAGTTTGGAAATTTTTAAAACTGATTTGATTTAGTTTTGGATTTTTAGTATGTAAAGCCCTTCCAAAAGTGCTAAAATGCATTTCAAACAATAACACAAAATGTGATTTGTCACTTGCAAATGTTAATAAGTCAATTGGTATATGAAAATCTGAATTTTCAGAAAAGTATTTGTAACTTATACAAAACCTAATTTTGACACAATATTGACATAATTCTATTGTAGAAATTAAGTATACTAGTGTTAGATTTTCGACTAGAGACTTGCTAGTGTGTAACCTTATCGTAGGGAATCGGTAGTAGGACGAGAGGGAAGTTATTTCAAGGCATAATTTGCACCATCTCAAAGCATTATGAGTATTCACGCATCCCCCTATTTTCGGTTTTTATGTTTTGGGGTGGAAAAGCATGTCCGAAAAACTATTTATTGTTCGTTGTATTTAAATTAATTTGTATCAAACTTGATTGCTATATTTTGATATGTATGTTTATGCAACTTGAAACATGAGGCCTTATCGTCTTAAGTCCCTTCCACTTTACTCCAGCCATTGACTCTTTGAGCAAATGGTCATTATGGATAGCGCTATTAGGAATTGACAACTCCTCACTCGCCCGATTGCTTGAGTGCATGGTACCATATTAATCTATGGAACGATAAGCATAGATCTTGATAGGGCGTCAGTCATAGGCTTGGTTGTGAACTCATTGTTTGCTCATATACATACAAACTAGCTTACTTATTATAGCAACGAACTTTGTTTCTCATTATAGCAACAGACTTTTATGATTAGAAACTTATTTACTTGTCTTAACAATGAACTTATTTGCTCCTTGTAGCAACGAAATTGATTGCTCATTATAGAAATGAAACTTGTTTACTCGTTTTAGCAACAAATTTTATTTCCCATGAGGATATGAACGTTGCATCTCATTTGGGCAAAATACTTTATTTCTCATGATGACAACGAACTTTGTTTATGTAAACTTATTTACTCATTTTAGCAATATATTTTTATTCATGGAAACTTTTATCAAAACTTTGATTTTGATTTATGAAACCAATATTATTTTTAATCTGTGAACTCACCAACTATTTTATAGTTGACGCTCGTTTTACATGCTTTTTCAGGAATCATCTAGTAAGAGGTACCTAAGGACACATCACTTGTAGGAGTATTCACATGTGTGATTCTTTTTATACGTTGTAATTACTTTTAAAAGTTGTTTAAACTTGATGTAAATTCTAAAGGTTTTAATACTATAGTTGGTGTTGTCCTTTAACTTTTGCTATGAGACCCTTTGTATTGCCACACCCCGTGTTTCCGCTTTAGCGGGGTGTGAAATTATTCATTTACTCCCTCTTTTATGTATATAATTAATTGATACTAATTATCAACAGTATTCTAAATTCTTAAATGGAAACAGGCGTTACAATTCTTCCCTACTTAAACTAGATTTCTTCCTCGAAATTCGTTTTGGCTTTGTTGTAGAATACGAGTCTTACGCAACTCTTTAAATGAATCAAAGAAGGGGTTCTCTAGATATACCCAACAACTAATCATTCCCCTGATGAGGAATACCCTTTCTTAAGGTGAAGAAATATCTGAAAACATTTCGACCAGGCAACTCAAGAAATTTCCAAATTTGGAGACCATGTCCAAAAGAGCTTCTAATACATACTTGAGTTCATGACAAGTCATCTCTATGCCACTAGTCCCAAAAGTATAACAATAAACAGACCATAACCTTCTATCATATCTAAACTATTATTCTTAAATTGGTGTATGTCTTTACCAACAGATCATCAAGAGGCATAGTCGTGAGCCTCATGGCTCATAATTTCCAGAACTTGTATTCTATTACTGATTGCCGAACTCAATTGGAAACTTTTGACATACAATCATGACTTCCATCATGTTATTATCATCTACTATCGTAATACATTCCTTATACATGTCAGCTCTACTCCAGCATACTGATCCTTGTCTATCCTACCCGTGGACAACTTAATACATAACACCCATGCAACACACGGTCTAAAACCTGGCGGGCGCATCCCACATAAGTTGCCTACTTTTATGATCATGATATGATGTGACACCGTCTAGCCATTTGAAATAAAGCTTATAGTACAATACAGTTCTTGTTATCCTCTGTCATGATGTTTGGCAACTAAGAAAACCATCTCTCTGGCACGCAACACGAAAGACCAACTGGGTCCTACATGTATTTGCTAACATTCATCCATTCCTCTTCATGAGATAGATGTGGTCTGACTATATTCTTATATCAATTGTAACTGCACTGTCGCTAACACGAAGCCACTTTATTTAGAATATAACTCGGACCTCAAGAACTTGGAAAAATCTTCATCAGGTCTTGGATGATGTCTCGAATCACCACGCCTTTATCATAAAAGAACAGGCAGGGAGACTCTGCACGCAACCCTCAACCAGAGCTAAAACAATTATCCTTATGCATAAAGCTGATATGTCCTTCCATTACTAAACTTTAGGCAACTCATGATCACATATGGGGAATCAAAGGAATGTTGCTCGTGATAATTAAACCCCTACCATATCATGCAAAAACCTTAGTAATCTGTGATAATCACTAACACAACCACCCCACCACGAGTCGAACAAACTTAATTCATAATTCTTATACATTCCAGTGGAGCACTGACAAATCCTAATTGTATCACTCCATCCTTATACTCAAAGAGACTGTCCTCGAACACTTATTTATTTCTATATGCCTTCGACGATATCTGATCACAACATAAAGAGAAGAAAATGTACATACCCGTTTCTGAAACTGATATACAATTGCCAATCCTTGGCAATAAATAGCCCATCCTTGCTGCAAGTGATTCAAGTTAGAACATTCCAATATACGACCTGGTGACGCATCTGCTTCCTCCCCAGCATTCATGACACTCCCATACTTCTCTCTTATGAAAATACTCAATGCTCTTAAGGGGAACTACTTGTTAGAGTGGGTTCTTGTCCAACAACTCCTATGCCACAAGGACATCTCCTTCGTCAATGAACACATAAATCCATTCAGTTACACGAATTGTACCCGCGATATGATCGATTACTACATTCCTTCTGACATTAGAATACAAATCCAACAAACCCTTGATAGGTTCACTGCTAAAACTTATAACCATAAGTAATCCGAGGAAAATTCCTCCTTTCTCTTAACGCGTCAATAAATATGAACTAATCATTTTGCATACTCCAACCGAAAAACCTTTCTGACTCATGATGTTGAAAATGAAAGTCAAACTATACTTCGAATTACTAATCTAAATTCTCATTCCCTCCCACTTAGGTTTGAAACTACCTTCGGTTGTCGCATACTAAAATCCTGAACCGGGCCAACCGACACTTACAACACTTAAGTCTCAAATACTTTACCTACCATCGAATTCACATAGTCTGCCGAATAATAAGCTCCCGCCTAGAACCACATCAGACAAGAATAGGCAATAGGACTAAGACAAAATTCTATGCCTATGTAACTTAATTTTTTAAGGTCTTCTGACAACTAAAAGTGCGTAGAAATGTTCCCCAAGCAACATGAAAGTCTTTCTAATCAACAAGCAATTTGGTTACACATCATGCTCACAAGTCGACCGCCCCAAACAAGATCAGAGTTCGTCTAATTTCACTACCCAACACGAGCATTGACAAAATTATAACAGGCCACCATCATAACAAAACATACTGGCCACCTCAACGGGGGTTAGGTCCTACACCATTCTTGTCCTGATCCATTTGATTGCGAAGATATTTAAACTCTCTTATCACTTCGCTTATAGTTTCGGTTGAAATATCCTCCTAACAACATTCAGAGCACCTTGAGATGTAAGCATGACAAATCCCTATGTACGTCTTCAATACTAGATGCAATAACCATGGCTTCCCTGATCTAGTTATGAGCATTGACCGTATTGAATCTCTTAACTGTCAATAACACATGGCCATGCACCACCTCTCTCTTCCACTTTCGGTCCTCCAGTCCAAGCCCTAGAATCAAAAAGTTGATATGCATCGGGAACACCCACCCTTCTCAAAACTGGGTTAAAGACTCGACCCGTGATCTGGTATATACCACGGTCACGAAACCAAAAGAACCATCCAATATGTAATATATCCTTGATTTTATCCTACAATTGATAACTATCCAAACTTTTCTCCCTAAGACTAGAAAAATATTTCTTAGTCGTAGGAAACGACAACACAAGTTCTCAACTGATCGTTCCTGACACAAGCTGCAATACCCTTGTCGAACATCCTGATAAGTTTCTCCTTGAGTCTCATGGATCAAGTTGATACGACTTCGAACTAGGTATACACAACCTCATACTTGAATGACTTGCACATTCCGACAATACTCGGACCCAAACCATCAGGGCCACTTAGTTTTGAACCATAATCTTCATCATCTCGCCATCATAACTATAAGCTTGATAGAGACGGAAACAAGCCATAAAGAAACTATAGCACCGTAGCATAATATTTACCTCCTACTAATTACTCAGTAACCTCTACGACTCTTCCTGATCTATATACAGATCATGTGCTTCCAGTAGTACGGGCCCAAACTACCTTCCACACCTATTCGTACTCGTCCCAAGAATTGTATCAAGGTTCCCAAGTTACTACCTACTACCAATACTTAACATCCTAATCATATATACATGTGCTCAGACGATCACATACTACTAATCTTCCTAGACTTTCCTTTTAGGATTCATCTAACCATATATTCCACCCGACCTTGCAATCCCACTAGGAAGAAACTTCTATCAGTATTAATTAACTATCTTATGAATAATAACTACATGCATCTAGAATTAAGCAGCCCTTCAACGGAGAGATCTACCCTACAACGGTTGTACTCAAACAAGAGTTACGCAATAGGGCTAAACCAAGCTGTCTGAGACTATTTAATCCTAGCGGCATGCAATCCTGACGCATTCATTTAACAATTAAGTAATATTGATATAGATTTCAAGCAAATTAATAGTCAAGCAGCTAATCTAACAGGCAATCCTAGCATGCGAACCCTGAACGAGTCCTTAGTCTACCCACTAGCATATATAAGCATGGCAGATAAACTAAAAGCTGCTTAGGTGGAACTAATCAGATCATATCATGTAAGAACATATTGATTGCATATAATCACCACATAAAGCACATAAGTCAGTTTTATCATATAAATAAACATATTCTTTTCATAATCATAAATAACTAACCGTGGAGCTTGGATGAATGAGCGATCTATATTCTCTTATTCAAGGCATTTGGCATTTCTTTCTAAACTTTTCTTTTCAAAACTTGTCCCAAAATAATTAAATTAAATTAAATTTGTATAAATTTATTTTTTAAATCAAACGAGCCGTGGTTTGAGTCTAAACACACAAGGAGTATGTTTAAGTCTCTCAACCCGTTGCTCTAATACCAACATGTAACATCCTCTAAATCAACCTTGAAATTTTTAAAAATCAGAGTGTAGGTTTTATCAGAAGGTTTTATTCAGACCCATTAATAAATCATAAAAGCATCTTTTCACATTAAATCAACATAATTATAGTAATATATGAAAGCTAAGTCTTGTTTTGAAAACCATATCATGACATAGAGTTGACAAACTAGATGCCATGCCCCTCCGAGAAAGTCCAGATATCCCAATCATGCCAGCTCCTTGCCCTTTAAATCTGAAGGAACTACAACTAAAAACATAAAGTAGCAACTGTAAGCCTAAGGCTTAGTGAGTAATCACAACACTCACCCATTATACAGATCATATGTAATACACATAACACATATAAACATCAAGTAATAAATCACATATTACTTACATTCTATCACATAAAAGTAAACACATATGAATGATTTTCCTAACACATATTGTTGGTACCAACTCTATACCAGCAGGCTGATTCCCTTGAAGGGCCTGTCTTAGACACTGCCAAACTGGGACTGGTCAATTCACCCAAAGGCTCTGTGATGGCCATCCAAAGTAGGACTGATCACTTCCCTTGAAGGGTCTATCATGATCATACAAACTAGGATTGATCACTTCCCCCGAAGGGTCTGTCATGATCATCCACACATTGATCACTTCCCTTGAAGGATCTGTCATGGTCAACATACATCACGTAGTCCATATAATAAGTTAGTTCGTGAGAACTCACCTAAATAAAAAAATTTCTACATAATAATTTCTTGATCTATTGCCGCCTCTAGAAATGACGCAGCCCTAAACGTCATCCTTATATGTCGAATCTTCCTAAAAGATCGAACATATAATTATAAGTATTTAGGCTAAAATACTATATTTATTTCCATTTTATTTAATAACTTGTGTCACTGTGTTTATCTAGAGCGAAATACATCTACGATTAAAGAATGAATATCTCTCATTATTAAACTTGTTATGTATATTAGCCCATATGACTATTAATTAACTAAATAATTATATAAATTTACCATCTCTATGTAAAAAGATAATTAAACTTAATTAATTTTGGTAAGATATAATTTAAATTTGGTCTCTATATCATATATTTTTAATATGGTAAATCCATTAATAAATAAACAAATTTTGAAAGTGGTCTTTGACTCTTTGACAAAACACAAAAGTGATAGCTGCAATGCTTAATGTACCCTCTATGTGAGTGTAATAGTGTTTATATACCCCCATGATTTGATGATCTATGTGAGTGACGGGATTATGTTTAGTAATACCTACGTACCCCCAAAATGCTTAATGTACCCCCATGTGAGTGTATTAATGCTTGTGTACCTCCCATGATTTGATGATTTATGTGAGTGAGGGGTACGTATAGTAACACCTTATTACCTATCGTGCTATCTGAAGTAAAGAAATTCAATAAGTACCTTCAATGATATTCTTTTAACCTCGTATACTTCCAAGAGAATAATATAATTCCTTAATGAGAGCATGCATCAGTCTCACAAGTTCAAAAGTCAAACTACTTCCAAGGAAAGAAGCAGCAGCACCCATGGTGGTGCATTCCCGCTCAAAAGTTGAGACTCATTCGGGAAATTAGCCTCCACGATTAGTATTAATATTAAAAACCAAAAATATAGCCATAAAATTATATCTTACCAAAATTAATTTTTCATCCATCATTCTAGTTTGTTGATGTGTTATTTCTGATGTTTAATTATGTTTCTGTTTAGCTATTTCCTCCATTTGTGTTATTCGTTTGTTTGTGTGTTTTCATTCAGTGATTAAGGTGGATTGATCGCCATTACGTCATTATGTGGTCATACGGACGTGGATTTGATGCGCGTGTGCTCTGTTTTAATTACATTGCATGTATAGTTTAATCCTTTTAAGCTAAAATGAATTTCATCTGTTTTGCTCTCAGTTTCTTATTCATTACTCCGATTTAATTTCATATTCCCGATTTATCTGCAGATTTCAAATGGTTTTGCTAAATTTTTGTAATTGTCGAGGTAAATTGGCAAAGATAATCCCTTCTTTCTAATGCATATAAAGTGTTTGCATATTTGCTTGAAAGAAATGTATACCTAATGTCCCAATCTATTTTTCGATTCTTATGACTGTCATAGTGATTGTAATTTTGTTTTTGTAGATGCATTGTGATTTACGGGGTTAAGGTCTAAGCAAAGAAAAGATGGATCAATTCAAGTAAACTATGTTGTTCATGTATAAGAGATTAAGCCTTGGTTTTCACGAGTACAATTTTTTGATCCAAGTCAATCTCTATCACTAGTATGGGAAAATGGTGATCAAATGTCTGCTTCAGAAGTAACAAATGATGGTGAACTTGGAATCGCTGCTTCTTTCACAGACGATGACGATGAGGATGATGATGATGATGATTCTAAACATTCATCATACCAAAATAACAAGGTACCGTTGTGCACTATATTTTTTCTTCTATTTATATGCTTGATATGATATCCTTATCCAACTGAAGTTGTTGCACTATTGCCAGTTCCATAAGTAACCAAGGTTGGAATGCAGGATTCCACGGAGGGCACAAAACAAGGTAATGGAAAGCACCCTGTTCTTCCCGTGCGAATGGAATGGACTTCAAAGCATCCTGAAAGGAGTATAACATCATTTAGAAAAGAAATTGCTTCCCCATTATTACTTCAATTGTGTTTTTCAATCGTCATCTTAAATTATGTTTTAGGTAGTATTAAATCGTGTTTTAGGTCTTAAGTAGTATTAAGTCGTGTTTTAAATTATTGTAATCGTTTTTATTTAATATGAAGTGTGTGTCGTTAAAAAAAATAATTATGTCATATTAATTAAATCAAAAAAATGTTTGTGTAATATTAAAAAAAATTGTTTATTAAAATAAAAAAATTAAATTAAACTAGAAAGAAGATAAAAAATAAAATGGAGTTTTAGAAGTGCTACCACTCCCTACCAAATCTTAAGATTTGGTGTTAAATGGAAAAAAATGAGGTGGTACCCAAAAAGCTGACGTGACAAGGTGCTAGGAGTGTTAGCATTCCTCTTAGCCTTAACGCAAGTACTAGCAAGAGATGACCACTAGAGGCTTTGCGAGTGATGAGATGATAGACATTAAAACATGACATGGAAATTCGGTCATCGACCTCTTCTTGGGCGACGAAGGATCATCCATTCCTTCATGTTTCTGCATCAAACCAACATCTCACTCACTTTTCCTCACCCATTTTTTCCCTAGAGAATAAGCTAAAAGAAGGAGAGTACCGATTTAAATGGTCCATAAGAGGTTACTTAGGGAAAGGGTCAAATAGCTTTCAAAGATTCGCAGCTTGCAGCTGCAACATGTGGAAAAAAATGCAGCCTTCGCTGCTCTCGTTGCTGTCGCTGGCAACAGGAGAAAAAAAAACAATTATTTCCAGAAAATGGCACCTTAGGTCCCTTCAATTATCCATGCTAGCAAAATCCCTCTCAAATCTGAATTTCTTTAGCAAAACAATTTCTAGAATTGATACAATACCCCCTTCGACATATAAATCCTATTTATATTAAATAAATTGACTTATATGAATTTATTTTTATTACTATTATTATTATTCTTTTAATAAATGTTAAAATTTATTAAATATTTTCCTCTTCTTCATTTACTCCCCTCTTTTATGTCTATAATTAATCCATACTAATTATCAATAGTATTTCTGAATTCTTTAATGGAAACAGACATTACAAGTTTGGTCACTCAATGTTTGTCTGAGTTAGCAAATTTCTAGTAGAAGGAATTTTAATCTATCGAAGCATATTATGATCGTTTTAGTGAGCTGATCTATTAATGCTCAAGGTATAATGTTGTTCGTACTCTTCAGGAGTTCGATATTACTTTTTATTCTTAGCTTAAGGAAGGAATGGAAGAATATATGCTTGATGATCAAAACAAAATAGAACTTCGACACTTACTGTCGAATCTCTACAACATATACTCAAAGCTCATGAGTCCGAGGTTAAAAAAATTGTCGATGAGAAGGAAAAAATGAATTGTGGTGGTCCTTTGGCTTTAGTCTAACAAAAAAATGTTAAAGAGGTGTGTTATGATGGTGAATAAGGTGATAGCAAAGAAGGTTTATTGATGAACTCAGATGATAAGGCTGTGGCCTATTATTCAAATAATAGTGTCAAATTTTTTTACAAGAAGTCTATGAGTGGTAATTTCAAAAACAGTTCTTTTAAGAAATTATCTTTGAGTTCTGGTGGTAAACAAAAAGGTGTTGAGAAGGTTGATGAGAAGTAGGATGAAAAGAAGGTCGAGAAGAAACTTACTGGAGATTCAGGCTATGATTCTAACTACGGTAATGAAAAGAATCATTTGACAAGTGAGTGTACGCTCAAGAAGCAAGAAAAGAAGAAGGAAAAGGTAAAAGACGAAGCCTATTACGCCATGAAAATTGAAGAGATCGGAGCTAAAATGAATAATATGTCATGGGTTGAAAAGAATTGAAATGAGGATGAAGGCACCTATCGAATTTGATCATGTGGATCAGATGATGAAAAGATACGACACA
Source organism: Lactuca virosa (assembly GCF_052849685.1). NCBI lineage: Eukaryota > Viridiplantae > Streptophyta > Magnoliopsida > Asterales > Asteraceae > Lactuca > Lactuca virosa. Next base: position 326,560,168 of record NC_136430.1, read on the forward strand.
ACGACGTATGGTGTCATGTTCGTGAAGCATCAGGTTGATCAGATGGAAGGGAAGATGGTGTTTGAAGAGTTTGTTGATGGAAGCGAAGGAGAAAGTGACGAGGAAGAAGATGTAGTTGAATGGAAGTGCTTTGTGTTAACCAATTCAAAATCACCAATGACTGAGAAGGTACGTGATCTCTTAATCCTTCGAATTCTTATAATATTGTTTTATCTGATATTGATGATGTTTGTTCTTATTTCAATTTCATGTTGATTTCTATGAGTAGTGAGTTGTAGAAAACTAAAGTGTTTCTTTATGACGCTAAAAATAAAGTGGAAGGGAAAAACACTAAGATAGCAGGTTTAGACATGAGATTAACGAATGTTATGGTAGATAGATATTTTATTCGCATGGACAATATCTTGTTAGTTAAACAAAGAAAGATCTACTATAATACATCGAAGAGGTTGTATGGGAAACTTACTTTAGTTTATCACTCATCAGATATGTGTAAAGGAAAACATTGAAAACTTCTTCCTTTTATTTATTTCAAAATATAATTAGTTGATGAAATTATGTATGATTGTGAAAGTAAAGTCTCTAAGTTTGATCAGGTACCAAATGATTCATATGCTTATGGTATAGTTAATAAGATGAATGTTTGAATGCGGATAATATGGTGGATATTCTGAATGATACTTTGACAAAAAACAAACAACATAAAATTTCGAATAAAACTGAATCTTCAACACAATGTTCTTAACAAAATTTCGCTGATATCGAAGATGATTTTGATAATATCAGTGAAATTGAGGATGAGGAATGTGTTGATTGTTCAAATTTGTCTGTCCTTAAAATTACTTCGTTAGCTAAAAGTAAAGAAAATGATGATTCAAAATCAAATCTTAATAATGATTTATCTTCGACAACCAAAACTGATGAAACTCAAGAGTCTGTTATTGTTGAAGATATTACAAACAATGAAAGTGACAGTGATAATGATTCTTGTGAAAAGGAAATTCCATGAGTTGTTGAAGGATAAGTTTTTGAGGATACTGAAGAATATGCTAAAATCTTGAAAGAAAGGGAAAACATTTCCTTGAACCAAGTTCAGTGCTTCATCCATAATTCAAAGATTTTCCAAATCAAGTTTTTGTCAGAAAAGGAAACGGTGATAAAGTTGATCCAAAATTAATGATATGTTGAAACAAGATAATTTGAAAGCGACTGATGAAGGTTTTTACTCGAACCAAAATGTTGTGGAAAATAGTTTAAATCAAAGATCGAGAACATTTCAATGACAAAAGAGTCTAAAATATTTTTCCAAAGATAATAAAACTGAGAAATCTGGTGTTTGGGTTGTGAAAGGAACTCAATCTTTTATCGGAGATAAGTCAAAATCCGTTGACAAGTCTTTATCAGATGACTTGAAAGGTCAAAAAGTGAAGGTTCAAGATGCCAAAAAAGAAGTTGAAAAATCACATTTGACAAAGTCTCTATCAAATGGAAAAGCTCAAAATAAAGCTTATTGGAAGAAAAGATGAGATATTCAAAAGCAAAAACAAAGACAATAAACGTCACAACAAAATCAACAAAATAATTTTTCAAATCAATCACAAAATCATTTTTCAAAATAATCATCTAAAGTTTTTCACAAAGGTGTGAACAACAGTGTTCAAAACAACAATCAAAGTGGTTTTAGACGAAAATCAAAGCTTGAACAAAATCAAAAGTCTCAAAATCATGGTAAAAAAAGGTGTTGAAAGGAATTTTTCACAAAATAATAAAAGTTTTCAACAAGAGTCACGTTTTGGATATCAAAATCGATTTCAAACTCGTTTTCAACAAAAATCATGTCAATATTTTTTACAAATGGGTAAATCAAAACCAACAAATGTGATAAAGAGAAATGTTCCATTTAAACCTGATGGTCTAAGATTTCCAAATCCAAATTCAATGCAAAAATCGAAGGATTCATTTGCTAAAGGAAAAAATGAAATGAACAATTTCAATCATTGATTTGAGCATAAAGGAAAGGAGTACCAGTCAAAAGAGTTTTCTCAAGAACAAGTCAAATAGACTTATGAGAATTACTTGTGTGAATCAATGAATGGTAGTATTTCATCACAAGAATCATTGTCGAAGACATCAAAATGGAGAGAAGTTAAAACAAGTAACAAAGTTGAATTTTATGAATGTAAGTTTAAAAAAGAGAAAATCAAAATTGATGCTTCGATATTGAATGATTAGGTTTCTTTACTACAAACTAATGCAGTTGATTTAGTTGACAAACTCAAATCAAAAGTTCCAAAAATGGATTTTCAACTCTACACTTCACACTACATTCCACAGTAATACACAAGGACCCAAAAAGCCTTGGGCACCTAAATATCACTGATTGATTGTAGGTACTATGTGATGAGAAATATGATAAAAATTGGTATATCAATAGTGGATTCTTGTGTCATATGATTGGAAGGAAAGAGAACTTGAGAGATTTTAGGAACTGAAGAATGTTGGTGTAGTGAAGTTTGGAAATAATCACAAGTGCAAAGTCAAAGGATATGGGAAATTGACTAATGGGAAGTTTATAGTTAATCGAGCTGCTTGTATCGAGGTTTTGAAGCATAACCTTATAAGCGTATCTCAATTGGTAGTGGGAACAGGGAATCAAGTTTTATTTGATGAAGACGGTTGTGTCATCTCAAACAAGGAAACGAAGGAAGTTTTGCTAAAGTCGAAGAGGAAAGGCGATATGTTCACTCTGGACATAAAACCAATAGTTGGCTTACCCTCAATTTTCTTGCTATCGAAGGCTCCTTCTGATCTTAGCTGGCTTTGGCATCGAAGACTTTCTCATCTCAATTTTAAAAATCTAAATAAAATTGTTTTAAACCATTTAGTTCGTGGTTTACCTGTTCTTAAATTTGAAAATGATTCCTTATGTGCAGCTTGTGAATAAGGTAAACAACATCGACAAGGACATCTAATCATCATCGGATCGATGATTGTGAACCTCTGGAACTTCTACACATTGACCTATGTGGACCTTCGACTATTGAGTCCATCAATGGGAAGATGTACATATTGGTCATAATGGATGATTTTTCTCGCCTTACTTAGGTTCATTTTCTTTGTTAGAAATCCGAGACTTCTCAAGTGATGATCGATTTTATCAAGAGTATTGTATTGAGTCTAAAGGAGAAAGTTCGAAGAATAAAAAATGACAATGGAACTGAGTTCAAGAATCAAGCCCTAGATTCATTCTTGACGAATCTTGGCATCTCTCATAACTTTTCTGCTCGTTACACACTGCAATGAAATGGTGTTGTCTAAAGGTGAAATTTATCTTTGTGTGACGTTGCTAGAACTATGCTCACTCATGCAAATTTAACTCAATATTTTTGGGTTGAGGCTATTTCTACAATTTGTTTCACTCAAAATCGTTCTTTTATTCATCGAAGATTCAATATCACTCCATATGAAATCATTAACAAATGGAAAGCTAATGTTAAATTTTTCCATGTTTTGGTTGCAGTTGCTTTATAATGAATTTGAAAGATCATATTTCAAAGTTTTAAATGAAGGCTGATGAAGGATATTTCTTGCATATTCTGAAAATTGTGTGTCTTATAAGGTGATGAAAAAACGGAGTAGAAGGATTGAAGAAACTTTCAATTTGACATTCAATGATTATTATGTTAAAAGAGTCGAGCATGAGTTTCCTCATAAACCAATTCATTCTGATTCTAATGAGGATTCTGAATAATGCTTACTTTTGATATTGACTTTGTTCTAATTTTTTGTATTCTTGAAGCATCGAAGCATTTTGATGATTCCACAGTTACTGATAGACTATCAGATGAATGCATATATTCGACATCATGTGCTCATATCGAACAAGGTCAAACATCGACACCGAGTCAAGTTAAGGGGGGGGGGGGCGACTTCTACTACACACTCGAGTCAAGGGGGAGCCATTGATATCAAATGCTATTGTTGAGAGGGATCAACACATAGCGAATTCATGTGTTCAGTGGGAACGAAGTCGAACACATATTGAAGATATCAATCCATTACAAGTCGAAGATGAACAAAGTGTTCAAGGTAATGAAACTAACAATGATGACATTAATGATACTCTTTCTGTTGTAGAAGAGTATTCAGATGCTGAAGAAATTTTTGAAGATGTTGATCTGGATTTTTATCCATCATTTCCTCCAAAGGAGAAATGGACTCGTGATCATCCCAAAGAACAAACTCTTGGCAATCCTAATTCTTGTGTATTAACAAGAGAACATGTTAGAGAAAGAAACGAAGTTGTTAATGCTCACCAAAAAAATTTCATGTTTAGTGTTTTCATTTCTAAAATCAAACCTAAGACAGTTAAGATTGCATTAGAATATCATATTGGGTTGTTGCAATGCAATCTGAACTAGCTGAATTTGAAAGAAATATAGTTTGGAGGTTAATTCCTAAACCACAAGGCGTTTCTATGGTTGGAATTAAATGGGTGTTTAAAAACAAAGTTGATAAAGAAGGAAATATAGATCGCAATAAGGTTAGATTAGTAGTAAAAGGTTATTTTCAACAAGAAGGTATTGGTTACGATGAAACATTTGCTCCTGTCGCAAGACTCGAATCAGTTTATATTGTTCTTTCTTATGCAGCTCACAAGAACTTCGATGTGTACCAAATGGACGTAAAGTGTGCATTTATTAATAGGGTGCTCGAAGAAACGGTATATGTTGAGCAACCACTGAGCTTTATGAATGATAAGTTTACTAATCATTGCTCTATCCTTGATAACGTTGTTTATGGTTTAAAACAAGCACCAAGGGCTTGGTATGCAACATTAACTTTTTTTTTTCAAAAAAATCTATAAATTTAAGAAAAAATCTATTGATCCCACATTATTTTGAAAGAAAGTTGGGGATCATCTCATGCTTGTTCAAATTATATAGATGATATAATTTTTGGTTCTACTAGCCTTGCTTTATCGAAGGAATTTGAGGAATTGATGAAAAGTCAGTTTTGAAGATTAACTATTTTCTGGGGTCGAACATTCGCCAAAGGAAAGAGGGATATTTTATCAATCAAGAGAATTACAAGGAGAATTTTCTTGAATGTTTTGGCATGACAAATTGTCTAGACACGGTGTTTCCTATGGCATGTGGTACACGCTTGAGTCCATCTTTAGAGATGCCTACTGTTGATCTAAATACATATTGAAGCACTTTAGGTTCATTGTTATATCTCACTGCTAGTCGACCTGACATCATGTTTTCTGCTTTTAATTGTGTCAGGTACCAAGCAAACCCAAGAGAACCACATCTCACTATTTTCAAAAATATCTTTAGATAGTTGCATCGAACTCCTACTCTAGGAATTTGGTATCCAACAAACACATGATTTTTCATTCAGTTATATTCAGATGCAGTCAACTAGATAGAAAAAGCACGACAGGAGGTTGTCAATTTCTAGATGGAAAGCTTGTGAGTTGGCAGGCAAAGAAGCAGAAAAGTGTATCAATATCTACAGTGGAGGCTGAGTATATTGTTGCTGCTGCTTGTACTTCACAAGTGATTTGGATTCAAAGCCAATTGTGTTACTATGCGATCAATATGAAGAAAATTCCTTTATTTTGTGACTCTCATAGTGTAATTCACATATGTTATAATCTAGTGCAACATTTTAAAACAAAACATATTGTACTTCGATACCATTACGTCAAAGATCATGTTGAGGATGGAATATCAAAGTTCATTTTTTATACCACAGAACAACTTGCTAATATTTTTACAAAACCTCTTGCTGACAAATCTTTCATAAGAATTTTAAATGGATTAGGGATGATGGAAGCTTGTTATGATCCAAAATCTATTTGATAATTGTTGTTTTTGATGTTGAAGGTTTTTAGAATTTGTTTCTTACATAACTTCGATTATGGTTCTACATCATTTAACAGTTAATGTTCATAGTCAGAGCTTCGACTCGCTTCGTATTCGAGTTTTGCTCTGAATCAAAAATCCAAATATATTTTATTAATTTTTGTCTTTTATTTCTAAAAATCAGAAATTTCAAAAGTAGTTTCTTTATTTTTGTTAAAATTTTCTTATTCGTCTTTAATTGGGTTATATCATTGTAACACGTACTATTCATGTGCATGCAAAAACGAAGTTCAAAGGGATAAGGTATTATTCGCTTCTTATTTACTAGTTAAGTGTCTATAGAAGCATGTTGTCCAAAGCCTCATCGACTCTTTGTTTGCAATGCCTGAATGAAAATTTTCTTCTAAAAATTTCTTCCCAATTGGTTGTATTACTAAAAGTCATCGAGCTACCTTTCTCTTGTCAAATTGAGTTTATAGATGACTGCTTGGTCATTTTTATAGCAAAAGTACAATGATTCTTTTATCCAATCTTTTTCATCCCAAATTTCTTACATATTTCACACACAATGACACATATCCCAAGACATCTCTAGTAAAATCAACTAGGAAGTAGGTGTACCAAAACTCTATGTTGATGGTCTTGAAATCATTTTAGCCATGATTATAGTGAGACCCAAAAATCAATGCATTTCAAGGAATTGACGGTCAACAATTTGTTGTTCAAGATTTTTACAACAAAGTGATGGATTAAACTTCGTGTTTCAATGTACCTTTTTCAAATGTTCAAAATCTCATTTTCATTTCCTTTGTGTCGTATTAGTGAAATGTACTAATCCCAAGTCATTTCTACTCAATAAGATCCAACTCTTTATTTTTTATGAAATGAGATTTTTGTTTGAACATTTTTCTGTAACTTTAGTCATTATAAAATTTCAACAAAGCTTACTTGATGTTGATTACACTGATCACTCAAGTATTTTCTTACATTGATTTTCTCTTATGTTAAGTTGCAAACATGTTTGAAAATTAAGCCTACCTTCTATTCTGACTAAAAGAGGCCCTTCGATATTTTGTACAAGTATTCGATTGTAACTCACGGGAAACCATACAAGCACTTCAATTTCTTTCTTGATATTGAAGGAAAAGTATATTTTCCCGGGATCTTATTACATTTATATCAAATTTTCATTGATATCACACTTTATACAAAATTTTCTGCTATATTAATTTTATCTTTTTCATTGGAACACTAATTACATTGGGATCCTCGAGGTTCCGAGTAATACCAACTTGTACCAAGATTCTACAAAGTATGGTTTATGATTTCACTTACAATTCCCGTAAGTATATGAGACACTGCCTTTGTTGGATCTATATGCTCAAGAATCATTATTGAGTAATATTGCTAAGAACATATGATCCTATGGGGTCACACCTTTATCAAGTTGGCACATTTTATATATTTATTATTAATATGATCATTAATAAACAATATCAATTTTTGTATTTAATTAGAGAATAATTATTGTTTTATAAAAATAATAATTAAAGAGATATAACTAGTTATTATATCATATGATATGATTTAATAATTCATGTACAAAGTTTTGAAAACTTTGGTTAACCATGATTAAGTTAGTTAATTGGTGTATTTGGTTAAAGGAGCTAGAAGACAAATTTTGTCTCTTACTTTCACCATGGCTGAAAGATCAAACAAGTATGGGAGGTTGCTTTTCAACCTCCCTCCTTTGTTCCCCATGCTCCAAAATGCTAGCCAATAATTCATCTTATTATATAGTGAGGCTTTGCTTTTGCATGGACTATATAAAGGAGTGCTTGCTTGCAGTTTTGGTCACTCTTTTATCTTAGAAGGAAGGAAAAACTGTAGGTTGTTTCTATCCATCACCTCTTTCTCTTTTGAAGTTAATTTTGGTGATTAAAGCTTCTTTGAGTTGTCTCCTTTAGTACTTATTTGATTTAAGTTCTTAAGGGCTTAATACACTCAAGAATACAAGAGGGAACTAGCATTCCAAGTGCCTTATTCTTGACGGTGGATACTTGTAGAGAAAATCATCTTCTTTGATCTTTCTATCTTTATCAACACCCCAAAACCAAGTGGGTTCAAAGGCTCCAAAGGTTCTAATTCTAAAACACTTAATGGATGTTTTTAATATCATTCTAATGTCTAATGGATCCTAGATGGTTTGGTTTTGTTATAAACTCAAAAATAATATTGTTATTTTTAAGCTTCCGTTGCCCAGTTTTTATGAATAACTACACTTATATTTTGTATCAAAGTCCATCAGTGGTATCAGAGCCATGTTTTATATGTTAGAATGATTTTTTTATGTTTGATATTTTTTGGTTTTTGGAAAAGAAACCTGGATTTCCTTTGGTTGAGAAATGTCCATATTTGTCTTCTTTGGAAACTTATAGTTTGAAATTGTTCAGTTTTATATATAACCATTTTTCATGCATTTTGATTATATAAAAGTTGCATTAGAAAAAAAAATTGTTTGTTATTATATTTGATATGTTTCTGTGTATAAACAAGTCATTTGGACATTTGTGTTGTGTTTGGTTGATATTTATTTATTCATAAGATATAATAGATAAATAAGTATTTTTTTATTTGTTTATTTGTTGTAGTAAACTAGTTAGACTAGTTGTATTTCTTTTTAAATGTAACAAGATAAAGAAATGACATTTTTGAAAACGAGTTAACCACTTGAGACTATAATCCAAACCATGAGCTTCTACTCTTGGTTTTGAGCTTAATTATAGTCTTACTGATTTAAGTATTACAACATTTACAACATGAAGATTTGACGTTCTTTTGCAAGCAAAAGTTGTCTTGGCAATTAAGAGCTTGAAGACCTTTTAAAGAGTCCCTTAAGTCCTTTAGGAAAGACTTAAAAATTCTTGTGATGGACCACAAAAGTTATTACCAGACATGGCTTGGTTTATACACATTTTAATGCATGTAACAACCCGTTATTTTCAAATCTGTAAAAGTCAACAAAAGTCAACCAAAGTCAAAACATGTCAAATAAAAGTCAAATTTATTGATTTGTTAATTTATTAAAGTTAAATTAATGATTTTGATATGTATAAACCTTTTATTATTCAAGTGTTGCAAAATTGGGATTTTTCCCACTTAAACCAAGAACCCTCACATCTAGCTCCATCGAAAACCCCTCGGACAGCAAACCTCGGACCGCAAACCCTATTTTCGGCCGCAAACATGCGAAGTCTTATCCCCTTTGGACCGAAAACGAGTTATCGGCCGAAAACCCTTCAAATAGCAAACCCTCCTCGGTGGGTTTTCCCTTTTCAGCCGAAAACATCTACTTTCCTCGGTTGGAGTTCCTAATCGAAAACTCTACAAACCGCCACTCTTTTCTTCATATTTAAGACACATATCAACCATTTCTTACAATTTTAACCGAAAATCACTCCCATTCTCTCTCAAATTCTCTTTCACTTCCAAGAACAAAAACAACCTCAAGAAGTATTTTGCTTCATTTCTCTTACGTTTTACTCCTAAAACTAGTATAATCAGCACTTATATTACTTATATCATGTTAATCACACTCTATTATGTGATTAAAATTATTAGGATACAATATCTTTCCCGTGTTCAAGTCCGAAGTCACTATTTTCTATCCGTTAGCAAAACCGTTATCACACAAAAGGTGAGTTCATACCCCTACATTCTCATAATTTTTCACTGTTTTAGGGGGGGAATACAAGTGTAACACAATAAATTTTTTGTTAATATCTAAATGTTTTCAATATTTTATTAACTGTTGTCGTTATTAAAAATATATATTTATATATGTATAAAATATATAATTAGGGTTCAACAGGCTTAGAATTGATAATTTGACTCCATTTCCTGTTCCTTGTTTGGTTGTGGGATTGGGGTAAAATTATTTATTCGACTGTCTATTTAATCATAATTATATAAATATTATATTTATATAAGTATAAAATGATTCAAACTCGTTAAACAAAAATTATAAATTTTACAAACTGTTTTAGTACCATTTGGACTTAAAAATTGAATTTCACGGAACAATCGTATTACAAATTTTACAAATTAAACAAATGTTTTCATTTCAGTAAAACACAAACATATAAACTATAATAGGTATAGTTTATGGAACTTACATCTTACTTTTCAAAGCTCAGAATACAATATGAATCATATGCACTACTTTACATACTCAGAAAACATGATGGAAAACAAACATATAAACTATAATAAATAGAGTTTATGAGATATACTTACAGTTTATTCATTACAAAGTAACTTTTCATTATTCTATACATAATCATCAATATAGCATTTGTGAGACACACTTCAAGTACTTATTTGAGTACCAACCAAGTCCTGAAATTATAACCAGAGTCTCCTGGAGGGAGAGCGTGACACTTGTGTATAGATCTATACGAGACTGACAATCTCGCACCAGAGCTGCTTGCAACAGCTAGGCCAGCAGGCCTGTGGTGACAAGTGTCGTACCGATTTCGACGCCTGAAGAACGCCGTGTTCAGACCATCTTAGGTCATCAAGCATGGTTATAATGACTCACAATTTGGTATTGAACAATACGATTAGTGTACGAATAAGTAAACAACTTCACATAGTTTATTTAATAATAAAACTATAATACAGTATTTTACAAGTACAACTAGTGAATCCAGATAATTACAATTACATAGTTTTAATACAAGTATAAATACAGAATACTATTCCAGTTTAGAGAGAACATACTTTTCATGGTTTTATGTGAGTTAAAACTACATTTTACTATCTCAGAGTACAATAACAATTAGAAGTTTGATTACAACATATTACTACAGAAAATATAAGATTTTCTGGGGAAAACATACTTACATTTTCAAGGAACAAATATCAGATTTCAGTTACAAACATGCTTATGAACTCACCAACTTAATTGTTGACACTCTTTTCAAAACTACTTGTATTCTCAGGAAATCAGTAAACAGGTATCCATAGGTTTTGAGAAGACGGAGCTTCATAAACTCATGTCTTTTAACTTTTGCTAAACCTTTTTGGTGTCAATATACAATAATTTGAACACATATGTAATGACTTATACTTTATCAATACATGGTTGTTGTACTTTGATTATTATTATGAAATTGTTGTGATACTGTACATGACGTCCTTCTCCTCCGAACATTTCCGTCGTTCCGGTTTGGGGGTGTGACAATGCATGCATGTGATGTTTATTTTGTGATTTTTATATGTTATATTTGATGTGTGAAAATGGAATTTTACAAGCTAAATAACATTTTATCATAAAATAATATCACCTGGAGTTTGAGTAAAAAATATTTAAAAGGTAACATAACATGTTTATAAATGACTATTTATAAAAATGTTTTACCGGTTACCGGTTACCAGTTAAAAATCGATTTTTTGTTAAAAATAGTTTTATTGCAAAACTTATAAATAGCCAACTTTAAAATATTTGAAATGGTTTAAAATATGTTTAAACATTATATAAACTCCATGTCTGTATAATAAATGAAGGGTTTTTTATTAAGATTAAAATCAGTTTATAGCGTTATAACGACAAATAATAAAATTAGTGATTAATTTTATGTCGAAACTTAACATATGATATTAGTGTTCAAAACATAATGCAACATGCTGATATTATGTTTTATTCATTCCAAATGAGATTTAAAACATGGTATCATCAACTAAGTTTTGGTTTATCAAAATATGACTTTGATCATAAGATGTATAAAATTGAGTTTATTAAATAAAATGAGTTTTATTCTACAAATTCATAAATTCATAAGATTTTGATTGTTAAAAGGAGATTTAAAATTGTGCTTTTAGAAGTCATCCAAAACTCCAAGTCTTAAGGATAAAATAAAATTTTATTAAGATTACGCTCTACTACTAAGCTTTAAAATATCAGATTTTAGTTAATAATTGATCTTGGCTAACGGTAAATAAAATGAAGTTTTATTCTGTACCTAAAGAATCTTATAACAAGTGATATGATTTTTACAAAAAGGTAGATGAATTGTTGGATGCATACAATTTTCACGAGACCATGTTTTTTATACTTCAAGTGACACTAATAATTGATATGATATGCTGATGATTAGAATAAATAATCAATTGATTACAAATAAATGGTAATTCGTGATGAAGATATAATAAGTGTTGTTATAGTCTATATTTAAACAATAGATGTGTACCTATTCTTATAGGGACATGTAACAGTTGTAAATTTATGAATAAATCTAGATTTACTTATCGTTTAATGGATGTTTACATTCATGTTCTAAAGCGATGTGTTATGTGTTAAAGAATATTTTCTCATAATGTTATTTATGAAGTAAATCTATAAGCTTTCATTAAATTGAGAGTTCTAAAGATAACACCTAAATAATCAAATGATTTTTTATTTAAACTTATCTATGTCCTAATCATCAGGCCTATATAAATATGAAACACATATACCAACTTCATGTAACACCCAGTTCTCAGGTACTTTACATTCAAAACTTAATTATTAATTTTATGGTAAAATTGGTCCCTACACATGGCGTACTTGATGTGTATGTAGTGCATAGGTCATTAAAGAAGGACACATACATCACGCAGTACGTCGAGCGTACATGGTGGGTATGCAGGGCATACTTAAGCTGACCCAAAACCCTACATTTTAGTGTTGATCCCATATTTAAACACCTTAAGTCCCTTGAGGTCTCTTCATAACCAACCTCTACCCTCTCCAAATGGCCATTTTAAAACCCTAATCCTTAAGAGCTTGTTTTGGACCTTTAGAGTGTTCTTGGTTCCTTGCAGAAGAAAGAGAAGTTCATCATTGAGGATTGGTGGGCTTGGAGCTTGAAGATCTAGAACTTTCATCACATTTACAAGTTTCTAGAGGTATAAAGCTCTAACCTTTATGGTTGTATGATTTGATCAAAGTTAGAGCCTTGATTTGCAAGCTTTTGGTCCCATGGTTTTGGTTCTTGTGAGTAAAATCTACTCCAGAGCTCAAGTTTGTCATTTTATATTGTTTATGAAGATCAAGTGTCATAGAAATGAAGTCTTTGTTGTTACTTATCACTTATGCAAGAGTTTGAGGTTATTAAAGAGTGTTATGGGCCTAGGGTTTAGTTTTGGGCTCTATTAAGCCATGAAAAAGCTTAAAGTTGATGAGTTTATCAGTTAAGACCTTCGTGATATTAAGATCTATGAGTTGGACGTTTAGTCTTTAGGTATTAAGAGTTTAAAGTGATTTTGGAACATAGAGGGTTACACATGGCGTATCCACTGAGTACGCAGTGCATAACGTGATTTGCCTCGTATTCTTTTATATGGAAACTCAGTATGCAGGGCGTAAGGAAGGAGTATGCATGGCGTACTCCCAGAAGTGTACTTGGGCTATTTTTAGGCCTTATGCCATGTTTGGTTGGGTCTGGATTGGAAAGGGTAGAATTGAATCTTACCCTAGTAAGAGAGAATATGAAATCAACCCCTGATCATGGGTTATTACCCTAACTATTATCTAAGGTTGGTTTTGGATATGTTCAGTGTGAGGAGACTTTGTAGCAGCAACTCGAGTGTGTGATTTGTTTATCATCATATTGAGATGATTATTCTCACTATACTATGTAGGGTGCTAGTTGTCTTTGTGATACTTGCATGGAAGACCCTGGGGGTAGCCGGTGGTTATTGTAAGAAAGACTATGGGGGTATCCTATGGAATTTGAATGAACGACCATAGGGGTAGCCCATGGGACTTGGATGTTAGACCATGGGGGCAGCCCATGACATTTCAAGGAAGGACCATGAGGTAACGCATGACACCTGAATGTTAGACCACGGGGGCAGCCATGACATTTCAGGGAAAACACCATGGGGGTAGCCCATGGCAGTTTTATGTATGTTATGTGGTATTTTGGGGGAAACTCATTAAGCTTTGTGCTTATGGATACGTTTAAATTTTTTTCCCTTGTACTTCTATTTCGAATGGGAAGGGCCCGGCATGATCGCACAACATCCACCAATGTTCTGCATTTTATGATTTTGGATTGTACTCTGATAACTATTTTCTACATTGGCATACTTTGATGTTTTTGAAATGAGTGTTTGATGGTTTTGGTTGATTGAAGAACAAAAATTTTGTACTTAGTATTTTTGGGACGTTACAAGTTGGTATTAGAGCCTTGGTTTGAGGGATTCAGGCACACTTTCGGGTGTGTCTAAAGTTAAATTGAGGAATTAGTAAAAAGAAAAGATTTTCCAAAAGGTTTTTATAAAAAAAAGGTGTGATGCATGCTATCGGCCGAGCTCAACTAAGTATTTCCCAAAATACCTATACATGTTGATCTATTTTCAGTATCGGTATATGTGTATATCATGCTAGAATAGGGCTCAAGATCTGCTCAGAATTTTATGATTGAATGTTAGGAGAGATACCTTTGTATGCCTACTGTATGAGCCTTTAGAACGGCATGCTAGAATGGATTAACTACAATATGATAGAGTTCCTGATTAGGCAGTGCATGGGTTAGAACTTGATGCTTGAATGCTGCTTGCTTTGTGCTTTTAGAAACCTCCACTAGTATCAATTAATTATCAAGCGAATATTCTAGGTTACATGTTACAGAAATTAGATAATTCTATAAGGTCTGGTTTAACTATATGGCGCAACTCTTGTTCGACTCCAACCATTATAGTGTGAGACCTTGCAGTCGAAGAACTATCTAGTTCCTATTCCATGTAATTGTATTCGTAAGGTAGTTGGTGGATTTTAATGGGAATTTCTTCTATAGATGATTGCGGATAGAGGTGTGAAGATGATCCTAGGAGGACCTAGGAAGTATGTTAGCATGTCGGATGAGTTGTTAACATGAATGATGAGTAATTTGTAGTATGGAAGTAACTTAGGGGAATCGGGACGATCTTTGAGGAAAGTACGGATAGGTGTGTATGGTTGTATTGGGGCCATACTACTGAAAGCACATGATCCGTACTTGAGACAAGGGAAGTTATGAGGATACTAAGGAACTCACTAAGTGTGGAAATTCTTCAAGTTTATTCTGATGGTTGTATTGTTTATTTTCAGTATGGTGGTCACTCGAGGTGGTTCACGTCTTGGTGAGGGATCAGGTTCGGGTTCTAGAGCCAGGCCCTTGGACGAGCATATGCGAGAGTTCATTTCACTAGAGATCACTCGCGATATTTTGGAGCAAACTCTTATGATCTTTGGTACAATCAAGGAGGGCATTATAGAGTTTCTGGATGAGCGTCCGGGCGTATTCCGTACTGAGATGGTGGCTATGGTGGGTGCATGCTCTTTGAATTTTTGAGAGTTTCGTGCATGTGGGGATCTTGATTTATTTGGGAATAAGGACACATTGCTAGATGACGGTGGTTGCCAAACATCGGGAACGCCTTCTCCAGACTACTGACATTGTGGTGGAGAGGGAGTTTATGGACCTTCTCCAGACTACTGACATTGTGGTGTAGATTACCTCCGTGTTCCATGATAGGGATTTATTGGTTCCACGGTATGTAGTGGACGAGGCGATGAAGAAGGAGAGGTATCATGATATGCTCAAGGATGAGATTCGGGAGTTTGTGAGCATGTCCAGCTGCAAGACCTTGGAGGACAAGATAGCAAGGGCTCGGGAACTGGGGATTGATCTGGGTGTTTGTATCATATGAGTTCCATTTTTGACGTTCTTTATACTTTCGTTTAAACACCGTCGGCTAATTCTCACTTTAGTTTTAAAGTTACACTTTTACCAGGCTTACACTATTAAAGTCCGGATAAATATCATAACTTTTTCATACGAAATTCATTCTCAACTATCTTTATATTGACAGAATCATATCGATGAGATTTTCGAATCTCTTTTAGATTATTTTTCCTAACAATCGACCGTTTTGAATTTCGATTTCTGTGTTCGCACTGCTGCGCTGAAACTTCGAAAAATCACAACTTCCTCATACAAAGTCAGATTCGGACGATCTCTATATGTACGATCTCGGTTTTATGATTACTACGAATTTCTTTTATATTTATTAGGCTAATAAGCAACCTATCTAATGTTCAGTTTTTATGATACGCATAGCCATGTCGGTTTAATCGCGAAACTTCGAAGAATCATAACTTCTTCATACGAAGGAGGATTTCAGAATTCTTTATATGTACGAAATCCTTGTCACATATAATATAACTTTGGTTAATATTATTTATCCTAAGTAACCTTGTATCAAAATGTCATTTTACCGCTTACCGATAAATTCCCTAAAAGACTTATAATATGTAGTATGCGACGCGCAAGACTAGCGATCTCCCTATTCGAGGGCTTAAATTTTAATATTTTTGGCTTGTTATATCTTGATTGTCTATATTGAAGTTGTGGGTGTTATAATTATCCCTCCCTTATGATTATTACTTCCCATAATCATCAACAAAATATGGCTTGTATAATAATCCCGTGCGTCACCTTTCCATCCTAGGTAATAACCATAAATCCTATGTCTTTCCAAGTGAGCATCAAACTCTTGGACTTCTTAAGATTCTTGCGGTGCTCAAATTTGCATCCGCTGTTCATTCTCTATTGGAACTTCAGTCCTAACCTTTGAATTATAAATTCGATCTTCATCGGAGACTCCTGATCCTTCTAGAACAGACTTAATAATAGATAAGGTCTTTACTCCAACTGTTGTAACAGATCCATTTGTCATGCTCTAATGAAATTTCATTGTATGATGCAATGGCTAGAATCAGGTCTTTATGAGTTAAACTCTAGCGTCCAAGACACCTTCCTTCATGTTCTGATGTGGTGAAACCCCATATTTGTATGTAGTATTTCTTGCTACTAGCTGCTTAGCCTTAACGATGACTGTGATACTTTTATTGATACTACATTGAACATTGTTCACTGAAGTAAGTAACTTACTTCACAGATATTAATCGGACTCGATTTCATATGAAAACTAGGTTCGTAATAATATTTATCATCATAGTCATCACGAAAACGAACGTAATGATGGAAACAGACAAAACAACTCAACTACTAGTGTCTTATTAACCTTATGAATCTTCCTGATCCAAGTGCGAGTCCTATGCTTCCAGTAGTATAGTCCTTTACTACCTTTCACACCTACTCATAGAGTCCAAAGAATTTCCTTGCAGTTTCCCAAGTCACCATACAATAAATTCAAATAGTAATTTAACACATTAGATAGTGTAACATAATTAGGGCTTATATTACTCCTTAAAAACGATTGTAATGTTATTTTGGATAAGCAGCTCCTTATTCTTGATCTCTTGCAGTGTCATCTACTTCATCAAGGATCATATGGAATGCTCTTGCCTTTAGCTTCGGCGGTGCATTCGGTCTTGTTGCTTCGTTTTTCTTTGGACAATTCCTCAAAATATGCCCCTTATCCCACATCCATAACATACCCTATCATTGAACGCATAATCTTTGGAATAATGACCAACTCTACCAGACTTATTGCAGGTCACCTCTCTGTCGCATCCGCCAAAGTGCTTCTTCTTGCACTTCTCACACCACTTGGCTTCATTATTACCCCGTACTTCTTGTCGTTGGGTTCGGACTTTGAGAATCTAATTTTCTTATTGGATTTTGAAGATTCCTCAAGCTTCTTTTTCTCTCTATCTTTGTTCTTTCTAGACCCTTTTCCCTTATCCGAGTCTCTACATTTTTAGTCGCCCAAATGGCTGCTTTCAGAGTGGTTGGTAGCTTCACCGTCGGTCCATACTCCAATGGTAGTCTAATCGCAAACTTATTTACTTTGGAAAGTTCGGTAGGAACCAAGTTAGGAACTAGCTTCATCTTTTTAGTGAAAGATATAACATACTCGCTGACACTCATATTCCATTTCTTCAGATTCTGGAATTCATTGTTTATTTCTAGAAGATCTTGTTCATAATAGTATTGTCTCTTTAACTCCTCAAGGAAGTTCTCCCAATACATCTTAGTGAATTCTCCTTTTGGCATAATACCGATCAACAACTTCCACTAACTCATCGCTCCAGTCTTCAATTGTCTGACCGCTAAAATGGTCTTTTGTAGGTTACTACAATCACAAATTTCAAACAACATATCCAGCTTGGAGATCAGTCCATAACATCCACTGGTGTTGAACTACCAAAAATACTTGTTGGTTTGGAAGCCATAAGGTCCTTATATTTGCATCCATTCCTTTCAATCTGCTCATCAGCGTTGTTCCTTCTAGCCCTTTGTGGTTCGGCTTGGCTAACAGTCTGGCTATAGTTTCCTTCCTCTGACTGTTTCTAATTCAGCTCCAGGTTCACAACTGGTGCAATAGGTGCATCCCTATTATTTCGTATCAGTTTTCTCATCTCTTCCCTTTTCTCGAATAATATAGCCTGAACCATTGCTTAGACTCATGTCATCGTGACAGGTTCAGATACTGGCATGTCTTCAGGTGCACACTCAATTACACGAGTCTTAGTTTGTCAGCTTCCATTACCATTTCGTAATCCGCTTCGTGTCCTTACAATGATGATCTATACGCCGGAACAATCGTTCAGGGTACCGGGATCGCGAGTATATTATGATAGAGAAGGTTTCAGTTATGTTTTAGATGTATGATCCTCCTTATCACCCCAAAATGTTATATTCCATTTGTAATATAGTAATTAAACATTTAGAATCCTGAATACATAAAGTTTCCTAATCCAAGTCGGCAACAGACCTTAACTCTGGTCAAGTAATAACAATTTAGGCAACCTAAAGAATGATATAAATCATTTAGCACATAAAAAAGAATTAGGCATCTAATCCTAAAGTAAGCTAGTGCTTGTGTCAATTCAATTATGCTACCTAAAATAAAATAGACACACGCCTCATGATCATTACTTAGCATTCTAAGTTTAAGTCTAGAAATCCTCACATGTTCCCATGTAACGCCCGATTCCTGGTAGGTATTTTATATAAGAATTCTCAATTTTGCTAAGGGACTCGTCGAGTAGAAATGGGAATTTGGACGCGGGTTAAGAAACCTACTCGACGAGTTGGGGAGCCCCAACTCGACGAGTAGGGCTGCCAGGATGAAACCCTAATTTCAGGGTTTTGTACCCTATTTAAGGACCTTAATGCCTCATTGTGGCCACCCTTATCGCCTCCCTCAGTCCAGTAAACCCTAATTTGTGAGCTTGAGCCTCTTGAGTGTGTAGGAGTGAAAAGAGAGTGATTCTTTGGTGATTTCTTGAAGAAGTTGAAGTTGGAGGTGCTTGGTTCAAGGAAGGAGCTTTGGATCCAGGGGTTTCTCGGTAAAGGAAGCCATATTAAGGTATAAAGTCTATACCTTGACTATTCATTTGCTAGATCTCTCCATGGAGGAGTTTAGGGCTTTTAGTAGCTTGTTGTGGAACCATTCATGGATGCAAGCATGTTTTGGGGTTATGACTTCAGATCTGGACATCCATGGCCTTATGAGACTCAAAGTTGCCAACTTTATGGAGTCTTGGCCATTCTTCATGCCTTGGATCTCTTTTGGAGCTTAGTTTTGGTGTTTTAAGCTTTTTGACACCATGCATGGGCGAAAAGTTAGCAACTTTACGTGGTATTCCAGCCTTAGGGGACCAGATCTATGGTTTGGAAGTGTTGGACTCAATAGAAAGCGACTTAATGGATTAAGGCGAAGGGGACTCAACGAGTTGTTCATACGACTCGACGAGTTGGGTCGTGGTCCCCAAACCTCTTCTGTTCTGAGCAAACTCGTTGAGTCTAGAAGATGACTCAGTGAGTTGGCCATGGTTTTGAGTTTGAAGAGTTGAGGACTCGACGAGTTCAAGGAAGGACTCGACGAGTTCAAACGAAAAGTCCCAATTCTGTTTGAAGGGAACTCGACGAGTTCATGAAAGAACTCGACGAGTAGGATCGAGATTTCCAGAGTTTTATAGATCAAGAACTCGACGAGTTGATGGACCAACTCGGCGAGTTGAGTCAACCAAAATGTTGACTTTGACGTGGACTTTGACCAAGGTTGACTGTTGAAAGGTTATGAAGTACAGAATGGATACTAGAGGGTAGTCCCATGTAAGGGTTGGGGCCCAATTTGGAAAATTGGGCCATTAGTGGGCTCTTATGGATTTTAGAGTTTTAGGCTTGGTTTGGTTTTGGATTTGGGCCTTAGTTATGTATCTCGATGGGCCAACGGTAAAATGGTCATTTTACCTCAACTATGGGTTATGAATCATGGTTTAGGACCCAATTGCTAATTGGATGATATTGTGGTATTGATAGCTTGAGGAGTTTCCAGGGTAGCAGAAAGGATTTCTTGCAGTGGACTTCAACAGTATGAGGTGAGTTACCTTCCAGTAGAAGTGGGTCGAAGGCACCAATGTCGACCCACTAGTAAGGGTTATAGTAGAGATGATTGTCTTTGTGATAATTATCTGGTATGTCACTATCTGTTATGCTTTATGTGCTAGTATGCTATGATGTTATGTGATAGTGGTAAGAGGGGCACGATAGACCCTAGTACCGGTTGATAGGGCCGAAGGGGTATGCCAGCACCCGGGTAAGCTAGGCAGTATATGATTTATATGTTTGTATACTAGGATGCTATGTGGTAGAGTAGGGGGTGAAATAGTCCCCGGTACCAGTCGAAAGGACCGAAGGGGTAGGACAACACCCTAATATGCTAGGCGAGGTACCGGTCGAAAGGACCGAAGGGGTAGGCCATCACCCTAATATGCTAGGCTAGGTACCGGTCGATAGGATCGAAGGGGTAGGCCAACACCCTGATATGCTAGGCAGTTACCGGTTGAAAGAGACAGGAGGGGTAGTCCAATACCCGGATATGTTAGACAGTATGTATGTTGTATGGTATGTGGTATGATGGGGGAACTCACTAAGCTTTGTGCTTACGGTTTATAGTTTTGGTTTCAGGTACTTCGTTTTCAAAGGAAAGGAGCCGGCTCGATCGCAACGCATCACACAATGTTTTCCGTACATGAGATCTTTGGGATTACACTCTCATATTGTTTTATGATAACATGTTTTGATTTTTGACACGTTGGTTTTGACATGGTATGTTTTTATGGAGGTTTTCTTATACTGTTGGTTTTATAATAACTTAATTAAAAATGAAATTTTTGGTCTTGAATTTTGGGATGTTACAAGTTGGTATTAGAGCCTTAGTTTGAGGGATTCGGGTACACTCTCGGGTGTGTCTGGACTCAAACTGAGGACTTGGTATGAAAATTTTCAAAAGAAAAACATTTTTATAAAAGAATTTTGAATAAAGAAAAGAACTTTGAAAAGAGACAAGGAGTGTGATGCGTGCAATCAGCCGAGCTCAAGTAAGTTTTCCCCAAGATACCCATACATGTTATGTTATGTTATGATATGGATTGAGAATATGTGAACTGCATGCTACATTAGGGCTAAGGATCTAGGAAGGACGACTTATATGCCTACTGTATGTGCTTGTGGACCTGCATGCTAGTACTGATCAGTCAGTGATAGGATAGCCTGTTTAGGTTATGCCTGTTTATATGAGCCTTGGTATTGTATGCTAGTATAGATTCCTGATTAGAGGATAGTTTAATTGGAGTACGTTGGTTAGATTTTCCATTGTCTGAATGCTTCTTGATTTGTGCTTTGTGGGACTCTTGGTAATGTGAGTTAGCTACTAAGTGAATATGCTAAGTCACATGGGGCACATGCCGGATAATCTCAGAGTGATGGAGTTGACCCTATTGCGCAGCTCTCATCTGAGTCTAACCGTTCTAAGGATGAGTCTTTTACTGGAAGGTGAAGAATCGTAGAATCAAGTATTAATCAAAATCAGAGTTTAAACGAATGCATATTGAACAAACAATGTAAATAAGATCTGGTTTCTGCTCATTTACGCTTTCAACTTTTACAGAGAAAATAGACAGGTTCTGTAGAGGACTC
Organism: Lactuca virosa; assembly: GCF_052849685.1. NCBI lineage: Eukaryota > Viridiplantae > Streptophyta > Magnoliopsida > Asterales > Asteraceae > Lactuca > Lactuca virosa. Next base: position 326,582,024 of record NC_136430.1, read on the forward strand.
TTATCTAACTCTAGTAAAGTTCCATATTTATAGGAACAGTGAAAGCATACAAAAAATACTAAGGCATTGACAATTAAGCTTCGTACGAAATACACCTTAGTAAATAAACATTACAAAACATACGAAGGGTAAAACAGACTTCGACATATTACAACAAAATTCGACCCTAACAATCTCCCCCTTTGTAATAATGTCGACCTTCGTCAGTTCAGAAGTATCTGTATAGCATACAGCATAGCTCTTCGAATCTCAGTGTACCACGAGATTATTTTCTTCATTTCCTTCTTATCTCCTTCAATATTCTTCTTGCAGCTATTCATACGAACGATGAAATTCGTATATTGAGATGTTGTATATCTTTCCACTTCGGAAGCTTGAAACAAGAATCTTTTCGCCTTCCCATTTTTATCTTTCCCAGCAAATACCATACCAAATGGTTTCAAACATATTTCTCCGTCAGCATACTTCTTCAACTCAGGTTGAGTTAAAGGAAGTTCCATTGGCACTTTTACAGTCAATCCCTTTGCTGTAGCTAACTCAACATCAGTAAGTGCTAAACACTCATAATAGTTGTCAATGAAAATCTTGATGTGAGCTAACCCAAGTCGAAAAACTTCAGCATCAGTTTCTCGAAGATATGAAGCGACTTTATCCTTTAGTAACAATGCAACTTGTATCAGATCATACAAGTTCATTAAGGGAAAATCAGCTACCGAAAAATCACATACTTGCCCATTTTCCCTCGAAACAATAAAGCGAAGATTCTGCATCATATTTTCGAACAATACATCTCGCTTTATGCTTATCACCTTCTTTATCTTCACCAGAGACCAAATTTTCTCTGGAAGTTTTCCAAGTACAACATGAAATCTGATCTTCATGCATGTGTACTCATCATCATTGTCAAATTTCTCAGCATTTTTGTACTGAGCCATGATGAACATCATTTCATTGATGGGAAAATCTAATTGACTCATATCAGTGTTGAGAACAACATATCTTCTCTTTGGCTTCTTTTCGAAAGCATACATATGATTATATACAACTTTCAACTCTATTGTCTCATAATTGTAATGCTTTGAAGGATCACCCTTGTTCATCCCAGGTGGATCATTTGCACGAAGTCGCATAATGCTTTGTACAATTCGGAGCTTTTCAACCTTAGCCTCCGCTTCGACTTTTTTTTCTTCCTTTGACTTTTCGACCATAACATTTTTGCCTTTGTCTTTTACAGAGGAATTATCGACACTTTCCTTAGGCTTCGAACTGCTGCTTCCTTCTCCAATCACAATTCCTTTGGAAATTGATTTTGAAATTGGCTTCGTTGTCACTGGCATTGTTGTTACAACAGTCGAAATAACTGGCTCAGCAGTAGACACAAATGGTTTTGTTATTGGAATCTTCGTGGAGAACACCTTTCCAACAACCTTTGCATCTACATGCAAATCTTCACCACTAGCCTTCGTACTACCATCCTCCTTTTCTCCCCCTTGCACCCCTGTGAAAACAGGTGGGGCATTCTTCGGAAGAAGGCTAGAAATATGAGAAAGTGGAGTAAGTTGTTTTTGCAAGATTGCTTCAAAATGAACAAACTTTTGAGACAAAAAGTCCGGAGTGATTAATGGAGATGAAACTGATTTTACAGTTAACTCTTTAAGCTCCTTCAGCGAATTAAGCACTTCCACAAAGTTTTGATTTTCCGTGGTCGACAATTGAGTAAGTTGAGGACGCAACTCTTCGTACAATTTGACATATTTGGTAACAACATCACAAATAATGTCAACTTTCTGCTTTGATCGAAGCATAATCACGTTGTACGATTGAGATTTCTTTTTGCATATCCTGTCGAAGTTCTTGGATTTGTAAATTTACATCTTCCCTCACCTTCTTGATATCTTGAACGAATAGTACATGTCGTTCTTTTATCAAATGCTTGAATTCTTTCACTTCCCCTCTGAACATCGAATTGAGAGAATTGACCCGTAATTCATCATTTTGATCATTGTGATCAATCTTTTCCAACAGACGAATCTCTGAATCTCGGACCATTCCAGAGACGTTACTTACCACTTTTTCTTCGAATGTTTTCAGCATATTATCAACTTCCAGATGAGATACAGACGAATTACTCCCCAAATCAGCTTGTGATTGAAGAATAGAATTCAACTTCTGGTTAAGAATCTTGAATTGTTTCATCGTCATCAACATATGATCAGGGAAGTGATCTTCTTCATCATCAAACTGTAAATCTTCAAAGGCACCTCCAAAACCTTCATTATCAGTATCAGCTTCAACAACAGGTGAAGGTTGAACAGGTGAATTAATTTTGAGAGAATCAGTAGATTGAGATGGAAAAAGAGTGGTAAAGGGTTGATGAAGAATGGTTTCAAAAGTTGGGGAATTTGTAGTATTCGGAAGAATAAAAGGTGGTAAAGACACGAAACTGTCTGGTTTTGAAGATATAGGAATACCGTGATTAGTAGGTGCAACCTCTTTGTTCGACTCTCCCTCACCCATGTTGACATTTACATCCGTATCGGATACGTGTGTAACAATGCTTGAAGTTCGAACCTCCTCAGTATGTGATTCAGTTAACGAGACTTCGGGTGGTATGACTATTGTCTTCTCAGGAGTAGATACAGATTGTGAAACAACTGGTTCTGGTGTTTCGGGAACAATTTCTTCTTCAGAAGATGCCTCTTGAATAACCAACTTTCTTTGTCTTTTCTTCTTCTTCGAAATATGTTTGGCCACATCTTCAGCTCTTTGTTTCTTGGATAGAGGCGAGAATGGAGCTGGAACCTCTCGAAAAATAACTCCTTGATGAGAGAGTTGTGGTTTACGAACATTAGAAGGAGAAAATTTTGATCCACCATCAGAAGATTTTCTGGAACCCCTAGACCTTTTCTTCAAACGACGAAAAACACCAGATTTAGAAGGAATTTTCTCTACCACTACAGTATCATCAACAGGTTCCACTGGTTTGATGACAACAGTCGAGACATTCACTTCAGCCGTCTCAGGCTTCTTTGGAGACTTCGTAGATTCATGCAAAATCTTCTCAGGAGACTTCTTTGATTCATGCACTGGCTTCTCTGGTGTAGCTTTTGCATCCTTTTTAGAACGTTTAGACTTCTTGGAAGGATCAGCTTCTTCTTTCGACAATAATTTTCCAATCTCAACATCTGGATTACTGGTTTTCAAGTACTCAACCAACACTGAATTTGTTGGCTCAACCCTCTTTAACATTGCATCAGGAATCCGAGCAATGTGTGTGAATACCTCCATATCATCCGAAACTTCCTTTGGGAAGTGATACTTCAGAAACTCAGCCTTTTCTTCATCAGCAGGGACAACAATTCCTTCTTTATCATAGAAATAACCAAGGATTAAGCTCCAATACCTAGCACACAAAATGCCTTGAACCACATTTGTGTTTTCGACACTCTTTTGGAATTCCTTCCATAGTTGAGTAGAGTAGTCGACAAAGATATCATAATACAATCCTGCCACCATCGTATAAACCTCCATGCGACCTTTGTCTAAGCCAACACTTCGACCTGTCAAGCATCGAAGAAAAATTCCAAACAAGAAATTCCAAACAGTTGGCAGGGCTGATTTCTTGAAATCACTAATCTTTGTGAGTGGGAGTTGATGACCCATCTCATTGAACATATGAATAACTTGCGCATAAGAAAGATCAGTAACAAGTTGAGAATTAGGAATATCCAGAATCTGACAAAAGATCTTCTTGGACAAACGGATTTTCTTGTCATTCACTTGTTGAAAGGTGATGATATCCATTGCATTGCTATAAGTAGTAGTGGATCCTGCCTGAGAAAGCCATGAGAGAGGAACTGAAAAAGAATTGAACATCGCCTTGGAAAGCACAGAACTCTTCAATGTGACAATTAGTATCTTTAATTCTTCTGGATATAAAGACACATCTGCTTCCACTTGATAATTGGTGCTTTGAATCTTCATGATCGATTGAGAAGTGATGTCTTCAGTTGTTCGAGAAGTAGAATAAACGCCAGCTATGATTAGGGTTTAGAAGCTTTGAAGAACAGAGAGAATTTGGGTATTTAAGTTCTTTTGTGTGCGTAAAAAGATAAAGAACCCGTAAATGCCATTTTTATATGTAACCCTTAATTTGAATTGAACGCGGGATACGCATTGATTGAGATCTGACGTGGCACCTTAAAAGTCGCACCAGTCTGCCAATAAAGTTTCCATGCGTCAAAAAGTAACTGTCACATCGCCTTGAAACCAGGAAACGTCTCCTCACACAGTTTGTTCGTGTCTTGTCAAGGAATAGTAACCGTCAGCAACCTTCGGATGGAGGTTAAGCTCTTTCGTCTTTGGGTTTAGAGACGAAGTCATTTGCTAGACTGTTGAAATCATCAACCTGAGTTGGTATTACTCAGAACCTTAAGGATTTCGTGTGTGCTGTGTGCCAAAGAAAAGATAAGAAACAAATTAACAAAAATTTGGATCTGTGATGTCAAAAATTTTGACACAAAAGCAGAGAAACCCTGGGCAAAGGTTACTTCATTAATTATCAAGAGAGATAATCAACTGCTTGTATATTGTCCCGTGAATTACAATCGAATACTTGTAGAGAAGTATCGAAGGGCTTCTTTTGTTAGGCTTATTGGGTGGTTTAAAATTTCGTTACATATCATCCTAAACATAAGGTGAGTAATTGTAACAGAAATTACTTGTTTGACCAGTGTAGTCAGTAACAAGCATGCTTTGAAATATGTTGATAGTAACTTTGAAAGCAAATGAAACTCATACAGAAATCATATTCAAAAAAATATTTGTTCTGGATCCTGTTGGGTAACAAACATCGTGGGTTTCGATAGTTTGATCAAGATCACACATAAGAATAGAATATGATTTTGAGTTTCGAAAAATGGTACTGAAACAAATGTTTCGTCAAATCTGGAACATAGTTCCCTGTCAATTCCTTATTAAGATATGAAGTTGGGTTTCACTTTCATCACGACTTCATGATGTCAGATCACTAACACAAAATTTTGATATATCTAAATCTTGATGGGTTGAATCAAAGACCTCTTGGATATATATATGTCTTCGTGTGTGCAAGTGTAAGAAATTTTGTGATGAAAAAGAGTGGTTATGAAGAACGAAATTGTACCTCTGATATTTTCGGACAAAACAGATAACTCTTAACTCATGTGAGAAGAGTAAGGTAGCTCAATCGACTAATGTGAATATAAGCCTGACTTGGGAAGAAATTTTCGTATGAAAATTTTCATTAAGGCTTTCGTAAACACACATAAAGTCTACAGAGGCTTGGGTCAACATGCTGCAGCATGCTTCTAGGGACAACCTAACTAGTACATAGTTGACGAAAGTTTACCTTCCCATAGAAACATAAGCATGACCCTTGAAAAAATGTTTGTGTTATCTGCACAATGAAAAAGAAACAAAGAGAATAACAAAAATCTTTTTGATATTTTTGATTTTTCAAAAAAATATTTTTGAGTTTTTGTGAATCTTTTCGAAAAATGAAACAATTAACAAAAGAAAATCTTTTGGAGTTTCGATTTTTCGAAAAGATAACAACAAAACGAAAAGAAAATCTTTTTGTAGTTTTTGATTTTTCGAAAAGATAACAACAAAACAAAAATAAAATATTTTTGTAGTTTTTGATTTTTCGAATAGCAAACTAAGATACAAACGTACGAAAAACATTTTTACAAACAAACGAAAATTCGTAAACAAACTACAATTCGCCACTCTTACGAAAATTTGACAAACTAACGAAAATTTGTACCACACAACCATCATGCAAATTGTCGAATTCGAAGCGTGTCTAAGCGTTGACTATGAACAGTAACCGCTGAATGGCGTCTTATTGCCTCTGAATCGACACATTTATATAACACGCCTTTGCTATACATTCGAAATCCGTCCTGGAACTGAACTCGCTTCAATCATTCCCAAACTTGTCAAAATTCGAACAAACGATTTTTCATCCAAAGCTTTTGTAAAAATATCAGCAAGCTGATCAGTTGTTTTTACAAAATGAACTTCAATGTTTCCATCTTCCACATGATCTTTGATAAAGTGATAATGAAGAGCTATATGTTTAGTTTTCGAATGTTGTAATGGATTATGACAAATGCGTATAGCACTTTGAGAATCACAGTACAATGGAATCTTTTTCATATTCACTGCATAATCCCTCAACTGACTTTGAATCCAAATAATTTGTGATGTACAAGCAGCAGCTGCTACATATTCGGCTTCAGCAGTAGAAATCGAAACACATGTTTGCTTCTTCGAATGCCAACTAACCAACTTTCCATCCAAAAATTGACAACCACCACTTGTACTTTTTCGATCCAATGTACACCCTCCTAGATCTGCATCTGAAAATGCCTGAATGAAAAATCCTGTTTTCGAAGGATACCACAATCCTAACGAAATTGTTCCCTTGAGATAACGAAAGATATTCTTCACAGCTGTTAAATGTGGTTCTCGAGGATTTGCTTGATACCTAGCACAATTACATACAGAAAACATGATATCAGGTCTACTTGCAGTAAGATAAAGTAATGAACCTATCATGCTTCTGTATAAAGTAAGATCAACCGCAGGCGATTCTAACGAAGGTGTTAGCCTTGTGCCAACAGCCATTGGTACTCTAACTTCGTGCTATTTGTCATTCCAAACTTTTCGAGCAAATTCCTTGTATATTTCTCTTGATTGATGAATATGCCTTCTCTGTTTTGACATATGTTTAAGCCAAAAAATTATTGATTTTACCCATCATGCTCATTTCGAATTGGCTTTTCATCAAGTTTTCGAATTCTCTAGACAAATCAGGGTCAGTAGAGCCAAAACTAATATCGTCAACATAAATTTGAACAAGCATCAGATGACATCCAACTTTCTTTCGAAATAATGTGGGGTCAACTGATCCTTGCTTAAATTTCGACTGTTTTAAGAAACTAGTAAGAGTTGCATACCATGCTCTTGGTGCTTGTTTTAACCCATATACAGCTTTATCTAAAATATATATATGATCAGGATGTATTTCATTTACGAAACCTGGAGGTTGTTCTACGTAAACAGTTTCTTCGAGTTCTCCATTGAGAAAGGCACATTTCACATCCATTTGATAGACATCAAAATCCTTATGAGCTGCATATGCTAAGAATATTCGAACAGCCTCGAGTCTCGCAACAGGGGCAAAGGTTTCTTCATAATCAATTCCTTCTTGTTGCGAATATCCTTTTACAACTAAACATGCTTTATTTTGTACAATATTTCCATCTTTGTCAGTTTTGTTTTTGAAAATCCATTTTAACCCGACAATCGAAACATTTTCAGGTTTAGGAATTAATCTCCAAACCTTGTTTCTTTCAGATTCAGCCAGTTCTGATTGCATTGCAACAACCCAATCTGAGTGTTCCATTGCCATCTTAACTGTCTTTGGTTCAATTTTAGATATGAAAACATTGAACATGCAAAATTCTTGATGAGTATTTAATACCTCATTCTTCGCACGAATCTGAGCTCTTGTTAATACTCCATCTTGAGGATTTCCAATGACTTGATCTATTGGATGAGTCTTTGTCCATTTCTCTAACGGTGGATAAGCCTGATCAAATTCCAAAGGTGCATCTTCGTACATCTCTTCATTTTCAGATCCTACAACAGAAACATTATCATTTAGATCATGAAAATGATCATTTGGATTAAAATTTATTGTATCATTTTCCTCCTCAACACTATTATCATTTTGATGCTCCCCCTCAACTAGATACTCCCCCTCAACAACATCCTCCATTCTCCCATTCTTCCCCTCGAAAGAATGCTCCATCTCAACCAGAGTATTCGAATCCAAGTGCTCTCCTTCGACTGGATTATCAAGCATACTTTCGCCAAGTCCAAGAGAATTCGTTGTTGAATTAACATCTACAATGTTTTGAGGAATTTCCAAGTCATCATTATGCTTCGAAGATTCAGAGTGATGATTATCACTGGCATGAACTTCAGCATCCACAGCCCTGTCAGGAATACCAAAAATTAAATCATAATCAAAATCAGATGAATTTGATTCTTCAGTTTCATCAGATGATTCATTAATAATTGGTTTTTTTTTCAAATTGCTTTTCAACTTGTTTGACATAATAATCATCGAAAGTAAGATTGAAAGTTTCTTCGACTTTTTGTGTTCGCTTATTTAACACTTTGTATGCAACCGAATTGTGCGAATATCCCAAAAATATGCCTTCGTCAGCTTTAACTTGAAATTTTGAAAGGTTATCTTTGAGATTCATGATAAAACACCTGCAACCAAAAACATGAAGGAATTTGACATTAGGTTTTCAATTATTGATAATTTCATACGGAGTGATATTGAATCGACGATGAATGAAAGATCGATTTTGAGTGAAACAAGCTGTCGAAACTGCTTCAGCCCATAGATATTGAGGAAGATTCACATATGTCAACATAGTTCTTGCTGCTTCACAAAGTGACCTATTTCTTCGTTCAACCACACCATTTTGCTACGGTGTATAAGGCGAAGAGAAATTATGCGAAATTCCTTTTTCTGTTAAGTATGAATCCAACACATTGTTCTTAAACTCAGATCCATTATCACTTTTGATCTTTCGAACATTTTTCTTCAGACTCATCTCAATCTTCTTAATAAACTCGATTATTGTTTGAGCAACTTCAGATTTTAACCTGAGAAAGTATACCCAAGTGAATCGTGAAAAATCATCAACAATAACCAAAATGTACCGTTTCTTGTTGAGAGTTTCAACAGTGGATGGTCCACAAAGGTCAATGTGTAGAAGTTCCAATGGTTCGACAATTTTCGAATCTATCACAATTAGATGGCCTTTCCTGTGTTGTTTCCCTTGTTCACAAGCTGCACACAATGTATCATTGTCAAATTTTAGTACATGTAAACCACGAACAAGATCATCAACAACCAATTTATTTAAGTTTTGAAAGTTTAAATGCGATAAACGTCGATGCCATAACCAGCTGATGTCAGAGGAAGCTTTCGAAAGTAAGCACACTGAGGGTTTGTCGATGATTGGTTTGATATCAAGAGTAAACATGTCACCATGTCCTTTGGATTTGAGCAAGACTTCGTTAGTTTCAACATTTGAAATGATGCTACCTTCTTCGTTAAACACCACTTGATTGCCAGTGCCCACAACAAGTTGGGAAACACTTATTAAGTTATGTTGAAGACCTTCGACATAAGCAACGCGATTAAAAATGAATTTTCCATTCATGACTTTACCATAGCCTTTCACTTGACATTTGTGATTATTGCCAAACTTCACAACTCCTGCATTCTCCAAGCTACGAAAATCTCTCAGGTTTTCTGTAGTGACTAAAGAACATGGTTTGGCATGCGGAATTAAAGATTGCACAATGAACATGGTGATTTGGGTGTTCAAGAGATGTATTGAATATGTATGGTGTTACACCAAAAAGGATCTAGATCTAGACTACATAAATAACACACACTTACACACTCAACTTTTACATCTTTCAAGCACACCTCTACAATTGGAATAAACCCACCTTATATAGAGGTGTTTACATGTCTCTCTCTCACTCTCACTAACTCATGGGTCTAAAGGCTAATGCACCACATGTAAGTGGGTTTTACAAAAGTCAATCATTACAAAGTCATTCATGGAAAACTTTGTACCCCAACATTCTCCCCCTCAAAGTTAGGAATGAATGACCCACTTCAAATCTTCCAAAATCGAGCAACTACGCGATCCGAGCCTCAAGGGTGACACATGTCGAAACAAACTTCAATCAATTCTTCCATGATTCTTCAATTTGGGCTCTAGGATGTGAAACCATACAAACCGAGCATCAACGAATGATCACGAGCTTCTCAAACTCCAAATTGATCACCAAAACTTGAGCACAAAAGCACACCCCAAAAATATTCAATAAAACCAAACCTATTTCGAATACATCACTTCTGAACTTCCAATTGCATCATTCCGTAAGCTTCAAAACTTCAAGATCACTTCGGTCTTCAAATCCGCGTAATATGAAAAATTCAAGTTCAAATTTCCATATAAACTTCTCCCCCTTTTTATAATCGAAATTTGATTATAAAACCTTCAAGGAAAGAAAACGTGCTCTATTCGGAATTTTTCTTGCCAAAACTCCCCCTTAACATGTGGCATAAATTTTGTGCTTCAATCCGGAAAACCCAAAAAATATTCAATTTTTAGCTTCGTTCACGGATCGCCTTTGACAAAATTTCTCAAAAATGGGTAGAAATTGTCAATTTCAAAATTCTGCAGTGACCCGTTGCGCCCAAACAGCCAAAAATGCAAAACTCTCCCCCTTTTCCGAAGCTGGGTAGAAAGCGTCAATTTGCACAAACTGCAGGGGCTTGAAATGCATTTTCTTCAATTTTCAGCAAAAACAGTCCTTTTTCGAATTTGGGTATGAACCGCCAAACATTTGAAGCCTCAGGGACTATTTTCGAAAATTCTTCCCTTTTTGTTCCCAACATATGAAGAGTAACCCCAAACATACGAAGCCTCAAACAATTTTCGAAGTTGGGTGAAAAGTGTCAAACATTCGAAACTTCAATTAATTGTTGAGATTGCCAAATATTCGAAGGTTAAAGGACTGAATTTGAAAATTTTCAATTTTTCTTCAAACATACGAAGGCTTTTGAAAAGGTGCCAAACAGTCGAAATTTCAGGGGTCATTTTCGTAACTTTGGGTTTCTTTTTCAAAACACACGAAATTTCAATGCTTTCAAACGTACGAAATTTTTTTTCTCTCTCCCCTTCGTATGATTCCATTTTTCCCAATCAAACGAAAATTCTTAGCATACGAAGCCTCACTTATGAACAGTAACCTCTTAACCATTCATCCTCTTAATCGACTGTAGAATCAACATACCAATATCAACAATCGACCCTTCGTATCTTCAAAATGCAAACACAGGGACCCTTCGTATATTAACCCAGTTCTTTATCACAATCCAAACAATCGACCATACAGGAAAGGCTTCGATTGATCGACTCCAAACCATCGTCCATACAGGAACCCTTCGTGCATTAACAATCAAAATCATCTTTCCAAATCTTCGTTCTCACAGCCTTTATCCTTCGTTTTTCATCAACATCGACTTGACATCACCGATTCCAAACAATTAACTATAAACTCAGTAAAAGTTTACTTCCAACATCGACTCACAATCAGCTTAACCTTTCGAACATTGACTCCAAAATCGACATTAAAACAATTTCAAAGCCGATCTTATGCCATGGATTCTAACTCCTTTCGTTCCAGTCGACCTTGAACATTCAATTTTTCGTGAATTTAGATTCCAAAAACCTTCGTTCTTAAGTCAAACCCAGTCGATACCAATCATCCATCTAAACCATTCGAACCATAGACCCATCTATCGACTCCAAACATTTGATCATACGCCCCAATTCCAAAATCGTTGTCATCAACAACAGAGTCCAACCCTTCGAATCTTTGGTTCAAGAACTCAGCAACAATCGAACAAATATCAAACCAGACTTCAAACTATTGCTTTTAACAAAACACATTGATTCGAAATTCATTCATCCTTCATCCTTCGTTTTCCGATTCCTTGTTGCTAAACACATTACTTCAACCAATTTCACTTCAAACTGATTGAATCAAAATCGAAAAATGGATCATTGACTTTTCTTTGTTTTGACTTTTCAAAATCAGAGATGAACAAACAGCAAATGAATGATTCACACACCAAATTATGGATCGAAATATGATTATTCAACAGATCATCATCATATTCATGTGTTCTTTGTACAAGTTCATCAGAATCAAGAATTAATTTTGATGATTTCTTCATTCGAACTTGTATGAACTCAATTTCATCATGTTTCAAATCACATGAAATCAAAGTATATTATTAGATTATCAATCGACATCAAACAAAAGAAAGTAAACAAGATTATTGAGAAAACGAGAAGGGAAATCATGTGCGATCGATTAAGAAGTAAGAACAGATGCGTGTGAATCCAAATGTACAACCCATGGAAGCGTGTGACTGTATACGGAACGAGTTCAATAGATCATACGCTGTAAATGAATTTGGGCTCTCATGAACAGTAATATCTCAAATGTTGGGCTCAAATCGACAATGAATTGTAATATAAGAATTTTGGGCTCACATCGTAAACGATGAACAGATAAAAAAAATTGTTTTGTGCTTCGAATATTGGACTTAATGAACAATAACAGAAATTTGATTTTGTTTTTGGTTGGGCTTGATCTTTTAAAAAAAATTATTGGATCATCAATGGGGTTTTTCAAGAAAAATTTGATCCAACGAGTCAAACGATCACAAATCAAAAACGCAACGCACGAATTCAATGAAATTAAGAGAGATCATAGAGAGAGACTCACCAAAAATTGCTTCAATTGTGACAAATATTGCCAAACCGAGAATCGTTCTACAAAAATCACGTTGATCTTGAAGACCTGCTCTGATACCAATTGATAAATCAATGAATCGAGTATAAAAAGAATCAGAGTATAAAATGAAGTAAGAATGCGAGTTTGAACAACGGATGTAAATATGATCTTGTTTCAGCTCTATTACTCTTTCGAATGTTTACATAGTACAAAGACAGGTCTGTAAAAACTCTTATCTAACTCTAGTAAATATCCCTATTTATAGGGAACAGAAAGCGTACAAAAAATATACTAAGGCCTAGACACTTAAGCTTCGAATAAAAGCGCCTTAGTAAAATAGATTACAAAAATTCGAAGAGTGCAAAATACACTTCGACTAATTACAACATTTCGACCCTTACAATCTCCCTCTTTGTAATCGTAGTCGAACTTCTTAATTTGTAAGAAGCTGGATGGAATATAGCATCACTCTTCGAATTTCCATGTACCAGGAAATTATCTTTTTTAGCTCTTTCTTATCTCCTTCATTATTCTTCTTACAATGATTCATACAAACAATTAAGTTCGTATATTGAGACGTTGAATATATCTCCACTTCGCATGCCTGGAATAAGAAACGTTTTGCTTTTCCAGCCTTGTCTTTTCCTGCGAATACTAACCCAAAAGGCTTCAAGCAGATTTCACCATCAGCATACTTTTTCAATTCTGCTTGAGTCTTCGTAGGTTCCATTGGAGCTTTTATTTCCATACCTTTAGCTGTAGCTAACTCCACATCAGTTAGAGCCAAGCACTCATAATAATTTTCGATGAAAATCTTGATGTGAACAACACCAAGCTTAAATTCATCAGGTTCAGTGTATTGAAGATATGAAAACGATTTGTCTTTCATAATCAATGCAACTTGTATAAGATCATACAAGTTCATTAATGGAAAATCTGCAATTGTAAATTCGCAAATACTTCCATTTGCCCTGGAGATGCAACAATTGGCTTCGTTGATGGGATCTTCGAAGAGAACACCTTTCCCACAACCTCCGCATCTTCACCACCAGCCTTCGTATCTTCAACTTTTCTTTCTCCCCCTTGCACCCCTGTAAAAACAGGTGGGGCATCTGTTGTTGGTAGAAGGCTTGATATACGAGAAAGAGGGGCCAGTTGCTTGTGTAGAATAGCTTTGAATTAGGTGAACTTCTGAGATAAGAATTCTGGAGTAATCAGAGAAGACGAAACTGGCTTGACAAATATATCTTTTAACTCCTTCAGCAATGTAAGCACTTCCACAAAGTTGTTACTTTCCATTGTAGAAAGTTGAGTAAGTTGAGGACTCATGCTTTCGTATAATTTGACAAATTTCGTGACAGCATCAAAAATAATGTCAATCTTCTGACTCAGAGACGCAAAATCCTGTTGGACACTAGCAATCTCCTTTTGCATGTCTTCGCGAAGTTCACGAAACTGCAAATTAACATCCTCCCCGACTTTCTTAACATCTTGAAGAAAGAGAACATGTCGTTCCTTTGCAACTGTCTTCAATTCTTTTAAATCGCCAACAAACTGTGAATTTTGAGAATTTATTTGTAGCTCATTGTTTTGATCAATATGATCAACCTTCTCTAAAATTCTTGACTCCGAGTCTCTAACCATCCCAGAGACTTTACCCACTATCTTGGCTTCAAACATTTGCAACATAATATCAACTTCCAAACTTGAGACTGACGAACCACCCCCCAGATCAGCTTGAGATTGAAGTATGGAATTCAACTTCATATTGAAAATTTTAAACTATTTCATCGTCATTAGCATATGATCTGGAAAATCTTCTTCTTCGTCATCAAACTTTAATTCATCAAACATGCCTCCAAAACCTTCATTGTCAGTGTCGGTTTCCATAAGAACAGTTTCTTGAACAGATGAATTAAGTTTGGGTGTATCAGTGGATTGAGAAGAAAAAATGGAAGTAAAGGGTTGATTGATGATATATTTGAATGTAGGTGAATCAGTGGTTGAAGTAATCGGAGTGATTGTTGGAGGTAAAGAAACAATATTTTCGAAGGCTATAGAAGTAGGATGACCTTGATCTTCTTTCTTCAAATTTCCTTCACCCATATTGACATTTTCATGCGTATCAGATACGTTTGCAGGGATGCCTGAAGTTTGTACCTCCTCAGAAACTGATTTGGCAACCGAATCTTCGGGTGGTATGATGATTGTCTGCGCAGGAGTTGAACTTTCTTTGTGAAGAGTTACTTCTGGTGTTTCAGGAATTCGTTCATCGTCATCTTTTGAAGACTCAGTGGAAAGCATAAGCTTTTGTGTCTTCTTCTTCTTCTTTGACAAATGTTTGGCCATATCCTCAGCCCTTCGTTTCTTTGACAATGGAGAAACAGGTGCTGGCATTTCACGAATTAAAACACCTTGATGAGTAAGTTGAGGCTTTCGAACCACTTTATGTGTTGAAGACTTGCTTTTGTGTGTAGACTTCATTTTGATTCTTCGAAACATACCGGTCTTCGAAGGAATAACCACTTGCTGTTGAGTATCTTCAACAACAGGCTCAATCAATTTTGTCTCAGCAACAGACACTTCAACTGTAATAGGCTTCTGCTTTGGAGATTTCTTAGATTTCAATTCGGTGACTTTGATTTCAGAAGAACTAGTTTCATTCTTCTTCGACCTCTTGGATTTCTTATCTTCCCTTTCCAATAATATCCCAGTTTCTACAGTAGAATCAATAGTTTTCAAATAAGCCACCAAGACGGAATTCGAAGGATCAACTCGTTTTAGCATAGCATCAGGAATACGAGCCACAAAGGGAAAATCTTCAACATTATCCGTGACATCCTTCGGACTATGAAAGATCTGGAAAACAACTTTTTCTTCATCATTGGGTACCAAAATCCCCTCCTTGTTGTAAAAATATTGTAGAATCAAGCTCCAGTACCTCGCACATGAAATACTATGAAGAGCATCCGTATGTTCTATACTCTTTTGAAATTCCTTCCATAATTGTGTAGAATAATCCACTTGAAGATCATAGTATAGCCTAGCAACCATGGCATATACCTCCATTCGTCCTTTATCGAGACCAACAGTTCTACCAGTTAAACACCTCATAAATACCAAATAGAAAATTCCAGATACTAGGAAGACCAGATTTCTTAAAATCACTGATCTTAGTTAGTTGTGGTTGATAACCCATCTCATTGAACATATGAACAATTTGAGGGAATGTGAAATCAACATATGGTGGTGAATTTTGAATTTCAAGAATTTGGCAAAAAGTTTCTTGGATAATCTGACCTTTTTGTCATTAACCAGATTAAAAGTAATGGCATCAAAAGCTTTGTTGTATGTAGCCGTTGATCCTGCTTGAGAAAGCCATGACATCGGAACTGAAAACGAACTGAACATAACCTTTGACAGAACATAACTCTTTAAAGCAACAATTAACATCTTCAATTCTTCAGGGTATTGAGAAACATCGGCATCCAATTGATAGTTAGTCCCTTGAATCTTCATAATCGGTAATGAAGTCACATCTTCAGTGGTGTGAGAAGGATCAACATCGACATGAACAAAAGTCGCCATTGTTAGAGTTTGAAAGCTTTGAAGATGAAAGAGAATTGGGAATTTTTACTTTGAACGCGTAAACTGATAAGAGACCTTGGAACCCCCTTTTATATGAATCCCTAGAATTTGAATTTGAAGCGGGATGTGCAATTAATGATATCCGACGTGGCACCTTAAAAGTCGCATCAGTCTGCCAAAAAATGTCCAGGTGTTAAAAAGTAACTATCACATCTTCTTGAAACAAGGAAACGTCTCCTCCCACAGTCTGTTCGTGTCTCATCAAGGAATAGTAACCGTCAGCATCCTTCGATCTTTTTTCATCATATTGCTCGTCACATAATACCTGCGATCAATGAAAGAATTTAGGTACCCAAGGTTGTTTGGGTCCTTGGAAATTAGTTTTAAACACATAATGAAATGAAGAACTTTTAACCCAATCACAAACTTTAGTTTTGAGACTATCAATTAAGTCCACATCATTATTTAAAGAAACAGAAACATAAGTTTTAGTTAGTTTGGGATTGTCACTGACACATGCCTTCGTCTTTTCAGATTGAGTATGATCAAGCTTGTCTTTCGAAACCGGTTGCCAAGTTTTAACCGAAACATTCGAATCTTTTGATGACGAGCTTTCAGTTGACGAAGAATTCACATAATTCTCATAAGCTTCGTGAATTTGTTGTTGAGAATATTTCCTTGATTGATATTTTCGACCTTTTCCTTCAAGCCAATGATCGATGTTTTTGTCACGAGACAACCCTTTTGTGTACGAAACTTTTAAATTTTGTTTTCCTGTAGGATTTGGAAAATTCGGTTTTTGTGGAAAGAAATCAACATTTGATTTAGGTCGAAATGCCATAGCGTATCGACTTCCATCATTGTTGCCAACACTTCGATTTTGAGAAAATCGATTTGGAGATTTTTGATTTTGAGAAAAGCTTGTTTGTTGATTAGAAGAAAATCGTTGATGTGATGATTGATTTTGAACATTCTTTGATGTATTTTTGTTATCTCTTGAAAGTGATGAGTTTGAAACTTTCGAAAAATTTGTTTTTGGTTGAAATTCAGATTTAGATTTATTTGTTTGAGCGGGATTTTGCTTAAGATCTGAATAAATTTCTGAATGAGAAGACTTGTTTTCAACAGATTTAGTCTTTTTGTTTTCAGTTGTTTTCAAATTTAATCCATTTTTGTGTTTTCGAAGTTCCATTGTTTGCCAAAAAATCGTTTTTCGAGCTTGTCTTTTTGAAATTGCATTTTCTTTTGACAACTTGTCAATTTGTTCTTTAAATTCTTTGGAATTTAATTTGACAATAGTATCTTTTTCCACAACAACTTCTTTTGGAACTTCTTTCACAATTTTTGTTTCTTCAACCCATTTGCGTTGTGGTTTTTGTCTTTGAAAAACATATGAATTCTTTGTTAATGTATTTTCGACTGTGCTTAGATTCGAAAAGAATCCTTCATTCGTTGTCTTCTTGCTGTCATCTTCGACCATTTTGGTGAATTATGGTTTAATGTTTTCAACATTTCCAGTTGTAATAAACACTTGATTTGGAAAGACAACATCATCAGTACATTTGAAATTAGGATACACCACTTGATTTGTTTCCAAATAATGAACTCCTTTTTCAGACAACACTTTTTCGAAATTTTCAGTGTCTCCAAATACTTGATTAACAACAACACGAGGAATTTTTTTTTCTATCGAATCTTTGTTTGAAGAGACCTTTTTGTCCGATTCGTCATCATCATTTTCATCATCACTGCTATCCGTTTGACTATCTCGGATATCCACAAACTTAGAATCACAATCTTTTGAAGTTGAAGGTTTGTCAGTGTCAATCTTAACTTCCAAATCCTTAAGTTTTTCTTTTCCTTTAGATTTTGATGCAACATTAATGACAGACAACTGAGAACAATCAACATCCTCAATATCACTAATTTTGCTAATATTGTCAGAGTTATGTTCAATATCGACAAAATTAGATTGAGAATCAGATGTCGAATTCTCAGTCTTTTTCAAAATTTTGATTTGTTCTGATTTTTTCAAAGTATCATTCACAATGTTAACCAATTCATTTGTATCAAGACATTCATCAATTTTGACAATTCCATAAGCATATCTATCATCAATAATTTTGTCAAACTCAACAATGTGTTTCTCACAATCATATGAAATATTATCTACCTTCGCTCTTTCGTATGCTAGAAAAGGTAATAATTTCCTATGTTGTTCCTTGCTAATATCACACGAATGATGCAATGCAGTTAATTTCGCATATAGACGTTTAGCAGAATTGCAGTAGATATTTCGTTGAGCTAACAAAATTTTTACATCACTAGATAACGAATCACGATCACACATAATGTTTGTTATTTGTAATTCTAAACATTCTATCTTGACCACTTTCGAATCTAACTTCTTCTGTGTCTCTAACAACTGATTGCTTAATTTCTTAGCTTCATTACTAGCAGAAATAACCAAATTATCGAAATAAGCAACAGTATCATTAAAAGCAACAATTTCAGAATCATATGCACTCAAATGAATATTGAAAGATGGAAGAATGTTACGTACCTTTGTTGTCATTGGAGACTTATCAGTAGATTTTGACACAAAGCAACGGCCCTTGACCTCTTCGTCTGAATCTTCCTCCAGCTTCGCATACATTGCCCCATGCGTAGGATTACGCATTTCCTCATCATCGGAGCCCGAAGACCATATTTGATATGTGTCATCATTCTCCTGTTCACCTTGAGCCACCAAAGACAGATTTTTCGCCTTCGTACATACTACTTCCAACCTCTCCACATAATATGCCTCATCCTTCACTCTATTCTTCTTCTCATCTTTCTTTCGAAGCATACAATCATTTGCTAAATGATTGGCTCCATTGCAATAGTGACAATCCATACCAGAATCTCCTTTCAATTTCTTCTCTTTCTTTTCCTCAGCACCCTTCACATCATTCTTCTCATACTTCTTCTTCTCTTCTCCTGCAGCTTTGTTCACGAAACTTCCCTTTCCTTCACTTTGCTTCACCTTCGAATTAAACGGTTTCTTGAAAAACTTTTTTACTCGGTTATTAGAGTAAAAAGCAATTGCCTCATCATTCGAATTAATTATAAACCCCTCTTCATCATCAGAATCATCTTTTTCGACAGTTTCCTTTTCAGTCACTTTTGAGACAAGTGTTAATGGACCGCCCAGACTGATCTTCGATTCTTCTGCCATTTCATTTACTTCACTTTCGTGAGTTTTCAGTTGATTATACAAATCATTCAAAGAAGATGTGTCGAAACTTTGTTGATTTTTCACCATCATGCTAACGCTTCTCCATTCTTTACAGAGTCCCATAACAAAGGTGAGATTGAATTCCATGGCAGACCTTGTGATTCCATAACGATTGCATTTGTATATCAGCTCATTCAGCCTATCATAGTAACTTTCAATCGTTTCACCATCTTTTTGCTTGAAGTCTTTCAATTCAATCAAAAATTGCTTAACTGAATTGATTTTCGTCTTCTCGCTGCCTTGAAACTTTTCTTTGAGATTATTCCAGATTTCCTTTGTAGTTGTACAACTTCTGACATAGTTATACACCATCGGAGGCAATGCACCACGCAACTCCCTTATGCATCGATTTTCAAGTTTCTTCATACGATCATTTTGATTTTCCACACTCGTAGTACTGGATGAAGATCCAATTGGTTGAAGGTTCGTTGGAAGAGTAACATTCCCTGAGATGCAAGTCCAAAGCTCTTCATCGATTCCATTCAATAATCCTGCATACGATCAGACCACTGATCATAGTATTTAGGAATGAGCATAGGTATCTTAGTTGAAGATCCTAGCAGATGAGAGTATGAAGTCATCGAGTTAAGATTGAAGTTCGCCATTGATGTACGGAATAAAATTTTTGAGAATTTATGAGAAATCAAAGACAATTTGAAAGCAAATTTCTGAATTTAACAGAAAAACAAAGTAGAATACTCGATTCAACAAATCTGTTGCAGAATCGAATCACAACTCAAGATCTAGAAAACTTTTTCACGTCAAAAGATGCGGAACTTTTTGAACCAGAATTTTGATTCAAAAACCTTTTGAAACAGAATGAAAATTAGATCTCAGATCATGATTCCTGCTCTGATACCAATTGAAGAATCGTAGAATCAAGTATTAATCAAAATCAGAGTTTAAACGAATGCAGATTGAACAAACGATCTAAATAAGATCTCGTTTCTGCTCAGTTACGCTTTCAACTTTTACAGAGAAAATAGACAGGTTCTGTAAAGGACTCTTATCTAACTCTAGTAAAGTTCCATATTTATGGGAACAGTGAAAGCATACAAAAAATACTAAGGCATTGACAATTAAGCTTCGTACGAAATACACCTTAGTAAATAAACATTACAAAACATACGAAGGGTAAAACAGACTTCAACATATTACAACAAAATTCGACCCTAACAGAAGGATTATCTGATCTATGTTGCATGTGGCTATATTTTATGAGGTAGCTAGTTGACATTATTGGGAATCTTTCAACAACTGAGGACTGGGTGGGTTTGGGAACCTAGGGAATCCTAGGATATGTTTCAGTGGGTTAGTAGTGAGGTTTAGTGAGACGTGGGTGCATCCGTTTCAGGAAGTCACTTGGAGGATTGCTGAGGAAAGTATGGATAGGTGTGGAAGGTAGTATTGGGCCTGTACTACTGAAAGCACAGGATCCATACTCAAATCACCAAGAGCCTTGGAGAATCTGAGAAGCTTTGGGGAGGAGAACCTTTGAGTATGTCTGACCAGTGGTTTTGTGGTTTATCAGTTTGGAGATGAGCACTCGGGGAGGTGGTTCTGGTTTGGGTTCTGACTCAGGAGCAGGTGCTGAATTGATTAGCGAGCAGATGCGGGAGTTCATCTCATCGGAGATTACCCGCAGTATTTTGGATCAGACCCCCACAATCTTTGGTTCAGTCAAGGAGGGGATTTAGGAGGTATTGGATAGTCGTCTCAGGGCCTTTTAGGCCGAGATTGTGACAGGGGAGTTGGGGGCTCATCTAGAGCCCAAAGCTTGTGGATCTCGGGAATCCTTCTGGAAGGAGGATCCTGGTATTGGCTCGAGTCATTTGGGATTGGAGGTGGGTTATGCACCTTGTCTTCAGGAGAGGCTACCACATGATTGGATCACTGTGGAGATTTCACGAGGCCTACGCGATGAGTTACCCAACACCATTGGGCGTGTCACTGATAGACTGACCGCTAAGTTACAGGATCGGATTGTGGCTGGGTAGGCGGTTGACGGGGTATTTGGGGTAACTCAGGAGAAGAAGATTGGTTCATATGGACAGCTGGGGAAGAGAAAGCGGGAACATTGTTTGGATCGACAGAATCGCCAAGAATGCACGTTGGAGATAGAGTCGTGCCATCGTTGTCATCAGCATGGTCACATCAGGACGAATTGCCCCCGCATGGTGGTTAGGGCTGTTCAGGATTCATCACAGGTACTTCTGCAGGAAGTCAAGATCGAGCCGCAATAGATCGCTGATATGTAATTTGAATTCCTCTATCTGTAATGAAATTATGGTGTAATTACTCTTAATCAGCAGTTGTAATGCGTTGGAATCTCGCTGAGTTATGGGTAAATGTATCTAGGGGTTTATTCCCTGCTTGTGTTTGGATTATATTTTCAACAAATAGCATATGCCAATTGCATACCGTGAATTACTAGTGGTTAGTGAAAGGTCGTTCCCTTTTTGCTGGTTCGGAGTGTTCAGTGTTCTCTTGGTTCGTAGTAGAGATAGGTCAGGGGTATTATGTTGAAGGTCTGGAGTTAGCTTCATCAGGGCTAGTTCCCCTGTATCGATGGGGTATAGTGGTTTCATCATCTGTTCTGGTATGAGCGGTGGGGGCCTATGGGAGAACTTATGGGTTCTAGCACTACCGACGCTAAGAGAGGAGTGGTAGCAGAGGGATACGGGTGTGGTCGCATGGGTTGTTTGACCATTAGATGTTCCAAGGAAATTGTATTTTTTCGTATGGATCGTGTTTGGTTAGAGTTCAACAATGCTGCGAGGATGGAAGTGGGAACGAGGATTTGTCAGCCAGGGTAAAGAGTAAGGTCCCAGTCTCCAGCATGGGATGTGAATTGAAGCATCGAACTAGACCAGATTTCAAGGGTGCACTTTAAGATTTCAGAGGATGGACAATTTTAGGGTTTGACTGGTAGTTAATCACTAGAATGGGTGAGCACAGGTTGTCAACAGTGGACTATTTGGAAGTAAGAAGGATTCAGAATCCTTCAATTCTCACGTGCCGTGAAGACTTAGTAGAATCTAAGTGGGGGAGAATCGACCGGGTATTCAGGAGCATAAATAGGTGTAAAACTAGGATGAGTTTCGCATCCCCGTCAGAGAGGAAGGCGGTCGAGTAACCGTCTAGGTTTAGGAATTGTAGGAGTTGGGAGTTCAGGGAAATTTCCCAACATTTGGTCCATGTTTTCCTTTGGCATCAGATAGCGGGCCTCGGGAAACAGGTCAGGGGTTTAAGACAGGACATGAGTTCAGATTGGAACGATGGATCGTGTATGCATGCTCGACTTTGGGTGAGATCGGATTAGTAATCAGTGGTAAGACCATGGTCAACGGTTGAATTAGCAGGAAAAGTGTTGTAAGACTGTGGGGTAGCCGTAACATTCACAAGGTTCTCAGATAGTGATAGAAGTGTTGTAAGACCGCGGGTGTAGCCGTAGCATTCACAAGGTTGTCAGATAGTTTGGAAAGTGTTGTAAGTCTGCGGGTGTAGCCGTAGAATTCACAAGGTTCTCAGATAGTGATAGAAGTGTTGTAAAACTTCGGGTGTAGCCGTACCATTCACAAGGTTGTCAGATAGTGTGGGAAGTGTTGTAAGTCTGTGGGTGTATCCGTAGCATTCACAAAGTTATCAGATAGCGTTAGAGTATTGTAAGCCTGCAGGGGTAGCCGTAGTTTTCACTAGGTTGATAGATAGTATGGGAGTGATGTTAGATCACGAGAAGTATAGTAGCACCCACCAGTCCTGGTGCATCAGTGGGGACATGTAAATCCACAGATTGGGTTACAGAAATTACCCAGATGGGTTAGATATGGTTGAGCCAGTGATAAGACCGTGGGAACACCATGGCGGTTATGGGAACAAGGAAGCAATAGACCGCATGATGTCAGGTGGTGATATAAGGATACCTTTAGTTATGTAGCAATCACTTTCAGTCTTGGAGTTGGTGACATCGGGATTCGACGTATGGATTCGATCGGTTGGATCATGAGGTTGTTAGAGCCATAGTGGCAGGATAAAGGATGGCAACTACTGTCAGATGAGGATTTCGTTCGGAAGTCGCGAAGGGCGACTATGTGGGAGCCTTTGGCTCAGTGACTAGGTAGGAACCCGGTATTTCAGATGTTTGACAGATGAGTTAAGACCAGGTAGGTCTCAGTGGGGTTTGGAAAGCAGCCGATAGGCAGTTTAGTGTTCTAGGCAGTTTAGTGTTTGAAGCAGATCAAAGTTTCGGGCAGTTCCAGTGTATCGGGCAGTATTGGTGTTTTTAGGATTTCATGAACGGATGGAGTAACTGATTGATTGGGAAGCGATAAGTCACTCGCCGTAGGATTAAATAATCTCAGAGTAGTTGATTTGACTCTGTTGCGCAGCTCTCGTATGAGTCTAACCGTTGCAGGGATGAATCTTCTACTCGAAGGATTATCTGATTCTTCCTTCAGGTGTAAGTGTTCTGTAGCCGTTTATGGACAGTGACTTGTTTCATTTTCAGCAGCAACACGATGGGTGACAGTTCGGTCTGAGGGGGTCTGACAGGGAGCCAGACCACTGAGAACTTGGGGTTCGGATTCCAGGGAAAAAGTAGGATTAGTTTTACTGAGAGATCGAGGAGTCATTCTTCACCAAGTTTGAAGAATTACTCTAAGGATGGTTTTGATACATCGGGTTAGGCCGATAGATGAACAAAGTGGAAGGGTTGTGGTTGTTCTTCTAGCAGTTGAGGGATTAACGAAGGATTGTTTCAGGTTGCTTCAGCACGAGCGAGCTGTTCGGAAGCCAGATTACGATAAGTTTCAGGTCTCAAAAGGAAGTAGTAGCCTTCAAGGGTTGAAGGTTCGGGCGATATATCCTAGATAGAAGTTTCGGTGTCCTTGAGAAGGTCATTGATCATGTGGGGTGATGTTTGTACCCTCAGGATGGCAGGTGTCAGTTCTTGTAAGAAACGACAGTTGATTCATGGCAAATCTAGGGAGCCGCGGGTTTAACGTGTGAGTCATTTTTAGGTTGGATGATTACGGTAGACTTCAAGGACGAAGTCTAAGATAAGTGGGGGAGATTTGTAACGCCTGATTCCTGGTAGGTATTTTATATAAGAATTCTCATTTTTGCTAAGGGACTCGACGAGTTGGAGGCCCCAAACTTGTCGAGTAGAAATGGGAATTTGGACGCGGGTTAAGAAACCTACTCGACGAGTTGGGGAGCCCCAACTCGACGAGTAGGGCTGCTAGGTTGAAACCCTACTTTCAGGGTTTTGTACCCTATTTAAGGACCTTAATGCCTCATTGTGGCCACCCTTATCGCCTCCCTCAGTCCAGTAAACCCTAATTCGTGAGCTTGAGCCTCTTAAGTGTGTAGGAGTAAAGAGAGAGTGATTCTTTGGTGATTTCTTGAAGAAGTTGAAGTTGGAGGTGCTTGGTTCAAGGAAGGAGCTTTGGATCCAGGGGTTTCTCGGTTAAGGCAGCTATATTAAGGAATAAAGTCTATACCTTGATTATTCATTTGCTAGATCTCTCCATGGTGGAGTTTACGGCTTTTAGTAGCTTGTTGTGGAACCATTCATGGATGCAAGCATGTTTTTGAGTTATGACTTCAGATCTGGACGTCCATGGCCTTATGAGACTCATAGTTGCCAACTTTATGGAGTCTTGGCCCTTCTTCATGCCTTGGATCTCTTTTGGAGCTTAGTTTTGGTGTTTTTAGCTTCTTGACACCATGCATGGGTGTAAAGTTAGCAACTTTACGTGGTATTCCAGCCTTAGGGGACCAGATCTATGGTTTGGAAGTGTTGGAGTCAACAGAAAGCGACTTAATGGATTAAGGCGAAGGGGACTCGACGAGTTGTTCATACGACTCGACGAGTTGGGTCGTGGTCCCCAAACCTCTTCTATTCTGAGCAAACTCGTTGAGTCTAGAAGATGGCTTAGTGAGTTGGCCATGGTTTTGAGTTTGAAAAGTTGAGGACTCGACGAGTTCAAGGAAGGACTCGACGAGTTCAAACGAAAAGTACCGATTCTGTTTGAAGGGAACTCGACGAGTTCATGAAAGAACTTGACGAGTAGGATCGAGATTTCCAGAGTTTTATGGATCAAGAACCCGATGAGTTGATGGACCAACTCGGCGAGTTGAGTCAACCAGAATGTTGACTTTGACGTGGACTTTGACCAAGGTTGAGTCTTGAAAGGTTATGAAGTACGGAATGGATACTAGAGGGTAGTCCCATGCAAGGGTTGGGGCCCAATTTGGAAAATTGGGCCATTAGTGGGATCTTATGGATTTTAGAGTTTTAGGTTGGGTTTGGTTTCAGATTTGGGCCCTAGTTATGTATCCCGATGGGCCAGGGGTAAAATGGTCATTTTACCCCAAGTATGGGTTATGAATCATGGTTTAGGAGCCAATTGCTAATTGGGTGATATTGTGGTATTGATAGCTTGAGGAATTGCCAGGGCAGCGGAAAGGATTTCTTGCAGTGGACTTCAGCAGTATGAGGTGAGTGGCCTTCCAGTAGAAGTTGGTCGAAGGCACCATTGCCGGCCCATTAGTAATGGTTATAGTAGAGATGATTATCTTTGTGATAATTATCTGGTATGTCACTATATATTATGCTTTATGTGCTAGTATGCTATGATGTTATGTGATAGTGGTAGGAAGGGCAAGATAGACCCTAGTACCGGTCGATAGGGCCGAAGGGGTATGCCAGAACCCGGGTAAGCTAGGCAGTAGATGATTTATATGTTTATGTGCTAGGATGCTATGTGGTAGAGTAGGGGGTGAAATAGTCCCCCATACCGGTAGAAAGGACCGAAGGGGTAGGCCACCACCCTGATATGCTAGGCGAGGTATCGGTCGAAAGGACGAAGGGGGAGGCTAGCACCCTGATATGCTAGGCTAGGTACCGGTCGACAGGACCGGAGCGGTACGCCAGCACCCTAATATGCTAGGCGGTTACCGATTGAAAGAGACCGAAGGGGTAGTCTAGTACCCGGATATGTTAGACAGTATGCATGTTGTATGTGTTGGATTAGATGTCTAAGCCGATAACTATTATTGGTATGTACTCGACCCGAGAGTAGCATGGTCCATTTGGGTTGCACTTCACCGGAACAATTTGTATGGATAGTCTTTTGAGAATAGTATGTCTATGGTTTATTAATATATTATAAGTTATAATATATTAATATGAAATCATATTATTTAATTAGTATTGATCAAGAATTAATTTAGAATTAATTTAATGATCAAAAGGAACTAATTAAATATGGACTCTTATATATATAGAATGGGCCAAGTTCATTTAGGTTGGGCTAAGCTTGCATGGATAGTCCATGGAGTTTTTAACTCATGGATCCTATGGAAATGAAAGGTCATGGGTATTAGGGTTTACATGAATGTAACCCTAATCCTCCATACTATATAAAGAGGTATTTGGCACATGAAATGGCACTAGTGTGTGAGTGAACAAGAGTGGGCCGATTTCTAGTGTGCTTACTATTCTCTCAAGTTTTCCAAGTTGTTTTGGTGATTTGTGATTCCACTTAAGGCATCCACATTATTGGTGCTAGGATCTTGAAGCTCTAAGGAATCAACCACATGCAAAAGGTATGTCATCCCACTAATGTTTATATTACAAGTTCCCCATGGTATGCTAGTTAGGATGAAACCTTGGAATATTGAATATTTGCATGTATAATAGAGAGAACATAGATCCAAGGTTTATAGGGTTGCATGTACACCATAGGAGTGTTAGAATGCTCAAAACCCATCAGTGGTATCAGAGCCAAGTCTTGTTTTCATTATACTTGATGCAAACTGCTTGAAAAAGTTGAAATTCTGCTTACTGTACAGTGAACTCGCCGAGTCCATGGGGGCACTCGACGAGTCCATGCATAAACTCATCCTACTCGTCGAGTAGGCTATTGCACTCGGAGAGTAGGAGGCCCTATGTGCAGATTTTCGAGTTTTGCTGCTGGAAATGGACTAGAATTAGTACCCTAAGCTGTTTTGGACTTATAAAACCTGTTTTTGATGTAGTAATGATTATGATAATCCATTTTCATTGGTTATTATGAAATTTTCAAAGTTTTATATATGTTTATATGATTCTTGAAATTGTTGATATGAATGTTCATACTTATGAGTTTTAGTAGATCATATGAATTATTTGCAAATTGTTTGATGATGTAATTCTTGATCTAAATGTTATTGATGGAATCTATAATTTGTCCTCAAGTTATGGATTACCAAAATTCATTTCTTTACAAAAGTCATTAAAGAACCATAGGTTACATAAAATGAAGAGTCTTCATTTTAATAGACCACTAAACTCATAAGTTATGAAGTTGAAGAGTCTTAAATAGTTTCAAAACTTGCCCTCAAGATTTGGAATTTGTAAAGTCTCACACACACTTTAATTCCAAACCCTAGAGTTTTAAAAGTTAAAATTCAACCCTTATACTTTATAGTATTATAAGTTAATAATATATATATGTGTAAGAACAAGTCAGTCTTACCGTTAGTAGGCCTCATTCACGAAGCCGGTCTATAAGGGGGGTATAAGGTTGTTGCCTATAAAATGGCAGCTTAATGGGTGTCCACTCTCACCCACCGCTTCCTTGACTGGTGGAGGGTCGTTATCCGAACGGGTAGGACAAGGACTATAATTCTCATTATAAGTATAATGATAAATATAAAGTAACTAAACCTTTTATAAATTCCCAATCTTAGTTACTTTAGGAAAATGTGAAGTTGGTGCTAACCCATGAAATTACACTTTGTACCTTACCAAGTCATTGGTGGAGCGTGTGTGGGTAACCGGCACACTAACATGGACTAGTAAGAGTGGCAAAGGGTGACTTAATGTTTATCATAGATCGGTGGAGCGAGTGTGGGTAACCGGCACATCGATTAGGTGATAAAATTAAGGGTACCAAGTTAACTTTCATGGTTATTCACACCTTGTTTGTGATCCTCGACATCCCAGTCACAAACTTGAGAGGGCACAATCGAGATTTAAACATGCCATCGAAAAGTTAAATGAATCTCAAAAGATCTAGGAGTTTCAATCCAATTAAAACCTAATACCTATTTCGTTTTTCATGGTGGAAATTGGTGAATCGTCATTCGCCTACTTTCAAATATTTTATAGCTTGGATTACGGCATCCCTCTTCCAAGTTATAAAATATTGTTTTGGGTCCTAGCCTTAATATTTCATATTGGGTGTTATATTAAGGACTTAAATCAACTAACTTGAATTTCTCCCATTATAGATGTCTAGATCAGCAACTATGATCTTCCCAAATCTCTTGGAACAAGCTTTCCTAATGAAGATGATGTCTCGTGATTGGATCATGGAAATCATACTTCTCTTCCTCCACCTCCTCCAATTATTCTCCCTGACCCACAAGCTCAAAGACTTGAAAAATTCAAGGTCACTCAAGCCTTACCTGGAATGAAACATGAAGATGGAAGGCCTGTGTGTTCTCACGTCTTGGAGATGAAGTCACATATCGACAGGCTGAGAGTGTTAGGTGTCGAAGTCTCAAGGAAGTTGGTTGTTGACTGGGTTCTTCAATCACTTCCTGAGTCGTATAGTCAGTTCATTAAGGACTACTATGTGGCAGACCACGACATGACCCTTATTGATCTTACTTATTTGCTTGTTGCTGCTGAATCAGACATGTTTTGGCGCACTGGAAGAGTAAATTTGGGTGGAAGATCTACTTCTCAAACTCCCATGGACATTGACAATGGTAACATTGGAATTCCAAAAAAGATTTCTCTTCCCAATGGAAAGGGATCGGCCTTGGCCAACCCGGTTGACCAAAAGGTAAAGGGAAATGCTAAGTCTATGATAGTCCCGTGTACCATTCCCAAAGAGTTTATATGTTTCTATTGTCAAGAGAAGGGGCATTGGTTGCGAAGCTGCCCTATCTACCTGAAAGATCTGAGAGAAGGAAGAATCAAAAAGTTTGACTCTGCTTCAGGATCAAGCAAATGGAAGGGAACTTAAAGGAAGAGTATGCTGAATCTGATCGCGAAGATGGATTTCAATCGCATGGTTCGAAGATCGGATTTTTGAGCCGCTGCTTAGGATTTATGATAGATTGCCAGGAAATATGTAATAACATAGTTTTATTTAAAGTTGCATTGTAAGGAAAAGTTTTTCCGTATTTTATAAATTAATAAAATTTTGTTTTGTTTTATTTTATATCTCCTTGCAATGGCATTTATGAAAAATTGATGTTTGTATGTTTCTAGCAATATTGGAAATATGGATTTGATTCTTTCATTTGTGGTAGTGTCTAAATTTACCAAATAAGGAAATATTATCATCACCCAAGTTTCAAATGGACAGAAACTTGGAATCATGCGAGTTGTATTATATGATGAATGAGAATTTTCATCTTTGGAAAATTAAGACTAATTCCTTATTCACATGTACATGTGAGTCAAGTGAAGGACTATGGGACCAAGTACACATTCTTGTGCACTAGTTAAGTCCACCACAAAGATCGATAAGACTATTCGTCATGATTTACTAAAGTTTAGTAAATATGGTTATACTTACAAGTTTAAGTATAATTCTGAAACATTGGAAAAGTTTCAATATATGGCAGAACGAATGAGAAGAATCAAATTAGGCAGAAAGATAAAAGTTTCTCAAATCTGAAAAGATGGGAGAGTACTTTAGTATCATGTTTTATGATCATCTTATTGATTATGAAACCATATCACAATTAATCCTCTAAGGACATATTAGTTCATTCTTATGGCTAAGAAGAGGAGTCATGAATGGTTGAAGTGGTTAAATCAAGAAGATGAGTCATACTTTGTTCCAAAACAGTTCTTAGAGTCATACTCCAAGATTGTAACTTGAGTGACATATCTTAAAGAAGGTTTATAACACTTGTCAAATGTAGAGTAAAATGTTTTCTACTCTTGTACATTTGAAATTGGTAAGCTGTGATGTTTTGGATAAAACAAAGACCAGCTAAGGCCAATTATGTGAAGTGTTTATCTTGATAAGAATCCGCAACATCTCTTGAATATTTGTTTGTCAAGGAATGGTTTTTGGCAAGAGAGTCTTATATGTCAAGAGGATAGTGGGAGTCTTAAAGATCCTGAAAGAGTTTCAAGAATTAATCAAGAATAAAACCTGTAGTTAGCACACGACTTGAGGTTTATAACCTATCGTGCTGACATAATTCTTGTTTCTATGCCCATTCCGGTTAAGGTTGACTATGCATGTGAGTTCTATGAGTTCTCGGTTGCTTGCATAATAACTTGGAAGACTTGGTAGGCCCTTGTGCTGCCAGGTGGCAAGAAATTAAGATTGCACAAGTTCAGTCCATATGAGTTTGGATTTGTACTAACCTTGTCTTGTGATTATGGTTTTGACAAATTCAAATGGATAGGAACACATACACCATAAAATCTAAGTGTCATAAGGTTTCTCTCAGATTCATGAAAATGATGGTGATGAAACGCTTTCACTAAGTAGATTTTAAGTAGATAGCAATTGTGATATTTCCATTCTCAAAGTCATTAGTGGAGCGTGTGTGGTTAACCGGCACACGAACATGGACTTGTGAGAAATGGCAAAGGTCTAAACAATTGAGACTATGATTACGGCATCCATTTTCATAGTTCTAAAAATATGTTTAGACACACATGTGAGCTATCTAAGAAAAGGTGTATGATTTTGACAAAGTCTTATCAAAGCATCTCGTATCGAAAATCTGAACTTTGGTAAGAAAGTCAATAAAATATTGATTTCTAGAAGTCCAGCTGATTTTTAGATACATGCCAAAGCTAGTGGGAGCATAATTGTTATGATAGTAATTATTATGCTAGTGGGATCATAATCAATTATGATAAGTGTTGAAAGTTAGCAATGTTAATTATAGAAAACAAAACTTTCAATTGGGAAAAGTTGTTTTGCTATAATTATGGGAGAGGATATATATGTGAATTTTATGTTGGAATGGTTCAACATAAGGAAATTCTATATATAATGCGTTCTCAAATTCGATTATGATTACGGCATCCTTCTTCATAGTCAAATTATAAAAACATGGCAAATAAAAAATATTGTAGCAAAAGACTGGTCTAGGATCATGTCTTTATGTGAGACATCATGAATCGTGTTCCATATGCTTCGGATATAGGATCGATTACATGTGCTATCCTTTCTAAATTTTCCTAATGCCTAGGGCATTAAGAGGGGAAAAGGTCTAGAATTGGATATGACTAAAATGATTAAGCAATTGTCGAGGACAATCTGAGGTTTACCAAAGATTGGTTTCTCATGGACAGTTGGAAGTATGGTGTAAATTTTTGGAAAAGACCATATTGACATATTCTGAAAAGAGGCAACTCTTGTTCAGAAGTGATAGTGAAAATGAGAATATGGAAATGTCTCCATAGGTGGAAGTTATTCAAGCTGTGTAAGATTAGAAAACTTAATGCAAGAAGGATGTTCAAAGGAATGTACTTTGAATATGAGACTTCGTTTCCATGGAATTGATCTCCATTGGAATACTTTGTAATGTTTGTTGGCAAGTCTTGTGACTTTTGTGCATAGTCATTACAAGAGGATCAATGCATATAAGTTTAGAATCTAACAGATTTCGGTAAATGGAAAAGAATCTTGTATCCTTACATTTGCGGTAAGGATTTGGGATTGTGAAATAAGCATCATTGGAATCATGTTCAATTGGTCTATTTCACAAAGTAAGGATCATAGACAAACATAGTGTGCATACTTGTAGTATGGCATAACTATTGTTTAGAAAACATAGTGTACATGCTTAGAGCATGGGACAACTATTGTTTTAATTCAGGTATTAAGTTGATTATTTGAAACATTATACAATGAATAATGTGTAATCAATATGGTGATAAATAAAAGGTGTTTTATTTATATTCATAAGTTCTGAGACCATATTAGATTCGATTATTCTTGTGTTTCACTTTGCATGTTTTGACTTCCCGAATAACTAGGTTATTAAAACTCTCCATAGTCAATCATACTTTGGAAGCAGGTATGAACGAAGATTGTCATGAAGTGGGCTTGTAGATGTCTAAAGTGTTTAGACATAGCAAAAGTTGCTACAACATTCATGAGTGCTCATGGAATGAGATTCGAGTATTGGATTCAACCGACGCTCATTTGAATCACTTCATGGATTTTATCACGAGTGATATTGAGACGATACTATCTTATATTCTTCAAATGGAGACATGTGAGTTGTAGTTGCGCGTAAGTTGCACATTGACATATGTAAACGCAACCAGTAACTTGGTTGTCATAAAACATATCGTTGTGTGTAATTTGATGAGTAATTACAAGCGAACATTTGGGTCGAAGTTTATCCATTCCTTTTACCCTTGGAGGGATAAAAGCGATATTTGTGGGCCCCTCGATGATTAAGTGATGACATCCCTAAGTGCTTGGCCAAGCTTGGACTGATTTGATTTGTTCAATTAGTCGGTCGTCATAAATCAGAAATCGGGAAACAACAAATGGACAGAGATAATGATTATAATCCATGTCTCAATCCATATGATATCTAGAATGGAGGAATATATGATCCCATATCTAATGGACACGTCATTTGACTAGGTCATAGTTCGGCAGCGGCTTTAAGAGCTACGATTGCTAGTCGGGATCTTGGAGTCATACTTGAATAATAGTTTTAGACTTATCCAAGTGGGAGACTGTTGGATTACATGTCTAAGCCCATAACTATTATTCGTATGTACTCGACCTGAGAGTAGCATGGTCCATTTGGGTTGCACTTCACCGGAACAATTTGTATGGATAGTCTTTTTAGAATATATTTCTATGGTTTATAATATATTATTAGTTATAATATATTAATATGAAATCATATTATTTAATTAGTATTGATCAAGAATTAATTTAATGATCAAAAGGAACTAAATAAATATGGACTCATATATATATATATATATATATATATATATATATATATATATATATATATATATATATATATATATATATATATAGAATGGGCCTAGTTCATTTAGGTTGGGCTAAGCTTGTATGGATAGTCCATGGAGTTTTTAAGCCATGGATCCTATGGAAATGAAAGGTCATGGGTATTAGGGTTTACATGAATGTAACCCTAATCCTCCATACTATATAAAGAGGTATTTGGCACATGAAATGGCACTAGTGTGTGAGTGAACAAGAGTGGGCCAATTTCTAGTGTGCTTACTATTCTCTCAAGTTTTCCAAGTTGTTTTGGTGATTTGTGATTCCACTTGAGGCATCCACATTATTGGTGCTAGGCTCTTGAAGCTCCAAGGAATCAACCACAGGCAAAAGGTATGTCATCCCACTAAGTTTTATATTACAAGTTCCCCATGGTATGCTAGTTAGGATGAAACCTTGGAATATTGAATATTTGCATGTATAATAGAGAAAACATAGATCCAAGGTTTATAGGGTTGCATGTACACCATAGGAGTGTTAGAATGCTCAAAACCTATCAGTATGGTATGTGGTATGATGGGGGAACTCATTAAGCTTTGTGCTTACGGTTTACAGTTTTGGTTTCAGGTACTTCGTTTTCAAAGGAAAGGAGCTGGCTCGATCGCAACACATCACACTATGTTTTCCGCATAAAATGTTTTGATTTTTGACACGTTGGTTTTGACATGGTATGTTATTATGGAGGTTTTCTTATACTGTTGGTTTTATAATAACTTAATTAAAATTTAAATTTTGATCTTGAATTTTGGGATATTACAT
Organism: Lactuca virosa; assembly: GCF_052849685.1. Taxonomy (NCBI): domain Eukaryota; kingdom Viridiplantae; phylum Streptophyta; class Magnoliopsida; order Asterales; family Asteraceae; genus Lactuca; species Lactuca virosa. Next base: position 326,616,149 of record NC_136430.1, read on the forward strand.
CCCAGTTCACTTAAACTAATGCACTGATACCAACTGTGACACCCATATTTTCTCGGTCACAAAAGACCTTTTTATGTATGTATTTTTTAAAACATGGTTTATTTATAATTGAAGAATTTTTCCTAATGGGGTATGGGCGTCAGCCCACACAACACCAAGCCGACCAACGAACCCAACCTACTAACATAGACACAAGTACATAAATGATATCGAACACTAGAGCAAGAATCACCCTATCACCGTACACATCCTATGAATCATCTCTAGGAAACAAGGAAAAAGAAAGACTATTTTAATAAAAAAAAGGTTTACCCTCATAAGCTAAAGGTTAATTCAAAACCCAAAAGAAGAACTAAGAACCGATGTGGGCCCCAACTATAAAAATAGGCCTTCTCGTAACTCGAGAGGTAAGACCTACACATCCATTGGCAATTCTAACACATTCCATGATCCGAATATGACTCCTAATTAGGCATCAGATAGCAATATCGGGGGTCCACTCTTGGTATGAATTTCTAACCTATATTTGTCACATAACATGCAGCGTATTACATGGACTGCTCATTGGAATTGGCTCTGACAGAGACGACTATAAGTATCTGGGTCGCCATGTAGAAACATTGGCGCCATTCGTATATAAGCATGCAAGAAAAGGCACAATCATCTCGTCCAAAAAACAAAATACCATTTAGCTTAATCAACTTAATACCCGTCTTCACGCCAAACATAATGAAAACTCATGTTGTCGAACCATAGATTCACCACCCACCCTCAGCTTAGCCAAACGCACCTCATAAGACGGAGGCCAATGAACGGGGGGCACGACGAGCAAAGAAAGCTAGGCAGGAAAACTCAGTCACGAGGGAAGCAGTTAGTGGTTCGAGCACAATAGGAGGAAGCACGCCCAGAGAACCAACCAAACTTACAGAGGATAACAAAGAAGCCATAATGCAAATGTTCCACCTTTGCTGCAACAACACCTAGCTGGCAGCCTAATGGCTACCCAAAACGTACAAACATACATGTCATTACCACCACCATTCCCATTCACATATTATCAAGCATACTGACCGCCTCAATACCAAAAGGTGTTCACCCTACAACTTGCCCCAAAGGGACAAACCACACCTTAACAACCGCCAACCACACATTGTGAGCGTCACAAAAGCAACGACACCATTGAAAAATGGGTCTAATGATCATACAATTCACCATTAGTGAGAAGCATAAGGCAATATCAACTACCATACGGAGCAAACATACCGCTAACCACACATTGTGAATGTCAGAAAAGCAACGACACCATTGACAAATGGGTCTTACGATCAGACAATACACCATTAGTGAGAAGCACAAGGCAATATCAACTACCATCTGGAGAAAACATACCAGAAATCAAAAAATACGATGGGACGGGGGACCCCGACGATCACATAGAAAACTACCAGTGGACGATGGATGTTTATTAACTCGATGAAAAATATTGGTGCATTTTCTTCCCAACTACCTTATTGAGAGCAACACTATTATGGTATAAAAGCTTGCCGGCAGAGAGCATACGTGATTTCAATTAATTACGAGAAGAATTTATCGGCCACTTCGTGCAACAAAGGAGGTACATGGGAGATGCACAAGCTGTCCTAAGATGTAGACATCGGGAGGATGAATCTATAAGTTCTTTCATCTAGCGGTTTAATAAACCTACAATTAAGACCCCAGAGAAATCAGATAGCATGGTAATCGTCGCTTTCACATACGGTGTGTGACCAGGAGCTTTGTTTAAAAAAAATAATAGGGAAACAACCATCTTCCAGGAAAGAAATGATGGAAAGGGTTTACCAATACATGAAGCAAGATGACACAACATCTAAGAAGATAAAAACCGATCACGAAGAAAGAGCACCCCAAGTACCTTATGCTAGAGGAAATATATCCGAGAATGTGAAACACCAAACCACACGACAAACTCATCTCCACCATTTCCCACAGTCCAATCGTAATATACCACCAAACCGACATGATCCTCGCAATGAAGTCTTCGCAGCAAGTGAAGGAAAAAAGAACACAACATGTAAAAGTGGGGAAAAGACAAAATCCAAAGATCAAGGGAGATATTGTGAATTCCACAAATATACAATGCATGACACCATCGAATGTACTATGTTGCGATGAGAGCTGGAAAAAAAATACAATCAGGACAACTTACCGACCTGATCAAAGGCCTCCGATCCAAACACATAGAAAGCATTGCACCAGTTGAACCAAAAATACAAAATGCAATAAAAAATGAAATCTTCATGCTGCAACATATTGACCAACAAGAGTTAACCACAGAGTTGGAAAATTACACATTCACATTCGACTAGTGGGATTATAGTCACGACTAGCACAGAGGATATGAACCAATCATAATCAGCGGCCTCATGGGGCGAAACCATGTAAGTGATATCAACGTAGACAGTGGATGCTCTACAGATGTCATTTACAAACACTTCTTCAAGCAGCTACCTGGGTATGTGCGAGCAAAAGCAAGTCTGCCGGAGAATCACCTGGTAAACTTTGCTTGCCATAACATATGTTCGTAGGGGATAATCACCTTACAACTAACGCTTATCGATTGTGACATCCCCATTTTCACGGCCAGAAAAGACCGATTTTGTTTATGCTTTATAAAAATCAGAGTTCCCTTTTAATAAAAATGTTGCGGAATTTGCTCCCATAAAATACATGATAAATACGTTATCAAAGCATTTCCGAAGAAATGTATTTTATTCATTTAAAATATTTGGGATGTCGTCGTTAATACAGAAACATAAGCATAAACAGAACTTACATTCATTTACACTAGTGATCTACATCTCTCTTAAATCTCTCGGTGTAAAGTAGCTTCATATCGACACCTGTGATACAAATAAGCTTGAGTGGGTCAGGTTGGGAAACGTGGTGAGTACATAGGGTTTTCAACCCACAATAATATAATTATTATGTTTGAACATCGAACAATCAACCCATTTACCCATCCCCATTATCTCTTTTACTCTTAAGGATCTACCCTAAGCATCAGCTATTCCTCGTTCATTCATTCCGAAGTCCATCGTCGCCAGGGTTTACACAATAGGCACTAAGTCCATAGTCGCCAGGGTTTATACATCAGTCACTAAATCTATAGCGGCCAATGCTCGTTCGTAAACACTAATTCCATAGCTGCATTCATTGGGTACTAAGTCCATAGCTACCAACGTTTATCTAATAGGTACTAAGTCCATAGCTACCATCGTTTATGTAACAGGCACTAAGTCCATAGCTGCCGATGTTATTTATTAGGCACTAAGTCTATAGCTGCCAATTCTCACTCATATCATCTTTCATCTCTCATGATTCATCTACCCATGTTTTATCCAACATATTCGTAGATATAAAATACATATACAGTTTAAATTATTTAAAACATGTATAAAATTGTTCATCCACAATAGATAACAAGTATACAGGTTATATGCACACATATCATGTAATTTATATAAAATACTTCATATCTATGTGTAAGATGAAAGTAACTATGCACCCACTTGTTAAAGTGATGATTCCAAACTCGGGCAGCGCTTCGCTTCTAACGATTCTAATTTCCTTCGACGAAACAGCTGGTTTTGCTAAAAACCGGGCTTCGCTAAAGTAGAGTTTCTGAGCCGAAAAGCTCTTTTTCTCGGAGCCTTCAGGCGCTCCGGGGATTTCCTCTAGCACATTGAGGTTACTAGGGATTTAGAGGGATTTTGGGAATCTATAGAGAAGTTAGAGAGAGAAAGAAAGGCTTATGGTGTGAAGAAAATATGAAGGGTTCACCCTTTATTTATAGGGGTTTTATCATAGAGTAGGCCCTAAGTTTCGTCCGTATCGTCCGCGTACGAGCTCTATTTTCTACGTTCTTTATATCCACACGTTGGTATTTACGAGTACTACAACTTTCATTTAGACCCCGTAGGCTAATTCTCATTCTATCTCCGATTTGTAAAACTGTATCGAATTTATCGCGCTCGAAGAGTAGGGACTAAGTTTCGTGCATATCTGTAACATAGGAGATCTATTATCGACGTTATTTATATTCACACTTTGGTATTTACGAGTACTACAACTTTCATTTAGACCTTGTCGGCTAATTCTCATTCTATCTCAGATTTACAAAACTGTATCGAATTCGCCGCGCTCGAAGAGTAGGGACTAAGTTTCGTCCATATCTTTCGCATAGGAGCTCCGTTTTCGACTGTCTTTGTATCATTGAAATCCTACTAACAATATATTCGTTTCTCGTTTAGATTATTTTGGCTAAAAATCGACCGATCTAAAATTCAAATTTCGGACTATGCACTGCTATGCCAAATCTTAGAAAAATCATAACTTCCTCATACGAAGTCAGATTTGGGCGTTCTTTTTATGTATGTTCTCAGTTTAACGTATACTACAACTTTCATTTAGATCTCTAAGGCTAAAAAGTAGTTTATCAAAAATTCACTTTTTACGATTCCCGGTGTCGTGCCGGTTTTGCCGTAAAACTTCGACAGGTCATAACTTCTTCGTTATAACTCAGATTTCGGCGTTCTTTATGTAGTGACATAAGAACATGGTTTGGCATGCAGAATTAAAGATTGCACAATGAACATGGTGATTTCGGTGTTTAAGAGATGTATTGAATATGTATGGTGTTACACAAAAAGGGACATAGATCTACATCTACATAAATAACACACACTTACACACTCACTTTTACACCTCTCAAGCACACCTCTACAAGTGGTATGAACCCACTATTTATAGAGGTGTTTACATGTCTCTCTCTCACTCTCTATCACTCATGTGTCACAAGGCTAATACTCCACATGCAAGTGGGTTTTACAAAAGTCAAACATTACAAAGTCATTCAAGGAAAACTTTGTACCCCAACATTCTCCCCCTCAAAGTTAGGAATGAATGACCCACTTCAAATATTCCAAAATCGAGAAACTACGCGATCCGAGCCGCAAGGGTGACACATGTCGAAATGAACTTCAATCTTCAATTCTTCCATGATTCTTCAATTTGGGCTCTAGGATGTGAGACCATACAAACCAAGCATCAACGAATGATCACGAGCTTCTCAAACTCCAAATTGATCACCAAAAGTTGAGCATAAAGCACACCCCAAAAATCATCAATAAAACCAAACCCATTTCAAATACATCACTTCCAAACTTCCAATTTCATCATTTCGTATACTTCAAAAATCAAGGTCACTTCGGTCTTCAAATCCGCGTAATATGAAAAATTCAAGTTCGAATTTCCATATAAAGTTCTCCCCCTTTTTATAATCGAAATTTGATTATAAAACCTTCAAGGAAAGAGAACGTGCTCTATTCGGAATTTTTCGTGTCAAAACTAACCCTTAACATGTGGCATAAACTTTGTGCTTCAATCCGGAAAATCCAAAAAATATTGAATTTTTTAGCTTCGTTCACGGATCGCCTTTGACAAAATTTCTCAAAAATGGGTAGAAATTGTCAATTTCAAAATTCTGCAGTGACCCGGTGCGCCCAAAACAGCAAAATATGCAAAACTTTCCTCCTTTTCCAAAGCTGGGTAGAAAGCGTCAATTCGCATAAACTGCAGGGGCCTGAAATGTATTTTCTTCAATTTTCAGCAAAAACAGTCCTTTTTCGAATTCGGGTATGAACCGCCAAACATTCGAAGCCTCAGGGACTATTTTCAAAAATTCTGCCATATGTGCTCCAAACATACGAAGCTTCAAAAATTTTCGAATTTGGGTGGAAAGTGTCAAACATTCGAAACTTGAATTAATTTTTGAAGTGCCAAATATTCGAAGATACAGGGACTGTTTTCGAAAATTCTGCTTTTTGATTAAAACATACGAAATGTTGATCATTCATACGAAGCCTTTTTCCATTTGTTAACCATTCGAAACTTGAGGGACTCCATTCGAAAATTTTGCTTTTCCATTCCAAACATACGAAACTTTGCGTCCAAACATACGAAAATTTTGCCATTCGTACGAAATTGTCATGTGCCAAATATGCAAATCTTCAAGGACCATTTTCGAAACATTTCTTTCTTCTTTCCAATCTGTATGAAATCTTCACAATTCGTACGAATCCAGTTGTTCATATGAACGAAACTTTTCCAGCCATTGTTCACTTCGTACGAAATCATCCATGCTTCACTTCGTACGAAACTTCATCCAAACACACGAAATTTTTCACACAAAATCGAAGCATAACGAAGCCTCTTAATGAACAGTAACCTCTTAATCATCCAACCTCTGAATCATAACTTCGTTCTTACAGTTTTTCGTTTGAAAGAACAACACACTTCGTTCATTCAACAACAGCTCAACATCAAGGCTTCGTACGAAATCAAACACCCATTTTCGTTAATTGATTCATACTCAGTTAAGTTTAGATTTCCAACCCAGTCGATCATTTGTTCACAATAAAAATTTCTTTCGTTAGTCATTAAACCCAAATTTTCGTTCGTTCTTCCCAAACCCAAAGCAAATACCCTTCAAATCGATCAACCCCAAAATCAGACTTCGTTTCTTCAAGCAATAACTCAAAATCGTTATCACAATCCAAACAACAACCATACAGGAACCCTTCGTACATCAACGATTTCTTCAATAAAGCCTTCGTCAGACACATGTTCATCAAATCGACTCCAAAAACAAAATCATTAGCCTTCCCAAATCAAAATTATCGATCATCAACTATTGAATCTCTCGTCGCTTCGCGTTTCAAAATAATCAACCATCGACATCGATTTCTGTTGTACACAAATTGACTATCGACTTACAAACCCAGATCGTTACTAGTCGTCAAAACCGAATCGATATCAACATCCAAAATCATCGACAACACGATTGAGTTCATAGCCTTCCCCAACCATCGATTCCAAACCATCGACAATCACTGTGACCAAATTAAACCTTTGTTCTTAAGCCCAAAATCAACAACACTCAGTAACTTCCTTTGATTTTGATTCCACATAAGAACCCTCCAGATTCGAAACTAAACAACAGAAACTACTATCGATCTCAACGACTTCAATCTATTCTTCAATCCAAATCAAAATCATCGACTACTAGATTTCTGATGATGATTTGAAACGAAATCAGAATCAAATTTCTTGAATGTTCTTCATCGATTCATCAATTCAATCAACAAGAATATCACTTTCAAGACATCGATTGACATTTCTGAATTCCAACGTGTTTACAATTTCTCATGAAAACATCAAGAAATCGATTTACCCTCAAAAATTATCCAGAACAATTAACATCAATATTGAGATGCAATGAATTTGCTGTTTAGGGATTCCAACTCAAGACCACTGATTACGATGAAAGACAAGAATCATAACAATCGATGCAATCATAACAATCTCAACCAATTTCAAGAACATTATGAGTTTCCAACGAAACTCGATCTTCATCACTTATAGAACTCGATCATAAAGAAAACCATGAAGGTACAACACTTTTATGCATACGATGAAGAACAAAAATAGTTAATGTTCCAAATTGATTTAATCAGCCTTTGGACTCCACTATCAATGAAATCAGATCACAGGAAAAAAAATATGGGCTTCGAATGTGTATTGAATAGTAACAAATCAGAATTTTGGGCTTAAATGATTTAACTGAATAGTAATTGATATACGAAATGGATTGGGCTCAATGAATTTGGACATGAACAGTATTCGAATTTAAATTTTGTTTTTGGTTGGATTTGATCTTAAAAAAAAATTATTGGATCATGAATTGGGTTTTTCTAGAAAAAATAGATCCAACGAGTCAAATGATCAAAATTCAAAAACGTTACGCACGATTCAATGAGATTAAGAGAGATCATAGAGAGAGACTCACCAAAAATGCTTCAATTGCAACAAAAATTGCCAAACCGAGAATCATTCTTCAAAAATTACCTTGATCTTGAAGACCCACTCTGATACCAATTGTAGTGACATAAGAACATGGTTTGGCATGCGGAATTAAAGATTGCACAATGAACATGGTGATTTCGGTGTTTAAGAGATGTATTGAATATGTATGGTGTTACACAAAAAGGGACATAGATCTACATCTACATAAATAACACACACTTACACACTCACTTTTACACCTCTCAAGCACACCTCTACAAGTGGTATGAACCCACTATTTATAGATGTGTTTACATGTCTCTCTCTCACTCTCTATCACTCATGTGTCACAAGGCTAATTGTGACAACCCGAAATTTCTATTTGTACAAACCCTGCAGTCAAGCAATACAAATAATAGTCAAGTTCATTTATGCTAATTTTTAGCCGGTTTAAAGTCCGTTTGGGTGTTTTTAATATAAATTCGTCAAACGAACAAATAAAAGGAAGTATCTTCTAGGAGTGATGCGTAACAAATAAACATTTCACACCATAACAAGGTGTTTACGGCCAAACTTTGGGAGTTTGGGCCGTAAACTCCTCTTGGCCGTGAACTCATGCTTAAGGCATGAGTTTACTCCTCATTTCCTCACTTCTCACTTCCAAGCTCAAGAACACCCACATTTCTCTCTCAAGTATCATAACATATTTCTTCCAATCTTCCAAAAATGTAAGTGTTTCTTCTCTTGATTTGTTGTTATAACACTTCATCTAGTAGTTATACATGATTTCATCCATGAAATCTTGTCTTTTTCATAGATCTTCAAGTGTTCTTCAAAACACCAAGAACACCAAGAACACACGCTAGTGTTCTTGGACCTTAAACACTCTTACATGCTTCCTATAAGTAAGTACACTCCTCCTAACTAGTTATTTACTTAGAATGCTTGTTAAACCATTGAAAAACATCAAGAATACCCAAGAACACATGGGTTTACGGCCAAGGCAATCTCCTTGGACCGTAAACACCATAAGGTGGTGCATATGTGCCACCATTACCTTCTAGGGCTTGGGTATTGGACTAGAACCTTGCATGCATGAGCTAAAGACCTTAAACCACGAAATGGTAGGAGTTACCATGGGTTTACGGCCGTAAACCCACTTGGACCGTAAACCCAAAACCATAAACTTCATGGGAGTTGGTCCATGAACCGTAAACCCTAATAAGGGGGCCATTATGAGCCCTAGCCCCTTCTAAAGCATTGGAACCAAGTCTAGACCACTTCTTTGAGGAGTATAGCACCTTAAACAAGCAAAAGAAGGAAGCACACATGAGTTTACGGCCGTAAACTCATGGGGTTATGACCATGGGCCGTAAACTCTAAAAGTTGGTGCAAATTGTGCCACTATTACTTCCTAAGGCTTGGACTTGATCATAGGATGCTTAACCTTGACTTGTAAGACCCTAAAACACACAATGGTACTAATTACCATGAGTTTACGGCCGTAAACTCATGGGGGAAATGACCATAAACCGTAAACTCATGTGGTGTTACCATATGGGCAGTAAACTCCAATGTGAGGCCATACTCTCTTTAGATGCAACCCCTTGATACTCCTAGCACTTAAATCAAAGTGTTATCCATGTTTTAGGGTGTCCTTACTTGATTAATTAGTTGTTAAATGACTAATTAGATACATATATGTGTCATTACATGTTAAATAGGATCCGTGTGTGTGTTCAAGTCTTCACTTGACACTTAGCATCCTGTCCGGCACTTCCATCCAAACCACTCACTACAGGTGAGTTCATACCCCTTAATCAACCTTTGAAATGATTTTAAATGCTTTTATGGGGGGGGGAATACAAGTTGAAATATTCTATTTATTGCTTTAATCACATGTGATTAATGACTAGAATAAACAGAAAGATTTACTACTACTTTCAAGTTACTATCAAAATTATGGTTTTCAAGCGTTTTAAAACATTTTATTAAACTTTTAGATACTAAAACTGTTTCCAAACTCTTTTAAACTTGCATTGTTTTCAAACTCATATCTACACTAATATATTTATATAAGTAAGACTTGAAGGACTTATGACTGATAGCTCACCTTATTTCTTGTTCCTTGTTTGGTTGTGGACTTAGGGTATCCTTTTATTTGTCCGAATGTCGTTGAACTCTTACTTATATATATATATATATATATATATATATATATATATATATATATATATGTGTGTGTGTGTGTGTGTGTGTGTGTGTGTGTGTGTGTGTGTTGGATATAAAAGCTTTCACTTCAGTTCAATGCCTTTGTGTAACGAAGGCATACAAACCACATTACTATTTAACTATAATAGGTATAGTTAAGGGATTACTACTCGCTACTACTATTACAAAGATACATACAAGAGTCGGTACATTTACGAGTCGCTACATGAGTACTACAGTGAGAAACAAAACATAACATACACTATACAAGAGAACATACTATACACTATACATGAACATACTATATACTAGTAAAGAGAGAACATCACTACACTATGACATACTATACAACCTTTTGAATACTATAAACCGAATGTGACATACTACTTCTCGATACGACACTTCATCGTGGTATCACTTTGTAACCAGAATCTCCTAGATGGAGAGCGGGAATTATGTGTATAGATCTATACGGGACAGACACTCCCACATCCCGACTGCTAGCTACAGTCCCAGCCGATAAGGCCAAGGGGTGACAGAATGTTACCTCACTACATACGACCTGGAGGGTCATCAGTTATTCAGCCGTCGATCAGCATGGTTACATACGAGTTCACATTCAAACCTTTAATTAACCAATTAAGAATTAAAGGCAAAATAGACTCTCCAAGGCGTATTGTTCATTTAATACTACCCGGAGTCTACATTTTCATTACCTTAGACTCCCCGAGGTGTACTGTACATTTAGTACTACCTGGAGTCTGTAATTTATCACTTTATGGCCAGCAGTGTCACTGCTGAGGAAAAACATTATTTTCCCTTAATACACTTATTTTGTAATCACCTTTCATGAGTGAAGTCAAAAACTATATTTTCATAGTGATAGTTTCACTGGGGAAAACTCTTACTATTACGAAAGAACAAACATACAAACAATCGGGTCTTGGTAGAAGACTACATTTTTACTGGAAAATATAGGATTTTCTAGGGAGTATACTATTTACAAACATTTGAAATCAGTTACTACATTTAGTTGTTACAAACATTTTCATACAAGCAATGACACTAAATACTTATGAACTCACCAGCTTTATGCTGATAAACTCTTTCAAAATAACTTGTATTCTCAGGTCATCAGTAGACAGATGCCGATGAAGCTTTTGAGAAGATGGAGCACATACAAGACTCATCTTCTATTTTGATTATACTTTTGGGTGTCTTACAAACTATACAGAACACGCTTGTGTTACAATTATTATATTAATGCAATGGATGTTGTTGCTTGTCTTTACTATTATGCATTGTTATGATACTGTACATGACGTCCTCCACTCCAGAACGTTTTGCCGTTCCGGTTTTGGGGTGTGACAGATTGGTATCAGAGCACTGTTTATAGTGAATCGAGTATATCAACCCATAAAAGATATACAAACTATAAACGCAACGGGATTAAAACACTCTGACCAAGAATATATACTTTTAAATAATAAAATATTTAACTAAGTATATATATATATATATATATATATATATATATATATATATATATATATATACATCTAATCATACCAGGGTCAGTATCATACTAGAACAGAACAAAAGTATTATGATTGTTGAACAACACAATTAGGCTTAGAGACATATAGTCAAACCTAGGGGGATATAGCCTGATCAACTATATTTTCCGAGGAGTGACTAGCATGTGCCTAAGAATGATTGTAGTGTTGCAACAAGTCTAAAAACTTACCAACACTACTACAACAAGAACCTTAGAACAGAACTTAAACCTAAAATACTATAGGAGTGTTTTGTGTTACTATAATTACCTATGTGCCAACTAAAAAGGGTCTTCATTAGTACGTCTATTAACTATTCTTTTCCCCATTCTCGCGTAGATAACATGCCTGACTTCCATCTCCCTGGCGATCCGTATTATCTATTGAATCAATGTTCAATTAGGATCGATAGATTCTATGCAGACAAACACTTAAGAACGTAATTATGAACACAAGAATGGCTTTGAATATGTCATATGATTAATGCTTTAACACCTTAGAAGAGCTCGATTAAGAACTTCGACTGTAGAGGTGTTTAGGGTTACAAAACTAAAACGATAATAATCAAGAACGTTAACCTTTTAATGCATACATGCATGCATTATTTATAGTCTAACCCTACTAGCTAATCACAGATGGAAAGGCCCAATCCGGATACAAAGCATAAGCCCATGACGCAACACAATTATACCCAACAATCTCCCCCTTTGCGTCAATGGAGCCGAAAGCTCACTTTGGTTGAGCTGCAGAAGACTTCTTTATTGTTTTGAACACCTTCAGTATGATGGACAATAGATGATGATGAAACGTTACGTACCACCGAAGCATGTCTGTGAAGTTCTTCTTATCTGATTCTGAGTTCTGCTTGCACCGATGAATAATGTTGATAATGTGCTCCAAGCAGTCTGTTGAAAACAGATGTTTATCAACAAGAGCGAATAAAAATCTGTGTGCTTCGCCTTTTGTAAACATCACAATAAGATGTGTAGAATCCATTTGGCCCATCTTCATCTTATTCACATCTCCTGGTATCGGAGTTGGCTTGATAGTTGGTTTCTTGTTCATTACTTTCGCTATCTCCTGGTCCATAGCAGCAACCTCATGGATGTAAGAAGCCAACATCCTCTTTAAGTTCTGATTGATCACCTTCGTCAGTTGTATTTTCTTTCTCCCCCTTGACTGGCGAAATGTAACCTGTGTCAGGATCAGAGTTGTCATTCTCTGTGGGAGTCGGATTCTCCCCCTCGATTGGACTGTTATTGGGTGGGTTTGGAGCTGTATGCTCCCCCTCGCCTGGACCTTTATGAGTTGAGGATGGAATAGGATTCTCCCCCTCGAAAGACATTTCGGTTGTCTTTGGTGCTGATGAACTCTCCCCCTTGAACATTGAGCCGCTGTTTGGAAAGTCAATGAAGGGTTGACCACCTGTCGGTTTAGGAGGTTCAGTTTCCATTGCTTTGGCAGCTTCATCAATGATCTTTTTGAGATTGTCGATTTTGTTGTCTGCTGCTTTCGCCTCTGAGTGTGTTACTTTCTCTGGTTCATCGAATAACCGAATGTACTCTTCAAACAAGTTGGATATTGGAACCGAGACTTGTCCTGATTCAGGAAATATTTCCCCTAAGGCACTTTCGCTTCTTTGATGTGACAACCCGAAATTTTTATTCTGTACAATCACTCAATTCAATAGAAGTCAGAACAGTTTCTGCAAACTTTCAAGCTTTTTGGAATAAGTTTGAGTGTTTTTAAGTTAGTACTTCGGGAGGTATCAGGAAAGAGGATGCTCTAGGGTTTATTGTGCAACAATAATGTCCCAAAACTCCAAGAGTTTGGAGTTTACGGCCTAAACAAAGGTGTTTACGGCCGTAAACCCTAAAAGGGGGTATAAATATCACACTTAGTCATTATTTACCACTTTTTCACATTTTCAAGATCCAAACTCAAATCCTCTCAAGTATCATCCAACTTTTCTTCTTGATCTTCAACTTTGTAAGTGTTTCTATCCCTAAAAAGTTGATATCTTACTTAATCTAGTGATCTTAGATGATTCCATCCGTGAAATCATTCCAAAAGTGTAGATCTTCAAGTTTCACCAAGAACACCAAGAACACACACTAGTGTTCTTGGACTTTTAGCACCTTTTCAAGCTTCTACCTAGTAAGTACTTCTATCCTAGTGTATTATAAGACTTGTTACACTTCTAATCATCAGGAAAACACCTAAGAATCAAAGGATCAAAGGTGTTTACGGTCCAAGAACACCTTGGACCGTAAACCCTAATAAAGGGGCCAAAGTGTGCCCTAGTCCCTACCAAGCCTTGTAAACTAGTTTAGATCTCATCCTTGATGTGCTTAGGACTTAAAACATCAAAAAGACCATAAACCATAGGGGTTTACGACCGTAAACACATGGAGAAGTGGTCCATGGGCCGTAAACTCCATTTAGGAGTGAAATGATGCCACAAACACTTCCTAAGGCTTATACATGAAGTAGGATGCTTCCTTATGACTAGAAAAGCTTTAAATCAAAAAATGGTATAAGTACCATGAGTTTACGGCCGTAAACTCATGGGTTTACGACCGTAAACTCAAGGGGTGATGGTCACAAAACCGTAAACTCCAATAAAGGGTCCCCTTGAACCCTAAACTCAATAGCCAAGTCCTACCACACTTAGATGCAATCCTTAGGACTTATAGCACTTAAATCAAGTGTTTTACATGTCTTAGGATGTCTTAACTTGGTTAATTAGTTGTTTTATAACTAATTGGACACATATATGTGTCTTTATATGTTAACTAGGATCCTTGTGTGTGCTCAAGTCTTCACTTGACACTTAGCATCCTATATCAATCCGTTCATCCAAACCACTCACTACAGGTGAGTTCATACACCTTAATTAACCTTTTAAATGTTTTTATGGGGGGGGGGGATACAAGTTAAATTCTTATAGTCATTATATCAGTCACATGTGATTAATGACTACCAAACTAGTGGATTTCTTACTTTTCAAACTGTGTTTTCAACAAACTACATATCAAATGGTTTTATCAAACTCTTTTACATATCAAATACTTTACTTAAAATCTTTTACATGTCAAATACTTTTACTTCAAATCTTTTACACTTATATTCTGTTAAATGTATATCTTTATAGATATAGTTATATAAGTAGGATTGAAAGGACTTAGAACTGATAACTCACCCTACCTCCTGTTCCTCGTTTGGTTGTGGACTTAGGGTATCGGTTATTTGTCCGAGGGTCGTTTGAATCCTAGTTATATATTATGTATATGTATATAGATATAAAAGCTCCTTCTTTCTATTCAAAACCTTTGGGTAGCAAAGGCATACATACATGTTTATACATTCAAATCATACTACTAGTAAGCTACTATAGGTGTAGTTTAGGGAGTTACTAATACTGTTACTAGAACAATGAATCATACAATGAGTCAGTTCATACATGAGTCAATATGTGCTAGATAGAGAGAGAACACACAATACAACTAGTACACACAATACATTACAATACATGCTAGATAGAGAGAGAACACAATACAGCTTGTACACACAGTACATTACAATACAGGCTAGATAGAGAGAGAACATACAATACAGCTAGCACATACATTACATATACATTTCTTCACTTATGTGAGCCACGTAACGGAGCATGGCATCACCTGCCATGGCCGTTTTGTATCCATAATCTCCTTAATTAGGGAGCGTATGAGTTTTTGTGTAGATCTATACTGGATTGACTATCCTACACCTTGCTGCTCGCTACAGTAGGACTTGCAAGTCTACGGGTGCCAAACGTCATTTCTTACGACGTCTTACATCGTCGTTTTTCTATGAGTCGGTAGCAGGGTACAGGCCGATCACATGGTACTTTAAATAATAATTGGTTTAAGGTAGTTAGTACAGCAGTAGTTACTTAATACAACACTACAGTACTATTTCATTTTCCCATTACATTCACTTTGTGAACATTCACACAATGCACTGTAATGTAAAAACTATAGTTTTGGTTAATGATAGTCAGATTTTGGGAAAATACATACTCTTACAAGAGACACATACACAAACACTAGATGCCTTGGTAGAAGGCTACTTTTAGTAGGAAACATAGGGTTTTCTAGGAGAGTTCAAAACGTCTTACAAAACATCTTACAAAACATCTTACAAAACATCTTACAAAACATCTTACAAATACTTTCGTACAAATAAAGACACTAATATACTTATGATCTCACCAGCTTTAAAGCTGATACTCGCTTTCAAAATAACTTGTATTCTCAGGTCACTAGTAGACAGGTACCAGAGCCAGGTTTTGAGAAGATGGAGCTCGTTCAAGACTCATCTTTCATTTTGAATTATATTTTGGTGTCTATTAAATTTGGAAAGACATTCTTCTATTAAAATTATATTATTAATGCAATGGATGATGTTGTTGCTTGTTTACTACTATTCATTGTTGTGATACTGTACATGACGTCCTCCGCCCCAGAACGTTTCCGCCGTTCTTGGTTTTGGGGTGTGACAGATTGGTATCAGAGCATTGTTTATAGTGAATTGAGTATATCAACCCATAAAAGATATACAGACTATAAATACAATAGGGATTAAAATACTCTGATAAAGAGTTTATGCTTTTAAATAATAAAATATTTAATTAAGTATACATGCCTGCATTCATACTAAAATTAGTGTCACTAGGACAGAACAAAAGTATTACAATTGTTGGGCAGCACAAGTAGACTTAGAGACATATAGTCAAAACTGGGAAGATATAGCCTGATCAACTATATTATCTGAGGGTTGACTAGCATGTGCCTAAGTGTGGTTGTGAGGTTGCAATAAGTCTAAAAACTTACCCACAATACCACAATGAGAACAATAGAACATAAACCTAAAATACTATAGGAGTATTTTGTGTGTTACTATAAACTACTTATGTGCTAGATTCTTATATCCCTTTTCTCGCATAGATAACATGGCTGGATTCCATCCCCACGGCAACTTGTACTTCCCTAACCAAGGTAATGATGGAGGGTTGGAATCAGAGCCAGAAAATGATCACCCAATCCCTATGGATGGTCACCAGGCTGAAGGCTTTGCAGATGGTTCTGACTCCGAGCCTGAAGTTGAGAACCTACCCCCGATGGCTCTTGTCCCAAATCCTAATCCTCGTCCGGCTTTTCAAGGCCCGACGCCTCCGTGGGTGGAAAGCTTGGAAACATGGAGCCAAGGGCAAGATCAGCCCATGCCATTTAATGGAGACCGAAGCTTTTATGACCTGAGCGAAGGGGGCTCAGCAGACAGAGTCTTGCCAATCCTGGTCCGCAGAGTGGCCCGAAATGAGATTCAAGGCAGGACAGCTCTCCATCAAATCACGGAAGTTGTCACCAATGCAAGAATGCATACCCTCCGCACCATTCATCTGGAAGATGCTCGTGATAGATCTAGAGTAGACCATGAGACCCTGCAGCAAGAGCTAGCTGAAACTCGAGCTGAAGTCATAGAGCTCCGAGTACGCCAAAGGGTGTACGAAAGATACTTACTTGATATGGAGAGTCAGCTGGCTGAACTGAGGGTTCACCCAAAGGATAATCATCCCCAGTAGGAGATATTCTACCTTCTCTCCCGGGTAGAAAGAATAGTCTTCCTATCTATGCTCTAAGTAGCACTTTTCTATGTAACTAACTTTGTACTGTAAGGGCTTCCTAGTTAGGCCAGTATGCCGTCAAAACTTTTGTTACTTCGTATAAGATGTAAGACCTACTCCAAGGTCATTTTTCCCAAGCATATTACATCTTAAATATCAATGATTTTGAAAGTCGGCAAATGTTATGCCAATCATTGTTCAAATACTTCCGTTTTGCTGTCATTAGTATTCTATCTGAAACGTACTCTAGTTAAATTATTGAGCTATGGTAATTTAGCTCAGAGATCACTTCCAATCCTTGTTAAAGGTTGGATAGCAATCGTCTTATAACCATTCTATGAACTTACTTCTACTCGTTACTAGGACTACATCATAGGGATGTCGGTCAAAACCCCTGAGAACTTACTCCTACTCTTTATATGAATAGTCGAAATGCATCTAGGTTCAACCATAATCACTCACGAACTCATTTTCCTTTCCATAACAGAATCATGTCGTCACCTAGAAATAACAAGCCGAGCAACGAAACCCCTATCCTTCACATCGACGCCGCTACTTTCCAAGCCGCGGTATCAGCTGTCGTGGCAGCTGTCCTTGCAAATCTCAGCGCTAACAACGCAAGCAAGGATGACAAAGGGGTGGACGAATCCAATTGTTGTATCAATCCGAGAAACCAACAAATGATAACAGTCACAGACTTGCAAAGCAGTAAAACCGAGAAAAGAAAACGAAAGCGCCAAGCCCAGAAGGAGCGCAAGCGATCCCAAAGACTTGCCATGCAACAGCAACAAGTGGCAACCCCTGCCATCCCAGTACCGATCAGACCATACGAGGGAAAACTTCCGAGGTGTGACAAGTTTAGCTTTCATCATAATGGGGCTTGCCATGAAATCCAATGTTGCAATTGCCTGAAAATAGGGCACCATGCTCGTAGCTGTGGAGCACCGGCGCGACCCATCACTCAAGCCCCTGACATCGGAGTCAGCCAGGCTTACTATGGTGCCGGTGAAATCGGACACCTTAAGAGGAATTGTTCGAAAAGGAGGAGCAGCGAAAACGACCGTGTCTACATAACCCTGACCCGACACATCATTTCCACCACCGATGCGGGTGCTATCCAGATGTGTCATTTATGTGGTGAGATAGGACATCTCAAGAAGGATTGTCCATTAACGAAGAACTCAGGCGCAGACGGGAAGATACTAAGGATCACAGCCGCAGGAGAGACTACTCCGGACCCACGTTGAAATATTGGGACGTTTCGTTTTATTAGACTTATAAACTGTTAAAAACTAGTGCAAATCGAGTCTTATCTTTTGACGAGATCCCGTCAGTCAAGGGACTCTCGTGCTGCGTATACTTGCTTTTTGTGGTATACCCTGTTCGCAGCAGTAGTCTTATAGTTAAACCTAAGGTACTTAAACTCTGTAGAAGTTGCACTGTGATGTTTTGAAACACTTTTATTATCCAGACTAATGCCTTTTATTCCGAGTAGTCCGACATTAACGTTTAACTTGAGTAAATTCGATCCTCGCAATGCCAGTTTCATGCATAGTTTCTTTTCTCCGAAATCACATTTCTAGCAAAACCATCATTCCAGAACTCCGAGGTACTCATGCAGAGAGTACCTTATGTCTCGTATCATTCCCGAAGACACTTCAGCAAAACTCCCCGGAGTACCACTCGTACAGTACGTCAAGCTCAACCCGAAGACCCATACGATTGATCTATCACTGGAGAAGGTATACGCAAGGGTGGTATATAATCAAGGTTCTAAAGGCTTAGAATTGGTAATTCCGCTTCAACTTCTTTTCCTTGTTTGGATGTGGGCTTGAAGAAGAATTATTTATTCGACTGCCTTTTCAGTCTTAATTATATACGACTCATATACACGAAACTGTGATTGACGAACCAAATATCACTTTTGATATGAAATTTAGGACGGAGACTGCCCAAGAATACGAGTGATGGTATTGCCATGCAGATAAACTTAGAATCCAAGCAAATGCCCTTCTCACCGATCGAGTTAATAGATCCAGATAGAACAGAAAACTGCCAGGATTACCTCCGCAACGTCAAGTCGAGTTCAAAATCGACTTAGTTCCAGGGGCTACCGCAGTAGCCAAATCCCCCTATCGCCTAAAACCTGCTGAGATGCAAGGACTGTCCTGTAAACTTAATGAACTGCTCAGCAAGAACTTCATAACCAAGTTGCCCAAGACAATGGGTGGACTTGATGCCATATGGGTCATTGTCGATAGATTGACCAAGTCCGCACACTTCCTGCCTATCAAAGAAACAGACAAGATGGAGAAGCTTACGAGAACTTACATAAGGGAGATTGTACGACTGCACGGTGTTCCCATATCCATTATCTCGGACAGAGATAGTAGGTTTACCTTGAGGTTCTGGCAGTCGCTACAAAGTTCCTTAGGAACTAGGCTGGACATGAGTACAGCCTACCATCCACAGACCGACGGACAAAGTGAGAGGACTATCCAAACCTTGGAAGATATGTTGCGAGCCAGTGTGATCGACTTTGGGAAAGCATGGGATACTCATTTACCCCTTGTCGAATTTCCCTACAACAACAGTTATCACACAAGCTTAAAGGCTGCTCCATTCGAGGCACTCTATGGCCGAAAGTGCAGATCCCCTCTGTGCTGGGCTGAGGTGGGTGATACCCAGTTAGCTAAAGGACGAGTTCCTGAAAGTAGTCTCACGGGTCCGGAGATCATACGGGAAACGACATAGAAGATCGTTCAAATGCGTGAACGATTGAAAGCCTCTAGATACCGACAGAAAAGCTACGTTGATAAACGAAGGAAACCGTTGGAATTCCAGGTGGGCGACCGTGTTCTATTGAAGGTCTCACCCTGGATGGGCTTGATACGCTTCGGAAAGCGTGGAAAGCTACATCCAAGGTATATAGGGCCTTTCGAGGTTCTTGCCAGAATCGGCCCTGTAGCTTACAAACTTAACTTACCGCACAAACTCAGTAACGTACATTCTACTTTCCACGTCTCGAACTTGAAAAAGTGTCTGTCCGACGAGACTCTTGTAATCCCACTCGACGAGATCTAGATCAACGAGAGCCTCAACTTCGTGGAAGAACCAGTAGAGATCATGGACCGGGAGGTCAAGCAAACGAAACAAAGCCGTTTCCCGATAGTGAAGGTTCGCTGGACCGCCAAGCGAGGACCAGAATTCACTTGGGAGCGAAAGGATCAGATTAAACTGAAATATCCTCGTCTTTTTACTTAGTTATTTGTAACTACTTATTTGCTTAAATTCTAATTTCAGGACGAAATTCCTTCTAACGGGGGATGATGTGACAACCCGAAATTTTTATTCTGTACAACCACTCAATTCAATAGAAGTCAGAATAGTTTCTGCTAACTTTCAAGCTTTTTGGAATAAGTTTGAGTGTTTTTAAGTTAGTACTTCGGGAGGTATCAGGAAAGAGGATGCTCTAGGGTTTATTGTGCAACAATAATGTCCCAAAACTCCAAGAGTTTGGAGTTTACGGCCTAAACAAAGGTGTTTATGGCCGTAAACCCTAAAAGGGGGGTATAAATATGACACTTAGTCATTATTTACCACTTTTTCACATTTTCAAGATCCAAACTCAAATCCTCTCAAGTATCATCCAACTTTTCTTCTTGATCTTCAACTTTGTAAGTGTTTCTATCCCTAAAAAGTTGATATCTTACTTAATCTAGTGATCTTACATGATTCCATCCATGAAATCATTCCAAAAGTGTAGATCTTCAAGTTTCACCAAGAACACCAAGAACACACACTAGTGTTCTTGGACTTTTAGCACCTTTTCAAGCTTCTACCTAGTAAGTACTTCTATCCTAGTGTATTATAAGACTTGTTACACTTCTAATCATCAAGAAAACACCCAAGAATCAAAGGATCAAAGGTGTTTACGGTCCAAGAACACCTTGGACCGTAAACCCTAATAAAGGGGCCAAAGTGTGCCCTAGTCCCTACCAAGCCTTGTAAACTAGTTTAGATCTCATCCTTGATGTGCTTAGGACTTAAAACATCAAAAAGACCATAAAACATAGGGGTTTACGGCCGTAAACACATGGAGAAGTGGTCCATGGGCCGTAAACTCCATTTAGGAGTGAAATGATGCCACAAACACTTCCTAAGGCTTATGCATGAAGTAGGATGCTTGCTTATTACTAGAAAAGCTTCAAATCGCAAAATGGTATAAGTACCATGAGTTTACGGCCGTAAACTCATGGGTTTACGACCGTAAACTCAAGGGGTGATGGTCCCAAAACCGTAAACTCCAATAAAGGGTCCCCTTGAACCCTAAACTCAATAGCCAAGTCCTACCACACTTAGATGCAATCCTTAGGACTTATAGCACTTAAATCAAGTGTTTTACATGTCTTAGGATGTCTTAACTTGGTTAATTAGTTTTTTTATAACTAATTGGACACATATATGTGTCTTTATATGTTAACTAGGATCCTTGTGTGTGCTCAAGTCTTCACTTGACACTTAGCATCCTATATCAATCCGTTCATCCAAACCACTCACTACAGGTGAGTTCATACACCTTAATTAACCTTTTAAATGTTTTTATGGGGGGGGGGGATACAAGTTAAATTCTTATAGTCATTATATCAATCACATGTGATTAATGACTACCAAACTAGTAGATTTCTTACTTTTCAAACTGTGTTTCCAACAAACTACATATCAAATGGTTTTGTCAAACTCTTTTACATATCAAATACTTTACTTAAACTCTTTTACATGTCAAATACTTTTACTTCAAATCTTTTACACTTATATTCTGTTAAATGTATATCTTTATAGATATAGTTATATAAGTAGGATTGAACGAACTTAGAACTGATAACTCACCCTACCTCCTGTTCCTCGTTTGGTTGTGGACTTAGGGTATCGGTTATTTGTCCGAGGGTCGTTTGAATCCTAGTTATATATTATGTATATGTATATAGATATAAAATCTCCTTCTTTCTATTCAAAACCTTTGGGTAGCAAAGGCATACATACATGTTTATACATTCAAATCATACTACTAGTAAGCTACTATAGGTGTAGTTTAGGGAGTTACTAATACTGTTACTAGAACAATGAATCATACAATGAGTCAGTTCATACATGAGTCAATACATGCTAGATAGAGAGAGAACACACAATACAACTAGTACACACAATACATTACAATACATGCTAGATAGAGAGAGAACACAATACAGCTAGTACACACAGTACATTATAATACAGGCTAGACAGAGAGAGAACATACAATACAGCTAGCACATACATTACATATACATTTCTTCACTTATGTGAGCCACGTAACGGAGCATGGCATCACCTGCCATGGCCGTTTTGTATCCATAATCTCCTTAATTAGGGAGCGTATGAGTTTGTGTATAGATCTATACTGGATTGACTATCCTACACCTTGTTGCTCGCTACAGTGGGACTTGCAAGTCTACGGGTGCCAAACGTCATTTCTTACGACGTCTTACATCGTCGTTTTTCTATGAGTCGGTAGCAGGGTACAGGCCGATCACATGGTACTTTAAATAATAATTGGTTTAAGGTAGTTAGTACAGCAGTAGTTACTTAATACAACACTACAGTACTATTTCATTTTCCCATTACATTCACTTTGTGAACATTCACACAATGCACTGTAATGTAAAAACTATATTTTTGGTTAATGATAGTCAGATTTTGGGAAAATACATACCCTTACAAGAGACACACACAGAGACACTAGATGCCTTGGTAGAAGGCTACTTTTAGTAGGAAACATAGGGTTTTCTAGGAGAGTTCAAAACGTCTTACAAAACATCTTACAAAACATCTTACAAATACTTTCGTACAAATACAGACACTAATATACTTATGATCTCACCAGCTTTAAAGCTGATACTCGCTTTCAAAATAACTTGTATTCTCAGGTCACTAGTAGACAGGTACCGGAGCCAGGTTTTGAGAAGATGGAGCTCGTTCAAGACTCATCTTTCATTTTGAATTATATTTTGGTCTCTATTAAATTTGGAAAGACATTCTTGTATTAAAATTATATTATTAATGCAATGGATGATGTTGTTGCTTGTTTACTACTATTTATTTTTGTGATACTGTACATGACGTCCTCCGCCCCAGAACGTTTCCGCCGTTCTTGGTTTTGGGGTGTGACATTTGAACCTTCTTCATGTACTGATCGTCAAAGGTTACATAATATGTTTCTTCAATTCGTTTGGAGCGTTTGTTCAACACTCTGTATGCCTTTGACGTTAGCGAATAACCCAGAAAGATTCCCTCATCGGCTTTGACGTCAAACTTATTTCGGTTCTCTTTAGAATTGAAAATAAAGCACCGTGAACCGAATACGTGGAAAAATTTGACGTTGGGCTTTCTATTGTTCAGAATCTCATATGGAGTGATTGAGAATCTTTTGTTGAGCAAGGATCGGTTCTGAGTGTAGCACGCGGTTGCAACTGCATCAGCCCAGAAGTATAACGGAAGGGAAGCGAAGTTGAGCATGGATCTCGCTGCCTCACATAAAGAACGATTTCGTCTTTCAACAATCCCATTCTGTTGTGGTGTATAAGGGGCCGAAAAGTTGTGAGATATCCCTTTGTCAGCTAGAAAGTCTTCAAAATCTTTATTCTTGAAGTCCAGCCCATTGTCGCTTCTGATATTCCTCACTGTCTTTCGCAGCTGTACTTCCACTTGCTTGATGAACGTCTTCAGCTTGGGAGTTGCATCTGATTTCTGTTTAAGAAAGAAAACCCAGGTGAAGCGAGAAAAATCATCTACTATGACAAGAATGAACTTACTACCACCGAAGCTTTCGATAGCCGAAGGTCCACATAAGTCAATGTGCAGAAGTTCAAGAGCTTCAACAATCTTTGTATTGATTCATGTAGGATGGCTCTTTCTGCTTTGTTTGCCCATCTCACACGCTGGACACAGATGCTCCTTATCAAACTTGAGATGAGGAAGGCCTCGAACATGATCACCAAGCACCAACTTATTAATATCTTTGAAGTTCAGGTGCGATAGGCGTCGATGCCACAACCAGCTTTCATCAGTGTTCGCCTTTGATAGTAGACAGATTGCTAGTTTTCCTCGAATTGGGTTGAGATTTAAAGGATACATCTCTCCCTTGCGGTCAGACTTCAACAGAACCTTTTTGGATTGCTTCTCAATTATTTCTGACCCCTCATCATCAAATCAAACCTTCAGACCTGTGCCTACAACTAATTGTGACACACTGATGAGGTTATGTTGCAATCCTTCCACATACGCTACTTTTTGAATCGAGAAATCGCCGTTGGTTATCATCCCATATCCTTTGATTGTTCCATACGAGTTATTGCCATACTTCACACATCCACCATCCTTTAGGGACCGAAACTCCCTCAGCTCTTCCTTCCTTCCTGTAATGTGACGCGAGCAGCCACTGTCTATATACCATTCATCATCGAACTGCTCATCACGTATCACCTGCAAATTCAAGCAGATTTAGGAACCCAAAGTTTCTTGGGTCCTGGTGAGTTTTTCACAGAAAAAGGAATTGCAGTGGAAACGTCAACCAAATAGGTTCGTTTTACAAGAGTGGATTGATCTTTTCTTTTGATGGTATACACCTTGATTTTAGTTTTATCTTGTTTAAACTTTGGTGTATTAGATGGTGTGTTGTTAGATGGTTTTGTTGTTTTCTTTTGAATCCTAGGGTTAGCTGAATTTTTCTCATTATGGAACTCAGAATCAAGCTTTCCCTTTCCTTTGATATCCTTCACTGAATTTGATTTGCTTTGTGAGTTGGAAGGACCGAAACTAGACTTGGGACCGAAACTTGACTTTCGGTTCTGAGTGCTGTTGTTGGGACCGAAAGTAGGCCTTTGGTTGTTAGCCTTGATGTTTAGACCGAAACTTGACTTTCGGTTTGGCGCGCTAGTTTTGGGACCGAAAGTAGATGTTCGGTTCTGAGATTTGGAATAGTAGGTATTTGGACTGAAGTTTTCTTTTCCATTTAGCTTTTCTTTTCCTTTGTCAATTGATTCTTTCTTAGGAGGTACGTAGTTGGGATTTTGAGATTGCCAATGACGTTTTCGCTCATTCAGATTCTTCATGTATCTTTGATTTCTTAAGCATTTTTGTTCAGCTAACTCCTTCTGCGATTTGTGGATATTGAAGCTAGCCTTTGGCTTCTCCTTTTGAGTTTCGGTTGTCCTAGTTGGAACTATCGGTTCTTTCATTGGTTCTTCATGGATTTCTTTAGTTCCACTTGTGCTTGGTTTGTCGAAACTCGAGGGTTTGTTGATGGGTTCAACAACGTATCTTCCTTTAACCCTCCATGAAGTTTGCTCAGATAAGCCTACGGTTTCGTCCGCGTTGTCAATAGGGGCTGACCAGAAGTAATTGTCACACCCTTCAACGTTGTCTTTATCGACCATGATTTTTAACTCTGTCGTTTGTTTTGCAGTGACCCCAGTAACTGCATAGACCTGATCCGACACTGTTTGAACCTTTTGATAGGCCATAGATTTTTCTTTGAGTTTCTGTGGCTTTTCTTTTGACAGACGAGCGAATTCAACCGAATTTTCAGATATGAGGGGTTTCTCATTTTCAGTTTCACTCTTCATAAACTCTGAGCAATCAACTACGTCTTCCACTGAGATTTCGCTCATCTCACTTTCCTCATCAAACTCAGACGTATTATCTAAGTTCATTTTATTTTCTAAAATTAATTTGGCGTTTGATAAGTCAAATGATTGAATGGTTTCGGACTTAAATTTTAACCTATCATTCTCATCTAAAAGATTTTTTAGCATACATTTATGTTCCTTAGAATCAATGAAGGTTTCTATTTTGTCCAGTCCAATTTTGTAAGACATGGATGTCTCTTCTGATGACACTATTGATTCACACTCAGCAATGACCTCATCCTCCTTAAATTCAAGGAAGGGTAAGATCATCTTATGAATCTTCTTCCCTATCTCACAACTTAAATGCAATTGAGCAATATTAGTATATAAGCGCTTGGCAATTAAACAAAAAACATTCCTTTGTTTTAAAAACTTTAAATTGTCTCTTTGCAAATAAATACTTTCATCCCTAGCCCTATTTAATTCCGCCTCCTTCAGCTCAATCCACATCCTTCTCTCCTCACTTTTTGAAGACACCCTGCTGAGTTGGTCAGTTAGGTTAGAATTCGCTAAGCAAGTTTGCATGAGACTACCACTTAAGTTAGAAAATTTAAATTTTAACTCTTTTAATTCTTCTTCATAATCTATTACTGGAACTTTAAGTGATTCAAGGATGGATTGTACCTTTTTGATCAGCCGATCGTAGTCGTTGATCTTCTCACTGATGGGCTTGGCTACAAAATATTTGTCCTCAGTCAGGTTCGGTTCCTCACTTGCACTTTCGGTTGATGCACCAGCTGTGACCATCAAACATCTTCCAGCCGAACCTAGATCCTTTGCCACATAAGCTCTTCCATGAGTGGGCTTTCTCACCTCTTCATCTTCAGAATCGGTTGACCAAACTTCAACGCCACCGAACTCATCTTCATCTGCATTCTCCTGCACAATCAAGGCATTCATAGAACTGTTAGTCGCCTTCTTTTTCTTGATCTCTTCCAACTTGCGCATGTAGTACACCTCATCATCTTCACCATCTCTTTTCTCAGCCATTTTCCTCAGCATGCAATCTTTGGCAATGTGGTTCTTGTCGTGACAGTAATTGCAGTCGAACCCAGAGTCTCCTGCAAGTTTGCTCTCCTTCTTGTCTTCATCCTTTTGAGAAGAATTTTTCACTTCATCCTTCACCTTCTCAGAGCTGTAACGTCCCTGCCAGTTTCGGTTCTTGTTGACAGGAAATTTTCTTCGTGCAAACTTCTTTGGATTGGTGACCATCATAGCATACTCATCGCTTGTAAGGTCACACTCAGACATATCCGACTCTTCTTCTTCTTCTACAATGCTTTTTCCTTTTGAGACAAGGGCCAGTGATCCCACACCAAAAACTACCTTCGCCTCTTTGGTTACTACACTCTCATGGGACTTAAGTATTCCCACAAGTTTTGCTAGTGAGTAAGATTTAAACTGTTCATGTGCTTTCACGGTTGAAACCACAGCCATCCATTCTGGTCTCAGACCGTTCATGAAGGTCACCTTCTGCTCGATCAACTTTCTTTCTATTCCGTGCTTGATCATCTTACTTAGGAGATGATTGAACTGATCGAAAGTTTGTATGAGTTTTTCTTCTGGTTTCTGTTCGAAACTCCAAATTCTGACAGCAGCAAGGTTTGAATGGAGTGTTCTAGATCTTCATCGGTTGAATAAAGTTCTTTCAACCTATCCCAAATTTCTTTGGCCGTTGTGCATGAACCAACCAACCGAAAAGTGTCAGATTGCAAGGCGAATATGATCATTCTCATGGCCTTCACATTACACAGCAACTTGTCTTTCTCATCCTGTGGCATCTTCTCTACATCCACCACCAGCTTGTTATATTCCTTTTGGGACTTAACTGTTGTGTTCGTTCCTGAGTGAACAAACGGCCCAAGCGTGATAGCTTCCCAGATGAGATAGCCATTGTCTTCAGATCCAACCACGTAATCTTCAAAGTGATGCGCCCATACTTCATAGTATTGAGTGTAAAGAATGGAAATCCTGGTAGTGGATCCAATGCTGTTTGAGATGTTGATGGGATTTGTTTGCGAATCTTCGCGAGACATGGTGAGCTACTAGAATCAGACCTGTAAACTTGAGATTAGGGTTTTATCAGAAACAGAGTTGTCGTCGATAAGAAGAATATGGCTTTTAATTATACGATAAAAGCGGAAACCCTAAAGAATTCTGAATACAGAAAGAATGTGTATTGATCACACAGTCTCCTGCTCTGATACCAATTGTTGAATCAATGTTCAATTAGGATCGATAGATTCTATGCAGACAAACACTTAAGAACGTAATTATGAACACAAGAATGGCTTTGAATATGTCGTATGATTAATGCTTTAACACCTCAGAAGAGCTCGATTCAGAACTTCGACTGTAGAGGTGTTTAGGGTTACAAAACTAAAACGATAATAATCAAGAACATTAACCTTTTAATGCATACATGCATGCATTATTTATAGTCTAACCCTACTAGCTAATCACGGATGGAAAGGCCCAATCCGGATACAAAACATAAGCCCATGACGCAACACAATTATACCCAACATTATCCCAACCAGGGCATTGGTGGATGGCTTAATGATGAGCCAGAAGATGATCACCCAATCCCTTTGGATGATCACCTCGCAGAAGGCTTTTCGGATGACTCTGACTCCGAACCAGAGGTCAACAACCTGCCCCAAGAAGTTCCAATTCCAAACCTCAACCCCCGCCCGACATTTCAAGGTCCCACTTCCTTGTGGGCAACAACCTTGAACCGTTGGAGTGATGAGCAGGGTCAGCCTTTACCTTTCAATGGAGACCGAAGCTTTTATAATATAAGCGAGGGAGGTTCTACTGACCGAGTCCTACCCATCATGGTCCATAGGATTGCTAGGAACGTCGAGCAAGGTCATGCAGCCATCGACCGAGTAGTGGAAATTGACACCAACTCTGGCCTTAACACGACCCGCATTCGCCAACTCGAAGAAGCTATGGATAGGACTAGGAGGACCAATGAGACTCTGCAGCAACAACTAGCTGCATCCCGAGCCGAAGTCATGGAACTCCGAGTGCGTCAAAGGGTGCATGAACGACATCCTCAGGAAGTTGTACGTCAACTGGCAGATCTGAGGGTTCGCCCGAGGGATACCCGTCGCCGGTAGAAGATGTCGACTCATCTTTCTCTTTTGGTTAAGGAATAGCCTTTCTTTTCTGTGCTCTAAGGAGCACTTGTCTGTAAAATATTCCTAACTTTTAAAGTACTCTAACTAGACTTCTAAGCTGCCAACATTTTCCCTTATGGTTTGATGTAAGACCTACTGTTAGGTCATTTTCCCCGAACTCATTTTACATCATTAATACCAGTAATATTGGCAGTTATCTAATCTATGGGAAAGTCTTTACCTTTGTGATTCCATACTCTATTGTTATGCCTCTATCTGATAATTGGACTATGGTGATTTAGTCCATGAAACACTCTCATCATACTTACAATTGATTCTTACTATTATCATCATCTCTATCAACTTTCAGTAAAAGATGTCGCCTCGTCCTCGTCCGACCAGGGGCAGACCTGCAAATCAAACTCCACCACCACCACCCCCTCTGCAGTTCGATGCGGTGATGTTTTAGGCAGCTGTGACCGCCGCCATGGCCCAAGTAAATTCTGGTGGTGTTAGTGGACGGGGACTGGCACCAACTCTAGCCATGGTGAAATCCACCCACGTGCACGGGAGTGTACCTATAAGGATTTCATCAGCTGCAAACCTACGTACTTCAACATAACCGGAGGGATCATTGTACTGTCCCAATGGATCGAGAGAACAGAAGCAATCTTCGAGATGTGCTCATGCCCTGAAGAAAGCAAGATAAAGTTCACTGCTTGCACCTTCACCGAAAGGGCCCTGACATGGTGGAATGGCCATGTCAAATCACTCTCATTGGTAGCAGCTAACGCCATGGGCTGGGATACACTAAAGGACCTTATGACAAGGGAGTACTGCCCAAGGGGCGAAATTCAGAAACTCGAGGAGGAGCTGTTGAACCTCAAAATGAAGGGTTCCGACATAGTGGCTTATACATCCAGGTTCTGCGACCTGGTGACTCTATGTCCCAACATGGTCCCCACCGAAAGCAAGAAAATTGAAAGATACATCTGGGGTCTGGTACCCCCATATCGAGGGAACGTTCTAGCATCACACCCTGCGACCTTTGAAAGTGCCAAGGAATTGGCCCAAAGGCTCACCGATCACGAGATTCCTTCTACTCCATCAACAACTACAACGACTGTCCCCGCATCAACCAAAACAGTTGACAACAAGAGGAAGCGTTGGGACCGAAAGAAGGGCAAGTCATCTCAACCCACTTCCAAGAACCAACAGACGGTGGCTGTCCATGCTGCCACTACTCCTACTGCCCCTGTACCAGCCAAACCATATGCAGGGAACCTACCCAAGTGCACCAAGTGCTCCTTCCATCGTAACGGCCCCTGCCGGGAAATGCACTGCACTAATTGCGACCGGAAGGGCCATACAGCCCGGTTTTGCAGAACACCACCCAAACCCATCACCCAGGTCCCCGGTGCAGGAGTCAGCCAGACCTGCTACGGGTGTGGCGAGACAGGACACTTCAAAAGAAACTGTCCGAAAGCTGGGAATGCGGGAGGAGCCGGAAGACTACTTGCTATTGGCCACAATGAAGTCGTGGCGGACCCCACAGTAGTCACGAGTATGTTCCTTCTCGATAACTCTTATGCTTGTATCCTATTTGATAGTGGGGCAGAGAGGAGCTTCGTAAACCAAAAATTTAAACACTTACTAAATCAAGCACCGCAAGCACTAAAAGAAACCTTCGTCGTAGAAATGGCTAACGGAAAGACAGAGAGTTCTAACGAAATTTACATAGGTTGTACCCTCACTCTAGATAATCATTCATTTCCAATCAATCTCATACCCGTGGCTATCAAGAGTTTCGATGTCATTGTGGGCATGGACTGGTTGAGTCTCCATCGTGTCGATATTCTGTGCTTCGAAAAAGCAGTCCGCCTGAACCTACCAAATGACGAAACCTTGTCTATCTACGGAGACAAACCCAGTACGAGCCTTCGTATCATCTCAAGTATTCAAGCCCAAAAGTACTTGCGTAAGGAATATCGTGCATTCTTGGCGCACGTTGTCGATACGAACCGGAAAACAAAAGACCTAAAAGACCTCCCTGTAGTACGCGATTTTCTTGACGTCTTTCCGGAAGAACTCCCAGGATTACCCCCGCAACGTCAAGTCGAGTTCTGAATCGACTTAATTCCAGGAGCGACTCCCGTAGCCAAATCACCCTATCGTCTAGCACCTGCTGAGATGCAATAACTGTCCGGTCAACTTAACGAACTACTCAGCAAGGGCTTTATAAGACCATGCTTCTCACCCTGGGGAGCACCAGTCTTATTCGTGAAGAAGAAAGACGGATCGTTCCGTATGTGCATTGATTACAGAGAGCTCAACAAGCTTACAGTCAATAATCGTTACCCTCTTCCTCGCATAGACGATTTATTTGACCAGCTGCAAGGGGCGAGCTACTTTTCTAAGATTGATCTAAGATCCGGGTATCACCAGTTACGAGTGCTTAAGGAGGATGTTCCGAAGACAGCCTTCCGAACTCGTTACAGACACTACGAGTTCGTAGTGATGCCATTCGGATTGACCATTGCGCCCGTAGTATTCATGGACTTAATGAATAGGGTATGCCGTCCTTACTTGGATCAGTTTGTCATCGTTTTCATCGATGTCATCCTTATCTACTCTCGAAGTAAGGAGGAACATAGCGATCATTTACGACAAGTCCTAGAAACCTTACGATCAGAGAAGCTCTATGCGAAGTTCTCTAAATGCGAATTTTGGATCCGAAGAGTCGAATTCTTAGGACACGTGGTTAGCGAAGAAGGAATCCACGTGGACCCTTCCAAAATTAAAGCCATCGAGAACTGGTCAGCACCGAAGACGCCTACGGAAATTCGTCAATTTCTAGGCCTCACTGGCTACTACCGCAGGTTCATTCAGAACTTCTCTCGAATTGCGAAACCCCTTACAACATTGACCCAGAAAGGCGTGGCCTTTGACTGGGAAGAGAAACAAGAGAAGGCGTTCCAAACGCTGAAGCGAGCCTTATGCACCGCACCGATACTATCCCTCCCCGAAGGGATAGAAGACTTCGTAGTATACTGCGATGCATCCAACCAGGGACTCGTCTGTGTTCTGATGCAACGAGGTAAGGTCATCGCCTACGCCTCAAGACAGCTGAAGACACACGAGGTCAACTACACCACACACGATCTTGAATTAGCAGCAGTTGTGTTCGCCCTGAAGATCTGGCGACACTACCTGTATGGTACGAAGAGCACTATCTTTACAGACCACAAAAGCCTACAACCCATATTCAACCAGAAGGAGCTCAATATGAGACAACGACGGTGGGTCGAACTACTCAATGACTACGAATGCGAAATTCGTTATCATCCGGGTAAAGCCAACGTAGTAGCAGACGCCCTAAGTCGGAAATAATATTCTGGTCGAAGAGTCAAGTCATTAACTATGACTATCCATTCGCATCTATCCGCACAAATTAAGGAGGCTCAGTTCGAAGCCTTGAAACCTGAAAACGTGGCGGGAGAATCCCTACGTAGAATGGATAAGAACTTGAAAGCCATGGGTGACGGAGCCTTGTATCTCATGGACCGGATCTGGACACCGAGACATGGTGGCTTCAAAGACTTGGTCATGAAGGAAGCGCACAACACCCGATATTCCGTCCACCCAGGTTCAGATAAGATGTATCTGGATCTTAAAAAGTTATACTGGTGGCCTAACATGAAAGCAGAGATTGCTACCTTCGTAAGTAAATGCCTTACTTGCGCCAAGGTCAAGGTCGAATACCAGAAACCATCAGGTTTACTTCAGCAACCGGAGATACCTGAATGGAAGTGGGAGCGGATCACTATAGACTTCATAACCAAGCTACCCAAGACAACGAGTGGGCTTGATACCATTTGGGTCATCATCGACAGATTGACCAAGTCCGCGCACTTCCTACCCATCAAGGAAACTGACAAAATGGAGAAGCTCACAAGAACATACATAAGGGAGATCGTACGACTTCATGGTGTTCCTATATCTATTATCTCTGATAGAGATAGTAGATTCACTTCGAGGTTCTGGCAGTCACTACAAAGTTCCCTAGGAACTAGGCTGTGCATGAGTACAGCCTACGATCCACAGACCGAAGGACAAAGTGAGAGGACTATTCAAACATTGGAAGATATGTTGCGAGCCTGCGTGATTGACTTTGGGAAGGCATGGGATACTCACTTACCCCTTGTTGAATTCTCCTACAACAACAGTTATCACACGAGCATAAAGGCTACTCCATTTGAAGCCCTCTATGGCCGAAAGTGCAGATCCCCTCTGTGCTGGGCTGAGGTGGGTGACACTCAGTTAGCTAAAGGACGAGTTCTTGACAGCACTCTCACGAGTCCGGAGATCATTTGGGAAACGAAAGAGAAGATCGTTCATATTCGTGAACGATTGAAAGCCTCTAGAGACCGACAGAAAAGCTACGCAGACAAACGGAGGAAACCTTTGGAATTCCAGGTGGGAGACTGAGTCCTTTTGAAAGTCTCACCCTGGAAGGGCTTGATACGCTTCAGAAAGCATGGAAAGCTAAACCCAAGATACATAGGGCCTTTCGAGATTCTCGCTAGAATCGGCCCCGTAGCTTACAAACTCAACTTACCCCGCGAGCTTAGTAACGTACATCCTACCTTCCACGTCTCGAACTTGAAAAAGTGTCTATCTGACGAGACTCTTGTAATCCCACTCGACGAGATCGAGATCAACGAGAGCCTCAACTTCGTGGAAGAACCTGTAGAGATTATGGACCGAGAGGTCAAGCGAACGAAACAAAGCCGCATCCCAATCATGAAGGTTCGCTGGAACGCCAAGCGAGGACCAGAATTCACATGGGAGCGCGAGGATCAAATGAAACTTAAATATCCTCATCTTTTTACTTAGTTATTTGTAATAACTTAGTTGCTTGAACTCAAATTTCGGGACGAAATTCCCTCTAACGGGGGGATGATGTGACAACCCGAAATTTCTATTTGTACAAACCCTGCAGTCAAGCAATACAAATAATAGTCAAGTTCATTTCTGCTAATTTTTAGCCAGTTTAAAGTCCGTTTGGGTGTTTTTAATACAAATTCGTCAAACGAACAAATAAAAGGAAGTATCTTCTAGGAGTGATGTGTAACAAATAAACATTTCACACCATAACAAGGTGTTTACGGCCAAACTTTGGGAGTTTGGGCGGTAAACTCCTCTTGGCCGTGAACTCATGCTTAAGGCATGAGTTTACTCCTCATTTCCTCACTTCTCACTTCCAAGCTCAAGAACACCCACATTTCTCTCTCAAGTATCATAACATATTTCTTCCAATCTTCCAAAAATGTAAGTGTTTCTTCTCTTGATTTGTTGTTATAACACTTCATCTAGTAGTTATACATGATTTCATCCATGAAATCTTGTCTTTTTCATAGATCTTCAAGTGTTCTTCAAAACACCAAGAACATCAAGAACACACGCTAGTGTTCTTGGACGTTAAACACTCTTACAAGCTTCCTATAAGTAAGTACACTCCTCCTAACTAGTTATTTACTTAGAATGCTTGTTAAACCATTGAAAAACATCAAGAATACCCAAGAACACATGGGTTTACGGCCAAGGCAATCTCCTTGGACCGTAAGCACCATAAGGTGGTGCATATGTGCCACCATTACCTTCTAGGGCTTGGGTATTGGACTAGAACCTTGCATGCATGAGCTAAAGACCTTAAACCACGAAATGGTAGGAGTTACCATGGGTTTACGGCCGTAAACCCACTTAGACCGTAAACCCAAAACCGTAAACTCCATGGGAGTTGGTCCATGAACCGTAAACCCTAATAAGGGGGCCATTATGAGCCCTAGCCCCTTCTAAAGCATTGGAACCAAGTCTAGATCACTTCTTTGAGGAGTATAGCACCTTAAACAAGCAAAAGAAGCAAGCACACATGAGTTTATGGCCGTAAACTCATGGGGTTATGACCACGGGCCGTAAACTCTAAAAGTTGGTGCAAATTGTGCCACTATTACTTCCTATGGCTTGGACTTAATCATAGGATGCTTAACCTTCACTTGTAAGACCCTAAAACACACAATGGTACTAATTACCATGAGTTTACAGCCGTAAACTCATGGGGGAAATGACCATAAACCGTAAACTCATGTGGTGTTACCATATGGGCAGTAAACTCCAATGTGAGGCCATACTCTCTTTAGATGCAACCCCTTGATACTCCTAGCACTTAAATCAAAGTGTTATCCATGTTTTAGGGTGTCCTTACTTGATTAATTAGTTGTTAAATGACTAATTAGATACATATATGTGTCATTACATGTTAAATAGGATCCGTGTGTGTGTTCAAGTCTTCACTTGACACTTAGCATCCTGTCCGGCACTTCCATCCAAACCACTCACTACAGGTGAGTTCATACCCCTTAATCAACCTTTGAAATGATTTTAAATGCTTTTATGGGGGGGGGGGGGAATACAAGTTGAAATATTCTATTTATTGCTTTAATCACATGTGATTAATGACTAGAATAAACAGATTGATTTACTACTACTTTCAAGTTACAATCAAAATTATGGTTTTCAAGCGTTTTAAAACATTTTATTAAACTTTTAGATACTAAAACTGTTTCCAAACTCTTTTAAACTTGCATTGTTTTCAAACTCATATCTACACTAATATATTTATATAAGTAAGACTTGAAGGACTTAGGACTGATAGCTCACCTTATTTCTTGTTCCTTGTTTGGTTGTGGACTTAGGGAATCCTTTTATTTGTCCGAATGTCGTTGAACTCTTAGTTATATATATATATATATATATATATATATATATATATATATATATATATATATATATATATATATATATGTGTGTGTGTGTGTGTGTGTGTGTGTGTGTTGGATATAAAAGCTTTCACTTCAGTTTAATGCCTTTGTGTAACGAAGGCATACAAACCACATTACTATTTAACTATAATAGGTATAGTTAAGGGATTACTACTCGCTACTACTATTACAAAGATACATACAAGAGTCGGTACATTTACGAGTCGCTACATGAGTACTACAGTGAGAAACAAAACATAACATACACTATACAAGAGAACATACTATACACTATACATGAACATACTATATACTAGTAAAGAGAGAACATCACTACACTATGACATACTATACAACCTTTTGAATACTATAAACCGAATGTGACATACTACTTCTCGATACGACACTTCATCGTGGTATCACTTTGTAACCAGAATCTCCTAGATGGAGAGCGGGAATTATGTGTATAGATCTATACGGGACAGACACTCCTACATCCCGACTGCTAGCTACAGTCCCAGCCGATAAGGCCAAGGGGTGACAGAATGTTACCTCACTACATACGACCTGGAGGGTCATCAGTTATTCAGCCGTCGATCAGCATGGTTACATACGAGTTCACATTCAAACCTTTAATTAACCAATTAAGAATTAAAGGCAAAATAGACTTTTCGAGGCTTATTGTTCATTTAATACCACCTGGAGTCTGCATTTTCACTTTCTTTAGACTCCCCGAGGTGTACTGTACATTTAGTACTACCTGGAGTCTGTAATTTATCACTTTATGGCCAGCAGTGTCACTGCTGAGGAAAAACATTATTTTCCCTTAATACACTTATTTTGTAATCACCTTTCATGAGTGAAGTCAAAAACTATATTTTCATAGTGATAGTTTCACTGGGGAAAACTCTTACTATTACGAAAGAACAAACATACAAACAATCGGGTCTTGGTAGAAGACTACATTTTTACTGGAAAATATAGGATTTTCTAGGGAGTATACTAT
Organism: Lactuca virosa; assembly: GCF_052849685.1. Lineage (NCBI taxonomy): Eukaryota > Viridiplantae > Streptophyta > Magnoliopsida > Asterales > Asteraceae > Lactuca > Lactuca virosa. The sequence goes on from NC_136430.1 coordinate 326,653,164, forward strand.
TTACAAACATTTGAAATCAGTTACTACATTTAGTTGTTACAAACATTTTCATACAAGCAATGACACTAAATACTTATGAACTCACCAGCTTTATGCTGATAAACTCTTTCAAAATGACTTGTATTCTCAGGTCATCAGTAGACAGGTACCGATGAAGCTTTTGAGAAGATGGAGCACATACAAGACTCATTTTTTATTTTGATTATACTTTTGGGTGTCTTACAAACAATACAGAACACGCTTGTATTACAATTATTATATTAATGCAATGGATGTTGTTGCTTGTCTTTACTATTATGCATTGTTATGATACTGTACATGACGTCCTCCACCCCAGAACGTTTCCGCCGTTCCGGTTTTGGGGTGTGACACTAATACTCCACATGCAAGTGGGTTTTACAAAAGTCAAACATACAAAGTCATTCAAGGAAAACTTTGTACCCCAACACTTTATATGTACAGAACCCTTGTGACATATAGTATAACTTGGTTAATATTCTATTAAAAATTCATTTTTGACGCTTATTGTCTCTAAATTGACTAGCCTGAATCTGCGGACGTTACATTGAATATCCGAATGGGAGGAATAACACTCAATTAATACGTTTTGTCATCATCAAAACACCTTCACCATACGACGTCATCTTTGGACGAACAGAGATGCATAAGTTCAAGGTCAAGACAAGGAAAGAAACCCGAAAATGAGCATAATATGGACAACATCTCGAGTCGATTTGAAATCTAAATAGATAACCAAACAGTGGAGGAAAGAGGCAGAAAGTGTACTACCCAGAAATATCACGCGATACCCAAGGGCCATCAGACGAACAAGATGAAGACAATGAATGCCTTAAAAACGAATTGCAATTATTAGTGACTAAAGCATCGTGAAACATCACCGAAGGCAGCACGTCAGTAACTGTTAAACGAAATAAAAGGACAATAAGCATCGTGTAGGCGACGACACCGGAAACTAAGTAGGGATCAACAAGGCAATAAGAAGAAGTAATGGAAATTCAAGACGAAACAAGGACATGAACAAGAGCTATGGATAAAAAGTTACAAGAGGAGGCGCTTGGAGAAAAAGGAGGGGAAAAACGCGTAAGGTCACACCTTATGATCCGATGAGTCAAACACTCTATACGCTAACTGCCAGCACCAGCATCTACATCACCATCAATGTCAGCACCTCAAGTCCTATCAGTGTCAGCATGTAGATAGTTATATATATATATATATATATATATATATATATATATATATATATATATATATATATATATATATATATATATATATATATATATATACACACAACATTAGGGTGAAAGCCTAATGTATGGCTTTATATCATCATGTCTTGGTGACCGTCTCTGTGACAACCCATTTTCTTGGTGAAAAAAACCCTTTTCTTGGTGAAAGATAATTTGGTGAATCCTCTGTGTTATTTACTTTTTTGTTCTTTTTTCGCTTAGTAATTTTGTTCTTGATTGTTATACTTGAAGTGTATTCGATCGACACAAACCTTCAATCGATATTAGAGCAGGTTTTTGATACACTCAAGTAATCATGTCGACTTCCAATAATCCCAAATCCTTTGGCCTCAACAAGATTCCTTCTGTCGATGAACACAACTTCGCCATGTGGAAAACTAAATCCATGGTTGTTCTTGAAACCATGGACTATGTGATGCGTAAAATTACTGAAAAATGCACTCACGTTCCTATGTATCAACCTATGCTGAACAATGATCTCGTTGGTCCTTTGAAGAAAAAAAAGAGAAACTAGTTATGACGACGATGACAAGAAACTATTTAGTCTTGATGTGAAAGCTAGAGCATCGATATGAAACTCTCTTCCCTATCACGTGCGCCATATTTTATAGAATTGTGAGACAGATCAAGAGTTGATGGATACAGTGACAGTGGCTTATGAAGGCACCGTGTAAGTTTAGGCCACAACCATCAACAACATCAATCGGAGATATGAGCATTTGTTTGCTCAAGAATGTGAGTCTCTAACCCAAACCTTTAACATGTTTAAATGTTTGGTTAATGATATGTGAAGGCTGAGAATCATCAAGCACTCTTCTCAGTTGGTTCTAAAGTTTATTGACTATATTGGGAAAGGTTGGGAACATCACACTGATGTCCTTAAGAATGGTGAAAAGATCAATGTTATGGATATGAACTCCTTGTTTGGAAATCTACGAAATTATGAAGAGACCAAATCTCTTTGTAAAGACATCATGAAGGAATCAAGCAAGGAAAATTATGTAGCTTTAGTTTCTTGAAAGGAAGCAATAAAGAATATCAACGACTCTAAGAACTCGGATTAGGGTGAAGAGAATGATGAAGATATCATTAATGAACTAGTTGCTAGCGATGCGCTTATTGTAAAACATTACAAAGAAAGTAGATCAAATGGGGGTCGAAGAGCTCAGTTTAAGGGAGTCAGTTCAGCAAGGAGATCCACTTCAGAGAAGAAAAAATCAGGTAATTGTTTTAACTATGGTGACCCTGACCATTTTGCAAGAGACTACAAAGTGAAGAAAGGATCTCAAAGTCCTGAGAACTATGAAGTCTTGTACAAGAAGCTGGTGGCCCACATGAAGTAGGAGAACATATCTCTTCCAAAAGCTTTCATTATAAAACAAGAGGATCATGAATAATAGGTGGAAGAATAGGAGACATTTGAAGATGACGGGTTGAATGTTAAGGGTCTAATGGATCTTATAAATGACTCCCCTGATGATAATCACAACATGTATGACGCTGATACTTATCAAGCTGTCCAAGGATCAAGTCTAAATCTAGAACACACTTGGTACCTAGAAAGTTGGTGCTCTAGACACATGACCTATATCAAGTCCCTCTTAACAAATTTTGTGAAGAAAGATGGTCCCATGGTGGTTTTTGGTGACAAAAATGAAGAAGGTATCATGGGCATTGGAACTTTTGAATGTAGGGCATTCAAGTTGAAGGACGTGTTCTATGTCAAGAGTTTCAAAATCAATCTTATCTTCATCAATCAACTTTGTGATGCCGGTTAAAAAGTTCTCTTTGATTTCCTTGAAGGAAATGTTTTTGACTCTAAGAACAAAATTGTGTTTACTGCACTCAAGGATAACAACATTAATATGGTTTGATTTTACTTGTTCACACAATGCTACTTTATGTTTTTGACTTTATGTTTCGCAACTTTAAAATTTCTGAAGATAAGCTGCTAGAATTTTAATTTTATATGACTTTTTGCTTCCAAAACTATTTTTAAATTTTATTTTTACCAAAGAAGTATACATTGTACATTTTGCTTCTAACATTGCCTATGCATGTTCTTCTCTCTCGATAGTGACATTAACTAATTTGCTCCTTTTGAAAAGATCATTGTGTCATTCCTTGAATGCAACAACTTCCAAGTAGACATAGTTGAAGCTGGCTCTGCATCTTTTCTTCAACGCCAACAACTCTCTCCCTTATGCTGATGCTCACGCTGATGGACTAGTTGCATCATGTTGATGAGACAAAATAGGAGATAACTGTGCCAAAAAGTGTTATTCTGGGCACATATCTCTTCTGTCTTGAACAACGTATTTTGTTTCATTGGGATGAAATGAAGTTAGGTAACATAGCATGTCTAATTTCCATTGCGATGTCACCACAACACCATCCCCTCAGAGATCCAAAGGCTTCTTCAACAAGACATTAGTCCCACCTTCTCTTTTTTCACGGATCACAACGAGTGGAACCTTCGAGTTTTGTCTTGGTGACTCTTATAACTTGAAGGATACAAAGATTGGATCCTCTTAACTCATTGGTTACAAAGAATGGTTCATGATCTTCTCTTGTTCTTGGTGAACATGAAGCTTGGAATCAATTTGCAACATCTTAACGATTAAAGGAATTCTCTCTCTTTGTTTGCTGTGAATTGTGCTTTTTTTATATGGTTGATCTTGTTTGCTCTCTTTTATAGATAGTGTCGAGGGGTAGATATCTTGAAAAATGTAAGTACATTTATGGCCTTTCAATTCGAAAGATTTGGTGGATCGAGTCTTTATCATGTTTCTGAAACGCAGTACAAATATCGCCTTTAGAATATTTCCTTATTTAACTAACTCTTTTGTTGTATTCTTATATTATTTATTATTTTGTCTTGTACCATATGAAATGAGTTGATGGTGAACTTTATAGTTCTAGACTTCAACTTAACTCTATGATACTGAAGTTTAACCACTTCTTGTTGATGAGATAATACCGTTTATGATTCAAGTTGCTTCCACCTCAGCGTGACTGAAATAATCCATTCTTTCCTTAATTTCTTCTTAATAAAACTTTATGATTCACTATGTTATACCACACATTGATAAAAGTTTGAAACAATGTGCCGATGGTTAATCTATGTACCGTAGACTATCACACGCACCAACCCCCTCTTACCTTTATATTATTCTTTAGGAGCTTTATGATTCAATGTAATGTATCGTATGATGATGAGAGTTTGAAATATCTATGCCGGTAGTTAAGCTAAAACACCACAACTTATCACACACATCAATCCATTCTCTCCATATATTATTCTTTAGAATTTATTGATTCAACGTATGAACCCAGACGCTAATGAGAATTTGAAAAATCTGTGCCGATGGGTATATCATTGTCTGTGATATATTACACACCTAATCATTTTTTCCCAACAATTCTTATATTAAGAAGTTAATGAGTCACTATATCAGCCACACACAGATAAAACTTCGACACTCTTTGCCGATGGGTACATTTTTCCACCAGAATGTATTACACGCATCATACCACCCTTGCCTGTTTCTTTTAATAAAAGTGATTAATGAGTCAACGTATGAAACCACACGCTGATGAAATCTTGCAATACCATGTTAGTGAATGGTAGTTCAAGCCCACACTATCAGGAGATATCACAAACGTATTGGATTACTAGTTGCAACTCTGATATGTTGATTGCTTCCGATGATGACCATTGCCGCTTCCGATGATGACCATTGCCGCTAATACTATGTCTCACTGATGTAATTTCCTTCTCAACGGTAACTTGTTGGATGGCAATGAAAAGGTCTATCAATATCTTGGGATACAATATTTTTACCGCATAATTCTCTTCAATCATGATTACGTAAAAGGGAAGAAGCTTTTTGGTATAAATTAGGAAAACTCTGTCCTAGGTCACTTTTACAAAATATTTAAGTAATTCGTGCTCAATTACACACACACACTCTCTCTCTCTCTCTCTCTCTCTCTCTCTCTCTTTCACACACACACACATACTCTCTCTCTCTATCTCCTTCTCTCTCTCTCTCTATCTCAAATGGCTCTCTCAACCATCATCTTCCTCAAGCTCTCACAATGTCAAAGCCTATGTATGAGTTTTCACTTAACGCTAATGTCGTCAAATGTCCTCATGCCCCTAACTCTCCCATCATCATTCAAGAAAAAATTATGGCGTTCTTTGATGACATCCCAAAGCAGTTCGTGAACTCAGGAATCGAAGACTTCGTCGATTATGTCAAAATCTTTCCCTCTTCGATACGCCTTTTACGACTTCCCAAAGCCATTCTACCCTAAACAAGTATGTGAGTTTTAGTATTCATGTTTTGTTCATTTTGTTTCTTAAACCATTACTGGAACCATTGGCGATGGTTAATATAGGGTTACTATTGATGTGGAATATTTTTGAGCTTCTCTTCGTCTTCCTCGATTAGAAATTTATTCTGATACTCCTTTGGAAGAAAAGAACAAGTCCGTTAAGATTAGGCTATAACTTTTCAATTTAGGGCACCTCTCGTGACCCATACAAATACACTCTTCGTCAGTGTTTTGGTGTAGGGTGGAATTACTTAACAGGGGTTATTGGCAAATGCCTTGGACACAAGACTAGGAGTTTGGATCAACTGAATCTCTTTGGGAAAAGGATTTTGTTTTCTATTGTGTGCAACAAAATACTGGATTTTGCTCAACTGTTTCTTGATCAAGTGATTGACAGCATCACTGGGAACAAGAAGCCAGTGTATATTCCCTATCCCCGTTGGCTTGGACCGATTTTGGCTCATAAAGAAGGCTATTGTGAAAATAATGTGATCACCATTACAATTCATGCCCTCTGCTCAAAGATCATCAATGCTGCTCCTACTGAAGATGATATGCATGTTACTATAAGGATGGAAAAATGGATTGAAAAACTCTATGTTGTTGAATCCTCTGACTCTGAAGAAGACAATGATGAGGATAATGATGAAGAAGGAACTGATAATGAAGAAGGGGATGATGAAGAAGAAGACACTGATAATGATGAAGAAGAACCAACCACTGATAAAGGAGAAGACTTTGTTCATGGAATGAACTCTCCTTCAAAGTGGAAGAAGCACATTCGATTCTCATCCACTTCCTCATCCACTCCCTCTGCAGATGATGTTGTACAATGTGGATCAACCCCACCTTTAGTGGAAACTGCTGACCCAATGATCCAAGATGAGATTCTCCAAGATCAGTGTCTCCGTCTCCTCAAGCTGAGACCGTTCCTCCTATGCCAACACCTATTAAGACTTCTTCTTTTTATCAAGGGGAATCCAACTATAATTTTGAAACAACTCTGCTCTCTCAACTTTCTCTACTAGTGAATATAACTTAATCACTGGGAAAAAGATTGTCTAAAGTTGAACAAGATGCAGTTGATATGAAGAGATTTATGGCCTTCGGTGATGATGATGCTGATAATATGGTTATTGAAGATACCCCTCCAAATTCTTCTGGTGATAATCCTCCTCCGCCTCCATTTCCATCATCAAATTTACCTCCACCCCCATCATCAAATTTACCTCCACTTCCACCGCCATCCACAAATCTTCCTCCACTATCTGGTTCTCCTCCACAATCTGATGCTGCCAAAAAGGGGGAGAATAGTTAAGAGAGTTCTGATTAACAAATACAAATGGTGGTGATTACATCAACTCCATCTCTGCCTGAGATGTCTGAAATCAGAAGGGTTGAAGTTGAACTTAAAAAGGAAATTGTTGTTGCTGACATGCCAGACTCTGATGCAACAACTGATGATCATCCCATTCCAGACACTGGTGATCAATCAGAGATTGATGACTATGATTCATGTCACAAGATGTTGTTCCTGTTGTTCCTTTGAATGTCATTTACCCTGATCCATACTTTGAGGGGGAGATTCCTCAAGGAACTAAGAGTGATATTGAGTCTGATAATGATCACCTTAATCCTCGAAAGAGGAAGGCTTCCTTGTCAGGGGGAGCTCGTGATGTTGGAGCTGGAAGTTCTTCTAATATTGGTTATCCTTCAACACCTCCTCCTTCCATGAAAATCAAGTTCATTTTTTATCTGAATGTTTTAGCTGAAGTATGGGATATAACTATTGATGAAGTAAGAGAAATCATGATAGAAAATAATGTTGCTATTCGAGAAAGAAAAGAAGCCAGAAAAGGAGAATGCCTGTCTACCAAACTTTCTCAAGCTCTTACTTCTGCTGTTGAAAGTGCTGTTGTTCAAAGAACGAATGATTACGTCAAGAAAATTCAGCTCTTCTATAATAGCATGGACAAACAACACAGGGGTTTTAGAGCTGAACGACAGGATCAACAAAAAGCAGATTGGTGATGTTCTTACTCGTAAATCAAAGCCTGATCCCATCATCAAGGTTAGTTGCAGAAAACCAAGGAATGGGTCTCTGAAAATTCACTTAGTCAGAAAGAAGACCGAATATGAATACACTGAAGATGTATTTTCTCATGAGATAGTCAAATTTGGGTACAACGAGTGGATACAAATTTAAGAAATTATCGACAAACACAAAGGTATTCATGCTCAAGAGATGAAGTTGGAAATTCAACCAATGCTCAACAAAGTCAAGAAGCTAAATCTTGTGCCATCAACTGGTCCATTTAGACCATCCACCTCAGGAAGAACAGGCACCCCCAAACAGTCCAAGAATATTAAGTTTATTCTTCCATATGGAACATGATACATCAATAATGAACTGCCAGTGTGTGTTGAACCTATTCAATACATGTTCATTCGAGATCCATAACATGGTGTCTTTTATCCTGATGTTCAAAATCACATGTGTTTTCAATGCATTGATGATCTTCCTGCTGCTCCCACTAAACATTTGTTTCATCTTTGCATGGATGGACTTAGTCATTTTGATCTGGAAAGAGTATATCGTGTGCTGATATCTCTGGAGCTTAGTAAAAGATTGGAAGAACTTCAAATTGACAAATTCAGATGGATAAATCCGGAAATCTTGAAAGAAGCTGACAAATTCTACAATGGTTCTTTTGATGACTCCTCTGAAGAAGAATATTAGTATTGACATCAATAGATAGGGGGAGATTGTAAGGTCACACCTTATAATATGATGAGTCGAACACTCTATACGCTAACCGCCAGTGCCAGTGTCAAAATCACCATGAGCGTCAGCGCCTCAAGTCCTATGAGCGTCAGCATGTAGATAGTTATTTTATGTAATCTTTGTATATTAGGTAGTTATATTATGTAAATATAGAATAGATAACAGATCTGATACCTTGGTAATAAGGATCTGTTTATATGTAGATTAGATACATTCCCTTGATTGGAGGGATTCACAAGATTAGATTAGTATATATAAAACATTAGAGTGAAACCCTAATGTATTGCTTTATGCCATGGTGACCATCTTTGTGACAACCTGTTTTCTTGGTAAAAACAAACCATTTCTTGGTGAAAGACAATTTGGTGAATCCTCTGTGTTATTTACTTTTTTGTTATTTATTCGCTTAGTAATTTTGTTCTTGTTTGTTATACTTGAAGTGTATCTAATTGACACAAACCTTCAGAACGACCTCGAAAAGGCAAGATAGCTAGAAAAAAAGGGATCCATAAAAAATGCAAAGCAACAAGACGGTTAACTGACTTATAGAATTTAAGCAAAAAATGGAAGTGTGATCCCTGATAGGAGTGAAAGGAAGAAAGCGAAATGGGGAGTCAAGAAAGCTAGAACAATACGAAGGGAAGTAGGAATGCCCATAAAGGGCCACGAACGAAAGTAGTAGGAAGGCATGCAACAAATGTGTCTGTTTGCAGTTAAATAGCGTCAACCTACTAAAAGCATGTTCTGGGAAAAACAACCAAAGTCGTTGTAGTGGTCTCGTAATAAATGAAAGCAAAGGTCGGACTTCAATACTGCAGCCTAGGCTACATGATTAGCCCAAGAATATCTTTATTCTGTATAAATTTTGTTGCTTGGTCAACCGACTACAACCTTCAAAAGGTTGAAGTTCAACAATCCGACCTAGGCTATCTGCTTAGCTCAAGAATATTTTTATTCTTTATCAACTATATAGCTCGGTCAGTCGATTACAACTTTCCAAGGGTCGAAGTTCAACTATCCAACCTAGGTTACCTGCTTAGCCTAAGAATATCTTTATTATCTATAAAATTGTAGCTTGGTTAGCCGAATACACCTTCCTAAAGGTCGAAGTTCAACACTCTGACCTGGGCTACCTGCTTAGCCCAAGAATATATTCATTCTTTATAAACTTTGTAGTTCGGTCAGCTGACTACAAATTTCTAAAGGTCGAAGTTCAACACTCCAACCTCGGCTACCTGCTTAGCCCAAGAATATCTTTATTGTTTATAAAATTTATAGCTCGGTCAACCGACTACAACACTCTAAAGTTCAAAGTTCAGCACTCCGTCCTAGGCTACCTGCTTAGCCCAAGAATATCTTTATTCTTGATAAACTTTGTAGCTCGGTCAGCCTACTACAACTTTCTAAGGGTCGAAACTCAACACTGTAACTTTGTAGCTCGGTCTGCCGACCACAACTTTCCAAGGGACTTCAATCAATACTCCGACATAGGCTACTTGTGTAGCCTAAAATTCTTTTTCACCTATGTCGCTCCGTGGGATGGTAACAATCTTTTCAACAACTTTGAAACCTTGAAATAAGGTATAAGTCCAATTTAAAGCACAACAGGAGGACCAAGTAAACATTGCTAACCGGCAGAGAGAGATTTTGATGACTTGTAAAGAAACCACAATAGAACCACAAAACGCAGGAAAAACTATGGGAGCAAGCTTATTAACCTAACACACAAATAAATTGCGATCACATAGTCAATTAAGGCAAGATATTGGAAATTTAATCAGCAGTGAACATAGCCATATGACCCAGCTACAAACATTCCATCACCCAAATGTCAGTACAAATAACAAGTCATTAACAATAACATACACATCATAGAGAAATCAAACAACACAAAAAATAGACATATGTCCAAGTTACGACAACACCTCCACAACCCATCATTAAGCATTTTCTAAATAATCACAACTACACCACTAGATTCATACCGCACATCACACCATTCAAGATTCACCACTCCCACAATAACAACTTGCAGATGTGCCACCACCATCAGAACGACGCACCAACACACACAATTGCTAAACATATGTTAAGGGGAAACCAAATTCATACAAGTAATCAACATAGAACAAAGTAGAAAATGCCTCCTCCATATTTGGAATGCCCGTAGGATCATATAATGGAAGGTAATTCTTGTGCATATCCAAATTGTAGTATGCATTCATCATCTCGCAGCCATCTTTCCTGCCAAAATCAATGCAAATGGTTTGCAGATCGCGGTTAGCCTAAAAAAACAAAGACTCGATGATAAGTTTGTCGACCAGTTCTGAGATCCCAATAGATAGTACCCAATTTACATTCCCGTTCACTTTGTTCAACTGAATATATAACCCTACTACACTCGCCTGCAAGAACGTATTTCGGAGGGAGGAATCACTCAATTCGCCTTTCAACTTCCGAGCAGAATGCTCCAACATGGTTATCTTGTCCACCAGCCTAATCTTCTATAACTTAAGAGACACTACTATAGCCTTTGTTAAGGTGCAAAGTCACTCTTGGATGTCATGAGGGCTTATTCCTTTGTATGTGTGTAATGAGTTGTCTTTCCTTTATAAGGAAGTGAGTGACACTCATTTTATATAATGAACACCTTGAGAGCATTAGTTTAGAGAGAGAACTTGCAAGACCCATTTGTACTCTTTCTATCAATACTAATAAGAGTTAAACCCATATTTATTTACTCGATGTGTTCTTGATTTTGTATGATGATTCACAATATCTTTTCTAATTCCGCACATGCCAACATAATCAACACCACTACATTTGGTATCAGAGTAGGAATCAAATTGTTTTGATCTGATTTTCTTTTGTTTCAAAAGCTTTTTGAATCTCGTACTAGATTCAAAAGTTTCCGCACTTTTGATCATGGAAATCTTTGTAGATCTTCAGTTTTGATTTGATTCTGCACTTCTATCGACTAATCGAGTGTTCGGTGTTCATTTACTGATTAATTCATCTTGTTAATCTCAAATTTCTCAGGGTTTTCTCTGAATTCGTCCGTACATCCATGGTGAACTTCAACATTAATACTATGACTTCTTTCTATCATCTGCTAGGATCTTTAACTAAGATTCCTATGCTTATTCCGGAGTATTACGATCAATGGGCGAATCGTATGGAGGATTACTTGAACGGAATCGATGAAGAGCTATGGAAGTGCATTACTGATGATGTTCTTCCTCCTCCTTCTGTTTAAAGCATTGGTACTTCTGCATCAACTCAAAGTGTTATTGAACAAACTGCAAGGCTGCAGAAGAACGAGAAAAGGTGCATGATAAAGCTTCGTGGTGCTCTTCCACATGTTGTGTATAATTACGTTCGAACCTGCAAAATCTCAAAAGAAATCTGGAATACGCTGAAGGAAAAGTACCAGGGTAGTGAGAAGACCAAAATCAGTTCGGTCAAGCAATGCCTGATTTAATTAAGAGAATTCAAGCAAAAAGAAGCAATTATGGAGAAATGGTTGATTCAGAATGAAAATTTTCTATACGAATCCACTTCTTTCGAATTCATTCTTTATCGCTTCACTGTTGGATTACAAAGTGAATATGCACTCATTTCAGATGGAGAAAAGAATGAAAATGGAGAATTAATTGCTCATCGAATTTATCAAACTAAAGATTTGTTTAATCGATTGATTACAACGTATCAAGAAAGACGAAGAAATAAGAAAGAAGGTGAAGTCATAAAGGGAATTTTTCTTGCTGAATGTAAATATGGAAGCAATAAACTTGAATATTATGCAAATTGTCGTGAAGCTCAGGAACATGTTCTTGATGATCATCATCGTGTTGTTGATGTTCTTGATGTTCAAGAAAAAGGAGTTCAAGTTGATTCTCATGTTGAAAAAGTTTTTTGCTCTATTGGAGTTCAAACCGATGATATTTTGTGTTCTTGTGATTCGTTTGAAGGAATGATTCCTTATCGGAAGCCGGCGATCCAAGAAAATCACAAGTATCACAGTCCAAAAGATTTGATTCAAACTCACAAAGTTGAAGTTGTGGAAAGTGGGTTTATTCATGAAATCAAATCTTCAAGATGCAAAAAGATGAGAATGAAAAGGAAGAAGAAGATTAAACGGAAAAACAAGCGGGTTTATTCACAAAAATCGTCGAATATTGTTGTGAATCCAAAATTCGTGAAGCAAATTTGGGTTCCAAAGCAACAATCTCCAAATGGTGCATTGAATTTGAAGTTAAAACCCAAAAGTGTTGGTGGTTCTTATGAAGATGTTCTTGGATCGTTGAAGAACATGAAGAACACGAAGAACGAGTTGTACAACACACATCGTGGGTGGTACAATGTTCAAATTGGATATTTTCTCGTTCCAACAAAAGAACCAAGATCTTCTAAATTTGATTCATTCGTTGAAAATGGAACTCGATTCGTCAAAAAGGTATCTCAAATTCTCAAATGGATTCCAAAACGTCCATGATTTCGATTCTTGTTTTTCGTTTTTCATTTTTGATCGTTTTGTCTCGGTTGGATCAAATTCGTTTCAAACCCAATTGTAGATCCAATCTATTTTCTTCCATAGATCAAGCCCAAAACCAAAATTGTGATCATGTTTACTGTTCATGAATTCATATGTTTGATCCCAAAGTGATAATCTGATTACTATTCACATCTTCAGCCCATAAATGTTTAATGATCCAATATCCTTAATTGAGCCCAAAGATTCACCCAAAATCAAATCGACACTTTCTAAATCGATGTTCATCAAGCTTATGTCGTTTTTTTTTCTTTTTTCTTGTGCATTTCAGAGTTGTGCCTTCTTGACTTTTATTGTGATCGATGTTCTTAAGTTCCAATTGTGTTTCATTATTTCTTATAATCGATTAGTAATCCTTGGTTATCAAAACTTGTGAATCGATTTTCTATAATTTCGTTAATTCCAAAATCGATGATGATCAAGTCAAAGTGAAGAATTCCAAAATTGGTCCTTTGATTTGGATGAAATTGATCAAGAACTGTTGAATATGATCAAGAACAATTAAATATTCTCGGTTTGATTTCAAAATCTATGTGAGAATTGCGATTTTTGTGTTTGTTGACTTTTAAGATCGAAATGTCAATGTCGACTTTTGATTGTTGATTGATACATCTGATTCAATTGAGTGTTACAATTCGACTTCAATGGTGGATGTATGTTCGAATCCACAAGGAATGAAGTATTGAAATCGAATTTGCCTTATATGGTGTTGATTGTTCGTATCTGATATCGAGTTGGGGGTCAAAGCCGATTTTGAATGATAGATCTGTTTGGGTCTATGTTTTTGATGTCGAACATGTGAGACTGAGAACGAAGAATCAAATGGAAAGTCACGATCGCATCTTTTGGGATAGTTCGCATCTACAGTCGTGATATGGATGTTCGCTTTGAGCTATAGATGTCGATGCCTGATAGTTAAAAGCGAAGGTCCTTGTGTTTGGATTTTGGGGTCTCAGTGTTTAGATGTCGAATGAGTAATGGAATCAATTTGGGTTGATATTGTTTTGGTTGATGGTCGATGTGCGAAGAATTTAGGATTGATATGGAGAAGCTAATAATGAATATTCGAAGTCAATGTTTCGAAGCCTTGGTTATATGGTCGATGGGTTGGAGTCGTTTGGTTTGATGTCCAGGGCTATACATGATTAAGTAACGAAGGGATAAAACGAGCAATGTGATGAAAAAACGAAGGGTAGTGATGAAGTTTCGAAGGCTTGATGTCTAAAAGCGAAAGTATGATTTTGGAAGGGTCAACGTTGCGAAGATTTTTGTATAAAAAGCGAAGATTTTGGGTTAAGGCTATATGCTTGATAACGAAGATTTTTTTCATGAAGGACAAACTATCGAAGGTTTTGTTACTGGTTCACGAATTGGGGAAGAAGAAAACATAAAGTTTTGAAATTGGTCCCTGAAGTTTCTAAGATATGGCTTAAATGGTCTAGTTTCGAAAGTGCAACAATAATTGGAGAAGAAGCCAAAAAGTTTCGAAACTTACTTTTAAACTTTCGAAGATTTGACAGTTTACATCCATTTCAAAATAAGGACTAATTTTCGATATTTTGAGTGAAAAGGAGAAGAACTTTCGAAATGAGTCCCTGCAGTTTCAAAATTTTGGCAGAAAATACCCAACTTCGAAATTGGGGAAATAAAGCTGAAAAATTAAAGAAGTTACAATTTTGGTCCCTGCAGTTGGTGCAAATTTACACTTTATGCCCAGTTTCACAAATGGGGGAGTATTTCGCATCTTTAGCTGTTTTTGGCGCAACGGGTCCTTACAGAATTCAGAAAGTAACAATTTTTACCCGGATTTTGGAAATCTTGCAACTCTAACCCAAAAGTTGAAATTTTTCACAAATTGGAAATTTTTCGAGGCTTTTTCGTGATTGTTTTTCCATGCAAGATTTTCAAGGTTTCATTTTTGGCACACATCAAGGGGGAGTATAGTGAAGTTCATTCATCGGGCGCTTCTCACCCTTAATGGGTCTTATAATCATTTTTTTATTATAAAAAGGGGGAGAATGATGGGTATTCAAAGTAGGTTTTTCGGGTATACATTTGCGGATTTGAAGACCGGTGTTAATTTGAGGGGGATTTTGGTCTTGATCGCGCGAGCTCTTTGGATATTGAAGCCATACATCCAATCCTAACTTTGAGGGGGAGAATGTTAGGGTGCATAGTCACTCTTGGATGTCATGAGGGCTTACTCCTTTGTATGTGTGTAATGAGTTGTCTTTCCTTTATAAGGAAGTAAGTGATGTGTTCTTGATTTTGTATGATGATTCACTAGATCTTTTCTAATTCCGCACATGCCATCATAATCAACACCACTACAACCTTCAGCTTTGAAACTTCTTCGACAACATCCTCCTAACCAGCTAACTCACTTTCCAAGGCAGCTTTCTCATTTATCATAATGGATAGTTCACCCCCTCACCTTATCCATGTCAACCTGGGACACCGTTTCCACATTTGGAAAAACTTTCACCAAATTAGGAACCTTCTCCACAAGCTTCAAATGCTGACCGCAGAACAATTGCACATTATGAGAAACACCACCAGACAAAACCAAAAATGGTTTAACAAGATCAAATATGTTTTTGAATTCGTCACGAAGGTTGTTGTTCTCTAGATGTAATGTCTCGTTTTCATCAAGCAACGAGATCACCTCTTGAACTAGAACCATGTTTTCAAAAAGCTTAATTTCATGCAAATCTCGAACATGTTCTCTACAACCTTAGCTGACACTTGAGCGGGTCCCGAGAGAAGCGAAGTTTTCAAAGAATGAAATGGTAACCATTGGCTCCATTAAACATTGCTTCCACTTATACTCCCAAGAAGGGACATAAATAGGACCAGATGGGTTGGAAACATTGGCATCACGAGGCGGGTTGTTCATATTCAATCGATTCACGTACAACGAAGGACGAATCGCACCAAGGTTGTTAGCAAAATCATAAAAATCACCAAGATCCAAGGAACGAGATCTATTGAGAGCCCTACCACTACTACCCTCCCCACCAGCCAGGAATAGTTGTAAGGGTAGCATAAACATCATAGTCTCCTCCTCTTTTATGATGGACTAAGGGCCTTTCACCACTCCCATTATCACCGTCATCACCAGAAACAGTCACAGGATCAGTAGAAACAGGGAAAGTATGACCATCATTTGTATCATCATAAGAATCATGAATTTTAATCAAGGACTTCGAACCCTCCTCTTCATCATTTTGGGAGTTACTACCATTGCTACTACTATAGGTAAAGCTATCATCGATAATCGGGAGATCGAAATCATTAGAACCAAGATCTCGTGCTGTAACCTTACCTTCAACAAAGTCAGACAACAAAAAAAGCAACCAACTTCCATCTGTACGAAGAAACATGAGATCAACGCGCATAATACTAAACAACAATAAAAAAACATATTATAAAAACATGTACCTGGATCATGGACGAATAAAGTAGGAACAACACTAAGACGCAACCAATACGAACTCATGCCAACTTGCCCCAACACATATTCAGGAAATTTCTTCATCATCACATTCAAACGAGAAATATTATTTATATCTTGGCCTAAGTCACTAGTTCAGGTAGGTTTGTGGTCATCAATTGTTCTAGGAGGGTGAAATTCTTTCGATAACGGAAGCAAGAAGCGTTCAACCAGATAAATTCGTTTTTCCAATTTTTTATGGAATCAGGAAGACCCTCAATAAAACGTTATCCCCTTGACCGAAAATAATACCAAGCCCTATTACTACAAATACGAAAAAAAAATACAACAAAGCAACATCGGGAACAACTAAGGACGCATGGCAGAGCAGTTCGAAATAGGTAACCTTTGAAATCGAATTAGGATTTAGTTGGCAAGTATGAATCTTGTACGCCTCAATAACCGAACAAAATAACGAAGATGGGGGCACACAAAGGCCGGCTTCAAAGTAGTAAATATAGACACCAACCTTACATAATGGAGGGCAATCGATGACTACATTGGGAGCAGGAAGAGTGACACCATCGTCATAGACAAGATGGTACTTCACAGAAACCTGGTCGAGACGCTCATGGGTGACGGTCGAATGAACGACGGGCATCACTGAACGATACATTCTTTTGCAAAATGTTCGAGGATTCGAGAGGATGAAATAACAATGGAGTATGGAAGAACAATAAGAAAGAATAAAAGCATGAAACTGAAAAAGATGTGACAAACATTTATGAAATGGAAAGCGGGAAGCTAACTGCTACTAAACAGGGGTACAAGTGTTTGTACGCCTAAGAGAAGTCCTGGGCGCGTGAGTAAACCAAGAGCCATTAACTCGGTTGATTAAAAATGCAATTAAAGTGGGGTCTTAATGGGGTATGAGAGTCAGTCCACACAACAACAGGCGGGCCAACGAACCCGGCGTGCCAACATAAACACAAGTACATAAATGATACCGAGCACTAGAGCAAGAATCACCCTATCACCATACACATCATATGAACCATTTTTAGGAAACACGGAAAAATCAAGACTATTTTAATAAAAAGAAGATGACCCTCATAATCTAAAGGTAACGCAAAACCCAGAAGAAGAAACTAAGAACCAGTTTGAACCCCATATATAAAAATAGGCCTTCGCCTAACTCGAGAGGTAAGACCTACACAACAATTGGCAATTCTAACACATTTAATGCTCCGAATATGACTTCGAACTTAAGCATCAGAGAGCAATATCCGGGGTCCGCCCTCAGTATGGATTTCTAACCTATATTGTTAACATAACATGCATCGTGTTACTTGGACTGCTCATTGGAAGAGGCTCTGATGGAGACGACCACAAGCATCCGGGTCGCCGCATAGGAATAGTCCCATAAAAGTATATTCGATGAAATATTTTCTTTGATTATTAAAAAATTTGGGATGTCATAAATGATACTAGACACATAAGCATAAATATGGTTACTACTGGCCTTACAACATCTTTCATACTATGGCCTATATTTCCTCGAATCTCTCATTAGATACAAACATCATTGGCATTGTATTATTTCTAGTGACACAAAGAAGCTGAGTGGGTCAGGCTGGGAAACTTGGTGAGTACATAGGGTTTTCAACACACAATAATATAGTTAATACGTTAACTTATCAAATAACTAACCCAATTACCCATCCCCGTTTTCTTCTATCTTCACCTCTAAGATCCTATCCTAAGAATCATCAAAGTCATCATTGCTGACAGTACTATTTCAGGGATTTCTCTACAATACATGTCAGTAGGTTTCCTAATATACTCATCCATAAGGATTTATCCTAAGGATAATCATAATCATCATTGCTGACAATACTATTTCATGGATTACTCTATAATACATGTCAGTAGGAAGTTGTCACAACTAGCAAAATTAGGTCAAGATGTGAGTTCCTAAAACAATATAATCTCCTTGTATAAGCCCAAAACTTGATCCAATAAGCCCTCAACTTAGTTCTTTTGGGCCATAAGACATTCTCATTGTGCCTTAATGGGCCGAAAACTTTTATTATACAATATTTTGAGCCGAAACCCCATACGTGGGCGTTAGTTGGGCCGAGACCCCTCTTGGGCCGGTTAGGGTTTGTCTAAAAAAAAATAATAAGCATGGATTTTGAGTTTGACACCTCACAATAATCCTCCATGCAATAACACTTTTGCCCTCCATACTTCTATGCATTTCACATCAAAGTCTCACAAGTCAACTCTCTCTCCCTCTCCATCTCTCTACCTCTCGGCCTATATACACACACACACCCTTCACAAATCACACATTCCTCACAAAACTCTCAAGAACAATCCTTCTCCTTCTCTTCAAAAATTTTGTGGGTGTGTGCATGTGTTAGCTTCAAAAAGTCCCCTTCAAAGATTCACAAAGTTGGTAAGTTCTAGGTTAAACTCAAGGTGTTTTATTTCAAGAATATACTAAGATAATCCTTCTTACAACCTCATCTTCGTGTTTATGGCCCATTAGAACACCCACATCTCAAGAAATCTCACCAAGAACTCAAGCTAGGTTCAAAGTTCATTCTCCTTTTTCATCCACATCTCAAAAACCCCAAGGTGAGCTTCATACCCCCTTGTTTTCGGTTTTATAATGTTTTTGAGGGAGAATACAAGTGCTTTTGTGTTAGATCTATGTATATATGCATGTTTATGTGTTTAACTTTTAGATCTTTACTTGAAAATGAAGTTTATCACTTGGATCTTCACATAAACCTTGACAAAAGTATGTGTCCTCACATATAATACTTGTAAACTTGTAGATCTGGGATTTATCCACTTAAAATAGCAAAAACAAGTGTTGTGAACAAACTTAGATAACTTAAACTCAAAAATCAGCCCTTGATAGAAAAGTTTTAGTCCAATCTCGAACTGTTTTTACCTCCTTAATGGTAATAATTTTCAAAACTGTTTTACATGCAAAAAGTTCAGGTTATTACCTTTAAAATGACTACTCTCACGTTTTCATACGAATTTTCTACTATTTGTGGCGAATTTTACAAAACTGCCTATTAGATTTGAAATAATTTCGGACCAACCTGTGAAGGTGAGCAATTTCACACTTGTTAGAGGCCAATAAAAATTATGAGAAAAATTGTGAACAAAGTAGACAAAATTTCCAAACTTCCAGAATTTAGGGATCCAAATTTCGACTTACGATGATTTTTCTACAAATTTTCCAACAACTAGGTCAGAAAAGCCAAAAACCAGAAAAATGTGTATTTCACAAAACTCAAGCCAAAAATGATATTTTTGACAAAAATGAGTTTAAAATGTTATTTTACCACAAACTAGTTAAAAACACAAGTTTTGAACAAAATGGGGGCTAAAGTGTTATTTTTACTATAATTGGGCCTTAATTGAAAACTTTGTGGCTTATTAGGCCAAGAACGTCATTTTTACAAAAATTGGGCTTTTTATATCAATTTTGTAAATAATCGAGCTAAAATAAACAAAACAATAACAAACGGCTTAAAAACGATATTCTTATCCTTATTTGGGCCTGGAAATAATATACATGTTTAGTGGGCCTTAGTGTCCTTTTACATGTATATTGGGCTCAGGGTAGACATTCACATTCCTTTTGTGCCTGGAAATAATAGATACATATAGTGGGCCTTAGTGGTCCGCTTACATGTTTATTGGGCCTGAGAATAAGTTTTATATGTGTTCTTCTTTCTTTTCCGTGTAAATTTTCGATTAAGGATCTAGTGAGACCTGTCGGTTGGCACCTTTGAGTGTACAATCGTAGCCTGTAGTTATAACCAGAGTTTCCTGAAGGGAAAGGGGGAGTTTGTGTATAGATCTATACGGGGGTGACACCCTACACCTGAGCTGTTCGCTACAGTTAGACTAGGGCAGTGTAGGGTGACAAAAACCTTATTCTATTCCGGCGGCGTCCCAAAGAGGCAAAGACAGGCGAAATTGTCATTATTATGTATGGTTATAGCGACTCACTTAGAGGAATTAACGTTATAAGATTTACGGGAAACCATTCTATTTTCTTTTTGGGATAAAACAGGAAACCGTTCTATTTTCTTTTTGGGATAAAACAGGAAACCATTCTATTTTCTTTTTGGGATAAAACGGGAAACCTTCTTTTTGATAAAACGACAATCTATAAGCATCGGTACTTAACCACCAGGGTTGAGTTTTCATCATTATCTATTGCAGACAACATCGGGTTGTCTGGAAATCATTCTCTTACTATTTTTGTAACCATTAACACACATGCATTAATATAAGATCGGACACGAATATTTCAAACCATTTCTTTTTAGAAAGTATCAGATATTTTTGAAAGCACTTTGAAAACGATTCTAAACAAGTACAAAAACCATTTTTATTCAAAACTGCTTATGAACTCACCAACTTTTTAGTTGACGCTTTTCAAAACGACTTGTATTCTCAGGAATTCCAGTAGCAGGTAATAAGTTCGACTATAAGATTAAGTGGTGCGACTTCAAGAAATTTTACTTTCTTACTTTTGTATAACTGATGAACAA
This sequence comes from Lactuca virosa, assembly GCF_052849685.1. Lineage (NCBI taxonomy): Eukaryota > Viridiplantae > Streptophyta > Magnoliopsida > Asterales > Asteraceae > Lactuca > Lactuca virosa. The sequence goes on from NC_136430.1 coordinate 326,674,138, forward strand.
GATTCAATATGTAAACTATGTAAGTGTGTATTTCCAATGTATGATGTTTGGTTGCTATGTTTCATTCATATTCAATTGTTATGATACTGTACATGAAGTCATCCGCCCCCGGACGTTTCCGCCGTCCAGGTTCAGGGGTGTGACAGGTTGGTATCAGAGCATTGTTTATAGTGAACTAGTATATCTAACCATACAAGATATACAACTATAAATACAATGGGACTAAAAACACTCTGACTAAAAGTATACCTTAAAAATATAAGTATCTTCTAAAAGTATACATACTTGCTAGAACGGTATCATAATAAGAACAAAACAAAAGTATTTAAATGTTGAACACTACAGTCAAACCTGGGCAGTTATGTAATCATATCTGGAATAAATAGAGCCTGATCAACTGTATTTATTCGAGATACGACCAACATGTGTCTGGGAGTGATGGTAGCGTTGCAACAAGTCTAAAACTTACCGACCTTACATGTAAAGGAGCATTAGAGCCAAACCTAAGGTTTAAAATACTATAGGAGTATTTTATGATACTAAACAATAACAACAAGTCTAAAAACGTATCAACTTCGTACATCAGGAAGTCCTAGGATCAAACATGTAATACTATAGTAGCATTTTAGAATACCATATGACCTCCACACTTAAATCTTCTACATGTATCTCATACCTCCACTCTCGCGAAGGCAACATGACTGAGCTTCACCCCGAAGACCCCTACTACCCTACGGTGATAGCCAACGAATGGACCGAGGGAGAACCAGAGGAAGTGCAAAGGGAGAACCCAAAATTGGGTCCTATAGAATACCAAGAGCGGAACCCCAAGGGAAAGGATTCTGATGAGGAGTCAGACATGGATGAAGGCGCCAGAGAGATCCTTAGTGAGCCTTACCCCCTTGGAAGCAATACCGAACCAACACGCAGAACAGGAAGACCTTACCAATCATCTCCGCCCCTTTTGAAGAGGAGGTGACCACCCTAAGGCAATAGCTCATGGAAGCTGAGGCTAGGGCAACCTTAGCAGAGCCGAGAGCGGAAGAGGCCACCCGTAAGATGAGCGAAATGGTTGGACACCTTTACGCTATTTAGGCATATGAGATTCATCACACTAAGTCCTAGGTCTACCATGTAATTCGTCACAACTAGTAGAAGTAAATCAAGAGAGGTACGCCCTACGAGAACTCATGTAACCCGAGCCAGCTTAAGGATCTGATATCTATAATCTATTAGGGTAACTTAACATTTGTACAATACCTATTTCTACAGACTACCATTAATACATCATAGGGATGTAGGTCGAAACAACGAGAATCGTACAACAAAACATGTGATGTATATGCGTACACGCATAAGTTCATATCTATAATCATAGATAAGATACGACTAGGAATAACGATAGTTACTCATGAACCTGTTCCTCATCATGCAACATAATCATGTCTTCCCATGGAAACAACCAGCTAGCCGGCGAAACACCAGTTCTGCAGATGGACCCTGCAACCTTCCAAGCCGCTGTAACAGCCGCCGTGACAGCCGTCATGGCACAACTCAACGCCAACAATCCATATGGAAATGGAAATGGTGTCGATAACTCCAACCGTAGTAACAACCAAGGAAACCAACGAGGGACAACTTACCCAGACACCCCAAACTCCAAACCTAAGGTCATGAAGCGAAAGCAAGGGAAAAAGAAAGGAAGCGGATCGACTCAAGGGCCTCCCAAAAGGCAACAAGTTGTAGCAGCCCCTAACCCCACTAGCCCCCCAGCACCGAGAATACCGTATCATAGATACCTCCCACTCTGCAGCAAGTGCCGCTACCATCATCATGGAGTCTGCCCGGAATTGCATTGCAATAGGTGCAACAGGAATGGGCACATCCCTCGCATCTGTAGGGCCCCGGCCCCATGCGTCACTCCAACCCTCAACCCAGAAGTAAGTCCAGTATGCCACGCATGCGGTGATACGAGACACTTCAAGAGGAATTGTCCAACAGAGAAGAATGACGAAGGACCAGGAGGAGTTTAACAACAGGACATGATGAAGCAACAAGGAACCCTACTGGGATTACCGGTACGTTTCAAAACAACAAAAATTAAGCATCGCATTTTCACAAAATTTTTGCCAATTAAAAATCATAATCATAAAGTACTCCCTCATCCGAACTAATCATACCCTTCGTAGGAAAACGAAAGAGCCTTGCGAAAGTTATGATAACTTAGTGTAAACGTAAGGCCGTGTGTAATCAAGATTCTACAAACTTAGAGTATGTGGACCCGCCTTAATTCTTATTCCTTGGTTGACTGTGGATTTAGGGCATAACCACTCAGTCTACAACCTTTTCAATCTTGAATTACGTACGACTAAGCTACATCGAACCATCATAGAGAGGTCTAATAGAAATCAGACTATGAAATCACATCGTTTATACCAAGGCACTCGTATTGCTAGGGCACCCAAAAATTTAGACCGAGACAACCATAATAGTAATACCAAGAACGAAATGGGTGACTTTACAAATGTGTACATAGAACACACTATCATTTCAAACAATTGTCCCTTTCAGATCAATCCAACATCTATTACAATAAGAAGCCCAACGGTGTCAATTGACATGGGCTGACTTGATCCTCACCATACGAAATTCATGTACCAACGAGACTCTTCACCTTAACCAATCGATTAACGAGACCCCTACAACTTCTAACGACGATACTCGAATTATCTCGAGCATCTAGACCCTTTGGTACCCGTGCAAGTAATACCACACTCATTTCTAGCACTTAACAAGGATAAGGAAACAAGAAGCAAAGGCCACCGAGGGTAACCTAGAGATTATAACACCCCTAAGATGTCTCCAAAGTCCTTTCGGAAACATCACCTACATGCCAAGTTGAGTTCGAAGATCGACTCAACTCATGGAACCATTCTCGTAGCCATACCACCAAGACCACTTAGCACCAACATAAACACCGAAGGTATCCGGTCGATGGAACGACCCAGTAAGTATGAGGTTATCAAACCAAGACTTGAGCCTTAGAGAACGCCTATCCAACTCATAAATAGGAAGGGCTAAGTGTCCATAGGACCACTGACTACTAAGAATCAAACGAAACCATCCTCAAGGATCGATATCCCTTATCCCGAATCCAAGATTTACCCGACCTACCCATAGAAACAAGCAAAGATCAACCTCCCACTAGTTCAAAATCTCTTAGTATGAAACTCCCAAGACAACTTAAGAATTATAAGACCAACTACATCACACGACCTTAACTTTAGTGACAATAGTGTTCGCCCTATGGGTTAGAGGCACTACTGTTGGGACGCCAAGTACATAATCCTCAATTACCATGACCTTCCATTCACTTCACCATATAGGAAGCAAAAGTAGAATGCCTCTATGATTGGTCGAGATGACCATCACCTAGCTAACCAAAGGAACAAGGTCAAAGGCCAATAGCAAAGGTCCGCTAGAACACTAAGCAAAGACTTAAATTCCCCTAGGAACGAAGACACTAGACAAAACCGAGACACTCACACTTTTTCCTTAGTGCTTGGGAAGCTGCTTTAGAATGAATTTCAGGACGAAATTCCCTCTAACGGGGGGATGATGTCACAACTGGCAAAATTAGGTCAAGATGTGAGTTCCTAAAACAATATAATCTCCTTGTATAAGCCCAAAACTTGATCCAATAAGCCCTCAACTTAGTTCTTTTGGGCCATAAGACATTCTCATTGTGCCCTAATGGTCCGAAAACTTTTATTATACAATATTTTGAGCCGAAAACCCATACATGGGCGTTAGTTGGGCCGAGACCCCTCTTGGGCCGGTTAGGGTTTGTTTAAAAAAAAAGAAATAAGCATGGATTTTGAGTTTGACGCCTCACAATAATCCTCCATGCAATAACACTTTTGCCCTCCATACTTCTATGCATTTCACATCAAAGTCTCACAAGTCAACTCTCTCTCCCTCTCCATCTATCTACCTCTCGGCCTATACACACACACACACCCTTCACAAATCACACATTCCTCACAAAACTCTCAAGAACAATCCTTCTCCTTCTCTTCAAAAATTTCGTGGGTGTGTGCATGTGTTAGCTTCAAAAAGTCCCCTTCAAAGATTCACAAAGTTGGTAAGTTCTAGGTTAAACTCAAGGTGTTTTATTACAAGAATATACTAAGATAATTCTTCTTACAACCTCATCTTCGTGTTTATGGCCCATTAGAACACCCACATTTCAAGAAATCTCACCAAGAACTCAAGCTAGGTTCAAAGTTCATTCTCCTTTTTCATCCACATCTCAAAAACCCCAAGGTGAGCTTCATACCCCCTTGTTTTCGGTTTTATAATGTTTTTGAGGGAGAATACAAGTGCTTTTGTGTTAGATCTATGTATATATGCAGGTTTATGTGTTTAACTTTTAGATCTTTACTTGAAAATGAAGTTTATCACTTGGATCTTCATATAAACCTTGAGAAAAGTATGTGTACTCGCATATAATACTTGTAAACTTGTAGATCTGAGATTTATCCACTTAAAATAGCAAAAACAAGTGTTGTGAACAAACTTAGATAACTTAAACTCAAAAATCAGCCCTTGACAGAAAAGTTTTAGTCCAATCTCGAACTGTTTTTACCTCCTTAATGGTAATCTTTTTCAAAACTGTTTTACATGCAAAAACTTCAGGTTATTACCTTTAAAATGACTACTCTCACGTTTTCATACGAATTTTCTACTATTTTTGGCGAATTTTACAAAACTGCCTATCAGATTTGAAATAATTTCGGACCAACCTGTGAAGGTGAGTAATTTCACACTTGTTATAGGCCAATAAAAATTATGAGAAAAATTGTGAACAAAGTAGACAAAATTTCCAAACTTCCAGAATTTACGGATCCAAATTTCGACTTACGATGATTTTTCTACAAATTTTCCAACAACTAGGTCAGAAAAGCCAAAAACCAGAAAAATGTGTATTTCATAAAAATCAAGCCAAAAATGATATTTTTGACAAAAATGAGTTTAAAATGTTATTTTACCACAAACTAGTTAAAAACACAAGTTTTGAACAAAATGGGGGCTAAAGTGTTATTTTTACTATAATTGAGCCTTAATTGAAAATTTTGTGGCTTATTGGACCAAGAACGTCATTTTTACAAAAAGTGGGCTTTTTATATCAATTTTGTAAATAATCGAGCTAAAATAAACAAAACAATAACAAACGGGTTAAAAACGATATTCTTATCCTTATTTGGGCCTGGAAATAATATACATGTTTAGTGGGCCTTAGTGTCCTTTTACATGTATATTGGGCTCAGGGTAGACATTCACATTCCTTTTGTGCCTGAAAATAATAGATACGTATAGTGGGCCTTAGTGGTCCGCTTACATGTTTATTGGGCCTGGGAATAAGTTTTATATGTGTTCTTCTTTCTTTTCCGTGTAAATTTTCGATTAAGGATCTAGTGAGACCTGTCGGTTGGCACCTTTGAGTGTACAATCGTAGCCTGTAGTTATAACTAGAGTTTCCTGAAGGGAAAGCGGGAGTTTGTGTATAGATCTATACGGGGGTGACACCCCACATCTGAGCTGTTCGCTACAGCTAGACTAGGGCAGTGTAGGGTGACAAAAACCTTATTCTATTCCGGCGGCGTCCCAAAGACGCAAAGACAGGCGAAATTGTCATTATTATGTATGGTTATAGCGACTCACTTAGAGGAATTAACGTTATAAGATTTACGGGAAACCATTCTATTTTCTTTTTGGGATAAAACAGGAAACCGTTCTATTTTCTTTTTGGGATAAAACAGGAAACCATTCTATTTTCTTTTTGGGATAAAACGGGAAACCTTCTTTTTGATAAAACGACAATCTATAAGCATCGGTACTCAACCACCGGGGTTGAGATTTCATCATTATCTATTGCAGACAACATCGGGTTGTCTGGAAATCATTCTCTTACTATTTTTGTAACCATTAACACACATGCATTAATATAAGATCGGACACAAATATTTCAAACCATTTCTTTTTAGAAAGTATCGGATATTTTTGAAAGCACTTTGAAAACGATTCTAAACAAGTACAAAAACCATTTTTATTCAAAACTGCTTATGAACTCACCAACTTTTTAGTTGACGCTTTTCAAAACGACTTGTATTCTCAGGAATTCCAGTAGCAGGTAATAAGTTCGACTATAAGATCAAGTGGTGCGACTTCAAGAAATTTTACTTTCTTACTTTTGTGTAACTGATGAGCAAGATTTAATATGTAAACTATGTAAGTGTGTATTTCCAATGTATGATGTTTGGTTGCTATGTTTCATTCATATTTAATTGTTATGATACTGTACATGAAGTCATCCGCCCCCGGACGTTTCCGCCGTCCAGGTTCGGGGGTGTGACAGAAGTAGAGTACATCAAATGAACACATAGTCTTGGGTAGTTCGTTTGATCGATGACCTAGTTTCCTAATCACGGAGACTATAATAATTATAATCTATATTCATCAATAATACCAATATCTAAATCAAGATCTATCAAATAAGGAATAACCAGGTAGGATCATATCGGAGGTAGGGTCTGTTCGGTATACATGGTATACTGTTTGAAAATCCCACTTTAAACACCTCACTAAATCCAACATAAACATTACTCCCGTAAGTACATCAATCAGTATAATGACTCAGAATTACTGATAAATCTTAATTATAGGTCCATAATAACAACTTATGCCTATAATTAAAAGTTACACTTAAATAAAATAAGTGTAGCTTAACTTACAGAGAAATCTATTGAAAACCGAGAATTATGCGGGCATAACTCTGTCCCGAGAGTTTCTATTCACTGACTATCTTACACTGAAGGGCTTCGCCGAAGGGATCGGAAACTCAGGAGTAAAACTGGCTAAAATCTAGAAGGAGATCGAATGGTGTGAGGAATGAGCTGATTTTCGGAGGTTTATATAGCCTAAATTTGAGTGCGTGCCACACATATATGAGGTGCACGCCACGCATCTGTTCGAAAGAAGGTTATGTGTTGCCTTCTGCGTGGTGCCACATGTCACATTCTGGGTGGTGAGTTAGTGTGAACCGCGCATGAAGTCTGTGCACGCGGCTTTGTAGGATTTTCTATTTTCTTAGAAAATTACTAACTTGCTCATAAGAGCTCCATTTTCGACGGGTGTTATATCCATGCGTAGCTATCGACGAGATCTACAACTTTCATTTAGACTCTGTCGGCTAATTTTGAATTTATTTTTAAAGTTATATTTTTAACCGGATTGGACTATTAAGTCCGTTAAAAAATTCATAACTCTCTCTTTCGACTTCCATTCTCGACTGTCTATATATTATCGGGTTCATATTAAAGAGATCTTCGATTTTCGTTTAGATTGTTTCGGCTAACAATAAACCGATCTAAAAGTCTATATCAGTGTTGTACACTGTTGTCCTGAAACTTAGAAAAATCATAACTTCCTCTTATGAAGTCAGATTTGATCGTTCTCTATATGGACGCTCTCGTTTTAATGACTACTACGTATTTCGTTTAGGTTATTTAGGCTAATAACCAACCTATCTCCGATTCATTATGTACGATAAGTTAACCGATCGTGAAACTTCGGAAGTCTTTAACTTTTGCGTACGAAGTTGGGGATTTGAGTATGCGTTATATGTACTGGATTCATATCATAACTCCTACATTTTGCATAAAGTTTATTTGTCTTAATCAATCTTCTGTCAAGATTTCCATTTCGTCATTTATCAATAATTTACTAAAATAGCTTAATAATATGTAGTCTGCAATGCGCACAACTAATGGGAATCCTAATCGCGGATTTAAATTATGATTATTATTTATTTTGTCTAGCCCAAAGATACGGGCATTACAATTATCTTAACAAATCCTTTCGTATTTAAATGTGAAATGACGCTTTAGCGACTTCTCATAACTATTTTTCCTTTTCCAAGGATAACAGGGTCCACAAACTTAACCGCTCCATGTTCCTTTCGGGCTTCAACCCTTGTCGGACTTCACATTTTTCATGTTGTCATTAACGTAAGTATTTGAGAAGATCTGAGAATGGTCTCATATTCAAATACCAGAGTTATTCTTTGACAATAGGTCTATGAAAATGTCCTACATGGACAAGTTCATTATCATTTTGACCTACGTTATATCGTGATTCTACACAACCATGGGCACTTGATATTAAGATCTAAGGTGAGATCTTTCCATTTACCTATAGGCATAGGTAAAGGTTTCAAGTTACCTGAAGATGTTGTTTCCATACTTTCCAACCAAAATGTCGATTCAAACAGGTATTGAAGCTAATAACTCTTTTTCTTAGCTTTTGGTGCTGCAATTCTTCTGGATCTTGACGTATAATCCGAAATCAAGTAGTCTCTCTCACTTTGGGTCTCCCTTACTTGGGTTTGGACCCTCGGTTTTCTGATACATACAATTAACCAAAGACCGGGCTGGCTTTGTCTCTATGATTGGTAGTTTTCTTTCTTCTTGAATGAAACTCCTGATTGTTACGATGACTATAATACTTTCAATGTAGTATTTTCTCCTTGTGCTTATAACGAGTGCTCATCTCGTAAGAGACAAAGTAGTCCAATCAAAATTATGACAAGCGCGTAGATTGTTCTGCCAACATACACGTGTACCAGATGGTAGATGAGGGTCGTAATATTAGCAATAACGACGGTTGCTGAACTCAATATTTTATCTTCCTCCTTTCTAATATGATTAACCTTGTCGTAATCTTCTTGATCATAATTAAGGTAACTGGATACCTTCGTTCTACTAACGTACTCATGCATTTTTCGATTTGCCCAACGAGTATCAAACTCTTGGACTTCTGCTGGTGGTACTTATCTTGCATTCGTATCTTAATTATCTATTGGACAATCAGTCCAAATCCTTGAGTCATAAATTCGATGTTTATTGGAGGCTCCTGCTCCTTCTAGATTTTTGCTAAAGACTCGACCTAAGATGAGGTTGATATGGACTTATTTAGTCATAGAAATCATTCATTATCTTATTAATTATTGTTGATTTTATATCATTTTATGGACAAAAGGTACTTAATTAGCTTAATATTTCAATTTCAGCAATAAAAGACATGCTCGGGTGAAAAAGGAAGAGGATTGAATGATTGGAAGCTTGGAGATTGAAGACTGAAGAAAGAAGGATGTTGCTGGACAGTTTGACCCCTCGTCATTGTTTTGCCCATATCTCATGAACCGTAAATCCGATTGACGAGATTCAAAATGTTATGAAAACTAGACACAATTTCGGACGACTTTCATGTTTTGAGAAAATGTTGATTCCAAGAGAACTCGACGAGTTGGTCAGAATGTTCCCGATTCGAACATGCCTTGCCGTACATGTTGTATACGCGGATTATCGAAAAAAATCATCGAGTTTGTCTTGAAAACTCAACGAGTTGGGTTGATTTTTGGTAACTATAAATAAAGAACACCTATTCCCGAAACCCTAACACTTTCTGGAGGCTAGTTGCGATTATTGAAGATCAGAAGGGTTCTTGGAGCTTCAGTTTTTGAGATTGCAACCTAAGAGACAATTTAGAAGAGAATAAAAGGCAAATAATTATTCTTCTTTTCTTAATCTTTGTTTTGAACCATTTTTGAATCATTAGATTTTGAATTTAGGTTATTACTTGCTATAGATATGAGCTAAAATCTTTTTACTTCTGTTTAGATGAGATAATCTTATGAACATGGTTTGATTGAGTGGTTGAATTAATATTGATTTGGTTATTCATCTTGTTAAGCTTGTTAAAGTTCCTCATGTATTGATGATAAATATTTTATGTTAATAAGTAAGTTATTGAGTTGCATGAACATCTTCTTGATTACTTGATTCATATAATTTTGAGAATACAAGATTGTATGCCTAGGAATAACGAACATGAAACTAGGGTTAACTAGAAAATATGTAAATCAATGTGTGAGCATGTGTGATGAACAACCACATATGAGTTGATTGAATTGAACAAATTTGATTAGCTATTATTACAAGTCTTACTTGATACGAACTGAACACTAGGAAACTTGTTAGTTTAATGAAGTGGCCACTGTTTGAATTAACTTGTCTACTAAAGGATTGGTAATAGTGAACATGAACCCAATCATATTAGGAATCGGTAACCATTGACATATTGATCCATTGCACTTGCCATGAAATCAACCATAAGAAAAAGTGAATCAAATCTGAACAGAAGTCTCTTTTATCATTGAATCTAGTTGTTGTTTCTTGTTCTTCTTAATTGTTAACTGTATTTTGTTTGAGTGTTAATTGATTGTTTAAGTTTCTAGTCTTGCAAAACTAGAGAAACCCCCTGTGTTCGATACCCTACTTACCTGAACTAAACTACTAATCAATAGGTACACTGCCTTTTGTGTGTTTGTCTTTGTGTTTAAGTTAGTAGGATTAAAAACTATTACGTTTCACACACATCAAGTTTTTGGCGCTGTTGCCGGGGAACGGTTCAAATAGTTAATTTTATTTGCTAATTGTTATCGTTTTTAATTTATTGATTAATTTTGTTTATTATTTAGTTTAATTTTTATTTTTATTTTTATTTATTATGTATTTTCCAAATCTCGATTCTTTTGATGTTTTTCTTGAGGTAGTAGTACAAGAATTTGAGCGGGATGATGAGGAGTATGACTCAGATGATGATTTGAAGAAATTTGGAAGATGGTTAGATAACATCTTGTCTAACGAACAAGAACAATCTGAGTCACAAGAGCTAAAGTAAGAAGATGAAGAATTTAATCCAAAAAAAGATTTGGAGGAGCTCGAAAGGTTGCTAGCTGAGAGGTCGGATGAAGAACAAGAACAAGTTGATATGCAGGAACCAAGTCGTGGTTTGACCGTTACCATGACATGGCCCCCTGTATTTCTAGTTTATGTTTCGAAGCATGGGGTGACGACTCCAACTTTGGAGAAAGTTCTGAAGCGCGATCCATTTCTGATTAGTATCCAACCGGTTCCTACCCTTGTCAAGATTCTTGGGTTTTATGATTTCAAGCTCGTTTGGCCAATTTTTGAAGCAAAGAGCCAAATTTTACAAATTGGTCCACCAAAGAAGATATTCAATGCAACAGATGGATTGGCATTGAGTTTATTGGAAGTTTATTAAGTTGAGAGTCCAGCTCAAGATTCGCATAAAAAGAAGCGCTTGCGGGAGGCAACCTATCATTGGAGTTTTCTTTTCTTTTTCTTTCTAAACTTCTAGTATTTAGGGATAATTTAGGATTTTTATTTAGATGTTTGTTTTTTTTATTACTTGGTATTTGTTTTTTTATCTTTGCAGAATATAGGGTGGGGGATAGAATGAAAGAATAAAGCGTGAGGAATAAACGTGAAATCAAGTCTAAAACGAGACGATTAGGAGAATTGAGTCCAATTACGAGTCCGAAACGAACCTGAAGCCGGAGCTATTTTTATTCACTCAGCAAAGAAAACTCGTCGAGTTCCATTTAGCCAACTCGACGAGTCCATGCGGAAAAACCCGACTGTTGCCAGCTTTAACGACTTAACTTGGCGAGTTCCCTCTAGACTCGACGAGTTACTCTTTCTCTTATCTTCAAGTTGGTGATTTGATTACATTTGTCAAGGGCAATTGGCTATACTATTCAAGATCAATTTCTGAGAATTTCCAAGACCTTTTTCCTCGATATTTTGGTGCTGTACAACACGAGATTTTGACACCCAAGGCGTGGATGAGCTGTTCCCATGTCTAAAGTCAGCTGAAGATGGAGCTTAACAAGAAGAATATCAACCTCACAACTTCTATCCCAGGGGAGTCTGTTCCAATTCTCTCTTTACTTTTATGTTCTTTAATTGTTTTAACATGCAATGGGGACATTGCATAAATTAAGTGTGGGGTAGGGGGTTAATTACATTTAGTCAAATTTAGAATCCTAGGTTAATTTTTTTTTTTAAAAAAATTTTCATAAAAATTGCTAGGGTTAATTCAAAAATTTTTGGTAAAGGCAATTAGGATTCCATGCTAGTATTGTGTTTGATGATTCTATGAAGACCTAAATGTTTAGTTGAGCCAACATACGTTATAGTGCATTTGTTGCCCCATTTATTCTAGTGAAATCATAAGACAAAAACACAACCTCACTTATTTTGAGTATCGCAACATGTTTAGCATCGTGTACCAGAAATGTATCCAGGAAAGCTTAAGTAGTCATTGCACATAAGACTAATGCCTTTAACCAATAAAGGATGAAGTTAAATTCCCTTGCTTAAGCATATGTTTTTCTAGGTTTTTAGTTTTGAGTGTAAAAAGTGTGTTGATTAAAAAAAAAAAGAAGTGATGAAATGTTTGAAAGAATCTACAAAGCTATGAAGACAAAGAAGAAATACATTGAAGAAAAGCTGCAAAATATTGAAGATTCAAGGCAAAAAGTTATAAAGTTATTTATTTTTATTGTAATTTTCTTTTCTATGTTATTTTACCATATGTATGCTTGGGGATTTAACCAAAAATGACTTCAGGTTAAGAAAGTTTTCTGGGGATGGATTCGGATGGATGCATAAAATGAGCGTAGTTCAAAAGAAGTGGGCGAGTGTTTATGAGGATTGTAAGTATTTAGAATTGAGGGGGTCCTTAGAAAATGTTAGACACAAATGCATGCGTTGCGGTCTTGGCATAATGGCTGGGTTCAATTGGGATTGTCGTATGTGATATTAGCGTGCTAAAATTCGATTTTGCTTGGGGGCAAGCAAAAGTCAAGTGTGGGGTATTTTGATATGGGCTTATTTAGTCATAGAAATAATTCATTATCTTATTAATTATTGTTGATTTTATATCATTTTATGGAAAAAAAAGGTACTTAATTAGCTTAATATTTCAATTTCAGCAATAAAAGACATGCTCGGGTGAAAAAGGAAGAGGATTGAGTGATTGGAAGCTTGGAGATTGAAGACTGAAGAAAGAAGGATGTTGCTGGACAGCTTGACCCCTCGTCAGTGTTTTGGCCATATCACATGAACCGTAACTCCGATTGACGAGATTCAAAATGTTCTTAAAACTAGAAACAATTTTGGACGACTTTCATGTTTTGAGAAAATGTTGATTCCAAGAGAACTCGAGGAGTTGGCCCTCAACTCGACGAGTTGGTCAAAATGTTCCTGATTCGAAGATGCCTTGCCGTACACGATGTATACGCGGATTATCAAAAAAACTCGTCGAGTTTGTCTTGAAAACTCGATGAATTGGGCTGATTTTTGGTAACTATAAATAGAGAACACCTATGCCCGAAACCCTAACACTTTCTGGAGGCTAGCTGCGATTATTGAAGATTAGAAGGGTTCTTGGAGCTTCAGTTTTCGAGATTGCAACCTAAGAGACAATTTAGAAGAGAATAAAAGGCAAATAATTATTCTTCTTTTCTTAATCATTGTTTTGAACCATGTTTGAATCATTAGATTTTGAATTTAGGTTATTACTTGCTATTGATGAGAGCTAAAAGCTTTTTACTTCTTTTTAGATGAGATAATCTTATGAACATGATTTTATTGAGTGGTTGGATTAATATTGATTTGGTTATTCATCTTGTTAAGCTTGTTAAAGATCCTCATGTATTGATGATAAATATTTTCTGTTAATAAGTAAGTTATTGAGTTGCATGAACATCTTCTTGATTACTTTATTCATATAATTTTGAGAATACAAGATTGTATGCCTAGAAATAGTGAACATGAAACTAGGGTTAACTAGAAAATATGTAAATCAATGTGTGAGCATGTGTGATGAATAACCACATATGAGTTGATTGAATTGAACAAATTTGATTAGCTATTATTACAAGTCTTACTTGATACGAACTGAACACTAGGAAACTTGTTAGTTTAATCAACTGGCCACTCTTTGAATTAACTTGTCTACTAAAGGATTGGTAATAGTGAACAAGAACCCAATCATATTAGGAATCGGTAACCATTGACATATTGATCCATTGCACTTTTTACAAAATCAACCATAGGAATAAGTGAATCAAATCTGAACAGAAGTCTCTTTTATCATTGAATCTAGTTGTTGTTTCTTGTTCTTCTTAATTGTTAACTGTATTTGGTTTGAGTGTTAATTGATTGTTTAAGTTTCTAGTCTTGCAAAACTAGAGAAACCCCCTTTTATATTGTTTTATTTAGATAATATTAGCATTTATTTTAATTGTTTACCGTTCCATGTGTTCGATACCCTACTTACCTGAACTAAACTACTAATCGATAGGTACACTGCCTTTTGTGTGTTTGTCTTTGTGTTTAAGTTAGTAGGATTAAAACCAGTACGTTTCACACACATCAGAGGTCTTTACTCTAGTTGTAGTAACAGACCGAATGGTCAGATTCTAACGACCTTCTATTATATGGTGCATGCGATGCACGTTGAACTAGACTCTTATCTATGAAAGTCCTACTACTGAGGATACCTCCCTTCATGTTATATTGTGGCATAATGACACTATACAAAGTAACACTTCTAGCTATCGGTTGCTTGCTTTAAGAGCTGCAATCTTTCAGTCGATTGTCTTGTTCTCCTCCTCTGTTTTGTTGACTAAGGTCGGTTACTATTCTAGACATGGTTCTTGGAACCAATCGACTTACTTCACAGATTTATACTATTCAGAATCGGTTTTTTATGATCGTCATGGTCTGAATGAAAATTGTCTCTGTAGTCATTACCGCAACAATGGTAATGATAGAAATGAACAAACTTGACTTGGATACTAGTTTCTCGGTAACCTTGCGACTCGTACTGATCCAGGTGCGAGTTCTATGCTTCCGGTAGTATAGGCCTCTACTACCTTTCACACCTACTCATACTCGTCCCAAGAATTGTCTAGAAGTTCTCCAAGTCACCATACAAGAACAAAATCACATAGCAACTTGACACATTAAGTAGTATAACAGAATTCAAGATTTTTATAACTTCTGAAATGATTACAATCATATTCAAAGCTTATTAAACTTCATGCCTCTTATACCAGGACACATACTACAATATTACCTAGGAGGACAATAATTCTATGTCTCAAACTTCCTAGATGAGCAGCTTCCTCCTATTGACTCCCCCGAAGCGTTGTTTTCTTCTTCCTTTACCATCTTTAGAGCGTAGTTCCTTTCTTCTACAGGCAATCCTCTTTGGGATGTCCAACTTTCCCACACTTAAAACATGCCTTATGAGTGGCTACATATTGATTAGCATAGTGACCATTTCTGCCACACCTATAGCAGGTCATTGCTTCCATGCATTGACCAAAATGCTTCCCTACGCATTTTTCGCACCATAATGCTTTGTTGCGACCTCCGAACTTCTCACCGATAGGGTTGTATTTAGGAAATCTACCCTTCTTATTGGGTTCTGAAAATTCTTTACCCTTCCTCTTCTCTCTAACTTCCTCCTTGGTGGCGATTCTCGCTCCACCCCCCCCCCCAACTATGAATTCCAAGGGTCTGGCCACTTGGACGGCTGCTTCCAAGGTATATGTGTTTTTCACCAAAGTCCGTTGGTAATACATTCGCAAACATCACTACCTTGGAGAGTTCAGTAGGAAATAGTTAAGGGACTAATTCCATCTTTTCGATAATGGCTGCCTCATATATGATGCTCATCTTTCATTTCTTCAGGTTCTGGAAATCATTAGCTATTTCCAGAAGGTCTCTATTTGAGCAGTATTCTGCTTTCAATTAAAAAAAGAAAGTCTTCCCATGACATCCTCCTTGTTTGCTCCTTTCGCCTAGCACCAGCTAACCGTTTCCACCAGCTGAAGACTCCAGTATTTAGTTGTCTGATCGCGAAGATTGTTTTCCATTGGTTGCCGTTGTTGCAAATTTCGAACACCATTTCCATTTCGTAGATCCAATCCATGAATGCTACTGTCATTGGTTCTCCAGAAAGGCTTGAGGGTTGGGATGCTATGTAGTATTCATACTTGCATCCACCTCTATTAACCTCTTTTTAGGTGTTGTTCTTTCAAACCCTTTATGGTTCTACATCCATGTTATGGCCTCCTTCCTCGAACACTTCTTTATTCAACACTAGTTCTACAACCAATGTAGTAGGTTCTTCCCTATTCTCTCGGATTAGTTGTCTAATCTCCTCTATATGTTCGGCGAACATTACCTGAATCATAGCTTGAATTCTTGCCATCGTGACGGGTTCAACTATTGGTACGACTCAAGTGCCCGCTCGATCACACGAGGCTCAGTATGTTGGTTTCCATTATCATTCCCTAATCCGCTATGTGTTCTTATCATGACATTCTATACACCCAAGCATGTGTTCAGTATACCAAGAGGCGAGTTTATTATGATAGAGAAGGTTACATTTATGTTTTAGACACATAAGTCCTCCTTATCACTGCGAAATGTTACATGCCAGTTCTATTACAGTAATGATACGTTTAGAATCCTGAATACATAAGTTTCCTGGTTCTAGGTTGGTAACATACCTTAACTTTTCTCATCATAGCAATCTAGGTAAGCACCTACGGTATGGTCTGTTACATACTAGTTAGCATATAAGGCATCTCTTACTAAAGTATGCTAGGGCATATTATAGCAAGTAAGGTATTCAACCTAATTTACGCTATATAAATATTTCCTATTTAGCACATAATGTTATTTAAGGCATTCACCCTAAATTATTCTAGTGCCTGTGTCTATTTATGTATAACACCTAAGATGTTCTAGACACCTATCTCACCATCATCACTTAGCATTCTAAGTTTAATTCTAGAAATAAATCCTTATTCCTAGTTCACTTAAACTAATGCTCTGATACCAACTATGACAACGTCTAATTTTCAGAACCAATTAAAAATTTTTCTTTATGCTTTAAAAATTACTTATTTATATTTGCAAAAAATCCATGCACAAAAGATCATTTTAATTACAAATGTTTGTTTCCAAAATGTAAAAACCCTAAGGATGTCATAATCAATACAAATACATAAGTTAGAGCGTAAAGACCTGATGGTCTTGAACTCTATTGTACGCTATCTCTTAATCACTCAGCATCCTAATCAAGTTCCAGTAGATTAAGTCTTGATATCTATCATGCATATAAACTAAGTGGGTCAGGTTGGGAAACCTGGTGAGATACATAGGGATTTTAATCCCATTATATTTTCATGATAATTTTCCTTAACTATCAGACCTTCAAAACCAACGATTACCAAATAGTATATATAAGGTTTAATTATCTATAGAACCTTCTACACATCCTAATCGATCCTCACAGATCCTAATCCACGATTATCATGAAGTTTTATCTTACCCGATGAACCGTTTAAAGGGTTTAACTTCACAGTTAGGGGCTTCCTTGGCTAGTGTAAGTCATAAAGGCACATGAGATGTTAGAGTATTTTGATGAATATGATTTTACCTTTCATATACTTATGTAGGTTATGAGCCTACACTACCAACATAATTCACCAGACCATCTAGAATGGTCAAGTGTTATCATCCTACTCTGGGAGATGACCAAACATACCATTATTAGTTGCCTGATCAGGACCCACCATTTCTGGTCATCCCATGATGGAATATTGATATGTACCCTGGTACGGAGCTACCATACATCAACACCAGGAAGTGTTAAGGAAAAAGAATTTACTCTCCATTCCTATCATACGTACATTCTCCTAATGAGACTACCCAATATCAAACTTAATTAAACTAGGTACCTTCCATAAGTCTAAGTTTGTCCCTAGACTAGATTACAATGCCCGTAACCAATTTCTAATACCAACTCTATTCTTGGGGGACACTAACCTATCCTTAGTGGATATATATTTCCTACAGAGTATTTTGGTATTATACCTCTTTTATGTTATCAACCATCGTACTTCTAATATTATTATATAGTATTATCTATTTATCCAAACATAAAATTGAACCATATCCGGTTCGCACATAGCATAGTATATATATATATATATATATATATATATATATATATATATATATATATATACATATACATATATCTTAACATATAATCCAGGCAATAAGCATATAATTCACATACGAATTCCAACAAAAATTTAATAATTTGACAAATGAAACTTTCATATTTTGCTTTGAATATCGATTTGGAAAGTTTGGATTTGTAGGTTTAAAAGACACATTTTTCCTTCCAATTGTTTCCTATTTCTCAAAATGTCTTGTGGGAAATGATTTCTGTTTTTGATATTGTAAACGATTTCAATATCCATTTTGAGCATAGCTCTTTTGTCTACGATTTTGAACATTTCCTTGAAAACCATTTTGGTTTTGGAAATTATTGTGACCTTGTCGAAAGTTATTTTGAACGTGATTTTGATATTGTTGAAAACCATTTTGCTTTTGAAAATATTTATTATGAAAATTCTTTCCATTTTCCGAAAACTCATTATATTTTTGCTTGAAAACATTATGTTTGTGAAAATCTTTTTTTATTTTTCCAATACGCTTTATTTTGCGCCTTTGATTTTGAAATTCCTTTTTAAGAAGCCATGTTTTCAAATTTTCCTTTGAAAATTTGTGTTTTTGCCTGTTGATGTTTTAGATCATTAGACAAGTTTACAACACATTTTTCTTTATTTTTATTTTCAACAATAGACTTTTCTGTTTTTACTACCCAAACACGTTTTGTATTATTTTGAAAAACTTTCGAGTTTTTGTTCAAACCATTTTCGATAGTTCTTTGATTTGAATAAAATTCTTCATCTGTCACATTCGCGTTGTCTTCGTTTACCAACTTGTTTAGTTCAGAAGCAACCTTATTACCATTTCCTTTGATGACAAAGACTTTATTTGGATACACAACATCATCAGTATCTTTTAATCTTGGATAAACAACTGCATTTGGTTCGAGATAATGTGATTCTTTGTCTTTCAAAACTTTTGTGCATTCTTTTGCGTCTTCAAAAACTTGATCTTCCACAAGTCATGGAATTGGTTTCTCATTCAAAACTTCATCATCATCACTCACATAATCCTCAAAAACAACAGTATCTTGAAAACCACAGTTTTTGGTTGTCGAAGATTGATCATTGTTTAATTTTTTCATTGGATTATTATTGTTTTTTCCTTTAGCCATTGAATTGACATTAATGACAGATAACTGTGAGCAATCAACACATTCCTCTGCCTCGATTTCACCGATATAGTCAGAATCATCCTTGATGTCAACAAAATTTTGTTGAGAGTTAAGTGTCGATTTCTCTGTTATGTTAAAAATATTGACTTGTTCATTTGTGGTTAAGGTCTCATTCACAATTTTCACAAGATCATCAGCATTCAAACATTCATTAATATCTACAATACCATATGCATATGAATCATTTGGAATTTTATCAAAATTTGTAATTTTGTTTTCGCAATCATATGTGGTTTCGTCTAACTATTCTCTTTTAAATGCAAGAAAAGGAAGTAACTTTCGATGTTGTTCATAACATATTTCAGCGGAATGATATAGTTCAGTTAATTTTCCATACAACCTTTTTGCAGTATTACCATATATGTTTCATTTGGTTTATAATCATGATATTATCCATTCGAATAGTGTCTCTATCTACCAAAAGATTTGTAATTCTTAAGTCTAGAGACTCCACTAATCCCTTCTTTTCTTCACGTTTATTCATAGCTTCATAATACAGGATTTGGATTTTTCCGCTTCACTACTCATGAAGATTAGCATTTCATTAAGATAAGAACATGTATTATCAAATTCAGACAAAACAGCATCGTAAGAAGTTGAAGGAATTTTAAATGAAGTAAGAAGATCGCGTACCTTAGCTGTCATTGGTGATTGGTCTCATCCTTCGACACAAAGCACCTACCAGAGATCCTTTCTTCATCATCCTCCCCATTCGAACTCGTCTTTTCACCATCATCATCCTCTAGCTTAGCATACATTGCACCTTGTGTAAGATGACTGTTAACACGCTGTCGCGCGCATATTAAACAAGTAAATTTATCACTGCTGGTTGCACTAAAAATATAGCACAGGTAAGCAGGGTCGAATCCTCAGGGACAGAGCCTAATGGTCAATGCCTTTTTTCATCAGGCGCAATCTAGTCAAGACAGAAATTATTAAGAAGGGGGGTTTAAATTAAACTAAAAACTAAAAAATGCAGTGATATTAAACTAAATGAAAATTAATAATAAAAATTATTTTAGTTCTGCTGCGACTTTCCTAATCATGCAACTAGCCCATATCTGATTATTTGAGATGCATTCTATCTAAGCTGGTACTAAGAAAAACTAACAAGCTCCAGTATAATCTCTTTTACCTAAACTAGTTAATCAAAACAAGCTCTTTGAATTAACCCTAACTTTTTACTGTTCAATTAAACAAGCTCTTAATTAAATAAAAAATATTGCATTAAGTTCTATTTAAAATTCCCAGCAATATCCAATACTTATCACAAGCTCGGAAGCGTCAAGATATGATTTTTATAGTTTATACCAGAGTTAAATCCCAAAACGGAAACAAGCTGATACTTGTAACTTTTACCAGTTGACAAGAACAATTACGCCTTCTATTAACTGATTAATTGGAATGATAAAACCCTAGCTAGATGATCAGAGCAACAAGAATTTAAAACCAAATGTTCATTAAGCTCAAAACTGAAAAATCTAGATAGAAACACAAAACGAAAATCAGATCTGAAAACTAATCACATGAAAAGTACTAGTCTATGTAGAACTGAAAATGAAAGTTTAGCCAGACATGGCCAAAAACGGAATCAAACCAGATAAACGAAACATTTACTGAAAAGTACTAGTCTATGTAGAACTGAAAATGAAAGTTTAGCCAGACATGGCCAAAAACGAAATCAAACCAGAAAAACGAAACATTTACTGATTAATCTAGATATGTAATATCCTGACTCCCAGGTATAAATTTGAAGCTTTTATATTCAAATTTTTAGACCTACTCAACGAGTTGGCTGCCCCCAACTCTTCGTGCAGAAACTGATCCGACCGTGGAGATTATGAAGCCTACTCGACGAGTTGGAGGACCCAACTCGACTAGTTGAGGTTGCACATGAAAACCCTAATTTTAGGGTTTGCACCCTATTTAAAGGACCTTAAGTCCTCTCTCCAGCCTCCCTTACCACCCTATCGTCCAGAAGAAAACCCTAAATGAGCTAACCTTCCATTTTGAGTGTGTACAAGGCTAAAGAGTGTGTGTTTGGTGCATTTATTGGAGAAACTTGAAGGTTTAGGAGCTTGGAACGAGAAGGAGCTTTTAGATCCGACATCTACTCAGTTGTAGCAACCTTTTGAAGGTAAAAAGTCGTTACCTTGATCATTTTCTTGTTAGATCTCTCCCTTCAAGAGTTTAGGGTCTTTTTAGCCCACTTTGGATCCATTTTTGGAAGTTGAGCATGATTTGAAGTTGTAACTTCAGATCTGGACTCCTCTAGACTCCCATAGTCATAAAGTTATCGGCTTTATCTAGTCTTAGCCTTTCTCCATGCCCTTAACATCTTCCTAAGACTAGTTTTGGGTGTTTTAGCCTTTTGAGACCTTGCATGCACGTAAAGTTGGCAACTTTACATGGTAACTACACCCTAGGAGGCTAGACCTATAGTTTAGAGCCTTGGTTTCGCTTAAAAGTGTCTGAATGAGAAAAGGGCTGAAGGAACTCGACGAGTTGCATAGCCAACTCGACGAGTTGGTTAGGGTTTTCCCGATCTTCTGGATACTGCATGGACTCGACGAGTTGTTTGGTAACTCGGTGAGTTGACTCGGGTTTTCATGGTTTCTGAGTTCTGAAGGAACTCGACGAGTCTGTAAGCTGCATTTGACGAGTTGGGTCAACTTAGACTATTGACCTTGACGGTTAACTTTGACTTTGACCAAGGCTTGACCAAGTTTGACTTCTGAGGGTACTTTGGTAATTTGGGTCTTGATAGGATTGGTCCTATGATGATTGTAGGTGGTTGAGTTTGGAGCTTTGTTTGTGATTCGATTTATCGGTTCAACACTACTTGTGAGGTGAGTTCTTCTCACTATATCAACAGGGTCTAAGGCACCAAGGCCGACCCTTTTTAATTTGTATCCTGGTTATAGGATGATGCTATGTTATTGATATGTTATTTCGGTATCCTGGTTATAGGATGATGCTATGTTAGTGATCTGTTAGATCGATATCATGGTATATAGGATGATGCTATGATTAGTGATCTGTTTGATCTGCGTGACTATTTGTACATGCTAGCTAGCGTATGATATTTAGGTGTTTATTGTATGATTGGGGGTGGGTTGAGGCGGTCCTGCTTTATGCTCTAGGCCAAGATACCCAGGGCAGCCCGGATACACTGCAGACCCATCAGGGCGTAGTAGTCAGGCCGAAGGTGTGGAGAACGGTACAGACAGGCTGAAGGCCCAGGAGGGCAGACCAGACATACTGAAGGTTCTGAGAGTGGGCCACATAGACTGAAGGCCCGATGAGGGCGGTCCAGTCATATATAGACTTTGAGAGTGGTCCAGATAGACCTAAGGCCCAGTGAGGGCGGTCCGGTCATACTGAAGACTCTATATGCATGCTGTTGTTTGCTATAATATTGTTTTGATTGTATGGCGTCAGTATTTTGGGGGAACTCACTAAGATTCAGGCTTACAATTTTGGATTTTGTTTCAGGTACTCCAGATGATCACGGGAAGGCGAAGGCTTGATCGTACACCTCCTCACATTTTATGACTTTGATTTCTGGGATTCTCTGATATGAAACTATTTTGAAAAGATTTTGTAATAATTAATGGTTTTTGAATGGTTGAAAAGGTTTTAAATTGGCTTGAATTTTATGGATGTTACAAAATGGTATCATAGCCTTGGTCTGAGTGAATTAGAGGAACACTCATGTGAATCCAGTCTCAAACTAAGGAAAAAAAATTTCAAAATGATTTTCAAATGGTTTTCAAAATATTAAAGGAGGATGCAAAGTGTACGATCAACCAGAACCAGTAAGTAGACCCCAAAATACCTTACGATTATTTGATATTGTGATATGATAGAACAACATGCTAGTCATAAGCTAGGGATCTTCAGGAATTGCATGATATAATTGCCAGATTATATGATGCCTGATAGCCTAGGGTTCTTCTTATATGAAATTGACATCATTACTGTAGTTGCTTAGTGTATGCATCACGGTCGTACATAACTAAGATCTTATAGCTTGAGAATTTTTGGTTTGGGCTTATTCCTATTCTTGTTTGATGAAGGCCTTAGGGTAGGATTAAGTTTTCGAAAGTCTATAGGTTCCAACGTTATGTATGGCTAACATACACGAGTGTTGCAGGGTTGGTGGAAGTTTCATGGATAAGTTGTACGGGTTCAGTCGGCCAGTTATGAGTTATTTAGCCTTCCTCTAGGAGTGAGGATTGAGCGCTCGCCTATGCTTATGTATATTGTTAAGGCGTTGTAATGATACTTGAGACAAATATGGGTAGGTGTGGAAGGTAGTATGGGCCCGTACTCCTTATGTATATTGTTTGGGCTTTGTTGGGAGTTGGTTCCCCGTTATTATATGGAATGTATGATATCTTCCTAGTATATTTTCAGCATGGTGGTTACGAGGCGGTTTGTGACCGGATCTGGGTCGGAATCAGGAGATGGCGGTCAGGGTGGACCAGAAGTGCCCAAGACCATTGGTCTGATGAGACCAGATGAGTTGGATGCCAGGATCAGGGAGATCATGCATGATGAGGTGGCTACACTGTTTCGGGCTCAGCTACCGGAGATGTTTGGGTCTATTAAGACCGCTATGGTTGAGTACTTTGATGAGCGCTATGTAGCCATTGCTGAGACGGCTGCCGATGCAGCTTCCGCAGCTGTAGCAGTTCAGGGAGATGTTTCGTGATCGCTATATTCCGCGGGTTGAGCGAGAGCGGCTAGAACACGAGTTTTTGGATTTGAGACAGGAATTCGAGTGGGTGACGGAGATCACCCGTATGTTTACTGAGAGGGCGATGTTTTGCCCGGAGTTTTCTTTCGAGCAGGCTCAGATGACACGTTATCTGATCATGCTCAAGACTGACATCAGACAGTTTGTTGCTACCCAGCGTTGTGATACATTACTGGAGTTACAGGAGGCTGCTAGGCAGCGCGAGCTTGAGATTGAGCTGTAGTTGAGAGAGTAGAGCCAGGCCCCGGCGCAGTGATAGCTGGCGCTGAAGCGGTCCAAGACCGCGTATTCTAGGTCTGGAAGTCAGCGCGGCCGCACTTGTAGAAAGTGCGGGAAGGGTCATTTGGGAGTTTATCGATCTAGTGGGTGCTGCAAATGCGGAAAGGAGGGGCACTTTGTCAGGGATTGCCGCCAGTTACCCCCGGTTCATGATATGCGGATTTGCTACCACTGCAATTAGGTTAGTCACGTGAAGACCAACTTTACATTGCTCACTACCAGGCCGACGCAGGCTCCAGCGCCGGCTACACTGAGGATTACTGACGGGAGTCAGGGTGGAGCAGAGCCCCCGAGGGCTCGGGGACGTGCCTTCCAGCTCACAACCGAGGAGACCAAGACAGCCCCAGATGTGGTTGCTAGTATGTTTCCATCCTTTATTTTATTGATTATATATATTTTATGATTATGTGTTTGTACCTATGTTAGGTACGTTCTTAGTGAACTCTCTACCTGCTCTTGTATTATTTGACTCTGGAGCGAGTCGGTCATTTGTCTCTCGATCGTTTAGTAGGGTGTTCGGTTTGCCCTTAGGAGATCTAGATTGTCCGTTGCGAGTCTCCATCGCCAACGAACACGGGATTTCTGATTCTTCCGTCTATCGGGGTTGCGTTCTGGAGATTTTTGGGGTATCTTTTCCGATTGACTTGGTTCTGATTCCCATGGGGGATGTTTGTGTGATAGTGGGTATGGACTTGCTGAGTCGTTTCGGTGTCATGATCGACTGCGAGGGTCAGCGTGTGGTAGTTCGAACCCCAAGTGGGGGAGAACTGGTTATCTATGGTGACAACACCGGGTTGGGTTCAGGGTTTTGTTCAGCCGCCAGGGCTCGGAAGTATATTCAGCATGGGTATGCGGGTTATTTAGCATATGTGGTGGATACGTGGGTCAGGGATCAGGTCTCGGTTTCAGAGGTCCCAGTCGTCAGAGAGTTCGTTGATGTATTCCCAGAGGAGTTACCCGGAGTGCCTCCGGAGAGGCAGGTCAAGTTCAGGATCGACCTTGTGCCAGGTGCGGCCCCTATCGCCAAGGCTTCGTACTGATTGGCACTACTTGAGATGCATGAGCTGTCATCTCAGCTACAGGGGCTGCTAGGGAAGCAGTTCATTCGTCCGAGCAGTTCTCCGTGGGGAGCGCTGATTCTCTTCATGAAGAAGAAGGATGGTTCACACCGGATGTGCATTGATTACCGGGAGCTGAAGAAGTTGACGGTGAAGAACCGTTATCCATTTCCCCGGATTGACGATCTCTTTGATCATCTACATGGAGCATCTTGGTTCTCCAAGATAGACTTGAGGTCCGGATACATCAGGTCAGGGTGTGGGAGGAGGATGTGGAGAGACCACGTTCCGGACTTGTTATGGACATTACGAGTTCGTGGTGATGCCGTTTGGGCTCACCAACATGCCAGCTATATTTACGGACCTGATGAATCGGGTATGCAGACCGATGCTCGATCGCTCGGTCATCGTGTTCATAGATCACATCTTGGTGTATTCCAAGACCAAAGAGTGGCATGAGGAGCATCTCCGTGAGCTGTTGGGAGTTTTGAGGCGAGAACGGCTTTATGCCAAGTTCTCGAAGTGTGAGTTTTGGTTACGAGAGGTTCAGTTCCTTGGACACCTCGTTAACCAGGAGCGGATTTTGGTCGATCCGGCCAAGATCGAGGCGGTTATGTAGTGGAAGGTTCTGAAATCTCCCTTGGATATCAGGAGCTTCTTTGGATTGCCAGGGTACTACTAGAGATTCATTTAGGATTTCTCCAAGATTGCAGTACCCTTCACTCATCTGACGAGGAAGGGGTGGATTTCTGGTGGGGCCCCGAGTAGCAGACGGCATTTAAGACCCTCAAACAACGAATTTGCGAGGCTCCAGTCTTGACCCTCCCTGAGGGAGTGGAGGATTTTGTTGTTTTCTGTGATGCATCTATCACATGTCTGGGAGTGGTCCTCATGCAGAGAGAAGGAGTGATAGCCTACGCGTCGCGAGAGTTGAAGCCGCATGAGACGAGATATCCCACGCACGATCTGGAATTGTGAGCGGTGGTATTTGCTCTCAAGATTTGGAGACATTATATCTACGGGGTCCGTTGTACCATATACACAGACCACAAGAGTTTGAGACACATCATGGATCAGCCGCACCTGAACATGAGGCAACGCAGGTGGCTTGACGTAGTCAAGGATTATGACTGCGAGATCCTTTACCATCCAGGTAAAGAAAACATTATGGTGGACGCCCTGAGCCGTAAGTCGACTGGATCTTCTATTCCAACGACATGTATGTGGATATCAGTAGATTCTCCACTTGTGAGCTTGATCAGGGAAGCTCAGGTCGAGGGTGTACGACATGAGAACTAGAAGCTAGAGAGAATTAGGGGCAATATCACCATATTCGTGCAGGATAGTCGGGGATTGTTGACCCGTTGTGGTCGGGTATGGGTTCCGATGTTTGGTGGGCTTAGACAGATTGTACTGGAGGAGACTCATAAGTCTCGCTTATCTATTCACACAGGGGCCACCAAGATGTACCGGGATCTGAGTTTGAGTTACTAGTGGACGTGCATGAAGAGAGAGATCGCTTGGTACGTCGAGAGGTGCTTGACCTGCAAGATGGTCAAGGCCGAGCATCAGAGGCCACATGGAAAGCTGCAACCTCTAGAGATTCCCATGTGGAAATGGGAGCAGATCACGATGAACTTCATCACTAAATTGTCGAGAACGACAAAGGGTTTCAACGCTATTTGGGTCATCGTGGGTCGATTGACCAAGAGTGCCCATTTTCTGCCCATTCGGGAGAGATCATCGGCCGAGAAGCTGGCTAATGTGTATATCCGCGAGATCGTTGCTCGCCATGGGCTTCCTATCTCTATCATTTCAAATCGTGATGTTCGGTTCACCTCCTATTTATGGAAGATGTTCCACGAGGAACTAGGCACGTGGCTGTATTTCAGTACAGCTTATCATCCGCAGACAGACGGCCAGAGCGAGCGGACCATTCAAACCCTCGAGGATATGTTACGGTCCTGCATTATTGACTTTGGTGGGAGTTGGACTCCTACCTACCCCTTGTAGAGTTCTCCTACAACAACAACTTTCACTCCAACATTGGTGCTCCACCTTATGAGTTGTTGTATGGGCGGATATGTCGTACCCCAATCTGTTGGGGCGAGGTTGGTCACAGGGTGATGGGTCGAACCGAGGTATTCCTGTAGACTACTGAGATGATACAGCAGATCAGACAGTGGTTGCAGACTGCTTAGAGTCAGCAGAAGAGTTACGCCGACCGGTGCCGATCTGATTTGGAGTTTTAGGTTGGTGATATGATACTACTGAAGGTCTCACCCTGGAAGGGTGTGATTCGCTTCAGGAAGAGGGGAAATTGGGTCCCCGATACATTGGGCCATTCAGGATTGTTGCCAGGGTTAGCAAGGTGGCGTATAGACTGGATCTCCCGGAGGAGCTCAGTCAGATTCACATCACTTTTCACGTCTCGGAATTGCGGAAGTGTATAGTAGATAAAGAGGTAGTGGTGTCATTAGATGATATTCAGGTCGATGAGCGCCTAAATTACATGGAGAGGCCAGTAGCCGTCCTGGAGAGGAAAGTGAAGGTTCTACGGAACAAGGAGGTACCTTTGGTAAAGGTACAATGGGAGCATCGAAGGAGATCCGAGTGGACATAGGAGCCGGAGGCCGAGATGCGGGAGCATTATCCGGAGTTGTTTACCACAACAGACTTCGAGGATGAAGTCTAATTCAAGTGGGAGAGAATTGTAACATCCCGACTTCCAGGTATAAATATGAAGCTTTTATATTCTTATTTTTAGACCTACTCGACGAGTTGGCTGCCCCCAACTCGTCGTGTAGAAACTGATCCGACCGTGGAGATTATGAAGCCTACTCGACGAGTTGGAGGACCCAACTCGACGAGTTGAGGCTGCGCATGAAAATTCTAATTTTAGGTTTTGCACCATATTTAAAGGACCTTAAGTCCTCTCTCCAGCCTCCCTTACCACCCTATCGTCCAGAAGAAAACCCTAAGCGAGATAACCTTCCATTTTGATTGTGTACAAGGATAAAGAGTGTGTGTTTGGTGCATTTCTTGGAGAAACTTGAAGCTTTAGGAGCTTGGAACGAGAAAGAGATTTTAGATCCGACATCTACTCAGTTGTAGCCCCCTTTTGAAGGTAAAAAGTCGTTACCTTGATCATTTTCTTGTTAGATCTCTCCATTCAAGAGTTTAGGGTCTTTTTAGCCCACTTTGGATCCATTTTTGGAAGTTGAGCATGATTTAAAGTTGTAACTTCAGATATGGACTCCTCTAGACCCCCATAGTCATAAAATTATTGGCTTTATCAAGTCTTGGCCTTTCTCCATGCCCTTAACCTCTTCCTAAGAATAGTTTTGGGTGTTTTAGCCTCTTGAGACCTTGCATGCACATAAAGTTGGCAACTTTATGTGGTAACTACACCCTAGAAGGCTAGATCTACAGTTTAGAGCCTTAGTTTCGCTTTAAAATCGTCTGAATGAGAAAAGGGCTGAAGGAACTCGACGAGTTGCATACCCAAATTGACGAGTTGGTTAGGGTTTTCCCGATCTTCTGGACACTGCATGGAATCAACGAGTTGTTTGGTAACTCGGCGAGTTAACTCGAGTTTTCACGGTTTCTGAGTTCTGAAAGAACTCGGCGAGTCTGTAAGCTACACTCGACGAGTTGGGTTAACATGGACTGTTGACCTTGACCGTTGACTTTGACTTTGACCAAGGGTTGACCAAGTTTGACTTCTGAGGGTACTTTGGTAATGTGGGTCTTGATAGAATTGGTCCTATGATTATTGTAGGTGTTTGAGTTTGGACCTGTGATTGGGATTCAATTTATCGGTTCAGCACTACTTGTGAGGTGAGTTCTTCTCACTATATCAACAGGGTCTAAGGCACCAAGGCCAGCCCTTTTTGGGTTGTATCCTGGTTATAGGATGATGTTATGTTATTGATCTGTTAGATCGGTATCCTGGTTATAGGATGATACTATGTTAGTGATCTGTTAGATCGATATCCTGGTATATAGGATGATGCTATGATTAGTGATTTGTTAGATCTGTATGACTATCTGTACATGCTAGCTAGCGTATGATATTTATGTGTTTATTGTATGATTGAGGTAGGTTGAGGCGGTCCTGCTTTGTGCTCTAGGCCAACATACCTAGGGTGGCCCAAATAGACTGCAGACCCATCAGGGCGTACTAGTTACGTCGAAGGCCCGGAAAACGGTCCAGACAGGTTGAAGTCCCGGGAGGGCGGACCAGACATGCTGAATGTTCTGAGAGTGGGCCAGATAGACTGAAGGCCCTGTGAGGGCGATCCAGTCATACTGTAGACTCTAAGAGTGGGCCAGATAGACCGAAGGCCCTGTGAGGGCGGTCCGGTCATACTGAAGACTCTATATGCATGTTGTTGTTTGCTATGATATTGTTCTGATTGTATGGCATTGGTATTTTATGACTTTGATTTCTCGGATTCCCTGATATAAAACTATTTTGAAAACATTTTGTAATAATTAATGGTTGGAAAAAGTTTTAAATTGGCTTCAATTTTATGGATGTTACAAGATAAACTAAACGGATGAGATGATTCGCAGTCTTCAGATCTCCGAAAGTTGCTGAAAGAATTCAAAAATCGCCTTCTGAAGTGGTTTTCTTCGTCTGGAATCGTCCAACCCTTACAACTGATTGTGAGGGTTGTATTTATACTCAAGGTGGAAGCTTCCGGAACTAGAATCTCCAAACATGCGATCGCATGTATTGAGGCTGTGATAGCAGGTTGTCAAGAAAACGCGTCACATGCCTTTTTAATGAAGTAGGATGCTATTCTGGGTTTTTTTTCTTAAATTCGCAATCGCATAGAGGGTAGTTGCGATCACATGTGCATAGGTTGCGATCACATGTTTTGAGTTTTTACTCCCAGATGAATTTTTTGCACTAAAAAACCTCGAAGACAAGTTGCGATCGCATAATGGCTACGTGCGATCGCATGGACAAGATTTGCGATCACATTATTTTCCTAAGACGTCCGAATGTTTTTATACTATTCAGAACCTTTTGAATCACATCAATCGAAGTTACGGTTCATGAGATATGGTCAAAATACTGACAGTGGGTCAAAGCTGCCAGCAACATCCTTTAGCTTCAGATTGAAGATTCTATCTTCGTGTGATCAATTCGATCGAATGTTTCTTGACAGAAACATCTTCCAAACTTTCCTCAGAATCCTTCATAAGTTCCAAGCTCCATTTTAAGCTCCAAACACGCATCCAACTGCTCCCAAAGCACTGCCCCACTCGAACTATCTGAAATTGACATAAAAACATAAGAAGTACGGGAATTCTAACGAAATACATGAGTTGAACATTATTTAAATAAATGACATAAAAATGTACAAAATATGATGACAAATGATAATAAAAACTACCCTATGAGATGCATGAAATGGCATCTAACAATGACACATTTCCTCATCATCCGATCTAGAAGACCAGATTTGATAAGTGCCATCTTCTTCATCATTTCCTCTAGCAACCAACGAAATGTTATTTGTTTGAGAACGGATATCTTCAAGCCTCTCCACTTAATATGCTTCATCTTCAACTCTTTCATTATTCTCTTTCTTTTTCCTCAACATACAATCTTTTGCAAGGTGATTTTACCCATTACAGTAGTTGCAATTGTAACCCGAATCACCTTTAGATTTCAATTCGTTCTTGTTCTCACTCGAACTTTCTACCTCCTTCTCAACTTTCGTACCTTCCTTCATACTTTTTCCAGACATCGACACTCCCTTACCCTCAAAACTATTCTTGAACTTTCCATTGAATGGCTTTTTGAAGAACTTTTTGACTTTGTTGTTTCAATGGTATGCAACTGCTTCATCATCTGAATTGAACAAGAATCCTACCTCATCATCTTTAGCTTCTTCATCATATTCAACTTCATTTGCATAGATTTTCGATACTAAGGCCAATGGTCCACCCAAACCTGATTTGTTTTCCTCAGCAATATCTTTAACCTCATTTTCATGAGCTTTCAAGACATTGTAAAGATTTAATAGTGAATAGCCATCAAAGTTCTCCTGCGTTTTAATCATCAAACTTATGTTTCGACATTACTTTCTCAATCCCTTGAGAAAATTCAAATTAAACTCTCTATCGAATGAGTAACTCCATAACGACAACATTTGGAGATCAACTCATTCAATCGGTCATAATATGATTCAATTAATTTGCCTTCTTTCTTCTTGAATTCACCAAACTTCAGCAAGCATTGAGTAAGATAACTCTTTTTCGTATTCTTATTACCTTGATACTTCTCCTTCAGAGTATCTTAAATGTTGTAAACCACTGGTGGAAGAGTACCACATAATTCACGCATACACTTCTTATCATTTGATTTCATTTTGTTTCCTTGCATGATCATATCTTCAGAAGTAGCAGCAGTTCCAACAACAACTAACATCTCTAGAAGGAATGGACCTTTGTTGATTGACCTCATCAAATCTTCATCAATTCCATTTAAGTAATCCTCCATTCAGTCAGCCCATTGTTTGTAGTATTCAAGAATCAAAATCGGAATTTTTTTTTTTGCAGATCCAAGCAAGTGAGAGAAATTAGTCATCGTGTTCACATTGAAATTCGTCATTGTTGTATGAATTTTGAAGAAAGGGATTTTGATTCAAATAGAGTTCAAAGAAAGAAATCAATCAGATATCAATTAGAAATCAATTGATCTAACACACAGAATACAAAATCGATACAAATCAATCGATTGATACAAGTTTCTAGAAAGAGCGATTCATAAAGATGAAAAATATGAGAAAAATTCAATCGATGATGTGAATGTTGCTCTGATACCAAATGTAAGATCCTGATATTGATGACAAATGCGGAAATGTAATGATTATGTGTATCAAACAATATTGAAGAACACAAGAAGTAAATATTTGGTTTAAGCTCTCATTAGTCTAGAAAGATTATTACAAAGTGGGTCATGAAATATTTCTCTCACTAGACTAAATCTCTCACGGTTTCACGAATGGGAGCATCCCACTTCCTATTTATAGGAAAAGCTCAACCCATTACACATCCCTATGAGGATAAGCCTACATCACATCCAAGGAGAACTTTGTACCCAAAAAATGAGTGTTTTGAACCAATTTTCTTTGAAAAATCAATCATTTTCTCAAAAAAATTCTTTGGTTTAACACTTCTTGTGTAAAAAGAGTTTGGACCAAAATGACATTTTGTTTTCATAACTAGTTGTGAAAGATTTTTCAGATTAAAATGCCTTGATCGATTAACAGACTTTTGATTAAGAACATGAGATGACAAACAAGAAAAAGAACAACTAACATCTTGTGTTTTAGCAACATAATTTGTTATATTTCTCTTAAGTTTACAAATCTTTTTTTTTTCAAGTTCTTTTTGTATCTTGCTCTCTTTGCTTTGACCTTTTCTTTCTTATTGTTTTTGTTTTGATTATTTTGATCATTCAATTTTGACTTTCCTTTTAGATCACTTCACTCACAATATTCCCTTGAAATTCAGTTCACATTTTGAGCATCGGATTTTCTATCATATTTTGTCCAATAGAAATTACATTTATTTTTTTTAAAATGTATATACCCTTCACTCTCCAAGATGTTTTCTCAGAAATTCCTTTTGTTTCATCATTATTATCTATAGGTGCATACAAAAAACGATTATTTCAAGAATTATCATTATACGTCTTCACTATAGAAGTCAAGTCATGAGTATCAAATTTGTCCAGTCCTTTGGTAACCAATACTTGATTTGGGGTACTTTGAACTTTTTGAAAAACAACATCTTTTTCTTTGAGATTTTTGATATCATCATTCTCAACAAATTGTTCAAATTCAAGTGAATCTTCAAAAATCAAATTTCTTTTTGGTTTGTCATTAGATATCACAAAATTCGAACAATCAACTTCATCTTCAACCGATATTTCACACATCTGAATCGATTTTCACCATTATGGTACTCTACTAAATTCAATTTCTTACACAATTCATTATATTTTTCATTTGAATTCTTTTTTAGTTATTGTTTATCATCTTTTATCAACACAATTTTTATCATTTCCTTTAAGTCCTTAGATTTCAAAAATACTTCAACCTTTTCTAGACCAACCCTATAAGCATCACTTAAGGATTCATTAGAAGAGATTAAAGTTCCACATTAATAATGTTCAACATCTATTTCTTCTTCTTTGAATTCTAAAAATGGAAGCATTTTTTTATGCATATCATTAGATATTTTGCAATTTGTGTATAATTGAGTAATATGCCTATAGAGATGTTTCACAATCTGAGAGAAAATGTTTTTTTTTGTTTCATAAGAACGTTATTATCAGATTGTAAACAAGCATTATCTTTATTTCTAATGATATCTAGCTCCAACTTCTCAATTTTAAATCTTCTCTCCTCATTCTTAAAATGGCACATGCTAAGATTGTCATTGAGATTAGATACTTTCAATCTATTCTATCTTAAACTTTCACCTCATTTAGAAATATTTCCTGTGTAATTCATTCATTTATCATAATAACGATAACCAAGAATATCTAAAGTTTTAAGAATGGAATGTACCTTCTATGTTACCTTGTTGCGAGCCTCCATGTGTTCTATTAATCTCTTTGTAGAAAAACAAGAATCATACAAGTTTGCACCATCAGAGACATCACCATTCTCAGAGTTGGGTTCCTAGTCATTAGAATTTGTGCTTCGCACCATTAAGCACTTACTCTCCTTCACACCCATATCACAATAATTTACTACAAAACAATTGCCATGAGTAGGTCTGCGAACCTCTTCGTCCTCTGAATCAGTTGACCAGACCTCGATATTTCCATCATCATTGTTTTCTTCATCAACAACCAAAGCTTTTCCATAGATTTTTAGCTTTTTGAGATCTTCAATTTTCTGAACATAATAACCTTCATCCTTCAATTTCTCATTTTTCTCATTTTAAGGGTCAAAATGTTGTAATTAGTCGAAGTGTATTTTGCACTCTTCGAATATTTTGTAATCTATTTTACTAAGGCGCTTTTATTCGAAGCTTAAGTGTCTATGCCTTAGCATATTTTTTGTACGCTTTTTGTTCCCTATAAATAGGGATATTTACTAGAGTTAGATAAGAGTTTTTACAGACCTGTCTTTGTACTCTGTAAACATTCGAAAGCGTAATAAAGCTGATACAATATCATATTTACATCCGTTGTTTAATCTCGCATTCTTACTTGATTTTATACTCTGATTCATTTTATACTCGATTCATTGATTCATCAATTGGTATCAGAGCAGGAACCACATCTGTGATCTGATTTTCACTTATTCAAAAAGTTTTTGAATCAACTTTTTGGTTCAAAAGTTTCCGCACTTTTTGATAGTGAAAAATTTGTCTATATTTTAGTTTGTGATTTGATTCTGCATTTGAATTGTTGAATCGAGTGTTCTTCTTGAAATTCCGATTTGATTCAACTAGTTTGTTTTCAAATTTCCAAATTTTCTTCAAAATTTTCAAAATCATCTTCCATACAACAATGGCGAGCTTAAATCTCAATTCAATGACCTCGTTTTCTCATCTGTTAGGATCATCGACCAAAATTCCAATGCTAATCCCCGAATATTATGATCAGTGGGCTGATCGTATGCAGGATTATCTGAATGGTCTTGATGAAGAATTATGGTCATGTATCACTGGAAATGTCAATGTTCCAGTGAATGTTCAAGCAATTGGATCATCTTCTGCAAGTTCTGGTGTTGAAAATCAAACTGGTCGTCTGAAGAAACTGGAGAAGAGATGTATGAGGGAATTGCGAGGAGCTTTACCTCCAGTTGTGTACAATTACGTAAGGAGTTGTACAACTGCTAAGGAGATCTGGAACAATCTGAAAGATAAGTTTCAAGGAAGTGAGAAGACGAAAATCAATTCAGTCAAACAGTGTTTGGTCGAGCTGAAAGATTTCAGACAAAAAGAAGGTGAAACAATTGAAGTTTAATATGATCGTCTGAACGAGTTAATCTATCGATGCAACCACTATGGAATTACCAGGACTTCAATGGAATTCAATCTCATATTTGTGATGGGTCTTCGAAAAGAATGGAGAAGCGTGAGTATGATGGTGAAGAATCAGCAAAGTTTTGATACATCAACTCTCAATGATTTGTACAATCAGTTGAAGACACACGAAATTGAGGTTAATGAAATAGTTGAGGAATCGAAGCTAAATTTGGGAGGTCCATTGGCACTTGTGTCCAAGATCTCTGAGAAAGAACCTAAAAATGGTGATTCAAAGGAAGAAGAGGGATTCATCATGAATTCGGATGATGAGGTAATAACATTTTACTCGAATAATCGTGTTAAGAAGTTTTTCAAAAAGTCGTTCAACCCGAAGGCTAAGCTTGCTGAGGTAAAAGGAAGTGTTGTGAGTAAAACTGTTGTTGAGGAGAAAAAGAAGGTTGAGAAGAAAGATTTGAAGGTGTCTAAAGGAAAGAGTGAGAAGAAACTGAAAGGTGATGCTGGAATAGATTGTCATTATTGCAATGGAGCCAATCATCTTGCGAATGATTGTATGATTCGGAAGAAGGATGAGAGGAAGAATAAAGTAAAAGATGAGGCTTATTATGCAGAGAGGCTTGAGGAGGTTCATGCGAAAGCTAAGAATTTGTCACTGGTCGCAAAGGGTGAACAGGAGGAGGATGGAACTTATCAAATTTGGTCATCCGGATCAGACGATGAAGAAATGGGGAATCCAACACATGGAGCAATGTATGCGAAGATGATGGAGGACTCAGATGAAGAGGAATTCGAAGTGAAAGGAAGATGCTTCGTATCCAAGGCAGCAGACAAATCTCCAATGACAACAAAGGTACGTAATATTCTCGAATCTTTTAATATTCCTACACATGCTTATGACTCTGAACTAATATCTTTTGATGAGATTGTTACTTATTTTGATTCAATTGTTGTGTCTGCTAGCAATGAGGCCAACAAGTTGTCCATGGAGTTATTAGAGACCAAAAAGAGATTAGACATGAAAATAAGTAAAGTTGATTGTTTGGAATTACAGATAACGAATATTATGTGTGATAGGGATACTTTATCAAATGAAGTCAAACTTTTACTAGCACAAAGAAACATATACTGTAATTCTGCTAAGAGACTTTATGGCAAATTAACTGATTTACATCATTCATGTGAAATAAGTAAAGAGCAACATAGAATATTACTACCTTTTCTAGCATACGAAAGAGCTAAGGTAGATAATATTTCGTATGATTGTGAGAAGATAATAGCTGAATTTGACAAAGTTCCTGATGACAGATATAAATATGGAATTGACAAAATTGATGAATGTCTTGATACGAATGAATTAGTTAACATAGTGAATGATACTTTGACTAAATCTGAACAAATTCAAATTTTGAAAAAGGCTGAGAATTCAACATCTGATTCTCAATCTAATTTTGCCGATATTGAAGATAATTCTAACAATATTAGTGAAATTAGTGATCTTGAGGATGTTGATTGTTCCCAGTTGTCTATTGTTAATGTTGCATCAACATTTAAAGGGAAAGAAAAAGTTAAGGACTTGATGGTTACGAAAGAAACTGATATACCCTCAACTTCGAAAGTTTGTGATTTGGACTTCGTGGATATCAGAGATAGTCAAACTGATGATAGCGATGATGAAAATGAAGAGAAAATTTCGAAGAAAAACAAATCTTCAAAGGAAGAAGAAATTCCTCGAATTTTGGTTGATCAAGTATATGGTGATACATAAAAGTTCGAAAAAGTAATGAATGAACAAGGTGTTCACTATCTTGAAACGAATATTGTGGTTTATCCAAATTTCAAGTGTACAGATGATGTCATTTTTCCAAATCAAGTATTCGTAACTACTGGAAATGTTGAGAATATCAAACCATAATTAAAGAAGTTAGTTGAGGAAGATAATTTGAAAACAACTGATGAAGGTTTCTTTGCAAATCAAAGCACAGTTGAAAACAATCTAACAAAGAATTTGTATGTTTTTCAACGTCAAAAACCACAAAGAAAATGCGTGGAAAAATCAAAAATTGAAAAAGAGATTTCAAAACAAGTTGTAATGGAAAATGAAAATGTTGTGAAATTAAACTCCAAGGAATTCAAAGATCAAATTGACAAATTTTCGAAGGAAAATAACATTTCAAAAAGACAAGCTAGGAAGAAAATATTTTGGCAGATTATTGAGTCTCAAAAGATGTCAGATCAAATGACAAAAACAGATTCAGCAACTTTTTCAAACAAAAAGAAAAATCCCGCTCAAACAAATAAATACTTGTCTGAATCACAATCACCCAAAAATGTTTTCAAAGCTAAAAATTCCTCTTTTTCAACAAATAATCAACCTTCATCACAATCAAATCATTCAAGGTCTGAAGTGAATAAACAACCAAAGTTTTCGAAAGTTTCAGAAACTAATCTTCCAAGAAAATTTTCAAATAATTCAAAGACAACTCAAAAATTCTCTCAACGTCAACATTTTAAAAGAACTGTTGATACATCTTATGCTCAATCTTTTCTAACCAATCCAAAAGTTGATTTTGTTCCTCAAAATCCAAATTTTCCTAATCATACGAAGAAACAAACTTTGAAAATTTCACATGAAAAAGGGATAACTTCAAGGAAGAACATTGATCATTGGCTTGAAGGCAAAGGAAAAATGTATCAGTCGAGTACATTTTCAAAGGAGCAAATTCACGAAGCCTATGAGAAGTATATGCATACTTCATCAAACGGCAGTTCATCTTCTAAGGATTCGAACATATCAGTCAAAGCATGGAAACCAGTAATGAAAGCAAAGAATGTACAATCACAAACTCAGAATACGAAGGGTAATGTCAGTGAACATACGAAACCATCAAAATCTTATGTTTTGGTTCCTATAAATGATGATGTGAACATAATTGATAGTCTCAAAACCAAAGTTTGTGATTGGGTTAAAAGTTCTTCATTACATTCAAAATTGAAGTCTAATTTCCAAGGACCCAAAAAGCCTTGGGTACCTAAATTTTTCCACTGATTGTAGGTACTATGTGACGAGCAATATGATAATAAATGGTATATTAATAGTGGTTGCTCTCGTCACATGTTGGAGTAGTGAAGTTTGGTAACAATCAAAAATGTCAAGTCAAAGGATATGGGAAGATCACGAACAGACAATTCACAGTGAATCGTGTTGCTTATGTTGAAGGTGTTCAACATAACTTGATAAGTGTTTCACAACTTGTTGTGGGCACTGGCAATTAAGTTCTTTTTAATGAAGAAGGAAGCATTATTTCGAATGTCAACACTAACAAAATTTTGCTTAAATCAAAAAGGAAAGGTGACATGTTCACTTTGGACATCAATCCGATAGTAGGCAAACCTGCTATATGTCTTCTTTCGAAAGCTTCATCAGACTTAAGTTGGCTTTGGCATCGACGACTTTCTCATCTCAACTTTCGAAACATTAACAAACTTGTTGTACAAGATCTGGTAAGAGGTTTACCTGTACTTAAATTTGATAATGATTCTTTATGTGCAGCTTGCGAAGTTGGCAAGCAACATAAACAAGGTCATCCGATTACGATAGATTCGAAAATTGTCGTACATCTGGAGCTCTTACATATTGATTTGTGTGGTCCATCAACAGTTTCAACACTCAACAAGAAACGGTACATTTTAGTAATTGTTGATGACTTTTCAAGATTTACATGGGTTTATTTTCTCAGGCTTAAATCCGAAGTTGCACAAATCATGATTGACTTTATCAAAAAGATGGAAACAACATTGAAGAGGATTGTTCGAAAAATTAAGAGTGATCATGGAACTGAATTTAAGAACAATGTTCTTGATTCATTTTTGGTGGACAAAGGGATTTCGCATAATTTTTCATCTCCATATACACCACAACAAAATGGTGTCGTTGAACGAAGAAATAGATCTCTATGTGAAGCAGCAAGGACTATGTTGGCATATGTGAATCTTCCACAATATCTTTGGGCTGAAGCAGTATCCACCGCATGTTTTACTCAAAACAGATCTTTCATCCATCGTCGTTTTAACATCACTCCATATGAAATTCTCAACAATCGAAAACCTAACGTCAAATTTTTCCATGTTTTCGGATGCAGGTGCTTCATTATGAATCTCAAGGATAATCTTACAAAATTTCAAGCTAAAGCAGATGAAGGGATTTTCTTGGGATATTGGGATATTCACATAATTCAGTTGCATATCGTGTGTTGAACAAAAGAACATGAAAAGTTGAAGAAACTTTTAATCTTACATTCGATGATTACTATATTAAACAAACTGAAACGCATTTTGAAAATCAACCTATTCTAAAAGAAATACAAGATGAATCTGAACCTACACAAACATTGGATATTGATTATGATTTAATTTTTGGTATTTCAGATCATGCTGTTGATGCTGAAATTAATGCAAAAGATAATCATCTCTCTGAATTAACGAAGTTTACTGATGATTCAACATCCACTTCTCAAGAAATAGGCGAAAGTATGCAAAATAATCCAGTGGAGGGGGAGCACTTGGATTCGAACACTCTAGTTGAGGGGGAGCATTCTTTCAAGGGGGAGAATGAGAGATTATATGCTGATGTTGAGGGGGAGCATAATGTTGAGGGGGAGCATTATGTTGAGGGGGAGCATTTAGAAAACATTGAGAATAATAATGATTTTGATGATGTTTGTTCGATTGCAGATTCAGAGAATGATGATTTATACGAGGATGCACCTTTGGAATGTGATCCAGCTTATCTGCCAATGGAAAAGTGGACAAGAGATCATCCGAAGGATCAAGTAATTGGGAATTCACAAGAGGGTGTTTTAAC
Organism: Lactuca virosa; assembly: GCF_052849685.1. NCBI lineage: Eukaryota > Viridiplantae > Streptophyta > Magnoliopsida > Asterales > Asteraceae > Lactuca > Lactuca virosa. Next base: position 326,714,336 of record NC_136430.1, read on the forward strand.
AAGAGCTCAAATTCGTGCAAAGAATGAGGTATTGAATATTCATCAAGAATTTTGCATGTTTAATGTTTTCATCTCTAAAATTGAACCAAAAACGGTTAAGGTTGCAATGGAACACTCAGATTGGGTTGTTGCGATGCAATCTGAATTGTCTGAATTTGAGAGAAACAAGGTTTAGAGATTAATTCTTAAACCTGAAAATGTTTCGATTGTCGGGTTAAAATAGATTTTCAAAAACAAAACCGACAAAGATGGAAATATCGTTCGAAACAAAGCCAGACTTGTTGTTAAAGGATATTCACAACAAGAAGGAATTGACTATGAAGAAACTTTTGCCCCTGCCGCAAGACTCGAGGCTGTTCGTATATTTCTGGCTTATGCAACTCACAAAGACTTTGATGTTTATCAAATGGACGTGAAGTGTGCATTTTTAAATGGAGAGCTTGAAGAAACAGTTTACGTGGAACAACCCCCAGGTTTTATTAACAAAGAACATCCTGATCATGTTTATATTTTAGATAAGGCAGTTTATGGTTTAAAACAAGCACCACGAGCATGGTATGCAAATCTTACTTCATTTTTGAAGCAATCTGAATTTAAACAAGGATCTGTTGACCCCACATTATTTCGAAAGAAAGTTTGGAATCATCTCATGCTTGTTCAAATTTATGTTGATGATATTATTTTTGGCTCAACTGACCCTGCCTTGTCTAGAGAATTCGAAGATCTGATGAAAAGTAAGTTCGAAATGAGCATGATGGGAAAAATCAATAGTTTTCTTGGACTGAATATTCGTCAAAGCAGAGAAGGAATTTTTATTAATCAAGAAAAATATACGAAGAATCTGCTAGAGAAGTTTGGATTGACGAATAGCACAAAGTTACGAGTTCCTATGGCAACTGGCATAAAGTTGACACCTTCGTTAGATAAACCTGCAGTTGACCTAACTCTTTACAGGAGCATGATTGGTTCATTACTTTATCTAACAGCAAGTAGACCTGATATCATTTTCTCTGTGTGTAATTGTGCTAGGTATCAGTCAAATCCACGAGAACCACATCTCACTGTTGTGAAGAATATCTTTCGTTATCTTAAAGGAACAATTTCGTTAGGATTGTGGTATCCTTCGAAAACTGGTTTCTTTATACAAGCGTATTCGGATGCAGACTTGGGTGGTTGTAATCTTGATAGAAAAAGCACAAGTGGTGGATGTCAATTTCTCGATGGCAAATTGGTGAGCTGGCAGTCGAAAAAGCAAACATGTCTATCAATTTCAACAGCTGAAGCAGAATATGTGGCTGCTGCTGCTTGCACATCACAAATTATATGGATTCAAAGTCAATTGCGTGATTATGTAATTAATATGAAAAAGATTCCATTATATTGTGATTCTCAAAGTGCAATAAGAATTTGTCATAATCCTGTGCAGCATTCGAAGACTAAATATATAGCTCTTCGTTATCATTTCATCAAGGATCACGTGGAGGATGGAAATATTGAAGTGCATTTCGTGAAAACAACTGATCACTTAGCTGATATTTTCACGAAACCTTTAGATGAAAAATCCTTTGTAAAAATTTTAGAAGGACTTGGAATGATCGATGGAAATTCTGTTCCATGCGAAAAAGGAGAATGATGGTTGACCAGGAATGATTCAGAGGCGCTGAATAAAAGACAATGCAAGGTCATTCAGCGTTCAGAGGTTACTGTTCATAGTCAACGCTTCGACCCCTTCGAATTCGTAGATTTATCATTTTTCAAGGGTTGATAAAATTTCGTCTATTTGCAACAAGTACATTTCGTTTGTCATTTTATTTTCGAAAAATTAAAAATCCAAAAAGATTTTCGTTTGTTTTGTCATTTAATTTTCGAAAAATTAAAAATACAAAAAGATATTCGTTCGTTTTGTCATTTAATTTTAGAAATATTAAAAATCCAAAAAGATTTTCGTTTATTTTGTCTTAATTTTCGAAAAATCAAAAACATCAAAAAGTTTTCTCTTTATTTCGTTCTTTATTTTCGAAAAATCAAAACAACAAAAATATATTGTTTCTTATTTCTTTTTAGTACTTTGTTGCAGATATTCATGATGATAAACAGTGGATAATGCCTGCAGTACTAGGGTCAGGTAAATTTATCTTACGAATCTTTAAATTTTTGAACTAGTTAAGTTGTCCCTAGAAGCATGCTGCTGCATGTTGTCCAAAGCCTCCAATGACTCAATGTGTGTGTACGAAAGCCTTAATGAAATATTTCATACGAAAATTTCTTCCAAATCAGGCTTGTATTCACATTAGTCTCCTGAGCTACCTGACTCTTCTCACAATGAGTTAAGAGTTTACTGTTTTGTCCAAATATAACAGAGGTACATATCATGTATTTTATCCATCTTTTTCATCCAAAAAGTTCTTACACGATCACACACAAAGACATATGTCCGAGAGGTCTCTGAACACACCAATCGAGACTTAGACATATCAAAAATCTGTGTTCATGATCTGACATCATGAGACCGTGATGAAAGTGAAACCCAATAATCTAAACTTTTAAGGAATTGACGGGGAACTATGTTCCAGATTTTCACGAAACCTTTGTTTCAGTATCCACATTCGAAACTCAAACTCATATTCTGTTCATATGAGTGGTCTTGATCAAACATTCGAAACACATGATGTTTGTTACCCAACAAGATCCAGCACAAATTTTTTTCTAGTGAATATGCTTTTCGTGTGAGTTTCATTCGAAATCTAAAGTCACTTAAAATTTTTCAAAGCAAACTTGTCACTGATTACAATGGTCAAACAAGTAATTTCTGTTACAATTTATCACCTTATGTTTAGGATGATATGTAACGAAATTTTTATAGCTACCCATGAACCCTTATAAAAGAAGCCCTTCGGTACTTCTCTTCAAGTATTCGATTGTATTTCATGGGAATACACACAAGCTGTTGATCATCTCTCTTGGTGATTAATGAAGAAATCTTTGCCCGGGGTTCTATCAAGCTTCGTGTCAAATTGATATTTTGCCATCACAGTATCCCAAATTTTTCTTTTTATTGCTTCTCGTCTAAATTTTTTTTGGAACACTGCACTCACGAAATCCTTGAGGTTCTGAGTAATACCAACTCAGGCTAATGATTTCAAACATATGGCATATGACTTCGCTTTTCATCCCAAAAGTGAAAGAGCCTTTCCTCCATCCGAAGGATGCTGACGGTTACTATTCCTTGACGAGACACGAACAGACTGTGGGAGGAGAGGTTTCCTTGTTTCAAGGCGATGTGACAGTTACTTTTTGACACCTGGACATTTTTTGGCAGACTGATGCGACTTTTAAGGTGCCACGTCGGATATCATTAATTGTACATCCCGCTTCAAATTCAAATTCTAGGGTTACATATAAAAGGGGATTCCAAGGTCTCTTATCAGTTTACGCATTCAAAGTAAAAAATTCCTAATTTTCTCTGATCATCAAAGCTTTCAAACTCTAACAATGACGACTTCTGTTCATGTCGATGTTGATCCTTCTCACACCACTGAAGATGTGACTTCCTTACCGATTATGAAGATTCAAGGGACTGATTATCAATTGGATGCTGATGTTTCTCAATACCCTGAAGAATTGAAGATGTTAATTGTTACTTTAAAGAGTTATGTTTTGCCAAAGGCTATGTTCAGTTCGTTTTCAGTTCCGATGTCATGGCTTTCTCAAGCAGGATCAACGGCTACATACAACAAAGCTTTTGATGCTATTACTTTTAATTTGGTTAATGACAAAAAGGTCAGATTGTCAAAGAAACTCTTTTGCCAAATTCTTGAAATTCCAAATTCACCACCATATGTTGATTTCACTTTCCCTTAAATTGTTCATATGTTCAATGAGATGGGTTATCAACCACAACTAACTAAGATCAGTGATTTTAAGAAATCTGGTCTTCCTAGTATCTAGAATTTTCTATTTGGTATTTTTCTGAGGTGTTTAACTGGTAGAACTGTGGGTCTCGATAAAGGAAGAATGGAGGTATATGTCATGGTTGCTGGGTTATACTATGATCTTCAAATGGACTATTCTACACAGTTATGGAAGGAATTCAAAAGAGTGTAGAACTCACGGATGCTCTTCATGGAATTTCATGTGTGAGGTACTGGAGCTTGATTCTCCAATATTTTTACAACAAGGAGGGGATTTTGGTACCCAATGATGAAGAAAAAGCTGTTTTCCAGACATTTCACACTTCGAAGGATGTCACAGATGATGTAGAAGATTTTCTATTTGTGGCTCGTATTCCTGATGCTATGCTAAAACGAGTTGATCCTTCGAATTCTGTCTTGGTGGCTTATTTGAAAACTATTGATTTTACTATAGAAACTGGGATATTGTTGGAACGGGAAGATAAGAAATCCAAGAGGTCGAAGAAGAATGAAACTAGTTCTTCTGAAAACAAAGTCATAGAATTGAAATCTACGAAATCTCCAAAGAAGAGGCCTATTACAGTTGAAGTGTCTGTTGCTGAGACAAAATTGATTGATCCTGTTGTTGAAGATACTCAAGAGCAAGTGGTGATTCCTTCGAAGACCGGTATGTTTCGAAGAATCAAAATGAAATCTACACATAAAAGCAAGTCTCCAACACATAAAGTGGTCTGAAAGCCTCAAGTTACTCATCAAGGTGATTTATTCGTGAATTGCCAAACATCTGTCAAAGAAACGAAAGGCTGAGGATATGGCCAAACATCTGTCAAAGAAGAAGAAGAAGAAGAAGAAGACACGAAAGCTTATGCTTTCCACTGAGTCTACAGAAGATGACGATGAACGAATTCCCGAAACACTAGAAGTAACTCTTCACGAAGAAAGTTCAACTCCTAAGCAGACAATAGTCATACCACCCGAAGATTCGGTTGCCAAATCAGTTTCTGAGGAGGTACGAACTTCAGGCATCCCTGCAAACGTATCTGATACGGATGCAAATGTCAATATGGGTGAAGGAGATTCGAAGAAAGTAGATCAAGGTCATTCTACTTCTATAGCCTTCGAAAATATTGTTTCTTTACCTCTACCAATCACTCCAATTACTTCAACCACTTATTCCCCTACATTCGAAAATATCATCAATCAACCCTTTACTTCCATTTTTTCTTCTCAATCCACTGATACACCCAAACTTAATTCGCCTGTTCAAGAAACTGTTCTTATGGAAACCGACACTGATAATGAAGGTTTTGGAGGCACGTTTGATGAATTAAAGTTTGATGATGAAGAAGAAGATTTTACAGATCATATGTTGATGACGATGAAACAGTTTAAATTTTTAATATGAAGTTGAATTCCATAATTTAATCTCAAGCTGATTTGGGGGGTGGTTCGTCAGTCTCAAGTTTGGAAGTTGATACTATGTTACAAATGTTCGAAGCCAAGATGGTGGGTAAAGTCTCCAGGATGGTTAGAGACTCTGAGTCAAGAATTTTGCAGAAGGTTGATCATATTGATCAAAACAATGAGCTAAGGATAAATTCTCAAAATTCAAAGTTTGCTGGAGATTTAAAAGACTTGAAGACAGTTGCAAAGGAACGACATGTTCTCTTTGTTCAAGATGTTAAGAAGGTCAGGGAGGATGTTAATTTTCAGATTCGTGAAGATATGCAAAAGGAGGTTGCTAGTGTCAAACAAGATTTTGCTTCTCTGAGTCAGAAGATTGACATTATTTGTGATGCTGTCACGAAATTTGTCAAGTTATACGAAAGTATGAGTCCTTAACTTACTCAACTTTCTACCATGGAAAGTAACAACTTTGTGGAAGTGCTTACATTGCTGATGGAGTGAAAAGATCTATCTGTCAAGCCAGTTTTGTCTTCTTTGATTACTCTAGAATTCTTATCTCAGAAGTTCACCCAATTCGAAACTATTTTACACAAGCAACTGGCCCCTCTTTCTCGTATATCAAGCCTTCTACCAACAACAGATGTCCCACCTGTTTTTACAGGGGTGCAAGGGGGAGAAAGAAAAGTTGAAAATACGAAGGCTGGTGGTGAAGATGCGAAGGTTGTGGGAAAGGTGTTTTCTTCGAAGATCCCATCAACGAAGCCAATTGTTGCATCTGCTGGGCCGGTTACTTCAACAGTTGTAACAACTATGCCAATTACAAGACCAATTTCGAAAGGAATTGTGATTGGTAAATCTGCTGATACTGGTGGGAGTGATTCGAAATCAAAAGAGGTAATAGATAATTCAGCTTTGAAAGATAAAGGGAAAACGATAGTTGTGGAAAAGTCAAAAGAAGAAAAGAAAGCTGAAGCAGAAGCATAAATTGAAAAGCTAAGGTTGATTCAAAGCATAATGACTCAACGTGCAAGTGATCCTAAGGGTATGGACAAAGGTGATTCGTCCAAACACTACAATTATGAAACAATCGAAGCCAAGGTTGCATATAATCATATGTATTCATTCGAGAAGAAACCAAAGCAGAGTTATATGGTTACGAATACTTATACAAGTCAGCTTGACTTTCCAATGAACAAAATGATGTTCATCATGCCACAATTTAAAGCAGAAGGAAATTTCAAAGAAAAGGATGATGGTACTCACATGAAAATTAGATTTCATGTTCTTCTTGCAAAAGCCCCTGAGGAAGTTTGGACTTTGGTGAAGATCAAGAAAGTCATCAGTATGAAAAAGGATGTGGTGTTCGAAAACACAGTCCAAAATATCAAGTATGTGATTGCCAGGGCAAATGGAAATATTTGCCAATTTACAATTGCAGATTTTCCATTAATCAACTTGTATGATCTTATACAAGTTGCATTGATTCTGAAAGACAAATCGTTTTCATATCTTTAAAACACTGAACCTGATAAATTTAAGCTTGGGGTTGCTCACATCAAGATTTTCATCGAAAATTATTATGAGCGCTTGGCTCTAACTGATGTGGAGTTAGCTACAGCTAAAGGTATGGAAATAAAAGCTCCAATGGCACCTACGAAGACTCAAGTAGAATTGAAAAAGTATGCTGATGGTGAAATCTGCTTGAAGCCTTTTGGGATGGTCTTCGCAGGAAAAGACAAGGCTAGAAAAGCAAAACGTTTCTTGTTCCAGGCATGCGAAGTGGAAAGAAATTCAACATCTCAATATACGAACTTAATTGTTCGTATGAATCATTGTAAGAAAAACAATGAAGGAGATAAGAAAGAACTAAAGAAGATAATTTCCTGGTACACAGAAATTCGAAGAGTGATGCTGTATTCCATCCAGCTTCTTACAAATTAAGAAGGCCGACTATGATTACAAAGGGGGAGATTGTAAGGGTCAAAATATTATAATTAGTCTAAGTGTATTTTGCACTCTTCGAATATTTTGTAATCTATTTTACTAAGGCGCTTTTATTCGAAGCTTAAGTGTCTATGCCTTAGCATATTTTTTGTACGCTTTCTGTTCCCTATAAATAGGGATATTTACTAGAGTTAGATAAGAGTTTTTACAGACCTGTCTTTGTACTCTGTAAACATTCGAAAGCGTAATAGAGCTGATACAAGATCATATTTACATCCGTTGTTTAATCTCGCATTCTTACTTGATTTTATACTCTGATTCATTTTATACTCGATTCATTGATTCATCACTCATTTTGTTTTTGCAGCATACACTCACTCACAAAATGATTCTTCCTGTTACAATCGTTGTAATCGTAGCCCAGAATCTCCTAACAACTTCTTTTCTTTTTTCTCATATTCTTGTTGATAGCTCTTGGATCCTTCATTTTTGCTCTTCTCACCATAAGAACTTCCTCCTTTGTATCCATTTCCTCCACTATCAGTCCTTGCATTATTATTGCCTTTGAACTTTGAGAAATTCCTCTTGAAAAACATCTTTGCATTACTAACCATAAGAGATTTCTATTTGTTTGTGAATTCATCGTCTATAGCATCTTAGTCATAATCATCAAAAGTTGCCTTTGATTTCCATCCTTTCAAACTTTCTTCTTTCGCATGTAATGCTAGAGTAATTGTATTAGGAATTTGCTTCACATCTTCCATAACTTCATGTTCATGCGATTTATAAATATCAAGCACTTGAGCTAGACTATAAATTTTGAATTGTTCATGTGCCTTCATGGTAGAAACTATCATTTTCCATTCTGAGAGTAAATCATTTATGAATGTTACTTTCTGCTTCATTATTTCTCTTTTCAAAGTGCGCTTCAACATTTTTCTCAATAAATGACCAGATCACTCAGCAAATTGATCAATTGTTTCTTTAGATTTTCGTTTGAATGATCCAAATTCTGAAAGTAAATTTGTTTATACTGAATGCACCAAATCATCGTTACCGAAGTAGAGTTTCTTCAAAGGTTTCCAAATATCATTTGCTAATCAAGTGAACTGGTTAGCCTAACTGTGTTTGGAGTGAGAGCAAAACGTAAATCTCTTTTTTCTTTTAGATCATTTAGAATTTTATCTTTTTCTTCCTGTGTAACTTCATATTTTTCAATTCTTTTGGCGTAGTCGCTTTGATGATAAACAAACTCTTTTGTTTTTTTAAAATGGATGTGATCCTTCTGTGATTGATTTCTACAAGTATGATCCATGTTCTTCAATTCCTATAGTTATAATATTCAAACTGTAATGCCTAAACCTCATAATCGTCTAGAAAGACAATAAGATTCTGAGTAGTAGATTCAATATTTTTTGGAAAATTAAATGCAATCGTGTGTGAATCGTCTTTTGACATGATTTCTAATGAAAATTTTGAGTAAAAATCAATTCAGTGAGCATAAACATATTTCAAATCGAAATAAGTAATATGAAATAATTATTTTAGATTAGATTGCAAATGGATTGCAAAATGCAGAACATATTTAAAAACTCAAGGTAACTGATTGCAAATGGATTGCAAAATGCATAACATATTTAAAAACTCAAAGTAACTGATGAAAAACTCGATGAACACGAATGTATTCAAGGATTTGAAAAGACCTTAGAGAAATTCCTACTCTGATATCACTTATAGGATCAATGAGATTCTAAAAGATAGAAAACATGTTTGCAAAAGACAAAATAGAATGAACAAAACAAGGTAAATAAGATCTGAATTTCATTTACGAGTAAACGAAGTTGGATGAAAACTTGTGTAAGAACCTTTCCAAAAGATAGTCTCTCTATCTAAGTAACTACACTTGTGTATAAGACATCACACGGGATTCAGTTAGGGCATGAACAATGAGGTCACAACACATAAGCTAAGACAACTTGGCAAAATAACTAACTAATGACAACTACAAATCCTAAGCACAAAAAGTATGAGATTAGACAACACGTCTCACATATTAAAGTGAATACTTAAACATACAAACATGTGAACCCTTTTGAATACAAACTCTAACACAAAAAATTAAACAGTGAACCTAACACTAAGGAAGCTACCTGGATCAAAAAGTTCATAGTGATCTTGGAGTTGTTTCGAGCAACAAAAATCCAGTGGAGATATTCTGTAATAACGAAGTTGCGGTCGCTTTGACTAAAAAACCTAGGGATCACGGAAGGTCAAGGCATATAAAGAGTAAATTCCACTACATTCAAGATAAAGTTGAGGATGGAGATCTAGTTATGCAGCGAGTATCATTAGAGTAAAATCCAGCTGATTTGTTCATAAAAGGGATGACCAAGGAGAGACAAAGTGTGCATGCTAGGAGCATAGGCATGAGAAATGATGTTAAATTTAGTAGTTAGTTGCTTATTTTGAAATATTTGTAACAATGAATAAATTTTGTAATTGTTAGGATGATTAGACAATGGAGAATCATTTATTTTCAAGTATGTTACCTTTGACAGTTAACTTATAATCATGTTTGGTTTACATGTTTTAATCCTTACTTGTCGAGTAATAATATACTCAAAACTCCACAATCAATCATATCTTGGGAGTCAATATTGAGTTAAGATTGTCGTGAAGTGTTAGTAGATAGTCTATAGAGATTAGACATAGCATGGAGATTACGACTAACATTCATGAGTATTTAATAGTGATTTAAATAGTGGATACAACCCGTACTCAGAGAGATTGCTTCATGGATTCTATCACGAATAATTTTGAATTGATGATGTCTTTTATTCTTAAAATGGAGAGACATTAAGTTCATTGCGTACAAGTTGATTGTGTATTAGTCTTAATCGAACATTATCCGTAAGTGGTGGTATTAACAAGTAAGTATATGTATGATTTGATGCGTAGAAAAAAAACTATATAGTCAAAGATTATTTGTTCATTTTTGATTTAATGGGAAAAGAGATATAAATAGGTCCCTCGATGATTTGATGTTGACATTCGTGTGCTAGGCCTAGCCTGGACTGAATTGATGTGTTCGATTAGTAGTTTGATTTGGTCGTCATAAGTCCTTAATCGAGAAACCTAATGTTGAAATGTTTGGTTGACTCATAAATCCATTGCTCAGTGCACACAATATCTTTTAGAAACAAATGAATAATTGATCATTTATCTAAGGGTTGATTCTTGATTAGATCAGAGTTCATAAAGTGTTGCAAAAGGCACACTTTGTTAGTTATTCGAAGATTATTCGACCAATAATAGTTGATGACTTAGCCAAGTGGGAGACTGTTGGAAATGGGTACCCAATGTCATAACTAATGGTTATTACGTTTTGAATATTAGTAAAGTCCTTTAGGGTTGTCCTCAATAACTAAAATAGCTAGAAAAGGATTTAACAGAGTGAGATAAATAGTTTATTAATTTATCATAGCTTGATAAATTAATTAGAAACTAGTTAAAACTAATTTGGAATTAATTAGAATTAATCAAGAAATTATTTAAAGGTAGAGGGATTGAATATTAATTTTTCAATAGTTGAGCAACTGAAATATTTTAAAAGTCCCATATAGTGGACGGTTTTGGGGAAGGATAGAATCCTTCTAGATTCCGTCGATACCTACTGATAAGGAAGAGAATTGAATTATGATTAAATATGATTATTTAATTAATTCAAATATGTTTTCTCTACAAGATTACTCAACTATAAATAGACCCTTGTAGCGTTCATAATTTTTGTTCCTGCCTCCTAGAAATCTTACAGTTCAAGTTTTTCTATCCCACCTCCTCTTTCCTTGTTTTCTAGTGTTTAGTATTTTAGGTGTGATTATATAGAGGCACTCTACTTTGGGTGATATATCTTCCAAGAGCATCAAGGAATTTGAGATCTACAGGTGTTCAAGAAGTAAATCTGATTTTTCGTAGAGGTTAGTAATTCCATCTATATTTATCGTATTATTTTTGTAGTTTTGGAAATAGGTTGCTATAACCAGTAAAACCTAGATCCTAGGTTACATGTACACTTAGGGTTATTTTAATTGCTTTCGTTGCCAAATATTAGTGTATAGATGCATAGAAAACCTATCAGTATCCTTATTAAAATTTGTAAAATCCCGCTCTTTAACATATCAAAATATTGTCCACTGTGGGCTACTCGCACGAAAATTTCCCAGTGGGTCACCCATCCTGGAAGTTCTCTCGCCTGGGTACGCTTAACTGCATAGTTATTATTGTTGGATTAATGTCTAAGTCCATAACTATATTTGGTATGTACTTGACCTGACCCGGCATGGTCCATTTGGGTTGCACTTCACCGGCACAATTTATATGGATAGTCTTTTGAGAATAGTATATTTATGATTTATATTAATATATTATAAGTTCTAATATATTAATATGGAATCATATTATTTAATTAGTATTGATCAAGAATTAATTAAGTGATCAAAAGGAACTAATTAAATATGGACTCTTAGATATATATGTGTAGTGGGCCAAGTTCATTTAGGTTGGGCTAAGTCTTCATGGATAGTCCATGGAGCTTTAACCCATGGATCCTAGGAAATGAAAGGTCATGGGTATTAGGGTTTAACCCTAATCCTCCACACTATATAAAGGGTCTTATGGTTCATGAAATTGGGGCTAGTGGCTAGTGTGGATACACTAAAGAGGGCAATAACCAATTTCATAAGTGTGAGCCAAGTATCCATATTCTCTAAAGGTTTTCCAAGGTGTTTTGGTGATTTGTGATTCCACTTGAGGCTTCCACACTATTGGGGCTAAGCTCTTAAAGCTTGAAGACATCAAGCTACATCAAAAGGTATGTCATCTAACTAGAACTTTGTAGTATAGGTGCTTCATAATATGCTAGTTAGGATGAAACCTTGGAATATTTAATATTTGCATGTATAATAGAGAAAACATAGATCCAAGGTTTATAGGGTTGCATGTACACCATAGGAGTGTTAGAATGCTCAAAAACCCAACAGTGGTATCAGAGATTGGTTTTTTTCTTGTTATGCTTGCTTAAACTGCTTAAAAATCGAAGTTTGGAGCTGTCTGCACAGCAGACTCGCCGAGTCCATGAAGGGACTCGACGAGTCCAAGGCAAAAAGCATCCAACTCGTCGAGTTTGTTCATGCACTCGACGAGTTGGACCCCCTGACAGCATATCTTCGAGTTTTGGTGCTGGAATTGGTCTAGAATCATTACCTTAAACTGTTTTGGACTTATAAAACCTGTTTTTGATGTGGTAATGATTATGGTAAAACAATTTCAGAGTTGTTATCAAAATTTCAAGTTTTATATGGATAATTTTATGATTCTTGAAATTGTTGATATGCTTGTTCTTGAACTTATGAGCTTAGATGATCATAGGAATTATTTGTAACCTTCTTGGTAGTTTAATTCTTGATCATTATGTGTTTTAATGGAGTCCATAACTTGTCCTCAAGTTATGGATAACCAAAAGTCACAAGTCATTAAATCCATTAAAAGAACACAATGGTTACATAAAATGAAAAGTCACTCATTTTAATAAGCCAATAACTCATAAGTTATGAGAAATGAAAAGTTTTGAAAGTTTACAAAACTTGCCCTCAAGTTTTGGAACATGTAAAGTCATAATTAAAACTTTAGTTCCAATCCCTAGAATTTTAAAAAATTGAAATTCAACCCTTATACTTTATAATATTATAAGTTTAATAATATTTATATATGTATAAGAACAAAAAGCCGTCTTACCATTAGTAGGCCTTATTCACGAAGCCGGTCTATAAGGGGGGTATAAGGTTACTGCCTATAAAATGGCAGTTTAATGGGTGTCCACTCTCACCCACCGCTTCCTTGACCGGTGGAGGGTCGTTAGCCGAACGGGTAGGACAAGGACTATAATTCTCCTTTCATTAAATGTATTAATGATAAATACTAAGTAACTAAACATTTATAAATTCCCAAACTTAGTTACTTAGGAAAATGTGAATAAGGTGCTAATACATGAAATTAGACTTTGCACTTTGTTTAAGCCGTTAGTGGAGCGTGTGTGGTTAACCGGCACACTAACCTGGACTTAACAAGGTAGGCAAAGGGTAACTTAATGTTTATCATAGTATCGGTGGAGCATGTGTGGTTAACCGGCACATCGATTGAGGGGTAAATGTTAAGGGTACCAAGTATATTTGCATGGTTACTTCACACCTTGTTTTGTGATCCTCGACATCCCAGTCACAAAACCTGAAGGGCACACTCGAGATTGAAACATGCCATTGAAAAGTTCAATGAATCTCAAAAGAATCTAGGAGTTTCAAAACCAATTAAAACTTAATAATACATTTCGTTTATCTTGGTGGAAATTGGTGAATCGTCATTCACCTACCTTCAAATATTTTATAGCTTGGATTACGGCATCCCTCTTCCAAGTTATAAAATAGTTTGTTGGGTCCTAGCATTAATATTTCATATTGGGTGTTCTATTAAGGACTTAAATCAACTTACTTGAATTTCACCCATTGTGATGTCTAGTTTAGACAACAATGATCTTCTCAAATCAAGTTTTCCTAATAAATATGACCTCCCGAGTTTGTCTCACGGAAGTCATACTTCTCTTCCTCCACCTCCCCCAATTATTCTCCCTGACCCACAAGTTTAAAGACTTGAAAAGTTCAAGATCACTCAATCCCTACTCACAATAAAACATAAAATTGGAAGTCCTGTGTGCACTCGTGTCTTAGGACCGAAGTCACAGACAGACAGGTTGAGAATGTTGGGTGTCATTATCCTAAGGAAGTTGGCTATTGACTAGGTCTTTCAGTCACTTCCTCAGTCATATAGAAAGACTACTATGTGACAGGTCACGACATGACCCTAATGGATCTTTCTTATTTGCTTATTGTTGCTGAATCAGAAATGACTTGGTACAATAGTCAAGCAAATATGGATGGAAGGTCTATTTCTCAAACTTCCATGGACATGGACAATGGTAACATTGGAAGTCTAGGAAAAACTTTCTCTTCCCAATGGAAAGGGATCGGCCTTAGTCAACTCAGTTGACCGGAAGGTAAAGAGAAAGTCTAATACTGGAATAGCCTTTTGTACCATTCCCAAAGAGTCTATATGTTTTCATTGTGAAGAAAAAGGGGCATTGGAATCGAAGCTGCCCTCCCTACCTGAAAGGAAGCAGAATAAAAAAATTTGACTCTACTTTAGGAAGGTCCACTATCTAACTCTATTAAGCTCCAAGTTGATGATTCTTAATACAAAATGTGACTCGGTTGCATTTTGATATTTAGTAGGATCAAGCAAAGGGAAGGAAACTTAAAGAAAGAGTATGCTGAATCTGATCGCAAAGATGGATTTCTATCGCTTGGTTGAAGATCAGATTCTTGAGCTACTTCTTAGGAGTTATGATAGATTGCTAGGAAACATGTAACAGGATAGTTTTCATTTCAAGTTACATTGTAAGGAAAAGGTTTTTCCGCAATTTTGAAAAATAAATAAAAGGTTGTTTTACTTTATTTTATATCTCCTTACAATGGCATTCATGAAAACTTGATGTTTGTATGTTTCTAGCAATATTGGAAATATGAGTTTGATTCTTTCATTTGTGGTAGTGTCTAAATTTACCAAATAAGGAAAGATTCTCATCACCCAAGTCTCAAGTGGACCGAAACTTGGAATCATGCAAGTTGTTTAGTATGGTGAATGAGAATTTTCATTTTTGGAAAATTAAGACTAGTCCCTTGTTCACATGTATATGTGACTCAAGTAAAGGACTAAGGGATCAAGTACACATTCGTGTGCACTAAGCAAAGTCCACCACAAAAGATGGATAAGACTATTCGTCATGATTTACTAAGGTTTAGTAAATATGATTATACTTACAAGCCTAAGTATAATTCTGAGACATTGGAAAAGTTCCAAATGTATGGCAGAGCGAATAAGAAGAATCAAATTAGGCAGAAGGATAAAAGTTTCTCAAATCTGAAAAGATGGGAGAGTACTTTAGTTACATGTATATATGATCATCTTAATGATTAAGAGACCTTATCACAATTCATCATCTAAGGGCATTCTGATAGCTAAGAAGAGGAATCATGAATTGTTGAAGTGGTTAAATCAATAAGATGAGCCATACTTCGTTCCAAAACAATTCTTAGAGTTATACTCCAAGATGGTAACTTGAGTGACACATCTTAAAGAAGGTTTAAAACACTTGTCAAATGTAAGAGTAAAAGTTTTCTACTCTTGTACATTTGAAATTTGTAAGTTGTGATGTTTTGGATAAAACAAAGACCAACTAAGGCCAATTGTGTAAAGTGTTTGTCTTGATAAAGAATCCAAACTATCTCTTGAATATTTGGCAAGTGAGTCTTATGTGTCAAGATGATAGTGGGAGTCTTAAAGATCCTGAAAGGATAATCAAGAATAAAAACCTGTAAGTTTATCACTAGCACACGACTTGAGGTTCATAACCTATCGTGTTGACATATTCTGTGCTCATTCCAGTTAAAGTTGGCTTTGCATATGAGTTCTTAGAGTTCTCAATTGGTTGCACAACAACTTGGAAGAAATGGCAGGCCCTTGAGCTGCCAGATGGCAAGAAATTAAGATTGAGTTCAGTCCATATGAGTTTGGATTTGTCATTATCCTTGTCTTGTGACTATGGTTTTGACAATTCACATGGATAAGAACACATACACCATTAAATCTAAGTGTCACAAGGTTTCTCTCCGATTCATGAAAAATGATGGTGAGGAAACACTTTCACTAAGTAGATTTTAACTAGATAGCAATTGTGATATTTGCATTCTCAAAGTCGTGTGGTTAACCGGCACACTAACCTGGACTGATGAGAAATGGCAAAAGGTCTAAACAATTGAGACTATGATTATGGCATCCCTTTTCATAGTTCTAAATTTGTTTAGACACACCTGTGATCTATCTAAGATAAGGTGTATGATTTTGATAAAGTCTTATCAAAGCAATCTAGTATCAGAAATCTGAACTTTGGTAAGAATGTCAATAAAGTATTGACTTCTAGAGGTCCAGCTGTTTTCTGGATACATGTCAAAGCTAGTGGGAGCATAAGTGTTATGCTAATAATCATCATGTTAGTGGGAGCATGATAATTATGATAAGTATTGCAAGTTAGCGATGTTAATTATAGAAAACAAAAGGTTTCAATTCGTGAAGTTGCAGGGGTTGAAAAAGTTGTTTGCTATAATTAAGGGAGAGGAAATTATACTTCATTTCAATTCTAAAAAGCTTAGATTGAGTTTATAATCATTCTAAAGAGCTTATATTGAGATTTAATCACCTTTAGTCAAGAATATATATATGAATTTCATGTTGGATTGGTTCAACTTAAGAAAATTCTATATATTGCGTTCTCAAAATTCGATTATGATTACTGCATCCCTTTTCATAGTCAAAATTTGAGAATATGGCAAACAAAAATTATTATGGCAAAAGACTGGTCTAGAACCATGTCTTTATGTGAAACATCATGAATCGTGTCCCATTTACTTTGGGTACAAGATCGATTACATGTGCTATAATATTTATTCTTTCTGAATTTTCCAAATGCCTTGGGGAATTAAGGAGGAAAATGTCTAGAATTGGATATGACTAAAGTGATTAAGCAATTGTCGATGACAATCTAAGGTTCTACCAAAGATTGGTTGCTCAGGGACAGTTGGAAGTATAGTGTTAACTCTGGGAGGACTATATTGACTTAGTCTGAAAAGAGGCAACTCTTGTTCAGAAGTAGTAGTCAAAATAGGAATATGGAGTTGTCTTCATAGTGGAAGCAATCCGTGTAAGGTTAAAGAAACTTAATGAAAGAAGCATGTTCAAAGTAATGTGCTTTGAATTTGAGACATCGTTTCCATGGAATTGCTCTCCATTGGAATACTCTGTAATGATTGTTGCCAAGACTTTGTGGCTTTGTGCATAATCATTACAAGAGGAACAGTGCATATAAGTTTAAAAACTAAATAGATTTCGATAAATGATAGGAATTTGGAATTCTTACATTTAAGACAAGGATTTGGGAGTGTGAAAAGAGAATCATTGAAATTATGTTCAATTGATCTAGTTCACAAAGAAAAGGATCATAGACAAACATAGAGTGCATACTTGGTGTATGACAAAGCTATTGTTTAGAAAAACATAGTGTACATGCTTGGAGCATGGGACAACTAGTGTTTTTAATTCAGGTATAAAGTTGATAAAACCGAAACAATGAATAATGAGTAATCAGTATGGTGATAAATAGAAGTGGTCTATTTATATTCATAGGGTTTGATACCATATTTGATTCATTTATTCTTGTGTTTCACTTTGCATGTTTTGACTTCCATAATAACTAGGTTATTCTTCCGGAATGACTAAGTTATTCAAACCATCCACAGTCGGTCATATGTTGGAAGTAGATATGAGTCAAGACTGTCATGGGTTGGCTTGTAGAGGTCTAAGTTGGTGGACAAAGTTGTGCTACAACACTCATGAGTGCTAATAAGTTCTGAGTATTGGATTCAACCCGCGCTCATTTGAATCACTCCGTGGATTTTATCACGAGTGATCATAAGACGATAATATCTTATATTCTTCAAACCTAGAGATATGAGTTGTTACTATGAGTTAATAGTACATTGATTGCACGAAAACGCATTGGTAACTCGATGTTATAAAACGTGCCTTTGTGTATGATTCAACAAGTAGTAGAACAAGCCATATGAGTCGAAGTTTATCCATTCCTTTTACCTTCGGGATAAAAGCGATATCTGTGGGCCCCTCGATGATTTAGCGATGACACATGTGAGTGCTTGGCCAAGCCAGGACTGATTTGATTTGTTCAATCAGTCAGTCATCATAAATCGGAAATCGGGAAACAACAAATGGACATAGAGAATGATTATAATCCATGTCTCAGTCCATATGATATCTAGAATGGAGGAATATATGATCCCTTATCTAATGGACAAGTCATTGACAAATGTCAGAGTTTGTTGACAAGATCAGAGTTCGACAGCAGCTTTAAGAGCTACGATTGCCAGTTAGGTTTTGAAGTCATACTCAATAATAGTTTTAGACTTATCCAAGTGGGAGACTGTTGGATTAATGTCTAAGTCGATAACTATATTTGGTATGTACTTGATCCGACCCGGCATGGTCCATTTGGGTTGCACTTCACCGGCACAATTTATATGGATAGTCTTTTGAGAATAGTATATTTATGATTTATATTAATATATTATAAGTTCTAATATATTAATATGGAATCATATTATTTAATTAGTATTGATCAAGAATTAATTTAGAATTAATTAAGTGATCAAAAGGAACTAATTAAATATGGACTCTTAGATATATATGTGTAGTGGGCCAAGTTCATTTAGGTTGGGCTAAGTCTTCATGGATAGTCCATGGAGCTTTAACCCATGGATCCTAGGAAATGAAAGGTCATGGGTATTAGGGTTTAACCCTAATCCTCCACACTATATAAAGGGTCTTATGGTTCATGAAATTGGGGCTAGTGGCTAGTGTGGATACACTAAAGAGGGCAATAACCAATTTCATAAGTGTGAGCCAAGTATCCATATTCTCTAAAGGTTTTCCAAGGTGTTTTGGTGATTTGTGATTCCACATGAGGCTTCCACACTATTGGGGCTAAGCTCTTAAAGCTTGAAGGCATCAAGCTACATCAAAAGGTATGTCATCTAACTAGAACTTTGTAGTATAGGTACTACCCTCTCGCTTTAAAAAAGGTTGTAACAAGGAAGGTATCCACACCACCTATAAGGCAATGCTTAGTTCACCTTCCAAGCCAATTTGGGATCACATATAGGTATCCGCGCACCTTTAACTGCCCCCTCCTTTATATGGTTTGACATCCATGTCAAACATATCAACTTCTTCCCCAAATTTGATATCGTTTTTAGCATCCCCTTATGGGGTGTACCATAATATTCTCTGATTTGGGATCCATGCAAAAAAACTTCCCAATGGGTTACCCATCGATGAATTGCTCTCGCACGTATATGCTTAACTACATAATTCTTATGCGATTTAATACCCTCGCGACTTTAAAATGCTTTGTGACATGGAAAGTATACACGCCATTTAAAATGTAATGCATAGATCTCTTTCCCAACCGATGTGGGATCAGGTGCAAGTAGCCACCCATCTTCAACCCCATTTTACACTTCGACATCTCGGTCGAACACATCAACCCATGTCCTAGATCTGATACGATTTATAACATCCACCTCTGGTACATATCAAAATGTTGTTGTTGGGTCTGGTGTTGCGTCTTTGGGCTCGGTCATAAGTTCATTTAGTTTACCCGGTTTGGGCCTGTCCAACCGTGGATAAACATTAGGGTTAGCATATAAATATTGCATGCATGTATAGCTTTTAGATTGATCGTTCTCATTAATTACTTGCATTGTAACCCTAGCACACCTATATAGTCGAAGTTCTTCATCGAGCTCTTCTGAGGTGTGAGTTATTAATCATTCGACACCATTGATCCATTCTCGTGTTCTTTGCTTGATTAAATATTGTTTTTCTCTTTGGAATCTATCGATCTACAACTCTAATATTCCAACAATTGGTATCAGAGTAGGAGACTGTGTAATACATACAGATCTCTTCTGTTTGAAGAATCCTTTAGGGTTTCCGCTTTTATCAATATAAAGACGTTGTCGTCCTCCTGTCGGCAGTATCTCTAGTGTTTGATAAAACCCTAAGTTCAACTTTACAAGTCTGATTCTAACAGAAACAGTTCATCATGTCTCATGATGACTCGCAAATCAATCCAATCAACATCTCCAACAACATAGGATCAACTACAAGGATACCCATTCTCTACACTCAAGATTATGAAGTGTGGGCGCATCACTTCGAAGATTATGTAGTTGGATATGAAGACAATGGCTACTTGATCTGGGAAGCAATAACATTAGGTCCGTTTGTTCACTCTGGAACAAACCGAACAGTCAAGACACAAAAAGAGTATAACCAACTCCTGGCGGACGTAGATAATATGCCTCAAGATGAAAAAGATAAGGTGTTATGCAACGTTAAAGCCATGAGGATGATCCGATTCGCATTGTAATCCGATACTTTTCGTCTGGTGAGTTCATGCACAACAGCGAAAGAAATATGGGATAGGTCGAAAGAATTATATTCAACAGATGAAGATCTAGAGCACTCGATCCAAACCCTTTTGCTCTCTAAGTTTGGTGCTTTTGAACAAAAACCTGAAGAGAAGCTTGTTCAGACATTAGAGCGATTTAATCATCTGCTCAGTAAGATGATGAAGCATGGCATTGAAAGGAAGGTGATTGAACAAAAGGTTACCTTCATGAATGGATTAAGGCCCGAATGGATGGCGGTGGTTTCGACTGTGAAGGCTCATGAGCAATTTAAATCATATTCACTGGCGAAACTGATGGGTATTCTAAAATCTCATGAAAGCGTGGTGACAAAGGAAGCGAAGGTTGTTTCGGGTGTGGGTTCACTGGCCCTCGTTTCTAAAAGCAAGAATGTAGCAAACGAGGAGGAGGAATCTGATTTGTCTGAGTGTGATCTATCCAACGAAGAATATGCTATGATGGTCACAAACCCAAAGAAGTTTGCTCGCAGAAAATTCCCAGTCAATAAGAACCGAAACTAGAAGGGAAGCTATAGTTCTGAAAAAGTGAAGGAAGAACCGAAGAACAACACCCAAAAGGACGATGAAAAGAAGGAGAGTAAACTTGTGGGAGACTCTGGGTATGATTGCAACTACTGTCATGGCAAGAACCACTTTGCCAAGGATTGCATGCTAAGGAAGATAGCTGAGAAGAAGGATGGCGAAGATGACGAAACTTACTACATGAGAAAGCTGGAGGAGATAAAGAAGAAGAAAACTGCTAACGTTTCCATGAATGCTTTGATTATGCAGGAAAACGTTGTTGATGATGAGTTCGGTGGAGTGGAAGTTTGGTCTACAGATTCTGAGGATGAAGAGGTACGCAGACCCTAGCATGGAAGAGCATATGTGGCGAGAGAAGGCGTTGCTGAGTCGGTTGGGAAATGCTTAATGGTTACAACCGAAAGTAAGCATGAGGAAGCGAAAGTCATGGAAGACAGATGTTTCGCTGCCAAGCCCATGAGTGAAAAGATCAGCGACTGCGATCAGTTGATCAAGAAGGTACAAACTATCCTATAATCTCATAAAGTACCAATAACAAACTATGGAAAAGACTTAAATGATTTAAAATCCAAGTTTTCTAATTTAAGTGGTAGTCTTATGCAAACTCGCTTAGCCAATTCTAACCTAACTGACCAACTCAGTAGGGAGTCTTCCAAGAGTGAGGAGAGAAGAATATGGATTCAGCAGAAGGAGTTAGAGTTAAGTAGGGCTAGGGATGAACTTATTTATTTGCAAAGAGACAATTTGAAATTTTTGAAACAACGAAATGTTTTCTGTTTGATTGCTAAACGCCTATATACTAATATCACTCAGTTACATTTAGATTGAGAGATAGGAAAACAGATTCATAAAATGATTTTGCATTTCCTTGAATTTAAGGAGGACGAAGTCATTGCTGAATGTGAATCTATAATGTCCTCAGATGAAATCTCTGTCACCTCCAAATATGGACTGGACAAAATTGAATCTTTCATTGAGTCTAAAGAACATAAGTGTATGCTTAAGAATTTACTGGACGAAAATGATAAATTAAAAATAAAGACCGACACTATACAAAAATTTGACTCATCCAACGCCAAATTGAGTTCAAAAAATAAAATCAATTTAGAAACCACTTCTGAATTTGATGAGGAGAGTGAGATGAGTGAAATCTCTGTAGAAGACATTGTCGATTGTTCAGAATTCATTAAAAGTGAACCCGAACCAACAAAACCCCTCATATCTGAAAATTCGGTTGAATACGCTCGGGTGTCCAAGGACAAATCAAAGAAGCTCAAAGAAAAGGTCGTTGTCTATCAGAAGGTACAAAATGCACCCAATCAAGTGTATGCAGTCACAGGGGTAACTAAGAAGCAAACGGCTGAGTTAATATCGATGGTTGACAAAGATAATGTTGATGGGTGTGATAACTTCATCTGGTCGGCACCCATCAATAATGCAGACGAAACAGTTGGTCTGTCAGAGCAAACCTCATGGAGAGTTAAGGGACGCTACATACCCGAACCCCTCAACAAGCCCTCAAGCTTCGATAAACCTAGCACAAGTGGTACAAAAGATATACCAAAGGAACCACTGAGAGCTACCAGCGATTCATCAACTACAACCAGTGCTCATGAGAAGAAAGCGAAACCTAAGGCCAACATTCACTTGAATCAAGAGCAACATGCTGAATAGAAACGACAGAGGAACAAAAGATACATGAAAAATATCAATGAGAGAAAGCAGTTTTGGCAATCCCAAAACCACTCCTATGTTCGCTCCGAAAAGGCTTCTACTCTTAAAAAGGAAGCACAGGTCAAGTCTCATTCTAGCAATAACTACCATTCATGTAGTCAAGAAAACCGAACGACACATTTTGGTTCTAATTCCGGAAGTCACAAGAACCGAAAGTCAAGTTTCGGTCCTAACTCTTATTACCACAAGAACCGAAAGTCTTGTTTCGGTTCCAACACAAAAGCCCAGAATCAAAAAGCAAGTTACAGTACCAAAACCCATCATCCTCACTCTCATCCTAAACCCAACTCCGTAAAGGATGTCAAAGGAAAAGGAAAACTGTACTTAAATACTGAAATTCAAAACACCAAAAAGTCAGCTACCCCCAAGAACTTCCAAGAAAACCTCTACTGAGAAACCTACTAACAATAACACACACCGGATAAAACAAAATAAGGATAAAATCAAAGTTTACACCATCAAACGAAAAGATGAAACCACTTTAATAAAAAGAACATATATGGTTGATCTTTCGGTTGCAATTCCCTATTCTGTAAAAGACTCACAAGGACCCAAGAGACTTTGGGTTCCTAAATCTGCTTAATTTTGCAGGTTATCAGTGACGAGCAGTTTGACGAACAATGGTATATTGACAGTAGCTGCTCTCGTCACATGACTGGAAGGAGGGAAGAGCTCAGGGAGTTTCGGTCCCTGGAGGATAGTGGATGTGTGAAATACGGAAACAACTCTTTCGGAACGATTAAAGGGTATGGGTTGATCACCAACAGAGAGTTCTCAATACGAAAAGTGGCCTACGTGGAAGGACTGCAGCATAACCTCATCAGCGTTTCTCAACTAGTCGTAGGAACCGGTTTAAAAGTCTCGTTTGACGATGAGGGCTCAGAGATAATTGAAAAGCAAACGAAGAAAGTCCTGTTGAAATCTGAGCGAAAAGGGGAAATGTATCCTCTAAATATCAACCCAATAAAAGGAAAGCATGCAATATGTTTGCTGTCAAAGGCGAACTCAGATGAAAGCTGGTTGTGGCACCGAAGACTATCGCACCTGAACTTCAAAGATATCAATAAACTGGTGTTCGGTGACCAGGTGTGTGGATTTCCTATTCTTAAATTTGACAAAGAACATCTGTGCGCAGCATGCGAGATGGGCAAGCAAAGTCGTAAAAGTCACCCCTCTCGAATCAATACAAAGATCATCGATCCTCTGGAACTACTGCACATCGATCTATGTGGCCCTTTGGCTATTGAGAGCTTCGGTGGTAGTAAGTTTATACTAGTAATTGTAGATGATTTTTCCCGCTTCACCTGGGTTTTCTTTCTTGAACAGAAATCAGAGGCGACACCCAAGCTGAAGGTTTTTATCAAACAAGTGGAAGTCCAGCTGCGAAAGGTTGTACGAAATATAAGAAGCGACAATGGTCTTGAGTTCAAGAATAAAGATTTCGAAGATTTTCTGGCTGAAAAGGAGTAACTCACAACTTCTCTGCTCCCTATACTCCACAGCAGAATGGGATCGTTGAAAGGCGAAACCGTTCTTTATGTGAAGCGTCCCGAACCATGCTGAGCTTCGCTTCTCTTCCATTATACTTTTGGGCTGATGCAATTGCTGCTGCATGCTACACTCAAAACCGATCCTTACTGAACAAGAGATTCGCCATCACTCTGTATGAAATCTTGAATGATCGAAAGCCAATTGTGAAGTTTTTCCACGTGTTCGGTTCAAGATGCTTCATTTTCAACTCCAAAGAGAACCGAAACAAGTTTGATGTTAAGGAAGATGAAGGAATCTTTCTCGGTTATTCACTTACTTCAAAAGCATATAGGGTTCTCAATAAACGCTCAAAGAAGATTGAAGAAACATATTACGTTAATTTTGACGAAAATTACGTGAAGAAAATGCAAACAACCGAAAATCCAATGGAGGACATCTTTCCAGAAACTGGTCAGGTCTCGGTTCCTATTTCCAATCTGTTTGAAGAGTACATGCAGCTCTTTGATGAACCAGAAAAGGCGCTCCACTCAGAAGCGAAAGCAGCAGATAACAAAGTCGATAACTTGAAGAAAATCATCGATGAAGCTACTAAAGTTATGGAAAGCGAACCTCACCAACCAACCGAGAAGCAGACACAAAGCGAACCTACTATAGCAAATCATCCAGCTACTGATGACCCTCCAAGAGAAAGCTCAATAATCCAGGGGGAGGGTTCGTCTACTCCAAAACCACACGATATGCCTTTCCAGGGGGAGAATCCTTCAAAGGCCCCAACCCATGAAGATCCATCTGAGGGGGAGAGCACTGAATCTGACATGGGATTCGGCTCGCCATTTAAGGGGGAGAATGCAAATGCAAATGACGAAGGCGATATGTCAGAAATGGAAGAAGAAGTCAATGCTGAGCTGGATCCTGCATATGATCCCAGTTACCCTCCTCTTATAAAATGGACAAAGGATCATCCTAAAACACAAATTATTGGTGAATCATCTGAGGGTGTTCTCACACGCTCACAAATGAAAGTGAAGCAAACTACTCTATTCTCTCAAGTAGAATTCTGCATGTTTAATTCGTTTGTCTCTAAAGTAGAACCGAAGACGGTAAATGCTGCTCTTGATCACTCTGATTGGGTGCAAGATATGCAAGACGAACTCCATGAGTTTGAACGAAATCGGGTTTGCAGACTGATTCCCACACCAAAGGATGCATCTATAGTCGGCTTAAAGTGGGTATTTAGAAATAAGTTAGATAAAGAGGGCAATGACATTCGCAACAAAGTGAGGCTGGTGGTGAAAGGGTATTTCCAGGAAGAAGGAATAGACTATGAAGAGACCTTCGCTCCAGTAGCAAGGTTGGAATCAGTGAGAATCTTCTTGGCATATGTTGCACATAAGAACTTCGAATTTTTCCAAATGGATGTAAAATTCGCTTTCTTGAATGGAGAACTCGAAGAAATCGTATACGTTGAGCAGCCACCCGGATTTGTGAACGAGAAGCATCCTGATCACTGCTACATACTGGATAAAGCAGTTTATGGATTGAAGCAAGCCCCGAGAGCCTGGTATGAAACTCTAACACGATTTCTCAAACTGTCAAAATTCAAGCAAGGTTCGGTTGACCCAACCTTCTTTCGCAAGAAAGAGGGCAAACATTTAATGATAGTTCAAATTTACGTCGATGACATCATCTTCGGCTCCACGAATCCTAGCTTAACAGCTGAATTCAGGATGTTGATGGAGACTAAATTTGAAATGAGCGCAATGGGTCTGATTAACTTTTTCCTTGGATTGAATATAAGACAGGGACCAGAAGGTATCTTCATCAATCAGGAAGCGTACATAAAGACGTTGTTAACAAAGTTCGGCATGACGGGAGATTCGAAAGTAAAGGTTCCAATGGCGTTTGGCACGAAGTTGACTCCATCTCTTGAGAAACTGGCTCTTGATATGACTCTTTACCGTCAAATGATAGGGTCACTAATGTATCTAACGGCTAGTAGGCCAGACATAATGTTTTCTGTCTATTATTGTGCCAGGTTTCAAGCTAATCCAAGAGAACCTCACATGATTGTAGTGAAAAATATCTTCCGGTATTTAAAGCGAACCTCATATCTCGGTCTTTGGTATCCTGCAAAATCTGGCTTCTTTGTTCAAGCTTTCTCTGACGCTGATCTTGGTGGAAGTGGATTGGACCGAAAGAGCACAACCGGCGGATGCCAGTTTCTCGATGGCAAACTTGTCAACTGGCAGTCAAAGAAACAAACTTGTGTGTCCCTCTCCACAGCCGAAGCTGAGTACATTGCTGCAGCGTCCTGCACATCACAAGTCATATGGATACAAAGCCAACTTAGAGATTATGGCTTGAGCATGAAGAAAATCCCTCTTTACTGTGACTCTGAAAGTGCAATACGAATATGTCACAATCCAGTGCAACACTCCAAGACAAAGCATATCGCACTGAGATTTCACTTCATCAAGGACCACGTTGAAGATGGAAATGTTGAAATTCACTTCGGTCGGTCCTCAGATCAACTGGCTGACATCTTCACTAAGGCCTTACCAAAAGCAAGCTTTAACAAAATACTCCAAGGCTTAGGAATGATGGAAGCTGAGTCAGCACCGAAACCTCCTTCTACTCACTAAAATTGAACAAGCGAAATAGAGTGCATGCTCGGTCTATTTCGGCTCCTGAATTTTCGGGAACCGAAATGAACTGAATTCTCGGTCTATTTCGGCTCCTGAATTTTCGGGAACCGAAATGAACCGAACGCTCGGTCTATTTCGGTTCTTAAATTTTTGGGAATCGAAATGAACCGAACGCTCGGTCTATTTCGGCTCTTAAATTTTTTGGGAACCGAAATGAACCGAACACTCGGTCTATTACGGCTCTTAAATTTTTGGGAACCGAAATGAACCGAACGCTCGGTCTATTTCGCTTCATCTTCTCTAAAGGAATGATTTCGGTTGTATCATCCTGTAAAGCTTTCTTATTCTTTCGAGTGTTTACATTCAATTTCTTTTCTGTTTTTATTATTTTTTTTCAGAAAATCCAAAAATCTAAAAATATTTTCTTTTCTGTTTTTATTATTTTTCAGAAAATCCAAAAATCCAAAAATATTTTCTTTTTTGTTTTTATTATTTTTCAGAAAATCCAAAAATCCAAAAATAATTTCTTTTCTGTTAAATTATTTTTCAGAAAAACCATAAATTCAAAAATATTTCTAGGTTTCTTTTTGTTTTTATCTAATGTTTCTATTCTAAACATCAATTGTCTAATATCAAGTTCACAGATGCGAAACACGATGATGATGGGGCAGGTATAATCTTCTTCTCTTTGCACTAGCTAAGTGTCCCTAGAAGCATGTTGTTGCATGCGGACCGAAGTCTCCATGACTCTGAGTGAAGCCTTAGTGATTCGATAAACACCAATCGTTTCTTCCAAATCAGGCTGCTTAAATCACTCAAGTCACGAGCTACCTAACTCTTCTCATAGTGAGTTAAGAGTTTTCTGTTTTGTCCTTCTAATATAGCAGAGGTACTTTCGGTTCCTTAACCACCTCACATTTCTCCATTTAAGTTTCGCTTCATAAAAGTAACCCTTGAGACTCTCAGCAATTACCACTGAGGTTTATGGTTACACAATCTCTGTGTTGATGATCTTAGTTTCGTCTACCACGAGCTAAGTGAAACCCAAAATCCAACACCTTGAATGCATTGACGGTGAACACTCTAATGTTCAAGCTATTACTTGTTACCTCACGAAATCTCTTTTTCTTTTTGCGTGATCTTTTATGAAACTGTCTCACACCACGACGTTTCTTCCCATAAGATCCAGTTTATTTTTTTTTTAGATTTCTTACTAATTTCTAGCCACTTAATATATTTTGTCAAACCTACTTGTTCAACAAACCACATCGGTTTCACAAGTGCTTCACCCGACTTTCGGTCTTATTTCAAGTATCACGGTTCGGTTGAAGGTAAGCTACCCTATAAAGCCTATAATTGAAAAGATGCCTTTCAATGTTTCTTTACAAACATTTGATCGTATTTCACGGGAAACCACACAGACACTTCTCAGTCTCTCTTGACTTTGAAGGAATAGATTCGTGCCCGGGATCATCAGTTTCATGTCTCAATAGACATCACTTAAATCCCACAAATATTTTGCTTTCTTTCTTTATCATTGGCACACTCTTGCACGAAGGTCTTTATGATTTTCCAAATTCTTGTTCGTGGTACTAATGGCAATTTTCAGATTTATGCTTTCGACTCTAACAGATATGGCGATTTCCTTTATTGTGAAGAAGAGATAGTTAATTTCCACAACACGCATGCTGATTTATTTTAATAATAAAATTCACATTAGGGTGAGTCAACATGAAGTTGAAACGGTTCGAAATTTGAAAAGGAGCTAAGGTCGAAAGAGGCGCGTGAATTTGAAACGGGTCACATACCCACGCCTGCTGACGTATTTCTAGGGATACCAAGCTGTCACATCGCGTTTTTTCAGGCGACGTTTGTCACACCCCCAAAATGGAACGGCGAAAACGTTCGGGGGTGGCTGACGTCATGCGTAGTATCACAACAATTGTATCATAGAAAGCATAGTAAACACAACAAGACATTGAATACATATATGAAAAAGGTTTACATTGTTTAATACATAGTTTTGATCATATCAAAAGTACAATAGAAAGACGCGACTCTAACGCTTCGAATTCTCCGAACTCCTGGAAGTACCTGTCTACTAATTCCCTTAGAATACAAGCTGTTTGAAAGAGTATCAGCATAAAGCTGGTGAGTTCAGAAGCGTTTATGTTTTAGAAAACTATTCTTTATTGTTTCGAAAAATGCGTTATGTTTCTCCTGAAAACCTTATATTTTTTGATGTAAAGAATGTTAGGTACAAATGATTCTTTGATGTCTTTGAAAAGTGTTTCCCAAGAAAATCCTATATTTTCTTATGAAAGATGTTTGATTATCCATTAGTCACTTGTTAAACAGTCCGTTTATGAAAAAGTTGAGTTGTTCCAGGAAAATCCTATATTTTCCTTAAGGTTGATGGTTGTTTATCTGTTTCTAGTCTGATGTGTACAAGTATCTCTCATACTTATATCGTTAGACGTAGTTTTCTTGAAAAACCCTGTTTGTTCCTAGTGAGGTGTATTAGTCTTATTATATAAATAAAACTAAAGAATACGAGATGAACTAAATTCCTAAGAGTATTACTACTAACTATTAGTAGTCAAATCGATTATTACTTTGAAATTAGTTTACTTGTTTCATTATTAAAAATGTCAATTACTGTTATCTAGGTTGTGAGTGTCATAACCGTACTTAGACTTGATATGGTACGTAGCGGGGCCAGTATCGTTTTATGACTTTGTCACCCTTGGCCTTATCGGTCCAACAGTAGCTAGCAGCCAGGTGCGGGATAGTCAGTCCCATATAGATCTATACACAATAGTCACGTTCTCCCTACAAGAGATTCTGGTTACAAGTGCTAATCCTACACCCAGTTTCTATGGGGGTGTTACCAAGGACGTGTCTCCAACTCAGACTAACAAACTTACAGGTAATAATACTGAAAATCCCTTTATGATAAACATGAATCCTTTATAACATGATACATTTTACTATATGATTCAAAAGTTCGTTACCCTAGTTTGGAAAACTGTTTCTACGTGTTGATTTCTTAATCGGTTGGTAAAACTGTTTTCTGTGTTAAAAGCATACTGAAAATATAATTATCTTATACAAAATAATATACTTTGAGCACAAGTTTCCTTGTACTTTTGCTTGTATTCCCCCTGAAAACATGAAAAACTCGGAAAAAGCGTAGGGGTATAAACTCACCTCGGGCGATTTGAATGAAGGATCGATACGGAATGCGGGATGTTCAAGTGAAGCCTTGAACACGATTTGATCCTAATTAACACGTAATGACACATAAAGGAGTCAAATAAAGGTATTTCACCACTAGATGTGATGAAGAACCACTCTAAGTACTTGGGACAACTCGCACTAAGTGTTAGGACCTTAAAGGATTGCAAGAGGGAGGTGTATGGCCACCTTAAAGGTGTGTACGGCCATGGGTGTGCGGCCCAATGGGTGTGCGGCCATACACTCATGATGGAAGGTGCCTTTGAGGTGTTTTCAAGGTCCATACTTGCATCCATGAAGTGTTCTAGGTCCATTCTTAGTTGTAGTACAAGTTAAGGGTCTTAGAAATGGGTTTGTGGTCCTATGGTGTGTGTGTGTGGTCGCACAAGTGCGTGTGCTGCTGCACAAGGGAGTGTGCTACCACACACAAGAGTGTTCTACCACACACAGGAGTGTGCTGCCGCACACAGAAGTGTGTGGCCGTACGCACACCACACACAGGAGTGTGCTGCCGCACACAGGAGTGTGTGGCCGTACACATGAGTGTGCTGCCGCACACATGAGTGTGGGGTCATACACCCATCAAGTTTTGTGTCCAAAAATGCCATTTCCAAGGTGTAGCAAGGCTATGGTCATGTCTAACTCGAATATGGAAGCCAAACTCTCACTTTGGAGGGTCTTTTAGGAGTGTGAGGCCACCTTTTGTGGGTGTGTGGCCGCACTCCTTCAAAGAGATGAAGAACATGATGGGACTTGATGATTTAAGGTTTAGATCAAGTGGTTCTTCAAGCACAACAAGCTAAAGGATGGATTACTCACGTTTTTGAAGCCTTGGGAGGGTTTGCGGTTGAAGAATCTTGAGAGAAAAGGAGTTGTGTGCTGCCAAGGTGTTAAAGGAATGAAAGGAAAGGGGTCTACCCTTTATATAGGGGTGGGTGTGTGGTCCTGGGGGGTGTACGGCTGTACACCCATGTGTGCAGCCGCACACTCCTCCAAAAGGGGTGTATGGTCCGGTTTTGCTACTATACACCTTGCTGACTCATTCCTAACCTCAACCTTGACTGTACCCATGCTTAGAATACTTAAATGGACCCTTAAACAGTGGTAGAAGTCAACAAAACAAGTTTAACTTTGATTGAATTGACTAAGTGTGCGAGGTAGAAGTTTCGGGTTATCACATCATCCCCCCGTTAGAGGGAATTTCGTCCCGAAATTCAAGAATAAGAATATAACTCGTGGTCTTGGAAAAGATGGGGGTACTTAAGGTTCATGGGATTCTCATGTTCCCAAGAGAATCCAAGTTCCTGTTTGACATTCCAGCGGACCTTCACTATCGGGATGTGACGTTACTTCGTTCGATTGAATTCCTGTTCCATGAATTTGAATGACCCCCCCCCATGAAGCGTAGACTCTCGTCTAGCTCGATATCATCGAGGGGAACCACAAGTGTCTTATCGGGTAGACACTTATTTAGGTTTGACACATGGGAGGCGGGATGAACGCTGCTGAGCGCTGGAGTTTGTATGCTACGGGACCGATCCTAGCAAGGATCTTGGACGGTCCAACGTATCCTGATTTTAGCTTTCAACGTCTTCCGAAGCGTATCAGGCCTTTCCAGGGTGTGACCTGCAAAAGGACACGTCCACCAATCTGGAACTTCAAGGGTTTTTGCCTCTCATCAGCGCAGCCCTTTCGTACGATCTTTTCTGCCGTCTCTCGGATGATTTCAGGACTCGTGAGAGTGCTGTCGGGGACTTGACTCTTGTCTAGTTGCGTGTCGCCCACCTCAGCCCAGCACAGATGGGGTCTGTACTTATGGCTGTAGAGGGCTTCGAGCGGCGCAGCCTTGCTACTGGAAAGGTCGCCGTTGTTGCAAGAAAGTTCAATTAAGGGTAGATGTGTGTCCCACGACGCATCTTCAATTGTCCGGATGGTTCCCTTACTTTGTCCTTCTCTTTGTGGATGATACTCTTCGTATGAATACTTTCGGTTTTCGAAGAGAGATGAATTTTTCGAAGTTCGCATCTAGTTTATCGTCACGAGCGACGGGAGTTTCACGATCGAACGATTTAAGACAAAAGGGTTTGGTATAACATAGACTCAGTCGAACTAGACAGGATGATGTCGTAGAATCGCGCATTAAGTTAGTCTGGGAGGATCGTTTTCTCAAAACAAAGAATATCAGCACGATTGGGGCTCAACGAATCCATACCGATAATTACATCGAAACTCTTAATAGATACAGGCATAAGATCGATGGGAAAGGAATGATTGCCTAGGGTAAGAGTACAGTCTATGAATATGTCGTTCGTGCTTTCTTTCTTTCCGTTAGCCATCTCGATAGTGAATGTTTTGGTTAAAGGTTGAGATTTACATTTGATTAGCTGTTTGAATGCATGACTAACAAAACTCCTCTCCGCACAAGAATCGAAAAGAATGCATGCGTAAGAGTTGTCAAGGAGGAACGTACCCGTAACAACGGTAGGATCAGTAACCGTTTCCTCCTGGCCCATCGCCAGCACCCTCCCTGCAGTGCCACCTTTTGTTGCCTTGGGACAATCTCTCTTGAACTATCCAACCTCTCCACAGCCATAACAAGCTTGACCGACGCCTGCTCCCGATGCTTGATTTGTTGGTTGGACTGGTGTTTTGCAAACTCGAGCTGTGTGTCCCTTTTTGCCACAGCTGGTGCACGACATCTCCCGGCACTGTCCCTGATGATGGTAGTTGCACTTGTTGCACAGAGGTAGCTTTCCAGCATAGTGACTGGGGTTCGTCGGAGTAACGGGAACTGCAACAGGAGTAGCAGCAGCGTGGACTGTCACTGTTTGTTGTTTCTTGGAGGGCTCCTGCGAAGACTGACCCTTCCGTTTGTTATCGAACTTCTTCTTCTCCCCACCACTCTCCTTTTGTGGTTCAGAAACAGCTGGCAACTCATCAAGATTGACTCCATGATCGATCAGAGTCTGTGCCAGACACTTGGCGCTATCAAATGTAGCTGGCCGAGCAGCCAAAACATTTCCTTTGGTTGGTTGCGTCAGTCTCCAGATGTACCTTTCAATTTTCTTGTCTTCCGGGGTGACCATTCCCGGACAGAGGAGAGCCAGATCACAGAATCTAGCAGTGTAGGCAGCAATGTCGGAACCCTTCATCTTCAGGTTCCAAAGTTCGTGCTCCAACTTTTTGCACTTTGCCCCTCGGACAGTATTCCGCAAGCATGAGTTCCTTTAGTCTTTCCCAACCCATGGCATTAGCCACTGGCAGGGTTAGGGATTTGACTTGACCATTCCACCAGGTCAAAGCTCTGTCGGTGAAGGTACAGGCGGCAAACTTCACCTTGTTTGCTTCGGAGCAGGTGCAAATTTTGAAGATGGATTTGATCTTCTCGAACCATCGAGTCAGGGCGATGACGCCTCCATTCCCGTCGAAGGACTTGGGTTTTTCGGTCATGAAGTCCTTGTAGGAACACTCCTTTTGTTGTCCTTGACTTCCACCTTGTCTTTGAGGGTCGGTTCCACCTCCCACTGCACCAGAGTTCACTTATGCCATTTCTGCAGTCACGGTGGCTGTAGTTGCTTCCTGGAACAAGACGGGGTCGAACTGAGGGGGTGATGGTGGTGGGGTGTCGTCGTTTCTTCTGATGGGTCTTCTTCGGGGTGGCATCTTGTTCTAGAAACAACCAGGAATGAGAGGATGGTAAGTCCTCCAGATATATGAAACAAAATATATCTTATCCTGATAATAAAAGTGTTCTACCAAGCGATAAGAACAGAAAACTTACTAATGCAAGTAGTTATCGCTTAAGAAGAAAGTGGTAACAACACTTGGAATGAATCTATATACTGAATTTGGCTCTAGCTAAAATACTCCTATAGTATTTTATGTTGGATGCTTTTGTTCTTGGTAAGTTTTAGGCTTGCTGTAACACCTCAGTCGCTCCCAAGCACATGTTGATCATGTCTCGAATGAATATAGTAGATCAGGCTATATTGACCCTAGACATGATTACATAACTGCCCAAGTTTAACCGCAGTGTCCCAACATCCAAATACTTTTGTTTTGTTCTACTTACGACACGGATTCTCATACTCGGGTATACTTATATAAAAATACTTGTATTTTTTAAAGTATACTTTTAGTTTAGTGCACTTAGGCCCCTTAGTATTTATAGCTGTATACCATGTAAGGTTCGGTATACTTAGTTCGCTATAAACAAGGGCTCTGATACCAATCTGTCACACCCCCAAACCGGAACGGCGGAAACGTTGGGGGGTGGCTGACGTCATGCGTAGTATCACAACAATTGTATCATAGCAAGCATAGTAAACACAACCAGACATTGAATACATATATGAAAAAGGTTTACATTGTTTAATACATAGTTTTGTTCATATCAAAAGTAAAATAGAAAGACGCGACTCTAACGCTTCGACTTCTCCGAACTCCTGGAAGTACCTGTCTACTAATTCCCTGAGACTACAAGCTGTTTGAAAGAGTATCAGCATAAAGCTGGTGAGTTCATAAGCGTTTATGTTTTAGAAAACTATTCTTTATTGTTTCGAAAAATGCGTTATGTTTCTCCTGAAAACCTTATATTTTCTGATGTAAAGAATGTTAGGTAAAAATGATTCTTTGATGTCTTTGAAAAGTGTTTCCCAAGAAAATCCTATATTTTCTTATGAAAGATGTTTGATTATCCATTAGTTACTTGTTAAACAGTCCGTTTATGAAAAGTTGAGTTGTTCCAGGAAAATCCTATATTTTCCTTAAGGTTGATGGTTGTTTATCTGTTTCTAGTCTGATGTGTACAAGTATCTCTCATACTTATATCGTTAGACGTAGTTTTCTTGAAAAACCCTGTTTGTTCCTAGTGAGGTGTATTAGTCTTATTATATAAATAAAACTAAAGAATACGAGATGAACCAAATTCCTAAGAGTATTACTACTAACTATTAGTAGTCAAATCGATTATTACTTTGAAATTAGTTTACTTGTTTCATTATTACAAATGTCAATTACTGTTATCTAGGTTGTGAGTGTCATAACCGTACTTAGACTTGATATGGCACGTAGCGGGGCCAGTATCTTTTTATGACTTTGTCACCCTTGGCCTTATCGGTCCAAATGTAGCTAGCAGCCAGGTGCAGGATAGTCAGTCCCGTATAGATCTATACACAATAGTCACGTTCTCCCTACAAGAGATTCTGGTTACAAGTGCTAATCCTACACCCAGTTTCTGTGGGGGTGTTACCAAGGACGTGTCTCCAACTCAGACTAACAAACTTACAAGTAATAATACTGAAAATCCCTTTATGATAAACATGAATCCTTTATAACATGATACATTTTACTATATGATTCAAAAGTTCGTTACCCTAGTTTGGAAAACTGTTTCTACGTGTTGATTTCTTAATCGGTTGGTAAAACTGTTTTCCGTGTTAAAAGCATACTGAAAATATAATTATCTTATACAAAATAATATACTTTGAGCACAAGTTTCCTTGTACTTTTGCTTGTATTCCCCCCCAGAAAACATGAAAAACTCGGAAAAAGCGTAGAGGTATGAACTCACCTCGGGCGATTTGAATGAAGGATCGATACGGAATGCGGGATGTTCAAGTGAAGCCTTGAACACGATTTGATCCTAATTAACACGTAATGACACATAAAGGAGTCAAATGAAGGTATTTCACCACTAGATGTGGTGAATAACCACTCTAAGAACTTGGGACTACTCGCACTAAGTGTTAGGACCTTAAAGGATTGCATGAGGGAGGTGTATGGCCACCTTAAAGGTTTGTACGGCCATGGGTGTGCGGTCCAATGGGTGTGCGGCCGTACACTCATGATGGAAGGTGCCTTTGAGGTATTTTCAAGGTCCATACTTGCATCCATGACATGTTCTAGATCCATACTTAGTTGTAGTACAAGTTAAGGGTCTTTGAAATGGGTTTGTGGTCCTATGGTGTGTGTGTGGTCGCACAATTACGCATGCTGCTGCACAAGGGAGTGTGCTACCACACACAGGAGTGTGCTGCCGCACACAGGAGTGTGTGGCCGTACACAGGAGTGTGCTACTACACACAGGAGTGTGCTGCCGCACACAAGAGTGTGTGGCCGTACACATGAGTGTGCTACCACACACAGGAGTGTGCTGCCACACACATGAGTGTGCTACCGCACACATGAGTGTGTGGTCATACACCCATCAAGTTTTGTGTCCAAAAATGCCATTTCCAAGGTGTAGCAAGGCTATGGTCATGTCTAACTCGAATATGGAAGCCAAACTCTCACTTTGGAGGGTCTTTTAGGAGTGTGAGGCTACCTTTTGTGGGTGTGTGGCCGCACTCCTTCAAAAAGATGAAGAACATGACGGGAGTTGATGATTTAAGGCTTAGATCAAGTGGTTCTTCAAGCACAACAAGCTAAAGGATGGATTACTCACGTTTTTTAAGCCTTGGGAGGGTTTGCGGTTGAAGAATCTTGAGAGAAAAGGAGTTGTGTGCTGCCAAGGTGTTAAAGGAATGAAAGCAAAAGGGGTCTACCCTTTATATAGGGGTGGGTGTGTGGTCCTGGGGGGTGTACGGCCGTACACCCATGTTTGCGGCCGCACACTCCTCCAAAAGGGGTGTATGGTCTGGTTTTGCTACTATACGCCTTGCTGACTCATTCCTAACCTCAACCTTGACTGTACCCATGCTTAGAATACTTAAATGGACCCTTAAACAGTGCTAGAAGTCAACAAAACATGTTTAACTTTGATTGAATTGACTAAGTGTGCGAGGTAGAAGTTTCGGGTTGTCACAACGTTTCAGAGAGCCAGTCATCATCACCAACGGATTTTTCTCTCTCCTAAGAGATGGTATAAAAGATTTTCTCGAACCTCTTGGACTCCTTTACCAAACTTTCTTTCTCTCAAGAACAAATCGGCGATTCTCCACTGTTCATCTTCTTCTCACCTGCAATAATGGTTGAATCTTCATTGGTTTTTGATCAATCCGCTCAGTCCACTCTTCTGACCATCAAACCTAATCAGAATCTGGTCATCGAACTCAACCCCTTTGTCTATGATTCGTATATGCTTCATGTGGTCGAATGTCTCAAGTATTCACCACTGGTGGTCGCTCTCACACAGGTGGAAAGTGTTCTGATGTCGATGCTCTCTGCTGTCTACTCCTCTGCCGTTTATGATAAAGCCAATGAGCGTATTTTTTTCGAAATCGTCAATCAAAAGTCCTCAATTTCAAAGGCTAGGTTTTCCTCATTACTACGCCTTCCTGCTGCTGAATCAATGGTTAACCCAGATTCCATCTCTACCACTCAACTGTACTCGATGCTCTATGATATGGGGTACACGGAGCTTCTCACAACAATCACCAAGTTCAAGAAGTCTTCTCTTCCTCCTCAGTGGAACGGACTCTTGACGCTCCTCTCCAAGGGCTTATCAGAGAGGAGTGCTGGTTCAGACGGTACGAGCAGGGCTTTTATGACCATTCTATATGGTCTGTATCATGGGATTAATTTGGACTATGGCTCGATTCTATGGGCTCAACTTGTTCAGAGTCTAAGCTCTTCTTCGAGGTACACTGAAATTTCTTGTGCACGATTTTGGACTATCGTCACTCATTGGGCGATGGACAAGTTTACTGTTCCCACTATGGCGGATTCCCTCATGTATTCGATTGCTACATTTCATACGACGAGGATCCTTGTCCCAAATACCTCCAAGTTTATCTTTATCGGGTCAATTCCAGAATCTATGTACTGTTGTGTATCCAGTGCGAGTCATGTCATGGCATATTACAAAAAGCTTTCTCCTTCAGGTCCACGACCACTTACTCCCGAGATGCAAAGCTCGTTGGACGCTGCAGAAAAGCCTGCAAAGCGAGGAAAGAAGTCTGATAACAAAGGGGAAAAGGCTGGTCAATCATCCAAAGCTTCCACTCCTAAGAAACGCAAGTTAGAGCGAGCCGAGTCTACTGCTCCAAAGAAACTCAAGACCAAAAAGCAGGCCCGTAGACCGAAGTCTCCTTCCCCATCCTCTAGTGACTCTGAGTATGTTCCTTCTGATGGCCAGCGTGATCCTGAGTCAAATGACGAAGAAGCTAATGAAACTAACAGTCCACCTAGAGGTAATTCGCCTCCACCCTCACCTACCAATGATAGTAACCGAAACTCGCCTCCTACTTCTGTTCCACTTTCGGTTCCTATTACTATCGCTCCTTGTCCTCCACCTATCACATCTACAACCACTTCATCCATCCCAATTCCAACCCCACTATTCACGACCGTCACTACTACCACAACCACTCCTACACCCGAACCTACAGTTCATGTCAACGTATCTGATATGGGGGCATCCACTGTTGGTTCTACTCCACCTTTTACCTCAACTCCTTTAACCCTACCTACATCACCTGAACCTGTTCTTGGCGGTGAAGACATGGAATTCGATTCCACTTATTTCAGTCCTTATCGCGTACAAAGCGATGACGATGATAACGCCCCGATTACAAAAAAGCATCTCAAGGCTGTCACGGAAAAGCTTGATCAGTTGCTTTCGTCGTCTTCTACTGGTGTATATTCAGAGGTTGCTCTCAAAGCTCTGTTCTCATCAGTTGTCAAAGATCATGAGGCCTCCATCTCCAATGCTGCCAAAGCTATTGAAGCCTCAACCTCAACGTGCCAGAAAGCTTCTCTTGCCGTTGAAGCTTCCACCAAAGATTGCAAGGAGGCGACCGCAAAAGTCGAAAAACTAGTTTCAGAGGCCCAACTCTTTCTGGATTCTCTACAAGCGGCAGCTCAGAAAAATACTCAAACAGTGAATGCCTCCGTTGATAATCTTACGCGTTCACTAGAGGCAGAGAAGAAAATTTTTGAAGCAGCTCGTAAAGCAATTGAGGCTGCTAACCAAGATCTTCATACTAACATTGATGATCGGCTGACTCAACTTACAGCAGAGCTTGCTGTTGAAAATAAAATTATGGATGAGCTGGATAAGCGAACTTTACAGCTGAAAATCCAGAATCTCAAGCTCAAATTTGCCACAAAGGAGATTGAAGAATTGAAATCCGAGGGCGAAATAATTAAGAGTTCGGTTGGAGATGTGCATTCCATTCTCTTACATCTACTGGAAGCTCACGACTCCATTCTAACCATCTCCATCAGACGCCACTTGGCTGAAAAACTAAGACCTGCATTGGATGTCTTGAGTCGCATTGAAGGTGTTCCGGAGACTGGTGTCCATCCGAAACAAGGGGGAGATAAGGTTTCTCAATCTCAACCCCCTCCAAAACCGAATGTCACTACTGAGCCGAAGGGTAATGAAGCTTCGGGCAGTACGAGGGACAGAAGAAAGAAGAAGATTGGAGAAGATGATGATGATGATATGTAAGAAAATACTGAAAGGAATGCTTCTAAACTTGATCAGAAAATCAAGCCTACTGATCAAGAGATTAGGGAGAAGGTTCAGAAAGAGAAGGAACTTCTTGAGAAGGAGTTGAAAGCGAACGAGCTGCTAGAGCAGAAGAAGTCCATGTTTCCTGAATGGACTATGGAATCGCTTCTCGGGGAGGTTATTGATGCACCGAGAACTCATTGGCTCGAACCGGTTTCATCGTTCGGGCTTGAGAACTCGAAGGACTCACAGTTTGACATGCCAATAACCTGAAAGGCATTTATTTTTCACTGTTTTGAGTCGACGGCTGGCATTCCTTCTCCAGACCCGAAGGTAGATCGGGATTTGCTCGAGTATTATCTCCAGTTTGCTAAGCCACAATACATGACCTGGAGCACTTAGAAAATCACAACGGTCAAGGTGTTGAAGGCCACCTCGGCAGGGAAATTCATCAACATTAAATTCAAAGTGACCCGAAGCTCTGATAGCTCGGTCCATATGATTTCCCTGGCTGACCTGCCGAACTTGAATCCTCACGACTGGATACTCCTTAATAATATTTTGCTGACCAATCCACAGGAGTATCAGCCAATCATCGATCACATCAAGCGAATGCTCGTTTGTTATATTCATGAGGTCGCAAAGATGGATCAGGAGATCGCTTCTGCTATTCACAAGAAGACCACTATGAAGCCGA
Organism: Lactuca virosa; assembly: GCF_052849685.1. Taxonomy (NCBI): domain Eukaryota; kingdom Viridiplantae; phylum Streptophyta; class Magnoliopsida; order Asterales; family Asteraceae; genus Lactuca; species Lactuca virosa. The sequence continues at coordinate 326,754,549 of NC_136430.1, forward strand.
TGGGGAGGGCAAGTGATATGAATGCAATGGTTAGGGGAAATATTGATCCTAAATTTCACACTGTTATGTTCATGAGAAGCGAAGGACAAAAATGTTTGTTCGCTCTGATTGACAAACACCTATTTTCCACTTCCTGTTTGGAGCACATTTTGGAGATCATACATAGGTGTAATCAGAACAGTGAAGCTGATAAGAAGTTGTTCACTGATATGCTTCGGTGGTATATTCAGTTTCGACAAACGCTTCTTACGATCATCCCTCGGCTGTTCAAGGTTGTAAAGAAGACCAAGGTCACTCAACCGAAGTAGTCTCTCGCCTCAATTGACGCAAAGGGGGAGATTGTTGGGTCTGGTGTTGCGTCTTTGGGCTCCATCATAAGTCCATTTAGTTTACCCGATTTGGGCCTGTCCAACCGTGGATAAACATTAGGGTTAGCATATAAATATTGCATGCATGTATAGCTTTTAGATTGATCGTTCTCATTAATTACTTGCATTGTAACCCTAGCACACCTCTACAGTCGAAGTTCTTCATCGAGCTCTTCTGAGGTGTGAGTTATTAATCATTCGACACCATTGATCCATTCTCGTGTTCTTTGCTTGATTAAATATTGTTTTTCTGTTTGGAATCTATCGATCTACAACTCTAATATTCCAACAGTTGTCCTCTTTAGGCTCCTGACACAAAAACTTACTAGTGGGTTACCCATCTTATAATTTCTCTCTCACGTGCGTGGTTAGCCACAAATTTCTCATGGTATCTGCTTCATTCATGGATTTAAAATGTGTTGTGAAAAGGAATATATTGACACCCCATATAAGGCGATTATTAGTTCTTCTTCTCAGCCGATGTGGGATCAGGTGCAACTAGCCACCCACCTTCACCCCTATAAGGTTGTTCGTCTATGTCTAACACATCGGATTGTGCCCTAGCTTTGATATCATCGGTAACATCGCTAGATGACATGTATCACAATAATGTCCACTTTGGCCTCACTACCAGAAAACTTCCTAGTTGGTCATCCATCATAGAATTTCTCTCACATGAGCACGATTAACTATAAAGTTCTAATGATGGGAAACTAACTACATCTTACCCCACATCGAATGGGTAGGAGAACTGAGCATCACCTTATAAGGGTTGTTGATACCTTACCTATCATAATGTGTGTTAAAGTCGTGAGGGCATCATATCCTATAATAACATTGTAGTTAACCGTGCCCATGTGAGAGAAATTTTAGGATGGGTGAGCCATTAGGAAATCTTTGTGTCGGGAGCCCACAACGAATAATATTGTGAAATTTGCAAGAGGAGGTTGTTTTAAAATGTATCAGAGCTAGGGCACAAGTCGATCTGCTCGATAGGGACGTTGAACCCTATAAAGAAAGGTAAAAATGGGTGGCTACATGTACCTGATTCCACATCGGTGTGGATACCATCTGTGTCACAATGATTTCTAAATCTGTCAGGGCATCATATTCCATTAGAACTTTGCGGTTAAGTGTACCCTGGAGAGAGTAATTCGATGGATATATGACCCACTGGGAAGTCTTTATGTCGGGAGCCCAAAGTGGAAAATATTATGATGTGTGCCAGAGTGGGATGTTACATAATGTTTAATAAATCGAGCCATGGTGAAGGTAGTGGAGCTTCTTTTTTGAGTTGTGAGTGCAATCTGAAGCGGTAAAGACAACAGCATCACAAGAACGACGGTTGTTCGGATGTGAACTCATGATGGGAATACAAAGATGATTATGATCATTACTTATATTGCAAAGGCTATCAATCAGTGAAATTCCATTCAAATGGTACTTAGGTTGCTATCAAATAGATGTTGATAGATTTGGATTGGTATCACTTATCTTTCACCAATAAATCCCTTATAAATTTGAAGAAATAAGCTACTTTAGTAAAATAATTCATTTTTTAAATCTAATATCAAATAGTTGAATTATTATTTCCATAATGCCAATGGTGGTTCGACTATAATTGGGGAAGTTCTGAATAGTGGATACGACAACATTTATGGTGTTGAAGAAAGTTTGTGTATGTGCGGCCATGAACATTAAGAAGCACATGAGAAGGACAAAAAGAAGTAATCAGACTTAGAACAAGATGACGACTCCCGTAATGGACAACTGCATAAGGAAGTAATTGAAAAAAAATTGAATAGCATCGGCCAGCTAAAACACCGAAAGGCTTGACTTGAAACGAAACGATGACGGATATGCTCATCTTTGTTATCAATAACACCATGGTAGATTAGACCGGATAAAACACGGATACTGGCGCCAATGTCCCTAAACACGGAAATGGTGGCGAGTGCGAGCTGAATGTAATTTCAGCACTACACAGTGTACTCTAAAGGCGTACGAAGCATCACAACCATAATATTAACTTATAAATTATACCAACATATATTCTATCTTCACAATATATATATATATATATATATATATATATATATATATATATATATATATTTGTCAAGAAAGAATATATGTTGGCATAAATACATCTTAAATAAGCTTACACCTTCCCCTTCTTTGGAATCGAAAATTTCTTCGGAGAACCTAAAAATCTACTTCTTCTTATCAATTCACCACCATTATTTCATTTTCTTATTGTGGTGGAACCGTTTTCATCAGTCATCACACTAGACTACATAAACATAATGTAATATCCATTAATAACTTGCAACAATATAGGAAATCAATAAAACATTTAGTCAACAATACACACTTTATTCACATACCTTGATAGTGTGCTACTGACACCCACACCATCAGTATCTTCGCCATTCATAATACCCTATTTCACACCTATGACAACATCATTCAATCTAGGTAACATAACATGCCCATTTAAGTAAATAACACATTTTTCTCCTCTACAGCCTCGTCTCCTTTCACATCCTATAGAAATGTGGCCAACAACCGAGCATCATTCCTAATTTGGACATCTGTGTAGATATGATAGTTGTTACGCAAGTTAAAATCACTTACTCCAACATGTATTGCATAACACTGGTCTATAATCATATTCAACCCAACGGGAAATGTATCCTCATCCTTGTCTTTAAATAACCCCTGACCATGTAATTTTCACTTTTCCCAAACAGGCATGTCAGATCTCAATCAAAGAGAACCACAGACATTGCACCAAAATTGTCTCTAAACCATACCCGAATCTTATATCTACACCAAAAAACACCAACATTTACGTTAGTTTAATCATTACAGAATCATGCATATTCTACAAATTGGAAGAGAAGTGTAACTTGTAGTCATAACCAAATCCATACGTGTTGCACTTTAGAAACTCCTAATAGTCGTTCTCCTTAATGTTGAAACTATTAATGACATCTGAGTCACACTACAATGACATTTTCCACAAGTAACATAAAACAAATATTTCTCTTGTTGAATAGCGATGATGTTCCTAACCAGCACCAGCTTGATTTCTTGTGAACAAAAAAAAAATTAACATTGTTACTCATACCTAAATAATACCAAACAATATAGATTTAATACTTACCCCAAGTCCTTAAGAGCAACCGCTAACAACCTTTTCCAATTGGGTGAAAATTCCTCAGTGTAAGATCAACCTTTACACTTTCCATATATACAAACTTCTCCAATGCAACAACCACTGCATGAATCTCTGATGCATTGCAAATACCATTGGGAAACTAATGACGTAGCTTTCTAAAGTGTACCAATTTACCTATATTTAAACATGTTATTTACTATTTTTGGAAAGTCCACAATATCTTCGAATTTTGAATTGGCCATTACTCTTTTCCCATAAAAACAATTATTGATCACAACACGACCTGTAACTACCATGAACACGCATATGATGACCAGGTTATAACAAAACGATCTTCAGACTTCTTTATGTGAACCAAACCATTGGGTGTTACATATATGTAGTACTTACCCTGTCATCGTATAATCCTATCAAGACGAGTGATGACCACCACATGTTCACCAGAAGCAACATTACCAATCCCAGATGAAAATTCCAATGCATGTTCAGCCCATAGAGTACATCGAATACGATCCAAACTGGACAACAAACAACAATTAATATTCGTATACATGCTAAGTTCTATCCCATCAAAATTACATAAAATAGACTAACTAATTATGTCTTACTCAAGATCTTGAAAATCGAGCAAAACTCACTTAGTAGATTCAGAAATACCCTATCACTACACCAGTCACATCTACAAAATGAAACACCGTGTAATTCAGAAATACCATGACAGACAACAAAAGTATAAGAGCAAGTATATCTTTTATAGCAAAGCCTAGTTACCATTTGCACACTACTCCTAGCATGATCTCATAATGTCTCCAGACATGGAAAAAAATAAAGAACTCCAAGCACGGGGGAAGTCATATATCATGGCCTTCATTGACTCATTTTTATGAAAATTTAATTTAAATATGTGTTGCTATTTTTAAACTGACAATGTTATCACCAACAAAGAAATTCGAAAAAAACATACATACTCTTTTCCTCAACAAGCCTTCAAACTTGCAAATTAGAGTCTTCTTAATGGGCGCTAATATATGGTTTCCTTGAAATTATCATACAAACAAAAAAAAAGAATAAAAAAGTATACCAATGCAAACAAAAGGGAGAAAACTTATCCATGACAGGTTGATACCTTCTGGTCCATTAAAACCATATCAATAATGTTCAATTCAGATGACTTCAATTGAGCATAATGGTTCGATACACGAACATCTCGCCCCTTGAACTTCAATCCATCGGTATCAGTATTCAAGTCACTAATCAAAATAGTGAACCAATCGTAAAAACTTGATAGTTCGAACAGTTATAGGTAACACAACAATTATATATATAATTGATACACCCTATGCATACTTGATTTCTATAGACAAAAAACAGCATCTAAGATCCTAAATTAATACGCATGCACCCGAATAACCCAACCAGTCACAATACGGTTTCAAAGCACAATAAATTAAAGGACATGTAAACAGCCAAAAACTGTCTGCCCCCAGAAGAACCTGTAACCGCCACTCACACATTAGGCTCTCCCAATCAATTGAACCGTTTGAAAACAAAAACTTACTACATGTTGTTTTGCACAAATAAAGTTGAATTAGATCTTCCATATAGCCTTGAAACCTGGAGCTTCCGACAAATTAGCAAAAAAAAAACTGTTTTAGTTATATATGATTTAGATTTCTAACTTAACTTGGTTGTATGAAGGGGCATATATGTTATTACAAAGGGATTAAAATGAAATGGAGATTGTATGAGGACCGAAGAACTGAAAGGAAAGTGTGGGTAGATGTTGAGAAGATCTCGCTTGCTTCCTTTCGCTTTTTGTATAATCAGCAGTATTTTGTATTTCGTGTTAATGCAAAGAGAAGGTTTCTGATTCTTGCTCTACCTCATGTTTAGTAAGGTAGACTTGTTGATTTGATTTACTATTATGATTCTTATATTATGTAAACTAGTAAATATGTTTATAATCTGTAAATAAAGTGTTCTTGTTTAAATCTAAACGAGATCTAGAAATTTGACAGTCTTTTAATATAAGTATATGTGATACGTGAATGATATATTATCTTAAGATATAATATAATTATTTGAGTTTGAAAAAGAAAATGTTTTGATATTTACTTTAAACTTGTATATCAAGATAAGCATCACATGTAAGGTAACCAGTATCATGCTGAAAACATGGTTTTTGGTTCTTTAAATGGAAAAACGATTTTTTTTCATAGTATAGGTGACTACTAAATACTGAAAACCATTAAATGCAAGAACCGGTTCTCAACCACATGTATACAACTGTTTATGTACGTTTTAGAACTAGGTTCTAGAAATGATACTAGAAGCTTACCCCTAATGAAAAGGTGTGTTTTTTTTTTCTTCTCTTCTTTGTAGTTGATACGACCTCATTTTCCAACATAAGACTTTTTCTCCTATTTCCTTTGCATGCATATAGTGTTAGATCATGTTTTCCTTTTGTTAAGACTTTAATATTAGCCATTTCCTTCCAGTAACATGTTCACGTTTCCAATTCCTAGATTATGTAGTTTAATTCCTTCATTATAAATAACTTGTTTTTTTTTTGGAAAGGGAACTTCCCTAACGAGGGTTTCCGGCCAGCTTTCGCGCATCGACTAATCCCCCGCTGCAAACATGAAGCTTTGCCTCATGCCCTGAAGTCACTGCAGGCGAACCTCCATGACCACAAGGGCTAAGTGGTGCCAGGATTTGAACATGGGTCAATAGGTTATCCATCATATCTTCCACATGCTTTACCAAGTCACCACAACCCAAGTGGTTCATTATAAATAACTTGTTAATTGCATAAGATTAATAGTTTCAGTTTGTGTTGTTAGTTTCATTAGTAGATTTGAGACTAGTCATCTCAGGAATTTGGCTATATTAATGGTCATGTCATTTCAATATAGAACAAAAATAATTTTGAAATTCAACCTAAAAAAAACAAACAAAACTCCACCCAAAAACATGAAAAATGAGTTCAACATTTCGAACATATGAATTTTCGAACTACATATGGATTTTAACCCTACATTTCTAAAAGAAAAAATAGTCCAAAATATCGAAATACTTATTAGAAAAAATAATTTTTGAAATTGCTTTTTTATGTTTAAAAAATTAGTTTGAAAACTGTAAATTTTCTAACTTTGTGATTATTCGAAAAAATTTGGAAAAAAATGGTACCAACTCTTAACACCTATAAAAATTTGATGAGGTGAATAATGAGATAATACTTCAAACAATCAACAATTTATTTCTGTCCATAACTATGAGAATCGGTTAATAAAAGAGATAAATGTGAAAAAAAACAGCAAAGTAGAATACAAGATATCATGCACAAAGCAGATCATCACTTGGCATACTTGAATTTCATTAGCACGAAGAAACTTCATGTACAAACAACTGAATGTTCTTGTCCGACGAACCACCTTCTGCCACTGCCTCACGGGCCGCCCTTTTCAACTCCGCCCCGTTCTTTCTTAACTCCTTGGATTTAGGCCCACTCAAAACCTCTTCCACGCATCGTGCCACATCTTCCCCATCAAAAAACGCTCCTGGATTCTTATTTAGTTTCACCCCGACGCCCCAAACATCGGTAACAAGCTTTGCATTCGTTGGCTGGTCAGTCCACTGTGGACAAACAATCATTGGTACGCCGGCAGTAATAGTTTCCGACAAGGAATTCCACCCACCGTGACTTAAGAAACACCCGACTGATGGATGCGACAACACATCAGTTTGTGGGCTCCATCTCACGATCAAACCCTGTTCCCTAATCTCTTCCAAGATCTCAAATTGATGGGTTTCTTGATTTTCCGGCAGCTTTACCACCCAGATAAATGGTTGTTTCGAAATTTTCAGACCAGTTGCTATGCTTTCTATATGATTCTTGGATGAAAAAACTAGGGTTCCGAAAGATATATAAACAACTGACGCTGGCTGTTGTTTGTCTAACCATTCCAAACAATCACTCACGTTGGCTGATTTAAACTTATTTGCACCCATAAAATCATCGTCAATCACGTCTTTCTTCCCAAAAATGGACGCCGGAACAATCGGTCCAACTGGCCAAAATGGAACGCCAGCGTCATTAATCGACGTTATCACATCTTTCTCCAGCTCCATGAAAGAATTTCCCAACACACATTTATATTTGTGCAAATTATAAAAGACATCCTTCAATATGCCATCGAACGTAAACATGTTATTCGACGGATGAATGAAAGACGGTAGATCCTCTGCGTGTAGTGGTTGAAGTCCAGGCAAATTCACGCTCATATCAAGGTTGTTTTCAGTTGGGAATTCGCTGAGACGATTGTAGAAACAGTTAAAAATATGAAAGACTGTGGATGCTTGGATCCAAACCATAGCGCAGGGAACCTCAAACTCAGCCGCGACGTCAGCCACCCAAGGCACGAAAGGATTGTTGATAAGACATGCGAATTTACGACCGCTTGATCGGATTAGGGCAGAGATATTTACGGGTCCAAACTGATTTATCGACTTCATGAAGGTATCTATATTGCCGTTCAGTCGATCGGCATCCTCAGGTAGGCCATCGGAAAAATACTCAAGGTGGACGCCGCCAATAGTGGTGGAGCGGTTTTTTAGGGCAAGGTCATTGGTAGCGAGAGTGACATGTAGGCCTCTGGAAGCAAAAAGTTTGCCCAGTCTTAGCATGGGGTTTACGTGACCTTGAGCGTGCGCTGTAACTAGCAGCACACTTGTTTGTTCATTTTTTTCGGAAATTGAAGACATTGTTACTCTCTGTGCCTGTATGTACTTGAGTGAAAAGGCCAAGATGGAAAGACGAAATCCTCCCACTAATGGTTTCTCCGTATTTCTTTAACACAAAGGGGATTTGTTTGATAATAACAGCACGACATTGGTTGACATATTTATATGAATACACTATGTAAACTAGATGGTTGTTTTTTTAACATTTTTCATTACTAAAACGAGGTTTTGTAACATTTCATGTATAATGACTATTTTATTTCTGTTTTTATATTTATTTAGAGTAAAACCAATATGGTTTGGTGTTTATTGCGACTTTGTCCAAAATTATATTAATCGTATATGTATTTTGTAAAAGTTACACTTCTAATTTTTACTTTTTTCTTCCTTGATGAAAATGGTCCTCTTATTTCATTTTATTGTGATGTTGGTTTCTAACTTATTTTTTGATTTTTTTTAATAATCGTTACCTATTCAATTTTTTAAATTTATTCTTAAAAAGTAAAAAACAAAATTGGGTGGCAGCATAACTTCAACGCCACTATCGACACCCCCCCTTCCACTTTCCTTTCTCACATGTGATCATGTTGATTGGCATATGGGAGGTGCCAAAGCGAGAAATGGCGGCCGTCGGAGGATTCAAGATACCATGAACAAACAGATAAAGTGACGAGGGAGAAACGGTCAAAGGGTTCATCGTTTTTTTGTTTCCGATTTCACCGGTGGCACTGCTAATTTTAAAAGGGTGATGCGGAAGTGAGAAAATCAATTATTTTTTCACATGTTAGGACCCCAAGAACCATCATCTTTATGAAAAAAAAATGAGGAGTGAACTTTTTGACTTTTTGTAAAACGTAACAATCGTTTCATTGCTAGAATAAGGGGACACATGAGAGATGGTTGTTACCGATGGATTTACGATGAATTAGAAGTTATCATACTTTAGCTTGTGGTAATCTTTACCGAACAGATTTACCGACGAAATCATTTGTTGCTAACCTACCAATGCAATACCGATGACATTTTAATCACTGATGGAATAGCAACGGTGTAATGCCTATTTTGTGACGTATGTTGTTTCCAAGAGTTTAATCTAAGTTTGAGTTTTAGGGTTTCCGGTGACTCTCGACGTGATTTTCGATGTTGCGGCTCACGCCACATCTTTAAGTAATGGTGTGGTTATGTCTATGTATTGGTCGCGGTCCAACGACGGCTAGGCTCAAAACCCTAGATCTCGAGCCTTGAGCCCTATATAAAGGTGCTAACTTCTGGGGAATTTCATTATTTCATTAACCTCCACCTCTCATATCGAAACCCTAGCCCCTTGTTCACCCATTGGAGTGTGTTTGGTGTTTTGGAGAGGATTTGAAGAGAAAGAAGCTTGTGGTGCTTGAATGAAAGCGTTCTAGTTGAAGTTGTAACCTTCTAGACTCATTATTTGCTCTACAATTCGTGTAGCTAGTACTATAAGACTTAGAGTGTTTGTGATTCACCTTTCAATTCAGGTGAGTCTTCTCATTATATTAATTATGTCATGATTTCATCATATATGTGTTGGATGCATGTGTAATACTATGATATAATTATATGTTTAGCTAGACTAGTAGGGTCTTGTTCGTTTGCCTGCATGTTCTCATTCTTTGTTCGGCTGATGGCGAGACTGGTGTTGCGGCACGGTGAGCCAAATAGGTCGTTAGTTTGATGACAAGACTGATGTTGCGACACTATGATTCGAACAGATCGTTAGTTTGATGGTGAGATCGGTGTTGCGAGACAGTGAACCAAATAGGTTGATATTGATATGTATAGTTATTTACTATGGTGTATGTGATATCTTGAGCAACTTACTAAGCTTTGAGCATACAATTATAGATTTAATGTTTTCAGTTTGTGTTGTGGCAGTGGGAAGGCTCCAACTTGACCACGATGCATGCACATCTTCTATGTTTATGATTTTAGACTTTCGTTGCTTTTTATTTTCTGATACTGGATTTCTCATGTTATGGTATTTTATCGTTAAAACAATAGGTACTTTATCTTTATGAAAATAAAATAGTTGTTACTTATGACATTAAAATGATTTTTTTTTAAAATTTGTAACGTTACAACTTGTTATCAGAGCCCTAGTTTGAGGGATTTGGATGAATATTTGTGTTATTCTAAAGTCAAACTAGGATCTGATAATTATCACAAATCTTTGAAAATAATTTTTTTATAAAAAAGGAGAAGATATGTGATGTATGCAATTATTCGGAGCTAGTAAGGAAAGTAATCCCTTTTGAATCCTGAAAACTGAACCTCTAGCAATCACTCAAGATCGGAAGTCAGCTGAGTCCGAGATAAGTCCAAGATGAGTAGATGTTCCGAGATAAGAAGATCTTTCTGAGATGAAGTGCAATTCCTAGATTAGATGTATGTTCAAACAATTAATGTTTTTTTTGTCTTATTTATGATGTAACATTTCATAAGACTTTGCCTTATGTATCTTATGGATAACAGTTTGTCAAACATTGTGTATTATCCAGTCCTAAGAATGTTTCTCGGTTTGTACTGTGTATCTCCTTTGATAATAAAATGAGTGATTGTCTCTTCATTTAATAGCAATCGGGACATCTCACGTTTTAGTCAAAAGATAGTATTTATTCTCTTTACATCACTTTCACTTTTCCTTCAAGTCAAAGTTCTTTCATAACATTCTTCTTGTTCTTTAAAATATCTTTGCATTGATTATACTCTAAATATTATCTTCATTTATTACTTGAACACTTTGTTGAATATTTCATTCAAGTCTTGACTGGTATTACTAGATTCGACTGGAACCATTAATTAAGAGCAGACATTCATCTTAAAGATTAACTCAAGATTTGAGTTTTCAAACCTTGTCCTTGTGCATTGATTCTTGTACTCACAATCCCCAAAATATTCAGATTTGTTATATATCTTTTGGTATGTGAACTGTTAGAAATACATGCCGATATGTAAGCTACGGATCTATTTATGAATTTCATGATAGAATTGTATGATGTATGAGATGCCTTTAGCCTTAGAATTTTGCTTGCTTTGTGTAAAATTTGTTCTCTGCTATAAAGGCATAGTTGTTTTATCAAGAAGATCCCACGACGTGGCCAAAGGATGAACATGATGTGAAGCTCAACTGACGTTGACTTTGCCCATTGATGTAACATCCGTTTCCAAGTATTTTCATTTTCAACACCAAAAATCCATTTTTCTTTGCAAATCAGGTCCGTAGACTATGCGTACATGTGGTGTATGTCGGACATACAGGTTAACGAGAGACGCGTGTTTTCCTGAGTACGCTGAGCGTACTCGCCAGGCGTACTCGAGGTTGTCTCAAAACCTTAAAATTCGGGGTGTGGCCCTATTTAAGGTCATTAACTCCCCTTGGACCTCATTAAAACCAACCTCCACTCCTGTCAACCCCTATCTCGAAACCCTAATTCTTGTTTGTGAGTTTTGAAGCTTTTTGAGTGACATTTTGGTGTTCTTGATGGTGAAGGAAGACCTTTGAAGTTGTGGTGTTGTTCCCATGCTTTTGGATCCAGATTCTTCTCATATTTGTGCATCTTCAGGAGTGTAAGGAGTCGTGTTAGCAACAGCTCAATTGTGAGATTCAATTCACTCAGCTAGAGGTTAGTCTTCTTACCATACTAGTAGGTCGAAGGCACCAAGATCGGCCCACTGATTCTTATGTGTAGAATGTATGCAATTATGTGACTATTACGTATGTGATTGTATAATATATGGATGGAGCCAATTTGGGCTCGAAGTCATTATGGACTCGCGGTTGATACAGACTTGGGGGTTGATACGGACCCGACACAACTATTTGCTGTTACATGGGTTTGATACAGACCAGGGGTTGTTACGGACCTGACATAGCCACATGCTGTTATATTTATGTGTATGGTGTATGTGGTATTTTGGGGAAGCTCACTGAGCTTTGTGCTTACTGATATGTTTTGGTTTCATGTACTTTTGGTAAAAAAGGGAAGGGCCCGACGTGATGGCACAACATTCTCCCCCTCTTGATTTTTGCATTTATGATTTCTTTTACTCTGATATTTTGTGATAGTTTGTATTTTGGATGATTTTGAGACATGTGATGTTTGGGATTGATGAACTTAAAAATGAAACTTTTATCACCATTTTTGGGTTGTTACAAGTTGGTATCAGAGTATTGGTTTGAGGGATTTGGGCACACTTCCGGGTGTGTCAGAACTCAAACTGAGGAAACGATAATCTTTTCAAAAGAAAAATTAAATTCTAAAAAGATTTTCTCCAAGTAAAGGGGGGGGGGGGTTGTGATGTGTGCAATCAGTTGATCTCAAGTAAGTAGTTCCCAAAATACCCGTACTTATGTGTTATGATTAGTATACCTGATATCCGAATTGCATCTTAGAATAGGGATAAGGATACCTTCGGGAATCGTATGATAGAATTTCCTGATTTGTGTGATACGTTATAAACTAAAGTATTTGGATGTCATGTATTACTTGGAATTGATGTCGGCCCAATTAATTGCTAAATATATGCTTTTAAAGTTGTATACGATTAGGATCATATAGCCCTAGAATGATCAGTTTAGCCTCATTTCATGTTCCTTTTTTTGTTGTGGACTTAGGTTAGAATCATCATTTGACAGTCTATGTGATACCATTTTGTGTATAACTTGCATGCATAAGGCAACCGACAGTGTTGATTGAGATTATGTGTATTGTAGAGGAGGTCAAATTGAGAATTCCTAAGAGAGCCTAGGTAAAGTCGTAGTAGATTTTGTATGCTATAGAGCATAGGATGGGTATATGGATTTAGTGTGGTAACTTAGAAGATTCAGGACGGCCCTTGAGGAGCGTACAAATAGGTGTGGAAAGTAGTATTGGTCCCGTACTACTAGAAGCACATGATATGTACCCGAGAAAAGGACGAACTTGAAAATTCTAAGGAGGCCTATATAGTGGGAGTTCCCTCAAGTTTTACGATGATCATTTATATGTTTATATTAATTTGAGTATGGTGGTGATCACTTGAGGAGGAGGTTCTGGATCTGGTTCTGGTTCTGATTTTGGCTCGGGCACAAAACCGACTTATGAAAGACTATGCGAGTTCATTGCGGCCGAGGTCACTCGCGATATCATGTATGCTACTCTTATGATGTTTGGTACCATCAAGGAGGAGATTATGGAGCTTATCAATGTCCAGCTTTGGGCCTTTCGAGCTGAGATTGTTGCGGGTCAGTTAGGAGCGCGAACTTACTCATTTCAGGAGTTCAAGGCTTGTGGAGCTCCAGAGTTTTTCGGGGATAAGGACCCCACCGCTAGCTGACACTGGATTGCTGACATGGAGAATGCTCAGTGGATAAGTTTTTTTTCCCGGAGGGAGCAAAGTTAGGGTTTGCATCTTTCCTGCTGAGAGACCGAGCACGTGACCGGTGGGATGAGGTCGGCCGAGCGTAGGGATCTGCGGATTTAGCGGCCATAACTTGGGGAGAGCTTGTTAGGAGATTCCAGGAGGAGTTTGCACCGGCGATTCAGGTGTATCATATGGCGAGGGAGTTTCAGGACCTTCGCCGGACTACTGAGACTGTGGTGGAGATCACCGCCAAGTTCCGTGAGAGGACTTTGTTGGTTCTGCAACATGATGCGGATGAGAGGATGAAGACAACAAGATATCATGATATGTTGAGGGATGACATCAGGAAGTTAATAAGTTTTTTAGGGTGCAAGACCCTGAATGATATGATTGAGAGGGCCCACAAGCAGGAGATTGAGTTGGAGCTTTGGACAAAGCACAATCCATAGCAGGTGTAGACAGTCATGGGCCAAGCTAAGAGGCTCAATACTATTGATTCACATTATAGGGGCCAGCAGGGTCGGGGTCGCTGCAAAAAGTGTGGCAAGCCACACAGTGGGACATATCAATCAGCGGGTTCAGGTTGTTCTAAATGTGGTCAGTCTGATCATATGAGTAGGGATTTCCCTCGGAATGCACTATTCTGTTTTCAGTGCAACCAAACATGCCATAAAAAGGCCGATTATCGAAGGTTGTTAGGAGGAGCAATATAGGCTCCTGCACCGGCCACCTTGAGGATTACTGATGGCCGCCAGGGCAAGGCAGAGACACCCATCGTGAAGAGCAGGGCATTTCAGCTGAATACCGACGAGGTGTTGAGGATGTGGTTACCGGTATGTAATTTTATTATATCTTAATTGATTTCTTTATTTATGCTTATATTATATCTGATCATGTATAGGGACTTTCTTAGTCAATGGTTTGACTGATCATGTTCTGTTTGATTCGGGTGCTACCTGATCCTTTGTATCTCTTGTGCTTAGCATGAAGTTTAGTGATGCTCCTGCGATTTTGGATTATCCATTGGAGGTTGAGATTGTTGATGATCATTCTGTGAGTGCTTCGAGGGTTCATGGTAGGTGTGTCCTAAACCTGTTTAGTGAGAGATACTCTATTGATTTGGTGTCGATTCCTATGTGAGGGTCGAAGGTTATCATTGGGATGGATTGGTTGTATCCTAATGGGGCAATGATTGACTGTGAGCACCATCTAATGAGATTTCGAACCCCAAGTGGGGGAGAACTGGTTATTCCTGGCGAGGGATCTTCACATGGGCTGACTCTCTGTTTAGTTGCGAGGGTCAGGGGATATCTTCAGCAGGGCTGCTTTGGGTTTTTGGCTTACGTTTCAGATACTCGGATTGGGGCACGTTGACATTGAGTGAGGTTCCCATTACTCAGGATTACCCTGATGTGTTTCCTGAGGATATTCCTGGAGTGCCTCCCGAGATGCAGGTTGAGTTCCGGATTGATTTAGTCCCTGGTGCGCCTCTGATAGCCAAGGCAACGTATTGTTTGGTATTATCAGAGATACATGAGTTGTCTACACAGCTTCAGGAGTTGCTAGATAATGGTCT
The DNA here is from genome assembly GCF_052849685.1 of Lactuca virosa. NCBI lineage: Eukaryota > Viridiplantae > Streptophyta > Magnoliopsida > Asterales > Asteraceae > Lactuca > Lactuca virosa. The sequence continues at coordinate 326,769,790 of NC_136430.1, forward strand.
TATCTAACCAAGTAGTTCACCATTTGGAGCATCGATTCTGTTCGTAAAGAAGAAGTATGGCTCACACAGGATGTGCATCGACTACCGGGAGTTGAATAGGCTAACGGTGAAGAATGGTTACCCACTTCTTAGAATCGAGGACTTATTTGATCAGCTTCAGGGTGAATCTTTGTTTTCTAAGATTGATTTGCGGTTAGGTTATCATCAGATGAGAGTCAGACATGATGATGTGTAGAAAATGGCTTTTAGGACTCGTTATGGTCATTACGAGTTTGTGGCGATGCCATTCGGACTCACCAACGCACCGACGGCGTTCATAGATCTCATGAACCGGGTATACAGACTGATGTTGGATCGGTCTATGATCATGTTTATTGATGATATCATGGTCAACTCTAAGACCAAGGAGTAGAACGAGGATCATTTGTAGGAGGTATTGGAGACCCTGAGGAGGGAGAGCTTGTATGCCAAGTTCTCCAAATACGAGTTTTGGTTGCACGAGGTGCAGTTCTTGGGGCACATTGTCAACCAGATGGGAATAATGGTTGATCCGGCCAAGATCGAGGTCGTAATGCGATGGGAGGTTCTGAGAACCCGATCTGAGATTCAAAGTTTTCTAGGTCTCATGGGGCATTATCAGAGATTTATCCAAGATTTATCCAAGATTGTTGTGCCATTGACCCGCTTGACGAAGAAGAATGTTACTTTTCGATGGGGGCCCAATCAAGAGTTGGCTTTTAAGACGCTGAGACAGAGATTATGCGAGGCCCCGATTCTAACGCTTCCCGAGGGAATGGATGATTTTGTAGTCTATTGTGATGCGTCTATTTCGGGCTTGGGAATTATCCTTATGCAGATGGGACATGTATTTGCTTATGCTTCGAGGCAACTGAACCCTCATGGGGAAAATTACCCTACGCATGACTTGGAGTTGGGGGCTGTAGTTGTTTCCCTCAAGATTGGGATGCACTATCTGTATGGGGCCAGGTGTACTATTTACACTGACCACAAGAGCTTGAGGTATCTGATGGATCAGCGGAAATTGAATATGAGGCAGCGGAGATGATTGGATGTGGTAAAGGATTATGATTGTGAGATCATGTACCACCCTGGTAAGGCCAATGGTATGGCTGATGCCCTGAGTCGTAAGGCAATGAGTGCTCCTATCGGGGATATATGTCCGAGGATGGTTATTATTTCACTTATGTCGGATATGATCAACAAGGCTTAGGTGGAAGGATTGAAAAAGGAAAATTGGAAGGTGGAGCGGATATGGGGCAGATTCCTTTATTTGTTAGAGATGGTCGGGGTTTATTGACTCAGTGTGGTAGAGTTTGAGTTCCGACTACTAGAGGGGTGAGGCAGAAGGTGTTAGAAGAGCCTCATAAGTCAATGTTTTCGATCCACCCAGGGGACAAGAAGATGTATAGGGGTCTGAAATTGAGCTATTGGTGGCCTTGTATGAAAAGGGAGGTAGCATGGTTTATGGAGCGGTGCCTGACTTTCTGGAAATTCAAGGCCGAATATCAGAGACCACTTGGCAAGATGCAGCTGTTACCCATTCCCATGGGGAAATGGGAAGAGATTATAATGGATTTTATCACAAAGATGCCAAGGACGGCATGTGGAGTTGATTATATCTGGCCCATTTTTGAAAGATTAACCAAGAGCGCGTGTTTTATTCTGATTTTCGAGAGTATATCTGCTAAGAAGCTGGCTGACATGTACATTCGGGAGGTAGTGGTTCAGCATGGGGTTCCAGTATCAGTGGTTTCGGATCAAGATGTTCGTTTCACCTCTGGGTTTTGGGGGAAGTTTCATGAGGAGTTGGACACTCAGCTACATTTCAGTGCAACATATCATCCCGAGACCGATGGACAGAGTGAGCAGACAATTCAGACGCTTAAAGATATGCTTCGGTCGTGTGTGCTAGATTTTGGAGAAAGTTGGGATACGTACCTTCCACTGGTCGAGTTCTCCTACAACAACAGTTATCAAGCTAGTATTGATCGACCACCCTTCGAGATGTTGTATGGGAGGAGGTGTTGGACCCCGTTTTCTTGGGCGAGGTTGGGCACCAAGTCATGGGGAGTACTGAAGTGGTGCTTAAGACCACTGCGTTGATTCAGCAAGTGCGCGATAGGTTGCAAGTCGCGCAAAGCCGGCAGAAGATTTAGGCAAAGCGGTGACGTTCGGACCTCGAGTTTCAGATGGGGAACTTGGTGCTTTTAAAGGTGTCATCTGGTTTCGAAAGCGAGGCAAGTTGGGCCCTTAGTTTATTGGTCCCTTTAGGGTTACTGCCCGGGTGGGCAAGGTTGCATACCTGCTGGATTTTCCTGTTGAGCTCAGTCAGATCCACAACACATTCCATGTCTCTCACTTGTGGAAATGTGTAGCCGGTGATTCTGTGGTGATTTCTTTGGATGATATTCAGATCAATGAGCGCCTAAACTATATAGAGTGGCTGATTGAGATCTCGACAGGAAGACCAAGGCTTTATGCAACAAGGTGGTAAACCTGGTAAAGGTTCAATGGAATCACCGGAAAGGCTCTAAGTGGACGTGGGAGCCTGAGGATGAGATGAGAGAGCACTACCCAGACTTGTTTGCAGCAGCGGACTTCGAGGATAAAGTCTGATCCAAGTTGGGGAGAGTTGTAACACACGTTTGCAGGAATTTTCATTTTCAACCCGCAAAATCCATTTGTCTTTGCAAATTAGGTCCATACGTTGGGTGTAGATGTGTTGTACGACGGGCGTACAGGTTAACAAAAGACGCTCGTTTTTTCGAGTACGTTGAGCGTACTCAGGGGTAGGCCGGGCGTACTCGAGGTTGTCCCAAAACCCTAAAATTCGGGGTGTGAACCTTATTTAAGGTTATTAACTCCCCTTGGACGTCCTTAAAACCAACATGCACTCCTATCAACCCTTATCTCGAAACACTAATTCTTGTTTGTGAGTTTTGAAGCTTTGTGAGTGACATTTTGGTGTTCTTGGTGGTGAAGGAAGACCTTTGAAGTAGAGGTTTTTTTCTCAAGCTTTTGGATCCAGATTCTTCTCATCTTTTTGAATCTTTAGGAGTGTGAGGAGTCGTGTTAGCAGCAACTCGAGTGTGAGATTAAATTACCTTCAGCTAGAGGTGAGTCTTTTTACCATAGTAGTGGGTCGAAGGCACCAATGATGGACCACTGATTTGTATCTGTAGAATGTATGCATTTATGCGACTATTACTTATGTGATTGTATAATATATGCATGGGGCCAATTTGGGATCAGAGTGATTATGGACTCGTAGTTGATACGGACCCGACATAGCTATTTGTTGTTACATGCGGTTGATACGAACCCGGGGGTTGTTACGGACCCGACACAGCCACAGGCTGTTATATTTATGTGTATGGTCTATGTGGTATTTTTGGGAAGCTTACTAAGTTTTATGCTTACAAATATGTTTTGGTTTTAGGTACTTCCGGTACAAAAGGGAAGGACCGAACGTGATGGCACCACATTCACCCCCTCATGATTTCCGCATTCATGATTTCTTTTACTCTGATACTTTGTTGTAGTTTGTATTTTGGATGATTTTAACACATGTGATGCTTGGGACTGATGAACTTAAAAATGTAAATTTTATCACCATTTTTGGGCTGTTACAGTTGACTTTTGACCAATTTTGACTTTTGTTAAGAATGCTAGTTTTAAAAGGTAGATTAAGGTTTTACCTTGTATGATTTGGTAGATGGTGTGTAGTACCCATTATTGGCTGTGTGAGATAGTTTGTTGTTGACCACATTGTGAGGTGAGTTCTCTCACTATACTATACAACTAGGGTTACACCATGTAAACCCTAATGACTTTCCATATCCCTCATGCTCCATGGGTTCAAACCTCCATGGAGTATCCATGGGTTACCACATGGGTTTAGCCCAACATAAAGTATTATGGATCATAAGCCCACTTTATAAGAATGAATGATTTACACAATCAATCCCTATTTATTTAATTAGTCTCTTTTGATTACAAAATTAATTCCAAATTAATTTTTGATCAATACTAATTAAATAATATGATTTCATATTAATATATTAGAACTTATAATATATTAATAAATCATAAATATCCTCTTCTCAAAAGTCCATCCTTACAAATTGTTCCGGTGCCATGCAACCCAAATGGACCATGCTACTCTCGGGTGAAGTACATACTGATTATAGTTATGAGATTAGACACTAAATCCAACAATAACTACGTATTCATGTGATGATACTCTAACCCTTATTGGATACATATTGAGGGAGTAATCCCTGAATCAATACTGTCTATGTGATGTAGGCGATGATCCTTAGGAACAAACATATAAGGAAATGTGATGTAAGGCGATGAGAGGTAAATACGATATAGAAGATGACCCTTAGGGTAAATTAGAAAACGGGGATGGGTAATCAGGTTAATTTTTTGACATGTAATATGTGAAGAAACGAATTAACTATATTATTGTGGTTTGAAAACACTATGAACTCACCAGGTTTGAAAACCTTACCCACTCTGTTTATTATATCACAGGTAGCGATATTAAATATACATTCTGCTGAGGGATTCAAGGAGATGTAGATCATTAGTGTAAATTAATGTAAGGTCTGTTTATGCTTATGTTTATGTATTGATGATGACATCCGAATGTTTTAATTTAAATAAAATACATTTCTTCGGAAATGCTTTGATAATATCATTCTCATGTTTTCTGGGAACAAATTCCGCAATTTTATTCTTAAAAAAAAAGATACTCTGATTTTAAAATAAAGCATAAACAAATCGGTCTTTTCTAGCCGTGAAATTGGGGATGTCACAGTTGGTATCAGAGCATTAGTTTAAGCGAACTAGGAAATTGTAAGTTTTCTAGACTTAAGCTTAGAATGCTAAGTGATGGTTGTGATATGAGTGTCTGCTATATTTTAGACATGAGCACTAGCTTATTTTAGGAAAGATGCCTAAATTGATTTTATGTGCTAAGTGATTTATGTATAGCTATAAAATGCCTCATGATGAAATTATTTGATCGGATATATGGTGAGAACTCGAAGCAGATTGGGAAACGGTAATTAGCAGCCTGAGCCACGAGTAATTCAGCATGCACCAGAGGTAGCAGTTGCACCCAAACCTATCACATTGACAATGATACAGACAATGTTGGATCGTCATATGGAAGAGACAGGGCATCTACTTCAATATAATAGGGATGAGCCTATTGTGCCTGTTGTGCAGCCCGAACTGAATGAAGAACTTTTAGAGGAATGAAATTACAGTCATATTGTGAGTCAAGTTGAACCCCGAGTGGTAAGGAGGAACGAACCCAATAAAGGGATTGACAAGGGTGGGCACATGTATAAGAACTTATTGGGTGCCAAACCACCAAGTTTTTCTGGAAGCCCAAAGCCAGTAGAGATTATGGACTGGATCTCCGAAATGGAGATGGTATTTGAGAGCTGCAACTGCAGCAATAAGCAGAAAACCGTCTTTGCAATCAGACAACTGAAGACTGGGGTTTTAAGTTGGTGGAAGTTGTTGGTAGACACAATGCCACAAGGAGAAGCCATGAGGATGACTTGGGAAGTATTCCTGGAGCAGTTGAAAATTCAGTACTGCTTGAACGTAGATGTGATAGACCTAAAACTCGAGTTTCAGAACCTAAAGAAGGGGAAGATGAGTATTGATGAGTATGCCACCACATTCACCGAAAAGATGAATCTATTCCCTTACTTTGTGCCTATTGAACTCTCCAAGATAGATTGGTTTGCTAACAGATTGCCAGCGGCCTTTGGTGCAACGGTAAAAATGGCAACTACTTTGAAGACAGCCATTAGAGCAACTAATAATGTAGAGACCCAGATAATAGAAAAGGGTCTAGAATAAGATAAGGCGGGAGAAAATAGGAAGATTGAGGGATCCTCATGATCCGATAAGAAAGTAACATTCCCAAAGTCTAACCTGGACGACCAAAAGTATGGGGGTAGTGGTGGAACCAAGTGGTCTGAGAAGTACAAGAAGAAGCACTATGGGAGATGTGATTGAGAAGTGACTTGTTATAAGTATGGGAGGATCAGTTACTGTTCCAGAGATTGTATATTCGACAACAAGAAGTGTTATGAATGTGGAGATGGTGGGCATATTTCGAAGAACTGCCCAAAAAAGACGAAGCTGCAATGCAAAATGTGTTGCCGAAGCCAATGTCAATAGCATTCGATATTATCCTTAATGAAGCAGGCGATGATGCAAGGGATCAGGAGTAAGGATCTAAATCCGAAGATCGAGATATAAAGAAGCCATATAGATAGTATCATGTGGTGTAACCTAATATAAGAGGAATAGTGTAGGGTGAACTTGAATATCTATGTAATCGTTTCAAGAAATAATATAAAACCTTAGTTATGTTATTTGATATGTTAAGTTGCTATATGATTTTTCTTGTGTGGCGACTTGGAGAACTGAGAGGAAATACTTGGGATGAGTATGAGTAGGTGTGAATGGTAGTAGAGGCCTATACTACCGGAAGCACATGACTCGCACTTAGGTCGGGGACAGTCACAAGGTTACCAAGGCGCTAGTAAATGATTTTGTTCATATATGTCGTTACCATCATTTTGGTAATGACTAAGAAGATAATTTGTGTTCCGACCCTAGTGGTCATATCAAATCAATTCCAACTAAGATAAGTATGTTACGTGGTTTAGAGAACCAAGTTCGATGTAGTATCTGAATTAAGCCAGAAGATTTAAGTGAAAGATAATCGAAGCGATTAATAGAAGTATCGCGATCACCGTTAAAGTAGGAGCTTGTAGCTAGAAGTGCTACATGCTAGAATGTGATTATATTACATTAGAACATGAAGGAAGGTATCTTTCATTCTATAATTTGGCTCAAAAAGACCTGAGTCTAAGCATTGCATCATACGATGAGAGGTCATTAGAACATGATCCATCAGTCTGTTACGATAATCAAAGTAAAGAACTTATCTTAAGTTAAGTATGTTTAAGAAGGAGCAGGAGTCTCCAATAAGAATCGACTTTGTAACTCGAAGGTTATGATTGAAATTCCAACATAGGATAAACAGCGGGTGCAAGATTGAGCACCGCCAGCAGTCAAGAAGTCCAAGAGTTTGAAACTCGTTAGAAAAGACATAAGAGTTACGGTTATTACTGAGGATGAAAAGATAACTTATGGAGTCATTATACAAGCCCTGTTTTGTTGATGATTTCGGGACGCAATCATCCTAGCGGGAGATAATTGTAACGCCCGCAGACTCGGGCTAAGCAATTTAAAGATAATAAGCGTAAAAATGACTTTTTGATAGGAGATTATTTAGGATAAATAATCTTAAACGAAGTTATAGTGTATGTCACAAGGATTTCTGTAACATCCCAAAATTCAAGGCCAAAAACTTCATTTTTAATATAAGAAAACCTTTAATAGCGTTGTTCCAAACATTGAAAACATTTCATTTAAAACAAATATCAGAGTCAAATCCCAAATATCACAAAATGCGGAATAACATGGTGAATGCGCTGCGATCGTCCCGAGCTCCTTTTTCTTGAAACTGAAGATACCTGAAACCAAAACTGTAAACCGTAAGCACGAAGCTTAGTGAGTTCCCTAAATACCACATACCATACATATCAACTGGGCCATAAATGCCATACATACTGTGAGCCATACATATCAAACATATCCATAATCAAGTAAGGTGCTATGTGCCAAACATAGTCTTGCTGTTATGCCACGGGCCGCACGTGGTCTTTCTTATCAATCCTGGGGCCACTCCCTGGGTCTTACAGACAAGTGCCAAGGGCCACCCCTGGTCTTCCATGCAAGCATCACAAAGACAACTAGCAAACATACTACTCTACTTGGCTAATCAGCATACAGTGTGCCAGGATCCACCTCCTGGTCATTCATACATAATGCCTAGGGCTAACCCCTGGGTCTTCCTACTATACATAATATCATGCAGTGTGCCAAGAGCCGCCTCCTGGCCTTTCATACATAATTCCTAGGGCTAACCCTCGGGTCTTCCTACTATACATAAACTAAATGGGCCGGCATTGTGGCCGTAGACCCATACAACCAGTGAGGAGACTCACCTTGCACTGCTGAAGACTAGCTGAACACTTATGGCTGCTAACCGACAGCACCTGAACTGTTGATCCTTCGGCTCCCCGAACTATCAATACCCAAAATAACACTTAGACTACAATACCCCCAAAAGTCAAACTAGGTCAAACTTGGTCAAAGTCAATATCCAGTTGACTTGACTCGCCGAGTTGGTCCACCAACTCGTCGAGTTGGTCCACCAACTCGTCGAGTCCCTATTCTTTCAAAATGATACAACCCCCCCCCCCATGACTCTACTCGTCGAGTCTAGCAAGAACTCGACGAGTTCACCTTCAACCATAACATCGGGACCATCTTCAACCGACTCGCCGAGTTCATCCTTGAACTCGTCGAGTTCATCTTCATCATATGAATATGTCCAGTCTATGACTCGTCGAGTTCTATGAACAACTCGTCGAGTTCTATGAACAAATCGTTGGGAGATTGCCTTGGACTCGCCGAGTTCATCCTTGAACTCGTCGAGTACGATGATCTTCAAGTCCATAATGAACCCAACTGGCTGAGTCCTCTACCAACTCAACACACACCCGCTATCAAAAGGGTTTTGGGCAAGAAAACGGCTTGACTCATCGAGTCCTAAGAGCAACTCGCCGAGTCCTCCTAAGTCCAAATCTATTCAGACGATTTCAGTCGGGCACAAAGCATCCAGGACCCAGATCTAACCTTCTAGGGTTGAAATAATACGTAAAGCCTCTTCCTTTACATCCATGCATGGCCCTTTTCGCTCAAAAGGCCATAACAACCTCTTAAACCTTGTATGGGGAGTTTTAATGTCATAAAGCTTGCACGTTTATGCCTTAACCACTCTTAGGGACCCTAGATCTGAAAGGATCTTTTCTTGGGACATCCTTGTCCCATAGATCAAGCTCCATGGACCAAAACTCTCATAAAGTGGACATAAATAGATCTAAGAAGCTATAAGTCAATATGAAGACTTGATTAACAGAAAATGATGAAAATGAGATGGTGTTTCTGGATCTACAAGTTCCTCCTTGAACCTTCAATCTCCTTCTTCTTCTTCTAGCCTCCAAGAAGACCAAAATACTCAAGAATGGCTCACACACTCACCAAATGATCTAGGGTTTCGTGGGTTAAGTTCTGGACAATGGGGGCTGGGAATGGAACCAAGAGGAGGAGAATAAGATGCTTAAATAGGGTGCCAAGTCCCGAATTTAGGGTTTCCCAAACCCTAACCAACTCGCCGAGTCGGTCCTCCGACTCGTCGAGTAGGTCACTTAACCCGCGACCCGGGACGCGCTCCTACTCGTCGAGTCACCCCACCTACTCGACGAGTCGCCTTCTGATTTTTTAGGTTTTCCTTTCCTTTCTTGGTCTTCTGAATTCAGGGTGTTACAAATCTCCCCCACTACTCCGCAACCTCTCACGACATTCCTAATCGCCGCATACCATGCCTGCTCGATCCAATCCTTGAAGGACCGCTTTTGTTGGCCTTGCGTCCAGTCTTCCTGATAGAAATGCTATACCTCGAAGGTATCTTTATGAGAACCATCGAATCACTACAAACCTTGAGTACATCGCCCTTACCCAATCGACAATCCTGCCGGTACTCTCCGAGTACTTACGCTGGACATCCAAGGGGTTCACCCCTTTTTCCAGCGCGGTCACTGGCCTTCCCAAGGCAACTTCCATAAGCAATAACCTTCTTTATCTTTGAGTAGAACCAACCATGTGCTATACTAAATCTCCAGTCACTCCTAGTGCTGGTTCCTTCACTGTCAACTACTGAATGCTTCCTCTTATCACGCCTCAATGCTGAACGCCCAACCCAATGGATGGATCAGATAATCCTTCAAGTAAAAGATTCGTTCCTGCAACGGTTAGACTCAGACGGGAGCTGTGCAACAGAATCAAATCCTTCCCTCTGAGATTATTTAACCCTACTGTGAGAGGCGTCGCACCACTCGGTCAACTAACTGCTCCATACAAGAATTCCCTTATCGCTACCTCTGTCCGAGAAACCCGTAATCTCTTATCCGCTTTCCGGATGAACCGAGACCACTTTGGTCCCAACTACTCTGTCGGCTATCTAAAAATACCGGATCCTGCCTGGTTACCGAACTCAATTATGATGTGGCCTACTCACATCCGTGTGGCCTACCCTGACCTGGTTTAACCTATCTAAAAAACCCCACAAGCGAGACACACCCCTGATACATTCTTACTACCGAATTGGGACCGATGAATGCTACGGGTCACCCCGCAGTCTCACTTTACCATTATACTAACAGCTAACTGACGAGTGCTAAGGACCACCCCATAGCCTTACAATACCAAATCTACGGGCCATACCTCAATCTTATTGTACTAATGCTACGGTCCACACCGCAATCTAACTATACTTATATACGAATGCTACGGGCCACACCGTAGTCTTACAACGTCCTTACTCTATCTGCCAACTAGTGAACGCTACAGGCCACCCCATAGTCTTACAACACTCCTACACTATCTGCTAACCATTGCTACGGGCCACCCGCAGTCTTGCCACACTTATCCTGCTATCTGGCCCCTGGTGAATGCTACAGCTAACCCGTAGTCTTCAACACTTCCCATGCTTTTTGGCTACTAGTGAACGCTACGGCCATCCCGCAGTCTTACAACACTTTCCACGCTGCCTACTAACCCGAACACCCCTATAATCGAGCATACAAGCACAATCTAGTACCCCAAGTTGTACTCATGTCCTGACTGAAACTCCCAACCGATTCTTCTGAAACTTGCTATCAGACATCCCGAGAATTCGATCTCACCATTGGCAATTTTTCCAAACTTCCAATTCACACTATCCTCAATTCATACAGCCGCCTGGGCCGTCTTTCTCCCTGACAAGAGAGCAAAACTTACCCCATCTTCAAAACCACTCCTGCTTCTGAGTACAAGATTGTTCTCCCCCACTTAGCTTTGACTAAGTCTTTACGGCACGTGAAAATCTGAGGATTTCCATTCCTTCCTCCCTTACACGATAGGCATGCTAACTACCAACGCCTTAATCTTGCTAGAGATCCGTCACTAGTCCACTCCAAAGGTCGCACAATCACTGAAGACTAGATGAACGCTTCCTGAAATCCCGACACTAATGACCCCAAAAGCTTAACCTGATGTCCTTCCCAACCTTAAAGTCGAATTAGCCGATGCTCAGAGCAACTTCTTTAGCAATGGACTGCTTCTCTTGATGTTTCTAAAAGTTATCCCTAGCACAAGAACTGATCTTCACCGAATCCTGACGATGGTGGATAATCATCCTACTGAACCCTGACCGCAAATTTTCTCATGATGCTCCTGAACTGATCTCGGCCGTAACCGATATCACATTGAACCCTTCGAACTAGAAAAGGGAAATGACCTTACACTAGCTACTAATAATTCCTGGTATGCAATTGGCATAGGACATTTTCCGCAAATAGAATCTGAATACAAGCAGGGAGATAAATCATACACACAATTACCCGAGACCGAGGCAAGAACAATCATAATACATATAGAATCGAAAAGGGCAACTGATACATACTAGCAACATTGCCTGCTGTAATCCGGATCTCCCTCGTCTGTCACTACAAGGCCCTACCCCCTCGCCTATCCGTAATCCTCAAAGTAGTCGGGGCAGTCATACTTTCTGCTCCTCCCCTCATCGCCGGGCAGTCGGCCTTCTTGTGGCCCACCTGATTACAGTGAAAACATAATGGGCTTGCCCCCTGTGAGCAGTCCCTACTGACGTGACCATTCCTGCCACACTTGTAGCAGCATGAACCCCTAGAATGACAAACTTCCTCGTGCAGTTTCCCGCACGTGTTGCACTGACTTCGGCCCTGCCGTCCTACCAATCGCTGGTCTGAAGTCTTGGGTCTCTTCCCGGGACCCTCCAAAGTACACATCTGAGCTGACCCCCTCTTCGCAATGTGCTCCAAATCGATCTCCCTCTCCCGCGCCCTGGCAATCATAGAATCCAAGGTCGGGCATGCCCAGTAGCTGACATGCTCCCGAATGTCAGCTCTCAACATGTCGTGATAGCGGGTCTTCCGCATCTCCTCATCTCCTGCATACTGAGGCACCAACAATGCCCTCTCCCGGAACTTGGCGGTAATCTCCGCCATTGTCTCTGTCGTCTGCCTCATCTCGAGGAACTCCCTAACTAGCTGCTATAGCTCCACAGTTGGTGCGAACTCTGCCCTAAACCGAGCTACAAAGTCTAACCAAGTCATAACCTCAATGGTTGAGGCTCCCAGAGAGTCACCAACCGACTCCCACCAATCTCTGGCTCTGTCTCTCAAACATCCCGCATCGTACCGGACCTTCGACCCCTCGGTACAGAAACTAATCAACAAAGCAGACTCCATGTCTACAATCCATCTCCTAGCAACAATGGGGTCTTTCACCCCGTGGAAGTCTGGCGCACCACATCCCCTGAAGTCCTTGAAGGAAAGTGTGCGTGTCCCCGTCAGGCCTGATGCCATATCACTCCTAAACGCCCTGAGACGATCCTCCATCAACTCGATAATCCCCTCCTTGATTGACCCGAAAATCATCGGGGTCGCCTCAAGGATGCCTCTGGTGATCTCGACGCGATAAACTCGCGCAGACTCTCATCAACTGGTTTGGATCCCGAACCTAAACCTGATACCAATCTTGATCCTGATCCTCCTGCCCCGTGTCGTGTAATCATCACCATTCTGAAACGAAACACATAATCGTCAGGGACATACGTAACCTCAGGAGGTCTCACATACTACAAGTTCCCTGGTTCTATCTCGACCCTCCTTGAATCGAGTACGGATCCTCTACTTTCAGTAGTACGGTCCCATACTACCTTCCACATCTATCCGTACTTTCCTCAAGGATTGCTTCGACTTCACCAAGTCCCTTACTGCCACAACTGCTCTCAGCACTACTTTCATCCTAGGCTTTCCTAGGTTCCCGAACCCACCAAATCCTCAACCGCTGAAAGACTCTTCATGATGCCAATTAACCACTACATGAATACCATCACATGTGGCGAGGCTCGGATAATCCTTCGATTGAAGGACTCATCCCTACAACGGTTAGACTCAGACGAGAGCTGCGCAGTAGGCTAAAATCTAACACTCTGAGATTATTCAACCCTGGTCACATGTGACTTAACATATGTATCTAGTAGTTAACTCCCATCACTCGAAGTCCCACAAAGCACAAAGCAAGCAACATTCAGACAAACGGAAATATCTAACCAAACAAGCCACTCAATCCTCTTACCAGGAATCTATACTCGCATGTAATTCAAAGGCTCATACAATCAGGTATAACATTCTAGCATGCAAATCTACAAGCTCATATAAGCATATAAACGCATCTATCCTAGATCCTTAGCTCTAATCTAGCATGCGATTCACATTATCATATCATATAACAAACATGTATTGGTATTTTGGGAACCATTTACTTGAGCTCGCCCGATTGCACGCATCACACCCCTTTCTTTTCAAAGTTTCTTTCTCTTTTAAAAGTTCTTTTATAAAAATGATTTCCCTTTTGAAAAATTTCATACCAAGTCCACAGTTTGAGTCCAGACACGCCCGAGAGTGTGCCTGAATCCCTCAAACCAAGGCTCTGATACCAACTTGTAACATCCCAAAATTCAAGGCCAAAAATTTCATTTTTAATATAAGAAAACCTTTAATAGCGTTGTTCCATACATTGAAAATATTTCATTTAAAACAAATATCAGAGTCAAATCCCAAAGATCACAAAATGCGGAATAACAAGGGTGAATGCGCTGCGATCGTCCCGAGCTCCTTTTTCTTGAAACTGAAGATACCTAAAACCAAAACTGTAAACCGTAAGCACGAAGCTTAGTGAGTTCCCTAAATACCACATACCATACATATCAACTGGGCCATACATGCCATACATACTGTGAGCCATACATATCAAACATATCCATAATCAAGTAAGGTGCTATGTGCCAAACATAGTCTTGCTGTTATGCCACGGGCCGCACGTGGTCTTTCTTATCAATCCTGGGGCCACTCCTTGGGTCTTACAGACAAGTGCCAAGGGCCACCCGTGGTCTTCCATGCAAGCATCACAAAGACAACTAGCAAACATACTACTCTACTTGGCTCATCAGCATACAGTGTGCCAGGATCCACCTCCTGGTCATTCATACATAATGCCTAGGGCTAACCCCTGGGTCTTCCTACTATACATAATATCATGCAGTGTGCCAAGAGCCGCCTCCTGGCCTTTCATACATAATTCCTAGGGCTAACCCTCGGGTCTTCCTACTATACATAAACTAAATGGGCCGGCATTGTGGCCGTAGACCCATACAACCAGTGAGGAGACTCACCTCGCACTGCTGAAGACTAGTTAAACACTTATGGCTGCTAACCGGCAGCACCTAAACTGTTGATCATTCGGCTCCCCGAACTATCAATACCCAAAATAACACTTAGACTACAATACCCCAAAAGTTCAAACTAGGTGAAACTTGGTCAAAGTCAACTTTGGTCAACGTCAACATCCAGTTGACTTGACTCGCCGAGTTGGTCAACCAACTCGTCGAGTCCCTATTCTTTCAAAATGATACAACCCCCCCCCCCCCGACTCTACTCGTCAAGTCTAGCAAGAACTTGACGAGTTCACCTTCAACCATAACATCGGGACCATCTTCAACCCACTCGCCGAGTTCATCTTTGAACTCGTCGAGTTCATATTCATCATATGAATGTGTCCAGTCTATGACTCGCCGATTTCTATGAACAACTCGTCGAGTCCGTGTTCATGGGTTGGGAGATTGCCTTGGGCTCTCCGAGTTCATCCTTGAACTCGTCGAGTACGATGATCTTCAAGTCCATAATGAACCCAACTAGCTGAGTCCTCTACCAACTCAACACACACCCGCTATCAAAAGGGTTTTGAGCAAGAAAACAGCTTGGCTCGCCGAGTCCTAAGAGAAACTCGTCGAGTCCTCCTAAGTCCAAATCTATTCAGACGATTTCAGTCAGGCACAAAGCATCCAGGACCCAGATCTAACCTTCTAGGGTCGAAATAATACGTAAAGCCTCTTCCTTTACATCCATGCATGGCCCTTTTCGCTCAAAAGGCCATAACAACCTCTTAAACCTTGTATGGGGAGTTTTAATGTCATAAAGCTTGCACCTTTATGCCTTAACCACTCTTAGGGACCCTAGATCTGAAAGGATCTTTTCTTGGGACATCCATGTCCCATAGATCAAGCTCCATGGACCAAAACTCTCATAAAGTGGACATAAATAGATCTAAGAAGCTATAAGTCAATATGAAGACTTGATTAACAGAAAATGTTGGAAATGAGATGGTGTTTCTGGATCTACAAGTTCCTCCTTGAACCTTCAATCTCCTTCTTCTTCTAGCCTCCAAGAACACCAAAATACTCAAGAATGGCTCACACACTCACCAAATGATCTAGGGTTTCGTGGGTTAAGTTCTGGACAATGGGGGCTGGAAATGGAACCAAGAGGAGGAGAATAAGATGCTTAAATAGGGTGCCAAGTCCCGAATTTAGGGTTTCCCAAACCCTGACCAACTCGCCGAGTCGGTCCTCCGACTCGTCGAGTAGGTCACTTAACCCGCGACCCGGAACGCGCTCCTACTCGTCAAGTCACCCCACCTACTCGACGAGTCGCCTTCTGATTTTTTAGGTTTTCCTTTCCTTTCTAGGTTTTCTGAATTCGGGGTGTTACAATTTTGTACACATAAAGAACGCTGAAATCTGACTTATAACGAAGAAGTTATGACTCGTCGAAGTTTTGTGATTAAACCGGCACAGCTTCGCGTATCGTAAAAAGTGAATATTTGACAAAATACTTCTTAGCCTTAGTGATCTAAACGAGAGTCGTAGTATACGTTAAACCGAGAGTGTGGATATAGATAACACCTGAATTTGACTTCATTTGAGAAAGTTATGATTTTTCTAAGATCTACCATAGTAGTACAGAGCCCGGAAATCAAATTTTAGATCGATCGATTTTTAGCCGACACAACCTAAACAATAATTCAAGATCTCATTAACAGGAGCGCAACGATATAAAGACAGTCGAACACAGACGTCAGATGACAAAGTTATGAATTTTTAACGGACTTTAACTGTCTAATCTTGTTAAAATAAACTTTAAAAAAAATTCAAACTTAGCCGACGGAGTCTAAACGAAAGTTGTAGATCTTTTCAATACCTACGCGTGGATATAAAGAACGTAAAAAACGGAGTTCGTAAGCGAACGTTATGAATTTTTTAAAATTGGTTGTTTTACCTGCGTCCTGCGCCACGTGTCATCACCAGGCGAAGCCGTGGTGCCTACGCAAGTTCACGACGTGAAGATAAATGTCACGACGCGAAGCGCCCTTGGACAACCTACAAATAGAAGGCACAAATCACTCAATTCCTCACACCTTTCTAATCCATTCTCTCTCAAACACCCCCAAACCCTCCAAGCCTTTCCCTAGCACCTTCTAGGTGTTACTAGCAAGTCCCGGAGCACCAGAAGGCCCCGAGAAGAAGAGATTTTGGCTAAGAAAATATTCTCGCGCAGAGCCCGGTTCTTCGCTAAACCGCCTTGTAAGTGAGTTATGCTTACCATACTTTAAGTATAGCTTATGTTTAAATTCATTATCGTTATTATGAACCTATAAACAAGATTTATCAGTGATTCCAAGTCGTTATACTGATTGATCTACTTACGGGGATGATGTCTAGGTTGTGATTTAGTGAGGTGCTTAAAGTGGGATTTCCAAACAGTATACTTCTTATACCAAACGGACCCTACCTCCGATATGATCCTACCTGGTTGTTCCTTACTTGATAGATCATGAAAGTAGACTTTGAGTTAATGATGAATCTAGACTAATAATTAGTCACAATAAATATTAGACTAAGACTTAGTGATAATGATACTAGGTTACATGAAAGGAAAAGAAAATTGCTAGAAGCGAAGCGCTGTCCGAATTTCGAATCGTCACTTTAACAAGTGAGAGCTTAGTTACTTTCATCTTACATATAGATATGAAGTATTTAATGTTAATACATGCTATATGTGCTAATTATCTGTGTTCCTGATATCTATGCTTGATTAACGATTTATACATGTTTTATGTGATTTAAACTGTATATATGTATTTTTGTAACTATAAATATATTGGATAAATATGGGTAGACGAGTGATACGAGATAGGTGATGATAGAAAGGTGATGATAACTAGGTGATGATAGATATGCGATGATGAATAGGTGATGCGACATAAGAGATGATTATGAGATGTCATAACCTTGACCTGCGATGTTGCGATGTGGTTATCTACAAGAGTATAGATGGCGACCATTGACTAATCTAAACAAGTCATGTGGAAACACCGGCAGGCTCATAACCAGTAAGTGATGAATTACAAGTTCAGATGATGTATTAACTACGTATTCATGCAATGATACTCTAACCCTTACTGGACACGTATTGGGGGAGTAATCCCCAAATCAGTATTGTCTATGCGATGCAGGTGATGATCCTTAGGAACAACCATATAAGTAAATGCGATGTAAGGCGATGCGAGGTAAATACGATGTAGGAGATGACACTTAGGGTAAATCTTTAGGGAAGAATAAATAAAGAAAATGGGGATGGGTAATCGGGTTAATTGTTTGACATGAAATATGTGAAGAAACGAATTAATAATATTATTGTGGGTTGAAAACCCTGTACTCACCAGATTTGCAATCCTAACCCTCTTAGTTTATTGTGTCACAAGTAGCGATATTAAAGATATAGTATGCTGAGGGATTCAAGGAGATGTAGATCATTGATGTAGATTAATGTAAGGTCCGTTTGTGCTTATGTTTCTGTATTGACGATGACATCCCAGTGTTTTAATATAAATAAAATACATTTCTTTGGAAATGCTTTGACAATATCATTATCATGTTTTCTGGGAACAAATTTCGCAATATTATTCTTCAAAAAAAAAAAGATACTCTAATTTTAAAATAAAGCATAAAAATTGGTCTTTTCAGGCCATGAAATTGGGGATGTCACATAGATCGTTTTCTAGTTTCGGAAGAGTTGATTGATTCTATTTCTAATCTTGCGGTTACGGCCTTGGAGAAAATTATTTCGGATCGTAGACCTATTTTACTTAAATAAGAGGAAGGGGATTACGGGCCTATTCCTTTAAGATGTATAATTCTTGGATGGAGTGTGATGATTTCCAAAGTATTCTCGTTTATTGTTGGAATGAAGATGATAATGATTCTCATGTTAATCCCCACATTTGATTTAAGGGTAAATTGAAAAAATTAAAAAAAGGTTTTAAAGGTGGTTAGTGCTTTAAAGCATCGTGAGAAACAGGGGGGAATTGATTTGAACAAACATCTAGAGAGTATAGATAAGGCTATTGATGGTGGTGGGGGTCACAGATAATATTATTAATGAGAGAAGAGGTGTGATGAATCAACTGCATGAATTGGAAAGAAACAACATAATTGATTTGTCTAAAAAAACAAAGATTAAGTGGGGGATTGAGGGTGACGAAATACGAAATTTTTTCATGGTATGCTAAAACAGAACCGATAGAATTTATCTATAAATGGTATTAAACTTGACGGGGATTGGATTACCATGCCTACGGAAGTAGAACAAGTGTTTTTTGATTTTTTTAGATCAGAGTTCCAACGATTTGAGGGGTTTCCTATACAAAACCGGAGCCAAATATTTAAATCTTTGAATCGGGTTTAGGTGGGGTTGCTTGAGTCGCCGTTCACGATTGAGGAGGTCAAGGAGGCGGTGTGGTCGTGTGGTAGCGAAAAGTCTCTGGGGCATAGTGGTTTTCCTTTTGCTTTTTTAAAGAAGAATTGGGACTGTTTACAACATGATGTTATGGCGTACATGGTTGATTTTTTTGAAAATTTGAAGATCCTGTAGGGCGTAATGTATCTTTTATTACTCTCATTCCTAAGGGTGGGAGTCCTATGCTTGTTTCAGACTATTGTCCAATCAACCTTATTGGCAGGCAGTACAAAATTATTGCAAAGGTCCTTGCAAACCGGTTTGCTAGGGTGGTGGATACAATGGTTAGTTTGGAGCAATCCGCTTTTGTTGAAGGTATATAGATTTTAGATGGCCCTTTGATGGTGAATGAGGTGATTCAATTCATTAAGAAGAAAAGAAAAAGTTGCTTGTTTTGAATATTGATTTTGAAAAGGCGCATGATTCGCTAAGATGCAATTATTTGCTTCAAATCATGCAATTTCTTGGTTTTGGTGAAAGGTAGCGGCTGTGGATTCGGGCTTGTCTAAATTCAGCCACGACTTCTGTGCTCGTGAATGGGAGTCCTTCTCAGGAATTTCATCTTCAAAGAGGTCTTAGGCAAGGAGATCCACTTTCTCCTTTTTTATTCATTCTTGTCATGGAGGGGTTGCATGTGGCGCTTGAAGATGCAAAAGTTGCTGGTATTTTAAAAGGAGCTATTGTGGGTCCTGAAAATTTTATTTTGTCTTGCCTTTTCTTTGCAAATGATGTTATCTTGCTTGGTGAGTGGTCTAGATCAAACATTGACTCCATAGTGATGACATTAAATTGATTTTATCTTGTGTTTGGTTTAAAGATGAACCTTCACAAGTCCAATTTATTTGGTGTAGGGGGTTCCTTTTGATCAAGTGGTGTACATGGCTAGGATTACAGGATGTGCCCCATGGAAGCTTACGTTTAATTATTTGGGTATGCCGGTGGGTGTGAATATGTCTCGAGTTCAAAGTTGGAAATGGATCATTGATCGTTTCATTAAAAAACTTTCTTCTTGGAAAATGAGG
Organism: Lactuca virosa; assembly: GCF_052849685.1. NCBI lineage: Eukaryota > Viridiplantae > Streptophyta > Magnoliopsida > Asterales > Asteraceae > Lactuca > Lactuca virosa. The sequence continues at coordinate 326,789,780 of NC_136430.1, forward strand.
ATGCTTTCTATTGGTGGTCGGTATGTGCTTTTGTCATCTGTTCTTGGTTCGTTGGGTATATACTTTATGTCCATTTTTCTAATGCCGATTCAAGTCATGAAGGTGCTGGAATCCCTTAGAGCTCAATTTTTTTGGGGTTCAAAAATCGGTCATCGAAAAATACATTGGGTTGCTTGGGATTTGGTCCTTGCTCAGCAATGAGGTGTAGGAATTGGTAGCTTGGAGTGCTTTAATTATTCTCTATTACAAAAATGGAGATGGCGTTTGAAGACTGATTCAAATGTGTTATGGATCAAGGTGATTAAGGTTGTGCATGGGGAGGGTCTTACTATTGGTCGTGGTGCTCACAACATATGTCATGGGGTTTGGAACCGAATCATGAAGTCGTGGCATATTTTGAATGAGAAGGGGGTAATTATGTGTTCCACTTCAATCTATAAATTGGGAAATGTAGCTAATACTTGTTTTTGGAAAGATAGTTGGTGCGGAGGTCTTCCTTTGGCTGTTCGATTTCATTCACTTTTTCAAGTTGAGAGACAACCTCTCTGTTTAATTAGTGATTGTTGGAGAGATGGTCAATGGTCTTGGGATTGGAGCAGAGAGCTAAATGAAGGTGTTGAAAAATCTCAATTGTTGGGGCTTCGTTATTTATTAGAGGGGTTTCGGTTGGTGATGGAAAAGGGTCGATGGTGGTGGGAGCTTACTGATGATGGTAAGTTCACCGTAAAAAGTACTAGAAGGTATGTAGAACAATTATTGTTGTTAGATGTAGACTTTGGAATGATCTGGAATGATTATCTTCCTAGGAAGGTGAGCATTTTTACGTGGCGCCTTATCATGAACCGTCTTCCTATCAGGGTGAATTTGGTGATGAAAGGAGTTGACATTCATTATGTTCTTTGTTCGTTTTTTCAACTTGATTCAGAAAATTTACAACATATGTTTGCGGATTGTGAGATTGCATTTAGGACTTGGGCTGTCATGTCAAGGTGGTTAGATGTGCAAATCCCAGTTTCTTTGAATCAATCGGCTTTGTTACATTGGCCAGATCTGTTGCGTGTTTCGATTATGAAGAAGTTGGTCATTCAATTGGTTTTGCAAACTACTTAGTGGGTGTTATGGAAATATCGTAATGATTTGGTTTTTGCAGGTCATTCTACTCGAAAGGAGCTCATTTTTTTGTTTGATTTTAGATTATTCGTTTTTGTGGTATTTGAATAGAAACCGAAACACTAATGTTTCTTGGATTGGGTGGATCCAAAATCCTTTACTTTTCTTGTAATGTTTTTCTTTTTTAGATTCTTGCTAGTTTGTTGTGAATAAATTTAGCTGTTAAAAAAATCCTCCGAAGTTAGGATATCAAGGCTAGAAAATTTTCACCTTTGCAGCAACTTTTTGTAGTCTATGAAAATTTTAAAACGTGTATACCTCATTAGTTTGAAGTCGGATTTACATGAAATATTTTCCAATAATTAATTTAGAGTTTGTACTTGAGTTTAGGCAATGACTTCATTATTTTCAATTATTTATTAAATAATTTACAGTCCTCCGAAGTTTGGATATCAAGGCTGAAAAATTTTCAGCTTTTTAGTAACTTTTTGTAGTTTGTGAAAAATTTAAAACATGCATATCTTATTTATTTGAATTCGGATTTACATGACGTCTTTGCCAACATTTAAATTTGAGTTTGTACTCGACTTTAAACAATGATTTCATTACTTTTAGTTAAATATTCAATGAGTTACAGTCCTACGAAGTTTGAATATCAAAGCTGGAAAATTTTCAGCTTTTCAGCAACTTTTTCTAATTATTGAAAACTTTAAAATATGTATACCTCATTCGATTAAAGTCAGAATTACATGAGGACTTTTCCGACAATTAATTTAGAGTCTGTACTTGAGTTTTGATAGTAATTTTAAAATTTTTCGTTATATATTCAATGAGTTATTATTCGGGATATCAAGACTACAAAATTTTCAGCTTTTCATCATTTTCAGTTTTTCCTTTTCTATATTATGATTAATCCTAATTCAATGTTTATGTGTTTTTGACACAAAAATGATATGAAAATGATCTTAGCATCAAAACACTATCTTTCGGTATGGGCTTCAACATCTTGTTCTATATGCAACTAAATTTGTATCGGTCCAACGAGTACAAGAATCGGAACCGAACATGGACTTGGTAAGTCTCCACATGTGCGGTCAACAGTTCACACACTTCTTCCAAATCGATTCGGCCCAGCCAGTCCAATCCTAATGCTAACTCCTAGATAAAAGGTATATTTATAAGAAAAATATTATAATATAGTTATATAAAATCGTGGTTTATAATGTAAACTAGTGGGTGAGCCCGTGGTGAACCATTAATCACCCTTGTGGTTGTTCTTGTACGCTTATTAAACATGGTAATACTGAAATGCGTATTTTATTTTTTTTTATTTAGATGGGATGACGATGAGAAATCGATGACAGAACGAAGCCAAAAATGGAAGCACAAATCGGTAGGTGGAAAAGGGACAAAAGGAAGGTCAAAATGGTCAAAAGGACTGGAAGTGAGAAATATTAAAACACGTGTGGCCAATCAGTAATGAAAAATAAGTAGCAAGACAAAAAAAAGTGACAAAAGAAAGGCGAAAATTATCATAAGAACTTAAAATGACAAATATTAAAAAAAAATATGGCCAATCTTTAATTACAACTAGAAAGGTTACCCCCGCTACGCGGGGGCCAGAAGCTTTCAATGTTGTTTCTGAATTGATAAATATGACAGACATAGAAAGTGCGAGGATGAAAAGTCCGGGCTTTGCCCAGGACAAAAAATGTAAAAGTTTTGACTGCAAGGACCAGAAGTGTGAAAATGGCTAAAGAATTAAGGGGTAGGAATTAGCAACTTTTTAGAAAAGGGATCAAAGTTTTCAAACCGTTAAAGTTTTGTGGCCAAACTTTAAATATTAAAAGGTTTAAAAAAAAGTGTAAAAATATTGATTGCAAGGACCAAAAGTGTGAAAATGGGTAAAGAATAATGACAAAAGTTGCCAAAAAACATCCAAATTTAGTATTCCTAACTTCCAACAATAATACAGGGACCAATTCTGCCAAAAAAATGGGAAGTTGAATGGAACACAAACAAAAGGACATTAATAAATTAATTAAAGAAGTACAGGGACCGGATATGTTAATCAAGGGACCAAACCTGGAAAAAGTATCCCAACTTTACTATTCCTTTCTTCCACAACTTTAATATATACTAGAAAGGTTACCCCCGCTATGCGGGGGCCAGAAGCTTTCAATGTTGTTTCCGAATTGATAAATATGACAGACATAGAAAGTGCAATGATGAAAAGTCCGGGCTTTGCCCCGGACAAAAAATGTAAAAGTTTTGACTGCAAGGACCAGAAGTGTGAAAATGGCTAAAGAATTAAAGGGGTAGTATTAGCAACTTTTTAGAAAAGGGATCAAAGTTGTCAAACCGTTAAAGTTTTGTGGCCAAACTTTAAATATTAAAAGGTTCCAAAAAAAAGTGTAAAAATATTGATTGCAAGGACCAAAAGTGTCAAAATGGGTAAAGAATAATGAGCAAAGTTGCCAAAAAACATCGAAATTTAGTATTCCTAACTTCCAACAATAATACAGGGACCAATTCTGCCAAAAAAAATGGGAAGTTGAATGGAACACAAACAAAAGGACATGAATAAATTAGTTAAAGAAGTACAGGGACCGGATATGTAAATCAAATGACCAAACCTGGACAAAGTATCCCAAATTTACTATTCTTTTTTCTTCCACAACTTTAATATATATATAATAATAGGTCAATGACCAAAATTGTCCACCTATATCGTGGCAAAATGGCAAAATGTTGAAAATACAAAATGCATTGTTCCTAATGACCAAAATTGTCCACCTATATCGTGGCAAAATGGCAAAATGTTGAAAATACAAAATGCATTGTCCCTAAGGACCTGGCTATTATTAATATAGTATATAAATATATAAAATCGTGGAATATAACTATATATATAAAGGATTATAATGTAAATATATAAAATAGTGGTATTCTTCCCAAGATCAATGTTTCTATAAACTTCTCGAACCCTACTTCTGTTTCTATAAGAATCCTTTATAAAACACATATTTTTAAAAAGGAAAAAAAATACTTTCGTAACTTCTTTCTAGATTGAATATTACGTTTGTATTTTTAATGTTTTCCATTACAAAAATGATGTTTTCTAACATGGTATGATTAGTACTTTTACTTTTATATTTATTGGTTACTTTATTTATTTTATTATTATCATTATTATTATTATTATTGGTCGTAAATACAACAACATTTTTTCATTTTTTCATTAAACTTTTTTTATTTTACACAAGGTGGGCCAAAGCGTAATATGTGTACTCGTGTAGGATGTGCAAATGATGTGGATCATTTTCTTTATTTTTCCGTGATTAAAGTTTAGTGATTGAAATAAAAAAATTAGATATATCAAAAAGGACAAAAATGCAAAATTGGTCCCTGTGGTATTTAAAAAACTTTGGATAGGGTCCAAAAAGTTTTCAACTTGTATGGATGGTCTAAAATCAAGAATTTTTTTTGGTTTTGGTCCTAAAAAAGTTGAAAGGACTATTTTGCCCTTAATATTACTTTTTACATTTTTTTATTTGTTTTAATATTTAAATAATTATAGAAAAATAAAAAAAATAAACCCCACAACCTCTCTCTCTCTCTCTCTCTCTCTATATATATATATATATATATATATATATATATATATATATATATATATTAATCAACAATCCTTAAATGACGTCACCACTGATGGTGACCCTCACCCCTAATTTGCCGTCCATAGTGGAGATGGATCTCTGGTTGATAGTGTGGATATGGAATGAAGGTGGTGAAGGAAGGCATGAAGGCTAACGATCATCCCTGATCCACACGAAGCATTCCTAACCCTAGCTCCTTCTCCGTTTATACAATCACCGACCACTCGCTGAACCACCCTAATTGATGCGGCAGCATTGACGTGTGACCTCCCTAGAAGTCCAAGAAACACAATCATTGATGTCTTTGTCCCAAAAGTGCCTACTATCTGTAAGTATGACTCCATTGCTGATACCCAAACACCCTCTCGATTGAAGCTCTGGTAAACTTTAGATCATTGGTCATTTAGAGATTAAGCCTTGGTGGTGAATTTAAAGGGGTGTTATAGGAAGAATTGTTGGTAAACCCAAAGTTGTCTTTGAAATGGACAGGAGGTGATAATCGGTGGTGGTTGTGGTGTTGCCGGAAAATGGGAGGTGCAATGAATGGAGATGATGAGAGATGGGGTTGGGAGCAAATCCGATTGGGGGAGAGAAAGAGAGAGAGAGAGAGAGAGAGAGAGAGAGAGAGAGAGTGTGTGTGTGTGTGTGTGTGTGTGTGTGTGTGTATGTGTGTGTGAGCATTTTTTATTTTCAATTAAAGTATAAAAATAAATATGGAAAAATACAAAAAAGAAATTAGAAGGGCAAAACGGTCATTACAAGTGCTTTATTGACCAAATTCACAGGAAATTCATGATTTTGGGACTAAAACCAAAGGAAATTCTTGATTTTGGACCATCCATGCAAATTGAGAATTTTTTGGACCCTATCCAAAGATTTTTGAATACTACAGGGACCAATTTTACAGTTTGGTCTATCAAAAAGTCCAAATCTTTAGACACCCTAAAAAGTAGAAAATAAAAACATAATTGTCGCTTGAATGTTTATATGATAAAATGAGATATATTTTTACCTAATCTTTATATCCTAAATACTAAACCTCATTACAATATCATTTTTTATTGGTAAACTATCCATTTAATATGGAAAATGTACATATTTTTATATAGTATTAATGATATTGATGGTTAAAGAATTACCTTATTTTTTTGTGTTAGAATAAAGTAGATTATAGTCTCGGTCCCTATTATTTACATTCATCACATCTTTAGTTTAACTTTTGAATTTTTGATATATGATTTCATGAAGTTACACATATGGTCTGTGAAGTTATTAGCGTTAGCATCCATTCATTAAGTTCTTGTAAAAATACCAATATACCCATATTTTTGTATATTTTGATGCTTTAACGCACTAATAAATCTATGGAGTATTCCTGTCAAATAAATAAAAGAATCAATAATAACACCACCACATCACCCGTCCAATACCATTATCCACTAGCGTTTGGAAAACCAACCACCACCATCACCAATCACCATCTCACTAATCACCAATATTACAAGTCACCTCAACCACACAATCAACTTCACTAATCATCACCATCATTATCATCAATTACCACAAGTCCTGCACCATCATCACTAGCCCAACTATCATCACCATTATCACCAATTACCACCATCTTCGGTCCGATCCCATTATTATCATAACCACCACTATCATCATCATCAACCCCAACCAAGTCTAAAACACTTTATTACTTTGTAGAATTACATTATCTATTTATTGTTAGTAATTTTCATTAAGACGTTCTCAAACTAATCAACGACATATTGATCAATAGTGGTAAGGGATGGGGAGCAGTACCATATAGCAGTAACCTTATCCCGTCTTCAGCCATGTTAGGATTATCAAGTATTGATGGTTTCTCAAACTTGATTAAGCGTCTGATAGGAGATTTCGATTGCATAGTCGATTAAATATAGTTCAAATCAGATCGAAGATTTTAAGGTGGTGGCTCACTCAAATGAGAAACAGATGTATTATCCTCCATCGGAAAGCGTAAGCTTAAAAAGTTGACTAAATCGACCACACACAAACTAATTAATGGAATTAGTAGAAATAGAGGAACGAGAACACCAGAGCAAGCTCCATATGCTGAAAAAGGGCAACATAAGTTACACAATTGTTGAAAAAATGGAAGGGTCGATGATGGAACAAGCATCAGTGGTTAGGTGGCTTGTAATGAAAGTGGATATGGTCAATATTTCCTTCTGACAATTACATGAGTGATAAAAAGCAAACATGTGTATGATAACGGAGGCATGTTGGTTAAGTGGATTAGGAAGAGGGAGGTGGTGTTGGTCGCCTGCATGGGAGGAGGAAGAGTGAAATGAAGTTGATCGATGGAGATGCCTAAAAGGAGTGGCAGAGAAATCATCGACGCTTGAAAGCCTTTAGGGCTTGATTTAATTATTTTACATAAATGGTCCATAAAGTTATTAAAAAAATGTCAAGAAGAAGACAAAATCAAAAGGTATAATAGTCATTTTATACGCATTAAGTGGATAAGAATTAATGAAGTTGGTTTTATGGATCATGTGTGCAACTATTGGAAACCATAGGAACAATGATGGAAACAGTGTCCAATATCATTAACTGTTCTGATAATATTTCTAATAGTAGTAGAGTCCTTTTATGGACTCATGACCCAAATAACATAAGGAAATGGTGACAAATAAGTTACTAACTAATTAAGGAATTAATAAGTTAATTAGAAATTACTTTGGTAAACAATTAAAAGGTTTTTATTTATTAAAAGGTTTTAATTAATTAAATGACTTGAATACTCCATCCGTCCCAAAAATATATTCCACAGACAAAAATCACACAGATTAAGGAAACATTAATTACCACTAACTTTATACAATAAAATGACAGTTTTTTCCTTACTTTGCATTTAATGTTCCATTTAATCCTTAGTTGGTTAAGTAATAATGAGGGGGTATTTTGGTCAAAATGTTATTTATTTTTAGAAGTGGACTATTATTTTGGGACAAACCAAAAAGGAAAGATGGACTATAATTTTGGGACGAAAGGAGTATTAATTAATCAAAGAGATTAATTGGAATATTCCAGAAGCCTCTAGAAAGCTTCATATGGAAGGTTTTGATGGTCCCTATGATAGCGATAAGGTTGATTTGAATTAGATAAAGATAAACCCTAGAGTTTGATTCCTTTTAGGATTCCATCTGCAACATAGAAATAGACTAATAGGGGTAAATCCTAGAGCTTCTTATTCCCTTTATAAAATCATCCCTACTCTATCTACCCCTCTCCATAACCGAAAATCAAAACCTCTCTCCTAGGTTTGGTGATTTCGTATAAACCCTAGTTTTGGGTTTCTTCCTCTTGATTGTGGATCTGATTCCATTAGAGGGGTGTTACGTTGGATCCCTCATCCTTGCAACAATATGGCATGTACAATATTACAAACAAGCAATCCTTAGGTTAGTAACCCTTCGTTTGTTGATTTTAAAGTATGTTGCTATAATTAGTAAAATCTAGAGTCTAGGATACATGTGCACGTAGGTAAATCTATTGATTATTTCTGCTACCTTTAGGTGTGTACTTTATGCTAATAATCCCCAACATTGGTATCATTGACTAATTTGTTTTAGTTAATAGCACAAAATTTGTAAAAATTGAAGAAAGAAAAAGAAACATGCTAGTTACAGGCATAACACACACTTTGTTTGACATGGCACGTATGGCGATTTTGCGGGTTTCCGGATTTTACATGTTTTTCAAAAATCTGGGGATTTTGCTTGTAAGCATCAATACGGGAATTATGTGTGTACATATCCTTAAAAGATGAAGTCCTACATTGACAAACTAGAGAATTTGGGTGTCGAATTTCCAAAGGATTTGGCTATTGACATAGGAAGAGCGTTCCGATATTGGAACGAGAGACAATTAGAGCATCGCATTAGGAGGTATATGAGTTGCCGCGAGTAATCACTTGGATACCATTGAGGAGCATCCCCAATATGCCTCCCGAGGAGACACGGAGGTTTAACCCATTGTTACTAATACGTGAGACCTCCCTTCTACACTGCGATTTTAGCTTTAGGTTGTTTCCATGTTGCGCTTAAAACTTAACCTATGATATATCTTTGGCCCAAAACCTTCTCATTAGGTAGTTCTTACCCTACCATCTTTACTTTACGTATCTTAATTCAAACACAAACCATCCCCCTTATGACAAAAAAATACAAGTATTAGTTCGAGGCCCCCAGATGCACTAGTGATCATCTCAACTATGCAATCATCTTACAGTTTCCAAATTACTAACATGTTTCATACCCAACCTCCAACCTTAAATTTCCATGCCCGATCAAACATCGCACTACTTCACTGTACGAATCCTTCCTATAAATTTCCAATCCTCCTTCGAACCTTATTGTTTTTATACATTCGTTTGAGCCTTATCGACATTACTAACATTCCTGTCGTTATCAAGGATTACATCCTATTACTCCATACGACACACGTTAAACCTATAACTTGACCTTTGACCCCCATAAAAGGCGTAAAACTACATATACACCATAAAACATTTTACAAACAATTTTTCGTGTCCTCTATTTTGGGGAAAAGTCATCGATACTCGCCTTGGTATTTAGATACGACCAACTACACTAATCTACCTATTCCTTACTTCTTAATCTTCAATCAAAAACCTATTTCATTTCACTCATTTTATTTACCGTCAATACAATATTTTATAACCACTTCATATAACTTACTAGATTACTTTAACTTAGCACTTTTCTTCAAACTTAATTTAACCAAGGTTTATTTCAACCTTGTCATTTCAAATTTGTTTCAAAACTATTTTAATAACAAGATGTGCTTTTCAAGGGCACATAAATCATTTTAGACCTTGTTACCATTTTGGCACATTTCAACAAAATTAAAAACATATTATTTTATAAAAGTTTTTAAACTCTATGCTATAAAACTTAAACATATGACATTGATGTTCATGTTATATGTAAAAGATTCATTTGGTCTTTCAAACAACTTTTGTTTTGACTCTTTTGACCTCTTTCTCATTTAGACATTCTACTTTATTTAAATGTATTTTCTTGAAACCCAAAATGACATTTCTGCAACTTTCTACTTCAAACATCTTTATAAGACATTTCTAATGCTTACATTTTGAAACATACTTCATTTGTCTACTTTGTTTCAAATTAGTTTTATAAACTATAAGGTTTCTAAAATTTACAGCATTTCAAAACTTAGTGTTCACTTTTAAATTTCCAGTGACGCACTTTCAATAATGTATAATTATTCTTCTAAATATATTAAGTCTTTACCTTATCTGTTTTAACCATTGTTGGACTCCAGTCTAAAAAGTCAAAATTGTCAGATTTTCAGTTACCATTTTAGTGCTTCTTCTTTTTCACAAATGGAGTTTGACTTAATAGATAACTTGTGAATTTTTACCAAACACTTTAAAACTTCCACATCTCTATGTAAGAATCAACATACATCAAGGATTGAATGTTTGAAATATATTTCAACCTAGTTTTAAATCTACCTACATATATTATCCATAAAATTTTAACAATGGTAACCCCGCACTTAATTTCTTACTCTCTATCTGATTTGAGATCTCACACACCCATAATAATAACACAATACATGGTCTAACTTTGTTTTTGCCTGTTTTGCTTTCCTTAGTACCATATTCATACGCATGCAGACTAAAAGTCTACATTTTCTTTCTGAGTGATTAATACGTGTATAGTCATGAAGCATAATTTTGACTTGGTCAACCTTGATGTATTTCCCTTACAATTAATACACAAGATGAATAACCTTGTATATGTCATTTTTCTAAATCCAGAAAATATATGTTAAGAATATATTTTCTTATGTTTCTTATTTTCTTTAAAAACATAAAAAGTTTTGAATGTTACGATTACCTATCTTCCAAAAGAATGTTGTCTTAGAATCACCAAATTAAGAATGCACCATTTACAATGATCGATATTTTTACACCTTTATTAAAATAACATTCTACCTTGAAATTTCCAGTGAGCTCCTAAACTCCCAAACTTGTTTTAATAAATATTCTAACTCCCTGTAAACTTGTATTTGTCTTGACTTAAACAATTGGACATTGTTTTAAAAAATTGTAATCTAAATATTTCTATATAATCTTCCTCATTGATGACTTAAACCTTTAACCCTAATAAATCTCTTTATTATTTTACTACTACGTCTGGTCACACACATTTATCTTCATTCTCTTGAAATTATTAAAACATTTTGATAACAATGAAGTTTCTGTTGGATTAGTGTCTAAGCCCGTAACTATATTTGGTATGTACTTGACCCGGTTGTGCATGGTCCTTTTGGGTTGCCTTCACCAAAGCAACTTGATAGGATGATTTATGGAGAGAGAGAGGTTATTATGATTTATTAATATATTATATGAATAATATATTAAAGGAGAAATCATATTGTTTAATTAATATTAGTCAAGAATTAATAAGAATTAATTTTGTGGCTAAAAGACATTAATTAAATAAAGGGGACTAGAACTGTCAATTGTGTGATAGTTGAATATTGGGCTAATGGACTCCATAGAGGTTGGAGTGGACGAAATCTATGGGGAACCCCATTAGAATTCGTCCAAGGCTTCTAAGGAGGGAGTCAATGGGATGCTTAGGGCCTAAGTAGTCAGATTAGGGTTTCCTAGTTCAAAACCCTAATAGTCTCACTATATAAGGAACCCCTAAGGCCCCAAAAACGTGTGGAAGTAATCCTTAAGGGATCTTAGTCGTTTTTGGTGCTCCTCCTCCCTCTCATAAGTCATTCTCTTGCTTGTGGTGTTTGTAAGCCATTAGAGGAGTGACATTTGTGACTCTAAGCTCCAAGACAAGAAGATTCAAGGCATTCTTGTGAAGGTAATCATCTATACATGATCTTATATGATAATTTCGAAATATGTATGCTAGATCTAGGGTTTATAAGCTTTGGATGGTTATTGCATGTTCATTAGACAAACTAGATCCAAAAGCTTTAGGGTTTGCATGTACACCATAGGATTGATGTAGTGCTCAAAACCCATCAGTGGTATCAGAGCCTAGGCTGTTTGTATAATGTATTTGATGTATTTCATAATCATTCAAGCTTAAAATCGCAAAATTCTGCTTTCTGGGGGCTGGACTCGTCGAGTCCATGACTGAACTCGCCAAGTTCACTGGGAACTCGACGAGTCCAGTGCTGACTCGACGAGTCAGAGTCGCAGATGGCTGATTTTGCGGGATTTTGACCTATTTTGCTATGGGATAATTACCAAAAATGTTTTTCATTAATAAAGTCCGAATTTTATCAATATTTGGTGATTATCCTTACCAAAATAGAAGATAATAGTCAAAATTAAGATAATTACTTGTTTTATAAGATAAATATTAATTATTTGTAATTTTGTTTTTGAATTATCTTGTAAGAAATTGAATTAGGTCAAATTTAGATAACCACCAACTAATTGTTTAATTGTTATTATTTGTAATTTGATCTAGAATGTTCTTGATAATGTTTTGAAAAGTTTCAAAACTTGCCCTCAAGTTTTGGAATTTAAATTTTTTATTAAAAAGTTTAATTTCGAAATATTTAAATTTTAAACCCTAATGTTTTGAAAAGTTCAAAACTTGCCCTCAAGTTTTGGAATTTAAAATTTTGATTACAAGTTTAATTTTGAAATATTAAATTCTAAAACCCTAGTTTTTGAAAAGTTCAAATTACACCCTTATGGTTTTATTAAGTTAATTAAGTGTATAATTAAAAGAGAGTTAATAAATCCATAATAATTTGGTTTACATTTAATTAAATTAAAAGTATAATTTATTAAATTAGACCACATAGTATTTTAAAAGCGTAAAATACACCTTATACTATATAACTTATAAAAGGTTTAACATATTATATATGTATGAGTAAAAAGTCAGTCTTACCGTTAGTAGGCCTCATTCACGAAGCTGGTCTCTAAGGGGTGTTTAAGGAAATTGCCTATAAAATGGCGATTGAATGGGTATCCACTCTTACCCACCATACTCTTGACTAGTGGAGGGTCGTTAGCCGAACGGATAGGATAGGACACAACCTTCCATTATAAGTATAATGAAATACGAAGTAACTAAACGCTTTTATAAATTCTCAAATCTTAGTTACTTTAGGAAAAAGTGAATTTGATGCAATTCCATGAAATTACACTTTGTACCCTTGCCGAGACAATTAGTGGAGCGTGTGTGGTTAACCGACACACTAAGTTGGGATTGGCATTGGTGGCAAAGAGTGACTCAATGTTTTTCATAGATCGATGGAGCGTGTGTGGTTAACCGGCATGTCGATTAGGTGACTGTAACATTAAGGGCACCACGTATATTCGCATGGTTATTCACACCTTATTTGTAATCCTCGGCATCCCAGTCACAACTGAAGGGCATAATCGAGATTAAACATGCCATTGAAAAGTTCAATGAATCTCAAAAGATCTTGGAGTTTCAATTCATTTAAAACTTAAACTTTCAATTTTCGTTTTTTATGGTGGAAATTGGTAAATCATCATTTACCTACCTTCAAATGTTCTGTAATTTGGATTACGGCATCCCTCTTCCAAGTTGTAGATAATTGTGTTGGGTCCTAGCCTTAATATCTCATTTGGGTGTTTTATTAAGGACCCAATCAACTAACTTGAATTTCTCCCGTTTTGTAGATGCCAAAGTCTGACAACTATGGTCTTCCTGAATCCGTTGGAAAGAGTTTTCCACATGAAGATGATGTTCCACGATTGGATTGTGGAAATGGAAATCAGGCTTCACTTCCTCCACCACCTCCTATAATTCTCCCTGACCCACGTGTTCGAAGACTTGAAAAGTTCAAGGTTACTCAAGCCCTATTGGCAAAAATACACGAAGATGGAAAGTCGGTATGCGCTCATGTCTTTGATATGAAGTTGCATATTGATAGATTGGGAATGTTGGGTGTCGATGTCTCAAGGAAGTTGGCTGTTGACTTGGTTCTTCAGTCACTTCCCGAATCATATAGTAAGTTCATTAGAGAGTACTATATGATGGACCGAGACGTGACCCTCATTGATTTGACTTATTTGCTTGTTGATGCTGAATCAGAAATGATCTGGCGGACTGGACAAGCAAATTTGTCTTGTAAATCAATGTCCAAACCTTCTATGGACAATGGAAACATTGGAAGTCCTGAAAAGTTTTCTCTCCGCAAGAGAAAGGCTAAGTCTGAGATAGTCCCTTGTTCCATTCCCAAAGAATCTGTGTGTTTCTACTGTCAAGATGAGGGGCATTGGTCACGAAGTTGCCCTGCTACCTGAGAGATCTAAGAGATGGGAGAGTCAAGATGTATGACTCTACTTCAGGTAAAATCCACTATCTAACTCTATTAAGTTCTTTTTTAGATTTTTAATACATGATGTGATAATATTACATTTGGTGTTTTGTAGGATCGAAGAAAAAGGAAGCTTAAAAGAAAGGAGTGAGCTGAATCTGGTCATGAAGAAATGGATTTCGAATGCATGATTCAAAGATCGGATTTTTTTGAGCTGCTACTTTAGAGTTAGGATAGATTGCTAAATAATATTTACATAGTTTTCATTTGTAATCGCATTGTAAGGACAAGATTTTTTCCGCAATTAAATAAATTTTGGTTTTATCTTATTTATGTTTCCTTGAGATGGATTTTATGAAAATTGGTGTTTGAATGTTTCTATTGTTAGCAATATTGTGAATGGATTTGATTCTTAGTTATGTTATTTGTAGTAATGTCAGAAATTTACCAAATAAGGAAAGATTCTCATCGCCCAAGTTTCAATTGGACAGAAACTTGGAATCATGGAACTAGTATTGTATGATGAATGAGAAAATTCGTATTTGGGAAATTAAGACTAATTTCTTGTTCACATAAGTATGTGAGTCAAGTGAAGGACTATGAGATCTGGTACACAATGTTGTGCACTGGTTAAGTCCACCACAAAGAACGATAAAATTTTCATCATGATTTGCTAAAAGATTAGTAAATGTGATTATACTTATAAGATTAAGTGTAATTCTGAGTTGTTAAAAGAGTTTCAATGAATGGCAGAACGAATAAGATGAATCAATAAGGCAGAAAGATAAAAGTTTCTCTAATCTGAAAAGATGGGAGAGTACTTGTCTCATTGATTATGAAACCATATCACAATTGATCCTCTAAGTAAATCTTAGTGCACTAGTATGGCTAAGAAGAGGAATCGGAAATTGTTGAAATGGTTAAATCAATAGGTGAATCGTACTTCGCTCCAAAATCAAGTCTTAGAGTCATACTCCAAGATTGTGACTTGAGTGACATATCTTAAGAAGTTTTAACACACTCATCAAATGTAGAGTAGAAAATTGTTTTTCTTACTCTTGCACATTTGAAATTGGTAAGTTGTGATGTCTTGGATAAGACAAAGACCAACTAAGACCAATTGTGTGCAGTATTTGCCTTGATAAGGACCTACACTAACTCTTGAATATTTGTTTTGTCAAGAAATGTTTCTTGACAAGAGAATCTTATATGTCAAGAGGTCAGTGGGAGTCTAAATGATCTTGAAAAGTTTCAAGAACTAATCAAGGGTAAAACTATTGTTAAACACTAGCACACGACTCGAGGTTTGTAACCTATCGTGTTGACATATTCTTGTTTCTGTGCCATTCCAGTAAAGTTACTTATGCATATGAGTTCTACGAGTTCTCAATTGACTGTATAAAGGCAAGCACCCTGATCAATGGAAAGTACATTGATAGGTAGGGGTGAGTTGCTAAATAACTTGGAAGCAATGGTGGGACCCTTGATGGCAAGAAATTATGAATGAACAAGTTATGTCCATAAGAGTTTGGATTTGTCACAAACATTATCTTATGATTATGGTTATGACAAATTCACGTGGATAGGAACACATACACCATAAAATCTAAGTGTCATAAGGTTTCTCTCCTTCATGAAAATGATTGTGAGGAAACGCTTTCACTAGGAAGATTTTAATGAGATAGCGATTATGTAAATTGCATTCTCAAATTCGATTATGACTACGACATCCCTCTTCATAGTTCAAATTATGAGATTTGGCAATTAGTTTGAACATTCAAGACTTATTGATATAAGTTCTAGAATTGTTTAGACACACATGTGAGCTATCTAAAGAAAGGTGCATGAATTGTTTTTTAGAAGCTTAGATAAAATATTGTCGAAGCGTATCGTATTAGAAATATGATCTTTGGAAATCAATAAGTATTGTTTTCTAGAAGTTTAGCAGATTTCTGAATACATGTCAAAGTTAGTGGGAGCATAAGTGTTATGCTGAATATAATCATCATGTTAGTGGGAGCATGATTATTATTTTAAGTGTTGCAAGTTAGCAATGTTAATTATAGAAAACAAAAGGTTCACTTTGCAAAGTTGCAGGGGTTGAAAAGTTGTTTTGCTATAATTAAGGGAGAGAATATTATACTTCGTTTCAAATTCTAAAAGCTTAGATCGAGAAATTTTAATCAGATTTGGTCAAAAGATATATGAATGTTATGTTGAAAAGATTCAACATAAGAGAATTCTATATATTGAAACATTTGTTGCGTTCTCAAATTCGATTATGATTACGGCATCCCTCTTCATAGTTTGAATTGTGAGAACATGGAAAATAGAAATAGAAATATTATAGCAAGAAACTGGTAAAGTATCACGTTTTTCATTATGAATCGTGTCCCATACGCCTCGGGTATAGGATCGATTGCATATGCTGTAATATTCGACAGTTCTAAATTTTCCAAATGTCTAGGGCATCAAGAGGGAAATAGGACTAGAACCATATTTGACTAAAATAATTAAACAACTGTCAAGGACAATCTAAGGTTCACTAAGTATTGGTCGTTTGTGAGCAGTTGGAAGTATAGTAATGAATGGACCATAATGACATTTTTATGATTAGATATGATTCTATTAATAATGAGTTGTCATATGGAAAATATGGAAATGTTTCCATATTGGGAGTTGGACATTGAGAATCTATGATTAGAAACTTTTATGCAAGAAGCATGTTCAAAGGAATGTACTTTGAATGTGAGATTTCATATCTATGGAATTTCCTTGTAACAATATTCAATCGAGAACTTTTAAATTTCATTAGCAAAGTCTTGGTGACTTTTTTTCAATAAGATTACAAAAGGATAATTGCATAAAATGTTAGAATCTAACATATTCTAATAGTGGCAAGAATTTGGTATTCTTACACTAATGATAAGGATTAGGGATTGTGAAATGAGCATCGTTGGAAATGTTTTCAATTGATCTATTTCACAAAGTATGGACCACAGGTAAACAGAGTGTGCATGCTTGGAGCATGGGACAACTGTTGTTGTAATTCAAGTAATAAGTTGATTACCCGAAACAATGAATAATGAGTAATCAATATGGTGATTAAATAAAGGTGTCTTATTTATACTCAAAAGTTTGGGGCCATATGGGATTAGTATTATTCTTGTGTTTCACTTTGCATGTTTTGACTTCCCAAATAATAAAATTATTCAAACCATCCACAATCGATCATACTTTGGAAGTAGGTATGAAAGAAGAATATCATGAATTTGATTGTAGATTGTCTAAAGTGTTTTAGACATAGCAAAAGTTTGCTGCAGGGTTCATGAGTGCTCCTATAAGATTAGAGCATTGGATTAAACCCACGCTCACTTGGATAGCTTCATGGATTTTATCACAAGTGATTGGTGAGACGATAATATCTTATATTCTTGAAACCGAGACGTGTGAGTTGTATTTACAAGTCGGTTGCACATTGATAATATGTAAACGCACCAGTAACTTGGTGTTATAAAACATATTGTTGTGTGTGATTTGATGAGTAGGTACAAGCGAGCATTGAGTCTAAGTTTATCCGTTCCTTTTACCCAATGTGGGATAAAAGCGATATCTGTGGGCCCCTCGATGATTTCGTGATGACACCCTAAGCGCTTGGCCAAGCCGGGACTGATTTGATGTGTTCAATTGTAGTCCGTTGTCAGTCGTCATAAATCAGAAATCGGGAAACAATACATGAACAGAGAGTATGATTAAAATCCATGTCTCAGTTCATATGATATCTAGAATTGAGGAATAGATGATCCCTTATCTAAAGGACAAGTTGCTAATAAGATCAGAGTTCGACAGCGTTTTTAAGAGCTACGATTGCTAATCGGATTGTACTTGAATTATAGTTACTAGACTTATCCAAGTGGGAGACTGTTGGATTAGTGTCTAAGTCCGTAACTATATTTGGTATGTACTTGACCCGGTTGTGCATGGTCCTTTTGGGTTGTCTTCACCAAAGCAACTTGATAGGATGATTAATGGAGAGAGAGAGGTTATTATGATTTATTAATATATTATATGAATAATATATTAAAGGAGAAGTCATATTGTTTAATTAATATTAGTCAAGAATTAATAAGAATTAATTATGTGGCTAAAAGACATTAATTGAATAAAGGGGACTAGAACTGTCAATTGTGTGATAGTTGAATATTGGGCTAATGGACTCCATAGAAGTTGGAGTGGACGAAATCTATGGGGAAACCCATTAGAATTCGTCCAAGGCTTCTAAGGAGGGAGTCTATGGGCTGCTTAGGGCATAAGCAGTCAGATTAGGGTTTCCTAGTTCAAAACCCTAATAGCCTTACTATATAAGAAACCCCTAAGGCCCCAAAAACGTGTGGAAGTAATCCCTAAGGGATCTTAGTCATTTTTGGTGCTCCTCCTCCCTCTCATAAGTCATTCTCTTGCTTGTGGTGTTTGTAAGCCATTAGAGGAGTGACATTTGTGAATCTAAGCTCCAAGACAAGAAGATTCAAGGCATTCTTGTAAAGGTAATCATCTATATCTGATCTTATATGATAATTTCGAAATATGTATGCTAGATCTAGGGTTTATAAGCTTTGGATGGTTATTGCATGTTCATTAGACAAACTAGATCCAAAAGCTTTAGGGTTTGCATGTACACCATATGATTGATGTAGTGCTCAAAACCCATCAGTTTCTTATCATTCTAAACACTTCTAATACTACCTAGATAATATTATTTATATTATCATAAACTTTCATCACTTTTGTTAGAAGCAAAGACTCTCTAAGTATATTATTCAATTATGGTTCTATTATAGTAAGAGTAGCCGTAATAGTAATTATATCTTTAGAAATCCTCGATCAATTCGTAATTTATTTTGTAGAAGGCACTTGAATAGTCTTCACATTTGAGATGTACCAAAATTTTGTTGCCTACCTATTGAGTATTTGAGATATTGAAATTGATTTGGCATATTTGGTTATTTAGGGAAGCCTTTTTAGGGTTAATCATTTTATGATTCCCTATGGTGCCTTTACAGTAGAAGTTCTTCATCGAGCTCTTCTAAGGCATTGGTTTTATATTAAGACATTAGTTTTATATTTATGGTATATATTTATTGTTCCCTATAAATAATCATTATGTTAGATTTTGAGGTGAGCTTTTTCCAGATTAGGGTTTTTCTCTGTACGTTCATGTCATAATATATATACACAAAAACCTTTATCAGATTAATTGCATATGATGGTGATTGATTCTTGATTGTTCTTGATATTCCGCATTCGTCATCTCGGATTTATTCCCAACAAGTGGTATCAGAGCGGGTTCTTGTAGATCTCAGCAGTTATTGCAAGAATCGATCTTGTTTATGGTGATATTTTATCAGGAATCTCACCTTGTTCTTCAAGTTTTGTAAGTTTTCTGGAAAGAAAAAGTCCATACCTCGTTTTTATTGAAAAATCTTTTTCAAATCTGTTATCTTCAACTCATTATTTCATCTGATTTGTTCTTGAATCGTGTTCTGGAAGAGAATTAGAAGAAAATTTTCGTGTTTATTCGAATTTTCATGTTCAGATTTACTTTATCTTTCTAAAAATCTTTTCAGATCTGTTTTCTCTCTCTAGAAACCATCTCAAATCTGTTTTCTCTCTCTAGAATTCTCATCAGATCTACTTTCTCTCTCTTCAAGTTTTCTTTCTTGTTGAAGATTAAATGACGAATTATAAGGTGTTAAAAGACATTAAGAGACTAGGATTAAAAGTTACAGATCCAAAGTTTCGTCTTAAAGAAGGATATTTGTTTTGGGATGTTCCTGAACAATCTATGTTGAAGAATGTCATTGAGATGTACAATCTCTATGTTGATGAGAAGATTGGTGATTTCACACAGATTTCTAGTGGTGGATTTAAAAGTAATTGTGTAGAGGAAGATAAAGATTTGTTAAAACAATTTATCATTATCAAATAATACTTACTTTTGAAGCAAATACAACAGAACTTAGAGAAATAAAGAAAAGAAAAAGAAGGTGTTCTTGGTGTTATTAATAAAGTTCATGATGTTCTTCAAGTTTCTAAAAAAAAAGTGAGTCCGGATGTTCTTGTTGAGGGGGAGTCAAGTGTTTCAAGTTTTTCAGAAGCTTCACAATCCAAATCTAGTAGTTCTGAAGACGAATCTAAATGCAAAAACTCAGAAATCGTGAAAGTGAAGGAGTTTTGTTCTAGTGGAACAACAACAGATGATTCTTTATGTTCTGAAGATGTTTTGAAGGAATGGTTCCTTACAGAAAGCCAATGCTTCAAGAAATTCAGATTTATCAAACTCCAAAAGTTTATGTATCAAAGGTTTCTAATGTTCAGATTCAGAAAGATGAAGAGAATGTTCAGATCCAAAATTTGTTTATGAAGCCTGGAAGTCAGAAAAGAAAGAAGAAGAGGAAGAACAAGAGTAAAATGAAGAAGGTTTGGTTGCCCAAGGTACAAGTATCTAATGCATGTGAAAATGTTCAGAAAGCTGAAGTCAAGAATGTTCAAAAGAAATTTCATTCTCATTTTTCTTCAGTTGAATATGTTAAAAGTTGGAGAAAAGAGAAAAGAGTATTTGGTTGGTTCAATGAAGTTTTCGGGAATTTTGGTTTTCCAACTAAAAGGCGAGTATTATTTTCAGAAGATGATAGATTCTCTTCAAATAATGGGTGTGCAAGAAACCAATTTCATTCTTGAATCTTAAATGGGTATCAAAAGTGTCTTGAAAAGTTTTGTCCTTTATCAAAAAAAAATACGAAAAAAAAAACGAACGAAAAAGGGGACAAAAGCTGATGAAAAATTAGTCAAAATGGTGAAATTTTATTGAAAAAATCAATTTCTATTGACTTTGTTTTACTAGATTGACTTTTAATTATTGAAAATCACAAAAGTTGAAAAAGTTGAAAAAGTGGGTGAAAAAGGACATACAGCAAAAAAGGGGTTGAAATTGTCAGTGTACTATAAAAGAAGGGGTTACTTTCGGAATTATTAATAAAAATCGCTGTGTCTCGTTCCTGTATTCGTTCATTGAAGCAGAGATGATAAACAACCAAAGACACGAAAGTCACAAGGTCACAGATGCGAAACTCAAAGACGCGATTGTCACAAAATGCGAAAGACAAGACGCGAATGTAAAATAAGCGAAAGTTAGATTCGCAGGTTTCTTATCACTCTGTGAAGCGAACGTTCGCAACGAACCCTATACTTCTCAGCTCTCCCAACGAACGTAGAGGATGAGGTTGTACTTTCGCATTTACAGTCCTCCATTCGCAGGTATAGGTTCGCATTTAAGAACTCCGGTCAACTGAGGTTCGCATTTAGAAACCAAAATCAGATTCGCAAAGGAACTCGGTGTTGGAACTTTTGTGCATCAACTGTATACGAACGTTCGGAGTTTAGAAACCACGTCGGAACAATCTCAATCGGAAACGCCTTGTTGTTTGTTTGAGAATCGACGTTGGTTTTGTGAATAGATTACTGATGTGCCTTGCGAATTGATTGTCAAAGATGGGTTGAAAAAGTCAAAATCGATACTAAGGTCTTGGATTTGACGTGTTGATCTCGATTAAGACATCAATTTTTGCTCTCGTAATTGGTTCAAACTCGTAACTGGATGCTTCATATGAGATTCAGACTTAAATTTGGCTTTGCTGTTGGAATTGATATGTCTCACATTCGCAGTTTAGGCTTGTATGAAGTCGGAGTTCTAATCTCACAACTGAATTCGGCGCTTGCAACATTCGCTGTTCTGTGTTCGGACTTCTTGGCTCGAAATATTGCACTCAGATTTACGAAGGACTCAGAATCGGAATTTGATCACAGCAATCTTGATCGAATGTTCAAATCAGATTCGGAATTCCAACACTGAAAGTCAGAAATTAGAAGCATGAAATTGAATTTAATCTTCCATCGGAAGTATATGATGATTTGGAATTGATAACTTGAACGATAGAATTAGTTTCGTTATTAGCAGCTGCGTTTGAAAATCCGATTTTGACTTTTGAAAGTCAAACATAGCGTGTTCATTAGATTAAACGAAGAAGATGATTCAATTTTCGAGTTCAGTCCTCAAAGGTTACATAGCTTGGACAAATTAACCCCCATTTCAAAATCCTTTGAAAATCCATGGGTTTTGTCATTAGAATTTTCTAAACTTGACAAATTCTACCCAATTTATTTATTCTTCACAAATTATTGAATTTTACCATTTTATCCCCTTTTTTCCAAAGATATTTTCGATTCTAATCCTTTTCTTTGGTCTTATTCATTTTTAATCTCTTCTAAATAATTGCTTCTTTTTTCTATTCTTTTGTCTAAATTTAAAAATCGAAAAATACAAAATTATTTTTTGTTATTTTTCCGGTTTTAATTTTTGAGAATTGGGTTTATTCTAAAGGGATTTATTTCATCAAATATGACGGGTTTTGAAAATTGTTTGTGATTCTTCTTAACTTTCCAGATTCTCTCCATGGTATTTGTTGAAGAATCAAGGGGGAGTGATGATTATTCAAGGGGGAGTTCGTCTTTGGAAGATTATTTTTATTTCTCTCGCTTTGAAGACCCCATGTGCTAATGAGTCTCACAATTTAGGGGGAGAAATGCCAAGAAGAACGGAAATCGTGATCTTCATCAGTATCAACATCTAGGGGGAAGATTGTTGAGTATTTGAGATATTGAAACTGATTTGGCATATTTGGTTATTTAGGGAAGCCTTTTTAGGGTTAATCATTTTATGATTCCCTACGGTGCCTTTACAGTAGAAGTTCTTCATTGAGCTCTTCTAAGGCATTGGTTTTATATTAAGGGATTAGTTTTATATTTATGGTATATATTTATTGTTCCCTATAAATAATCATTAGGTTAGATTTTTAGGTGAGCTTTTTCCAGATTAGGGTTTTTCTCTGTACGTTCATGTCATAATCAATATACACAAAAACCTTTATCAGATTACTTGCATATGATGGTGATTGATTCTTGATATTCCGCATTCGTCATCTCAGATTTATTCCCAACACTACCCTTAGTACGTATGTTTAAAAACTTACCCTCGATTGCTTTTCTTTCATCCGTGCTACCTCTTCCCATTTTGGAATATATCTTGCTAGACTTGGTAACCAACCCGGAAATGAACAACTTGTCCTTAATCGTTTCTTAATTAGGCGACGAATGTAGACTTAGTGCTGATTTAGAACGCAACTTAAGGATCAATGCGGATTTAGCATTCAATGCAGTTGGTGCTTCAGCAGAACATATAACGCTCTCTTTATTTAGAGAATATCTAACTAGATAACCCTTTTCAACTAGGTCGCCATGGTTAGATCATGATTTTCATGATCCAATTTCCCCACAACCTAGACTGTAGGACTCGAATTAGAGAAACCCTAACCTGATTATAACTAAAGGATTTGACTCTCCCTTGATGAATTAATCCAATAAGATCTAAAGGTTCTTCAAGTCACCACCTCTCCAACTACACAATTTTATTTGGCTAAGTTCTAATTGAATATGTCACCAATTAAATTTCAGGACAAAATTCTTTCAACTGGCGATACTATGACAACCGTCAAAATTCAAGTTAGTTTTAGATTTGAATAAACTTAGTTTCACGCGTAGGTACGACATATTCCGGACTTAGTAACTAGAAGCTAAGTTATAACCTACTATAAACTTGGAAACAATTAGAAATGAGGGATAATGTTCTTAGATTTCACATTGATACATGAATTTTACAACTACTTTAACTATAGTGACTATCAAACTCAGGCATTCCTTGAGTCGGGCATCTTTGTACATTCATGTAGATATATCATACACTTGACCAAGCAGTAGAAATTAGGTCAGAGTCTCATAGGAACTTAACTCAAAGTTGAAAACTATGACTAGTATACTTGATTTTTCAATTTCACTTGAATCTCAGAATCACCACATAGAAACGTCAATAAACCGACAAAAACAAATGGTAAGCATTATTAATAACTGTAAAAGACTTATAAGATTCTAAAATAATTTCAGGTCTCAAAATTTTAAATTATTTTGATGTCCAAAGATTTATTAAACCCCAAAACCCTAAAAGCCATAAAAACTCAAATTTATAAACTTTAACACGTAAAACTCCATAAAATTTGTTATGAATCTTCTAATATCAATCTAAAATAATTAAATTCATGAAAATATAATCAAGGAAAATAAAATTTAAGTCATTAACATTTAACCTTAATTTATAAGTCAAAAATCAAGGTTTTATGAATAAAAACAAAGTTAAGTTGCATATTTTATAAAAATTTGATATCTTCATCAAAAGATTTAAATTTTATAAAGATAAAAGAGAATTAGAGGGTATTACACCTCATGATTTCGGCCATCATTCCCTCCCACCATATCTTTTCCTAATTGAAGTCATTTAACCCAAAACCACACTCTTCTCCTTTCTTTACTTCTCTTTCTAAAATATCTCTCTTCCTTCTCTATAGAAAAATTCGAACCTAGGAGCAAAATCACTAGGAAAGATTTTTCCATTCGATTATTCATGAGCTTAGAGACATCTCTTTATCTTGGTAACCGATTTTGGTGGAGAGCAACCCCAAAGAGACGACGAGAGAGATTGGGTATCTAGAGAGACAAAATCTATCCTTTCTCTCTTTTCTTCTCTCTAAAACCCCCATTCTTTCCATCTATGAATTAGCTCCAAAACCTACGGAATTTCCAACAAATACCCCTCATTTTTCTGAATAATATTTATCATTTGAAGTTGATATTCAAGGTAAAATCAATTTCCTTACATTCATCACTTTTCTTTCATAAATTTCAAGTTTTCTTGCATCTTTTTCCCTCTTCTACACCATTCTTTATGAACATTCATATGCATGTCGAATTTGATGATGATGGTGGTAGGATTTCACCCAAAAACAACATGCATGTTGTTAGAAGGTGAAATCCAATGACCAAAACCTAACTCAAATCCATAAACTTGAGTTTTTACAAGTTTTAAAGATCAAAAACTAAATACATTCAAGTTTTTCATTTAGAAACATTATTTGAAAAAAATAAGTTTATTCATGGTCTTCAAATCATAATTCATGTGATGAACACCAAGCTTAAAGGTTTGATGATCAAAGTACATCGTTAAGAATGTTTATAAAGGATTTATTCACAAATAAATATCTAAAACTTCTTTTCTGATCAAATCATATTTTTCCCTGAATGCCAGTATCAACATAAGATGATATGGAAATTTTTAGAAAATAATTCATTTTTCTCGAATTATTGTAATGTTTTCAAAATAATTGAGCAATAATTCACATAAAATACTTTTGAAGGTTAATAAATTCTGGGAAAATTTTGGCATGACCTATATATTCATTAAAGATAGTTTATGAAGTTTCATGCATTTTAATGTCCATTATCTATTTATTTAGATTTTGATATTGTTGAGAACAAATAGTTGGTACAATACAATTATTTACATTGAAAGCCATTTTTGTTCATTTTCACACCTTATGAACATTATATAACCTCCATAAACAAATTTACAGATTTTTCCATAAATATTTCTTATTTTTCCTAGATTTAATGAATGCTTAAGGGGTTAAATTGATAAAATTATTTTCACTTATCCATAATTTCTAAACAATTTCCGAGATCTCCTCTATTACAGTAACATATCAAGTAAAATTTGTTAGAAAATTTTCTTTTCTGTTTACTATTTAATTTGAATTTCTTGGCATTAAACATATATAAAATCATAAAAAAAGGGTTTTATAGTTTACAAAGTTCATTGATAATTTTTCCTAGCTTCAAAATACTGAAAATAAATTACCCAAAAATTTTTAGACTTTATTTCAACTGTTTGCTATTTATTTCTAATTTCCTAAGATTAAACATCTATAAATCCAAAAATCGGACTCCACTCTTTGAAAATAACTTTTGATATTTTTACCGGCTTATATACATTGTATAACAGTTGTATAAAAATATTGATAATTTTGCTTATCTCTTTACTATTTTTCCATGAATTTGTGAGGATTCAAGTGGTTAAATATGAGAAAAATTGTTATACATATCTAAAATTCATGAAACATTTTATGGGAATTTTTTACTGTAGTTGAAATACAAATAGAAGTTTTTCTAATTTTTAATTACTATTTTCTATTTAATTATAATTGTTGGCGTAAAACATAATTAAATTACAAAAACCATTTTTTAATGATCGAAAATGGCATTTAATATTTTTTCCAGTTTAGGGATACTGTGAATCAGTTATACAAAAACTCTAAGAATTTTTCATGATCATCTACTATTTTCCATAATTTTATGGTTATTCAAGGAATTAAAATTGGTGAAAAATACTTAGGCATATCAAAAATTCATGAAAAATTACAAGAAGGTTCCTAATCACAATAAACACACAAATATAAAGTTTTGAGAGGTTTAGATCAGATTTGATTGGGATTTTGAATATTTAATTTTTGGAACACCTTCTACCAAGATAACTTGCATGGCTTAAAGGGAAGGTAAAAGATCATAACTTTCCTAGTTTATAAGGTCCAAGAAGCATTCCAAACTCTAGCAAAAGATATTGGAGTCCTCTCAACAACAAGATCACCTATAAAATGTACTAAAAGTGCCAAAAACCATAATGAAAAGATCTAAATAACTAAAAAGCAAAATATGAACTCTATACTCACAATATTCCATAAATGGAGGTGGTCAGGCGAGAAGAAGATGACATATATCGATGTTGCGTTTCTTCAGACATGTTATGTAATCTCAAATATTAGCAACATCTGAAATTCGATTTCTAGGTTAAGTAGAGGATGACGATGTAGAAGGAATTGATAGGAAAAGAATTTTGATAAAAGAGGACTTTTCCCAAGGATTTCAACTCGTCGGAGCAACCATCTACAAAACAGGGATTGAAATTGAGGATAAAAAATCGTAAAAATCGAGATAGAGAATGAGTATGTATGTTAAAGATACCTCACTACCTCCGTCGATGAAGATATTGATTGCATGGATGATAAGCAGCTGGAGAATCCATCGACTGAAAACAAAGATGAAATCACTATGATTTTGAGAAACAAATCCACCCAAAAAAGATATGAGGGTAGAAGTCGATGACGCTGGGGTTCCAATTTCCCATGGATGAGAGTACCGTCACTGGTCCATACGACGCCGGATCGGTGGTTGTGGTCGGCAGCCAAGATTTTGGTTTTGGAGAAAGAGGGAAACGACTATAGATATAAATGGGGAGAAATTAGGTTAAAAGTCAATCTATCGATACCATAATTATAGGAAGTATTTGTGGAAGTTATTAATCAAATTACTAAATTACCCTTATTTATTTATTTAATTATTTAATTATTTATTTAATTTTGATTGGTCCACAATCATTCCTACATCCACACAATAATTAGTTAGAATACTTGAATCTCTCTCTCTCTCTCTCTCTCTCTATATATATATATATATATATATATATATATATATATATATATATATATATATATATATATATATATATATATATATATATATATATAGAAACACGGACCCTCGAATACTAATATAACGCAAGGTTTTAGGTCAAACACCTTAGCTAAGTTGGTTGTATATGGGCCAAACCACAACTAAATGCAAAGTTATCACCTATGTTTACTTATGCTTAGACCGATGCACAATTGAGCTTGGATTCAATTGTTGGTTGACTAAAATGCTTGGATTCTAGAAAATTTAAGGAAGAACATAGTTCGAAATGCTTAAGAACTCTCGAACATTTTAGTGAACATATTACGAATATTTGGAAAATATCTACCTCAAATCCCTATGAAATTCTAACTCTCATAAACTTAAATCATGTATGAAGTTTATCTCAGAATACTAACTACTTAGCTATGATACTTTACGAGTGCTTCTATTAGACATCTTATGTATACCTTGCTAAATACGTGCGTTTGCAAATCATTATGAATTCAGCTTAGGTAGTCAATTAATCTATTCATTTGTGTTGTGAACCATCTGACTTATGTTTGAACCATCCAATTCAAAATAAGGACGCCTACACTTGCCCTTCATCTTTCATGACTCTTTTGAAGTTGAAAAAAACGAATCAGTGGAAACGCAAAACATGAACGTTGTCAGAAATTTATCTTGATTCTTGAGACATAATAAAAACATCGAGTAGGGATCAAATTTATCTGCAACATTTTCCTCATGAAATTGCATATTTTGTTCCAATATTAGATAGTTTCCTTTCACTTATTCTTAATGTAGATTCCACCCTTGGTAGTACTGTAAAAATTTACTACACATAATACTCATAGTAAATTTATTCTTGGGTGAACCCATATCAATTCTACACGTTTGGAACAATTGTAATACTATGGCTTATGTTTACAACGATATTTTCATGTGATTGGTTTCTCCATGAACCAATTATAATAGGACAAATAAATGTCTTACAAGACCTCAATGTGTAATCATCCATCACCAACATAATAACTTGACACAGCTATAATCAAGTTAACGATCGAACAACAAGTAGATAACACTTTGGCCACTTACAAAGCCAACAGGAAAAACGCATCTGAACAAGTTAGAACTGGAAGCAACAAATATGAAAATAATAATGGCATTCCAAGGGCATGCACATACGGAGAATTCATGAACTACAACCCAAGATCCTTCTACAAAAATGACGGAATTATAGGAATGACTCTCTAGATCGAAAAGATGGAATCAATATTCCGTGTCAGATCTTGTATAGTAAATTATCGTGTTAAGTTTTCTACTTGCACTTTTATGGACACCGCCCTTACCTGGTGGAACTACTATACAAAAATCATAAGCAGTGACTCCACTTATGCCACGACTTGAGAAGCACTAAAGATGATGTTCATACAATTATATTGCACCAGAAATGAGATAAAGAAATTAGAACAAGATCTGTGGAGCTTAACCATAAAGGAAACATAAATGTTAGCTTGCACACCTTGATTCAATGATATGGCAATGTTATGTTCAGGTTTATAACCCTGGAGAACAAGGATATCGATAAATATATAAAAGGTTAGACCCCAGTAATATGATAGATGGTTGCACTTCTCCAACCCAGTACCTATTGAAACAAACCAGAATACGAGTGTTGGAACAGGGACTGGTGGAAGAAAAGCTTGTTATGGTTATGGTGAAAGCGAGAATTTGAGAGGAACTACCTAAGTCTAAAGAACTAGTATGTAAAACTCAATTCAGAGAAATAATGATTGGAACAAGGAATGAATACCAGGAACCATCAATAGTAATTGATGTGTTTCTCATTAACCACTTATATGTTGAAGTACTTGTAATTCAAATATGAATAAAAATCTTTGTGAACCCTAAACATAAACATATACTATGTCATGAAATCTAGTAGATTGGAAGAAACCTGTAGAGTAGAGACAACTAGTTATCTGAAAAAAATCTACTTACGAAATTTTAATAAATTTCATCCTATCACATACAAAAACAATTATATCATGTCAATCTCGTGTGTATGTCCACTGAAAATCCAATATCATTGTTTATATAAAACGATTTTGTCTGGGTCACGCTAAGTTATTTTGCGACGAAATCATTATATGGCCCCCTTAACTGATAAACTAACCATAAACGATTAATTTTTATCATTGACTTCATGTCAATTCCGAGCGAAAGCTTTGACATTATCTTAGGTATGAATCGGATACCTCTCCATACTGTCAGGATCTTGGGCTTTGAGAAATTCATACAACTAAATTTATCCAACAAGGATTTGATTAGATATGAAGGATTTGATAAAATGTGAAGGATTTAACCAAATGTGAAGGATTTGATTAAATGTGAAGGATTTTTTCAAATGGGAAGGATTTAATCAGATGTAAAGGATTTGATCAAATGTTAAGGATTTAATCAAATGTGAAGGACTTGATGAAATGTGAAGGATTTAATCAAATGTGAAGGATTTGATCAAAAGTGGATGAGTAAGTGAACACTTCTTCTAAGATATGAACGCTGGAATATTAACAACCAAGGTATTTATGTTGGCTACTACCGGAGATCCATTAGGAACTTCTCCAAGATAGCCCCAATCGCTAACTGTATAGACATCAAAATGAAACAAGTCCAACTAGAGAAAATAAGCAAGAAATTAAATTCTAGATGTTGGGACAACCGTTGTGTAACGCACCAATCCTACCTTTCTGAAAAGAACTCACCATGATGTAGAAATGATGAGTTGAGCTATTAAACGGTTACGAAAGTGAGATTCATTATCATCATGACATGTGAAATTCATTAAAAACCCACTAGCAAATGTCTTGAGCTGAAGAGAATGCACTGAACCCCGCTGAATATGGTCATTGACTAGGATCATCTATTCAAACCCTACATCTCAAATTTGAGACATTTGACTCATGACTCTGATAAAGAAAAGCTTCACGCATGAAGCTCAATGAAGAATGGATAAACAAGTCATGCTTAGGGATGAAAGGACATGATATTTTATGAACCAAATATGTACGCCTAAGTGCAGTAAGCATAGAGCATAGTATTGGATGAATCTCACAGCTTAAAGTGTCCCATCTATCCAGGCTGTCACCAAATGTACTAAGATTTGAAGAGAACGGAAATTGTTAACATGTATGAAGAAGATATTACCATTTGAGGCTTTATATAGATAAAAGTGTCGAACCTCGACATGTTGAGCAATGATTAGAGATATGAAACTGTAACGCCCGTAGATCCGGGTTAGTCAATTTAGAGATAATAAGGGTTGAAAATGACTTTTCGACAAAAGATTATTTAGAATAAATAATCTTAACCAAGTTGTAGAATATGTCTCAAGGTTTCCGTACATATAAAGAACGCCGAAATCCGAGTTATAACGAAGAGGTTATGACCCGCCGAAGTTTTACGGCAAAACCGGCACGGCACCAGGAGACGTAAATAGTGAATTTACGATAGAGCGACTTTTAGCCTTAGCGATCTAAACGAAAGTCGTAGAAAACGTTAAACCGAGAGCTTCCATAAAAAGAACGCCCAAATCTAACTTTGTATGAGGAAGTTATGATTTTTCGAAGTTTCGGCGTAGCAGTATACAACCCGAAATTCGAATATAAGATCGAGCAGTTTTTAGCCGAAATAACCTAAACGTGAATCGAAGATCTCGTTAATAGTAGCGTAACAATAAAAAGACAGACGAAAATGGACATCGGCTGAAGAAGTTATGAATTTTTAACGGACCAACCCTGTCCCGGCCTGTTAAAAATATAACTTTTAAAATAGATTCAAAATTAGCCAACGGAGTCTAAACGAAATAGATTCGTATGCGACAGTTATGAATTTTTAAAGTTTGCACTTGAATTTACGAATCCTGTAGCGAAACCGATGACGTGGCAGCATCTGGACCGTCCATCGCTGATCAATGCTCGCCTAGGATGGGTGACACGCCACACCTCGCTACGCCCAGCTTTCGAGTTCGAAACGCGTCGCGTACAAAGAGCATTGCTCGGACCACAAACCTCCACGTCGACCCAGCAGTTCGATGCCACGTGTTGTACGATGCGAAGCTACCCCCCGCGTAGCACTTCCGAACGCCCAGCGTTCCGAGGTCTGAAGGCCTATAAAAGGCAGCGAAGGCTGCTGAGTCCCATGCACCAAAAACCCTTCTCTCTCTAAGGTTCCAAACCCCTCCTAAACCCTAGGTAAACCCCCTAGCACCCAAAGGAAGCCCCGAGGCTCCCGGAGTCCCGAGAAAAAGGGTCTTTCGGTTCGGAAATGCTGCTCCGAGCGAAGCCCGGTTTTCTTTAAAATCCGTTGTAAGTGAGTTACGCCTATGAAATTTTTAATATAGCTTTTAAATAATTATAGTAATGTTATTAGGTCCTTAAAATATTTATTTGGGCTATTATTATGAGTTATATAGAGTGTTGTTTAACGCTTATATAATAATAATAATAGCTAGGCTATTAATTAGTCGCGGTTAACGTCAGACTAAACCCTAGTGGTATTGATACTAGATTTTTTCGAAGGAAAATTATTTTGAGATAACGAAGCGCTGTTCGAGTGCAGAGTCACCACCTTTCAGGTGAGTGCATAGTCCCTTTCATGAACATGATTTTAATACAAGTATTGATTGAAATATTAAATATATGTTTATGTGCGAGTTATTTGATGTTGCCTGAAGTACGTGTTAAAGAACATACCTGATTATATATGATGATTTAGGATAAAGAGTAAACCTAAATTAATTATGGGGAATATTGGGTAGTATTTTCTTACGAGTACGAGTGAGTTATACTCAGAGAATAGAACTTTAGTATATGTCATTGATCCGGGAGCATGGATTAGACATAGTCATTGTCCCTAGTCCGAGAGTATGGATTGGACATAGCCAACTGTCATTAGTCTGGGAGTATGGATTAACACATAGACAGTCGTCCTCAGTCCGGGAGTATGGATAGGACATAGTTATTCGTCGTTAATCCGGGAGAATGGATTTACACATAGACACTTGTCCCTAATCCGAGAGTATGGAATGGGCACTATTATTGCTACGAGAGCATGGATTAGATTCGAGAGTATGGATTAAGTAAGAGGTAAAATTTAAGGTCCAAGAGTATGGATAGTCTCGTTGCGAGGATTAACGGGGTGAGGTAAGAGTTGCTATTATATATATATAGTGAAATTGTATATTTTGTGAGTTCTAAATTATATATATGATATAACAATGTGGGATTGAAATCCCTATGTACTCACCAGGTTTCCCAACCTGACCCACTCAGTTTATTTGAATCACAGGTGTTGATATGAAGTTACATTACACTGAGAGATTAAGGAGATATAAATCACTAGTTATAATGAATATAAGTTCTGTTTATGCTTATGTTTCTATATTGATGATGACATCCCAATGTTTTAAAATGAATAAAAATACATTTCTTCGGAAATGCTTTGATAACGTATTTATCATGTTTTTCTGGGAACAAATTCCGCGACATTTTTATCAAAAGAGGTACTCCGATTTTTATAAAGCATAAACAAAATCGGTCTTTTCTGGCCGTGAAAATGGGGATGTCACAGTTGGTATCAGAGCATTAGTTTAAGCGAACTAGGAATATGGATTTATTTCTAGACTTAAACATAGAATGCTAAGTGATGATCGTGAGGAATAAATTTAGGTAATACACCTGAATAGACACAAGCACTAGCTTATTTAGGAAAATGCCTAATATGCTTTATGTGCTAAATGATTTATGCCTTATATGCTGTTATTTGTTCGGATCTATGGTCTGTTGCCGACCGGATCTGGAAACCTTATGTGTTTAGGATTCTAAACGTACGATTACGATATTAGAACTAGCATGTAAACGTTTCGGAGAGATAAGGATGATTTAAACGTCTATCCTAAATAAGGATCTAAATTCACCGTATTCGGTGTATAGATCAAGATGGCAAGAACCCGCAGTGGAGCTGGGAATGCGAATGGGAACAGGAATCAACCACCAGTGGTTGAGCAAATACCCGTGGTGGTAGCCGCTCCCGAACCAATCACAATGGCCGAAGTGCAA
This sequence comes from Lactuca virosa, assembly GCF_052849685.1. Lineage (NCBI taxonomy): Eukaryota > Viridiplantae > Streptophyta > Magnoliopsida > Asterales > Asteraceae > Lactuca > Lactuca virosa. Next base: position 326,823,552 of record NC_136430.1, read on the forward strand.
GCGATGATCCAGACAATGGTGGATCGTCAAATGGAGGAAACAAGGCGATTACTTCAACAGAATCGGGATGAGCCCACAATTCCTGTTGAACAGCCCGAGCTGAGTGACGGGCAGTCTGAGGAAGGGAATTACAGCAGGACCGTTGGTCAAGCTGATCCACCGGTGATTAGGAGAAACAATCAAGATGACGGAGTCAAGAGGAATGGATGCAAGTACAAAGATTTTCTAACTTGCAAGCCATCGAATTTCACTGGGAAGGAAGATCCGATCGGAGTCATGGATTGGATCTCGGAGATGGAATTAGCCTTCATGACATGTGGTTGCGAAGGCAAGCTACAAACCACGTTTGCAGTACGACAATTCAGAGGAGGCGCTGTTCGCTGGTGGAACACCCTGGGGAAGACTCTAAGCCCCAATGAGCCCCTGCAATTGACTTGGGCAGAGTTTTTGGTGCAATTCAAGCGTAAGTACTGCTCAGCCCAAAACCTGCTCGAGCTAGAGAACCAATTCCTAACTTTGAAGACAGGAAGCATGTCCATCGATGAATACACTAACAACTTCACAGACAAAATGGAGTTTGCTTTGCTCCTTGTCCCAGACGAGCTGACAAAAGTTGACAAGTACGCAAAGGGACTTCCCTGGGAGTATGCAGTACCAGTACGTCAGGCACCTACTCTAGAGACAACTATCTGGACTTCCAAGTCTGTTGAAGATATGATCAAAGGAAGAGCCGCCAGCAAGGTTGAAGTTGGCGATAAGAGATAGTTTGAAGGATCCACAAGATCCGATGAGAAGAGAAAATTACCAAAGTCTGGGGAAGGATCACAATGGTGTGACAAGTGTAGAAGGAAGCACATTGGGAGATGTTCTAAAGAAATGACATGCTTCAAATGCAGGAAGACTGGTCATTTTGCCAGCGAATGCACCACCAAGAGAGAAGTATGCTTTAAATGTAGTGAAGAAGGACACTTCAAGCAAGACTACCCAAGGAAAGAAGAAGCCGCAAAGTCAAATGTACCACCAAATCCGAAGGCAAGAGCATTTCATATGATCCTTAACGAAGCATATGGCAATCCAAGGAATCTGGAATAAGAACTGATATCCGAAGATCAAGTTATTGTTGGATAAGGTGTCTAAGTCCATAACTATTTCTGGTATGTACTTGACCCGACCCGGCATGGTCCATTTGGGTTGCATGGCACCATGCAATTGGATAGACTAAATGAGAGAAATAACACTTGTGGATTATTAATATATTATAAGTTCTAATATATTAATAATATTATTTAATTAGTTTGATCAAGAATTAATTTAGAATTAATTAAGTGATCAAAAGATAACTAATTAAATATATGGGTTGATTATGTAAATTATGCATAACTTGTATAGTGGGCTAAGAGGCTCCATGGATTATCAAGTTGGGTTAAACCCATAGGATGCTCCATGGGAGTTACAAACCCATGGGTCATAAAAATGAAGAGTCATGACACATTAGGGTTTACATGGTGTAACCCTAGATGTGTCAACACTATATAAAGAACCCATGCTCCACCAAAATTGTATACACATAAGAAACAAGAGGGCTAGAGCCGATTTTGCAAGTGTAAGATTCTCTCAAAGTTAACTCCTTTGCATTTGGTGTTGTGTGAAGCATTTGAGGCATCACACTTGGGGTGCTAGGCTCACAAGGTTTCTAGGATCATAATCAACAACAAGGTAAGTTATTCTATCTTTCATTCAAGTTAAAAATGTTCCCCATGTATGCTAGATAGGAATATAACCTTGGAATTCAACTTTGCATGATTATTAGACAAACATAGATCCAAGGTTATTAGGGTTGCATGTACACTTAGGAAGTGTTAGAATGCTCAAAACCCATCAGTGGTATCAGAGCCTAGGTTTGTTTGTTGTTTTTTTTTTGTGTGCAAACAGCTTGAAAAAAAAATCGTTTTTCTGTTTTCTGCTCGTATGAAAGTTTGCACATTTGTTGCTGGAAATGGACTAGAAACATTACCCTAAAATGTTTTGATATTTTAAAGCTTGTTTTAGATGGTGTAATGTTTATGATAATCCATTTACAATGGAAATTATTAAAATTACAAGTTTTTTTTAAGTGTAATTTTTGATTCTTGAAAGTGTTCATATTCATGTTCTTGAACTTATGAAGATTAGATGATCATAGGAATTGTTTGTAACCTTCATGGTAGTTTAATTCATGATCATAATGTGTTTTAATGGAGTCCATAACTTGTCCTCAAGTTATGGAAAACCAAAAGTCTCACTTTTATTAAAGCCATTAAAAGAACACAAGAGTTATAAAAATGAAGAGTCTTCATTTTGATTACTCAATTAATTCATAAGTTATAAGAAATGAAAAGTTTTGGAAGTTTATAAAACTTGCCCTCAAGTTTTGGAACATGTAAAGTCTTGATTAAAACTTTAGTTCCAACCCTTAGAATTTTAAAAGTTAAAATTCAACCCTTATACTTTATAATATTATAAGTTACTAATATATATATGTATAACGTCAAGTCGTCTTACCGCTAGTACGCCTCATTCACGAAGCCGGTCTATAAGGGGGGTATAAGGTTGTTGCCTATAAAATGGCAACTTAATGGGTGTCCACTCTCACCCACCGCTTCCTTGATCGGTGGAGGGTCGTTAGCCGAACGGGTAAGACAAGGACTTATAAATTCTCATTAAAAGTATGATGAATATTATAAAGTAACTAAATGCTTTTATTAAATTCCCAATCTTAGTTACTTTAGGAAAATGTGAATAAGGTGCTAATCCATGAAATTACACTTTACACTTTGTTTAAGTCGTTGGTGGAGCGTGTGTGGTTAACCGGCACACTAACTTGGACTTAACAAGGTAGGTAAAGGGTGACTTAAGGTTTACCATAGCATCGGTGGAGCGTGTGTGGTTTACCGGCACATCGATTAAGTGATAAACCTTGAGGGTACCAAGTGATTTGCATGGTTACTTCACACCTCGTTTTGTGATCCTCGGTATCCCAGTCACAAAACTTGGAGGGCACACTCGAGATTGAAACATGTCTTTGAAAAGTTCATTGAATCTCAAAAGAATCTAGGAATTTCTAAGAACCAATTAAAAACCTAATATTTATATTTCGTTTTTCATGGTGGAAATTGGTGAATCGTAATTCACCTACCTTTCAAATATGTTATAGCTTGGATTACGGCATACCTCTTCTAAGTTATAATATATTGTGATTGGATCCTAGCCTTAATATTACATTTGGGTGTTTTATTAAGGACTCTCTTAATATCTAAACTAATCTTGTCCTCTTCTTTCAGATGTCTTCAAACAATGCTGCTTCTGGCTCTAATCCTAATGGCTCCTTTACCCTTATGAACTTGTGTGGGAAAGTCACTTTTGATGGATCCAACTTCAATGAATGGATCAGAAACATCAGGATGATTACCCGCTACGAGGAAAAAGAATATGTCCTTGACAAGGAGCTTAAGGAGATTGATGAGACCACTGCAACTCCCCAGGAGATCGCTGACTTCCGGGCACATGAAAGGGATGCTACAAAAGTGGCATGCATCATGTTGGCCACCATGACAGCGGAACTCCAAAAGTCCTATGAGGACTTCTACCCTTTTGAAATGCACCAAGATCTGATGGAAAGATACCATCAAAGTGCACGACAAGAGAGGTATGAAATCATATGCTCTATCATAACAACCATGATGAAGGACGGGGAATCCGTCACGAGCCACATGCAGAAAATGCAAGGGTATGTGGATCGGTTGCTGAAGCTTAATGTGAACTTCCCTGAGGAGCTTGCAATAGATATCATTTTGCACTCCTTACCATCGTGCTATGATCAATTCCGCATGACATATCACATGAATAAGGAAGAGGTCACACTCAGCAAACTTCAGGGACTCCTCAAGACCGTAGAAACAGGTCTTAAGGGTAAGTCGGTTGTTAACACTCCTACTCCAAACTCCGCCCCGGTTTTGGCAATCGGGAAAGGTCAAGGGAAGAAGAGGAAGAGCTCTTCGAAGGGTACCAAGGCTAGGACCCTTGATGGCTCTTCTTCAAGTGGAACCAAGAAAGGTTTCGTCACTCCTTCTTCTGACCCTAAAGAGGCTGAATGCTTCTATTGCCATGAAAAGTCACATTGGAAGCGGAACTGCCCAAAGTACCAGCAAGATGTGAAGGATGGGAAAGTTAAACCCAACCATGCATGTATTTACACTATCTTATCTAATAACTCACCCCATTCTAACTTTTGGGTCCTTGATACCGGTTGTGGTATTCATATATGTTCTGATTTGCAGGGACTAAGAAGAAGTGAGAATGTGGAGCATGGAAGAATAAACTTAATCATGGGGAATAGGAAAGCTTTACCTGTCACCAAGATTGGAGTTTATACTTTATCGCTAAGTAGTGGATTTAGTTTAGATTTGAATAAATGTTGTTATTCGCCAGAAATGGCAAGAAATATTATTTCCTTTCATGCATTGTATAAACAAGGTTTCACCTTTTCATTTGATAATGAAGTTGGTTCGATTAATGCTTTCTTTAATAATGTTCTTTATTTTAAAGCATTACCTTGTGATGGTGTATATGAAACTGTATCTGTGGTTGATAACTTAGGAAATAATGTATTGTGTATTGATTCTGTTAATGATAATAACTTGGATAAAGCATCATTATGGCATTGTCGTCTTGGACATATAAGCAAGAAACGCATAGGCCAACTCCAAAAGGATGGAGTCTTGGAGTCATTTGACCTAAAGTCAGATGATAGTTGCGAATCATGCTTACTTGGAAAAATAACAAAGTCACCCTTCACAGGTTCTTGTGAGAGGGGTGAAGGTTTGTTGGATCTTATACACACGGATGTGTGTGGGCCCTTCAAACATGCCACAAGGGATGCTAATCGTTATTATTTGACTTTTACTGATGATTACAGTAGATATGGATATGTCTACTTAATCAAGCATAAGTCAGAGACTTTTGAAAGGTTTAAAGAATTTAAACAGGAAGTCAAGAATCAATTGGGCAGGAACATTAAGATGCTTCGATCCGATCGAGGTGGTGAGTATCTTAGTTCAGAGTTCCTTGACTATCTTAGGGAATGTGGGATTGTCTCACAATTGACACCTCCCAGGACACCGCAGTTGAACGGTGTAGCTGAGAGGCGTAATCGAACCTTGTTGGATATGGTTCGTTCCATGATGAGTCGAGCTTCGCTGCCAATCTCATTTTGGGGGTATGCCTCAGAGACTGCCGCCCATATCCTTAATCTAGTCCCTATAAAGAAAGTTGTCAAAACTCCTCATGAGATGTGGACTGGTAAAGTACCCAAACTAGACCACATTAAGATTTGGGGTTGCGAGGCTTTCGTGAGATGAGAGACTCATGATAAGCTCGAACCTCGAAGTGAGAGGTGTATTTTCATCGGCTACCCACAGAAATCCTTTGGTTACCTCTTCTACAGACCTAGTGAGAATGTGGTCTTTGTAGCTAGGAGGGCTTTCTTTCGAGAGAGAGAGAGAGAGTTCATAAGCCAAGGAGACAGTGGGAGGCAAGTTGACCTTGAAGAAATTCAAGAGTCAAGTGGTGAAGGAACTTCAAACCCTAGCACTCAACTTGAGGAGGAAACTCCTGTTGAGCCAATTGACAAGTCTGTACCTCTGAGGTGTTCCACAAGGGTTAGGAATGCACCTGAGCATTACTATGGATTCCATATTACTGCGGAAGGTGATACACTTATCAGTGATGAGACACTGATAAGTCTGGATGAACCTAACAGTTACGCGGAAGCCATGGCAGGCCCTGAGTCAGCCAAGTGGAAAGAGGCAATGGACAACGAGATACAGTCCATGTATGACAATCAAGTTTGGAACTTGGTTGAGAATGTACCAGGTCGTAAGACTGTAGGGTGCAAATGGATCTTCAAGAAGAAGACCGACATGGATGGTAATGTACACACTTATAAGGCACGACTGATTGCAAAGGGTTTCTCACAAACTCCGGGAGTTGATTATGATGAGACCTTTTCTCCAGTGGCCAAGATTAAGTCTATTAGGGTTCTGTTAGCCATAGCTGCATTTCATGACTATGAAATATGGCAAATGGATGTCAAAACCGCTTTCCTTAATGGAAAGTTGGCTGAGGATGTTTACATGAGTCAGCCAGAGGGTTTTGTCAATACAGAGTACCCTAATAGAGTGTGTAAGCTTGAGAAATCCATTTATGGGTTAAAGCAAGCACCTCGCAGATGGAATCTTTGCTTTGATGAGAAAGTCAAAGAATTTGGCTTTTCTAGGACTGAAGATGAATCTTGTGTATATGTCAAGGCTAGTGGGAGTATAGTTAGTTTTTTGGTATTGTATGTGGATGACATACTACTCATAGGAAATGACATCCCAACTCTGTAGGAAGTTAAGTCCTGGCTTGGGAAGTGTTTCTCTATGAAGGACCTAGGAGAAGCTGCCTATATTCTAGGGATAAGGATCTTGAGAGACTGGAGTAAACGACTAATTGGACTTAGTCAGAGTACCTACTTGGATAAGGTGCTGAAGAGATTCGGCATGCAGGACTCCAAGAAAGGAGAGTTACCCATCCAGAGTAACGCCAGATTGAGTAAGACACAAAGCCCTAGTACTGAGGCTGAGATAGCAGAAATGAGTCGAATACCTTATGCTTCGGCTGTAGGATCGATCATGTATGCTATGACGTGTACTCGACCTGATGTAGCCTTTTCTTTGAGCATGGTTAGCAGGTATCAGGGGAACCCTGGCAAGGCACACTGGACTGCGGTAAAGAATATCCTCAAGTACCTACGGAGGACTAAGGACTGGGTCCTTACCCTCGGTGGGAGTGAAGACTTGAGAGTTGTAGGGTATAGTGATGCTAGCTTTCAGACTGATAGGGATAATTTCCGCTCTCAGTCAGGCTGGGTCTTTACCTTAAATGGAGGAGCAATTTCTTGGAAGAGTTCCAAGCAAGAGACAGTGGCTGATTCAACTTGCGAATCAGAGTATATAGCAGCTAGCGAGGCAGCAAAGGAGGCGATATGGCTGAAGAACTTCATTGGAGACCTTGGAGTTGTACCAGCTATTAAAGAGCCAATGGAAATTTTCTGTGATAGTGAAAGTGCAGTTGCCTTAGCCAAGGAACCAAGGGATCACGGGAGATCCAGACACATCGACAGAAAATACCATTTCATCAGACATCGAATAGAAGAAGGACTCCTCGTGGCAAAGAGGGTATCATCGGATGAGAATCCAGTAGATCCCCTCACGAAGGGACTGACTCGGGTTAAGCATCTCCAGCATGCTCGGAGCATAGGGCTGAAGGATGATATTAGATTTAGTAGTTAGATAACCTTGAAATTTGTAAAGTGTAATTGACATTAGATGATGAATAAAAGGTGTTTTATTTATGAGTAAAGTGTTGCTATCTCTTGTCGATCGTTTACTATATTTCTTTTGCATGTTTTGACTTCCAGAATAATTATGTTTGGTATATCATATTATTCGAACCTCCACAGTCGGTCATATGTCGGAAGTAGGTATGAATCAAGAGTGTCATGATTGGTTGCAGAGGTCTAAGTTGTTGGACATGGCTACAACACTCATGAGTGCTCATAAGTTCTGAGCATTGGACTCAACCCACGCTCACTGGAATCACTTCATGAAATTTATCTCGAATGATCGTGAGACGGTAATATCATATAAGTCTTCAAACCTAGAGATATGATTTGTTACTTATGAGTTGGTTATGCATTGATTGTACGTTAACGCATTGGTAACTCGATGTTATAAAACGTGCTCTTGTGTATAATTCAATGAGTGGTAGAACAAACATATGAGTCGAAGTTTATCTGTTCCTTCTTGGATTAGAAGCTGATATTTGGGCCCCTCGATGATTTTGTTTTGACCTATATACCGGGCCCGGTCAGAACTAAGTTGATGTGTTCAATTAAGTTCTTTGTCAAACAAATCGGAAATCGGGAAACAAACTGTTGGACAATAAGTAAGACATTGTTCCATGTATTTGTCTGGCTGATATCTAGAACAGAGGATTATATGATCACTTATCTTAAATGGCGTATCATCATCTTCTCAGTTCCGAGAGACCTTGAAACAGCTACGATTGCCGATCGGTTCCTGAAGTAATGCAGTTATAGTTATTAGACTTATCCAAGTGGGAGACTGTTGGATAAGGTGTCTAAGTCCATAACTATTTCTGGTATGTACTTGACCCGACCCGGCATGGTCCATTTGGGTTGCATGGCACCATGCAATTGGATAGACTAAATGAGAGAAATAACACTTGTGGATTATTAATATATTATAAGTTCTAATATATTAATAATATTATTTAATTAGTTTGATCAAGAATTAATTTAGAATTAATTAAGTGATCAAAAGATAACTAATTAAATATATGGGTTGATTATGTAAATTATGCATAACTTGTATAGTGGGCTAAGAGGCTCCATGGATTATCAAGTTGGGTTAAACCCATAGGATGCTCCATGGGAGTTACAAACCCATGGGTCATAAAAATGAAGAGTCATGACACATTAGGGTTTACATGGTGTAACCCTAGATGTGTCAACACTATATAAAGAACCCATGCTCCACCAAAATTGTATACACATAAGAAACAAGAGGGCTAGAGCCGATTTTGCAAGTGTAAGATTCTCTCAAAGTTTACTCCTTTGCATTTGGTGTTGTGTGAAGCATTTGAGGCATCACACTTGGGGTGCTAGGCTCACAAGGTTTCAAGGATCATAATCAACAACAAGGTAAGTTATTCTATCTTTCATTCAAGTTAAAAATGTTCCCCATGTATGCTAGATAGGAATATAACCTTGGAATTCAACTTTGCATGATTATTAGACAAACATAGATCCAAGGTTATTAGGGTTGCATGTACACTTAGGAAGTGTTAGAATGCTCAAAACCCATCATTTATAAAGTAGTCAAGCGGTTACTATCAGGAGGTGTAGCCTATTAGAGGCATAGTCTATGGTGAACTTGAACACCCATGTAATCGTTTCAAGGAATAATATAAAACCTTCGCTTTGTTATTTGGTGTGTTAAATTGTTATGTGATCTTCTTGTATGGTGACTTGGAAAACTGCGAGACAATACTTGGTACAAGTATGAGTAGGTGTGAATGGTAGTAGAGGCCTATACTACCGGAAGCATAGGACTCACACTTGGATCAGGGATAGTCACAAGGTTACCAAGAAACTAGTAATTGACTTCGTTTTATTCGAGTATATCGTTACCATTGTTTCGGTAATGATTGAGAAGATGATTGTTATTCCGACCCGAGAGGTCATATCATATCGAGTCCGACTAAGATGAGTATGTTACGTGGTTCAGAGAACCAAGTTTGATGTAGCATCCGACTTAAGCCAGAAGATTGAAGATAGTCAAAGCGATTGTGATCGTTGTTAAAGTAAGAAACTTATAGTTAGAAGTGTTACGTACAAGGACGCGATTAAATCACATAAGAACATGAAGGAAGGTATAGTATGTTCTAGAATTTGACTCTAAGAGACCTGAGTCTAAGTGTTGCAACATATGACGAGAGGTTGTTAGAACGAGGCACGTCAATCTATTATAGAAATCAAAGAATTTATTCTTAAGTTTGTTAAGAAGAAGGAGTCTCCAGTAAGAATCGAGATTGTGACCTGAAGGTCATAAATTGGAGTCTAATGAGAGATAGGGAGCAGGTGCAAGATCGAGCACCGCCTGTAGTCAAGGAGTCTAAGAGTTAGATACTCGTTCGAAGAAACATCAAGGTTATGGTTATCACTTAGGATGAAGAGATAACGTATGGAGTCATCATGTGAGCCCTGGTTCGTTGATGATTTCGGGACGTAATCATCCTAAGGGGGAGATAATTGTAACGCCCGTAGATCCGGGTTAGTCAATTTAGAGATAATAGGGGTCGAAAACTACTTTTCGACAAAAGATTATTTAGAATAAATAATCTTAACCAAGTTGTAGAATATGTCTCAAGGTTTCCGTACATATAAAGAACGCCGAAATCCGAGTTATAACGAAGAGGTTATGACCCGCCGAAGTTTTACGGCAAAACCGGCACGGCACCGGGAGACGTAAATAGTGAATTTACGATAGAGCGACTTTTAGCCTTAGCGATCTAAACGAAAGTCGTAGAAAACGTTAAACCGAGAGCTTCCATAAAAAGAACGCCCAAATCTGACTTCGTATGAGGAAGTTATGATTTTTCGAAGTTTCGGCGTAGCAGTATACAACCCGAAATTTGAATATAAGATCGAGCGGTTTTTAGCCGAAATAATCTAAACGTGAATCGAATATCTCGTTAATAGTAGCGTAACGATAAAAAGACAGACGAAAACGGACATCGGATGAAGAAGTTATGAATTTTTAACGGACCAACCCTATCCCGGCCTGTTAAAAATAAAACTTTTAAAATGGAGTCAAAATTAGCCGACGGAGTCTAAACTAAAGTTGTAGAGTACATTCCCTCCTACGCGTGGATATAAAGAACGTTGAAAACGGAGCTCGTATGCGAGAGTTATGAATTTTTAAAGTTTGCACTTGAATTTGCGAAGCCTGTAGCGAAACCGATGACGTGGCAGCATCTGGACCGTCCATCGCTGATCAATGCTCGCCTAGGATGGGTGACACGCCACACCTCGCTACGCCCAGCTTTCGAGTTCGAAACGCGTCGCGTACAAAGAGCATTGCTCGGACCACAAACCTCCACGTCGACCCAGCAGTTCGATGCCACGTGTTGTACGATGCGAAGCTACCCCCCGCGTAGCACTTCCGAACGCCCAGCGTTCCGAGGTCTGAAGGCCTATAAAAGGCAGCGAAGGCTGCTGAGTCCCATGCACCAAAAACCCTTCTCTCTCTAAGGTTCCAAACCCCTCCTAAACCCTAGGTAAACCCCCTAGCACCCAAAGGAAGCCCCGAGGCTCCCGGAGTCCCGAGAAAAAGGGTCTTTCGGTTCGGAAATGCTGCTCCGAGCGAAGCCCGGTTTTCTTTAAAATCCGTTGTAAGTGAGCTACGCCTATGAAATTTTTAATATAGCTTTTAAATAATTATAGTAATGTTATTAGGTCCTTAAAATATTTATTTGGGCTATTATTATGAGTTATATAGAGTGTTGTTTAACGCTTATATAATAATAATAATAGCTAGGCTATTAATTAGTCGCGGTTAACGTCAGACTAAACCCTAGTGGTATTGATACTAGATTTTTTCGAAGGAAAATTATTTTGAGATAACGAAGCGCTGTTCGAGTGCAGAGTCACCACCTTTCAGGTGAGTGCATAGTCCCTTTCATGAACATGATTTTAATACAAGTATTGATTGAAATATTAAATATATGTTTATGTGCGAGTTATTTGATGTTGCCTGAAGTACGTGTTAAAGAACATACCTGATTATATATGATGATTTAGGATAAAGAGTAAACCTAAATTAATTATGGGGAATATTGGGTAGTATTTTCTTACGAGTACGAGTGAGTTATACTCAGAGAATAGAACTTTAGTATATGTCATTGATCCGGGAGCATGGATTAGACATAGTCATTGTCCCTAGTCCGAGAGTATGGATTGGACATAGCCAACTGTCATTAGTCTGGGAGTATGGATTAACACATAGACAGTCGTCCTCAGTCCGGGAGTATGGATAGGACATAGTTATTCGTCGTTAATCCGGGAGAATGGATTTACACATAGACACTTGTCCCTAATCCGAGAGTATGGAATGGGCACTATTATTGCTACGAGAGCATGGATTAGATTCGAGAGTATGGATTAAGTAAGAGGTAAAATTTAAGGTCCGAGAGTATGGATAGTCTCGTTGCGAGGATTAACGGGGTGGGGTAAGAGTTGCTATTATATATATAGTGAAATTGTATATTTTGTGAGTTCTAAATTATATATATGATATAACATTGTGGGATTAAAATCCCTATGTACTCACCAGGTTTCCCAACCTGACCCACTCAGTTTATTTGAATCACAGGTGTCGATATGAATTTACATTACACTGAGAGATTAAGGAGATATAAATCACTAGTTATAATGAATATAAGTTCTCTTTATGCTTATGTTTCTGTATTGATGATGACATCCCAATGTTTTAAAATGAATAAAAATACATTTCTTCGGAAATGCTTTGATAACGTATTTATCATGTTTTTCTGGGAACAAATTCCGCAACATTTTTATCAAAAGTGGTACTCCGATTTTTATAAACCATAAACAAAATCGGTCTTTTCTGGCCGTGAAAATGGGGATGTCACAGAAACTCAACAGAGTGCATGCAGATGATACGCTGCATTCTGATTCAGAAATCACCCATGACATCACAAAAAAGATTGTGAGAAATTAGGAACAATTACAGACTATACACAAATGACAAGAGAGTTAAGTAAACAAAATATGTAAGTCTTTCAACTTCCAAATCGGAGATTATGTAACTATAAATGTTTTCCCTTTTAGAAGAAGGATACTGATTTGAGAACGAGGTAGGTTAAACCCACGACATAAAGGACCTTCAAAATTATTAACGGGAATTGTTCCTGTTAATTGTATCAAACTGCCTTGAGAATTAAACAACATGCATGACGCCTTTCGTGCGTTAAATCTCAGGAAGTGTATGTCCAATGCCACACTTGCCATCTCCCTCAATAAAGTTAACTAAGAAACTATGCTAATGTCCCGTGATTATTAAAGCACACATTGCATAATTCTATATAACATTCGATAACCATAAAATACTTGATTCGGTCTTATTCCTTGTCCCTTTTTTGGTTGTGCGCTTAGAATAGAGTCATCTATTCAGCCGAGTATCTAATATTGAATTATGCAACGTAAAACGACTATGGAAGTATCAGGTGTGGGTCAAACGAAAAGAAAACTTCACCAATTTTTTAATAATGCTCTATCAATATGTTGAATTTCGGGGTGAAATTCCTTTCAAGGCGGGGATAATGTAACAACTGGTAAAAATAGGTCAAATTTCATCGGCCAAACCACCGTGAACACAACTGTAAAATGCCCTATTGTGTAGTATTCCTTGTTCTTTAGTGAAATTGAAGTCATTATACTTGAAATTGCATACGGAATACATTAAAATTTCTCAAAATTGATAGTCGTTTCCAATTAGAAAACAATTCATAGAATAAGTATTGATTAATGCCCTAAAAGTAAATTTTTTGCATTAAGTATACTTAAAAGCTAGAGATAAGAAATTTAAATAGAATATGTTCTCATGATTCCGTGGATATAAAGAACGTCCAAAATGGAGAGCGTATGAGGAAGTTACGCCTTTTTCAAGTTATAAAATCAGTATTTATATGATTTTTCCTTAAACGAATTTTGCACTATTTCGTTTGAAATAGCTACGAGCCTCATAAATCATTTTTAACACGTTTTTAAACTCAGGCTGTGGTCTATTATTTTATTTTATTTTTATCACATTTTTAACCTCGAGCAAAATCATATTCGTAAAATTTGTCGAATCGGATCCAATTAATCGTAAAACTTTAAACGCCATTTCACGGAGTTCCATATACTTGAATTAATATTCGTTTGTCTTTTAGAACCATGACGGCCAGGATAATAACCATACACTTTCAGAAAAATTTTATGACATGGTATGATGGCAAGACAATCAAGAAACAAGATTTGCATCACAAAAAATACATTGCATTTGATTTTTCCTAAACTACCTTCTAAAAGTCAATCTAGACTTTTAAAAAATGCAATCAAGATTAAAATGGAAGATACCCTTTTTCTCTCACAACCTTTCCCTCTCTATCCTCTCCTCTCTCTATTACCGGTGGAGGAAAACAACCACCGGAGATGTCATTTTCCAACCAAAGAGGTGGTATTAGCCCCTCTTTCGGTGGTTGAGCAAACCCAAGAGCACCCTCTGAAGATCGTTGTTGTGGATGTCCTCTTTTCTTCCTCGATTTCTGCCAAAAACACCTCGATGGGGGTGTTGTTTTCTTCCGGTGAACAAAGCGGCAACATCTCCTTTCTCTTTTCCATGTTTTTTGTCGACTCCATAGCAGATCCGTTGCTTCCGTTCTTCTTCCTTCTTCAGCTAAATTGAACATCGGTGTGCTCTCCATTTATTGATGACTGTTGCTACTCTTCTTTGGTTGGGTTGCAGTCGGCGACGTCACAAGTGAACCAAGAAGGGCTCGCCGAGATCAGTTTCCCATCCCTTACTTGCAACTGCGTAAACACCACCGACCCAATTCCCTTTTTTCACTACATCCGTTCGTTTTCTTCCTCGATCAGATAAAGATGAAGACCCCCCCTCCCTATCATTCATGCTTGTCTACTTAACCAAATCAACCCCCTCATTGGTATTAAATTATCAGAAAACGTCCCCTCATTTTTATTAAATGATCAAAACAACACCGCCATTGTGTTACAAGATCAAAAGTGTTCCCTTTGATTTAAATCATCATGAAGCATTACCTTTTTGTTTAAACTATTACAAAAAAAAATCCACCTTTAGTTTAATTTATTACAAAACAGTTCTAGATGTGTTTCAAAGTTCAAGAATTGTTATTTCGCGATTTCTCACGCCAAGCTTCACAAAAATGAACCAACTCCGAACAAATCGAACTCAGGCTTGAAGGGTGAAAAACATGAAAAATGTTACCTTAAACGGTTGAAAAACAATGTTTGAGAAGCTAAAATCATTAGTTGAAAATATAAAAAATCATCTATTATTATTATATTATTTGATATTATGTAAAAATAAGCCTAAAAACGATTTTATCATATTTTTATAATTATGGTAAAAGTACAATGTAACATCCCGGAATTCAGGTATTTTCAAATCCTTCCCTGGAATTTTAATTATGTCATTTTGGTCCTTGGAGTTGGTTAGAATTAGCCCTAAGAAGCCCTAGTGGCAAATTGGTAAATTTTGGGGCAGGAGGTGTACGCTGAGCGTACATGTGAGTACGCTAAGCGTACTAGGGCACACCCTAGTACTCTAGGCGTAAACATATGAACGTTGGGCATACTACTGTCCGAGTGAAAAACCCTAAATTTTAGGGTTTGAGGAGTATTTAAACATCATTATGGACCATTTGCCCTTATACTTTCAGCCTCCAAGTCCCTGAGTTGTCCTTGCAAAACCCTAGCCCCCCTTGAGTGAGAATGAGAGCCCTAAAGTGTATTATTAGTGATTTAGAGACAAAGGAAGTGCATCAAGAAGCTTGGGAACATGAAGAAAGGCTTGGATCTGGGAATTTGGCTTCCTTCTCCATCATCTAAAGGTATAAAGTTTATACCTTTATGATTGAATTCATAAATTTCTTGTTAGGTTCTTTTTATGCTTCTTTTTGGCCCCAAATGCTCCATCTTGTGTATGGCATGTTTTGGATGTTTTGAGTTGTCCTTTCAGACCCTTTGAGGGGTCCTTAATCATAAAAATGAGGTCCCAATGGCTAGAAGTGTCCCATGCATTTGGTAGAAGGGTCTTAATGGATTAAGACCTTGTATTAAGAACTTTTGGACGTCTAAAGTCATAAGGTTGGAGACTTTATGACTCTAAGATGCATTTGGACCATGGATCTGTAATATGGGCTTAAGTGCTTAAGCCATTAAACACTTAATGGACTTTTGGGATCTGCGAGGGTACGCCCCGCGTACTCGCTCAGCCACCGTGATGGTGGTCAATGCGAGGCTCGCGTACGCCCTGCGTACCTCCGGAGTACGCCCAACATACGTCGTCTGTGGATTTTTGAGTTTGGGCTTTGAGTTTTGGGCCACCTTTTGGGCTTGAATGATTTGGGCCCTCATTGAACTTCCTGAATATGAGTGCTTTGGACCAAGTGAAGAGTTGGACCTTAGGATAAGACCCAATAAGGGGTTTGGGCCCAATTTGGAAAACTGGGCCAATAATAGGCCTTGTGTAATTTTGTGCTTTTGGATCAAGAATTGGGCCTGGGTCTTGGCCCAATTATGGATAGGGTAAAGTGGCCATTTACCCTAGGTTTGGGTCATTAATCAAGGATGTTAATTGGATGTTTATTTGTTGTGATAATTCGCAATTTTAGAGGGCCATCAGCTGGAGGTTTTCTGCGTGATTCGTCAGTGTGAGGTGAGTGTTCCTCATTGTACTTGTTGGGTCGAAGGCACCAAGGCCGACCCTTTTTGATTGTTATCCTGATTATTGCATGTTTTTCTGTTGACTGGTTATATGTTTATTTGTTATGTATATGTCAACATGTTATGTGTGGTTGGGTTGAGGCGATCCTACTTTGTGCTGAAGGCCAACAGACCCAGGGTATCCCTGATAGACTGAACACTAGTGGGGCGTACTAGTCAGGCTGAAGGCCCGGAGAACCTTCCAGATAGGCTGAAGACCCGAGGTGGCGTACCAGTCATGCTGATGGTTCTGTGAGCGTACCAGATAGACTGTAGGACGGTGGGGCGTTCCAGTCAGACTAAAGGCTCTATATGCATGTTGTTTATTGTATTATTATGGTTTTGTGTTGGTACTTTGGGGGAAACTCACTAAGCTTTGGGCTTACTGTTTGGATTATATGCCAGGTACCTCATAGGATCGCGAAATAGCGAAGTCGTGATTGTGCACCTCTTCATGATATGTTTCGGGATTTTGGGAAAAACTCTGATGATAAACATGTTTTGAAAACTATTATGTAAACAATTATGATTTTTGGTTGGTTTGGAAAAGTTTAAATTTTTATGAAATTTTATGAATGTTACAAGTTGGTATCAGAGCCTTGGTTTTAGTGAATTAGAGGAACACTCGTGTGAATCCATTCTCAAACTAAGGAAAAGGATTCTTAAAACAATTTTCAAATGGTTTTCAAAATAATAGAGGAGGATGCAAGGTGTACGATCAACCGGAGCCAATAAGTGACCCCAAATTACCACACAAGTTATTTGAGAATATGTTATGTTATGATTATAATAGCATGCTAGTAACAGGATAGGGATCCTCAGGAATCGTATGTTAGAATTGCCTGATATTTGATGCCTTATCACCTGTAGAGTACCCTATTGATTGTTGTATGACTCTTTTGTGTGTGAACTAGCTGTTGCATGAATGCGCTAAGTCGCATACTGCATGGGTCAAATAGTCTTGGGGTAAGGGAATTAGTCCCGCTGCGCAGCTCTTGTTTGAGTATAATTGTTGTGGGATTGAAACCTTTAGCCTAAAATTGTTTAAGTCATGTAGTATGTGATAGTATTCATGCAATAGTTATCTGGCACCAATGGAGGATCGTGTGGCAGTTAGTGAGGGTAGAGTACCTGAGTATGCTATAGGGAAGTATATTGTTAGGGTTGTTATGATGATCCTCTTTCTATGGGTAGGTTTGGAAGGTAGTATGGGCCTGTACTACTGAAAGCACAGGACCCGTATGCGTAGCAAGGAAGTCACAGCCCCTAGGGCTTGTTGGGAATTGGTTCCCCGTTTTGGTTATATGTGTTATCTGATATCTCCCTCGTGTATTTCAGTATGGTGACTACGAGGCGATTTAAGACCAGATCTAGGTTGGGATCAGGAACTTGCAGGCAGATTGGAGCCGATGAGCTGGATGACAGGATTAGGGAGATTCTCCATGGGGAGGTTGTGGCTATCATCCGGGATCAGATACCGGAGTTATTTGGGTCTATTAAGACCGCGATGATGGAGTTATTTGATGACAAATACGTAGACATTGTTGAGACTGTTGTTGCTGCAGCCTCCGCAGTCGTGACAGCTGCAGGTGTTGGACAAGGTTGGTTTTTCAGTATCGGGACTTCGATAATACGAATCCCTAGACTTTCGATGTAGTTCATGACCCGATCGTAGAATTGAGGTGGTGATCTGATGTTGAGGGTTACTTTTTCACCTGCTTTATCCCAGCTAACCAGAAGGTCAGGTGCGCTTTGAACCTTTTGAGGTCCGGAGCAAAGGATTGGTGGAGACTTGTTACGGGATCGTATTCTACTATGCAGAGGGTTGCGGTGACTTGGGATCAGTTCATGGAGATGTTTCGTACTCGTTATGTGTCGCGGGTTGAGTGTGAGAGGTTGGCCCAGCAGTTTTTGGATCTGAGGCAGGGATCGGAGTCGGTGACGGAGATCACCCGAATGTTTATTGAGAGGGCCATGTTTTGCCCTAAGTTTGCTTCGGATCAGGCTAAGATGACCCGTTACTTGAGCATACTCAAGACGAATATCAGGCAGTTTATTTCCACCTAGCGGTTTGATTCCTTGCTGGAGTTGCAGGAGGCCG
Source organism: Lactuca virosa (assembly GCF_052849685.1). Taxonomy (NCBI): domain Eukaryota; kingdom Viridiplantae; phylum Streptophyta; class Magnoliopsida; order Asterales; family Asteraceae; genus Lactuca; species Lactuca virosa. The sequence continues at coordinate 326,841,845 of NC_136430.1, forward strand.
CCAGGTGGCGTGAGCTTGAGATAGATCTTTAGTTAATGGAGCAGAGATCGGACCCGACACAGTCGCAGCCGGCACCAAAGTGGTTCTAAGCCGCTGATTCTAGGTCTGGGGGTCAGCGAGGCCATACTTATGGGAAGTGCGGAAAGGTTCATGACGAGGCTTGTCGATCAGGAGGGGTATGCCACAAGTGTGGCAGGGAGGGGCACTATACATAGGATTGCCGCTAGTTAGCCACAATTCAGAGTACGAGGATTTGCTTTCATTATGATCAGGTTAGCCATGTAAAGGTCAACTGTCCGTTGCTCGCCACCAAGTCGGCGCAGGCCCCTGCGCCAGCTACATTGAGGATCACAGATGGGCACCAGGGGAAGGTGGAGCCCCCTAGGGCTCTAGGTCGCGCTTTTCATATCACTGCCGAGGAGGCCAGAGCAGCTCCAGATGTTTTGACTGGTATGTTTCTATCCATTATTATGTTGATTATCTTTGTATTATGCTTATATATTTGTACCTTTATTAGGTATGTTCCTAGTGAACTCCTTTCCTACTTTAGTGTTGTTTGACTCAGGTGGGAGTCGGTCCATTGTTTCTTAGTCGTTTAGTAGGGCTTTATGCTTCTTCAGTGTATCAGGGTTGTAGTCTAAAGATTTTCGGGGTATCCTTTCCGATAAATTTGATCCCTATCCCCATGAGGGATGTCTGCGTGATCGTGGGTATGGACTGGCTGAGCCGTTTTGGCACGATGATTGATTGTGAGGGTCGGCGCGTGGCAGTTCGAACCCCAAGTGGGGGAGAACTTGTTATTTATGGAGAGGGCACCGAGATCGGTTTGGGGTTTTGTTCTGCAGCCAGGGCTCGACAGTATATTCTGCACAGATATGCGGGTTACTTGGATTATATGGTGGATACGTGTGTTGGGGATCAGGTTTCAGTTTCAGAGGTCCTGGTGGTCAGGGAGTTTGTCGATGTATTCCCGGAGGAGTTACCCGGTGTGCCTCCTGAGAGGCAGGTCGAGTTCAGGATTGACCTCATGTCAGGTGTGGCCCTGATTGCCAAGGCGTCGTACCGTTTGGCACCGCCTAAGATGCAGGAGTTGTCATCTCAGTTGCAGGAGCTGCTAGGCAAGCAGTTCATTAGACCGAGTAGTTCTCCATGGGGAGCGCCGATTTTATTCGTCAAGAATAAGGATGGTTCACACCGAATGTGTATTGATTACCAGGAGTTGAACAAGCTTACGGTGAAGAACCGCTATCCCTTCCGCGGATTGATGATCTCCTTGATCAGTTGCAGGGTGCATCTTGGTTCTCCAAGATAGACCTAAGGTCGGGATACCATCAGGTCAGGGTGAGAGAAGAGAACGTGGAGAAGAACGCATTTCGGACTCGCTATGGGCATTACGAGTTCGTGGTGATGCCATTCGAGCTCACCAATGCGCCTGCGGTATTTATGGATTTGATGAATCAGGTATGCAGGACGATGCTCGATCGTTCAGTTATCGTGTTTATTGATGATATATTGGTATATTCCAAGACCAGAGAGCAGCATGAGGATCATTTTCGCGAGCTTCTAGGGGTTTTGAGGCGAGAACGACTTTATGCTAAGTTCTCGAAGTCTGAGTTTTGGTTATGAGAGGTCCAATTCCTTGGACACCTCGTTAACCAGGATGGGATATTGGTCGATCCGGCCAAGATCGAGGCGGTGATGAAGTGCGAGATTCCGAAATCTCCCTCGGATATCAGTAGTTTCTTGGGGTTGGCAGGGTACTACCGGAGATTTACTCAGGATTTCTACAAGATTGCAATACCCCTCACTCGTCTGACGAGGAAGGGGGTGGATTTCCGGTGGGACCCTGAGCAGCAGGCGGCATTCAAGACCCTTCGGCAGAGATTATGTGAGGCCTCGGTTTTGACCCTCCCAGAAGGGATTGAGGATTGTGTGGTGTTCTCTGATGCTTCCATCACTAGTTTGGGGCAGTCCTCATGCAGAGACGATGGGTGATAGCTTATGCTTTACGACAGTTGAAGACGCATGAGACGAGGTATCCCACGCATGACCTGGAGTTGGGGGCAGTGGTTTTTTCCCACAAGATTTGGAGGCATTATATTTATGGGTTCTGCCGTACTATCAACACGGACCACAAGAGTTTGAGACACATTATAGATTAGCCAAACTTGAACATGAGGCAGCGCAGGTGGCTGGACTTAGTCAAGGATTATGACTGCGAGATCATTTATCATCCGAGTAAAACGGATGTGGTGGCAGATGCTTTGAGCCGCAAGTCGGATGGACCTTCTGTTGGGGTGTCATTTATGAGAATATTTATGGATTATCCGCTTGTAGGATTGATTAGGGAGGCTCGGGCCGAGGGTGTTCGGGAAGAGAATTAGAAGATTGAGAGGATCAGGGGCGAGATCAACAGATTTGTTATGGATAGTCGTGAGTTGTTAACCCGTTGTGGTCGGGTATAGGTTCCTATGTCTGGTGGGGTCAGACAGATTGTGTTGGAGGAGGCTCATAAGTCTCATTTTTCTATCCATCCGGAGGGCCACCAAGATGTATCGGGATTTGAGATTGAGCTATTGGTGGCCATGCATGAAGAGGGAGATCACCTAGTACGTTGAGAGGTGCTTGACCTGCAGGATAGACAAGGCCGAGCATCAGATTCTGCATGGAAAGCTGTAGTCTCTGGAGATTCCCATGTGGAAATGGGAGCAGATTTTGATGGATTTCATCACCAAGTTGCCGAAGACGGCATAGGTTTTTGATGCTATTTGGGTCATCGTGGATCGATTGACCAAGAGTGCCCATTTCCTGGCGATCCAGAAGAGTTCTTCGACCGAGAAGTTGGCTGATGTGTATATTCGCAAGTTCGTTGCTCTCCATGGAGTTCCGGTCTCCATTGTTTCTGACCGTGATGTTCGGTTCACCTCCCATTTTTTGCAGAAGTTCCATGAGGAACTGGGCGCGAGGTTGCACTTCAGCACAACTTATCATCCGCAGACCGACATACAGAGTGAGCGGACGATACAGAATCTTGAGGATATGTTGCGATCCTGTTTCATTGACTTTAGTGGGAGTTGGGACTCCTACCTACCTCTTGCAGAGTTCTCCTACAACAACGGTTTCCACTCCAGCATTGGTGCTTCGCCTTTTGAGCTCTTATATGGGCGGAGATGTCGTACCCCACTCTGTTGGGGTGAGGTTGGTCACACGGTTATGGTACGGACTGAGGTGGTCCTTCAGACTGTGAAGATGATCGAACAGATCATGCAGAGATTGCAGACTGCTCATAGTTGGCAGAAGAGCTATACCGACCGACGCCGATCCGAGTTGGAGTTTCAGGTCGGTGACATGGTATTACTGAAGGTCTCACCTTGGAAAGGTGTGATACACTTCAGGAAGAGGGGAATATTTGGTCCCCGATATTTTCAGTCATTGCTGATTATTTCCAATGTTGGCAAGGTTGCCTAGAGATTGGATCTTCTTGAGGAGCTCAGTTAAATCCATAGCACTTTCCATGTTTCTCAGCTTCAAAAGTGCGTATTGGACGAGGATGCAGTAGTATCATTAGATGATATTTAGGTTGATGAGTGCCTGAACTATGTTGAGAGGCCCGTAGTTATTCTAGAGAGAAAGGTGAAGGTTTTGCGCAAGAAGGAAGTACCTTTGGTAAAGGTACGATGGCAGCATCGGAGGGGCTCTGAGTGGATCTGGGAGCCGGAGGCTGAGATGTAGGAGCATTACTAGAACTTGTTTGTTTCAGCAGACTTCAAGGACGAAGTCTAGTTCGAGTGGGGGAGAGTTGTAACATCCTGGATTTCAGGTATTTTCAAATCCTTCCCTTGATTTTTAATTATATCATTTTGGTCCTTGGAGTTGGTTGGAATTAGCCCAAAGAAGCCCTAGTGGCAAATTGGTACATTTTGGGGAAGGAGGTGTACGTTGAGGTCCCAATGGCTAGAAGTGTCCCATGCATTTGGTAGAAGGGTCTTAATGGATTAAGACCTTGTATTAAGAACTTTTGGACGTCTAAAGTCATAAAGTTAGAGACATTATGACTCTAAGGTGCATTTGGACCATCGATCTGTAATATGGGCTTAAGTGCTTAAGCCATTAAGCACTTAATGGACTTTTGGGATCTACGAGTACTCGGTCATCCACCCCAATGGTGGTCAATGCGAGGCTCGTGTATGCCCTGCGTACCTCCGAAGTACGCCCAACGTATGTTGTCTGTGGATTTTTGAGTTTGGGCTTCGAGTTTTGGGCCACCTTTTGGGCTTGAATGATTTGGGCCCTCATTGGACTTCCTGAATATGAGTGTTTTAGGCCAAGTGAAGAGTTGGACCTTAGGATAAGGTCCAATATGGCTTTGGGCCCAATTTGGAAAATTGGGCCAATAATGGGCCTTGTGTAATTTTGGGATTTTGGATCAAGAATTGGGCCTGACTCTTAGCCTAATTATGGATAGGGTAAAGTAGCCATTTACCCTAGGTTTGGGTCATTAGTCAAGGATGGAAATTCGATTGTTAATTGGATGTTAATTTTTTGTGATAGTTCGGGATTTTAGTGGGCCAACAGTCGGAGGTTTTCTACGTGATTCGTCAGTGTGAGGTGAGTGTTCCTCACTGTACTTGTTGGGTCGAAGGCACTAAGGCCGGCCCTTTTGAATTGTTATCCTGATTATTGCATGATTGAGTATTGTAGTGATATGTTAGATTTGTATCCTTGTAGATAGGATGATGCTATGCTTAGTGATAGAACCAGGGCGTCCCAGATAGACTGAAGGCCAGTGGGGCGTACCAGTCAGGCCGAAGGCCCGGAGAACGTTCCAGATAGGCTGAAGGCTCGAGGTGGTGTACCAGTCATGCTGAAGGTTCTGTGAGTGTACCAGATAGACTGTAGGCCGACAGGGCGTTCCAGTCAGACTAAAGGGTCTGTATTCATGTTTTTTATTGTATTATAATGGTTTCGTGTTGTGTTGGTACTTTGGGGGAAACTCACTAAGATTTGGGCTTACAATTTGGATTCTGTTTCAGGTACCTTAGAGGATCGTGGAAAGGTGAAGGCGTGATCGTGCACCTCCTCATGATATGTTTTGGGATTTTGGGAAAAACTATAATGATAAATATGTTTTGAAAACTATTATGTAAACAATTATCATTTTTGGTTGGTTTGGAAAAGTTTAAATTTTTATGAAATTTTATGAATGTTACATATAAACCATTTTTACTACATTATGAAATTATTCACACATGATAGTATAATTGATTTCCAGATTTTTAAAAATCGTTACCTAAAACATTATGCATCGTATCAATTATGGAACTTATCAATTATTATGGAAATTATTAGTTTCACGATGGTTGAAACATGGAAAATGTTATAAAAGTAGTCGTTATGTTGCCAAAATTTCGTCAGGACAAACAATAAGATTTGGAAATATGTTAAAGTCTTACAAATCTCAAATACTATAAGACTTCAATCAATAATTATTCCTAAACATCAAAGAATTATAGGTGTTCAATAAACTGATAATGGAAAGTTTAGGAGTAGGATGCCTAGACACATTGTTAGGAACCAACACACACGAGTTTCCTATATGAGCTATGTTCGCTTCTAGAAGCCATACGAGCTAGGATCATTTCCTAAGCTATATGGGTTATGTTTGTAAGTACACTAAGATTGTATATCTTAGTAAAATCCATATGCGTTATAACTATTAATCCTTATGGAACGTGGAACGTCATGTATAGATTGACGGTACTGACTTATACGGGTAGACATGCCGCCAATAGTTGCTAGGTACAATGATCGTCTGATGAGTCGAAAATGGTTATTGACATTTCGACACTATGTAACCCACGACATTGATAATTGTTGGTTATAGTGCTAGTGCAGAGGTCTTGTGTCGCAGTTCGGTTATGAGTTATATAGATTTTTTGTTCACTTAGGCTATGTTTGGCGTACTAACTAAAAAGCTAGTTGTTAGCTGAAAAACTAGTTGATAGCTGAAAAGCTAGTTGTTATATGAAAAGCTAGTTGATTGCCGAAAAGCTAGCTGATAAAATATGACGTTTTATAGCATTAGCTGATAAGCTAGCTAAAAGATATAAAATGACATAAAATGATATTTAAAATAATATGTTTTCTATAATTAATTAATGGGTATGTTTGGCAAATTTTAAAAAATATCCTGAAAAGCTAATCTAAGTAGCTTTTTAAAAAGCTAACTTATAAGCTACTTTTTGTTTTGCCAAACATGACAACTTAAAAAATGCTCGAAAAATAAGTTAGCTTATCAGCTAGTTGTGGTGCGCCAAACATAAACTTATACTAATTGAAAGAGATTGTATGTATTTGGATATTGGTGACTCAAAATGATAAATGTCATCACCAATATTAAGTCATATAACACTTAATTAACATCATGACACTACTGGTCATGGTTTATTAACTTACACTTAAAAAGTTATTTATATAAACCCAACATTTTTGCACTAAAACACCATGTTTGTGTGGGAGGAGTTGCCCCCCTAATTAATATCGTTTTCCAAATTCAGTAAAGTGATACTTAATATTTATTGCGACATGAAAATACAACATTTATGTGGGAGAAGTTTGCCCCACTGATTAAGTTTCATTTCCCAAATCAAGTAAGATAACACTTAATAAACAATATGGCATGACCATACAGAGTTTATAAACTCGAAATTTATGAGTTATACATATAAAAAATACAATCGCTTGTACGAATTTACAAGAGTGAATTTGGTTATTTTATATTTTCACAAGTTATGACATGTCTCTGTTTTATATAATTTGGTATTCAAAATCCATATATAAAATCCATTTATGGTCATGGGAATCGTAAAATTTGATATAAGTTTGACTTTGTTATATATTTATCAAATTTTGTACTTTTGGATTTGAACAAACAACATTTTTATATTAGTCCAAAAACGCTTTTATAACTCATCTATTTTATACTTTTGATAGAAAAGTATGTATTTATAAAAGTTGGCCAACCAGATAAAATTTTATAAAATACTTTTGGTTATAAAACTATTTCGTGTCAAAACCTGTAGAACTCACCAACAATCTTTTTTTGACGTATCTTACTGTAAGGTATTATGTAACACCCGATTCAAGTATTCGATCTTTATGCTTTTAATTCATTTAAAGATGTAAAACCTCAAATAATAGGTGGTCATGGCGTGAGGAAGGAAGCCTCACGACGAGACCATCGATGTAGAGATGCGTGTCCTTGTGGGTCACGACATAACCCATAGGTGGTCACGACGTGACGATAGGTTACCCTTATTTCATGTGTTGCATCGTATTTAAAGGAAGTGAGGGGCTATGTTTGCACACCCTCAACCTCCATCACCTCCCTCCATCCCAAATCAAAGTTAGCTCCTCTGGTGTATTATCTTGGCAAGCAAGTTTCCACCTTACCACCTTGTTTTGTTTATGGACCTTTGTAAGTCCTAAAGCTCTTGCCTTTCTCATTTATGCATGCTAGATCCAAGTTTTATTCACTTTTCTTCATATTTGGGTTGGGTAGCATGCATGGGATCCATAAAGTTAGCAACTTTATCAATCATTAAGGCCTTTTATTTAGCATATATCTCATATCTGAGGTTTTGTGGTAATTTGGATTCCAAGCTTGAGTTTTTGGTCTCATTTCTCTCTTTATTGACCTAGTTAGTGATCAAGTCATGCTTTGGACATGCATGACTAAAAAGTTACGATTTAATGGTCCTTTGGGTTGGGGAAAACCTTCTAGAAGGTTTGAAGGATTAGCTTAAGGGATTAAGAGCTCAATGCTCTAGGCTGTCCAGAACAGATCTCACGATGTGACGGGTTGTGTGTCACATCGTGATGAGGGGTGTATCTGTGACTGTGTTATCCTGGCAGTGTCTTCATCATGGATGTACGGTGTCTCACGCATTTCTGGTTGATACTTGGGTAGAAAAGAAGAAGTCGGTTCCGATCTCCCAATTGTGAGGGAGTTTCCTTAAGTTTTTCATGAGGATTTGCTTGGTGTGCCTCCCGAGAGGCAGGTCGAGTTCAGAACGATCTAATCCCTGGTGTCGCCCCGATTTCGAAGGCACCATATTGCCTTGCGCCACCCGAGATGCAGGATTTATCCTCTCAACTTCAAGAATTATTGGGGAAGGAGTTCATTCGGGCGACTAGCTCACCGTGGGGAGCACCAATCCTTTTTGTCAAGAAGAATGATGGTTCACACCGGATGTGCATTGATTACCAGGAGTTGAACAAGCTAATTATGAAGAACCGTTACCCATTGTCGATGATTAATGATCGTTTTGATCGGTTGCATGGGGCATATAGGTTTTCCAAGATTGACTTGAGGTCAGGTTACCATCAGATGAGGGATCGTGAGGTAGATACTCCGAAGATAGCTTTCCGGACTCGCTATTGGCACTATGAGTTCGTGGTGATGCCTTTCGGGCTCACCAACACATCGGCATCGTTCATGGATCTCATGAACCAAGTGTATAGGAGTATGTTGGATAGAACTGTGACTGTTTTTATTGATGATATCTTAGTCTATTCTAAGACCAATGATCAACATGAGGAGCACCTTCGTGAGATTCTTGGAGTACTTAGGACGGAGAGATTTTACTCCACGTTTTCCAAGTGTGAGTTTTGGTTGCACGAGGTCGAGTTCTTTGGCCACCTTGTCAATCAGAGCGGTATTATGGTCCTCTCACTAGGCTGAAAAGAAAAGGTGTCACATTAAAATGGGGGCCTTATCAGTAGGCAGTGTGACATTGCAATATTTATGTACATTTTTAGGCGATATTTTAATACATTTTAAGTAATATTTTGGTTAATTGCAAAGATATGTGATACTTATTGAATTAATTTACATTTTGCAGCCAATAAAGACACTCTTGAAGAATAAGGACCAGAATTGACAAGCATTGGAAATTTGGAGGATTGGAGCTTAAAACAAGAAGATTTTAGCTGAAAAACCAAGATCACGACGTGACAAATCAACCTCACAACATGAGGTTCAAGTTTCTAGAAGATTACTATGCAGAAAGTCAGAATCCTTGCTCGATACGGATAAACACCCAGCTCATGACGTGAGACCCCTATCTCACGATGTGAGCCACGTATTTTGCAAAATTATAAATACTCCTTTTCATTATCTATTGAAGGAGCTTTTGGAGGAGGGATATTCTGAGATATACAAATTTGAACAACAGAAACCTGCGAAAAACATACCTTGGAAGGAGAAATCATTGAAAGAAAGAGAATTTGAAGATCAATTATTCACATTCGGTTTGCTTATCCGAATCATGTCTATTACTACTGAATTTGTGTGTTTAATTTCAGTCATGAGTAGCTAAAACCCATTTACTTTCGTTTAGCTAGATAAAACCTTGAATCTATGGCTTAGTTTATTAATTTATGGATTTTATAAGTTGGTTTTGTGCTTGTGTTTGATTATTATTACCTAGCATGTTAAAGTTTGTGACTTTGTTGCTTAAATTCAAGTTAAGTGTAGCCTAGTGACCATTAAATTACATGAACTTGTTTACCTAATGATTTAGTTAATATTAAATTGCTAGAGCTAGGAGTGACCACATCTAGATCAAGTAATAAAAGTAACAAATTTAGTTGTGCTGGAGAACATAATTGTGACCATAATTGTGTTTCCTTAGATAAATCTTACACAACAAATCTATAATTAATAACTAATTATGTGTTTGCTTATGTATGACCATACATGGTAGTACATGAATTGGTGAAAATATTAGTAAATTGGACTCAAACTGGTAATTACATAATAATTGGTAATCAACTTTAATAATCCATAAATAGTAACTAACCATAGGGAAAAGGTGGATTCGAACTAAACGAAAGTGTTTTAAATATATTGATTAAAATTGTTTTTAGTTAAGTGTTTAAGTTTTTTTGAAATTGAAAAATCAGATAAAACCCCTTTTTTAATTATTATTTTCTTTTAGATTAATTTGTTAGTAGTTAGGTTAATATACTAAATTTGTTCCCTGAGTTCGATAGCTGATTGTTCGTGATATACTATTTGTGAGTAGGTACACTGCCTTAGATGTAATGTTTAGTTAAATAGTTGGTAAAACTGGTAGGTATAATACTACGCATCACACCATTTGGCACTCTTCGACAGAAGCTCTGTGAGGCACGGGTACTTACCCTCCCCGATGGAGTTGAGGATTTTGTTGTTTATTGTGACGCATCGATTATGGGCTTGGGTGTTGTGCTGATGCAGAGAGGGCATGTGATTGCTTACTCTTCGAGATAGCTGAAGCCTCATGAGGCGAATTATCCAACCCATAATTTGGAGTTGGGGGCAGTGATCTTCGCCCTCAATATTTGGCGCCACTACATGTAAGGCGTCTGTTGTACCATTTACACAGACCACAAGAGTCCGAGATCTAGGATGGATCAGCCCAATTTGAATATGAGGCGACGTGCGAAGGACTACGACCGCGAGATATGTACCACTCGGGTAAGTCCAATGTAGTGGCCGATGTGCTGAGTCGCAGGGCGGCTAGTACTCTGATTCAGGGTTTATGTTTGAGGAAGATAGTTGTCACCCCAGTTTTAGAGATGATTAGGGTTGCATAGTGAAAGGCCAACAAGGAGGAGAATCGGAAGAGCGAGCGGGTGGTGTGTCAGGTATCAACTTTTAATTATGATAGTCGGGGGTTGTTAATGTTGCGTGGCTAGATTTGGGAGCCTTATCCAGGTGGAACCCAGCAGGTTTTGATGGATGAGGCACACAAGATGAAATTTTCTATTCATCCAGGTGAAAAAAAGGTGTACTATGATCTGAGACATAGTTACTGGTGGCCATGTATGAAGAGGGATATATCTTGGTTCGTGGAGCGATGCTTGACCTACCGGAAGGTCAATGCCAAACATTAGCGCCCTCACGGCAAATTTCAGCCCCTAGAAGTCCCATTATGGAAATGGGAGCATATCACCATGGATTTCATCACAAAAATACCAAAGATTGCAAAGGGTTTTGACACTATTTGGGTGATTGTCGATCAGTTGAGCAAGATTGCTCACCATGGTGTGCCTACTTCGATTGTTTTTGATTGGCTTGTTCGTTTCACTTCTAGCTTTTGGAAGAGGCTCCATGAGGAGTTGGTTACCCAGTTGCACTTTATCACCACAAGGAGTCAGAGTGGACGTGGGAGCCCAAGGTGGAGATGCACGGGCACTACCCAAAGTTGTTTCCAGTTGAAGATTTCAAAGGAGAAATCTACTCTAAGTAGGGGAGATTTGTAACACCTGATTTAGGTATTCGATCTTTTATGCTTTTAATTCATTTAAGGATGTAAAAGCTCATATAATAGGTGGTCGCGACGTTAGGAAGGAAGCTTCACGACGTGACCCATAGGTGGTCACGACATGACGACGGGTTAACCCTAATTCCGTTTTGTGCACTATATTTAAAGGAAGTGAGGGGCTAGGGTTTACACACCCTCAGCCTCCATCACCTACCTCCTTTCTAAAATCAAACTTAGTTTCCTTGGTGACCTTGAAGAGCTCTTTTGGTGGTTTTTAGCTCATTATTGAAGAAGAAGGCTCCTTTGGTGTATTATCTTAGAAAGCAATTCTCCTCCTCACCACCTTGTTTTGTTTCTGTACCTTTGTAAGTTCCAAAGCTCTTGCTTTTCTCATTTATGCATGCTATATCCAAGTTTTATTCACTTTTCTTCATGGTTGTATTAGGTAGCATGCATGCGATCCATAAATTTAGAAACTTTTTGGATCAGTAAGGCCTTTTATTTAGCATAGATCTCATATATGAGGTTTGGTGTTAATTTGGATTCCAAGCTTGAGTTTTGGTCTCATTTCTCTCTTTACTGGCCTAGTTAGTGTTCAAGTCATGCATTGGACATGTATGAATAAAACGCTACGATTTTTATGGTCCTTTGGGTTTGGGAAAACCTTCTGGAAGGTTTGAAGGATTGGCTTAAGGGATTAAGATTTTAATGCTCTAGGCTATTCAGAATAGATCTCACAACGTGACGGGTTGTGTGTCAAGTCGTGATGAATAACATCCTCTGATAAGCCTTTATTTTATGAGATATCGATCGATTGTGAAAGGATCTTCGATAAGTGGTAGTTTATGGTAAACGTTTTACACCCAAGACCTAAAAATTCAACAATGCAATAGCATTTTGCCTAGAAATGCACTTCTTGCGACAAATCAACAATGTTCTCTTAAATTATATAAGATATAGATGATATCTTTATGATTGTAGTATTGATATTTATTATTTAGAATCACAAAATTTTCCAAAAATAACATATAAATTATCATTATTGTGTGTTTTAATAAATAAATATAATTTTTTTTTCAAATAAATTTAGTATATATATATATATATATATATATATATATATATATATATATATATATATATATATATATATATATATTTATATATATATAAGAAAATCTCCAGAAAAATCCTAAAACTTTAATCTTATTAACAAAAAAGTCATTCATGATTTTTTGTTAGCAAATTAACCCTTAAAATCGGCACTAACCATTTCCAAGGGTTATTTTGCACATGTTTACCGGTTTTAATGGTTAAATTGTAAAAAAAATCAGGGGTGACTTTTTTGTCAATAAGCCAATATATAAGGACTTTTTTTGCAGTTTTCCTTATTATTTAATTAATAGTTTAACTAAGATAATTTTAATTCATAAAGTATTATTAATCTTAATTGTTTTGAATATTAATTATTTAAAAGTTAAATCAGTTAATTAGATTCAAACCATGTATTCTTAATAGTTTAATAATACACCCTTACATATATTCATAAGAGTATATAATACTAGATATAAAGGATTAACAATTTCTCAGTCAAACCAAGAATAGACCACATTCATGAACCCATACTATAAGAGATGTATAAGGAAACGACCTATAAAATAACCGTTGAATGGGTATGATTTTCACCCATTGTTTCTTTGTGTGATGGATTGTCGTTAGCCAAAAAGGTTATGATAAGAAATAATTCACATTAAAAGTATAACATGAAGTACTAGAACATACACAAAATTCCCAATCTAGTTACTTAGAAAAAACGTGAAATTATCTGCTAATCCATGAAAACACACAACGTTTCTTTGTGAGTCGTTAGTAGAGCGTGCGTGTTTAGTTAGCACACTAATTTGGGATTACAAAGTTGAAATGATATTACAAACTCGAGTTTATGATTGTTGATGGAGCGTGTGTGGCTAACTGTCACATCAATGAGAGATAATAAATGACATCGAGGGTGTCACGCGAGTTTGCATGGCTATTCACATATTATTTGTGATCATCGCTATCCCAATCACAAAAGTAAGAGCATAATCTGAGATTAAACATGCCATTGATAAGATTCAACGAATCTCAAAAGATCTAGGAGTTTCATAGTGATTGAAATGTTTTACCTACCTAAAATAGATTCACAATTTAATTATGGCATCCTTCTTCTTATTTCGAATTGAAAATGTGGATCCTAGCTTTAGATATTAAATTTGGGTTAAAGTATTAACGATTAAAATCAACTAATTAAAATTTTCTTGCTTATCATAGATGTCTGAAAATGGTGATCTTCCTCCTCCGCCTCCCAAACATCCAAGTTCAAACTTCACTCGCTTGTCGATTTTGTCAAAGGAAAAGCTCATTGGTCCAAATTAATTAAAATCAACTCATTAAAGTATTGAAATCAACTAATTAAAGTATTAAGGATTGAAATAAACTAACTAAAAATTTATCTCTTATAATAGATGTCTGGAAATAGTGATCTTCCTCCTCCACCTCCCAACCCTCCAAGTTCAAACTTCACTCGCTTGTCGATTTTGTCAAAAGGCAAAAGCTCACTTGTCCAAACTACATGGAATGGATGCGCAACTTGAAGATGACTCTTTGGTATGACCACAAAGAGTATGTTCTTGATACATTAAATTCTGATATCGACACCAATACTGCTACTCTAGAAGAAATTGCTACAAATATAAAACATACTGACGACGCCACAAAGGTTTCTTGCATCATGATTTGTACTATGGTGCCAAATCTACAAAAGTCCTATGCGGACTACTATCCATATGAAATGAATCAAGCTCTTGGTGAAATGTTTCACAAGAAAGCTAGGGAAGAACACAATGGGCCCATTAAATCCCTAATGACGTGCAAGCTAAATAAATGAGAATATGTGTGTGCTCATGTGCGGAAAATGCAGAGACACATGGAGAGACTAAAAAAGGTGAATGTGAATTTAGACAAGGAATTAGCCATTGATATGGCTCTCAACTCCTTTCCCTAGTTATTCTGATAAGTTCATTCTGAATTATCATTTGAACAACACAGAAATGACATTGATGAAACTCCATAACTTGTTCTAAACAGATGAAGCAGGAACGAAGAGGTCTCATTCTACTAGTGTTGCAAGTGCTCCTATCATAGCCAATCATCAAGGAAAAGGGAAGAAAATGAAAGTTATCGTCTAACCCAAGTGGACAGGGATAGCCCACATTAGAGAGTATAATGGTGGGTCGAAGGGGAAAGCCAACTATGATGCCCCTCCTGCCAGTGATCCAAAAGAGGTCGTCATTTTCACTGTGGCCAAAAGAGGCATTAAAAGAGAAGTTGTCTAAAATACCTTCGAGAGGTGAGAGAAGTAAATGGAAAAGTGTTTGGTTCATCTGTATGAACACTATCGAAATCAATGACACATGAAATTCTAATTCTTGGGTCATTGATAGAGGATGTGGTTTTCACATTTGTTCTGATATACAAAGATAAAAGGAAAGTGAAGAGGTTGAGCATGGGCAGTTAAACGTGATCATGAGGAATAGACGTTCTTTGCCTGTTACTAGCATCGAGATTTATGAGTTTGTGTTTGATAGTGGTGTTAGGTTTGATTGACTTGATTGTCATTATTAATGTGATATGACAAGGAAGATAATTTCATTTTGTGATTTGTTTAGAAAAGGATTTCGTTACTCATTTGATAATGATAATGTTTCTATTTAAGTTTATAAGAATGGTGTTTTCGTTTTCAAAGCTTATCCTAGTAATGGTGTGTATGAAACTGTTGTCTGTGTTTAGAATGATGGCAATGGTGTATTTAATATTGATTCTTCTAATAGTATAGACAAAGCATGTTACGACATTGTCGTCTTGCCCATATAAACAAGAAGTGCATCGCCCAACTCCAAAAAGCTGGAGTGTTGGAATCATTGGACCTTAGGACAGATGATGAATGTGAATCTTGTTCTGTATGTTGATGACATACTCCTTATAGGAAACGATATTCCAACTTTGCAAGAAGTGAAGTCTGGGATTAGAAAATGTTTCTCTATGAAGGATCTAGCAGAGGCGACATACATTGTTGGATAAGGATTTACATGGATAGAAAGAAACGTCTAATTGGACTTTGCTAGATTACATACTTGGATAAAATATTGAAATGTTTCTGTGTGGAGAATTCCAAGAAAGGGGAGTTGTACATTCATCAGACTATTAAAATGAATAAGACTCAATGTCCCAGTAGTGATAAAGAAATAGATGATATGAGTCGAGTACCATATGTTTCGGCTATAGGATCAATCATGTATGCTATGAATTGTACTCATCTTGATGTGTCTTATGCTTTAAGCATGGTAAGTCTAGTTCAGGACAATCCTAGTAGAGCCTATTTAACAGGAGTAAAGAAGATTCTAAAGTATGTGTGGAGAACAAAAGAAATGTTCATATTTCTCAGTGGCAAGGATGATCTAAGAGTGAGTGGTTATAGTGATACCAGTTGTCAAACAGATAAAGACAATTATCACTTATAATATGTTTGGGTATTCCTATGGACTGGTTGAGCTGTAACTTGGAAAAGTTCCAAGCAAAAAATGGCGGTTGACTCTACTTTTGAGTCAGAGTAGATCGCAGCAAGAGACGTAACAAAGGAAGCGACATGGCTGAAGAATTTCATCGCTGATCTTAGAGTTTTTCCATCAATCCAAGAACCAATAGAAATTTTCTGCGACAATGAAGGTGTGATTGCTTTAACTAAAGAACCAAACGAGCATGGGAGGTCAATGCACATTATGAGAAAATACCATTATGTATGACATAGAGTTGATGATGGAGACCTCATGGTGAACCGATTATCATCATTAGATAATCTTGCTGATCTTTTCACAAAGACGTGGAGCAAGGCCAAGCCCATCGAGTATACTAGGAGCATAGGATTAAGAGATAATGTTAGTTTTAGCAGTTAGTTGATAGTTTGAAACAATGTAAAAAAATAAATTGTAATTGTTTTGGTGATTAAATAATAGAGATTTATTTATAAGTATGTGTACTACCTTCTTCAGTTATTTATTCTTCTATTTCATTTTGCATGCTTACTTCCTAAGTATTAATTTATTCAAAATACCACAATTATTCATAATTTTAGGGAGTAAGTAATGATTTAAGATTGTCATGGAGTATTAGTAGATTGTCCATGGTGATTGGACATGTCATAGAGATTGTTGCTATACTCGTGAGTGCTTAAATGGGGATTTTAAGTATTAGTTAAACCCGCATTTAGAGATTACTTCATGAATTCAATCACGGCTAATTCTAAGATGATAATATCTTCTATTCTTCAAGCTTAGATACATAAGTTATAATTTTCGAGTTTGTTGTGCATTGGTATTACATATACGCATCCGCAACTTGATGCTATAAAATGTAGTTCCATGTATGGCATGATGAATAAAGTTTGTAATTATGTAGTAAAGTTTATTCGTTCCTTTTTCCTTAAAGGAAAAAACGATATCTTTGGGCCCCTCGGTGATTTGATGTTGAGATTATAGTGATGGGTTCAATTCGTAATCTAATAAGGTCATCATAAATCGGAAATCGAGAAACAACATATTGAGCTTTGAGATTGATTTGTATTTATTTCTCATGTTCATACGATATATTGTTGAACAAAGGAATAGTTGACCACTTATCTTAGGGCTAATGCCTGATTTGAATCAGAGTTCAGCGGTGGCTTTGGAAAACATACTTTGCTGTTTATTAAAGGTTCACACTTGTAATTGTAGTTGATGACTTATCCAAGTGGGATACTATTGGATTAAGGTGTCTGAGGTCATAACTAAATTGATATAACTTTCTGGAATAAAAACGAAGTCATTTTTGGGTTGCCCTCATAACCAGAAATAGCTAGAAATGATATTAAGAGAGAGAGAGAGAGAGAGAGAGAGAGAAATGTTTTATTAATTTTTTATATTATTAATTAACTAATTTGAAATTTATTAGAATTAATCATAATTAATTAGAAATTAATTTTGGATTAATTAGAATTAACTAAAGGTGCAATGGTTAAATTACATTTGTTTTAGTTAATTCTAATTAATCCAAAATTAATTTCTAATTAATTATGATTAATTCTAATAAATTAGAATTAACTAAAGGTGCAATGGTTAAATTGCATTTGTTTTAGTTGAGAAAAGGAGGCAATTCTAGAACCTTCTAGCCTTAGACAGTTTTGTTGGGGCTCCAAAAAGGTTCTGGAAGCCTCCTTTAGGTGATAAGGAAACTAATTTGAACAGGTTTAAAATATTATTATTTTAATATTCAATTTAGGGTTTCTCCACGTATCCTAGTTGCTATAAATAGGACCCTTGACATAGGATTTTGGACTCTAACCTTTTGAGAAGCCACAACCAAAAATTTCCTCCCCTCTCCTCTATCCAAGTTGTTTCTTAGTTTCCTAGGGTTTAGGTGTGAGCCATTAGAGGCAACCATACTTTTGGTCCTAGCTTTCTGAAGCAGGTCTGAGGATTTAAGAGTGTTATTTATGATTATAACACAAAGTTATGTATTAAAATCCATTGATTTCGATTATACCTAGTTTATATGAATGTTTCATAAGTATCTTACTATAATGAGTAAAGACATAAATTTCTAGGTTTCATGTGCCCATAAATAGTTTTTATGATGTTTCCATTGTACAAATAATTATTTTGTAACTAGAAAATCTGTTAGCAATTTCCTTGACTAAAGATCCTAATGACCATGGTAATTCAAGACACGTATTGAGAAAGTATCATTACGTTCGAGATAGAGTGGAATATGGATACATCATCGTGAATAAGGTAACATCTAAGGATAATAATGATGATCCATTCACGAAGGCACTGAGAGAGAAACATGATGGTCATGCGAGGACCATTGGCATGAGACTAGATAGTGATTTTATGTAATAGTTTGGTTGTTAGTTTGAATTATTATGAAACACATGACAATATGTATTGTAACCGTTTTGAAGTTTATTTCGTAGTGACTTAATAAAAAGCTTTTGTTGTTATCAGAGTTGTGGTAATTCAAATATTATGTTTCACTTTTGCATGTTTTGAACCTTACTTCCAGAATATTTAATTATGTTCAAACTTCCTTAGTCGATCATACACTAGGAAGTGGGTGAGTGATTTAAGTCTATCATGAGTATTGGTTGATTGACCAAAGTGCTTTGGGCATTGTAATTGAGATTGCGCTAATACTGCATGAGTACTTGAAAATAGAGATTTTAAGTATTGGAACAACCTGCTCTTAGAGATTATTTCATGGATTTAGTCATAAGTAATTCTAAGATGGCAATATTTTTTATTCTTCAAAGTGAGATGCATATTTGGGGTTTTGTTTGCAAAATCAATTTGTGCATTGGTGTGCACCAACATTATATGTAACTAGTAGTCATAAAGGGTTTTTTCCTTCATGATTAGACAAGTAAATAAAAACTATGTACTCAAAGTTTATTTGTTCCTTGTCATAACTAGAATACGATATATTTGGTCGCCTCGATGATTTGGTGCTGACATCTGAAGTGTTTGGTCGACCGTTGACTAAATTGATGTGTTCGATTTAGTAGTCAGATGTAGTGTCAAAAATCGTTAATCGGGAAATAAAATGTTGAACATTGAGATTAACACATATCCATGGCTCATGTTCATAGAGAGATCTAGAACAAAGGAATTAGTTGATAACTTGTCTATGGACTGAATTTTGATTCTAATCAGAGTTTGGCAGTTGCATTGGATGACTACACTCTGTGGATTGTTAGTAAAATATTTTGATCATAAAGTTAATGACTTGTCCAAGTGGGAGACTGTTGGTAATAGTGTACAAGTTCATTAAATATTTTGATCATATTTCTAATAATAGCAGGGTCCTTTTGGGTTGGCCTCATGACCCAAATAGTACAAGGAAATAGAGATAAATAAGTTGTTAATTTATTAAGGAATTAATAAATTAATTAGAAATTATTTTGCTAATTAATTAAAAGGCTTGAATATTAATTAATCAAAGGGATTAATTAAAATATTCTAGAAGCCTTTGGAGAACTTCATATGGACGGTTTGACTATCACTATGAAAGGGATAAGAATGATTTGAATCAGATAAGGATAAACCCTAGAGTTTGATTCTTTTTAGGTTTCTATATGCAGCCTATAAATAGACTATTAGGGGTAAATCATAGAGCTGTTTATTCTCTTCAGAAAATCATTCATGCTCTGCCTCTCCCTCTCCATAACAAAAAATCACAACCCCTCTCCTAGGGTTGGTGATTTCGCATAAACCCTAGTTTTGGGTTTCCTCCCTTTGCTTTTAGTGTTGTGGGTCTGATTCCATTAGAGAGGTGCTATGTAGGATCCTTCATCCTTGCAACGAGCTAGCACATACATGATCACAAACAAAAAATCCTGAGGTTGGTAACTGTTTTGATGATTTTAAAGAATGTTGATATAACTAATAAAACCCAGATTCTAGGATGCATGTGCACTTAGGAAAATCTGTTTATTGCTCCCGCTACCTTTGGATGTGTACTTGATGCTAATAATCCCCGACAAACAAGTCATGTTAAAAATTCAAAATTTAGACTAAAACCCTATCGTAAAACCCTATATAAACCCTACCTTTAGATGTGTCTTAATGAATTAATTCGGTCATATAGAAACCCTATCATAAAAAAATCTTAAAAAACATGATGGTGTGGTGGTGGTGGTGGAGGTGGCGGACAAAATGGTGGTGGTGGAGGAGGTACTAGTTATGGTAGAGGTGGCGATGGTGGTAAGGATGTCGGTTTGTGGCAGAGATGGTGGTGGTGGCGGTGTTAATGGTGGTTGTGGTAGTGGGGGAGGTGGCAGGGGAGATGTGGGTGGTGCCACCGATACATATTCATATATGAATATAAATAATTTTACGTTCACATATGGTCTGCTTGAACGACAATGAAAAAATATATATTCTAGATTCATTCTCACATTCTCTAATGATATCAACTAAAACAATTGTTGAGAATAAGGGAATCCATGATAGCCAAACATTTAATTTACATCTAAGACCTCATTTATTTGAATCGCACGGTGGAAAAACTTTAAATATTAAATGATAAGGTCATAAAACTGTCAAGGGCAGTTTGTGGTGTATGGTGGAGGCGGTGTTAATGGTAGAGATAGCTGTAGCGATGACAGTTGTGGTAACGGTGGTGGAAGAGGTGTCGATGGGTGGTGAAGGTGCTTGTCGTGAAGGCGGAGGTGATGATAGAGGTTGTGAGAGGAAAGCGTAGATGGTCATATGTCATGTATTAAAAATGGGGAAAAATAATTTTTTTTATAGTTAAGGTGAAACTGTGTGAAAAAATGAAACCGTTGACGAGTTGTTGAAATTGTAGACATGTTAGTCTCATTTGTTGTGCTGTTGGCTATGTTTTGGGATAAATACTAAATTTTTATCATTTCAGGCTAAGTGCTAAAATTTAGGTTATTTTAATAAATTTCTAATAATTTTCATGTTTGAGATAACAAATATAAAACTAATTCACATAATATTAAAAATAATAAAAACGCCTAAGAAGTTATTAAAAATTTCATTAATTATAGTATTCTAATAAAAGGGAATATTAAACCGTTCATATTATTATTATTATTATTATTATTATTATTATTACCTATTCCTTTTAAATAATATAATTATATATTATATAATAAAAAACATCATGGTAGCTAGTGATTGGACTTAAAGATGTTAGGAGAGGAGATATATAGCGTTTGGCGGAGTTAAAACATGGTACACGGGGCCAATTATGTATTGGAAAGTTATATATTAAAGAATTGAGTGGCGGGCCTAAAATGAAAACCAAAAGGATTAATTGAAATGTAAAGAAAATAATTTATGTGAAATGTCAATGATACAATGTTATAGAACAAAGAAGAAAGTCATGGAACTAATAAATAGAAAGTGGACAAAGCGATATATGCACGTACTAGATAATAACCCGTATAGTACACGGTTGACAAAATAAAATAACAGAGACTATAAAAAAATTATAAAAGTCTTCAATTACATGTTTAACTAGGTGAACTGTAATTCGATTAAAGAAACAACAATATTAGTATTCTCATAAGTTTCTATTTAACAAACAATTCTTTATAATCTACATGAACTTCATTGCTATAACATGAAGTTATCTCAGTTATTTTAACAACAAAATAAGAGATAATCAAGACCAAACAACAAAACATGTTTGTTAATAAAACATGCAAAAATGTAAGAGTTAACATAAAACTTATATATTTATTTGTATCGGATTTGGTACTATAAACTAGTGTTAATGAACCTCTTTAATCTCCTTTTGATCTTTCAAATTTAACTTCACTTTATAATATCTTTTCTTGTAACCTAGGTTCATCCAATTTGATCAGAAAAAAAATAAGGAAGGTTATAAAGGACTGTTTGATTTTGTTTTGACCCAGTCCGGTCAGACATTTTCGTCTGATCCGATCTAGCCAGAATGTTTGATTTGTGAAGTTTGTGCCTCTGACCCAACCCATATATCTGATGTGGTCCAAAATAAATGTTGATTCAGTCTATCAAAAGAAATAGCTGATCGAGAAAAAAGACAAACTTTGCCCCCATTTACCCAGCGACTCTCCAAAAGTCTCCTTCACCTCGTGGACGATGCAACATACTCCATCACAAACATCTTCCATTGTTGCATTTGTCCTCCATCTCTATCTCCGCACTATTCAATGTCTGCCATCGTCGACTTCTTCTGCACTATGCTTCTTCCTGTCGTCGGGGACTTCTTCCATTGTCACCATTCTTCTTCTTTAATCAATTCATTAAATCGTTTTTGAAATTGATTCATGTAATCATTTTTGAAATTGATTGCTATCCAACCATTTCCTTTAATCGCAAGTTCTCCATCTCGTTTTCTTGTTCTTCCTTGAAATCGTATCATAAAGAAAACGTTGGTCCTCTTGATTCAGGTGTTTCACTAGAAACTTTTGTTGGATAGGTTACTGAAACTTTTGTTTATTGTTGTTGGTATATATAATTTACATTGTTTGTTTACATCTTTTTTCTAATGGATCTTCATTGTTTGTTTACATCTTTTTCTAATGGATCTTTTTTGTAGTTATTTGTCTAAATTTGATCAAAACAAGCGGTTGCCCAGAGCAATTTTGGATGGATAATTAAGATTGCGGTTACTATTTGTTTATTTTTTTACCATCTTGATGTTTATTTTCTTTTTATGGAGTACATAATTGGCTGGATGCAATGAAATCCTCATCTCACACTCATCAAAATCGTGATACGGGTGTTGAGAACGGTTTTGTTGGCATTTCTGTTGTTGTTTTTTATTTTTTTTTCCATGTTTATAGATTCTCTTGTTTGTATGGAGTATATGTGTTTTCTCTTGGTTGTGTGTGTTGCAATCATTAATCTCGTTCTAAGTGTTATCCTTTGTGATGATGACTGTTAATGATATGTATAGATTTTTCTCGTGTGGTGTGAATGTCATATTCTTTGTGGTGATGATTATTAATGATATATATTGGTATATTTGGAATGAGTGCATTACTCTTTAAATCTTGATATTTTTATATTTGAAAAAAAGCTTCCAAACAACCCTTTTAGTCGATGCACATTTATTTTTACATGACATAATAAAGGAAAGTAATTTGTTATGTTGATCGGTAAAAACTAAATGAGAAATTGAAAAACTACAACTATGAAAATGCATAATGTTATAAAATAATATGTTGTAAATAAAACAAAAGGGTAAAATTGTTATTCTCGTTAGTCAGACGTATAATCAAAGATGTAGATTCAGACTTCAAACCCAATGACTCATACCATGACTGACTCAGTAACTATCAAACAACCCCAAGTTTATTCCTCTAAATTATATAGAAGAAGAAACACTATATAAAACACCAACAATTTTGTTTGTTATCATAAGTATGTTTCCTAATGGGATGTCAAGAATCAAACATGATATCGGATTAGACATAAAATAAAATACCTTCCATTATTTAAAAACTAAAACTAAAGCAATGTAACATTAAGAAATATGGCTAGATACCAACTTGGCGATCGGCTATTGGGTCATTCAATAGTACCTAACTTACATTGACTACTTAAATTACGGGTCTTATCCATAAGAAAATTGATAACAAAGACAATTTGAGGAAAACCATGAAGAATAAAGTATATTATCTTATCCGTAAGAACAATTGATACAATGACGATTTGAGGAAAAACGTGAAGACTAAAGTATATTACCAAGATTAGTGTAAAATGATCCCATGAGAAATACTAAGACTACCTGCAGCACAACCTGATATACAATTTTTAATTACAACTTGTGTAAGTGACTTAAAAGTTTAAGTGTAAAATTATAATTAATTTTTTTTTCCAACTTTCTTTTTAATGTTTTGAGCGATGTTTTTTCCAAAATTATCTTTTATAATTACTGTTATATCTTTTTTACAACTCCATTTATTTTTATATTTTCATTTAATAAATGTATTTTAAGATTTTTCTTTTTAACAAATATGTTTTTCTGAAATTCATTTTCTGTTTTTACATATATTACTTTTACGAGTTTTTAACAAGTTTATTATTTTTATGAAATCGTTTTTACATATTGGTTTCCTTTACAAAGTTGTTTTTTTAGAAATGTTTTTGAATATTTAAATAACATCGACATGAAACAAATATACATATCATTCCCACAACATTACATTATAATGGCTCTGATTTAGTATAATGTCGTCGAACCTTTTGCGTAAATATACAAAACCATGTGGTAATACTTTTTTTTTATACATACACAAATTTCCTGCTGCTTCGCGCGAGTTTATGCCACCTAGTTATGCATAACATGTTAGAAAACGTCATGTTAGCATTGAGAACATTAAAAATACAAACATAATATTTAATCTAAAGTGTTAAAGAAAAGGAAGCTACTAAAGTACTAAATATGTGAGAACACCTCTTTCGGAGTTTTTTTTTCATGTTTCTTTTTCCAAAGATAAGATATTTTATAAAAGATTGGTAGAAATATGGTTGTTTTGAAAAATAAAAATGTCGTAAGGTTTATATTTGGTAGGGCCTCATTATTTTTATTATCACACTTTATGTATTTACGTTAGGACGTTAGTATTTAAATCAGAAAACCGAAACCGGAACCATTAGAACCAAAATATGTTAAACCAGTTTGGCCTTAGTTTTAGATTCAAGAAACACCTTATTTGCTTGACTTACAACCCTCTAAACAATATTAGATATCAAATATCTTTTGTTTCTGCTACTGCATTGCATTGAATTTTTAGTTTACTTTAAACCATCTAACCGTTTTGTTATAGTTCGTTCAAGCTATTTTTTAAATGTAGTTCATTGTTTGGCTTTAGTTGTAGACACTAGAAACACCTTATTTGCATATGTATTGAGTGATTTACATGCCTCTAAACATAAGATATCAAACCACTAAGTACCAAAAAGTTTTGGTATTTCTCGATTTTCCTGTTCTAAACTCACTTTATCCGGTTCCACCCTACTCACATGGACATTTTATGGGTTATCGGTTCGAAACCCACTTTACCCATAACTGAACTGGAACTGGTTCGGTTTCTTGTTCTACTAAATCCTATTAACCGTTTTCTAGTTCCGGTCTCATTCGGGTTGTGTTTGGACCCACTTTCATCTCTATCTATGACTACTCACATGTGTCGGAGTTACAATACACAAAGAAACTAAAGAATTTGGACAAGAATAACAAGCCTTCATATTTTGTTGCTAAGGGACACATGTAACACCATGTTTCGAATTGTTACCTAATTCGGTGTCGTGACCCAGGGATCAGTTATCATAAGTCTATGAGCCATGGGGAATGAGAAATCTAGACCCCTTGGATGTGGATAATATAGATTAGGTGATCCGAGAGTTCAGTTTGTGTTCTGGAGCCCAAGGGTATAACTGTAAAGTTCATTCTGAATTATCATTTGAACAACACAGAAATGACATTGATGAAACTCCATAACTTGTTCTAAACAGATGAAGCAGGAACGAAGAGGTCTCATTCTACTAGTGTTGCAAGTGCTCCTATCATAGCCAATCATCAAGGAAAAGGGAAGAAAATGAAAGTTATCGTCTAACCCAAGTGGACAGGGATAGCCCACATTAGAGAGTATAATGGTGGGTCGAAGGGGAAAGCCAACTATGATGCCCCTCCTGCCAGTGATCCAAAAGAGGTCGTCATTTTCACTGTGGCCAAAAGAGGCATTAAAAGAGAAGTTGTCTAAAATACCTTCGAGAGGTGAGAGAAGTAAATGGAAAAGTGTTTGGTTCATCTGTATGAACACTATCGAAATCAATGACACATGAAATTCTAATTCTTGGGTCATTGATAGAGGATGTGGTTTTCACATTTGTTCTGATATACAAAGATAAAAGGAAAGTGAAGAGGTTGAGCATGGGCAGTTAAACGTGATCATGAGGAATAGACGTTCTTTGCCTGTTACTAGCATCGAGATTTATGAGTTTGTGTTTGATAGTGGTGTTAGGTTTGATTGACTTGATTGTCATTATTAATGTGATATGACAAGGAAGATAATTTCATTTTGTGATTTGTTTAGAAAAGGATTTCGTTACTCATTTGATAATGATAATGTTTCTATTTAAGTTTATAAGAATGGTGTTTTCGTTTTCAAAGCTTATCCTAGTAATGGTGTGTATGAAACTGTTGTCTGTGTTTAGAATGATGGCAATGGTGTATTTAATATTGATTCTTCTAATAGTATAGACAAAGCATGTTACGACATTGTCGTCTTGCCCATATAAACAAGAAGTGCATCGCCCAACTCCAAAAAGCTGGAGTGTTGGAATCATTGGACCTTAGGACAGATGATGAATGTGAATCTTGTTCTGTATGTTGATGACATACTCCTTATAGGAAACGATATTCCAACTTTGCAAGAAGTGAAGTCTGGGATTAGAAAATGTTTCTCTATGAAGGATCTAGCAGAGGCGACATACATTGTTGGATAAGGATTTACATGGATAGAAAGAAACGTCTAATTGGACTTTGCTAGATTACATACTTGGATAAAATATTGAAATGTTTCTGTGTGGAGAATTCCAAGAAAGGGGAGTTGTACATTCATCAGACTATTAAAATGAATAAGACTCAATGTCCCAGTAGTGATAAAGAAATAGATGATATGAGTCGAGTACCATATGTTTCGGCTATAGGATCAATCATGTATGCTATGAATTGTACTCATCTTGATGTGTCTTATGCTTTAAGCATGGTAAGTCTAGTTCAGGACAATCCTAGTAGAGCCTATTTAACAGGAGTAAAGAAGATTCTAAAGTATGTGTGGAGAACAAAAGAAATGTTCATATTTCTCAGTGGCAAGGATGATCTAAGAGTGAGTGGTTATAGTGATACCAGTTGTCAAACAGATAAAGACAATTATCACTTATAATATGTTTGGGTATTCCTATGGACTGGTTGAGCTGTAACTTGGAAAAGTTCCAAGCAAAAAATGGCGGTTGACTCTACTTTTGAGTCAGAGTAGATCGCAGCAAGAGACGTAACAAAGGAAGCGACATGGCTGAAGAATTTCATCGCTGATCTTAGAGTTTTTCCATCAATCCAAGAACCAATAGAAATTTTCTGCGACAATGAAGGTGTGATTGCTTTAACTAAAGAACCAAACGAGCATGGGAGGTCAATGCACATTATGAGAAAATACCATTATGTATGACATAGAGTTGATGATGGAGACCTCATGGTGAACCGATTATCATCATTAGATAATCTTGCTGATCTTTTCACAAAGACGTGGAGCAAGGCCAAGCCCATCGAGTATACTAGGAGCATAGGATTAAGAGATAATGTTAGTTTTAGCAGTTAGTTGATAGTTTGAAACAATGTAAAAAAATAAATTGTAATTGTTTTGGTGATTAAATAATAGAGATTTATTTATAAGTATGTGTACTACCTTCTTCAGTTATTTATTCTTCTATTTCATTTTGCATGCTTACTTCCTAAGTATTAATTTATTCAAAATACCACAATTATTCATAATTTTAGGGAGTAAGTAATGATTTAAGATTGTCATGGAGTATTAGTAGATTGTCCATGGTGATTGGACATGTCATAGAGATTGTTGCTATACTCGTGAGTGCTTAAATGGGGATTTTAAGTATTGGTTAAACCCGCATTTAGAGATTACTTCATGAATTCAATCACGGCTAATTCTAAGATGATAATATCTTCTATTCTTCAAGCTTAGATACATAAGTTATAATTTTCGAGTTTGTTGTGCATTGGTATTACATATACGCATCCGCAACTTGATGCTATAAAATGTAGTTCCATGTATGGCATGATGAATAAAGTTTGTAATTATGTAGTAAAGTTTATTCGTTCCTTTTTCCTTAAAGGAAAAAACGATATCTTTGGGCCCCTCGGTGATTTGATGTTGAGATTATAGTGATGGGTTCAATTCGTAATCTAATAAGGTCATCATAAATCGGAAATCGAGAAACAACATATTGAGCTTTGAGATTGATTTGTATTTATTTCTCATGTTCATACGATATATTGTTGAACAAAGGAATAGTTGACCACTTATCTTAGGGCTAATGCCTGATTTGAATCAGAGTTCAGCGGTGGCTTTGGAAAACATACTTTGCTGTTTATTAAAGGTTCACACTTGTAATTGTAGTTGATGACTTATCCAAGTGGGATACTATTGGATTAAGGTGTCTGAGGTCATAACTAAATTGATATAACTTTCTGGAATAAAAACGAAGTCATTTTTGGGTTGCCCTCATAACCAGAAATAGCTAGAAATGATATTAAGAGAGAGAGAGAGAGAGAGAGAGAGAGAGAGAAATGTTTTATTAATTTTTTATATTATTAATTAACTAATTTGAAATTTATTAGAATTAATCATAATTAATTAGAAATTAATTTTGGATTAATTAGAATTAACTAAAGGTGCAATGGTTAAATTACATTTGTTTTAGTTAATTCTAATTAATCCAAAATTAATTTCTAATTAATTATGATTAATTCTAATAAATTAGAATTAACTAAAGGTGCAATGGTTAAATTGCATTTGTTTTAGTTGAGAAAAGGAGGCAATTCTAGAACCTTCTAGCCTTAGACAGTTTTGTTGGGGCTCCAAAAAGGTTCTGGAAGCCTCCTTTAGGTGATAAGGAAACTAATTTGAACAGGTTTAAAATATTATTATTTTAATATTCAATTTAGGGTTTCTCCACGTATCCTAGTTGCTATAAATAGGACCCTTGACATAGGATTTTGGACTCTAACCTTTTGAAAAGCCACAACCAAAAATTTCCTCCCCTCTCCTCTATCCAAGTTGTTTCTTAGTTTCCTAGGGTTTAGGTGTGAGCCATTAGAGGCAACCATACTTTTGGTCCTAGCTTTCTGAAGCAGGTCTGAGGATTTAAGAGTGTTATTTATGATTATAACACAAAGTTATGTATTAAAATCCATTGATTTCGATTATACCTAGTTTATATGAATGTTTCATAAGTATCTTACTATAATGAGTAAAGACATAAATTTCTAGGTTTCATGTGCCCATAAATAGTTTTTATGATGTTTCCATTGTACAAATAATTATTTTGTAACTAGAAAATCTGTTAGCAATTTCCTTGACTAAAGATCCTAATGACCATGGTAATTCAAGACACGTATTGAGAAAGTATCATTACGTTCGAGATAGAGTGGAATATGGATACATCATCGTGAATAAGGTAACATCTAAGGATAATAATGATGATCCATTCACGAAGGCACTGAGAGAGAAACATGATGGTCATGCGAGGACCATTGGCATGAGACTAGATAGTGATTTTATGTAATAGTTTGGTTGTTAGTTTGAATTATTATGAAACACATGACAATATGTATTGTAACCGTTTTGAAGTTTATTTCGTAGTGACTTAATAAAAAGCTTTTGTTGTTATCAGAGTTGTGGTAATTCAAATATTATGTTTCACTTTTGCATGTTTTGAACCTTACTTCCAGAATATTTAATTATGTTCAAACTTCCTTAGTCGATCATACACTAGGAAGTGGGTGAGTGATTTAAGTCTATCATGAGTATTGGTTGATTGACCAAAGTGCTTTGGGCATTGTAATTGAGATTGCGCTAATACTGCATGAGTACTTGAAAATAGAGATTTTAAGTATTGGAACAACCTGCTCTTAGAGATTATTTCATGGATTTAGTCATAAGTAATTCTAAGATGGCAATATTTTTTATTCTTCAAAGTGAGATGCATATTTGGGGTTTTGTTTGCAAAATCAATTTGTGCATTGGTGTGCACCAACATTATATGTAACTAGTAGTCATAAAGGGTTTTTTCCTTCATGATTAGACAAGTAAATAAAAACTATGTACTCAAAGTTTATTTGTTCCTTGTCATAACTAGAATACGATATATTTGGTCGCCTCGATGATTTGGTGCTGACATCTGAAGTGTTTGGTCGACCGTTGACTAAATTGATGTGTTCGATTTAGTAGTCAGATGTAGTGTCAAAAATCGTTAATCGGGAAATAAAATGTTGAACATTGAGATTAACACATATTCATGGCTCATGTTCATAGAGAGATCTAGAACAAAGGAATTAGTTGATAACTTGTCTATGGACTGAATTTTGATTCTAATCAGAGTTTGGCAGTTGCATTGGATGACTACACTCTGTGGATTGTTAGTAAAATATTTTGATCATAAAGTTAATGACTTGTCCAAGTGGGAGACTGTTGGTAATAGTGTACAAGTTCATTAAATATTTTGATCATATTTCTAATAATAGCAGGGTCCTTTTGGGTTGGCCTCATGACCCAAATAGTACAAGGAAATAGAGATAAATAAGTTGTTAATTTATTAAGGAATTAATAAATTAATTAGAAATTATTTTGCTAATTAATTAAAAGGCTTGAATATTAATTAATCAAAGGGATTAATTAAAATATTCTAGAAGCCTTTGGAGAACTTCATATGGACGGTTTGACTATCACTATGAAAGGGATAAGAATGATTTGAATCAGATAAGGATAAACCCTAGAGTTTGATTCTTTTTAGGTTTCTATATGCAGCCTATAAATAGACTATTAGGGGTAAATCATAGAGCTGTTTATTCTCTTCAGAAAATCATTCATGCTCTGCCTCTCCCTCTCCATAACAAAAAATCACAACCCCTCTCCTAGGGTTGGTGATTTCGCATAAACCCTAGTTTTGGGTTTCCTCCCTTTGCTTTTAGTGTTGTGGGTCTGATTCCATTAGAGAGGTGCTATGTAGGATCCTTCATCCTTGCAACGAGCTAGCACATACATGATCACAAACAAAAAATCCTGAGGTTGGTAACTGTTTTGATGATTTTAAAGAATGTTGATATAACTAATAAAACCCAGATTCTAGGATGCATGTGCACTTAGGAAAATCTGTTTATTGCTCCCGCTACCTTTGGATGTGTACTTGATGCTAATAATCCCCGACAAACAAGTCATGTTAAAAATTCAAAATTTAGACTAAAACCCTATCGTAAAACCCTATATAAACCCTACCTTTAGATGTGTCTTAATGAATTAATTCGGTCATATAGAAACCCTATCATAAAAAACTCTTAAAAAACATGATGGTGTGGTGGTGGTGGTGGAGGTGGCGGAGAAAATGGTGGTGGTGGAGGTACTAGTTATGGTAGAGGTGGCGATGGTGGTAAGGATGTCGGTTTGTGGCAGAGATGGTGGTGGTGGCGGTGTTAATGGTGGTTGTGGTAGTGGGGGAGGTGGCAGGGGAGATGTGGGTGGTGCCACCGATACATATTCATATATGAATATAAATAATTTTACGTTCACATATGGTCTGCTTGAACGACAATGAAAAAATATATATTCTAGATTCATTCTCACATTCTCTAATGATATCAACTAAAACAATTGTTGAGAATAAGGGAATCCATGATAGCCAAACATTTAATTTACATCTAAGACCTCATTTATTTGAATCGCACGGTGGAAAAACTTTAAATATTAAATGATAAGGTCATAAAACTGTCAAGGGCAGTTTGTGGTGTATGGTGGAGGCGGTGTTAATGGTAGAGATAGCTGTAGCGATGACAGTTGTGGTAACGGTGGTGGAAGAGGTGTCGATGGGTGGTGAAGGTGCTTGTCGTGAAGGCGGAGGTGATGATAGAGGTTGTGAGAGGAAAGCGTAGATGGTCATATGTCATCTACAATGTCATGTATTAAAAATGGGGAAAAATAATTTTTTTATAGTTAAGGTGAAACTGTGTGAAAAAATGAAACCGTTGACGAGTTGTTGAAATTGTAGACATGTTAGTCTCATTTGTTGTGCTGTTGGCTATGTTTTGGGATAAATACTAAATTTTTATCATTTCAGGCTAAGTGCTAAAATTTAGGTTATTTTAATAAATTTCTAATAATTTTCATGTTTGAGATAACAAATATAAAACTAATTCACATAATATTAAAAATAATAAAAACGCCTAAGAAGTTATTAAAAATTTCATTAATTATAGTATTCTAATAAAAGGGAATATTAAACCGTTCATATTATTATTATTATTATTATTATTATTATTATTATTATTATTATTATTATTATTACCTATTCCTTTTAAATAATATAATTATATTTTATATAATAAAAAACATCATGGTAGCTAGTGATTGGACTTAAAGATGTTAGGAGAGGAGATATATAGCGTTTGGCGGAGTTAAAACATGGTACACGGGGCCAATTATGTATTGGAAAGTTATATATTAAAGAATTGAGTGGCGGGCCTAAAATGAAAACCAAAAGGATTAATTGAAATGTAAAGAAAATAATTTATGTGAAATGTCAATGATACAATGTTATAGAACAAAGAAGAAAGTCATGGAACTAATAAATAGAAAGTGGACAAAGCGATATATGCACGTACTAGATAATAACCCGTATAGTACACGGTTGACAAAATAAAATAACAGAGACTATAAAAAAATTATAAAAGTCTTCAATTACATGTTTAACTAGGTGAACTGTAATTCGATTAAAGAAACAACAATATTAGTATTCTCATAAGTTTCTATTTAACAAACAATTCTTTATAATCTACATGAACTTCATTGCTATAACATGAAGTTATCTCAGTTATTTTAACAACAAAATAAGAGATAATCAAGACCAAACAACAAAACATGTTTGTTAATAAAACATGCAAAAATGTAAGAGTTAACATAAAACTTATATATTTATTTGTATCGGATTTGGTACTATAAACTAGTGTTAATGAACCTCTTTAATCTCCTTTTGATCTTTCAAATTTAACTTCACTTTATAATATCTTTTCTTGTAACCTAGGTTCATCCAATTTGATCAGAAAAAAAATAAGGAAGGTTATAAAGGACTGTTTGATTTTGTTTTGACCCAGTCCGGTCAGACATTTTCGTCTGATCCGATCTAGCCAGAATGTTTGATTTGTGAAGTTTGTGCCTCTGACCCAACCCATATATCTGATGTGGTCCAAAATAAATGTTGATTCAGTCTATCAAAAGAAATAGCTGATCGAGAAAAAAGACAAACTTTGCCCCCATTTACCCAGCGACTCTCCAAAAGTCTCCTTCACCTCGTGGACGATGCAACATACTCCATCACAAACATCTTCCATTGTTGCATTTGTCCTCCATCTCTATCTCCGCACTATTCAATGTCTGCCATCGTCGACTTCTTCTGCACTATGCTTCTTCCTGTCGTCGGGGACTTCTTCCATTGTCACCATTCTTCTTCTTTAATCAATTCATTAAATCGTTTTTGAAATTGATTCATGTAATCATTTTTGAAATTGATTGCTATCCAACCATTTCCTTTAATCGCAAGTTCTCCATCTCGTTTTCTTGTTCTTCCTTGAAATCGTATCATAAAGAAAACGTTGGTCCTCTTGATTCAGGTGTTTCACTAGAAACTTTTGTTGGATAGGTTACTGAAACTTTTGTTTATTGTTGTTGGTATATATAATTTACATTGTTTGTTTACATCTTTTTTCTAATGGATCTTCATTGTTTGTTTACATCTTTTTCTAATGGATCTTTTTTGTAGTTATTTGTCTAAATTTGATCAAAACAAGCGGTTGCCCAGAGCAATTTTGGATGGATAATTAAGATTGCGGTTACTATTTGTTTATTTTTTTACCATCTTGATGTTTATTTTCTTTTTATGGAGTACATAATTGGCTGGATGCAATGAAATCCTCATCTCACACTCATCAAAATCGTGATACGGGTGTTGAGAACGGTTTTGTTGGCATTTCTGTTGTTGTTTTTTATTTTTTTTTCCATGTTTATAGATTCTCTTGTTTGTATGGAGTATATGTGTTTTCTCTTGGTTGTGTGTGTTGCAATCATTAATCTCGTTCTAAGTGTTATCCTTTGTGATGATGACTGTTAATGATATGTATAGATTTTTCTCGTGTGGTGTGAATGTCATATTCTTTGTGGTGATGATTATTAATGATATATATTGGTATATTTGGAATGAGTGCATTACTCTTTAAATCTTGATATTTTTATATTTGAAAAAAAGCTTCCAAACAACCCTTTTAGTCGATGCACATTTATTTTTACATGACATAATAAAGGAAAGTAATTTGTTATGTTGATCGGTAAAAACTAAATGAGAAATTGAAAAACTACAACTATGAAAATGCATAATGTTATAAAATAATATGTTGTAAATAAAACAAAAGGGTAAAATTGTTATTCTCGTTAGTCAGACGTATAATCAAAGATGTAGATTCAGACTTCAAACCCAATGACTCATACCATGACTGACTCAGTAACTATCAAACAACCCCAAGTTTATTCCTCTAAATTATATAGAAGAAGAAACACTATATAAAACACCAACAATTTTGTTTGTTATCATAAGTATGTTTCCTAATGGGATGTCAAGAATCAAACATGATATCGGATTAGACATAAAATAAAATACCTTCCATTATTTAAAAACTAAAACTAAAGCAATGTAACATTAAGAAATATGGCTAGATACCAACTTGGCGATCGGCTATTGGGTCATTCAATAGTACCTAACTTACATTGACTACTTAAATTACGGGTCTTATCCATAAGAAAATTGATAACAAAGACAATTTGAGGAAAACCATGAAGAATAAAGTATATTATCTTATCCGTAAGAACAATTGATACAATGACGATTTGAGGAAAAACGTGAAGACTAAAGTATATTACCAAGATTAGTGTAAAATGATCCCATGAGAAATACTAAGACTACCTGCAGCACAACCTGATATACAATTTTTAATTACAACTTGTGTAAGTGACTTAAAAGTTTAAGTGTAAAATTATAATTAATTTTTTTTTCCAACTTTCTTTTTAATGTTTTGAGCGATGTTTTTTCCAAAATTATCTTTTATAATTACTGTTATATCTTTTTTACAACTCCATTTATTTTTATATTTTCATTTAATAAATGTATTTTAAGATTTTTCTTTTTAACAAATATGTTTTTCTGAAATTCATTTTCTGTTTTTACATATATTACTTTTACGAGTTTTTAACAAGTTTATTATTTTTATGAAATCGTTTTTACATATTGGTTTCCTTTACAAAGTTGTTTTTTTAGAAATGTTTTTGAATATTTAAATAACATCGACATGAAACAAATATACATATCATTCCCACAACATTACATTATAATGGCTCTGATTTAGTATAATGTCGTCGAACCTTTTGCGTAAATATACAAAACCATGTGGTAATACTTTTTTTTTATACATACACAAATTTCCTGCTGCTTCGCGCGAGTTTATGCCACCTAGTTATGCATAACATGTTAGAAAACGTCATGTTAGCATTGAGAACATTAAAAATACAAACATAATATTTAATCTAAAGTGTTAAAGAAAAGGAAGCTACTAAAGTACTAAATATGTGAGAACACCTCTTTCGGAGTTTTTTTTTCATGTTTCTTTTTCCAAAGATAAGATATTTTATAAAAGATTGGTAGAAATATGGTTGTTTTGAAAAATAAAAATGTCGTAAGGTTTATATTTGGTAGGGCCTCATTATTTTTATTATCACACTTTATGTATTTACGTTAGGACGTTAGTATTTAAATCAGAAAACCGAAACCGGAACCATTAGAACCAAAATATGTTAAACCAGTTTGGCCTTAGTTTTAGATTCAAGAAACACCTTATTTGCTTGACTTACAACCCTCTAAACAATATTAGATATCAAATATCTTTTGTTTCTGCTACTGCATTGCATTGAATTTTTAGTTTACTTTAAACCATCTAACCGTTTTGTTATAGTTCGTTCAAGCTATTTTTTAAATGTAGTTCATTGTTTGGCTTTAGTTGTAGACACTAGAAACACCTTATTTGCATATGTATTGAGTGATTTACATGCCTCTAAACATAAGATATCAAACCACTAAGTACCAAAAAGTTTTGGTATTTCTCGATTTTCCTGTTCTAAACTCACTTTATCCGGTTCCACCCTACTCACATGGACATTTTATGGGTTATCGGTTCGAAACCCACTTTACCCATAACTGAACTGGAACTGGTTCGGTTTCTTGTTCTACTAAATCCTATTAACCGTTTTCTAGTTCCGGTCTCATTCGGGTTGTGTTTGGACCCACTTTCATCTCTATCTATGACTACTCACATGTGTCGGAGTTACAATACACAAAGAAACTAAAGAATTTGGACAAGAATAACAAGCCTTCATATTTTGTTGCTAAGGGACACATGTAACACCATGTTTCGAATTGTTACCTAATTCGGTGTCGTGACCCAGGGATCAGTTATCATAAGTCTATGAGCCATGGGGAATGAGAAATCTAGACCCCTTGGATGTGGATAATATAGATTAGGTGATCCGAGAGTTCAGTTTGTGTTCTGGAGCCCAAGGGTATAACTGTAAAGTGATAGTTCGAGCATTTTATGAAGTTTGGATTTAAGCTCCGGAAGTTTTAAAGCAAAGGAGAGTGGAAAGAATTGTAGAGCTTCTCATTGCCTTATTGCTTTCGGACGATTGTTGGTTTTAGCCCCTAGCCGAGTACGTTGGGCGTACTCTAGGAGTACGTTGGGCGTATTGGCTCGATGCAAGATCGCGGAGGCACCCACGTACATTGGGTGTACGTAGGAGTACGCGGAGCGTACGCTCGGCTAGGAAACTGTAACTTTAAGGGTTTTTGCCCTATTTAAATACCTTAAGTTACTTCTAGTCTCTCTTATGACCAGCCTCCACCTCTCAAATCCTTATGAACGAAACCCTAGCTTTCATTTGAGTTTTGTGAGCCATTGTTGTGATCTTGTGGTGTTATTGGATCCTTTGAAGGAGGTAAAGCTTAGTGGTGAAGCTTTAGTGGACTTGGAGCTTGAAGATCCAGAATCTTCATCAACTTTGCAAGCTATTTGAGGTATAAAGCTCTTAACTTGATGGATCATTTGGTTAGATCAAGTTAGGGTTTGTTTTTATGCTTTTTATGGTCCTTTAAGCCATGCTTGAGAGTATAAGGTACTCCAGAAGCTAGGAATGGTAGATCTTGGCATTTTTAAGGTCCCTTGTTCATAAAAATACAATCTTGATGAGTTACTTTGGACCATGCATGAGTTAGGGTTATTATTATGTTTTTTTTGGATCCCATTAAGCCATGAAAGGGTGTAAAGTTTCCAACTTTACGTGTTAAGATATCATTTAGGATTAGATATGAGAATTTAGCTTAGTGTCTTAACCATTTAAGCTCTTAATGGAGAGTTAGGGGGGACTGCGGAGTACGCTGGGCGTACCCAGCTCGTACGTTGCGCGTACTGGCCATGGAGGGAGTACGTTGAGCATAAGTCTGAGTATGTCGGGCAAACTCAGCTTCTATTGACTTTTGTTGACTTTTGCGTTTTGGGCCATATTTGAACTATTAGGATTGTGGGCCTTGTTGGGCCACTAGTCTTTCTGACTTTGGGTCATTGTTAGACTTTGGGACTTCTTAAATTGGGCCCATGATGGGCTTTGGGTATCATTTACGAATTTGGGCCATATTAGGCTTTTGGTTCCATTAGGTTGGGCCTCAGTTATTGGGCCAAGTGACGAAAGTGTAGAATGGTCTTTTTCCCTGGGAGTTGGAAAAATGAATTAGATTCCTAGATATGGTTTATGGCCCAATTATTAATTGGGGTTTTATTTGATTGATTAGCGTCGGGATTATCCGGATCAGGAGTATGAGCATCAATCTTCTTTTCAGCGGCTTGAGGTGAGTCCCCTCACTATACTTGGCGGGTCGAAGCCACCAACGCCGGCCCATGGTTTATTATGATTAGAATGCTAGTTATATATGTGACTCTTGCATGTATGTTATATGATATGTATACCAAGCGGGGTCCGATGCCAGGAGAGGCCTGATGGGAGTATTGTATGCTATTTATCTTAGTGATTTTTGCATGTTTTTGTGTGTCTGTATGAATGTCGGGTAGGTCCCGATGCCAGGCAGGGCCTGATGAATGTGATAGGTAGGGCCCATCTCATGTTTCGACAAATCCGTTCCGAGCGAGGCTCGATGTCGGGTGGGACCTGATGGTTGTTGGGCATGGCCTGTTGTATGTTTGATATGTATGGTATGAGGTATTTTGGGGAACTCACCAAGCTTCATGCTTACGGTTTTCAGTTTATGTTTTAGGTACTTCCAGATTGAAGGGGAAGAGCTCGGGAAGATCGCATCGCACACACCACATTGTTCCACATTTTATTTGAATCTGATGTATTTGGATGATTATTGACATACTCTGATTTCATTATGATATTATAAAAACGATTTGGATGATGGTTTTATTATTA
Organism: Lactuca virosa; assembly: GCF_052849685.1. NCBI lineage: Eukaryota > Viridiplantae > Streptophyta > Magnoliopsida > Asterales > Asteraceae > Lactuca > Lactuca virosa. The sequence continues at coordinate 326,880,116 of NC_136430.1, forward strand.
TAAAAATGAAATTTTTTGTCTTAATTTTTGAGACGTTACAAGTTGGTATCAGAGCCTTGGTTTGAGGGATTCAGGCATACTCTTAGGTGTGTCTGAACTCAAACTGAGGGTTTGGTAGATATTATAAAATAAAAGTTTTATTAAAAGATTTTCTAATAAAAGAAAAGGGGTGTGATGCGTGCAATCAGTCGAGTTCAAGTAAGTGATTCCCAGAATTCCCGTACATGTTTGTTATGTTATATGTTACGAGAATTGCATGCTAGATTAGGGCTAAGGATCTGCTTAGGATTTCATGACTATGAGAGATGTCTTTATATGCATGATTGTTTGAGCTTTTATAATTGCATGCTAGTATGAATTTCGGATAATCGGATGGATGGGCCTGATATGTTATGCCTTGTAGTATAAGTGGAATTGGATGTTATACTAGATTTGGAATCTTCCTTGGAAGTTAGCTTGAGATGTCCTCTGTTTGACTGTGGCTTGGAGTGTTACTTCACGAATGCTACTTGCTTTGTGCTTTGTGCGGCTCTTGATGATGTGACTTAAATATTAAGTGAATATGTTAAGTCAGATGTTGCATAGGTTAAATAATCTCAAAGTGACGGATTTGACCCTACTGTGCAGCTCTCGTCTGAGTCTAACCGTTGTAGGGACGATTCTTTTAATCGAAAGATTATCTAATCTTTGTTGCATATGATTGTACTCATGAAGTAGTTAACGGACATTATTGGAAATTCTTCAGCAGCTGATTGTAGGGTGAGGTCGGGAACCTAGGAGAGCCTAGGATGCGCTGTAGTGAGTTGGCTACGTTGTTTGGCAGCTATTTAGAGTATTAGTTTGAGAAGGTGACTTGGAGGATTCAGGATAATTCTTAAGTATGGATAGGTGTGGAAGGTAGTATTGGGTCTGTACTAATGAAAGCACATGATCTATACTCGACTCAAGGAGAATCACGAGAAATTTAAGAAGCCGGTAGAGGGGTGATGTGCACAAATTTTAAGAAGTGACTAAAGTGTGACAGATTGATGATAAGATTTTGGTTATGGGATGACAATTTGGTCTTATTGTATAGGATACCAATGTCTGGACGGGAGGCAGAGTATTCTGTGATGGGTACGGATGACGCCACATTTCTTGACAATATTACCACGGAGGCTTCACCGATTTTACTGGAGGAGTTGCCCGATATCATTGGTCGGATCACTGAGATGATGATTGTCAAAATTCGAGGAGCGAACCATAATCTTGTGCGCTACAAGAGAAATTGTTGAGGCTACTAGAGAATGCAATCTTGATATGGAGGCACGGCCAAGAAAGAGAAGGATGACACACGATTCAGAACAATTGGAGGAAGGTTGAGGGTTCGATGCAGCTGACCAGGGTACTAGAAGTCAAGGGAACTATGAGATATGTGGAAAGTGTGGGGGAACTCACGAGTTTGTTGTCACAAGTTCAGGTGTGTTTCAAATTTTGAGAAAAAGGGAATATGCATCGAGATTGCAAGAAGGATCAGATATGTTTTCATTGCCGCCAACCATGTCATTTCAAGTCTAGTTGTACTGCATGGGTAGCGAAGTGGGTGCACGCCCCAACACCAATCGTCCCATAAGAGGTCAAGATCAAGTCGCAAGAAATCACTGGTATGTATGTTGAGCCTTAGTTCTGTAATGATATTTATATCTAGAATAAGTATGTTCTTGTCCAGTGTTGTATCTTTGGACCAGAAATCTTTTGTATGATAGAATTATTAGAAACATATTAATTTCTACAATTTCTTCAAGATGTGGTTCAGTCATGGGTGCTTCATATTTCAGAGGGTATGGATCGCTCTTTCTAGGTTTGAAGTTGTGACATTAGGAATCTTCCACTAACCCCATCTAAGGTTTAGGGATCCTCTATTATTGACTAGTTCATCATTTAAAGAATTTTCATATGCTATTTTGCATACCGTGGGCTGTGTTTAGAAGAGGCGTGAGTATTCTGCATGGGAAACCAACAATCGGTCAGATCTTTAGTGGTATAAGCGAGAATTCAAGGAATCCGCAAGGTAGGCATGCCAGGTTTCAATGCGGGATGTGTAGGGATGTTCATGGTTTCGAGGTGGTTAGGAATTAGTTTGGTCATGGGTGTAAGATCGGTAGTTTTCAAGTTCACACCTTCGGAGCGAGGTCAGTTGCAGGTTACACAGGATTTGTTCTAAGTGCAAGTAAGTGGTTGAACGGATTGGGTACTTGTTCGATATTGAGATATTGTTCCTCATCAACCGATCAATCGCCAAGGACTTGTAGTAGATTCAGCGAGAAGTGCCTTAGGATCTTGAATTTCATTGAGGTATTGGGAATGATCATCCGGTCTTGGAATGTAGAATTGATAGGTTTGGCTGGTCAAGGAAAGCTAGACGTTGTAAAGATCATCTTTCCGACTACTACCATCGGTAAGGATTGAGTAGTGGTCACGTATTACTCTTAATTATTGGGAAAGTGTTGATCGTATGGGTTATTTTAGTCGTTGGGATTGTCAACAGAAATCGAACGGTATCTTTTGGCGAACTTTAAGTACATCGATCCTTCGGCAAGTGAGTTGTTGAATTGATGATCCTTCCATTCCGGCTAAGGGTTATAGTTTTATGCAACAAGACGAGGTGGCTTAAGGATTTAGAGTTGTATCATGGGAAGTACTTGGGATTATTGATCTCATTGAGAATTCGGGAAGTGTTCATCTGGTTTTGGAATGTGTATGGTCACTAAGGTTGGCTAGTAATGGAATGTTAGTTCTTGTAAGCCTAGGTTATTAACAGTTGGAATTTTTAGTTTGTGGGATGGATTGGGAATCCATTAAATTCTTTGTGGATTGGAAGAGCACAGTCAAATCCAAGTGGGGTAGAATCGTTTGGTCTAAGGGACCACAAGAATGGATATTCAGGTTTCTTTGCGCATCAGTAGTGACGCAAGGTTGAGGGGTATGTTAGAGCTTATCTCCATGTTCATTTCAGACTAAGGATTCGGGATTCGAAGCATAACCCGAACACCTGATTGGGTTATAATCAGATGTTGGTTCGACTTATGATGGTCATGGTCAGTATGGTAGTCAGACTATAAAACCATGGGTTGGGTCCATGGCACTATGGAAGGGTTGTAAGACTACGGGGAAACCGTAGTATTCACAAGTTTGGTAGGTTATGTGGGAATGTTGTAAGACTACGGGTAGCCGTAGCATACATAAGATAAGGATGATTGGATGTTAGGGAAGTGCTGTAAGTTTGCGATGGGATCGTAGCATTCACTAGTATGAGGTGGGCCATTGTGGGAGTGGTCATGGAATTGAGGAATGATCAGTGCATGCTCGGATCGAGGCGGGCAATATTTTCGGAAGATTACTTTTGGTTAGTATGAGGATCGTTGGAACTGAGGCGAGGTTACGCCTGCACAACACTCGATTGGGTGAGACCCTTGGGTGAGGCCCGTTTGATTGTGCAGTTTAGGTGAGACCTGTAGGTGAGGCCCATATAGTTATGATAGTCTGGGTGAGACCCGTAGGCGAGGCATGTATGGTTATGATAGTATGGGTGAGACCCGGTGGAGATTAGTGGGGGTAGCATTTATGAGTTAGACTTTTAGTAGGAGCCTGGTGATTAGATCAAGTCTAAGGCTGTCATTTTCAACGCTAGATTGGGAATTTTATAGTTCAGTTTAGTGAAAGGTCTCCATGGAATCAAAATATTTCGGATGAAATGCAATTGTGAATCTTTGGATTTCGGGATATAGGTCATGTATCGGGTTGGAAAATGGGCGGGACTTGCATTGAGAGTCGAAAGATCAATTTATCATTAATTTATGGTTAAGGAATTTCTCTGTCAAAGGTACCAGTTGGATAGTACTGGACCAAAAGGATGTTTTCAGCTCCGATTGCAGTTCGGGGTCCTAGTGGTTATGTTTCGGGATGGTCCTATCTGTGTGGATGTCGGGAAAGGTTTTGGGGGATTTGGAAATTTACCAGTGAGGTGTTGGTTCGATAGTTAAAGGATTGATTATTTGATCATCATTAGGAGTATGAGTGCTGACAAGGTTGGGGTTCAATGATAGCCTTGGAGGTTCGCTAAGGGTAAGAGTCAGCCTTTCTGGTGATTCGAGGAATTCAAGAGGTACAGGTCAGAGCGTTTTGTTTTCCAGGAGGATGGTAAGGATATGATTTCGAGGACGAAATATAATTAAGTGGGATAGAGTTGTAACATCCTGTTTCAAATCATTTCCTAATTCGGGGTCGTGACTCGAGGATCAGTTAACATAAGGCTATGGGCCTTGGGGAAAGAGAGATTTAGACCCCTTGGATGTAGATAATATAGATTAGGTGATCCGAGAGTTCATTCTGTGTTTTGGATCCCAAGGGTATAACCGTAAAGTGATAGTTTGGGCATTTTATGATGTTTGGATTTATGCTTGGAATGTTTTAATGCAAAGGAGAGTTGATAGAATTGTATAGTTTCTCATTACCTTTCCGTGTATATAAAGAACGTCGAAATCAGACTTAGAACGAAGAAGTTATGGCTTTCAGAGGATTGGTGGTTTTAGTCCCATGGTTTATTATGATTAGGATGCTAGTTGTTTGTTTGACTCTTGCATGTATGTTATGTGATATATATACCGGGCGGGATTCGATGCCAGGAGAGGCCTGATGGGCGTATTTTATGCTATTTATCTTAGTGATTCTTGCATGTGTTTGTGTGTCTGTATGAATGTCGGGCGGGGCCTGATGAATGTGATGGGCGGGGCCCATCTCATGTTCCGACAAATCTATTCCAAGTGAGGCTCGAGGCCGGCCGGGGCCCGATGGTTGTTGGCCATGGCCTGTAGTATGTTTGATATGTATGGTATGAGGTATTTTGGGGAACTCACTAAGCTTCGTGCTTACGGTTTTCAGTTTATTTTTCAGGTACTTCCAGATCGAAGGGGAAGAGCTCAGGATGATCGCATCGCACAAACCATATTGTTCCACATTTTATTTGACTCTGATGTATTTGGATGATTATTGACATACTCTGATTTCATTACGGTTTTATGAAAACGATTTGGATGATTTGTTTATTATTATAAAAATGAAATTTTTGGTCTTAAATTTTGGGACGTTACAACACATTGCAAATAATATTGTATGCATGATGAATGATTGTTATGTTATGATGAACAACTTAAAGTTCTTACTAATGGATGATAAAGATAATGTTCCCACTTACTGGGAGATGGTGGATCTCTTTTGGGAATGTCTTTTGCTACATAGGAGATTGTGGTTGTTGAGGTGTTCATGTCACAATAGTTATGTAATATATTATTGGAAATACTTTCATAGTCATAACAAGTTAGTAATATTTCTTTAATTAGCAGGGTCATTTTGTGTTACACACAATAGATGGTTTAAGCATAAAAGGACAGAAGAGAAATATGAGTGTAACACCCATAAAATTCAGACCAATTTAAAACATTTTAACCCATTCAAAAACCATTAAGTTATTACAACTCGTTTTCAAAATAGTTTAAACATCAGAGTATCCCCAGAACCAAATCGCAAAATCATGAAATATGAGGAGCGGTACGATCACGCCTTGCCTTGCCACGATCACCTGATGTACCTGAAACAATAAACTGAAAACCGTAAGCTCGACAGCTTAGTGAGTTCCCCCAAAATACCCGTACACACATAACCATACACATACAACAATGAACAACCTATTATGGGTCCAATCAACCATACCATCATAAAGCCATCCTAACTCAACTAACAGAACATACCATCATAAAGCCATCCTATCTACCAGGATGCTAACTAACATATCACAGCAGTAACTAACTCAAATAACAAATCAAAGGGCCGGCCTTGGTGCCTTAGACCCTTGGGTATAGTGCGGATAACTCACCTTGCAACTGCCGAACCGAACCTCGAAAGCACAATCCCGAAGCAATGCCCCAAACTCCAACACTTATAGCCATCAATGATCCATTGACATAAATATCCAAATTACCATAATACCCTTGAAGGTCAAACTGGTCAAAGTCAAAGTCCTGGCCAAGGTCAACTTTCTTAATTGACCCTACTCGCCGAGTCAACCCGCTGACTCGCCGAGTTTCCAACTTCAGAAAACTCTTATATCACAACTCGACTCGCCGAGTCACTCCATGACTCGTCGAGTTCAACAATCTCTGAGTCCTAATGTCCAACTCACTGAGTCACCACTCAACTCGCTGATCTGAGTCTTAACCAGAAGAGGTTGGGGTCTTGCGTTCTGACTCGCCGAGTCCAAGAACAGACTCGCCGAGTCCACGACAATCTTCAACAGACTCACCGAGTTGTTCCTCCAACTCGTCGAGTTCATGCCTATCTTCAACAGACTCGCCGAGTCCAAGAACAGACTCGCCGAGTCCCTTCAGTCCTTTATTCATACAGAGGCTTTCGAGTCATGCAGGGGCTCCAAACTGTAGATCCACTCTTCTAGGGCATGACTCTCACGTAAAGTTGCAAACTTTACGTGGAAACAAGGAGCTATAAGCCCAAATCACTCTAGGGATAAGGTTTAAGACAAGGATGCTTCACCAACAAACCAAGGGCTGATACTTTGTGAGTTTTTGGACCAAGACAAGTCTAGATCTGAAGTAGCAACCTCAGATCTAGACCCCTAACCCGAAATAGATCCTTAACATGCCAAAATGGCCCCAAATCTCATTCTTGAATAAATATAAATGCAATAGAGTCAAGGTAACAGCTTGTTACCTCCAAAATGTGCCCAAGCTGAAGTAGATTTTGGATCTACACCAAACCCTTGATGCTAGCCTCTTGATCTTCAAGCTTCCTTTTCAATATTCCTCCTCCAAAGCTCAAATCTCTTTAACATTGGAAGCTCACACGATTTTTAGGGTTTACTGACTCTCAAGGGCAATAAGGAGGCTGAAGGGAGGACATATGGTCCTTTAAATAGGGTGCAACCCTTAAGATTAGGGTTTTCTCTTTTCAGCACCAACTCGTCGAGTCCAGCTGCCGACTCGGCGAGTTGGTCACTTAACTCGCGACCAGAACCCACTCCGACTCGACGAGTAAGCTACCTACTCGTCAAGTACCTTCTTCAATTTACACTTAAGTCCTTCAATCATACTTCTAAATTTTGGGATGTTACAACTCTCCCCCACTTAAATTAGGCTTCGTCCTCGAAACCTGCTGCAGTATACGATTCTGAGTATACCTCTTGCACTGCAGACTCCGATTTCCCAATCAACTCAGGCCCTTCCAGACCCCGCCACTGTACCCCTTTTAAAATAACTTTTTCTCGTGTGGTATCCTTGCCAATACTCCCGGCCGACCACCGGCCTTTTCTACTTAATGTCAGAACACATCAATCCAGTATCACCCGATGATACTGCCACCTTCCTGACCTGAACACACCTTCGAGACTTGCGAAAGTTAGACACCACAATAATCCACTGAGCTCTGCTATAACACTAATCCACCTTTCCTTCTCCCAAAACTGGCGATAACCCGGATAACCTGCAATAGGGAACGAATCTTGTTCCCATCCCGAATCTATTCCCTTTTACCATGACAGGATACTGCATCCTTCAGCTTCTAGCAACTCCCATGAATCACCCAGCTACATCACATAACCATTCGCACCTAGCCCAATCAGCCTCGGGCTGGAATACCAGGTACGCCTATAACAGGTCCCGTCATCCCAAGGATGGTATACCCTCGCATTCCCACGCATGTTTTGGCCCAATCAACCCTCGGGTTGGAATACCAAACACACCAGGTCCAATCAATCATAGGGTCCGGTCATCCTCATGATGGAATACCCTAGATTGGAATACCACTACTCACATAACCCATGCCTGCAACCATACTTGAAGCCCAAGGATCCAACCTTCAATCTACTCTGATTCGACACAACCGAGTGGTACTCACCCAAATCTCGACATCACGTCTACTCCAAACGTACCATAACAAGGAACATTACTCTCGCGATCTCTAGGTCCACGACCTACGACTGGAATATCCTCACACGGTTCTCGGTGCCGATCTAGACTGCTCCCGAGTCTATCAACTCCGATATTTCTAGCTCCTCTGTCTAAATCTCCAATCTGGAGTTACTCACATTCTCCTCTTCCAAGGAGACTTGAACCATAACTTCACATCATCAGTCGGTGCCGAAATATCAGAACCTCACTCTACATCTTCCACTTGTGGAGCACGTCGCTATCCCATAACACATACATATACTCAGAAACTGATTGCATAACCAACCATCCATAAAGAGTCTTTCGCATGCCCCTCAACATTTCCGATACTTGGGATCAACCCCACTGATTGTTATAGCATAGCAGTATCCTTACTGCTCGCTCAAAGACCCACCATACAGTCAGGGTTCTTACCATAACTGGAACGCCTCATCGCACCACTTCCCATAACCGACATCCAAACTGCGTCAGGCGACATTCTTCCAAACCACGCCCCATCCGAGAATTTCCAATTCTCCCCCACTTAGAGCACTAACTACTGTCTACCGGCGGCGAAGCTGGTAAGCGACTCAATCGTCCCAATCCGAGACAACGAACTTCAAGGGATCCGAGTTCCCGCTGATGATTCCGAATCTCTGGATCATGACCTTCCTCTCTCTTGAATGCATCACCAGATACTACCCCTCTATAATCTCAAATATAACTTCACACTATCATCTACTATGCTCTAATAACTTATGCAGGAAACAACCAACTCATAATAACATGAACAAGATATAGAAGGAAAAGACATACTGGCTGTCACCTCTGGCGCTGTCCCGATCTCCTCGGCCACAAGCTGATAAGCACGCCCTGGAGCCTTCAGAGGCTCTGCTCGACCCTGACCCCCGTCAGTAAGTCTCAAAGTGGCTGGTGCTGGGACCTGTACTGGCCTGGCAGCCAAGAGAGGACACTGGGCCTTCATATGGCCCACCTGATCACAATGATAACAAAGTCGGACTCCGGCAGCTGGAGCCTGCTGCCTACAATCCCTGGCTATGTGGCCCTCCTTGCCACACTTGTGGCACCCAGAAGAAGATCGACAAACTCCATCATGTACCTTACCGCACTTCCCACAAGTGCGACTCCTCTGGCTTTCCTGACGATAATCAACGGCCCTCATCCGTTTCGGCGCAGGCTGCTACTGCACCGGGGCCTGCCTCTGCTCCCTCAGCTGGAGCACAATCTCTAGCTCACGCCGCCTAGCGGCCTCCTGCAACTCCAACAAAGTATCACATCTCTTCGTGGATACAAACTGTCTGATGTCCCTCTTGAGCATGCTCAGATACCGGGTCATCTGGGCCTGCTCCAAAGCAAACTCGGGGCAGAACATAGCCCTCTCCGTAAACATCCTGGTGATCTCCGTCACCGACTCTGAATCCTGTCTAAGCTCCAAAAACTCCTGAGCTAATCTCTCCCGCTCTACCTGCGGAACATAACGGGTACTGAACATGTCTCGGAACTGATCCCAAGTAACCGCAGCCCGCTGCGCGTCAGAATATGATCCCGTAGTCAACCTCCACCAATCCTTCGCCCCGAGCCTCAAAAGGTTCAGAGTACACCTCACCCTCTGCTCAGCAGGGCACGAACACGTGAAGAAACATCCCTCCACGTCCGACAACCATCTCATCGCAACAATCGGATCCTGAACTCCGTCAAAGGTAGAGGGCTTCGTATTATCGAAGTCCCGATACTGGAAGCCCCGACCGGCTCCTCCCCCTGCCGCTGTTACAGCCGCTGTAGCTGCCGCGGCAGCCGTCTCAGTAAGAGCTGCATAACGATCATTGAAGTACTCCCTCATAGCGCACTTAATAGTCCCAAACAACTCCGGAATCTGACCCCGAACAATCTCGACCACTTCCTCACGAATGATCTCCCTGACCCGATCCTCTGTCAACATTGGCCCCTCCTGACCGATAATCTCAGGTGCCGCTGGGGCCCCCTGATCACCCTGACCTGATCCCGATCCGGATCCAGTCACAACACCCCTCGTAACCACCATACTGAAAATAGAAGAGGAAAAATATCAGACAATCTGCCTAGATAACCGGGGACCAACTCCCTTCTAAACCCTAAGGGTTGTGACTTCCTTGCTACGCGTATGGGTCCTGTGCTTTCAGTAGTACGGGCCCATACTACCTTCCACACCTACCCATATTTTTCTCAAGTATCACCACAACACCCTAATAATATACATAACACAACGAATGCTCAACCCTCACTCCTAGAGGAATGCTAATTATCTCATAATTGGCCTACCTGTCTCACACCACCCACCCATCCATGAAACTTCCACCAACCCTGCAGCACTAGTGTATGCTAGCCATACACGACGCTGGACCCTATAGACTTTCGAATATCCAATCCTACCCCAAGCTCCCAATCAAACAAGAACAGAACATAAGGCCAAATCAAACATTCTCAGGCTATAAGATCTTAATTGTGTATAACCGTGATGCATACACTAAGCAACTACAGTAATGATGTCAATCTCATATAAAGGAAACCCTAGGCTAGCAGGCATCATGTAATCAGGCAATTCTATCATGCAATTCCTTAAAATCCCTAGCCTAGTACTACCATGTTGTTCTAATCATATCACATAATCAAATAACTTGTATGGTATTTTGGGGTCTACTTATTGGCTCTGGCTGATCGTAACCTCTGCATCCTCCTTTACTTATTTTGAAAACCATTTGAAAATCTTTCCTTGATTTGAGACTGGATTCACACGAATGTTCCTCCAATTCACTCAAACCAAGGATCTGATACCAACTTGTAACACCCATAAAATTCAGACCAATTTAAAGCATTTTAACCCATTCAAAAACCATTAAGTTATTACAAGTCGTTTTCAAAATAGTTTAAACATCAGAGTATCCCCAGAACCAAATCGAAAAATCATGAAATATGAGGAGCGGTACGATCACGCCTTTGCCTTGCCACGATCACCTGATGTACCTGAAACAATAAACTGAAAACCGTAAGCTCGAAAGCTTAGTGAGTTCCCCCAAAATACCCGTACACACATAACCATACACATACAACAATGAACAACCTACTATGGGTCCAAACAACCATCAGGTTGGAATACCCCAGGCCCTCAACCGTCGGGTTGGAATGCCAACATACTGCGAGTCCAATCATCCTCGGGATGGAATACTCTCGGCCCACAACCATCGGGTTGGAATGCCCACACACCTATACATACAGTAACTACTATGGGTCCAATCATCCCTTGGGATGGAATACCCCAGGCCCTCAACCATCAGGTTGGAATACCCACCTACTATGAGTCCAATCATCCTACCGGGATGGAATACTCCTGGCCCTCAACCATCGGGTTGGAATGCCCACCTACTATACATACACTAACTACTATGGGTCCAATCATCCCTCGGGATGGAATACCCCAGGCCCTCAACCATCAGGTTGGAACGCCCACCTACTATGAGTCCAATCATCCTACCGGGATGGAATACTCCTGGCCTTCAACCATCGGGTTGGAATGCCCACATACTAGCAAACATGTACACCTATCAAATAACCATATAACAGTCTACAAGACAACATACTAGGGCCCTATCATCCTACCGGGATGGAATACCCTCTACTACTGCTCAACACGTGCACATATAACAGGTAATATCTTACCAGCATACAGACAATCAGACCAACTACAGGTCACTAAGCATAGCCACATCCAATTTACCAGAATACTAATCTAACAGAGCATACCATCATATATCCATCCTATCTACCAGGATGCCAACTAACAAAACATACCATCATAAAGCCATCCTATCTACCAGGATGCTAACTAACATATCACAGCAGTAACTAACTCAAATAACAAATCAAAGGGCCGGCCTTGGTGCCTTAGACCCTTGGGTATAGAGCGGATAACTCACCTTGCAACTGCCGAACAGAACCACGAAAGCACAATCCCGAAGCACGGCCCCAAACTCCAATACCTATAGCCATCAATGACCCATTGACATAAATATCCAAATTACCATAATACCCTTGAAGGTCAAACTGGTCAAAGTCAAAGTCCTGGCCAAGGTCAACTTTCTTGATTGACCCTACTCGCCGAGTCAACCCGCTGACTCGTCGAGTTCCCAACTTCAGAAAACTCTTATATCACAACTCGACTCGCCGAGTCACTCCATGACTCGTCGAGTTCAACAATCTCTGAGTCCTAATGTCCAACTCACTGAGTCACCACTCAACTCGCTGATCTGAGTCTTAACCAGAAGAGGTTGGGGTCTTGCGTTCTGACTCGCCGAGTCCAAGAACAGACTCGCCGAGTCCACGACAATCTTCAACAGGCTCACCGAGTTCTTCCTCCAACTCGTCGAGTTCATGCCTATCTTCAACAGACTCGCCGAGTCCAAGAACAGACTCGCCGAGTCCCTTCAGTCCTTTATTCATACAGAGGCTTTTCGAGTCATGCAGGGCTCCAAACTGTAGATCCACTCTTCTAGGGCATGACTCTCACGTAAAGTTGCAAACTTTACGTGGAAACAAGGAGCTATAAGCCCAAATCACTCTAGGGCTAAGGTTTAAGACAAGGATGCTTCACCAACAAACCAAGGGCTGATACTTTGTGAGTTTCTGGACCAAGACAAGTCTAGATCTGAAGTAGCAACCTCAGATCTAGACCCCTAACCCGAAATAGATCCTTAACATGCCAAAATGGCCCCAAATCTCATTCTTGAATAAATATAAATGCAATAGAGTCAAGGTAACAACTTGTTACCTCCAAAATGTGCCCAAGCTGAAGTAGATTTTGGATCTACACCAAACCCTTGATGCTAGCCTCTTGATCTTCAAGCTTCCTTCTCAATATTCCTCCTCCAAAGCTCAAATCTCTTTAACAATGGAAGCTCACACGATTTTTAGGGTTTACTGACTCTCAAGGGCAATAAGGAGGCTGAAGGGAGGACATATGGTCCTTTAAATAGGGTGCAACCCTTAAGATTAGGGTTTTCTCTTTTCAACACCAACTCGTTGAGTCCAGCTACTGACTCGGCGAGTTGGTCACTTAACTGGCGACCAGAACCCGCTCCGACTCGACGAGTAAGCTACCTACTCGTCGAGTACCTTCTTCAATTTACACTTAAGTCCTTCAATCATACTTCTAAATTTTGGGATGTTACAATGAGGAATTGGTTTATTAACACATCAAAATTGGTGAGTTAATTAGAAGCTAAAAGATTTGAGGGATAAAGTGTAATTATTCAAACTATGGATAAAAGTAACACAAAGATATGGATAGCCCTTAATTTAGTCCAAGATATGGAATAGATAAGACTTAGCCAAACCAAGACGGAAAAATATACAACATTATTCTTGCTCTTGGTTCCCTTTTCCCTCCTGTTCTCTCTTTCCCTCGCAACTCTATCAACCTCTCGACATTTTCTCATTTTCTTCCTAGGGTTTGAGTTTTGGCCATCAAGAAAAAGAAGTGTCACGTTATCTAGCTTGAATCATTATCTTGGGGTGCTACTACTTTCTCTCTATCTATCTCTCTATAGGGTTTAGTTTGTTTCTAGATTTGATGAACTTGTAACCCTGACCGATTATGGTTTTAATTAAGCTTCTATTAAAGAATTTTTTAAGAATCAGCGTAAGCTAACATATAACTTATTGTTCCCGCTTATTAGGAAATGAAGTATCCTTTTTGGGAATGGTTATGGCTACTTAAGAGATTATGGTGGTTGATGTGTTCTCCTCACCATAATCATGTAGTCTATTGCATTTGACTTGACATAGATTAGATTGAGCTAGATAATGAATAGTTTGAAATGTTGGTTACTATATGTCGTTACTTTATTAGTAGTCTTTAAATATATTTTGTTGATCTTTCATTTTCCATATGCTTAATGATTTTGCTATTCAGGTGACAGCTTTCTCACGTACTATTTGCTAATATGTTTTCCACATACATACAATAAGTAAATTACTGTTATTTCTGGTTGTCATATGTTTTAAGTAGTTTATCAAAAAGATATACTAAGATTAGCCTTTGAGAGAAAATGTATAACTTAAATTTTTACCTATCTGTAAGTATATTGTAAATCATGTTGTTTTCTCTTTGAGTTGATATTAAATGGTAACACATATGCTAAAAAAATTCTTTGTAAACATCGAAAAAAAGAGGCCAACTTTTGTTTTAATGATTTTTACAACAAACTTTGATTATCTTTGGCTAATATCGAAACTTTTAAATTAGGTGTTCTAACAATCTTATCACACAACCATATACATAGTTGAAAACAAATATTTTATCCTTGACCAGTAACCTTTTCTAAAGATAAACAGAGAATGGGAATGAAAGTATTTTTGTATTAAACATAGCCTGAATACATGTATTTATATACAAGGCTAGTATAGTTGTAACCTAACTAAACGCCTTTGAAATAGGAAGCATTTAAGATCCTGAAGACTAGGTATACAACACCAATTCATAAGACTACATCATGTGAGGTAATTGATTTTTGATAACTTCCGTTATTACCCCCCTGCAAGCTTAAGTGCAGGGTGTACTTGAAGCTTGAAACACAACGAAGTTATGAGATCTTTCCCTAACGTTTTAGTAAAAATGTCAGTTGGTTGATCAATAGATGAGACTTGAGAAATTTAAAGAGCTCATGTTTCACTCTTCTCCCTAACAAAGTGAAAATCTAGTGCAATATGTTTGGATCTTGTACTGATAACTGGATTTTTAGATATAAAGGTAGCTCTAACATTATCACAAAGTAGAACATGAGGCTTTGGAAGATAAACATGAAGATCGTGAAGTAATTTCTGAATCCACATAAGTTCAGCAGTGATGTAGGCTAGTGAACGGTATTCAACTTCTATTCTTGAATGGCAACAACTCGTTGTTTGCAAGACGACCAACTGATTAAGTTAGCGCCATGAAATATAGTAAAACCATATTGAGATCTGCAATCATCTTTATCTAACATCCACCCTGAATCAGAGTATGCAAGAAGAGAGACAGCCTTGTATGGTTTAAGTTATAGACAATGATGCAAAGTACCATTAAGATAATGTAAGATACGTTTGACAGCTTGCCAATGGAGAGTTGTTGGCGCATAAATAAATTGAAAAACACGATTGAAAGCAAAGACAATATTTGGTCTTGTAATGGTTGCATATTTAAGTGAGGCTACTATTTGTCGGTACAACTTTGGATCGGGAGAAGGATCGCCACGCAGCTCAAGGTGAATGGAGGGATCTGCATGAGTAGTGACTGGTTTGGATTCAAGCATTTTTCTGTGAGTAAGAATATCATTGATGTATTTCCCTTGTGATAAAGTGAGTTCATTCGATGTCTTTGTAATCTGAACTCCAAGAAAATAATTCAAACCTCCCAGATCCTTGAAAGAAAATGTTTGATACAAATCATTTATGATTTGTTGAATGAACTAGGGATTTGTACACGTGATTATAAGATCATCAACATATACTAGAATGTATGTTGTAGCATGTGAATATGAGTGAACAAATAAAGAGGTATCAGATTGGCATGATCAAAAACCATGAATAACATGATGTTGTTTGAGTTGATTGAACCATGCTCTCGGTGCTTGTTTGAGCCCCTAAAGAGCATTATGGAGTTTACATACAGTATGAGGGCAAGATGGGTCTTCAAATCTACATGGTTGTTCCATATAAACTTCATCCATTAAAATACCACTTAAAAAAGAGTTGTTGATATCCAATTTTCTGATCATCCGTCCATGAGTGAGAGAAATTGAACTAACTAACCGAATGGTAGTTTATTTGATGACAGGACCGAATGTCTCAACAAACTCAACACCTTCTTCTTGGCTAAATCCTTTTTCCAATGAGACAAACTTTTTATCTCTTAATGGTGCCATCAGAGTGTTTCTTTTTTCTGAAAATACACTTATAACCAAAAATATTACCATTAGTACGACGTAGAAAAAGGGACCACGTTTTATCCCTCATTAAGGCATCAAATTCCATTTTCATTTCATTTAACCAAAAAGTGTTTTAAATGGCATGAGAAATGGTACGAGGTTTAGTTGTTGGAGGAGTTGGCGTGACAATAGTAGCCGAAGTGGAGACTATGAATACTTTTGGTTCAAGTGATTTTTTTATGTGCCCAAGTGATCATTTTATGTTGTGTGTTAGCATTTGGTCGAAAGAAACGAGGATCAACTTGTTTGGTATTTGAGATTATTATATATCTTTGATGAGATTGTATAGAAGATAGAGGAGTAGAGGGTGGAGAGGATGTTGTGGTAGTGGTGGAGGAAGAAGGGGGAAATATAGTGGTGGTGGGAAGATACAACACATGGTTAAGTAAATCCGTTGGAACTGCATTTGATGATGGGTATTTGAGTGGTAGATTCATGTATTTATTTGGATGAGGCATATGGAAATACATCCTCATTAAAGATGACATGGCGTGAGATGTATATGCGAGATATGGGATAGTGAAGACATAAATATGAAAGGTCTAGTATGCTCAAGAGTCATATTAAAGTGATATTTCTAATTAACATATGATACTAATGGGTCACACTAACAACAACTTGATATAATTGATTATTTATTAGAAATTGATTTTAATAAATATTCAATAAACTCTTATAATTAAATTGGAAATTATTTATTTCTAGGAAATAATAATTTCCATTAGCAAGTAACATTATATATATAATTCATATGGTATGAATTAATAAGTTATGCACAACATCTTAGACTAGAGAAATTCGTTTGTCTTTTACCAAAAAGTTAAAGTTTATATTTTATAAACTTGTTTTATAAAATATAAAGCTTTTGTCTTCTTCCTTTTATTATTTTTATAAAATAAGAGTCAAAAGACAAGAGTATGGCTTTCAAGTTTGTTTAATCAAAAGTAATAAGAAGCAGGGGAGACATGTAAGCTTTAGGGACATGATTGTCTAAAGTGGAAGGACCTAATGGTGAAAGACTTCACTTTAAGACAATATAAATATGAGGCTTCCACTCTTGAATTGGGTGCTTCATTCTTGCTTCCCAAAACCGTAACCTCCTTAGAGGAGGTTACTCACTCTCTTTTCTTCATATCTTCTTGAAGATTACTTGCATTTTCATGCCCTCTTTCAGTTCATATTGGTTATGAACTTAGCGCTTAAGGGTTTAAGAATTTTGGGCTAGCATCTACATCAAGTTGAGTCATTGTTGGTGTCTCAAAGGTTCCACATTATTCATCAACTTCCAAGCCTCCCAAGAGGACCCAAAGAACAACAAAGGTTGTTATTTCTTCATCCTTTCTATGGTTGGTGTTTAATATTTCTATAACTTGCAAGGAGATCCTTGGTGGGTATAAAATGTCATGTTATGTTCAAAAATTTAAGTCTTCCGTTGCCATATTTTTCTAGTTTATGAAACTATTTTTGAACTAAAACCCAATAAAATAGCCTTTGTGTGATGAAGTGTATCCAAGGAAAATATAGGATAGTGATCGAAAATCAATTTTATGTGAATTATAGGGACGTAGAAAAGGGTAACAGAGGCAGCCAAAAATACGAAGGAAGGCATAGTCTGGTGCTTTCTTGTATAGAGTAGAACATGGGGATTTATAGTTAAGAGTGGGAGTAATAGTTCTGTTATGAACATAAGTGGAAATCTTAAAGGCGTTCTCACAATAGTCATGTGGAAGAGAGGATTGAGCAAGTAAAAATAGGCCTTTTTTTCTAAAATTATACGGTTTTATCTTTCGACAACCCCATTTTGTTCAGAGGTGTATGGACATGATGCACGATGATTAATGCAACAAGTTTGAAGATAAGAGGAAACAATGCGAAATTCACCGCCGCAGTCGAAATGAAATTTTTTTCTATCTCACTGTCAAACTAAGTTTTTATCATGGTTCTGAAATTGACAAAAGTTTGCATTACTTGATATTTGTCAAAGAGAAAATAAATCCAAATAAACTTATAAAAGTTATCAATAAACATAACAAAATAATGATTTTCATTTAAAGATAACACATTAGTAGAAGGTAGAGGTAGTCTGTAATTGGCAAGTTTCACAAACTGAAGATAGTTTATTGGTAGAGAAAGGAAGTTGAAACTAAGAGACCAATCGTCTGAGAACAGCTTCATATGGGTGTGCAAGTCGATTAATACATCCAGTTAAAGACGTGCACACATAAGACAAGGCCATGGTATAGGACATTTTATTTGTGGGATAAGACACACGATAGAGACCTATTTCAATGTGACCTTGGAAGATTGGTTTGCACTGTAATGTCTTAACAATGAAATTATTAGGCCAAAATTCCATATATACGTTATTATCTAGTGAAAGCTGGGAGACACTAAGAAGATTTTTGGTTAAACGAGGTACAACAAACACTTTTGGTAAACTTAATGAAGATAAAGAACATGAACCAAAATTAGTAATAAGTAAGTTGTCACCATTGCCCACTTGCAATTTCTCATATCCAGGTTCAATGATGTGAAGTTTGTTGAGATCAGGGGAGACATGATCTATGACTCATGTATGAAAATACCAGGCATGATCCATGACAGCAAAGGGACTATTAACATAATTAAGATGAGCATGGCGTGGAGATGCACAAAGATTGGGCTTGCGATAAGGATATTTTGTTTGATTCCCATGTTTCCATCAACTTATAGCCTCATGATCAGGCTTGTTGCAGAGTTGACAATGGAGATTCACAAGGATTTGGCTTGCGATAAGCATATATTGACCTCTATAGTTGGACGATGAGCCTTGAGAGGAGCAACTGTTGTGAGTGTTATTATACTTAGACACCTTGATTGTGTTTTATATATAACCACTTAAAAGCTTTAGATTTATATCCTAATTATTCGACTCTGTTAAACCACAAATAGGCAGTGTACCTAGTCGCCCAGTATTAAAGTAGAGTAAGTAAGCAGTCGATAATATGGAACGATATTCCTATTAAGAAAATAAAAACTAAAAGTTAAACTAAGAAAAACAACTAAAAATTAGGGGTTTTTTTAATGATTTTTCATGTTCAGAAAAACTTGAATTAAATAACTATATACTTCAAACTAAGCAAACAATTACAAAACAATTTTCAATCAAGAGAAAAAGATACTTCCGTTTAGCTTTGAATCCCCCTTTTTCTATGGTTAATTTCAAACAATAGATTAATATCAGTTGGATATCAAATTAAAAGTCACTAATTATCATCATCAGACTACCTAGCAAATTTCAATTTATGAACCTTAACCACAATGATCATGCAAGTTAAGAACACTAATTGATTTTAAGATCTATTTGGGCTATGAATGAATAAATCTAAGAATTATCTATTCATGATCAAGATTAGATAATCAAGTAATTATTATGATCAAATAATGCTCCTTAACATAATTTAATGATCCTAAGCAACTAGGTAAACAAATACATGCAATCAACGGTCATATAACTTCACAAAACTTGAGGGAAATTAATAAAGATAGGAACTTTAACATGCTAAGTTGGTGATATATTAAACATAAGCTAAATGTGATGTGAATTATGAACATTGATTTGGCATGCGGAATTAAAGAACACACAAAGAACACGGTGATTTGGGTGTTTAAGAGATGCATTCGATCATGAAAGGTGTTACAAAAAAGTATAAGCTAGATCTAGACAAATAAATAGCTCATACTAACACTCTCAATGTTACATCTCTCAAGCACACCTCTATAAGTGGTATGAACCCACCTTATATAGAGGTGTTTACATGTCTCTCTCTCTCTCTCTATATATATATATATATATATATATATATATATATATATATATATATATATATATCATGTCACAAGGCTACTCTACCACATGCAAGTGGGTCTACAAAAGTCAAACCATTTACAAAGTCATCCATGAATAACTTTGTACCCAACATTCTCCCCCTCAAAGTTAGGAATGGATGACTCGCTTCAAATCTTCCAAACTCGAACAACTTCACGAACCGAGCCTCAAACGTGACACATGTAGAGATGAACTTCAAATCTTCAATTCTTTAATGATTTTGCCAATCCGGGTTCTAGAGTGTGAGTCCATACAAACCAAGCATCAAAGGATAATTAGGAGTATCCAAATCTCTAAAAAAATTACCCAAAATTTGAGCATAAATGCACACCCCAAAAATCTTCAATAAATCCAAACCCATCATGAACCGGGAAAACCCAAATCACTTCGAATCTCCAATCGAATCATTTCATAAACTTCAAATGCTCGAGGTCACTTCGGTCTTCAAGTTCGCGTTTTATGAAAAATTCAACTTTCGAATTTCCATATCTAAATCTCTCCCCCTTTTATAATCGAAAAATGATTATAAAACCAAAAAGGGAATGAGAAAGCGCTCAATTTGGAATTTTTCTATCCAAAACTCCCCCTTAACACATGACATAAACATTTTGCTTCAATCTGGAAAATCCAATAAATCTTCAATTTTCAGCTTCGTTCACAGACCGCCTTTGACAAAATTTCACAAATTTTGGTAGAAATTGTCAATTTCAAAATTCTGCAGTGACCCGGTGCGTCCAAAACAGCCAAAAATGCGAAACACTCCCCCATTTTCGAAACTGGGTAGAAAGCGTCAATTCGCATTAACTGCAGGGGCTGAACATGAAACTTCTGCACAATTCTTCAAAATGTCGAAATTATACCCCAATGTCAAATATGGGTATAAACTGCAAATTTCGACTAAAGTGCAGGGACTCATTGCGAAAATTCTACCTCTTTTCTTCCAAACTGTCGAAAATCAGTCCTCATTTTGAATGTGGTTACAAACTGTCAAACCATCGAAACTTTAAGGACCAATTTCGAAACGTTTTGTTTTCTTCATCAATTTATTACCCAGTGACTAAGGCTTCCCGTCTCCTTCCCAACTCGTTATCAAACTTTCGAAACTGAGCCATTAAAATCTTCGTTAGTCGATACCCATCCATTCGCACCCAAAATCTTCGACAGTAACCCAAAATCTTCGACAGTAAGGCAAACCCACTCGACCATCAACTCAAAATCTTCCTTTTTCGCTTTTCATTCACGAATAGTCAATCACCATTCCCAGCATAGTCGACTGTCGAACCCATCACATTGAAATTGATCGACATGTGACTTCGCTTTTAATCAACAAGGACGTCGATTATCCCATCTCGTTTCCGATTCGCTTTTAGTTTCATATGCTTTCAAAATCCATTTTGCTACCCAGTCGATAACAAGAAACAAACGAACATTGACCCTTCGTGATTAGTCTCTCAGCCTTCGTTGTCAATAAACCCAATCATCAATGTCAACCCAATTCATCAATCAATTTGATTCCATAATCTCCCATCGAAGGCTATTTGAACGCCAAACCCAAAATCGAATCCACATATCAAACTTGAATTTAGACATCTAATAGTTCGACATCAACCTGTTAGTCAATTGACACAAGGTTTCGCTTTTCAACAATCCAACCTTCGACAACAAGTTTATAAATCCAACCAATTTTCGAAATTAAATCTCAAATCAAACAACATTTCGACATCCACAGCCTATGTTCAACTTGTATCAAACGATTTCAGCCTTCAATATCGAGTTTGACTTTTCTTTTCTGAGTTTGACTTTTCGAAATCAAAAGTCAACAAACACGAAATTGATAAATCTAACACAAAATTTCAGATCCAAACGTGATTATCCAACTGTTCTTCATCATATTCAAGTGTTCTTGGTCAAGTTCATCAAAATCAAAGGACCAATTTCCGATTTCTTCACTTGAACTTGAACAAATTTGATTTTATCATAGAGTAAATCATATGAAATCAATTTCCACTTGCAGATTAACAAACTACAAACATCGATTATTAGGAAACTTTGAAACGAAATTGGAATTCAAGACCAAGATGAACCAGTTGAGAGGTTACGAACAGTAGTAACGTACAACATCCAAAACTTAAGATAATTGTTGGATACTGCACGAATCACAACAAATCTAATGTTTCATTGGGCTCAATCAGTGATTTTATCGGATTAAAAAAAACATTTGGGCTCAAAGAAAATTACATGAACAGTAATGCACATCATATCTGAACCAAACGAATTTTGGGCTTAAAAAATGATGAACAATATCCTTTCATGATCTGGACTCAAAAACAAATATGAATAATAATTGCAATTTGAGAATCGAATCAAACAAATAAATTTGGATTGGATCGGGCTTTGATCAATGAAAAAATTTATTGGATCATAACAAGTGGGTTTTTCAAAAACATTTGATCCAATGAGTCAAAATGATCAAAAATTCAAGAACGCAATCCACGAATCAAAGAGATTTAGAGATATCATAGAGATACTCACCATAAATGTTCCAATTGTGTTGAATGTAGCCAAACCGAGAACCGTTTCTTCAAAAAATCATGTTGATCTTCGAAGACCCGCTCTGATACCAAATGTAGTTGTAATTGAATCGAGTATGAATTACGAGATAGAGTAAAGTAAGAATGATGAACATGAGATCTAAATAAAGTCTGTTTGGCTCAATTATGCTTTCAGTAAGTACAGAGAGTTTTAGACAAAATGATGAAAGTTCTTATCTATCTTTAGTACACATCCCTATTTATAGGGATCATGAAAGCACACAAAAAATATAAGGGACTGAACACTGAAAACTTCGATACATAAAGTGCCCTTATAATAAAATAACAAACTATCGAAACTATCCATGACCTTCGACACCTCACAATAATATTTGACATCTACAAAATCCAAGTTCAATAATCCATTAAAGCCGAAATTAACACATAGTATTAGGGTTCATCTAGTCTAAGCAAAAGTGAAGGATTATTAGCCCATAATTATAGAAAAAGAACACATAATCAAATAGAAAACTAGGTTAAATATCTTAAACTCTAGGCAAATCGAATGATTAATGTAACAATCAAGTTTTGGGTAAGTTTCTCTTTTATTCATTAATGCTAATTTGTTATCAATTTGGTCCCTTGCTAGTACGTAGGGCGTACTCTATGAGTACGCTTAGTGTACTAGCCTTCTGATGGTCACGGATTCCACCCACGTACGTGGGGCGTACGTGGAGTATGCATAGCGTACGCAGAGCAGGGACAAACCCTAATTTTTAGGGTTTGTGCCCTATTTAAATGACTTAAAATCATCTCTTGGACATTTTAGACCAGGCTCCACCTCCTTTGCCCTGAAATTGAAACCCTAGAGTGATTTTGTGAGTTTTGAGCTTGAAAGAGTGTTTGTTGCTGGTTTGTGAAGGTGAAGAAGAAAAGGAACACTTGGAGGAGTGGCTTGAGCTTGTAGATCTGGGTTTAGCTTCTCATTTGCAAGCTTTTTGAGGTAAAAAGCTCACACCTTGATGATCATATATGTTAAATCTAGATTATGGTGTATTTTGTGAACTTTTGAGTCTTTTGTGTTAAAGGTGAGCTTTTGATCTACTCTAGAAGAAATTAATGCTAGATCTTAGCTTCATTCAGTCCCCATGTTCATAAAAATGTCAACTTTATGGAGTATTTTGATCCATGCATGTATTAAGACCTTTGTTAAGATATTTTTGAGATCTTGAGTCCCATTAAGCCATGCGTGTACGTAAAGTTGCCAACTTTACGTGATAAGTCACCCTTAGGTACCAGATCTGATGTAACATCCTGATAATCGGGTAGTTCTAAATTTGACCCTATAACTGAATTATATTTCATTTTTTTCCCTAAGTGTAAGAAAGAGTGCAAAAGGGCCCATAGTGGCATTTTGGTAGAAGTTGGGACTGGGGGTGTACATTGTGCGTATGTGTGTATGCTAAGCGTACTAAGGCGCGCCTTAGTACGTTGGGCGTACACTTTGTATGCAGGGCGTACGTCGAAAGCATGCAAACCCAAATTTGAGGGTTTTGGATCATATTTAAGCATCCATATGGACTCATATCTTCTTCTTACCCAGCCTCCTTCTGTTTTATTGACTCCCAAGCAACCCTAAGAGCAAGATAACCAATTTTGAGCCTTTAAGAGGGTTTTGAAGTGGCTTTGAAGAAAGAAGAAGGTCGTGAGAAGTCCTTGGAGTTGAGTGCACTTTGGATCTCAGATTTCTACTTGGTTTGCAACATCTTGAAGGTATAAAGCTTGCAACTTTACCACTCCATCTTGTAGATCTAAGTTTTTGCTCTTTTAAGTCACTTTTTGGTCCCAAAATGATGACTCATGAATATAGCATGTTCTTGACCCATTAAGCTATCCTTTCAGACCCTTTAAAGGGTATTGAGTCATAAAAGTGGGTTCCAAATGGTTGGTTTTGTTCCATGCATCATTTAGAAGGTCTTAATGGATTAAGAAGTTGACTTAAGCACTTAATGGACATGCAAAGTCATAAATTTGGAAACTTTATGACTCTTGAGGGTATTTTAGCCATTGATCTGAAAGATGGATGTGAGAGCTTAAGCCATTAAGCTCTTATTGAGATTTTGGGTTTCTCGGAGTACGCCCCGCGTACGAGGTTAACCAACCCGATGGTGGTCAACATTCGAGTACGCCCAAGGAACGTTTGGAGTACGCCCCACGTACTCACTCTAGGTTGACTCGGTTGAGTTGCCTCGGCTGGGTTGACTAAGTTGATTTGACAAGTTTTGACTTTGACTTTGACCAAGTTTGATCAATTTTGACCAAGTTGACTTTAGGGTATTTTGGGTAGTTTGGGATTTTGATTGAGATTGGTCAGTAGGTTGGATAGGTGACGGTTAGAGTTGAGATTCGGAGTTGAGACCTCATCAGCTTTTGTCCAGTCTGTGAGGTGAGTTTTTCTCACTGTACTTACGTGTCGAAGGCACCAAGGTCGGCCCATTGGTCTAATATCCTGCTATTCACTAATATGTTGAGTATGGAATAGATATGCATGATTATGATGGTCTCCGATATGCTAATTCGGTAGATCTGTACGACTACCTGTGATTCTATCTGCATGATTATCTGTATATGTTTGTTATTTTTTATATGTCGACATATTGTGTTGGGTTGAGGTTGTACTGGTTCGCGTTGTAGCCAACAAACCCCAGAGCATTCCAGATCTGAGCTGAGGGTCGGGCAGGGCATGCTAGACTTATATTGAGGGCTCAAGAGCATTCCAGATACGAGATGTAGACCAGATGGTGTGCTAGACTCATACTGAGGGCTTGAGGGTATTTCAGTCTGATAACTGATTTGGTCAGGGAGAAAGCCAGTCATAAGATGTCGGCCCAGAGGGTAAGCCAGACTTATGTTGTTGTCTTAGGGGTAATCCAGTCTTTTAGCAGTGGACCTAATACACGTTGTTATTATATATACTATATGTTTATGTGTTGATACTTTGGCGGAACTCACTAAGCATTGGCTTACAATTCTGGGTTATGCTTTCAGGTACTTCGGATGAGTGCGGGAAGGTGAAGGCGTGACCGTACACATCCTCTTGTTTAGGACTTATGATTTTGGGAGACTGATGTTTGGAAAAATGTTTTGAAAACTATGATTTGTAAACAATTTATGAATTGGGTTGATTTTTAAAGTTTAAATTTCTAGTGATTTTTATGAGTGTTACAAGTTGTTATCAGAGCCTTTGTTTGAGTGAATTGGAGGAACACTCGCGTGAATCCAGTCTCAAACTAAGGAAAAAGGTTTTAAAAATGGTTTCAAATTGTTTTCAAAATAATCAAATAGGATGAAATATGTACGATCAGCCGGAGCCAGTAAGTAGACCCCAAGTTACAATACTATTATTTGATATTGTGATATGTTAGAACAACATGCTAGTGATAGGCTAGGGATCTTCAGGAATTGCATGATAGAATTGTTTGATTATATGATGCCTAAAGCCTAGGGTTTCCTTCTTATATGGAATTGACATCATAACTGTAGTTGCTTAGTGTATGCATCATAGTTGTACATAACTAAGATTTTATAGCCTGAGAATGTTTGGTTTAGCCTTATTTCATGTTCTTGTTTGATGAAGGGCTTAGTGTAGAATCAAGTATTCGACTGTCTATAAGATTCAATGTTATGTATGATTAGCATACACGAGTGTTGCAGGGTTGGTGGAAGTTTCATGGATGATTTGTATAGGGTCAGTCGGCCAGTCGCGTAATGTTTAGCCTTCCTCTAGGAAGTGAGGATTGAGTGTATGTCTATGCTAGTGTGTATTGTTAGGGTTGTTGTGATGATCCTATGAGACAAATACGGGTATGTGTGGAAGGTAGTATGGGTCCGTACTACTAGAAGCACATGACCCGTACGCATAGCAGGGAAGTCACAATCCATAGGGCTTTGTTGGGAGTCGGTTCCCCTGGTATGATATGTGTTTTATCTGATATCTACCTAGTTTAGTTTCAATATGGTGATGACGAGACAATTTGAGGCAGGATCCAAATCAGGATCAGGTGCAGGTGGCTAGAATGGGCCAGCATTGCCTGAGGATCGGGTTAGGGAGATCCTTCAGGAGGAGGTTGTTTCCCTCTTTTGGGCACAATTACCAGAGATGTTTAGGTCTATTAAGACCGCCATGGTGGGGTATTTTGACAAGCGATATGCTGCAATTTCTAAGGCTGCTGCTGCACCCACCGTAGTTGCTGCTGCTGCCGGGATTTGCGCTTGGAGAGCCTTCCACTGTCAGGAC
The DNA here is from genome assembly GCF_052849685.1 of Lactuca virosa. Lineage (NCBI taxonomy): Eukaryota > Viridiplantae > Streptophyta > Magnoliopsida > Asterales > Asteraceae > Lactuca > Lactuca virosa. Next base: position 326,906,806 of record NC_136430.1, read on the forward strand.
TTTGACAATACGAAGCCCCCGACATTTGACGGAGTTCAGGATCCGACCATATCCATCAGGTGGTTGTCTGACATCGAGGGATTTTTTTTCACTTGCTCTTGCCCAGCTGACTAGAAGGTCAAGTGCGCTATGAACCTTCTTCAGTTTGGAGCAAAGGATTGATGGAGACTTGTTACTAGCTCGTATTCTCCTAAGCAGAGGACTGCAGTGACTTGGGATCAGTTCTTTGAGATGTTCCACTCTAGATATTAGAGTGAGAGAGGTTGTCCCAAGAGTACTTGGATTTGAGACTAGGGACTGAGTCGGTGACGGAGATCACCAAGATGTTTATGGAGAGAGCCATGTTTTTCCCTGATTTTGTTGCTTCTGAGCAAGCTCAGATAACTTGGTACTTGAGCATGCTGAAGACGGACGTTCGGCAGTTTGTATCCACGTAGCATTATCGTTCATTGATTGAGTTGCAGGAGGGCTCTAGGCAGTGGGAGATCGAGATGGAGCTCTAGACAAGTGAGCAGAGACGGGCCCTGAAACAGTCTCATCCTGCACCGAAGCGGTTCAAGGATGCTGATGTTAGATCTAGGGGTCGTAGGGGTCGCACTTGTGGAAAGTGCGGCCAGGTTCATGATGGTGCTTCTCGATCTTCTTTTGGATGCGACAATTATGGCAGGCAGGGCCACGTGGCGAGGGATTGTCGTTAGCAGGCCCCAATACCCAACACCAGGATTTGCAACCACTACGATCAGGTTGGCCATATGAAGGACAATTGTCCCTTGCTTACTGTTAGGCCGGCGCAGGCTCCAGCGCCGGCTACTCTGAGGATCACGGATGGGAGTCAGGGCATGGCGGAGACCCCAAGGGCTGGAGGTCGCACTTTCCAGCTCATGGCAAAGGAGGCTAGGGTGGCACCAAACGTCATGATCGGTATGTTTCTATTTACTATGTTGTTTATATTGGTTTATGTTATGCTCATATATATATATATATATATATATATATATATATATATATATATATATATATATATATATATATATATATATATACTCCTAATAGGTACGTTCTTAGTGAACTCTTTTCCTACTCTTGTGTTATTTGACTCGGGCGTGAGTCGGTCCTTTGTATCTCGATCATTCAGTAGGGAGTTTGATATGCTTATTAGGGAGTTGGATTGTACGTTGTTGGTTTCTATCGCCAAGGAAAACAGGGTTTCTGTATCCATAGTGTATCAGGGTTCTATATTGGAGATCTTTAGGGAGCCTTATCTAATTGATATGATCCCTATTCCCATGGGGGATGTATGCGTGATAGTGGGTATGGACTGGCTGAACAGGTTTGGTGCCATGACTGATTGTGAGGGCCAGCGAGTGGTAGTTCGAACCCCAAGTGGGGGAGAACCGGTTATCTGTGGAGAGGGCACGAGGTCTGCTTAAGGGTTTTGTTTGGTAGCCGGGGCTCGACAATATATTCAGCATGGGTGTGCGGGTTATCTAGATTATGTGGTTGATACTCGGGTTGAGGAACGGACTTCAGTTTTAGAGGTAGAAGTTTTCAGGGAGTTTGCTGATGTTTTCCAGGAGGAGTTGACCGGTGTGCCTCCTGAGAGGCGGGTTGAGTTCAGTATTGATCTTGTGTCGGGTGCAGCCACGATTTCTAAGGTGTTGTACCGGTTGGCACCGCCTGAGAGTTGTCCTCTCGGCTTCATGAGCTGTTGGGCAAGCAGTTCATCATACCGAGCAGTTCTCCAGGGGGAGCGCCGATACTGTTTGACAAGCAGAAGGATGGTTCACACCGAATTCGCATTGATTACCAGGAGTTAAACAAGTTAACGCTGAAGAATCATTATCCCTTTTTGCGGATTGATGACCTCTTTGATCAGTTACAGGGTGCATCTTGGTTCTCCATGGTAGATCTGAGGTCTGAGTACCATCAGGTGAGGGTGAGAGAAGATGACGTGGAGAAGACCGCGTTCAGGACTTGTTATGGGCATTATGAGTTCGTGGTGATGCCATTTGGGCTCACCAATGCGCCTGCAGTATTTATGGATCTGATGAATCGGTATGCATGTCGATTCTCGACCAATATGTGATCATGTTTATTGATGATATCTTGGTATATTCCAAGACCGGGGAGCATCATGAGGAGCACCTTCGAGAGCAACTGGGAGTTTTGAGGCGGGAATGGCTTTATGCCAAGTTCTCGAAGTGTGAGTTTTGGTTACGAGTGGTCCAATTCCTCGGGCACCTCGTTAACCAGGATGGGATTTTGGTCGATCTGGCCAAGATCGAGGCAGTGATGCAGTGGGAGGTTCCGAAATCTCCCTCAGATATTAGGAGTTTCTTGGGTTTAGCATGGTACTATCGGATATTTATTCAATATTTATCTAAGATTCCAGTACCCCTCACTCATCTGACGAGGAAGGGAGTTGATTTCTGATGGGGCCCTAAGAAGCAGTCGGCGTTTGCGACTCTTCGGAAGAGGTTATGTGAGGACCCGGTATTGACCCTTCCCGAGGGAGTCGAGGATTTGATGGTATTCTGTTATGCATCCATCACCGGTTTGGGGGCGGTCCTTAATGAAGAGAGGACGAGTAATTGCTTATGCTTCGCGACAGCTGAAGCCACATGAGACGCGATATCCCACGCATGATTTGGAGTTGGAGGTAGTTGTGTTTCCCCTTAATATTTAGAGGCATTATCTTTATGGGGTCCGTTGTACTGTCTACATGGATCACAAGAGTTTGAGATATCTTATGGATCAGCCGAACCTAAACATGAGGCAGCATAGTTGGCTGGACGTAATCAAGGATTATGACTTTGAGATCCTTTACCATCCGGTTAAATGAATGTAGTAGAGGATGATTTGAGACGCAAGTCGAATAGGTGTTCGGTTAGGGAGGTGTGTATGAGGAGATTTGTGGATTCTCTGCTTTTGGGATTGATCAGAAAGGCACATGCAGAGGGAGTTCGAAAGGAGAACTGGAAACAGGGAAGGATTAGGGGTGAGATCGACAGGTTTGCCACGGATAGTCGAGGGTTATTGACCCGGTGTGGTCGGTTTTGGGTTCCAGTTTCAGGCGGGATCAGATATATAATGCTGGAGGAGGCTCATAAGTCTCATTTTTCTATACACCTGGAAGCCACCAAGATGTATCGGGATTTGAGATTGAGTTACTAGTGGTCGTGTATGAAGAGGGAGATAGCCTGGCAAGTTGCATCCTCTGCAGGTTGCCATGTGGAAGTGGGAACATATCACCATGGATTTTATCAGCAAGTTTCCGAATACGGCAAAGGGTTTTGAGGTTATATGGGTCATCGTGGATCGATTGACCAAGAGTGCCCACTTTTTGGCCATCCGGGAGAGCTCTTCGGCCGAAAATTTGGCCGATGTGTATGTTCGGGAGATCGTAGCTCGTCATGGGGTTCTAGTCTCCATTGTTTCAGATCGAGATGTTCGGTTCACTTCCCATTTCTTGCATAAGTTCCACGAGGAACTGGGCACGAGGTTACATTTCAGCGCTGCATATCATCCGCAGACTTACAACCAGAGTGAACGGACCATACAAACCCTTGAGGATATGTTGTAGGCATGTGTTATTGATTTTGGAGAGAGTTGGGATTCCTACCTACTTCTTGCGGAGTTCTCCTACAACAACAGTTATCACTCCAGCATTGGTACCCTACCATTTGAGCTCCTTTACGGTCGAAGATGTCATACCCCGGTTTGATGCGGCAAGGTTGGTCATAGGGTGATAGCTTCATTTTATTAATTCTTTCCGTAGTTTATTTTTAGTTAAAACTATCTCAATTTAGTTAATCTTCATGCATATTTTCTCTTTTTGTTATTTTTCTCCTTTACCGGGTGCTTTCCAGTCTTTTGAGCTTATTTGCAGGAATTATCGAAGATTGTTTGTCATTGGAGGCGTGGAAGGAGTGCGGGACTTATGGAGGCTTGCGGGTTGCTTGTGGATCTGAAGTGGTGCGATTGAGCTTGGTGTTAGCATAAACAAGAAATCAATTTGGACTTAATTTTTGAGCGAGAATGATGATGAGGCGAAGCGGACTCGAGCTATGGAAGATTGAAGGAGCATTGGATCAATCATTAGAGGCTTTGGAATGGCACAAAAGGGCTCTAAAGAGTTATGCATGTGGGCTGAAGTGTGAATGAGAAGATCGGGCTAGATTGTATTTTAAATGGCCCAAGTCCCACATTCAGCGTGACCCACGCGGTCCGCGTGGACCCATACGCGGTCCGCGTGAATTGTGATGAAATGAACCCGGGTTTTGACTTGTTGACCCTATTTGTGGAAGGTTGGTGGGTGGCTTTTGGCACCTTTTTTGAATCTGGAAACCAACTCCTTTTTGCTGGAGATTGGAGGTATTATGGACATCATGACTTGAAGAACACACACCATTCTCTCCCAAGAAGGATTTGGAAGATTTAAAGATTTGTTTTGAAGATTAGTGTAATTTCTTTCCATTTTGCAACTAGAACAATGTTTGGTACCACTAAACTATATTACATTTCTCTTACTTTGGCCATGCTTGGCTAAACTTTCATTTGGTTGATTAGGGTTTAACCCATGGATGATTAGTTGCTTTGAAGACTTATTATTATCTTGTGTTTGAAATTTATGGAAATGTTTTCTAGTTAAACATCTTGTTGTGTTTATTTATCTTTGATCATGAGCTTGGATGAATGAATGCTTGTTTTTGCTGACTAATTTCTTGGTTAAGTAATGGACTTTCAAATTAGTAAGCAACAAATGGTTTATGTGTTTGTTTTCATTTCATTTAGACCATGGAAATGTTTCCTCCATAATGATAATGTAAGCATTTGATTATCTTTTGGACTTGGTAACTCTTATAACTTAAAGCTAATTGATTTTCACAAGATTTTATGCTTCATTGATTTTGTGACTTTAATTAAGGAAATATGTTAAGAGCTCCTCTAGCCATTTTAATATCTAAGAAGAGTTGAGGTAATTTGTGCTTATGAATTGCTATAGCCAAGTTAAATTAATTCACAAGTGTTGTTCTATTTAGTCTAATGATAAGTCAACCATGTCATCCATGTGGTGTACCCAAAATCAACCAATTTCACTTCATTGAATTTAATCAAATCTTTTACTTGTTTACTTGTCATATTTACATTCTAGTTAGTTTTAATTTTGTCAAACAATCAAAAAGAACTAAAACCCCCCATTTTACTTTTACTTTTGTTTTATAAGCACTTGAACAAGTGATTTACATAGAGATTTAAATTGAGCCAATCTCCGTGGATACGATCCCTTTACCACTATACACTATTTTAGTGTGTAATATTTAGGGTATATATTTTGTTGGCCTCGACAACCACCATAGGGTCATGGGAAGGACCGAAGTAGTCCTTCAGACCATGAAGCTTATTCATCAGATCAGGCAGAGACTACAGACAGCTCAGAGTCGGCAGAAGAGCTATGTCAACCGACACCAATTAGAGTTTGAGTTTCAGGTCGACGATATGGTGTTCCTAAAGGTCTCGCCCTGGATGGGTGTGATACGCTTCAGTAAGAGGGGGAAATTGGGTCCTCGTGGACCTTTTTGGGTGACTGTTACGGTTGGCAAGGTAGCTTACAGGTTGGATTTTTCGAGCGATCTCAGTCAGATCCACCACATGTTCCATGTCTCTCAGTTGCAGAAGTGTGTGTTAGACAATGAGGTAGTGGTTTCGTTGGATGATATTCAGGTCGATGAGCGCCTGAATTATGTCGAGAGACCGGTGGCTATTTTGAAAAGAAGTAATCAAAACTTTGTTGTGTCTTTATCATAAGGTTGGCATTTCTCCCTTCCTTCTGAAGACCCATGATGAATGTGAGATTGAACTCCATTGTTTATCGGATGACTCCATATCGGTTACATTTAAATATTAGCTCATTCAGACGATCATAGTATGATTCAATTGTCTCTCCTTCTTTTTGCTTAAATTCTCTTAATTCAAACAGACATTGTTTGACCGAATTGATCTTCGTTTTTTTGCTTCCGTGATACTTTTCCTTCAAAGTATCCCAAATCTCTTTTGCAGTCTTACAGCTACACACATAATTGTAAACAACATGAGGAAGAGCACCTCTAAGTTCTCGCATACACTTATTTTCATTCTTCAACAATCTTTCAGACTGTTCATTGACATTTTGATTGTTAGAAGAAGTTCCAATACTCTGAACAGCTGCAGGAGGATGAACATCACCGAGAATACACTTCCACAGTTCTTCATCAATTCCGTTCAAATAATCCTCCATTCGATCAACCCACTGATCGTAGAACTCAGGAATCAGCATCGGAATCTTCGTTGATGAACCAAGGAGATGAGAGTAAGAAGTCATTGTGTTCATGTTAAAGTTTGCCATTGTTGTATGGAAAATTTTGAGAAAAGCTCAACTCTAATTGAGATCAAACAGCTAAAACACTCAGAATTCAACAATCGAACACTCGATTTTACAACTAGAACGCAAAATCGACTCACAACCGATGATCTAATACGATTTTCAGAAGCAAAAGGTCGGAAAATTGAAATCTGGAATGAGACTCAAAACTTTTGCAAAAACTCAGAAAATCAGAACAATTTTGTATGAATCCTGCTCTGATACCAATTGATGTGAATTATGAACATTGGTTTGGCATGCAGAATTAAAGAACACACAAAGAACACGGTGATTTGGGTGTTTAAGAGATGCATTCGATCATGAAAGGTGTTACAAAAAAGTATAAGCTAGATCTAGACACATAAATAGCTCACACTAACACTCTCAATGTTACATCTCTCCAGCACACCTCTATAAGTGGTATGAACCCACCTTATATCGAGGTGTGTACATGTCTCTCTCTCTCTCTCATGTCACAAGGCTACTCTACCACATGCAAGTGGGTCTACAAAAGTCAACCCATTTACAAAGTCATACATGAATAACTTGACCCAACAGAAGGTCCTGCACAATAAGGAGATACCTTTGGTAAAGGTACAATGGCATCATAGGAGAGGCTCCGAGTGGACCTGGGAGCCGGAGGATGAGATGCAGGAGCATTATCCTGAGTTATTTGTCGCAGTCGACTTCGAGGACGAAGTCTAGATCAAGTGGGGGAGAAATGTAACATCCCGATGATGAGGTACTTCTAAATTTGACCCTATAATTGAATTATACTGCATTTTGGTCCGTAAGTGTAAAAAAGAGTGCAAAAAGGGCTGATAGTGGCATTTTGGTAAAAGTTGGGACTGGAGGAGTACGTTGTGTGTATGTGTGTACGCTAAGCGTACTAAGGCGCGCCTTAGTACTCAGAGCGTACGTGGAAAGTATGCAAACCCTAATTTTAGGGTTTTGGATCATATTTAAGCATCCGTATGGACTCATATCCTCTTCATACCCTGCCTCCTTCTGTGTTATTGACCCCCCAAGCAACCCTAAGAGCAAGAGAGCCAAGTTTAAGCATTTAAGAGAGTTTTGGAGTTGTTTTGAAAGAAAGAATAAGGTGGTGAGAAGACCTTGGAGTTGAGTGCACTTTGGATCTAGGATTTCTACTTGGTTTGCAACATCTTGAAGATATAAAGCTTGCAACTTTACCACTCCATCTTATAGATATAGGTTTTTGCTCTTTTAAGTCACTTTTTGGTACCAAAATGATGATTCATGAACATAGCATGTTCTTGACCCATTAAGCTGTCCTCTCAGACCCTTCGAAGGGACATGAGTCATAAAAATGGGTTCCAAATGGATGGTTTTGCTCCATGTATCATTTAGAAGGTCTTAATGGATTAAGAAGTTGAGTTAAGCACTTAATGGACATGCAAAGTCATAAATTTGGAACCTTTAAGACTCTTGAGGGTATTTTAGCCATGGATATGAAAGATCGCCGTGAGAGCTTAAGCCATTAAGCTCTTATTAAGATTTTGAGCCTCTGGGAGTACGCCCCGCGTACCTGGAGTACGCCCCACGTACGAGGTCAATCACCCTGACGGTGGTCAACATTTGAGTACGCCCAACGTATGTATGGAGTACGCCCCACGTACTCACTCTAGGTTTACTCAATTGAGTTGACTCGGTTGGGTTGACTCAGTTGATTTGACCAGTTTGACTTTGACTTTGACTTTGACCAAGTTTGACCAAGTTGACTTAAGGGTATTTTTTGTAGTTTGGGATTTTGATTGAGATTGGTCATTTGGTTGGATAGGTGACGGGTAGAGCTGAGATTCAGATTCGAGACCTCATCAGCTTTTGTCCAGTCTGTGAGGTGAGTTTTCCTCACTGTACTTACGGGTCAAAGGCACCAAGGCTGGCCCATTGGTTTGATATTCTGCTATTCACTGATGTGTTGAGAATGGAATAGATATGCATGACTATGCAAGTTGTAGATATGCTAGTCTGGTAGATCTGTAGGACTACCTGTGATTCTGTATGCATGATTATTTGTATATCTTTGTTATTTGTTATATGTCGACATATTGTGTTGGGTTGAGATTGTACTACTTAGTGTTGTTATGAAAAAACCCCAGAGCATTATAGATATGAGCTGAGGGCCGGGCAGGGAATGCCAGACTCATACTGAGGGCTCAGGAGCATTCCAGATACGAGCTGAGGAACGGGTGGTATGTCAAACTCGTACTGAGGTCTTAAGGGTATTTCAGTCCAATGACTGATTTGGTCAGGGAGCAATCCAGACATAAGATGTGAGCCTAGAGGGCAAGCCAGAATTATGTTTTCGAATCAAGGGTAATCCAATATTTTAGCTATGGACCAAGTACATGTTGTTATTGTATATGTTATATGTTTATGTGTTGGTACTTTGGGGGAACTCACTAAGCTTTGGCTTACAGTTTTGGGTTATGTTTTTAGGTACTTCGGATGATCGCAGGAAGGCGAAGGCATGACCGTACACATCCTCTTGTTTATGACTTATGATTTTGGGAGACTGTGATGTTTTGAAATATGTTTTGAAAACTATGATTTGTAAACAATTTATGAATTGGGTTGATTTTTAAAGTTTAAATTTCTTGTGATGTTTATGGGTGTTATATATGAGAGTTTGGAGAAAGGGCTTAAGTATTTAAGTGCTTAATGAAGAAGACATGTGGACAGGGGAGTACGATGGGCGTACGAGCTAATTACGCCACGCATACTCATCAACGGCTGTTTTGGGGTTGGCCATTTTCGGTATTGGGCCATAGTTTGGATTTGAAAGTTTGGGCCTCGTTGGGCCATTAGACCTCTGTTTTGGGCTTAGGGCCATCATGTTGGGCTTCCTTAGATTTTAGGCCCATGATAGGTGTTGGGCCCAATTTGGAAGATTGGGCCATAAATTGCGCTTTAGGATTTGGTCCTTTTGAATACTTGAGTTGGGCCTTGGCTTTGGCCCAAGTTAGATAAAGGGTAAGATGGTATTTGACCGTGGTTATGGGCCAAATGGCTTAGAGTTTTGGTTATGGGTCAGAATCCAATTAATAATTGGATGTTATTGATTTTGATAGCATTGGGGTTTTCTGAGCCAGCAGTCAGAGATTCAGTTGAGTGATTTAGCAGCTAGAGTTGAGTTTCCTCACTATGTTTAGCGGGTCGAAGGCACCAATGCTGACCCATGGTTTATTATGTTAGGATTCCAGATGTGTGTGTGACTCTTGCATGTGTTATGTGCTTGTATTCTTATCGGGCAAGGCCTGATGACTATTCTGTATGCTATTATCTTTATGATTATCACATGTGTTGTATGATTATATATTTATGTGTTTATATGTATACCAGGCCAGGCCCGATGACTGACAGATCTATATACCGAGCGGGGCTCGATGCCGGGCGGGGTCCGATGGAGAGAGGGGCCCATTACGTGTTTATTATGTATGGTATGTGGTAGTTTTCCCGGCATCGATTTTTCTTTGTGTGTGTTATTTTACTCACTTTATTTTAACAGAAATAACCCAAGAGATAAATCGTCACTGGTAGGCTTTTTATTAGGGCTGGGTATTCACAAAGAAAAACTTATTATATCCGTCAAACTACACAATTTCGTGTTTTTGTCTCATGATTTCACTAGAACTAGGAAGCCACAAATACACTATAACATATAGCTAAACTAAATCTTAAAGTTCTTCACGAATCATCCTATAAACACTAGCAAATTAGTCCCAGTTCAATAATATCAAAATTTTAAATATGTACTAGATTTTTCAAATTAGACTATTTTCGCAAGTAAATATAAAATCTTTTGAAAAAGTTTTAAAATCTAGCATTTTTCACAATCAAAAGTTTTTAATTCTTGAAATCCTTTTTTGACTCCCTACCCCACACTTATTTCAAAGAATGCCCTCATTGTATGCTTAAAATAATATAAAGCAATAAAACACATAAAATGGAGAAAAGGAATAGACTCCCCTAGGGTAGTAGTGGCGAGATCGAATTGATTGTTGTGGAAATAGCTTTGACATATCGAAATGTAAGCTGGAAATTGGACCTCTGCTGCTTCTTATTGTGTCTGAAAATGAATCAAAGACTTTGACTTCGACAATGTGGTGCGAAAATCCTTGAAAATTTGAGATGCTCAGTTGCCACGACATGGGAAATTGTCTAACACATTGTGGGATTATAAACGTCGAAATTGCCATCGCGATGGAAAGCTTTGCCACGACGTGACACGAGGTTGGCCACGTCATGGGAACTAAAGATTTCTAGTAACAGCTTCTGCCAAAATATTCAATCCTTAATATTTCTTCATTTCAATTCTAAACTACATTATGCTTTTTCTAAATCTTATTTTTTGTAAAAACTCTAACATCTTTTCTTTTTTTCTCTCGATAATCATTTTAGTTTCTGCCACAGCAAAAATAAAACAAACCCTAGAGTAATATAAGGAAACAACATAAATCATTCAGTTACAAAATCTAAATACACCAAAATAAAAACAAACATAAAATAAAACACATTATATAAAAACTAAAATAAAAGGATAGTCGTTCACTCGTCATCCTCCTCTTCCCGTGCTCCACTCGTGACGACTCCATAATGGTCGGCCATATGTCGCTCCAAGATGGACAAACAGGATATTGGTTGCCCAACATTGGTGGTTGTGTAATGTTAAAGTGTTGCACAATATTTTCCATGGTCCCACAAATACAACTTATACTCAAATGCATCATATCCAAATAAGCCACCATCTATCTTATTGAGAAGGTATGCCGCCCATGGGTGCATTGTCTGGTGGTTGACATTTTCATATTTACCTTTTGTTGTAAATTTCATCGCCCTCATGCCCTCGGCTCCTCTACATCATCAATCTATAATTTCGGGTAATTTGTCGATATCTGTGACAACCCGAAATTTCTATCCTGTACAACCATTCACTTCAATAGAAGTCAAAACTGTTTCTGCTAACTGTTAAGCTTTTTGGAGTCAGTTTGAGTGTTTTAAAGCTTAGTACTTCAGGAGATAACTGGAGAGAGGATACCCTAGGGTTTATTGTGCAACAATAAAGTCCCAAAACTCCAAGAGTTTGGAGTTTACTGCCCAAACATGGTGTTTACGGCCGTAAACTCTAAGGAGTATAAATATGACACTTAGTCATTTTTATCACTTTTTCACATTTTCAAGACTAGAACATCAAAATCCTCTCAAGTATCATCCGATTTTCCTTCTTGATCTTCAACTTTGTAAGTGTTTCTTGCCTTAATTAGTTTATATCTTCCTTAAATTAGTGATCTTACATGATTTCATCCATGAAATCATTCCATTTGTGTAGATCTTCAAGTGTTCTTCATTTCACCAAGAACACCAAGAACACACACTAGTGTTCTTGGACTTTAAACACCCTTACAAGCTTCTATATTGTAAGTACTCTTACCCTAGTGTGTTATAAGGCTTGTTTCACATCTTGATCAACTAGAAATCACAAAGAAACACAAGATCAAAGGTGTTTACGGTCAAGACATGTTCTTGGACCGTAAACCCTAATGAAAGGGCCATGGTAAGCCCTAGTCCCTTACCAAGCCTTGGATACTAGTCTAGATCACATCCTTGAAGTGTTTAGGACCTTAAACATCAAAAAGACCAAGAACCATTAGAGTTTACGGTAGTAAACTCATGGATAAATGGTCCATGGGCCGTAAACTCTATAAGTTGGTGCAATGGTGCCACAATCACTTCCTAAGGCTTAGACTTGAAGTTAGGATGCTTCTTTATGACTTATAAGACCTCAAAACACCAAATGGTAGAAATTACCATGGGTTTACGGCCGTAAACCCATTGGGACCGTAAACCCAAAACCATAAACTCCAAAAGAGTTTACCCTTGGACCTTAAACTCAAAAGCAAGGCCCTACAACCCTTAGATGCAATCCTTGGTACTTATAGCACTTGAATCAAGTGTTTTTCATGTCCTAGGATGTCTTAACTTGGTTAATTAGTTGTTTAATGACTAATTGGATACATATATGTGTTATTATATGTTAACTAGGATCCTTGTGTGTGCTCAAGTCTTCACTTGACACTTAGCATCCTATAACATCCGTTCATCCAAACCACTCACTACAGGTGAGTTCATACCCCTTAATCAACCTTTTAAATGATTTTAAATGCTTTTATGGGGGGATACAAGTTGAACTATTATAGTTATTATATCAATCACATGTGATTAATAACTATCAAACAAGTGGATTTCTTACTTTTCAAACTGTGTTATCAAGCAAACTACTTCAAACTATTTTACAAACTCTTTTACATATCAAATACTTTTATTAAACTCTTTTAAACTTATACTTTGTCAAATGTATATCTATGTAGATATAGTTATATAAGTGGGATTGAAAGGACTTAGGACTGATAGCTCACCTTGCTTCCTGTTCCTGGTTTGGTTGTGGACTTAGGGTATCGGTTATTTGTCTGAAGGTCGTTTGAATCTTAGTTATATATTATGTATATGTGTATAGATATAAAAGTTCCTTCATTCAGTTCAATAACTTTCGGTAGCAAAGGTATACAAACATGTTCATACATACAAACAACATTACTAGTAAACTACAATAGGTGTAGTTTAGGAAGTTACTAATACTATTACTAGAACAATGAAACATACAATGAGTCAGTTCATACATGAGTCAATACATACTATTATGAGAAACAGAGAGAACATACTTACATACTAGACAGAGAGAGAACATACAATACAGCTAGTACATACTATACATTACACAAGAGAACATACTATTATGAGAAACAGAGAGAACATACATACATACTAGACAGAGAGAGAACATACAATACAGCTAGTACACACAATACATATACAAGAACACTACTACAGTTATGTGAGCCACGTAACGGGGCATGGCATCACATGTCATGGCTCGTTTTGTATCCAGAATCTCCTTAAGTGGAGAGCATTGAGTTTGTGTATAGATCTATACTGGATTGACTATCCTACACCTTGCGGCTCGCTACAGTGGGACTTGCAAGTTTACGGGTGCCAAACGTCATTTCTTCCGACGGCTTACATCGTCGTGTTTCTAGTCGGTAGTATGGTACAGGCCGATCACATGGTACTTTAAATAACAATTAGTTTAAGGTAGTTAGTACAGCAGTAGTTACTTAATACAACACTACAGTACTATTTTATTTTCCCATTGCATTCACTTTGTGATCTTCACACAATGAACGGTAATGTAAAAACTATATTTTTGGTTAATGATAGTCAGATTTGGGAAAATACATACTCTTACAAGAGTCTTACATACAAACAGTTGATGCCTTGGTAGAAGGCTACTTTTAGTAGAAAACATAGGGTTTTCTAGGAGAGTTCACATACTTACAAACCTTTACAAACATTTACAAACTTGTACATCACATACTTACAAACACTTTCATACAAACACAGACACTAAAATACTTATGATCTCACCAGCTTTAAAGCTGATACTCCCTTTCAAAATAACTTGTATTCTTAGGTCACCAGTAGACAGGTACCGGTGCCAGGTTTTGAGAAGATGGAGCTCGTTCAAGACTCATCTTTTATTTTGATTCATATTTTTGGTGTCTATTAACTTGACAGAACACACTTGTATTAAATTATATTATTAATGCAATGGATGATGTTGTTGCTTGTTTACTACTATTCATTGTTGTGATACTGAACATGACGTCCTCCACCCCCGAACGATTCCGCCATTCCGGTTTTGGGGTGTGACAGATTGGTATCGAAGCATTGTTTATAGTGAATCTAGTATATCAACCCATAAAAGATATACGAACTATAAACACAGCAGGATTTAAAAATACTCTGATAAAGAGTTTGTACTTTTAAATAATAAAATATTTAACCAAGTATACATACCTGCATTCATAATAAAATCAGTGTCACTAGGACAGAACAAAAGTATTACGATTGTTGGACAACACAATCAGACTTAGAGACATATGGTCAACCCTGGGAAGATATAGCCTGATCAACTATATTATCCGAGGAGTGACTAGCATGTGCCTAAGTGTGGTTGTGAGGTTGCAGCAAGTCTAAAAACTTACCAACACTACTACAATGGAAACAATAGAACAGAACATAAACTTAAAATACTATAGGAGTATTTTGTGTTACTACAATTACTTATCTGAGAATTAAAGATTTTTATTAGTAGGTCAATAATTGCTAAGTGGATACACTAAGGTTATATGTGACTAGGATGTCATAGACTTAGAATCTGTGATCTTCGCTTTTCTTCATGTTCCTTGTTTGGTTGTGGATTTGGAGTTAGGATCACTTATTCGAAGGTCTATCCTGTTTTACTTTCATATAACTGGTATGCATTAAGCAAGTATTGAAGTAACTAATAAAGATCATCTTATAATTATCTAGTTAGTTCGTCTATTAATTATTTCTTTACCTCTTTTCTCGCGTAGATATCATGGCTGGATTCCATATCCCCGAAGACCCGTACTATCCCAACCACGGCAATGCTGGATGGCTTGGAGAAGAGCCAGAAAATGATCACCCAGTCCCTTTGGATGATCACTATGTTGAGGGTTTTTTTGATAGTTCTGACTCAGAACCTGAAGTCAACAACCTACCCCCAGCTGCTCAAGACCCAAACCCGAACCCTCGTCCAGCATTTCAAGGACCCACACCTCTGTGGGCCACAAACTTGAATAGATGGAGTCAGGAACAGGGTCAACCCATTCCCTACAATGGAGACAGAAGATTTTACAACCTCACCGAGGGAGGTTTAGCTGATCGTGTCCTGCCCATCATGGTCCGAAGGATTTCTCGGAACACCGAGCAAGGTCGAGCAATTATCGACCGAGTGTTGGAGATTGACGCCAACTCTGGCATTAACACAGTTCGCATTCGTCAGCTAGAGTCCGCTCATGAAAGGACTCAAGTCCACAATGCAGCTCTTCAAAGAGAACTTACTGAAACCCGAGCTGAAGTCAGGGAACTTCGAGCTCAGCAAGTAAGATCCGAAAGGCGCATGAGGGACATAGAACGCCTTCTGTCAGAGTCAAGAACTCACTCTAGTAGTTCTCGCCGCCGATAGAGTCTCCTCGACTTCTCTTTTGGATATAACTTAGTTTATGTAAAAACTCTAGTCAAATTTCCTACCTTTGTTAGAACTTGGACCTGTTCGGTCTTGATTAGGTTGTAGATCTGTCAAAATTTTCCCATCTTGGTTTGATGTAAGACCTACTTCTAGGTCATTTTTCCCGAACTGGTTACATCTGTAATACCAGTATTATTGACAGATATCTAATCTCATGGAAATTATTATCCAAATGCTATCATCTGTTAGTACTAGATCTACATTCAATCGTGTTGTTCAATTGTGATGTTGGACTATGGAGAGTTAGTCCATGAGGCATTCTCATCAAATTCTCCCTATTAAATTCTTATCAATATCTTCATCTTTGTAAACTTATAGTTGAAAGATACCTCCACGTCGATCAATGAGACGTGATCCTCTGATAACTGCAACACCACCTGCTCCTCAAATTGATACGGCAGCTCTGAATGCTGCTATAGTTGCGGCTGTGGCAACAGCCATGGCTCACTATCATTCTTCAGGTTCCACTGGAGGAGGAACACCTATTCAATCTACTCATGGTGAAATCCATGTGCGCTTGAGAGAGTGCTCCTACAAGGACTTCACCAGCTGCAAGCCACTGTCCTTTAAAGGGACTGGCGGAGTCATTGCCCTCTCGCAATGGTTCGAAAAGACAGAGTCGATCTTCGAGATCTGCTCATGCCCGGAAGGAAGCAAAGTCAAATTTGTTGCATGCACCTTCGAGGCAAAAGCCCTGACATGGTGGAATAGCCATGTCAAGTCACTATCTCTTATAGTGGCAAATGCTATGGGCTGGGAAGCTCTTAAAGAGCTTATCATTGAAGAGTAATGCCCAAGGGGCGAAATCCAAAAGTTGGAGCAGGAACTATGGAGCCTAACCATGAAAGGCTCCGACATAGTCTCCTACACCGCCAGGTTTTGTGAACTGGTGGCCCTCTGTCCCAACATGGTTCATACAGAGGGAAAGAAGATAGAGAGATACATATGGGGGCTGGTGCCTCCCTTTCAGGGGAATGTGTTAGCTTCAAACCCCACTACATTCGATAGTGCCAAGCGGTTGGCACAGCGGCTCATTGACCATGGGCTTCGTACCCCGGCCGCAACAACAACCCTGGCCATCTCAGAACCCGCCAAAACCGCTGACTCCAAGTGGAAGTTCTGGGATGACAAAAAGAAGAAGAAGGCTGCCAAAAAGCAGCAGGTTGTGGCAGTTCATGATGCGATAGCACCTGCCGCTGCTACTCCGGTAAGGCAGTATGCTGGAAGTTTGCCTAAGTGCAACCAGTGCAACTTCCACCACATTGGAGCATGTCGTGAAATGCAGTGCTCTAACTGCAGCAGGAAGGGGCACACTGCCCGCTTCTGCAAGGCTCCAGCAAGACCAATCACCCAAGTCCCCGGCGCTGGTGTGAGCCAAACTTGCTACGGTTGTGGCGAGGCGGGCCACTTCAAGAGCAACTACCCGAAGGCAGGGAATGTCGGCGGAGTGGGAAGGGTTCTGGCCATAGGCCATGAGAAGGTGGTTGCCGACCCCACAGTAGTCACTGGTACGTTTTTCCTCGATAACTCTTATGCATGCATACTGTTTGATAATGGAGCGGAGAGGAGTTTCGTGAACCAAAAATTTGTTCATTTACTTAAGCAAAAATCACGAGTACTTAAAGAACCGTTCACTGTAGAAATGGCTAATGGAAAGACGGAGAGCACTAGCAGTATATTCATAGGGTGTACCCTAACACTAGATAGCCATTCCCTTTCGATTGACCTCATGTCGGTCTCAATTAAAAGTTTCGAAGTCATTATCGGCATGGATTGGTTGAGTCTTCGCCGTGCCGACATCATGTGTTATGAAAAGGTTGTTCGCCTTAATCTGCCGTCAGGCGAAACTCTAGTAGTTTATGGCAACAAACCCGGCACGAACCTTCGTATCATCTCGAGCATTCAAGCTCAGAAATTCTTGCGAAAGGAATGTCGCGCATTCCTTGCTCATGTGGTCGATGTGAGCCAAGAAACGAAAGACCTTAAGAACATTCTAGTAGTACGCGACTTTCCCGACATCTTTCCAGAAGAACTCCCAGGATTACCTCCACAACGTCAAGTCGAGTTCAGAATCGACTTAGTTCCAGGGGCTACCCCCGTGGCCAAATCGCCCTATCGTCTAGCACCTGCAGAGATGCAGGAACTGTCCTGTCAACTTAACGAACTGCTCAGCAAGGGCTTTATAAGACCAAGCTTCTCACCCTGGGGAGCTCCAGTCTTGTTCGTCAAGAAGAAAGACGGATCATTTCGTATGTGCATCGACTACAGGGAGCTCAACAAACTGACCGTCAAGAATCGTTATCCACTGCCTCGTATAGACGATTTATTTGACCAACTACAAGGGGCGAACTTCTTTTCAAAAATCGACTTAAGATCCGGATATCACCAACTACGAGTGCTAGGGGAGGATGTCTCGAAGACAGCCTTCCGAACTCGTTATGGGCACTACGAATTTGTAGTGATGCCATTCGGATTAACAAACGCGCCCGCAGTATTCATGGATTTAATTAATAGGGTGTGTCGTCCTTACTTGGATTAGTTCGTCATTGTCTTCATCGATGACATACTTATCTATTCTCGTAGTAAGGAGGAGCATGGTCGACATCTGCGACAGGTCTTAGAAACACTGCGTTCGGAGAAGCTCTATGCGAAGTTCTCGAAATGCGAATTTTGGATCCGAAGAGTCGAATTTTTAGGGCACGTGGTTAGCGAGGAAGGAATACACGTGGACCCTTCCAAAATCAAAGCCATTGAGAGCTGGTCACCACCGAAGACGCCTACTGAAATTCGTCAATTTCTAGGCCTCGCTGGCTACTATCGCAGGTTCATTCAGAACTTCTCATGAATTGCAAAACCTCTCACGACTTTGACCCAGAAGGGCGTGGCCTTTGACTGGGAAAAGAAGCAGGAGAGAGCGTTCCAAACGCTCAAACGAGCCTTGTGCACCGCACCAATACTATCCCTCCCCGAAGGGATAGAAGACTCCGTTGTCTATTGCGATGCGTCTAATCAAGGGCTCGGATGTGTTCTGATGCAGCGAGGTAAGGTCATCGTCTATGCCTCGAGACAGCTGAAGACACATGAGGTCAACTACACCACACACGATCTTGAGCTAGGAGCAGTTGTGTTTGCTCTGAAGATCTAGAGACACTACCTGTATGGTACAAAAAGCACTATCTTTATAGACCACAAAAGCCTACAACATATATTCGACCAGAAGGAGCTCAACATGAGACAACGACGGTGGGTCGAGCTACTCAGTGATTACGAATGTGAAATTCGCTATCATCCCGGCAAGGCCAACGTAGTAGCTGACGCCCTAAGTTGGAAAGAATACTCTGGTCGAAGAGTCAAATCATTAACTATGACTATCCATTCACACTTGTCCACGCAAATTAAGGAGGCTCAGCTCGACGCTTTGAAACCTGAAAATGTGGCTGGTGAATCCCTGCGAGGGATGGATAAGAACTTGGAAGTCAAGGGTGGCGGAGCTTATTATCTCATGGATCGGATCTGGACACCGAAACACGGTGGTTTCAGAGACTTGGTCATGACCGAGGCGCACAACACTCGTTATTCTGTCCACCCAGGTTCAGATAAGATATATCTGGATCTTAAAAAGCTATACTGGTGGCCTAACATGAAAGCAGAGATTGCTACCTTCGTGAGTAAATGCCTTACTTGCGCCAAGGTCAAGGTCGAATACCAGAAACCCTCAGGTCTACTACAACAACCGGAGATACCGGAATGGAAATGGGAGCGGATCACTATGGACTTCATAACCAAGTTGCCCAAGACGACGGGTGGACTTGATACCATATGGGTCATCGTCGACAGATTGACCAAGTCCGCACACTTCCTACCTATCAAAGAAACAGACAAGAAGGAGAAGCTTACAAGAATCTACATTCGGGAGATTGTACGACTGCACGGTGTTCCCATATCCATTATCTCAGACAGAGATAGTAGATTCACTTCGAGGTTCTGGCAGTCGCTACAAAGTTCCCTAGGAACTAGGCTGGACATGAGTACAGCCTACCATCCACAGACCGACGGGCAAAGTGAGAGGACCATCCAAACCTTGGAAGATATGTTGCGAGCCTGTGTGATCGACTTTGGGAAAGCATGGGATACTCATTTACCCCTTGTCGAATTTTCCTACAACAACAGTTATCACACGAGCATAAAGGCTGCTCCATTCGAGGCCCTCTATGGCCGAAAGTGCAGATCCCCTCTGTGCTGGGCTGAGGTGGGTGATACCCAGTTAGCTAAAGGACGAGTTCCTGACAGCACTCTCACGGGTCCGGAGATCATTCGGGAAACAACAGAGAAGATCGTTCAGATTCGTGAACGATTGAAAGCCTCTAGAGACCGACAGAAAAGCTACGCAGATAAACGAAGGAAACCTTTGGAATTCCAGGTGGGCGACCGTGTTCTATTGAAGGTATCACCCTGGAAGGGCTTAATACGCTTTGGAAAGCGTGGAAAGCTAAATCCAAGATACATAGGGCCTTTCGAGATTCTCGCAAGAATCGGCCCTGTAGCTTACAAACTTAACTTACCCCGCGAGCTCAGTAACGTACATTCTACTTTCCACGTCTCGAACTTGAAAAAGTGTCTGTCCGACGAGACTCTTGTAATCCCACTCGACGAGATCGAGATCAACGAGAGCCTCAACTTCGTGGAAGAACCTGTAGAGATCATGGACCGGGAGGTCAAGCAAACGAAACAAAGCCGTATCCCGATAGTGAAGGTTCGCTGGAACGCCAAGCGAGGACCAGAATTCACTTGGGAGCGAGAGGATCAGATGAAACTGAAATATCCTTGTCTTTTTACTTAGTTATTTGTAACTACTTATTTGCATAAACTCTAATTTCGGGACGAAATTCCTTCTAACGGGGGGATGATATGACAACCCGAAATTTCTATTCAGTACAACCATTCACTTCAATAGAAGTCAGAACTGTTTCTGCTAACTGTTAAGCTTTTTGGAGTCAGTTTGAGTGTTTTAAAGCTTAGTACTTCAGGAGATAACTGGAGAGAGGATACTCTAGGGTTTATTGTGCAACAATAAAGTCCCAAAACTCCAAGAGTTTGGAGTTTACGGCCCAAACATGGTGTTTACGGCCGTAAACTCTAAGGAGTATAAATATGACACTTAGTCATTTTTATCACTTTTTCACATTTTCAAGACTAGAACATCAAAATCCTCTCAAGTATCATCCGATTTTCCTTCTTGATCTTCAACTTTGTAAGTGTTTCTTGCCTTAATTAGTTGATATCTTCCTTAATCTAGTGATCTTACATGATTTCATCCATGAAATCATTCCATTTGTGTAGATCTTCAAGTGTTCTTCATTTCACCAAGAACACCAAGAACACACACTAGTGTTCTTGGACTTTAAACACCCTTACAAGCTTCTATATTGTAAGTACTCTTACCCTAGTGTGTTATAAGGCTTGTTTCATATCTTGATCAACTAGAAATCACAAAGACACACCAGATCAAAGGTGTTTACGGTCAAGACATGTTCTTGGACCGTAAACCCTAATGAAAGGGCCATGGTGAGCCCTAGTCCCTAACCAAGCCTTGGATACTAGTCTAGATCACATCCTTGAAGTGTTTAGGACCTTAAACATCAAAAAGACCAAGAACCATTAGAGTTTACGGCCGTAAACTCATGGAGAAATGGTCCATGGGCCGTAAACTCTATAAGTTGGTGCAATGGTGCCACAATCACTTCCTAAGGCTTAGACTTGAAGTTAGGATGCTTCTTTATGACTTATAAGACCTCAAAACACCAAATGGTAGAAATTACCATGAGTTTATGGCCGTAAACCCATTGGGACAGTAAACCCAAAACCGTAAACTCCAAAAGAGTTTACCCTTGGACCTTAAACTCAAAAGCAAGGCCCTACAACCCTTAGATGCAATCCTTGGTACTTATAGCACTTGAATCAAGTGTTTTTCATGTCCCAGGATGTCTTAACTTGGTTAATTAGTTGTTTAATGACTAATTGGATATATATATGTGTTATTATATGTTAACTAGGATCCTTGTGTGTGCTCAAGTCTTCACTTGACACTTAGCATCCTATAACATCCGTTCATCCAAACCACTCACTACAGGTGAGTTCATACCCCTTAATCAACCTTTTAAATGATTTTAAATGCTTTTATGGGGGGATAAAAGTTGAACTATTATAGTTATTATATCAATCACATGTGATTAATAACTATCAAACAAGTGGATTTCTTACTTTTCAAACTGTGTTATCAAGCAAACTACTTCAAACTATTTTACAAACTCTTTTACATGTCAAATACTTTTATTAAACTCTTTTAAACTTATACTTTGTCAAATGTATATCTATGTAGATATAGTTATATAAGTGGGATTGAAAGGACTTAGGACTGATAGCTCACCTTGCTTCATGTTCCTTGTTTGGTTGTGGAGTTAGGGTATCGGTTATTTGTCCGAAGGTCGTTTGAATCTTAGTTATATATTATGTATATGTGTATAGATATAAAAGTTCCTTCATTTAGTTCAATACCTTTGGGTAGCAAAGGTATACAAACATGTTCATACATACAAACAACATTACTAGTAAACTACAGTAGGTGTAGTTTAGGAAGTTACTAATACTATTACTAGAACAATGAAACATACAATGAGTCAGTTCATACATGAGTCAATACATACTATTATGAGAAACAGAGAGAACATACTTACATACTAGATAGAGAGAGAAAATACAATACAGCTACTACATACTATACATTACACAAGAAAACATACTATTATGAGAAACGGAGAGAACATACATACATACTAGACAGAGAGAGAACATACAATACAGCTAGTACACACAATACATATACAAGAACACTACTACAGTTATGTGAGCCACGTAACGGGGCATGGCATCACCTGTCATGGCTCGTTTTGTATCCAGAATCTCCTTAAGTGGAGAGCGTTGAGTTTGTGTATAGATCTATACTGGATTGACTATCCTACACCTTGCTGCTCGCTACAGTGGGACTTGCAAGTCTACGGGTGCCAAACGTCATTTCTTCCGACGTCTTACATCGTCGTGTTTCTAGTCCGTAGTATGGTACAGGCCGATCACATGGTACTTTAAATAACAATTGGTTTAAGGTAGTTAGTACAGCAGTAGTTACTTAATACAACACTACAGTACTATTTTATTTTCCCATTGCATTCACTTTGTGATCTTCACACAATGAACGGTAATGTAAAAACTATATTTTTGGTTAATGATAGTCAGATTTGGGAAAATACATACTCTTACAAGAGTCTTACATACAAACAGTTGATGCCTTGGTAGAAGGCTACTTTTAGTAGAAAACATAGGGTTTTCTAGGAGAGTTCACATACTTACAAACCTTTACAAACATTTACAAACTTGTACATCACATACTTACAAACACTTTCATACAAACACAGACACTAAAATACTTATGATCTCACCAGCTTTAAAGCTGATACTCCCTTTCAAAATAACTTGTATTCTCAGGTCACCAGTAGACAGGTACCGGTGCCAGGTTTTGAGAAGATGGAGCTCGTTCAAGACTCATCTTTTATTTTGATTCATATTTTTGGTGTCTATTAACTTGACAGAACACACTTGTATTAAATTATATTATTAATGCAATGGATGATGTTGTTGCTTGTTTACTACTATTCATTGTTGTGATACTGAACATGACGTCCTCCACCCCCGAACGATTCCGCCGTTCCGGTTTTGGGGTGTGACAATATCCCGTACACACCTCCCATGTTCACTACCACACGCATCGTCTCCAAATTATGGATAGTGAGATCATTGACCAAAATACATGTCAACGAATGAATCATGCCTAGGAACAAAATTCCATAAGACTTCGCTAATCGGGTCACAAAATGTCATCATGTAATAGGAGTACCTGCTCTAGAGCTTGCCGCTTTTCCTCCCAAAAATATGGCCAACATATGGAAAGTTGAAGAAAACTCTGGGTGAGATAATGCTCCATAAATAGAAAAGGTTTGAGTTGGAACCTTGTCACCATGCCGCTTATGGTTTAAGCTAAAGGTGATAAGGTGGTGCAAGAAGCAGTGAATCGGAGACCAAATATAGCTTTCTTGGGAAGATTTCGAGCCATACATCTTGTTCGCAATCGTACGCCAAAACACGAAAACTTGGGTCCCCGCTGAAAAATCCTGAGAAGTATCTTGTAAGAACAAAGAAAATTCTGGAGACGTAGCTTCATCCCTTCCACACAAACCCATTTGCCACGTAAATTCCACCAAACTGCATTGCCGGTATTCCCCACCTAGTCGAAATGCAAGTGCCCTTTCATAGTTTGGGTCAATTGTGCTCTCTTCAAAGTTAACTGTGGCAAAGAAATTCTTGGATAATTCCCGGTACATGGGTTCTTGAATGGTGAACAAATTCCTCCATGTGTTACATGTGAATGAAAACCTGTTCCGACATATAACATGGTTAAATATTTTTATACTTAATCTAAAATACCAATGCTCCTTAACCATGTCTAATCTATCACAGGTGCAACAGCAAAATCCCTATTGTGTAGTCATCCCAACCGGTTGTTGTAAATCCTCAATACATTTTGCGAAATATTTTGCGGGAATTGGTACGACGGGTAGAGGCTTGAAACATCTCCTTGGTGTTATTGTGGTGCTCTTCTCAGACCCATAATTTTGCCAACTAATAAACAAACCTAAAATGTAAGCAAAACAAAAACTGAAATGGTTTTGTCACCCAGACCCGTCATGTCGTGGCGATAGTCGAAACTTATTTATGCCAACTATGACTTGTTTTGACCGAATTAATCCCACAATATGCATATGGTTTTGTCTAAATGCAATTCTAAACACATTTATCAAACATGTAAGCTCAGTTTCATTGTCAAAATTCGAAATTTTTGACAAATCTAACCCTAATCACACCCAATGTTCAAATTGTAATGCCATATTTCGGGTATGTTTCTTTTAAGTAATTTAATATGTCTAATGTTAGATTTCTGGTGGCCACGATGTGGTTATGGAGTCCCACAGCGTGGCAAATGCCAAATTTTCGTGGGCTCTAAGCTACTGTCACGGTGTAGCATCTATCTGCCACGGTGTGGCCGCTGTTTAGTGGCAAACCCAAATTTAGGGTTGAGCCCTTATTTAAGGGAATATGATGGCTAGGGTTGCCCACCCTCAGCCTTAATCACTCTCCATTACCTTTGAGTTTTTTGAGTGTTTGATGGTGTTTAGAAGAAGAAGAACAAGAACAAGAACAAGAACAACGAGAACAAGAAGAAGAACAAGGCATCCTTGGGCTTTGTTTCAGTAAGCAACTCTCTCTATCTCTCTTTTGCACATTTTATGGACTCTTGTAAGTCCTCAATATCCAATCTTTATGTTAATTATCTCTACATCTATCCCTTTTTTCCATAAAACTTCATGGTGTGAGGAATTGTAAGGTTGGATCTCATAAAGTTGGCAACTTTATGGATCCATGTGGTCATTTTAGTGTCATATGTTCCAGATCTGAGAATGTATGGGGTTTTTGGTCCCATACTCAAGCGTGAGTGCCTTATTGCCAAGTTATTGACCTAAAATGGAAGGGACGTGCATTGGACATGCATGTCCAAAAATCTATGACCTTTATGGCTTATTAGGTGTAAGAATCCATTCTGAAAACCTTGGGTGAACAACTCTAGATATTAGGTGCTTAATGCGTGACTTTATGTATCTAGTCACCTTTAAGAAATTAGGGTTTGGGATCTTGACTCGTTAAGGTGTCTTAATCGGTAAACTTGAAAACTTTATCCATCAAGACCATAGGAAGGACCAGATCTGAGCTTTAGAGCTCCTGAAGTTGTAGGAAAACAGCTTAATGGATTAAGTTGTTCAAACCAGTCCCCACGGCATGTCCTTAAGTGCCACAGTGTGGTGACTGGGTAGGAACGCGTATACTTTGTCATTTAGCGGCCACTGCATGGCCAAGGATGGCCACGGCATGGTGACCAGCTGGAGGTTGACCGTTGACCATTGACTTTGACCAAGTTTGACTTTAGGTCATTTGGGATATTTTGAGTAGTAGGTTGAGGATTGGTCCTTGGGTGTTGTACGTGTAACTCGTAGAGCCAGTCTTTGGAGCAGTGATCAGTTCAACTATAGTTCAAATTGTGAGGTGAGTCTTTCCTCACTGTTCTTGTGGGTCGAAGGCACCAATGTCGGCCCACAAGGTTATGTATCATGGTATATAGGATGATGTTATGTTGGTTATATGTTAGAGTGGTAGACTTGTATGACTAACTGTACATGCTGATATTTGATTATTGTGAATATGTCAACATGTTATTGTTTGGTTGGGTTGAGGTGGTCGTGCTCTATGTTGAAGGCCAAGATACTCTGGCGGTAAAGTTGATATTGTAGGCCCAAGGGAGCGGTCCATTTTGTAGTTTAAGGCTCGATGGGAGTCTAGTATAGTGCTGTAGGCCTCGTTGCATGCATTGTATTATGTTGATGTGTGTGGTACTTTGGGGGAACTCACTAAGCTTTTGCTTACATTTTGATTTTACGGTTTCAGGTACCTCAGAGGACAGGGCAAGGCGATGGCTTGATTGTTCACATCATCCTAGATTTTATCTGACTTATGATTTTGGGATACTCTGATTCATGATTTTGGTTCTTGGAAACTATGTTTCTATAAATTATGGATTAATTCATGATTTTGGTTCTTGGAAACTATGTTTTCTGTAAATTACGGATTTTGAAATGGATTCAAAAACAAAAAATTAAGTCTTGATTTTTGTCATGTTACACTAATCAAGTAAAACCTAGCAAAATTAAGTGCAATATACCAATGAAATCATACCTTGAAGTAGATTAAACATGGAAATGGAAAGAAACAAGTGGTTTTTGTTGAAAATTGAAGTGTGGGGGCAAAAACGAGAGCGCATGTTGTGAGTTTTGATTAGAAAATAGAAAGTCAACATGTTTAGGGCTTAACTGTCTTTTTTTTGGTCCCCCAGATCGTCACGTCGTGGCATATAGACCATCACATTGTGATAGTTAGCGTTTCAGAAAATGGGCCCTTTCAAATCCCACGTCATGGGCATGAAACACGTCGTGGGTATAGATTTAATTCCAAACCTATTTTTTCTTTAATATTTTCTTTATAATAAAACCACAACATGCTCTAACGACCCCACACTTGAATAAATCCATAGAATAAAGATGAGAGAACGAATTATCCTAATCAAAAGTTAGTCGAAAAACGAAAAATAAACTAAAAGAAAGGGAAAAGAAAATGAACACAAAACACAGGTTGTCTCCCAGAAGCGCTTCTTTTGTAGGAGTCATAAGTCGGACTCCTTCCCGCTCTATGTTGTTGCGGTTAGGAGTGGAATCTCCCTTTCTTCCATCATCTTAAGTCTCTTCCTTTTCTTAGCTGCAACCCTTCTTTAATATAGGATTTTTTCGAATTCTCTTTCTTTTTTAGGTTGGCGTTTTCTTCATGCTTGCTCTTTATTCTTGGAGTCTTCCCGTTCACCCTGTCCTTATTTTTATCTTTGTCGGGTGCCTTTTTTCACATCTTATCTTCCGTCACTAAGCCCTTCATCTTCATTTGTCTTATTGACTTGATTGTGAAAATAAAACAAATGACTTGTCGGGTTCCTTTTTCGAATTCTCATTCTTTTTCAAGTTTTTATCTTTGTCGGGTTCCTCGGCAACGGCGCCAAAAACTTGATTCAAAGTGATGAATGCAAAGACTTAAAAAATTAGTGGGACTGATGCTTTCGGTTTAGAATGAGTCAACTCTTTGTGGGGTTGTCCCAAAATTTTCACTCTCCTCCTCTTCTAATTCTTCTAGTTCCTATTTTTCTTCATAAAATTCTTCAACTACTCCATTCATGAAACATAATTCATCTTTGTTCACTAGCAAGGAATTATTAGTTCCTGTTACTCCAAAAGTAATTTCTTCATCTCTAGTTCGTAGTGTAAGTTTGGACTCGCAAATGTCAACCATAGCTTTTGCAGTATTTAGTAGCGGTCTGCTAAGGATGATTGGCACATCTTCATCTTATTTCACGTCTAGGACCAAAAAATCAATTGGAAAGACGAATTTTCCATTTGTTACTAATAAATCCTAAATAATACCACGAGGAATAGTGACCGATCGATCTGCCATGTGGATTGCCATTTTATTGTTCTTCAACTCTAGTAAATTGAACTTTTGGTAAAATGAAAATGGCATCAAGTTGATGCTAGCTCCAGAATCGGCCAGTGCATTTGTTTTGGTTAAACTGCCCAATTCACAAGGAAAAATAAGGCACCCCGGATCTCCCATCTTTATTGGAAGACCTTCCATCACCACAGCTAAACATTTTTTATTAAGTACCACCTTGGATAACTTCTCCGTCTCCTCGCGGTTGTTAATAAGATCCTTGAGAAATTTCGTGTATCTAGGCATCTTAGTAATGGACTCAATGAATGGAGTATTAATCGAATGCCCTTTTGCTTGTTCCATAAACCTTTTGTGTTCATGTTCCAAAAGATCATGATTGGATTGAGATGGGTATGGAAGGGGTGGATGATACGTTTTAACAAATAAGGAATCATAATTTTGTTTCAGGTCCCACGGTGTGGCATCTTGGCCACCATGTTGTGGTAACTAGACAGTGTCACTTTTCTCTTCTTTTTCTAATCTTTCAGTTGCTTGATCGGACTACTTTTCGGTTGCTTAAAGAACCACCATAGGCTCTAATTTATCCCCTTCTTATATGGATATAGTCATGACATAAGATTTTGGGTTTGGATTAGTGTTGCTTGGAAGTGTATCTGGTAATCTATCTTGCACAAGCCTTGTTAATTGACTGATTTTATGTTTGGATGCTCAAAATAGATGCTTATTGATTTAGGAGAGAAGCTTGTTGTTCTCTAATCGCTACATTTGTGGCGTCATGTATTTTCTCTCTTTCTTCCAGGAATATAATCATTATTGACTCAAGATCGGCTATCTTTTCGGTTTGGGCTTGTTCTTTTTGGTAAACGCCACGATTTTGTTGTTGATATTTCTCCTCCTTTTCTTTCTTGTACTCATCATATGGCTTATATCTTGGTTTCCTCCAATCTTCAGCAAACTTATCTCCACTTTAATATCACACTTGAGCCTTCATGTACCCGTTTTCATGCAAATCACAATCCCTTGTAAGATGTGATCGACTACAATTGTCGCACCCAACTTGTAATGCATGAATGGATTGCCCCATCATTGGGATTCTTCTATCCATGGTGTCGAGCATTGCGATTATTGAAGAAATACCTTCTTGACCTCCATCTCCATTCGATCTTCTTCTAGTAATATCCTCCCTTGGGTTGTGATACTCTCTATAATGTTTTGCAAACTCTTCAATAAGAGCCTTGTTAGTAGCAGGAGCTTTCTTCGTCATGGGCCCTTGAGAATCTAAAATTTGGCGAGTGATCACATTGATTCCATCATAAAAAATAGATATTTCTTATTTCATGTTCAATTCATGTTATGGACAATTAGAAGCATTCCCTTGTAGCGCTCTCATGCTTCATATAACGATTCCCCATCGTATTATTGAAAAATTTTGTATATTTTTCTTCAATTTGGAAATCTATGAAGGTGGGCTAAACTGTTGAATAAACTCAGTTCTTAGTTATGTCCATGTAGTGATAGCTCCAGGTGCAAGCGACTTCAACCAATCTCTTGCTTCTCTTTTAAATGTAACTGGAAGCATCCTTAGCAACACCGCATCTCGTGTATCATTTGGTACATTAATATAATTTGTTATATCCAATACCTCGTCAATGTGCTTGTATGCATCCCCATGCTCTTTTTCAAAGAATGGTATGTCATTGAGCATATTAAGGATGTGTCCCTTAAGCTCAAATTTTGTTGCGGCTGGAATTTCAGGCGGCAAAAGACCCAGCCCGTTATCGTCTCTCATTCACCAATTGTACTACTCCATCGTCATGGTTGTTATATCTGTCATTATGTTCTCGAGTTCTCTTGTATTATCCTCCCCTGGTCAAGAACTACTAAAACAAAACAAGGAAAAATGTGTAAAACGAATTAAAACAGAAAACTGAAATCTTCAGTTCCCACGGCGTGGCAATAAGATCGCTATGCCGTGAATCCTGATGAAACAGACAAATAAATAACGCAGAAAAATAACTTTTTGCAGATTTTACCCTACTAAAAGGATTGATTAACTAAAAGTAATTAAATTCTAGTAAAATAAACCATTCCCCAACAACAGTATCAAAAACTTGATTGTGCTTTATATATAACCACTTAAAAGCTTTAAAGTTATATCCTAATTATTCGACTTTGCTAAAACACAAATAGGCAGCGTACCTAGTCGCGAAGAAGTAAAGTAGAGTAAGTAAGGAGTCGGTCACAAGGAACGACATTTCAATAAGAAAATAAAAACTAAAAGTTAAACTAAGAAAAACTACTAAAAATTGGGGATTTTATTTGATTTTTCAAGTTTAGAAAAACTAAAATTAAATAACTAAATACTTCAAACTAAGAAAACAATTGGAAATTGATTTTCAATCAAGAGAAAAAGATACTTTCGTTTAGCTTCGGATCACCCTTTTCCTATAGTTAATTTCAAACAATAGATTAATATAAGTTGGATACAAAATTAAAATTCACTAATTATCACGATTAGACTAACTAACATATTTCAATTTATGAACCTTAACCATAATGATCATGCAAGTTAAGAACACTAATTGATTTTAAGATCTATTTGGGCTATAAATGAATAAATCTAAGAATTATATATCCATGATCAAGATTAGATAATCAAGCAATTATTATGATTAAATAATGATCTTTAACACGATTAAGCAACTACCTTTACCACCTATATCAGGGTATGATCAACATCTATCTCTAGCAATTTGTGACATCCTCTAATTTTCAGAACCAGTTAAAACTTTTCTTTATGCTTTAAAAATCATTTATTTATATTTGCGGAAAATCCCAGTACAAAGGATCATTTTGATTACAAACGTTTGTTTCCAAAATGTTAAAACCTGAAGGATGTGATAATCAATACAAATACAGAAGTTACAGTGTAAAGACCCGATGGCCCTAAATACTATTGCAGGTTGTCTCTTAATCACTCAACATCCTAATCAAGTTCCTCTAGCTTAATTCTTGATACATGTGATACATATCACCTGAGTGGGTGAGGTTGGGAAGCCTGGTGAGATACATAGGGATTTCAATCCCATAATATTAATATGATAATATTCCTTAGTTATCAAACCTGCAACACTAACCGTTACCATACAATATCCATATAGGCTTACATTCCTACATGCCTATTCCTACCGGTCCTCACAGATCCTAGTCCAAGATTATAGGGGACAATTTTCTCCCCGACGAACCATTTAAGGTAAGGGTTTGAATACATAGGTAGGGGCTTCCTTTGCCAGTGTAAGTCATAAAGGCCTATGGGCCGTAAGAGTATTAGATGAATATGGTTTTCCAATTCATCTAAGTATGTGAGTAATGAGCTCACACTAGAAATGTAATTCACAAGATCATATAGAATGATCAAGTGTTGTCACCTACTCTGTGGGTGACCATGCATACCGCTAACAGTTTCCTGATCGGGACCCACCATTTCTGGTCATCACGTGCGGAGCTACCGTACATCGACAGCTGATAGTGTCATGCAATAGAGCTTTACTCTCTGTTCCTAGATTATGCACATTCTCCTAATGAGACTACCTAATATCAACTTAACTGAACTAGGTATCTTCCATAAGTGTAATTTTATCCCTAGACTAGATTATAATGCATGAAACCAACTAAAAATACCAATTCTATACTTGTGTGACACTAACCTATCTTAGTGTACATATATTTCATAAGATTATTAGGTATTTTTATTAACTTATCTTCTCAACAATACTACTTTTAATACTAGTACATGATACTATCTATTTAATCCTAACATGAAATAAAACCATATATGGTTCGCACATAGCATAGTAATATATATATATATATATATATATATATATATATATATATATATATATCTTAACATGTAATCCATGCAATAAGCACATAATTCACGTATGACTTCCTGCAGATATTTAATACTTTAGTTATATTTGTTATTAAATCATGTTTACGAAAGGGACTATGCATTCCCTTGATAAAAGTGGATGCCTCAGATTTTGGGCAGAACTTCGCCTTGGTATTTTATCTTTTCCTCTGACGTGACCTAAGTATATTTAATATAGAGTTTTAGTCTAATGATCCTGAAGATTAATAATAGTGTAGATCCTCACTAATCCCAGTGTCTACATCAATATCTATCATGTAAGGGTCATCCAGGAAGAACAGTTGGGAGGTAGGATCATTCGGCATAATAGTTTTTATGAAATCCAACAACCAAGCCAATGTGACCATTCTAAACACATCTCTCGTAAGTAGATCAATCAGTATTATGACTTGGAATCACTGATAAATCGTATTTATAGGTTCATAATAGCGACTTATGACTATAAATAGAAATTACACTAAATAAAGTTGAGTGTAATTTCACTTACAAAGGTTTCCTAGACATACAGACTCCATTTTTGAGACTCCATAATTTCTTCATGGAGACTCCATTTTTGACGTTCTTTTCTTCCACACATAGCTCTCAATGACTACTACGACTTTCCTTTAGGCTGCATCGGCTAATTCTGAATTTATTTTTAGCCCTTATTTTCATATGATTTAATGATTTTGCAAAAATCATAACTCTCTCATACAGACTCTGATTTAGGTGTTTCTTTTACCAAATTTCATATCTTAATGAGTACTACGATTTTCATTTTGGTGACTTTATCCAAAAGTCAACCATTCTCTTCATACCTTTTGACGTATACTTTCAATATATATATATATATATATATATATATATATATATATGTGTGTGTGTGTGTGTGTGTGTGTGTCTTGGCACACTTATTTTTACGATTTATGAACGATTCGGTTGATTTTCGTATTTTCCTAATACGAAAGTATTTGAGGATTTTAATTTTAATAATTATTACTTATTATGTGTAGCCTAAATTTGCAGGTGTTACTCAATTTAATGATCATAAACAACCAGGTAGGTAACCAAAGGGCTTCTAGCCCAGCGGTATTCCGTGTTGTCCTCCCTATTTGAGGTTGAGGGTTCAAGTCTCATCGTGGATATAGGTGGAAATAAGGAGTAGTTTAGCATTAGATTAGATTTTTCGTTTCAATAAACAAATATGTAAAGAAGTTTATGCAATCAACGGCCGTATAACTTCACAAAACTTGAGGCAAAGTAATAAAGATAGGAACTTTAACATGCTAAGTTGGAGATTTATCAAACATAAGCTAAATCCAACTTCAATAATCCATTAAAACTGAAATTAACACATAGTATTAGGGTTCATCTAGTCTAAACGAAAGTGATGGGTTATTAGCCCATGATTATAGAAAAAGAACACATAATCAAATAGAAAACTACGTTAAACATCATAAACTCTAGGCAAACTGAATGATAAATGGTGATTCGTCAGTTCAATCTCTCTAAGACTTGTTCTTGAAATGAATTCTTCCTTCAAAAGGGTTTAGGGTTGCTTTTGGCTGAAATAAATAGCAGCTCTTTGGAATCGCTCTCTAAAATTTGACCTTAATGTCATAATTTATACTTGATCTCATATGCACCAAGTTTTCCATGGAGATCTGGAGAAGGTTCTAGGTTGGACATGTCGACACGTCGTGGCATATAATCCACCACGACGTGGCATTCTTTATGTACTCGTTTTTTTCTCCTATTTTCTTCTTGATGCATGCTCTAACCTCCAAGTTCCCAACTTTGTACCGTTTTGGTCCCTTTCCACAAGAATATCCTTCTTTGGCTACAAAATAGAATTTATACCATATAAGTACCAAATATATTTGTATTTTACCAAAATATAGCTAAAATGTAATGAAATAACACACACACACACACACATATATATATATATATATATATATATATATATATATATATATATATATATATGGCAATAGCACACCTGATTTGTATATGAAAATAGGAAATAGGAACAAATGAAGGCTGCGAAGGGAGTTGAGCAGCTACTTGGCGAGCAAGATCATGATCAATTCTAGCTTCTTCTTAGAGAAGCAATACGACAGGGTCATCAATAGTGCTTGAATCAGAGTGCATAATAAAAGCAGAAACAAAGGAGTTGTATGAAGAGTCAAGCCCGTTTAGGATGTAGCCAATAAGATCTCCATCTAATACCGGAGTGAGGTTTTCAGCAAGTGAATTTGCAATTTGACATTTTTTTACAAGATAATCAATCATTGATAGAGATACTTTAAGAAGAGTTTGTAATTGAGTCTTCAGTGTCATACGTTTGGCACGACTCTAATACTAAAAAGTTCATTATAAGGTTTTCCATGCTTGATAGGAGGATGATGAGCGTGCAACAGTAGCAAGAGATCGCTCTGAGTGGGTTGATTTTAACCAAATAATGAAAAATCGATCCTTATTCTTCCATGTAGCATATTCAAGATTTGGAGTGGAGATGGTGGTATCGGCAGTGGCATTGGTGGTGGTAATTGTGGCAGATCGAGGTGATGGATCAAGAACATAGGATTCGAGTTCAAAGAACTCGAGCACAGAAAAGAAAGTGGTACGCCAAAGTGAATAATTTTCCTTGTCAAAGTTTGATGCTGATAGGGGGAATTTGAAAATTGAGATTAGTAGTTGTTATATTTTCCACTGCAAGTAGTTGTGCAGTGGTGGCGGCGGTAGACATGGTGAAAAAGAAAAAAAGGAAATCAGCAAGGAGAGGGAAGAATTATGCATTACCACTCTGATACCATAAAGATAAACAAAGAATGTAAATGAAAGTATTCTTGTATCAAACATAGTATGAATACTTGTATTTATATACAAGGCTAGTATAGTTGTAACCTAACTAAACACCTTATAAATAAGAAGCAGGTGAGATCCTTAAGACTAGGTAGACAAGACCAATTCATAATACTAAATCATGTGAGGTAATTTACTTTGAGAACTTCTGTTATTAATTTCAAATAATCATCTCTGAAAAAAAAAAAACTTTTTATCTCATATTTTCTTACTTGCTATGTCCTTTTGCATTCTCAATCTATAATACGACTATATAACTAGTAATATAGTTATGTCTAACGACAATTTGCATCATAAAATGTCACAACCTTAAAGTCATACATGTAACTATCTACGTAAACTTTCTTGTTATTTGTTCAACATAATTTTTTAGAACGTCGGATATATTATTAAAAAACTAGCAATGAGGTAGAAAAGAATTACAACAAAATTGTAGGGGATATAAGATTATGAAGCCAAGAACTCCAATTGAGCTTGGCTTTCCTACATCTATTACTTATCCAGAAAAAAGACCTATACACCACATCATTAAAGAGCAAAGCATTTGAGGGATTATCCGCTCCAAAAATAGTGGAATTTCGAAAGTTCCAATTGCACCAAAAAGTAATCATCACAACTACATCAAATGATTGGCGTTGGCCACTTCTCATAGAGATAGAAAAATACCACGATAAAAGAGAATTAACCGAGATCTGACCAGGCACCTGAATACCCCCACCAAATGGCAATACGCATCGAAATCACAATCAGATCAGCACAACCTGCAAAAAAATGATCAATAGTTTCCACACTCCCAGAGCAGATTGGACAAAGGATCGAGTCTACCATAATCACCTTTTGAGAGAGTCTATCTCTAATGGGAATACTAAGTAACTGAATTCTCCATATAAGAATATTAATCTTAATGGGAATCCAATTATTCAACCGGATCTCTTCACCTCCTACAAAAAGCATACTGACATCTATATAATCACGAGTAGAAGAGACAGAAAAGGTATCAGTATCAATAATCCACCCCAATCTATCTGGAATCGACTGCAACTGGATATTCTGAGTAATTGAAAGTAACCCATCACACTGCTCCTGCTCAACGCCACCTCTAGTAATGCGTCTCAAAGTGCACATATCCCGACCTTACAACATCAGATCACTGACGCTAAGATGTTTAAAGGTATCCATAGCATGAATTCTACAAAAAAGTAGACACAAGCGGCTGGTCACCCATCCAAAACTCTTGCCAAAAGTATGTGTAACGGCCATCACCAATCCTGATAGGACATCAATACTAAATATTGAGGCCTCTGTCTCTAAACTGAATGAACATACAAATAACTTCATTCTAGGGACATGTACCAGCCGTTCTTATGATCAAGGATCTACAACCACCATCTGGACCATACAAGGAATTTATGACACGAACCCACAACAGATTAGGGCAATGATAAAATCTCCAACACCATCGTAACATCATAGCCCTATTAAAGGAGAAAAGGCTCCCTACTCCCAAACCTCCTACCTCTTTAGTCCCTAAAACTATGTCCCATCTAACCCAGTGCATACGTCTCTTATCTAGATTTGCACCCCAATAAAATATCGCCCTCAACGCCTCTAAGGAGTTCAAAACTGAAATAGGAGTAAGGAAGATGGACATCAAATAACTGCCTAATGATCCCATAACCGACTTCACCAAAGTAAGTTGTCCTCCAATAGAAAGACATTTAGCCTTCTAACCCAAAATTCTAGTCTGAAATCCATTAGAAACAGAAATCCATGTAGAAACATGAGTCATAATCTGACCTACTGGAACACCGAGATGAATAAACGGAACTTCAGTCGCATCACAACCAATCCTATCAGCAACAGTAGAAACCTGGGTATAAGGAATCCCCACTCCAATCAATTTACTCTTAAGCAAATTAATTTTTAACCCTGAAGCCATACAAAAAAAATCTAAGAATGTGAATCATACGGTTCACATTCTCAGGATCCCGGGCTAAAAATAGCATGACGTCATCTTCATAGAAAAGATGAGAAAACGAAATTCCTAAAATCCAAAGGGAGAAAAAGGATCTCCCTATCTCAAGCCACGATGATCTGAAATTCATCAGTAGGCGATCCATTAACTAAGACGGAGGCCCTAGCATAAATCAATAGTTCTCTAATCCGCCCCCTCCACTAGGGTCTAAATCCCATCATATGCATGATCTCGAAAAGATAATCCCATAATAAAGGGATTTCCAGTTGCCTTCCTCCAAAAAATCACTTCAATCATAAAACCATGAATCACAATTTGATGTCTCTTGCGATTAATGACCCCATGACAATAACCTGAATTTTCATCCCCCTCTATAGACCATTGAATTTTAGCCTTCTGAGCCAGCTCAACCTGAGTACTTGATATGGGCATATTTATTTATAAAATTCATGCATTATCTTAATACTTTATGTTGATTTCATATCATTTAATGAACAAAAGATGCTAAATTAGTTTTAAAATTTCATTTTCAGCAATAAAGACATGCTCGGAAGGAAAAGGGAGCGGAATTGGCGATTGGAAGCTTGGATCTTGGTTTTTAAAGAAAGAAGGATGTTGTTGGACAACTTGACCCCTGATCAGTGTTTTGGCCATATCTCATGACTCGTAACTCCGATTGACGAGAATCAAAATGTTATGAATACTAGACACCATTTCGGACGACTTTTATGTTTTGAGAAAATGTTGATTGCAAACGAACTCGACGATTTGGGTCCAAAAACGCGACGAGTTGAGATGAAAATTCTCGATAAAATAGTGCCTTGCCGTACATGCGTTTAAAGTAAAAAAAACTCGACGAGTTTTTCCATAAAACTCGATGATTTAGAGCTGTTTCTCACAATCTATATAAAGATCATTTTCACCCAAAACCCTCTTGGATGTTGGAGGCTTTGAGCGACTTTTGGAGGCCAGAAAGATTCTTAGAGGCTTTGGTTTTCGAGAATTCAAACTAGAAGTCAATTTTGAAGAGAACAAAGGCAAACAAACATTACTTTTATCTTAATCTTTTGTGTGAACCATGTTTGAATCATTAGATTTCGATTTTAGGATGCTATTTGCTGTAGTTATGAGCTAAAAGCTTCATACTTCTGTTTAGACTAGATGATCTTATGAATATGGTTTGATTGAGTGGTTTAGATTAATTTGATTTGATTATTTATCTTGTTAAGCTTGTTAAAATATCCTTTCAAGTTAATGATAATTATTTTCTGTTAATAATGAAGTTTATTGAGTTGTATGAATATCTTCTTAATTGCTTGAATTATATAGTTTTGTGAAAACAAGATTGTATGCCTAGTACTAGTGAACATGAACCTAGGGTTAACTAGAAAATAAGTAAGTTAATGTGTGAGCATGTGTGATGAACAGCCACATATGAGTTGATTGAATTGACAAATTTAGTTAACTAATATTACAATTCTTACTTGATTCGAACTGAACACTAGGAAACTTGTTAGTTTAATCACTTGATCAGTGTTTGAATTAACTTGTTTGCTAAAGGATTAGTAATAGTGAACATGAACCTAATCACATTAGAAATCGGTAATCATTGATATATTAATCCATTGCACTTGCTACGAAATCAACCATAGGAATAAGTGAATCGAAATCTAAATGGAAGTCTCTTTTATGTTATTGAATCTAGTTGTTTTTTCATTCTCCTTTAGTTGTTAATTGTCTTTTGTTTAAGTGTTATTTGATTGCTTAAGTTTCTAGTCTTGCAAAACTAGAGAAAACCCCCTTTTATTACTTGTTTTTATTTGGGTAATACTAGTATTTATTTTAATTGTTTACCGTTCCCTATGTTCGATACCCTACTTACCTGAACTCAACTACTAATTGATAGGTACACTATCTTTCGTGTGTTTGTCTTTGTGTTTAAGTTAGTAGGATTAAAACTAGTACATTCCACATGTATCAAGTTTTTGGCGCCGTTGCCGGGGAACGGTTCTAAATAGTTAAATTTGTTTGCTAATGTTATCGATCCTTTGTGTGAGATTTATCTCATATAAAGTTACAAGTTTCCTGTTTTAAGTTTTATTATCATTTTATTATGTATTTTCCAAATCTCAATGCTCTTGATGCTTTTCTTGACGAAGTAGTATAGGAATTTGAGCGGGAAGATGAGGAGTATGACTCAGATGAAGATTTGAAGAAATTGGGAAGATGGTTATATAACATCTTGCCCAACACACAAGAGCAATCTGAGTTACAAGAGCTAAATTTACAAGATGAAGAATTTAATCCGGAAAGAGATTTGGAGGAGCTGGAAAGATTGCTAGCAGAAGGGTCAGATCAAGAACAAGAACAAGTTGAGTTGCAGGAACCAAGTCGTGGTTTGACCATTACCACGATGGGGCCCCCTATTTTCCCAGATTGTGTTTCGAAGCATGGGGTGACGACTCCAACTTTGGAGAAAGTTCTAAAGCGCGATCCATTTCTGATTAGTACCTAATCGGTCCCAACCCTTATCAAGATTCTTGGGTTTTAGAAATTCAAGCTCGTTTGGCCAATTTTAAAAGCAAAGCGCAAAATTTCACAAATTAGTCCACAAAGGATATTCAATGCAACGGATGGATT
This sequence comes from Lactuca virosa, assembly GCF_052849685.1. Lineage (NCBI taxonomy): Eukaryota > Viridiplantae > Streptophyta > Magnoliopsida > Asterales > Asteraceae > Lactuca > Lactuca virosa. The sequence goes on from NC_136430.1 coordinate 326,946,005, forward strand.
GGCATTGAGTTTATTGGAATATTATTAAGTTGAGAGTCCAGCTCAAGACTCGCACAAAAAGAAGCGCTTGCGGGAGGCAACCCGTCATTAGTGTTTGCTTTTCTTTTTCTTTTTTAAACTTCTAGTTTATTAGGGGTAATTTAGGATTTTATTTTAATGCTTTTTTTCCTTTTTATTATGTAGTTTTTTTTTTATCTTGCAGAAGTTAGCATGAGAATTGATCTAATAAGTTAAAGCGTGAGGGAATTAACGTGAGGGGTCAAGTCTAGACGAGAAGATTAGAAGATTTGAGTGATGTTATGAGTCCGATGCTTAAAATGGTTGAAAAGGAGTCTTGTTACTGAAGAAAATAAGGAGATGTATTAACCTAATACCCTCCTTGAACATAAAATATGACCTGAAGAAGAAAGGAGAAATTGCCCACAAAGAGCCGAAAACTCGTTGAGTGCATATTCTAAACTCGACGAGTTCCAAAGAAAATTAGCGATTTATGCCTATATCACGCTCCAACACGACGATTCTTAACATATAACTCGGCGAGTTGCTCAATCTTTTATTTTCGAGTCAGCGATTTGATTCCATTCGAGGCGGTCACTATACACATTTATGAGGACCATTTCTAGGCGATTCCAATAAGCTCTTACCTGAATATTTATAGCTATCAACCACACGAGATTTTGACTCCCAAGGCGTGGATGAGTTGTTCCCATGCCGAAGTCAGCTGAAGATGGAGCTTAAAAAGAAGAATATCACCCTTGCAACTTCTATCCCAGGGGAGTTTGTTCCAATTCTCTCTTTACTTTTATGTTCTTTATCATGCATTACTTGTAATTGGGACATTGCATCATTTAAGTGTGGGGTAGGGGGTTGGTTACATTAGTTAAATTAGAATCCTAGGTTTAAAATTAAAAAAAAATTGCATAAAAATTGCTAAGGTTAATTTAGAAAATTTTGGTAAAAGCAATTAGGATTTCATGCTAGTATTGTGTTTGATGATTCTATAAGGACATAAATGTTTAGTTGAGCCGATATACATTATAATGCATTTGTAGCCCCCTTTATTCTAGTGAAATCATGGGACAAAAACACAACCTCGCTTAGTTTTAGGGACGCAACATGTTTAGCATCGTGTACCATAAATGTATCCAGGAAAGCTTAAGTAGTCATTGCACACTAAGATTAATACCTTTAATCAATAAAGGATGAAGTTAAATCCCCTTGAGTAAGCATATGTTTTTCTAGGTTTTTAGTTTTGAGAGAAAAAAAGTGAGTTGTCAAAAAAAAGTGATGAAATGTTCGAATAAAGAATCTACAAAGCTATGAGGACAAAGAAGAAATTATTGAAGATTCAAGGCAAAAAGTTATCAAGTTATCAAGTCTTTTACTTTTATTGTAATTCTCTTTTCTAGGTTATTTTATCGTATGTGTGCTTGTGGATTTAACCAAAAATGACTTGAGGTTAAGAAAATTTCCTGGGGATGGATTCGGAGGGATGCATAAAATGAGCGTTGTTCAAAAGAAGTGGGCGAGTGTTTATGAGGATTGTAAGTATTTAGGATTAGGTGGTCCTTAGAAAAATATTTTAGACACAAATGCATGTGTTGCGGTCTTGGCATAATGGTTGGGTTTGATTGGAATTGTCTTATGTGATATTAGTGTGCTAAAATTCAGTTTTGCTTGGGGGCAAGCAAAAGTCAAGTGTGGGGTATTTTGATATGGCCATATTTAGTTATAAAATGCATGCATTATCTTAATACTTTATGTTGATTTCATCTCATTTAATGAACAAAAGATGCTTAATTAGTTTTAAATTTTCATTTTCAGCAATAAAGACATGCTCGGAAGGAAAAGGAAGCGGAATTGGCGATTGGAAGCTTGGATCTTGGATTTTGAAGAAAGAAGGATGTTGCTGGACAGCTTGACCCCTCGTCAGTGTTTTGACCATATCTTATGACTCGTTACTCTGATTAATGAGATTCAAAATGTTCTGAATATTAGACACAATTTCGGACGACTTTCATGTTTTGAGAAAATGTTGATTCCAAACGGCCTCGACGAGTTGAGATGAAAATTCCAGATAAAATAGTGTCTTGCCGTACACGCGTTTTAAGTAAAAAAAAACTCGACGAGTTTTTCCATAAAACTCGATGAGTTGGAGCTGTTTTTCACAATCTATATAAAGATCATTTTCACCCGAAACTCTAACGGATGATGGAGGCTTTGAGCAACTTTTGGAGACCAGAGAGGTTCTTAGAGGCTTTGGTTTTCGAGAATTTAACCTAGAAGTCAATTTTGAAGAGATCAAAGGCAAACAAACATTACTTTTATCTTAATCTTTTATGTGAACCATGTTTGAATCATTAGATTTCGATTTTAGGATGCTATTTGCTGTAGTTATGAGCTAAAAGCTTCATACTTCTGTTTAGACTAGATGATCATATGAATATGGTTTGATTGAGTGGTTTAGATTAATTTGATTTGATTATTTATCTTGTTAAGCTTGTTTAAATATCCTTTCATGTTAATGATAATTATTTTCTGTTAAGAATGAAGTTTATTGAGTTGTATGAATATCTTCTTAATTGCTTGAATTATATAGTTTTGTGAAAACAAGATTGTATGCCTAGTACTAGTGAACATGAACCTAGGGTTAACTAGAAAATAAGTAAGTTAATGTGTGAGCATGTGTGATGAACAGCCACATATGAGTTGATTGAATTGACAAATTTAGTTAACTAATATTACAATTCTTACTTGATTCGAACTGAACACTAGGAAACTTGTTAGTTTAATCACTTGATCACTGTTTGAATTAACTTGTTAGCTAAAGGATTAGTAATAGTGAACATGAACCTAATCACATCAGAAATCGGTAATCATTGATATATTAATCCATTGCACTTGCCACGAAATCAACCATAGGAATAAGTGAATCGAAATCTAAATGGAAGTCTCTTTTATCTTATTGAATCTAGTTGTTTTTTCATTCTCCTTTAGTTGTTAATTGTGTTTTGTTTAAGTGTTATTTGATTGCTTAAGTTTCTAGTCTTGCAAAACTAGAGAAAACCCCCTTTTATTACTTGTTTTTATTTAGGTAATACTAGTATTTATTTTAATTGTTTACCTTTCCCTATGTTTGATACCCTACTTACCTGAACTGAACTGCTAATCGATAGGTACACTGTCTTTCATGTGTTTTTCTTTGTGTTTAAGTTAGTAGGATTAAAACTAGTACATTCCACGCGTATTAGTAATGTGATCTAAATTTGACATCTTCTTCAATAAGGAGACTCGTTGCTCTCTTAGAGTAGTTGAGCCATCGTTTACCATCAACTAGTTATCAATAGACTCAATCAACTCCAGAATTGTTTTCTTCTTATTAAGCACCAAATCCCGCTTATTGGAATTCCACATCCTAAGATTATATTTAAGAAGCTGAAGTTTCTTCTTAAAACGAATCCAAGGATTATGTACAGGATTGTTCGTAAGAGAAATCGCCCAATAATCTCGCACTACATCATCAAAGCATTCCATAGCAAACCAAGAATGAAATAAGCGAAACGGGGTAGGCCCATAATCAACCAGATGCTCTAATGGAAGAATGGGATGATGATCCGGGATTTTTTTTCTCCAAAACTAGACCCAAGAGGTGAGGGAACGAAACTAATAGACCATACGTAACCAAAAATCTATCAAGTTTGCTAAATTTTGAGCCCCGTTTATCACTCCAAGTAAAACGAGGACCACCGAGGGGGATATTCACAAGATCGAGATGTTCAATGAATTCATTAAAAATACGAGCAGGTGCATTATTAAAGGAAGAACCTAATCTCTTCGACTCCACCCGAACTTCATTATAGTCGCCCATAATAATGTTCTCTCCTGAAAAGCAAGTAATCAAATGTGATAGCTCTTCCTACAGTTATCTTTTATAGTTAATTGCTTGTGGGGCATAAACAACAATAAATAAAACATCCAATCCCGAACGAACCCAAACCGCCTCTATAGCAATATACCAACTAGAAACATGCACCCATTTTCGAGAAATACAACTCGGATCCCAAATAGCTAGAATATCACTCGAAGCTCCACGTGAAGGAGAAACAACATGCATAAAAGAAGCATTACCCCAAAAGATCTAACCATACCAAGTTTATGTCTTCCATCTTCGTTTCTTGAATTGCTAGAAAATTGACTTTATGAATGTTACATAATTTTCTAATCCAAATTCTCTTATCCAACGAACCTGCTCCTTGAGCATTAATAGAAAGACAATTCATATCGGAAATTGTCTCTCAACGTGTCCTTCTACAATTTCTTTAAAGCGGTCCAAACAACCCTCTATATTATATCCCAATGACTTTCCCGATTCAATAGTTTTTTTAACTCGAATAGAAACGAATTATTATTAAAATAACAATCTGAATTATTTTGATTATTACTCATAAAAGAGCTTCTTTTTTTTGAAAATCATGGTGGGTGAGTAAGCTCTTCTTCGGAGTTGCTAATACTCGACATCCTCCCATAACCTCCAGAAACAAAAACCAGCAGGAGGATCAACACGAGACCTTGAAAAACAATCAGCATTAGTTGCAAATTTTATTTGTGATTCAACAGCATTCACAAAGGTTTGTTGATCAGCAACACGTTGATCCGCTCTACTTTATGTCGGCTTTGCAGCAGAAGCTTTCGGCGAAGTGGCAGGTAGCGAATGACCAAATTTCCCTGTTGTTGTGAAGCAGGTGTTGGAATGCACGCAATATCAGGAGAGATAGAAGTATATGATCCATTTTTATGTTCGTGATTTTGGAAGTTTTCCCCAAAATGCCCCTGAACTTTTTGTTTATCTTTCTTGGCAACCCTATTAAGTTTCAACTCTTCTTTATTAAGATTCTGTAAAGTCTCATAAATACCAAATGGATCTTTTGAAACATCATCCTTTTCATTCAAATATCTGTTACTTCCTTCTTCAAATTGAACGTGCCCATTATCATCTCCATCTTTCACATTATTGAACTCACATGTAAAAGATGGATCCTAACCCGATACTTCTTTAACACGGATTAAAAAAATGGTACCGTCTACATTAATTTTAACCTCCTCCAAAATGATATCAAAATGATATTCAATACACACACCCGAGACTTATACACACCCTCTCCAAGATTGTCATCTAAGTGAGCGATAGAACCCCATTTCGCCATAATCTTTCTAAACTTCGTTTTACTCTAAGCACGTAGTGGTACACCTTCAATATCAACCCAAACAATATGATCCGGTGGAACAAAGCTTCTATCCCACTTTCATTTTTCAATGATCCAATGGTTGACTACATCACTTGCCATGAAATTTTTACACACGTCCTTTGAATCTAATTCAAACATCACCCAAAGACCGCCTACATATTTGATTTGAAAGTTCTCAAAACCCTCATCATGGCACATGTGACATCCCTAATTCAAGGTCATTTTAAAAATTTTATTTATGCTTATTTTAAAATCAGAGTATTCATTTTTAAAGAATAATATTGCGGAATTTGTTCCCAGAAAACATGATAAGTATGTTATCAAAGCATTTCCGAAGAAATGTATTTTTTTATATTAAAACTTTGGGATGTCATCGTCAATACATAAACATAAGCATAAACAGACCTTACATTCATTTACACTAGTGATCTACATCTCCTTTAATCTCTCAATGTAATGTAGCTTCGTATCGACACTTGTGATACAAATAAACTAAGTGGGTCAGGTTGGGAAACCAGGTGAGTACATAGGGTTTTCAACCCACAATAATAAAGTTATTATGTTTCATCATCAAACAATTAACCCAATTACTCATCCCCGTTATCTTCTCTATTTCTTAAGAATCTACCCTAAGAATCATCTATCATTCACTCATTCATTCCTAAGGATTGTCCTAAGGAATAGGTACGAAGTCTATCGCTCCCAGAGTTTATTTAATAGGCACTAAATCCATAGTTGCCGATGTTATTGTTAGGCACTAAGTCCATATCTTCCAGGGTTTATCTCTTTTATTGACTGTATTATTTTAGGGAGTCCACCCACAATACATGTCAATGGGTTTTTAGAGTACATCTGATGAACATATCGTTCACAACACCTACAGGCTGCGAGCCTGCTAGTGTTCCACTGGACTGTCTAGAATAGTTTGTGGTTGTCGTCTATACTTTCCTAGATGACTAGGCCATCGCTTGGGTTATCGCTTCTCATCATCTTTCACCTCTCATCATCTATATCATCTTTCATCTTTCATCTCTCATCATTCATCTCATCTTTCATTTCTCATCTCATCTCATCTTTCATCTCTCATCTCATCTTTCGTCTACCCATCGTTACCCATCATAATTATAGGTATAAAATATGTATATAGTTTAAATCGAATAAAACATGTATATTTTGTTTATCCAACATAGATATCAAGAACACAGATAATATGCACACATAGCACGTAATCTATACTAAATACTTCATATCTATGTGTAAGATGAAAGTAACTATGCACTCACTTGTTAAAGTGATGATTCCAAACTTGGGCAGCGTTTTGCTTCTAACAATTCTATTTTCCTTCGACGAAACCTAGTTTCATTACCGCTGGATTTTAGTCTAATATTTATTGCGACTATTTACGAGTGATATTGTTTTATAAGTGTTAAACAATACTTTTCAACTACTATGTACCGACAGTGGCCAGACATGAAACACCGGAGGGCAGTACCATTTTGGCATTTAAGCTGTTCTGAAATCCAACAACCCTATGCGGCCCTTCAAACCAGATTCCCTGTACCGCGAGTAGTTTAAAGATATTATAATAACACTTTGTATATTATATTTTATAATATATATATATATATATATATATATATATATATATATATATATATATATATATATATATATATATTGTTTATGAGTTCATAATAACGATAATAAAATTAAATATAAGTTATACTTAAAGTAGGGTAAGCATAACTTACTTATAAGAGGGTTTGGCTAGGAACTTCCGAGCCGAAAGCTCTTCTTCTCGGAGCCTTCTGGCATTCCGGGACTCGCCTCTTAGCACTTGGGAAGTATTAAGGGTTGGGAGGGGTTTAGAGAGAAGTTAGAGAGAGAGAGAGAGAGAGATAAAGGCTAAGGTGTGAAGAAAATGGGAGAACCTCGCATGCTATTTATAGGAGCTGGCCTGCGCAGTACGCTGGGCGTTCCTCGGAGCTACGATGCACGTACCCAATATGTTGCGCGTACGAGGGCTACGTTGCGCATAAGAGGGGGCAGGTGTCGCCTCCGGATGAGAGACCGTGGAGAGCAAGTAAGGGCCAGGATTTGGCCACATCACCCTCCTCACAACAGCTCACTCTCGACTTCTAAATTTCGTAACTTTCGTATACGAGCTCCGTTTTTGACGTTCTTTATATCCACGCGTAGGTGGCGATGTAATCTACAACTTTTGTTTAGACTCTGTCGGCTAATTTTGACTTTATTTTTAAAGTTATATTTTAACAGACTTATACAGTTAAAATCAGTTAAAAATTCATAACTTTTTTCATCCGACGTCCGTTTTCGACTGTCTTTATATCGTTGAGCTTCTATTAATGAGATCCTAAATTCTCATTTAGGTTGTTTCAACTAAAAATCGATCGATCTAAAATTATATTTCTGGGTTGTGCACTGATATGCTAAATTTTAGAAAAATCATAACTTTCTCATACGAAGTCAGATTTTGGCGTTCTTTTTACGCACGATCTCGGTTTAACGTATACTACGAATTTAGTTTAGATTGTTAGGGCTAAAAAGTAATTTATCAAAAATTCACTTTTTACGTCACACAGCGTCGTGTCGGTTTTGTCGCGAAACTTCGACAGGTCATAACTTCTTCGTTATAACTCGTATTCCAGCGTTCTTTATATGTACGGAAACCTTGTGACATATACTATAACTTAGTTAAGATTATTTATTCTAAATAATCTTCTATCTAGAAGTCATTTTTTTACGCTTATTGTCTCTAAATTGACTAGCCCGAATCTGCGGGCGTTACAGCACAACATCCCGAGATTGGGTAATGTATCAAAGTCTCTAGCTTTACCGAGACATGCTAGCTTCTTATTGTCAATAAGAAAATCTCCCCAATCAATAACAATAGCAACCTCATTAGATTCCTTACTTTGCTTAACAATAGGGTGACCTCTAACCACACTAGCATATGAAAAAGAAGAGTTTTTTGTTTTTCAATCTCAGATGTGATCTTATGCTGTGAAAATTCCTTTTTATCTACACGTTGGAACCGAAGCAAACATTTTATGAAATCTAAACCATATATCACATAGCTTCATATGATCGACATTATAGACACCCGAGAATCTTACAAATCCAAACTGTTCCCAAATCTCTATTTTTTATTAGATATAAAAACATCCACTACTTTTCGTCTTTTCCCACTCGTGAACACATACGCCACACATCAGATTGCAATACAGATTCCGGAAAATTGGTTACGTAAAAGGAATGTATATCAGACATGTTAAGAAGATGAGCCATGTGGGATTTAAACCTTATATTGTTCTGCTTTCCATCATAGTAGTCCTCCTTATTCCAACGCTCCCCATTTTGCCATTGTGAATTACGATCATACATGGTGATAGTCTAATATAAAGTAAGCAAAAAACGAACCCAACTACCAATCAGAATTGGTAATTACAATTAAGTGTCGACGAATAGAAATCCAAGAATCACCCCAACCCTGCCGGCGTTTGATCCCGCCGGAGAAGAAAGGCCGAGGACGTGAAACCTTTGACTTAATCCGAAATCATCGGACCAATTTAAAATCGCTCACTGTAGAAGGGCCGAGGCGTTTGTCTATGTCCAAAATGATTTTGTTATACATTTAAGTGATTTAACCATAAACTCAATTATTTGCTTAAATGTAAAACAATTAAATACAAATAAAATGATTTTAGTAACATATAATATATTTATATTATTGTAAGTACATTACATGCAATCATACATATAAAAGGATAACGATAACACATAAATTAGAATCTAAAATTATCAGACGTATTGTTAAAATAATTTAAGAAAATGTTGTTTTCTAAGATGACGATAGCTAGCAAAGAGGGTAACCATTTTCTTAGGAAGGGAAGATACCAAATTAGAAAGAAATAAAGAACCATACAACCTTCAGTCCTTTCAAGATCTAAAATAAAGGGCTTTCAAGCATTTCAAAGGAACCCCTTTAACTGAGGATATTATTTATCTCTATAAATCAAATACTCAAATCCTAATAATTTTATCACAAAGAACTCCTTTTTGTATATTTCATTTTTTGCAAATATGAGTGTTGCTTTTATTGATGGTCCGATGTTGACAAAATTTGTCAATGATTCAGCAGCTTTTGAAAAATGCATAAAGGAACGATTTGACATGTTAGATGTAAACAAAGATGGTGTTCTATCACGTGATGAACTTCATAACGACATCAATGATGTATCTTCAGTGGAATCCGCGTTGCAATCCAAAGAAGAGGTTACTAATCTATATGATGTATTATTTGAGAAATTTGATACCGAAAAGAAAGGCACACTTGATATTAAGCAATTTAATTCGTTAATGAAGGAAGTCATGATAGCCAAGGCTCATGGTTTTGGTAATACTCCGGTATGCATTATTCTTCAGGCTGATAGCTTGCTTCAGAAAGTTGTATAATATCAATACGTAAAATTGAATAACATATTTTCAAGATGAATTGTCTCAAAAGCTAAGCATCTATAGAAATGTCTTTAATATATATATATATATATATATATATATATATATATATATATATTTGTCTTTCTTTTTATTATTATATGAAGTTGCAAACCACTAGCATTTGCCAATGAATGTAATTATAAGTATATGATACTGTGGTATGTATATTTTGGATGGTCAATACATGTTTTTTTATGATTCAAAGACATGTAATCTTACAAATCTTTGTTCGAGAGTAGGAGTTTTTAGTTTTTATTTTAAACAAAAAAAACTTATAACACAAAAACTACTTCAGTAATTTTTAAGAGTTTATAACTTTTGATTTTTATTTAATTTACACATTTAAAAGTTAACTGTTTTTGTCGAACACTAGTGCACAAATAAAACTCAAATAATCGATCCAAAACAAAATCAATTTTTTCTTGATAGAGAATCCCGAATGAAAAGGATTTTTAATTCCTTGTCTTGATCAACAAAAGATTTTATCTCAAATGCGGGAAAATTATTGAATTTTTTTCTAAAACTTAATAAAAATATCTTAGATGAACATTATCTTGTAGATAATTAAGTGTGTTGTATAAACTATTTTGGGCCGCGTGCAATACTTCTGTAAGGAAATTCTCTCATGAAATTTGGAAAGGATCGGAGATCCATTCCTTCTTCGTTAGTCAACATTAATGACGACAAAAAATTAATGATTGTAGATGGGAAAAAGGTCAGAACTGGAGTACTTTAGGATAAGGTTGACCCATCTCCGGCTAAGAAGGCGTGCCGGAGGAAGGATCGCCATTCTGCGGTGTACACGGACTGTAGAGCGACACCTGAAGAAGAAGAAGAAGAAGATATTGTTGACTTGTTCATTTTCAAATACTAGTATTAGGTTACGTGTCGTATTGAGTTGTTATCTTCGACTAAAGTCATGGGATTAAGATAATGGGCCTAAATGAGTAACAAAAGTGTTGCAGTAAGTGTTGCACTAAGAGATATGGGCTAACAAGATAAACGAATTAAGTTATAATTTAAGTTTTAGTAGACGTTGGTAAAAAAGACCGGTATGATCTCGAAAAAAGACCGAGAATGAAACGGTTTAATTAAAAACGAGATCGGGCTGAAAAAAAAAATCAGATCTACTTGAGACAAGTCCGTGACCGGTTTCAAATTCAAAAAAAAAAAAAAAAAAAAAAAAAAACAGCTGCCAAAGTTAATATCCGCTTAATTTCACGTTAACTACACATTATCTAACTTCTTCCTTTATTTTTTTTTTAATTTTGATGTATTACTTTTGGTAAATCTTAATATATTATTTTTGTATTAATCGTACATTTTTAAAGGAAAAATCCGAAAAAAAAAACAAATTTGAATCGAAAAAGATGCATGCAAAAACCGGAGACCGGTCCCAAAAAGACCGGCTTGATATACCATCTGACACCGGTCCAGAAAAACCCGAATTGTTCCGAAACCGGTTCGAAAAGATCAGACCATTTCAAAACCGAACTGAAACCGATATGGAAATGCCAAAGCTAAGGGGCTGTTTGATTGGGTTCTGACCCAGTCCAGTCAGGAGTTTTTGATGACTCGGTCGGAGTCTGTGTGTTTGATGACATGAATATGGTGTCCGACTCGGTCCATAACCCTCCCAAATCCTCAGACTCGGTCCAAGGAAAAAAAGCTTCGGACTGGGTCATCTTCATCATCTGCCCCTTTTGTCCTTTGGCACTGGATGGATCGCTTCATATCCTTTCATCTCTTCCAATGCTTCCCCACTCCAATTAAATATCGGTTTCTTTCTCACGCACCGAAACGAGAGCACCCAAAAACCCTTCATCGAATTCCTATTGTTCCCTTACTCAGAACACGCCTTCCTCCTCCACCCTATGACTGACTTCCAACGCCCTACCAAGCAGAGCCACCAACTACACCTTCTTGCTTCTCCAACGTCCTCCTCCACCCTATTCATGTTGTAGATTGTGTGATTGACGTTTAAATAATCCATCTGCCATAGCTGCGTTTGCACAATCCCACTTGTTTTCTGGTAAATTTCAATTTTTGATTTTGAGTATCCAATTGGATTTCTATTTTTATATGTTCTTTCCGATTTATGATTCTGGTATTTTCTAGTTCTCTGTTCAATGTTCGATTGTTTTCTAAATTCTTGGTTCTTGTAATTTGTGAATTATAGTCTATTTGTTTCTGATTTATAATTTGTCATGTTGTAGATTGAATGATTCTAGTATTTTAGTGAGATTTCAAAAGGATTTCTCTTCACTTCTTCAACCTTTGGTATCTTTATCTCTCTTGTGTTTTTCTCTCATCTTGGTTAGCTTGTTTTTTGTTAATTGCTCTAATCAATTTTAAGGATGTAAAATTTATGATGTGTGACAGCAAACAAAGAGATGGTTGCTTCTATGGAGCTCTCCATACCATTTTTTCCAGATTTGGTGATGAATAAAGTGATTGCAAATTCAACTGTTTACATGAAAGGATGTTGTGTTTCAGATAGAATTGAAGGCTTGAAGTATCTCAATGGATCAGATTGGGCAGAGTCAATATTTTTTAGAAACATTGCTTTGGTTCTAAAGTAGTGCTTATATATGCATGAAAACTATCGTAAATTGTGTTCTTGATTGTTAATAAAAGTCTTATATTTAGATAGACATTTTACCACGAAATCAAAGATAGACATTTTGAGGGTAATATAGTCATTTTACACAATCAGTCAGATGCAAAATCAAACAAGAAGTTTCAGTCAGAAGTTGGCTCAGTCAGAACTTCTAACCCAGTCAGCTTTTGACCCAGTCAGTTATAATCCGGTTAGCAAGTATCAAACGACCCCTAAGTCTATTTAAAAGTTTTCAAATTTCTAAATGATGACGTTAAGACTTGGGAAGATGGTGTCTTTTGTAGTATAAAGAAATTAGCAATCTTATTTCTTAATTTAAAATAAGATGAATTAGTCAGTTAATGATGTTATATTGATTTGAATTGGAAATTAATCGTTAAAGAAATTTTTGTAATAAAAATGAGATAGTCTAATATTTTTTTTCAAAATAGTAAGAAATTATATGCTTAAAAACAAAAGAAAAAATTTATAAGAGGCTATATAAAATATTTCACAAAACAAAAACATATTTATTAATTAAAAAGTAAAGTTTAAAATTGATCAATATTTAATTAATATTTAGGAAATTATAGATATTTTAAAAATAATGTTTGAAAAAAATAATACAAACAAATATGAAAAAAAAAATCGCTATTAAAAGTGATGAAAAATGACTTATCAAGGTAATTAACTTTTCGTTTTGTTTATATTTAAGCAACTTTCTTTTTTTTATACACATTTAACCATTTAACTTGTTAATTTGTTCACATATTACCATTGTCGCCTGTTATAGCCGGTGGCAATAACAATTTGTGAACACATATAACAAGTTAAATGGTCAAAGGTGTACAAAAATAAAGAAGTTACCTAAATGTGAACAAAACGACAAGGATGATTACCCTAATAACTTATTTTCCCTTAATTTTAAAGTCGAGACCGTTCCACCAAAACTTGGTTAAATAATGATGAAATAAATTACTTTATGTTTTAGATGGTATTTTTTATACATTGGTCTTAGTAAGAATGTTATTCAACTCGTTTTAGTTTTCTGTTTAAAATGTTTGGTTTAATTGGTTTTTTTAACATCTAACTAATTACAATCAAACCAAATAAAATTCAATTTAATTGATTTTAGATTATTTAATTAGGTTTACCACATAAACCAAATAAAATTTCACAATTCATATAAAAAATATTAACAGAAAGAAAAAAGAAAACATATTAAATTTTACTAAATTAAAAAAGAAATGATACATAGAATCTTATATTCAATTCTCTAATTTGATGTGGTTTTATTTTGAAATATAATCTATCCCTTGGTTTATGCATCTTCTAGCTTCTTGCTAGTCATGGTTTTCGTTTTATTTATATATATATTAGACGAATTTTCGTGTGTTATATCGAAATAAAATTATAATGTTAAAACTTTTGATAAATATATTATTAAAGATAACTAAGTCATTTCCATCAACTATAAAATAAAAACTTTTTTATAATAGTATAAAAATCTGATATAAAACATTATCACTAATATTACAATAAAGATGTTTATTAGAAGAATGATTTTTTTTTTAAACAGCCAACCATATATTAAAATAAAAAAAAATAAAAAAACTAACAAGGAGCTTGAAAATAATAACAAAAAATTTAGAGGATTTTGAAGCCAATTTAACCAAATTAACGAACATCTATTATTCTTATTTGCAAACCAAAAAAAACAAGAACTCCTTAATGGAGTCAACGACTTCACTTTTCCTTAACTTTCCCGCTTGGAATACTACGCCACTCCTATACCTCCAAATGTACCATATTGTGGTACAAACGATCGCATAAACCACCAATTACTTCCTTGACGACAGTGTACTATTGTCAATGGTATTAAAGAAGCCAACAACCGAATTAAGTTTCAACCAATCATTATCAAACCAAAGATAATATTGCATTTCAAGTTCAAGCCGACACTTCACACCTAATGAAAAGGTGTTCAAGTTGTTCTATGTCAAGATCACAAATCGGGCACAACACCGAGGGAACATCCATATTTCTATTTGCTAAGTTAGACCAAGTTGGAATTCTATCCCTCAAAATCCGCCAAATAAATATATTTACCTTTCTAGAGACAAAAGGATTCAATATAGTTTCTAATTCCAAAGAAGGTAAGATCACTTCATCAATCCACCTCCTTATGTCTCCGAATTTGAAAGAACTATCTTTTCACCAATTTCGCAACACCACATATCCATTTGTTGATGTAAAGAAACATCCTAAATAAATTCCATAAGGGCTGAGAATTGAAGAGATTCTTCACCCTTATGATTAATATGTCTCCAAGACTAGTTCTAGTCTTCATTAACTCTTCTATCAGCAACCGTATAGTCTTTATTTTTCTCCAACTCAAATAACCTTGGGAATCTAAAATCCAATGAATATCCAATCCATATGTCACTCCATAATTTTATAGATGTAACGCCCGCAAATTTGGGCTAGACGTTTAAAGTATAATAATAATAATTATACATTTTATCAAACAATCAAAATCTTTGAATGGAGTAGTTATTCTTCGTACGCATTATGAACTATATAAATATTATTGTATATACAAGAATATAATAATTGTAGAAAATCTTAATATAAAAATTTTGTAACATCCCAAAAACCATGATAAAATTTTTCATTTTTATGAAGAAATTTCACAAAAACCATAAGATGGTCAAGTATTGTTTTCAAATCAAGTCCATAGAATCAGAGTAACAAATAGTCTCTCAAAATATAAATCGGTAGGATGATGTGTATGATCACGCTTTTGCCTTGTCCCGATCATCTGATGTGCTTGAAAACATTGAAATCAATAACTATAAGTCAAAGCTTAGTGAGTTCCCCTAAAATACCCCCACACAACAATACATATACAATGCTGCACATCAGGCCCACAACATAAGATTGGATTGCCCATCATGGGCCCTCAACTTACAAATGACTTGCTCCCAATCCCATAACATAAGATTGGATTGCCCCTCTCGTCCCTCAGCTTATGATTGGCTTGCTCCCGAGCCCATAACATAAGACAGGATTGCCCATCCCAGTCCTCAGCTTATGACTGGCTTACTCCCGAGTTTGTTAGCTTACAGCACAAAGCAGTACCGCCTCAACCCAACCATACTATTTTGACATATGAAAATAGATAAACAATAACCAACAATACATGTAATCATACAGATCTACCAATCTATCAAGTCGCTACAGTATACCAACATCCTACACACAAGGACACATATTGAAGTACAAAGTATAGTGAGAAAACTCACCTCGCAGTCTAGAAGATAACACAAATGATCACAGATATGATAACCATCTCTACAGGTCACCTATACAGCAAACCTGGACCAACTCCTCAAACTATAGCCCAAAACCCTAAGTTTGACCTAAAGTCAAACTTGATCAAAAATTCAACGGTCTAGTCAAATTCAACACTTCAAAATTTATTCAGTCGATCGCCACGTCGTGACCACCCGTAGGTCACGTCGTGGCATAATGGAGAAATAATCGCTGATCAGACCCTCATCACGTCGTGACCACCCATTATGTCACGTCTGACGAACGCTCTGGACAGACTAAAGCCTTAAGCTCTCAATCATTTAAGCCATGCAACCAAACCTTCCAAAAGGCCTTCTTTATCTCAAAATACCATAAAAATCGTAGCTTTTTAGACATGCATGTCCAGTGTGTGTCCTAAACACAAGCTAGGTCAAAATAAAGGGAAAATGAGCTCCAATCTCATGCTTAATGTAACGTCCCAAAATTTAAGATCAAAATTTTTTGTTTTTATAATAACTCAGCCATCATCCAAAACATTTTCATAAAAACCATAAATAAATCAGAGTATGTCAAAATCATCCAGTTACATCAGAGTCAAATAAAATGCGGAACAATCATGGTGTGTGCGATGTGATCACCCCGAGCTCTTCCCTTTCAATCTGGAAATACCTGAAACATAAACTGAAAACCATAAGCACGAAACTTAGTGATTTCCCCCAAAATACCACATACCACACATATCAAACACATAATGGGCCCCGCCCGACATCAAGCCCTGCTCGGAACAGATCTGTCAGTAAATAATGGGCCCCGCCCGGTATACATACAAACACATAAACACATGCAAGAATCACAAAGATAAATAGCATACAAGATAATCATCAAGCCCCGCCTGGCATCGGGCCCCGCCCGGTATACATACAAACATATAAACACATGCATAAAAATCACAAAGATAAATTGCATACAATATAATCATCAGGCCTTGTCCGGTACACATATAAATACATAACACATGCAAGAGTCACACAGCCAACTAGCATCCGAATCATAATAAACCATGGGTCGGCATTGGTGCCTTCGACCCGCTGAACACAGTGAGGAAACTCACCTCAAGCTGCTGAATATATCGGATAAAAGCTCGAACTGCTGATTCGGAAAAATCCCCGCGTTAACATCATCAATAATACCCAATTAATAATTGGGTCTTAACCCATAATCAAGAATCTAGATCACTTGTCCAACATCCAGGGTAAAAGACCATTTTATCATTTTTCCTACTTGGCCCAAAGCAAGGCCCAACTCATTTGCTCCCAATAGCCCAATTTCCTAAATGGCGCACAAAGCCCAATATAGCCCAATCTAAGAAGGCCTAATGTCCAATAATAGCTCAAAGTCCATAAATGCCCCATAGAAGATAAGGGGCCAAGCCCAATCGAAAAATAGCCCAAAATAACCCAAGCCCACAACTCATTCGGCCCACAGACTAGCGTATGCTCGGCGTACCAGGCTCGTACGCCCTGCGTACACGATCGATCCGGAAACGGGCTCGCACCCAGTACGCTCAGCGTACCCAGGAGTATGTATCGCGTACTGGCCTAACCTCAAATCATTGGCCAAACGACTTAACCACTTAAGAACTTATCATCCAATCCACAAAATAACATCATATTAAGGTCCTAACCCATAAAGTCGAAGACTTTAAGCCTTTGCATGGCTAAAAACATCCCAAGGTCCAATTCTAGAATCTTAACTCCATTAAGAGGAACATCAAACTTGCATGGTTGAACTAAACCCATCAAGTTACCATTTTTATGAATAATGGACCTCAGAAAAGCCTAGATCTATGATTCCAAGTTGTTGGAGTAGCCCATACTCCCAAACAAGGATTAAAGGACCCAAAAATGCATAAACAATGCCCTAAACTTGATCTAGCATAAGAAACCATCAAGTTGAGAGCTTTATACCTAAAATAGCTTGCAAAGTTGATGATGGTTCTAGATTTACAAGCTCAAGCCACACCAAGGCAACCTTCAAGTGTTCTTCTTCCTTCAAATCACCAAAAACACCACCAAAACTAACTTCCAAGATCAAAACTCACAAATAACACTTAGGGTTTCGTTATTAGGGTTTAGGGGAGTGGAGGCTGACCAAAAGATACCATCAAGGCAACATAAGTTGTTTAAATAGGGCACAAACCCTAAAAATTAGGGTTTTCCCCTGCTTAGTGTACGCCACGCGTACTCCCACGTACGCCCAGCGTACGTGGGCGACTCTGCGACCTTCTAACGAGCCAGTACACACAGCGTACTCATAGAGTACAGCCAGCGTACTCGGCTAGGGACTAAAATGAAAAGAATTCACAATAAGGGTTAAAAAGGAACATACCACTAAATCTCAAATGTTACAATTTGTCACACCCCCAAACCAAGGATGGCGGAAACGTCCGAGGGTGGAGGACTTCATGTATAGTGTCATAACAACGAGTATAGTAGTGATCACAGTACATACAACCAACCATAAATATAATCGAGAAGGTTACATTGTTTCAAGTGTTACATGTTTCAAAATCGATTACAATATGATGTCAAAAATAGTTTGTCAAACGTCGTAGCGTTCCATCCTCAAAAGCTTGTAGTTACTTGATTTCATTGATTACCTGAGAATACAAGTAATTTTGAAAGAGTGTCAACAATTAAGTTGGTGAGTGCATAAGCTTTTTGTATGTATGATAGAAAAACCTTTCTTTGTGAGTGTAGTGTATGTTCAAGAAAAATCCAATATTTTCCTTATAAAATGAATTGTACTCTTAGTACCCAAAGACCGAGATGTACAACATTAAAAGTATATTTTCCATACTTATGATAGTGTATGTAGTTTTATATAAATAAAACCCCTTTTGAATGTATGTAGTTTTAAATGAATAAAACCCCTTTTGAATGTAATAATTTCCCCGTAAACTATATGTGTCGTTGTCTCACTATGTGAGTTATTATAACCTTACAATTGACATAGTAGGCCTGTTACGACGTTCTTCAGGCATCGTAATGTTTTGACATTTGTCACCCCAGACCTGCCGGTCTAGCTGTTGCATGCAGCTAAGGTGTGGGATTGTCAGTCCCAATACAGATCTATACACAACTATCACACTCTCCCTATAGGAGACTAGGGTTATAATACAAGACTTTAACCAATATTCTAAAGAATATAATGAAGTAAGCGTCTCACAACCTTGATTCAACAAGTTTACGTATTGTATTCATGAAAACCTTTTCGTAGTGTTAATGGAAACTTCCTTAGTGTGTTTGTATGTTAATGTACCATAAACTATACCTATTATAGTTTATCATGTGTATTTGTGCTTGATGAAAATCCTTATGATGAATAACTACTTCTACTTCATGAAGGGAAACTAACATGAAACACAATTTACATGTAGCTAAACATTGTTATACACTTTGCTCAACATATTACAAAGTGTTAATGAATATATAAACTATTTTACGTTTAGAAATCTGAACACATAAATTTCCAGATTCGGTCGTAAATATACCATAGATCCGAACATCCTAAAGCATCTAAGGGCATCACATAAATTAATTAACACATAAAAGCAATTTTATGTATCTTTCCTAGAATAAGCTAGTGCTAGTGTCTATTCATGCATACTTCCTAAATATAGCAAACACTCATCTCACGATCATCACTTAACATTCTAAGTTTAAGTCTAAAAATCCTATAATATGTCTAGTTTGTTTAAACTAATGCTCTGATACCAACTGTGACATCCCCAATTTCACAGCCAGAAAAGACCGATTTATTTATGCTTATATTGAAATCAAACTATCCTTAGAATAATAATATTGCGGAATTTGTTCCCAAACACATGATAATGATATTATAAAAAACATTTCCGAATAAAATGTATTTTATTTATATTAAAACCCTTGGGATGTCATTATCGATACAGTATATAAGCATAAACAAAATAATACATGCCTTACACTAGTTTATCTAAACTACTGGCCTATAGGCATCCATAAATCTCTCATCATATCATCACACCTGTGCTCTTATGCCACTACCTGTAATATAAGAAACCGAGTGAGTCAGGCTTGGGGGCCTGGTGAGCACATAGGGTTTTCAACCCATAATAAATAAATCTTTATTTATTATTATCAAATCATCAACCCGATTACCCCTTCCCGCTATCCTCACTCTCTGTCCCTAACATCTAATTTCAAGGGACCTATCCTAAGGATCTTCTTCGGGATAGACAATAATGCTTAGGGAGTCCTATCCTAAGGATCTTCTTCGGGATAGACAATAATGCTTAGGGGAGTCCATAGCAATATATGTCAGTAAGGAAACCATGGGGGGGGTGGATTACACCTGGTGAACACTAAGTTCAAAAACACCTACAAGTTGCAAGCCTGCTAGCGTTCCATTAGATTGTCTAAAATAGCATGTGGTCGTTATCTATACTCCGCTAGACAACTGGATCATCTTTAAAGTCAAGACCTCTAATCATCTATATCATCTTTCATCTCTCATTATTTATATCACCTTTCATCTTTCATCATCTATGCCATCTTATATCTACCCATATTTACCTAACATATTTATAGGTAATAAAATACATATACAGTTTAAAATCGAGTAAAACATGTATAAATCGTTCATCTAGCATAGATATCAGGAACATAGATAATAGGCACATATAGCATGTAATTATCTTAAATACTTTATATCCATGTGTAAGATGAAAGTAACCATGCACTAACATGATAAAATAGGTGACTTGATCTGGACAGAGCTTCGTCTAACTCCTCAGATATTCCTTGACGTGACCTAAGTATAATTACTACAGAGTTTTAGTCTAATGATACTAGAGACTAAGAATAGCATAGAACCTCACTGATCTTAATGTCTACATCAAGATCTATCAAGTAAGGATCAGTCAGGCAGGACAGTTGGGAGGCAGGATCATTTCAACATAATAGCTTTTCTGAAATCCAACACCAAGCCAACATGACCATTCTAGACACCTCCCCCGTAAGTAGATAAATCAGTATAAGGACATGGAATTACTGATAAATCTTATTTATAGGTTCATAATGACGACTTATGACTATAAATATAAGTTACACATAAAAGACTAGAGTGTAGCTTAACTTACAGAGGTTCTTCCTGACAGAAGTTAGGAAATTGAACTGGTAGAGCTTCTACTCGCTAGCTACTACTTCTTCAGGGATCACAGGGCTTTGCCGAAGGCTAAAACTAAGGGAAATGGGCTAAAATCAAGAGAATTTCGAGATAGAGGAGGATGGGGAGTGAGGAATTCTCTCGACGTTCTTTATATCCTGGGGATATAAAAAACATATATAAATCGAGAGAATTTCGCCGCGCCTGGTGTGCGCACCTCCGCGCACACCTAAGACGTTGCTCCTCCCATTTTTCATCCATATGTCACAAATATGGTGGTCCACGCCACACCTTCTAGAAGGTGCACGCCGTGCAACCCACCTGCGCGTGACGCTTCTCGAAAAAAATCAGAAAATCGCATCTTCTTCATACAAGCTCCGTTTTTTACGTTCTTTATATCCCCAGAATTCTCTCGACGAGATTTACAACTTTCGTTTTGACTCCGTCGGCTAATTTTGACTTTGTTTTTAAAGTTATATTTTTAACAGGCTTAGATTATTAAAGTCCGTTAAAAATTCATAACTATCTCATATGACGTCCTATCTCGACTGTCTTTATATCGATGGAATACTAACAACGAGATCTTTAACTCTCGTTTAGATTGTTTTGGCTAACAATCTACCGATCTAAAATTTGATATCAGTGCGCATACTGTTGCGCCGAATTTTAGAAAAATCATAACTTTCTCTATTGAAGTCAGATTTAGACGGTACCTATATGCATGAATTCGCTTTTGCAATATCTACGACTTTTGTTTAGATTACTAAGGCTAATACTCATCTTAACCCCGATTTGCTATTTACGATATCGTAACCGTGTTGGTTTGAACGTGAAGCTTCAACGGGTCATAACTTATTCGTTATAAGTTCGTTTTGAGCGCTCCTTATACCTGCAGAATCCTTATTACGACTACTTCGTCTCACTAAGAGGCTATTCGTCCTAATCTTTAATCTATTTAGACGCAAATTCTAACCTTATTTTATTATGTATCTATAAACACACAATGTGTATATATATATATATATACACACACACATACATACATACATACAAATACCACGTAATAATCAAATAACCCTCTTTTATTAACCTAAAGGATTACAATTATTGACCCTAACCACTTCATCATCTTTATTAATGTATAGTGGGAAACGTGGGCGTTACAATTAACATATATGCCAAGGGGCTACCTTGGGAGTACACTGTGCCGGTTAAGCAGGCACGTACATTTGAGGCGGCCGCCTGGGCTGCAAATTCTGTCGAAGGGATGATGAAGATAAGGACAGGTGACAAAGCTGAAGTCGGTGGGAAGAGAAAAGTTGAGGGAAACAATAACAATGGCAAGAAGAAGAAGTCAAGCAACGAGTCTGGGAGCAACCAGGAAGGGAAGTGGTGCGACCAGTGCAAGAAGAGGCATTTTGGCGACTGTGTCGTCTGCTACAAATGCAAGAAGTTTGGGCATATCTCTACAGACTGCCTAATAAGAGGAAAAACTTGCTTCACTTGCGGAGAAGAAGAGCACGTGAAGGCGAACTGCCTGAACACTGTAAGGCCAAGGATCCTACCAGCAAAGCCCAAGGGTAGAAACTACCAAATGATCCCTAATGAAGCAGATACCATTACATGAAATCAAAAATAGGAAGCTTCTTGTACGAAGATCGATATATGTGTAGTCGTCCTATATAGATAATAATAGGATGTGAAACACGATATAAGGAGGAGCATATTGTTTGAATAAATGTTGTAATCATTTTTTAAAGTTATAAAATTTCTAGTTATGTTACATCGGTGTGTGGCATTATGAAATTATGATTTCAACATAACGGATTGGTTAAGAATAAATTTTGGTATAGTGTGCCTTATAAAGCAAGGCACTACACGAGAAAACTACGAGACAACTTTTGGGACGAGTATGACTAGGTATGGAAGGTAGTATGGGCCCGTACTACCGGAAGCATATGACTCGTACTTGGATCAGGAGGAGTCACCAGGTTACTAAGGCACTAGTAATTGGTTTTTTTCTTGTTCATCTGAATCATTACATTTGTTTCAGATATGATTTCTGTTTCAACCCTAGTGGTCAAAGCAAATCAAGTCCGACTAATCTACGAAGTAAGTTCGTCATAGCATCCGACTTTAGATTGAAGGAGGAGATAGTCGAAGCAATTGATAGAAGTATGGCATGCATCGTTAATATGACCAAAACTTAAACCCTAAGTCCATTAAGTCCTTAATATGACCAAAACTCAAACATGAGGCTAAGAACACTCAAGCTAAGTCCTTTTTCTCACTATCTCAGAATTTCATGACCAAATGAGCACTACATCAAGCTCTGAAGTTCCTCAAACTCCAAGAGCACTCAAGAATGGGACCAAAACATCCAAAAATGGGCTCATACTTGAAACAAGAAGAACAAAGGTCAAGGTATGAACTTTTTACCTCCAACAACTCAGAAATGTGAAAAAGATCTTGGATCCAAGCTTGCTCCTTGCTTCCTTGCACCAAAATGAACTACCTTCTTATCTAAGTTTCACCAAATGAAGCAACAACCTCAAGATAGAGTCACCAAGCTCAAAATTAAGGAAATGAGGCTCGGGTTTCGGAATGGGGAGGTGGAGGCTGAAGGAAATGACCTAGAATGAGAGTTAATGGGCTTAAATATGGGAGAAACCCTAAAATACATGGGCCTGGGCTGATACCGTTTCCACGCAGTGGCCATCCATTGTCACGCCGTGGCGGCTTTCTAAAACACGTGTTCCATAAATTTTTATGTCACGTCGTGGGCATCCACGCCCACGTCGTGGCTGAGGGTTTGCTCCCAAAACTTTATTTTGATTCCTTTAATCTTGGCCAACCTTTTTCAGGAAACAGGTGTTACAAGTTGCTTTTGCAGGTTTATTAATTATGAATTATTATCATAATAAGATTGTGGGATTAAAACCCTATGTGTCACACCAGGTTTTCCCAAACTCGACCCACTCAATCTATATACATCACAAGTAGTGGCGTTAAGACTACTGGAACTGAATAGGATGTCGAGTGATGAAAGAGACAAGCATGCATCGGTGTTTCAGGACCGTTAGGTCTTTACGTTGTAAGTTATGTATTGTATTGATTATGATATCCTTAGAATTTTGTATTTTGAAATAACATCTTTACTCAAGATATTTTAATAAAACGAGACAGTTTCCGCAAAATATCTTATTGCACTGAGATTTTCTACAAACAAAGAAAATATAGTTATGAAAGCGTAAAGAAAAGTTTTTTTTTTCGGTTCTGGAAAATAACAGATGTCATAGTAGATATCCCATTACGGATAAGTTTCTAACAAACGAGAATTGGCCCTTAACCCTCGGTTAAAGAGCCAAGAATTAAAATTCAAAATACGAGACCAAGGGCTAGACCGGTACATCCAGAACGATGTCGAGAATTAGTAGCTTGAAAATTAAAGATTTAAATTAAAATGATTGAATGTAATTCACAAAATAAAATTCAAATGAATATTGTTAAAGTTAAATATATTGAACGATATGATCACAATGACCTATATTCGCGAGTTTTACCCATATAAAGTCATGTATAGTTTTGATTTAAAATTATTTTAACTATTGTTACAGTTACTCAATTTAAAAACTACATATTTGATCGATTTTTAATTTCTACGATAATTTTCTTTTTAAATGTCAACTATTGTTTTCAAGTTGAATAACCTATTATTTATTTTTAATGCATTGTAAAATTCAACTTACAATTATTTCTAACCATTGTTACGTTTATTAAGTTCTAATATACTTTTCTAGATAATTTTTAAGGGAAATTGCTTTAGGATAGTTACACTTTAGTCCCAAGATTTTTTTGTTGAACATTAAAGTCCCGATTATTTGTAAAAACACGATAATATGTCATTTCCTGTTAAAAGAAAAAAAAAAGACTTTTTTGTAAACTTAAGCCAAAATGAAATAATCATGACTTTTATGTTCAAAAAAAAAATCTTGGGACTAAAGTGTAACTTTCCTGAAAATATTAGGACTTTTCTGACATTTTTTCTAATCTTTAATTATTTAAAAGATAATTTAACAGGTGATGTTAAACATTTAAAATAACAAACAAGGGTGTTTAACCATTTAAATAACAAATGATGATATTTAATAAAAATCTATATATTTGTGTTTTTATTGTTTATTTTGGTATTTGAATAATTAAAAAACTATTATCAAGTAACTAAAAGAAAAAACTGCAATATTGGTCTCTGTGGTGTTCAAAAAACTTTGGATAGGGTTCAAAAAGTTTTCAACTTACATGGAATGTCCAAAATCAAGGTTTTGTTGTGTTTTTGGTCCCTGATACACTTGAAAAGTCGATTTTACACTTTTCATTTCTTTTTTGTATTTTATTTATTTATTTTGGTATTTGAATAATTAAAAAAAATTTAAAAATCTCACCCAACCCTCTCCATCGGTATTCTCTCTCTCTCTCTCTCTCTCTCTCTCTATATATATATATATATATATATATATATATATATATATATATATATATATATATATATATATCTTTCTTTCTCTTTATCTTTCTCTCTCTCTCTCTCTCTCTATCTCTCTCTCTCTCCTAACCTAACCTAGATTCATTCATATTCATCTTTAATAATCTTCCACAACTCCATCGACATACCCTCCCTTTGATCAGCCTCCTGCTGCTCGAACCCCACCACTGGTCCCATAAACATACAATGAAACCCCTTTCCCCTTCAACAACACACTACTCTGTCATCTTACCCAAGTCAAAATCCAAAAACCAACAAAAAATCGTTTGTCAAAAGAATCTTAGGGTTCCAGTCAAAGACAAACCCCAACATAATGATCTGTGGAAGTGAAGGAGTAACAGAGAAACCCCAATGGTGCATCTCCACTTTGTTCTTTAGCGGGGGGTTGCGAGGTCCGATGAATTGAGAAAAGGTGCATCTCGGAACCTTTTATGGCGAAGTTGGTCAGTTTCAATGAAACTCCAATTTGTACAGAGAACTGAGATGTTCACATTAGATCAAAAGAATAAGGAAGTCGATGTATGTGTAACAAAGAAACAGATGTAAGCTTGAGTTTGAAATCAGATGCAATGTATTTGGGTTTCGTGGATAATAGAGACCAGGTGGGGTGATTCAATGATGAGGAAAGAGGGAAGCAAAGATCAAGTCAATGGTGGTGCTCGATTTTTTGATGAGTTACTGGTGGTGGGTTATGTTCTCCGATGACGAAAACCACCAACCATCGTGATACCCTCCAGGAGAGAGAAGTTAACCGAGGTTGAGAGGGGAAATGGTCGTCAAAGTTAATTAGGAGGCATCGATAGGTGGAATAGGCACCGGAGTTGGCCTAAATGTTGCAGGTTTTTGATTTCTCTTTATGGTGCTAAAACTGGTGGAACAAAAATCAAGTCTTGGAGGTGAGTTTGTTGGAGTTGGCCCAAATGTTGTAGGTTCTTGATTTCTCTTCAGATTCTTGAGACTCCGGCAGTTCCCAAGTTCACCTGGTATTTTTCCGGTGAGTTTGTTGGAGTTTAAAATCAAGACTTGGAAGGTTGCCAATGAAGACGAGATGGGAAGTTCTTCAGTTAAGAGAGAGAGAGAGAGAGAGAGAGAGAGAGAGAGAGAGAACGGTGGGGTTGGGGGGATAATTATCTTCTTTTCTTTTTATTTTTAAATTAAAATAGTATTTGAAAAAATATAAAAAATACAAAAAAAAAGTAAAAGGACATAACCGTCTTTTCAAGTTTTTTTGGACCAAAAACACAGAAAACCTTGATTTTGGACCCTCTATGTAAGTTGGAAAGTTTTTGGACCCCTCCAAAGTTTTTTGAATACCACAGGGACCAATCTTGCAGTTTTATCTAACTAGAAGGGCCTATACTGCCAACTAAGGTTAGCCTGGTTGTTAGAGGTTAACAAATGAATTTCTAAATTTGGATTTACTAACATGCTAATCATATGATCCGTATGCTAATCATATGAACTGTGGTTAAAAAAAAGACATGCATTAATAATTTGTGGATGTTAATAAATTAAATTTAAAATCAAATTATAACAAAAAGACGAATTATATATTTTTAACCAATCAATTAATTCAATCATAGTATAGTTGTAGATTTTTCAGAGATAAAACTACAAATATAACCACAAAATTAATAAACTAGAACAATACAAAATATAACGGAAAAGTGTAAATATCTTTTGCAAATTAAAGGGAAATCTCCAAATAAGTCCTAAAATTTTGGGGCAGTTTATGATCTAGTCCTAAAGTAATTTTTATTAATGAAAAAGGACAGAAAACCAGCTATTGTAATTACTTTTACCCATTTTCACCTTTTCAGCAGGTTACTGCTAATGTGGAGTGTCACCTGTATTGCTGAGCTGACATGGCGTCTCAGGTGGCATCCATTAATTTACAAAGTAAAAAACCAGTTTTTTTTTAGGAAAAAAGGGGGAGGGGGACTCGAACCCTTGACCTCCCACTCACAAACCGAACAACTTCCCAAGTGAACTAGAAGTGGTCATTGTTTTCTTTTCTTCATATTTATTTATTAATCCTTATGACCTTCATCTTCCTCCATATATAAAGACGAACCTACAACTTCTTCCTCCTTATTAATTCACCAAAAACACGAACTTAATACTTCTTCTCCTTAAGAATCTATTCACATCAGGTAATCTATTCCACTTCACCACAAACCATAATGGATTTTCTGCTTTCCCCTTTTCTTTCCTCTATCGCTCAAATCAGAACAATCTCAAGATTCCCAAACCCGAACGAATGGAATGGCGAGATGTTACTGTCGCTATTGTGGGGGAGATCAAGATCGGAAACATTAGAATAGTGGCGTTGTTTAAGGGAGAGAAGAAGGAAATACATGAAATTCTCTGTAACTCATTTAATTTGAAGAAGATGAAGCCGAATTGTCTATTGAGAAGATAATGAAGCTCAATGGTTCTATTGGGTGGTCAGAAACTTGTTTGGTGAACATTTTCCTAAGCTCGATCGCTTTACAACCACCGTGAGATCCAATTTCCATTTCCTTCACCTCGCTTAAATCCTTCGGTTTTAACTCTGGTTCATTTATAAATTAGGGTTTTAAGTGAGTTAGAGAAGACAGAGGAAGGATACCAGGTTTAATGTGTGGTTGGGTGGGGTATTAAGATTTTATAAACATATATGAAGAAATAATATTAACAGATTCTTCTAGTTCACTTGGTAAGTTGTTCGGTTTGTGAGTGGGAGGTCAAGGGTTCGAGTCCCCCTCCCCCTTTTTTCCCGAAAAAAAATCTGGTTTTTACTTTGTAAAGGAATGGGATGCCACCTCAGACACCACCTCAGCTCAGCAATACAGTTGGCACTCCACATCAGCAGTAACCTGCTGAAAAGGTAAAAAGGGATAAAAGTGATTACAATAGCCGGTTTCCTGTCCTTTTTCATTAATGAAATTTAATTTAGGACTAGATCA
The DNA here is from genome assembly GCF_052849685.1 of Lactuca virosa. Classification (NCBI taxonomy): domain Eukaryota; kingdom Viridiplantae; phylum Streptophyta; class Magnoliopsida; order Asterales; family Asteraceae; genus Lactuca; species Lactuca virosa. Next base: position 326,974,382 of record NC_136430.1, read on the forward strand.
TAAACTGACCCAAAATTTTAGGATTTTTCTGGAGATTTCCCCAAATTAAATACAAAAAATATATATATTAATATGGTTCAATCACATTGATTCATTTGCACGTTTAACATGGAGGTTCACCTGCAGTGACTCCAGGGCATGAGGCAAAGCCTCATGTTTGCAGCGGGGGATTAGTCGGTGCGCGAAAGCTGGCCCGGAAACCCTCGTTAGGGAAGTTCCCTTTCCAAAAAATTGACATTTTAGGATTTGAAATTTTCCTATCAAGAGAAAAATAGAAAAATTAATGCATCCCCATTAAAATAATAAAGAAAATATGTGCTTGTATAATGTAACTACATACTCTTCATCATGTTCTTTAGCCAAATATTGTTGTTTTTCTATTTTCTCGATTGCAACGTTATCATTCTCAATTTTCCGGTTTTTTGGGTTTTTTTTTTAAAAGAAAATTAAAACTTAATCGGTAATTTTTATTAAATAATAAGATTTTTCAAAAGATTTCATAAAATTTCACTATTGATGTACCTTTTTTAAAAATTGAATTTAGTTGTTCATAGATAATGACGGTGATTATATTGAAAATAATACTGGTTATCAAATCTCAAGTCTCAACGTTCGTTTAAACTCCTCATACGTTACATTTTATGCAAAAAAGAAAACCTTTTGAAACGCTTTACATACCAACCCCCTTCAAAAATCTCCCTCCTTCCCCCTTTTCTGAGAAAAAACCCTAATCGCCATGAACGAAGTCGATCGGATTTCTGTCTATGACGCTCTAGGAGGCGGCGCAGGTGTGTGCTTCTCTATCACTTTGCATCTGATCGCAAATTCATTCTTCGATTCTACTGCATGTTAAAATCAATCTTGAAAACGATTTAAATACATTACAGCTTTAGCATTCTCTTGATCAGATTAATTTCCGTTTTATTTCTCTTCTCTAATTTGATTGATTGATCGCGATGTCTTTTTCGTTCTTGATGTCACTCTGTCAATTAAGTTGTTTATTGGTGTTGCAGTTGCGGATACATTGCTATGGAGGAAATGCTACGGAGGAGTTGTGATCTTAATTGGTTCAACAGTCGTGTGGCTCCTGTTTGAAAGAGCAGGATATAACTTCTTAGCAATATTCTCCAATTCTCTACTCCTTTTGGTTGTTATCCTCTTTTTCTGGGCAAAATCTGCGTCTCTTCTTAATAGGTGCGTGCATCCTTCTCTCAATTTCCATAGTACTCAATTTTACTTTTTTTGCTGTACGTTTTTGGATCAAAAGTTGAATCAATCTTCAAATAACAATTGAAATTGTGCTTTGTAGCAATTAGATTAATCTACATAGTAACATAGATCAGTACTTCCTCCTTCTCAATATTAGGGTACACTTTCTAATTTCAGTATAATTTGATGATGTCTCCTTACTTGTAGACCTCTGCCCCCAATCCCTAACCTGGACATATCAGAAGAATCGGCTCTCCTAGCTGCTGATGAGATACGATTGCGGATTAATACTGTTTTATCAACCTTGCATGAAATTGCGGTTGATGGAAACTTGAGAACTATAATTTTGGTACAATTTCTTGAAATCTCCGTTACTCTTTCAAGAATTATGTTCTTAATAGCTTCTATAATTTGGGTTAAAACTTTCAGGTTGCTTTTGGTTTGTGGTTGATTTCCTTTATTGGTAGTTTGTTTAACTTTCTTACGCTGATATACATTGGTAAGCTTTCTTTCCATATCCCAACATTTCTGCATTCCTTCAAACATTATCTTGACACTATTTCTTGATTTCATCTTAGGGGTCCTTCTTACTTTCTCAGTTCCTATCCTATACGAAACATTCCAGGCTCAAGTAGATGAAAAGTTGATAATTGTACACAAGAACATGAGTGGGGTATTGAAGAAAGCTGATCTCATCTTACAAAAAGTTCCAATTTCTCAAAGGAAAGAAAAAAAGGCCGAATAATAGAATGAAGGTAAGCATACAACCCTAGTATGTGGAAGAATTGACAGACATATCACATATGCATACCATGGAATCATGAAAAAAGATGACACTTTGTTTTTGCAAATCTTTGATTTGTCAATTTTATGCTAATCATGGCTTCTTATTATAATAGGATGGAAGCTTTAGAGTTAGTTTTGTGAATTACTTGTGTGGGCATGTACTTTTGGTTATATTCTGCTATAGATTGGAGAGAACTTTTAATGATTGGAAGGAGTTATAGTATTGTTTGGCTTTTGGATATATACTTGGTGAAGTATTTGTTGGAGTTTTGGCACCAAAAAATTGTTGATTCACATCTTTAATGAATTACATTGGAAGTTTTAATAAAAGCAATCTTCACAAAAAAAACAAATTTCATTTGGGGTATTGTTATGATTTTAATTGATAAGAGTTTGGTTCAAAATAAATTCAATTATATACTCCAAACTATAGAACTCGAATATAGGCGGTTTGATAAATACTTAATGCCTAAGATCATTTGGCTTTGTTATGAAGTCACCTCATCTATATTGAACTCACCTCAATGTCTGTGATTGTGGTTTGGTGTATAATTTGGTTTTATGTTTAACTCAACCCTCTATAAAATAACATTTTTGGATAGAATAACTAAGTTAGTTTTAGTATTTGGGAAAATGACTTAAAAGAGTAACAGATTGTTAAAATTATACAAAAAAATATCATTGAACTTTTTTGATATACTATTAAAATAACATTTTTGGATAGAATAACTTGGTTGTAAGTATTTGGGAAAATAACTTAAAAGAGTAACAAAGTATAAGATCATTGAACTTTTTTGTGAATATGTATTATAAACCAACTATAGCTTTTGTATATATATTACCATTAAATTTCACCTAATTATTATTTTTTTTCTTTTTTTGCAATTTTTCCATTAATCTTATATAATTTGTTAAAAAAAATACCATTTTGAAAAATACTTATTATTACATACATGAAATGTATTCTCACATAAAAGCTTAGAGTATTTTAATGTATGAATATATATATATATATATATATATATATATATATATATATATAATATTTTGTCGATAAATGTATTTTTTATGTATATATAGACACACATATATATATATATATATATATATATATATATATATATATATATATATATATATATATATATATATATATAAATGAAGTTCAATAGGAGCCCATTTGTAACCATTAAACAAAGAAACCAATTTTTTTTCAACTTTTAGAGTTTAATTTTTATCAAAAGAAAAAAAAACTAAAAATACAGAAATTCATAACTTTTTATTATTTTTCCAATGATATCAAATTCGATAATTTTTTTTTATCAAATTCACAGTGTGAATCTGAATTCACACGGTGAATATGAAAAATATATAATTTATTTTTTAGCATTCGCAATGTGAAGTTATTAATTTAGATATTTTTAGTTTTCTTTTTCGATAAAAAATAAGATCTAAAACTTAAAAAAATATCCATATGTCAATTTTACCCTAATAAATGAAGATCCATTTTGCCACATGTCAATCTCTCATAAGTTTTGACACTTGTCATTTTATGGTATTTTTTAAATAAATAATATTCATATGTAAATTTCTAGGTTTTTTTAATTTTTAAAATTAAAAAGTCACATAATACATATATTTATATAAGTAAAGTATTAAATGTAATAAATATGATCATAAATTGCAATAAATATGTTTTTCCTTCCTTATTTTAAATTTAATTTTAAAAATACTTAATGTTTACACTTTGATATTTTTAGCAGTGTTTGTGTAGGCGTCGAAACGTATATAATGAGGATTCAAAATAGGTTGAGTCTGTAAGGGTTCGAAATCTAAATGGTTTCGACTCTATATGCTAGAGTGTATAGTCCTTGTATTTACAAGGCACTTTTTGTTTTCGATGCTAGAGTGTATAGTCCTTGTATTTTTTGTTGAGTCTATTGTACCCTACAAATAGGGTAGGTACTATAGCTGGTTCTTACGGGGCCAAGACGCAGTACGCGTAACGTACCAAGACTTACGCCCGACGTACGCATCCAAGACCCAAACTTTCTATTAAGGTCTTAATGCTTTAAGACCCAACATCCAACTTCAGATCCAAGCCCAATAAAATATATTAATTCATAAAGTTGCAAACTTTATGCTTTTGCATGTCTTAATAAGTTCCAAAACCAACTTAAACACTTTATCCTCAAAGAATGGACACCAACCTTTGCATAGTCCAACATAACCCATTACATTTTTATACACTAACACTACCAGAAATGATAAGATCTAATATTCTAAGCTCTTGGAGTAGCTCATACTCACAATGATGACTCAAGGGACCATAATATAATAAAAGCAAGCCCTATACTAGATCTAACACATAGAGTCATCAAGGTAGGAGCTTTTACCTCCAATAAGCTAGAAAGAGTGAATAATCTCTGGATCTACAAGCTCCCTCATGTCCAATGTTTCTCTACAAATCTTCTTCTTCTTCTTCAATATGCACCATAAACACCAAAACACACACTCAAAGGTCAATCTCTTGGGGAAATGGATTAGGGCATCGAGCTATAGCCCAAAGAGACAATGGATGTTGATAAGGAGAGGGCTTGGGGACTTAATGTGTTTAAATAGAGTGCAAACCCTAAAAATTAGGGTTTGCCCCTGATTGCCGTACGCCTTGCGTACACATGGGTATGCCCAACGTACCAAGGGGATATCCCGCCTCATGCATGCATTGGAGTACGCCCGACATACCATATGTACGCCCAGCGTACTCGGGTTCAAGAGTCCAAATGTATGAATTTAATTAATTAACATTTACCTGACATATCGGGCGTTACAAATTTGAAAGCTGATTGCCCTGGATTTTTTCATCTAAGTAGATACATAGAGGAGAGATAGGCGGTGGAAAGGATATGAGTGAATGTAGATGAAGCGGTGGTTATCTATTGTTGATGAATCCAAAACGGTAGAATAACATAACACGTGTGTAGACACATATCTAACATTGGCCAGCCACTGACCATTGACCAGATATGTATATATAAATTGACCAAGGACGAAAACTGATAAAACCAACAAATAACAAAAGTCCAAGGGCAAAAATAAAAATTGACCCAATTTTACTTTCACGAAGGAGGTTCAAAATTTATATCTTTATAATAATTGCATAAAAGATATTATATTACTTTGGGAAGAAATATCTTTAAGAAAAAGAAAAAGAAAACCCTGTTTGAGTGTTTGGAAAGCAAGGAGACCATTCTATCTACTCCAGTCGACGAACATAAAAACCCGTAATTCCAAAATGCTAACCAATCTGCTGCCGGCAGCTCGTTCCGGCAGTGCACCGCCGCCCTTGGCAGTAGCTAAACATTCACTACCTTACCTCCACCGTCCTCTCTCCGCCCTCAATTTACCCTATTCTCTCTCATCGTCTGCTTCGCTTTCCTTCGCATCCTCCTCTCCCTTTTCGCTTCACCTTTATCGAAATCGAATCAAATGCCCTAATAAGCTCGCTTCAGCTCCCATTTCTGCGGCCTACAGTGAAGATCCCGAAAAGGCAAAACTCGCTCAGGTATTTGATAAATAGCCACTTTGAATTCTGCAGTTTCGTTTTCTCTCGATAGTTACGCATATGATCTTCATAGGGTTTTTCAGTACATACATATTGATATTTGCATCAAACAATTCTGTTTAAATTTCAAATAATCCGTAAATTTGAGTCCAACCGATCGATTCAAGAAGTTCTTGCTAATAACCGAGTCCACTGAAGTCTGAATAGGGTTTTGAGATCTTTCAAGTTCTCATTTAAAAGCGATTGTGTGATACATATGTATTCTAAATTGAATTCAATTGTTTAGTAACAGTTAGCATCTTTCATTTAAACACCATTACCATTACTGAATTTCTTAATGCCCGTTTACTCCCTTTTAGTTACAATAAGCGTTACAGAGCCATGGAAGAGAACAGGAATCACATTCATCATTCTTCGTGAAAACAAAAAATGCCATGGACAACGAGATCTATAATATACTCCCATTGAGTGAACTAGTATTAATGGTTCCACACTCTTGAAATTTAATGGTTTTGTCATGAACTATACACTATCGTGTAGGTTGCAAAGAGATTAGAGACTACATCAAGAAATTTCAAAAGATTGGGCAGCTTAGGGTTTTGGGGACAACTAATATGCACGATTGTATCTGCAGTAATCCTTTCATTTTCCATTGTAATCACCGGAAAAATCACATCACCAGCCACATTCTATGCCACTTCCGGTGGCATCATTGCTGCTTTCCTCTCAGTCTTCTGGTCATTTGGCTACATTCGTCTCTCTGATAGGCTCCGCAAAACCGCCAATGACCCTTCAAAGGTATGTATTATGTCCATCTTCATAAAATTTACAACTTTCATCATCATCTTTTACCAATTTAACAATTAAACCCCAAATCTTTATACTATTATCATTCAGGCCCCACCTCGTGCTGATGTGGTGAAAAGTTTGAAAAATGGGATAGCTTTGAACCTAGTGGGTATGGGTGCTGCTATCCTAGGGATGCAGGCCACTGTAGGATTCCTGGTGGCTAAGGCTCTTACTACTTCAGCTACACCATATTACCAAGGTACCCCTCCTGGGGTTAGCCCTGTTCTTGCATTGGATGTGTTCTTGGTTCAGGTCAGATTTGTAATTTATTTATTATTATTTTTTTAATGAATTGTTTGATGAAATGATGAATTTATGGTTATAGGCGAGTGCTAACACAATCTTGTCACATTTCTTGGGGCTTTTGTTTTCGTTGGAGCTATTGCGGTCAGTTACAGTGCCAGAGAACACCCCGGTTCCCAGGGCGGCTTGAGGTTTTTGTTTTTTTTCCAGGGGTATTATGGTAATTTGGTTTTGGAACAATTTGGTGGACATTTTGTAGTGTGGTTTAAGTTATAACTGGGATTGTGGTGTTTTCTTCCCATGAGTTAAAGAAATGCAGCAAATTGAAGGTTTATAAAGCATAATAAATTTGTAGGGTGTGTTGATCACATTGTTTATGAATGAATGTTCTTGCATACAGCTTTTTTGAACTTTTAACTGACTAAGTGATTTAATGCTTCTTCAAACTTTTCTACTTTTTTTGGGTGGTGTTTTTCGAAAAGTAACACTCATAATTCTCTCTATTTTATCGTGCGGACAAATATCTTGATATAGCCTGAAATAGATGTTTTATGTATAATGCGCGTTGCGTTTCACAACACTTAGTCGAAAATAAAATAACAGTTTGTAAAATATATAAAGTATCTGATTTATTGTAATACCTATAAAATTGTAATTATAAATAGAATCATAAAACATGGAACGAATAAAGAAATCTAGTTAAAATTTTATCTCATGTACTAAGATTAAAGTCATGAAATACAACATGGTTATGTGGTATGTATTATGTTTTATAATACTTCTTACAAACACAACACAAAACTAATATAGTGAATTAAATCAAAATTATTAATCTAAGTAATTGCTACTAATAGGCAAAATAAACTAATAGATGATTATATAAAGGGATAATGACTTGAAAGGGTAAATGAACTTTCAATTTGGTTCATATTTAGTCGTTGAACTTTTTTTTGTGCTTGATTTAACAATTGATTATTTGAAATTGTTCACATTTACACCGCTCATAATGATAAAATGTGAATAATTTTAAATAATTTGTAAATCAAAAACAAAAAAATAGTTCAGTAAACAAATATGAACAAAATTGAAAACTCGTTACCTTTTCAAGTCATTATCATGGACAAAACATATACATGTTCGGAACACAATTTTTGAACAAAATTGAAAACTCGTTACCTTTTCAAGTCATTATCATGGACAAAACATATACATGTTCGGAACACAATTTTTGAAAGCTTCTAATAGAAAATTTCTTTTATACTTTTATAATTTGACTTAATTATATATTTTTAAAGTTTAATGGTGTGTTTTAGATAATTTATTTTATGTAGTTTTATATATTTTAAAATTTTCCAACTATTTTCTTCAAAAACTTTATATAAATAAAAATTATAACTTTCAATTTTAGTAACCAACTATTAGCTAACAACTAACAAGTTATTGCTAGTTCTGACGAATACATTCAATATATAAATTTTAACATTTTGAAAATTTTAGTGGACCAAGACAATTGTAAAATAAGAAGGAAAAGAAATAATAAGTCTCATTATCACATGTGTGACGCCTTTTAGGAATCACGGGGATATCAATAATGAATCAAAGAATTGAAGCTTTTTCGTGGTACTATTTCCAAATATATCATATGATTTTGGTCACTCCCACTATTTAGGGCTCCCTACCCCGGTGACATCATTTTGGCATCATTCCCTCGAAACTAGTACGCAAAATATTGCCTGTATCTTTCCATTTTGTTGCTTATTTAATGTCCTATCAAAATTATAATGTTTTGTTAGGGTTTTCTATTGTAACATGGCGATTTTTTTTATTTTTTTTTATATATTTGATAAAATTGGTTATTGTTATGAATGTTTTACTTTGGAACAACAATGTCATTAAAAAAAACTTGCAAAAAACTAGTAAAGGGAACAATTTTAAATAAGAAAATATTAAACTTTTTTCCTCATAGTAAAAATCCAAAAAAACAATCAAGAAACAAATATATCAAAAAAAAAAAAAAAAAGATCTCTATTAAAACATTTCTAGCCCAACGATATCAAATATTATCATTCCTCCTTAAGATTGAGGCTCAAATTTTGAAACAGATGGTGAAATTAAAAATAAATTATGATTGAATTAGATTTGTCATTTAAGAAAATCTATGATTTTCGCTCCTTAATTAATTTTAATAGTAATTATGGGTTGATCATTATACTATAAAAGATTGTGTATTTATAACAAAATAATCATTTTTTTTAATATCTATCTATCACAAGATGTCTATTACTTTTACAAAATAGATTTTGTGAAATATTTTTTTTTGCAGGTCCACCTTATCGGGAAATGGTTTTATCATTTCGTGAAGAAAAAAAATCTTCTTAAAACAATTTCACACAAAACATGTTATTTTGCAAAAACAAACATCCAAAAAATCTGTCTTATAACTTTAATAATTAATAAGCTTCCAATAATTTATGGTTAAAAGTAATCATATCCGATTGGCCCGTAGTTTAATGAATCCTCCACAAATTGTTTTTTTTTGGAAATTTCGTTTATATTCATTTATTTAATAAATGAACGAACATGAACAAGATGCTTGTTCATTTTTTTTTATAGTTATATTAAAATAGCAAGGACCTAGACAAGACAAAAGATTACATCATATATAAATATATAAATATCTAATTTAGGGTTATGAAGCCACCGACTCAATTAATTTTAACTATGCTACATTTATTGTTGATACAAAGAATAATTTTAGATCAAGGCACATATAAGAGACATTATGTAACACCTCACTTTTTGGTCCTTTAAAATGCTATAATTTTTAAAATATTTCATTACATATAATCATGTTTTATTTAAAAATGGTCTCATCATTTCGTGAAGAAAAAAGATCAAGATTAAACATGTATTTTGCAAAAAACAAACATCCGAAAAGATGGAGATAATGTGTTATAACCACATTTGTCTTATAACTTTAATAAATTATTAAGCTTCCAATAACCACATTTGTCTGACACTTTGTACACTTCGCTTGCTTTATATTAACACTTTTGTATTCTGATTTTTCCCTAACTTGGCTCTTAAGTATGATAAAAGTTGGTGACCACAAATACTATGATATGATTCAGGAATATAGGAATATAGATGCAAGGGTCACCGTAATCGATGGCGCCCTTTCAGATTATCAGATATCAATGTTAAATATTCCAAGTCGTCAATACAACTATATAGGAACCATGTCTATTCCTGTATGTTCCCATCCATTGCAACTGCTGCAAATATTGTGTCGTAAAAGTCATTCTTTAGACGGTCGACGTCTGTCACAAGCGCACGCCTACAATATTTCTAGAAGACCCGTAGCTTCAAAACAATGAAAATAGATTAAGCAATTTTATGTAAAAGAGCATGAAAGAGTTGACTTGTTCCACAAAGTTTGAGACATTAGACCAAAAAGTTTATCTTCAAATCTCACTGTATTATTTAAGTTGTTGAAATATATATATATATATATATATATATATATATATATATATATATATATATATATATATATATATATCTTAAAAGTTACGTGAATAAAAAAAGCTAATAACATGAATAAATTGACCACTAATCACGAGAAGAAAAGTTTAATACACTATTTGTTCACATCTTTTTATGTAAGTATCACTACTTTACAGAAAGTAACTAAAAAGCTATAAATGGAAAATTTAAACACCATAAGCGAATATTGTATATCTAAATGTAAGTTATGTTTTTTTCTCTAAATTTGAATAATAAAATAATAAAAAAAATATATGTACATGCTTACGATAGAGATAGAGAAATGATATAAGGCTGGACGGAGCAGGGTGCGGGAAGAGGGGCGGGGCCTTTCCCGCTCCGATGAACACTGCACCAGCGGTGCGGGAAGATATGGGCGGGGAGGAGGTGGGGGTGGGGTTGCCGCGTTCTCATGGGGATTGGATAGAATTTTTATTTTTTTTTGAAAATAACCGTTAAAAATCGGTAAAATGTGATTTTTTTTCCAACGGCTATATGGTTTAAAATGTAATTTTTTTTTACCCTCTACAACCTCTATAAATACTCATACTCATTTACATTCAATCAAACCTCAACCTCTATTTTCTTCAAAAAAAAAAAAAAAATCCCGACAATCAAACCCCAACCTCCGATAGAAGGAAAAAAAATCATGTTTCGAGTTTAAGCACCCCTACTCGAAACATTTTTGCTATCGATTCATCATCACAAGGAGTTTATCGTCCCCAACTCGATGCTCTCATTCAATCTCAACTACATTTTCAATACCAAAATGTTAGACAATATTACCCGGTCCAAGTTCCAAATGTTACTCCGCAAATGTTTTCAAACTTTGTTGTTTTTCCCGATCAACATTCGCCAAATCAACCTCAAACCCAAACCCAACCCCAAACCCAAACCCAACAACAATTCCAACTTATCGATGAGTTGGATGACTCGGAAGAAGAAGAGATGGTTCCTGAAACTCAACCCACACCACCCCCACAACGACGCAAAGGAAAACAACAAGCGCACGAGGGTGTCGCACAACCGGGAAGACAAAAGCCGATACCATGGCTTCCACAAGAAGAGCTAGTTTTGGTAAAAGTTTGGGTTGACATTTCTGAGGATTCGAAGACGGGAAATGCACAATCGGGAGATCATTTTTGGTTTCGCATTTTAGAACGGTTCCGGAAGGAGCTAGGAAAAGATGACGACTACCGTACGAAATACCAAATGAATTCGAAGTTTCGAGAAATAGCGAAGGGGATTTCAAAAATAAACGGGTTGTACAACAACCTAAAAACCCAACGAAAAAGCGGTCAATGCGACGAATAAATATTTCAAGAAGCTTTGCAATTTTACCTTGAGGAAGTCGGAAAACCATTCAAGTGGCATGGTTGTTGGAAATTATTGGTTAAAAGTCCTAGGTGGAAAAAATACGAGCAAGATTTTATTTTTGGAGTACTACAATCAAAGCGAACGAAAACGGGCTCTAGTGGTTACACAACTTCCTCCGATGCTTAGGTCGGTCTAGATTTAAATCAGGAGGACGAACTCGAGCTAGAAGAAATTGTTCGACCGATGGGTATGGACAAAGCAAAGAGGAAGGGAAAAGGGATTTCTTCGGGTGCATCGGATTTCAGCATGGACCTTGACGAAATGCAGAAAATAGCAGCGTTGTTTGATCGATATAATCTTAATTTTGCTGAACGTTTGGCGTTCGACAAAGAAAAAGAAGAAGCAAGGAAAAAGGAGCGCGCGGAGAGACAAAAAATGGAGGATATGAAGTTCTTGATGGAAAACACCGACCATCTCTCGGGACCGGCTCTCGAGCTCGTGATGAAGTAGAGGGAAAAAATTATGAAAAATTATTTTACTTAGGTTGTTGTTGGTTTGTTTGATTTTTTGTTTGTGTTTTTTTTAGTATTCTACTTTTTTAAAACTTAGGTTTATTGTAATTTTTATTTTAATTAATGAAATGCATTTTCTTTTTAATTAAAATTGTTGTTTATTATTAATTTAAAAATTATAAATAATGAAAATGAATTAATTTTATTTAAAAAAAAAACAAATAGTGAGGAAAGCTTCTCACCCATTCATTGGGTTTAAGTGAGGGAAATTAAAATGAGGGAAAAAATGTTGTGGCCCACAAAAGTGAGAGGAGTTTCCCACCTAGACCCTCCGGTCTAACCTAATCAACTTTGCTTTTGATATGTTTATTTTATTTTTTTATTTTTTTTGGTCAAAAGATAAAACAAAAAAAAAAGTTAGAATTTCAGATTTATTCATCAAATTTTGGATAGTGGGAATATTTTCTTTTTCGGAAAATTCAATAAAAGTCTTTATGTTCTCCTTATAAGCGATTTAGTCTTTATATATATATATTTTTTTCAACCAAAAATTGTATTCAGTTTGACCCTTTTAACCGGTCAATCGTTCATCTCACTTTCAAAAATTACATTTTTGACCTAGATTTTAAATTTTATTACAAAATTTGGTCTAAAATTTACACTTTTGGCCCAGATTTCAAAATTTTGTTATGATTTCATCATAAATTTAGTTTTTTATATTTTTTCAAAAAAAAATTTGAATAAGTTTTGTTTATTATATAAAATCATATTTATAACAAAAAAACATATTTTCACATAAAAAACTTCTTTTTTCTATATAATATAAAAATCATTTTTGTATGAAAATACGTATTTAAAAAAATAATATATTCTTTTAAATACATATTTATAAAAACATAGTTACGTGAAAATGTGTAAAATACAGTTATTTAAAATACGTTAATATACCTATATATACTTTAAAAGAATTTTATGAAATTGGTATTTAATAAGCACATAAAAAATATATACAAAGACCTATTTCATAATAAACATATTTGTATGTATTTTATGCATACAAACATGTTTTTTATTTTAAAAAACGTTTACAAACACATATCTATACATATACGTTTGTATACAAACAAGTTATATATATATATATATATATATATATATATATATATATATATATATATATATACAAATAGGTTTACTATGGAATATGTGTTTGTATATATTTTCTTTATAAAAACATGTTTGTGTACATTTTTATAAAATACATGTTTCTATACATTTTCTTTATAAAAACGTGTTTGTATACAAATGCATTTATTATAAAATAGGTGTTTGTATATATATCGTGTTTGTAGATATTTTTTATATATTTATGTATTTTTTTTAAAGAGACATATTTATGTATTTATATGCATATAAAATGATTCTGTTGTACTTAATAAATACACACTTTATAAAAGTTTTTAAAGGTATATATATGTATAATAAAGTATTTTATAAAAGTGTATTTCATGCATTTTTACATAACTATGTTTTTATAAATAGGTATTTAAAATAAAACAATCTTTTTATAAATACTTATTTTGCATACAAAAATGTTTTAAAAAAAAGGTTTTTATATAGGCATTTTGCATATAAAAATGCTTTATATATATATATATATATATATATATATATATATATATATATAGAGAGAGAGAGAGAGAGAGAAAGAAAGAAAGAGAGAGAGAGAGAGAGAGGGGAGAAGGTTATGTGAAAAATGTGTTTTTTATATAAATATGATTTTATACAGCAAACATTAAGTTCAAAGTGGAATGACTTGTTGATGAGGTAAAAAGGATCAAATTGAATACAATTCCCTGTTTTTTGGACTTAATTGAATAAAAAACATATACGATTAAATTGATTATAAGGTAAAAGTGGTTTAATATTTTCCAAGAAAACATTACTTATTTTAAGCCGTACGATAGGTGTTTGTCATTACTTCATTAAAGTCTTTATGTTTTGGCCTCATAATCGATTTAATCCTTATATGTTTTTATTCAATTAACCAAAAACTGAGAATTGTATTCGATTTGACGATTTTACCTGGTCAAAAGGTCATCTGACTTTCAAAAATTACACTTTTGACCAAGATTTTAAATTTTATTACAAATTTAGACTAAAATTTACACTTTTCACCTTGATTTCAAAATTTTGTTACGATTTCATCATAAATTTAGGTTTTTACATTTTTTTTCAAAAAAAAGATCTAATATGTTTTGTTTGTTGTATAAAATCATATTTATATAAAAAAAACATATTTTGCACATAAAAACCTTCTTTTATATATATATATATATATATATATATATATATATATATATATATATATATATATATATATATATATATATATATATATATATATATATATATATAGACACACACACACATAAAACATTTTTATATGCAAAATACCTTTATAAAAGCCTTTTCTATGAAAACATTTTTGTATGCAAAATACATATTTATGTAAACATTATTTTATTTTAAATACCTATTTATAAAAACATAGTTATGTGAAAATGCGTGAAATGCACTTATGTAAAATACTTTATTATACCCCTACCTTTAAAAACATTTAAAAAATAGGTATTTCTAAGTACATAAAAAATATTTTTTGTGCATATAAATAAATAAATATATACAAATCTTTTTTTATTTTTAATATATATATATATATATATATATATATATATATATATATATATATATATATATACAAACACTTGTTTTATAATAAATGCAACTGTATACAAACGGGTTTTTATAAAGAAAATGTATACAAACACGTATTTTATAAAAACATATACAAAAATATTTTTACAAAAAAAAATGTATACAAACACATATTTCATAATAAACGTATTTGTATATATTTATGCATAAAAACTTGTTTGTATACAAAAGTAATTGTATAAGCCGTGTTTGTATAAATACATGATTGTGTGTGTGTATGTGTGTGTGTGTGTGTGTATATATATATATATATATATATATATATATATATATATATATACGTTTACTATGAAATAGGTCTTTGTATTTTTTTATAAAGACATGTTTGTATACATTTTATAAAGTATATATTTTTATATAAAAAAATTTAAAAACTTGTTTGAATACAAATGCATTTATTATAAATAGGTACTTGTATACATTTTTTTTTGAAATACATGTTTGTATATGTTCGTTTTTATAAACACAATTTTGTATATATTTATGTATTTATATGCATACATAATTTTTTTATGTAACTAATAAATACTTATTTTATAAATTTTTTTTAAGGTATATGGTATAATAACGTATTTTACATAAGTGTATTTCATGTATTTTCACATAACTATATTTTTATAAATAGGTATTTAAAATTAAAAAAAAATCTTTTATAAATAGATATTTTGCATACAAAAATGTTTAAAAAAAATTTTGTATAGGTATTTTGCATACAAAAATGTTTTTCTTCAAAAAATATATATTGAAAATAAAAGGTTTTTTATGTGAAAAATATGTTGGTTTGTGTGTAAATGTGATTTTATACAAAAAAAAAAACAAAACAAATTTGAATTTTTTTTTGGAAAAAAAAGTGTAAAAAACTTAATTTATGATAAAATCATAACAAAATTTTAAAATCTTAGCTAAAAGCGTAAATTTTGGACCAAATTTGTTATAAAATTAAAAATCTCATCCAAAAGTGTAATTTTTGAAAATGGGATGTCCTGTTAGCCAGGTAAAATTGTCAAATTTGATATAATTCCTAGTTTATGGATACTTGATTAAATAAAAAAACATATAATGAGTAAATCAATTATGAGTTCAAAACATAAAGATTTTTGTGGAGTTTTTTCTACTATCAAAAAGGGTTTCTAGCCCTAAGTATCAGGTGTTATCCTTCCTCGCTAATTACCTCATCTCAAAATATTATAAAGTAAAAAAGTAGTTACTTGTTAACACTTCATTTCACAGTGACATAAAGTTTCAAGTTTATTATAAAGAGGGACTTATCTGCAAAAGAAAATCATTTAGTTCATTCTTTACCATATCTTTTTGGCTTTTAGGTGTGTTTGCAGAGGAGACGGTGGGGTTCCAACTCATCGAGTATGTCTTGTAGCATATACAAAAAGATTCCACCCTCACATCAACCACTACTTTCACACACAGTAGTATTTTTTTTTTTTTTTTGTCAAACAATATGATTCTATAAAAAAAATAATTTACTATTGAATTAGTACATAAAACTTCTTTTAGTAAAAGCATGACCAAAAAAAGAGAACATAATCAATTTTATTGGTATTTATAATATATATCAAGTTAGGTGTTATATATTCATATTAAAAGTTAACTTTGTTAATCATAGATCGATCATCAATGAGTAAAAGATTTTAGAATGTATGCTTTAAATCTTGAATACATGTACAGATCTATACTAATTCATAGGGGTGATAATCATGTCGTGTTCAAGTTGGTAGGATGGTAGGTCATAAAAGTTCAATGCGGACATGACCTATATAAATATTTGTGTCGTCTTTCTCAACCCTAGTCAGATTAGCTATAAACAGATCAACCCGTGTTACCCGTTTAATTATACGGGTTTGCGATTCGGATTCGTGTTCTTAGGTCAAATTCGGATTTGTGGGTCATGGAAAAAAAAGTCTAAATATCACATATTTGCTTATTAGTCATTGCTCTTTCCTTTGTTTAATAAATATATTTTTTATTTTTTTTAATCTAATAAAATAAACATATTCACGGGTCAACCTGTAAAATTATTTGAAAACTCGAACGCGAACCATATAATAAATAGGTTGGCGGGTCAAAAAAACATAACTCAAACTCATTTATCTTCATATCGGGTTCGTATCGTATCGCATATCGTATCGAGAATTGTCATCTCTACTAATTCACGTCTAAAATCCAGGCTAAGTTGGTCGCTATTTTATAAGGGAAAAATCAATATCAATCAATTTTGGAAACCTAGTTTAAAAGATTCTGTTATGAAGCAACGACTCGATTGTTCAGTTGATAACTTAATGAACTAGTTGCAACCGTTCAATGATTTATTTGTTGACTGATATAATATAATAATATTATTAATAATGTTCTACCACCTCCATGTTTGAAAAAGCTAATGTCTTTGTTATTTGACGAAACTCTTAATTTATATGAACACATTGTTGTATTTGACTTCTTGTGTTTGGTGCTATTTAAATGACTTTTTTATGTTTATAATATTCACTTTTTTTGTACCAATGTTTTTCTATCATTTGTACAAACTTTGTCAGAGTAAGAGGTTCCCATATCTAGTTAAATATATGTACAACTATAATTATTATTATTTCAAACATGATTTACCTAATTTTATTACGACGAGAAACTAGTAGTCAGTAGTGGCTCAGAGCATTATTCGTTTGACTACCCTTCCGAGTGAAAGACAATATTTTTTTCATATCAATAAAGTTATCCCGCATACGTCCTTCTGAACGGCAGTTGACGTGGAGCCCGAGCAAACCACTCTCGGAAAAGCACGGGCCTCGAGTTGGAGCAAATCAAGTGGACGGGTACCAAACACCTTTGTCCTTCTTTCTCATGTTCTGTCTCTTAACGATGCATGGGGTTCATCGGTAACACTATACAACTCAATTTTATTCTTTATATATTATTATATAGAGGGAAAATGACACATTAGTCCAACAATGTATTTTGAATTTGTCGAATCAATCTCTTAACTTATTTTAGTGCTTTATGAGGGAATAAATGTTTGTTTTTTTGTCGGGTCTAATTGGTCACTTTAGACAAAATGAATGGGTAACCCAGTTACCCATTTGCCACATAGACAATTGCTGACACCGTTGTTTGAAGATTTGCAAAATCTGGAAATATTAGGTCAAAATTAAACTTCAAAGTCAAAGTTGGATGATGGTTTAGAGCATCTATTCCTTCTCATTCTTCTTTTCTCTCAATTCTCACTCTAACCCCATCTCCTACCATTCATCGTCTTCATCTTCCTCACCTTCATCGTAAGTTCGCAATAGTTCTTGACTTCCGAGCAAACTACATTGCTTAACCTCAAGCAACAATGGGGAAATCCACAGTCTCTAGCAGATTGGAACTCCACCTCGTCACCTTGTAGCTGGCCGGAGGTTTAGTGTTGGAATGGCTCCGCTCCAATTATACTATCTGGGCGCCGTCCTCTCCACCAATCCCCACAATACATCCATCAGTATCCCTTCAACTACAACGATCTTCAACGCCTATAAACTCACATTCATCGTCTTCATCCTATTCACTTTGTTCTCCATCGTAACACAATCTAACAACATCATTACATAAATTGGAATCCCATTCCCTTCCTTACCTCCAACATTACCACCTCGATGCTCTCTCACCTCCACATCCTCTATCGGAGCTTCCATTAAAGCTTAACATGTCACCGACAAATCTACTCTCATTCCGTGTAATACTTGTTTTCTAAAACAGGCATCAACCCAAGAGTTATAGATTGTTATGAGATAAATAAATAGAATAAAGCCTTGAGTTGCTTTATTTTGAGAAATGTTATTTAGTAAAATATAGTTAGAAAATGTTGTAGTTCATGTGATGAGGATTCTGTGGATATAAAGTTTGCTGAAAACGGAGTCCGTATGAGAATGTTATAGTTATTTGAAGTTGCGTTGAAAGTACATTGTTATTTTGAGAAAGTCAAGTCAACGGTTGGACTTTGACCACCACGACGTGGAATATGATTGTCACGGAATGGCAATTTTGCCCCTCATGATGTGAGACAATGTTTGTCACGATGTGAGATCAGGTGAGTCACTGTGACACGTGGCAGGAGAGTGTGACACGTGGCAGAACCGGGTCTAGACGTATCTCACGATGTGAGAGCATCATGCTCACGATGTGAGCCACCCTTGATTATAAAAATAAGTGTTTCATGCCATTTGGTGAGTTTGTATACATGTTGATCGAGATGTTTCCCAAGAGTAGTTTACGAGATGTTATACCGGAGGAGTCATACCGATATACGTGAGATACAGGTTGAGTTACGAGATTGTAGAGGTATCTTTCACCCTTCTATTATGTAATTATTATACATGATAGTTTTCAGGATTTGATAGGCCCGAGTATGTATTTGGAATATCCGTGATACGGTGCTATTATAGATTTTGTTTGTGAGATCTGTATGTAAATATCATAGTGATATAGTTAGTTGGGACTGTGAGGGTTAAGAACCCTAATTTTTTAAAGTTGCCCGATGTGATAGATTTAGTTAAACGGCTTACAAGTTAAGCCTATTGTAGTTATATCATTGTATTAATGAGTTTGGTGACAACTAGTCATGGAGTATAGTTAATAGTAAGTTATGCCAACTTTTGTGGAACTTGATAATTGTTGGTTAGGTATTGGCGTGTGATGAGCTGGAAGACAGTGTAAGTCGAGGACCAAAGTTGATGTATCTTCCAGTTGATCAGGTGATTAACACTACTCCAACATCCTTTTTTGTTGATACCTCTGTAACATGGTATGCGTGTTGTATTAAATGATATTATATTGGTAATTATTATGACGTTATATGGTACCTTAGGATGGCTCATGATTATCTACATGGGAGATTGTATTTTTACCACATGAAGGTATAATTATTTATATATGTTATCTCGGATTGGAGATACTGGTATTTAATTGGTTTTGGTGGTATATTTATTCATAGGTATTGTCTCGGATTAGAGATAATAATATTTGACTAGTTTGGCCTTAGTATTTTACCAGGCAAGATTATTATGTAAATGTGATGTTGGATCTCTTAGGAGATATCGAGGATATCCGTTGGATGGATTATCTTAGATATTTATTTGCTACTTGATTATTTTGTTATATGTTATTGTAGCTATTATTCACTAAGTCATGAGGCTTATATTGTTTGTTTGTCGATGTTTTGCAGGTTAGAGATTGTAGCGCCCGACTCGATCCCGTGCTTGCGGCCAACGCGATCCTTGTGATAGATTCTTGTGCTCCAGTATGTCGGTGTATAAGAGATGGATGAGGCTTGTATTTTTTGCAAGAGTGAAGCTCTTCTTTCTTCCCTTTTTTCTCTCTAAATCCGAGAGCATGAAGAAGCTCTTTTCTTTTGAAGTTTGGTGCTTTGCTTTGGTGATTAGAAGACATCTTGAGTTGTTCCCTTTAGTGCTTAATTGAGTTAAGCACTTAAAGACTTTAGACACTCAAGAATACAAGAAGGAACTAACATTCCAAGTGTCTTACTCTTGATGGTGGATACTTGTAGAGAAGATCATACACTTTGATCTTTTGTTATCTTCATCAACACCCCAAAACCAAGTGGGTCCAAAGGCTTCAAAGGTTATCTCTAAAACATCCTATGATTTGTTTTATTTCATTCTAACCTATATAAATGTACCAATGATGGTTCAGTTTTATTATGAACTAAAAATAAACTCGTTATTTTTAAAGTCTTCCGTTGCCGGTTTTTGTGAAAAACAAACTTTTATTTCGTATCAAAACCCAACAGTGGTATCAGAGCCATCTTTTATATGTTAGAATGATTTTTTTATATATGTTTGATAATCTTTGGTTTTTGGAAAACAAGCATGGATTTCTTTTGGTTAAGAAAAATCCATATTTGTTTTCTTTGGCAACTTCTTGGTTAAAATTGTTTATTTTTATATATAACCATTTTTCATGCATTTTGGTTAGACAAAACTGCAAAATTGGTCCTTATGGATTGCCAAAAACTGTGGATATGGTCCAAAAAGTTTCTAACTTGTATGAAAGGTCCAAAATCAAGAATTTTCCGTAGTTTTAGTCCCTGGTAAACTTGAAATGACAATTTTGCCCTTTTAATTTTTTTTTGTTTTTTTAATACTTTGTTAATTTAAAAATAAATGAAAAATCATAAAGAGGCATTCTCTCTCTCTCTCTCTCTCTCTCAAATAAATCAAAACCTGCAGTCGATCGTCTCGATGTTCATATCCAATCACCAAATAAAATCAATGAACTCTTTAGGATTTTTCAAAACTTCATATTCAATCTACAAATTAACCGTGAACAAAATCAATAAAATTTGTGGGAATCTTCAAACCCTGAACCTGTAACAAAATCATCTTCTTTAACCAAACCTAGGAAATTTTTTGAACTGCATCTTCACCCTCCAAATCGGCGGCAACTACCACATCTGATATCACACATGATCCTAAAGATTGTCATTCCTTTTCACTTCTAAAAATTTCTGATTAATGAAGTGTATTCAACATCTACATACAAATTTCGATCTATGAATAAACAAAACACTTATCAGATCATCCATGGACCACAAACCAATTTCCTCAACACTAAACAAATGACAGAGCTTTGACCCTATTTAGATCTGAAAAGTTTTTTCGGTTTTTGATTTCTTGAAATGGACTTTTCTGGTGATGATTATTGGTTCTTGAACATGGATGTCGTAGCTGATGGTGATAATTTTGGGTTTTAGAGAAAACGATTATGACAGTGGCCACCAGAGGAGACAATTCGGAGGGGTGGTGGCTGGAATTGCCTTTGATGGGTATATTGATGGGAAAAACGATTCGGAGACTTGACGATTGCCTCTAGTATTGCATTGTTGCTGGTAAAAAGGCTCTTAAAGATTCTCATCTTGGTGGCGATAAACGCACTAAGGTTCGAAAATCATAACCAATTCCCGATCTATTTTCACAGAAAAATCACTCAGTTTTTCATTCCTTATGCGATTACAACATGGGTTCAACGTTGCTTGCTACTGATATTGGATTTATGGGACCAAATTACTGGATTTTTCATGGATTTTTAAGGCTATGTAAAGAGGATCTGAAGATTTACACGTTTGTGTTTGTAAGGAGGATGAGAACCAGGAAGATCTAAAATCGATTTTCAGGTATTATGGGTGTGGTGGCAGATTTTGATTTGAGAGAGAGAGAGAGAGAGAGAGAGAGAGATAGAGATGTGGGGTCAATTTTTATTTCTAATTAATTAAAATATTTTTAAGTATTTAAATAAATAAAAACAAAAGCAAAAAAGAAATAAAAATGGCAAAATAGTCTTTTCATTTTTAACAGGGACCTTATCCACAAAAAAGATCTGATTATGGACCAATGATGCAAGTTGAAATCTTTTTGGATTCTACCCACATTTTTTTGATAACCACAAGGACCAAATTTGCAGTTTAGTCTTTTGGTTATATAAAAGTTGTCTTAGAAAAAAAAAGTTGTTTGTTATAATATTTGGTATGTTGTTATGTATAAACAAGCCATTTGGACCTTTGTGTTGTGTTTGGTTGATATTTATTTATTCATAAGATGTAATAGATAAATAGGTAATTTTTCATTTGTTGATTTGTTGTAATAAATTAGTTAGACTAGTTGTATTTTTTTTAAATGTAACAAGATGAAGAAAAGACATTTTGAAGTGTCCCTTAAGTCCTTTAGGAAAGACTTAATAATTCTTGTGATGGCTCACAAAAATTATTAGTAGACATAGTTTGGTTTATACACATTATAATGCATGCTTGTGATGTTTATTTGATGTTAAATGTATATATGTTATGTTTTATGTATGAAAATAGTATTTACATGTCAATTAACATTTTTTCATAAGATAATATCACTTGGAGTTTGAGTAAAAAATATTTAAAAGATAACATATGATGTTTATAAATGAATATTTATAAAAACGTTTTACCGGTTACCGGTTAAAACTGTTGAAAATAGTTTTAATGTCACTACAAACAAACTTACATTTAGTGGGCACAAGTTTTTAATGAGATAATATTTTTGTGTCACTATAAATTGTCTTTAGTGGCACATATTTTCTCTGTAACACTGTCTTTTACGTTTTAAAATTTTAATTTATGTAAAAGCAGGCGCCAATATTGCCCGCCTCTCCTTTTTTGGAATGATTTTCTTATTTGAAAAACCCCCTAACTCTCCATAATCACTTGCTCCCAAATAGAGCTCTTCTCCCTCGTTCTCCTGATCCCTAGTAAACACGGTGGTCGTTGCTAGGGCTTATGATTTCAGGCTATTCCTAATGGTTCATGTCTCCGGTCGATAGTATAAACCGAAAAATTCCGCTGGGACATTTGGCCACATCAATCCGGAAAACTATTGTCTGAGTTGTACTATCGCAAGGAGCTTATGGCTTTAGGTCTTTGCGATCTGCATAAGACTTTTTTTCTGCTTCCCGAACGTTCTACTTTTCCATTCACCTGGTCTTTCGTAGAAGATTCAGACCAGACTATTTGTCAATCAGGTAATTTTACTGAATCCAAAGGACTTGGTTTATTTTTTGGTATTTCCAAATCGTTAGGTACCGCTCTCTGTACATATTTTTGTTGAAATTTTGTATATAGATCTGGTTTGAATCTTTAGTAGTTGGTAATAGTCAGGTTACCACAGTAAACCATAGCTAAATTACTCATGCTTTGATTTGATTAGAGTTCCTTTTTGGAGTTTCTTTTTTATTTGCGTATGCTTCGAGATTTGGTGACTTCTTTTGTTTGATTAATTGATTCACCATAGTTTATTAGACCGATTAGTGTGTCCACGATTAGCAATTTATTTTTATCTTTTCAATTTTATTTGTATTGTAGTCCGCTTTCTACATAAACTACTAAAAAGTAGCAAGCCTAGTCTATTTGACTTTGTAATTTTGTATTCACGATTACTCTACTAGAAAAAATGACAAATAGCCCCAAATTTGATTTTGTATGAGAAAAAAAACATAAATGCCTTAGAAGACTAATTAAGACTGTTATATGGTAATTTGTATTCACATTTTTTTTTCCTGATTTTGTATGTGAAAAATATGATGACTTTGATATTCATCTTTATCCCTATATGATTGATTATTCAAATACGAGAGGTATTAATTATTTATTTGATTAATGAAGGTAAAGATAAAGAACACATTATTTGATTAATGAATTACATTTATTGTCTTATGTACATATGTTGGGGAAGACTAGGTCGTCAATTACACTCTTGTACACTCTTCGTGAAGGATTTTATGGAAAGCCAATGGTGTGGAAGGGCATAGTTGTAACTCCCATCAAACTAGTGAGCAATGGGGAGGCAAAAATAAAGAAATTGGTTGGTTAACTGCATAAATGATCCATCAAAGGTATTGATTTTTTTAGTCATTTATTAAATACATACATTCTACAAATATACTTTATATGTGTGATCCTTGTTGAATCCTATAAATGACAAAAAAAGTGTTACTTGTTTTGTTTGATCCTTATCTGCATGTGATTTGCTGATGCATCCAATCATCAATTTCATGATACTAAAATTCAAATTTACTTCGTTAGGTTGACTATTTTGTTACATTGTATGGGAGTGTCTTTTACGGATCACAACTATATTTTAAGGTTAGGTCTTTAATGTACAGCAATAATAGGATTTACGATGTCATTAAAAAACGTTTTTAAGATCACATTCCTATTTTAAGGTTAGGTTAAATGTTCTGCGAATATGATACTCCACCATCAAGATTTACCATGTCATTACTTATTCGTAGACTCATTATTCTGTTGTCAATTCCATTCATATGATAGTTTTTACTGATGATATTTTGTGCCATTTTGCTTTTTGCAGCCACAACAATAATAGGATTATACTTTACTGTAATTGTCAATTACTGATAACATTAATAGGATCATGTTCTTTTTACAAAATTTTAAGCACTAATAGGTTTAATATGTTATTGATAGAATGTTAAACATTACTATGTTTTTTATAACTCATAAGTCTTTGATTTACTCAATTATCCTTGGTACGTATATATGTTTCTTATTTGACACAACTCACAACTCTTTTGTTTTTGGTAAAATGTTGGTATTAATATGTTTAATGAAAACGAAACAGTTAATAGTTTTGTTGAAAGTAGAGATATATTACATAAATGGTCCCTGTGGCAAGAATATATTACAGAGATGGTCCTTGTGGCAAGTAATTGTTACAGAAATGGTCACTATCATATGAAAAACATGACAAAATAGTCCTTTTAAGAATCTGTTATAGAAATAGTCCCTTTGGTAGGTAATTAATTAATGATTCTTCTAGTATTACCCTGTGTGTTTGTGACAATATTATTATACATTTGTTTCAGGTTCTGATAGATTTTCTATGGTTCCTAATAGCTCTCCTCTAAGATTTTAAAGGTCCTCATTTGAAAGTCATCATAACAATGGTAAGTATTTTTACTTAGGATAACCAAGTGATCTATGATTCTTTATTTTTGGTGATTATTGGTGATATTCTTACATATTTTTATATGATTTATTATGGTTATATTGTAGGCAATTGTTCGTAAGTTGGATAAACAAGAGGAGCAATTATGCAAACTTCATCTCCATGTCAACTTTTTTGTTTCTTTGTGGACTAGTAATTAGTTTGATAGTTTAATATTTTAAGTAATTACTAGCATGGTGTTTATATTTATTAAGCTTTTTGGAAGATATTTTTGTTTTAAATATTAAGAATATTGTTGTAAACAAGTTAAGTTTTAATTTAAATTATGTTTTTGTGTTTTGCATTTATTATCTTAATTGTTTTTTTATTATTTTATATTCTATTTAAATTTATAAAAGAATTGAATTTATTTCTAAATATAAAAGTTTTATGGTAAAAAAAGTGTCGTTAAAAACATAAAAATTGTTTCTATTTTAGTAGTTATATAGTGACATAAAAAAGTGTCACAAAAACTAAAAGTGCTATAGTGGCATAAAAGAAAAGTGTCACTAAAACCCAAAAAGGTTGCAGCGACACAAGCAAAAAGTGCCACTAAAGGCCTTTAGTGGTAGCGCTTTTAGTGACATTTCTTTTTTGTGCCGCTGATTTCCGAAGGTGTCTTTAGTGACACTTTTTCTGTGCCACTAAACGTCGTTTTATTTGGAGTGTGTAAAACTTATAAATACTCAACTTTAAAATATTTGAAATAGTTTTAAAGATGTTTAAACATTATATAAACTCCATGTCTTTATAATAAATAAGGAGTTTTTATTAAAAAGACTAAAATCGGTTTATAGCGTTATAACGACAAATAATAAAACTAGTGATTATCTTTTGTGTCGAAATTTAATATATGATATTGGTGTTTTAAACATAACACAACATGTTGATATTATGTTTTATGCATGCTAAATGATATTTAAAACATAAGTATCATCACCCAAGTTTTGGTTTATCAAAATATGACTTTTATCATAAGATGCATAAAATTGAGTTTATTCTATAAATTCATGAAGTCATAAGTTTTTTGATTGTTAAAAGGAGATTTAAAATAGTGATTTTTAACTCATCCAAAACTCCAAGTCTTAAGTATAAAATATAGTTTTATTAAGACTATTATCGGTTCTTAAAACCGATCTACGACTAAACTTTAAAATACCGGATTTTAGTTTATAATTTGATCGCGGTTAATGACAAATTTTATTTGGCACCTTAAGAACCTCATAACAAGTGATATGAATTTTACAAAAGGGTACATGAATTGTTGGATGCTTGTAATATTCATGAGACCATGTTTTTATAAACTATAATTGTAAACCATATATAAATCCTTATTTACAAAACTTCAAATCTATGCCATCCATTTAAAATTCACTTGGGATTTTTGTGCAGTTCATATGGATTTTTGGGTCACCATATTCATTTGAGTTGTCAAAAATAGTCAATGTGTTTTCGTATTTGCTTGTGTGAAAAAGGTCACCTAACCATTTGTGGAATAGAACTCACATGTTTTTTAAATGGATGATTTGATCAATTTCTTATGTGATAAAGGTCGCCTAAGCATAAGAGTTTTGAGGCATAGATGGGATAAACATGTCAAGCTAAACAATAGTTGTTTAGGATCCCATAATCTAGGAGTTACATATCGTATGCAATTGGTAATCGCTACCTACCGAGTTTGATTAAGTTTATGGGATAAAGGCCGCCTAACAATTTACTTGTTTCGTTACTTGGATCCTAGACTTTAATAAATTAATGTTTTAAGAAACAATATAAGGTATTAATTTTTAAAGACTAAATATTGAAAATACTAAATGAAACTTTGTTAAATTCTGTTGATAACTGTTAATAGTTTTACGCCCTGCAAAACCTCTCTCTTGTTGAGCTTCAAGAGACAGTAACATTTTATGGTTATAATTTCTGTAACTGTTATAATATCTTAAGGTTCTACTTTTAAGATAAATAGAAATTATATATATATTGAAAGATCCCATACCTGAATAACCTCTGCAACTAATTAGTCTGATCATGATACTTTGATGGAAGTATCATTGTGATGATATTGATGTGTCTCACATCATACTGAAGAAATTAACCATGGCTTCCAGAAAGTCTTGGATAATCATGAAACATATCAGATGTCTCATCAAGTAAAGCATATATTCAATCAGAACACTAGAAATAGTTTCAATTCTGTTCAAGCATTGAATAAAAGGAAGTCTAAGAGATTGTGCACTCATATCGACTTATAGTTCAGTTAAGGGAAATACAACATAAACCCAGAAATCAAGAAAGGACCAAATGATTAGTGTTGTTTCTATTGTGGAATAAACTGGACACTAAAGGAGGAATTGCTCCTCTCATCTCATCAAGCTGAAGAAGTCTGACTTGGACAAGACTTCAGATGTCTATATGATAGAACTATTTATTTTTCCATCATTCACTTGAGTATGTAATACTTCATGTGACACTAATAATTGATATTATGTGTTGACGACTGGAAGAAATAATCAACTGATTACAAACGAATGGTATTCCGTGTTGAAGATATAACAAAGTGTTGTTATAGTCTTTTATTTAAAACAATAGATGTATTGTACCTATCCTTACAGAGACATGTAACAGTTGTAATTTATGAATAAATCCAAATTTACTTATCGTTTAATGGATGTTCACATTCATGTTCTGAAACGATGTATTCTGTGTTAAAGAATATTTTCTCATAATGTTATTTATGAAGTAAATCTATAATCTTTCATTGAATTAATAGTTCTGATCATAACACATATATAATCAAATGATATTTGATTGGAACTTATCTATGTCATAATCATCATGACAATATAAATAAAAAATACATATACCAACTTCAAAATGATGGAATTTTTGAAGGCAAATGAGCTTGATTCATTTGATATATGTGAATCTTATTTATATGGGAAGATGATTCACAAGTGTCTTTATTTATTAGTAGCTAAAGAACAAAAGGCTTGACAAAGAGTTATACATAAGTGATGTATGTAATCTTTTTCAATCCATGGATAGATTTGGTGATAGATACTTAATCAATTTCACTGACGCCTTTATTCGTCGTTGATGAAACCTTTGATTTTCTCAAATTATTTCATAGAGAAGATTGAAATACAACTTAATGAGATCATCATTAACCTTTCGTTGTGATAAAGAAAATGAGTTTTGTAAACCGAGTTCTCTTGGAAAATCTTAGGAGTTGTGGAATTGATTCACAACTCATTCCGACAAAGACACTCACTTGTCATTAGTATGTTTCTTGTGGCACAGGATCACCTGGTCACTTAAATCTATCTTTTGATATTTGAGGTAGCCTTCATATTCTCTAGTGGGATAGGGTCACCTAGCCACTAGCTGAATGTCGATAGTATAAGTTTTTAAAGAGGATAAAACATAGACCTTGCAGTCTATTGTATGATGTTATAAAAGAACTATTTACTTTATCTAATTTTTGGAAGTATGCTCACTGCAACAAATATATATTGAATATATATTTCCAACCAAACAAGTGGTAGATACTTATATTAGGCTAAGGATGAAATTGTTTATCCTTATCTAAAAGGTATAGAGTTATAGAGCTTATGTTAGACAATAAGTTTAACAACTCTACTATCTAGCATTTATGTAGAATATCCTAAATGATTGTTTAGGATGAAATTTCTACTAATCCCACTAATTGTCATTCCATAAGACAAGTAATTAGAAAGTGCTTTTTCTAAGTGGGATAAATTTGGAGATTTAAGAGCTAAAGAACCATAAACTAAATGCATCATAGTTTGGAACTAGCAAGTTTTCAACTGTTGTTTAATCTGTTCAATGGTTGACCAGAAACTAATAAAACACATAGAGATGCATTCATGTATGATTATCAAGTATGGGCTTGATTAATCTTCCTCGATATAGTTTGACTATAAAGAGCAAGTGAGTTTTCAAGGGAGAAAACATACATGAATGAAAATCTTTCCAAGATTTAAGCTAACGTCTCAAAGTAAGAATCTTCTTTCTTATAAGTTACTTACATAGTGTGGTTTAATTATGAATCAAGATGACTATTGTGTTTTTCTACAAAGCTAGTGGGAGCGCAGTAACATTCCTAATGTTATATGTAGTGGACATATTAATTCATGGAATAAGGATCTATATAGATAGATAATGGCGACTTAAAGGATTAAGTAAAATTGCATTAATTGTCAAGGATCTTAAAGAGCTTAAGATCAAGGATCTTGTCAAATACCACATGACATGATTTTGAGAAAAATCCTAGTGCAAAGGTTTTTGAACTAGATAACATGATTGTATTTCATATGCTGATGCAATTGGATTAATCATATGTGTCATGGTTATGCATAAAGGCCAAATAAGTCGTATGCTTAGAGCATGTCAAATGATACCAGTATAATCCAAGAATAAGTCATTGTGTGACTTATAGGAATAGTCCAAAGTACTTGTGAGAACTAGAGAAATATTCCTAGTCTACGGAGTATTTGAAAGAAAGCTATGTTTAAAGTTGTTACACATATGCTAAATTTTCAAATAGATTGAGATGACTCTCAGTCACAATCAGGCGTGTCCTTATTATGAATGAAGAGATACTTACATGAATAGTGGTTCCACGTAGATTTTAATTACTGTTACACATTAGAGTTAGAGTACCTCGTGGTTTGGAGAACCACGTACAAAGATGCTTAATGTATAGTTCATTATGACTATGAGTAATCTCATTACGCAAGTATTGGTATCTAAGTCATATTCAAGCATCTAGTTCATTCGCAATAGTTTTTCTTTATATATAAGTTATATATAAAACTGAAAATGATTGTATTCGCAAAGTTTATACAAATCAAGGTTGTCAAATCTACTTAACAAAGTTGCTTCATTAGCTAACGCATGAAAGTTAAGCTGGTGCTATAGGACCTTGTTGATACAAGTAGATATATTTGATTGAAATTTAGTATATGGATATTGGAACAATAAAGCAACAAATATTGTAATGAATGATATATTGGATACGAGTCTTTCATTAAATAATTGTTGTGTTCTATATTAACATGTTTAAATCCTTGAATAACAAGGTTATTCTAAATGTCCATAGTCATTCATAGTTGTGGGAGCATCTATGAGGTAGGACTAATATGAGTAGATTGGTGGATTCTCATGGAGATGAGAATGACAAAGAGCTGCTACCAACTTCATAGGTACTTGATTGTGAGAATAAGTATTGGACTTGACCCGCATCAAAATCACTTTATGGATCGTATTCAAGAGTGATGTTTTGATCAAGTTTGTATCTTTTAATCTTAGACCTGAGATACATATTTGGGACTTGAGGTATAGGGATTGTTGTGCTTAGACATGGTTCAACGCTGTTTCGCAAAGGGGCAGTCATAAAGGCCATCGTTAGGTATGACATGAACTGCATTGATAGGCGTATGTAGTCTAGATGATCTTTGTATTCTTAGACTTGAGATGCATATTTGGGACTTGAAGTGTAGGGATTGTTGTGCTTAGACATGGTTCAACGATGTTTCGTAAAAGGCAGTCATAAAGGCCATCGTTGGGTATGACATGAACTGCATTGATAGGCGTATGTAGTCAAGATGTGATTTGTCCCTCTTATTCGTTGAGAGCATGACATCTAAGGCCTTAGTTAAAGTTGAACAGTAAATGAGATTGATCACGTGTCACACCCCCAAACCGGAATGGCAGAAACGTTCGGGGGCAGAGGAAGTCATGTTTAGTATCACAAGACATGCATCATAGTAATCAAAGTAATAAAAAACCATTTCATTAGAAAGAAAATGTTTACAAAGTATGTGTTTCACATAAGATAGATTACACAAGTATATGACAAAACAAGACATGAAGCTACTATGCTCCATCTTCTGAATCACAGCACGTGTACCTGTCTACTAGTTACCTGAGAATACAAGTTATTTTGAAAAGAGAGTAGATCAGCATTTAAGCTGGTGAGTTCATAAGTATTTAAGTGATGTATTAGTAAGTTGAAAGCTCTTTTAGAAAAGTTCGCCTGTTCCTCAGAAGATCCTATACCTTCTGATGTGATGAAAGATAAGTATAAATGACTCTACAATCCTTTCTATGAGTACTAAATGAATATAAGTTATATAGAATACAGATCAAACAAACAATCGACTGTGTGAATCTGCCCTAAACCCACAACCAAACAAGGAACAGGGAATGAGGCGGAAGTCACACATCCCATTGTTTGTTAGATCTTCATTGTATATAACTCCGGTGCATTCATTTGGTACTCACAGAGTTAACTGTAATAGTTCCATTAGTAAAAATGATAACCACAATAGTTCATTCTATAATCACTTAGTTTACACTAGTTATATATGATCTAATATCGAACAGATAGTTAATTGTGTGAATCTGCCCTAAGCCCACAACCAAACAAGGAACAGGAAGTAAGGCGGAAAGCACACATCTAACTATCTGTCGGATATTACATATATATAACCCTGATGTGTAAACTAAGGTATTATATAATTAACCACTTAAGGTCCTTTAAGTTGTACTGGTTTAATAAAATGGATTAAACCTTTCACTGATAAATTTCTAGTTTAGTTTACTCATTGCTCTATCTAAAAGTATGTTTTTGTACTAGAAAACGGTGTAATGAATTTGTATATTATGACTTGACCTATGTGTGGTACTCCTTATGATTGCTTGGTGTATACGAAATATATATATAGTCAAGATTCGAATAGATAATAGACTGGGTGCATCTGCTCTAAACCCACAACCAAACAAGGAACAGGGAATGAAGCGGAAAGCACACATTCTACTATCTGCTGGACTCAATTAATATATATCTTTGATGTATCTACCGAGAAATCATAAAGTTAGCATTATAAGTCACCTTCTAACTGAATGTTTATGTTACACATTTTACTTATTAATGTTTTTCCTGTATCATACATCGTGTTTGCTAACCCTGGTACGTTGTATTTGTACCGTTGTTATTGAAACTCGGTATGACGTTGTACCTCGTGTTTGCTAACCCATGTACGTGGTATTCGTACCATTGTTAATGCAAACCCGGAATGATGTATTATTACCTCGTGTTTGCTAACCCTGGTACGTTGTATTTGTACCGTTGTTTATGCAAACCCGGAATGATATGTTATTACATCATGTTTGTTAACCTGAGTTTTACATATGTTTATGTGTTTCTTGTATCATACTTCGTGTTTGCTATCCTTGGTACGTAGTATTCGTACCTTTGTTATTGAAACGCGGTATGATGTAAGTGTCATTCTTCAAGTTTGCTAACCCTGGTACGTTGTATTTGTACCTTTGTTATTGAAACTCGGTATGACGTTGTACCTCGTGTTTGCTAACCCATGTACGTGGTATTCGTACTTTGGTTTATGCAAATACGGTATTCCTGTGTAATTTCATGATTTGTTCTTCTGTTATAGTTATAGTATGTTCCCTCCTGTTATTGTTATAGTATGTTCCCTCCTGTTATTATTATAGTATGAACTCTCTGTACTAGTTATAGTATGAAATCTCTGTACTAGTTATAGTATGAACTCTGTACTAGCTATAATATGAACTGAATCCCTAAACTATACTTATTATAGTTT
The DNA here is from genome assembly GCF_052849685.1 of Lactuca virosa. Lineage (NCBI taxonomy): Eukaryota > Viridiplantae > Streptophyta > Magnoliopsida > Asterales > Asteraceae > Lactuca > Lactuca virosa. The sequence goes on from NC_136430.1 coordinate 327,007,362, forward strand.
ACTAGTATATTTGTTTGAATTGTTACTACCTTGAAATAAAGACTCATTTATCTACTAAGTTATGATTTCACTTTAAAAACGGAGTTTTATAAACCATAAAGTAACATAACTTTTAAAAGAGTTTTTGCAATGAATTGATCACTTAATAACACATAAACAATCCTTAAAATGATGTTTATCACAAAACATTTACACAATTATCATTGTGTTCAACTTGTATTCCCCCCCCCCCTTAAAAGCATTTAAAACATTTAAAAGATTGATTATAGGGATATGAACTCACCTTATGTGGGTGATTCAATTGCAACTACATGTAAGGATGAGAAGTTCCACGAATGAAGTCCCGAGACACAAACGAGTCCTAAATGACATATAATGGCATATATTGGCATGAATATAGGGTTTAGAAGCACCTACATGCAAGGAAACACCTTTAGGGACTAAGAAACACTTGGACCAAGTGTTAGAATCACATGTGATTCATCTAAGGGGAGTGTATGGTCACAAAATGGAGTGTGCGGCCATGGGTGTACGGCCATAGAGTGTGCGGCCGTACACTCATGGTAATAAGTGCACAAAAGTGTTTTCTAAGGAAAGGGAAGCTTGTGGGACAATTGCTCATCAAGTGTTGAAGCTAGAAATGCACTTTGAAGGCCCTTTAGGAGTGTTTTGAGGGGTGTACGGCCACACCTGGGTGTACGGCCGTACACTCCTTATGTTCTTGAGTTCTGGACGTTTTTAGGGTGTTAATCTAGTGTTCTTAACAAGTTCTAAGCATAGGGAAGGAGTACTTACGATCTGGAGGCTCAAGAAGGCTCACAATCACAAAGAACAAGTGTGTGTTCTTGGTGTTCTTGGTGAAATGGATGAAGATTTGAAGATCTAGCCAAAAGATGATTTCAAATGGATGAAATCAAAGGGTGTTACTAGGTGAAGAAGGATAACAAAAAATCAAAACGGAAGAAAGGCTTACATTCTTGAAGATCGGGTGAAAGGCTCGATGATAGTTGAGAGAGAAATCGATGTTATTGACTTGGAAACTGAAGAAATGGCTTAAGAATGGAAGGATATCACTCTTACGGAGGGGGTGTACGGCCAACATGGGTGTACGGCCGCACACACATGTGTGTACGGCCATACACCTCCTCAAATGGAGTGTAGGGCTTGATTTCAAGGCTAGGAACTTACGCGACCCAATCCTATACTCAATGCTTGAATGTGCTGAGCTTTGAACCCTTAAACAGACTCTAAAAAAGGGTAACTGACAGCAGAAACGAGTCTGACACTCGGTTAAGTTGAATGGCTAAACTTACAAGGCAAAAATTTTCGGGTTGTCACATCGCGATCCACATCTCATGTTCGACATGATGTATGAGACAAAGGAATAATTGATACAACACTTTTAGTAACAGTTGCAGCTTAGAGCTCCTGGAATTGGGTGTTGGTGAGATGGCACCCTTCATATATTGTTTGGGGCAGTAGCCCGTTGCTAGACGTCAGCTACTGTCTATATCAGTCTTTAATGAATCTTGTGCAAGTGGGAGATTGTTGAATCTATATGCCCACGAATCATTATTGACTGATATTGCTAATAATATATGATCATATAGGGTCACACCTTTATCAAGTTGACACTTATTGAATATTTATTAAGTATTTGATACTAATAAATAATTTAACTCTTGTATTTAATTAGAGAATAATTATTATTTTATGAAAATAAGAATGAAAGAAAGAACAAAATAGTTATTATATGATATTGTATCATATAATAAGTCATGTACAAAGTTTTGGACATTTTGGTTAACTATAGACAAGTTAAGAACTTACTCTACCATGGTTAAAAGAGTTGGAGACAATTTTTGTCTTCATTTCCACACTTGTCCCTTGTTACTTCATGCTTTATAATACTTTAGAATATTATAATGCATGCCTTGTCCCCTTTGATTTTTTTGCTTTATAATACTTTAGAGTATTATAATCAAAAGGTGTTTCTTTACATGGTGTATATAAGAAGAGTCTTGGGGGTTCATTTTGGCTAGTTCTTTTGTTCATCTTCTTCTCCCTTTCTCTGCCAAAACCGTGAGCACCAAGAGAGACCTCTCTCTCTCTCTCTCTCTCCATCTTTTGAAGATGGTGCTTGCATTTTGGTGTTCATTTTGTGTCTCCCTTTAGTGCTTAATTGTTTAATCAATTAAGGCTTGAAGATCAAAGTCATACAAGAAGGATACTAGCATTTCATGGTGCCTTACTCTTGATGGTAGATACTTGTAGAGAAATCATACACTTTGATTTTTGTTATCTTCATCAACACCCCAAAACCAAGTGGGTTCAAAGGCTTCAAAGGTTATCTCTAAAACATCATATGGTTGGTTTTATTTCATTCTAACCTCTATAAATAGATCCATGATGGTTCGGTTTTGTTATGAACTAAAAATATACTTGTTATTTTTAAAGTCTTCCGTTGCCGGTTTTTATGAAAAACAAACTTTTATTTAGTATCAAAACCCAACAGTATGACGACTAGAAGTACGTGGTGCAGCGATTAAGATATGCGATATAGTCGGATTGAAGAATAGAAACATACTTTGATATCACGATTTGATCATAGTGTGATCACGACGTGATCATTAAGTAAATTGCTATTGTTGGTTTGTGCATACCACGATGTGAAGAAGGTAAGGTCACGACGTGACAAAAAGGAGATCACGAGGTGATGAAGTATGATGGTTACCACATGATCATATATTGACCACGACGTGAAGGTCAAATTTTGACCAGCGTTGATTTTCAGCTAGATGGCTAGTTTTTGGAGGATATATTTCAGTGTTACTTTGTATGACATATTGTTGATTAGTAGCGGTTTTTCAATTGTGAAAGTTGATAGTTTCTGATTGTGATATCAGACGTGGGTCACGACGTGGATGGAGCATGACGTAACTATAATGTGTTTTAAGTCACCCTGATGCGATGGAATTTTTCGTAATATGGGTTGAAAACAATATAATTTATATTGGTTGTGATGATATCGGGAGATTTGAAGAGAAACATTTTGGGAAGGGTATGATCCCTGACCTAAGAAATTGATATTTCATATATTGATTATGGGTGGCTATCTCGAATTGGAGATACCACTGGAATGGAACAGGCACGATACGATGGTAGTCTCGGATTGGGGATACCATAGAAATGAAATGATATGGTGGTAGTTTCGGATTGGGGATACCACATGAATGACATGATATAGTGGTAGTATTGGATTGGAGATACCACAAGAAAAGGTATGGTACAGTGGTAATCTTGGATTGGAGATACCACAAGAACATGTACGATATGGTGGTTATCCTGGATTGGAGATACCACATGAACGGAATATATATATATATATATATATATATATATATATATATATATATATATATATATATATATATATATATATATATATATATATAGGAGTAGGATCAAATGAGAACACTAAAAAGGTTGAGAACGCGAGAACAAATCTGGACCATTTAAATACTTAAATCTAAGGTCATTATTGAAAGGGGGATTTATGAAAAATTCTTAAACTGTTGGCATTAAAATGTAACTTTTAAATGGTTAGATGGACATAACAGGAATTTCAACTTTACTATCTCCTATAAATTCTCACCCGTTCATATATTTCCTTTAATCTATCGTGTATATATTTCCACCTCTTCTTTTTAGGGTTTCATAAAAATCACGCCATCATCGATCTGGGCATCACCTACAACCCACCACGAAGATCTGTTCCCATCATCATTGGTCTCGGTAGGTGCAGCAAGGGCTGCTCAAGCAGTTTTTGGCTGCTTCTCCTTCGATTCCGGTAGCATATGCGAAGGGGAGGAGAACATTTGGCCCGATGGAGCAAGGCAAGCGGAAACAGCAGCTCTGGTGAGGGTTTTTGCCGTGGTGCTCGATAAAAGAAGAGGAAGGTGCGAGGGGACGAAGAAACAGGCAGTAACAACGATCTATCAACAGAAATCGATGGGTCACGACAGGGGCAGTTCATCGGGTAACGCTTCTTTTTCTTTTACTTTTAATTTGACTGTAAATCAATGGGGCTTAATGATGGGTGTTTGGCTTTGATTTTCCAACAGAAACCGATGGGTTTATATTACTAGATTTAGATTGGTGTTTTGTTTGCTGGAAGTTGATATGAAGAAGATGAAGCAATAATCCCAATGGTTGTATTTCTTGTTTGCAGGAAATCACGAGAACAAAACAAAATTTGTTCTTGACTGTAACTTGATAGGAAGGAAGAAGAAGGGTAAAAACGGGTTTGGTTTTTGTTTTGGTTGATTCATTTGAAAAGAACAAGGAAAAAGAAAACGAGGGTAATAGATGTGAATCAGTATTACGGATTGATTAATTGTTAATGATTAGAACTATGTTTTTTAGATAAAGTTTCAGTTGTAATCTTATATGAATACAATGTCAAATGTCTCATTTGTAGTTAAACATCAATGAATAGAAGTATATTATAATTACATGATTTCATATCTTAATGATTTATGTTTTGAACAGGTGTAATTTAGAGCTTGATGTTTCTAATAAGGATAACCTTAAAGCATGGAAATTGATAGCAGGATCAAGGGCGTCCCTCTTCGTTTATATATGTATGATAGCAGCAAGAAAATATGAAGAAAAAAAACAATGTTGTAGTAATTCATCTATGATTCATATTATAATCTTATATGAATATAACTACTGAAAATATAAGAATTTAAATGTTTTTTGTATTCTTGTAAATTTATTCATGTACGATTAGAGTTGTATTCATTTATGATTGTAATAAAAGGCGTATTCATTTGCAACGAAATGATGAATTCTTAAACATTTTTTGATATCAATTCATGAACAAAAAAAAAAGACAAATCCAGTCCTGACATTTTCAATTATGAATATGACACTATTTGACAAAATTAAATTACAAAATTAGTTAACTGTTATATATTTTTAATCGATTGTATACTCAATAAATTAGTTTGATATTTATTTATTTATGGACAATAATTACGTAAAGCAAGATAAAATCATTTTAAATTGACAACTTTTTTTCTCTTTCATTAATGATATAAAGAAAATGGAAAAAAAATTAGTTTTTTGGTAACAGTCAATTAGAATCCCAAAAATTTAGGAAAATATCATTTAATTAAAAGACAAGTTTACCTATATGCCCTTATCTATTGATTGGTTCAGAATTGTTCTCGCGTTCTCAACCTTTTAGGTGTTCTCATTTGATCCTTTCCCTATATATATATATATATATATATATATATATATATATATATATATATATATATATATATATATATATATATATATATATATATATATATAGTTTGTGTATGGTAATCTCAGATTGGAGATTTGCATGAGAATAATAATGAATTAATAATATCCTGGATTGGTATAATATATCGCTAGTTGGTGTCACGACATAAGATAAATGGATATAATATTCGTTGATAGTATCACAGATTGATACAAGATTTGTTGAAATGTCATAGACCGACGTAATTAGTTCATAATGTCACAGGTTGGCATGATACATTGTGTGTTGGTATAGTGATTGGTTGATGTCAAGATTGACAATAAACAAAAGGATTGTTGGGGAGAGAATGAGGTGATGTCTTTGTAGTAGTTATTGAGCAGTGAACAAGGGTTGTATTGAGTAGCGTGCTTGTAGAATTTGCCACACCAATGTGTAAGCCTGGGGTAATGGGCTAATGTCAAAGTATTTCTATGATGGGATACTTTATAGTATGAAATTATTCAGAGTTAGGTGTATGATTGACATATCGAATATTTTGATGATACCAGTCTGGATAGATTTACTATGTATTTGGTCCACATTATGGGAGTTGTAAACCATAATGGATGTGGTGAATTTGGAATTTTGATATGATAAATTCGTGTAAGTGATGATATGTGGGAATGTTGTATACACCGAAATGATATTCGGTGATAATTGATAATTAATTGTTAAATTGCAAATGATATACCGAATTAAATGATTATGGGTCATTGTTTGCTGATAGAAGTGATATACTCGTGACTTGGAGACGAGTTGTACATTGTGTACCAGGTGATATGGGTAATATGGATTAGTTGATTTTAAATAAGTAGTAAGTGAATGCTATTTGTAGTAAAAAGAATGGAAGTGGTAGAGGAGTTATGACTTAGTGCAGATAGATAAGGATAGTATATGTGTTTCTATCCTTATTGTGTGTGATCTTCTGCATTATAAAATTTCATCACAAGTAATGTTGATTCATTATGAGACTCGAGAAAAGTGTTAATGATCAAAAGAAAAGTGAAAGTGAGATGTGAAATTTTTGCTTGTAATTAGCAAACCATGGGCCTTCTGATGCTAGAATGAGTTATTATTATTGATATATGTGCTTATAGTATGGTTGTATAAAGTGTTTATGTGGAATTGGGATAACTCAATGTGTAGTGGTGCATTTCACATAATTGAAGTGACTAATGTGGCTAGATAGTTCTTCATTGGAAGACTATGAGTTAATGGGACTCTTGATTATAACATGAAATTTTAGGAGATTCCAGGGACGAAATCTTTTGAAGGAGGGAAGAACTTGTAATACTTGTTTTCTAAAACAGGCATCACCCCAAGAGTTATAGATTGTTATGAGATGAATAGATAGAATAATGCCTTGAGTTGCTTTATTTTTAGCGATGTTATTTAATAAAATATAGTTGAAAATGTTATAGTTCATGTGATGAGGATTCCGTGGATATAAAGTTTGCTGAAAACGGAGTCCATATGAGAAAGTTATTACTATTTGAAGTTGAGTTGAAAGTACATTGTTATTTTGAGAAAGTCAAGTCAACGGTTGGACTTTGACCACCACGACATGGAATATGATTGTCATGACGTGGCAATTTGGCCCCCCACGATGTGAGACAATGTTTGTCACCACGTAAAAATCAGGTGAGTCACTGTGACACGTGACGGGAGAGTGCGACACGTGGCAGAACTGAGTCTAGACGCATCTCACGACGTGAGAGCATCATTCTACTGACGTTAGCCACCCCTGGGTATAAAAATAAGTGTTTCATGTCCTTTGGTGAGTTTTTGGACGTGTTTGATCGAGATGTTTCCCGAGATTCGTTTACAGGATGGTATACCGGAGGAGTCATTCCGATATATGTGAGATACGGGCTGAGTTACGAAATTATGGAGGTATCTTTCACCTCGTTATTATGTAATTATTATACATGATAGTTGTCGGATTTGATAGGCTTGAGTATGTATTTGGAATATCTGTGATATGATGCTATTACAAAATTTTGTTTTTGAGATTTGTATGTAAATCTCATGGTGATATAGTTAGTTGGGACTGTGAGGGTTATAAATCCTAATTTATTAAAGTTGCTCGATGTGATAGATTTAGTTAAACGACTTACAACTTAAGCCTATTGTAGTTATATCATTGTATTAATCAGTTTGGTGACAAATAGTCATGGAGTATAGTTAATAGTAAGTTATGCCAAGTTCTGAGGAACTTGATAATTATTGGCTAGGTATTGGCATGTGATGAGCTGGAAGGCACTGTAAGTTGAGGACCAAAGTTGATGTATCTGCCACTTGATCAGGTGAGTAACACTACTCTAACATCTGTTGTTGTTGATATATGTGTAACACGGTATGCGTGTTGTATTAAATGTTATTATATTCGTAATTACTGTGACGTTATATGGTACGTCAGGATGGCCCATGATTATATATATGGGAGATTGTATTTTTACCCCATGAAGGTATAATTATTTATATATGTTATCTCAGATCGGTGATAATGATATTTAATTGGTTTGATTGGTTTTGGTGGTATATTTATTCATAGGTATTATCTTAGATTGGAGATAATAATATTTGATTGGTTTGGCCTTAGTATTTTACCAGACAAGATTATTAAGTAAATGTGTTGTTGGATCTCTTAGAAGATATCGAGGATATCCGTTGGATGGATTATTTGTGATATTTATTTACTACTTGATTATTTTTTTATATGTTATTGTAGCTATTATTCACTAAGCCTTGAGACTTATACTGTTTGTTTATATATGTTTTGCAGGTTAAAGATTGTAGCACCCAACTCGATCCTATGCTTGCGTATAGCACGATCCTAGTGATAGCTTCTTGTGCTCCAGTATGTCAGTGTATACCAAAATGTTTTATAAAATAAATTTATGTACGAAATGTATTTTAAGGTGTACCCGGTGTGGAAATCTGAGTGTTACATTCCGCCTCTCACCAGACTCATCGGTGGAGATGACGATAACCTGTCTATCTCCGCCCCTTGTTTCTGTACGGATACATGGATATTCGTCGGTGGAGATCTCCATACAGCGGACGCACTTATTGTAGTTTTTGTTGGCTCTCGTCCCGCCATGTGACCCGAATAAGATGTTATTGGAGTCATAGATAGAGCTCCGATTTGGTTTAAAATCATCGTTGTTAAATATGTCGTTGAGTTCTCATAATAGTTGCGAAATCAGACTCGAAAATCAAAATCAACCTTTAATTAAGGTAAAAGATGCTTATAATTATATAAGTAAACCTTATAATGACAATAATTTCTTCAAATTGTTACTAGCATAGAGATTTGTGTGTGTGTGTGTGTGTGAGAGAGAGAGAGAGAGAGAGAGAGAGAGAGAGAGAGAGAGAGAGAGAGAGAGAGAGAGAGGTGAAGAGGTGAGGTGAATTTAATTTAATGTTTTTAATTAATTAAAAGCCACATGGTACATGAAACTGATTATGATAGCTTATATGATCCAAATAAGTAGGTGAAAACCAACTTTATGCCCCATAAAGCAACGGAAAAAAAAATTAAAGGATTCAGTAAATTCAAAATATATTGTTGGACTAATCTGTCATTTTTTCCTTATAAACTAACGAATTTATTGAGCTTATTGTAATATATTGTTTGGTGAAAATTTTATATTGATTTTTATGCTAGCTTTTTAATTCACTTTTCAAGATAATTTATTGATAAATTTCTTCGGTATTTTTTTTCATAAGTTTTTCATTTTCAAACCTTTTTTTTTCAATATCGGTTTACATGTTTTATAAAACATATATTTTTATAACATTTTTTAGATTTTCTTTATAATTTTTACAATGATTTTTTGATGTCCTTTTACAATTTTGATTTTATTTCTTTTTTAAATATTTCATTCGTTTTTATAAATTGTTATTTTTAATTATTTTTAAAATCTTTTTCCATATTCATTTTCATGCATTAAGGTTATAAAAAACATATAAAAACTCATTATTATTTACATATTCATTTTTATAAATTTATTTAATAAACCTAAGTTAAAACTTTGAATCTTTTTTTTATTAAAAACATAATTTAAAAAAGTTGAAAGTTGTAAAAAAAGTTAAGAGACAAATTCAAGTCAACTTTAATAATGGGTTATATCTTTGATGTAATAGAATATATAAATTGGTGTTTTATATACATTTGAAATAGTTTTATTGATCAAATTGTGTGGTAATTTATTTTCAATTATACAAATTTGTTTGTCAATTAATTTTCATCAAATATTATTACTTTATCAGCTACCGATTATTTATCAAATAAAAACTAATTTTTAGCTAAAAACTAAATTTTTATTTAGTCTTTCAAACATATCCTATAATCTTTTTCCTCAAAACCAAATCTGAAGTACATTTATAGTTATACATTATGTCATTATACATACATAATTATACGAAATTAAACAACTTTTTATGTTTACTTTTTAAGCTAGTGTGGAATATTTGATCTAATATAAGTTAAAATAACTAAAACAGTAGGAAGGCTATCACAAAACGACCATCATTTTCAAATCTATCACAAAAATAACCATATATCTAAATGAAATTTACAAAATGTCTTTGATTTTTCAAAATTACTTTTTTTTACCATTCCAATAATCTTTGAAAATTACTTTTTAAGCAAAACTTAATACTAACACCCATGGTACGGCTTAAAATAAGTAATGTTTTTTTTGGAAAATATTAAACCACTTTTAAAGTTATCAATGAGGATATTGGTCCTAAAAACTAAGTACTGGCTTCAAAGTTCAAATTTTAAGTACAAAGGTATTCAATCATATATCATAACAACAGTTTAAAATGAACCATACAACTCATGACGTTTTTGTAACCCTCATTTTAGGTATGAGATAAATTTTAATTCGAAACCTTCATTTTGGGTGGTCACGGCGTGGTAGATCTTCACCACAGCGTGGCAGTACCTCTTTGATTGCAGGATTTTAATGACCGCCACGGCGTGGCCAAGGGTTGCCTCGGCGTGGTAGCTGCTTTCGGAGAAAACCCTAATTCTTGGGCATTTGGCCCTATTTAAAGGACATGATGTTGGAACCTGAAAGTGAACCTCTAGCAATCCTAAGTACCTATTCCGAAGGCTGTTGGTTCCGAAGGAAGATGTGATCTGGAACCTGTCCGGAGCTGAAGAAAGGGAGTGAAGAATTTTGAAGAAGAACGCATTCCGGAACTGATCCTGAAGTCCGAAATGCTTATAGATTCGGAAACAAACTTTCATCTTCGGAACATCACTTGTCCGGAATGAAGTTAATTTGTCTGTTATGCATTTATTACGTTTGTCTTGTATTTTGATGTAACGTTTCATAGGACTTAGTCTAATGTTGATTAAGGACAATCAGAATGTCAGAAGTATATCTTTTGTCCGGTCCTATGTAAACACCTGGGTTAATTCGCTGTAACATTCTCTCCTTTAAATAGGAGCATTCAATACAAGTCAACTACAAATCTTTTCTCTCATTTTTGGCATTTACTCTTATTACATTCAAACATTCCTCTTGTTCCTCATTTATTAACTTCACTCTGATCACTATTCACTTGTTCTTAATTAATGTCTTGATCATTTTGCTGAGTTGATTATCTAAGACTTGACTGGTCTTTCCAGTTTAGACTTGAACATCCATTATTAAGCAGACATTGATATCAAGCATTCATTCAAGGTTTGAGTTCTCAAACCTTGTCCCTGCGCATAGATTTTGTTCTCACAATTGGTATCAGAGCTCGAGTGGTTGTCCTTTGAATCCATAAGATCAGATTATAGTTGGTTTGAATTTACCTTGGAAATTCAACCATTTCTGTGTTAAGGATAAAAGTTCTTCTATATACCACTTAAGCTCGAAGATATCTTGACTTCAATGGCTGCTTCAAATCCTCAACAAATGATTTCAATGCAAATCGCAAATAGCGTCGGTGGCCCTACACGTGCCCCACTGCTAGTTGTGGAAGAATATGATCACTGGAAAGTTAGAATGGAAAGGTTTTTACTGGCCAAAGAGAAAGGTGAACAAATTTGGAGATCCGTCACAGAAGGTCCTCATGTTCCTGTAAGAACAGTTGTAAGAGATGCAACTGCTCAACTCATGCGAGAAGATGAAGTTCGTCCAGCCCCTCTAACTGCTGATGATATTGAGAAACTGCATACTGATCAAGTTGCCTTCTCTGAAATGGTGTTTGGTGTTCCTCCATCACTCTTTGAGCACATCAAGTTATGCAAATCAGCCAAAGAAATTTGGGATACTCTTCAGGATCTGATTGAAGGTTCAAAAAATATGAAGGACAAACGTCTCACCTCCGTTGTCAATGACTTTGACACCTTCACTACCACTCCAGGTGAATCTGTAGCCTCAACCTCCAACCGATATCGAATCGTTGTCAACAACATGACTGCCCACGGGATTGTTCGAACTCCTCTCGAGTACAATCTCAAGTTCATTAACAGTCTTGGTAATGGATGGGGAAATGTAAAGTCTTGTCTTCAAAGTAATGGTTCTTTAAAAAAATTGAAACTCTATCAACTTTTTGATGAGCTTCAAGGACATGAATCAAACGTTGCTCAAACCATTAGAGAACTTTCCGGAGGACCTCTTGCTCTAGTTAGTTCTTCGGAGTCAACCATTTCGAACCCACTTGCTTCGGAACCTTACAAACCCTCAGCTCCATTACCTCAGACATCCTTAACTTCTTTTCCTACCCACATCTATCCTGACGATGATTCCGAAACCTTGAATTCTGAACTCCGTTTCCAACAAGAATTTGCCTTACTCTCCATGAAATACAAACGACCTTTCAATTCTTCTTACAAACCATACCAAAACAGATTCAACGCTCCTCACCAAAACCATCCTCAACCATATACTGCTTCGGAACCAAAACAAACCTCCGAAAATCCTCCTGCATACAAGCCTAACCTCACTAAACCAAACTCAGCCCTGAAATCTTTAAAAAATTCCAACTCAGAAAAACCAAAGATCTTGTGTCATAAATGTGGTCATGCAAACCACTTTGCCAAAGATTGTCTAGCTGATGCTCCACAAAAACCAAAAATCAAGGACTCAGCTTATTATGTCCGAAAAGCACAAGAAATGGCTGAAAGTGAGAAAGCCTTTGTTACTACTGTTTCAAGAGATGTCGAAGGATACTGGTCATCCGGAGATAATGATGATGTAGAAACTGGAAGAAACATGTGTTTGATGGCTAGACAAACCATTGTATGTGATGAAGGTTATTGGTCTTCTGGATCCGAAGATGAAGAAGATGTTGCTGAACCTAACTACTGCTACATGGCCACTAACGATCCACCAGGTCGAAGCATCGTTCAACAGGTAAAATCCATGATCTCTGATAATAATTTGATTTGACTTTATATGAACCTTATTTGACCCAGATTCAAACAGATATGAACACTATCTATAAAGCCTATGAGTCAGCCATAGAAGCCAGTGAGAAGAAAGACTGTGAACTAAGTCGTCTTAGATTACATTTTGAGGATAAGAAATTGAAAATCGAGTCTTTAGAGCATGAACTTGTAATGTCAAAAGATGAATGTATCATTTTGAAAGATAAATGTGAAATCACTTATTCCGAACGAAATATTTTGATTTCTGATAACAAACGTCTCAATGCCAAAATAGATGTTTTGCATAACTCAGTTGACATGCTTGAAGCTGACATTCGGATGACTCATAATTTTCGTCATCCATGGTCCAAAGCTCCTGGTCTCGGAAGCGAGTATCCGAAACTAATTGTTAGTCCCCTGAAGGATTTGCAAAATCTGACATTCATGGGAGAGGTTCCGAACATTAAACATTCGGACACTCCTGTTTCTCCATTGTCACCCCTTCCGGAGACTAAAAGATCCTTTGAGTCCCTAATTCCTGAGTTTCAACCGATAGTTGTTAAATGTCCTGATTCCACGCCTCTTCCGCCTCTGATAAACCTGGACCTTAATCGGACCATGGAATATCATCATAGTCTTCAAAATTGTGTAGACTATGTTCCTATAAGCAATCACGTCAATAACTGTGTGATTGAGGAAATTATTCCGGAAACAATTGAAGTCAATGCCTCAGAATTTGCATGGGCATCTCTAGATGATAAAGTTGAAGTATCAAGCAATATGTCCTCTGACTCATGTGAATCGGACTCTGTAACTCTTTCAAAATCCAAATTGGTTCCCATTTCTCCCAAGTTTTCAAATCCATCCAAAGGTCAATCCTCTGGATCCTCTCCTCACCCTAAGAGAAAACCAATGTTAAATAGAAAAGATGTTGTAGATCCCAAGGTAGAAGCTAGGAATGCTTACAAAAAGGAAATTAAGGATAGACAAAATTCCAGGTTCCTTGCCAACTCGTCTCGAAACAACACAAAGAAGTCCTTGTGTCAACACCATAGTCAAAATTCGTTTGTTCAAACAAGAATTCTAAAGAGACCTTTCGAACATCCTGTTCATTCGGAACCAAAGGAAGTCTTCAGCTCCAAATCTTCTCAAGCTCATGTTAATGTCAAAACCATCCGAAACACTTCTTCAACGCCTCAAAATGTTTCATCTGTCTTTATTGCAAAATCTGATGACACAATTTTTAAACCAAAAATCTCTAAGAACAATGTGTCATCAAACAAATCCACCAGCTCAAATTTTACTGTTTCAATATCTTCAAACAAAAATCTTGTGTGGAAAATCAAATCATCTGTTAACAAAACAACTGACTCGGAGACAACAAAAAGTGTCAATCCTTCAGATACTCCCGTTCTGAAAAAGTTAGCTCCGAACCCACAAGTAGTTGAATATGACTACTGGATAGATGAAAAGACTTTAGCATTCTATCTGTTTCCAAAGAACTCAAGTAATCTCACCAAGAAACACGTAGTTGTACCAAAGTCACAATCACAGTCCAAAGTCCATGCCTACGTCCCAAAGTCTAACTAGGAGCCTAAAAGCTCCATTGCTCATTAATTTTTGCAGGCACTTTGTGCTTCGGAGCTAGAAACAATATGGTATATTGATAGTGCTTGCTCCATGCACATGACGGGCCAGAAGGATTTTCTGCGAGATTTAAAGCTCTCTCCAAATGTTGGTTACGTGACGTATGGCAACAACTCAAATTCTCAAATTCGTGGTTATGGAACTCTCACCAATGGAAACTTCTCTATTTCACATGTTACTTATGTAGCTGACTTGAAACATAATTTGACAAGTGTTGCTCAGCTTACCGACTCAAGCCGACGTGTGGAATTCTGCAAAAAATATAGCTATGTGATGACTAAAGACCGAAAAGAATGTTTGATAAAGTCTCTTCGCAACAGAAACATGTACCCACTCGACATCAATATGATCATTGGCAAACCACAACTCTGCCTTCTCCCCAAAGCTGTTCCGGACGTTAGTTGGCTATGGCACCGAAGGCTCGCATATCTAAACTTTCGGTACATGAATGATCTCGTCTCAGGTGAAATGTTAAGAGGTTTACCTCTTCTCAAGTTTGAAAATGATCATTTATGTGCTACATGCGAGTGTGGTAAGCAATCAAAGAAGGGTCATCCTGTTATCATCGAAAAATCCATTTCGGATCCCTTAGAACTCCTACACATTGATCTTTGTGGACCATCCACTATAGAGAGTCTTCATCAAGAGAATCCGAAGTGATAATGGCTCGGAATTTGTCAATTCTACCATTGAGAAGTTCCTCACAGAAAAAGGAATCGCTCACAACTTCTTAGCTCCGTACACTCCACAACAAAATGGTGTAGTTGAAAGACGTAATAGAACACTCGTTGAAGCTGCTCGATCCATGCTGAATTATGCAAACCTTCCACTCTATCTTTGGGCTGAAGCTGTATCCACCGCTTGCTTCACTCAAAACCGAAGCATCATCAATCGAAGGCTCAACATGACACCATACGAAGCAATGAATGGTCGAAAGCCAACGATCTCATTCCTACATATCTTCGGATGCAGATGCTTCATCAAAAACAACCGTGATCAGCTTACAAAGTTCCAACCTAAAACTGATGAAGCAATCTTTTTAGGATACTCTTCCAAATCCAAGGCTTACAGAGTTCTCAACCGAAGAACTCGTGTTCTGGAAGAAAGCTTCGATATTACCTTTGATGACAACTTTGTTCGGAATTCTGGCCCCACTCACATCACTACTCATATCATGGAGTCTGATGCTCCTCCGCCAGGATGTCCGAACCCTCAAACCATTCTCGAGGTTGACTTTGAAACTCTCTTTGGTCCTTCCGAAACAGCTCTTGATTCCGAATCACGATCACGTCCATCTCTGATTCCAATTCCTCCTTCGGAAGCCCCAGTTTCTCACAACCTCTCCGACCCTCTTCCGATCCTACCTCCATTTGATTCCGAACCGTTCCAACCTTCACAGGTTGAGGGGGAGAATAATGCAAATCCCTCTCTTGAATCAAATGTGGATGGCTTCCAAGATGTAGCTGCTGATTTCGATGACTCAAATCCTCTCAACATTGATGAAAATGAGAATTTCTTTGAGTTTCCCTCTGATGATGATGTAAACCTCTCTGGTTCTGGTTCAGAAGTTCAGGGGGAGCATCATTCCAATATTCAAATCATTCAGGGGGAGCAAATCAATTCTACTGTTGATATAGGATCCTCCGCTGTACAAGAACTCCCTCGATTGCATGTTTGGACGAAGGATCATCCTCCAAACCAAGTGATTGGCAACCCAAATGTTGGTGTTCAAACTCGCTCAGCTACCAACATTCAAAATGAATGCCACTTTTCAGCATTCATTTCCATGGTTGAACCCAAATCCATCAAGGAAGCATTAGAGCATGCTGATTGGATTACAGCCATGCAAGACGAACTGGCAGAATTTGACCGCAATGAAGTCTGGACTCTCGTACCTCCTCCTCAACATCACCCTATTGTTGGTACAAGATGGGTATTTCGCAACAAACTAGACGATGCAGGAGTTATCATCCGAAATAAGTCAAGGTTGGTAGCTAAAGATTTCACTCAAATTGAAGGTCGTGATTACGACGAGACATTTGCTCCTGTTGCACGACTTGAAGCTATCAGAATCTTTCTTGCTTACGCAGCCCACAAAGGTTTCAAAGTTTTTCAAATGGATGTTAAGAGTGCTTTTCTAAATGGTCAGCTTGACACTGAAGTTTACCTTCAACAGCCCCCCAGATTTATTAATCTCTCCTTTCCAAACTACTGTTACAAACTCCGAAAGGCTGTCTACGGACTCAAGCAAGCTCCTCGGGCTTGGTACGAGACTCTCACTGATTTTCTCAAGCGCTCAGGTTTTCAAAGAGGTATACTGGATCCCACTTTATTTCGAAGATCAAATGGAAAACATCTCATGCTGGTACAAATTTATGTGGACGACATCATTTTTGGATCTACCGATTCATGTATGGTTGCTGATTTTGCCAAACTTATGGTCAGTCGCTTTCAAATGAGAATGAATCGAGAATTAAGCTTCTTTCTTGGCCTTCAAGTCAAACAGACTAACAAAGGTATTTTCATTCACCAAGAGAAGTACATTTCTGAGCTTCTTAAGAAATACTCTATGGACACCTGTGCCTCAGCCAAGGTACCTATGGGCTTCGGTCACAAAATCTTTGCCGACCCTTCGGGTGTTTCAGTAGATGAAAAGAAGTACCGTGGAATGATTAGATCCTTACTCTATCTCACTGCAAGTCGTCCGGACATAATGTTCTCAACATGCTTATGTGCCAGATTTCAAGTCAATCCGAAGATGTCTCATCTTTTGGCTGTGAAACAAATTTTCCGTTACCTCAAAGGTACAAAGAACCTCGGAATCTGGTACCCAGCAAATGAAGGTTTCCTTCTGCAAGCTTACTCTGATTCAAACTATGGTGGTCTTCAACTCGATAGGAAAAGTACATCCGGAGGATGTCAATTCCTAGGTGGTCGTTTAGTCAGCTGGTCATCCAAGAAACAGAACTGCATTGCTCTCTCTACAGCCGAAGCTAAATACATTGCTGCTGCCAGCTGTACCTCTCAAGTTCTCTGGATGAAATCTCAACTCTTGGATTATGGTTACCGATTTCAACACATTCCTATCTACTCTGATTCTCAAAGTGCCATTGCCATCTCACACCATCCAATTCAGCACTCCATGACGAAGCACATTGACATTCGGTACCACTTTATTAAAGATCATGTTCTAAATGGTAACATCGAACTTATTTTTGTTCCATCTGACGATGAAATTGCTGATGTCTTTACTAAGGCATTAGACGAAACCAAATTTAATGGTTTTCTGAACAAAATGGGTATGATGATGCCAGATCCTCATTTCTTTCAGGAGACATGTTCTCTTTGATCGAAGTATTCAGCAGAAAAATATGCTCCGAACTCATTTATTTTGCTTCGGAACTATTTTTCCTCTAAATACAAAGGATCCTTTTACTTATCTTTTTTACTAATTATCCCTTGAGTTTCTTAAGCTGTACAGTTTATTCTCTTCTTCACGATGATCTGAATCGACCATCATCTGAATCCAGTCCGGAATTTTCACAATTTGCTCCGGAATTTCAAAGTGCTCCGGAATTTCAATTTGCTCCGGAATTTCAAAGTGATCTGGAATTTTCAAAATTTGCTCCGGAATTTCAAATTGCTCTGGAATTTCAAAGTAATCAGGAATTTCAAAATTTGCTTCGGAATTTCAAAATTTGCTCCGGAATTTCAAAATGCTCCGAAATTTTTCAAAACTTGCTCCGGAATCTTAATCTGCTCTGGAATTTTAATTTGTTCCAGAAATTTTCAAAATTGTTCCGGAAAACCTCTTTCGTCATACTTATTCCGGAACATCACTTTTATCTTCCGGATCATGCACTGTCCGGAACAATTCATCTGGAATACCAAGAGGCAATAAGGTGAAACGTTTTTTTTCTCAACGGTTACTTTTTAGGAAGATCCTTATCCAATCTTCCTCGATTTGCGTGACACGATTGCACGCCCTCTAAAATGGAAAACGGATTGACGGTTACTTTTCCCACTTTTAGACCAATTGCTTTCCCCTTTCATTTCAAGTGTCTAATCTCATCCTCCCAACATTAAATGCAACCCGATGGATCTCGGATCCTCATCATTACCTTTTCCAACCCGACCCGACTTTTCCTACCTATAGATACCTTTTCACAAATTACCTTTACCACTTTACGATAATCTCGATTCCCAAACCTCTCTAAAACCCTCACAGTTCTTCGTGTTCTTCAAGCTCTCATCATCTTCAACAATGGAATCCTCCAAGCACGAAGCCTCTACTGCTCAAACCCCAAAGAAATCCATTGCCAGGAAGAAATCCTCGAAAGGATCGAAAGGTTCATCGTCGTCGGCTGATCAAGAACCTTTTCTTCGTGACACCACTCAATTGTTTTCACTAAATCCCCTTGACTACGATGAATCAATCAGGATCATGATTGAGTTCCTTGCTCATCATCCTCTCTCCATTCTACTTACCAAAATCCCAAAGCCTCCTCTCCCACTTTCTCATCTTCATCGTGCTTTCACAAGCATCAAACTTGAAGATGATGTTCTGTTGGCTTCAATCATCGATGATTGCCCCATTCCTGTTTATAAAGCAACCTTCCTTAAAGCCATTGGAATTTCTCCCAACCCTGCTGGTTTCAAAGTCGTAGAACCAACAGCTGAAGAGTTTCAGACGTTTCTTAATTTCATTGGGTACAATCAAGACTATCGAGCAAAGGATTTCAAGAAGACTGCAGTTTCCGGGCTCTGGACCGTTCTCATGCACTTTATCATTCGTGGTCTATCAGGCAAGCATGGCGGCACTGACACTCTCAGCAAGGACTGGCTGAACGTGGTATTCAACATCTATTCCGGATGCAACAATGCAGTCGATCTTCCGGAAGTCCTATGGCAAGACTTTTGCAAATTTTCCATCAAGAGGAAGCCGAATGAAATTTCGAGCCCTGACGATTGAGCAAATCTTCAAGGAACTTAACATTCCCATTCCGGTGAGCACCATTCCTCCGGAGGTATGTGTATCCTTTAAACTTGTTAAGTCTTACAGAATTCCGGACCAATCATCTTTTGGTCCGGTCAGACGACTTCCGGACAATATGTTGGCCCTCATTCCTTCCGGATCCCCTTATTTGAAACACCATCTTGAGACTTCGGTTGTGTTCGACCCAACACAACCTGCCCCGGTCTCAGTTGAGCCTATTCCGGAAGAGGCCACTCACACTAAGTCCGGACCAAAGGTTAAGCAACCGGCCAAACGCAAGGCTTCTCCCACCAAACCCAAGGCCACAAAGAAAACCAAAGTCGTTGCCCCCTCTCAACAGGAGGGCACTCATGACATTCCGGCTGATTCTGGCCGTCCGCACACCCCTCCTGTCCACTCATCTGAGGTACCCCTCAATGTTTCATCTTCACAAGCACACACTCACGGGGAGTCTACACATATTCCACCCTCTCCCTCCCAAAAGGGTGTTGTCGGTGTTGAACAAAGTTCCTTGCAGCCCCCTGGAACACACCCACGTGCCACTCTTGATAATCCTATTATTTCTTCCACACGCACACACTCCGGAACCGTTGTTCCGGAACCCAAGCATCCGGAAGAAGGAGCAGTCCCTTCAACTTCCGATTCCCCAACTGGTCTGATACCCGGAAGGCGTATAGGACGACCAGGTGCTAATGACCCTTTGTGGGAAGATTATGTGAACAGGGCAGCATCAAGGCATCCGGATCTGACTCGAGCTCAAGTTGAATCCACTCTCATCTCCATGAGGAACCGAGCTCTTCAAAGCAACCTGCCCTATGTTCTTCCCTCAGACGATGACGTCATCAAGGAACTTTCTTCAGAATGCCCCCAATAGTCATTCACCAAAGCATCTTCCATACTGATCTGGAAGAAGAGATTTCCGAAGAGGTTATGTTGGAGGAAGAAGCAACAAAAGTTCTGGATGCTCATCTCATGACATCCATTCATTATCAGTCTAAAGCCTCCGTATCCAAGTCCGCTTTTGACTTCGGAACCTCCTCTACTTCCACTCCGGACGATGGCCCCAACTCCCATCTTCAAGAAGACGATGATGCTGCTAACCCGGGTCCTTCCTCAATTCCGAATACTCACCAGCCCCCTCCGCAACATTCAGACTCCGATTCCGAATCCTCCGCTGGTGATCATGTTGATCCATTTGCACTACTAGAGATCCGAACCAATGTCTCTGACACTATGGCTAAAGTGTCCTCTGTAGAGACTTCCGTCACTGAGCTGAATTCGAAACTGGATCAAAAAGTCTCCGGACTTGATTCAAAACTTGACGCCATCCTTCAGTCTCTTTCACAACAATCCGGACCATCCACAACAGAGAGAGAAGCCCATCTTGACCAGTTGATCTCCATCCGGTTGAAACATACCATTGAACAAATTGATTCCAAATATGATGCTCTGGTCGACAACTACCTCAACACCATCTCTTCCATGCTCAAGGTTCATGACGACCTTGTGTCTGCTACCAACGATCTAATCAAGCAGAATCATGTTCGTCATGAGAAACAAATTCAACGTTTAGAGAAGGAGATCCGGAAGAAGGATGAGATGAATCTGATCATCCAACAAGTCCTCATCAAACTCCTACGCTCAACTTGGAACATTGTTGATGTTCCGAACAGGAAATTTGATGAGATGATCGAAATCCTTAGCAGCACCTTCAAGCATCTATCCGCACAAGCTCCCACCTCTGAAGCCTATGACACCCTGACTCTTCAACTCTCCACCGGTCTTCAGAAGGTGTTCTCCAAACTTGATGACATCAAGGAGGACTTATTGCTTGCACCGGTCTCCAAGGTCACCGATGCAAGAGGGGGAGAAGGGCCAAGCAGGAAATGGAATCCATCCTCGGAATTCACCCTCCGGGATGAAGACCTCGATTCCGAAGAAGAGGTCCAAGTTGTCTCCGGAATCCTGGGCATTACTGAAGGAAACGAAGAAGATGAAGACTACGATGTCTACATTCTGGATGAAGCTCCCAAAGGGATTCTTGGTCTTCAAGCCCCAAAGCTGATCGCTCCGAAAGTGCTGACAGAAGAACAGAAGAGGATTTGGTCCGCCGTTTCATGGCCATCCTCTCTTCCGGATGCTTTCGAAATGGCTGTTAAAATGGCTAAGGCAAAATCCTTCCTTACTGCCCAAGCCTTCCGAGCCACTCCCTCCATGACACCTCCTGCCCCAATTCCGGAACCAAAAATAGCACCAATTGATCAAGGCTCTCCTCTTCGCACTCCAGACGACATTCCGGAAGAACCACTTCCAACCCCTACTCCGGAATTCGTCATTGACGAAAACATGAAGATGGTCATTGAAGCTCTTCAGAGAGACAAAGGGAAGAAACCAATGACTTCGGAACAACAAGCTTTTCATTCTGGACCTCCCCCTAAACAAAAATTTGGATGGTCTGAGGAAGAAATTCAAAAGGCACTGGAGGATAGCATCTTGATTCAAGCATTAAAAGATCATCCCGATCCGATGCGTGACATTTCTCCTCTGTGTCGTGAAGGCATTCTTCAAGCCAAGGATATCATCCCAACTCTCTACTATGACCTTCCTTCACATGACGCTGATCAACTGGATCTTTCTCTCTCTCCCTTCAGCAAGTTCTACACAAAGTTTGCTCCACTCCACCCAAACGACAATCCGGAAGTGATCATCCGGACCGAACGTGAAAGGCTCAAAACCTTTTATGCCAAGAATGCTCTGCCTTTCAAGGAGGTATGGACAAAAAAGAGGATCACTAAGGTTCATGGCTTCGGAAGAAAAATCTTAGTAAAATTTGAGCTGAACTGTCCTCTGTTCCGTTTCCATCTTCTCCGTAACAAACCAACTCCAATGACTGTTACTGATGTGGATTTTCCTTCTATGAATCCGAACGACATCCTCACTCTTGCTACGTACTTCAGAGAAAACTAAAAGGATGACATCAGTATGGGTGCCTATCACTCTGCTCTCAGCTTTCTCAAATACTATGTTGCTGAGTTTTGCAGATGTGATTACGAACTTGCTCACCTCTACGGAACCGAACAATTTGTAGCAAAAATTGACTTTGTTCTTCCGGAAGCTGAAATTCTTGCAGATGGTCCGATCGAAGAACCGGTTCTAGGGTTTGTCTACACCACCAGGAGAACAAACAAGAAGGACTTCTTCTGAGTCCTTGACAAACACCTGGTTCCTACCAAAGCTCTGCAAAAGTTCATTTCCCGGGCGTCCAATTCTGATGCTCCGGAATAGGTTAAAGCAAAGTTTGTAAGTCACCTTCATCAAGGAAGAAATGAACTGAGCTTGATGGATTGCTAAGTTCACTTAGGGGGAGATTGTTGGAACCTGAAAGTGAACCTCTAGCAATCCTAAGTACCTATTCCGAAGGCTGTTGGTTCCGAAGGAAGATGTGATCCGGAACCTGTCCGGAGCTGAAGAAAGGGAGTGAAGAATTTTGAAGAAGAACGCATTCCGGAACTGATCCTGAAGTCCGGAATGCTTATAGATCCGGAAACAAACTTTCATCTCCGGAACATCACTTGTCCGGAATGAAGTTAATTTGTTTGTTATGCATTTATTACGTTTGTCTTGTATTTTGATGTAACGTTTCATAGGACTTAGTCTAATGTTGATTAAGGACAATCAGAATGTCAGAAGTATATCTTTTGTCCAGTCCTATGTAAACACCTGGGTTAATTCGCTGTAACATTCTCTCCTTTAAATAGGAGCATTCAATACAAGTCAACTACTGATCTTTTCTCTCATTTTTGGCATTTACTCTTATTACATTCAAACATTCCTCTTGTTCCTCATTTATTAACTTCACTCTAATCACTATTCACTTGTTCTTAATTAATGTCTTGATCATTTTGTTGAGTTGATTATCTAAGACTTGACTGGTCTTTCCAGTTTAGACTTGAACATCCATTATTAAGCAGACATTGATATCAAGCATTCATTCAAGGTTTGAGTTCTCAAACCTTGTCCCTGCGCATAGATTTTGTTCTCACACATGATAGCTAGGGTTTCGTGATCATTCAGCCTCCATCACCCTCCCAAGCTCAAAAACCCTAACCCTAGCCTCCCTTGCTGAGCCTTGAGCTCTTTGTGGTGTTTTTTTTTGTATTTTGAAGGAAGAAGAAGAAGGTGTAAGCCCAAGGATCAAGCAACAACTCGTCTCCATCTTTGGAATCACCCTCTAGACCATTTGTAAGTCGTCAAGTTTCCATCTTGATGATTCTTTGGTTGTAGATCTAGTTCCTTGGCATACTTTGGCCCATAAGAAATGTTTGGTTGGTTTGTAGAGATAAAGGTTGCAACTTTATGATTTTCCTGAGTCCCATGAACAATATATCTTGTAGATCTAGACTTTGGTTGGGGTTATTTACCTTGCATGAGTTTTTGGTCACTTTTAGCTCATTTTGACCTAAATAGGATTCTAGACATGCATTGGATATGCATGTCTATAAAGCACCCACCTTTATGCTAGATCTAGTATTGGAAACTCTTTTGGAGTGGTTGGGTTAAGGACTTTTCGGATTAAGGGATTAATGGTTAAGTCTTTGTCGTATTTTGCCTTATTTGGACCTAGGGTTTGGGATCTTGATCTCTTTGGGAGTCTTAATGGATAAAGTTGGAAACTTTATCCATTTACACCATAGAATGGACTAGATCTAAGCTTTGGAACTCTTGGAATCGAAGAAAATGACTTAACCCATTAAGTTATTAGAAACCCAGTGCCTACGACATGGCCTTAGGTTGCCACGGCGTGGCGACTGGGAAATGCCCGACTGTTTTAATTGAATGAGGGCCACGACGTGGTCATAGATGGCCATGATGTGGCGGTTGACTAAAGTCAACATTGACCGCTGACTTTTTTACTTGAGTTGACTTTTGGTCAAATTCCTAGCTGTGGAAATAGAGCTAAGAGCTTACATGTTAATTGTGTGATAGTTGATTTTGGGCTATGGATCCTTAGGGATTATAGGGTGGACGAAATCAAGGTGTATGGACTCCTTGAAATCATCCAATCCTCAATCTAGAAGGATCTTTGGATTGCTTAGGGCCTAAGTTATTTAATTAGGGTTTCAGGATGTAACCCTAGCAGCTCAAGTATTTAAAGACCCCAAGGGCTACAGAAATCGGCTACCAGAAACCCTAAGGAGTTCCAAGAGCCGATTTTGTGCCTACAACCTCTCTCCAAATCATCCTCCTGCTAGTTGGTGTTTGTAAGCCATTAGAGGAGTGACAATTGTGACTCTAAGCTCCAAGAACAAGAAGATTCAAGCAAGCAACAAGAGGTAATCATCTAGATCTGATTTGTCTCATCAATTTGAATTATTCTTACTAGATCTAGGGTTTGCAAGACTTGGATAAATTGCATGTTCAATTAGAGAAACCTAGATCCAAACATTAGGGTTTGCATGTGCACATAGGAAAGTTCTTATGGCTCAAACCCATCAGCATCGATGTTTCTGGCAGTATGAGCGGTAGTAGTTGAGTATCGACTGAGATGTTAGTCTTTTCACTGTACTGGCAGTATGAGCGGTAGCATTTGAGTAGGATGCTAGTTGTCTTTGTGACTGTACTTTTGGGATGTTACACTTTTTAGTTTCCAAGTTATCACTATCTGTTGGTCTTATGCTCATCTATGAGTATATGTAAAAATAATAACATTAGGCTCGGGACATAATACCAAAATTAGACCTTGGAATTTAATTGAGTAATGGCCACCTATTTGATAGAAAAGTTTGGTCAAATACTTTTTAATGACGCAATAAGTCCTTTATTAAGTTCTTATTCGTAAATGTGATATTTTATTGTTTCATAATCATCCTTAAGATTTTATAAGATCATAGTTTAAAATAGGACCTGATTTGGAGTCCGTAGGTGAAAGTTATGACATTTTCAGGTTTTCATAGACATATTACATGACAATGTTTTTTAAGTCTTCAAATTACATAAGCCGTGTAATTGTCAATTTTCGTAGTTGTTATTTCGACCATGAATATCAAAATGGACAATTAGCTAATCTAGTTTGACTGTAACCGTTCTAAATCCAATTCTGAACCTCTAGGATTATTATTTAACAACTATTACATGTTTTAGACACTAATAAACATCCCAAACAAAATTTTAAATCATGGATTAACAATCTAAAATTAGAGATCTAATGGATTCAGATTAAAAAACTTGCTTAAAATAGTGTTCCAATCAAGTTCCAAACCATTCAAAAACATTATTATACATATTTTTGAGGTTCAAGTGTGCTGAGTCCACCTTTTGATTAACTAAAATCCATTTAGCTTCAATAAAACTCATTTAAGCTTCTATTTCCTATCATACATTATGCTCAACTCATCACCACTCGATCTTCATTTTGACTTGATGAATCACTCCTCATTATAATGTTTCAAAATCATTTTTAAACTTTCAAAAGCTAGATCAAACAATTTTGAAACTCAACTCAACATATATACATCAAGTCAAGATGAAAACTCTCAACAAACCCATAAATATAGTTTCAATCAATGGATGGATTCCTTAGCTTCCAGTTAATTTCAAACATTATTTAAGCTTCAAATCAACATAAAATTCATACATGGATCTTAGACTTTAGAATCCACCATTTATAAGCTCATAAGGCTTTCAAAAGTCACTATAACTCAAATGTTAAGCCATTAATGAGTAATAGGATGTTATATATATATATATATATATATATATATATATATATATATATATATATATATATATATATAAAAGTTGATCATCACTAGATGTAACAAATAAACACCATATTATGATTAGCTTTTAGTTTGAGATTTTCACCCAAACCCTAAATTGAACTACATGAAAAAAAAACCCAAACCCTAAATTGAACTACATGAAAAAAATAAAATAAAGAAGAAGAGAGTGTTTGTACCTTCCAATGTATTCCTAGTGAAATCTTAGATTCATTACTAATATTCACTCAATATCCATCTTACATCCTTGTCCAATTTTTTTTTTTTCAATAGGGTGAGAATGGTATAACCACTTTACTAGTTTTAAAACATTTACAGTTTTACCCTTCAACTTTCTAGTCATGACCAAAATACACCCACCCAACTTTATGACCATCATATTTCACATCTAATCCTTCACTATCATATAACTAATATAGTGGTTCTTTCAAGGGTTATCCAAGTTAAACCTTAAACACTAGGTTTGGTCTAATTTACAGTTTTATCCCTACTTTACATATTTGATCATAAATAACTTTTAATTCAATATAATTGGAAAGTAAAATTCACTAAATCATCAAATATTTTATAATATCATTAGGTGGATTATTTTATTATAAGTATTTATTATATTGATTTATTCTAATTTCCAAAAAAAATATTTTTCCACCAAAAATTTACAAAAATTATACACGCGGATGATGGACTTAAGTTGAAGTACATTTATATATTTGGAGTCAAATAATCACATCTCTAGCGGGTAAAAATTGAAATAGAAATGTATAAGTTTTTCAATTGTTTGAGTGATCTACAAAAAAAAAAGGATTATGATCTATAATCATATTTTAAGCGGGTATGAATTGAAATTTGATGTTCTAATCTAGGTTCAATTACCCTTATTTATATTTTATGAAAGTGTTTCTTTAATTTATGATAATTTTTTCAAAAGTTATGTATCTTATTCATAATTTCACAAAATCCTATTTTAAACTTGAATAATCAAATTAAAATATAAAATTATTTAAATATTACATAATTAACAAGAGAAAGTTTTCCCTTGGAAATCAAAATTACTGATAATCAAAAGAACAAAAATAGGAGAAAGCCATTTGTGAGGCACAATATTTTTCCATGAAGGATAATTGTATTTCATCACCAAATATATACATGATACAAGAATTGGGCTATGTTAAAACATTCTGGGCTAAATACAATGGGCCACACAGAATTTAAAACAAATACAATATGAATAGCCGTAGAAGAGAATATGTCTAACAGCCCCCCACAGTCAGAACGAGAGTTCTTGAGCGGACGTTCAGACTGGAGCTGAATTCAGAAAATAACGAGGATGGAATCCCTTTGGTGAAAATATATGCATACTGATAGGAAGATGGCACATGAAGAACGTCGACCTGTCCCAAAGCAACTTTGTCTCGAACAAAATGAATGTCTATCTCAATGTGTTTTGTACGTTGATGCTGAACAGGATTCGTAGAGAGATAGACAACACTCACATTATCATAGTAAACAAGAGTGGCAGAGAGAGGAGGATATAAAAGCTCATGTAAGAGATTTCGAAGCTAGCTAGTCTCAACAACCGCATTAGCAATACCTATGTACTCAGCTTCGGCACTAGACTGAGAAGTCGTACCCTGTCTCTTAGACGAACAATAGAGAAGATTAGGTCCAAGAAAAACACAGTATCCAGATGTGGATCGTCTAGTTGTGGGGCAACCGGCCCAATCAACATCAGAATAGGCAATCAAACCTCGAGAAGGAGATGCATATAACTGTACACCATGATCAAGAGTGCCCCGAATGTACCTTAGAATGCATTTAAGAGCTGAGAAGTGAGGTTCTCGGGGATCATGCATAAACAAACACAATTATTGAACTGCATAAGTAATGTCAGGGCGAGTGAAAGTCAGATATCGAAGTTCTTCTGCGAGACTACGGTAGTGTGTTGGATCAACAATTGGTGGGCAGTGTCGTCAAGTTTAGCGGATGTGTCTGCAGGAGTACGGGTCGACTTGCAATTAAGCATGTTAGCATGCTCTAGTATCTCAGTAGCATATTTTTGTTGAGATAAAAACATTACTTGATGATCTCGTGAGACGGGAATGCCCAAAAAATAATTCAGAGAACCCAAATCTGATTTGGCAAACTCTAAGTGTAAAGTAGTAATGATATGTTGAAGGAGACTCGTAGAGGAGGCTGTCAAGATAATATCATCCACATATAAAAGAAGATATGCAAGCTGATCACCCTGTCTATAGACAAATAAAGAAGAATCGGAGCGACTGTTAGAAAAACAGTGACATGTGATGAACTGAGCAAAGCGGTGATACCAAGCTTACGGTGCCTATTTGAGTCCATAAAGCGACTTTTTAAGTAAACAGACATGATCGGGATGTGACGTGTCACGAATCCCTGGAGGTTGATGCATGTTGACAGTCTCCCGAATATGACCATGAAGGAATGCATTTTTGACATCTAACTGATGAACTAGCCAATGGTGTGAAATAGCCAGGCTAAGAACAGTCCTGAAAGTGGCCGACTTGACAACCAGACTAAAGTTCTCATCGCAGTCGATGGCAGGGCATTGACTGCGACCGTTGGCAACCAAACGAGCCTTATACCGTGCTAGAGATCCATCTACATTAAATTTCTTTTTGGACAACCAAATACAGTTAACTACATTAGCATTAGGAGGCTGAGGTACAAGTACCCAAGTCTTATTAAAAATAAGTGCATTAAATTCTTTTGTCATAGCAGTCAGCCAATTAGGATATTGTAAGGCTTGGGGATAGGTTCGAGGAATAGGTGGGGGGTCGGAATGAGACTCAATATGAAGATTGAGTTTGGTGATGGGTTTG
This sequence comes from Lactuca virosa, assembly GCF_052849685.1. NCBI lineage: Eukaryota > Viridiplantae > Streptophyta > Magnoliopsida > Asterales > Asteraceae > Lactuca > Lactuca virosa. The sequence goes on from NC_136430.1 coordinate 327,036,358, forward strand.
ACAATACCATGGTGAGAACGAGTAGCCATGGAGTAAGAACGAGAGCGAGCGGAAGCATTGTTTTGGGCAGCTTGATGAACCGAAGGATGAAAGTCTGAAGGACCTTCGGTTGAGGATGAGACACCTATGGAAGGAGTATCTCTGGTGCTAGAGCAGACAACAGGAGGGGCGTCGGAGGGAGATCCAACAGTCGTGGGATTAGTGGTAGAGGTGTCGACAGGAATGGTGGCATCCGTGGGAGAGGAAGGAGATGAAAGAGGACCGAGAGGATGAGCTGGGTGACTAGGGTCATCAAAGATATTACGAGTGTCATCCAACTTGAGGAAGTCATAGTCAGGAGAATGAGTTGGAGTCATAGAGCCAAACAAAAAGATTTTTTCATCGAATGTGACATGACGAGACATGATAATTTTATTTGTATGAGGTTAAGACAACGAAAACCTTTGTGGTTGGTGGGATATCCAAGACAGATGAAAGGAACCGAACGAGGTTGAAGTTTGTGAGTGTTGTTTATGTATGGGTAGCAAAGGCATTTGAAAACACGAAGGTGGGAGTAGGATGGATGTTTGTTGAAAATTTTGTGGTATGGGGTGTCATTCTGTAAGGTGGTGGAGGGAAGGATGTTCAAAAGATGAGAGGCCATGTGTAAAGCTTCAACCCAATATGTTGGAGGGAGGTGAGCCTAAAAAAGCAAAGTACGTATGATGTTAGTTATAGTTCAAAGCATTCTTTCAGAGTTCCCGTTTTGTTGAGAGGTGTAAGGACAAGAGAAGCGCATATGGATGCCATTTACGTCACATAATTTATGAAATTGAGAATTATCAAATTCTTTGCCATTGTCGCATTGAAAAGTTTGTATGTCAGCATGAAATTGATTTTTGATGTAAGCACAAAAGTTAATGAATTTAGAAAAAAACGTTGGATTTTTTACGAAGAGGATACACCCACACAAAATGAGAAAAATGATCAAGAAAAATGACATAATATTGAATTCCACTATGACTTAATGGAGAAGTCCAAACATCCAAATGAACAACTTGAAATGGAAATGTAGCATCATTATTTGACAATGAAAAAGATATACGAACATGTTTTCCGAGTTGACAAGCATGACACAAACTAGAGGACTTATTATTATTACATGTGATAGACTTAGTGGAAAGTAAATATTGGAAAACTTGATGGTCAGGATGACCAAGACGTTGGTGCCACGTGGATGAGATGACACCAAGAAGCACTTGAGGAGGTGGACTTGTAAGGGGATATAAATCGTTTTGGCTATCACAACGAATGAGGACTTGTCTGGTGAGAAAATCCTTCACAGAAAAACCAAACTCGTCAAATTCAATACTACATTTGTTATCACGAGTGAATTGACGAACATAAACAAGGTTTTTAATTATTTGGGGATTGATAAGAACATTGTTAAGAGCTACGGTACGAAAAGGGTTAAGGCTAATAGAGGAGTTACCCGATTAGGTAACGGGAATACAAGATCCGTTGCCAACTAAAACAGAAAAATTAGAACACTTATTTGTAAAGGACTTGAGAATACCTTGGTCGGCATGAAGGTGGGCAGTTTCCCCGGTATCCATATACCAATCACCATTTTCGGGTTCTTGAAGATTCATGGTAGAAAACGCTTGCGGAAGAGCGGTTGGTTGATCCGAAATTTTTTTTTTTGCCATAGAGTGGGCTGATTAAAATATGGGCTGGCCATAAAAGCTTGTTGATGATAGGTTGAGGTCGAATTGGGCCATGTAGGTTGTTGAAGATTATAAGGCCTACTATGCTGGGAGTTAGCCCAAAACGTGTGGGGAGGAGGTAAAAGCCCAACAGAATTGATGTTGGGTCGTTGATTGTTAGACGCACCACCCAACCAAGGGTTTCAAATCCCCCAGCCGTTGTTACCAGCGAGACCAGGCGAGCCAAAATTCTCGCTGACACCACCTGTTCTACTTCTGCCTCCTCCTCTACTGGGACGACCACCCCTGTCGCCGCCTCTAGAATTCTGACCACCGCCCCTACCATTAAAGGGAGTTCCTCGGTGGTTGGTTGGAGGTTGATTTTCATGATTACGTTTTTCATGCGTGGTATTTAGGATAGTAAGGGATGAAGCATGATCTTGATGAATAGCTTGTACCATAGGATTTTGTTCCTTAATCATGGAACGTTATTCAAGCGTTAGCATGGCTCGCATTTCAAGAAAAGTCGGGAATGGTTTTTAATGTCGAATGGTGGTAACCACATGAGAAAACTTTGGAGAGAGGCCATTAATGGCATAGATAACAAGATTATGTTCTGGAGCTGGGGCTTCGATGTTGGCAAGAATATCAACAATTGACTTTATATAATAAACAATCAATCCATGGTGAGGATGTCAGGCAATAAGCTTATGTATAAAGTCAATTGCATAACAGATTAATTAGTCTTAAAGTTGATTACATGAACAAAGTTTGTGTCCCTTATTAATGTATTGTTTGCCTATTATTGATTGCACTACACATGATAGTTGTAAGACATGAGCGGAGAAGGAGACATATGGGATATGAAGGCGGAGACTAGTGACAAAGGGAAGCTGTGGGAGAGAGACGAAGACTATCCCAACCGCTTTGGCAACTTGAAGGAGTGACATTACTGAAGGAAGATGATCAATGAGATAAAGATGTTCACTTTGAAAAAAAATGTGAAAATTGGAAAAAAAATGATAATGTAGTGACTTCAGTATGTGACAACTAATTAACCATAAGATTCTCGGTAAAATGGTCGATATTGTAAATTTTTTGATAAAGAAATGTTCAATTTGGAAAAAAATTGCAAAGCAATGTTTGATTTGGGAAACAATAATGTTGATGATAATGTTGTGACTTTTTTTTTCTTTTTTAAAATGAAGAAGGTTACATGATTCAAGATGGTCTAGAACATTTTTCGTTTGACCTTTTTTAGAACATTAACATACATACACTAACCTACTCCTTAAGCTACTTCTTAATTTCATATGTCATTGATAAGACTTGAACACTCAACCTCATAGACAGAGGACATATCACCATATCGCTAAGCCAAAGACACGTCGTTGCTTGACTTATACATAGTAAAATAAACATCATTAATTAGCCAAATTAAGAATACTATGTTATTATTTTTACAATTTTGGTATTTTCTAATAAAAACATCATAAAAAAGTTGACAAAATTATGCAATTGGTCCCTCTGGTTTGTCAGACTTAGCTGGTTGAAGACTAACAAAGTGCTTATGTGTTTGGTCGTCGTGGTTTTCATTTCAAGTGTAGCTGGTCTTTATGGTTTCATTTTCTTTTATGATTGATCTAAAATTACTATTTTACCTATGATTTGATTTTTTATTAAGTTTTATTTTCTTTTTTATTCAAATTAATATTTAGAAAATTTAATCAGATCTAAATTTACCACCCACCACTTCCCTTTCATAACCACCTCCTGCAACCCCCACCACCACCGTTCAATGCCACCACCATAAAAAATCTAAAATCTAAAATCTTTTTCATTAAATATCAGGAAGGTGAATCAAGATCCATGGATGAAGTTTGAATTTTAAAATCGATTATGTATTCATCAAGGTTATGAAGGTGATTCAAGAACCTAAAAAAGCAAAATGGATGGTGTGCGCGCGCACACACATAATCGATTCAGATTATGTGTCCCTCTAATGAACATCCTTTAGTGACCTAAGAACATAACATACAGATATACACCCTATTTCAGTCTTTCCTAAGGCTAGATCTTGCTGGAGCGGGTCAGGGTTTCAATTGCAAAATTGAAAACCACATAAAGTTTCATATTCCATTTATGGGATGAGATCTTGATTGTGTTTGTCATTAGGCTTCCAAGTTTGTTTTGAGTTCCAAAAACTATTTCAGAAGTTGGAGATGGGTAAATAGATCTAAAAGGAAAATCCACACACAAATCTATTTCAAATTCACAAACACACACACACGCACACACAGAAATCCAGAAACGAAAACACACACACAAATCAATTTCAAAAAACAAAAACCCTCTAGCACAAATCGATTTCGAGGGATGAATGCCTACACATATATAGTACTTGATCTTGAATCTAGCCACAATGTTAGATATGAAGGTGGAGGTCGGATGATGTTTATAGAAAGAGGAACTCAACGTTAGGTTAAAGAAGAAAGCTGGGGGAAAGCTGTAGGGTTTAGTTATTTTCATTTTAAATAAAATTAGTTAAAATTTATAAAATATTTAAATAGGAACCGAGATTTCATTTTATATGCGTAAAATTGAAACCATATGAACCAAACATGTAGATAAAAGTATGATCATACTAGAAATTGAAACCATATGAACCAAACATCAAGAATTTCCATAATTGTCCTCATCATGTCATTTCTGACAAAGTAGAGGGACCAATAGCATAATTTTGTATAAAAAGTTAAAAACAACGGCTAATTAAAAAAAAAAAAGTAAAAGTTGCATGGATTCTTGTATTGAAGTATATTTATTCTTAAATTCCACATCTTTGGCTCTCTGCAACCCTGGTCACTGAAACCACTTTCATTGTCCCTAACCCCCCTGACCTTTTGGTTCACCAGAACAACAATGGCGACAGTTGTTTACCCTCTCTTTTCCTTTTCATCACCTAAATATCCCTTTCTTTACACCCCTTCTCCTTAACATTCTCATCAGAAGCCAATCATGACCACACTCCTCCATTTCTTCTTCTTCTCCTCATTTGCTCTGTTAATTTCTTCAATCTCTGCTCTGAACTCTGACGGAATCCTTCTTCTCTCTTTCAAATACTCTGTTCTCTCTGACCCACTTTCAGTTCTTGATAACTGGAACTATGATGATCTAACTCCATGTGCATGGCGAGGTGTCACCTGTGAAGATTTTTCCGGCTCGGGTACACCTGAGTCTTTAATGGTCGTCAGTTTGGTTCTTCCCAATTCTCATCTTCTTGGTTCCATTCCTCAGGATTTGGGAATGATTCCGCATCTTCGTTCTCTTGATCTCTCTAATAATTCATTAAATGGGAGTTTACCCCCTTCGATTTTCAATTCTTCTGAGCTGGAAACGCTTTCTTTATCCTCCAATGTCATCGCCGGCGATCTCCCGCAGTTGATATCTGGGTTGCAGAGTCTTAAACTGCTTAATCTCTCCGATAATGCATTCGCCGGAAAGTTACCGGAGAGTCTTGCGTCTTTGAAGAACTTAACATCGATTTCTTTGAAGAATAATTATTTCTCCGGGAGTGTTCCTGGTGGGTTTGATTACGTTGAGGTTTTGGATCTGTCTTTCAATTTGTTCAACGAAACTCTTCCTCTTGATTTTGGTGGAGAGAAATTGCGTTACCTGAATCTGTCAAATAACAAGCTTTCCGGAACAGTATCAGCTGGGTTTGCCGGAAAAATTCAAGCAAACGCCACCATTGACCTCTCATTCAATAATCTCGCCGGAGAAATTCCGCAGGTGTTGTCTTTATCCAAGCAGAAAACCGAGTTCTTCGCCGGAAACCTGGATCTGTGTGGAAAACCACTCAGCAAAATGTGCACAATCCCTTCATCATTATCAACCCCACCAAATATCACTGCAAATGGTTCCGCCACCGCAGCAATTGCAGCTATTCCCAAAAACATGGACCCGTCTCCGTCGTCATCAACCACAACAGGAGCACCGGCTGTGGCGGATAGCCACGGTGGCTCGAAAGTCAAACCAGTGAAAATAGCAGCCATTGTCGCCGGAGATTTAGCCGGTATAGGGCTTCTCGCCATTCTTTTCCTCTACGCTTACAATTTGCGAAAGAAGAAGATGAACCAGAACCAAAATCAAAATCAAAACCCAAAAACGAATCCCGAAACCAAAATCCAAGAGTCCAAGATTTCAAAGGATATTTCAAGTACCAGAGCGTTGTCCTCCAAGACCTGTTCATGCTTGAATGGTGTCACCGGAGACGAAACATCGGAAACAGCGACTGGGTCCGACAGTGATCACGACAACGATAACCTGACAATCGACGTCAAGGGCGGAGATAAACAAAAGTGTTTGGTGATTGTAGATGGCGAGACAGAGCTGGAAATGGAGACATTGTTAAAAGCTTCCGCGTACGTATTGGGTTCAAGCGGGCCCAGTATAGTGTACAAGGCGGTGTTGGGTGGTGGAAACGGCGGCGGAGGGGTGGCGTTTGCAGTTCGGAGGATCGGAGAGAGTGGGGTGGAGAGGATGAGAGAGTTTGAGAACACAGTGAAGATTATTAGTAAGTTGCGACACCCAAATTTGTTAAAGGTACGAGGGTTTTACTGGGGTGAAGATGAAAAGCTTGTTATCTACGACTATGTCTCCAATGGAAGTTTGGCCGGCGCCGGTTACAGTAAGCTCCCTCTTCTCCGTTCTTACCAACCATGCGCATTTTAGCATACCACCTTGATTTCTGCTAACACATACCCGAATAAAATGAATTTTTTTATACAATTATAAATACGTTTTACTCTTATATCAATCAAAATAAAATTCGAAATTATTATTTTATTATAAGGAAAGCAAATATTCTTTCGACCTCAATAGTTGAGATTACAATTTATAACTAAATTCCACAAACACCACGACAAATCAAAGTTAGCGATTAGCATGTGATATTAGCGCGTTTACTTAAGGAAAACAATTAAACAATATATTGAATATAACAAATCTGAGTTACAAGAATCGTGTATTGATTTTTTATCGTTTTATGATGCTTTTAATATTTTTATTCTTTATCAAATTTTAGGAAAAGTTGGTTCATCTCCATGCCAATCTTTACCTTTTGAGGTCAGACTCAAGATAGCTAAAGGGATTGCTATGGGGTTAGCGTATATTCATGAGAAAAAGCATGTACATGGCAACATTAAACCTAGCAATATCCTCTTGACATTGGAAATGGAACCGATCATTAGTGATTTCGGATTAGAGTGGCTTATATCAGGCAAACATAGCCATAAAACAAAGGGATCAAACCGACACTTTGGTAGCAAACGCTCAATATCGTCACGTGAAGAAATGATGATTAATCATGATTATCATCACTCTGCCAGTAGTAGCCCCTACATGGCTCCGGCTACTGGGTTACTCGGGTGCACATCTCCTTATCATGCACCCGAGTCAATGAAAAGCCTAAAACCAAACCCTAAATGGGACGTGTACTCATTTGGTATTGTCTTACTAGAGCTCATATCGGGGAAGGTGTTCTCAGAAAGGGAGTTGGGAGAGTGGAACGCTAGTTCGTCAGATATTGACGATGAGAACTCAATCTTGAGGCTAGTAGACATGTCTATCAGGACTGATAATAATGGCAGACGCGATGCGACATTGACATGCTTCAAACTAGGGTTCACTTGTGCGTCATTGGACCCACAAAAGAGACCTTCCATGAAAGAGGCATTGCATGTACTTGAAAAGATACCATTCTCATCTTGTTAATGATGAAGTTGCAACATAAAAGCCTAAAAGCATCGATTGGGATGAAAAGGGGCTAAAGTGCATCACTTTGGACCTTTTGACTAGAAATTTTTGTTGCATAATGGAGATTCAAGGGATGATTGATGAATGTTGATAGTTGATTCAAAAGTATTGTATGTTTTTGACCTTTTGATTAATAAAAGTAGAAGGCACTCCTTAAGTTCTAAGTAATATGGTATATTTGGCAATTTAGCTTTTTTAACTTTATGTTTGTTTTATTGATTGGGGTTTGGTTTGTAAGTATCTTCTTAGATTGTTCTTATGTCGACTTAATATTGAGAATCATATACCATCTTTATTAAAATCATAAGTGCGGAACTAAAACTAAGTTTATTCAATTCTAAACATAAGAAGACAAATGTTTGAGTTTGACTTTCTTGTCTTGCAAACGAGTTATAATTGATCTTTCAAGTGAAGTAAATTTGGCGTACTTTAACTTGATAATAAATCTTTATATTTAGTCGACGTTATAGTTGCTCAAAATGAAACCTTTCTTTAAATGTTATCTTTTGTAGTTTTTTGCTTGATATCAACCCAACAAAAGCAGTGTCGTGAGTTAGTTGATTGATTGAACTTTTTCTAAAGGACAATTCGTAAATATTAAGCCTTAGAGTTTGAATATGAAGAATGCACTAATGTACATATAGAAAATAGACTAAATTGCATAAATGGTCTTGTGGTTTGGTAGATCGCGCAACTTGAGTCCAAGTTTTTTTTTTCTTGCAGCATTCATCATTTAGGTTTATTTTTCTACAAAAGTAGTCATTTTGACAGACGACGTCAAAGGCTTACTGTTAACCCTCATCATGTGCCCTGCATGCGAGGTCAATTTTGTCCAATTTTTTTGTGTAAATATCCCCTTTTAAATGTTTGAATGTATTTATAACTAGAAATCTTCTCTCATCTCTCCATATATTGTATTTCTTCTTCCCTTTCCCATACAAAACATTTTTCTACAATCGTGAAATTCAAAACAAAAAAAAATGGCGTTTTGCAATTGTGGCCAACTTGCGATGCCACTAACTCCATGGACGAGCACCAACCTTAGTTGTAGGTTCTAGTCTTGTTCAAAAACCAAGTTGATGTGTCTTTTCTTTGGTTGGATCGACTCACCCATATGCCCTAGATCCATTAATATCATACCGGGTTTGTTGAAGGCAATAAATGTGGTTTAAGCCAATGGTCAAGAAGTTACAATGGAGGCAAAAAAAAAAAAAAAGTATAGGATGATGTTGTTTGGCAGTTTGTTATTAGTCATCTTGTTTTATTTCTATGTCAACTAATTTCTTTATATTAGGCCTTTTTGTTGACAATGTGCCAAAGTTCCAAATGTTCAGTTAATTAAGAGTTTAGAACTGAAGAAACAGTTGATTTTCCTATTGTAATGCTTTTGTAGAAAGGAGAATAAGATCTCCCGTTATATGCTTTTGTGGAAAGGAAGAATATGATCACTTGACATCGTTATGTATTATGGATTAAATATATAAAATTTAAGGCAATGAAACTATTTTATGAAAAACATATTGTCAACTTGTACTTTAGGACAATTATATAACATGCATTCCAATAACATATTACATATACCTAAATAAAATTCAAATCAACTAGTGTTGAGAATGCATTCACCATAGTTCAAAAATCCATTGAAAGTTAGTATGCATTTATATACAATTGGCCAGCTAATTAATTCAAAAAATGGTTATTCAAAAAGCTAACCAAAGAAGGTTACAACATCATTTGACCCATATTGTATCCGTCGGCTACAAACCTTACTAATTTATGTTGAGTGGATTGGCACTTGATGATCTAATGTCATCTTTGTGAATAACACGTTTATTTAACTTATGCTTAATGACCAGGTCCGGTTTTATTTTGATTGAAATTAAGCAAGGGCTTACTTAACCCAATTCTAAGAGGGCCCCACTTAACCCAAATTTCGATTAAGGGATTGAGCATGCCAGAAATTGAATCAGCGATAGCCAAGCGACCTCAACCTGCAATTGTTCTTCTTCTCGTTCTCTGTCTTCTAATTTCATTCTTCATTCTCGTTCCCTAAAACGATTAACCATGTTGCACTTCGGAAGAGCAGGTCCACCGGATATCAGAGATACCTATAACCTATTCAGTCCTCGTCCTCAACATCACCTTTCATAAGTTCATAATTTCATCATTCAATTTGTAAGACCTTTGATTTGTCTAACGATTTTTGTCGTTCCAAGTACAACTGTGGATGATTTGTTCCCCCTTTTTGATAAGTATAAAAAGGTTGTTGATGTTTTCATCCCTAGAGATCGCAGGTACAGTTTCCCCCAATTAGATTTAGTGGTTAATGTGCAATAATAGGATTTATCATTTTTGTGGAATCTTGCATTTGTATTTTTCTTCTGTAACGTTTTTCATACACCAAAGTGATTGAAATGTTTCTACTTCTGGAAAATATGGCTAAATGCAAGAATTGCCAACCGAATTTTGTTTATTTGTTTGTCATTCTTTCATTTTTTTTCTATTATAACATAGAATTTCGTTGTGCTTAAAGAAAATTTTTCTTATATCATTACAATTCCAATATTTTGCTTTGAAAGTCTATCTAGTTATTGCAAGGAAAGTTGCTTAAAATCTTTGTAACTATTTATAACAATGTTATATTAGGTAGAATTATAAAGAACAATGCTTCAATTGGAAGAAATGAGCATAGGGTGCTATAATAAACAGATCAGTGAAATGTAGTCACACTCTCTTGCATTTAACCCAATTATATTATTAACTTTCCCATAATTTGTTTTGATTATGTTATAAATTGAAAATCTTTATTCCAATTATTATTTTCTAAGCATATTTGGCTTTACTAATTATGTAATTCCTGTGTTGATTATAGGACTGGGGATTTTCGGGGCTTTGCCTTTGTTCGATATAAGTATGCAGATGAAGCCCAGAAGGCAGTGGACAAGCTTAATGGTAACAACTGAATTTCCATTTCTTTTAAATAATCCATTTCATGAATTAAAAAAAAAAAACAATCTTCCTTTTTACATCTATGCCATTGCTTCATTGCTTCAGGAAGAGTTGTTGATGGTAGAGAGATAATGATTAAATTTGCCAAGTATGGACTTGATGCTGAATGTGAATCATAGTCACTTTTGTTGCTAAATATATTCACAAAAAAACATATACCTAATAAAAAAATTAACTCCGCCATTTATAAATTATTTAGTTTATTATTGATGGTCCCAACCCAGATAAAGGAGGAGGTTTATAACATTAACTATAGTAAAGAACAAATGGCCCCAAATTTTTGGTTCGCTTAGAGCCCTTAAACTGGTTGAGCCGCCCCTGTTAATGATCTTCTAAAAAATCTATTCTTTTCATGGATTTAGTCAAACGCCTAAGCTCATCGCCCTCATCATCAGCATCATGCCAAGTCTATCTCCACCCCAAGTCCTTCATCTTTGTCATCAACTACCTACTCCATAACATCTTCTTATTCACTTAGATGTTCGTTAATTACATTAACATCTTGTAATTATTGGTTTAATCCATAAGGTTTTAATATAAAAAAACAAGAAAAAAGGAAAATGAAGAAGAATTATGACAATCACGTGCAACTATCCATATTATCTGCATTTGTTATTTCCATTTGCTTTAATCAAGGCTGTTAGCCAATTTCCTTAAAGTAGTTTAAATGAAGTAGGTGGATAGTATTTGTCAAGTTTTAAATGAATGTTCCTTTTGTATTAAGAAAAGGTATTAAATGAAAAAGTCAGACACTTCCTCTTAACGTTTTTTTGACATTTTTGCATTTTGCTCTCCCTTTTTTTTTGCACATACACACGAAAACAAGGAAGCTCTCCATCTCCCCTTTTATTTTTCTACAAAAGACAAGTGATTCAAAAGGCAATAAACCAACATTTGGTATCAGAACATATAAAAGTTTATGCTAAAATATCAAACCCGATATGCACCCGATATGCATCCATGGGAGATTCATCAAGGAACAAGAAGGATGGGCAGATTACACTACACCATCCTATGTTGCAAGAAACAACTATGTTGCATGGGCCATTGAAAGTGTACATGCAAGCACAAGGTGTTTAGGATGCTGTAAAGCCCAGTAAACCAGAAGATGTAGTTAAAGTTAGAAAAGATAAGATGACACTTGCAACCATATATCAAGGTATGCCAGAAGATATATTGTTGTCATTGGCAGAGAAACAAACAACAATGGAAGCATGGGATACTCTAAAAATTATGTACATGGGGGCTGATAGAGTAAAGACAGCAAGGGTGCAGACGTTAAAAGCAGAATTTGAAGTTCTAAATATGAAGGAGATGGAGACAGTGGATGAGTTTGCTATGAAGATAAACAATACTGTAAGCAATATACGGGCCTTAGGAGACAAAGTTGAGGAATCTTCATTTGGATAGAATATTTATATTTTACTTGCTACCATATCTCAAGTTTAGTGTTTTGATCATATTCTCCTAATATTCTTATTGTGTTGTAGGCACTACTTACCAAGGCGTACCTCAAGAATAGTGGATGTTGCATTCGAACTCGTTTCCTCGAGTTTGTGTGAACTATCACTATGTATAGTATCAGTAGTTCATGATAGTTTAGTTTTTAGTTTGAACTAAACTCGCTTCCCCGTGTTTGTGTGAACTATCACTACTTGATTAATTCTTATTAGTAGTTTATGATATCTAGTTTTAGTTTGAAAAAATTACGATGAGTTCCTATAATCGAACTATGACTGTTGATCCCGAAAATACAGCGATGCTTCATCGGACGTCACTGTGTTTAGAAAGTTATGCTTGCTTCGACCTGTCATCAAGTTGTAGCTAGCAACCATAGGTGGGAGTGTCAATCCCGTATAGATCTATACATATCTCTCTCACTCAGTTAAGAATTAACGATTATAGGTCGGGCGATAGTTGAATATATATATATATATATATATATATATATATATATATATATATATATATATATATAGTCTACTTAGCGTAGCCGAGAATTTTGGCAGAGTAACACTAGGTACTAAACTTATCCAAATGTGGCTATAATAACGAGTTTCAGTGTTTCCTGGCAACTGGCCAACGTGACAACTAGGTATGATCTTATCAATCATAGTGGTTCAACATAACAATTAGGCATAATATTAGCTAAAGTATTTGGGCAGAGTAACTACCAGACATAATATTATCCTAATGTTATATGCATAATTATCTAACTATAATTAGTGATAACTATGTAAAGTTGTATTTTAGACATGTATCCCCCCCCCCCCCCCCCCCCGAAAAGAGTTGAAAATGAAATTGTCAACTCACCTGATAGTTGAAACCATTGATATATGCTAGAAATCCACAAGCTAGGACTTTGAGAGACATTTGGGATAGTGGAACGAGAATCGATATATAGAGAGAATGAATGAGAGGGGTGAGGAAAGTGGTTTGCAAATGCTTCCTATTTATAGCAGGTTTTAGGGTGTGTGTCGCGAATTGTGCACCGTCTAATTACGCGCGAAGCGTACGATGATGCCACGTGTCGTGTCCTTAGTGTGCCACGTCATTCCGTATCTCGATGAAATTATGTGTAACTGCGCGCGAGCGTACATGACGAGATAATTCAACTTCGAAAATTCATAACTCTCGCATACGAACACCGTCTTTTCGACAACTCTTATATATTCGTGTAGTTTTTATTATCGTTAAAAAGCATATCTCACTCATATGATTTCCGTCTTAGGCATTCTTTGCTCCATAATTCCTACTTTAAGTAGTATTACATTTGCCTAGTTGGAGACTTTTCCCAAAAGTCGGCCAATCTCCTTATAGTTTTCGTCGTTGCAACTTTTTAAGTATGACAGACATTTATTTCCTATAAATGTCATATCTCGCTTGTAGTATGTCGGATTCTTGTCAAATTTATATTTCTAGTATTGTGGTAGCATGTAGAATTTAAATATGTTAACCTGCTCGCAAAGTGACGCGACTTTTTGTGCACTTATTTTTGAGCCTATGATTTTGACGTTAATAGGAGTGATGGTTGGAATTTTTGGTGTTTACAAGATTGTGTTTTGACGTTGGTTTTCGACAGTGGTTAGGGACGTCTTTCCTGAGTTGTCACATGATGGCAGTCCAACCATGTGTTGTAGTCCTTAGTGCATGCATTGTATATGTATTTTTGTGTGGGGTATTTTATGGAACTCACTAAGCTTTGGCTTACAGTTGTGGATTTAAATGTTTTTCAGGTACTTACCGGATCACGAAGGCAGGACTATACACACACGCATCAACGATTTGATGGTTCGAGATTCTGTATTGTTTTCCTTATAACCCTTATTTGAATTATGGTCTCTGAACAAATGGTTTTGACACAGATGTATCTTTACAAAAATAGGTGTTTATTCTATTTTAAAAATGAAAATATTTATTCTGGAAATTATGACTTTACGATTTCGTATCAGAGCCCTGGTTTGAGGTATTTGGATGAACACTCGTGTGATTCCAAACTCAAACTATGGATCTGAGAATTTTTATAAACCTTTTTGAAAAGAAATGAACTTAAAAGAATAAACGAAGATGCGATGTGTATAGTCAGTTGAAGCTCAAAGGAAAACGATCTCCCAAAATATACATACATGTTGATATGTTATTGATGTTATATTATGAACTACATGCTAGAAGTAGGCAATGATCTGCTTAGGGTTGCATGTTAGAATGCATGTTTAGGAGAGATGTATGTTTGTGTTTGATATATGAACTATTAACGATGCACGATGGTGTGTAGGATAAAGATCCTCAGGAATTGTGTGTTAGAATTTCCTAATCTTCATGATGCCTTATTGACTATTGGATTTTCTGCTCGAATGTTGCTTGCCTTGTGTTATGTGAAACCTTTATTGATGTTATTTAACTATTGAGAAAATACGTTAGGTTGCATGTCACGAAGATTAAATGGTTTTAGAATGCTTGATTTGGCCATATTGCACAACTCTTGTTTGAGTCCAACCGTTGTAGTGCATAATCTTTTAGTGGAATGATTGTTTAATCTTTGATGAATGTAACTGTAATTGTAAAATAGTTAATTGACACCGGTAAAAGTTTCTTCTGCAACTGGTAACAGGGTGAGGTGGAGTTCCTAGTGACCTGATAAAATTATTAAGGCATGTTAGTGCATGCATATGTGTGAGAAGAATCCTAGGGTGAGAATCTAAGAAGTGTAGCTTGTGGCTCTTTTGAGCGTATAGGTGTGTGTTAGTACACCTAGTTGTGGTCAAGTGTAGTGACCTAGAACTTTGGGATGATTCCTGAAAAAATACAGATAGGTGTGGATGGTAGTATGGGCCCATACTACTGGAAGCATAGGATCCGTACGAGGGTCAAGAAAAGTCACAATGCTACTAGGAAGCTGGTGAGTGTGCTTTAGCTTTACGGGTTAGTTGAATATGTTCTATCGTTGTTTTCAGAATGGTGATGATTGTTTAAGTGGGGAATGGTTCGGTGCCTTAATATCATGGTGGATCGAGTTCAAGCAATGCAGACTTATGTGAGATGGTTAGTTTAGAAATCTCGAGGGAATTGTTCAAAGTGGTATCGATTATGGTTACGAGTATCAAGAAGGAAGTAAATGAGATGATCGATAAGCTATTGGCATCCTTCAATGTATTGAGGCAGTCACCGACTAGTGATGCTACTTGCCTCGACATGGTCATATATCAGCCTCACACCATTGATGGGAGGAATGTTAGGGTACTCAGCGCACGTTGGATTGAAGAAATGCAAGTTGCCTTCCACACCAATCTTTTCCCTATAGAAGTAAGGATTTGGTTTGCTTTAGACCTTTTGCATCATGTAGCAAAGAGTTGTTGGGAGTTGATTGTGCAGTCTATTTCGGTTTCTGAAATGGAGACCATGACATGGGATGCATTGACGACCCGATACCGGGAGGAACAAACGTTTTTTTGTAGGGACCAAGAGTATAACTCTAGAAGTGGGACCAGGAATCAAGAAAGAGACGAGAGAGTAGGTTTAGGACCAGGCCCGTACTACTAGAAGCATATGATTCATACTCGAATCGAGGGAGGTCACGAGGATTCTAAGGAGCTAGTTGAGGTTTGGGCCTTAGTGGCCATGTCAGTTTGGGTTTGAATGGTGTAGACCTAGGTGAGTTAGTTGATTGTGAGGTCTCGAGAGCCTTGATCGAGGTAGTGCCAGTTGAGTCGTGTGACTTAATAAAGAAGCGATTGTTAAGATCAGCTTGAGGATTGCAGCCGGAGGCTGAGTGATTTGGAGATGGATTGGAATGTCACTATCTACGGTGGGGGTTATGTTCTTCTAGCTTTCCGTGTTCAGAGGAAAGGGAGAGCAGACATGTGATTTTCAGAGTTGGGATGTAGACCCAACATGAGGCTAGATGGTTCTGGTTTTTGGTGGCAGTATAGCAGTATAGGAATACACAAGAGGATTCTTGTGGTATGGTTGCTTTGATATGAGATCAAGGGTGTACCTTCTTTGGATATGGATAGGTCAGGTGCTAGTTGATGGTTTCAGGTGATCAGGGAAGTGAATCGGGAGAGACAACTTTTGTTGTCTCTGATGTATCCCGACTATGAGAGTGATGCCTCTTATATATATATATATATATATATATATATATATATATATATATATATATATATATATGATCCTCACGATGAACTGATGGTTGGGGATTTGTGGGCGAGGTAAGTGGTAATCCATTTGTTTCTAGATAGAGAATATGTGTTATGTATGGACTATAAGAATTATTGCTTGTGCATATGCATGAGATTCTTGATGTTAGAGGTGGTTATGATTGGAAGTTTCCGAGGTCTCCATCTGAGATTCAGAATCTCTTTGAGTTTGCTTGGTATTTATCTGGAAGATCAACTTGCATTGTGTTATACATTTCAAGAGTCAGGAATGGTACGTACCTAGTTGAGTTGGTTTGAGATATGGTTTGTTTTCAACACTAGTTGGTGGTAGTTCAAACCCTAAGTGGGGGAGAACTAGGTATTCTACTTGGAGGATCATCTATCTGTTCGAGTTTACGGTATCGGAAGAATGGTTCATAGGGATCTGTAGTTCGGGTATGCGAGGCCTTTGTTCAAGATTTACACAAGTCGGGGGTGTATAGAAAGTTGCTATCAGATATATGTGCTCAGTAATTTCACGAGTTGTCTCACGGCAGGAAGTTGTTGGTCAAGGAGCTCGTTGTAGCCAATGGTTCCTATTGGGATGCCGATGAATATATCAAGAGGCGCTAGGGTCTCTCAGGTTAAGTATCAGTTGCTGAGGGATTTATCAGCTCGTTGTATAATTGTTATCTATGGTCTAGGTTGGGCAGTTGTTGGTCGGTAAATTAGCTTCAGATTTCGGTATGTTTAGCTCCATGTGGGTTTTGGTTCAGTAGCGTGTAGGATCATTGCATTAGTTGTCAATGCATCCTCAATCGTTGGTGATTTCGTTCATCATCAATAGTGGAGATTCTTCGGAAGTTTCGAGTTGTATCAGTTGAAGTTCAATGGATGCATCAACCTATCGTCAAGTTCAGCTCGAGTTTGGCAGATGACCTTGGTTATTGGAAGTTTAGAAGTTAGGGCAGTGTTGTCTATTTTTCCAGACGTGGCTTTAGATCTGTGTAGAATCCAATTTTGGCATGTAGTGTCGGCAGGGTTGGTATTTGGAAGGATCCGACCAAGGTTTTAGCAGCATTTCTGGATAACTTTAAAAGTTTTATCAAGCTAGTTACGTATTGATGAGATCTGTTCAGTCTCAATCAAGGTATGTGATATTGTTTCGGTCATTCATGAGGATGT
Organism: Lactuca virosa; assembly: GCF_052849685.1. NCBI lineage: Eukaryota > Viridiplantae > Streptophyta > Magnoliopsida > Asterales > Asteraceae > Lactuca > Lactuca virosa. Next base: position 327,053,690 of record NC_136430.1, read on the forward strand.
TCTGTTAATGATTGTGTTTCATCATTTCATTAGATCTACTGGAACTTCATCCTTTGTGTAAGGTTGTGAGGAAAAAAGAATGCAGTAGATCCACGGTTGGTTATGGGTTCCCTTAAGGATGTGTATTGTGGTAAGTTCATTAGATATTGTCGTGTGGGGTGTATGTGGACTATACAATATCGCAATGGAGGACTTGGTTCGAGTTATATGCATGGTTCTTATTTGGGTTATAGCCTTTGAATTGGAACAAGAGTGCGACCTCCTATCTCATTTTTTGGTTGTGTGTGACCATGTTTTTCGTCTGATTTTGCATTGGTAGTAGCATGTGCTTTGAAAGGAATTGTGCGTGATAGAGGGTATGGCTCGTGTTGTGTTCAGTTAGCGTTAAGAAGGATGTTTGGATTCCTGCAAGACGGTGGATTGATGGTTGAGTATCTTTAGGCCATGTGATGTTGGTCGTGAGTCTTCAGGCTAGTGATGGATTGACGGCAAGATCGGCGTAGTACCATGAGCTTATCGTTTTAGTGGTTAGAAGGTGTCACGATGTATTGTGAACCAGTGGTTGTATTATTCATATGGGTGGGACCCGGTACTCATTTGATTGAGACTCTTAGGTCTCATATCGTTAGTCTTAGTGGCATGTTTGGGTTGTTAGTGCGTTGTTGGGAGTCGACAGACTCAATGACCAGCTGGTTTGGATCTTAAGGATAGTAGAAGTTTGTCATGTGGATGTACACCTTATCTAATGAGGGATTTGGATGCAACGTGAGATTATTGAATTGGCCATCATTATGCTCGTGGGGCAGCGGGTTGGTGATGACTTGTCGGAAAGTTAAGTGTGTATTTAAGGTTTTTGGGAACAATTTCCGAATTTGGGAATGGGAGAAATTCACGATTGGGATGTCATGGGTATTTTTCTGCATGGTTTGGTGGTGTTCCTAGTCAAGAACTAGGTGTAGGTACGACAAATGAATGACCATCAGTCATAGATCATGGTTTCTGGAGTTTAGACTGACGGGTTCCCGGTTTTGGGAGTTTATTGATGAAATTAGTTGTAGTTTCATTTTTGAGAAGTCTTCCAGTCTAAGTGGTTTTCACTGGAAGTTTGGTCTTTCAGTTAAGGAGAAAAAGATAGTTGTTTCGGACGAGTACTTTTAAGTTATTGGGTTGTTGTTAGCAGCTATGGGTTTTCAAGTGATCTCTCGACTTCTCTATATAGATGCCTTGATTTCGAAGTGGCTAGAGGGAGTTGTGGAATATGTTGACGTTGTTCGTGTTCCAATACAACGATTATTTCACTGAGACTTGTGTTGGGAGTCGCCTTTGTTTTCAAGTAGTGGGTTCAACAACAATGAATAGTCAGAGGTTCTATCTTCTAGTGGTATCAGCAATATAATTCAGGATCGGAAGGGTTTCGTATGGTTCGAGTTGCGGAGTGAAGTCATATTGACTATGTTCCGGGATGGTTTTGCCAGCTTGGGAGTCAGACAAGGTATTGTATTTCTGAATTTTCGGTAGAGTAGTGATGATTATTCTTTATTGGTTAAAGTTAGTGGGTCAGGGATTCATTATTTGTCAAGGTATGTCAGTTTCACTAAGATTGGATTTTGTTTGTAGTATGGGAGGGCAGTCGCCTGTATGAGTTGATTTCTTAGTTCGGATCGGGATTCTGGAAGGATTGTATGAATAGTATGGGGTGTAGTAGGGAGCGATTTCGAGGACGAAATCTAACTTAAGTGGGGGAGAATTTTAACACCCATGTTCCAGGTTGGTTAAGCTAACTTTTATCAGGGACCAAAGATGAAGTTTTGGAGGAAATCCTGTGCCACGACATGGTCAAAGAGGGTCACAACGTGGAAATTGTTTAATGGATTGTGTGTTATTGGATTGCCATGGCATGGCCAAAGGTTGCCACGGCGTGGGGGCTGTCCTGGCCCAAGCCCATGATTCTTTAGGGTTTGCTTCATATTTAAACCCCTCTAAGTCATTTTTAGGGATCCTTATCAACCTCCATCACCCTCAAGTTTTAGAAACCCTAACCCTAATTCCTCCTTGAGAGTTGTGAGTCTATTGTGGTGACCTTGTGTACTTGTGAAGGAAGAAGGGTCATTGGAAAGGATTGTGGTGCTTTCTGGATGATGTGAAGATCTCTTTTGGGCATCTTTGGACTTTTTTAAGTGTCCAAGTTCCTTGCTTTATGGCTTAAAGTGGTTAGATCTTGATTATTGTCCCATCTCTTTCATGTTTAAGCAAGTTTGGAATGAAGAAACTCATAAAGTTGGCAACTTTATGACTCTCCCGAGTCCCAAGAGCATCATATGTTGTAGATTTAGTCTTTGGTGGAAGTTCTCGTCATTTGCTTGAGTTTTGGTCTTTAGAGCTCATTTTAACCTAAAATGGATTCTAGTCATGTATTGAACATACATGTCTATAAAGCTTCTATCTTTATGAAGGATCTCGTATTAGAAAACCCTTCTGAAGTGGTTGGATTAAGGACTTTTCAGATTAAGGGTTTAATGATTTAGTCATGGTGGTATTTGGCTTTATTTGGGCTTAGGGTTGGAGATCTGGATCTACTTGGACGTCTTAATGGATGAAGTTGGAAACTTTATCCATTTAGACCATAGAATGGACCAGATCTGAGCTTTGGAGCTCTTGGAATCGAGGAAACTTGCTTAATCCATTAAACTGCTGGAAACCCGATGCCCACGTCGTGGCCATAGATCGCCACGATGTGGCGACTGAGAATTTCCCATATTTTTGGTTATATGAGGCCCACGACGTGGCGGTTGGTTAAAGTCAACATTGGCCCTTGACTTTTGGTATGAGTTGACTTTTGGTCAAATTTCTATTTTTTTAGTAGGTAGACCTAGGATTTGCCTTGTGTGGATTGATAGGAAAAGTTTAACACCCATCCTTGGCGGTGAGATATGTTAGCTGTGCTCAGTTCGACATTGAGCTGGGTTTTAGTCGACTTTGTGATCCATGTGAGTTTTCCTTACTGTACTTGTGGGTCGAAGTCACCAATGCTAGCCTACTGGATTATGTATCATAGTATATTGGATAATGTTATGCTAGTTATATGACAGACTGGTAGATCTGTATGATTACCTGTGTTACTGGATATGTGATAGATTGGTAGATATGTATGATTACTTATATTTGCTGGATTTTGAACGTTACTGTATATGTCGACATGTTATTGTTATTGTTGGGTTGAGGCAGTCCTGCTTTGTGCAGAAGGCCAAGGTACACGGGGTGGTCTGGATAGACTGTAGGCCCTATTTGGCCGTCCAGACAGGTCGAAGGCCCGGAGAGCGGTCAAGATAGGTTGTAGACCATGCAAGGTGGTCCAGTCAGGCCGAAGGATCGAAGAGCGGTCCACATAGGTTGTAGGCCTAATGAGGCAGTCCAGTCATGTTGAAGGCTCATGTATGCATGTTATTATCTGTTTCGTTGTGTGTGTTATTTTGGGGGAACTCACTAAACTTTGACTTACAGTTTGATTGTTGTGGTTTTAGGTATTTCAGAGGTCAGGGCAAGGCAAATGTTTGATCGTGCACATCATCCTGGTTTTCATGTGTTTTACAATTTTAGGATACTCTGATTCATAATAACGACTTTTGGAAACTATGTTTTGTAAACACTTATGGTTTTTGGATTCGTTTCGAAAATGAAAAATTTACCTTGATTTTAGGATGTTATATCTCTTTTGTTATGTTACTTTATCAGTGCATCTTCGAAGACTTTTATAGACATTTCAATATTCCTTGATGCAAGGTTTTACCCGGTAACTTGCATTACCCGGGTAAAGACAACTATGTAGTATGTTTGGTACTTTATTATTGTTAGGATCTGTACTTATACGCACCTCCTATGATGTGTCTTTTTAGGAAATTTTTGCTCATCATATAATGGTATTCTTTTGTGGGTCGATTATTTTGAACCGCTACACTTTTGTCGTTTATGCACCAACCTGTTGTGACTGAGTCGGTATCGGTCTGGCAAGCCGACCCAGATACACCATTAAAACCCATGTCACATCTGATGGGAAAGTCTCCTCCCAACAAACGATTATAAAACACCCTCGAAACCAACAACTACAAGTATCCTTCACACTCCACTCTTACATTCTTATATAGAACACTCTTAGTTGTTATCAACAAACTATTTAACATGCCGGTAACATCAGTCACATTTGTAAAATATGTTTGCAAATAGTTGTTATCAACCAACTTTTCAATGACAACTAATTTTTTCTTTTCAAAAAATTTAATGATAAAACTACAAATGAAGGGTATAACCATAGATCGTTAGCATTTATTTTCCTTTTTCTATTCTTTTCAACTCAAGAACATGAAAACCAAATATTACACTTTTTTATTTGAGCAAATTACACAAATGGTCCATATGGTTTAGTGTAATTTGCGCGTTTGGTCCCTAACTTATTTTTTTAACTCGGAAGGTCCCTACTGTTTATTTTTGTTACGCGCTTGGTCTCTGTCTTACCTAAAAATACTATTTTGCCCTTGGTTTTTTATTTTATTTAAATAAACACACCCCTAACCCCACCCCCCTCACCTTACCTTACCTACCCCACCATTTTCCCCTATTTAAATAATAGTCTTTTTAGGTAAGACAAGGACCAAGCGCGTAACAAAAACAAACAACAGGGATCAAGGTTGTAACAAAACAAATAGTAGGGACCTCCCGAGTTAAAAAAAATAAGTTAGGGACCAAACATGCAAATTACGCCAAACCATAAGGACCATTCGTGTAATTTACTCTTTTTATTTCTTTCTATACTCTTAACTTTCGCCTTCTATTCAATTTGAAAATTGAAACATGGCGTAAGGGTGCATCAACCTTTTTATATGATGATATTCTTTTTTAGTTGAGTGTGATTTTTCCAATCAACGAATTTGATTACCAATGTTTCTATTGGCAAGAGCATGGGCCATTGTGTACATGGGCTCATCAATAGAAGATGGATGATTTATGATAGGCGTACTATAAACAAAATAACAAATCCAAAGCCCTTCTTGATTCATAAAAGATAAAAACCCCTTTAATCGAATCCGGAATTCGTCAACTACTGAACAACTGCAACAATGGGTCTTTCCAGTTCAACCCAGAAAGATGATCAATCCACCACCACCACCGTCAAAAAACAGATCTTCATCTTATCCGGCCAGAGCAACATGGCGGGTCGCGGCGGCGTTAAGAACAAGCGTTGGGATGGGGTAGTCCCTGATGATTGTAAACCTGATCCCTCCACTATCCACCGTCTCAACGCTAACCTAATCTGGGAAACCGCCCAGGAGCCACTCCATGCCGACATCGACACAAAGAAGACCTGCGGTGTTGGTCCCGGAATGTCATTCGCTAACGCCGTAAAGGATTACATCCCCGGAGTAATAGATCTCGTGCCGTGTGCAGTAGGTGGCACCGCCATAAAGGAATGGGCTAAAGGGCAAAAGTTATATGAAGACATGGTGCGGAGGGCGAAATCAGCGGCGAGTAGTGGCGGAGAGATCAAAGCGATGCTTTGGTACCAAGGCGAGAGCGATGCGCCATCGCAAAACGCTGCTGGATCTTATAAAACGAACATGGAGACTTTAATCCACAATGTTCGATCAGATCTTGGACTACCATCACTGCCAATTATTCAGGTCAATTACTATTTACTAATCTCACCGATCTTACATCTAATCTCCATGATTCGTTCAGTGAATTGATTGGGGGTTTTGGGGGTATAATCAGGTGGCGCTAGCATCGGGTGATGGCTACATAGAGGTAATAAGAGAAGCACAGAAAGCAATTGATCTACCAAATGTGGTGTGTGTTGATGCAAAGGGATTGGAATTGAAAGAAGATAACCTCCATTTAACGACGGCAGCTCAGGTTCAACTTGGACACATGTTGGCCGACGCATATCTCGCCCATTTCGGATAGGCGGCTCCTCCGCCGGAGCTTAACCGGATACTGTCTGTAATTCAGATGTTTAATGTATCATTCACCAATCACTAGCAATATTTGCCATCTATCTGTTATTATTGGTTTGATGTTCGTGAAAATCCAAATGTGAAATTGGTATTGGTTTATCGATTGACGGATTGATATATATTTTTTTTTGTTGTGTAATGTGATATTTGGTACATCGTACTCGCTATTTATAAAGTGTAATAGGTAAATAGTTTTTTAACACATATATGTATATTTTTTTTTTGCTATGGGTTTACTGAGTGATTTCATGGGGTACTTTTGTATGTAGAGATAATGTTTTTTTGGATCAACAGTAAATGGGTTCAAGATAGACCTTCCAGATAAGTCCAGTCCCTGAAAATGAACCTAATGTGACTCATAGGCAACATAAAAGCAACAACAACAAACCCTATTTATTCCATTCAAATGGGGTAAAGCCGGAAAGGTAGGTGGACCTCAGTAGTTATACCTCATATGTCACAACTCATAGAAGAGCTACTGCTTCATATAAATGACCTTCGGCCTATGACAAACCAACATGTAAGGAAACGACATCAAGACACCAAAGAGTTGGTAGCTATCTATTGAAAGCAAAGCAACATTAAAATAAAAAAAAATAAAAAAAAAAAAAAAAAAAAAAACAAACTATCTATTGAAAGCAAACCAACATTAAAAAAAAAAAAAAAAAAAATAAATAAATAAATAAATAAATAAATAAATAAATAAATTGCAACGTGTATAACAGAAGATAGTCAATACTAACACCATGGTGAATCAAGACACCAAAGAGTTGGTAGCTATCTATTGAAAGCAAAGCAACATTAAAAAAAAAAAAAAAAAAAAAAAAAAAAAAAAAAAAAAAAGCTATCTATTGAAAGCAAACCAACATTAAAAAAAAAAAAAAAAAAAAAAAATTGCAACGTGTATAACAGAAGATAGTCAATACTAACACCATGGTGAAAGACAAATACATGCAATATGGTACAAGAAGAAACATACTTCACATGCTACAACATAAAAAAGGGTTAGGCTCGACTATCCTAATAATAAAGGCTATGTGGAATAGTCCTTACGGACCTTGTGTAAGGGTGATTTGGCATATGTTTGATGCGTGAATACCATTTCTAGAGAGAGAGAGAGAGAGAGAGAGAGAGAGAGAGAGAGAGAGAGAGAGAGAGAGAGAGAGAGAGAGAGAGAGAGATTTTGACGGTTTGATGTATTTAAACAAAAAAATTGATATTAAAAAATACAAATATTTACCTATAAATACTATCTTATTTTATATACATTTTCACGCTACAAATACATATCTTCTTTACAAAACTTGCTATACATGCTACACAAACACAATTAAATGATGATAAATTTTTCATCTTCATCTTCATCGGATGGGGATGATATGTCTTTTCACTCATTCAGAAACGTCAGTCATCATGTTGGATCAACAAGCTGAAAGTTCAAACGCCATCAAGAATATTAGAATTTAAATAAGTATGGATCGTAAAATCACACACACACTTCTGGTATATGATTACTTTTCGATGATTGTTTATACAACCACATTCAATTCAAACGTCGTTTTCGTATCGGTAGGTGTTTATTCCTACGTATAGCTAATAATTTGGAAGGTAATTACGAATATTCTCAATTGAGATAGGATGCTAAAGGTAGACGAGGTTTAATAATGTTAAGAAATTTGTATTATCTTTTGTAAATTTAATTTTGTAATATTTTATTTTCATGTAACAACCTAAAAACCATGATAAAATTTTTTATTTTTAAACAAGAGTTACAGTTGTTGGGTCATATTTAATGGTTTATGTTGGGCTTCTAGTCTTTTAGAGATCTTGGGCTTTAGAATTATAAGCTTATTGGGTTTTCGGTTTTGGGGACCGAAATCACTATGGTGGTTTCGGTCAGATGGGCTTGGGCCGTGATAAGGCTTTTGTACTTGGTGTATAAATAGTTTTCAGTCATTTACTTTTTCTAGTTGTTCATTCGTTGTGGTATTCGGCTGTTAGGAGTTTCCTTGATGTACCAGACGATTTGATCTAATATAATCGTGTGCATTAAATATTATTTGTGTGTTCTTGAATCGCTATCTGATTTATATTTCGTATTCATTAGATAGTCTGATTGATATCTTGATAAGCTAAGCATTATTGGGACTTACAATTGGTATCAGAGCTTTGTTAAGGTATCAATCGATTCAAGGACTTTGGGGACTCGTTTTTAACTATTATGAGATCTTTGGTTTAATCGAAAATTGATTTAAACTGATAAAAATTTTGGGGACTCGTTTTGGCTGATCATCGATTAGTTGTTCTTGGAATTCTTGGCATTCATCATGTTCTTCGTGATCTTCATCTGAAATATCGGGATTATATTGGATCCTTATCATTTGAATCACGAAATTTAAGGGATTTCGGTATTTTCCTAATAAGAAATCGAGGTTTTCGGCTCCCACATCCTAAAGGGTTTTCGGTGGGTTTTTGGTCAAAGTTCAAGGCTTCCGGTCAACATTTAGACCGAAATCTGTGAAAGAAATAAGCATATTCGGTTTTGGTTCTCGGCCGAAATCACCAAGTTCCCGGTCAACTTTTTCTTGGTTCTCGGTCAACGTTTTCTTTGAGTTTTCGGTCAAATCTCCTGTTGACTTTCCTTGTTTTCGATCGGATTTTAATTTTTGGGTGTTCTCGGTTTTTGTTAACTAAAATGCATTCTCAGTACAACAATTCAGTGCATCAGGAGTTGGACTCTACTATGGGGACTGCCACTCGCATTCCTCGACTTTTGTCTGCTGATGGGTTTCTAGAATGGAAATTCAGAATTGAGAAGTATATTAAACTGAAGGATGCCAAAATATGGAAGAGCATTCATAGAGGTCCAGTCAAGATTACAACAACTTTGAATGATGAAGCTCACACTGTTATTGATAAAAAGATAGAGAACTACACAGATGAGGACTTTGAAAAGCTTGAAGAACATGACAGAGCTCTTGCCACTCTTACCATGTCCTTATCTCCTGAAATTGCACAAGGTTTTAGGGAATACACGTCTGCAAAGGATTTATGGGAAGCTTTGATTGAGGTTTATGAGGGAAATGAGGACATGAGGCAGAGCAGACAGGACCTGCTTCGACAGAGGTTCAACATGTTTAATCATGTTCTAGGGGAGTCTCTTAAAGTTCAGTTGCAAAGGTTTATTAATCTCACTACTGAGATGAGTACGGCTGGGATCAATCTACCACACATAGAAATTAATAAGAAGCTGTTGAATTCTCTCCCACGAAGCTGAGACATGAATGTGTCAGTAATTAAGAAGACTATAGATCTGAGCAAGCTTTCCCTTGCAGAAGCGATGGCAATAATCAAGGCATGTGACATGGATGATAAGCAGCGTGAAGTCAACCATGTGAATTCCTACTCTACTGCCAATCTAGGAGTCTCAACCAATAGTGCCTTTTCAGCTCAACAAACTCATTTTGTTCATCTTGTTGTATCTCATCAACATCTGTCACCTTCAAGTTCTTCTAGTTCAAGTTTTAAGGCCACAGCTACAGTTCAAAATCCATCAATTTCAAAAGAAGTTGAAGAGAACATGGCCTTAATGGCTGGATTCATGAATTGCTATAATGCTCTATTGGCAGGAGATTTAGCTCCTCCAATCATGGTTGGAGAGTTAGATCAGATTCATCCCGAGAACGTAGAAGAGATGGATATCACGTGGCAAATAGTTATGGCTGTTTTCATGGCAAAGAAGTTTACTCAGCGCACAGGGAAGAACAATTAGGGAATGAACGTGGAGAAGAAAGTGGGGTTCAACAAGAGCAAGCTCCGGTGCTTCAACTGTCACGAGCCAGGTCATTTTGCTTGTGAATGCACCAAACCAGATACCATGAACAATCCCGATAGGACGATGGTGCCTGCAGGGAACAACAAAGGAGCTGTAACTAACAATGAAACAGCTAACATGTCAATGGTGGCACAAAGATTTGACTGGGAGGATCAAATGCAGGCGTTGAATCTGACAAGACATGAAGCAGCACACTTGGCATAGATCAGAGAGAACTCAAAGGTGGAAGAAGCTGAAGAAGAGATGATGGAACTGCAATTCACTTTCATGGTCTCTACCACACCTGCCACAAAAGAGGTTAGTGAAACTTCCTGTTCTCAAGCCTGTAGTGATAAAATTAAACATTATCGCGATCAACATGATTTATTAATTAGGGAAATTAAGGACCTTAAATATGAAGGATACACTCTCAGAAAGGCCCAAAAACCTTTAACAGAAAAATTAGAGGCCCAAACCAAAGACCTAAAAAGAATTAAGGAAGAATACAGTATTAAATGTGAACACTATGATTATGCTCAATAAAAGATTGTCAGTCTAACTGTCGAGCTTGACACATTGAAAAATAAGTTTTAAAATGAAGATTTTAATTTTAAAAAATTTGATGTGTCAAGTAAGAAAGTTGAGACGATCATTGAAAAGAAACTTATATGGCTAGGTAAAAAGAATGTAGGTCTTGGTTATGATAGTGTTCCTCCTCCATTCAATGATAACTACACTTTTACTCCTCTGGTTGAGGAAGAAATTACAAGGGAAGCACACATGCAGTATGGCAAACCTACTGTAGTTGAGACAGCAAATAATGATAGGCTGAACGATACTAACGTTTCTACCTCATATGCAGATGAATCCCTAGTGCAAGACATGAAGGAGGATGAAGAAAGTGTTTCTGTTTTAAAAAATGGCATTGCTTTTAAAAATGATGTTTTGAAAACTGATACTACTATTTTCATTGATTTTGTTGATTGTTCAAACAATGTCTCTTTGAAAAATGATACTTCTTTTGTGTCTAATATGTGTGATGATGTGGTTGTTAATTCCAATATTAATGGACCTGCTGTTAGTAAATATAGTCCACCAAAACAAGTCAAACAGACTGTCAACTGTAAGTGTACTTGTGGACACAATCTGGACACACAACCAGGGACAAGCGGTAACAGCCCTTATCTGAAGAAACAGACTTGTTTCCACTGTGGAACACCAGGACACATTGCCAGAAACTTCCCAAATCGTGCATATGTTCCCTACTATGCACAAGGTAGGTAGAATGTATCACGAGGAAGATATCTCAAAAGAAATTCATCGAGGTCATGTTCCAGTGATGGTGATTGGAATGCAAATAAGGACAAAAATCAGGTTGTCAAAGAAAATAAAGACAAAAAGATTTTGAAACAAAATTTAAGAGATAATTTGGAGAAACCGAATTGGTCAAACTAAGATCGGTGTCACCAAATTCATCTCATGGGTCATCATCTAACCAAAGATGGACACCCAAAAGGTCAAACACAAAGGACAAAAAGTCTTCAAAATTAAATGTTAAAGCCCCCATCTATGTCAGTAATAAAATTCTTAAACCTGATTATAGATGGGTGCCCAAAAGTCCTGCGGCCCAATCACCTCACCGTCCTTTAAATTCGTCAAGTACATTATTTGATTCAAAGGATATGGTATGGCAAGAAGTTACATGTGTAGATGGAAATGGTCAACCCAGTGTCTCTATGGACTGGATTCCCAAATCTAACTAATCCCGCACATTGTGCAGGAACAGCTATGGAGGAATATCATCAGACCTTGTTATGTTGATAGTGGCTGTTCCAGGCACATGACAGGAGACATCTCTCAACTGCATGACATTCATAACTTTAATGGAGGGTATGTTTCCTTTATGGGAGGATAAGGAGGAAAAATCACTCAGAAGGGTACGGTTACTAACGGAGTTTTGAGTTTTGAGAATGTTAATTATGCTCCAGAGTTGAAACACAGTTTGCTGAGTGTCTCTCAGATCTGTGACAAAGGTTTTTCAACTCATTTCACAAACAAGGAGTGTTTAATTTTGAAGCCTGGTATCATCATACCATAGGATTGGATTTTTGTGAGATCTGAGCGTGAAGGGAATGTTTACATCATTGACATGAATCACAACGTTCACGAGCAAGTAACATGTCTATTTTTAAAGGTCTCAGAACACAATGCTATGCTCTGACATCGTCGTCTCGGTCATGCAAACGCTAAGAACCTCAAACGTCTTGCTAAGAATAACATTGTCTGTGATCTTCCAATAAAGGATTTCATCACTTTTGAGAAATGTGTGGCATGTGCTCAAGGAAAACATCATTGCAAGCCACACAAGCCCAAATTGGTCAACTCAATCAACAAGACCCTTCAGCTACTTCATATGGATTTATTCGGTCCCGTGAACGTTTTGAGCATCAATAGGAACTCCTATTACCTAGTTATAATCGACGATTACTCACATTTCACCTGGGTATTCTTTTTGTCTAATAAAAGTGAAACTACTGAACTTATCAAAAGGTGTATTGTGTGTTGGATTAATGTCTAAGTCCATAACTATAATTGGTAAGACTTGACCCGACCCGGCATGGTCCATTTGGGTTGCATGGCATCATGCATTTGGATAGACTATAATGAGAGAAATAACACTTAAGGTTGGTTAATATATTATAAGTTCTAATATATTAATAAGGTTATTTAATTAGTATTGATCAAGAATTAATTTGGAATTAATTAAGTGATCAAAAGGAGACTAATTAAATATATGGGTTGATTGTGTAAATCATTCATTCTTATATATGTGGGCTTGTGATCCAAGATTCCTTATGTTGGACTAAGTCCATGGGGTGACCTATGGATACTCCATGGAGGTTAAAATCCATGGAGCATAATGAATGGGTAAAGTTATGAGTTACATGGTGTAACCCTAATAGCCACCATATAAAAGAATCCCATGGCTCAAGAAATCGTGCACTAATGTGTGAGTGTGAGGGCTAGACGATTTTAAGGAGTGTTCTAGTTTCTCTCAAGTTATTCCAAGTGTATTTGGTGTTGTGTGAACCATTTGAGGTGTCACACTTGGGGCACTAGGCACTCAAGCTTCATGAAGACATTCTACATCAAAGAGGTATGTATTCTATCTTGTTATATTTATTATTTTGTATGCTAGATTAGGATAATACCTTGGATGTTCATAATTGTATGTATAATAGAGAAAACATAGATCCAAGGTATTTAGGGTTGCATGTACACTTAGGAGTGTTAGAATGCTCATAACCCAACAGTGGTGTCAGAGCCTAGGCTTGTTTTCTTGTTATACTTGCAAAAGTAGCTGAAAAATCGAGTTGGATGCATATATTCAATTGTTTTGGCTGGAATTGGACTAGGAACATTACCCTAAGATGTTTTTGGACTTATAAACTTGTTTTTGATGTGGTAATGTTCATGCTAATCCAATTTCTAAGATAATTGTCATAATTTCAAGATTTGTATTAGTTTGTATGTTCATGCTAATTTCTTGAAGATTGATGATTTGAATTATCTTGTTCTTATGAGGTTCTTAGATTAATAGAAAAGTTGTGTGAAATAGTTGTTTTCAATCCATTTTAATCTAAGAGTTGATTCCAAAGTGTGTTTTTGTAACTTGTCCTCAAGTTATATGAAAAGTCACATTTAAGAATCATAAAACTCATAAAAGTTGGCAAAGGTTACAAAATGAAGAGTCTAGTTCTAATTAAATGGTTTTATGACTCCATAACTTGTCCTCAAGTTATGGAGATTCAAGAGTCTCTTCATTAAATTAAAAAAAAAAGTGTAACCTTAATTAGTTCCATAAGTTACAATAAAAAAAAGTTATTTTGTTTTATTAATTAGTTTAAAGTCTTCCATAACTTATCCTCAAGTTATGGAACTTGAAGAGTTTTTTTTTTAATTAAAACTACTTTAAACTCATAAGTTATGGAATTAATTAGTTTTGAATAGTTTCAAAACTTGCCCTCAAGTTTTGGAATTTGAAAAGTTTTCACTTATGAATACTTTAATTCCAAGTTAGCCTTTAGAATTTTAAAAGTTAAAATTCAACCCTTATACTTTATAATATTATAAGTTAATAATATTTATATATATGTATAAGAGTAAAGTCAGTCTTACCGTTAGTAGGCCTCATTCACGAAGCCGGTCTATAAGGGGGGTATAAGGTTACTGCCTATAAAATGGCAGTTTAATGGGTGTCCACTCTCACCCACCACTTCCTTGACTGGGGGAGGGTCGTTAGCCGAACGGGTAGGACAAGGACTATAATTCTCCTTTCATTAAAAGTATTAATGATAAATACTAAGTAACTAAACTCTTATTAATACCCAATCTTAGTTACTTAGGAAAATGTGAATTTGGTGCTAACCCATGAAATTACACTTTGCACTTTGCTTAAGTCGTTAGTGGAGCGTGTGTGGTTAACCGACACACTAACCTGGACTTAACAAGGTAGGCAAAGGGTAACTTAATATTTATCATAGTATCGGTGGAGCGTGTGTGGTTAACCGGCACACTGATTAAGGGGTAAATATTAAGGGTACCAAGTATATTTGCATGGTTATTCACACCTTGTTTTGTGATCCTCGGCATCCCAGTCACAAAACCTGAAGGGCACACTCGAGATTGAAACATGCATTTGAACAGTTCAATGAATCTCAAAGATCTAGGACTTTCAAATCCAATTAAAACCTAATAAATTATTTCGTTTTTCATGGTGGAAATTGGTGAATCGTCATTCACCTACCTTCAAATATTTTATAGCTTGGATTACGGCATCCCTCTTCTAAGTTATAAAATAGTTTGTTGCGTCCTAGCCTTAATATTTCATATTGGGTGTCATATTAAGGACTTTAAATCAACTATCTTGAATATCTCCCAAAAAGATGTCTGGTCTAGACATTTATGATCTTCCCAAATCTCTTGAAACAAGCTTTCCTAAATGAAGATGATGTCCCATGGATATCATACTTCTTTCACCTCCTCCAATTATTCTCCCTAACCCACAAGTTCCTAAAAAGTTTAAGGTCACTCAAGCCCTATTGGCAAGGCAAGGTCTAGGTGTGATCACATCTTGGAGATGTAGTCACATATTGACAAGCCGGGAGAGTTGGGTGTAAAAGTCTTGAGAAAGTTAGTGGCTCAACTACTTTCTAAGTCACATAGTGAGTTCTTTTGGGAATCCTATGATACAGACTAAGACAAGACCCTTAATGATCTTATCTATTTGCTAAGATCAACTTTCTAAAACGCTATGGACATTGATAATGATGACATTGGATATCCAGTAAAGCTCTCTCTTCCCAATAGAAAGGGATCGGCCATAGTCAACTCGGTTGACCCAATGGTAAAGAGATAGGCGAAGGCTGAGATAGTCCCATTATCAAGGGTCCATAGGTAACTATTGCCAAAGGAAGGGGCATTGGTTACGAAGCTGCCAAATTTACCTAAGGATGTTAAAGTCAATAAGTTTGGCTCTACTTCAGGTAAAGTCCATTGTCTAACTCTATTAAGTACATGCTGATTCTGATCGCGAAGATGGATTTCAATCGCATGGTTCGGTGATCAGAATTTTGGGCTATTACTTAAGAGTTATGATATTTATATTGCTTAGGAATAGATAACAACAAGGTTTTCATATGGATTGTAAGGATAAGTTTTTCCGCAAAGTTTTAAAATAAAAGAAAAAGGTTTTGATTTTATTTATTTTAAATATCCTTACAATGGCATTTGTGAAAAGTTGTTGCTTATAAGATTCCATTGATAGCAATATTGGAAAAATGGATTTGATTCTTTCGGTTGTGGTAGTGTCTAATATTACCAAATAAGGAAAGATTCTCATCAGACAAGGTTCAATTGGACCGAAACTTGGAATCATGCAAGTTATATAGTATGATGAATGAGAACTTTCAGCTTGGAAAATTAAGACTAATTCCTTATGTGAATAAGGAAAGGACTAAGCGATCGAGTACACATTCTTGTGCACTGGTCAAGTCCACCACAAAAGATCAAGAAGACTATTCGTCATGATTTACTTAAGTTCAGTAAATATGGTTATACTTATAAGTTTAAGTATAAGTCTGTAGCATTGGAGAAGTTTCAATGTGAGACAGAACGAATAAGAAGAATCAAAGTATGGCAGAAAGATAAAAGTTTCTCAAATCTGAAAAGATGGGAGAGTACTTTAGTATCATGTTTATGATCATCTTAATGATTAAGATACCATATCACAATTGGTCCTCTAAAGTCATCTTAGTGCATTCTTATGACTAAGAAGAGGAGTCATGAATTGTTGAAATGGTTAAATCAAAAAGATGAGTCATACTTCGTTCCAAAACAATTCTTAGAGTCATACTCCAAGATTGTAACTTGAGTGACATATCTTAAAGAGGGTTTGTTAACACTAGTCATGTAAGAGTAAAAGGTTATCTACTCTTGTACATTTGAAATTGGTAAGTTGTGATGTTTTGGATAAAACAGAGACCAACTTAGGCCAATTGTGTAAAGTGTTAGTCTTGATAAAGAATCCGCACTATCTCTTGAATATTTGACAAGGGAGTCTTATATGTCAAGAGGACAGTGGGAGTCTTAAAGCTCTTGAAAGTTTCAAGACTTAATCAAGAATAAAACCTAAAGTCCTTCACTAGCACACGACTTGAGGTTTATAACCTATCGTGTTGAAATTTTTGTGCCTATTCAAGTTGGCTTTGCATAGGAGTTCTGAGAGTTCTCAATTGGTTGCACAACTACTTGGAAGCAATGGCAGGCACCTGAGCTGCCAAATGGCAAGAATTTAAGATTGCACAAGTTTAATCAATATGAGTTTGGATTTGTCACTAACCTTGTCTTGTGATTATGGTTTTGACAAATTCACATGGATAAGAACACATACACTATTAAATCTAAGTGTCATAAGGTTTCTCTCCGATTCATGAAAATGATGGTGAGGAAACACTTTCACTAAGTAGATTTTTGCTAGATAGCAATTGTGATATTTGCATTCTCATAGTCGTTAGTGGAGCGTGTGTGGTTTACCGGCACACTAACATGGACTTGTGAGAAGTGGCAAAGGTCTAAACAATTGAGACTATGATTACGGCATCCCTTTTCATAGTTCTAAAATTGTTTAGACACACATGTGAGCTATCTAAGAGAGGTGTATGATTTTGATAAAGTTTTATCAAAACAATCTAGTATCAGAAATCTGAACTTTGGTAAGAAAGTCAGCTGATTTCTGAGTACATGTCAAAGCTAGTGGGAGCATAAGTGTTATGCTAATAATCATCATGTTAGTGGGAGCATGATAATTATGACAAAGGTTGCAAGTTAGCAATGTTAATTATAGAAAACAAAAGTTTCAATTCGTGAGGTTGCAGGGGTTGAAAAAGTTGTTTTGCTATAATTAAGGGAGAGGAAATTATACTTCATTTCAATTCTAAAAGCTTAGATTGAGATTTTAATCGTATTTAATCAAGGATATATATATGAATTTCATGTTGGAATGGCTCAACATAAGGAAATTCTATATATGGGTCCATTATTTGCGTTCTAAAATTCGATTATGATTACGGCATCCCTTTTCATAATCTGAATTTTGAGAACTTGGCAAATTGAAATGGAAATATTATAGCAAAAGACTGGTTTAGTCTTTATGTGAGACATCATGAATCGTGTCCCATATGCTTCGGATATAGGATCGATTACATGTGCTATATTCATCATTTCTAAAATTTTCCAAATGCCTGGGGCATTATGAAGGGAAAAGGTCTAGAATTGGATATGACTAAAATGATTAAGCAATTGTCGAGGACAATCTAAGATTTACCAAAGATTGGTTGCTCAAGGACAGTTGGAAGTATAATGTTAATTCTGGAAGGACCATATTGACATAATCTGTAAGGAGGCAACTCTTGTTCAGAAGTGATAGTCAAAATGGAATATGGAAATGTTTCAAAGTTAGAAATTATTCAATCTGTGTAAGATTAGGAAACTTAATGAAAGAAGGATGTTTCCAAGGAGCTGATCTCCTTTGGAATGCTCTGTAATGATTGTTGTCAAGTCTTTCTGACTTTGTGCATAATCATTAAGAGGATAAATGCATATAAGTTTAGAATCTAACAGATTTCAGTAAATGGCATGAATTTGGAATTCTTGCATTTGCAGTAAGGATTTGGGACTGTGAAATGAGGATCATTGGAGTAATGTTCAATTGATCTATTTTACAAAGTAAAGATCATAGACAAACATAGTATGCATACTTGGTGTATGGCATGACTAGTGTTTAGAAAACATAGTGTACATGCTTGGAGCATGGGACAACTATTGTTTTAAATTCAAGTATAAAGTTGATAAAACCGAAACAATGAATAATGAGTAATCAGTATGGTGATAAATAAAAGTGTTTATTTATATTCATAGGGTTTGATACCATATTTGATTCATTTATTCTTGTGTTTCACTTTGCATGTTTTGACTTCCAGAATAACTAAGTCGCTCTTCCTGAATGATTAAGTTATTCAAACCATCCACAGTCGGTCATATGTTGGAAGTAGATATGAATCAAGACTATCATGGGTTGGTTTGTAGAGGTCCAAGTTGGTGGACAAAGTGGTGCTACAACACTCATGGGTGCTCATAAGTTTTGAGTATTGGATTCAACCCGCGCTCATTTGAATCACTTCATGGATTTTATCATGAGTGATCATGAGACGATAATATCTTATATTCTTCAAACCTAGAGATATGAGTTGTTACTATGAGTTGGTTATACATTGATTGCACGAAAACGCATTGGTAACTCGATGTTATAAAACGTGCCTTTGTGTATGATTCAACAAGTAGTAGAACAAGCCATATGAGTCGAAGTTTATCCATTCCTTTTACCTTCGGGATAAAAGCGATATCTGTGGGCCCCTCGATGATTTAAAGATGATACATGTGAGTGCTTGGCCAAGCCAGGACTGATTTGATTTGTTCAATCAGTCAGTCATCATGAATCGGAAATCGGGAAACAACAAATGGACAGAGAGAATGATTGATAATCCATGTCTCAGTCCATATGATATCTAGAATGGAGGAATATATGATCCCTTATCTAATGGACTAGTCATTGACAAAGGTCAGAGTTCATCGACAAGGTCAGAGTTCGACATAAGCTTTTGAGAGCTACGATTGCTGATCGGTTCCTGAAGTCATACGCAATAATAGTTTTAGACTTATCCAAGTGGGAGACTGTTGGATTAATGTCTAAGTCCATAACTATAATTGGTAAGACTTGACCCGACCCGGCATGGTCCATTTGGGTTGCATGGCATCATGCATTTGGATAGACTATAATGAGAGAAATAACACTTAAGGTTGGTTAATATATTATAAGTTCTAATATATTAATAAGGTTATTTAATTAGTATTGATCAAGAATTAATTTGGAATTAATTAAGTGATCAAAAGGAGACTAATTAAATATATGGGTTGATTGTGTAAATCATTCATTCTTATATATGTGGGCTTGTGATCCAAGATTCCTTATGTTGGACTAAGTCCATGGGGTGACCCATGAATACTCCATGGAGGTTAAAATCCATGGAGCATAAGGAATGGGTAAAGTTATGAGTTACATGGTGTAACCCTAATAGCCACCATATAAAAGAATCCCATGGCTCAAGAAATCGTGCACTAATGTGTGAGTGTGAGGGCTAGACGATTTTAAGGAGTGTTCAAGTTTCTCTCAAGTTATTCCAAGTGTATTTGGTGTTGTGTGAACCATTTGAGGTGTCACACTTGGGGCACTAGGCACTCAAGCTTCATGAAGACATTCTACATCAAAGAGGTATGTATTCTATCTTGTTATATTTATTATTTTGTATGCTAGATTAGGATAATACCTTGGATGTTCATAATTGTATGTATAATAGAGAAAACATAGATCCAAGGTATTTAGGGTTGCATGTACACTTAGGAGTGTTAGAATGCTCATAACCCAACATTGTGCTCATTGAAAATCAGACCAACGAGAAGGTGAAGGGGATTCAAAGCGACAATGGAATAGAATTCAAAAATGCTATCCTGGATCATTTTTGTGCTGCAAAGGGCATATTGCGTCAATACAGTGCTGCTCGGACACCTCAACAAAATGGTGTAGCGGAGCGGCGAAATCACACTCTGATTGATGCAGCAATGACCATGCTTTGTGACTCTAAATTACCGGTATTTTCTGGGCTGAAGCCATTGACACGGCGTGCTATGTTCAGAACCGTGTTCTGATCAACAAACAGAAGATGAAGACCCCATAGGAAATTCTATACGGTCACAAGCCAACGGTTGCTCAGTTCAGGATCTTTGGATGCCCTTTCACGCTACTTCACCTATAGTCAACTCCTAAGTTCAATTCAAAGGCTGATGACTGCTATTTCATGGGATATGCTGGACGCACTGCTTATAGAGTTTACAACAAATCCACCAAACAGATCGTGGAGTCATTTGATGTGTGATGGCTGGAAGAGAACGCGACGGACGCTCGAGTTGGACCAGACTGGTTATTTGATTACACTTCTTTGTTTAAATCATTTAATGTGTTTTCAGACGATATTTCAGGTACATGATTAGGTTCGACTGCAGCTGTTGAAGATGATGAGGAAGATGTTATCATTGGCTCATTCAAACCATCTGTGGTGATTCCTGAATCTCCTACAATGGATATAGCTACACCAAATACACCTCCTTCTTCACCAGTCCAAAAGTTTATTTCTGACACCGAAGCTACTCCCCTTACTCCCGAAGAAGCTGAGATTCTCTCAAGGGAAAATATAACTTCCACATAAACTTTCATGGAATTTCTCTTTCCAGAGCCATTCTCAAATGAATTTGTGGCATGTACTTCTCACGATCACAGACCGCCTGAAGGGGGTGATTCGGCAGCGGGCAGATTTGACAACATCACAAATCTTCCAGTCACAGTCAATTATATCGGCCATCCAATCCCAATTAGATATCAATGTAATCATCCTATCCAGAACATTATTGGTCCACTAGAAAGCGGGGTTCAGACCAGAGCCAAAGTGGAGATGTCAATGAGTGTCTCTACCCGTGCTTCATATCCCAAATTGAACCAAAGAATGTGGACATGGCTCTAAATGAACCTAGTTGGGTAGATGCAATGCATGAAGAACTGAATCAGTTTGAGAAGTTGAAGGTATGGAAGTTGGTAGAGCTACCGAAGGGAAAGAAGTCTTTGGATACACGTTGGGTGTTTAGAAATAAGCAAGATGATAGCGGGGTGATTGTGCGCAACAAAGCTCGTTTGGTCGTTCGTGGATTCAGGAAAATAGCGGGTCTTGATTACACCGAAGTGTATGCTCCTGTGGTGCGTTTGGAAGCCATTCGTATGTTCCTAGCATACGCTTCCAACATGGGGTTTACAGTTTATCAGATGGATGTCAAGACAACCTTTTTGTACGAAGTTGTGAATGAGGAGATTTATGTTGATCAACCACCAGGGTTTGTAAATCCAAAGTTTCCAAATCATGTCTACAAACTGGACAAGGCTCTATATGGTTTGCATCATGCTCCTAGAGATTGGTATGCTACCCTGACTGAACATCTGTTGGAGCACGGGTACACAAGGGGAACGATCGAACATACATTATTCATCAAGAAAGTGGATGCAGATTTGATTGTCGTCCAAATCTACGTAGACGGCATCATTTTCGGGTCGACCAGCACAGAGCTATGCAAAGAGTTCGAGGATGTAATGAAGAAAATATTTGAGATGAGCTCGTTGGGTGAAATGACAATGTTTCTAGGGTTACAAGTTCGACAGGATTGGCCGGAATTTTACTACATCAAGGCAAATATGTGGAAGACATGCTAGAAAAGTTTGGTTTTAAAGATTCAAAAATTGCTTCCACTCCAATGGCAGAAAGACCACTGTTGACTCCAGATCCAGATGGAGAATCCGTAGATCAAACTAAATATCGCTGACTGCCAGCAGACCTGACATCATGTTTGACGATCTGCCAATGCGCTCGTTATCAGGTTAATCCTAAACTTTCCCGTTTAATTGTTGTTAAAAGGATTTTTAGGTACCTTAAAGGTAGCCCTAAATTGGTTCTTTGGTATCCTAAAAATCCCGATTTCGATTTATATGCTTTTGCTGACAGCAACTATGGAGGTTGTGATCTTGACAGGAAATCTACATCGGGTGGATGTCAGTTCTTAGGGGACCGATTGGTGTCATGGCAATGCAAGAAACAGCAAACGGTGTCGACCTCAACGGCTGAGGCTGACTACGTTGTTGCCTCATCCTGCTGCTCTCAGGTTATCTAGATTCAACACCAATTGTTGGATTACGGTTTGAACTTTCTTGACAACTCCATTTTTTTGTGATAATGATGCGGCCATTCAAATTGCCAAAAATCTCGTTCAACACTAAAAAACAGAGCACATCGACATTAAAGTTCATTTTATTTGAGACTGTTATGAGCGTAAGCTCATTCGTTTGCAACAAATTCACACTGATAACAATGTGGCAGATTTGTTCACCAAACCCTTCAGTAAGGCTCCTTTCGATGTGCTTGTGGGTTTTCTAAAAATGATTCGTTTCGAAGATTAATTTTTGTTTTTTTTTATTTTTATTTTATTTTTGTGATTAAATTTGCGCATTTATTTTATTTCATTTCTTCCCTATGCACAAATTTAGGGGGAGAAATCAAAAATACAAAAAAATTTATAAAATAAAAAATTCATAAAAATTATAAAATCAAAAATTCCAAAAATATGTTTTTTTTCGTGAGTGTTCTTGGGAAGTGATATGAAGTTTAGTGTTAACACATCTGGACTTAGATAGTTACATTTGGACTGACCATACAACGCTTGGATAGATTGAGCGGTGAGATAAACAGGGTAGCCTGCGAGTTACATTAAAGTTACTTATCATCTAGAACTGTGGCTCGACACTTCTTCGACGTACGGACTTATGTCCTTAATTCTGGTGCTGATAGGGTGACTGGGGGTATCTGATAAAGTAGGCCTGTGTGAAATTGTTTTTCTTTCTTATCCTCTATGTCAGTCATATGTTTCCCTCTTTGCGTGATTGGAAGAGATCCGACATGGGACGCAACATATGCACCTCTATTTATATTCATCTTTATCTATGCATCTCTCTATCTATCTATGTTCGTCATATGTTGTTCCCTTTGCGTGATTGGAAGAGATCCGACCTGGGA
Source organism: Lactuca virosa (assembly GCF_052849685.1). Taxonomy (NCBI): domain Eukaryota; kingdom Viridiplantae; phylum Streptophyta; class Magnoliopsida; order Asterales; family Asteraceae; genus Lactuca; species Lactuca virosa. The sequence continues at coordinate 327,076,792 of NC_136430.1, forward strand.
CACGGCATATGCACCTTTCTATTTCTCTATCCCTCTATCTATGTTAGTCATATGTTGTCCCTCTGCGTGATTGGAAGAGATCCGACCTGGGATACAACATATGCATCTCTATATCTATCTTCTCTCTCAAATAATTGAGCACTTACCTAAAGTAAAGAGTTCTTTGGAAATCCTTGATTGCTAGGGTATGTCGTGAAGTGGGGAACACATTCTGGTACGCTTAAAATTGAATTGGTTCATGACTAAAGGTTGACTATAGATCTCGCTGCCGAATTTAAGTGGACAACAATATCCTTGGTCGTCGTCAGCTAAATATTCTATTTAGAAATATAGCTGCAATGTCTTGTCACTTATAATCTGTCCAACTTACATATATCCTTTGTGTTTAAATTGACCACAATATTGGTGATTGACCAGAGCTATTCATGCAGGTGTGTGCTGAGAAACGATATTAAATTGTTTGACAATTTTTGATCCCAAAATGTTTTGAATTTAATTATTTAAATGTGTTTGTTTTATTTAATTTTATTTTTAAATTGTTTAAATTTTATTTTTATTTTAATTTTTGTTTTAATTTTATTTTTAATTTGCATTCATTTAAAATTTTAAAGTTTAAATTTTGGTTTTATTTTATTTCCAATTTTAAATCTGAGAAACGAATTATAAATGGATTTTACTTTGGGGGCCCACCGAATTCGGTGGCCCAAGGGGCCGAGTACTCATTTCAGGGTATAAAAGTTTTTTTGTTTGTTTGTTGGCTCATTCTTCACTTTCACCACCGAAATCTCAAATTATCTCTCAAAACCCTAAGCAAAAACACTCACTGTTCATCGCAAAAAAAAACCCCTTCACCCTTTCATATTCGACTCAAAATCATCAAATTTTTTTTTGAATACTTGCAATCTTCACTATGTATATAGATTTCGAGCATGATGCTTCACCTGTTATGATTTTTCTTGGATTTTTGCAGGGTGCTCAAAGGGTTTTCGGCATGGTTGACGGTGGTTTCCGGCGAAACTGTCAAAGATTCCAAAATATGATTCGTCGGTTTTTTTCTCAGTTTTTTCAGTTTGACCCGGATTCGACCGAAATTGATCGAATTTGACCCGGGTCCAACCAAAATTAATTAAATCCAACCGAAATCAATTAAATCGACCGAAAACCAATTACCTTGACCGAAATCACTATAACTAGACAGAAATCAACATTCTTTGACCGAAATCATTATTCTGATCGAAATCGACAATATTGATCAAACTTTAAATTATTTTTTAGAAAAATAAAATTTTAATTTTAATTTTTATTATTCTCACTTGGTTTGTTTGGTGCAGTTAAATGGCAGATCAGTTGAAATTTGTGGACTCTCACAACATTGCAGGATATCTTTTGGATCCACCTGCCGCGCATAATGATTTCAAATCCATGATCGTGGGTTTGAACAACTGCAGTATTTCCCATGCTCTATGTGCTAATCCATTCATCTATAGGGACCTGATTACTGAGTTCTGGAAATATGCTTTAATCAACAAGCATGGAGGAGATGGATCCGGTGTTGTTGAATCGATAATAAAGGGAACTCCAATAATTATTTCTGAGCAAGTTATCCGAGAAGTACTTGAATTTGGTGATGCATCTGCATTTCCAATTGAGTACTCTGCTGATCAAGTGAAGGGAGCCCTTGAGAAGATGTGTTATGAAGGAACCTATCCTCCCACCATCAAGAAACTACTGCCACCTTACTGGAGGTTTCTGGCACACTACTTTGTAATTTGTATTTCTGGAAGGAAGGGAGGATCGGATGAAATTAGTCAGACTACGACCTCAGCCATTGTCGCTCTAGTAATGGACTGGGATTATAACTTTTCAAGGTTTGTCTTTGAAGAAATGAAAAGCAATCTTCAGGGGAAGAAGAAGGACATATTCTTGATGTATCCCAGGTTCCTTCAAATTATCTTAAATGAAAATATCCCCAATTTGAGAGGTCGTCTGATACTTTGGATATGAAAGCCTTGGGTCCCAACACCTTTGGGCTCATGAAGCAATCAAGAAAAACATCCAAAGTCGCCTTTCAGGACTGAAGGAGTTGGTTAAATTTGGAAAATTTGCTGAGATAGAAGGTGTTCAAGCTGCTAGTACTCCAATTGCTATGGTGGCAGATGAACACGTGGCACCATCAAGGTCAAATCTCAGTTTTTCATTTGAGGTTTCTGATGATGATGACGATGATGATGATGTTAATGATGATGATGATGATTCTGATGATGATGATGGTGTGGATTTTCGTATGTTTGTACCATCGTAGGAGCCGGTCAATGAGGTTGTGATTTCTCCAGCTGAGACAGAGAAAGAGATAAACACTTTCAAACAACCAAACTCTCCAACGCCCGAATAGATGGACGCCCTTATTGAACAGTTACAGTCAACTGCAAGGAAGCCTCCCCAAGCAGTTTCTGTTACAACTGAGTCTCCATCTGGGGTGATAAATACAATTCAAATGCCTCCTTGATGTCAAGAAAGCAGAGACGTAGAGATCCACGGCCGGGAGTGCTTGTTTCTGAACCAGTACAACAACCTACTCAAATCGTAGAACCAGCCCAAGTTATTCAAGATGATCAAAGCCCAATTGTTGAACCAGCCCAGGTTCATCAAGATGATCAAAGCCCAATCGTTAAACCAGCCCAAGTTGATCAAGATGACCAGAGCCCAATTCTTGACGAAGGATTCGACTTTTTTGATAATGAGGAAAAGTTTTCCTCGGGAAGCACGATGCTGGATCTGTCAAGCTAGCCAAGTTACTTGCTGGATCTGTCAAGCTAGCCAAGTTACTTGCTTTTCAAGATTCTATTCCTCAATCAAGAGGAAAGGGAATATTTATTGGCTCAGGGAACGGAGGTGATGAAGACTCTCACCAAACCATTTCTGAGCTTAAACAAGAGATAGTAATTTTGAAGCAGGAGTCCATTGAGAAAGACTTTCTGATTGGAAATTTGGATGTGAGAGTTTCTGAACTTGAAAAAGAAAATTCTCAAAAGAATAAGCAGATCTTAGATCTTCAAGCCAATCTTGGCGGATTGACTGCTCTTTATTTTGATCTCAGAGACAAATTAATTGGAAAATTTGGTGATGAGTTCAAGACTTCAAGTTCTGGTGATGGAAAAGCTTCAGAGACGTCTGAGAGAGTCGCTGAGAGAGTCGTGGTCTCTCTTGCCCCAGATGCTAACATTGATCAATTTTTGTCCTCTGGCCCTGTCACTACTGAAGAAAAAAGGGAAAAGAAGAAAAGGATTGATAAGTTAAAGAAAGAAAAAATGCTTCTGATGAAAAACTCTGATCAGAATGCACCTGGTGATCATCCACAAATGTTTATCAAAGAAATGGGTAAAAGAAAATTTGCTGACAGATATGGTGATCGCTCTGGAATTATCATGTGGGGATATGAAGCTGATAAGAAGATGTGGATCGTTAAACAAAAAAGCGGAAACATTGAGTACTATGCTAAGAAGATTGAATTTATGTCTTGGACAAAAGTTGATCTTGCAGAGCTGGTCCACACACTGTTTCACAATCCAACAAATGATCCCAACGTATGGGCGTTTAAAAAGTTCCTTGAAGACAAAGCTAAGATGAGCTTTGAAGGCATGAAAACAGCATCATCGTTCCTTAAAAAGGCCAAGGATGTTATTGATCCCCGCACCAACAAGACTATGAGGAATGTTATGTTGCCACCTACAAATAAAGCGACAAAGATCCCTATCACTCAGCGTGTACCTGATGGCTCTTTGAATGATTTATTATTTTGGGTATATGATGAGACTACAACGACATTCATAATCAAGATGAAAAAGGATCAGATTCGTCTTATTGATCCTAGGGATTTGTTGAAATTTGGCGAGCATGACATTCATACTCTATCAAAACATCAGCTTATGGTCGAAAATGAAATGTTTGAAGCTGCTGCAAAGGCTTTTACTGGCATGATAGCGACTATTATTGATAAGAAGTTGTGGGCAGGAGCATTGGCTGATTCTGATGTTCATCTTGTGGAGAAGCCATGAAGTTTATCAACAATAGCCATCAATAAACCAAGGAGAAGCCATGAAGTTTATCAACAATAGCCATCAATAAACCAAGTGGGTAGAAGTAGGTTTTGTACGGGCGTTAAGTTTTTCCCATCCTAGGATTAGGTTTGTCCAAACACACTTGGTTGAGGAGTTCTGATGGGATCCGGTGCATTAGTGCTGGTATGACCGCACCCTATAGGTCTATGGAAAAGCACCTTTCAACCATGAGGTTTAAAAAGAAGAAATGATAATGAGTATTGAATAAGGGTTTATACGTCAGGAGTTATCTCACTCAGTTTATCTTAGTTCTGAGTGTATCGAGTTCCAATGTTTTTGGTGTCTTTTGAAAACAATTCATAATGAGAGTCTATATATAATAAACTTATGAATTCTTAGTAGTAGTGCTCCCAATGAAAATAATACGCATGCCCCTTTCATTTGTATGATTCTAGTATATTTAGCTTTTAGAGAAAGGTTTTGAGCACGATACAGGTCTACACCACATTATTGCAAGGAAAGGTTTGGACCGCAAACAAATCTCTCGACTAGTGTAATCACTAACTCGCGGGGTCGGGCCTACACATGGAGGGGAGTAACACCAACGCATACTCATAGGCCTAATCTAGCAGGTCTTGTGAGTAAAATGAACTTTACTCTCGACAATTCGTCCCCAAATGGCGATTGCTGTTGCTGATGGCGACTCCATCCCTTGATCAATGCTGCCCAACGGGGTACAGGTTTGATGTAGTCGAGGCGGTTCGCGAGAGCCCTAGCTATGTAAGGAGAGTTGTCGACCTCTGGCTCCATCTTCGACTCTTTTCCTCATCACCCACTAACTTTCTGGGTTCGGAAAGTAGGGGTCTCCCGGTAAGTAAGATCTTGTCATGGTGTCCGTGCGAGAATAGGGGTGAGGTAAGAGGCATATAATAATTATATTCCTAGAATTACTTATAGGGGTTTGATCCTCTTTAGTTACTTTTATGATGACATGTTGCATACTAGTTACATATCTAGGTTATATATAACTTTAGCATATCCATTTAGTGATTGTAGACCTACTAGCAAGAATCAGTTTAGTTTTCACATAAGTTATACTACCACAAAATACTCCTATAGTATTTTAAATGTTATGTTTGGTTGTTAACGATTTTCTGGTATGGGTGTTGGTAAGTTGATAGACTCGTTGTCCACTATGACTATCCCCCGGCACATACTAGTCACTTCTCGGACGAATATAGTTGATCAGGCTCTATTCCTCCCAGACTTAATTGCATATCCCAGGGCATATTCACATTGCACAACTCCTCTATTTTTAACTTTTGTGTTTTCCTTAGACGTGGCACTAAACCGGTATGCATGTATGTACTTATACTTTTAACAAGAAACTATTTATTTCTAAAAGTATAGTTATTTGAAAATGTTTAAATCAGAGACTTAAGTCCCAATGCATTTATAGTTTGTATATCTTATGTGGTTCGATATACTTAGTTCACTATAAACAATGCTCTGATACCAATCTGTCACACCCCCAAACCAAGGACGGCGGAAACGTCTAGGGGTGGAAGACTTCATGTATAGTATCACAACAACGAGTATAATAGTGCCCAAAGTAAATACAACCATCATAAATATAATTGAAAAAGTTATACAATAGTATGTGTTTACATGTTTCCAATCAATTACACTTATGATGACAAAAATGAAATGTTTGACGATTTAACGTCCCATCCTCAAAAGCGGTTGATTTCCTGTTTCACTGAATTCCTGAGAATACAAGTAGTTTGAAAAAGCATCAACAATTAAGTTGGTGAGTTCATAAGAGTTTTATTTGAGAAAGAAACCGTTTTCCTTGTAAAAAAAAGCGATAGAGTATGATTTCATAAAATTCAATATTTTCTTTATTAAACGCGAAATGAACTCTCCTATGCTATGCAATAATGTACTCTAGAAAGACCTGTAGATTCCTTCTATAATCACCAAGTGTATATAAGTTATATAAAATTTAAGTTAAATAAACGGTCGAATATAATGGGTCTGCCCTAGGTCCACAACGAAACAAGTAACAGGAAGTAAGGCGGGCCCACCAATTCTAGGTCGATTGCGACTAGATTCTTATATAACTCTAGCATATACACTTAGCAATTATAGCTGAAGTCTAACAATTCTAGATGAAATGTAGTTTTGATAGAAATATGTTTCCAAAGAAAATCCAATATTTTCCTTATAAAAGTCATGTAGTCCTAATTGTTAAGACAGAGAATATGTGTGTGTTTTGTGCTTATAATGTTCATAATGGGAATGTGTTTCCAAAGAAAATCCAATATTTTCCTTATAAAAAGTCATGTAGCCTTAAGCGTCAAGACCGAGAATATACAAGTATTTTTCCATACTTAGAGTAATTCATGCAAGTTTAAATCGGCATAAACTCGTTTAATTTAGAAGTAAAACCCCTTTTCAAAGTAGAATATTTTCCTGTAAACTTGAAAGATTGTTAACTCCCTATGTGAGTCGCTATAACCATACTACGACAGAATAACCTGCTTACGACGTTCTTCAGGCGTCGGAATCGAAATGACACTTGTCACCCCCGATCGGCCGATCGGACTTATGCAAGCAGCATGGGTGTGGGTTGTCAATCCCAATATAGATCTATACACAATTATCACGCTCTCCCTACAAGAGACTCTGGTTATAACTAATTCAGGATTTTCTGTGGTACTTAAGAGTACCCCGAAGGAGAATGTCTCACAACTTACGTTAACTAGTTTACATATAGTTTTGAGTATAAAACCTCTTCCGTGGAGGAAGTGAAATCACCTTTTATGAAAATACATTTGTGATATAAATCCATAAACTATTACTATTATAGTTTATCAAGTAGTATATGAAAAACCCATTTGTTTTGAGAGTTAAACCTTTTCCATGTAGTATGCTTTTATCGAAAATTCATAAACTATACTTAATGTAGTTTATTATATGTGTTCGAAATGAATGGAGGAAAAACCTTAACATGAATGACTAATTTCTGTTTATGATGATAAACTAACAATAATGCATCCAAACATTGAGAAACTTATTGTTATGCACTTTGCTCAACATACTACAAAGTGTTATTAATAAGGTAAACTATGCAACTAGTTTTTATCCTTTCTGCACTGTTTTGAAATTATCATAGAAAAATCATACGGAGTCGAAAACTAACTCCGTAAACTCTGAGAGTTTATAAAATGTGTTTAGTTTATTCATAATTTTTATTATGATTTTTAGAAGTCTCTAACTTATGTGAAAGTGTTCATAATCACAGACTGGTCCGAATTCGTTTCTGAAATGATAGGCATTTTTGTAAAAATCACCATAAATCGTAGAAAAATCATATGGAGATGTGAAAGTAGTCATTTTAAAGGTATAAACCTGAACTACTTGAATATTAAACAGTTTTGAAAGATATTAAGTTTAAGTTGGGTAAAACAGTTCGTGAACAGGTCACAACTTTTCTATTGTAAGCTGTCAAGTTGAGTTTTGAATATGTTTTGGTGTTTTAACTTGTATTCCCCCCCCCCCCTGAAAACTGAAGAAAACTAGAAAATGTAGGGGTATGAACTCACCTTGAGTGATTTCTTGTAGAGTGGAAGGTTGAAGATGATGAGTTTCAAGTCTAGATCACTTGATGAACACACGAAGTTTTGGATGATCCTAAGAACGATTTTTGGTGTGAAGATATGAGTCGTTAATCCAAGAGTGTTATGAAAACATGTAATAACACTTGATTTAGAAGGAAATACTTACCAATAAGTGAATAAATGACTCAAGAACACATCAAAAGTGTGGCTGAAAGTTGAGAGAAAAGAGGCCCTCTTGATGGTTTAAGAAGTGTATAATTTTGATGGTGAAGTAAAAGATCAAGGGAATCCCAGGCATTTCCTTATATGGAGGGTTGCTGGAGCAAGTGGCTAGGGTGAATGGATGTTTGCCTTGGTTTGTGTGATGTGGATAAGGTTGGACCAATGAGAAAGTGACACATAGGAGGCAAGTAGGCACACTTGACCCACTTGTGGTGTAGAATACTTTTCTTATTGTAAAATAATGATTTATAATTAATAAATCCTTGAAAAATAATTAAAATAATAGTTCTGGGGGTTAAAAATGATAAAAATATGAATTTGGTGAAAAAATCCCGTCAAGTTTCCTAATCTTACAAATATGAATTTGGTGAAACAATCATTACAGAGCATTCCAAAGGAGATCAGCTCCTTGGAAACATCCTTCTTTCATTAAGTTTCCTAATCTTACACAGATTGAATAATTTCTAACTTTGAAACATTTCCATATTCCATTTTGACTATTACTTATGAACAAGAGTTGCCTCCTTACAGATTATGTCAATATGGTCCTTCCAGAATTAACATTATACTTCCAACTGTCCTTGAGCAACCAATCTTTGGTAAACCTTAGATTGTCCTCGACAATTGCTTAATCATTTTAGTCATATCCAATTCTAGACCTTTTCCCTTCATAATGCCCCAGGCATTTGGAAAATTTTAGAAAGGATGAATATAACACATGTAATCGATCCTATATCCGAAGCATATGGGACACGATTCATGATGTCTCACATAAAGACTAAACCAGTCTTTTGCTATAATATTTCCATTTCAATTTGCCAAGTTCTCAAAATTCAGATTATGAAAAGGGATGCCGTAATCATAATCGAATTTTAGAACGCAAATAATGGACCCATATATAGAATTTCCTTATGTTGAGCCATTCCAACATGAAATTCATATATATATCCTTGATTAAATACGATTAAAATCTCAATCTAAGCTTTTAGAATTGAAATGAAGTATAATTTCCTCTCCCTTAATTATAGCAAAACAACTTTTTCAACCCCTGCAACCTCACGAATTGAAACTTTTGTTTTCTATAATTAACATTGCTAACTTGCAACCTTTGTCATAATTATCATGCTCCCACTAACATGATGATTATTAGCATAACACTTATGCTCCCACTAGCTTTGACATGTACTCAGAAATCAGCTGACTTTCTTACCAAAGTTCAGATTTCTGATACTAGATTGTTTTGATAAAACTTTATCAAAATCATACACCTCTCTTAGATAGCTCACATGTGTGTCTAAACAATTTTAGAACTATGAAAAGGGATGCCGTAATCATAGTCTCAATTGTTTAGACCTTTGCCACTTCTCACAAGTCCATGTTAGTGTGCCGGTAAACCACACACGCTCCACTAACGACTATGAGAATGCAAATATCACAATTGCTATCTAGCAAAAATCTACTTAGTGAAAGTGTTTCCTCACCATCATTTTCATGAATCGGAGAGAAACCTTATGACACTTAGATTTAATAGTGTATGTGTTCTTATCCATGTGAATTTGTCAAAACCATAATCACAAGACAAGGTTAGTGACAAATCCAAACTCATATTGATTAAACTTGTGCAATCTTAAATTCTTGCCATTTGGCAGCTCAGGTGCCTGCCATTGCTTCCAAGTAGTTGTGCAACCAATTGAGAACTCTCAGAACTCCTATGCAAAGCCAACTTGAATAGGCACAAAAATTTCAACACGATAGGTTATAAACCTCAAGTCGTGTGCTAGTGAAGGACTTTAGGTTTTATTCTTGATTAAGTCTTGAAACTTTCAAGAGCTTTAAGACTCCCACTGTCCTCTTGACATATAAGACTCCCTTGTCAAATATTCAAGAGATAGTGCGGATTCTTTATCAAGACTAACACTTACACAATTGGCCTAAGTTGGTCTCTGTTTTATCCAAAACATCACAACTTACCAATTCCAAATGTACAAGAGTAGATAACCTTTTACTCTTACATTTGACTAGTGTTAACAAACCCTCTTTAAGATATGTCACTCAAGTTACAATCTTGGAGTATGACTCTAAGAATTGTTTTGGAACGAAGTATGACTCATCTTTTTGATTTAACCATTTCAACAATTCATGACTCCTCTTCTTAGTCATAAGAATGCATTAAGATGACTTTAGAGGACCAATTGTGATATGGTATCTTAATCATTAAGATGATCATAAACATGATACTAAAGTACTCTCCCATCTTTTCAGATTTGAGAAACTTTTATCTTTCTGCCATACTTTGATTCTTCTTATTCGTTCTGTCTCACATTGAAACTTCTCCAATGCTACAGACTTATACTTAAACTTATAAGTATAACCATATTTACTGAACTTAAGTAAATCATGACGAATAGTCTTCTTGATCTTTTGTGGTGGACTTGACCAGTGCACAAGAATGTGTACTCGATCCCTTAGTCCTTTCCTTATTCACATAAGGAATTAGTCTTAATTTTCCAAGCTGAAAGTTCTCATTCATCATACTATACAACTTGCATGATTCCAAGTTTCGGTCCAATTGAACCTTGGGTGATGAGAATCTTTCCTTATTTGGTAATATTAGACACTACCACAACCGAAAGAATCAAATCCATTTTTCCAATATTGCTATCAATGGAATCTTATAAGCAACAACTTTTCACAAATGCCATTGTAAGGATACTTAAAATAAATAAAACTTTGCCGAAATTCTGATCACCGAACCATGCGATTGAAATCCATCTTCGCGATCAGAATCAGCATGTACTTAATAGAGTTAGACAATGGACTTTACCTGAAGTAGAGCCAAACTTATTGACTTTAACATCCTTAGGTAAATTTGGCAGCTTCGTAACCAATGCCCCTTCCTTTGGCAATAGTTACCTATGGACCCTTGATAATGGGAGTATCTCTGACTTCGCCTCTCTCTTTACCATTGGGTCAACCGAGTTGACTATGGCCGATCCCTTTCTATTGGGAAGAGAGAGCTTTACTGGATATCCAATGTCATCATTGTCAATGTCCATAGCGTTTTAGGAAGTTGATCTTAGCAAATAGATAAGATCATTAAGGGTCTTGTCTTAGTCTGTTTCATAGGATTCCCAAAAGAACTCACTATGTGACTTAGAAAGTAGTTGAGCCACCAACTTTCTCAAGACTTTGACACCCAACTCTCCCGGCTTGTCAATATGTGACTACATCTCCAAGATGTGATCACACCTAGACCTTGCCTTGCCAATAGGGCTTGAGTGACCTTAAACTTTTTAGGAACTTGTGGGTTAGGGAGAATAATTGGAGGAGGTGAAAGAAGTATGATATCCATGGGACATCATCTTCATTTAGGAAAGCTTGTTTCAAGAGATTTGGAAGATCATAAATGTCTAGACCAGACATCTTTTTGGGAGATATTCAAGATAGTTGATTTAAAGTCCTTAATATGACACCCAATATGAAATATTAAGGCTAGGACCCAACAAACTATTTTATAACTTAGAAGAGGGATGCCGTAATCCAAGCTATAAAATATTTGAAGGTAGGTGAATGACGATTCACCAATTTCCACCATGAAAAACGAAATAATTTATTAGGTTTTAATTGGATTTGAAAGTCCTAGATCTTTGAGATTCATTGAACTGTTCAAAGGCATGTTTCAATCTCGAGTGTGCCCTTCAGGTTTTGTGACTGGGATGTCGAGGATCACAAAACAAGGTGTGAATAACCATGCAAATATACTTGGTACCCTTAATATTTACCCCTTAATCAGTATGCCGGTTAACCACACACGCTCCACCGATACTATGATAAATATTAAGTTACCCTTTGCCTACCTTGTTAAGTCCAGGTTAGTGTGCTGGTTAACCACACACGCTCCACTAACGACTTAAGCAAAGTGCAAAGTGTAATTTCATGGGTTAGCACCAAATTCACATTTTCCTAAGTAACTAAGATTGGGTATTAATAAGAGTTTAGTTACTTAGTATTTATCATTAATACTTTTAATGAAAGGAGAATTATAGTCCTTGTCCTACCCGTTCGGCTAACGACCCTCCACCAGTCAAGGAAGCGGTGGGTGAGAGTGGACACCCATTAAAATGCCATTTTATAGGCAGTAACCTTATACCCCCCTTATAGACCGGCTTCGTGAATGAGGCCTACTAACGGTAAGACTGACTTTACTCTTATACATATATATAAATATTATTAACTTATAATATTATAAAGTATAAGGGTTGAATTTTAACTTTTAAAATTCTAAGGGCTAACTTGGAATTAAAGTATTCATAAGTGAAAACTTTTCAAATTCCAAAACTTGAGGGCAAGTTTTGAAACTATTCAAAACTAATTAATTCCATAACTTATGAGTTTAAAGTAGTTTTAAAGAAAAAAAAAAAAAAAAAAAAAACTCTTCAAGTTCCATAACTTGAGGACAAGTTATGGAAGACTTTAAACTAATTAATAAAAAAAAATAACTTTTTTTTATTGTAACTTATGGAACTAATTAAGGTTACACTTTTTTTTTATTTAATTTAATGAAGAGACTCTTGAATCTCCATAACTTGAGGACAAGTTATGGAGTCATAAAACCATTTAATTAGAACTAGACTCTTCATTTTGTAACCTTTGCCAACTTTTATGAGTTTTATGATTCTTAAATGTGACTTTTCATATAACTTGAGGACAAGTTACAAAAACACACTTTGGAATCAACTCTTAGATTAAAATGGATTGAAAACAACTATTTCACACAACTTTTCTATTAATCTAAGAACCTCATAAGAACAAGATAATTCAAATCATCAATCTTCAAGAAATTAGCATGAACATACAAACTAATACAAATCTTGAAATTATGACAATTATCTTAGAAATTGGATTAGCATGAACATTACCACATCAAAAGCAAGTTTATAAGTCCAAAAACATCTTAGGGTAATGTTCCTAGTCCAATTCCAGCCAAAACAATCGAATATATGCATCCAACTCGATTTTTCAGCTACTTTTGCAAGTATAACAAGAAAACAAGCCTAGGCTGTGACACCACTGTTGGGTTTTTAGCATTCTAACACTCGTAAGTGTACATGCAACCCTAAATACCTTGGATCTATGTTTTCTCTATTATACATACAATTATGAACATCCAAGGTATTATCCTAATCTAGCATACAAAATAATAAATATAACAAGATAGAATACATACCTCTTTGATGTAGAATGTCTTCATAAAGCTTGAGTGCCTAGTGCCCCAAGTGTGACACCTCAAATGGTTCACACAACACCAGATACACTTGGAATAACTTGAGAGAAACTTGAACACTCCTTGAAATCGTCTAGCCCTCACACTCACACATTAGTGCACGATTTCTTGAGCCATGGGATTCTTTTATATGGTGGCTATTAGGGTTACACCATGTAACTCATAACTTTACCCATTCCTTATGCTCCATGGATTTTAACCTCCATGGAGTATCCATGGGTCACCCCATGGACTTAGTCCAACATAAGGAATCTTGGATCACAAGCCCACATATATAAGAATGAATGATTTACACAATCAACCCATATATTTAATTAGTCTCTTTTTGATCACTTAATTAATTCCAAATTAATTCTTGATCAATACTAATTAAATAACCTTATTAATATATTAGAACTTATAATATATTAACCAACCTTAAGTGTTATTTCTCTCATTATAGTCTATCCAAATGCATGATGCCATGCAACCCAAATGGACCATGCCGGGTCGGGTCAAGTCTTACCAATTATAGTTATGGACTTAGACATTAATCCAACAAGAATAACTTTTAACATACAAGTACTAGTTAAGTTTGACCGGTTTGACTTGTTGACTTTGACTTTGACTTTGACTTGAATTTGACGGTTGTCACATTGGTGTATAAATAGTTTTCAGTCGTTTACTTTTTCTAGTTGTTCATTCATTGTGGTATTCAGCTGTTAGGAGTTTCCTTGATGTACCAGACAATTTGATCTAATATAATCGTGTGCAGTAAGTATTATTTGTGTATTCTTGAATCGCTATTTGATTTATATTCCACATTCATTAGATAGTCTGATTGATATCTTGATAAGCTAAGCATTATTGGGACTTACAACAGTCATCAAGTTGTTCCAAAACCATCACATAGTATCAATGTCAAATTATCAGAGTAACAATATCAAAAAGTGCGGAAAATAATGAGGGGAGAATGTTGTGTCATCACGTCGAGCCCTTCCCCTTAGTACCGGAAGTACCTGAAACCATAAATATAAACTTTAAGGAAGAGGTTAGTGAATTTCCCCAAAGTACTACATACCATACATAAATAAGTTAGTTTTATGGGCCAAATCATAGTCTTACAAGTAGTTCCTGTCGAGGGACAAATCTCAATCTTCCATACAGGTGCCCGGGGCCAGATCCTGGTCTTTCATACAGATGCCAGGGGCCACATCTAGATCTTTCATACAATTTCCAGGGGCCAAATCCTCGTCTTTCATACACATATCACAAAGATAGCTAGTATCCTATATCACCTCAGTCCGCTGATAAATAACTAGATGCTTGGCTACAGAACTAGATGATCCCACACTAAACACAAACAAATAACCCTAATCAAAATTAGGTTATAAACCATAACCATAGGTATCAATCCCGAACCCAAACTCCTAGGGTAAATGTAACGTCGGGTTCCTAGTATGTATTTAACTTATAAAATTTTCATTTTTATAGAGCAACACGACGAGTTGGAGACCCCAAACTCGTCGAGTAGAGATGTTTTGGACCGCGTGTTTTGGTGACCAACTCGACGAGTTGGGAGGTCTCAACTCGATGAGTTGGCTGGGTGAAATGAAACCCTAACTCTGGGGTTTTGCACCCTATTTAAACACCTTAAACCCTTCATGTTGGCCTCATTTCCAGCCTCCAAGTCCCTAACCCTAAATCTTGAAACCCTAAAGTTACTTTGAGTGATTGTGAGCCATTTAGGGGTGTTTTTGGTGTGTGTTGAAGCCTTTGGAAGAAGAAAAAGCTTGAAGACACAAAAAGGAGCTTATAGATCCAGAATCCTTGCCTCATCCATAACATTTTGCTGGTATAAAGCTTGAACCTTGTCTTGTGGTCATTTAGATCTCCATTTTAGAGTTCTTTGCTTGCTTTTGGTCCAAATGATAACTGGAGAATACTTCAAATCCAGGGTCTTGAGGGGTTTTCATGGCATAAAGGTGCCAACTTTATGGCCATGGAAGTCCCATGCAACCTTTAGACTATCATTTGGCCTTTTGGAGCTTCTAAGGGCCATGCATGTAGAAAAAGTTGGGACTTTACGTGATCTTTTAGTCCCTAGAGTCTAGATCTATGACCTCATGTTCTATCTTGTAGTTTTGGTGGCTTTTGGATTAAGACTTTGGCCTTTTGGGTTAGGGTTTGAGCTTAATCTCTTTAGGAAGGATATTAGTGGGTAAAGTTGGAAACTTTACCCTTCTAGAGGCATTTCCAGTCTAGATCTAAAGTATAGGGTTTAGATCTGAAGAATAATAGCTTAATGAGTTAAGAAGTGGTTAACAGACTATGGAACTCGACGAGTTGATTTGAAATGTCCCGATTCTGTTGAAAAGGAAGAACTCGACGAGTTGGAGGAAAACTCGATGATTTGGATCGCGATATCATGATTCTGTGATTCATGGAAACTCGACGAGTTGAAGGGCAACTCGACGAGTTAAGTTAACTCGGAGCGTTGACTTTGACTTTGACTTTGAATTTGACCAGAGTTGACCCTAAAGGGGTTATGAGCATGAAAGGGTACTTAAGGAAATCTTTTATGTTTAGGGGATTGAGTTGGCTTGATATTCGGAGCTGGGGACTATTCAACTTCTTTCCAGTATTCGAGGTGAGTTACCTTCCCAGTATGAGTGGGTCGAAGGTACCAATGTCGGTCCATTAGTAGTTGTTTATAGTATAGATGATTGTCTTTGTGATAACTGTCTGGTATGCCACTATCTATAGAGATTTATGTGCTTGTACGCCATGTTGTTATGTGGTAGTGGTATGAGGGGTGAAACAGACCCCGTAACCGGTTGAGATAAACCGGAGGGTAGGTCGGGCACCCATATATGCATAACAGTATGTTATGATATGTTGTTATGTGGTAGTGGTAAGGGTGAGATAGACCTCGTAACCAGTTGAAATAAACCGGAGGGTAGGTTGGGCACCCAGATATGCTTGGCATTGGTAGGTCGGGCATCCAGGTATGCCTGACATGGGTAGGTTGAGCACCCAGGTATGCTCAGCAGGGTAGGTCGGGCACCCAGATATGCCTGATAGGGTAGGTCGGGCACCAGATATGCTTGACAGTATGTGATTATGTGGTATGATGGGGGAACTCACTAAGCTTCTTGCTTACGGCTTTTAGTTTTGGTTTCAGGTACTTCTTCTTAGAAAGGAAAGGAGTCGGCATATCGCAGCGCATCACACTATGTTTTTCCGCACATGAGATCTTTGGGAGTTGTACTCTCATATTATTTTTCTATTACATGTTTTGGTTATTTGACATATTGGTTTTGATTATGATATGGATGGCTTTGTGGATGTTTTCAGACTTCTGTTTTTATAATTACTAAATTAAAAATAAAATTTTTGGTCATGAATTTCGGGGGATGTTACAGTAAAAGGCCATTTTACCCTTGTCATAATAAAACACAATAATTCCCCCCCCCCCCAAGGCCCAAAAAGGCCCAACTCATACAACAGGCCCAAAACCAAACTAAGGCCTAAAATTCCAAAGCCTAACCAAGGACCAAAATCTCAAAAAGAGTCACTGTGAGGCGTACGCTCGGCGTACGCGACCGGTCACCAGTACGCGCAGTGTACCACTTGGTACGCCCATCGTCTGGGCCGCTTGGAACCCTAAGCCATTTACTGCTTAATCCATTCAGCCATAAGGTCCAACTCTCATATCCCTT
This sequence comes from Lactuca virosa, assembly GCF_052849685.1. Classification (NCBI taxonomy): domain Eukaryota; kingdom Viridiplantae; phylum Streptophyta; class Magnoliopsida; order Asterales; family Asteraceae; genus Lactuca; species Lactuca virosa. The sequence goes on from NC_136430.1 coordinate 327,093,680, forward strand.
TCATTTTGGGGTTCTAATACATAAAGTTTGCAACTTTAACCCTTAGCATGTCTTAATGGAACCCAACATCCATTTTTGTCCAACAATACTCATAATTAGAACTCAAACTCTTGCATGGACCAATAACAACCATCAAGATGACATTTTTATGCATCAAGAACAACAAAGAGGCTGAGATATAACATATCTAACTTCTGGAGTTGCTCAAACTCACAAGGAGAACCCATGGGACCAAATAAAGCTGACAAACAAGCCCAAATTTCAAACTATCAAAATGAATCATCAATGTAAGAACTTTATACCTTCTCTAGCTCACAAAGTTTATGAAGACTCTGGATCTAAAAGCTCAACCTCAACAAATGCTTGGTTTCTAAGCTCTTTCTTCTTGAATACACACAAAAATGCCCCAAAACTATTTTCAAAGCTCAAGAACACTCAAAGAAAGAACTAGGGTTTCAGTGGGAAGAAATAAACAATGGAAGCTGATGAGGGTAAGTGTCCAAAGACCATAACGATGTTTAAATAGGGTTCAAACCCTAAAAATTAGGGTTTGACCTTGGCAGTCGTACACCCCACGTACACCACGTACGCCTAGTGTACGTGGTTAAACCCCCCACGACCGTATGATCTCGTATGCAAAGAGTACCAAACGTACGCCCAGCGTACGAGGGACCAATTTTCCCATTTTTCTCAAACTTAAGGTGTGACATCCCCATTTTCACGGCCAGAAAAGACCGATTTTGTTTATGCATGTTTGAAAATCAGAGTAACATTTTAAATAAAAGTGTTGTGGAATTTGTCCCAAAACAAAATATGATAAAGATTTATCAAAAGCATTTCCAAAGAAATGTATTTCATTAAAAGACTCGGGATGTCATGTTCGATACAGATCAAAAGCATAAACAGTACAACATAAGCCTTACTACATTATTTCGTATTTACAGGCCTATAATCCCTTATCTCTCATCCAAACATCTATGCTCATGCGCCACTACCTGTAATACAAGAAACTGAATGGGTCAGGCTTGGGAGCCTGGTGAGCACATAGGGTTTTCAACCCACAATAAATAAGTTTATTAACTTTATCAAACCAAACAAACCCGATTACCCATTCCCGTTATCCTCACTTTACGTCCCTAAAACATCTAACACAAGGGACCTAGTCTAAGGACTTTCATCGGGGTGACAACACATGCTTCGGGGATTCCTCAGCAATTCATGTCAAATAGGCAACCATGTGGGGGATGGAGTACTGCTGGTAAACACACAGTTGAAATAAACACCTACAGGTTGCGAGCCTGCTAGCGCTCCACTGGACTGTCTAGAATAGTCTGTGGTCGTCATCTATACTCCGCTAGATGACTGGATCATCAATAACATCTATAACGAGGCCTCTCATTATTTTATTTTGTCACACAACAACTATTACATCTACCCATGTTTTACCCAACACATTTTGTAGATATAAAATACATATACAGTTTAAAACATGTATAAAATCGTTCATCCAGCATAGATAGCAAGTATACAGATAATATGCACACACAGCATGTAATTTATATTAAATACTTCATATCTATGTGTAAGCTAAAAGTAACTATGCACTCACCTGAAAGGTGGTGACTCTGTACTCGAACAGCGCTTCGTTGTCTCAAAATAATTTTCCCTCGACAAAACCTAGTATCAATTCCACTAGGGTTTAGTCTAACGTTAACCGCGACTAATTAATAGTCTAGCTATTATTATTATTATATATGCGTTAAACAACACTCTATATAACTCATAATAATAGCCCAAATAATTATTTTAAGGACCAAATAACATTACTATAATTATTTAAAAGCTATATTAAAATTTTCATAGGCGTAGCTCACTTACAGCGGATTTTAAAGAAAATCGGGCTTCGCTTGGAGCAGCGTTTCCGAACCGAAAGACCCTTTTTCTCGGGACTCCGGGAGCCTCGGGGCTTCCTTCGGGTGCTAGGGGGTTTACCTAGGCTTTAGGGGGCTTAAGATAGGCTAGAGATAGAAAGAAACTAGAGAGAGAAGTGGAAAATGTGTGAAAAACTCGGAACCCTTCGCATCCTATTTATAGCCGCCTGGCTTCGGACTACGCTGCGCGTTCAGCAGCACTACGCTGGGTGTAGTTCGGATGAGGTTGCCAGCTTCGCACAGTTGGCTCGCACTTGCATCGGACCCGAATAAGAACGAGGTACGATGGGCGTACCCAACCTCGGACGCGGGGCGTAGAGCCAAGGCGACGTGTCTTCATCTGGTGTGAGACCGTGGGGAGCAAGGGAAGGCTGGGATCGTGCCACGTCATCGTATCTTGCATCAGATTTCGCAAATTGCACACTCGGCTTTAAAAATTCGTAACTTTCACATACGAGCTCCGTTTTCGACGTTCTTTATATCCACGCGTAGGCGGGAATGTACTCTACAACGTTCATTTAGACTCCGTCTGCTAATTTTGACTTTATTTTTAAAGTTATATTTTTAACAGGCCGGGACAGAATTGGTCCGTTAAAAATTCATTACTTTTTCATCCAACGTCCGTTTTCGTCTGTCTTTTTATCGTCACGCTACTATTAACGAGCTCTTCGATTCTTGTTTAGGTTGTGTCGGCTAAAAATCGATCGATCTAATATTCGAACTTCGGGCTGTACACTACTAAGCCGAAACTTCGAAAAATAATAACTTCCTCATACGAAGTCAGATTTAGGCGTTCTTTTTATGGACGCTCTCGGTTTAACGTATTCTACGACTTTCGTTTAGATCGCTAAGGCTAAAACTCGCTCTATCGTAAATTCACTATTTACGCTTCCCGGTGTCGTGCTGGTTCCGTCGCGAAACTTCGACGGGTCATAACTTCTTCGTTATAGCTCGGATTTCGGCGTTCTTTATATCTCCGGAATCCTTGTTTCGACCACTACAACTTTATGTAAATATATTGGGCTTATCTCATACTTTAATTTTGACGCTTATTTTTATTCTTTATTTATTACACATTTATAAATAAGTAATAAGCATATAAATTCACATAATACTCAAATATTTCATCTTTATTATCTCAAAAGGTGTTACAATAGTTGACCTAGACTATTACATTGTCTCAAAAATGCTTAGCCCCAAAACCCGGGCGTTACAATTCTCTCCCCCTTAGGATGATTCTGTGACATCCCCAATTTCACGGCCAGAAAAGACCGATTTCGTTTATGTTTTTTAAAATAAAATCAAAGTAATCATTTGATTAAAAGTGTTACGGAATTTGTTCCCAAAACCAAACATGATAAAATGTTATCAAATCATTTCTGAAGAAATGTATTTTAATCACTTAAACCATTGGGATGTCATTGTCAATACAAAAACATAAGCATAAACAAAACTTACATTCATTTACACTAGTGATCTACTTCTCTTTTAATCTCTCAGTGTAAAGCAACTTCGTATCGATACCTGTGATACAAATAAACTGAGAGGGTCAGGCTTGGGAGCCTGGTGAGCATATAGGGTTTTCAACCCACAATAAATAATAAACTTATTAAGTTCTCAATCAACAATAAATTTATTAATTCCATCAACCAAAATAACCCTAATTGCCCATTCCCATTATCCTCACTTTACGTCCCTAAAACAACTATCATAAGGGACCTAGCCTAAGGATTATCACTAGGGGTGACAACATTGCTTTGGGGGTTCCTCAGCAAGTTATGTCAAATAAAACAAACATCGGGGTGACAACACTGCTTTCCCTCAGCAAGTTATGTCAAACAAGACATCCTAACATAAAACAACCAACAAGGTGACAACATTGCTTTCCTTCAGCAATTTATGTCAAATAGAACAAACATCGGGGTGACAACACTGCTTTCCCTCAGCAAGTTATGTCAAACAAGACATCCTAACATTAAAACAACCAACAAGGTGACAACATTGCTTTCCTTCAGCAATTTATGTCAAATAGGCACGAAGTCACATCGTCGCCATGTGCTAGTCCATAGCTCTTATTCATCGATGGTATTTCCCACGGGAGTTTTCCCCCGCAATACATGTCAATGGGTTTTCCATACAGCTGATGAACATACTTAAGGGGTTTTCCCCAGCCTTACTTGCCCTAAAGGCACTCATGAGGGGAATAGAGTACAGCGAATGAACACTTAAGTCTATTAACACCTACAGGTTACGAGCCTGCTAGTGTTCCACAAACCATCAAAACAGTCTATGGTTGTCATCCATACTCTGCTGAATGACGGGGGTTTTAGAGTACAGCGAATGAACACTTAAGTCCATTAACACCTACAGGTTGCGAGCCTGCTAGTGTTCCGCAGACCGTCTAGAACAGTCCATGGTTGTCATCCCTACTCTGCTGAATGACGGGGGTCAACATTGGGTAAGGGCTTTTCTCATATTGCACCACTCATGCCAACATTTGGGTAAAAGCATTTCCCATATTTCACCACTCACTCTCAACTCATGATCTATATCACTGATCATCTCATCTATCCAACTCACCTTTCATCACACACCCACTATTTAACTCATGATCCATATCACTAACTCATAAAGCTAGTCCGATCACTTCATAAAAGAACGAAGACTCCAAAGCTCTTCCAAATAAAAGTATAGGGAAAATACTGATAAAGTACTCCCGTACGCTCCCGTACCCCGACACGTAATAGTGTCAAAAGGAAGAACTAATGGATGAACACATAGTTCAAAAACACCTAATGAACATATAGTTCAAGAACACTTTATGAACATATAGTTCAAACATACGTACCGATTACAAGTCTACTAACGTTCCACTGGACTATCTAAAATAGTCTGTGGCCGTTGTCTATACTCTGCTAGATGACTAGATCATCTTAAACATCGATACCTCTCATCACTTTTATTTCATCACACATCATCTAATTCATCTACCCATGTTTTACCCAACATATTTGTAGATAAAAATATATATACAGTTTAAAACTTGTATAAAACATCAATTCAACAGTCACCTCAAATAAACAATTAATATATTTACACATAGCACGTATTTTAAGGTAAATACTTCATATCTATGTGTAAGGTGAAAGTGACTATACACTCACCTGATTTAATGAAAATCGGGCAGCAATTCGTTTCCTAAAACGATCGTTTCTAATAAAACCGGGAGTTTTATTGAGAAACCGGGCTCTGCGAAAGGTCGGGCTTCAAAACCGAAACGATAAATTTTCCGGGCCTTCGGGCACTCCGGGATGTGTTCCGAGCATTGGAATTGATCTCGGGGCATCGGGGGAGGTTAAGATAAAGAAAATATGGAGAAAGGGGCTAAAAATGGCAATTTCCCAAATGTAGCCGAGAAGGCTCGCATGCCTTCTATATATAGGGGTCCGAAGGTCGGCTTAGAAGGGAAGAGTCAGCAGGCGAGACACGAGGCAGCAGGAGCTTCGGACACGTGGTCGGATCCGGAGGAGGACACGTATGCGAGGGTTCGGACACGCGAAGGGCACGCGGCGCCTTCGGATTGGGCCAGCGAGGCTCGGATGATGAGTCAGAAGCGAGGCGTCGGAAGATCATTGGACCGCACCCTCGGTCCAATCAGCAAGCGACACGCGTGTTTGCGCACGGGCTATGCATGCGAGGATCACGTGACCAGCACCATTCCTTGCGAATTTTCTCGAAAATTGTGCCCATTCTTGTAAAATCCATAACTTTCTCATACGGGCTCCGTTTTTTACGTTCTTTATATGCATGCGTAGGTAAAATTATGCTCTACAACTTTCGTTTAGACTTCGTTGGCTAATTTTGACTTTAATTTTTAAATTATTATTTTTAACAGACCGGGACAGGAAATCCGTTAAAAATTTATAACATCTTCATCCGACGTCCGTTTTCGTCAGACTTTTTACCGTTGTGCTATAAATGACGAGACCTTCGATTCTCGTTTAGGCCGTGTCGGCTAAAAATCGCTCGATCTAGAATTCGAGTTTTTAGCTGTCTACTACTAAGCTGAAACTTCGAAAAATCATAACTTCCTCATACGAAGTCAGATTTGGGCGTTCTTTTTATATCTACTCTCGGTTTAACGAACACTACGAGTTTCGTTTAGATCACTAAGGCTAAAAAGTAGTTTATCAAAAACTCACTTTTTACGACATTCGGCACCGTGCCGGTTTATCGTGAAACTTCGACAGGTCATAACTTCTTCGTTATAACTCGGATTTCGGTATTCTTTATATATCTGTAATCCTTGTCACGCCCACTACAAGTTTCTTAATAGATATCAGCTTTATCTAAAATTTAATTTTTGATGCTCATTTTTATTCTTAATTAGTTAAACCCTAATAATTAAGCATAAAACACATAATTCACATAAAATTCACATAATTCCTTTTCATTTCTTCTAAATGAGTTACAAAGGTTAACCTAGACCATTATGTCAATATTAATTCCTAGCCTAGAAACACGGGCGTTACAGATTCCGTCTCGGAATCATGCATCAGCAAACAGATGTGGGTAGCGACTCATCATGTCACTTTCTGTTTCCCAAGTGAGATTCGGCCCATTCGAATGTTTCCACCGGACTAGCACTAAGTCGACCATCTTGCGTCGTAACTTCTTAGTCTTACGGTCAACGATTGCCTCGGGCTCTTCGATTAGCCTCTTATTCTCATCCATTCTTAACTCTGAGATTGGAATTATGTCGGGAACTTCTCCCGTGAACTTCCTCAAATAACACACATGGAAGGTGTTATCAATTCCATCCAGTTCTTCGGGTAATTCGAGCTTGTAAGCTTGGTTCCCAATCTTCTGAAGAACTTTGAACGGTCCAATAAACCTTGGACTCAACTCTCCTCGTTTCCCGAAATCTTATAAGTCCCTTCCACGGTGAGACTTTAAGCAAAACTGAATCCCCAACTTCGAAGGTCATCGGTCGTCTTTTCTTGTCATCATAGCTCTTCTGACGATCCTGAGCTGCTAACATGCTCTCCCTGATTACTTTCAAATTTTCAGCAGTCTCATGGACTATCTCGGGGCCCATAAACTGCTTTTCCCCAGCCTCAAGCCAACAAGACGGCGTACGACACTTCTGTCCGTACAAGGCTTGATAGGGTGCCATCTTGATGCTCGAGTGGAAACTATTGTTGTAGGAAAATTCTACCAGAGGTAAGTACTCATCCCAGTTACCTTGGAACTCTAGGGTACATGCTCTCAGCATATCTTCAAGCGTTTGAATCGTTCTTTCTCTCTGACCATCAGTCTGCGGATGGTAAGCTGTACTCAGACACAACTTCGTACCCAGTTCCTCTTGTAGACTTATCCAGAACCTTGATGTGAAACGACTATCACGATCGGATACAATCGTTAGAGGAACACCGTGAAGTCTCACAATTTCCTTCACGTAAGCATTTGCAAGCTTATCCATAGACCACCTCTCGTTGGCTGTTATGAAGTGTGCACTCTTAGTGAAACGATCCACGACCACCCAAATCATGTCATGTCCGTTCTTCGTCCTGGGCAGTTTAGTCACAAAATCCATGGTGTTGTCTTCCCATTTACCCATGGGTACAGGTAAAGGTTCTAAACTCCCATACGGTTTCTGATGTTGTTCCTTAACTCTTTCACATGTCACACACTCGGCCACATACTTCGCAACATCTAGCTTTATCGTCGGCCACCAGTAGTAGGGTTTTAGGTCCCTATACATTTTTGTGCTATCAGGATGAATTGAGTACATGGTCTTGTGAGCTTCTTCCATCAGAAGATCTCTTATTCCTCCCGTCTTAGGTACCCAAATCCGATATTGGAATACCTTCAGTCCTTGACGGTTTGTACCGAATACCAACGTCTTTCCCAAACGTTCTTCCTTTCGGTCATTCTTTTTTGAAGCTTCTTCTTGAGCTTTCTTGATACTTTCCACAATTGTCGAGACAACTTCAATTCTCAACGCTCTTGGCCTTTTCCTTTCAAGATTGACTTTTCGACTGAGAGCATCAGCGACAACATTTGCTTTACCGGGGTGGTAAAGTATCTCACAGTCGTAGTCCTTGATTAACTCTAGCCAGCATCGTTGTCTCATGTTCAATTCTTTCTGATTAAAGAGATACTGGAGACTCTTATGATCAGTGAAAAGCTTGCACTTCGTGACATAGAGGTAATGCCTCCATATCTTTAAGGAGAATACTACCGCTGCCAACTCCAGATCATGAGTGGGGTAGTTCTTTTCGTGCTCTTTTAATTGTCGAGAGGCATATGCTATCACCTTTTCTCTTTGGGTCAGAACACAACCCAACCCGACTCCAGATGCGTCACTGTAGACTGCGAAGTCTTCGACTCCATCGGGTAGAGAAAGAATCGGTGCTTCACATAACTTCTTCTTTAGCTTCTCGAATGCCTCATCGTGTTTCTCACTCCATGAATATGTAGCTCCTTTGTGGGTCGACGCTGTCAATGGAGCATCTATCGAAGAAAATCCTTGGATAAATCTTTGGTAATATCCGGCTAATCCTAGAAAGCTTCGAATCTCCGTGGGACTCTTTGGACGTTCCCACTTCATCACAACTTCGATCTTTGCTGGGTCAACCATTATCCCTTCTTGGTTAACCACATGACCCAAGAACTAGACTTCTCGGATCCAAAAATCGCATTTGGAGAACTTTGCATAAAGCTTTTCCTTCTTCAGCACTTCTAATACTTCTCGTAGATGCTTGCCATGCTCCTCCTGGCTTTTCGAGTAGATTAGAATGTCGTCGATGAACACTATCACGGATTTATCAAGGAATCGTTTACAAACCCTGTTCATCAAATCCATGAATGCTGCTGGAGCATTGGTTAGTCCAAACGACATAACCAAGAACTCGTAGTGTCCATATCTCGTTCTGAATGCAGTCTTCTCAATATCCTGATCTCTCACTTTCAGCTGATGATACCCTGACCTAAGATCGATCTTTGAGAAGTAGCTCGAACCTTGTAGCTGATCGAATAGGTCATCAATCCTTGGCAAAGGGTACTTATTCTTTACCGTTGCCTTGTTCAGCTCTCTATAGTCTATGCACATTCTCATGCTCCCGTCTTTCTTCTTCACGAATAGCATCGGAGCTCCCCAGGGTGATGAACTAGGTCGAATGAAACCGTTGTCCAACAGCTCCTGAAGTTGCGTCATAAGCTCCTTCATCTCTGTCGGTGCTAATCGGTAAGGTGCCTTTGCTATCGGTGTTGTACCTGGTAACAAGTCTATCCGAAACTCCACTTGTCTATCAGGTGGCAATTCGGGAAGATCTTCGAGAAAGACTTCCAGATAATCGCACACAACCGGTATATTCTGCACCTCTTTCTTTCCTTCTTAGCATGGATTACAAATGCCAAGTATGATGCACATCCCTTGGACAAACATTTTCTGGCTTTCATCAGGGAGATGATTCTAGAATTTACTCAACGTTTGTCCCCGTACACCATAAATGACTCTTTCTGGGTGGGTTTACCCTTACTATCTTCTTTCGTCATTGAATCTCAGCATCGTTGGCGCTAAGCCAATCCATACCCAAAACGATATCGAAACCGTTAAACTCTATGGGTAATAGCTCTTCGTGGAATTCGTTTCCGTTTAGGTCGATGACGATGTTCCTAATACGGTTACTAACAGGTACGAACTTGCCACTGGCAACTTCCACAATTAGGGCATTATCAAATTTTTCTACAGGCAATGCTAATTTCCCACCAAATTTATGCGACACAAAGGAGTAGTTGGCTCCGGAATCAAATAGTATATTGGCAGGCAATCCATTTACAAGAAAGGTACCTAAAGCGACGTATGCTGCCTCTTTCGCAGCCTCGAGCGTCATCTGGAAGGCTCTCGCCTTCGGCTTCGGTGGAATGTTGGGCCTTGCCGCGTCTTTCTTCTTCGGGAAATCCTTAGCAATATGCCCTTCTTCACGGCACTCATAGCACACCCTCTTGTTGATGGTGCACTCATTGGCATAGTGCCCCGTTTTCCCACACTTGTAGCAGGTCACTTCCTCGCTACATTTTCCCGATTGCTTCTTCTTGCACTTCTCGCACCATTTTGCTTCATTCCCTCCTCCTCCAAACTTCTTTGAACCGAACTTGCTCTTCTTTTTGTTGGGTTTAGCAGTCCCTTCAAATTTCCTCTTCTCGCCAACCTCAACCTTGCTGGCAGCTCTTCCCTTAATCATATCCTCCACAGACTTGGCAACCCAGATAGCTGCCTCCAGAGTAGGTGTCTGGCGCACTGGCACCGCGTACTCCCATGGAAGTCCCTTTGCGTACTTGTCGATTTTCGTCAATTCATCCGGCACAAGACGCAAGGCAAACTCCATCTTCTCTGTGAAGTTGTTCGTGTATTCATCGATTGACATGCTTCCCTTCTTCAGGGTCAGAAACTAGTTCTCTAGCTCGAGCAAGTTTTGGGCTGAGCAGTACTTGCGCTTGAATTGTACTAAAAACTCCACCCATGTCAGCTGCAGGGGCTCATTGGGGCTCAAGGTCTTCCCCAGGGTGTTCCACCAACGCACAACGCCTCCTTGGAACTGACGCACTGCAAACGTGGTCTGTAGTTTGCCTCTGCAACCACACGTCATGAAAGCTAACTCCATCTCCGAGATCCAATCCATGACCCCGATCGGATCTTCCTTTCCAGTGAAGGTCGATGGCTTGCAAGTCAGAAAATCCTTGTACTTGCATCCATTCCTCTCGACTCCGTCATCCTGATTGATTTGTCGAACTATTGGTGGGTTGGCTTGACCAACGGTCCTACTGTAGTTCCCCTCCTCAGACTGCCCTCTGTTCAATTCGGGTTGTTCGATTGGTATGGTAGCTTCCTCTCGATTCTGCTGGAGCAAACGTCTGGTTTCCTCCATTTGACGATCCAACATCATCTGGATCATCGCTTGCACTCCGGCCATCGTTATTGGCTCAGCAGCGGCTACCACAAGCGGTATTTGCTCAATCACTGGGGGTTGGTTTTTGTTCCCATTTGCATTCCCGACTCCACTGCGGGTTCTTGCCATTTTGATCTATACACCGAATAAGGTGAATTTAGATCTTTATTTAGGATAGTCGTTTAAATCGTCCTTATCACTCCGAAACGTTTACATGTTAGTTCTAATATCGTAGTCGTACGTTTAGAATCCTAAACACATAAGGTTTCCAGATCCGGTCGGCAACAGACCATAGATCCGAACAAATAACAGCATATCAGGCACAAAGCATTTAGCACATAAAAGCATTTTACGCACAATTCCTAAAATAAGCTAGTGCTCACACCTCACAATCATCGCTTAGCATTCTAAGTTTAAGTCTAAAAATCCTACAAATTCCTAGTTCGCTTAAACTAACGCTCTGATAGCAACTGTGACATCCCCATTTTCACGGCCAAAAAAGAACGATTTTGTTTATGCTTGTTTGAAAATCAGAGTAACATTTTAAATAAAAGTGTTGTGGAATTTGTCCCAAAACAAAATATGATAAAGATTTATCAAAAGCATTTCCAAAGAAATGTATTTCATTAAAAGACTCGGGATGTCATGTTCGATACAGATCAAAAGCATAAACAATACAACATAAGCCTTACTACATTATTTCGTATTTACAGGCCTATAATCTCTTATCTCTCATCCAAACATCTATGCTCATGCGCCACTACCTGTAATACAAGAAACTGAGTGGGTCAGGCTTGGGAGCCTGGTGAGCACATAGGGTTTTCAACCCACAATAAATAAGTTTATTAACTTTATCAAACCAAACAAACCCGATTACCCATTCCCGTTATCCTCACTTTACGTCCCTAAAACATCTAACACAAGGGACCTAGTCTAAGGACTTTCATCGGGGTGACAACACATGCTTCGGGGATTCCTCAGCAATTCATGTCAAATAGGCAACCATGTGGGGGATGGAGTACTGCTGGTAAACACACAGTTGAAATAAACACCTACAGGTTGCGAGCCTGCTAGCGCTCCACTGGACTGTCTAGAATAGTCTGTGGTCGTCATCTATACTCCGCTAGATGATTGGATCATCAATAACATCTATAACGAGGCCTCTCATTATTTTATTTTGTCACACAACAACTATTACATCTACCCATGTTTTACCCAACACATTTTGTAGATATAAAATACATATACAGTTTAAAACATGTATAAAATCGTTCATCCAGCATGATAGCAAGTATACAGATAATATGCACACACAGCACGTAATTTATATTAAATACTTCATATCTATGTGTAAGCTAAAAGTAACTATGCACTCACCTGAAAGGTGGTGACTCTGTACTCGAACAGCGCTTCGTTGTCTCAAAATAATTTTCCCTCGACAAAACCTAGTATCAATTCCACTAGGGTTTAGTCTAACGTTAACCGCGACTAATTAATAGTCTAGCTATTATTATTATTATATATGCGTTAAACAACACTCTAAATAACTCATAATAATAGCCAAAATAATTATTTTAAGGACCAAATAACATTACTATAATTATTTAAAAGCTATATTAAAATTTTCATAGGCGTAGCTCACTTACAGCGGATTTTAAAGAAAATCGGGCTTCGCTTGGAGCAGCGTTTCCGAACCGAAAGACCCTTTTTCTCGGGACTCCGGGAGCCTCGGGGTTTCCTTCGGGTGCTAGGGTGTTTACCTAGGCTTTAGGGGGCTTAAGATAGGCTAGAGAGAGAAAGAAACTAGAGAGAGAAGTGGAAAATGTGTGAAAAACTCGGAACCCTTCGCAACCTATTTATAGCCGCCTGGCTTCGGACTACGCTGCGCGTTCAGCAGCACTACGTTGGGCGTAGTTCGGATGAGGTTGCCAGCTTCGCACAGCTGGCTCGCACTTGCATCGGACCCGAATAAGAACGAGGTACGATGGGCGTACCCAACCTCGGACGCGGGGCGTAGAGCAAAGGCGACGTGTCTTCATCTGGTGCGAGATCGTGGGGAGCAAGGGAAGGCTGGGATCGTGCCACGTCATCGTATCTTGCATCAGATTTCGCAAGTTGCACACTCGACTTTAAAAATTCGTAACTTTCACATACGAGCTCCGTTTTCGACGTTCTTTATATCCACGCGTAGGCGGGAACGCACTCTACAACTTTCGTTTAGACTCCGTCGGCTAATTTTGACTTTATTTTGAAAGTTATATTTGGCCGAGACAGGATTGGTCCGTTAAAAATTCATAACTTCTTCATCCGACGTCCGTTTTCGTCTGTCTTTTTATCGTCACGCTACTATTAACGAGCTCTTCGATTCTCGTTTAGGTTGTGTCGGCTAAAAATCGCTCGATCTAATATTCGAACTTCGGGCTGTACACTGCTAAGCCGAAACTTCGAAAAATAATAACTTCCTCATACGAAGTCAGATTTAGGCGTTCTTTTTATGGACGCTCTCGGTTTAACGTATTCTACGACTTTCGTTTAGATCGCTAAGGCTAAAACTCGTTCTATCGTAAATTCACTATTTACGCTTCCCGATGTCGTGCTGGTTCCGTCGCGAAACTTCGACGGGTCATAACTTCTTCGTTATAACTCGGATTTCGGCGTTATTTATATCCCCGGAATCCTTGTTTCGACCACTAAAACTTTATGTAAAGATATCGGGCTTATCTCATACTTTAATTTTGACGCTTATTTTTATTCTTTATTTATTACACATTTATAAATAAGTAATAAGCATATAAATTCACATAATACTCAAATATTTCATCTTTATTATCTCAAAAGGTGTTACAATAGTTGACCTAGACTATTACATTGTCTCAAAATAGCTTAGCCCCGAAACCCGGGCGTTACATAAGGGACCAAAGAAGTAGTACCTGGAATCGAATGTTACAAATTTCAGTACTAGAAGGTTGCATTATTTTAAATATTTTAACTTAATTTTAGTTTTGTAATTTATTTAATTTTAATTTTTATGATTTTAATTATATAATATTATATTAAAATAATATATATATACATATATATATATATATATATATATATATATATATATAATAGGTACAACCCGTAGAAACCACAGATAAGAAAGAAAAACAATATTGATAATTAAAAATGGTAATGAAAAATAAAAAACTTTAAAAGTTCAATTAAATTAATAAGAGATAAGTTTTGTTTAGAGTTTTATACAAAGTTTGATGTTATGTCCATAATTGTATCATCATTATTTTGTAGTAATATGTAAAATGGTTTGAAAATATGGACAATGTCTTTTACGTCTAGATTAATAATAGAATGATCATCACATAATCGATTAAAAATGAAATTGTGATGCTATTATGGATTAAAAATCATAATACGTTGTTGATATAGGTTAACAAGGAAAGTAAGATGCTATCTTAGGTCAAAAATGAAAGTCAATTACCATTATGTGTTGAGAATAAAAGTTGGTTGTTATTATGGATTGAAAAATGAAAGCGGGTTGCTATTATGGCGTGGGTATAAATGAAAACATACCAGATTTGCAAATAGTTAATTTTATACAACACATGTTTTGTTCGTAACTATATAATTGTTAATTTAAATTAATATGTAAAATGGTTTGAAGATACGAGGAATGTTCATTATGTCTAGATTAATAAAGAAAAATAAAAATGATAATGCCATACAATGAATTAACATTGTTTTATAAGAAAGCAAGGTAATGTAAGAAAGCAACGATTAGTTGTGTTTGATCATTGTGTTTGAGAAACAAACTAACATTGGATAATGACTATCATTCACTACTGTGTACTGTAATAACAAAATATACAAAAAGTGGAGTTTTTTAAGAATATGAAAGGAATCATTTCATTATATTTGCCACACTGTTTGCCACACTTGTCATTTTCATGGCGTGGGTTGTCACACTTGCCATTTTTTTTTAAATTAATTTATATTAAAAATAATCAATTTAACCAACTTAATTTAAAACTACAATTTCATTAAAATTCAATGAAAAGTACAACAAATACACAAATAAACTTATAATTTAAAATAAAAAACATAGAAACTGAAATTATCAAACCTAGATAGACCTAAAAGAGATCTTCATCGGAAAATTGACATTCCAATCGTCAATCGGTTCCGCGTTAAGATCGATGCGGTCGACGTTCCAAATATGTTCCGTCAAGTCCCTACGAAGAACATAATGTGTCTCAACATCATGAATTATTGACCTCCTCGCCAAGTACTTCGCGCTTCCAACCTCAAAAGCTTGTGTCGGCGGAACAATCTCGCTTTCTTTATACTCACATATTGCATTTCTTTCGTCTTCGAGATTCATATTATGCAATATAATACAAGTATACATCACCTCACTCATTTTCTTCTCCTCCAAATAAGGCGCGTGATATTTAAGAATATGCCAACGTTTTTTCAAAGCCCCAAATGCTCGTTCAACATCCTTTATTGCCTTCTCTTGAGCTCTCTTAAACGTCAACCTTTTGCGATCATTTAGACAAGACAATGACTTCACAAAACAAGCACGCTTCGGATAGATCTCGTCGACAATATAATATATGTTCCTGTACGATGTTCCAGATACTTGAAAAGAGTCTGGTGCAATCCCGTTATACATGTCGTCAAATAACAGACACATGTTAAGAACATTAATGTCATTGAAGGAGCCAACAGAGCCAAAGAATGCATGCCATATCCATAAATCCTGTGAGGCCACCGCTTCAAGTATAACGGTTGGATAACCATGATCATCTCGAGTGTATTGCCCTTTATGGGCATTCGAACAACAAACCAATGCCTAGTGGAGGCAATCTAGGCTTCACAACATTTCAGGAAAGTCGTGCACATTTGAATGATGAGCATACAACTGTTGGATATCACTACAAGTAGGTTTGCATATAATCTCATGACATACTTGCAAAATTTATGAATGTTAGTTTGTGCATCGAGGCAAGTGGCATCGGGGCAAGTCACATACACTAATTGACGAAGTGCAGCGGTGCATTTTTGTATAGGAGTAAAACCAACTGTACCTCTAGCATCCTGTTTTTGCTGGAAAAAATGGACACGTTGTCGTGACATCGTTGACGATATGGAAAAGCAGAGCTTTATGCATACGAAATCGGCGAAGAAAATAATATCCTTGAAACGTGGCATCCTCGACAAAGTAATCATGCATGAGTCGTTCATTAGCCGCCTCACGATATTTTTGTATGTATCTTCTCTTCCTCCGGTGTGCATTCTCCACATTTTGTTGTCGTAGTTCGTCGATCTTCTGTTCTGCCTCCTGAATGACCTCTATGGTCGTTTCAGGCAAGGCATTAAACATGTCCGATGAAGATGACGAAGAAGACATTTTCAGAGAAAATATTTGAGTTGTAAAATGATTTTGATGAGATAAATAGGTAGATGGTAGTATTTATAAGAGTTTTTTTTAAATAATAATAATAATAATAATAATAATAATAATAATAATAATAAAAAAGTAGCCGTTGTTAGCCACCCTATTGGTCATTTCAATTTCCCACATTCGGCATTTGGTCACGGTGTTGTCGAGCCAAGCTCGGTATGCCGAGTACTCGACCGGTGTGCGCAGAACCCGCTGAGCCCATTGCCGAACCCACATTGTGTAGCTTAAAACTTTAAAAGTTCTAAAATATCAACACCAATATCTTTTATTGAAAACTTAAACATCACTATCTTATTCGATTCATGTGTTTTTAAAAACCTTATAATATATTCAAATTGAAATGCTCGATCTAACTTTAAAAGGTTGATTGGTATCAACACCTTCAACAACATTTTTATCTTTTTTGCAAAAAGTGTCTTTAGTCAACTTTCAGTCCATGTTCATTCATGTAACTTTTAAAGATTTTAATTAGTATTCTCTCTCCTCTTTTGTTTTAAAACCTAGAAAAGTAGAAATAGTAACCGTAAGTCCTAATACTAATTAAATTTAATTATATATTAATATATAAATATATATTCTAGTTGTGTAAATACATAATTTTTTTTCAAAATATATCTTCCAAGCGACAAGCAAACTCACTTGTCAATAATGTATTCATAAAAACTTGAACTCATAAATAAAATATGTAAAACTGGATGGATGCCAATTAAATAAACCATTTTGAATTTCTGAGCTTTATATTATATACTATTTGTTTTTATAGACAATCAACTTTGTTTTAAAACATATTCAATATAATTTGAGTCTTGAGGTAGGCACTAGGCAGCAATAAAGGAGAAGTCAAAATCTAGTAATGAAGATTGAAGAAGGCCACCACCTAACCCTAAATTTGAAGTCTCAAGCAACATCCACCCACCCACCAATAAAAGAAAATAAAAAAAATTTACAATTAACTACCTCGGCTTAGTATATTACCATATATATGCTCCGAAGTTATGATTATTTGTTATTATTATATAACAATAAGGTAACACCACATTTTGGGTGTGGTTTAGGTGTGTAGATTTTTCTATATGGGATGTGTTTCCGCGCTCTCTCTCCTTTTTTTTCAGATTTTAAGATATATATATATATATATATATATATATATATATATATATATATATATATATATATATACTCATGTACTAAAAAATTTTAAAAATATATTAAAATTTATAGTTTTTAATTTCCAACAAATAAAGTATAATATATATAAAGTAAAAGAAAATAAAAAAATGATCATTTCTTGAATTTTAAAATTTTAAAAGACGAGGGGAAAATAAGTTAGCATGATAAAAAAAAAGATAAAATATAATACACCCTTTGTCTAAAGGATGACAAATTTGCATCCTTTTTGTTATAATATAATTAATGGACCATAAGAATTTGAATGCAAAGGCAATTCCAAAATGACTATATTATTTTTTGTTAATATCAAATACATTATATAATAATAAAAACACAAATGTAAATATAATATATAACATAAATCACCATGATTTTTAGAATAAATGATTTTTACAATAAATAACATCAGAGTTTGGAAAGAGATATCTCAGAATGCCTTGAAATATATAATGTGATTTTTTTTTATTTGTACCAAACATTTTTCAGAAACTCTCTATATACATATTTTTTCTATTTGTACCAAACATTTTTCAAAAACTGTCTCTATACATATATGAAATGATCATTCGAAATGTTTAACATCACTCATTTTTCAATAAAATTTAACATTTAGAGCCCTTGTATTATATTTATGTCTCATTTTTTATATCTCTTTAACTTTTATTAGATTTTAGTAAAAAAACAAATATATTCTAAAAATTCTAAACTTGTTTATAGAATTTCTGATTTGTTCTTTAAAGTTTTGGAATAGTTTTTTCGTATATAAAATCATGAAATCTGGAATTTCAGTCTAAAATATATTTTTTTGTCAACACAAAATATATTTAATGTGATATAAAGTTATATGGGAGTGACTATTTCTGGATAAAGATATTATTTTCCTAAAAAAAAACTTAAATCATTTTGGGAAGTATTGAACATTGAATCACTAAGGAGGATTTTTGAAATATTCAATACTAGCTGTGAGACTCATGTATTACATGGGTTAATTTTTTTAAAAAAAAAGTTAAATATAAAGGTTAAAATATTTAAAAACTTTGAATTTATAAGAAAATAAGAAAAATAATGAATTATTATAATGAAAATGTTTTTTATCTTTTAAATTTAAATAAATAAAAGAAACTAATGAGTTTTAATTTTGGAAAATTTGAAATTAAAATGTAAGTTCATTAATGAAATTGATATCCATTTATTACTACATTTATTGCAATTATTACATTAAAATATTATGTGAAATTTAATAAAATAGAAAAACTCATAAAATAACATGTGGAAAAAAAATTAATTCAAAATAACCACAAATGACATTTGGCAAATTGAATTAGAGTATGACAATTGACAAAAAAAAACATTCATTTATTAGACATGATAGTTTTCACTTTCGAAAAATATATGATCATATCAGATTTATGTTTATACCACTTTTGATTTTAAAATGGATAGTATAGATTACTAATATCTTGAAAAATTAATGCTTTAAGTATTAACTTTATAGTTTTATTATTATAACATAGTATCATAGTTTACTAATACTTATTAATACATAGCTATAATTATGAATATCTTAGGTTAATTGCAACAAATGTTTTTTTCATCATATGATTAAAACATGGTTTTTTTTTTTTTTTTTGAAAAGTTTAGGGTCATATTTATCTATTCGTCAACTATTATCACTACTAATAAATTATACCTTGCAAAGTAGAAGCTAAATGTAAATGGTTGAACTTGAAGGGGTCTTTGATAGGGCGTGACCAAAGGGGTGTTTTTGTAATTTTGGGAATCAAACAAAACAATAGCTTCACCAACCCTAAGTGGGACCGGAAGTTAGATCC
This sequence comes from Lactuca virosa, assembly GCF_052849685.1. Lineage (NCBI taxonomy): Eukaryota > Viridiplantae > Streptophyta > Magnoliopsida > Asterales > Asteraceae > Lactuca > Lactuca virosa. Next base: position 327,113,031 of record NC_136430.1, read on the forward strand.
GGGCATGATGCGGCTGGTCATTTGTGAGTGACCCGAAATTAGTTTGCGCTCCCCACGAGCAGTTCAGCGCGTGAAGACCGGCTCACCTACCAGGTGACGTCGCATTTATTAAATAAAAAAAAAAAGCAATGAAAGTAATTTACATTTTTGATATATGTTGTATGTATTTCTAGTGGTATTAGTTTCATAGAATCGGTTCGATTTAATCCAATCAAATGAATCTAAATTGATTTTAATTTTTAAAATGTTAATCCGAATAATCTAAACAAAATTCAAATCCGATCTGATCTAACCAAATTGCAATTCGGCTGCATTGGTTTTTATAATTCGGTTTTCAAAATCCATAACATTTGAAAACCACACGAAATTAGAATATATTAGACAACTTTATAACAAAAACAAAAACAAATTATTTAATTATGGTTTAAAATTTATAAAAAAAACTACTAAAAAATACTATAGTTTGATTTATTATAGATAAAAAACTTTTGAGAGAAAATTATATTAATATTTTTTATTAGGCGAAACCTTTTTAATCAGATTGAAAAAATAAACTAATAAATAGTTATAGATAGATATTAAAAATTAATAAATAATAAATTGTTATTCGGTTTTTTTTTGTATTATTCCGTTCTTCTTTTATAAACCAACCAATCTGAAATCCAAAATAATAATTTGGTTTTGTTGAGAACCAATCTAAAAATCGGAATATCCAAAAAACCAATAAAAAGTTTCAAAATCACTTCCCAGGGGGTCACCCATCCCTTGATTGTTCTCGCCCGAGCACACTTAACTGCAGAGTTCTTATGAGATCTGCTGCCCTCACGGCTTTAAAAACGCGTTGTTATAAGGAAGGTTTCCGCACCTCCTTTTAAGGAATGCTTAGTTCTCCTTCCCAGCCAATGTGGGATCAGATGGGATAAGGTGGGTTGCACCTGATCCCACATCGGCTTGGAGGAGAACGAAACATTTCCTTATAAGGGGTGTAGATACCTTCCTTGACACAACGTGTTTTAAAGCCGTGAGGGCAACAGATCTCATAAGAACTTTACAGCTAAGCGTGCTCGGGCGAGAACAATCCAGGGATGGGTGACCCCCCGGGAAGTTTTCGCGTCGGGAGCCCAAAGCGGACAATATTGTGATACGTGTTGGAGGGGGATGTTACAAATTGTATCAGAGCTGGGGCACAGGTCGATGTGTTCAACGGGGACGTCGAACCCTATAAGGGGGGAGGGTGAAGGTAGGTTGCACCTGATCCCACATCGGCTTGGAAGGAGAACGAAACATTTCCTTATAATGGGTGTAGATACCTTCCTTGACACGACGCGTTTTAAAGTCGTGAGGGCAGCAGATCCCATAAGAACTCTGCAGTTTAGCGTGCTCGGGCGAGAACAATCCAGGGATGGGTGACCCACTGGGAAGTTTTCGCGCCGGGAGCCCAAAACGGACAATATTGTGATACGTGCTGGGGGGATGTTACAGTCTGACTCCAACATCGTAGTCGTGAATAAAAGTTATTGCAGGGTTTCGTAATTCCTTACAAGCTGAGAAAGAGGCACTCTCAGTTGTTCGTTCAACAATAAAAGTTGATAATGCTGAACTAAACGCCTCTGTTCTCTCAAAGATTGAAAAGTTGCGGGTAGCCCTGTCGAAAATACCCGATACCCAAATTACCCGCCCGATTTTATCAGGTATCGGGTAAATTTTTTCAGGTGATCGGGTAACCCGATTTTTTTCAGGTCTGGAAAAGGGTACATTTGTTGGAATTCGGGTATACCGGAATTACCCGAATTATTTTAAAAATTCTTTTTATTTCGTAGAGCTTGTACTCTGTAGCAGGTATTTGATCACACTTAAACTAATTATCATTATTGTAAAACATAAATCTCTTTTATTATGACAATATGACACTAGCAATATTAAAAGTAATTGTTTATATATCATCGTGTTTTTTAAAACTTAACTGTTTTTTTTAGATTATAGTTTTTATTGCAACTAACAAACTCATTATCTTGACGAAACTTCAGAACATGGCAAAACTTATGGCTACAATTATCTTAAACATTTTAAACTGTTAAATTAAGATCTTTAAGTATTTGTTTTTTTAACATCTTATTAGATTAGATTAAGTTGTTAAAAAATTATTTGATATTTCAGGTATTATTGACTAAAAAATGTCAATGTTCAAAGCTTGAGTAACTTCGTTTATACCTCGTTTATTTATATAAACAAGACTAATAAAACACGACGTATTTATTTTATTAAATTTATTTTCAGGTAAAATTCAAAATAAAAATTATATATTTCGGGTAATACCCGAATTACCCAAACCCGACTCGATACCCGACTTACCCAAACCCGAATTACCCGAATTTAATTTGGGTCGGGTAACGGGTATTTTTTTTAACATGAAAAACCCGAATTACCAGACCTGAATTACCCGAAACCCCAAAAAGTTACCCGATCAACACCCCTAGCTACGGGAGGACTTGGCAACAGAAAACAATATTATGGATCAGTTGGTTGAAAAGACTCAGAAGGCCAAGGTCCTTTCGGTGAAACTGCAATATACTAACAAGCGTGTTGATGATTTGGAATCCGAGAAAACAGTTGTTAAAAGTTGTGTTTTTGAAATAAATCAATACCTACAACGACTTGTGGAGACTCGTGACTCCTTGTTAACAGTCTCAGTTTGACAACAACGTTCGGACAAACTTCAATCAGTCTTTGCAATGCTGAATCAGATTGAAGGTGTTTTCGGGAAGCGGTGCTCTTCCGAAACAAGGGGGAGACAAAGAAGACAAAGAAAAACCCCGAGCAAAGCAAACGACTGATGAACATGAACAAAAACCGAAGACTAATGATCAGAAGGATAATGAAGCTTCTGCATCAAACAAAGGAAAAGAGAAACTTATTGATGACGATGAGGAAGAAGAAGAAGAGATTTCTGATTCTGAGAAGCTTGTGCGAAAGAAGTGAGACAAAGAACTATATGATCTTCTGAAACTTCGAAAGGAGTTAGAAGCACAAGAAGCGGAGGCTAAGATTGCAAAAGTTACTCTTGAAGCTTAGAAGTCACTCTTTCCTCCATGGTCCATTGAACGAATTCAGAAAGAAGCCATAGATGATCTGAGCGTCTATTGGCTTGAGCCTTCGGTATCTTTTGATCTGAATAACGATATGGAATCTCAATTTGATTTTCCCATTACTCCCAGGGATTTTTTGCTTCGATGCTTTGAGTCAATAGAAAAATCTTTGATTTCTGACAAAGCGGTGAATCGGAAACTCTTCAATTTCTACTTGAAGTATGCTAAGCCTCAATATCAGACTTGGAGCTTAAAGAGGATTGCCGGATTGAAGGTTTGCTCGGCTGTGCCAACTAAAGATTTTGTGAATATAAGGTTCAAGGGGTTTCGTGGAGTCAATAAGGTTTTGGATGAATTCACTTTGGCAGACTTACCGTTTATGACTCCATACGACTGGATCTCATTGATCAACATTGTCCTGAAAGATGAAAAGAAATACGATCCCATCGTTGCCTATCTGAAAAAAATGTTCATCTGCTATATTCTAGAGACTGCGAAAATGGATGTAGAGATAGCGTCAGTTTTACAGAAAATACCCATTCTGAAACCCAAATAGGAGCCTAAGGACGTTCAGAAGCTGAAGTTGGGAGTTATTTGGAAAGTGCACTGGAGTGTTGTGTATAACCGAAAGGTTGGTGATACAGTTCAGAGGAGTATGTTCTTTTTGAGAGACAAACATCTCTATTCAACTGCAGCTCTGAAGACTATTCTCTAAATTGTTGAAACATGCAAGGCGAACACAGCAGCGGATCTGAAATGCTTCACGGATATGATCAGTTGGTATCTTTGTGTCCAAAATGTGCTTCTGAATTTGATGCCCAAACTGTTCAACGCGCAGAGAAGGCAACAATAAAGACTCGCCTTCTGATTTTGACATAAATGGGGAGATTGTTGGGTTTAATAGTGTTGTGTCAAATGTATGCATAGTATAGTTTGTTTTATTCCTGTTTGGGCCTATCCATTCTCGGATCCACTTGGTTGTTTAGACTATATATAGTGCATGCATGTAACATTAGGGTTACCGTTTTGAAACCCTAATTGATGTTTGTACGCTATTACAGATAAGTTCTTGAGAACTCTTCTAGAGTCGATTAATCAAAGCATTAGGCACACTTTTGATCTTAATTGTTCTTGTATTTAATTCAATTATTGTTATAGAATCTATCGATCATATTTATTATTCTCACAATGTCGTAATCAAATTTGAATATAGTTTAGGTAGGTAGAGTCATCTTACCAGTTTCAGTCACATGAAACTCCTAGATCTTTGAGATTCATTTAATCTTATCAATGGAATGTTTAATCTCGATTATTCTCTTACCAATTGTGACTGGGATGCCGAAGATCACAATTAAGATGTGAATAACCATGCAAACCTGCTCAAAAACCCTCGATCGATTTATAATCTCTCATTGATGTGCCGGTTAACCATACACTGTAACAGTCCGTTTTTAAAAATAAATAAATAAATAAATAATGAACCCTAGAACCCGAGACGTATTTTTTTAAGTATTGTATTTTAGCCCTAAGTCATACTAATTAACGGTGTGTACACATTGGGGTGTTAAAAGCCACATTTTTATTATTGAGGGATTAAATGGTAACTTCCGGGGCTTGTATTATAATGAGTTATTAAATATGGGGGTGGTTTGGTAACTTATGGATTTAAGTTGAAGAGGATTTGAGAATAAGGGACTAAATATGAACATTTGGTGTAAGTTGTATAAAGACGGGACATAACCCGTCACCCTCCTCATGGCTGCGTTTTAAGGCAACCACCAAACCCTAACCCTAGTTCTCTTTGTCAGCCGCCACCGTGGTGAAGTCATCCAGCCGCCGCCCCACCGTCGTGAAGCCCGAAAGTCGCCGATGCACTGCTGCCGACGAAGACAAACCGCCGGAGAACACGTCGCGGCTGCTGCTGCTGTTGATTCTCGGTTGCACGGTGTTTCCTTCCTCCGATTCACCTTCTGCCACGCCACCGACATCGCCGGCAGATAACCTTGCAGTCGCTGGAATGTCCGTTGATGTCGCCGCTGTTGTGGTGATGTTACTGTCCGTTCACTATCTCTCTGTTGTCGCCCTCCTCCAGGAATGGAATACATGAGCTCGGTAAGTGTCTCCACCCATGTGTGTGTATATTACAGTGTAGCATATCGGGTGATGTTGGCTGGAACACTAGCGGACCACCATGGCAGGCAACCATGGTGGCTGCCACCACTCCTACTTCTTTCTGTCGCCTTCTGCCGTATCTTGCCACCACCAGCCACCGTGGGAGGTGGTTGTGTGTGTATGGGTGTATATTCGAGTGTACCTGCTATTTTCGGTATTCATAAGGTTGTATGTGTGATGGTTTGGCCAGAAAACCCACCACCACCACCGTGAGGTGGTGGCTGCCACCGTTTTGCCACGACTAACCACCATTTCCGGTGGCTGCATTTTTATGGGTGTGTGTGGATTGGTGTTTGGGGTACTTTTGTCTTTATTTTGAGGAGACTCACTAAGCTTCGTGCTTATATTTTTCAGTTTTGGTTTCAGGTACTTCCGGTAGCAAATGAAAGATCTCGGGATGATTGCATTGCACACACCATGATGTTTAGCCTGGGGTGTTTTTACTCTGATATATTGATATGCGTTTTGATGAGATACTTTGATTGATACTTGGACTTATATTTTTGGAAGAAATGGGTTTGATAATTATGGTTATTTTAATAATTAAAAATGAAATTTTTGGACCGTATTTTTGGGATGTTTCAAGTTGGTATCAAAGCCTTGGTTTGAGGGATTCGGGCACACTCTCGGGTGTGTCTGAACTCAAACCGAGGACTTAGTATGAAAATTTTCAAAAGAAAATCCTTTTTATAAAAGGAATTTTGAAAAGAGAAAAGGGTGTGGTGCATGCAATCAGCCGAGCTCAAGTAAGTACTCCCAAATTACCCATACAAGTTTATGTTATGATATGTTTATGAGAACTGCATGCTAGATTATGGCTAAGGATCTAGGAAGGATGCCTTATGTGCTTGTTATATGTGTATGAGCTTTATGAACTACATGCTAGTACTGATTAGTCAGTGATATGATGGCCTAATTAGGATATGCTCGATTATGTTTACCCAATGCTCGAATGTTGCTTGCTTTGTGATTTTAGGAGTTCTAGTTATCTCCAACTAATTAGTAAACGAATATGTCAAGTTACATATTGCGAGGACTAAATAATTTTAGAAGGTTAGGTTTAGCCTTATTTCACAGCTCTCGTTTGAGTCTAACCGATGTAGGGTAGGACCTCTCATTCGAAGAATTATCTGGTCTTAGTGAAATGTAATAGTATTCGCGAGCTGGTTAGGGGGAGATAGCAGGGACTTCTTACGCAGCTGATGGCGGAGAGTGGGTCGGAGATTACCCTAGGGAAAGCCTAGGATGAGATTAGCGCAGAGAGCAGTAGTAGAGAAAGGGACTTGGTAGAGTCGAGGCAGTTCTTGAGGAAAGTACGGATATATGTGAAAGGTAGTATGGGCCCGTACTACTGAAAGCAGAGGATCCGTACTTGACTCAAGGAAGGCTGAGATAAAACCAGGGAACTTGTAGTGTATGTGATCCCTCGATTTATGATTAGTATTCTGATATTGTTATTGTATACTTGAGTATGGTGATGCTACGTGGTAGATCAGATGGCAGATCTGGTGCTGGCAAGGGATCAGGCTCGGACACTGGAGCCGGGCAGCTCGATGATTCGATGAGGGAGTTCATTCTATCCGAGATTACACGCAGTATCATTGACCAAACTCCTGTGATCTTCAGTACGGTCAAGGAGGGCATTTTGGATATTTGTGATGAGAGGCTGAGTGCATTCTGCACTGAGATAGCGCCCACGATAGGGACGCGTACGTTGATGTTTCGGGAGTTCAGAGCTTGTGACGCTCCAGATTATCATGGGGCTAGGGACCCCATTACGAGCAGCAGATGGTTGGCAGATGTCGCCAACGCTTTTCGTACCAGTCGTTTCCCAAGAGGGACAAGGTCCGACTTACTTCCTGCCTCCTGAAGGACAGAGCACGTGATTGATGGGACGGGGTTGGTAGTGCGTTGGGTGATGATGCGATTGATGTTATGTCATGGGATGACTTTTTGACCAGATTTCGGGTAGAGCTTTCCCAGGCGATTGAGGCGCAAGAGTTGGCGCAAGAGTTGTTAGGTCTCCGCCAGACTACTAAGACTGTGGCAGAGATCATTGCCAAGTCTCGGGAGAGAGAGCTTATTTGGTACTGCAGTATGCAACAGATGAGGAAATGAAGAAGGTAAGGTATCATGACATACTGCGGAATGATGTCAGGGAGATCGTGAGTATCTTGGGGTGCGAGACCAGGAATGATACGACTTCTAGAGCCCGAGAACGGGATATTGACTTGGAGCACATTGGGAAGAGGGAATCAGATCAGTTGCATATATTGGAGGGTCTCGGGAAGAGACCCAAGAATTGGGATAAGCTTTTGAGAGGCCAGCAGGGCCGGATTCAATGCAAAACTTGCGGGAAACTGCACGATGGAATTTTTGTTCCAAGGGCTTGGATAAGTGTATACTTGGGATGTTTCCCTGTTGTGTTAGGGTTATACCTTCAAGTGATTTCATATGTCTTTTCCATGCCGAGAATTATTAGTGGGAAGCGAAAGATCATTTTCTTAAATTGCGGATTGGGGAGCTCTCAGTATTACCTTGGTTTATGGTCGAGATCGGTTCAGGGGTATTATGTGGAAGGTCTGTGGTCAGAGTTCCGCAGGATGGTTACTCAGCATTGTCAGGATTCGGTGATTTTAGTAATTGTTATTGATTGGTTGATGGAAGCGCCAAGTGAAGTGACTCGTTGCTGAGGTATTGGTTGGAGCATCTGTCTTTTGGTCTTCAAGATTCGAGTGTGGTATCATTCAAGCATCTAGAGTTTTCGGTTTCGCTGGGATTCGGGAAGTGTTCGTCTAGTTCTTAGAAGTTGTGTGATCTTTTGGGATTGGCTAGTAATGGAGCATTAGTTGGTAAGAGCTGGTTGGCATCGGATCGATCGCTGGAAAGCGAGAAGGATTGGGAATTATTCAATTTTCATGTATTGTGAAGAATTAGTCGAATCTAATTGGGGGAGAATCGTCCACGGATTCATAAGCAGGAGCAGTTTTGAGATGGGGATAAGTTTCGTATCCTTGTCAGGAAGGAAGACAGTCTAAGCGGCTGTATGGATTGGGGACTTGGGGTTAGTGTGAGTTGGAAGTTCGGAAAAACTTGCCAACATTGGAATCACGTTATCGTGATGCTTGATAGCAGGCTTTAGGGAACTAGGTTGGGGAATCCATTCATGACATGAGTTCAGTTTGGGACGTTAGACCATGTGGGTGCTCGATGTTGAATGCGTTCGGATTGGTAATCAGCGATTGAGGCAGCGTGGAAGGTGTTGTAAGACTGCAGATAGCCGTAGCACCAGCAGCGAGACAGTGTGGGAAGTGTTGTAAGACTACGGGATTGTCGTAGCATTCACTAGCGGCCAGATAGTGTTAGAGTGTTGTAAGTCTGCGGGTGTAGCCGTAACATTCACAAGGTTGGCAGATAGTGCTAGAGTGTTGTAAGTCTGCAGGTGTAGCCGTAGCATTCACAAGGTTGGCAGATAGTGCTAGAATGTTGTAAGATTACGAGTGTAGCCGTAGCATTCACTAGGTTGGTAGATAGCATGGGAGTGTTGTTAGATCGCGGAAGGAACAATATTACCCACCAGTTCGGGCGCAGCAGTGAGGGCGTGTCAAATCCACAAATGGGTTTACGGATTTCCCCAGATGAATTAGACCTGGTTGAGCCAATGATAAGACCGTAAGAACACCACTGCAGTCATGGGATCAAGGAAGCGATAGAATGTATAAGGTCGTTTGTGGTACAAGGCTATCTTTTACTCATGTAGCAATCACTTTTAGCCTTGGATTTGGTGATGTGAGGACTCGACGTACGGACCCGATCAGTTAAATCAGAAGGTCATTAGAGCCACGATGGCAAGATAACTAGTGGCAACTATTGACGGACAAGGATTTTATTCGGAAGTCGTGTGGGGCGACTACGTGGGAGTCTTTTGGCCCCGCAACCAGGTCGGAACTCGGTATTTTAGATGACTGGCAAACGAATGGAGACCAGGGAGGTCTTAGTGGATTTTAGGAAGGCAACCATGTGGCAGCATGATGTTTCTGCCAGTATTAGTGTTTTAGGATTTCATGTACGGATGGAGTAACTGATTGATTGGGTTATGCTAAGTCACTCGCAGTGGGATTAAATAATCACAAAGTAATAAATTTGACCATGTTGCGCAGATATCGTCTGAGTCTAACCGTTGCAGGAATGAGTCATCTACTCGAAGGATTATCTGAGCCTACTGTCAAGTATAAGTGATCTGCATGGATTCAACAGTAATGTTTCAAGATGGGTGGTCTGTTAGGGAGTCAGACCATCGCGAGACTTCAGACTTCAGATTAAGTAAACGTGATCATGATGCAAGGAATTCGTCCATCTTCGGGTTTTAGAACCCTGTGAAGGTTGATTCAGTCGCTTTATGAAGGTTGTGGTATGCTCAGGATCATGGCTGTGTTACTCAAGGTTGTTCGGCATGTCGGGAATAGTAAGGAATGATTTCGAGGATGAAATCTAATTTAAGTGGGGGAGAATTGTAACAGTCCGTTTTTAAAAATAAATAAATAAATAAATAATGAACCCTAGAACCCGAGACGTATTTTTGTAAGTATTGTATTTCAGCCCTAAGTTGTATTAATTAACGGTGTGTACACATTGGTGTGTTAAAAGCCAATTTTTATTATTGAGGGATTAAATGGTAACTACTGGGGCTTGTATTGTAATGAGTTATTAAAGATGGGGGTGGTTTGGTAACTTATGGATTTATGTTGAAGAGGATTTGAGAAGGAGGGACTGAATATGAACATTTGGTGTAAGTTGTATAAAGACGGGACATAACTCGTCGCCCTCCTCATGGCTGCGTTTTAAGGAAACCACCAAACCCTAACCCTAGTTCTCTTTGCCAGCCGCCACCGTGGTGAAGTCATCCAGCCGCCGCCCCTACCGTTGTGAAGCCCGGAAGTCGCCGCTGCACTGCTGTCGACGAAGACAAACCGCCGGAGAACATGTCGCGGCTGCTGTTGCTGTTGATTCTCAGTCGCACGGTGTTTCCTTCCTCCGATTCACCTTCTGCCACGCCACCAGCATCGCCGGCCGATAACATTGCAGTCGCTGGAACGTCCGTTGACGCCGCCGTTGTTGCGGTGATGTTACCGTCCGTTCACTATCTCTCTGTCGTCACCCTCCTCAAGGAATGGAATACATGAGCTCGGTAAGTGTCTCCGCCCATGTGTGTGTATATTTCAGTGTAGCATATCGGGTGCTCTTGGTCGGAACACTAGCGGACCACCATGGCAGCCAACCATGGTGGTTGCCGCCACTCCTACTTATTTCTGTCGCCTTCTGCCGTATCTTGCCACCACCAACCACCGTGGGAGGTGGCTGTGTGTGTGTGTGTGTTTATGGGTGTATATTCGAGTGTACCTGCTATTTTCGGTATTCATGAGGTTGTATGTGTGATGGTTTGGCCGGAAAACCCACCACTACCACCGTGAGGTGGTGGCTGCCACCGTTTTGCCGCCACTAGCCACCATCTCCGGTGGCTGCATATTTATGGGTGTGTGTGGATTGGTGCTTGGGGTACTTTTGTCTTTATTTTGGGGAGACTCACTAAGCTTCGTGCTTACAGTTTTCAGTTTTGGTTTCAGGTACTTCCGGTAACAAAGGGAAGAGCTCGGGATGACTGCATTGCACACACCATGATGTTTAGCCTGGGATGTTTTTACTCTGATATATTGATATGAGTTTTGATGAGATACTTTGATTGATACTTTGACTTATGTTTTTGGAAGAAATGGGTTTGATAATTATGGTTATTTTAATAATTAAAAATGAAGTTTTTGGACCGTATTTTTTGGATGTTTCATCACGCTCCATCAACAATCATAAACACGAGTTGTTTCATCATTTCACCTTTATAGTCCCAAATTAGTGTGCAACAACACACGCTCCACTAACGACTCATAAGGAAACGATGTGCGTTTTCATGGACTAGCATACAATTTCACATTTTTCCTAAAGTAACTATAGTGAAATTTATAAAAGGTTTAGTTACTTTGTAGTATCATACTTTTAGAGGTTATGTCCTATCAAATTCGTTCAGCTAATGACCCTCCACCATACAAGGGAGCGGTGGGTGAGAGTGAACACCCATTCAACGGTCAATTTATAGGCCATTATTGTAACAACCCAAATTTCCAATAAAACTTTTCATTTTAAATAACCAAATCATTTCCATAAGATATAAAATTCCAATCACATTTGTTTTCAAAATCCATAACATCAGATAAATTATTCATAATATCAGAGTGTCCCAAATAAAATGCCAGAGAGTGCATGTCGCGCCATCACGCCGGGCTCTTGCCCTTAGATCCTGAAGTACCTGAAACTACCAACAAACTGTAAGCTAATGCCTAGTGAGTTCCCCAGATCACATACCCCACACAATCCACATAATCACATAAACCATATTAGCCATATCAGCTACATAAACCTCATAAGCCATGCATACAAACATATAAGGATGTCGTGGAAATCCTCCAAGGTCTTACTCCAAGATGTTGTGGGCTCCCCCAAGGTCTTATACGTATATGCCATGGGCTCCCCCCATGGTCTGATATCCCACTGCCACGGGCTCCCCTCGGGGTCTTCCATGCAAATAACACATAGTCAACTAGCATACCAGGTATCACAGAAATAACTAGCATACTACGTAACACATATATAAACATATAGGGATGTCGTTGACTCCCTCCAGGGTCTTTCTCCAGGATGTCGTGCGCTCCCCCAGGGTCTTATACCCATGTGTCATGGGCTTCCCCCATGGTCTTTACCTAGAATGCCATGGGCTCCCCCATGGTCTGATATCCCACTGCCACGGGCTCCCCTCGGGGTCTTCCATGTCTAACCAATAAGGTACTAGCACATTCACATACATACATACTAGGCATATCAATATGATTCCACAATAATCATCACAACTAGCTGAATGGGTCGGCCTTGGTGCCTTCGACCCATTGGTATGGTGAGGAGACTCACCTCTCAAGGAATGTTGAACTGATAAGATCAAATCCCAACTCACAGCTCCAGCTCAACTACCTACAACCACCATGCGACTAACTTTGTCAAAATCCCGAAATACTAAAGATACCCTTAAAGTCAAACTTGGTCAACCATAGTCAAAGTCAACAGTCAACAGTCAAGGTCAACAGTCCATGTTGACCTAACTCGTCGAGTGCACTTGCTGACTCGTCGAGTTCCTTTAGTTCTCAGAAGACCGGGGAAAAAACCCTAATCAAATCGCCGAGTTGACAGGACAACTCGTCAAGTTCGCATAGTGTCAAGAGGATCGGGTAAACCCAAGTCAACTCGCTGAGTTGGCAGGGCAACTCATCGAGTTTCCATAGTCTTAACATATTCAGCCACTTTTCCAGCAAGTCCAAAGCCCCAAACTATAGATCTGATCCCCTAGGATGAATCCCCAAACTTTACGTCCATGCATGGCATTAAGGGGCTAAAACACTCAAACATAGCTTATTAAGGGATTTAGGGCATAAAGGAGGGCCAAGACTTAATAAAGGTGGCAACTTTAAGTCCATTGAGGCCCTAAGATGTCCAGATCTGAAGTCATAGCTTCAAGCAGTGTTGTAAATATCGGCGTAGGCGGCCGCCTAGACGCTAGGCGGTCTGCAACTGATTACGATTAGGGGTGCTTGGCGGAAATTGGTCAATATCGGTCAAACTCAGGCTAGGCGGTCCTCGACGCTCCTTGGCGGGAAGATTTTAAAAAATTCAAAATTTCAAAATTTCAAATATTACACCAATATTTACAAAACTTCAAAATTTTAAATTTTTAAATATTCAAATTTTCAAATATTATACCAAATATTTGAAAAATTAAAAATTTTAAATTTTCAAATACTATTTTTTCTTAGGATATATTAAGTTTTAAAATAGTTTTATTAGTAATTTATGGTCCCCGATTAATCCTCCGATTAATCCCCGCCAAACCGATTAATCGCTTGACCCCAGTCGACCGCCAAACGATTTTTACAACCTTGGCTTCAAGACATGCTCAAATCCAAGAATGACCCAAGTATAAGCTAAAAATGACACTAAACCCTCTAATGGGGAGATCTAGCAAATGAATGATCAAGGTTTCGACTTTATACCTCAATATAACTGCAACACTGGAGGAAATCCCGGATCTACTACCTTCCACTCAATTAAACCTCTTCTAGCTTCAAGTTCCTTCCAAACGAGCACCAAAAACCACTCTCCAAGCTCTCTCACACACAAAATGAGAGGAAATGGGTGAACTAGGGTTTCTATGGACAAAGGGGGCGATAAGGGAGGCTTACAATGAGACTTAAGGCCTTTAAATAGGGTGAAAACCCTAAAAATTAGGGTTTTCCTTCCCAGTGTCAACTCGTCAAGTTGGAGCTCCCAACTCGTCGAGTTGAGTCCTTAATCCGCACCCAAATGAATTCCTACACGACGAGTTGGAGCTCCCCAACTCGTCGAGTTCCAGCCCAAAACCCTAAAACATTGTCGATAAATAAATAATATCTGGACCAAGCGTTACAATTATCCTTATACCCCCTTAGAGTATGACTTCGTAAATGAGGCCTACTAATGATCTGACTTACTTTTCGTATACGTATAATATATTAAACTTTTAATCATATATAGTATAAGGTGTATTTTAAATTTTTTCAAAATACGATGTTTAAATATTAATTACCTAAATTAATCATATAACTAATTAATCAATTTAAACTTATCATAGATTTATAATTATCTTTTAATTAATCTAATAATTAAATTTGTTATTAAATCCATAAGGGATAATTCAATTTTAAATAATCAAATAATTAAATAATTATCAAGTAAGGATATCTCATAATATTTAGGTATTTTATTTGATCATCCAAAACATGAAAATATCATATTCTAACTAATTTCTAAGAAGATAATTACCAAATAACAATCACATAAATAAAATTAGGCAATAAATCCCGAAATTATGGATTTATATTGAGTTCACATCATGATAGATAATTGTCACGTCGTGAGATTAGTCTGACAGAAAAAAAAATTGTTCAATTCAACTAATGTGCAATCAATGTTTGACCAACCTAAGCTCTGATACCACTATCTCTAAATATTATTAAAAAATAATCATTAATTTACCAATGAAGCAATCAGGGCCCTTGATTGTATTTATCCTATGTTTTTCACCCTTAGATCAAATTGCTGACATCATGTTCTCTAAATAGAATTCACACGATTACATTTAATTATAGAATCTTTAGTAATTATAGAATCTTTAAATTCAACAATTATGTTATCAATTGAACCATATCATTCTATTTATTTACGAATATTAGTTTTTCTAATTAATATTGTTCCTAATTTAATTCCCTTATTTATAATTTTTGGCTTCAAAATTCAAACTCGTTTAGCTCTTTTTGAAAAAACTCATTAAATAAGCATATCAATAATTCAGTTATTAACCTGTAAAATATAATATAATTCCATTAAATCAGCAAAATATTTGAAAGTCAAAATTAAAGTCAATATTATTCATAATTTATCTCCAAGTATATCTCACATAAAATAAATCAATTTGAGATAATGGTTTGAATTTTAAAACTCATTAAATAAGCAAGTCAATTAATTTGAAATTTTGAACAATATAACTGAGATCTTTCTTTTTTACCAAATGAATAGCCGAAAATCTCCAAGATCATATATTAGGATCCCAATTTTTTTTGAAGATAATGAATTTTATATTCAAAAACACTCTATATACGATTACACTGAAGTTGTTATTCTTAGGATTTTGAATTGAGTCCTACGATTTACAGTGTTCTTCTTCAGCGGTCTTCTTCTCCAATTCTTTTTTCCAGGTTCTTTATTTACTTTGTTCTCCTTCTTCTTCTATAATTTCTTGCATTTACTCTGTTCTTATTACCTGTTATTACTGTATTCATGTTGAGAGATCATGAAAAAAATTAATCAATCTACTTTAAGCATATTAGTTTCATTCATTTAGTTACAAAAAAAATTATATCCTTTATATCAATTTTTTTAATGTGTTGACCTATGTTTGTTTGCGAGTCTGCATATAATGAACGTTATATCCTTTGTTTGCAACATTTCTGAAACTTGTGTAATCTATGTTCATAATATGTGAGGATTATCAAATCTAATCATGAATCAAATACAATTGTATATATCAATGAATGGAACTGGTATATTTCTATACACCACATAAAAAAATATACCTCTACATTGAATACTATTTGCATGATGAATGAGGGCATAACAACATCTATGTATACGTTCTCTTTACCTGAAATACCCCTACCTCTGTTGCCCCCTTTTACTGCTTGATATGTTTTCTGATGAGCATCGGCAAAAACTATTTATACTTTATTGTCAGGTTTGCATTATGAGGTTTTTTAAAAGTATATAAAATCATTCATATTTGGATGATCAAACATTTTATTTCATTTTTATAATTTTGATTTTGATTACATACAAAATACTTTCTACAATATATGTTTTAGACTAAATTACATTCGGCGTCCTTGAGTTAGGTCAAAAGTTATAAATTTCGTCCTTACAACTATATTTTCACTCTGACCCTATGATTTTGAATTGTTCCTGTTTTGCCTATTTTATCCGGTACATATTACTTGGTTTAGTCACATGTGTTTAACAACCATTAGTTTTTTCACAAACAGAAACATGACTCAAAGCAACATTGCCTTCATAGGTGTTGTTTGTTTTTCGGAGACAAAATGTCTACAGTCTGCGGACCATATCTGCAAACCTCTGTTGTAGAAGAGGTGGAACAAATGTCTGCAGTCTGCAAGAAGACGACTGTTTGTTTTTTAACGTCTGCATGTTGTTAAATATACTGAGATTTATATATACCAGTTTTTTTAAACATAAAAAATATTACAAAAAACTAAATTTTTCATTAATTATAACTTCAGCGACTAAATAAAACATACAACTAATTTACAAATATAGTTTCGGGTGAGCAAAAACCGAATCGATAAAAGAATTTGATAAAAACGCAACAAACCGAAAATAATAAATTGAAACCGATACAAAATTCGATGATGTGATGATTCGAATGGCTAAAACTATGTTGGGATTCAATAATCAAAAAATTAAATGAACTTAGTTATTAATGTGGTATAAATTATGATAACTGAAAAATAAAACTTCATTAAAATTTTTGATATTATATATATAAACTAATTAATCAATAATATTGTTTCTATCATAAATAACATAAAAAAAAGTTACCAGTCTTACTTACATTGCACAAAAATAAAAATATCTATAAAACTATGTCAAAATTATTTGGATAAATATATTATTTGAATAGAAAAACATATACATAATCATATACATAAACATTTGGGTTAATATATACATAATTATGATATAAAAAAACAATAAATAAAGTAACAAATAAATATATAAAAAGAAAGGAGGAGGACAAAAGTATAAAAATATAAAAAACGACACTAAAAATTACAAAAAGAATATATTTTTTCTTTCTTAAAAGTTAAATACATATTGTGGAAGAGGTAAGAAAAGGCTAGAAGATGTTAGAAGACATAGGTCCATATCTGCGCCAAGAAGAGAACACGTAGACCTTTTTAGGTCTGCGGTCTTCTAAAAAACAAACAGTCTGCGAGACCAAACGTCTGCGCGTTATCTGCGCGGCGCAGACATAAGAGGTCAAGAAGAGCTTTTGCAAAAAAACAAACACCACCTTGATGTTTCTAAAAGTCAATTTACCATGAGAGTAAGAATAATCTATCTCATGAAATATATTGGTTATGGATCTTCAACAAAGACTTACAAAATTGATATGATTCTCATTGATGAACAGGTAATAACATTTTATTTATTTATGAATTTTCTTACAATTTTATTCTAACCACATATAATAATATATAAACTGGTTTTTTGTGCATTTAGGGAAGGAAGATCGAGGCAGACGTTACTAATAGATGGGATGAAAGATTTGAAAGTTTGCTTCATGAGGATGGTTGTTACTACATCCAAAATCCACAACTTGATCTTAATCAAAACAAGTATAATTTTGTTGATAATGAAACCAAAATCAATATTTATATCACAACCAAAGTTACACCATGCAATGAGCCATGCAATGAGTGGACTGTATCACTTTATGGATTTTTTTGCAAACTTCAGTGCCATTTTGGATGGTGCCTTTGTTGAGAACACACATGTTGGTTAGTTTATATGTTACAATCTAATGATTTATATAACGATATTATGTTATTTACCATCACTATACCAAAACTTTTATACTAATCTTTCATTTTTTTTATCATATTTAATAGATGTTATTGGAGATGTTGTGAGATGCTTCCCAATGGAAACCCTTGTGAACAAGAAAAATAAATTACCAAAGAGAGTCAATTTGACCTTGGAAGATCTAGAGTATGTTTATTTTTCAAAATTTTGTGTCAAATTTTACTTTATAATGTCATTTTATATTGTATATTTATTATTATTTTTTTGGTTTTTTTAGAAGCAAACAAATAAATGTAACACTCTGGGATGGGTATGCACAACAGTTTGCTGACTATTTGGAAAATAAAAAACAACCTCGTATGGTAGTTGTTATTCAATGCGGAAAAATAACTTATTATAGAGGTTTGTTCATTACTCTGATTAACAACTTACACCTTAAAAAAATTCAAAATATTATTCTTCCTTTTACTATAAATGAATCTACAATTATACTAACTTCATTATGCATCGTTTCAGAATGTTTCTCCGTCACACATTTCATCACTACGACTAGGATCTTCATCAATGATCCAATTTTAAAGCAAAAAAATAACATCTTCTTTATTGTTAAGATTTCTTGCTAAAGCTAGTCCAGAAAGCACATTTGCTAATTGTAGCAACGCTTCGTCCTCCATTCTCTACTCTATAAATGACGATTTCCTTCATAAGTTTGATTTTTATGCTAATACTGATCTCCAATAAGTAGATGGGGTTTATATACTTAACTTTCATTTATGAAATATACATTATGTCAAATTGTTTTTGGATTATTTTTACCCTTATATTTCATTTTACTTTTTTATTATATAATTTAAACTTACATTAATATTTCTAAAAAAAAAACATTGATTGTTGTCGGTATGATTAAGCATGTGTGTACTTTATAGTACTTTCGTGTCACAACAATAGGCCAGAAAAAGGTGTTAGTGACAATTAAAGATGAAAATGTAAGATATAATTTAAGAATATTTATATAAAGTGTAAATTGTAGATTTGCGATATTTATTTCTATGAAAAATATGTTGTTTGATTGCTAGGTTACATATCTGGTTTTTTTTTTTTTTTTTTTTTTTTTTTTTTGTAATTTGATTCTGACAAATTTGATCTAAATTCGATAATTGAAGCAGGTAGGAAAGATATGTGCTAACGATTTTGAATTTGTATTTCTTTCCAGAAATCAACCGTAGACTCACAGACTGTTCCCTCGTATCTCAATAGGTCTTAGCATTTCCCCAAAGTCAGCTACAATAAGTCATGGATGTACTTCTTGAATCAATCCTCTAAACTGAATTTCATCTGTTAGTTGGATGTAGTGACCAAAATGCAAGAAAGTTCATTATTATGTATTAGTGTTAACCTTTGGCAAATTATGAAACTAATATTATATTTTTGTTCATAACATTTTTTTTGTAATAATTTCTTTGATCGAAAGATATGTATATGTGATTGGGTGTAGCTTGAAAAATCATAGTTTAATTCTAATAAGGAAAAAATACTTTAGAAATTGACCAAATTAATTGTAATGTTTATCGAATTTCTTTGCAGAATTTAACATTGTTGGTATATATAACAACTTATTGTTGCTTTTGGTTTTACATGACCAACATGAAAAGATCCATATGAGCCTCCATGGGGGTTGGAATACCGAACAAAGTCATTTCATAAAGCTACGACACAACATGTTTTAATCAAGGAGTCGCATCATGTTGTGATAATACAAAGATCACGTGGATCATTTATGTTAAAAATTACCGTATTAAAAAAACAAATTGCTCTAATATAAATATTTAATATTTTTATTTAACAAGTTTGGTTCAAAAACTCTAAAAATAAATCTAACTAACATTTTTTTTAATTAAAATTTTGTCACACCCCCAAACCAGAACGGCGGAAACGTTCAGGGGGCGGAGGACTTCATGTAAGTATCACAACACATGCAATATAGTAATCCATGTACAAACAACCATTGCATTAATAAGTATAAGTTTTACATAAGTGTTTAAACTTTAGATATTCAAACACCAAAGTAGGTACAATAGAAGACAAGAGTCGCAGTACGGTACTAGGTAGTCTTCTCAAAAGCTTCGGGAGTGTACCTGTCAACTGGATTCCTGAGAATACAAGTTATTTTGAAAGATTAGATAAACATTTAAGCTGGTGAGTTCATAAGTATTTTAGTTATATAAAGTATACTCTAAGTTCTTTTGGAAAAGTTCGCTGGTTCCCCCAGGAAATCCTATATTTCTTGATGTGATAAAATGATAACCTCAATAGTTCCCTCTACAATTACTTAGTTTATACTAGTTATATATAACCTAATATCGAATGGACAGTTAAATGGGTGTATCTGCCCTAAGCCCACAACCAAACAAGGAACAGGAAGTAAGGCGGAAGTCACACATTTCACTGTCAATCGGATATTACTTATATATAACTCTGATGTAAAAACTAAGGAATTATAGAATTAACCACTAAAGGTCCTTTATGTTATACTAGTTTAAAGAGAGTGAATGACTAAAGTTCCATCTGATAAGTAGTTTTAAATTCTCATAAAACCATTCCATTTGTAAAAGTAATTTAATCTCATAAAACGTTTCATTTGTAAAAGTATTCTTAGTTATATCTGTTCTACAATGTAACATTGGTATTAATCCTGGAAAATATTATATTATCCAAAATACTGATTTGTGGTTTTCACGTTCCAAAACCAAAAGTACAAGTATATTTGCCATACTTGATTTCATGATACATAGTTTTTACTATAAGTAAAAACTAACAGAAGGTATATTTGGTCAGTAGAATGTAATTATCTTTTCTTACTGTTTTAAGAGAAGTATATTACTAAGTAATTTACTCGTTGTTTTATCCATGTGAGTTCTATTAACCATACTAATATGACTGATGTGCCTGATGCGACGTTCTTCAGGCGTCGGAAACGGTATGACATATGTCACCCTAGGCCTGCCGGCCAAACTGTAGCGAACAGCAAAGGTGCGGGATTGTCAGTCCCATATAGATCTATACACAAATTCATGTTCTCCCTCCAGGAGATTCTGGTTAATAAGTCAGGACTTAAGGTCGTACTTAGATAAGTACACCATGAAGAGTCTCACAAATTTATTGTTTCAATGAGATTACGATGTATTATTACCCCGTGATTGCTAACCCTGGTACGTTGTATTGTATCCTTGTTAATGCAAACCCGGTATGATGTATTATTACCCCGTGATTGCTAACCCTGGTACGTTGTATTGTACCCTTGTTAATGCAAACCCGGTATGATGTATTATTACTTCTTTAATATATTATCCATATACTAAAAGTATTATACATATCCTGGTATGGATAAATGAATTGTTAGTAATTTCCTTGGAATAAAAAGTATACCATCGTGAATCATACTTGTATATTTAGTTTTGAATCATAAATTATACCTATTATAATTTATATGTTCTATCTGATTAGCATGATTTTTCATGGATGAACACCTTTTCTCAACATGATACAAAGGTAATGATACCAAATGAAGTAACCTTTTATATTCATATATGTATAATATATATATATATATATACAATTAAGAAGGGAACGACCTTTAGACAAATAACACCACCTTAACTCCACATCCAAACAAGGAAAAGGAAATAAGATAATTCATTAGTCCTAAGCCCTTCAAATCTTATTTATATATTTATCCACATATAAACATGATTTTGGCAATTATAATTTGAAATAGTTTATAAAACATTTTTCAAAGAATTTAACGGAGTTTACATGACTTTAAAGATTTAATATGGCTTTAAGTCATTTTGAAAGTATTTGGTAATCCTTAAAAACATAAGGAAACCCTTTGTGTGATTATTATCACATACAATTATTAACACAATTTATATTGTGTTCAACTTGTATTCCCCCCCTAAAAAGCATCTAAAAACCATTAAAAAGGTAGATTATAGGGGTATGAACTCACTTGATAAGTGATGATTTGGGCAGCGTTTCGTTTCTATAGCTGATCTTTCTCGAAGAAACCGCGAGTTTTTGAGTAAAAATCGGGCTTTATGCGGGCAGCACTTCGACTGGAAAGAGGTTAGCTTCTCGAGAATTCCAGGGCTTCGGGGCTTGCTTCAGGTTTTAGATACGATATCGGGGCCTTTGGAAACTTAGGGACAAAACAAGATTTGAATAATTAAATAATAGATTTAATTCCATTTCAAATCATTTCCTTATTTACTACCAGGAGGCTTTTGGAAACCCTAGAATCCCTACTAATTTTGTTCACCGCCTATATGGGTTCTAGAATCTTCATTTCTTGCTCAATTATGAACAATTATAATTCAAACCCTTAGACCTTTAATTAACTCCAATTAATCCTGAATTAATTCCAGATTAATTCTGATTAATAATTAATTAATTATAAATGATTTCATATTAATTTATTAATCATAATAAATTAACAAATCAATTTTCTTTTTCCAATTAATATATTAATCACATAATATACTAACCAATTATTTCCTCATAACTTCCAATTATTTTATCAATTATATAATAATCTAATAAATTATCTTCCCTTTACAAATGTCATTCTAACCAAGTTCTAGTTATGATGGCAACCCAAAAAGGACTTTGTTTCTAATTACAAGAATATACCAGTTTAGTTACTGTCTTAGACACCTTAATCCAACAATGGCGACACGTGGCAAGAACTGAATGGGGCCAACACGCTAGGAGCACAACACACTCTTATCTTCAGGCGCGACGCGCCCTCAAAATCTAGCTATAAATAGGAGCCGAGAATTGTTCATTTTTCACAACTTCAAGCTCATTCCTCTCTAACTTTTTCCCACCTTTGATTCCAAATTGTTCTAGCCTTTTGGAGTATTTTAGTGGAGCTCTGAGTCGCCAGAGAACCGATAAATAGAAGCTTTCGGGTCGAAGTTCTGCCTGCAAACTTTCCGAACTTTTGTAAGAAAACTCTGTAAGTTAAGTTGCATTTACTATGCTTTAAGTGTAACTTATATTTATATTTATAGCCGTCATTATGAATCTATAAATAAGATTTACCAATGATTCAAAGTCATAATATTGATTGATCTACTTAAGGTGGTGATGTTTAGGCTAGATCTAGTGAATTATTTAAAGTGGATTTTCCAAACAATATACTCAGTAACCAAACAGATCCTACCTCGTATATAATCTTACCTGATTATTCCTTATTTGATAGAACTCAATATTCATTGGGATTAGTGAAGAATCTAAATACTAGTCGTTATGCTCAAATGGTTAATAACTAGTAAAATATATTATATGTTGATACGTGTTGGTCAAACTACCTTCAAAACTACATAACTAGTTGCTCCGAGAATGTTTAGGTGAGTTACCTCACTATACAATGTATTACAATATCTATCCATTTATGTTAGGATATATGAGATAATAGAGTAGAGTCGAAAGTATAATCTCTATGTGCCTGCATTTAGTATACATGGTTTATTCATTATTGTTATGTGAAGAGTTGACGGTGGAACTAGGGATGTGTTTCGAGTCGGAACCGACCTGAATCCGAATAACCCGAAACCCGAATTGGATGAAAAGTGGGAACCAAAACCCGAACCAATTATACTAATACGGGACCGGTTCGGTTCGGGTAATACAAGTTTCGGTTTGGTTATTAACCCGAAAGGGCCGAAATAACCCAAATAAACATTTACACTATGCTTTTAAACCCAATAACCCAAATAAACCGAAATGAATCGAATAACCCAAATAAACCGAAATGACCCGAATAACCCAAATAAGGAAATTCTATATCTAGTTCAAGAAAAAAAATATTAATTTAATATTTTTTTCTTGAACTAGATATAGAATTTCCTTATCAGGTTTATTCGGTTCATTTCGGTTTATTTGAGTTATTCAGGTTATTTCGGTTTATTTGGGTTATTCGGTTCAAGTTACTATTCACTTTCTGGGTCTGTCTTTTTGGCCCGATTAAACCTTTATTTGGGTAACCCAGACCGAATGACCCGAAACTCGAATTGGGCAAAAATAGATACTCGAGAACCGAATCAAATAACTTATTCGGTTGGGTCGGTCCGGTCTGAGTTTCGGTTTCGGTCTAAACGTACATCCCTAGGTGGAACGGTGTCAGGCCGTGAGCCTATAGACCCGTGTTAAAGACAGAACAACGATATGCCAGGAGTCCAGACACATGTTACCGGTAGAGCGGCGAAAGTTTTTGAGCCATTGTTTGTATACATGTATATGTATTGTGGTATATGATATTTTAAAA
Organism: Lactuca virosa; assembly: GCF_052849685.1. Classification (NCBI taxonomy): domain Eukaryota; kingdom Viridiplantae; phylum Streptophyta; class Magnoliopsida; order Asterales; family Asteraceae; genus Lactuca; species Lactuca virosa. The sequence goes on from NC_136430.1 coordinate 327,136,905, forward strand.
AACTCAGTAAAGCTCAAGTTATAGTTGTTGAATAACTATTTTTCAGATTGTTTTTCTAATAATGGGAAGACTTAAATATGACTATACTCACATCTAATAAATTAATAATATTTTAGACTTCCACTAAAAACTCTCTTTAATAAATGTATTGATTTTTTTTAATCAAAATATGATTTTGAATTTTATGTTTTATATGTTTTAAAAATGGAAAATTTGTGTTAAAATTTTACAACCGTGCAAAATTTTCAAATTTTAGACTAAATTTACGATAATAGACAAAACACATGTATTTTATCCTTTAGCAAAAAAATAGTAACAAATTGATTTTTGACCAATTAATGCATTGTGATTGTATTTTAGTTTTGGGATAATGACTTAAAAAGGTAATATATTTTTCGATTTGTACACATTTGGTCACTGAGTTTTTTTTTCGTCCACATTTACCCCTTCAACTTGTTAAACTGTACACATTCAGTCCTTATGACCGGTTACTCCAGGTTAGCGGGAAAAATGATTTAATAGGGTAATATATTTCTCATTTTGTACACATTTAGTCCTTAATATTTTTGTACACATTTAGTCCTTAATATTTTTTTGTTTCAAAGTAAGTCATTTTTGTTTTTGTACTAATTCAGTACTTATGAATGTGGGACAATCATTAATGAAGTGTGTGGGGTTGTTGATGTTTATGTGTAACATCTCATTTTCACAAATGGAACTCGAATCAGATCAAAACATGATTTTTGTTTAAGAACACACATCGTTCAACAACACACACACGATTTTGGCTCAAGAACACACACATCGATTTTCAGATATATTCATTCGATTTTCAGATCTTCATATATCTTCATTCGATTTTCAAGAATACATACCCAGGTCTTATGTGTGTGTGTGTGTTATTATGTTTATTATCTAAAATTCAAAATCTGAAAAGATGAACACAGACACAGAAAAAGATGAACACGAACACACACTAAAAAAAAAGATAAACATGAACACACACTAAAAAATCTTTGATTTCCTTTCTGGAAATTAACTTTGCTCTTCAAAAATTGAACATAAAGTCGTTTTTGGGGTTTTATTCTTCAAAAAACTGAAGCTTTGGTCAAGAAATCGGTTCAGATTTGCTTATAAATCCATTATTAAAAAAAAAAACGTTTATTCCAAAATACATTTATTGAAAATCAGAGTATAAATATAAGCAACGTGAAATCCTCAATACTGTTGATGAGTGTGTACAATCCTGCATTTGCCTTCCCACGATTAACGATAGAACCTGAAAACATAAACAACTGGGTAAACACAAAGTTTAGTGAGTTTCCCCTAAAATACACGATACAACAAACGTATTATCATGCATAACGGGCCCACACTCATCAGATTGGAATACCTTGGCCTAATCAGTCATCGGACTGGAATGCCAACATGCAATATGTCCAATCAGTCATCAGACTGGAATACTCAGGGTTTGTCGGCATGCCGCCTTAACCCAACCGTTCTTCTTAAGCCTCTGTGCCTACGACTTACAGCCGACCCGCACCAGGTATCTTGGCCTACAACATATAACAGGACCACATCAACCTATCTCACCACTATATGGCTATCCCACGTAAGATATCGCGAGAAAAACCTAAAGAAATCATTCATAAGTACTGAATGAGTACAAAAACAAAAATGACTTATTTTGCAATAAAAAAAATATTAAGGACTAAATGTGTACAAAATGAAAAATATATTACCCTATTAAGTCATTTTTATCGGCTAACCTGAAGTAGCCGGTCATAAGGACTACAGTTTAACAAGTTTAAGGGGTAAATATAGAGAAAAAAAAAATCAATGACTAAATATATACAAATAAAATAATATATTACCCTTTTAAGTTATTATCCTTTTAGTTTTTTACCACATATTTTTTTTTTCAGTGCAACTCGTGATAAATATCTTCTCGTATGAGATCATTGCTGATCTTTTCTAATCCCGTTTGTCCCACGCGCTTTTGAGCTCATAAACTGGCATTCGAAAATCATGATACAACTTAAGCCACTTATAAATAGTGGCATTCCACTCCATTTCAAACGGCGTACATTAGAAAAAGACACAGGCTCGCTAGAAAAGAGGGTGACAAAGGGCTTCAACAAAAACACCACCCTAGCAATGGCGGCTTCAGCTTCATCTAGCCTTCTTTCATCTCGATCGCCCATCAAATTAACCTCTCTATCTTCCCTCACATGGAGATTACCTGTCTCAGTCTCTCTCCCTCGCCACCAGCGACGCCGCGCGTCTCCGGTGTTTGTCGTTCTATCCATGGACGCCAAACCTACCGTTCTTGTCGCTGAAAAATTAGGAGAAGCTGGGCTTGACCTTTTGAAAGAGTTTGCTAATGTTGATTGCTCGTATAACTTGAGCCCTGAGGAGCTCTGCACCAAGATCTCGCTTTGCGACGCCTTGATTGTACGGAGTGGGACGAAAGTGAGCCGAGAGGTGTTTGAATCGTCCGGCGGTCGGCTTAAGGTCGTTGGACGCGCCGGCGTTGGAATTGATAACGTGGATCTGGGAGCAGCGACGGAGCATGGTTGCCTTGTCGTTAATGCGCCGACGGCTAACACCGTTGCCGCTGCTGAGCACGGGATCGCGCTTCTTACTGCTATGGCCAGGAATGTCGCTCAGGCCGATGCATCGATTAAAGCCGGTTTGTACTCTATCATCACTAGTTCTACTTTCATTAAATTTATTGATTGATTTGGTGAAAAATGTTCTGCCTAGCATTTCGTCGAACGGCTGTGCTGCATGAGGCCTTGTTGCTCTCGAGTCCCGATTTGGATCTAGCTTCCAAGTTTCATTTGATTATTGTTTAAGTAGATGTAGAGTGTCCTGGAAATCAAATCATTCACACACATTTATATCTAAATCGATGAAAATCTACAGATTCTTTTCCAAAACGAATGAAACATGATAAATTTCCTGTTTAACCTTTTAGAAATTCTTTCATCATAAAAGTTTGACATTTGTACATCTATTTCATTTCTATACATTTAGTACTCTTGTGTAGGATCTAATTCCTTGAGAAACCTTTTCTTTTCTTAACTAGTTCTTCATAACAAACTAAACATTATCTTCTTTCTTCCATTTTAGATATAATTCTCAAATCTATGATCAAACAGACATCTATCTTCATTACATAAAGTTCCTGAATCATGATAATGTGATAAACGCAGGGAAATGGCAGAGGAACAAATACGTAGGTGTGTCCCTAGTTGGAAAGACACTTGCAGTGATGGGATTCGGGAAAGTTGGAACAGAAGTCGCAAGGCGTGCTAAAGGTCTTGGTATGCACGTAATTGCACACGACCCCTATGCTCCAGCTGATCGTGCCCACGCCATTGGAGTTGACCTTGTCAGTTTTGATGAAGCCATTTCTACAGCAGACTTCCTCTCACTCCACATGCCCCTCACCCCTGCCACATCAAAAATCTTGAACGATGAAAACTTTGCAAAGATGAAAAAAGGAGTCCGAATTGTGAATGTTGCTAGAGGTGGAGTCATAGATGAAGATGCATTAGTCAGGGCTCTCGATGCTGGCATTGTAGCACAGGTACTTTTTTATATAAATATATTTATTTTCTAAATCATTTTTTTTTATGTACTTCATTTTCATTTTTCAGGCTGCACTTGATGTTTTCACTGTAGAGCCTCCACCAAAAGATAGCAAGCTGATACAACATGAGAATGTGACTGTTACTCCTCATCTTGGTGCTAGCACCATGGAAGCTCAGGTTTGTGAATACCCCTAAATCCTCAAAGATACAAACTTTTTTGATTATTTTTTTTTATAAAGGAAATGGTTTAATTTATTTATTTATTTATTTATTTTTTTTTGTATATAATCACTATGCAGGAAGGAGTTGCCATTGAAATTGCTGAAGCTGTTGTTGGAGCTTTAAGGGGTGAACTTGCAGCTACTGCAGTCAATGCTCCCATGGTTCCTGCTGAGGTATTATTATACCATATTCAAATGGTGTAAATATTTTATGCAAATATTAATTCTTCAACGCATTACACCAAAAATTAATATTTTAGGTTTTCTTTCCGACCCATCATACCATTTTGTCACCAAAAGTTATATTTTAGATTTCCTTCAACCCATTACATAATTTTTATCACCAAAAGTAATATTCGAGGTTTTTTTTTTAATTGGAAAGCCAACCAAATATATTAGTAAGAAGCTAGTTTGCAAAAAAGATATATTCTAGGTATATTCCTTTTTCTTTTCTCTTTTCTTACTTTTATAGATTTTTAAAAGCAACCCTAATATTTATTTCATTTTTTACAAATTTGACTCAATTTTTTATAACAGTAACTTTATAAATAGTAGAGTAAATTACACGAATGGTCCCTATGGTTTGGGGTAATTTGCACGTTTGGTCCCTAACTTATTTTTTTAATTCGGAAGGTCTACAGTTTGTTTTTGTTGCGCACTTGGTCCCTATCTTACCTAAAAGGACTATTTTCCCCTTGATTTTTTTAATTTATTTAAATAAGGTGGGATAGGTAAGGTAAGGTAAGGTAAGGTGATGTGGAAGTGGGGTTGGGGGTGTGTTTATTTAAATAAATTAAAAAATCAAGGGCAAAATAGTAATTTTAGGTAAGACAGGGACCAAGCGCGTAACAAAAACAAACAGTAGGGACCTAACGAGTTAAAAAAATAAGTTAGGGACCAAATGTGCAAATTACCCCAAACCATAAGGACCATTCGTGTAATTTACTCTAAATAGTATTACTAGACAATTACAACCAAAACAAGTCACTCATATATAATCACTTATTATAAATACCAAAAAGATATATTCTAGCCTTCTAGGTATATTTGTTTTTTCCTCATTTTCATAGCTTTTCAAACCCAACACATATATCTATTACCTTTTCTACAAATAGAACAACCATTTACTTAAGTTGGAAACATAAAAATTAAATTTAATAGTATCAATTTAACTTATAACATAATCAATTTTCACCAGAATTGCTATCCAGATAAACGATATTAAATTTATATATATATATATATATTATATTTATTCCAGGTTCTGACAGAGCTAAAACCATACGTAACCCTAGCTGAAAAACTAGGCAGATTAGCTGTACAATTAGTAGCAGGAGGAAGCGGGGTCAAATCGGTCAAAGTAACATATGCATCCGCACGTGGGCCCGATGACCTGGACACAAGACTCCTACGTGCCATGGTGACAAAAGGTCTAATCGAGCCAATCTCAAGCGTATTTGTGAACCTAGTCAACGCAGACTTCACAGCCAAACAACGAGGGGTCCGGATCACGGAGCAACGGGTCCTCCTAGACGGGTCCCCCGAAAGCCCGCTGGAATTCATCCAGGTCCAGATTGCAAATGTGGAGTCGAGGTTCGCAAGTGCAATGTCGGAATCAGGTGAGGTGACAGTTGAAGGGAAAGTGAAGGATGGGGTTGCACATCTGACTAAAGTTGGGGGGTTTGAAGTGGATGTGAGTTTGGAAGGGAATATTATACTTTGTAGACAGGTTGATCAGCCTGGAATGATTGGGACTGTTGGGAGTATTTTGGGGGAAGAGAATGTGAATGTGAGTTTTATGAGTGTTGGGAGGACTGCGCCTAGGAAGCAGGCCATTATGGCCATTGGGGTTGATGAGCAGCCGAGTAAGGCTGCGTTGAAGAGGATTGGGGAGATTCCCGCCATTGAGGAGTTTGTTTTTCTGGATTTGTAGGTCTCTGAGACTTGAGACTTGAGACTTGAGATAAGTTTTGGAAGAAGGGAAGGGAGGGGAATAATGTAGGATTTTGTGTTTTTCAACTTTTTGAGTTGTGTGTTTTTTTTTTTTTTTGCTTTACGGATTTTGTGTTTGTTACAAGAAGATTGTTGGGAATTAGTTAATGGGTTATTTTTGTCTTAATGACTACTTGTTTGTTGTTTACCATTTTTACCCTTCTCTCTCGCCGTTTAATACGCTAAAAACACCCACGACAACTCAAATTGGATTATTTGTTAGTTTAATGTGATATGTCTTAATAGTATCACTGTTGACAACTAAAGCATATTCAATTATTCATAATACCCTTGATTACTGTTACTATAAATGCCTTTGTATTCTCCGATGGTGCTCTAAGAGAATGAAGAATGGAAGAGTTCAAATGTAATTAAAAATTAATATTGTCATAATACATTACATATATGATATAACTATGATTGTAAGTTGAAAGGAAGAGATGAAAAGGTTGGTTTAGTTGATGCAAAATATAATGTTTAGAACATTAAATTACAAAAATGAAACTATAAATTTTGAACAACAAAAAGCGAGTAATCAAGTCCGACAACGGGTTTTCCAACAAGCCCTACAAGGAGCTCTAAGGTGTGGCTGTTTCAATGCAACGAATATACGCATAATGGTCAATATTGGCTTCTATAATTAAATTGATATTTGATTGTGAGTAAACAAAATTTTCAGATATACGATTTTGGTATACGAATCTAAATATAAAATCAACTATATGAAATTCAGATGGTTTTGAACAACCCTCCTTACACCTCATCTTTTTCAAGAACACCCATACCACCCATCCATTCACCATTATAGATTTTAGCAACCCCGTCGTCTTCTCCGATGACACCATCCTTTTTTCCAATAAGATGAAAACCAAAAACTAAAACCCCAAACTAAAATGAAAACAAAAGGCTATAACAATTACCAAAAATCAATAATTATGATAGATTGCATACCAACCATTTGCAAAATCAAAACAATACAAAATTCAAATAAACTGAAATATCTCTCTTTTTGATTTAATGTATAAATAGATTTAAAAATACTTTTATCATTTTAAAATCATTATTTCTGAAAATAAGTTCCCATAGTCTTTAAAATACAAGTTTAATAGTTTCAAATCATAGTGAATTAGACGGTTAAACAATCGTGACATTATTACATCAGTTCAAATAACCACTACATCAATCGTGGTTTTCTGAAATCCAAGTCTTTCTCTAAGGTCTACATATGCTCTTATGACCTGAATATATGTTAGACATTAAGAATGTCTAGCAAGTAATACGGAGGTTTTACACATTTAAAGTCAAAGAAATTGACTCATCCCTTTGACTAATAAGAAATGCCCAAATTCCTTTGTAAAACTATTGATAAAAAGTTAAGTCTTAATCATCCACAATTGGGATAACCTTTAACTTATTAGAAACAGTCTTTGGTCATTGGTAAACCACAAATTATTTTAAATAAATTCATAAGCCATTATCCATCATTTAGTCATAATCAAGATGTCATCATTATAGTCATAATAATCATTGGAGTCACATGATGAAAATATCATAATTAGTCATAATCAAAATATCGTTATTATATTCATAAAAAGTATATGCAATACAATATGCTTCTAATCCTTTTCGAAGTCGATCTCATACGTCTAACCTCAAGAGTCATATGGTCATAAAGTTAGAAGTGTCTCACATTGTCATTGTGGGAGAGTATCCAAAAACAGAAGGCTCGTATATCTAACATTGCAAGGAACTCCTAAGTCATAGCTAGGATAATGTTTTCACTCACAAAATCCACATACAATGTAGTTAGCCTTTCATGTAAGTGAGACATTGTCTAGAATACCGTCGTTTAGTCATTTGACACTTTTGGTCGTACGTCAACACTGTAGTCATTCACTATACAGTTTTTGGTTGGACAGACGCAAATCATTCACATCCTAACATGAATGCATGAATTCATGAGGAAAATTCATTTGTAAATCATCATAGTTATTTAGTATCCAAAACATAGTTTTAGAAAATATCATTTTATAAATAAACACATAAATACACACTATATTACGCATAGCAAGCAAATTGGTAAATATTTAGTCATACTTTATTTCATAAAATTCATCATTTGTTATTATAGGACCTCCAATTGTTCCTCGACTTAGTTTCGTTTTGCTTGTTTTAACCATATATGGAAGTTTTGGGAACAAGTGGAGGTCAATGGCTAATGGATTAAGCTTTAAAATCATTTCTAAACATTCTAGGGGGTTATACAGTCGGGTAACTTTTGCCTTGACGGTTACACAGTCGTGTAGCTTTACACAGCTCAACCAAAATTCGTGTTTTTAGTCCAAAGACAATGTTGTCACACCCCGAACCAAACGATGGAAACGTCCGGAGGCTCGTGTGACTAACAATTGAATAATCATCACAATGAATATACATGAATCATAACACGATCATCACCAACATTACATAATACAACTGGCATTGTTTACATCAAGTACATTGTTAAAATACATAAGTTCTAATTGTTAAAAGTACGATAAGTGCTGTTACATAAAACAAAACCATACACACTTGCATATCTTCCAGCTTAACGATTACCTGAGAATACAAGTTATTTTGAAAACGGTCAATATATATAATGTTGGTGAGTTCATAAGTATGTTTGGGTAAAAGTCTTTGTATCTTTCATAAAAACCCAGAAAATCCGATATTTTCTGTAAAATGTCTGAAAATGTTGTGAAAATCAAGTATAAATGCATGTGTGAATTACATAGTTATAGTTTATAAAAAAGTAGTTTAGTTTCATTGTATTGTGAATAAATGATAAATGTATATGAATAATTTCCCCCAGAAAATCCGATATTTTCTGTTTTATAACAATGTCTAAATTCTTATATCATTAAATAAGTTGTTTTGTATTGACACAATCGAAGAGTTTATCTTCGAAAGTTTACTTTTGGTATTGAATCCCTATATGAGTCGTTATAACCATGCATGATAATGACTAGGTCGCCCGTCTTGGTATTTTTCCAAATGCCGGTCTTGCTAAGGATGTTGTCGCCCTAGACTGACCTAGTCTAGCTGTAGCGAGCAGCTAAGGCGTGGGGGGTCACCCCGTATAGATCTATACACAAACTCCCACTTTCCTACCACGAAACTCTGATTATAACTACAGGCTACGATTGTACACTCAGTGGTGCCAACCGACAAGTCTCACTAAATTCACAACCTCTTTTTGTACTGTTTAATGTTTAGTATATGTAATATGTTTTTGTATTCGAAAGGTACATGATTAAATTTACGAAGTTTAATGATTACATAAGGGTATCGTTATGGCTTACTAACACATGAAATTTCCATTCCAAGCCCTATTAGTATGTAACTAGGCCACAAAGGCCCGATCACATGTAAAAGGGTAATTTAGGCCCAATAGGCATGTAAATGGGCCACAAAAGCCCAATAAACATGTAATCCATAACTTAGGCCCAAATTAACATGTAAGTGGGCCACAAGGCCCAATAAACATGTCATGGAAAACATTGGGCTCATTTCACACTTAATTGGGGCCCTAAGGGCCCAATGGCCAAGAAATGTGAATATTGGGCCCAATAAATAGTTTTTGACGTATTTCATTCGTTCGTTTGATTCGGTTGTTCATTTTAGTTCGAGGCTTAATAGATTGATGATAAAAAGGTTTCATATTGTAAAAATGACATTTTTGGCCAATAGTATTCCAATCTTTAATTTAGGCCCAAAGTTTTGTAAAAATGACACTTTAGTCCATAATTTATGAAAATTTGTAATTTTGTCCCAAATGTCTAGAAACTTAAGGTTTTGACCCAAAATGTTATGTTTTCACATTTAGAACCATGTTTTGCAGAAAAATACATTTTCAGCCCCTTGTTTGTAAAAATTTACATTTTCGGCCCAATTTTGGAAAACTTTACATTTTTGGTCCAATGTGAAAATAAATGACATTTTCACCTCTAAACTTGGTTTATTTACATTTATGACTCAAACTTTGGCCAAATAACATTTTTAAACCTCAAACCTCATTTTTTTCGCAAATTGGGCCTAAAGGCCGTGAGGCCCAAAAGTTTGGCCCAATAAGCTTAAATTTGCATTTTTGACCCTTTTAAAAGCATGTTTAGCATAAAAATACCTTTTTATACATGTAGGACCTGTTTGGCCCTTTTAAAAACAGAATTTTCACTTTTTACCCTTATCTTTTGTTTTCTTGACAATTTTGACCTTTAACAAGGTTTTTGTTGAATTCTTTTGCATCTTAAACATGTGTTCACTTTTGACTTGATAATATGATGTATATAGTATTGTAGTTCTTAGATCTTTGTTACATAATACTTAAAATTTCGAGATTCACTAAGATCTAACACATTTTTACCAAATAAACTAAGGATTCACACAAAACATGCATATAACACATAGATCTACACATTTTACTTGTATTCTCCCCCAAAAATCATATGAAAACCGAAAACAAGGGGGTATGAACTCACCTTTGCTTTGATGTTTCGGTTTTGAAGAGAAATGAAGAAGATTTTTGGTCCTAGCAAGCTTCCTTGAGTTGATTTCGAACTTAAGAAGTTTCTAAGGTGTTCATGGAGTAAAGCTTTATAAGAAAGAGTTCTTGAGGTTGAAATGAAAGAAGATGTTTGTGTTTGATAGCACTTACCAAAGATTGAAAACACTTGATGAAGATCCTTGAACCCAAGCTAAATTTTCGAGATTCTTTGAAGGAAGGAAGAGGATGATTTTTTTAGAGATGTTTGGAGAGAATTTTCAAGTGTGTGTGTGTGTGTTTTGGCTCTCGGCCGAAGATAGAAGAAGAGAGGGGAAGAGAGGTGGTGAAGTGACTAGCATGGATGTATGGTGGTTTAAAGACTAGATGTATGTTGGGTTTTATGAAGGTGGCACTCCAAAGTCAACCCCCCCTCTAATTCTTCTTCTTTTTTTCTTTTTTCTTTTTTTTTGTTTATACATGGGCCGATATTTTGGGCTAAGGAGAAACGATGGAGTAGTTTGGGCCTATTAACTTTAGCTAAGACATTTGGATCCTAAACATAAGGTTTTTCGGCCCATTGGGCTCTTGGAAGCATTCACGGACCAGATAGAGTAAAAGAATGGGCTTATGACTCACTAAGGTTAATTGGATTAGTTATGGCCCAATAAGGCCCATTAGGGTTAGAATGAATCATTCTAGGCCCAAATGGTCGAAAATGTTTTAGGTTTATGGATTGGGTCCAATTAGGATCCAATTAGGGCCTCTAAGTCCAATAAAGTTGAATTGGGTGCTTATTGGTCCATTAGGCCCAATAAGGAACTCCTAGTCCAAAATGGACTTAAACCATGGATCTTAGGGCTTCAGACTCTTTGATGAATATAATTGATGAATCTAACTGAGCATTGAGTGAGATTTACTTAAAGTATATGTTTTATAATTGATGAATGGTTACACATGAATAGAATTTCCTAGCTAAAATTGCCAGTTGTGACAAATGTACTTTGCTCTGCTTGCCCCAAACTCACCAATGAATCTTAATGACTTAAATAAGTATTAATATCATTATTTCATAGCAATTAGGTCCTATCTTACTCATGACTTAATGGCTAAGGCATTTAAACATTGCAAGAGTTATAGGGAGGCTCATGTAGACATCATAACATCAACTTTGGTCCATATGTTCTTAATGGATTCCAACCTCATCAATCATCATTTTAATCATTTAATAAGATCTTAATGAACTTCTAAACATCTTAATAAGATTCTAAAAATATAATTCCAGTTCAAGGTTATGATTACAACCATTCATTGTGATTCCAAACAACAATTATAAAGTTGTGATATTCAAATTCTTTATGATTGTTGTAAGTTTATGTAAACCTTTGTAAATTCTAGGTTTGATTTGTGTAACTCGTTTCCAAGTTACATCAATAATTTATAAAGTTTAACTAGATTCAAAATCTCTTTATTCAATTCTAATGGTGAATCACTATCATAATCACCAATTCCCACACAAAATTAATTAAAATAATGGAATCACATCTAGAAATCATAATACGAACTAATTTGCGTAACAATTAACTTAGATGTCTTAGTTATGGATTCGATGAACGCTTAGAAATAACTGTACTAGTTAACATAGCCATCGTACAACTCATTCAAACACTTATGGTTGAAATTCACCCAAATCCATTATTTAAAGTGAGATTTAATCATCCATTAGTTGAATAGCAACCCTTGATGATGTACATCATAAATCAAGCACTAGAATCAAACAACATCAATTATTAACTAAAATCATATTCCAAAAGCTAGGATTTAAATTTACCCAAAAACCTCATCAAAATCCCAAATCAAACAACTACATGGTGAGTTGGTTATGAAGATTAGATCTAGAGGTGGATTTTCGATAAAAAACGACAATGATTCATGAATTTAAACATAGAAATCAGATTTGAGGTTGGATCTTAAAACCATATAATGTAGGAATGGAGAAGAGAACAAGAGATTATACCTCACATACTTCAATGAATGATTGCTAGCTTAAATTCTTCACTTGATCTTCAATCACTAACCTTAAATCTCAATATAAAAGCTTAAAATCGCCATTATCGACCTCAAAGCTTCTCTCAAAATTGTTTGGGAGAAATTGAGACAGAGTTAACTAGCTTCTTATTTCAAGTCCTTCTCTTAACTTAACCACTAGAGTTTTTAAATGCTAATTCTATACGTAACCTCCCCCCCCCCCCCCCCCCCCCCTTAATTGATTATTCTACCCCTATATGTAAGTGAGTGAGTGTGTGTATCCCCATGTTTGACTTTTTTATGTGAGTGAGAGGGATGCATATAATAACACCCTTTTTAAATTCTTACATTGTCCTTCATTAGATAACCCACTTCCAAACACTTTTCGTCTTAATATATATAGTCCTTCCCCATCATATGCATAACAAAAATGGTTCTACTTACTTAATTTGGTCCACGTAGTCAAATTCATCTTTCATATAACTCACTTTAAACCCCACTCTCATACGGTTCTCAAATGGGCATTATTTCATTAGTTATTTGAATGAAGTTTCATAATAAAGACTCTTTCCCAAATTACTAACTTTCTCGCAAGCAAGTTCATAAACTTTTCATATTCTCCCCTCAAATTTTACCAACTTGTCAAATTTAGTCCTATTCATTTATTTCTATGTTAAGTCTAACTTGACCATTTTCCATAAATATTTAATCCAAACCCTTTATTAACTCATCAAGTTATTATATATATATATATATATATATATATATATATATATATATTATTGAGTAATTTATTGTATTTTATTTTCAAATAAAATCAATTTTCACAAAAAATAACAAAGATTATCGACCCAATTTAAAGATGTTACATAAACCATATTAAATTCCATCACTAAGGTCACCATTAAAGAACACAAATACATAATTTATACAATCCATCATCAAATTTTGCTTAGAGAATGAAGAATCATTGCAAATATTCAATAACTTAACCCAAAATTAAATTGCAAATCCATATTGAATTCTAACCCCTCGAGCCAAATCATGCCCGAAGATGGAGGTTTAGACAAAAGTTTAAGATCTCGATAGGGGTGTCTCAACGTTATATTTTAATAAGGTAGGGCTTAGGCTCCCCAATTCTAAAGGGCTCCATATTCTCCAAACTGAACCCAATATTAATATATCTTAAATCTCAGATAGTCCATTACTAATTGTTCGACTGGCTACATCAGAGTGAGCGAGCGATCTTGATTCTTGAAGATGAAACGCATACGTCACATTGAAAACTGAAACGTTGCATTATCTTCTATTATTCTATCTCGATTCTCAATTGTTCAAATCATCAACGCCAAACGTATGTGTTTCACTTCTTTTTCAATTTTCCATTATCTATCAGGGTTAGCCGATTACGGTTAATTATTTTCAATTATCCATTGATTACAATAAAAAGATTTTAAATTGTCAAGTCTTGAATATTTCTATGTGGATTTTGCCTTTGGAATTTCTGAATTTGGGTCGGAACGAACTCATGGAAGCAGTCAACAAGTCAAGGATGTGAAGCAACATGTATTTCCATTAATCCATTAGTTCACGTATTCTGTTTGTTCATTTGCAATTGTCTTGGTGATTCACAAAAAAACATATACATAATAATAAAAGAAAATTAACTCCGTTATTTATAAATTTTTAGTTTATTATTGTCGGTCCCAAGTTCAGATAAAAAATGAGGGTTTATAACGTTAAGTATAACAAACACCAAAAGACCCCATATTTTTGGTTCGCTTAGAGCCCCCAAACTGGTTGAACCGTCCCTAGATCTCCGGGACTTGCAATGTGGGTATGGAGGATGAAATCGTAGTTTTTATTTATTTTTTTATTTTATATATTTATTTTTGACAAAACTTCAAAAATGGTCCCTGTGGTTTCACAAAATCTGAAGTTTGGTCCCTAATTTACAAAAACCTCACGGATCGTCCCTGTGGTTTCAAAACTTTTAACATTTGGTCCTTCCGGCTCACTCCGTTACCATTTAGCCGTTAAGTAAGGGGCATTTTTGTCATTTCACTACCCAGGACCATTTATGAGGGTTTCTATTACTTTTTTTTAAATAAATAAATAAAATTTAATAGGCAAGGGGTCCCATCTCTCTCTCTCTCTCTCTCTCTCTCTCTCTGGTATCAACATCATCTTCATCAAAATGTTTTCCTATACATATTCCATTCCAGAATCATTAAAATTGTTCAAACCTTCAAGAGTTTTCTAGTATAATCTTTAGAACATTTACCTAAACAAACACAAAAATCGATCAGATCTAGCCTCAATAACATCAATCATCTCTTATCTCTTTCAAGAATTTCGACATACAGGTTACCAGATCTTGTCACTACCATATGGATCATCGTTCTTAGATGAAGAGCTTGGTGAGCATATGTGATTTTTAGAATATGATGAAGCAGGAAGTGGAAGAATTGAAGATAATGAAGGTGATGGAGGCGTCAAGGATTGAAGAGGAAATCGGAGGTTGGAGAGGTTAAGTTAGCTAATCACAGGGGAGAAAAGTCAAAGGTTGGAGAGGAAAATAAGAGTTGTAGATGATGAAGACGAGGGAGACGATGAGGATAAACCCCAATTTTGATTACCCCACATCTCCTGTGGTGGCATCCATCCCTAACACAAACAGAACCACCACCACCACCAAGAAACGCCTTAACACCTCCCTCTGCAATGACATCAACCCATCAACACAAACATACCCAGTTTCCGATGACCAATAAGATCACGACTCAGACTCTTCCCCCTTCATACACTCCGTCTGAAAACCAAACTCAAACCCGCAGTTGAACACAACAGTCTAAAAACCAAACCCAAGTGAAACTTCGACGATCGATGTCTGTAAATGGTTGTTGGGGGATAAAGCTCGATCGATGTCTGTAAACGTTTGTTGTATGTATGTGTTTTTTGTATATGATCAAAGTCGAAATCTGCAAAATCCTTGAAGAACAAACATGTCGAATCCGAGTTCTTGAGTTCTTGAACATTTGGGTTCATGTTTTTCAGATCTCTTGTGTTCATCTTCATTTTGGTTCATATGACGTGTGTTTTTATGTAAAATCGGGTGTGTGTTTATGTTTAAGAACAAACTGAGAATGGATCAGTCGGAGAAGGGGAATGTCGGTAGTAGTGAGAGAAAGCATAGAAATCTGGGGAAGAAGAGAGAGAGAGAGAGAGAGAGAGAGAGAGAGAGAGAGAGAGAGATAGGAGCCCTTGCCTATTAAATTTTATTTATTAAAAAAAAAAGTAATAGAAACCTTATAAATGGTCACTGGGTAGTGAAATGACAAAAATGCCCCTTACTTAATGGCTAAATGGTAACGGAGTGAGCCGGAAGGACCAAATGTTAAAAGTTTTGAAACCACGGGGACCGATCCGTGAGGTTTTTGTAAATTAGGGACCAAACTTCAGATTTTGTGAAACCACAGGGACCATTTTTGAAGTTTTGTCTTTATTTTTTTAAGGTTTTTTTTCATACAAATATCTAAAAACTCAACCTTCTTGCTCTCCTCCCCTTCTCTATGATCTTTCGCCTGTCACCTCCCGTGATCTCCTCCACTTCTCCAACGTTAAATTTACTAATTTTTCGTTAAGGAAATTTCATCTTGTTAAATTATACAAGTCACACACTTTATTTGTAGTTGTTACTATTTATGTTGGTTTTTGTTATTTTCTGTTATCATTTTATACAAATGGAGAAATTAAATGTCATCTTGGTAAGAAAAAAAAAAGGATAAAATATGAATTCGTTACTTGTTATTCTTAATTCTACTCCACAATATAATATGAATATGTAGAACCTCTCAAAATTTCAACAGTTTAAGGCGTCATTACTTCTTTTTAGCATATATCAACATGTCTTAATTTGTAAGATCATTAAAACTATTAAAAGCTTAATGTCTTAACCTTGATACTGCCTTTTCCAATATTTACGTGACATTGAAATAGATTTGCTTCTTTAATCCAATGTCTACTTCATAATCATACTGCAAAAACAAACAAAAACAGAAACAAAAATGGGAAAAAGAATTCGATCATTCTTCCATAGATTGAGTTCCACTTGGAGCTTTAGAACCTTTCTTCTTCATCTTCTTCCTTCCTTTCTTTCCATTTTCACTCTTTCTTGCAGGTTTCTCAATTACAGGCTGTGTGCTTTGTAAATGTTGGTGTAAGGCTGCCAATGGGTCAGCTTTGAAAACAGGATCATTCAGAACTGTTTTCAATTGATTCGCCTCTTTCATTCTGATCAAAACAACAAATTAATCACAAGAAATATGCAAAAAAAAGGTTTAAAATCATGACACTTACACAAGTTTTTGCCTTGATTTACTTGTGACTTTGAAATCAGAGGTTGTTGGTTGCTTTGAAGGCTCAATTTCGGGTAAGAACTCTGCCAGGGAAGAGAGATTGTATGCTTTCAGTTTCTTTTCTCTTGGTCTAAGTTTCTTCTTCTGATACAGAGGAAGAATTGAGTTTCTTTTAGCATCTCAAGCTCTATCAATGGCTTTCAGTATTGTCAGAGTTTTAAGACAAACAAATGAATTCAGGAAACTGACCTTGATTGTCTTTTGAGCACCTAAAGCAACTGTATCTCTAACCTCTGCAAGATCAGAATCGATTAACAATTTGAATTCAAAGAGACAATGCCTGGAAGTATAATGGTTTACAGATAAAAAGAAGACAAAGTAGATCGATCAAGTTCATCATGAATGGAATCTGTTACGAAGCTAACTGATCAACAATGTGGTTTGAGAATCTTATCAACATGGTCAAAGGGATCAAAGCATTAGACAATCCTTTCTAAGAAGTAGAAATTCTGATGCAGAATATACAACTTTCATTGCAGGATATACATTTGGAAAAATAAAAAATGAACTACCTACATTATGATACCACCGATTGGAATCTCCACAATACAATCAGTGTATGTTCATCCACAAGTAAATCTAATGTTCATTAAGCGAACTATGTCAAGCAATTGCAATGGCAAAAATATCTACCAAGGGTTTTCCGAGCGGAAGAACGAAGTTGAAGTAGTAACACTTACTTGCATAAAACTCAAGTTTCTTCTCAAATTTCCGATCAGCATGCTTGGATTCATCCTTTCTGAGAAACGATCATTTGTTTAGAATACAAATTGAAAGAAGCTTATAGCATATCAATAATGGATTGGACTTGTACGACGCGAAATTACTTACTTCGAGCTCGTCTTTCCCATCCTGGAGATTTAGAAATGCGTCGATGATCTTCTCAAAAGTAGATGTAATGCAAAAAATCACGAGCAGATAGCAGATGCTCTTGTAAAACCCTAAATTTCGCCGGAAGAAGAAAGACGTCAGTTATGTCAATGGTGGCTTGTGAAATATTTGACGACCCTTCTGTAATTGGCATTTTAACTTCATACTGGACCTACAATCTTAAGCCCAAATCAACCTGGGCCTACTTTTATTTTTTAGTTTTTTAAAAAACCTTGGGTTGTATTTACAAAAGCTTTTATATAATTGCATTAAAAAGGCATAAAAGACTTTCACACGCATCAAATAATAATGAACGCTAATATAAAAGTAGTGTTTAAAATATCATTAGCACCATATTGACACCTCTAATTAATTACATGTTTTAATTGAGATTATAATAATCATCAGGTATAATAAACTGATGTATTTACAATGTGAGACATTTTACTTCAATTTCACAAGGCACGTCTTTTTCTTCATAGAAAGAAATTCACATTTGATTAATTTAATATTAGTATTTGTTTTGCAACCTTCTAATGAAAGCCTCTTTAATTTGAAGTATTACTTAAGATAATGACAATCTTTATTATTATTATTATAAGAGTTATATATTATTTTATAGACAATGACAATAACAGTATGTGGTGTTTGTAATGTGGCAGAAGAAACTGATGATCACATCCTTGCAACATGCACATTGGCAAGGACAGTATTACAATCTATTATTCATTGGTGTGGACTACCGGAGAAGGAATTTCATTCGGTTTTGAATATCATTGATTATGCTACCAAATGGGGTAGCTGCCTTAAAAAGAAAAGAATTCTAACTGTGATATTATTCGGGACCATATGGAGTTTCTGGAAAACCCGGAATGATAGAATTTTAAAAAAAACGGAAGCAAACTTGGAGAGGATTGTGGTTGCTGTAAAGTCATTATCTTATGTTTGGGTTAAGCATAGAGGTAATAGAGATAATTTAGATTGGAACTTATGGAGCTTATCTCCTCTCCTCTCTAATTGATACACTGTAATTTCCATCCTTGCTAGCTGCTTGCTAGAGGGGTAGTTTTTTCATTAATAATATATATATTGCCGGTTCAAAAAAAAAAAGTTATCTTTAACAATATACTTGTCGTTATTTTTAACAAAATAATTTTAATTAGACATAACACGCGAGAAGTCATCTAGTAATAGTAAACCACAAAACGCACTTCCGGCCATCAATATGGAGATAAGATAGCATGTGTTAGGAAAATGAAAACACATACATATCTTCCTCCAACTGGATACCATACGAATGTTAAAAGTTATAAGTCATCAATATAGTCAGGACTTTAGCATCTTATCCTAGGGGTGGCAATTGTTGACACGACACGACAAAAATACACGACATGAAACGAAATTGGGACGAAACTGAAATTCGAATTCATGTTCATGTCGTGTTCGCTTTTAAATTCCTACAAGAAATTGGCACGATTTAATATTTATTTGTCGTGTTTTTCGTGTTATGTATGATTAAATATTAATTAAATAAACTAATTTTTTATTATGTTATCTTTGTCGTGTTTTGTCTTTTTTAATCGGTTCGTTTTCGGGTTGGTTAAAAAAAACACGACATCGTGTCGTGTCGTGTTCGTGTTACATAAAACTTTGTCTTGTCGTGTCGTGTCGTGTCAGACAAAAACACGACACGATGACCCGATTTGCCACCCCTATCTTATCCTAAGCACTTAGAATACCAAAAATATTTAATAAATTTATGTAGTGATTATATACGATCCAATTGGAAAAGAGAATATTATTGTCGTTCAAAATCCTCTATAATCATCACTACAAGTAGTGGTGGAGCTACATGAGAATTGAGGGTACTATAGCATCCCAAAAAATATTTTATATATAAAAATAAATTTTTTGTAAACGTGTTCTATGTTATTGTACCCCCAAGTAAAGATAAAGAGACTGTACCATGTTTTAATGTCTAAGATTGGATAACTACATAAAATATATCTTTTATGGTTGTTATAATAAGTATAGAGATAATAAGTTGTGAAATAGCACAGATGATCAAGTTTTAAACTATTGTTTCGTCACTTTTATTTAGAAAGATGAGTTTCTACAAGTTCTTGGTGACGATATCATTGATCGATTTCAAGACATGAAGCGTTGGCGGATTCAATTGTAATTTTTGCTTAAATTATATTCTTTCCGATTTACGACTTCAAATCAGTGGTGGAGTCTGACTCAAAGCAAATGGGTATTCCAATTTTTTTTCCGGGGTATCACCGCAACGGCTGAGCATGGGGCGGGTCGGGTCAGTTTTGATCTAAAACCGAACCCAAAACCGACAGCCTCGGTTTTGAAACTTTTAAAACTGAATCGAACCCAAACCCATCGGATCGGTGTTTCGGTTTTCAGTTTGTACTTGGGTCTCCCGGTTTGGTTTTGGTTTTAAACCCAAACTTTAATCGAATCCTTAGCTAACCTCAAGTCTTATTATATAAACATGAAGTTGAAGTATCTTTTGATACTTGAATCAATGTGAGACTCAAAGTAGATATCAAATGAAGCATGGGGATAACAAGTTTATATAATAGATGAAAATAAATGAGTTTACATGTGTTTGCGACGTGGGATAGAATAGCTGGGACAATATAAAAATAGAATAGCTGGAAAAATAAAAGAAATGTAAACAAAGGATTTGTAATGAGCAAGAGTTGATCCTAAGACTTTTGTTTCAATAAAGCAACACCTTACCTAATAGACTAGTTGTTTGTTTGTACTATAAGTGAAGGGGTGCGTGTATATACACTACATAAAACAAAATTATTCTAAAAAAATTACACTATCAAAATTTTTTGAAGGGGTATCCTGCGTTACCCGAGGATAGGGTTGCACAAAAAAACCGATTCAGGATCCAAACCGGTCACTAAACCGGTAAACCGGTTCACTACGAACCGGTCCACCAGGAACCGAATCGATTGAAGAACTGAACCGCCGGTTTGCACCCGTTCGAGATTTTAGACATTGAAACCGGTTTAATAACCGTGAACCGGTTTAGAACCGGTAGTCAAACCGATCGAACCGTTTTAGAACCGATTGAACCGGTTTAGATAGGTTCGAGTTTTTCTAAGACGGAACCGGTTTGAACCGAACCGGTTTAGTGAACCGATTCGGTTTGAAAAAAAAAACCGGTTTGTTCACCCCTACCCCAGGATACTCCTTGGATCCGCCCTTACTTCAAATACTAAGAAACTTTGTGTATTTACTATTTTAAATCTTGATAATATTAAAACCCTATATCAAAATTTATGACTCTGCCATTCAATACAAACATAATGTAATTCATAAATGTTATATCTCACATTCACTAAAAAAATATTAATTTCTATAAATATATGATCCAATTCGAAGAGAGAATCTAAATCCCAATATATAACAAATAATACAAAACAAATATATTGACAATCTCATCACCACAACATAAAACAATGACACGTGAATGGAGACAATCTTCACATGTGTCTTTAATCATTAAAGATTAGAGGCTTCAAACAACTTATTTTGATATACTAGTCAATATCTGGACTATCATCATATCCATGGTCAGATATTTCTAACGACCTAGAATATAAAAAAGAGATGGCCATATACGATATGGTCGCATGAATATATTAGATATAAATAGCATAAATTTAGCAATCATTGCTAACTACAAGCACAATTCACAATAATATACGTATCGATTAGTAGGGTGAACCCAACCCGTAATCCAATACGAAATAAACGAGTTTCGGTTGAGATTTCTGACCCATCAATCCATTTCTTTTATGCGATGGAATATGTTAACTGTTTGGATTCGCGGGCCAACCCACCAACCCGATTATATATATATATATATATATATATATATATATATATATATATATAGAGAGAGAGAGAGAGAGAGAGTTATGTTCCAGTGAGAACATTTTTCCCGTGAGAACATTTGAGAACAAATTTAAACCACTCATTTATATTATTGAAAATTTAAAGTTTAAACTAAAAAAAACCTCACCTAGATCGTATCATTTACCCAAACCACCCCACTAAGATCTGATACTCTCTCCCATTTTCTCCTATCTTATATGAAGGACCACCGTGGGAATCATCGAACTGTCGACGGAACCATTGGACCATGGCCGCCTGAACCACTGGCTTCCCGCTTTTTCACTCGCTGAAGATCGTCTTGTTCACCACCTCCATCCAGCTGTACTTCTCCGGTTGAAAGCCAACTCCTACCGTCGAAAGCCACCTCCCACCGTATGAAACCACCTCCCTCTGTCTCTCATCTTCCTGAACCACCTATCTCCGTCTATCCTCATCACGAACCATCTCCCTCCGCCTCTCCTCCCCGACGAAAAGGTTTTTCAGCCTCGTTTCACTAATCACCAGTTCCGAAGCTTCGATTTCACCAGATCTAAAGCAGAAAGCCAACATATGTAGTGGCGTGCGGCGGTGCTGGAGTTATTGCTAACCGCTTGGTTGGTTCTGAAGCTGTCGATGTCTCCGGTTAAGTTGTTGAATTACTGTGTCGCTTTCTACAAAGATACAATTGGAGCCGAGGAGATTAATCACATTAGTCATTCGAATAGAAAGGCTGATCAGGAGCTTCCACTTCTTCTCTCTGCTAAGATTAAGCTCAATTCCTCTAGTATTCTCGTTTCTGACATCTCAGATGATTCTAATACTACTCTGTGAGTATTATATTTCTTCTTATATTAGATTATTATCAAATATTACTTATGGTTAATATCATGATTTGCTATGCATTTTCTAAGATCTGAGGATAAAGATCAGGGGCAGAACTCAATAGGGACATAGGGCTATGGCCCTCTCTTGTTTTTTAGCTTCTAAGTAATTATATGATACTAATTTTAACCCTAGAAATAAGAAAAAGAGAATATATTTTGGTTCCTTATTTTGGAGCAGGCATCGAATATATTTGGTAATTGTCCTCTATTCCTTACACATATTTGTTCTTATGAGTTATGAATGACGTCAAATACATACTTGCTGGATGATTAGTGATTATTGTTGTTATTGTTGCTTCATTACTCTTTCATTTGGGGTAATTAACTTCTATCTTGTTTCATATAATATCATAGACATTGTGATAGCTTATAGATTTTTTGAACACCAAGTGTTCGATGAAATGCCTCAATGAAAAAACCTCCAGAAATAAATCAAGAATAAGGTGGTGTATTTATTGTTGCAGTCTGTAGGTGCTTGTTGATGGTTTTTTTTGCTGAAACAACATCATCTTGATGTCTCTGTTTAATTGCCTTTGTTTTTTTTATTGGACTTCATTTCCCCAAACACATTCAACAACTTAAATGTTTGGTTGTTGAGATTATAAACTGGATTTTATATTCTTGCACAGTTTCCCCAAACATATCTTGATATCTTTGTTTAATTTGCCTTTGTGTAGGACTCGAAAGAGGTGACTTAAAGAGCTTAATGGGTTAAGTTGGCAACTTAACCCTAATAAGTATGAAAGTGACATTTTATTTGAAAATCCTTTACTTTGAACCCTCATTAAGCCAAACATTAAGGCCCTTAGGTTAAATTGAATTTCACATCTCTATAGCCTAATAAGTAACCAACAATCATATTAAAAGTGATAAACTTAAGGCTTAACCATTAATTCCTTAATAGAACACCAAAAATGATTTAGAAGATATTATGATCAATTTTCCCAAATCTGTCCTCCAACTTCTAAAATCTGTGCAAGTCAATACGAACATCTAAAAATCATAAGACTTAGTTTTCTGGAAATATTAGTGTGTCTACTTTCTTGAAACTTTGAATCACATTTCGAAATTCCAACTCCTTGAGGGGTAAAATTGGAAATCTTCTCAGGCTGGTCCATGCTGTCACAGATTTCATGCAATGTCTTCAAAAAATCATAATAAATTCATCAGAACTCCAAATGCCAAAATTCCAAATCCTATAGTTAGATATGGATGTATAGTTTCCAACATATAAAGGGCCTGATGTAATTCTTAGTAGATTGATACAGTTTATTCCAAGAGTGTTGAGTGGTCCAAAAAATGACAGCTAAAAGTTACCAACTTGTAAATTTAATATAAAATAAGCCAAAAATCATTAGAATGAGATCTTTATATTTCTGAAAATATAAAAGGGGGAAATTTACCAATATAATTTTATCAAAATTTAAAAATGGATTGAAAGGTAAGAAAACATATCCCAAACAGAGGACTACAATCAAAGAGAAAATAAGGAAATATGTACATAAGTTTTATAAGATTAATACAACAAACACAAGCTAAATAATGTTATAATTTTTGTGTAGGTTCTCGGAAAGGAAATGATCCATCTTGCTCATGCTAGCTAATTTTCAAGATCAAGGAGGTGAGTACTAACTCTCCTATTATGTAGGCATTACTTGTTTTATGTTATTGTTCATAGATACCCTAATAACATGTGATTATGTGTATCTAATCACATATGATTTATGTGGCTAAGATTCTTTTCGCGTTCTCGATTCAATAATCGTTTTTTTCCACTTTAATCATATGTGATTAAATATATTTAATCAAATGTGATTATATGTTTCTAATAATATATGATTTTATTTGGAAAAAACAAATCTTGTCTATTTAAATCATATGTGATTAGATACATACAATCACATGTAATTATATACGAACGCGAAAAAAAATATTTATCCAAATTAATCATATGTGATTAAATACATATAATCACATGGGATTATATGAATCTAATCACATATGATTTATGTGGAGATAATTCATTTTTGCTTTGTCGATTCAATAGTTGTTCTCATGTATTTTATCACATGTGATTATATGTATAATCGTATGTGATTAAGTACATGAGCACAACTATTTAATCGAGAAGGAAAAAATAAATCTTGTCCACCTCAAATCATATGTGATTATATACATATAATCACATGTGATTAATTACACAAAAGAAATTATTCAGTCGAAACCGCAAAAATAAATATTGTCCATGTAAATCATATGTGATTAAATACATATAATCACATGTGATTATATGTATCCAATCAAATATGATTTATGTGGATGAGATTCATTGTCACATTCTCGATTCAATAATTGTTCTTTGTCCACTGTAATCATATGTGATTAAATACATATAATCATATGTGATTATATATATTTAGTCACATATGATTTATACGGACAAAAAATAATGACGTCTATATAAATCATATGTGATTAGATACATATAATCACATATGATTATACACACAAGAACAACTATTGAATCGAGAACACAAAGATAAATATTGTCCACATATATCATATGTGATTAAATACATATACTCACATGTGATTATATGTATCTAATCACATAGAATTTATGTGGAAAATATTTATTTTCACGTTCTTGATTCAGTTGTTTTTCTTGTGTGCTTAATTACATGAGGTTATATGTATCTAATTAAATATGATTTATATGGACAATATTCATTTTCACATTCTTGTTCAATAGTTGTTCTTGTACATTTAGTCACATATGATTTCTGTACACATGATTCATTTTCTCATTTTTGATTAAATAGTTTTTCTTTTTCCACATTAATCATATGTGATTAATACATAAAATCACATATGATTAAATACATAAGAAAAAATATTGAATCATGAATATTATCAATAAAAATCATACGCGATTTGATACATATAATCACATGTGATTAAGTACATGAGTACAACTATTGAATTGAAAAAGAAATAATGAATCTTGTCCACATTAATCATATGTGATTAAATACATATAATCACATATGATTAAATATATTAGAACAATTATTGAATCGACGCAAGAATATATATTTTCCATATGAATCATATGTGATTAAATAAATATAATCACATGTGATTAAATACACAAAAACAACTATTCAATCAACACGTGAAAACAAATATTGACCATGTAAATTATATGTGATTAAATGCATATAATCACATGTGATTTGATACATGATGCCAATTATTAAATCGAAAACACGAAAATAAATACGGCCCACGTAAATAATATTTTATTAAATACATTTAATCACGTGTAATTATATGTATCTAATCACATATGATTTACGTGGACAATATTCATTTTTGCATTCTCGATTCACTAGTTTTTCACATGTATTTAATCACATGTGATTATATGTATTTAATAACATATAAATCATATATGATTCGATACATATAATCACATGCGACTCGATACATATAATCACATGTGATTATATACACGAGAAAAACTACTGAATCAAAAACACAATAACAAATATTTGTAGGTTGGGGTGGGGGTGGTGGCGGCGGGTGGTGGATGCAGGGTGGTTGTGATGGGTGGTGTGTGGTGTGTGGTGATGGGTGATGGTGGGTGGGTGGGTGGTTGCAAGTGGTGGTGATAGTGATGGGTGGTGTGTGGGTATGGGTGGTGGTGGCGGGTGGTGTTAGGTGGGTGGTGACGGGTGGTGGTGGTAGTTGTTGTGGGTGGTGGTGGTGGTGGGTGGTGGGTAGTGATGGGTGGTGGGTGGTGGTTAGTGGTGGTGGGTAGTGATGGGTGGCGGTGGCGGGTGGTGGTTGGTGGTGGTGGTGGTGGCGGGTGGTGGTGGTGGTGGGTGGTGGGTAGTGATGGGTGGTGGGTAGTTATGGGTGGTGGTGATGGGTGGTAGGTAGTGGTTGTTGGTGGTGGTGGTGGGTGGTGGTCGTGGTGGGTGGGTGGTGGGTGGTGGCGGGTGGTGGTTGGTGGTGGGTAGTGATGGGTGGTGGGTAGTGGTTGGTGGTGGTGGGTGGTTATGGGTGGTGGTGATGCGTGGTAGGTAGTGGTTGTTGGTGGTGGTGGCGGGCGGTGGTAATGGGTGGTGGAGGTGGGTGGTAGCGGGGAGTGGTGGTGGTTGGGTGGTGGTGGTGGTGGTGGTGGCGGGTGGTGGTTGTTGATGGTGGTGGTGGTGCTGGGTGGTGAGTAGTGATGGGTGGTGGGTGGTGGTGGTGGTGGTTAGTGATGGGTGGTGGTGGCGGGTGGTGGTGGTGGATAGTGGTTGGTGGTGGTGGGTGTGATGGGTGGTGGTGGTGGCGGATGGGGGTGATGGGTGGTAAGTAGTGGTTGTGGGTGGTGGTGGCAGGCGGTGGTGATGGGTGGTGGAGGTGGGTGGTGGTGGTGGTTGGGTGCTGATGGTGGTGGGTGGTGATGATGGTGGCGGGTGGTGGTTGGTGGTGGGTAGTGATGGGTGGTTGGTGGTGGGTGGTGGTTGGTGGTGGTGGTTAGTGATGGGTGGTGGTTGGTGGTGGTAGTTAGTGATGGGTGGTGGTGGTGGTAGGTGGTGTTGGTTGGGTGGTGAGTGGTGTTAGTTAGTGGGTTTTTTAATTGTTTGTAACTATTTTTTGATTTATATGAATATTATTTTATAATTTTAATTAAAAAAATTGTGTGGTCCAAATTTGTTCTCAAATGTTCTCGCGATAAGAAATGTTTTCGATTGAACGATCCCCTATATATATATATATATATATATATATATATATATATATATATATATATATATATATATATATATATATATATATATATATATATATATATATATATATATATATATATATATAATGGAAGTATTTTTCCTTTCACCACATTTATTTGAAACTCCCATGACTTTTCAATTTCTTTCTAATAATGATTATAAGTTGGTTAATAAGATTAAATAAATATCAAACCTAAAGTATAGTCATATATAAACTAAATATCAATATTAAAATAATATCTTTACTTCTACTTATAAAGTTATGTTATTTAACTTTTAACATATTATCCTTAATTTATTAGTTTTAATATATTGTTGGATGTAAACCATTATCATTTTAAAGCTACAAATTTTGAACAATTTGTATAAAATACTTAAATTATAAATTTAAATATAACATTACATGATCAACTTAAATATTAATTTTAGTTTAACTTAAACAACCCAAATAATATTTTGTAAATAGTTAAAAGTGATAAATTGTATCGTCTTTCTAATAATGATTATATGTTGGTTAATAAGGTTAAATAAATATCAAAACTAAAGTGTAATCATAAATACACTAAATTTCAATATTAAAATAATATATTTACTTCTACTTATAAAGTTATGTTTAACTTTTAACATATTATACTTAATTTATTAGATTTAGTATGTTGTTGTATGTAAACCATTATCAATTTAAAGCTACAACTTTTGAATAGTTTGGACAAAATACTTAAATTGTTAATTTAAATATAACATTAGAGTGTCAAATTAAATATAAATTTCAATTCCACTTAAAAAAGTCAATGAATATTTTGTGAATAGTTAAAAGTGATAAATTGTAGTGCTAAATGCAAAAACTAAATTATAATCTCAATTTAACTAAAATATTTTCTAAAGATATTTGTATAATCATTAAAAGTTTTCAAATAAGTATCTTAAAATAACTTACAACAACAATAGTTAAAAATAACTCTATATAAATGATTATATTGTTACCTTTTAAAAAAAACAATGTTTGATGTTTTAAATAATTATAATGATATAAATTAAAACATTAAGCAAATAAATTTTAAAAAATTAATTTAAAATAACAATAAATATAAATAATATTAAACCATATATTATTTAATTTTATTCATGAATAACTCGCGGGTAGAAGTCATTCAAACGGTTGAGATTATGCAGTTATAATAGATGTATATATATTATCTTATAATTCAAAATAATCAATATATTATATAAATTTAGTATACGAATTATTATATCAAATTTAACAACAACGTTATTGTTATATTAAAAAAACATATATTTATAAGATTTCAACTATATAGGTGTTTCTGCGCAACACACGGGCATTCGCCTAGTGTGTGTGTGTGTATATATATATATATATATATATATATATATATATATATATATATATATATATATATATATAATGAATTGTTAGCTTAAATATTATATTCACAGTTTAATAAACCTATTAATTCACAAATTTGGAGTTTTGTGCAACAATTATACAAACTAATACATTTTTATATATTTATGCTAGAAAAAAAAACACTAAAAAAAATTAACACAAACATTCATATTTTAACACAAAATTCATAAAAAAATCACAAGTTAATACAGATAATTCATAGCTTAATACATTTAATTCACGGTTTAATACACAAATTCACAGTTTAATAAAATGTATAATAATGCATTGTCAGCTTAAATACTATATTCACAGTTTAATAAACCTATTAATTCACTAATTTTGAGTTTTAAGCAACAATTATAAAAACTAATACATTCTTACATATATATGCCACAAAAACATGCTAACAATAAAATTAATACAAACATTTATATTTTAACACAAAATTCATAAAAAACCACAGATTAATATAACCGATTCATAACTTAATACATTTAATTCACAGTTTAATGCACAAATTCATAGTTTAATAAAATACATTCACATGTCAAAACTTACACCTGGTGATGATTGGAGCCTTGGAGGTTGTATTAGATATCAGTTCGATACTCATCACAATTCACACCTTAAAAAACCTAAATTTACATTATTTGATAAAAGAATATAATAAAAACACATTCTAAATTCATATTAAACTTATAAAAATCCATGCATTTAATGTTTATAACTTATAAAAAAAATCTTTTAATCATAGCTAAAACTTATAAAAGATCATGCATTCATAACTTAATACTTATAAAAAAATCATGCATTCACAACTAACCGTGGATTCACAACTTAATATTTTATGCAGATATTATAACAAATAAGAAAACAAACTTAGATTCATAACATAATAATAGTGGATTTACAGCTTAATAACAATGAATTCATTTCTTCGTAGTTGTTAAAACAAATATTAAAAATAGTAAACAACAGAAAATAAATTAAAACATCAAATTCACAGTTTAACATAAGAAAAAACAATCAAATAAAAAATTGAAATACCTGATGCAAATATGGTGTTGTTTCACTAAAGATCAGAGAGAAAAAGATGAAGCTGAGTTGGCGGTGCTACACCGGAGCGGCAAGGCAGTAGTTGTGGTGGCAGTTGACATTGATCTCAGATCTAGTCCGTCAATATCATCAGAAGTCGTAGATCTGAAGGCATAAATCATAGATCCATAAGCGAAAATCATAGATCTGCTGCCGGAAATCATAGATCTAACGCCAGAGATCATAGATCTGGACTGAACTGCTTCAGATCTGATGAAAACAAAGGATTTTGGAGGTTGAAGACATACATCTATGGTTGGTGGAGGTGATGGTGGACCAGATCTGGTGGTCTTTCATGGAGATCGAGAGAAAAAAAGATGGAGGCGAGATGAAGATGTGTCATCAGAGCTCACAGATCTGAACATCAGAGGTGGCGAAAATCAGTGGTGGAGTAGATTTGATGTGGTGGTGGAGTAGAGCTAGACTTGAAATGCATCAAACACACCAGATCTGATGCAGATCTGGTGGTGTTTCACCAAAAAAATGAAGAAAAAAGATGATGCTGGAATATAATGGTGACGATGGCCGGAACCGACGTCGGTCAACGGCGGCGGCACCAGTATGTGGTGGAAATGGTGGTAGCTGATGATGACAGATGGAGGGTTTGTGTTTGAGCTTTTGAAGGTGAGTGGGAGTGTTTGGATGGAAGAAAAATAACCCATATCTTATTTTGTAGTTTAAGTTTTCATTTTGATGTTAAGTTAAAAATTAGAAGTTCTTAGGGTTCTTAACCTTTAGGGGTTCTCATTTGAACATTTACCTATATATATATATATATATATATATATATATATATATATATATATATATATATATATATATATATATATATATATACACTAAATTTCTATTGGTGCATTCTAGCACACAATAAATGTAAGAAAACACATTAACCTAGCCCTATATATATATATATATATATATATATATATATATATATATATATATATATAGGGCTAGGTTAATGTGTTTTCTTACATTTATTGTGTGCTAGAATGCACCAATACAAATTTAGTAAAAATTAAATAATTATTTAATTAAATAAAGATATATATTAAATGATTTCCATAATTGTATGTATATTAAATGATATCCATAATTATAAGTCTCTTTTTATGGAAACTAATTAAATTTATCATTAATGTCAGCAATAACATTATTTCAGAATGATTTCGCATCTAAGATTTTATGTATGTGTTTTTGTTTCAACACTCACTCACTTAAAATACAATAAAATTGCATTGAATATAAAGAATGAGAGTGTATTCTACTAGAATACCCTATTATTCTGCTAGAATGTACTCTCATTCTTCTAGATACGAATTCATTATGAAATAAATATTATTATTGACATTAATGGCGAATTTGATTAGTTTCCATAAAAATGAATTATAAGTATAGCTATCATTTAATATACATATAATTATGGAAATCATTTAATATCTATTTTTATTTGATTAAATAATAAATTAATTTTTAGTAAATTCTTATTGGTGCATTCTAGCACACAATAGATGTGAGAAGCATTTGAATATATATATGTGTGTGTGTGTGTGTGTGTATGTGTGTGTAGAGAGAGAGAAAGAGAGAGAGAGAGAGAGAGAGGTAGGTTTCGTTGAGATTTAAAATAAAATAGAGATATTGAGATTCAACCTTAGCCACATAATTCACATATGTCGTTCTAACGCTCCGGCGTACCGGTGCAGCGAGTCAGTTATAATCATAAATGATTATGTAGCGCCGCCCGTTTCTTTCACCTCCGCCACCTTCCCCACCACCACAACCGTCATCGCCATCGCCACCAATACTACCACCACCTCTATTACCACCGACCCCACAACTGCCACCTCTGTCACTTATACCACCAACACCTTTCCTATCACCACCTCTTCTGCCACCGACCGTTATAATCATATAAGATTACCTAATATGTGGATAGACATATATGTATAATCATTTATTATTAGGCATATACGTATAAACATGTATAATCATATATGATTGGAGCGTTAAAGCGACAAATGAAAAATATGTGGCTGAGGTTGAATCTCAAGATCTCTATTTTTTTTTCAATCTCAACTGAACTGTCCTCTATATATATATATATATATATATATATATGAATTATTTATGAATTAATAGAATATAGTTAATATACGGAATTGAAAATCTCTTTTTTTCAATTGTGTTGTTTATTACATTATTATTTTAGATTGATATTTGGTAGGTCATTTCACTATAGTCAATGTAAAATGTTAGTTATTATTAACTTAGAGACATCTATAACTCATATAAATTCAACAAGTAAACAGTTATCTGAAAATGACTCATCAATTCTTTGATTCGTAATTTACCAAGTGACCTGTAAACCCAAATACTTAAATGGGTTATGTGGGTTTGGTTGAGTTGATGTTTCCAACATGTCAATCCATATATTATATGGGTAAGTTTGGGTCAATGTATTTCGACCCGCCAACCGATCTTGCTTGCTCATCTGCTTCCTCCTCTCGACGATCACAGCTCCCCGATGATGAGAAAAATGCCCAAGAAGGCTCGCCATACTACCCTCCGCCACCCCTCTTTGTTGTTCTAAGCCTTAAAACCACTTCATGCTCTCCTCTTGTCCATCTGTTGTTCTTCCCGATGTGTTCCATTCGACGAAAGCAGTTCCCCCATCGCCAAACATCCGTAAAATGAGGACACCAGCTAGCCACGCGGCAGCCTTGCCGGCGACGCGTCTTTTTTCCGGCGAAGTGCTCTTACGATCATCTGGGTGTAAAAAGTTGGTTTTCAGGTTCCTTGCAAGAAGGTTAGTAATCTACCGGTGTCCGCTTGTCCAAAAAGCTACCCGATTAAAAGTCGAGAAATAGCGAAACGAGTCCCGATTTCCGAACCGACCACATTCCACGCAACTAGGGTGAGTTCACGACCCCTTTTATACTTTTTAAGCTTTCGCGGGAGGATACATGCATTTTACATTTTACGTTTTCGTTACCGTTTACGTTATACTTACATATTTACATTCTTTGTTTATGTTTACATTATTATTTATAACATTTACATTCTCGTTTACGTTACATTTATATTTACGGTACTCATTAATATTCACGTTCTTTTTATGTGTGTGTGTGTGTGTATATATATATATATATATATATATATATAAAAGTAGATTCTTGTAAAAATATATCTATATAGGAAAATGAAAAGAACGAATAATGAAGTGCCACCTAATATTGTTTATTATTAATAATTGACAATTCATTATAAAGTGCATTTGAACCGTTATGGGCCTTTTAGTAATCTTACATTTTTATACGGGTATAATCGTAACCTCTGTCTCATCCATCATCAACCATTTAATTCATTACCAATTCATATATGATATCTCTCTCAAGAAACTCTAATACACACAAACCTTCTCTTTTAACCATAACTGAAGAAGCTACTGTTTCCACCACATTCGCCGCTAACATCGCTGCCATTGCCACCGTCCCCTAAGCCATCATTATGGTACTACCAGTGCTGCCATCACCGCCGCCACTAATCATTTCCTCTTTCCACCGATGTTGGCACCACAATATGCGGATAGTAAAAGACACGAATTATATGTTAAGCAAAAAGGGTTTTATTATGTGTTATAAACAGAGCATTTTAAAAGACAATTTTATATATGTACGGTGTAATATTTACTTTATATATAATTGTTCAATTTCTCTATTTGGGTTGATTTCATATCGGTTGAAATATGGTTTTTTACAAAATGCATCCGTTATACTGTCCGATTTTTGTTAGAAAATTTTGACATAATTTTTGGAAAGGAAAGTCTGGTAAATTTTATAATTTAAGTTTTAAAGACTCGGGTTACAATTTTCAAAAGATTGGAACAAATATTAGTCTAATAAAATTTTAACTAAAGTTTAGGACTGAAATGCACACACACACACTGTTAAGATCTGTTAAATTCGGGATTCCCTATGTGAGATGTACTCTTCATTAACTAATAACAAAAAAACTTAGTAAAACTGTAATACTCGGTTTTGAATCGCTTCATTATTCGGGGCTGTGACCTGATCATTAGTTATCAAAAGGCTTAGGGCTTTGGGGAAGAAAGGATTTGGCCCTTTTTGGATGTGGGTATTATAGATTAGATGATCTAAGAGTTCGATGGTGTTGCAAAGCCCAAGGGTATATTCATAATTTGTGAAGTTCAGGTCTTTATGAATTTTGGGTTGTTGGTCGGGAGATTTTAAGGTGGAGGTGAGTTGTTAGAAGTGTAGGGCTTCTCGTCACCTTTCCGTGAATATAAAGTTCGTCGGATACGGACTTAGAACGAAGAAGTTAGGGCCAAGTGAAGTTTTAGGGTTTTGGAGGTTCAATGAGTACGCGAGGAGTACTCATTGTGAACGCGGGGCGTAATGGGTAGGATGGTCGCGGATGGTCCTTGAGTACGCATGGGCGTACTAAGGGGTACGCGGGGCGTATTCCCTTCAGCACCAAACCCTAATTTTAGGGGTTTTACCCCTTTATAAGCATCATTTTATACTTCATTTGGGCATTTTAAGTCAGCCTCCATCCCCTTTAGTATACATTGAAACCCTAAAGTGCCTTGAGTGAGTTATGGAGCTTGGAAGAGGGTTTATGGTGGCTTGTGTAAGAGAAGAAGAAGGTTGAAGACTCATTTCTTGGAGAGGAGCTTGTAGATCAAGAAGTTTCTCATCTTTTGTAATCTATTGAAGGTAAAAAGCTTTGATCTTGTCATCTCTTTGTATAGATCTCCTTCTTCGGTTTGTTATTGTCATGTTAGCCTCTTTTGGTTGGTCCTTGTGAGCTAAGGTTGTTTCAGAGGCTTAAACTTTTAGATCTAGACGTTTTACGAGTCCCAAATGCATAAAAATGTGATCTTTATGGTTTATTTGGACTCATGCATGTGTTAAGACCTTTCTTTAAGCTCTTTTGAGCTCTAGAGCCCTGTTAAGCCATGCATGCACATAAAGTTGCCAACTTTACGTGATAAGTCATCCATAGGAATCAGATTTGAGAGTTGGAGAAATGGCTGAAGTGGTTAAGTGCTTAATGGAGAAGATTGGGGTTCAAGGGAGTACGCTGGGCGTACCCATCTGGTATGTTACGCGTACTGGCCCCAAAGGGTGTATGCTGGGCGTACCAGCTGAGTACGCGAGGTGTACTCGGTCTGTTTGACTTTGCTTGTTTTGTTGACTTGTTAGCAATGAACCTTTGACCATAAGTTAACAAGGGTTTACTTTTGGATATTTTGGGCCTTTTAGGATATTGGGCCTTCTCAGGCTAGGTCCATGATGGGTTTGGGTCCAATTTGGATAACTGGGCCATATTTGGGCTTTGGATAATTAATGAGATTTTGGGCTTTCGGATTTTGGGTTATCAGGTCAATTATTGATTAATGTTGTATTTTATTAGTTGGCGCGAGGATTATCCGGTTTTGGCGGTGCGAACAGTAATTTGAGTATCAGCGAGTTGAGGTGAGTTTTCCTCACTGTATTTTCGGGTCGAAGGCACCAAGGCTGACCCATTGGTTTGATATATTGTTATCCTATGATATGTTGAGTATGGATTAGATATGCATGATTATGCTAGTTGTTGATATGCTGGTCTGGTAGATCCGTAGGACTACCTGTGATTTTGTCTGTATGATGTATGGGTATTGTGCTGGGTTAAGGTTGTACTGCTTTGTGTTGTAGCCAACAAACCCTGGAGCATTCCAGATATGAGATGAGGGCCGGGTAGGGCAAACCACACTCATACTAAGGGATCAGTAGCATTCTAGATATGAGCTGAGGGTCGGGTAGGGCAAACCAAACTCATATTAAGGGCTCAGTAGCATTCCAGATGTGAGATGAGGGTTGGGTAGGGCAAACCAGACTCATACAGAGGGCTCAGTAGCATTCCAGATATGAGCGGAGGGCCGGGTAAGGCAAACCAGACTCATACTGAGGGCTCAGTGGCATTCTAGTGGGTGCGGTTCATGGAGGGTCAGCATGAGGAATGTCTAGCCACTCTTGAGAGGGTGGGGGCGGGGAAAAGGTGCGCCGAGATGCTAGGAGTTTGAGATCGAGAGTTTCGTATGAGAATCTGTGTGATTTTATTGTGTTTTAGTGCCAGTCGGCTCCTCTGCTCGAATGTTGCTTGCTTTGTGCTTTGTGGACCCATGTCGATGAGAGTTAACCATCAAATGAATACATTAAATTACATGCTATGAAGACTAAATAATCTCATAATGAAGGACTCGAACCTATTGCGCAGCTCTTATCTAAGTCTAACCGTTGTAGGGTTGAGTCCTTTAGTCGAAGGATTATTTAAGCTTTGTTGTATGTAATTGTGTTCATGAAGTGGTTAGCTGAAATTGGTAGGGGTTCTTCAGCAGCTGATGGCAGAGGGGGTATGGGTGAAATCCTAGGGTAGCCTAGGAAGTATTTAGTGCAGTTGTTTCGCTGTAGAGCAGGTATTGAGAGTATTTTTATGAGTAGGTCTTATAGGACCCGAGATGATCCTTGAGGAAAGTATGGATATGTGTAGAAGGTATTATTGGGCCCGTACTACTAGAAGAACAGGATCTATACTCGAATCGATGAGAGTTTCGAGGATTCTAAGGGCTAGTCAGGGAGGATAACATGGTTTGATACCATGATTTGTGGCAGTGGTCCCGTATCCGTCGATCTTTTGGTTATGGTTGCTCTGGCGTGAGGATGGGGCTGGTATTTGTGTTGGGCCCCAGTGGTGATATCGATTTGGGTTGTTTGGTGAAGATCTGGATGAGTTCGTTGGTTTTGAGGTCTCGAGGATTTTGCTCGAGGCCATACATTCGATTCCCATGACTTAAGAATGAAACGATGGTTATGATTGGCCTGGGATTTACAGCTGGAAGTGGGCTGGTTGATTGATGGATTGGAATGTTGTTATATGTTGAAAGGGTTATGCCCTTTCAGTTTTCCGAGTTCGGAGAAGGAGTGAGCAGGCTCGTCACTTCTATATTTAGGAATGGTGGTATGTTCTTAAGCCGGTTTGAGTTATGATTTGGTTTCAATGCCAGTGGGTGGTGGTTCGAGCCCTAAGTTGGGAAGAAATGGGATTCTAAGGTTGAGTATCAGTCATTGAGGGATTTGTCAGTGTGCTGTTCATATTGTTGTTTTCATATTAGTTTGGGTAGATGTTGATCGGTGAATCATCTCCAGAGGCGGGTATGTTCAGTTTCGGGTGGGTTTTTGGCTCTCTGGATTAAGTGTTGATGCGTCTTCGATCGTTGGTCTTTTCACTCATCATTCAGCGAAGGGTCTCTGAAAGTTCAAGTTGTAACAGTTGAATTTCAATGGATGGGTCAACCTATCATTAAGTTCAATATGTTCTATGCGTTGGATTAGGTGTCTAAGCCCATAACTATAATTGGTATGTACTTGACCCGATAGTAGCATGGTCCATTTGAGTTGCATTCACCGGAGTAATTTGATAGGAAGGATATTTGAGAAAGAGGTTATTTGTAACTTATTAATATATTATAAGAATAATATATTAGTTGAGAAATCATATTATTTAATTGGTATTGATCAAGAATTAATTTGGAATTAATTTAGTGATCAAAAGAGACTAATTAAATTGACAGGGGTTGATTATGTAAATCAGTGATACATATAGTTTGGGCTAATGATCCATGATTGATTAGTGATGGACTAAGCTTATGTGAGAGTCCATGAAGTGTTAGTTCAAATGAATTACTGTATCAAAAGCCTAAGTGAATGGATTAGGGTTTACAGGTGACCCTTGGAATTCTACAATATATATGTAACCCCTAAGCCCCTAAAATCAGATACTAAGAAGAGTATAGACGATTTTGGTGCCTCCTAAACCTCTCTCATAATCCTTCATTTGTTCTTGGTGTTTTTTGACTTATTTGAGTCATCACATTTGAGGTGCTAAGCTCTTGTAAGGCCAACTTCTACAAGCTACAACCAAGAGGTAATCATCTAACTCGTTTTTATGTTTCAAATATCAATGTTGCATGCTAGTTAGGCTTCTCTCTTTGGAAAATGAAAATTTTCATGTATAACTAGAGAAAACTTAGATCCAAAGCATTAGGGTTGTATGTGCACCATAGGGATGTTATAGTGCTGAAACCCCATCAGTGGTATCAGAGCCTAGGGTGTTTTCTGTTATATTAATGCATTGGTTAAATTTTCAAAGCTGAAAAAGTTTCATTTCTGGCCTCTGACTGATGGACTCGACGAGTCCGATTATCTGACTCGACGAGTTCACTCAGAGACTGACAACTCGACGAGTCTAGTTCATGCACTCGACGAGTAGGATCTTCTGCTTGTAGATTTTCGAGTTTTTTTTTGGCCAGAATTGGATTAGGTTCATTACCATAAACTTCTTTATATCATAAAATCTTATTTTTCTGATATGGTAGTGACTATCCTCATCCAATTAAAAGATAAATTGTCAAATTTTAAGATAATTACTAGATTATATGATAAGCTAATTATCTGTATTATTTGATTTGAAATTATCTTGCTATATGAGTTGAATTAGATCAAAATATGTGATTATTTTACTTGTTTAAAATTTGATCTAAAGGGCTTTAAAGAGTTACAAAACTTTCCATCAAGTTCTGGAATTCAAAAGGTCTTGAAGAGTTACAAAACTTGCCATCAAGTTTTGGAATCCAAAAGCTTTTGAAGAGTCTCAAAACTTGCCCTCAAGTTTTGGAATTTAAAAGGTCTCATTTATGAAACATTAAAATTCTAAAATTCAATAGTTTTTGAAGGTTTTCAAAACTTGCCCTCAAGTTTTGGAATTTGAAAAGTCTCATTTATGAAACATTAAATTCTAAACCCTAGAATTTTAAAAGTTTAAAATTCAACCCTTATACTATTATAATATTAAATGATTAATACTTATATATATATATATATATATATATATATATATATATATATATATATATATATATATATATATATGTATAAGACAAGTCAGTCTTACCGTTAGTAGGCCTCATTCACGAAGCTGGTCTATAAGGGGGGTATAAGGAAATTGCCTATAAAATGGCAATTGAATGGGTGTCCACTCTCACCCACCGCTTCCTTGACTGGTGGATGGTCGTTAGCCGAACGGGTAGGATAGGACATTAATTCTCGTTAAAAAGTATAATGATAATTATAAAAGTAACTAAATGGTTTTATAAATTCCCAATATTAGTTACTTTAGGAAAAAATGTGAAATTGGTGCTATTCCATGAAGTTGCACTTTGCACCTTGCAAAGTCGTTAGTGGAGCGTGTGTGGTTAACTGGCACACTAACTTGGACTAACAAGGGTGGAAAAGGGTGGCTCGATGTTTGTTATAGAGCAATAGAGCGCAGTGGTTTACCGGCACATTGATTGGGTGATAAATGACATCGAGAGTACCAAGCAGATTTGCATGGTTATTCCACCTTGTTTGTGATCCTCTGTATCCCAATCACAAATTTGAAGGGCATAATTGAGATTTAAACATGTCATTGAAAAGTTCAATTAATCTCAAAGAATCTAGGAATTTCAATTCATTTAAAACCTAATCTTCATTTTCGTTTTTCATGGTGGAAATTGGTAAATCGTCATTTACCTACCTTCAAATGTTTTGCAATTGGATTGCGACATCTCTCTTCTGAATTGTAGAATATTGTGTTGGGTCCTAGCCTTAATATTTCATTTGGGTGTTATATTAAGGATCCTTATCTAATCTAAACTTTGTCTTTCTTTTCAGATGTCTACTTCAAACACTGCTTCAAACTCAAACTCTTTCGACTCTTTCTCCCTCATGAACTTATGTGGGAGGGTCATTTTTGATGGATCGGATTTCAATGATTGGATTCGAAACATCCGCATGGCCATTCGATATAAGGAAAAAGAGTATGTCCTCGATAAAGAGGTTAAGGAGATTGATGAATCTATTGTCAGCCCTGAACAGATAGCTGAGTATAGGACTCATGTGAAGGACGCGACAAAGGTGTCGTGCATCATGATAGCCACTATGACTCTCGAGCTTCAGAAATCATATGAGGAATTCTGGCCTGTCGAGATGCACCAAGACTTGATGGAAAGGTACCATCAAAGTGCTCGACAAGAAAGGTATGGAATCATTTCCTCCATGATAACAACAAAAATGAAGGATGGAGAGTCCATCATGACCCCCTTACAAAAGATGCAAAGGTTTGTGGACCACTTGCTGAAGTTGAATGTCAACTTCGATGAAGAGTTGGCCATTGACATTATCCTACACTATTTGCCTCCATGTTATGATTAGTTCAGAATGACTTATCATATGAGCAAGGAGGAAGTCACTCTAAGCAAGCTTCAAGGCCTATTGAGAACTGCTGAAAGTAGTTTAAAAGGAAAGTCTGTTGTACCCACTCCTACTACTGCCCCAGTCCTGACAATTGGACATGGGAAAGGAAAGAAAAAGAAAGCTCCTTCAAAGAATCACAAGGGAAAGTCTCATTATGGATCCTCTTCTAGTGGGTCTAAAGGTGGTTCTGCTGCTCCCTCATCCAATCCAAAGGAAGCAGATTGATTCCATTGTCATGAAAAAGGTCACTGGAAATGAAGCTGCCCCAAATACTTGCAGGACATCAAGGATGGGAAGATAAAGCCCACCTTTGCAGGTATTTACACTATTCTATCTAATAACTCATCACATGCTAATTCTTGGGTCCTTGATATATGATGTGGTTTTCACATTTTTCTGATTTGCAGGGTCTAAAAAGAAGTAGGGATGTGGAGCACGGGAAGATGAACCTGATCATGGGGAATAGGAAAGCGTCGCATGTCACCAAGATTAGAGTTTATTCTTTATTTCTTAGTAGTGGGTTAGAATTAGAATTGAATAATTGTTACTACTCGTCAGATATGAAACATTATTTCTTTTCATGGTTTGTATAAACAAGGTTTTAGATTTTCATTTAATAATGAAATTGGTTCTATTAATGCTTTTTATGATGGTAAATTTTATTTTGAAGCATTGTCTTGTAATGGTATATATGAAACTGTGATGGTTGTATACAACTTATGAAATAATGTATTGCATATTGTAACAAATCGTAATTTCAAACCTATGTAATAGTTTAGGTCAATGTGTAGTTCTTTTTATAATAATAAAGAGAAATTTTAGCATAATGTGCATATTTACATAATTGACCCTCAAAAATAAATTATGTAGCAATCTCGATTGAGATGAACCAAGTGATGGAGATTATAACAAGGTTTCCAAAAACATAAAGAACACTAAAATCCGAGTTATAACGAAGAAGTTATGACCAATCCAAAATCCGCGACAAAATCGAGCGATTTTTAGCCGACACAACCTAAACGAGAATTGAAGGTCTCGTCGGTAGTAGAACAACGGTAAAAAGACAGACAAAAACAGACGTCGTATGAAGAAGTTATGAATTTTTAACGGATTCCAGTCCCGGTCTGTTTAAAATAATAATATTAAAAATAAAGTCAAAATTAGTTGACGAAGTCTAAACGAAAATTGTAGAGTATGATTTTACCTATGCGTGCATATAAAGAACGCCAAAAACGGAGCTCGTGTGCGAAAGTTATGATTTTCGCAAGTTTGGCACAAAAATAAAGAAAAATAGGAAAAACCGGGCAATTTTGCATGCCACGTCACCCTCGCACGTGGAAGCTGCTGAGTGGACCGAAGCCATGCGTGGCACCTCCTGATTGGACCACAGCCGAGGTCCACTTAGAAGCGAACAGCTTCGCATGAGATGCCTCGGAGACACCCCTCGGACACCCTCCTTCACACGTGGCCTCTTCCTATTGGAACGAGGTTTGGTCCAATCCGAGCGTAACACCCTGCGAGCCTTCGCTCCGAAAGTAAGCCACCTGTCCGACGCGTGTCAGCCTCGCATAGGCTTGGGTCCGAAACTTCGGACTAGATATAACATGCGAGGGCTTCCGAATTTTTACACTTTTTCACCCCAATTTTCATTCTCTTTCACATTCTCCACTCCCATAAGCTCATATACAACCCCTAAAGCCCCGGTATCAAGTCTCGAACCCTAAGCAAGCCTCGAA
The DNA here is from genome assembly GCF_052849685.1 of Lactuca virosa. NCBI lineage: Eukaryota > Viridiplantae > Streptophyta > Magnoliopsida > Asterales > Asteraceae > Lactuca > Lactuca virosa. Next base: position 327,178,729 of record NC_136430.1, read on the forward strand.
GCCCCGAGATTCCCGAGAAGTAACCTCTCTCCTGTCGAAACTCTGCCCAATTTGAGCCGGTTTCCCAACAAATAAACTCCATTTCGTGAAACGAAACTCTGTCCGGTTCACCATCTATCAAGTGAGTTCATACCCCCGTATTTTCATAATTTCTACTGTTTTAAGGGGAGGGGGGGGGATACAAGCATAACACAAGAACTTTGTGTTATAAAATCATGATTCAAATCATGATAAAATAACATTAAATTATCCAAATATACTCAAAACATCAAACTCCTTTATAATCTTATATTTTTCCCCAAAATTCATATATATATATATATATATATATATATATATATATATATATATGTATATATATATATATATATATATATATATATATATATATATATATATATATATATATATGTATATAAATAAGATTTAAAAGGCTTAGGACTGATAACTCATTCTGGGTCCTTTTCCTTGTTTGGATGTGGGCTTATAGTTCCGGTTATTTGTCCGAGTGTCGTTTAAATTTTACTTGTATATGAAATTGTGTATGTATATAAATATAAAAGTTATTTCATCAATTCAAACACCTTTGTAACACGTTGAGCAAGGGGTTACATGCTAAATACAGTTATATACATATTCAGAAAGTACATATAAATTATAATAGGTATAATTTATACATAGAACAATAATTCATACTACAAGAATACACAGTCTTACAAGAAACTAGGGTTTTGAAACAGAACAAATCAAGGTTTACACTTATCAAATACATGTTTGAAATACTAAATCAAGAACATACTGTCAATCATTTATTTCAGAATGATTGGGTTTTCTTAACTAATACACATGTAACGTTTATATGCTTTTTATGAGACATTCAGGTTGTTTAATTCATTTTAGACAACCAAGGTAAAGCCCTGACATTATAACCAGAATCTCCAGCCTCAGGGATCGAAACAAGTTGTGTGTACATCTATATCGGGATTGACAACCCCGCACTCAGGCTGCTAGCTACAGTCAGGCATACACGCCGATGAGTGGCAATTGTTATCAACAGTTTAAACGCCCACAAAGCGTTTGTTTCAGGCCATCTGTCATAGTATGGTTATAAGAACTCATTAAAAAGATATTAACAATACGTTAGTGTATAAACAAGTAAACGAAAGTACACCTTCAAAGTACCAGTTTTCAGAATACAAACTACAATGGTTCAATACAGTTTTCAATAACAGCTGGCGGAGCCAAGCACACTCTCAGTTACAAGTTTTCATAAAGGAATACAAATACAAAACATTGATACAAAGAGAACGGTTTTATGAGAATAAAACTACTTTTCATATACAACAGAAAATATAGGATTTTCTGGAACAGTTCACATATACAAGATACAGAGATACTCTTTTAAACATAAACACTTATGCACTCACTCAACTTTATGTTGATACTCTCTTTTCAAATTACTTGTATTCTCAGGGAAATAATACATAGGTACTCCCCGAGCTTTTGAGAAGATGGAGCTTTGTTGAGTCATATCTTCTTTTGTATAACTATATTTTGGTTCAATATACAATGATTGAACACATGTAAATACTTATACTTTTTAAATACAATGGTTGTTTGTACTTTGATTACTATGATGCATGTGTTGTGATACTACAATTCAAGTCCTCCACCCCCAGACGTTTCCGCCGTCTGGTTTGGGGGTGTGACAGATTGGTATCAGAGCATTGTTTATAGTGAACTCAGTATATCAATCAATAAAAGATATACAAACTATAAATACATCGGGGCAAGGAGCTCTGACTACAAGTATACTTTTAAAGATTTAAGTATTTTTATAAGAAGTATACTAACACTCACAAGTAAAGTATCACAGTCATAAGAGCACACTCATACTTACAAGTACAATATCACAATCATAAGAACTTAAAAGTATTTGGATGTTGAGCACTATAGTCAAACCTGAGCAGTTATGTAATCATATCTGGAATTAATATAGCCTGATCAACTATATTGATTTGAGATATGACTAACATGTGTTTGGGAGTGATAGTAGTGTTGAGACATGTCTAAAACGTACCATACATATTCAGAAGAACTATAGAACAGAATACAAAGATTAAAATACTATGGAGAATATTTTACTAATCTTATTTCTAATACAGAACCTATGGCTGCACCTAATTTACCGGGTGACCCCTACAATCCACAGAATGCAGGCTGGATCACAGACTCAGAAGAAGAACCCTTTGAGGACAGCGAGTCAAGTGGTACGGATACAGAGCCACAAGTCTACAACCCTGGGGAGCGTCCCCAGAGGCAAGAGGACGCAGAACCAATATCTGACTGGGGCCAATACATAAACCATTGGAGTCGACAAGACGGCCAACGCCCTCCATACGGAATGGCACGAGGTTTCTATAATGTATCTAGAGGAGGAACTGCTGACAGAGCTCTTCCAGTTATAGTAAACCGGATAGCCCGGCAGTTCGATCAATCAAGGATGTCGATCAATCGGATCTTAGAGGTGAATGCGGTTGCACAGGCTAACACTGCAGATATCCTTCGTCTTGACGAGATGCAAGATGACACCCAGCACCATACTGAAGCCCTTCAAAGGCAACTTAGTGCTGCTGAATCAGAGATCAGAGAACTAAGGGAGCATCAAGCTGCCCAAGAAAGGCGCTGGAAAGCGCAAGACGAAGCGGAACCTAGCAATCGTCGTAGAAATCGTCGCAAGTAGTGTTCGCACTACTCCTACTTTCTACTTTCTATATCGAATGTGTATACTACTTTCTACGTTATGTACAAATCAAGTATCAATAAAACAATAAGCACTTTACTTCAACAAGAGTTATTACAGTTTTCATAATCATCTTATTCCAAAGTTTTGGATCGCAGAAATGTTCCAGTGTTATTTTTCATACTTTCGATACAACCGCGGAAATTTTATTTTTCCGATAGGTTGGTTTGATGTTGACACTTTCTCAGTATTGGGGTCCTGCTTTAAGGTCAAGTTTTCTGGACCTTATATACTTAATATACCAATACAGTTGACATGTACATTCATACTTTTTGAAAAATAACCATTCAATTTTGATATTATCCTATTGCAAGTTGTACTTGCAGTGGATTTCTATTTCCAATTCTTTGTAAGATTCATGTTGAATTAAGTGTTTAGTTCAGAGATATCAAATTCATATTCATTCTTGATATCTCACTATCTTTTTATCTATTTGACTTTTATAGCAAGAGATGCCTCCTCGTAAAAATCCAAGACGTGTCAACACCAATGAAGCACCGACGCCACCCCCACCACCACCTCCTCAATTCGCCCCCGCTATGTTTCAAGCGGCGGTCACGGCGGCTGTAGCGGCTGCCATGTCTCACGTTCATACTCCTGGTGTTAGTGGGTCGGGATTCGGTGCACATCCTTCTAACCATGGCGAAAGTCATGGGCATTCGCGAGAATGCACTTATAAGGATTTCTCTAATGCCAAACCCATGACCTTTAACGGGACTGGGGGAGTTATGGCACTAAGGCAGTGGATAGAAAAGACGGAGGCAATCTTTGAAATTTGCTCCTGTCCTGAGGGTAGCAAAGTTAAATTTGCTGCATGTACTTTTTCTGATAGGGCTCTAACGTGGTGGAATGGCCACATTAAGTCACTTACTCTAGTTGTGGCTAACTCCATCAGCTGGGAGAGCCTAAAAGCCATGTTAATGCGGGAATACTGCCCGCGAGGGGAGATACAGAAACTGGAGCAAGAACTATGGGCTCTTACAATGGTTGGTTCTGATATATCAACCTATACCAATAGGTTCTGTGATCTGGCAATTCTTTGCCCGGATATGGTTCCTATCGAGAGCAAAAAGATTGAGAGATATATTTGGGGTATGTCGCCCCAAATTCAGTCAAGTGTTTTAGCTTCAAAGCCTATTACTTTTGACAGTGCCAAAGAACTGGCACAATCTCTCATCGACCACGGAGCCCGTCAAAACTCTGTGGTCTCTGCTCCAGAACAACCCAAGGAGAACAACAACAACAGCAAGAAGAGGGTTTGGAACAAGGGGAAGGGCAAATCTCCTCTGGAACCAACAAAGAAGCAACAAGTAGTGGCAGTCCATGCTACTACTGTACCTGCTACCCTACCCGCTACTGTACCTGCTGCTGTCTCCAATAACTTTGCACCAACAAAGCCCTATGCTGGTACCCTCCCTAAATGCAACAAGTGCAATTTTCACCACAACGGAAATTGCCAAGAAATGCAGTGCCGAAACTGCAACAGGAAAGGGCATACTGCCCGATTCTGTAGAATACCACCCAACCACTTAACCAAGTACCTGCCGCTGGAGTAGGCCGAGCATGCTACCAATGCGGTGATGTGGGGCATTTCAAGAAAGGTTGTCCAAAGGCTGGAAATTCCGGTGGAGTTGGGAGGATTTTAGCATTGGGTCATGAAGAAGCGGTGGCAGACCCTGCTATGGTCACGGGTACGTTCCTTCTCAATAATACTTATGCATGCATTCTATTTGATTGTGGTGCTGATAGGAGCTTTGTGAGCCATAATTTTAAACATCTACTAAATCAAAACTCCCAACCACTCAATGAAACATTTACAGTAGAAATGGCTAACGGGAAATCTGAATCCACCAATGATATATACATAGGATGTATCCTTACCTTGAATGACTTGTCTTTTCCAATAGACCTTATGCCGGTCTCTATCAAAAGTTTTGACATCATAATAGGTATGGATTGGTTGTGCCCCAACCATGCCGACATCCTATGTTATGAAAGAGCTGTTCGTTTGAACTTACCAACTAACGAAACTCTTATTATCTATGGCGACAAACCCGGAGCGAACCTTCAGATCATTTCTTGCATCAAAGCACATAAATATCTTCGCAAGGAGTACTGTGCTTTCTTAGCTCACGTGGTAGACAAAAAGCAAGAAGTGAAAGATATCGCGAGCATTCCAGAGGTCTGCAACTTTCCCGATATTTTTCCCGATGATCTTCCAGGAGTACCTCCCGAACGACAAGTCGAATTCCGAATCGACTTAATCCCTGGAGCTACACCCGTAGCCAAATCCCCCTATCGTCTTGCACCTTCTGAAATGCAAGAATTGTCCAGCCAGCTTAACGAACTCCTTAACAAAGGTTTCATAAGACCAAGCTTCTCACCTTGGGGAGCACCGGTTTTGTTCGTAAAGAAGAAGGATGGAGCATTCCGCATGTGCATAGACTACCGCGAGATGAATAAACTCACCATCAAGAACTGATACCCTCTACCTCGCATTGACGATCTGTTCGACCAACTTCAAGGTGCGAACTACTTCTCGAAAATAGACTTAAGATCCGGGTATCACCAATTACGGATTTTGGAGGAAGACATTCCTAATACCACGTTTAGAACTGGTTATGGTCATTACGAGTTTATAGTGATGCCATTCAGATTGACGAATGCACCTGCTGTGTTCATGGATCTAATGAACAGATTATGTCGTCCATTCTTGGACAAATTCGTCATAGTCTTCATCGACGACATCCTTATCTATTCAAGAAGCAAAGAAGAACATGGCCAACATCTTCGTCAAATATTACAAACCCTTAGGACCGAAAAACTTTATGCGAAGTTTTCAAAGTGTGAGTTTTGGATTAGGAAGGTTGAATTCCTAGGTTACGTGGTCAGTTCAGAAGGAATACACGTGGACCCTTCCAAAATCAAAGCAATTGAAAACTGGCCAGCACCCACAACTCCTACAGAAATCCGACAATTCTTAGGTCTTGCTGGCTACTATCGCAGGTTCATCCAAAATTTCTCCCGAATCGCTAAACCACTTACCACCCTGACGCAAAAAGGTGTAACTTTCAGTTGGGAGGAGAAGCAAGAAGCAGCATTTCAAACGCTCAAACTAGCCTTATGCAGTGCACCGATCTTGTCCCTACCCGAAGGGACAGAGGACTTTGTAGTGTACTGTGATGCTTCAAATCAAGGGCTTGGGGTGTTTACTTATGCAAAGAGGAAAGGTTATCTCCTACGCCTCCAGAAAACTTAAGACGCATGAAGTCAACTACACAACACACGACCTTGAGCTAGGAGCGGTAGTATTTGCTCTGAAGATCTGGAGACATTACCTATATGGCACAAAATGCAAAATATTCACGGACCATAAAAGTCTCCAACATATCTTCAATCAGAAAGAGCTAAACATGAGACAACGACGATGGGTGGAGCTACTGAACGACTACGAATGTGAAATTCTTTATCACCCTGGTAAAGCAAACATAGTAGCTGATGCCCTTAGCAGAAAAGAATACTCGGGTCGCCAAGTAAAGTCATTGACCATGACAATCCATTCACATCTGTCCACACAAATCAAAGAAGCTCAAGTAGAATCCTTGAAACCCAAAAACGTGGCAGGTGAAACCCTGAGAGGAATGGATAAAAACTTCGAAGTCAGGGATAATGGAGTCTATTATTTCATGAACCGGATCTGGACACCAAAGTTCGGTGGTTATAGAGACATGGTTATGAATGAAGCACACAAAACCCGATACTCCATTCATCCAGGTTCAGACAAGATGTATCTGGACCTTAAGAAACTATACTGGTGGCCTAATATAAAGGCCGAAATCGCTACTTTTGTGTCCAAGTGCCTTACTTGTGCCAAAGTCAAGGTAGAATACCATAAACCTTTAGGTTTATTACAACAACCTGAAATCCCTGAATGGAAGTGGGAGCAGATTACAATGGATTTCATAACCAAATTACCCAAGACTTCGGGTGGTTATGATACTATTTGGGTAATCGTCGACAAATTAACCAAATCCGCACACTTCTTGCCAATAAAAGAAACCGACAAGATAGAGAAACTAACCCGAACTTACCTCAAGGATATTGTTAGACTGCATGGTGTACCAATATCTATTATTTCGGACCGAGATAGTAGATTCACCTCTCGTTTCTGGCAGTCTTTACAAAACTCTTTGGGAACTAGGCTGGACATGAGTACAACCTACCATCCACAAACCAACGGACAAAGTGAGAGGACGATTCAAACACTAGAAGACATGTTGCGAGCTTGCGTGATAGACTTTGGAAAAACATGGGATATTCACTTTCCCCTTGTTGAATTCTCTTATAACAACAGTTATCACACTAGCATTAAGGCTGCTCCATTCGAAGCCCTCTATGGCCGCAAGTGCAGATCCCCTTTGTGCTGGGCTGAAGTGGGTAACACGCAGCTAGCTAGAGGTCAAACTCCTGACAGTGCTCTCACTGGTCTGGAAATCATTCGAGAAACCACCGAGAAAATCATACAAATTCAGGAGCGACTTAAAGCTTCCAGAGATAGACAGAAAAGCTACGCTGACAAACGAAGAAAACCCTTGGAATTCCAGGTTGGTGACCGCGTCTTGTTAAAGGTCTCACCATGGAAGGGCATGATACGCTTTGGAAAGCGTGACAAATTGAGTCCAAGGTACATAGGACCCTTCGAAATTCTTGCTAGAATTGGCCATGTAGCTTACAAACTTCGACTACCCCAAGAACTAAATAACATTCATCCTACCTTCCACGTTTCAAACATGAAAAAGTGTTTATCTGATGAGACTCTTGTGATCCCACTCGAGGAAATCGAGTTAAACGAGAGCCTTAACTTTGTGGAAGAACCCGTAGAGATTCTAGACAGGGAAGTTAAGAAAACCAAACAAAGCCGTATCCCGATAGTAAAGGTTCGCTGGAATGCAAAACGGGGACCTGAATTCACTTGGGAGCGGGAGGATCAAATGAAAAAGAAGTATCCACATCTTTTTCCCTAGTCTACCTGAAATACTAATTTCGGGACGAAATTCTCTCTAACGGGGGGATAATGTAACAAATCGTAATTTCAAACCTATGTAATAGTTTAGGTCAATGTGTAGTTCTTTTTATAATAATAAAGAGAAATTTTAGCATAATGTGCATATTTACATAATTAACCCTTAAAAATAAATTATTTAGCAATCTCGATTGGGATGAACCAAGTGATGAAGATTGTAACAAGGTTTCCAAAAACATAAAGAACACTAAAATCCGAGTTATAACGAAGAAGTTATGACCAATCGAAAATCCGCGACAAAACCGGCAAAACACTATTCAGTGTAAAAACTGAATTTTCGATAAAACGCTTTTTAGCCTTAACAATCTAAATGAAAGTTGTAGTTTATGTTAAACCGAGAACTTTCATAAAAAGAACGGAAAAATCTGACTTCGTATGAGGAAGTTATAATTTTTCTAAGTTTCAATATAACAGTGTACAGCTAAAAACTCGATATAAAGATCGAGCGATTTTTAGCCGACACAACCTAAACGAGAATTGAAGGTCTCGTCGGTAGTAGAACAACGGTAAAAAGACAGACAAAAACGGACGTCGTATGAAGAAGTTATGAATTTTTAACGGATTCCCGTCCCGGTCTGTTTAAAATAATAATATTAAAAATAAAGTCAAAACTAGCCGACGAAGTTTAAACGAAAATTGTAGAGTATGATTTTACCTATGCGTGCATATAAAGAACGCCAAAAACGGAGCTCGTGTGCGAAAGTTATGATTTTCGCAAGTTTGGCACAAAAATAAAGAAAAATGGGAAAAACCGGGCAATTTCGCATGCCACGTCACCCTCGCACGTGGCAGCTGCTGAGTGGACCGAAGCCATGCGTGGCACCTCCTGATTGGACCGCAGCCGAGGTCCACTTAGAAGCGAACAGCTTCGCATGAGATGCCTCGGAGACACCCCTCGGACACCCTCCTTCGCACGTGGCCTCTTCCTATTGGACCGAGGTTTGGTCCAATCCGAGCGTAACACCCTGCGAGCCTTCGCTCCGAAGTAAGCCACCTGTCCGACGCGTGTCAGCCTCGCATAGGCTTGGGTCCGAAACTTCGGACTAGATATAACATGCGAGGGCTTCCGAATTTTTACACTTTTTCACCCCAATTTTCATTCTCTTTCACATTCTCCACTCCCATAAGCTCATATACAACCCCTAAAGCCCCGGTATCAAGTATCGAACCCTAAGCAAGCCTCGAAGCCCCGAGATTCCCGAGAAGTAACCTCTCTCCTGTCGAAACTCTGCCCAATTTGAGCCGGTTTCCCAACAAATAAACTCCTTTTCGTGAAACGAAACTCTGTCCGGTTCACCATCTATCAAGTGAGTTCATACCCCCGTATTTTCATAATTTCTACTGTTTTAAGGGGGGGGGGGATACAAGCATAACACAAGAACTTTGTGTTGTAAAATCATGATTCAAATCATGATAAAATAACATTAAATTATCCAAATATACTCAAAACATCAAACTCTTTTATAATCTTATATTTTTCCCCAAAATTCATATATGTGTATATATATATATATATATATATATATATATATATATATATATATATATATATATATATATATATATATAAATAAGATTTAAAAGGCTTAGGACTGATAACTCATTCTGGGTCCTTTTCCTTGTTTGGATGTGGGCTTATAGTTCCGGTTATTTGTCCGAGTGTCGTTTAAATTTTACTTGTATATGAAATTGTGTATGTATATAAATATAAAAGTTATTTCATCAATTCAAACACCTTTGTAACACGTTGAGCAAGGGGTTACATGCTAAATACAGTTATATACATATTCAGAAAGTACATATAAATTATAATAGGTATAATTTATACATAGAACAATAATTCATACTACAAGAATACACAGTCTTACAAGAAACTAGGGTTTTGATACAGAACAAATCAAGGTTTACACTTATCAAATACATGTTTGAAATACTAAATCAAGAACATACTGTCAATCATTTATTTCAGAATGATTGGGTTTTCTTAACTAATACACATGTAACGTTTATATGCTTTTTATGAGACATTCAGGTTGTTTAATTCATTTTAGACAACCAAGGTAAAGCCCTGACATTATAACCAGAATCTCCAGCCTCGGGGATCGAAACAAGTTGTGTGTACATCTATATCGGGATTGACAACCCCGCACTCAGGCTGCTAGCTACAGTCAGGCATACACGCCGATGAGTGGCAATTGTTATCAACAGTTTAAACGCCCACAAAGCGTTTGTTTCAGGCCATCCGTCATAGTATGGTTATAAGAACTCATTAAAAAGATATTAACAATACGTTAGTGTATAAACAAGTAAACGAAAGTACACCTTCAAAGTACCAGTTTTCAGAATACAAACTACAATGGTTCAATACAGTTTTCAATAACAGCTGGCGGAGCCAAGCACACTCTCAGTTACAAGTTTTCATAAAGGAATACAAATACAAAACATTGATACAAAGAGAATGGTTTTATGAGAATAAAACTACTTTTCATATACAACAGAAAATATAGGATTTTCTGGAACAGTTCACATATACAAGATACAGAGATACTCTTTTAAACATAAACACTTATGCACTCACTCAACTTTATATTGATACTCTCTTTTCAAATTACTTGTATTCTCATGGAAATAATACACAGGTACTCCCCGAGCTTTTGAGAAGATGGAGCTTTGTTGAGTCATATCTTCTTTTGTATAACTATATTTTGGTTCAATATACAATGATTGAACACATGTAAATACTTATACTTTTTAAATACAATGGTTGTTTGTACTTTTATTACTATGATGCATGTGTTGTGATACTACAATTCAAGTCCTCCACCCCCAGACGTTTCCGCCGTCTGGTTTGGGGGTGTGACACAAATTGATTCGTCCAATGGTTTGGACAAGGCATGCTTTCGGCATTGTCGTCTTGGACATGTCAACAAGAAGCGCATCGCCCAACTCTAAAAGGATGGAGTGTTGGAGTCATTAGACTTAAAGTCGGAGGACACATGCGAATCTTGTTTGCTTGGAAAGATGACCAAGTCACATTTCACTGGTACTTGTGAAAGAGGTGAGGGTTTGTTGGATCTCATACACACTGATGTATGTGGGCCCTTCAGATCCGCCACAAGGGATGCTAACCGCTTCTATATGAATTTTACCGATGATTATAGTAGATATGGGTATATCTACTTAATCAAACACAAGTCAGAAACCTTTGAAAAGTTCAAAGAGTTTAAGCAAGAAGTGGAGACTCAATTGGGTAGAAAGATAAAGATGCTCTGATCTGATCGAGGTGGTGAGTATCTTAGTATCGAGTTCCACGACTATCTTAAGGAATGTGGAATTGTTTCACAATTGACGCCACCTAGGACACCGCAGCTAAATGGTGTGGCTGAGAGGCGCAATCGAACCTTGTTGGATATGCTTCGTTCCATGGAGATTCGAGCTTCGTTACCTATCTCATTCTGGGGGTATGCCTTAGAGACTGCCACCCATATTCTTAATCTAGTCCGAACTAAGAAGGTTGCCAAAACACCTCATGGAATGTGGACAGGGAAGGTTCCCTCGTTGGCACATATCAAAGCTTGGGGTTGCGAGGCTTCCGTAAGAGGAGAGACTCACGACAAGCTCAAACCTCGTAGTGAGTGTTGTATTTTCATCGATTACCCACAGAAGTTCTTTGGATATCTGTTCTATAGACCGGGTAACAATGTTGTCTTCGTTGCGAGGAAAGGGGTTTCCGCGAAAGGGAACTCATATGCCAAGAGGACAGTGGGAGGAAAATTGACCTTGAAGAGCTTCAAGAGTTAAGTGATGAAGGAACCTCAAACACTAGCGGTCAACCCGAAGAGGAAACTCCTGTTGAACAAGTTGACGAGTCCTTACCTCTGAGACGTTCCAGTAGAGTTAGAATAGCACCTGAGTTTTATGGTTTCTATATCACTACAGATGGTGATATGTTTATCAGTGATAATACACTAGTAAACTTGGATGAGCCTAATAACTACTAGGAAGCCATGGCGGGCCCCGAGTCCGCAAAATGGAAAAAGGCTATGGACAGCGAGATTCAGTCCATGTATGACAATCAAGTTTGGAACTTGGTTGACAATGTACCTGGTCGTAAGACGGTCGGGTGCAGATAGATCTTCAAGAAGAAGACCGAAATGTATGGGAAAGTACACACACACAAGGCGCGATTGGTTGCGAAGGGATTTACTCAAACTCCTGGAGTTGACTATGATGAGACCTTCTCACCAGTGGCCAAAATCAAGTCTATAAGGGTTATGCTATCCATAACTGCATTTCATGATTATGAAATATGGAAAATGGATGTCAAAATCGATTTCATAAATGGGAAGTTGGCTGAAGATGTTTACATGAGTCAGCCGGAGGGTTTTGTCGATGCGAAGTACCCTAATAGAGTGTGTAAGCTTGAGAAATCCATTTATGGATTGAAACAAGCATCTCGCAGATGGAATCTTTGTTTCGATGAGAAAGTCAAAGAATTTGGATTTTCAAGAAGCGAGGATGAGTCTTGCGTATATGTCAAAGCTAGTGGGAGTATAGTTAGCTTTCTGGCATTGTATGTAGATGACATACTTCTCATAGGAAACGACGTTCCAACATTGCAGGAGGTTAAGTCCTGACTTGGAAAATGTTTTGCTATGAAGGACCTTGGAGAAGCTGCCTACATTTTAGGCATAAGGATATTGAGAAATAGGAGTAAAAGACTAATAGGACTTAGTCAAAGTATCTACTTGGACAACATGTTGAAACGTTTGAACATGGAGAATTCCAAGAAAGGAAAATTACCTATCCCGAGCAATACCAAATTGAGTAAGATTCAAAACCCGAGTACCAATGCCGAGATAGCAGAGATGAGTCGAGTACCATATGCTTCTGCAGTTGGCTCGATCATGTATGATATGACATGTACTCGCCCTGATGTGGCCTTTGCTTTGAGCATGGTCAGCAGATATCAAGGAAATACTGGTAGAAATCACTGGACTGCGGTAAAGAACATTCTCAAGCACCTTCGAAGGACAAAGGACTGGGTCCTTACCCTCGGTGTGAGTAATGACTTGAGAGTGACAGGGTATAGTGACGTCAGCTTTCAGACCGACACATATAATTTCTGCTCTCAGTCGGGCTGGGTATTTACCCTAAATGGAGGAGCAGTAACATAGAAAAGTTCCAAACAGGAGACTGTAACTGATTCAACGTACGAATCAGAGTACATAGCAGCAATTGAAGCGTCGAAGGAGGCGATATGGCTAAAGAACTTCATCGGAGACCTTGGAGTTTTACCAGCTGTAAATGAGCCTATGGAGATTTTCTGTGATAGCGAGAGTGTGGTCGCCTTAACCAAGGAACCAAGGGATCATGGCAGATCCAGTCATATCGGCAGAAAATATCACTTCATAAGACATCGGATAGAAGAAGGACTCATCGTAGTAAAAAGGGTATCGTTAGAGGAGAACCTAGCAGATCCCCTTACGAAGGGACTGAGTAGGGTTAAGCATTTGCAACATGCTAAGAGTATTGGGCTGAAGGACGATATTAGTTTTAGTGATTAGATAGTTGTTTAGAAACTTGTAATAGATAAAATATAATTGACATTTGATGATTGAATAAAAGGAGTTTTATTTATGAGGAAAGTTACTATCTTGTGTCAATTGTTTACTATTGTTTCAATTTGCATGTTTTGACTTACAGAATAATAAGATTATACAAACCATCCACGGTCGATCATACTTTGGAAGTAGGCTATGAGGTTAGACTGTCATGAATTGGATTGTAGATTGTCAAAGGTGTTTAGACATATCAAAAGTTTGCTACAACGTTCATGAGTGCCCCTGAAATAAGATTTGAGTATTGGATTAAACCCACGCTCACATGAATCACTTCATGGAATTTTATCACGAGTGATTGTGAGACGATAATATCATATAATCTTCAAACCAAGATATACGAGTTGTTGATTAGGATTTGGTTGTATATTGATAGTGCGTAAAAGCATCAGTAACTTGATGTTATAAAATGTGTTGTTGTGTATAATTTAACAAGTAATTAGTACAAGCATATAAGTCGAATTTTATATGTTCCTTTTATCCTAAGAGGAATAAAAGCGATATCTTAGGCCCCTCGATGATTTTGTTTTGACTTATGTGTTAGACCCAGTCAGGACTCAATTGATGTGTTCAATTAAGTTCTATGTCAAACAAATAAGAAATCGGGAAACAAACTATTGGACAATGAGTATGACTTTATTCCATGTCTTTTCCACACGATATCTTGAAGAACAGAGGATTATATGATCCTTTATCTAAAGGACGCGTTATTGATCAGAGTTAACAACGGCTTTCGAGAGCTACGATTGCTAGTCGGTTTTTGAAGTCGTACTTGCAATTATAGTTATTAGACTTATCCAAGTGGGAGACTGTTGGATTAGGTGTCTAAGCCCATAACTATAATTCGTATGTACTTGACCTGATAGTAGCATGGTCCATTTGGGTTGCATTCACTGGAGCAATTTGATAGAAAGGATATTTGAGAAAGAGGTTATTTGTAATTTATTAATATATTATAAGAATAATATATTAATTGATAAATCACATTATTTAATTGGTATTGATCAAGAATTAATTTAGTGATCAAAAGAGACTAATTAAATTAATAGGGGCTGATTATGTAAATCAGTGATACATATAGTTTGGGTTGATGATCCATGATTGATTAGTGATAGACTAAGCTTATGTGAGAGTCCATGAAATGTTAGTCCAAATGAATTATCGGATCAAAAGCCTAAGTGAATGGATTAGGGTTTACAAGTGACCCTTGGAATTCTACACTATATATGTAACCCCTAAGCCCCCAAAATCGAAACACAAATATTCTAAGAAGAGTATAGACGATTTTGGTGCCTCCTAAACCTCTCTCATAATCCTCCATTTGTTCTTGGTGTTTTGTGACTTATTTGATGCATCACATTTCAGGTGCTAAGCTCTTGTAAGTCCAACTTCTACAAGCTACAACCAAGAGGTAATCATCTAACTCATTTGTATGTTTCAAATATCAATGTTGTATGCTAGTTAGGCTTCATGCTTTGGAAAATGAAAAATTGCGTGTATAACTAGAGAAAACTTAGATCCAAAGCATTAGGGTTGTATGTCCACCATAGGGATGTTATAGTGCTCAAAACCCATCACTATTTTCCTTTGGTATTTGGGTATGTTTACCCTCAATGGTAGAGTGGAAACTTGGTTCATAGAAGACTCAGGTTTTGGTAACTTTCAGGATCACCTTGGGAGTCTTGTCAAGCTAGTTTCGTGTTGGTGGAATTTGTTCAGTCTCAATCAAGTATGGGATCTTATTTCGACTGATCATGAGGATGTCTTCTGTTATTGATTAAGGTGGTGTTTCGATTAACTCTGGTATTTCTTCCCTTTTTGGATGAGGTTATGGGTTCCCTAAGTATGTGCATTGTGGTAAATTTATATATAATGTCGAGAGGGGCATATGTGAGCTAGGCAAGATAACATTGGAGCACTTTGTTCGAATTATGTGCATGGTTTTGTTGGGTTATAGCCTTCGAATTGGATCAAGTGTTTGACCGTTATCCTAATCTCGGGTCATATGCAACCATGTTTTCGTAGGGTTTTGCTTTGGTAGCAACATTTTTATGCTCGGTTGGCGTTGTGAGGGACGTTGATTAGGTCCCTTCAAGGCAATGGAATGGGGTGAGTATCTTTAGGACCGGAGTGTTGGGCGAATGACATAATGCCAACAAGGTCCGTGTGAGATCTGAAGCATTCCATACATGGGTTGAGGGCCGGGAAGGGCATTCCAGACTCATATTGTGGGCTCGGAGGCAATCCAGACCTATGTTGAGGACCTTGCAGAGGTATTCCAGTCATAGGTTGTGGGTCTAGTGAACATGATTGTTCATTTCTTATGCTTGTGGTACTTTCGGTATAGACACATTGATGGAAGTCGGGAGACCCACAAATCAGTTGGTATGGATAAAGGGAGCAGTTAAGGGTTGTTGGGAGTATCAGTCAGGTATCAGAAAGTATCTGTGGAATGTATGCATTATATTTACGTTTGTTCGCAAGTTATTGTTAGGGGTTTGATTATCAAGTTGGGAATCGGTTTTGAGGCTGTGAATCATAAAGTTCCTCATGAATGTCTCGAGGGGTTGTTCCAGGTAGGGGTACACCTGAGCTAATCGGGGTTGGATGCAAATGCAGAAATTCTTGGATTGATCATATTTTCTTGTCGGAGCAGTGGTTGGTAATGGGATGGCAGAGAGTGAAAGCTTATTTAAGGTTTTGGTATTTCATATGGATTTGGATTGGGAGAGGTTCGTGATCGATATATTTTGAGGATCTTTTCTGCATGTTTTTGGTGGTGTCTCCAGTCAGGTATTGGGGGCTAGGTTCACGGATGGACGCTCATTAGCCTTAGGGAAGAATTTATGAGAAATTTTATGAATGGCCATTTTCGGGTTGGCTTTTAGTTGGAACTCGCGTTGGGAATCGTGAGTGTATTCGTGCCAGGCCTGTATTTTAATGAGATGTGGGATATGGAATTTGTGTCCCCAGGGCATCAGCTGGAGGGTTCAGGGTAAAAAATGATGTTTTCAGTTCAGATAGTAGGAAAGGCTCTTGTGTCTATGCTCTGGAATGGTTCTACTAGTATGAAGGTCGGTCAAGTTATGGGGTTTCAGAATTATAACAACTGTGTATCGGCCCCACAATTAAGGAAATCAATATTTTGTAGCCTGATGAGCCTTCTCTCGAAGGAATATCTAATCCCTTTTAGTCAAGAGAAAGGTTGTCGACAACATCAGATGGTTTGCGATTCTGTTTTCTAGTAGGACCCTCAGGTGAGAAGGAGTCGAGTAGATAGTTTGATGGATAAGTGAAGTGGATTTAGCAATTGGTTCAATATGGGTGGTTTGTCGAGGAGTCAGACCACTTCGAGATTTCAGATTACAGGTAAAGTAGGGTTGGTTTTCAGAAACGGACATTATGCCCCAAGTGAAGTTTTAGGGTTTTGGAGGTTCAATGAGTATGCCGGGCGTACTCATTGTGAACGTGGGGCATAATGTGTGTGATGCTCATGGATGGTCCTTGAGTACGCGCCAGCGTACTAAGGGGTACGTGGGGCGTACTCCCTTCAGCACCAAACCCTAATTTTGGGGGTTTTACCCCTTTATAAGCATCATTTTATACTTCATTTGGGCATTTTAAGTCAGCCTCCATCCCCTTTATTGAAACCCTATAGTGACTTGAGTGAGTTATGGAGCTTGGAAGAGGGTTTATGGTGGCTTGTGTAAGAAAAGAACAAGGTTGAAGACTCCTTTCTTGGAGAGGAGCTTGTAGATCCATAAGTTTCTCATATTTTGCAATCTATTGAAGGTAAAAAGCTTTGATCTCGTCATCTCTTTGTATAGATCTCCTTTTTAGGTTTGTTATGGTCATGTTAGCCTCTTTTGGTTGGTACTTGTAAGCTAAGGTTGTTTCAGAGGCTTAATCTTGTAGATCTGGACGTTTTAGGAGTCCCAAAGGCATAAAAATATGATCTTTACGGTTTATTTGGACTCATGCATGTGTTAAGACCTTTCATTTAGCTCTTTTGATCTCTAGAGACCTGTTAATCCATGCATGCACATAAAGTTGCCAACTTTATGTGATAACTCATCCCTATGAATCAGATCTAAGAGTTTGAGCAAGGACTTAAGTGTTTAACTGCTTAATGGAGAAGATTTGGGTTCAGGGGAGTACGTTGGGCGTACCCATCTGGTACGTTGCGCGTACTGGCCCCAAAGGGTGTACGCTGGGCGTACCAGCTGAGTACGCGGGGGGTACTCGACCTGTTTGACTTTTCTTGTTTGGTTGACTTGTTGGCTATTGACCTTTGAGCAGAAGTTGACCATGGTTGACTTTTGGATATTTTGGGCCTTTTAGGATATTGGGCCTTCTCAGGCTAGGTCCATGATGGGTTTGGTCCTAATTTGGATAATTAGGCCATATTTGGGCTTTGGGTAATTAATGACATTTTGGGCTTTTGGATTTTGGGTTATCAGGTCAATTATTGATTAAAATTGTATTTTGTTAGTTGGTGCGAGGATTATCCGGTTTTGACAGTGCGAGCAGTCATTTGCGTATCAGCGAGTTGAGGTGGGTTTTCCTCATTGTATTTTCGGGTCGAAGGCACCAAGGCCGGCCCATCGGTTTGATATATTACTATCCTCTGATATGCTGAGTATGGATTAGATATGCATGATTATTCTAGTTGTCAATATTCTGGTCTGGTGGATCCGTAGGACAACCAATGATTTTGTTTGTATAATTATCGGTATATGTATGGGTATTGTGTTGGGTTGAGGTTGTACTTCTTTGTGCTATAGCCAACAAACTATGGAGCATTCCAGATATGAGTTGAGGGTCGGGTAGGGCAAACCAGACTCATACTGAGGGCTCAATAACATTCCAGATATGAGTTGAGCGTCGGGTAGGGAAAACCAGACTAATACTGAGGGCTCAGTAGCATTCCAGATATGAGCTGAGGGCTGGGTAGGGCAAACCAGACTCATACAGAGGGCTCAGTAGCATTCCCGATATGAGCTGAGGGCCGGGTAAGGCAAACCAGACTCATACTAAGGGCCCAATGGCATTCCATATACGAACTGAGGACCGGGTGACATGCCAAATATGAGCTGTGTGTAACGCCTGGTTCCTGGTATGTATTTAAAATCATAATTTATTCACTTTTGTATAGAAACTCGACGAGTTGGAAGCCCCAAACTCGTCGAGTAGAGATGAATTGGACCGCGGGTTTTGGAAACCCACTCGATGAGTTGGGGAGCCTCAACTCGATGAGTAGGCTGCCAGAAATGAAACCCTAATTGAGGGGTTTTGCACCCTATTTAAACACCTTAACCCCAAGGTGTTGTCCTCATCTCTAGCCTCCACTGTCCAAATCCCTAATCTCGAAACCTTAATCCATTCTTGGTGATTGTGAGCTAATCTTGTGCATTCTTGGTGGATTTGAGGAAGAAGAATCTTGAAGGAGGAGCAAGAACCGTGTGGGATAAGAGTAGATCCAAAAGTTGGGCTTCATTTCTGTTTCATCTGAGGTATAAAGCTTCAATCTTGTCCATAGCATGCTTAGATCTAGTTTTGGGATGCTTTCGTTCATGTTTTGGTCCAAGTATGTTGATGGTTGGGATTTAGACGTCCCATTTGGGCAAACCCTTCAAATCTAGGATCTTGAGGGGACTTTATGGCATAAAGGTGCCAACTTGTCCCTTGATTCCAGATCTATGACCTCATCGTCTAGCTTGAAGTATTTGTAGCCTTTGGAGTTGGATCTAAGTCATTTCTGGTTAGGGTTTGGGTTTTATGCGTTGAGGGAAGTCCTCAATGGGTAATGTTGGAAACTTTACCCTTCTAGACATATTTCCAGCTTAGATCCAGAAGATGAGGCCTTAGTTTGAAGAATAATAGCTTAATGGGTTAAGAAAGAGCTAACAGACTGAGGAACTTGATTAGTTCAAGGATGGACTCGACGAGTTGATTTGAAAAGTCCCGATTCTGTTGATAAGGAAGAACTCGACAAGTTCATAGAAGAACTCGACGAGTTGGATCGCGATTTAATGACTTTATGAGTTATGGGAACTCGGCGAGTTGAAGGGCAAACCCGACGAGTTGAGTCAACTCGGAGTGGTGACTTTGACTTTGACCATAGTTGACCCTTAAGGGGTTATGATTATGGAAAGGGAATTAAGGAAATCTTTTATGTGTAGGGGTTTGAGTTGAGTTGATATCCGGAGCCGGGGATTGTTCAGCTACTTCCAATTTTCGAGGTGAGTTACCTTCCCGGTAGTAGTGGGTCTAAGGCACCAAGGCCGGCCCACTAGTAGGAGTTTATAGTTAGATGATTGTCTTTGTGATAATTATCTGGTATGCCACTATCTGTTATGATTTATGTGTTAGTATGTTATGACATTATGTGATAGTGGTAGGGGTGAAATAGAACCCGTATCCGGTCAATAAGACCGAAAGGGTAGGTCGGGCACCCAGATATGCCTGGCAGTATGATTATGTATGCTATTATGTGGTAGTGGTAGGGGCGAAATATACCCCGTAACTGGTTGAAAGAGACCGAAAGGGTAGTCCAACACCCAGATATGATAGCGGTTACAGTTCAAAGAGACCGAAGGGGTAGGCCAGCACCTGATATGCTAGGCAGTTACCGATTGAAAGAGCCCGAAGAGGTAAGCCAGCACTCTAATATGCTAGGCAGTTACCGGTTGAAAGAGACCGAAGGGGTAGGCCAGCACCCAGATATGCTAGGCACTATGATTATTGTATGGTATGTGGTATGATGGGGGAACTCACTAAGCTTCGTGCTTACGATTTTCTGTTTTGGTTTCAAGTACTTCTTCTTCGAAACGAAAGGAGCCAACATGATCGCAGCGATTCACAATATGATTTTCCGCACATGAGATCTTTGGGAGTTGTACTCTGATGTTGTTTTCTTATGACATGTTTTAGATATTGGTTTTTATTTTGATATGGGATGACACTATTGACGTTTTCAAACTACTGGTTTTTATGATCACTTAATTAAAAATGAAATTTTTGGTCATGAATTTTGGGATTTTACAAGTTGGTATCAGAGCCTTGGTTTGAGGGATTCAGACACATCTTTGGGGGTGTCTGGACTCAAATCGAGGGTTTGAAAGGTTTTTACAAGAAAAATAATTTTTCTAAAAATTAAAATTAAGGGTTTTGAGAAAGAACAAGGAGTGTGATGCGTGCAATCAGCCGAGCTCAAGTAAGTTTCCCCAAGATACCATACATGTTTGCTATGATATATGATATGATTATGAGAATTTCATGCTAGATTAGGGATAAGTATCTAGGAAGGATGGATTGTATGCCTACTATATGTGTATGAGAACTGCATGCTAGATTAGGGATAAGTATCTAGGAAGGATGCATGGTATGCCTACTGTACGTGCTTATCGAACTGCATGCTAGTACTGATTAGTCAGTGATATGATGGCCTGATTAGGATATGCTTGGTTTTGGTTACTCAATGCTCGAATGTTGATTTCTTTGTGCTTTTAGGAGTTCTAGTTATCTTTAATTAACTAGTAAACGAATACGTTAAGTTATATATTACAAGGACTAAATAATTTCAGAAGATTAGGTCTAGCCCTATTTCGCAGCTCTTGTTTGAGTCCAAACGTTATAGGGTAGGACCTCTCATTCGAATAATTATTTGGTCTTAGTGATATATAATTGTATTCGCGAACTAGTTAGGGGGAGATAGCAAGGACTTCTTATGCAACTGATGGCGGAGAGTGGGTCAGAGATTACCCTAGGGTAAGCCTATGATGAGATTATCATGGAGGGCAGTAGTAGTGGAAGGGACTTGGTAGAGTCTAGGAAATTCTTGAGGAAAGTACAGATAGATGTGGAAGGTAGTATGGTCCTGTACTACTAAAAGCATAGGATCCGTACTCGATACAAGGAAAGCTGAGATAAAACCATTGAGTTTGAATAGGTGACAAGCTTTTGCCCTGAGGGGTCGAAGGTCAGGTTTGCTGTTGGGTGTTTGAGGGAGAGAGCTAGAGATTGGTGGGAGGCATTCAATGATACTTTGGGAGCCCTAGCCATTGAGGCTATGAACTGTTCGGACTTTGTGACCAGATTCCGAGCAGAGTTTGCGCAACCTGTGGAGGTTCATCAGCTAGCCAGGGAGTTTTTAGATATGAAACAGACTACGGAGACAGTGGCGGAGATTACCGCTAAGTTCAGGGAGAGGGCCTTGTTGGTGCCTCAGTACGCGGGTGATTAGGAGATGAATAAAACTCGTTACCATGACATGTTGAGAGCTGACATTCGGAAACATGTCAATTACTCGGTGTGCCTGACCTTGGATGATATGATAGCCATGACACGAGAGAGAGAGAGAGAGAGAGAGAGAGAGAGAGAGAGAGAGACAGAGAATGAGAGATTGATATAGAGCACATCCAAGAAGAGGAAGGCAGAGACTGGGCGGACGACTAGGGTTTCGGAAAACAAAACCCAAGGGATTCGAATGGAGGTCGAAGGGCCAGCAGGGCCGGAGCCGATGTGGGAAATGCGGCAAGATGCATGACGGAGTTTGAAGATTAAGGGGATCGGGCTGCTAAAAATGCGGCAAGCTTGGGCACTTTGGCAGGGATTGTACTGCCCCTA
Source organism: Lactuca virosa (assembly GCF_052849685.1). Lineage (NCBI taxonomy): Eukaryota > Viridiplantae > Streptophyta > Magnoliopsida > Asterales > Asteraceae > Lactuca > Lactuca virosa. The sequence goes on from NC_136430.1 coordinate 327,200,864, forward strand.
CCCCAATGACCCTGCAGATCACAGAAGGGATATAAAAAGAACAATTGCCCGAGATTGGTATCAGGAGCGCTAGTGGATGCGCCAACTCCAATGACCCTGCAAATCACAGATGGCCGCCAGGGCAAGACAGATGCTCCTGTTGTGAGGAGTCGAGCCTTCCAACTGACCGCCGAAGAGGTGCGTGCCACACCGGATGTGGTGACGGGTATGTTTTCTTCTCCCTAACTTTTATTATATGTCGGTTTTGATATTTATATTCTATGTGTTGTGTTTAGGATCGTTCCATCTGAACGGTATCCCAGTATTTTAGTTATCTGACTCGGGGGCTACCCGGTCATTCGTATCTCTTGCACTCAGCAAGAGGTTTGCTGAGACTTCAGGCACGTTGGATTGTCCTTTAGAGGTCGAGATTGCGGACGAACGATCCGTTCGGGCATCAAAGGTTTATAGGGATTGTGTTCTGAGGATGTATGGTGAGCGTTATCTCGTGGATTTGGTTCCTATTCCTTTGCGTGGGAACAAGGTCATCATAGGGATGAACTGGTTGACCCCTAATGGGGCGATGATCGACTGTGAGCAACAGTTGATTAGGGTTAGGACCCCAAGTGGGGGAGAGCTGGTGATTTAGGGTGAGAGACCACAGCGTAGACCGGTCATGTGTTCAGCAGCGAGGGCTAGGCGCTACCTTCGGCAGGGTTGCGCAGGTTATGTTGCCTTTGTTATGGATACCTGGGATAAGGATAAGGCGACCGTGCACGATGTACCGATTATACGAGAGTACCCGGACGTGTTCCCAGAGGATTTTCCTGGGGTACCTCCAGAGAGGCAGGTAGAATTCAGGATTGACCTAGTTCAGGGTGCGGCTCCGATAGCCAAGGCACCGTATCGGTTGGCTCCTCCCGAGATACAGGAGTTGTCTACACAGCTGTAGGAGCTGTTAGACAACAAATTTATCAGGCCAAGCAGTTCGCCATGGGGAGCCCTGATTCTGTTCGTGAAGAAGAAGGACAGGTCTCATCGGATGTGTATAGACTACCGGGAGTTGAATAAGGTAACGGTGAAGAACCATTATCCCCTCCTGAGGATTGACGACCTATTTAACCAGCTTCAGGGAGCATCTTGGTTTTCCAAAATTGATTTGCGATCAGGTTATCACCACATGAGAGTCAGGGATGAAGATGTGGAGAAGATAGCCTTTCGGACTCGATATGGTCATTACGAGTTCGTGGTGATCCCGTTTTGGCTCACCAATGCTCCTGCCGCATTCATGGATCTCATGAACCGCCTGTGCAGACTGATGCTGGATCGGTCTGTGATATTCTTTATCGATAATATCTTGGTTTACTCCAAAACTCGAGCGCAACACGATGAGCACTTGAGGGAGGTGCTGGAGACATTAAGGAGGGATAGACTTTTTGCAAAGTTCTCCAAGTGCGAGGTGCAGTTTCTGGGGCACCTTGTCAACCAGAAGGGAATTCTGGTCGATCCGACCAAGGTAGAGGCCGTGATGAAATGGGAGGTTCCGAGGTCTACAACCGAGATTCGGAGTTTTCTTGGTCTGGCGGGTTATTATCGGAGATTTATCCAGGATTTCTCCAAGATTGCTGTTCTACTGACCCGACTGACCAAGAAGTCGGTGACATGTCGCCGGGGGCCTGAGCAACAGGCAGATTACGAGACTTTGAGGCAGAAGCTGTGCGAGGGACCGATATTGACACTGCCAGAGGGCATCAAGGATTTTATAGTATACTGCGATGCGTCTATCTCGGGTTTAGGTGCAGTTTTGATGCAGAGAGGGCATGTCATTGCTTACGCCCCGAGGCAATTGAAGCCTCACGAGGCGAATTACCCGACGCACGACCTGGAGTTGGGGGCGGTTGTTTTTGCCCTCAAGATTTGGCGACACTACCTCTATGGGGTTCGTTGTACCATTTACACGTACCACAAGAGCCTGAGGTATCTGATGGACCAGCCGAATCTGAACATGAGACAACCACGGTGGATGGACGTGGTGAAGGATTACGATTGCGAGATCCTCTACCACCCGGGGAAGGCCAATGTTGTGGCCGATGCACTTAGCCGCAAGGCATTCACGGCCCTGATCAGAGACATCTGCCTGAGGATGACAGTAGTGACTTTGCTTTTGGAGCGGATTCGGGAGGCTCAGCAGGAGGCTATGAAGGAGGAACATCGGAAGAGTGAGCGTATCGTGGGTCAAATTTCCTCCTTCGACTATGATAGTCGCGGGCTATTGACACTCCATCGTAGAGTGTGGGTTCCGTACGCAGGCGGTGTGTGCCAAATCTTGATGGTGGAGGCGCATAAATCCATATTTTCTATTCATCCCAGGGCAACGAAGATGTATAGAGATCTTCGTCCTGACTATTGGTGGCCCTACATGAAGCGGGATGTAGCCTGGTACGTCGAGAGGTTCCTGGCCTGTAGGAAGATCAAGGCCGAACACCAGAGACCTCACGGCAAGACGCAGCCGTTGGATATTCCTGTGTGGAAATGGGAGGATATTACCATGGACTTCATTACAAAGTTGCCTCAGACGGCGCACAGAGTTGACACGATATGGGTCATCGTGGATCGATTGACCAAGAGTGCCCATTTCATACCAATTCAGGAGATTATCTCGGCCGAGAAGCTGGCAGACATCTAGATTAGAGAGGGAGTAGCTCGACACAGGATGCCAGTTTCTGTGATTTCTGACAAGGATGTGCGGTTCACTTCCAGATTTTGGAAGAAATTTCATGACGAGTTGGGTACTCGTCTTCACTTCAGCACGACTTTCCACCCGTAGACGGATGGTCAGAGCGAACGTACCATCCAGACCTTGGAGGATATGTTGTGGGCATGCATTCTAGACTTTGGTGGTAGCTGGGATACTACCTTCCCTTGGCAGAGTTTTCCTATAATAATAGCTACCACACCAGTATTGACCGGCCTCCCTTTGAGATGCTTTATGGGAGGACGTGCAGGACCCATCGATGTTGGGGTGAGGTTGGTCAGAGGGTCATGGGGAGTACCGAAGTGGTACTCAAGATGACGGAGAAGATCCAGCAGGTCTGGAGTAGACTCCAAACGGCCCAAAGTCGGCAGAAGAGCTACGCCGACAGACGCTGATCGGACTCGGAGTTCCAAGTCGGGGATATGGTTATTCTGAAGGTGTCACCTTGGAAAGGTGTCATCCGCTTCAGAAAACGGGGCAAGCTGGGCCCTAGGTATATCGGACCTTTCAGGGTTATAGCCCGGGTGGGCAAGATGGCGTATAGGTTGGATCTTCCGGAAGAGCTTAGACAGATCCACACCACTTTTCATATTTCGCAGCTGCGGAAGTGCATAGTCGATGATACCGCGGTGGTTCCTTTGGAGGATATTCAGGTAGATGACAGCATGAACTACATTGAGAGACCAGTGGCGATCTTACATCAGAAGGCGAAAACCTTGAGGAACAAGGTCGTGCAGCTAGTGAAGGTGCAGTGGCTGTACCGCAAGGGTTCAGAATTGATGTGGGAGCCCGAGGATGAGATGAGGGAGCATTATCCAGGATTATTCGAGACAGAAGACTTCGAGGACGAAGTCTGAGACAAGTGGGGGAGAATTATAACGCGTGGTTACTAGTATGTATTTAAAATCATAATTTATTCACCTTTTGTATAGAAACTCGACAAGTTGGAGGCCCTAAACTCGTCGAGTAGAGATAAATTGGACTGTGTGTTTTGGAAACCTACTCGACGATTTGGGGAGCCTCAACTCGACGAGTAGGCTGGCAGAAATGAAACCCTAATTGTTGGCCTCATCTCCATCCTCCACTGTCCAAAACCCTAATCTCGAAACCCTAAGCCATTATTGGTGATTATGAGCTAATCTTTTGCATTCTTGGTGGAATTGAGGAAGAATAAGCTTGAAGGAGGAGCAAGAACGTGTGGGAGGAGAGTCGATCCAAAATTTGGGCTTCATTTTGTTTCATCTGAGGTATAAGGATTCAACCTTGTCAATGGCATGCTTAGATCTAGTTTTGGGATGATTTCTTTCATGTTTTGGTCCAAGTATGTTGATGGTTGGGATTTACACGTCCCATTTGGGCAAACCCGTCAGATCTAGGGTCTTGAGGGGACTTTATGGCTTAAAGGTGCCAACTTTATGGCCATGGAAGTCCCATGCAACTTTTAGGCCATCTTTTTGGTCTTTTAAGCTCTATTAGGTCATGCATGCAATAAAAGATGGGAGCTTTACGTGACCAAATTGTCCCTTGAGTCCAGATTTATGACCTCATGGTCTAGCTCGAAGTATTGATGGCCTTTGGAGTTGGATCTAAGTCATTTTAGGTTAGGGTTTGGGTTTTATGCGTTGAGGTAAGTCCTCAATGGGTAAAGTTGGAAACTTTACCCTTCTAGACGTATTTCCAGCTTGGATCCAGAAGATGAGGCCTTAGTTTGTAGAATAATAGCTTAATGGGTTAAGAAGGGGCTAACAGACTAAGGAACTCGACGAGTTGATTTGAAAAGTCCTAATTCTGTTGATAAGGAAGAACTCGACGAGTTCATAGAAGAACTCAACGATTTGGATCGCGATTTAATGATTTTATGAGTTATGGGAACTCGGCGAGTTGAAGGGCAAACTCGACGAGTCGAGTCCACTCGGAGCGTTGACTTTGACCTTAACTTTGAATTTGACCAAAGTTGACCCTTAAGGGATTATGAGTATTGAAGGAGAATTAAGGAAATCTTTTATGTGTAGGGGTTTGAGTTGAGTTGATATCCGGAGCCAGGAATTGTTCAGCTACTTCCAGTTTTCGAGGTGAGTTACCTTCCCGATAGCAGTCGGTCTAAGGCACCAAGGCCGGCCTACTAGTAGGAGTTTATAGTTAGATGATTGTCTTTGTGATAATTATCTGGTATGCCAATATCTGTTATGATTTATGTGTTAGTATGCTATGATATTATATGATAGTGGTAGGGGTGAAATAGACCCCGTATCCGGTCGATAAGACCAAAGGGGTAGGTCGGGAACCCAGATATGCCTGACAGTATGATTATGTATGCTATTATATGGTAGTGGCAGGGGCAAAATAGACTCCATAATCGGTTCAAAGAGACCGAAGGGTAGGCCAACACCCATATATGCTATGCAGTTACCGGTTCAAAGAGACCAAAGGGGTAGGCCAGCACCCTTATATGCTAGGCAGTTACCGGTTGAAAGAGACCGAAGGGGTAGGCCAGCACCCTGATATGCTAGGCAGTTACAGGTTGAAAGAGACCAAAGGGGTAGGCCAGCACCCGGATATGTTTGGCAGTATGATTATTGTATGGTATGTGGTATGATGGGGGAACTCACTAAGCTTCATGCTTACGGTTTTCAGTTTTGGTTTCAGGTACTTCTTCTTCGATAGGAAAGGAGCCAGCATGATCGCAGCGAATCACACTATGATTTTCCGCACATGAGATCTGTGGGAGTTGTACTCTGATGTTGTTTTCTTATGACATGTTTTAGATATTGGTTTTTATTTTGATATGGGATGACACTATTGACGTTTTCAAACTACTGGTTTTTATGATCACTTAATTAAAAATGAAATTTTTGGTCATGAATTTTGGAATGTTACACTGTGGGCCTGATAGGTAAGCCAGACTAATATTGTGGGCTCAGGGGTAATCCAATATTTTAGCCGTGGACCCATTGCATGCTGTTATTTTGTATATATTATCTATTTGTGTGTTGTTACTTTCGGGGAAACTTACTAAGCTTTGTGCTTATAGTCTTGGTTTATGGTTTGAGGTACTTCAGAGAATCGTGACAAGGAGAAGGTGTGACCGTACAAATCCTGATTTTATGTCATTGATCTTGGGAGGCACATATTTTAAATAATGTTTTTGGGAACAATGTCCTTTGTGTTATAACTGTTAATATGCATGGAACGATGAACTTTTTGTATTAATATGTACGGGTTGACAACCCCGTATGTGGTTGCTAGCTACAACCTATGTTTGACGAGTCGAAACGGGTGTTAATGTTTAGTCTCTTTTTATTTCACAATGTTGATGGAGCGTTGGTGATGTTTTCGGCACGCCTCCTTTGTAGTGTTTTTTTAGAGGTTTTCTCGTCCATAGTTCGGTTATAGGCTCATTATAGACCTGAAGTTTACTTGTATGGGATTACAAGTGTGTAAACAATTAATTTTTATACTTTTTACTTGGAAAAAAGTACATTTATTTTATATAATTTGATATTTGATTATGTTTATATATGATACACTTTTAGTAATAAAAGTACGTAGAGTCAAAACATGTGGAACTCACCAACAATTTTTGTTGACGTATTTTAAACGCATGTATTCTCAGGAACTTAGGAGCTGGAAGTAAACATAATGCGTATCATGGAAACTTTAGTTCCTTATCTTAGTTGTTGGCCAATCTATTCATGCCTTTTATTTATATTGCATTACGTTTCGCTAAACTTGTTCTTTAACTTTGTGTTTTCAGAATTCTAGACAATGAAATCCTTGTACTATGATTATTGGAAGCATGTAATAATATTTAAGTTTTTGTACTATTCATTATGTGTATGTTAACTTTGATCCAACGTTACGTCGTTACCCTGACGCTTCTGCCATCATCCGGGGGTGTGACAGATCCTCAAGGCAAACATAACAACCCAAGCTCTAGGTCATGCATCAGCAGGTCTACATCCTCATTTGTATTTGTAACATCCCAAAAATCAATGTAAAATTTTCATTTTTGAAACCAAACCAAAACCATAAATGTTTACAAAACATAGTTCCCAAAAGTCATAATCATAAATCAGAGTATCCCAAAATCAAATCTCATAAAAATCCGAAGGATGTGCATGATCAAGCTTTCGCCTTGCTCCTGTCCTCTGAAGTACCTAAAACCATAACAATCAGACTGTAAGCCAAAACTTAATGGGTTCCCCCAAAGTACCATATACAACCCTACAGATAATAGAATGCATATATGAGCTTTCAGCCTGACCGAACCATCTCGCAAGGCCTACAACCTTAATGGACCGCTCTCTGGGCCATCAGCCTAACTGGACCGCCTCGTAGGCCTTCAGTCTATCCGGACCGTCCCGAGTATCTTGGCCTTCAGCACAAACCAAGACCGCCTCAACCCAACAAATCATTACATGTTGGCATATACAATAACAATCAATAACCAACAAGTACATGTGATCATACATATCTACCAGTCTAACACATAATCAGTGAACACAGGTAATCATAGGAATCTACCAGTCTATTATATAATCAGCATAACATCAATCCAATATACCAGGATACATAATCCAGTGGGTCGGCATTGGTTCCTTCGACCCACAAGTATAGTGAGGAAAACTCACCTCAATGACAAAAAGATAGCAGAAATGAATGTTGCTCCAACTGTCGGCTCTACGGGTCACCTGTATAACACCTATGGACCAAGCCTCATTCTACGTCTTAAAATATCCCAAATGACCTAAAGTCAAACTTGGTCAAAGTCAACGGTCAATGGTTAAAGTCAAAAGTCACTCAAGCTAGTCGCCACGCCATGGCCACTAAATGACAAAACAGACGAGTCTTAGCCCAGACGCCACGCCGTGGAGACCTAGTGGAACGTCCCGAAATTTATAACCAAAAATTTCATTTTATATTTAGATAAACAACCAACCAATACTTGTTCATAGAAAACGAACTTGGAAAATCAGATTATATCATCCATGTCCAAATACATCAGAGTCAATAATGAGGAAAACATGGTGTGTGCAATACAATCATCCCGAGCTCTTCTGTGACATCCCCAAATTAACGGTCATTTTAAAAATTTTATTTATGCTTATTTGAAAATCAGAGTATTCATTTTTAAAGAATAATATTGCGAAATTTGTTCCCAGAAAACATGATAAATATATTATCAAAGCATTTCCGAACAAATGTATTTTGTTTATATTAAAACTTTGGGATGTCATCGTCAATACAGAAACATAAACATAAACAGACCTTACATTCATTTACACTAGTGATTTACATCTCCTTTAATCTCTCAGTGTAATGTAGCTTCGTATCGACACATGTGATACAAATAAACTGAGTTGGTCAGGTTGGAAAACCTGGTGAGTACATAGGGTTTTCAACCCACAATAATAAAGGTATTATGTTTCATTAGCAAACAGTTAACCCAATTACCCGTCCCCATTATCTTCTTTATTTCTTAAGGATCTACCCTAAGAATCATCTATCATTCACTCATTCATTCCTAAGGATTGTCCTAAGGAATAGGCACGAAGTCCATCGCTTCCAGGATTTATTTAACAGGCACTGAGTCCATAGTTGCCGATGTTCATCTACAGGGCACTAAATCCATAGCTGCCAATCTTTATCTCCTTTATTGACAGTATTATTTTAGGGAGACCACCCACAATACATGTCAATGGGTTTTTAGAGTACATCTGGTGAACATATCGTTCACAACACCTACAGGTTGCGAGCATGCTAACGTTCCACTGGGCTGTCTAGAATAGTCCATGGTTGTTATCTATACTCTGCTAGATGACAGGGCTATCGCTTAGGTCATCGCTTCTCATCATCTATATCATCTTTCATCTATCATCATTCATCTCATCTTTCATCTCTCATCTCATCTCATCTTTCATCTCTCATCTCATCTTTCATCTACCCATCTTTACCCATCATAGTTATAATTATAAAATATGTATACAGTTCAAATCGAATAAAACATGTATATTTTGTTCATCCAGCATAGGTGTCAAGAACACAGATAATATGCACATATAGCACGTAATTTATATTAAATACTTCATATCTATGTGTTATATGAAAGTAACCATGCACTCACTTGTTAAAGTGATGATTCCAAACTCGTGCAGCGGTTCGTTCTAACAATTCTATTTTCCTTCAGCGAAACCTAGTATCATTACAACTATATTTATAGCAACTATTTATGAGCGACATTGTTTTATAAGTGTTAAACAATACTTTTCAACCACTATGTACAGACATGGGTCAGACATGAAACACCGGAGGGCATAACCATTTTTGCATTATAGCACTTCTAAAATCCAACAACCCTATGCGACCCTTCAAACCAGATGTAGAGACATGGGTCAGACAAGAAACACCGGAGGGCATAACCATTTTTGCATTATAGCACTTCTGAAATCCAACAACCCTATGCGGCCCTTCAAACCAGATTCCCCGTACCGCGAGTAGTTAAAAGATATTATAATAACATTTTTATATTATATATATATATATATATATATATATATATATATATATATATATATATATATATATATATATATATATTGTTTATAAGTTCATAATAACGATATTGAACTTAAACATAAGCTATACTTAAAGTAAGGTAAACATAACTCACTTACTAGGAGGTTTGTCTAGGAACCGGGCTCTGCGGGGGCAGAACTCCCAAGCCGAAAGTTCTTCTTCTCGGAGCCTTCTGGCGCTCCGGGACTCGCCTCTAGAACTTGGGAAGTGTTAGGGAATGGGAGAGGCTAGGATGGGTTTTTGAGAGAGAAAGAATGGGGAAAGTGTTAGTTTTTATGGTGATTTGCGCCTCTATTTATAGGCTGAGTCCGCTGCGAACGCGGGGCGTTCCCTTGCTGAACGTTGGTGTTCGTGGACAGGTGTCATCATTTGGTGCCAAGCCGTGGTAAGGAAGCAGTGACTCAGATCGTGCCACGTGTCGCTCGTTGGTTACTCCAAAAACTAATTATCTTCTAAAATCTGTAACTTTTGTATGTGAGCTCTGTTTTTGACATTTGTATATCCACGTGTAGGTATCGATGGGATCTACAACTTTCATTTAGACTCCGTCGACTATTTTTGACTTTATTTTTAAAGTTATATTTTAACATACTTAGACAATTAAAATCCGTTAGAAATTCGTAACTTTTTCATCCGACGTCCGTTTTCCACTGTCTTTATATCGTTGAGCTCCTATTAACGAGATCTTCAATTCTCATTTAGGGTGTGTCGGCTAAAAATCGATCGAGTTAAAATTCGATTTCCGGGTTGTGCACTGATATGCTAAATCTTAGAAAAATCATAACTTCCTCATACGAAGTTAGATTTGGACGTTCTTTTTATGCACGCTCTGATTTTAACGTATACTACGACTTTCGTTTAGATTTCTAAGGCTAAAAAATATTTTATCGCAAACTCACTTTTTACGTCACACAACGTCGTGCCGGTTTTGTCGCGAAACTTCGACAGGTCATAACTTCTTCGTTATAATTCGGATTTCAGCGTTCTTTATATGTACGGAACCCTTGTGAAATATACTATAACTTGGTTAAGATTATTTATTTTAAATAATCTTCCATAAAAAGTCATTTTTGACGCTTATTGTCTCTAAATTGACTAGCCCGAATCTGCGGGTGTTACATCTTCTCCTTCGAACCGAAAGCACCTGAAACGTAATTTGAAAATCATAAGCACAAAGCTTAGTGAGTTTCCCCCTAAGATACCACATACCATACATACAATTCCCCCGACCTCCATCGGGTCCCGCCCGATACAAATTTGCCAGTAACATGCGATGGGCCCCGCCCAACACACTCATCAGGCCTCGCCTGGCATCGGGCCCCGCCCGACACACATACAAAAACATACAATACATTCAAGAGTCACACATACAAATAAAATTATAATAACAATAATCTATGGGCCGATATTGGTGTCTTCGACCCGCTAAAACACTGTGAGAAGACTCCCCTCGATCCGCTAATACACAAATAACTCTCGAGGTGTTGAACTGGAAAATCCCCATACTAAATCACAAATAAGAAAACCCTATTTAACAATTAGACCATAAATCATAACCAAGAGTCTAAATCCTTAATCCCGACTCCTAGGGTAAAATACCATTTTCCGTCCCTTAATGGGCCCCTAAACTCATGGCCCAAGTCCAAAAGACCTAAGGCCCAACAAGGCCCAAGAGACCTAAGGCCCAACAATAGCCCAAAAACCTAAGGACCAACAATGGCCCAAAATACTTAAAGCCCAAAAAGGGGCCTGATGAGTACGTTAAGCGTACCACCTAAGTACGACCAGCGTACAACTTCACTACCAAAGGGAAACGGGGACTCAAACGAGTTCGCTTAACGTACGCTCGATGTACGCTCCAGCTTGCCAAAACATCATTAAGCATTTAATGATTTAAGTCCAAACGTAGGAATGGCAACGGGGCGGGTTCGGGGCGGGGCATGGTTTCCCAAACCCGAACCCGATTTCTAGATATGTGCCCGAACCCGACCCGAAACCCGACGGGTTTCTTATCGGGGCGCCCCGTCGGGGCTGAAACTTTCCCCGAACCCGACCCTAAACCCGAAACCCGATAATTACCCGAAAACCCGACCCTATAACCCGAAATATGGCAGAAAAAAAGAAGGCAAAAACTATAAATACAGAATGATAAATTAAGACGTTGCATAGGCTTAAAATACCAAATAAGTTCTTAAATCATTTAAGCAAATAGAAATTACTAATAGTCTAATATTGTAACATCAACCAACCAACCAAAACACGCAAGTACACAACATGAAAAACTAAGTCATCACAATAATACATTACCACTTAACATTAAAACAAAGTTACAAACTCAAAATCAAACAAAATCATCCAAACTTGTTGTCTCGCTTTCTTTAGTGTTTTCCTACAAAATATTAAACAAACTCAAAATCAAACCAAATCATGGAAACTATATAAAATTAATATTTTTAGAAGTGTCATTTTACCTCTTCCACATGATAATCAAATTCAACAGAACGACAATATGCCTCGGTCTCTTCAGAACAAGTTGCTGTATAAAATTAATATTATTAATATGCAAAAAAGATTCACAATTTCATATAATTAATATAAAATAGTATACTATCCCGAACCTCCCACATCTTGACTACTTGCAGTTGGAGCAAGATTTTGACTAAAGATTTTGACTGGTTGAATTCATATTTCCTGAAAAATAACAATCAATGTAATATCAGATTCAACAATTCTAAACAGATTCTAAACATGATAAAGAATGGGTCTTATATAAAAACATGGGGAAAAGTGGAGAGACCAATTATAATATTTATTATTTTCTTTTAATTTGTTGGTTATTGTTTCTATCATTAGTGATTTAGGTAACTATTATTCATTGTAGAAATATGCATACTAAAGTCTATTTAGTATCAACTTTAAATTTCTAAAGGTTTAAATTTCTAAAGGTTTAAATAGTATCAACAATCAGAAAAGGATCTGTTATCACTTATCAGACAATTCTTTGGCATTTGATATTTGATATTGATATGGATCCAAGTTTTTAGATAAATATATCTTCACTAGAAAAATTGGAAGTACATCTATAAAATTTGGAAACCCTTTATATTTTAGCAAGTATCAGCATCAAAAGAACCCTTTATATTTGGAAACCCTTTATATTTTTGGTTCTAGCCTCTTAAAAAATCTCATTTCCACTATCCTTATATGAGACATACATTATCATTCAAGATTAGGAATGGCAACAGCACAGGCTGTGATCGATTAACAGTACAGGGAAATAAAGATGAAGAGAAAGAAAGATTACGATTTCAAGAATCCAAATTACCACAAACAAGCTGTGATCGATTACCTATGATAAATTTCAAGAAAAAATGAAGAGAAAGAAAGATGCGATCGATTACCTGTGATTGTTTCTAGTGCTTGGCATCGATCGAAGAGAAAGAATGGAAATATCGCAGGCGTGGCGTCGATCGATTGATTAAAGGGTTGCTTCGTCCGTCCGTCGCTGCTTGTTGGTCGATGGTCGTCGGCTGATCGGCTCGTCGCACGTCGCACGTCGCACTATCGAAGGCGGAAGGCTCGTAGTTGTAGCTTGCGATTTGATTTCAGTGAATTTGGAAAATGGAAATATGAGATATGTCGGCTGTAACCTAGAAGGCATGAACGAGTTTTGTTAGGGTTATTTTTCCAGGGGGCTGAAGTGTAATATTATATATATATATATATATATATATATATATATATATATATATATATATATATATATATATATATTCGGGGCGGGGCGGGTCGGGGCAGACACAACCCAGTCCCTGACCCGAACCCGAAAAAAATACCCGATAAGAACCCGATACCCGGTCCGATACCCCATAATAGTGACCCGACCCGACCCGAAAACTTCGGGAATCGGGTTTCCCCGTTGGGTTCGGGTTTTTTTGCCATCCCTACTAGCTCTTGGGGAATGTCTTAAACGATAAAGTTACCAGTTTTATGCCTTCGCATGGCTCAAAGAGGCTCAAACCCTAGATTTAGCATTCCACTTGCATCAAATGATCATTAACTCATGCATGGATGGTCTACAACCATCAAGATGCAAACTTTATGAACTAGGAACCTCATAAACATCAAAAGGGGCAACTCAAAACTTCTGGAGTAACATTTACTCACAAGAACTCATTAATGGGACCAAAATATGCTCAAATCTCAATTAGTCCTAGATCTAAGCATAGAATAACCAAGGTCGAGACTTTATACCTCTATGAAGTTGAGAAAGATGAATAAACCCTGGATCTACAAGCTCCAACTTGATCAATGCTCCTTCACCAAGCTTCTTCTTCTTCAAGATGTACCAAACGCACACCAAAACACACAAAATGATCAATTCTCTCAGAAAATGGGTTAGGCTTCGAGATAATGCTTTTAGGGACAATCGAGACTGGTAATGAGAGAAACCTGGGGTATAAGGTTGCTTAAATATGGTCCAAACCCTAAAATTTAGGGTTTACATTTGGCTTAGGTACACCCAACGTACCATATGTACGCCCAACGTACTAGGGGGAAAACCCCGTATCTAAAGCTCGCCATGGTACGACCAGCGTGCCATTATTACGCCCGGCATACTGGGCCAACTCCACAAACTCAATAATACTTATATCTTAAGAATTTTTACCTGGAGACCGGGCGTTACACCTAGGCCATGTTGTGGGCACTGGGGTCCTAACAACTTAATGGGTTAAGTCGTCCTTCTTCGAATCTACGGGTTCCAAAGCTCTGAACTGGTCCATACTATGGTCTAAGTGGATAAAGTTTCCAACTTTATCCCTTTACACTCTCCAAGAGGTAAGGGTTTCACTCCTAGGTCCAAAAAGGGCAAAACACAGCTTGACTTAATTCATTAAGCACTTAATCTTGAAGACTTCTAGTTCAAAATTTCCAGAGATTCTTCTAGCATCATAAAACAACATAAAAACCCTTACTTTCTATACATGCATGTCCAATACATGTCTTGGGCTCTTATTAGGTCAAAATGAGGGCTTTTAACCAAAAATCCATGCATGATACCAAAACTCACTACAAATCCATATCCAAAGCACCAAACACTCTAAATGGCTAGGAGATTCTAAAGTTGCAAACTTTATGAGACCTCACCACTATAAAAATCAAGAACATGAAGATTTAGGGACAAAACTCAATATATAGCAATTTATCATGATAAAAATTGAGTCTTGGACACTTACAAAGGTCCATAAGAATGCTACCACAAAGGATGAGGTCTTGCTTGTTGGATCTTAGCTCACTTTTCTTATTTCTTCCTTCAATGGCTTCAAAGAGCACCAAAACAAGTCTTAAACAAAGGAGGAGGGGATTAGGGTTTTCTCAGATCTCAAAGAGGTTGAGGATGAGCAAACCCTAGCCTCCCCATTCCTTTAAATAGGGAGCAAAAACCGGAAATGGGGTTTTGTCATTTGCCAGCTGCCACGTCGTGGCGATATACTACCACGATGTGGTGTCTTAAAATGAACCCGCGGTTCTTTTTAATTTTCCATGTCGTGGTGCCTCCCCCACGTCGTGGAAAACCTTTAAATGCCAAAAATTTAGAATGTGAATTACCTCGGGATCCAGGTGTTACAGTATTAGGGTGAAGTGAGTCATTCCCTCCCAACCCACTCAATCTACTGCAACATCAGTTCCACATCGACTTTTCTCTCTCATATCTCTCTATCTTTCTCAAACCAAAGGACATGGAAACCCATCTTTCCCAACCCACTCAATGTTTAATTTTAAAATAAATACACACTAATTAAAATCATTCAAAATTTATTAACAAAAACATTAAAGACATACAAAACTAATTCACAAAGTAATTAAAAATATTCAAACACAATTTGGTACAAGTTTTAAAGCATGAGGTACAAATAGTTAATCGTAAAAAATAGAGAAAGTCTAAATAAAGAGAGAGGAAGCCGATTGAGCAATTCGCCGAAGCAAGAAAATTGGCGGTACCAATTTAGTATGGGTCATCATATTGGAACTACCCCTATACCTCCAACCCAAAACCAAAAAAGTAACCCTACTCCATGCACCCTTATAATAATATAATAATAAAATAACCATAACTGAATAAGACTGAGTAAATCATTCACCAACATGAAATTAAAAATTTAAAGGATAAAGTTTACTTAATTGGACTCATAAAAGGTACAAATTCATAGAGGAGACAAACGTGATATGGTGAAAAAAATAGGCGTGCGATATCGATGGGTCGATCGCCCGAAGTTGGAACAGAGAAAACTGTTGTTGAATTTCATCTAGGTGATAACCCCATTATTGGAATGGAGAGACAACCCATAAGGCGGAGCCTAGTCTAGTCCCTAATTATAGGATATAGAGGCAACTGTTGTGGTAGTTGACCATTTCCAATAGGCATTGAGGGTGACCATTTTCATATTGTCGAAAATCACTACGTCAATTGTTCCCCTGATTATTTTCATGATTCTTGAATACATTTTACATGTTTAATACCATTGGTGAGTATGAGTGGTTTGGGTGGGATGATTAAAACATCCACTAAACTAGAGACATATGTTGTTCTTCAAGTACTAACATGAACTATGTTTCCAAAAACGTTGGAAATGGATATTGATGTTGAATCAGGTCGGTGATATAGTCAAACTTTTGAGGAACTCCATTAATCGTATAGATATATGGTTCTCTTCAGGATCAAGGGTGTCACACCCTCAAAACCAAATGAACGGCGAAAACGTTCTGGGGTGGAGGACGTCATGTACAGTATCACAACAATGCAAGTAGTAAACAAGCAACAACATCATCCATTGCATTAATAATATAATTTCATACAAGTGTGTTCCGTTAAGTTTTAAAGACACCAAAACAATATACATCAAAATATAAGATGAGTCTTGAACGAGCTCCATCTTCTCAAAACCTGGCCCCGGTACCTGTCTACTGGTGACCTGAGAATACAAGTTATTTTGAAAGAGTTTATCAGCTTTAGAGCTGGTGAGTTCATAAGTATATTAGTGTCTGTGTTTGTATGAAAGCATTTGTAAGATGTTTTGTAAGATGTACTGTGTGTTTGTAAAAGTTTTGTATTTGTTTGAACTATCTTAGAAAACCCTATGTTTCCTACTAAAAGTAGCCTTCTACCAAGGCATCTAGTGTCTGTGTGTGTATCCTTTGTAAAAGTGAGTATTTTCCCAAATCCGACTATCATTAACCAAAAATATAGTTTTAGCATTATTGTTAATTGTGTGAAATCACAAAGTAAAATGTAAAGGGAAAATGTTATAGTACTTTAATGTAGTATTATGAAACTACTGTTGTACTAACTACCTTAAGTTAATTGTATATTTTAAGGTAACATGTGATCGGCCTGTATCTTGCTACCGACTCAATAGTAAAGTGACAATGTAAGATGCCACGAAAATGATGTTTGGCACCCGTAGACTTGCAAGTCCCACTGTAGCGAGCAGAAAGGTGTAGGATAGTCAATCCATTATAGATCTATACACAAACTCATGCGCTCCCCAATTAAGGAGATTCTGATACAAAAACAGTCATGGCAGGTAGTGCCATGCCCTGTTTAATGGCTCACATAAATGTATTAATGTAAATGTTATGTGAATTGTGTGCTAGCTGTATTGTATGTTCTTTCTCTGTCTAGCCTGTATGTTTGTTTCTCATCACTCTGTTTCATGTTTGTTTCTCATTATAGTATGTATTGACTCATGTATGAACTGACTCATTGTATGTTTCATCGTTCTCGTAATAGTATCTTCCTAAACTACCCCTATGGTAGCTTACTAGCAATGTATGAACATGTTTGTATACCCTTGCTACCCAAGGGTATGGACTTGAATGTAGGAAAACATTTTGTATCTATATACATATACATAATATATAACTAGGATTCAAACGACCTTCGGACAACTAACCTTGATACCCTAAGACCACAATCAAACAAGAACAGGAAGCAGGGTAGACTAGCAGTCCTAAGTCCTTATTAATCCTACTTATATAACTATATTTATATAGATACACATAATACAAGTTAAAAGAGGTTGATAACAAACCTTTTATATCTATATACGTATACATAATATATAACTAGGATTCAAACGACCCTCGGACAACTAACCTTGATACCCCAAGACCACAATCAAACAAGAACAGGAAGCAGGGTAGACTAGCAGTCCTAAGTCCTTCCAATCCTACTTATATAACTATATTTATATTGATACTCATAATATAAGTTAAAAGAGTTTGATAAATGTATTGACAATAAAGAGTTTGTAAAACAGTTTGAGGTAAAACAGTTTGATAAATAGTTTGATAACCAGTTTGAAAAGTAAGAAAACCATTTGTTTGGTAGTTATTAATCACATGTGATTGATATAATAACTATAATTGTTCGACTTGTATCCCCCCCCCCATAAAAGCATTTAAAACATTTAAAAGGTTAATTAAGGGGTATGAACTCACCTGTAGTTGGTGGTTTGGATGAACTGAAGAAAATAGGATTGCTAGGTGTCAAGTGAAGACTTGTACACACGCAATGATCCTATTCAACATATAAATACAACATATATGTATCTAATTAGACTTTAAACAACTAATTAGCAAAGTTAAGACATCCTAAGACAAGTTAAACACCTTATATAAGTGTTATAAGTCTCAAGGAATGCATCTAAGTGTTGTCGAACAATGCTATAGGGTTTAGGGTTCAAAAGAAACCCTAACTTGAGTTTACGGTTTTGTGACCTCAACCCAATGGGTTTACGGTCGTAAACTCTAGAGTTTACGGCCGTAAACTCCCCCTCTTTTGACCATTTGTTGATTTGAACGTTTCTAAGTCCATTGAAGTGTTTCCTCTTGAAGTATAAGCCTAAGGAAGAAGCTAGGGCACCATTTCACTCCTATTTGGAGTTTACGGCCCAAAGACCACATCCCTTTGGGTTTACGGTCGTAAACCCTAGGGTTTACGGCCGTAAACTCTTATGGATGTTGGTATTTTGATGATTTCAAGTCCTTAACACATCAAGGTAAGGATCCAAGTTAGTTACCTAGGCTTAGGAAGGGACTAGGGACATTTCGGTCCCTTAAAATGGGTTTACGGTTCAAGAACGTTCTTGGACCGTAAACAAGAACCGTAAACACCATTTTCTTGGTGTTTCTTGGATGATTTCATTTTATAATGAAGTATAGCAAGCTTAAACACACTCTAGGATAGAAGTACTTACTATATGGAAGCTTGAAATGAGCCAAAATGCCAAAAACACTAGTGTGTGTTCTTGGTGTTCTTGGTGAAAATGGAAAAATCAACCTTTTGGAATGATTTCACGGTTAGAAGGTTGTTAAAACACTAGATTAAGTGATCTACTAACTTGAAATGGTTGAAAACACTTACTAGATCGAGATTTGGAATAAATCCCGTGATGATACTTGAGAGGATTTGCTTTTGTTCTTGAGAAATTTGGAAAAATGATAATAAATGACAAGTGTCATATATATACCCCAAATTTCTGGGTTTTTGGCTGAAAATATTTTATTCTGGCAGTAAACTCCAATTTCTTGAAGTTCAGGAATAACAGTGTTGCACTATAACCCTAGGGCATCCTCTCTCATGGTATCTCCTAAAGTGTAAATCCTAAAATAATCAAACTTAATCCAAAAAGTCTGAAAATTTAACTGTAACTGATTTAACTCCTATTAAATTGACATGTTGTACAGAATAGAAATTTCGGGTTGTCAGATCATCCCCTCCTTAGAAGGAATTTCGTCCCGAAATTAGAATTTAAGCAAATAAGTAGTTACTAAGAACTAAGTAAAAAGACGAGGATATTTTAGTTTCATCTGATCCTCTCGCTCCCAAGTGAATTCAGGTCCTCGCTTGGCGTTCCAGCGAACCTTCACTATCGGGATGCGGCTTTGTTTCATTTGCTTGACCTCTCGGTCCATGATCTCTACTGGTTCTTCCACGAAGTTGAGGCTCTCGTTGATCTCGATCTCGTCGAGTGGAATTACAAGAGTCTCGTCGGACAGACACTTTTTCAAGTTCGAGACGTGGAAGGTAGAATGTACGTTACTGAGTTCGCTCGGTAAGTTAAGTTTGTAAGCTACAGGGCCGATTCTGGCAAGAATTTCAAAAGGCCCAATGTACCTTGGATTTAGCTTTCCACGCTTTCCGAAGCGTATCAAGCCCTTCGAGGGTGAGACCTTCAATAGAACATGGTCGCCCACCTGGAATTCCAACGGTTTTCTTCGTTTATCAGCGTAGCTTTTCTGTCGGTCTCTGGAGGCTTTCAGTCATTCACGGATCTGAACGATCTTCTCCGTCGTTTCCCGTATGATCTCCGGACCTGTGAGAGTGCTTTCAGGAACTAGTCCCTTAGCTAACTGGGTATCACCCACCTCAGCCCAGCACAGAGGGGATCTGCACTTTCGGCCGTAGAGGGCCTCGAATGGAGCAGCCTTTATGCTTGTGTGATAACTGTTGTTGTAGGAAAATTCTACAAGGGGTAAATGAGTATCCCATGTTTTCCCAAAGTCAATCACACAGCCTCGCAACATGTCCTCTAAGGTTTGGATAGTCCTCTCACTTTGCCCGTCTGTCTGCGGATGGTAGGCTGTACTCATGTCCAGCCTAGTTCCTAAGGAACCTTGTAGCGACTGCCAGAACCTAGAAGTGAACCTACCATCTCTGTCCGAGATAATGGATATAGGGACACCGTGCAATCGTACAATTTCCCTTATATAAGTTCTTGTAAGCTTCTCCATCTTGTCTGTCTCTTTGATAGGCAGGAAGTGCGCGGACTTGGTCAATCTGTCAACGATGACCCATATGGTATCAAGTCCACCCGTTGTCTTGGGCAACTTGGTTATGAAATCCATAGTGATCCGCTCCCACTTCCATTCTGGGATCTCAGGCTGTTGAAGAAGACCTGAGGGTTTCTGGTACTCGACCTTGACCTTTGCGCAAGTAAGGCATTTACTTACGAAGGTAGCAATCTCTGCTTTCATGTTAGGCCACCAGTATAACTTTTTAAGATCCAGATACATCTTATCTGAACCTGGGTGAACGGAATAATGAGTGTTATGCGCCTCCTTCATGACCAAATCTCTGAAACCACCTAGTTTCGGGGTCCAGATCCGGTTCATGAGATAATAAGCTCCGCCACCTTTGACTTCCAAGTTCTTATCCATCCCTCACAGGGATTCATTGGTCACATTTTCAGGCTTCAAAGCGTCGAGCTGAGCCGTCTGTATTTGTGTGGATAAGTGTGAATGGATAGTCATAGTCAATGACTTGACTTTACGACCAGAATATTCTTTCCGACTTAAGGCGTCAGCTACTACATTGGCCTTGCCGGGATGATAACGAATTTCGCATTCGTAGTCACTGAGTAGCTCGACCCACCGTCGTTGTCTCATGTTGAGCTCCTTCTGATCGAATATGTGTTGTAAGCTCTTGTGGTCTGTAAAGATTGTGCTCTTCGTACCGTACAGGTAGTGTCTCAAGATCTTTAGAGCAAATACAACTGCTCCTAGTTCAAGATCGTGCGTCGTATAGTTGACCTCATGTGTTTTCAGCTGCCTCGAGGCATAGGCGATGACCTTACCTCGCTGCATCAGAACACATCCGAGACCTTGGTTCGATGCATCGCAATAGACAACGAAGTCTTCTATTCCTTCGGGAAGGGATAGTATTGGTGCAGTGCATAAGGCTCGTTTGAGCGTTTGGAACGCTCTCTCCTGCTTTTCTTCCCAGTCAAAGGATACGCCCTTCTGGGTAAGTGTTGTAAGAGGCTTCGCAATGCGGGAGAAGTTCTGAATGAATCGGCGATAGTAGCCAGCGAGGCCTAGAAATTGACGAATTTCTGTAGGCGTCTTCGGTGCTGACCAGCTCTCAATGGCTTTGATTTTGGATGGGTCTACGTGGATTCCCTCTTCGCTAACCACGTGCCCTAAGAATTCGACTCGTCGGATCCAAAATTCGCATTTCGAGAACTTCGCATAAAGCTTCTCCGCGCGCAGGGTTTCTAAGACTTGTCGTAGATGTTGACTATGTTCTTCCTTACTACGAGAGTAGATAAGTATGTCATCGATGAAGACGATGACGAACTGATCCAAGTAAGGACAACACACCCTATTCATTAAGTCCATGAATACAGCGGGCGCGTTTGTTAATCCGAACGGCATCACTACGAATTCGTAGTGCCCATAACGAGTTCGGAAGGCTGTCTTTGGAACATCCTCCCCTAGCACTCGTAACTGGTGATATTCGGATCTTAAGTCGATTTTTGAAAAGAAATTCGCCCCTTGAAGTTGATCGAATAAATCGTCTATCCGAGGCAAAGGATAACGATTTTTGACGGTCAGTTTGTTGAGCTCCCTGTAGTCGATGCACATACGAAAAGATCCGTCTTTCTTCTTGACGAACAAGACTGGAGCTCCCCAAGGTGAGAATCTTGGTCTTATAAAGCCCTTGCTGAGCAGTTCGTTAAGTTGACAGGATAGTTCTTGCATCTCTGCAGGTGCTAGACGATAAGGCGATTTGGCTACGGGGGTAGCCCCTGGAACTAAGTCGATTCTAAACTCGACTTGTCGTTGCGGAGGTAATCCTGGTAGCTCTTCTGGAAAGATGTCGGGAAAGTCGTGAACTACTGGAATGTTCTTGATGTCTTTCGCTTCTTGGCTCACATCGACCACATGAGCAAGGAATGCGCGACATTCATTTCGCAAGAATTTCTGAGCTTGAATGCTCGAGATGATACGAAGGTTTGTGCCGAGTTTGTCGCCATAAACTACTAGGGTTTCGCCAGACGAAAGATTAAGGCGGACTGCCTTTTCGTAACACATGATGTCGGCACGCTGAAGACTCAACCAATCCATGCCAATGATGACGTCGAAACTTTTAATTGAGACTGGCATGAGGTCGATCGAGAATGAATGGCTATCTAAAGTTAAGGTACACCCTATGTAAATGCAGCTAGTGCTCTCTGTCTTCCCATTAGCCATTTCTACTGTGAACGGTTCTTTGAGTGCTCGTGATTTTTGCTTAAGTAAATGAGCAAATTTTTGATTCACGAAGCTTCTCTCCGCTCTACTATCAAATAGTATACAAGCATAAAAGTTGTCGAGGAGAAACGTACCAGTGACCACTGTGGGGTCAGCAACCGCCTCCTCATGGCCTATAGCCAGAACTCTTCCTACTCCACCGGCATTCCCTGCCTTGGGGCAGTTCCTCTTGTAGTGGCCCACATCGCCACAGTTGTAGCAAGATTGGCCCACTCCAGCGCCGGGGACTTGGGTGATTGGCCTCGCCGGAGATTTACAGAAACGGGCTGTATGCCCCTTCCTGTTGCAGTTTACACACTGCATTTCCCGACAGGCTCCCGTGTGATGGTAGTTGCACTTGTTGCATAAAGGCAAACTTCCAGAATACTGCTTTATTGGAATAGCAGCAGTGGCAGGTGCTGTCGCACTATGAATTGCCACCGTCTGCTGTTTCTTCGCAGCCTTCTTCTTTTTCTTGTCCTCCCAGAATTTCCGCTTGGACTCTGCAGTTCTGGCGGTTTCTGAGATGGCCAGGGTGGTTGTTGCAGCCGGGGTACGGACCCCGTGGTCAACTAGCTGCTGTGCCAATCGCTTGGCACTATCAAATGTAGTGGGGCGTGATGACAATACATTTCCCTGGTATGGTGGCACCAGCCCCCATATATACCTCTCGATCTTCTTTCCCTCCGTATGAATCATGTTGGGACAGAGGGCCACCAGTTCACAGAACCTGGCGGTATATGCTACGATGTCGGTGCCTTTCATGGTTAGGCGCCAAAGTTCTTCCTCCAGTTTTTGGATCTCGCCCCTCGGGCAATACTCCTCAATCATGAGGTCCTTTAAAGTATCCCAGCCCATATCATTTGCCACTGAAAGAGATAGTGACTTAACATGGCTATTCCACCATGTTAGGGCTCTGGTTTCAAAGGTGCAAGCAGCGAACTTCACCTTGCTCCCTTCTGGACAGGAGCAGATTGCGAAAACCGATTCGGTTTTCTCAAACCATTGCGAGAGTACAATGACTCCGCCAGTTCCTCTGAAGGATAATGGCTTGCAGTTTGTAAAGTCTTTGTAGGAGCACTCTCTCGAGCGCACAGGGGTTTCAACCTGTATTGTTGGAATAGGAGTCCCTTCTCCAGTGGAACTTGAAGAATGATATTCAGCCATGGTTGTTGCCACAGCCGCAGCTACAGCAGCATTGAGGGCTGCTGTATCAAATTGAGGAATAGGTGGTGGAGGATTACGTCTTGTTGACTTTCGTGGAGGCATCTTTTTTGCTGAAAGTTTAGAATGAATAAGATATTGATGAGAATTTGACATGAACATTGATGAGAATGACTCATGGACTAACTCTCCATAGCCCAACAGCATAATTAAATGGAATACTTGAATGAAGATGAAAGTATTTGGATAATAATTTCCATTAGATTTTTATATCTGTCAAAGATATTGGAATTACAGATGTAATGAGTTTGGGGAAAAATGACCTAGAAGTAGGTCTTACATCATCCAAGATGGGAAAATTTTGACAGCATACTACCTAATCAAAACCTAGTAGGTTTAAGATTTATAAGGATAGGAAATTAGACTTAAGTTTTTACATAACTAAGTTATATCCAAAAGAGAAGTTGGTACGATTCTAACGACGACGAGAACTGTTTGAGTGCGTCCTTGAATCCGAAAGGAGACGCTCTATGTCCCTCACATGCCTATCAGACCTTGCTTGCCGAGCTCGAAGTTCCCTGACTTCGGCTCGGGTTTCAGCAAGTTCCCTCTGAAGCATTGCATTGCTAACCTGAGCCCTTTCATGAGCGGACTCCATCTGGCGTATGCAGACAGTGTTAATACCAGAATTGGCATCCACTTCTACTACCCGGTCGATAGATGCTCGACCCTGCTCGGTGTTCCGAGCAATCCTACTAACCATGATAGGTAGGACCCTATCAGCTGAACCTCCCTCAGTAATGTTGTAGAAGCTTTTGTCTCCATCGTAGGGAAAAGGTTGACCTTGTTCCTGACTCCACCTGTTCAAGTTTGTGGTCCACAAAGGTGTGGGTCCTTGAAATGCAGGACGAAGGTTTGGGTTTTGAACAGCTGGGGGTTGGTTGTTGACTTCTGGCTCCGAGTCGGAACCATCAGAAAAAATTCCAGCCATTCTGCGTTGTCGTGGTTGGGAAAGTACGGGTCTCCGGGAAGATAAAATCCAGCCATTAAATCTACGCGAGAAAAGGGATATAAGAGATAACTAAATTTAAACTAACTAACTAATTAAATAATTATAAGATGATCTTTATCAGTTGCCTCAATACTTGTTTAAAGCATACCAGTTATATGTCATGCAGACGGGATAGACCTTCGAATAAGTAACCCTAACCCTAAGCCCACAACCAAACAAGGAACAGGAAGTAAGGCAAAGATCACAGATTCTAAGTCTATAACATCCTAGTACATATAACTTTAGTGTATCCACTAAACAACCATTGATATACTAATAAAGACCTTTAGTTCTCGAATAAGTAATTATAGTGACACAAAATACTCCTATAGTATTTTAAGTTTAATGTTTTGTTCTACTGTTCTTGTTGTAGAAGTGTTGGTAAGTTTTTAGACTTGGTGCAACCTCACAACCACACTTAGGCACATGCTAATCACTCCTCGGATAATGTAGTTGATCAAGCTACATCTTCCCAGGGTTGACCATATGTCTCTAAGTATGCTTATGCTGTCCACCAATCGTAATACTTTTGTTCTGTCCTAGTGACACTGATTTTAGTATGAATGCAGGTATGTATACTTTATTAAATATTTTATTATTTAAAGTATAAACTCTTCATCAGAGTATTTTAAATCCCGCTTGTGTTTATAGTTCGTATATCTTTTATGGGTTGATACACTCGATTCACTATAAACAATGCTCTGATACCAATCTGTCACACCCTCAAAACCAAATGAACGGCGGAAACGTTCTGGGGTGGAGGACGTCATGTACAGTATCACAACAATGCAAGTAGTAAACAAGCAACAACATCATCCATTGCATTAATAATATAATTTCATACAAGTGTGTTCCGTTAAGTTTTAAAGACACCAAAACAATATACATCAAAATATAAGATGAGTCTTGAACGAGCTCCATCTTCTCAAAACCTGGCCCCGGTACCTGTCTACTGGTGACCTGAGAATACAAGTTATTTTGAAAGAGTTTATCAGCTTTAGAGCTGGTGAGTTCATAAGTATATTAGTGTCTGTGTTTGTATGAAAGCATTTGTAAGATGTTTTGTAAGATGTACTGTGTGTTTGTAAAAGTTTTGTATTTGTTTGAACTATCTTAGAAAACCCTATGTTTCCTACTAAAAGTAGCCTTCTACCAAGGCATCTAGTGTCTGTGTGTGTATCCTTTGTAAAAGTGAGTATTTTCCCAAATCCGACTATCATTAACCAAAAATATAGTTTTAGCATTATTGTTAATTGTGTGAAATCACAAAGTAAAATGTAAAGGGAAAATGTTATAGTACTTTAATGTAGTATTATGAAACTACTGTTGTACTAACTACCTTAAGTTAATTGTATATTTTAAGGTAACATGTGATCGGCCTGTATCTTGCTACCGACTCAATAGTAAAGTGACAATGTAAGATGCCACGAAAATGACGTTTGGCACCCGTAGACTTGCAAGTCCCACTGTAGCGAGCAGAAAGGTGTAGGATAGTCAATCCAGTATAGATCTATACACAAACTCATGCGCTCCCCAATTAAGGAGATTCTGATACAAAAACAGTCATGGCAGGTAGTGCCATGCCCTGTTTAATGGCTCACATAAATGTATTAATGTAAATGTTATGTGAATTGTGTGCTAGCTGTATTGTATGTTCTTTCTCTGTCTAGCCTGTATGTTTGTTTCTCATCACTCTGTTTCATGTTTGTTTCTCATTATAGTATGTATTGACTCATGTATGAACTGACTCATTGTATGTTTCATCGTTCTAGTAATAGTATCTTCCTAAACTACCCCTATGGTAGCTTACTAGCAATGTATGAACATGTTTGTATACCCTTGCTACCCAAGGGTATGGACTTGAATGTAGGAAAACCTTTTGTATCTATATACATATACATAATATATAACTAGGATTCAAACGACCTTCGGACAACTAACCTTGATACCCTAAGACCACAATCAAACAAGAACAGGAAGCAGGGTAGACTAGCAGTCCTAAGTCCTTCTTAATCCTACTTATATAACTATATTTATATAGATACACATAATATAAGTTAAAAGAGGTTGATAACAAACCTTTTATATCTATATACGTATACATAATATATAACTAGGATTCAAACGACCCTCGGACAACTAACCTTGATACCCCAAGACCACAATCAAACAAGAACAGGAAGCAGGGTAGACTAGCAGTCCTAAGTCCTTCCAATCCTACTTATATAACTATATTTATATAGATACTCATAATATAAGTTAAAAGAGTTTGATAAATGTATTGACAATAAAAGAGTTTGTAAAACAGTTTGAGGTAAAACAGTTTGATAAATAGTTTGATAACCAGTTTGAAAAGTAAGAAAACCATTTGTTTGGTAGTTATTAATCACATGTGATTGATATAATAACTATAATTGTTCAACTTGTATCCCCCCCCATAAAAGCATTTAAAACATTTAAAAGGTTAATTAAGGGGTATGAACTCACCTGTAGTTGGTGGTTTGGATGAACTGAAGAAAATAGGATTGCTAGGTGTCAAGTGAAGACTTGTACACACACAATGATCCTATTCAACATATAAATACAACATATATGTATCTAATTAGACTTTAAACAACTAATTAGCAAAGTTAAGACATCCTAAGACAAGTTAAACACCTTATATAAGTGTTATAAGTGTCAAGGAATGCATCTAAGTGTTGTCGAACAATGCTATAGGGTTTAGGGTTCAAAAGAAACCCTAACTTGAGTTTACGGTTTTGTGACCTCAACCCAATGGGTTTACGGTCGTAAACTCTAGAGTTTACGGCCGTAAACTCCCCCTCTTTTGACCATTTGTTGATTTGAACGTTTCTAAGTCCATTGAAGTGTTTCCTCTTGAAGTATAAGCATAAGGAAGAAGCTAGGGCACCATTTCACTCCTATTTGGAGTTTACGGCCCAAAGACCACATCCCTTTGGGTTTACGGTCGTAAACCCTAGAGTTTACGGCCGTAAACTCTTATGGATGTTGGTATTTCGATGATTTCAAGTCCTTAACACATCAAGGTAAGGATCCAAGTTAGTTACCTAGGCTTAGGAAGGGACTAGGGACATTTCGGTCCCTTAAAATGGGTTTACGGTTCAAGAACGTTCTTGGACCGTAAACAAGAACCGTAAACACCATTTTCTTGGTGTTTCTTGGATGATTTCATGTTATAATGAAGTATAGCAAGCTTAAACACACTCTAGGATAGAAGTACTTACTATATGGAAGCTTGAAATGAGCCAAAATGCCAAAAACACTAGTGTGTGTTCTTGGTGTTCTTGGTGAAAATGGAAAAATCAACCTTTTGGAATGATTTCACGGTTAGAAGGTTGTTAAAACACTAGATGAAGTGATCTACTAACTTGAAATGGTTGAAAACACTTACTAGATCGAGATTTGGAATAAATCCCGTGATGATACTTGAGAGGATTTGCTTTTGTTCTTGAGAAATTTGGAAAAATGATAATAAATGACAAGTGTCATATATATACCCCAAATTTCTGGGTTTTTGGCTGAAAATATTTTATTCTGGCAGTAAACTCCAATTTCTTGAAGTTTAGGAATAACAGTGTTGCACTATAACCCTAGGGCATCCTCTCTCCTGGTATCTCCTAAAGTGTAAATCCTAAAATAATCAAACTTAATCCAAAAAGTCTGAAAATTTAACTGTAACTGATTTAACTCCTATTGAATTGACATGTTGTACAGAATAGAAATTTCGGTTTGTCACAAAGGGAGTCAATATTGTTGAGAAGGTCAATGGTGGTTTTGATGTGTGTATAATATTTTGTACTTAAGGAATCAATGATGATAATATTCTTCGGTTCGTTGTTAAGTTAGATGGCTTTGGTATCTTTGTTTTCGCGAAAAAATGTTTTAAGGATCGTAAAAACCTATCGAGCATCTATCATTTTACAATTGAATCGATTTTGTTTCGGTCGAAGGTTCGACCTTTGATTTTGAAACGGCCACATCACTAGAATCATCAATATGGTCGAGCACACCAAAACCAGTACAATATGTCTCGAATAGTTCACGTCAAACATCATAATTAAGACAATCAATGATCAATAAAGATGGATAGAAACATTGAGATCTGTGATCCCATACGGTTAGTCGATTAATTTGTCAATCTACGATATAAGAAGAAGCAACAATTATCACGGCCGAGAGGAAGGGCATGTCACTATGACACCCGTAGAAGAGTAGCCGAAAATTAGGGTTTATGAATTTTTCTTTAATACATTTGTTAGATAATTAATTTCCTGTAAACCGATATCTTATCATTAAACAAATATAAATACAAGGTTAGAAGGGTTTAAATGGTCTTATCTTATAAAATGAACTTAAACATATGTCTTCATACATTACCTATATATACAACACCACTCGCGAATACACTTAAAAATTTTATATTTGGATACGAAGTGGATACTCACAAGAAAATGGCGGTCCAAGATATACACAGGGTGTCAAGTTGTGGACAGTGTTGGAAATAAATATATTGGACCTTGGTGCCACCCCCACTTGTCGTCATAATCTACGACATTAGTCACACCATTCCCCTATCCAATTTACAAAACTGCCCTTAGTTACACCATATTTTAAAATAAAATATTGATAACACTGACTATCGTACGTACCAGGAATACCTACTTATTGAGTCATCATCACCAACTTTCAGCATACTCTTTTAATAATCTCAACAAACTAATTTATAAAAACCATTTTCAATTACAACAAACAAGAAAAAAGAAATGATACAATTATTGATATCATTGTGATATTTGATCGTAATATACGTGTAGCCGGGAATAGACAATTCCGTTTGTGACATGTATTTTATGTCATTATTAGTGGTGTCTAGTTAAGTTTCAACTGACTAACTTGTACAACAAACCTTTAACCTTAATAAGCCGCTTTGTAACTCATGGATTTGATTGATGTGAGTCGCAACGCTCGACTTCAACCCGTAATTCTTGAACTACTTACAACACTTAAAAGCCCTCCAATACACTAAGCAAAAGCATCTTCTTTCACTTTTTGGTTCTACGAAGGAAACAAAAAAATATAATTTATCTTTTTCTTGGTGAGTGAGTTTTGGTTTCTAAATTTAATGAGCTTTGCAAGTTTTTCTTTTCAACGAGAGCGTCCCGATCTGCAGGGACGGTTCTATTTGGGTGTCCGCAGTGGCACCGGCAACCCCTGCTTTTTCTGTACACAGTGTAAATTTTTTGATATTTTTCGATTTTTTTTCTTTTTTCTACTTACCGGCAACACCTACTACGGACCGGCAACACCTACTACCAAATCATGCGTCCGTCTCTACCGATCTGTTTAGACTTAAATTTATTATTATCTCATTGTTATAATAACTCTATGTAAGCAAACGACTTTCCCAATGATTACCCTTTTTTAAAATTTAAAATTTAATTAATTCGTTATATCTATCTAAAATGTTCTATAAAATTTCATTATTTAGTTAGTCATATATTAAATGCACATAATAACTAAAATATCACAAACAAACGAAAGTATAAGTACTATTCATCAAATATGAAGAAGTTAAAATTTACGTCATAAAAGTTTTAAGTTTTACACACGTAATTGGAAAAAAACTATAATATTATTATATATATATATATATATATATATATATATATATATATATAGTGCTATGGCTACAAATTTATTGTAGAGTTATCATTTTAACCTACTTAACTACTTTAATAGTCAATTCTATTATATTTCTTATAAAATTGGTCCTAAAATTGGTTTAAAGACCAAATTTGGTACTTATAGTTTGCAAAAAAATTATACGATATGGTTTTTTAACTTTATTTCTTGTTTTTTATATACTTTATTTATTTTCGTTATATATATATATATATATATATATATATATATATATATATATATATATATATATATATATATATATATATATTCGTTTTTTAACTTTATTTTTCAACAATTTGATTTTTTTTTTTTACCTTTTTGACCATTTGTTTTCTATTTTTCTTTTCAATTTTTAGTTATTTATGGTTTTCCTAATGTTTTTATTTATTTTGCTTCAAGTAAATAAACTAGAATTCAATTTAAAATATTTAAACAATTTTTTATAGAGATAAACTTTTATTATTTCTTTTTTTCTTTCTTTTAATCCATTATCAAATTAAAAAATATTTTCTTGAATTTAAGCTATTGACATTACATATAGAAATATAATTTATTTTTTCAAGTTATATTATAAAATTTTAGTATTTTTTTCTTATTTTAATAATTATAAATACACATTGAAACATTAATTTTCAATAAAGAAACTGTTTGAATTTTTTACTTTTCATTTTTTCATAACATAAATGTGATAGCATTAAAGAATTAAAAAATTTAAAGAAAATAAGTTGGACCGAAAATATAAATATAAATATAACTATTTTATTTAGTTGAATAAAAATAAACAAATTACAAAAACTATAAAATACCAAAATTGTAAGATACTCTAATGTGTTAATACATTTTACACTTTTTGAAAAATGTCAAGAACAGATAAAAATACGAAAAAGTAAAAACAAATATTACCGAGAAAAATGAAAAAAAATTAAAAATACAAAAAAATTAAAAAATAATATGAAAACAAATATGAAAAAAAAACTAAAAAAAAATATGA
Source organism: Lactuca virosa (assembly GCF_052849685.1). Lineage (NCBI taxonomy): Eukaryota > Viridiplantae > Streptophyta > Magnoliopsida > Asterales > Asteraceae > Lactuca > Lactuca virosa. Next base: position 327,232,163 of record NC_136430.1, read on the forward strand.
AAACTGTAAAATGTATGAACATATTAGAGTATAACAAAAATAAATAAAGTGTATATATATAATGAAAATAAAGTTAAAAACAAAAATAAATAAAGTATATAAAAAATGAAAAACAAAGTTAAAAAAAAACCATGGGGTATCGATGTTTTATGGTGAAGATTGTGTTGTTGGTGGCAATGAGGAGTGGTGGTGGTGATGTGTAAATATAAGGGTTTTTATGACAATGGTTATCAAATTAAAGGGTGTAAAACCTCAAGCTAGAATGAATTTTTTTGACAAATATGAGACATTAATGAACATAAAAACATACTTTTATTGATTTATCATAAGAAGTGTACTTCTAGGTCGCATAGTATGTATAATGGAGTTCTATTTATGAATAACAACCTTTGATAAGCCTTTATTTTATGAGGTACCGTTCGATTGTGGAAGGATATTTGGTAAGTTGTAGTTTTGTGAAAGGATATTCGATAAGTTGTAGTTTTATAGTAAATATTTTATACCCATAATATAAAAATTCAACAATGAAAATAACATTTGGTCTAAAAATGCACTTGTTGCAACAATTCAACAAAGTCCTCTTAAGTTATCTAATATTATATAGATGATATCTTTATGATTATAGTAATAATATTTATTAAAGAGAATCACAAAAAATTCCAAAAATGATATATAAGTTATAATTATTGTGCTTTTTAATAAAAAAAATTATTTATTTTGAGTTTTTTAATAAATAAATATAAGTTTTCTTCAAATAAATTTAGTATATACATAAAAAAAATCTCTTTCCTTAAATTTTAACTTTATTAACGAAAAAGTTATCCATTATTTTATTTTATTTTTTTGCAATTTAACCCTTAAAACCAACACTAAACAGTTCAAAGGCTGTTTTGCAAGTGTTTACCGATTTTAATGGTTACATTGAAAAAAATAAATAAATAAAGGTGGTTTTTTAATCATTAGAGTCAAAATATAAGGAATTTTTTTCGCAGATTTCCCTAAAAAGTTCAACCTCATTTTCAAATTCAAAGATACAAAAATTCTCAATGACGAGGTCCTGATTAACAATGTTATAAATAATATTATATATAGCTTTGGTGTTTGTTTTTAATAATATAGGTTGAAATGTAGTAGTATTTTTTATGCTTTTTATTTGAAACTCTAAAAAAAAGAAAAAAAGCACAAATGTCGTCATCTGCGGTCATACATGTTTTAATGCACATAATGTGCATTAACAACTTGTGTATTCGCAGATGATCATGCCATTTGTGCTTTCATTCATTTTTTTTTTTTTGATTTTGTATTATTTTTTTCATGTTTTGTTCTTATCTGGTATCTTGTGATAGTTTTTTGTATGGATTCATAGTCATAATATCATATTAAAAAGAATGTTGAACTCACAAATGAGATGAAAGGAAACGTAGATGGCCTTATGCCATCTGTGATTTTGTGTTTGGAAGAAATGGTCAACCAATTTTTTATAGCAAAGTATGAAATCGTATATGGTAAGATGATTCCGTAGATTACTTGACGAAACCGGACGTATGTTTGCCTATTTCGTGGTTTTGTTGGTTAGTTTTAGAAAAACCGTAATTTTTGGCCTAGCAATTAACAAATTTGACTATTTTTATAATTTTTTCTTAAAATTTTAAATATTTTTATTGAAACCTTTTAGCCAAAAAAAAATTTGTTCGCTATGTTTTTTACAATTCATTATCAGAAAATTTCATAATAATTTTTTTGAAAAGAAAAACTCTCAATGTTAAAACTTAAACCTAAAAAGACCAGCAAACTACTGTAGTTTTTAACTTTTCTATTACATTCGGCCTTTTTGTTTTTGACTTGTGTCAATCAATACTCATTAGGCCCTTTTAAGGACAAGAAAGGTGTCAAATTCTCTTTTGCATACCATGTGCCTAAGTGCCTTAGTGTACAAGAAAAGACAGAAACGATATTTCAGTTTTTTTTTTTAACTAAATCAATTGTTTTTGTACTTAATTACATTTATAAAAAAATTATTCTTATTATGTTAAATAGCATTCGAAATTTAATAGTAAAAAACAAAGGTAAAAGATATATACTATATAGGATACAATAAAATAGAGTGGTGTGGTACAAATATAAACTTTATTTAATTCTACCACTAAAAGTTAATAAACTAAAAAGGAAACAGAAAACATGGACTGACACTATGACTTTTGTTTCCCTTTCCCACCATATGCTTGCTGGCAAATCGACGATGGTTTCTGCGATTTCAAGCAAAGCTGCGAAGATATCGGACAATTCTTCAGGCAATTGTCACCTAAGCTCCCTGAAACCGACGATTTTTTCGAGAAAAACTCCTTCGGTGGCAATCCGCTTAGGTAATTTCCGTCCAAAAACAACCTCTTCAACGTCGCCTTTTGGCTGAACTCCGGCGGAATCGGTCCATGTAGCTGATTATATCGGAGTGACAAAGACGACAACACCGGATACGCCGACAAGTTCACCGGTAGGTACCCGACGATTTTGTTGTACCCGATATCGACGGCGATGAGATTGCTATTAATGGGTTTTGAGATCTCGATACCTGTGAATCCGTTATTGGCTAGATTGACTTGCTGAAGAGATTGTTGGAGCAAGAACCAGCCGGGGATTGCTCCGGTGAGCGAGTTATCACTGAGTTCCACAACTTCCAGTTGGGTCAGGTCGCTAAATGATGGTTTTGGTAGGAACCCAGATAGCGAGTTGGATTTAATTGCGAGTTCGAGTAGGTTTTTGGGGAGTTTAGGGATTGGTCCGGTGAGGTTATTGAAACTGAGGTCAAGACGCGTCAAAGGGAGTGAACTCAATGTGTTTGGCAACGACCCGGATAGTGAATTGTGAGAGATGTCTAGGGCTTGGATTGATTTGAGATTTGAAATGTCTGATGGGATGGTGCCGGAGAAGGAATTAGATCGGAGGTTAAGTGTTTGGAGGTTGGGGAGAGAGAAGAGGGAACTGGGGATTGGGCCGGAGAATTTGTTGTCAGAGATGTCGATTGTGATGAGTTGGGTGAGTTTGGAAACGAGTGGGGAGAGAGTTCCGACGTAACCGGCGCGATCGAAGGTGAGTTGGGTGACTCGGTTGCCGGAGCAGGAGAGGCCGCAGAGGAAGTGGTCGACGTGATGGTAGGAGCAAGGATCAGAGGTGAAATTCCAAGAGGCTAAGCAAGAGTAAGAAGGGATGGTGGTGGGATCGATGGCGGCTTTTATGGCTTTGAGGGCGGAGACATCGGAGTCGAGGGTGGTGGTAGTGGCGTCGGTGGATAGGAGGAGGAGGATGATGATGAACACAGAGGTAATGGAGGTGGTGGTGGAGGTGGTCATGTTAATCGAAAGATTAAATGGAGGGAATGAAGTATTTAGTAGTGTTGAAAGCGAGAGTTTTTATTGGGGAGGTTTTGGTAGTTGTGATTGGGTTGTGGGGTTCTGACACCAGTCTGCCATTACCCTCTTGGATATTGAGGAATTTTACAATTTTTATACAATTGATAAACATGCAAAAATGGTTAAGTTTTTAGAAAATAAAAAAAATTCAAACCACTGAATTTTTGGATTGAAAAAGTTTGTTTTGTCCAAAGATCATTTTACTCTTAATATATTTATTTTTATTTTTATTTTTATTTTTTTAAAATTATTATTATCATTAAAAATAACTCTCTCTCTCTCTCTCTCTCTCTCTCTCTCTCTCTCTCTCTCTCTCTCTCTCTCTCTCTCTCTCTCTCTCTCTCTCTCTCTCTCTCTCTCTCTCTTGTCACATAGGAACTTCACTGTTTGACTTCTTCCTTGAAATGTGTATAAGCAAAAAATGAATCTAGGGTTATTTTGGAGAATAACTCAACTCTAAGGTCGGAACCTTTTGAGTCCATCATACCCAAATCTATGGTCTTCAAAGCCTTGGAATTAATAGTCTTTGTGTTATTTAGATTGATTAAAAAAGACCCGACATTTTGATTGCTAAAGGAATTCATTCCTTGGTTTGGTTTCGTTCCCATGATGTTAAAGTGAAAGATATGATTAGGGTGTCCAGCTTGCACGCCTTCATACTGCTACAAACCTAAAACTTTTGTCTGGTTGATACTCCATCGTCTACCCACTCTAAATTTTGATATGGATTCACAAACTAAAATAGATGCCAAAACTTTGCGCGACGACTTTAGACATAGATGCAGGTTTCCGGCAGCAGCGGTTTAGACCTAGATGCAATCTCTGATCAAACTCCAACAACTTTAGATCCAGATGCAGATGCAATCTCCGATCAAACATGTTTTATTCATAAATAGGTATAGATTTTTATTATAGATCTGACCCGATGATTAAGGGGATGACGTCCACACTCCTCATCCTCATCCTTGCAGGTTGCTGGTCACGTGGAGTACCCTTTATCTGTCATTAATCTGGAGTTGGTTAACGACATCAACACCAATACAAGTATTGGTTTTTCATCCCATGGATCTTTGATATGGGCTTATTTAATTATATATTTAGGTCATTATCCTAATACATTTGAGTAAAAATGTTATATTTTAAGATATATGATAAATGATCAATTACAGTTAAATGGAAGCTTGGAATGCAAAAGGAAGATACATTAGCTAAAAAGACGCGAAAGGATGTTGTTGGACAGTTTGACACCTCTTCAGTGTTTTGACCATATCTAATGACTCGTAACTCCGATTGACGAGATTCAAGATGTTTTGAAAACTAGACAAAATTTCGAATGACTTTTGTGTTTGTGAAAAATTCGGGTTCCCAGTTTCCACGTCGTGGCAAAGCCATTTCCACGGTGAGGAAAATTTAAAAAATCGTGAACGTTCTGAATCCAGTTCCCACGGCGTGGTAAGTTTTTCTCCACACCATGGTGATGCTAAACCCATAAATAGAGTTGAAAATTAGCCTTAATGACACATCTTTAACCCTAATTCGTTCCGTATGAAAAATAAACCCCATAAATGTTGTTTTGAGGGTCTAGAAGACGATCAAAGAGCCATTAAACTAATATGAAGCGAATATCTGAAGGATTCGAGAACGGATTCATGTCGGGGATTATTCGATTTGCTTTTATGATCACGATTAGTATTCCAACTGTGTTCCTTTTGTTTTTACTTTCTGAATTTAGGTGTTAAAACCTTTTGCTTTGTGTTAAATATTAGAAGAATCATAAGATTTTGGATTAAATTGCATATTTGGTTTGGTTATTCTTATTTAATTAATTGTTTCAAGTTTGATTGAAGATCCATATGTGTTAAATATCGTTGTTTTATTACCTATTGTTGAGTTTATGTGATTAGAAGAACAATCTAGTTATATATTCTTGAATCATAGTTGTTTTATTACCATAAAATGATTGCGACTAGTGTTGGATCAAAACCTAGGGTTAGGTTAATAAAACTATGAACTTTTAATGCGTGTACATGTTTTAGATTACCATTCTTAGCATGATTTAATTCTAATAACCTTTAGGATTAATAAAAAGTGAATATTGCGTGATACGAACTAAACAATGAATTTGGGGATATTTAATTGCATGGCGAGTCCTTATAGTCATTAGTATTTGTGTATGGACCAAATACATAAATCAATTTAGGAATCGTTGAATAATGAATAAAATACCATTGCACTAAAGTAAGTAACCATTATATTGATATGAAATCCAGTCTGAACCAAAGTATTCGAAGTGATTTGTTTCCATTCAGTTTATCTACTTAGTTTAGTTGTTGATTTAATTGAGCTTTTATAATAAAAGCCCATTTTACTGATTTCATTTATTTAGTATAACCTATAATAAAAAAATCTGATATTAATTCACTACCGTTCCCCTAGAGTTCAACACCCTTGCTTATCAAAACTATATTATATCGATCAGGTTCATTGCCTGTAAGGTGTGGTTTTGATGCAATAAATAAGAAATTATAAATAAAAAACTAGTGAATTAAAATAACACATCAATCTTAAATACGTTATAATGATAATTTTAATTTTAATATTGAATATCTGCTGATGGAGGTGAGATTTACAGCCACCACTGATAAGAGAACACTTTTCCTTCCGGATGGCTTTCATTTTGAATAAGATATAAACCCAGAAACAATGATACACATGCAGTGGTTGTAGGTGATAACTCGTTGGATGGATGTGGAGTTTTGATTAAGAAGGAAGAGATGAAGAAGATGAAGTGTTCTTCTTGGGTAAAAAGAAAAAAGGATGTGGGGTATATGTTGGAGAAAGAGGGGGAAAGAAAGAAAGAGAGAGAGATGTGTGAACCCATAATTTAATTTTATAAAAAATTAAATTAAATAGAAAAAACATAAAAAAAATATCACAATGGCATATTAGTCATTTTAGTTTACCGATTGACCAAAACCACAGCCAAAATTGTTCAAAATGACCACCAATCCAAAAAAATGAGGTTTGGACCAAAACCCAGAAGAAATACATACCACAAGAACCATTTCAGTTTACTGATTGACCAAAACCATAACCAAAGTTGATCAAAAGGACCATCAAACTAAAAAAATTGAAGTTTGAACCAAAACCAAAAAAAAAATACATACTATATGAACCATTTTTGCAATTTTATCTATAATATTTATATAATTCACCATAAAAAAGGTATTGATATTAAAAATTGTAACTGAGGTCAATATTATCATACAATATTATCATACTAGAAGTAGAGACATGTATCAAAGTTAGGTCATTTTGGTATATTAGTTGAAAAGCTGAATTCTAGCTAAAATGTTCTCTGATAGCAATAAACTAAGTTATTAATTAATAGTATTTGATAAAAGTATTAGATTGTTATGTAAAATAGCACAAATGAACATTTATATATGACTAAAAGTAAAAAAAATAGATATAACTAAAAGTATATTTGAAATATCTTTTTTTAAAAATATCATAAACTTATCAAAAATTATCTCAAAGCAGCTTATAAGCTAAAATAAGATATCTTTGTGGTTTTACCAAACATTAAATTACAATAATCTAACTTACTTTTACCGAACAATGTCCTGATTTTAAATGGCAAAGACATCTTTTTATATGACAAAAAAATTAGGCGAACAATTTTTAGAAACTATAAGGACTAATCACGCTAAAAATAAAACAAACCATATGGACCCAATGGATACCATCTTCTATAGTTATAGGGCATGTTCAACACGCAACGTTTGGGAGCTTCTGGCTTCTAGCTTTTAAAAAAACGCTAGTAAAAAAGAAAAAACATCGTTCGACGACAGAAGCGTTTAGCTTTTAGCCTAAACAAAACGCTCCAAAATTAAAAGCTACATGGAGTAGCTTTCAACAAAACGCTTCAAAATCAAACGCTACCTGCTACTCGCTAACCTACCAACTAGTTTTGCCGAACATCCCAGAATTATCATGTTTTGACAAACCAAATGAATTGACCATTCATTTTTTTTCTTTATTTCATAAAAGCATGATACAAGATTGTTTATTTTCCATCGGTTTCAAATAACAACTATTAACACTCATTAAATTTAATTTGTGCAAATAGCTATTAATGGAAATGAATGAACATTTAAATTTTTTGATTTAAAAACAATAATTTAAATATTGAAATATCATATTATAAAATAGTATAAGATTTTGTGCAACATGATTCTCTGAATATTTAGTGTATAATAATCTGCAAGAGTGGTGTATGGAGTTGGGATTCACAAAAAAAGGCATATTAAGAAAAGTTGGTGAACCTCTTCGCTATTAATATAACAACTTATCAAATGTTAATTTTATTAGAATAATTTTTAAAATGAATAGAATATATAATTTAAACAGATAATATTTTATATAATGTTGGAAATATTTTAATAGTTATGCAAAGTTATTGTTAATTTTTCTCAGATGAAGAAAGTGAATGTTTATTTTAGAGTGACAAAAATAACTCGTAGTTCGTAACTTCATTTATTACATAGTTGGAATATACTCCATTTTAATTGTTCCAACAAATTGACAATGTTAATTTTATATGGCACCTTCTATTTATAAATATTTTTTTTCTTTCATTTTGTTAGGTTGCGTCTTTGTAAACAGAGGATTAATGAACTTGAGCTCATTGCAGAAAACACGTTGTTCTCTGTGGCCGAGACCAGTGAGAGGAGGGATTGTAAACATCGTGTTCTTGATTTGGAAAATTTGGCTAAGAATGACATGATACAAAAAGCTAGAAACAATTAGATCTGCGATGGTGATGAGAATTCCAGTTTCTTTCACAATTCCATTAAAATAAAAAATAGGAGGAATAACATTCATATTATCATGGTCAACGGATGTTGGATCATTGATGTGGAGTCAATTAAGCTTGAAACTTGGAAAATTTTCAGGGATAAATTTCTTGAGTGTAGGAGTTCCCATCCCACTCTTGGTAATCCCAACTTCCTGAAACTTTTCTGATGTGGATAGATGCTTTTTGGAGAATCCATTCGAGTTAGAAGAAGTCAAGGAGGTTGTCTGGAGTTGTGGCAGCAAGAAAGCACCGGGGCCCGACGATTTTAACTTCTGTTTTATCAAGCATTTTTGGCTGGCAGAGCCGGTCCTGAAAAAGTAAATATTCTCAAAGTCAAAAATCCCTTATCTCTTAATGATTTTCGGCCAATCAGTCTAATTGGATGTGTTTACAAAATTCTGGCAAAAGTTCTCGCATCTAGGCTGAAACGAGTTATTGGGACGGTTATAGACGATGTGTAGACGACTTTTATCGAGGGATGTAACATCTTGGATGGTCTGATGGTTGTCAACGAAGTGCATAGTTGGTCTAAAAAGGCTGAACATAAATTGTTTCTTTTCAAGGTGGATTTCGATAAAGCCTTTGATTTCATTAATTGGAATTATTTGGAGTCAATTATGTCTTAGATAGGTTTTGGTGCGAAATGGCTTTTCTGGATTCGGGGATGTCTATCTTCTTCTCCTGCTTCGGTGCTTATCAACGAATCTGCTACTAAAGAGTTCTCTATTTCTAAAGGTGTTAGGCAAGATGATCCGCTCTCACCTTTTTTTATTCATTTTGGCGATGGAAGGTATAAAGGTGGCTATGAAATCAGCCGGTCAACGATCTCTATTCCAGGGTGTGCCGATTCCCAATATTGGAACCGTTCTCTCGCACTTTTTTTATGTCGATGATGCCCTTTTCATGGGAAAGTGGTCGATGTCTAATTGTGCTAATCTCGCTCATATTCTTAGGTGCTTTTCACACATCATCAGGGCTGAAAGTTAACTTTCATAAATACCAAGTTTTTGGTATTGGTGTGTCGGATGGGGAAGTAGCTCGATACGCTCGAATTTAGGATGTGATGCGGGTTCGTTCCCGTTCAAGTACTTGGGGTGCCAGTAGGTGCCAATATGTCTCTTAAAAGGAATTGCCAGCCTATAATCGATTATATCCAAGGCAGATTATCCACATGGAAAGTAAAAAAATTATCATTCGGTGGCCGATTTACTCTCGTCAAGTCCGTCCTTGGTAGTTTGTCGATTTATTTTCTCTCGCTTTTCAGTGCCCCAAAGTCGGTTATTGAGAGCCTGAAGAAACTAAAGAGGTTTTTTTGTGGGGTGGGTCAGAAGAAAAAAACAAAGTTAATTGGGTTTCCTGGAAGACTGTTCTCGCCCCTAAGGACAGGGGTGGGCTCGGCGTGGGTTCTCTTCTTTTGCTGAACCTTGCTCTTTTGGGTAAATGGTTATGGAGGTTCAAATCAGATCCTTCGGTGATTTGGTGTAACAGGGTTAGCGAGGTGCATAATTGTGTTAGAAAGTCGTTGCACCTGCTTGGTAAGAAGTCACTTCGGAGACCTAGTACCACATTGTGATGGCGAGGTGTTCTTTGAATAACATGGGTATCGATATTTTGTCTATTTTCGAGTTTAAAATTACTTCTGGATCCAATTCTCTCTTCTGGTTGGATAATTAGGATGGTATTGGGACTTTTGCCTCTCGTTTCCCCATTCATTTTGACCTTGATAAACGGAAGTCAAGTTTTATTAGCAAAAGGGTCAGGCCCAATTGTAGTTTCACTTGGGCTTGGAAGAAACTCCCCAATGGTCCTCAGGAGTTTTGTCGAGTTAGACTGTCTCCGCGAGCTTCTTGCGTATGTCCAGCTTCATGGTGGGCGGATTGTTGGAGCTTCAAGCTTTCTTCGGATGGAATTTACTATGTCAGAGACCTCCGTGCTGTTATCGACTCTGTGTTCCCAATTCCCATCTCAAACCCATCTGTATGGGTTCATTTGGTGCCCCTGAAAGTTAATTGCTTCGTTTGGCGGGCGTGTCTTGATCGGATTCCATCGGTGTCAGCTTTGTTATGTCGGGGTATTCATGTTGTAGGTACGGTTTGTTAGCTTTGCTCCTGCGGTCCCGATGAGACTTATCATTTCTTGGTTGGTTTCCCATTTGCTAAAGATACATTGGAGTGAGTGCTTAAATGGTGTGATATTCCGCTTCAATCCATTTCCTCGGTTTTTGATTTGGTGTAATTTATAGCTCATTGGGGTAGGTGTCCCAAGAAAAGAAAGCTCCTTATTTCCATCTTTTATGGGTTCCTTTGGTGCATTTGAAAAGCGAGGAATGGCGTGCTCTTTAACAACACTCGGGTCTCGACGACCAAACTGGCGGACAATTTTTACACTTTGGTGTATAGTTTGGTTAAAAATAAAGGGAACTTTGGTGTTTGTAATTGGGTCGAATAGAGTTGTTCTCCCTTTAACCTTTTATAACTGTTTTGTTTTCCTGTCATTGCCCTGACTTGTTGCTTTATAGGCAATGACCTTTATATAATTTCCGTCAGTTCAAAAAAAATTATTCGAGGTAAATTATATGAAATGTTTTCTTGGTTTGAAGTTGTTGGGTATGTTATGTTGCGTCATGGGCTTAGTTTTGTATATCCGGATTGGGCCTGTCCATCTGTGATTATTATGTAGGGTTAAACTATAAATAGTGCATGCATGTATGCCTTGGATACGGTCGTGAATATAGTTATTATTGCTTTGTAACCCTAAACACCTCTACAGTCGAAGTTCTTAATCGAGCTCTTCAGAGGTGTTAAAGTTTAATCATTCGACATCAGTTAAACCATTCCTGTGTTCTTCATTACGTCTTTAATTGTTTTTCTGCTTAGAATCTATCGATCCTACTAGAACTTTGTTCTAACAATTGGTATCAGAGCAGGAGAATGTGTGATCAATACACATTCCTTCTGTGTTAAGAATTCTTTAGGGTTTCCGCTTTTATCGAATATAAAGAAGTCGTCTTCTTCCTGTCGACGGTAACTCTGGTGTTTGATAAAACCCTAATCTCAAGTTTACAGGTCTGATTCTAGCGGTTCTAAGGAAAGGCTCATCATGTCTCACGAAGATTCTCAAACTAATCCCATCAACATCTCTAACAGCATTGGATCCACTACAAGGGTTCCCATTCTTTACACTCAAGACTATGAAGTATGGGCGCATCACTTTGAAGATTACGTGGTTGGATATGAAGATAATGGTTATCTCATCTGGGAAGCCATCACACTTGGGCCGTTTGTTCACTCTGGAACGAACACCACTGTGAAGACTCAAAAAGAATATAATAAGCTTGTGGCGGACGTAGATAAGATGCCGCAGGATGAAAAGGATAAGTTGCTATGTAATGTGAAAGCCATGAGAATGATCAGATTCGCACTGCAATCTGAAACTTTTCGGTTAGTTGGTTCATGCACGACAGCTAAAGAAATATGGGATAGGTTGAAGGAACTCTACTCAACCGATGAAGATCTAGAACACTCTATTGAAACCTTGCTGCTCTCTGAATTTGGAGTTTTTGAACATAAACCTGAAGAAAAACTGATACAAACCTTCAATCGCTTCAATCATCTCCTTAGCAAGATGATCAAGCATGGTATAGAAAGAAAATTGATCGAGCAAAAGGTAACCTTCATGAATGGTTTGAGACCAGAATGGATGGTAGTGGTTTCAATAGTGAAAGCTCACGAACAATTTAAATCTTACTCACTAGCGAAACTTGTGGGCATACTTAAATCCCATGAGAGTGTGGTAACCAAGGAGGCAAAGATAGTTTTGGGTGTGGGATCGTTGGCCCTTGTTTCAAAAGGCAAAAGTGTTGCAGAAGAAGAGGAGGAGTCAGATATGTCTGAGTGTGACCTTACAAGCGAAGAATATGCTATGATGGTCACCAATCCAAAGAAGTTTGCACGAAAGAAGTTCCCTGTCAATAGGAACCGAAACTAGAAAGGAAGTTACAGTTCTGAGAAGGTGAAAGATGAAGCGAAGAATACTTCTCAAAAGGATGATGACAAGAAGGAGAGCAAGCTTGCAGGAGACTCTGGATTCGACTGCAATTACTGTCATGGCAAGAACCACTTTGCCAAAGATTGCATGCTGAGGAAGATGGCTGAGAAAAGAGATGGTGAAGATGATGAGGCATATTACATGCGAAAGTTGGAAGAAATCAAGAAAAAGAAGGCAACTAACAGTTCAATGAATGCCTTGATTGTGCAGGAAAATGTGGATGAAGATGAGTTCGGTGGCGTTGAAGTCTGGTCAACCGATTCTGAGGATGAAGAAGTGAGAAAGCCCACACATGGAAGAGCTTATGTGGCGAGGGATACAGGTTCGGCTGGAAAATGTTTGATGGTTACAGCTGGTAGACCAACCGAAAGTGAGTGTAAGGAGTCGAACCTGACTGAGGACAAGTGCTTTGCAGCCAAGCTCGTGAGTGAGAAGATCAACGACTGTGATCGACTGATCAAAAAGGTACAATCCATCCTTGAATCACTTAAAGTTCCAGTAACAAATTATGAAGAAGAATTAAATGAATTAAAATTTAAATTTTCTAACTTAAGTCTCATGCAAACTCGCTTAGCGAACTCTAACCTAACTGACCAACTCAGCAGGGTGTCTTCAAAGAGTGAGGAGAGAAGGATGTGGATTGAGCGGAAGGAGACGGAGTTAAATAGGGCTAGGGATGAAATTATTTATTTGCAGCGAGACAATTTAAAGTTTTTGAAACAAAGGAATGTTTTTTGCTTAATTGCTAAACGCTTATATACAAATATTGCTCAGTTGCACTTAAGTTGTGAAATAGGGAAAAAGATTCATAAGATGATCTTACCCTTCCTTGAATTTAAGGAGGATGAGGTCATCGCTGAATGTGAATCAATAATGTCCTTAGAAGAGACATTCATCGCTTATAAAATCGGACTGGACAAGATAGAAACCTTCATTGACTCTAAGGAACATAAGTGTATGCTCAAAAATCTTTTAGATGAAAATGATAGGTTAAAAATTAAGTCCGAGACCATTCAATCATTTGACTAGTCTAACGCCAAATTAATTTCAGAACATAAAATGAATATAGAAAACACGTCTGAATTTGATGAGGAAAGTGAGATGAGCGAAATCTCTGTAGAAGACGTGGTTGATTGCTCTGAATTTATGAAGAGCGAAACCGAGAATGAGAAACCCCTCATATCTGAAAACTCGGTTGAATACGCTCGCCTGTCAAAGGACAAGCCACAGAAACTCAAAGAGAAAGCAATGGTTTATCAAAAGGTTCAAACTGTGCTAAATCAGGTATATGCTGTTACAGGGGTCACTGCAAAACAAACAGCAGAATTGAAAATCTTGGTCGACACAGACAATGTTGAAGGGTGTGACGATTATTTCTGGTCAGCCCCTATTGATAACGCAGACGAAACCATCGGCTTATCGGAGCAAACCTCATGGAGGGTAAAAGGTAGATATGTAGCAGAACCCATCAACAAACCCTCGAGTTTCGACAAACCAAGCACAAGTGGAACAAAAGAGATACCTGAAGAACCAAAGAAAACACCGAATGTTCCTTCCAAGACTGCCGAAACTCAAAAAGAGAAGCCAAAATCAAGCTTCAATATTCATAAATCTCAAAAGCAGTTAGCTGAACAGAAACGACAAAGAAATCAGAGATACATGAAAAATCTGAATGAGCGAAAACGGTATTGGCAATCTCAAAACCCTAACTACGTTCCTTCCCAGAAAAAGTCAATTGTCAAAGAAAAGGACAAGTCAAAAGGAAAAGAAAATTTTAGTCCAAGCTCCTACTATTCCAAAGCTCAGAACCGAACGTCTAGTTTCGGTTCCAACACCAGTGCTCAGAACCGAACGTCAAGTTGCAGTCACAATGTTAAGGCTAACAACCGAAAGTCAAGTTTCGGTCCTTCCTACTCTCAAAGAAAACCGAATTTAGTGAAGGACATCAAAGGAAAGGGAAAGCTTGATTCAGATTCTGATATCAATAATAAGAAAAAGTCAGCTAACCCTAGGATTCAAAAGAAAATTCCAAAACCATCTAACAACACACCATCTAATACACCACAATTTAAGATAAAAACAAAATCAAGGTGTATACCATCAAAAGAAAAGACCAAACAACTCTAATAAAAAGAACTTATTTGGTTGATATTTCTACTGCTATTCCTTTTTCTGTAAAAGACTCACCAGGAACCAAGAAACTTTGGGTTTCTAAATCTGCTTGAATTTGCAGGTTATAGGTGACGAGCAGTTCGATGACGAATGGTACATAGACAGTGGCTGCTCGCATCATACGACAGGAAGGAGGGAAGAGATGAGGGAGTTTCGGTCCCTTAAGGATGGTGGATGTGTGAAGTATAGAAATAACTCTTATGGCACAATCAAAGGATATGGAATGATAACCAACGGAGAATTTTCGATTCGAAAAGTAGCTTATGTGGAAGGGTTGCAGCATAACCTCATCAGTGTATCACAATTGGTTGTGGGAACTGGTTTGAAGGTTTCATTCGATGATGAGGGATCAGAAATAATTGAGAAGCAATCCAAAAGAGTTCTGTTGAAGTCTGAACGTAAGGGAGAGATGTATCCTTTAAATCTCAACCCAATTCGAGGAAAACCAACAATATGCCTGCTGTCAAAGGCGAACACTGATGAAAGCTGGTTGTGGCATCGACGCCTATCGCACCTGAACTTCAAAGACATTAATAAGTTGGTGCTTGGTGATCATGTTCGAGGCCTTCCTCTTCTCAAGTTTGATAAGGAACACCTATGTGCAGCGTGTGAGATGGGCAAACAAAGCAGAAAGAGCCATCCTACACGTATCAATACAAAGATTGTTGAAGCTCTTGAACTTCTGCATATTGACTTATGTGGACCTTCGGCTATCGAAATCTTCGGTGGTAGTAAGTTCATTCTTGTCATAGTAGATGATTTTTCACGCTTCACCTGGGTTTTCTTTCTTAAACAGAAATCAGACGCAACTCCCAAGTTGAAGACGTTCATCAAGCAAGTGGAAGTGCAGCTGCGAAAGCTGGTGAGGAATATCAGAAGCGACAATGGGCTTGAATTCAAGAATAAAGATTTTGAAGATTTTCTGGCTGAAAAGGGGATATCTCACAACTTTTCAGCCCCCTATACACCACAACAGAATGGGATTGTTGAAAGACGAAACTGTTCTTTATGTGAGGCAGCCCGAACCATGTTAAGCTTCGCTTCTCTTCCGCTATACTTCTGGGCTGATGCAGTTGCAACCGCGTGCTATACTCAGAACCGATCCTTAGTCAACAAACGATTCTCCATCACTCCATATGAGATTCTGAACAATCGAAAGCCCAACGTTAAATTTTTCCACGTGTTCGGTTCAAGATGCTTCATTTTCAATTCCAAAGAGAACCGAAACAAGTTTGACGTCAAAGCCGATGAGGGAATTTTTCTTGGCTATTCACTCACTTCAAATGCATACAGAGTTTTGAACAAACGCTCCAAACGTATTGAAGAAAGATACTATGTAACCTTTGATGACAACTACATGAAGAAAGTTCCAAGAAGCGAAAGTGCCTTGGGGGAAATATTTCTTGAATCAGGACAAGTCTCGGTTCCAATTTCCAACCTATTTGAAGAGTACATAAGGCTATTTGATGAACCAGAGAAGGCTGCACACTCAGAGGCGAAAGCAGCAGACAACAAAATCGACAATCTGAAAAAGATCATTGATGAAGCTGCAAAAGAAATGGAAAATGAACCTCCTAAACCGACTGGTGGTCAACCCTCTACTGACCCTCCAAACAACAGCTCAACGTTCAAGGGGGAGGGTTCATCTGTACCAAAGACAATCGATATGTCTTTCGAGGGGGAGAATCCAACTCCATCCCCAACCCATAAAATTCCAGTCGAAGGGGAGCATCCAACTCTGATCCCAACCAATGATAGTCCAATCGAGGGGGAGAATCCAACTCCAACAGAGGAGGAAAACTCTGAACCTGACAAGGGATACGCTTCGCCATTTGAGGGGGAGAATGAGAATACAAATGACGAAGGTGATCAATCAGAACTTGAAGAAGAGGTAAATGCAGAATTGGATCCAGCCGATGACCCAAATTACCCTCCTCTAACGAAATGGACTAAGGATCATCCCAAAGCACAAATAATTGGTGAATCATCTGAGCAAGTTCTAACACGTTCTCAATTGAAAGCGAAACAAACTGCATTATTCTCTAATGTTGAATTTTGTATGTTTAATTCGTTTGTCTCCAAAGTCGAACCGAAGACGGTTAATGTTGCACTTGATCACGCTGATTGGGTACAAGCTATGCAAGATGAGCTCCATGAGTTTGAACGTAATCGAGTTTGGAGGTTGATTCCCACTCCAAAGGATACTTCGGTGGTCGGCTTAAAATGGGTCTTCAGGAATAAGTTGGACAAAGAGGGGAACGTTATACACAATAAGGCTCGGTTGGTGGTGAAGGGATATTGCCAAGAAGAAGGGATAGATTATGAGGAGACCTTCGCTCCTGTAGCAAGGTTGGAATCAGTTAGAATCTTTCTGGCACATGCTGCTCATAAAAACTTCGAAGTTTTCCAAATGGATGTGAAATGTGCTTTCTTGAATGGAGAACTAGAAGAAACGGTGTATGTTGAGCAACCACCTGGGTTCGTGAATGAGAAATACCCTGATCATTGCTATGTGTTAGATAAAGCTGTATATGGTCTGAAGCAAGCACCGAGAGCCTGGTATGAAACTTTAACTCGCTTTCTTAAAATGTCGAAATTCAAGCAAGGTTCGGTTGACCCAACCTTCTTCCGAAAGAAAGAAGGCGAACATCTAATGATAGTTCAAATTTATGTCGATGACATCATCTTCGGCTCCACGAATCCTAGCTTAACGGTTGAATTCAGGAAGTTGATGGAGACTAAATTTGAAATGAGCGCAATGGGTCCGATTAATTTTTTCCTTGGTTTGAATATAAGACAGGGACCAGAAGGTATTTTTATCAACCAGGAGGCCTACACGAAGAACTTGTTGGCAAAGTTCGGTATGACGGGAGATTCGAAAGTGAAGGTTCCTATGGCGTTTGGCACAAAGTTAACACCGTCTTTGGAAAAACCTGCTGTTGACGTAACACTCTATCGTCAAATGATAGGGTCTCTTATGTATCTAACGGCTAATAGACCAGACATTATGTTTTCTGTTTGTTATTGTGCCAGGTTTCAAGCTAATCCAAGAGAACCTCACATGGTGGCAGTGAAAAATATTTTTCGTTATCTGAAGCGAACCTCCTCTGTCGGTCTTTGGTACCCTGCTAGATCTGGATTTTTTGTTCAAGCCTTTTTCTGACGCCGATCTTGGAGGATGTGGTCTGGACCGAAAGAGGACAACTGGTGGATGCCAATTCCTTGACGATAAACTTGTTAGCTGGCAGTCCAAGAAGCAAACCTGTGTGTCTCTTTCAACAGCCGAAGCTGAGTACATAGCTGCAGCATCCTGTACCTCTCAAGTAATATGGATACAAAGCCAACTAAGAGACTATGGTCTAAGTATGAAGAAAATACCTCTCTATTGTGACTTAGAAAGCGCGATAAGAATATGTCACAATCCAGTGCAACACTCAAAGACAAAGCATATTGCACTGAGATACCATTTCATCAAGGACCATGTAGAAGATGGGAACGTGGAAGTACATTTCGTTCGGTCCTCTGATCAACTGGCTGACATATTCACTAAAGCCTTACAAGAAGCAAGCTTCAATAAAATTTTACAAGGTTTGGGAATGATGGAAGTAGAGTCGGTACCGAATCCTCAAATCTCTCTCTAAAAATCAGACAAGCGAAATAGAGCGAACGCTCGGTCTATTTCGGTTCCGGATTTTTCGGGAACCGAAATGAACCGAACGCTCGGTCTATTTCAGCTCCATAATTTTCGGGAACCGAAATGAACCGAACGCTCGGTCTATTTCGGCTCCGGAATTTTAGGGAACCGAAATGAACCGAACGCTCGGCTTATTTCGCTTCATTCTTTTAAGGTTTGGTTTCGGCTGTAAATTTTGTTTATTTATTTTAAGTCTATTTCTTACTCTATTTTCTCTTTTATTTTTTTTAGAGTCTTTTGTGCTAATTTCTTTTTGTTTATTTTTCTGTTTTTATTATTTTTCAGAAAACTACAAAAATCCAAAAATATTTTTTTTCTTTTATTTTTCTGTTTTTATTATTTTTCAGAAAACTTCAAAACTCCAAAAATATTTTTCTAAAAGTTTTTTTTTTTTTTTTTGTTTTGTTTGTGTGGTTTGTTTGTTTGCTTGTTCTTTTCAACTAGGTCCCAAGTACTTCAGTGCAACATAATTTGGAGCTAAGGCAAGTATGATTCTTTTCATATGAACTAGTTAAGTATCCCTAGAAGCATGCTGCTGCATGTCGACCGAAGCCTCTAAGACTAAGAGCAAGGCCTTAATGATTCGATCTATACCTATCTTTTCTTCCCAATTAGGTTGTTAAATTCACTCCAGTCAAGAGCTACCTTACTCTTCTCAAATGAGTTAAGAGTTTTCTGCTTTGTCACGTTTATATAGCAGAGGTACCTTCGGTTCCTTAACCACCTTCTTTACATTATCCATCAACTTTCGGTTCACCACTGTAACCCTTGAGACTCTCAGCTTTTACCACTGAGGTTTATGGTTGCATAAAATCTGTGTTTATGATCTTAGATACGTACACCACGTGCTGAGTGAAACCCACAATCCAACACTAACAATGAATTGACGGTGAATCTTTATATTCAAGATCTTACTTGTTACCTAACGAAATCTCATTTTATTTTTGAGTGGTCTTTTATGAAATTGTCTAACACCAAGGCATTTCTTCCCAAAAAGATCCAGTTTGTTTTTGTTTTTGAGATTTATATAACATCTTTAGTCACAGCAAATTATATCCAACCTACTTGTTCAACAGACCACATTGGTCTCACAAGTACTTCATCCAACGTTCGGTCTTATGTTAAGAATCGATGTTCGGTTGAAGATAAGCCACCCTTAGCCTATTATTTAAAAGAAGCCTTTCGGTGTTTCTTTACAAGCACTCGATCGTATTCTCTCGGGAAACCACGCAAGCACTTCAAGTCTCTCTTGACTTTGAAGGAAGAGATTCTTGCCCGGAATCATCTGCTTTATGTCTTCTAACAGACATCACTCACATCCTATACACATTTTGCTTTATTTCTTAATTTTTGGCACACTCTTGCACTAAAATACTTTGTGATTTTCCAAAATTCTGGTTGTTGTTTCTTATGGCCCGTTTGAAGTTTTTTTAGGTGCGAAAATGGTTATTATCATGTCTGAAGCGAAGGTGAATTTGAAAAGACGCTATGTGGATAAGATTTTGGGCGCGTGAATTTGAACGGTTCCTAAACCCACGCTTGATGTCGTCTATCTGGGGAAACCAAGCTGTCACATCGCGCTTTTTCAGGCGACGTTTCAGTGATCATATCATCATCACGAAGATTCTTTCTCTCTCCTGGCAACGGTATATAAAGGGTTTCTCGCACATATTGTACCTTCTTACCTTCTTTAAATTCTCTCAATACACAAGGCGATCTGTAACTGTTCATCTTCTTCCTTACCTCAACAATGGCGGATTCCTCCTCTGTTCAAGATCAAACTGCTTCGTCCTCATTGCTCGTGATTAAACCCAATCAGAACATGATCATTCAACTGGACCCCTTTCTGTATGATTCGTACATGCTCCAGGTTGTTGAATGTCTCAAATACTCTCCTCTGGTTATCGCACTCACACAGGTGGAATCTGTCCCGATGTCTCTATTATCGAAAGTCTACTCTACTGCATCCTATGACAAGAACAAGGAGAGGATCTACTTCCAAATCTTCTCTCACAAGGCATCAATTTCGAAAGGGCGATTATGTTCCCTGTTAAAACTTGCTGTCGATGCCTCTGTTATCTCTCCCGATTTCGTCACCACAACCCAACTGTTTACAATGCTCTACGAGATGGGATACACTGATATTTTTACCACCATGACGAAGGTTAAGAAATCATGTTTGCCGCCACAATGGAATGGATTGCTTACTCTTCTCAACAAAGGTTTAGCGGAGAGGGTTGCTGGGTCAGATGGTACCAGTAAGGGTTTTCTGACCATTCTCTATGGTCTCTACAATGGGATTAATCTCGACTATGAGTCGATTATTTGGTCACAAGTGGTGCAAAGTCTCAACACTTCAACGAGACACTCTGAAATTTCTTGTGGTCGTTTCTGGACCATCATCACACGAAGGGCTATTGACTCTTTGCAGATTCCAGTCATGAAGGACGCCTTGGTCTCATCTGTGGCTACTTTTCATACGAAGAAGATCATCATCTCTGATGCCACAAAGTTCTCCCACAATGGTTCCATACCTGAGACGATGTACAGGTGTGTATCAGCCGAAAGTAAGGTGATGGCTGACTACCGAAAGCTTCCTCCCAAAGGACCGAGAGAACTGACTCCTGAACAGCAAGCTGCTTTGGATGTTGTGGAGAAGCCAGCCAACCGAGGCAAAATGGCAAATACCAAGAAAGTGACAACCGAAGGTCCTTCGTCAAAGCCTACCAAGTCTAAAAAGCGAAAGGCTAAAAAGGGTGATTCTTCGGCTCCAAAGAAGGTTAAAAAGATGGCAAAGAAATCAAAGAGTCCTTCTCCTTCCAGCTCAGACAATGATGACGAGCGATCGGCAGATGAGGAAGAGGAAATTCAGCATCACGGTTCACCGAGAGGTAATACACCTCCTCGTTCTCTAACTTCCACTGAACCACTTCATGACAACATTCCAACCCCTCCTCCATCTCCACCGAAAACCACTGTTCCAATTTCGGTTGCTCCCATTCCACCACCTACTACCTCTCAAACTACAACTTCGACACCACCACCACCAGTTAGTACCATACCAATCTCTACAACTCTATTACCATCTCCCATCTTTTCACACGCAACTACCACAACCACTCCTACCACCACAACAACCGAACCTCCAGTAAACGTCAACGTATCTGATACGGGGGTTAATACTGAAACCAAACCTCCTGTTACTTCCAAACCTCTTTCACCCTCACCTTCATCAGATTCTGGTGATACTCTCGGTGGTGATAATGTTGAGTTTGACTCGACTTATTACAGTCCCTATCGGCTTCCAACAGACGAAGATGAAGAGGCTCTTGTCACACGACAACAATTGCAGAGTATTGATGAAAAGCTTGATCAATTGCTTGCCTCTTCCAAGTCATACAACGATGTTGTGCTCAAGGCCTTTCTTGACACCGCTCTTGAGCAGTATACGGGGGCTATTGAGGCATCCACACAGGCGGTTGAAGCATCCACTTCTTTTTGCAAGAAGGCCACTACTGAAGTTGCAGAACTTGTTCACAGTTCTCAGATTTTTCTCGAATCACTCAAAGGTCATGCTGATTCAAATGCAGCCAAAGTGAACGCTTCAGTTGATTTTTTATCCAAGTCACTTCAGGAGGAGCAAGCTAAATTTGAGCATGTTCGTTCTTCCATTCAAGCTGAGAACACTTCTCTACTTAGCTCAGTGAATTCTCGCCTTGAAACACTCCAGCCTGATTTAGCAAAGGAGAGTGCATTAAAGGAATATCTTGCACGCCACGCCTCTACTATTGAAGTTCAGAAAGTTCAATTGGCTCAAGCTAAAAGGGAAATTTCACTGTTGAAGACTGAGCGAGCTGTATTCCGGAGTTGTGCTGGGGATGTAAAGAATATGCTTACCAATCTTCTTAGTGCTCATGATCCGATACTTACTCTGACCATTAGGAATCATCTGACTTCCAAGCTTCTTCCTGCCCTTGCACTCTTACATGAAATGAAGGGTGTTTCGGAGAGATTCGTACCTCCAAAACAAGGGGGAGAAAGTGTTCAAACTACTCAACCGAAGCTCACTGTCAAAACCGAACCGAAGGGTAATGAAGCTTCGGGTTCTGGTAATCAAGATAAGAAGAAGGGACTGGCTGATGATAGGGATGAAGAAGAAGAAACAATTGCTGAAGCCCTGAAACGAAAGAAAAAGGATAAGGAATTGGATGAAACCCTTCGGGTTGCGAAGGAAGCAGAAGAAAGGGAACGAAAGAATAAGGAAGAGCAAGATGCCTTAAACTGCAAAAAGGCCTTGTTTCCTCTTTGGACTAGAGAAACGCTCATCAAAGAAGCAATAGAGTTTCCAAGCGTGTACTGGCTGGAACCTGTAGCCTCTTTTGATTGTGAGAATTCGAAGGACTCACAGTTCGATATGCCTATAACACGAAAGGCATTTACTTTTCATTGCTTTGATTCGACTGTTCAAGTTCCCTCCCCTCATCCTAAAGTTGATTGTGAACTTATCGATTTTTATCTCAAGTTCGGTTAGCCTCAGTACCTGACATGGAGTGCATAGAAGATTGTTACTGTCAAGGTGCTGAAACCTTCGCCTGCAGGGAAGTTTATAAATGTTAGTTTCAAAATAACCCGAGGTTCAGCAAACTCGGTTTCGGTTATATCCCTGGCAGATCTTCCAAACTTGAATCCTCATGATTGGATCTTGTTGTTTAACATACTGCTCACCAATGCGAAAGAATATGAGCCGATCCTAGATCATTGAAGAGGATGTTGGCTTCTTATATCCATGAAGTGGCTGTAATGGATCAAGAGATTGCTAAAGTCTTGAAGAAGAAACCCACAGTAAAGCCATCTGAAAAACCTGGAGATGTAAACAAAATGAAGATGGGCCAAATTGATTCTACACATCTCACGGTGATGTTCACAAGAGGCGAAGCCAATAGATTTCTTTTCGCTCTTGTTGACAAGCATCTGTTCTCAACGGACTGCTTAGAGCACATTATTAGTATCATCCATCGGTGTAAGCAGAACTCTAAGGCAGACAAGAAGAACTTCACGGACATGCTTCGATGGTATATCACTTTTCGTCATACTCTTTTGGCCATCATACCGAAGGTGTTCAAGACTGTTAAGAAGTATTCTATAGCTCAACCGAACTGAGCTTTCGGCTCCATTGACGCAAAAGGGGAGATTGTTGGGTATGTTATGTTGCGTCATGGGCTTAGTTTTGTATATCCGGATTAGGCCTGTCCATTTGTGATTATTATGTAGGGTTAAGCTATAAATAGTGCATGCATGTATGCCTTAGATACGGTCGTGAATATAGTTATTATTGCTTTGTAACCCTAAACACCTCTACAGTCGAAGTTCTTAATCGAGCTCTTCTGAGGTGTTAAAGTTTAATCATTCGACATCAGTTAAACCATTCCTGTGTTCTTCATTACGTCTTTAATTGTTTTTCTGCTTAGAATCTATCGATCCTACTAGAACTTTGTTCTAACAGACGTAGTCTGAGTGTTTGGTTATTAACTTTTTTTTAACTCAGACTATCTTTATAATTTTGTTTTGTTTTGGGTTTTGTCCCTGATCGACTTAAAATGACCAATATATATTCTTATTTATTTTTAAAACTTTTTATAAGAGAAATTAAATATTTTTATAGTTTTCTTCATATTTATCTTCCTACCTATATGGAATGACGACAAGTGTTTTAAAATATTATTAATTTTATTAAAATATGACATTTGTCATCATTTCACATAGATGAAAGATAAGTAGCAAGAAAAGGTAAGACGATATTTAATTTCTCTTTTTAAAATTTATTTATTTATTACTATTACATCAACTAGATATAAAAAATACAAATAAAGATATTAAACCTATTCCTTTTCTCTTTACGCTCATACCCACGAGTCAACACCCAACTCTTGATCTCCATCATCGCCTCTCACTCTCGTTCTTCCTTCCCCGTTTCAGGTTTCGGTGATACAACCAATAACATCATTTGCCAACCACACTAGAGTAGCAAGAACTCTCATGTCATAAAATTGTTTCCTTTGTATGGCTTGTCATTCATTCACCAACGGCGGCACATCAATCCATTGTGAAAGCTGTAATAATATTGTCATATGATTATTGAATGAAAGAAATTAAAAGGTTCTCAATGAAAAGCATAATACTATAAAGAAGAAATGGGAGAATAAATACTATCTAAGACAAAACCCTAACGGGCTAAAGCCTAAAGGGCCCATAAACATGTGGGCTAATAACATATAGGCTAACATCCCCCCTCAAACTCACAATGCCACAATAATAAGCATTGAGATTTTGTCATACAAGAACCGAAACTGAGATGCTGATAGAGCCTTCGTAAAAATATTCGCAAGCTAGAAGGTTGATGAAACAAATGGAAGCAATATGGTTACGAGCTGTAAGTGATGACGGGTGAAGTAACAATCAATATTAATATGCTTCGTCCGCTCATGAAAAACAGAAATCTTCGCAATTTGTATCTCACTTTTGTTATCACAATGTAGGGGAGTAGGTAAAGAAATGTGAACTCCCATATCCGCAAGTAGCCACCGTAACCAGATAATCTCACATGTAGTCACAACCATAGCACGATACTCAGCCTCCGTGGAAGATCTAGAGACAACGTCTTGTTTCTTGCTCTTCCATGAAATGAGAGAATCACCAAGAAATACGTAAAATCCAATGGTAGATTTACGATCATGGCGATCGTCATTCCAATCAGCATCACTATAGGCACGTAACTCCAGAGAAGACATCGAGGGAAACAAGAGGGTCTGAAACTGAGTGCCACGAAGATATCTCAGAATACGGAGTACATCTCCCCAATGAATAGAGGTAGGAGCAGTAACAAACTGACTGACAACATGAACAACATGAGCAATATCCGTACGAGTAGCTGTGAGATAAACCAAACTTCCCACAACATAGTGATAAAGATTCGGATCGGACCAAGGAACACCATCAGTAGGAGAGTACTATGCATCAGTTTCAAGAGGAGTATCAACAGTCTGATTGTCAGAGAGGCCCGCCCGTGTAAACAAGTCAGATATATATTTAGTCTGAGAAAGAATATACCCTTTCTTAGACTGAGCAACCTCAATACCCAAAAATCACGCAGCAAGCCCAAATACTTCATAGTAGATCGATGAGAAAGATCATGCTTCAAAGACTCAATACCACTATGGTCATCACCAGTAATAATCATGTCATCCACATATAAGGAAAAAAGAATTTGTCCTGCACTCGAGCATCTAACAAACAAATCTGAATCATGATTACTCTGGACAAATCTAAGAGAGGTAATCACTGTGGATAATTTCTCAAACCAAGAACGAGGTGCTTGCTTCAGACCATACAAAGATTTGTGAAGCCAACAAACCTCACCCGGCTGGTGCCGAATTCCTGGGGTAGGAGACATATAAACCTCTTCATAAAGGTATCCATTCAAAAAGGCATTCTTGACATCCATTTGAAAGATCTTCCACTGTCGAACGAATGCAACTGCAATCATAGCACAGACTGTCATCATCTTTGCCACTGGGGCAAAGGTCTCCTCATAGTCAAACCGTACTGTTGTGAATACCCTTTTGCTACAAGTCTGGCCTTGTACCGCTCAACAGACCCATCAACTTTTGTTGTCATCTTATACACCCAACGAAAACCAATCGTATGTTTCCCGGGAGGAAGGGAAACCAAATCCCATGCATGAGTCTGATGAAGAGCAGTAAGTTCCTCAGCCATAACATTCTGCCAAAGAGGATCTAATACAACTTCTCTATACGATTCAGATTCATTCATATGATGGATGTTTTCTATAAATGAAGTAAATGGTCCTGGGTATGTAGAGTAAGAAAAATCTGGAAGCTTGGTGGACTTGATATGACGAGTAGACCTCCTGAGGGGTGGTGGTGGAGGTGGATCTTCAATTTCAACAGTCGAAGGAGCAGACTCAGGAGCAATAGGAATCAAGGAACTCTTTGAAGAAGTGGGTGTGTCATGAGCTGAAGAATCGGGTGGCATAGATGGGTCTCGAACCTCTATCTCCTCATCAAAAGAATCAATATGCAGAAGGTCTGACTTCATTACATTGTGGGCTGTAGCAGGAACTGAGTAGAAATGAATATGTTCCAAAAAAGTGACATGACAGGAAACATTTAACTTCTGACTCACATGATTATAGCAACGGTATCCTTTCTGTACAACACCATACCCCAAAAATACACAAATAGAAGATTTCGGCCCCAACTTATTCCTCTCAACATGAGGACGAAGAACAAAACAAGTACATCCTAAAACATGTATGGCAGAGTAGTATGGTAGGTGACCATATAGATTCTCAAAAGGATACATTCCTGAATTCAATGAACCATGGATACGATTAATCACATAAACAACAGTTAAGACTGCTTCTCCCCAAAATGAACTAGGGACCTGCATAGACAGGAGTAATGAGTAGGCTGTCTCAATAATATGACGATGTTTTTGTTCTGCCACACCGTTTTGCTGACGAGTGTTAGTACACGATGACTGGTGTATGGTACCATCAGAAGCAAGTAACTGATTCAAATAATTAGAGGTATATTCACCCCCTAAGTCACACCTGAAACACTTGATCACAACCGGATGTTGAGTTTTAACAAGAGCTCTAAAATTATTGTAAATGCCAAGGAAATCGGATATGTGTTTCATAAGATAAACCCATGTATATCGAGTATAATCATCTATAAAAGATACATAATAAGTTGACCCACCCTTTGTGGATACTGGTGCATGACCCCACACATTAGAATGAATAATATCAAAAGGAGCAGTAGAACAAGACATACTTTGACTGAAAGGTAAAAGAGAGAATTTTTCCAGTTTACAACCACTACAATCAGAAATATCACAAGTGTTCAAATGACCCAAAACACCACTAGATGCTAGAAAACTCAAACGTGATACAGACACCTGTCCCAAATGAGAATGCCAAAGATAAAACTCAGACGACAAAGGACTTAAACGAAAAGAAGACAAATCAATGTTCTAGGCAGCAACAACAGATACTTTGAGAACCTCCAAGACATACAGTTCCCCCACCCTACGGCCGATCCCAATCACCTTTTGGGTGTGTTGATCCTGTATAACACAAATATAATCAGAAAAGAACACCCAATTACCAGACTTACACAACTGACGGACTGAAGCAAGATTCAAAGTAAGTTTGGGAATGTAATAAACATCAGGGAGAGTGATATTAGAAATAGAGACATACCGAATACCCTCGACTAGCATAGATGTATCACTACCAGACATAACAGAGATAGATGAAACATGTAACCATGAAGTAAATGATGACAAATGAGGAGTCATGTGATGGGTTGCACCAAAATCTAAAATCCATAAAGATAAAGGAGTTCCTGAGGTACCGGATGAAGTAGGACCAGAATAAGACATAGATGCAGACATGGCAGTCGGATTAGAGGTCAAATATTGGCTGAAACTCTAAAAAACCTTGGGATCCAATGCAGATGGTGGCATGCTTCCAACAGATTCCGTGTCAACTGATGGTGTAGCAGCAACAACAAACTATTGAGGACGAGGTGTCCATGGAGGAGTACCAGAGGAACATGACTGAAACTTCTATTGACCAGACCTATTATGTTATCCTGACTGAGGCTGACCAGATTTACCTTTGTTAACTAACAATAAACACTTAGCTTTCCAATAATTTTTCTGTTTGTAGAATGCACACTCATCATAAGTAACCCTTGGAGCTTATCGAGACCAATTAGAGGAAACAACAAGCACAACAAGAGTGTAAGTAGGAATGGAGGTTGCTTTAAACCCTTTATCCGTATGAGACTTGATACGAGTCTCTTCAGTAATCAGCTCATGAACAACAAAATCCACTAAGGGAATGGGGGGAGCGGTGAAGAATCGTTCCACATAGGCCTTCAAAATCAGAATGCAAGGCCATCAAAATGTTGGATTAATGTCTAAGTCCATAACTATATTTGGTATGTACTTGACCCGACCCGGCATGGTCCATTTGGGTTGCACTTCACCGGCACAATTTATATGGATAGTCTTTTGAGAATAGTATATTTATGATTTATATTAATATATTATAAGTTCTAATATATTAATATGGAATCATATTATTTAATTAGTATTGATCAAGAATTAATTTAGAATTAATTAAGTGATCAAAAAGAACTAATTAAATATGGACTCTTATATATATGGAATGGGCCAAGTTCATTTAGGTTGGGCTAAGCTTTCATGGATGGTCCATGGAGTTTTTAACCCATGGATCCTATGTAAATGAAAGGTCATGGGTATTAGGGTTTACATGGATGTAACCCTAATCCTCCATAATATATAAAGGGGTCCTTGGCTCACAAAATTGGCACAAGTGTGTGAAAATAAGAGTGGGCCGATTTTAGTGTGCATACATATTCTCTCAAGTTCTTCCAAGGTGTTTTGGTGATTTGTGATTCCATTTGAGGCTTCCACACTATTGGGGCTAAGCTCTTAAAGCTTGAAGACATCAAGCTACATCAAAAGGTATGTCATCTAACTAGAACATTGTAGTATAGGTGCTTCATAATATGCTAGTTATGATGAAACCTTGGAATAGTTAATATTTGCATGTATAATAGAGAAAACATAGATCCAAGGTTTATAGGGTTGCATGTACACCATAGGAGTGTTAGAATGCTCAAAATCCAACACAAAAACGGGACCAAACGTTGTTCTTACCTCCTAGAAATATGTGGCTTAAAATCTTTTAGCTCTTTAGATTCAGTAAGAGCCAATTGATCCCACAAAACAGATGTAGCAGCATAGAAATCTGGAATACTCTGGTCATTTTGTTGAAGGGCATGAATATCATATCCTAACTGATACTGTTTAGCAAAGTTGGACTGAGTATACAGTCTCTCCAAGTGATTCCAAACATCCTTTGCTGTGTCATATTTATCCAACTGCATACCAATAGACTGTGTAACATAATTATTAATCCAAGTAATGACCTTGGAGTTAACAGTCTCCCAAGAATCAACCAAAAAATCGAAATTCTCAGCTTGAGGCACAGAGGGTTTGACTTCAGTCCCAGTGACATAGCCCCACATATTCTTCCCACGAAGGAAGTTCTTCATAACATAACTCCAATACGTATAATTTTTTCCATCTAGTCGAGTACTGATTGACTGAAGGGAATCATCCTTTGCAGTCATGTTGGCAATGGATAAATAACCACTACAATAGATAAGCAATCTAAGAATGAGAAGAGCAATAAACCAACGGAAGAAACCAATCGAACAACAAGAGATCAAACAACAACAACAACAAACGAATACCAACAAATAAATGAATATCATCAACGAAGAAGCATCAAACAAAATGAAAGATAAGACGGCTAAAAATGAATGCTACAAAACCTTGTAACAGCGTATCAAACCTCCGATCTGATACCATGATAATATTGCCATATTATTATTAAAAGAAAGAAATTACAAGGTTCTCAATGCAAAGCACAAAGACTATAAAGAAGAAAGGGAGAATAAATACTAGCTAAAACAAAACCCTAATGGGATAAAGCCTAAAGGGCCCATAAACATGTGGGATAATAACATATATGCTAACAAGCTCATGATCAACCATCGTTGCCTTCCATTATAACTAGCGACACAACAAACATCGTAGAAACCCTTTGAACCAGAGCCACAAGTACCATCAAAGCCTTCGAAGACTTAACCATTTGAAGTGAATTGAAATAACCACACCACCATTGCTCATTTTTGAAACTCGGGTGTTCCATAAATCGGCGGTCCTTTTAGGATTCTCGTATCTAATTTTGTAACATCCTGGATTTCAGGTATTTTTCAAATCCTTCTTTTGGTTTTAAGTTATGGCATTTTGGTCCCTTGATTGTGAGAAAGTATCCCTAAGGAGCCCTAGTGGCAAAATGGTGATTTTGGAAGGAAGGGGTGTACACTAAGTGTACATGTGAGTACGCTAAGCGTATTAGGGCGCGACCTAGTACGCTGGGCGTACACATATGTACGTAGGGCGTACGTGTGTCCGGGTGAAAACCTTAATTTTTAGGGTTTGTGCAGTATTTAAGCATCTTTATGGACCATTTACTCCCATCTTTCCAGCCTCCAAGTCCTTGAGTCGTTTTTGGCAAACCCTAACCCCCATAAGTATGTGTGTTGAGCTAAGAGTGTATTTCTTGTGTGCTTGAAGAAGAAGGAGTTGCATCAAGGTGATTGGGGATTGAAGCAGGCTAGTAGATCTTGGATCATCACTTCATTTAGAAGCTCCAGAAGGTAAAAAGTTTCCACCTTTATGTTTGGCTTGTTTGGATCTCATCTTGGTAGCTTTTTGGTGTTCTTTTTGTCCCAAAAGTCCCATTGTTATGCATGCTTTGTTTTGGACGTGTTGGGCTGTCCTTTCAGATCCTAGGATGGGTTCTAAGGCATAAAAATGAGGTCCCTTTAGCTAGTTTGGCTCCATGTTCCCTGTAGGATGTCTTAATGGATTAAGACCATGTATTAAGGACTTTGTAGATGTCTAAAGTCTTAAAGTTTGAGACTTTATGATTCTAGAATACATTTGAGTCATGGATCTGGAGTTTGCGCTTAAGTGCTTAAGCCATTAAGCACTTATCAAGGTTTTGGGCTCTGTTTGGGTACTCCCCGTGTAGGAGGAAGTACGCCCCACATACTTGGTCAACGTCCCCGTATGCAGTCAATGCGGGGCTCGCGTACTCCCTGCGTACCTTCGGGGTACGCCCAACATATGCCATCTGTTGGGCTTTCGGACTTTGGGCTTTGAGTGTTGGGACACCTTTTGGGCTTGAATGATTGGGACTTTTTGGTCTATCTGAGTATGAGTTTTTTGGGCCAAGGGAAGAGTTGGACCTTAGGATAAGGCCCAATAAGGGGTTTGGGCCTAATTTGGAAAATTGGGAAAATAATGCCTTGTGTAATTTTTGGCTTTTGGATCAAGAATTGGGCCTGGGTCTTGGCCTAATTTTGGATAGGGTAAAGTGGCTCAAACTAAGGAAAAAATTTTAAAATGGTTTTCAAAATAATCAAGGAGGTTGCGATGTGTACGATCAGCCAGAGCCAGTAAGTAGACCCCAAAATACCATACTGTTATCTGATATTGTGATATGTTAGAACTACATGCTAGTGATAGGCTAGGGATCTTCATGTTTTGCATGATAGAGTTGCCTGATTATATGATGTCTGATAGCCTAGGGTTCTTCTCTAATGGAATTGACATCATTACTGTAGTTGCTTAGTGTATGCATCATGGTTATACATAACTAAGATCTTATAGCCTGATAATGTTTGGTTTTGCCTTATTTCCTGTTCTTGTTTGATGAAGGGCTTAGGGTAGGATAAAATATTTGAATGTCTATAGGGTCCAGCGTTATGTATGACTAGCATACACGAGTGCTGCAGGGTTGGTGGAAGTTTCATGGATGAGTCGTGTGGGGTCATCCCTCCAGTTTTGATATATATATTTATATAGCATTCCTCTAGGGTGAGGGGAGTGAGCATATGAGTATGTTAGCAAGTTTTGTTAGGGGTTTGATGACTCTCTGAGACAACTACGGGTAGGTGTGGAAGGTAGTATGAGCCCGTACTACTGAAAGCACAGGATCCGTACGCGTAACAGATAAGTCACAATCCCTAGGGCATTGTTGGGAGTTGGTTACCCCGTTTTGATATGCGTGTTATCTGATATCCTCCTGGTTTATTTTCAGTATGGTGACTACGCGTCGAGTTGAGGCAGGATTTGGATCAGGATCAGGGGTTGGCCGTCAGGATGAGTCGACTGCGTTGGATGAGAGGATCAGGGAGATCCTGTAGGAGGAGGTTGTTGCTCGGTTCCGAGCTCAGTCGCCAGAGATGTTTGGGTCTATCAAGACCGCCACGGTTTAGTACTTTGAGGAGCGTTATGTTGTGTTGTCTGAGACTGCTGCTGTTGCAGCCACTGCAGCAGTTGCGGCTGCAGGGGTTGGATCGAGTCGGGCTTTTCAGTATCGAGACTTAGACAATACGAAGCCCCCGACTTTCGATGAGGTGCAGGATCCGATCATCGCCATGAGGTGGCTATCTGATGTGGAGGGATGTTTCTTCACTTGTTTGTGCCGTGCTGACCAGAAGGTCAGATGTGCTCTGAACCTTCTGAGGACCAGAGCAAAGGATTGGTGGATGCTCATTACCAGTTCCTATTCTACCGAGCAGAGAGCTGTTGTGACCTGGGAGCAGTTTTCTGAGATGTTCTGGTCTAGATATGTGTCGCTGGTGGAGCGAGAGAGGTTGGCCAGGAGTATCCACATTTGAGGCAGGGTTCTGAAACGGTGACGGAGATCACTTTCCATGTGTTCACAGCTGTGAAAGTGCGTATTAGATAAGGATGCATTTGTGTCATTGGATGACATTCATGTTGATGAGCGCCTGAACTATGTTGAGAGACCATTAGCTATCCTGGAGATGAAGGTAAAGGTGTTGCGAAGCAAGGAAGTACCTTTGGTAAAGGTTCAATGGGAGAATCAGAGGGGCTCAGAGTGGACTGGGAGCTGGAGGTTGAGATGCGGGAGCATTACCCGGATTTGTTTGTTGCATCAGACTTCAAGGACGAAGTCTAGTTCGAGTGGGGGAGAGTTGTAACATCCCAGATTTCAGGTATTTTTCAAATCCTTCCTTTGGTTTTAAGTTATGGCATTTTGGTCCCTTGATTGTGAGAAAGTAGCCCTAAGGAGCCCTATTGGCAAAATGGTGATTTTGGAAGGTAGGGGTGTACGCTAAGTGTACATGTGAGTACGCTAATCGTACTAGGGCACGCCCTAGTATGCTGGACGTATGTGTGTCCGGATGAAAACCCTAATTTTTAGGGTTTGTGGAGTATTTAAGCATATTTATGGACCATTTACTCCCATCTTTCCAACTTCCAAGTCCTTGAGTCATTTTTGGCAAACCCTAACCCCCATAAGTGTGTGTGTTGAGCTAAGAGTGTGTTTCTTGTGTGTTTGAAGAAGAAGGAGTTGCATCAAGGTGATTGGGGATTGAAGCAAGCTAGTAGATCTTGGATCATCACTTCATTTAGAAGCTCTAGAAGGTAAAAAGTTGCCACCTTTATGCTTGGTTTGTTTGGATCTCATCTTGGTAGCTTTTTGGTGTTCTTTTTGTACCAAAATTCCCATTGGTATGCATGCTTTGTTTTGGACGTGTTGGGCTGTCCTTTTAGACCCTATGATGGGTTCTAAGGCATAAAAATGAGGTCCCTTTAGCTAGTTTGGCTCCATGTTCCTTATAGGAACTCCTAATGGATTAAGACCATGTATTAAGGACTTTTTGGACGTCAAAAGTCTTAAAGTTTGAGACTTTATGATTCTAGAGTACATTTGAGTCATGGATCTGAAGTTTGGGCTTAAGTGCTTAAGTCATTAAGCACTTATCAAGGTTTTGGGCACTGCGTGGGTACGCCCCGTGTAGGAGGAAGTACGCGGAGCGTACTTGGTCAACGTCCCTATATGCAGTCAATGCGAGGCTCGCATACGCCCTGCGTACCTTCGGGGTACGCCCATCGTACGCCATCTGTTGGGCTTTCAGACTTTGGGCTTTGAGTGTTAGGCCACCTTTTGGGCTTGAATGCTTGGGCCTTTATTTTGTCTATCTGAGTATGAGTGTTTTGGGCCAAGGGAAGAGTTGGACCTTAGGATAAGGCCCAATAAGGGGTTTGGGTCCAATTTGGAAAATTGGGCCAATAATGGACCTTGTTTGGTGTTTGGCCAATAATTTGGAAACTTTAGGCTTTTGGCTCAAGAATTGGGCCTGGGTCTTGGCCTGATTTTGGATAGGGTAAAGTGGCCATTTACCCTAGGTTTGGTCATTAGTCAAGGATGGTAATCTAATTGTTAATTGGATGTTTATTTTGTTGTGATAGTTCGGGATTTTCGTGAGCCACCAACCGAAGGTATTCTGTGTGGTTTGACATTATGAGGTGAGTGTTCCTCACTGTACTTGCGGTTCGAAGGCACCAAGGCCGGCCCTTTGGATTTGATATCCTGTTATGTATGTTATTGTGTTGTAGTGATCTGTTAGATCAGTATCCTGGTATTTAGGATGTTGATATGCTTAGTGATCTGTAAGATCTATCTGTTGTTTGCTGGCTGGTTAATAGTATGTTTATATGTATTGTGTACACATGATTAGTGGTGGCTGAGGCTTCACTGCTTTGTGCGTAAGCCAACAGGCCGGGGAGGGGGGGATTCCAACCCGATGGTTGAGGGTCTAGGGTATTCCATCCCGAGGATGATTGGACCCATAATATGTTGGCTTTCGAACCCGATGGTTGAGGGGCCTAGGGTATTCCAACCCGATGGTTGATTTGACCCATAGTGTGTTGGCATTCCAACCCGATGGTTAAGGGGCTTGGGGTATTCCAACCCGATGGTTGAATGGGCCCAATTGTATGTTGTTTTGTATTTACGCTATTTGTTATGTATTGGTATTTTGGGGGAACTCACTAAGCTTTGGGCAACAGTTTTGGATTATGTTTCAGGTACCTCAGAGGATTGCGGGAAGGCGAAGGCGTGATCGTGCACCTCCTCATGTTTTACTTTATGATTTTGGTATTTCTCTGATATTGAACTTATTTTGAAAACAAGATGTAAACAATGATGGTTTTTGGGTTGTTTAAAAAGTTTAAATTTTTCATGAATTTTATGAATGTTACAAATTTGATTTTGGTTTCATAGATCAATATTTGGTTCCTTGGGTTTGATTTTGATTTTGGAATCGGAATTTTGATTTTTTTTTTCTGAAATTAGTGTGCTATAGAAACCAATTTTCATAAATTCGGAGATGGTTTTTGAATTAGGATTTTGAGTAAATTACACGAATTGTCCCTCGTTCATGTGCCAAAAGGCACGTTTAGTTCCTATTTTCAAAAATTAACTCAGATCGTCCCTTATATCATAAAAAGTTGCACGGTTCATCTCTTGTTAGTTTACATTTACGCGCTTCATCCCTCGTTAGAAATGAAATGATTATAATGCCCGTTTCAATTTCGTTTTCATTTATTTTTGATATTTTTTATTATTACTAATTCTTAAAAAAATATTTTAATCATTTACAAACAATCTTTCTCCCCCCTCCTCTCTCTCTATCCCTCTCTCTCTATCTCTCTCTATCTATATCTCTATCTTTATCTCTTTCTCTCTCTCTCTCTCTCTTTCTCTCTCTCTCTCTCTCTTTGTTGAAGAACACTAAACCACCACCACCATCGGAAATCTCCACCACCACCGGAAACCCCTCTTAACCGCCGCCCCTAACTACCACCTTATTTCTTTCTCTTCCTTTTCCTCTTTCTCAACTCTGACAAACATCGGGCACCGCCTTTCACCTTCGACAACCCCTACCACACCAAATCAAATGATACCATCCAAAACCAAAATGTATCTGAAATGAAAATCCAAAAATCAAAGCCAAAGCCTAAGCTAAGTGCGAAAACCCATGTACAAAATAAGGAAGAACATGGTAGTGGTAGCCCTGACAGCTCCGCACAGACAACGTCGATCTCACACACAAACGAACGGAAAATGCTTGAAAGAGAGAAAGAGGAAATAGATGGGTCAAAGTACTCTTTTAGAGTCGCCGAAGGGAGTAATAGACAGATGGGGAATGGGTGTCGGAGATCAGGCTACCCAACAATTGTGACTTGTGATGATTGTGGGCCCTTCCCTCTTCTTGTTTTGATCAACAAACCATAACAACCTAAATCACAACTTCCTTCTTGCCTTCCGATTTCCTGATTTGTTGCAGATTGAGAACATGTAAATGTTGAAGGTGGCGGAGCGATGATTATGAACATTTGGTTTCATGGAGTGGATAATCTATGGAGTAGATGGTTGAATCTTGTTGCAAATTTTAAGGCTTCAAGATGATAGGGATGATGGGGGCGCCGATGGCAGAAACTGATGAGAATGAAGGGATGAAGGTAGGAGTTGGGGAAATTGAAGGGGGTTTTTTATTTTATTTTATTTTTTATTTAATCTAAAAATGATAAAATAAATAAATAAAAATGAAAAAAGAAATTAATAAGGGCAAAATAGTCATTTCATGTCAATAGGGATGAAGCGCGTAAGTTTAAAACAAATGAGGGACGATTCGAATTAATTTTTTAAAATAAAGACTAAACGTACATTTTGATACATGCACGGAGGACGATTCATGTAATCTACTCTAGGATTTTCGTTAGGTCCATCATGTGGAAATATTTTTGCAGAAAGTAGAGAGAAATTGATAGAAGGAGGTGTGAGGTAAAATATGTGTATATTTATAGATGTTGTAAAGGGTAAAAAAAATTAAAAATTCAAATGGTAGACATGTAGTTACTAAGTTAATTAAAAAATTTTAATTTTTTTACCGTTTTTCAACGTGTGGATTGAAAAAAAATATTTTTTAATTTTACCGTTTTCCAACGGCTCAAAAGGGAAAAAAAATCAACTAATAATAGCAAGAGGGAGAATGCCAGAAGCCCTCCCCGCACCGGTGTTCCCGCACTCCCGGTGCGATGTTCCGATGAGCGGGAAAAGCTCCCGCTGGCCTTTCCCCCGGCGCTCCGTCGGGTATAATAATCAAAGATAGGAAAATATGTAGCTAATTGTGATGAAGTATTTTTTTTTTGTATCTCAATTTTCCAGAGCTGAAACATGTATGAAAGATGCTCTAGTGGCCATGGGCAGAGACGATGATGATGAAGATGGGGCAAATGATACAGTAGCAAATGTTTAACGATGTGGGTATAA
Organism: Lactuca virosa; assembly: GCF_052849685.1. Classification (NCBI taxonomy): domain Eukaryota; kingdom Viridiplantae; phylum Streptophyta; class Magnoliopsida; order Asterales; family Asteraceae; genus Lactuca; species Lactuca virosa. The sequence goes on from NC_136430.1 coordinate 327,269,191, forward strand.
AGAGGATTAGGGATTGAAGGTAGGACACTGCTCTCTTTATAAAATTATTGTAACTAAATATATGATATTTTTTTAAAAAGAAATTTATAAGGGTAAAAAACCTTTTTTATGTATGATAATGACAGAATACATAACAAAATAAAGTTTAATAGACACGGCTAATAGTATCCTAAACCATAGAGAGATTCGTATAATTTACTCTATCAAACCGAAATTTTTTTTGGTTGACTGTTAAAACAACAAGAATTAAATATTTTTTAATTGTTGATGATTTATACTGTTACTTATAAATTATTTTGATTAAACCTGGTTTAGCAAATTCAATATTAAATATTTTAAAATCACGTGTTACCTTTATGTGTCTTCTTAATCGTTGCATAAGAATTTACACATTTAACAAAAACAAAATATATTTATTAAACCATGTAGTAAATTACAAGTCATCGTATTATTCCAACCTTCTAAAAAACCCGACTAAAAGAGTTTTGAAAAGGGTATTTTAAATTACTTTGGAAATACCCAAAATCACTTGCATATTGCCATACTTTCGCTTCATATTGGTAAGACTGTAAACAAATTGAACGAACACAAATACGAGTTATTAATGTTCGTTCGTTTAAGTTAACCGAACAAACGAACGAATACGAACAGATAAACGAATGTGTGTTCTTGTTCATGTTCGTTCATTTAACAAATTATATTGTTCATGTTTATTTATTTATGTTCGTGAACATGCTAAACAAACATAAATGAACGAAGATAAATAAATATAATTAAATATATAATGTATTATTATAATCAAACACAATTGAACATATATGAACATAAGATGAACTTAAATGAACGAACATAAACGAAGATTCATGAATATAGTTGGACGAACGAGACCAATTTTCATGTTTGTTCATCTAAAGTAACTTTTTTCCCTTTAGAAATACAACTATAAACATATATTTTTACCATACCAAATAATTTATCTTATACATTAAATTTAGTCTTTTTACTACAAAAAAATATCTTCTCCAAACTCTTCAAACAACCAAAATACATAAACTATGAACAATCCAAACCCCTCGCTACTCTACAGCCCACAAACGAAATGACTTATTTTTTCAACCTCCGCGTATTTCATTATGGCGATATGACATTGTATTATGGTCACTTCCAACACAAACCAGAGTCACCATACTGAATTCGAACCCTTCGAATATGCTCCAGAAAGAAAGCCAATCTGAACCCCAATCCCAAACCAAAACGCAAGCCGAGTCTAAAAAAAAGAGGCCCCTAATAGAGCTTGAGATTCGAAAGGAAGACATTAACAAATGCATGTGTTGATATATCGGAGGACCCTAAGGTCGACAAGGACCAAAAACGTCCAATATTTTGGAATCGAGTTCTTAAACGTTTCCTTAAAGAAATGGATAAATGTGACTATCGAAAAAAGATAAAATATACATGAAGTAGGGGAATACAAATAAAGATGTAACATTATTTGTTGCTTTGTTTAACGGCTTGAAAAAGCCAATGACTAGTCAAAGTGATGCAACCATTTCAAACAAGGTGCTCAAAATGTTCTAGTTAGATTCTACATGGAAAAGTGTCAAACATATTGAGTTTTGAAATATTGTTAAAGATTGTCCAAAATGGTGTGCATTATGAATGGATGAAGCACATGTGGGTGATTCTAAAAGATAAAAAAAAACATATGATTTCGACTAAATTACGTTATATATTATAAAAAACTAAATAAATCCATATTACTTGACTCTTCGAAAAAGTTAATCAAACCATATAACAATGTTTTTCCCAAACGGGAGAAAATTCATATGCATCCACCTTAAGAAGTTAGTTTAACGAACTTCTAACTTGACATTGTCGTTATCCCTAGGTTTCCTTTAAATCATATATCTTAAGCCTTTCAATTTTCACTTAGGTGTTGTTTTTTTTCTTCTTCAGAAAAAACACTTCTTGTTGCATCGCGCAGCACACATGCAACACTTAACATTTCGTAGTTGTTTGTTTTTAGAAGACTTCTAACTTAAAAATTGTTGCGTGTGTGCTACGTGACGCAACACTGGATCATCATCTTCAAACCACTTCTCACTTACTTTAAGTTATATTATCAACTTAGATTTGTTTTAATTTTTTTTAACATGTTTATTGTTTTAATAATATTTAAAGAATATTATAAACAATTGGAGTATATTTTACATAATTTCAAGTAATTTAAAAACCGTTTGATAAATTTCGTATAAATATTTTTTGTGTTATGTTGTTTATAACAAAATATTAATAAATTATAAAGTTAATCAATAAAATTACCTAATTTATTGAAGTTAACCGGAAAAATAATCACCGTCTTCAAAATTTTAACAAAAATGAACATGCTTTTAGCTAAATTAACAATTTTATTTATTGTTATTTAGCAAATATTATGTTTAATTCTTTTATCTAGATCTCTTTAAAAATCATATCATCACAATGATCTTTATATTTGATTTGCATATGATTAAACTAAATAAATTTTTTATTTAGATTTATTTTTAATTATTGTATAGTTAATTTCAGCTTATTGTAGCTGTCTGCAGAAGTTAAAAAACAATAAGACTTCTTATTATAGGCTGCAGCCGTTTGGTCCACCACTTCTACTACAAAGGGTTGCAGATGTGGTTTGCAGACTTAAGCTGTTTTCGCTTTGAAAAAGCAAACAACACCTTAGATTTTATCATTTGGGAACCCAAAACGATGTTCAAACTATGATAAATTTACACAAATGGTCCATATGCGTTCCATTTTAACATTTAAGTTGTCTTTTGACTTATGCATCAAGACTACATTTCCTAGAATGGCCTTTAATAAAGGTTCATAAATTCACAGTTTAACCATTATTCTCTATTTGAATGGTTAAGCTCAAATAAACTTTTCATTCTCGTTAACTTTATATCGGAGGTCCAAACTTCCTTCCATGTTTTAAATAAGGTACATTAGACCTTTTATTTTGTCTCAAATCTTGATGTACTCGATTGATAACGATTTTCCAAAATATGATTATTACACCTTTCGTTTTCTATCCCCCCAAAAAACCCGATTACACTATGGAATTTACAACAATTATATTTTTTTGTTGCGTCTATTGAGGCCCAATTATACATTTTAAGGACTAGGCCTAATCAAGTCCCAATACTAGTTAGCCTGGGCCATTTTACAAAGTTTTTGCTTATGCCTGGTTAAGGCTCGGTTTTCTGCACCAATAGTAGTAGCAAGTTAGCAACTTGGTAAGTGGTATCACCGCCATTCTATATAGATTATAGAATAATATTTTTGAAAATTTGGTCAAAATTCAAAAGAATCCAAACATAACATAAATATCTCTCAAGATGGCAAACATCATCTTAATTCTTACATAAGAAAGAACGAATTTGTGATTTAACAACTAGAGCCCTAAACTAGACTCTAACAACAGTTCAATAATGGGCAAAATACTGGGGGAAAAACACCTAGTTTTAATATGCTATATGGCTCCACTAGACCTAATATGTATACCTTAAATTTTCCACCATGAGTTACCTCCACTATACGTTAGAGACCTTCTCGAATCCGTTAGATGAAATCATCCAGTAAATCTACACACCAATAAAAATTCGACCATCTAGAAGTCTAAAATGAAATCAAAACATGATGAAACACCATGCTATTATTCTTCTGACCACACCGTAAATCTCTTCCACTTTTCATGATTTTCAAAATCAAGTGTTACCTTGGACCCATCTAAATACCTCACATTAGAATCATCCAAACATCCTTAATCTAAAGGATCTTAGGCTATGATACTTCCATCCCCATTATGATAAATGAAAAACGATTATCGTCGATCCAATATAGGAACAATAAAGATAAAGGTATTAACACAAGTCAATTGTTATTATCGGACCATTAACCTATCAATTGATGGTATTTTTTATTTACACTACAACTTCTCAGTCCATGATGATTTCTTTTATAGTTCTATGAACCAAATAACAGATTTCATCTCAACGATCAATTATGATTTGTCCTTCTCAACAATTTATCGATCCGTGGAATAACTTTCATTAACTCTTGAATCACTACCTCCTTGACCCTTGTGTCTCTCTTACCCCCTAGATGGTGGGCGACGTTGACATGCAAGGTGTCGTCGATGTGGTGGGTTGAAGGAGGAGTTAAGTGACAGTGAATGTATAAGGGTTGTATAAGGGTTAGGAAATGTTTGATCATCCCTAATGTCATTTATCATTTAAATATGTCGCATCACTCCCACATTAATAACTAAATTAAAATATATAAAAATTATTTAAAAATATTAATGAAACTTAAAACTAAATGATGGTTGTCAACGAAGTGCATAGTTGGTCTAAAAAGGCTGAACATAAATTGTTTCTTTTCAAGGTGGATTTCGATAAAGCCTTTGATTTCATTAATTGGAATTATTTGGAGTCAATTATGTCTTAGATAGGTTTTGGTGCGAAATGGCTTTTCTGGATTCGGGGATGTCTATCTTCTTCTCCTGCTTCGGTGCTTATCAACGAATCTGCTACTAAAGAGTTCTCTATTTCTAAAGGTGTTAGGCAAGATGATCCGCTCTCACCTTTTTTTATTCATTTTGGCGATGGAAGGTATAAAGGTGGCTATGAAATCAGCCGGTCAACGATCTCTATTCCAGGGTGTGCCGATTCCCAATATTGGAACCGTTCTCTCGCACTTTTTTTATGTCGATGATGCCCTTTTCATGGGAAAGTGGTCGATGTCTAATTGTGCTAATCTCGCTCATATTCTTAGGTGCTTTTCACACATCATCAGGGCTGAAAGTTAACTTTCATAAATACCAAGTTTTTGGTATTGGTGTGTCGGATGGGGAAGTAGCTCGATACGCTCGAATTTAGGATGTGATGCGGGTTCGTTCCCGTTCAAGTACTTGGGGTGCCAGTAGGTGCCAATATGTCTCTTAAAAGGAATTGCCAGCCTATAATCGATTATATCCAAGGCAGATTATCCACATGGAAAGTAAAAAAATTATCATTCGGTGGCCGATTTACTCTCGTCAAGTCCGTCCTTGGTAGTTTGTCGATTTATTTTCTCTCGCTTTTCAGTGCCCCAAAGTCGGTTATTGAGAGCCCGAAGAAACTAAAGAGGTTTTTTTGTGGGGTGGGTCAGAAGAAAAAAACAAAGTTAATTGGGTTTCCTGGAAGACTGTTCTCGCCCCTAAGGACAGGGGTGGGCTCGGCGTGGGTTCTCTTCTTTTGCTGAACCTTGCTCTTTTGGGTAAATGGTTATGGAGGTTCAAATCAGATCCTTCGGTGATTTGGTGTAACAGGGTTAGCGAGGTGCATAATTGTGTTAGAAAGTCGTTGCACCTGCTTGGTAAGAAGTCACTTCGGAGACCTAGTACCACATTGTGATGGCGAGGTGTTCTTTGAATAACATGGGTATCGATATTTTGTCTATTTTCGAGTTTAAAATTACTTCTGGATCCAATTCTCTCTTCTGGTTGGATAATTAGGATGGTATTGGGACTTTTGCCTCTCGTTTCCCCATTCATTTTGACCTTGATAAACGGAAGTCAAGTTTTATTAGCAAAAGGGTCAGGCCCAATTGTAGTTTCACTTGGGCTTGGAAGAAACTCCCCAATGGTCCTCAGGAGTTTTGTCGAGTTAGACTGTCTCCGCGAGCTTCTTGCGTATGTCCAGCTTCATGGTGGGCGGATTGTTGGAGCTTCAAGCTTTCTTCGGATGGAATTTACTATGTCAGAGACCTCCGTGCTGTTATCGACTCTGTGTTCCCAATTCCCATCTCAAACCCATCTGTATGGGTTCATTTGGTGCCCCTGAAAGTTAATTGCTTCGTTTGGCGGGCGTGTCTTGATCGGATTCCATCGGTGTCAGCTTTGTTATGTCGGGGTATTCATGTTGTAGGTACGGTTTGTTAGCTTTGCTCCTACGGTCCCGATGAGACTTATCATTTCTTGGTTGGTTTCCCATTTGCTAAAGATACATTGGAGTGAGTGCTTAAATGGTGTGATATTCCGCTTCAATCCATTTCCTCGGTTTTTGATTTGGTGTAATTTATAGCTCATTGGGGTAGGTGTCCCAAGAAAAGAAAGCTCCTTATTTCCATCTTTTATGGGTTCCTTTGGTGCATTTGAAAAGCGAGGAATGGCGTGCTCTTTAACAACACTCGGGTCTCGACGACCAAACTGGCGGACAATTTTTACACTTTGGTGTATAGTTTGGTTAAAAATAAAGGGAACTTTGGTGTTTGTAATTGGGTCGAATAGAGTTGTTCTCCCTTTAACCTTTTATAACTGTTTTGTTTTCCTGTCATTGCCCTGACTTGTTGCTTTATAGGCAATGACCTTTATATAATTTCCGTCAGTTCAAAAAAAATTATTCGAGGTAAATTATATGAAATGTTTTCTTGGTTTGAAGTTGTTGGGTATGTTATGTTGCGTCATGGGCTTAGTTTTGTATATCCGGATTGGGCCTGTCCATCTGTGATTATTATGTAGGGTTAAACTATAAATAGTGCATGCATGTATGCCTTGGATACGGTCGTGAATATAGTTATTATTGCTTTGTAACCCTAAACACCTCTACAGTCGAAGTTCTTAATCGAGCTCTTCAGAGGTGTTAAAGTTTAATCATTCGACATCAGTTAAACCATTCCTGTGTTCTTCATTACGTCTTTAATTGTTTTTCTGCTTAGAATCTATCGATCCTACTAGAACTTTGTTCTAACAATTGGTATCAGAGCAGGAGAATGTGTGATCAATACACATTCCTTCTGTGTTAAGAATTCTTTAGGGTTTCCGCTTTTATCGAATATAAAGAAGTCGTCTTCTTCCTGTCGACGGTAACTCTGGTGTTTGATAAAACCCTAATCTCAAGTTTACAGGTCTGATTCTAGCGGTTCTAAGGAAAGGCTCATCATGTCTCACGAAGATTCTCAAACTAATCCCATCAACATCTCTAACAGCATTGGATCCACTACCAGGGTTCCCATTCTTTACACTCAAGACTATGAAGTATGGGCGCATCACTTTGAAGATTACGTGGTTGGATATGAAGATAATGGTTATCTCATCTGGGAAGCCATCACACTTGGGCCGTTTGTTCACTCTGGAACGAACACCACTGTGAAGACTCAAAAAGAATATAATAAGCTTGTGGCGGACGTAGATAAGATGCCGCAGGATGAAAAGGATAAGTTGCTATGTAATGTGAAAGCCATGAGAATGATCAGATTCGCACTGCAATCTGAAACTTTTCGGTTAGTTGGTTCATGCACGACAGCTAAAGAAATATGGGATAGGTTGAAGGAACTCTACTCAACCGATGAAGATCTAGAACACTCTATTGAAACCTTGCTGCTCTCTGAATTTGGAGTTTTTGAACAGAAACCTGAAGAAAAACTGATACAAACCTTCAATCGCTTCAATCATCTCCTTAGCAAGATGATCAAGCATGGTATAGAAAGAAAATTGATCGAGCAAAAGGTAACCTTCATGAATGGTTTGAGACCAGAATGGATGGTAGTGGTTTCAATAGTGAAAGCTCACGAACAATTTAAATCTTACTCACTAGCGAAACTTGTGGGCATACTTAAATCCCATGAGAGTGTGGTAACCAAGGAGGCAAAGATAGTTTTGGGTGTGGGATCGTTGGCCCTTGTTTCAAAAGGCAAAAGTGTTGCAGAAGAAGAGGAGGAGTCAGATATGTCTGAGTGTGACCTTACAAGCGAAGAATATGCTATGATGGTCACCAATCCAAAGAAGTTTGCACGAAAGAAGTTCCCTGTCAATAGGAACCGAAACTAGAAAGGAAGTTACAGTTCTGAGAAGGTGAAAGATGAAGCGAAGAATACTTCTCAAAAGGATGATGACAAGAAGGAGAGCAAGCTTGCAGGAGACTCTGGATTCGACTGCAATTACTGTCATGGCAAGAACCACTTTGCCAAAGATTGCATGCTGAGGAAGATGGCTGAGAAAAGAGATGGTGAAGATGATGAGGCATATTACATGCGAAAGTTGGAAGAAATCAAGAAAAAGAAGGCAACTAACAGTTCAATGAATGCCTTGATTGTGCAGGAAAATGTGGATGAAGATGAGTTCGGTGGCGTTGAAGTCTGGTCAACCGATTCTGAGGATGAAGAAGTGAGAAAGCCCACACATGGAAGAGCTTATGTGGCGAGGGATACAGGTTCGGCTGGAAAATGTTTGATGGTTACAGCTGGTAGACCAACCGAAAGTGAGTGTAAGGAGTCGAACCTGACTGAGGACAAGTGCTTTGCAGCCAAGCTCGTGAGTGAGAAGATCAACGACTGTGATCGACTGATCAAAAAGGTACAATCCATCCTTGAATCACTTAAAGTTCCAGTAACAAATTATGAAGAAGAATTAAATGAATTAAAATTTAAATTTTCTAACTTAAGTGGTAGTCTCATGCAAACTCGCTTAGCGAACTCTAACCTAACTGACCAACTCAGCAGGGTGTCTTCAAAGAGTGAGGAGAGAAGGATGTGGATTGAGCGGAAGGAGACGGAGTTAAATAGGGCTAGGGATGAAATTATTTATTTGCAGCGAGACAATTTAAAGTTTTTGAAACAAAGGAATGTTTTTTGCTTAATTGCTAAACGCTTATATACAAATATTGCTCAGTTGCACTTAAGTTGTGAAATAGGGAAAAAGATTCATAAGATGATCTTACCCTTCCTTGAATTTAAGGAGGATGAGGTCATCGCTGAATGTGAATCAATAATGTCCTTAGAAGAGACATTCATCGCTTATAAAATCGGACTGGACAAGATAGAAACCTTCATTGACTCTAAGGAACATAAGTGTATGCTCAAAAATCTTTTAGATGAAAATGATAGGTTAAAAATTAAGTCCGAGACCATTCAATCATTTGACTAGTCTAACGCCAAATTAATTTCAGAACATAAAATGAATATAGAAAACACGTCTGAATTTGATGAGGAAAGTGAGATGAGCGAAATCTCTGTAGAAGACGTGGTTGATTGCTCTGAATTTATGAAGAGCGAAACCGAGAATGAGAAACCCCTCATATCTGAAAACTCGGTTGAATACGCTCGCCTGTCAAAGGACAAGCCACAGAAACTCAAAGAGAAAGCAATGGTTTATCAAAAGGTTCAAACTGTGCTAAATCAGGTATATGCTGTTACAGGGGTCACTGCAAAACAAACAGCAGAATTGAAAATCTTGGTCGACACAGACAATGTTGAAGGGTGTGACGATTATTTCTGGTCAGCCCCTATTGATAACGCAGACGAAACCATCGGCTTATCGGAGCAAACCTCATGGAGGGTAAAAGGTAGATATGTAGCAGAACCCATCAACAAACCCTCGAGTTTCGACAAACCAAGCACAAGTGGAACAAAAGAGATACCTGAAGAACCAAAGAAAACACCGAATGTTCCTTCCAAGACTGCCGAAACTCAAAAAGAGAAGCCAAAATCAAGCTTCAATATTCATAAATCTCAAAAGCAGTTAGCTGAACAGAAACGACAAAGAAATCAGAGATACATGAAAAATCTGAATGAGCGAAAACGGTATTGGCAATCTCAAAACCCTAACTACGTTCCTTCCCAGAAAAAGTCAATTGTCAAAGAAAAGGACAAGTCAAAAGGAAAAGAAAATTTTAGTCCAAGCTCCTACTATTCCAAAGCTCAGAACCGAACGTCTAGTTTCGGTTCCAACACCAGTGCTCAGAACCGAACGTCAAGTTGCAGTCACAATGTTAAGGCTAACAACCGAAAGTCAAGTTTCGGTCCTTCCTACTCTCAAAGAAAACCGAATTTAGTGAAGGACATCAAAGGAAAGGGAAAGCTTGATTCAGATTCTGATATCAATAATAAGAAAAAGTCAGCTAACCCTAGGATTCAAAAGAAAATTCCAAAACCATCTAACAACACACCATCTAATACACCACAATTTAAGATAAAAACAAAATCAAGGTGTATACCATCAAAAGAAAAGACCAAACAACTCTAATAAAAAGAACTTATTTGGTTGATATTTCTACTGCTATTCCTTTTTCTGTAAAAGACTCACCAGGAACCAAGAAACTTTGGGTTTCTAAATCTGCTTGAATTTGCAGGTTATAGGTGACGAGCAGTTCGATGACGAATGGTACATAGACAGTGGCTGCTCGCATCATACGACAGGAAGGAGGGAAGAGATGAGGGAGTTTCGGTCCCTTAAGGATGGTGGATGTGTGAAGTATAGAAATAACTCTTATGGCACAATCAAAGGATATGGAATGATAACCAACGGAGAATTTTCGATTCGAAAAGTAGCTTATGTGGAAGGGTTGCAGCATAACCTCATCAGTGTATCACAATTGGTTGTGGGAACTGGTTTGAAGGTTTCATTCGATGATGAGGGATCAGAAATAATTGAGAAGCAATCCAAAAGAGTTCTGTTGAAGTCTGAACGTAAGGGAGAGATGTATCCTTTAAATCTCAACCCAATTCGAGGAAAACCAACAATATGCCTGCTGTCAAAGGCGAACACTGATGAAAGCTGGTTGTGGCATCGACGCCTATCGCACCTGAACTTCAAAGACATTAATAAGTTGGTGCTTGGTGATCATGTTCGAGGCCTTCCTCTTCTCAAGTTTGATAAGGAACACCTATGTGCAGCGTGTGAGATGGGCAAACAAAGCAGAAAGAGCCATCCTACACGTATCAATACAAAGATTGTTGAAGCTCTTGAACTTCTGCATATTGACTTATGTGGACCTTCGGCTATCGAAATCTTCGGTGGTAGTAAGTTCATTCTTGTCATAGTAGATGATTTTTCACGCTTCACCTGGGTTTTCTTTCTTAAACAGAAATCAGACGCAACTCCCAAGTTGAAGACGTTCATCAAGCAAGTGGAAGTGCAGCTGCGAAAGCTGGTGAGGAATATCAGAAGCGACAATGGGCTTGAATTCAAGAATAAAGATTTTGAAGATTTTCTGGCTGAAAAGGGGATATCTCACAACTTTTCAGCCCCCTATACACCACAACAGAATGGGATTGTTGAAAGACGAAACTGTTCTTTATGTGAGGCAGCCCGAACCATGTTAAGCTTCGCTTCTCTTCCGCTATACTTCTGGGCTGATGCAGTTGCAACCGCGTGCTATACTCAGAACCGATCCTTAGTCAACAAACGATTCTCCATCACTCCGTATGAGATTCTGAACAATCGAAAGCCCAACGTTAAATTTTTCCACGTGTTCGGTTCAAGATGCTTCATTTTCAATTCCAAAGAGAACCGAAACAAGTTTGACGTCAAAGCCGATGAGGGAATTTTTCTTGGCTATTCACTCACTTCAAATGCATACAGAGTTTTGAACAAACGCTCCAAACGTATTGAAGAAAGATACTATGTAACCTTTGATGACAACTACATGAAGAAAGTTCCAAGAAGCGAAAGTGCCTTGGGGGAAATATTTCTTGAATCAGGACAAGTCTCGGTTCCAATTTCCAACCTATTTGAAGAGTACATAAGGCTATTTGATGAACCAGAGAAGGCTGCACACTCAGAGGCGAAAGCAGCAGACAACAAAATCGACAATCTGAAAAAGATCATTGATGAAGCTGCAAAAGAAATGGAAAATGAACCTCCTAAACCGACTGGTGGTCAACCCTCTACTGACCCTCCAAACAACAGCTCAACGTTCAAGGGGGAGGGTTCATCTGTACCAAAGACAATCGATATGTCTTTCGAGGGGGAGAATCCAACTCCATCCCCAACCCATAAAATTCCAGTCGAAGGGGAGCATCCAACTCTGATCCCAACCAATGATAGTCCAATCGAGGGGGAGAATCCAACTCCAACAGAGGAGGAAAACTCTGAACCTGACAAGGGATACGCTTTGCCATTTGAGGGGGAGAATGAGAATACAAATGACGAAGGTGATCAATCAGAACTTGAAGAAGAGGTAAATGCAGAATTGGATCCAGCCGATGACCCAAATTACCCTCCTCTAACGAAATGGACTAAGGATCATCCCAAAGCACAAATAATTGGTGAATCATCTGAGCAAGTTCTAACACGTTCTCAATTGAAAGCGAAACAAACTGCATTATTCTCTAATGTTGAATTTTGTATGTTTAATTCGTTTGTCTCCAAAGTCGAACCGAAGACGGTTAATGTTGCACTTGATCACGCTGATTGGGTACAAGCTATGCAAGATGAGCTCCATGAGTTTGAACGTAATCGAGTTTGGAGGTTGATTCCCACTCCAAAGGATACTTCGGTGGTCGGCTTAAAATGGGTCTTCAGGAATAAGTTGGACAAAGAGGGGAACGTTATACACAATAAGGCTCGGTTGGTGGTGAAGGGATATTGCCAAGAAGAAGGGATAGATTATGAGGAGACCTTCGCTCCTGTAGCAAGGTTGGAATCAGTTAGAATCTTTCTGGCACATGCTGCTCATAAAAACTTCGAAGTTTTCCAAATGGATGTGAAATGTGCTTTCTTGAATGGAGAACTAGAAGAAACGGTGTATGTTGAGCAACCACCTGGGTTCGTGAATGAGAAATACCCTGATCATTGCTATGTGTTAGATAAAGCTGTATATGGTCTGAAGCAAGCACCGAGAGCCTGGTATGAAACTTTAACTCGCTTTCTTAAAATGTCGAAATTCAAGCAAGGTTCGGTTGACCCAACCTTCTTCCGAAAGAAAGAAGGCGAACATCTAATGATAGTTCAAATTTATGTCGATGACATCATCTTCGGCTCCACGAATCCTAGCTTAACGGTTGAATTCAGGAAGTTGATGGAGACTAAATTTGAAATGAGCGCAATGGGTCCGATTAATTTTTTCCTTGGTTTGAATATAAGACAGGGACCAGAAGGTATTTTTATCAACCAGGAGGCCTACACGAAGAACTTGTTGGCAAAGTTCGGTATGACGGGAGATTCGAAAGTGAAGGTTCCTATGGCGTTTGGCACAAAGTTAACACCGTCTTTGGAAAAACCTGCTGTTGACGTAACACTCTATCGTCAAATGATAGGGTCTCTTATGTATCTAACGGCTAATAGACCAGACATTATGTTTTCTGTTTGTTATTGTGCCAGGTTTCAAGCTAATCCAAGAGAACCTCACATGGTGGCAGTGAAAAATATTTTTCGTTATCTGAAGCGAACCTCCTCTGTCGGTCTTTGGTACCCTGCTAGATCTGGATTTTTTGTTCAAGCCTTTTTCTGACGCCGATCTTGGAGGATGTGGTCTGGACCGAAAGAGGACAACTGGTGGATGCCAATTCCTTGACGATAAACTTGTTAGCTGGCAGTCCAAGAAGCAAACCTGTGTGTCTCTTTCAACAGCCGAAGCTGAGTACATAGCTGCAGCATCCTGTACCTCTCAAGTAATATGGATACAAAGCCAACTAAGAGACTATGGTCTAAGTATGAAGAAAATACCTCTCTATTGTGACTTAGAAAGCGCGATAAGAATATGTCACAATCCAGTGCAACACTCAAAGACAAAGCATATTGCACTGAGATACCATTTCATCAAGGACCATGTAGAAGATGGGAACGTGGAAGTACATTTCGTTCGGTCCTCTGATCAACTGGCTGACATATTCACTAAAGCCTTACAAGAAGCAAGCTTCAATAAAATTTTACAAGGTTTGGGAATGATGGAAGTAGAGTCGGTACCGAATCCTCAAATCTCTCTCTAAAAATCAGACAAGCGAAATAGAGCGAACGCTCGGTCTATTTCGGTTCCGGATTTTTCGGGAACCGAAATGAACCGAACGCTCGGTCTATTTCAGCTCCATAATTTTCGGGAACCGAAATGAACCGAACGCTCGGTCTATTTCGGCTCCGGAATTTTAGGGAACCGAAATGAACCGAACGCTCGGCTTATTTCGCTTCATTCTTTTAAGGTTTGGTTTCGGCTGTAAATTTTGTTTATTTATTTTAAGTCTATTTCTTACTCTATTTTCTCTTTTATTTTTTTTAGAGTCTTTTGTGCTAATTTCTTTTTGTTTATTTTTCTGTTTTTATTATTTTTCAGAAAACTACAAAAATCCAAAAATATTTTTTTTCTTTTATTTTTCTGTTTTTATTATTTTTCAGAAAACTTCAAAACTCCAAAAATATTTTTCTAAAAGTTTTTTTTTTTTTTTTTGTTTTGTTTGTGTGGTTTGTTTGTTTGCTTGTTCTTTTCAACTAGGTCCCAAGTACTTCAGTGCAACATAATTTGGAGCTAAGGCAAGTATGATTCTTTTCATATGAACTAGTTAAGTATCCCTAGAAGCATGCTGCTGCATGTCGACCGAAGCCTCTAAGACTAAGAGCAAGGCCTTAATGATTCGATCTATACCTATCTTTTCTTCCCAATTAGGTTGTTAAATTCACTCCAGTCAAGAGCTACCTTACTCTTCTCAAATGAGTTAAGAGTTTTCTGCTTTGTCACGTTTATATAGCAGAGGTACCTTCGGTTCCTTAACCACCTTCTTTACATTATCCATCAACTTTCGGTTCACCACTGTAACCCTTGAGACTCTCAGCTTTTACCACTGAGGTTTATGGTTGCATAAAATCTGTGTTTATGATCTTAGATACGTACACCACGTGCTGAGTGAAACCCACAATCCAACACTAACAATGAATTGACGGTGAATCTTTATATTCAAGATCTTACTTGTTACCTAACGAAATCTCATTTTATTTTTGAGTGGTCTTTTATGAAATTGTCTAACACCAAGGCATTTCTTCCCAAAAAGATCCAGTTTGTTTTTGTTTTTGAGATTTATATAACATCTTTAGTCACAGCAAATTATATCCAACCTACTTGTTCAACAGACCACATTGGTCTCACAAGTACTTCATCCAACGTTCGGTCTTATGTTAAGAATCGATGTTCGGTTGAAGATAAGCCACCCTTAGCCTATTATTTAAAAGAAGCCTTTCGGTGTTTCTTTACAAGCACTCGATCGTATTCTCTCGGGAAACCACGCAAGCACTTCAAGTCTCTCTTGACTTTGAAGGAAGAGATTCTTGCCCGGAATCATCTGTTTTATGTCTTCTAACAGACATCACTCACATCCTATACACATTTTGCTTTATTTCTTAATTTTTGGCACACTCTTGCACTAAAATACTTTGTGATTTTCCAAAATTCTGGTTGTTGTTTCTTATGGCCCGTTTGAAGTTTTTTTAGGTGCGAAAATGGTTATTATCATGTCTGAAGCGAAGGTGAATTTGAAAAGACGCTATGTGGATAAGATTTTGGGCGCGTGAATTTGAACGGTTCCTAAACCCACGCTTGATGTCGTCTATCTGGGGAAACCAAGCTGTCACATCGCGCTTTTTCAGGCGACGTTTCAGTGATCATATCATCATCACGAAGATTCTTTCTCTCTCCTGGCAACGGTATATAAAGGGTTTCTCGCACATATTGTACCTTCTTACCTTCTTTAAATTCTCTCAATACACAAGGCGATCTGTAACTGTTCATCTTCTTCCTTACCTCAACAATGGCGGATTCCTCCTCTGTTCAAGATCAAACTGCTTCGTCCTCATTGCTCGTGATTAAACCCAATCAGAACATGATCATTCAACTGGACCCCTTTCTGTATGATTCGTACATGCTCCAGGTTGTTGAATGTCTCAAATACTCTCCTCTGGTTATCGCACTCACACAGGTGGAATCTGTCCCGATGTCTCTATTATCGAAAGTCTACTCTACTGCATCCTATGACAAGAACAAGGAGAGGATCTACTTCCAAATCTTCTCTCACAAGGCATCAATTTCGAAAGGGCGATTATGTTCCCTGTTAAAACTTGCTGTCGATGCCTCTGTTATCTCTCCCGATTTCGTCACCACAACCCAACTGTTTACAATGCTCTACGAGATGGGATACACTGATATTTTTACCACCATGACGAAGGTTAAGAAATCATGTTTGCCGCCACAATGGAATGGATTGCTTACTCTTCTCAACAAAGGTTTAGCGGAGAGGGTTGCTGGGTCAGATGGTACCAGTAAGGGTTTTCTGACCATTCTCTATGGTCTCTACAATGGGATTAATCTCGACTATGAGTCGATTATTTGGTCACAAGTGGTGCAAAGTCTCAACACTTCAACGAGACACTCTGAAATTTCTTGTGGTCGTTTCTGGACCATCATCACACGAAGGGCTATTGACTCTTTGCAGATTCCAGTCATGAAGGACGCCTTGGTCTCATCTGTGGCTACTTTTCATACGAAGAAGATCATCATCTCTGATGCCACAAAGTTCTCCCACAATGGTTCCATACCTGAGACGATGTACAGGTGTGTATCAGCCGAAAGTAAGGTGATGGCTGACTACCGAAAGCTTCCTCCCAAAGGACCGAGAGAACTGACTCCTGAACAGCAAGCTGCTTTGGATGTTGTGGAGAAGCCAGCCAACCGAGGCAAAATGGCAAATACCAAGAAAGTGACAACCGAAGGTCCTTCGTCAAAGCCTACCAAGTCTAAAAAGCGAAAGGCTAAAAAGGGTGATTCTTCGGCTCCAAAGAAGGTTAAAAAGATGGCAAAGAAATCAAAGAGTCCTTCTCCTTCCAGCTCAGACAATGATGACGAGCGATCGGCAGATGAGGAAGAGGAAATTCAGCATCACGGTTCACCGAGAGGTAATACACCTCCTCGTTCTCTAACTTCCACTGAACCACTTCATGACAACATTCCAACCCCTCCTCCATCTCCACCGAAAACCACTGTTCCAATTTCGGTTGCTCCCATTCCACCACCTACTACCTCTCAAACTACAACTTCGACACCACCACCACCAGTTAGTACCATACCAATCTCTACAACTCTATTACCATCTCCCATCTTTTCACACGCAACTACCACAACCACTCCTACCACCACAACAACCGAACCTCCAGTAAACGTCAACGTATCTGATACGGGGGTTAATACTGAAACCAAACCTCCTGTTACTTCCAAACCTCTTTCACCCTCACCTTCATCAGATTCTGGTGATACTCTCGGTGGTGATAATGTTGAGTTTGACTCGACTTATTACAGTCCCTATCGGCTTCCAACAGACGAAGATGAAGAGGCTCTTGTCACACGACAACAATTGCAGAGTATTGATGAAAAGCTTGATCAATTGCTTGCCTCTTCCAAGTCATACAACGATGTTGTGCTCAAGGCCTTTCTTGACACCGCTCTTGAGCAGTATACGGGGGCTATTGAGGCATCCACACAGGCGGTTGAAGCATCCACTTCTTTTTGCAAGAAGGCCACTACTGAAGTTGCAGAACTTGTTCACAGTTCTCAGATTTTTCTCGAATCACTCAAAGGTCATGCTGATTCAAATGCAGCCAAAGTGAACGCTTCAGTTGATTTTTTATCCAAGTCACTTCAGGAGGAGCAAGCTAAATTTGAGCATGTTCGTTCTTCCATTCAAGCTGAGAACACTTCTCTACTTAGCTCAGTGAATTCTCGCCTTGAAACACTCCAGCCTGATTTAGCAAAGGAGAGTGCATTAAAGGAATATCTTGCACGCCACGCCTCTACTATTGAAGTTCAGAAAGTTCAATTGGCTCAAGCTAAAAGGGAAATTTCACTGTTGAAGACTGAGCGAGCTGTATTCCGGAGTTGTGCTGGGGATGTAAAGAATATGCTTACCAATCTTCTTAGTGCTCATGATCCGATACTTACTCTGACCATTAGGAATCATCTGACTTCCAAGCTTCTTCCTGCCCTTGCACTCTTACATGAAATGAAGGGTGTTTCGGAGAGATTCGTACCTCCAAAACAAGGGGGAGAAAGTGTTCAAACTACTCAACCGAAGCTCACTGTCAAAACCGAACCGAAGGGTAATGAAGCTTCGGGTTCTGGTAATCAAGATAAGAAGAAGGGACTGGCTGATGATAGGGATGAAGAAGAAGAAACAATTGCTGAAGCCCTGAAACGAAAGAAAAAGGATAAGGAATTGGATGAAACCCTTCGGGTTGCGAAGGAAGCAGAAGAAAGGGAACGAAAGAATAAGGAAGAGCAAGATGCCTTAAACTGCAAAAAGGCCTTGTTTCCTCTTTGGACTAGAGAAACGCTCATCAAAGAAGCAATAGAGTTTCCAAGCGTGTACTGGCTGGAACCTGTAGCCTCTTTTGATTGTGAGAATTCGAAGGACTCACAGTTCGATATGCCTATAACACGAAAGGCATTTACTTTTCATTGCTTTGATTCGACTGTTCAAGTTCCCTCCCCTCATCCTAAAGTTGATTGTGAACTTATCGATTTTTATCTCAAGTTCGGTTAGCCTCAGTACCTGACATGGAGTGCATAGAAGATTGTTACTGTCAAGGTGCTGAAACCTTCGCCTGCAGGGAAGTTTATAAATGTTAGTTTCAAAATAACCCGAGGTTCAGCAAACTCGGTTTCGGTTATATCCCTGGCAGATCTTCCAAACTTGAATCCTCATGATTGGATCTTGTTGTTTAACATACTGCTCACCAATGCGAAAGAATATGAGCCGATCCTAGATCATTGAAGAGGATGTTGGCTTCTTATATCCATGAAGTGGCTGTAATGGATCAAGAGATTGCTAAAGTCTTGAAGAAGAAACCCACAGTAAAGCCATCTGAAAAACCTGGAGATGTAAACAAAATGAAGATGGGCCAAATTGATTCTACACATCTCACGGTGATGTTCACAAGAGGCGAAGCCAATAGATTTCTTTTCGCTCTTGTTGACAAGCATCTGTTCTCAACGGACTGCTTAGAGCACATTATTAGTATCATCCATCGGTGCAAGCAGAACTCTAAGGCAGACAAGAAGAACTTCACGGACATGCTTCGATGGTATATCACTTTTCGTCATACTCTTTTGGCCATCATACCGAAGGTGTTCAAGACTGTTAAGAAGTATTCTATAGCTCAACCGAACTGAGCTTTCGGCTCCATTGACGCAAAAGGGGAGATTGTTGGGTATGTTATGTTGCGTCATGGGCTTAGTTTTGTATATCCGGATTAGGCCTGTCCATTTGTGATTATTATGTAGGGTTAAGCTATAAATAGTGCATGCATGTATGCCTTAGATACGGTCGTGAATATAGTTATTATTGCTTTGTAACCCTAAACACCTCTACAGTCGAAGTTCTTAATCGAGCTCTTCTGAGGTGTTAAAGTTTAATCATTCGACATCAGTTAAACCATTCCTGTGTTCTTCATTACGTCTTTAATTGTTTTTCTGCTTAGAATCTATCGATCCTACTAGAACTTTGTTCTAACAGACGTAGTCTGAGTGTTTGGTTATTAACTTTTTTTTAACTCAGACTATCTTTATAATTTTGTTTTGTTTTGGGTTTTGTCCCTGATCGACTTAAAATGACCAATATATATTCTTATTTATTTTTAAAACTTTTTATAAGAGAAATTAAATATTTTTATAGTTTTCTTCATATTTATCTTCCTACCTATATGGAATGACGACAAGTGTTTTAAAATATTATTAATTTTATTAAAATATGACATTTGTCATCATTTCACATAGATGAAAGATAAGTAGCAAGAAAAGGTAAGACGATATTTAATTTCTCTTTTTAAAATTTATTTATTTATTACTATTACATCAACTAGATATAAAAAATACAAATAAAGATATTAAACCTATTCCTTTTCTCTTTACGCTCATACCCACGAGTCAACACCCAACTCTTGATCTCCATCATCGCCTCTCACTCTCGTTCTTCCTTCCCCGTTTCAGGTTTCGGTGATACAACCAATAACATCATTTGCCAACCACACTAGAGTAGCAAGAACTCTCATGTCATAAAATTGTTTCCTTTGTATGGCTTGTCATTCATTCACCAACGGCGGCACATCAATCCATTGTGAAAGCTGTAATAATATTGTCATATGATTATTGAATGAAAGAAATTAAAAGGTTCTCAATGAAAAGCATAATACTATAAAGAAGAAATGGGAGAATAAATACTATCTAAGACAAAACCCTAACGGGCTAAAGCCTAAAGGGCCCATAAACATGTGGGCTAATAACATATAGGCTAACATCCCCCCTCAAACTCACAATGCCACAATAATAAGCATTGAGATTTTGTCATACAAGAACCGAAACTGAGATGCTGATAGAGCCTTCGTAAAAATATTCGCAAGCTAGAAGGTTGATGAAACAAATGGAAGCAATATGGTTACGAGCTGTAAGTGATGACGGGTGAAGTAACAATCAATATTAATATGCTTCGTCCGCTCATGAAAAACAGAAATCTTCGCAATTTGTATCTCACTTTTGTTATCACAATGTAGGGGAGTAGGTAAAGAAATGTGAACTCCCATATCCGCAAGTAGCCACCGTAACCAGATAATCTCACATGTAGTCACAACCATAGCACGATACTCAGCCTCCGTGGAAGATCTAGAGACAACGTCTTGTTTCTTGCTCTTCCATGAAATGAGAGAATCACCAAGAAATACGTAAAATCCAATGGTAGATTTACGATCATGGCGATCGTCATTCCAATCAGCATCACTATAGGCACGTAACTCCAGAGAAGACATCGAGGGAAACAAGAGGGTCTGAAACTGAGTGCCACGAAGATATCTCAGAATACGGAGTACATCTCCCCAATGAATAGAGGTAGGAGCAGTAACAAACTGACTGACAACATGAACAACATGAGCAATATCCGTACGAGTAGCTGTGAGATAAACCAAACTTCCCACAACATAGTGATAAAGATTCGGATCGGACCAAGGAACACCATCAGTAGGAGAGTACTATGCATCAGTTTCAAGAGGAGTATCAACAGTCTGATTGTCAGAGAGGCCCGCCCGTGTAAACAAGTCAGATATATATTTAGTCTGAGAAAGAATATACCCTTTCTTAGACTGAGCAACCTCAATACCCAAAAATCACGCAGCAAGCCCAAATACTTCATAGTAGATCGATGAGAAAGATCATGCTTCAAAGACTCAATACCACTATGGTCATCACCAGTAATAATCATGTCATCCACATATAAGGAAAAAAGAATTTGTCCTGCACTCGAGCATCTAACAAACAAATCTGAATCATGATTACTCTGGACAAATCTAAGAGAGGTAATCACTGTGGATAATTTCTCAAACCAAGAACGAGGTGCTTGCTTCAGACCATACAAAGATTTGTGAAGCCAACAAACCTCACCCGGCTGGTGCCGAATTCCTGGGGTAGGAGACATATAAACCTCTTCATAAAGGTATCCATTCAAAAAGGAATTCTTGACATCCATTTGAAAGATCTTCCACTGTCGAACGAATGCAACTGCAATCATAGCACAGACTGTCATCATCTTTGCCACTGGGGCAAAGGTCTCCTCATAGTCAAACCGTACTGTTGTGAATACCCTTTTGCTACAAGTCTGGCCTTGTACCGCTCAACAGACCCATCAACTTTTGTTGTCATCTTATACACCCAACGAAAACCAATCGTATGTTTCCCGGGAGGAAGGGAAACCAAATCCCATGCATGAGTCTGATGAAGAGCAGTAAGTTCCTCAGCCATAACATTCTGCCAAAGAGGATCTAATACAACTTCTCTATACGATTCAGATTCATTCATATGATGGATGTTTTCTATAAATGAAGTAAATGGTCCTGGGTATGTAGAGTAAGAAAAATCTGGAAGCTTGGTGGACTTGATATGACGAGTAGACCTCCTGAGGGGTGGTGGTGGAGGTGGATCTTCAATTTCAACAGTCGAAGGAGCAGACTCAGGAGCAATAGGAATCAAGGAACTCTTTGAAGAAGTGGGTGTGTCATGAGCTGAAGAATCGGGTGGCATAGATGGGTCTCGAACCTCTATCTCCTCATCAAAAGAATCAATATGCAGAAGGTCTGACTTCATTACATTGTGGGCTGTAGCAGGAACTGAGTAGAAATGAATATGTTCCAAAAAAGTGACATGACAGGAAACATTTAACTTCTGACTCACATGATTATAGCAACGGTATCCTTTCTGTACAACACCATACCCCAAAAATACACAAATAGAAGATTTCGGCCCCAACTTATTCCTCTCAACATGAGGACGAAGAACAAAACAAGTACATCCTAAAACATGTATGGCAGAGTAGTATGGTAGGTGACCATATAGATTCTCAAAAGGATACATTCCTGAATTCAATGAACCATGGATACGATTAATCACATAAACAACAGTTAAGACTGCTTCTCCCCAAAATGAACTAGGGACCTGCATAGACAGGAGTAATGAGTAGGCTGTCTCAATAATATGACGATGTTTTTGTTCTGCCACACCGTTTTGCTGACGAGTGTTAGTACACGATGACTGGTGTATGGTACCATCAGAAGCAAGTAACTGATTCAAATAATTAGAGGTATATTCACCCCCTAAGTCACACCTGAAACACTTGATCACAACCGGATGTTGAGTTTTAACAAGAGCTCTAAAATTATTGTAAATGCCAAGGAAATCGGATATGTGTTTCATAAGATAAACCCATGTATATCGAGTATAATCATCTATAAAAGATACATAATAAGTTGACCCACCCTTTGTGGATACTGGTGCATGACCCCACACATTAGAATGAATAATATCAAAAGGAGCAGTAGAACAAGACATACTTTGACTGAAAGGTAAAAGAGAGAATTTTTCCAGTTTACAACCACTACAATCAGAAATATCACAAGTGTTCAAATGACCCAAAACACCACTAGATGCTAGAAAACTCAAACGTGATACAGACACCTGTCCCAAATGAGAATGCCAAAGATAAAACTCAGACGACAAAGGACTTAAACGAAAAGAAGACAAATCAATGTTCTAGGCAGCAACAACAGATACTTTGAGAACCTCCAAGACATACAGTTCCCCCACCCTACGGCCGATCCCAATCACCTTTTGGGTGTGTTGATCCTGTATAACATAAATATAATCAGAAAAGAACACCCAATTACCAGACTTACACAACTGACGGACTGAAGCAAGATTCAAAGTAAGTTTGGGAATGTAATAAACATCAGGGAGAGTGATATTAGAAATAGAGACATACCGAATACCCTCGACTAGCATAGATGTATCACTACCAGACATAACAGAGATAGATGAAACATGTAACCATGAAGTAAATGATGACAAATGAGGAGTCATGTGATGGGTTGCACCAAAATCTAAAATCCATAAAGATAAAGGAGTTCCTGAGGTACCGGATGAAGTAGGACCAGAATAAGACATAGATGCAGACATGGCAGTCGGATTAGAGGTCAAATATTGGCTGAAACTCTAAAAAACCTTGGGATCCAATGCAGATGGTGGCATGCTTCCAACAGATTCCGTGTCAACTGATGGTGTAGCAGCAACAACAAACTATTGAGGACGAGGTGTCCATGGAGGAGTACCAGAGGAACATGACTGAAACTTCTATTGACCAGACCTATTATGTTATCATGACTGAGGCTGACCAGATTTACCTTTGTTAACTAACAATAAACACTTAGCTTTCCAATAATTTTTCTGTTTGTAGAATGCACACTCATCATAAGTAACCCTTGGAGCTTATCGAGACCAATTAGAGGAAACAACAAGCACAACAAGAGTGTAAGTAGGAATGGAGGTTGCTTTAAACCCTTTATCCGTATGAGACTTGATACGAGTCTCTTCAGTAATCAGCTCATGAACAACAAAATCCACTAAGGGAATGGGGGGAGCGGTGAAGAATCGTTCCACATAGGCCTTCAAAATCAGAATGCAAGGCCATCAAAATGTTGGATTAATGTCTAAGTCCATAACTATATTTGGTATGTACTTGACCCGACCCGGCATGGTCCATTTGGGTTGCACTTCACCGGCACAATTTATATGGATAGTCTTTTGAGAATAGTATATTTATGATTTATATTAATATATTATAAGTTCTAATATATTAATATGGAATCATATTATTTAATTAGTATTGATCAAGAATTAATTTAGAATTAATTAAGTGATCAAAAAGAACTAATTAAATATGGACTCTTATATATATGGAATGGGCCAAGTTCATTTAGGTTGGGCTAAGCTTTCATGGATGGTCCATGGAGTTTTTAACCCATGGATCCTATGTAAATGAAAGGTCATGGGTATTAGGGTTTACATGGATGTAACCCTAATCCTCCATAATATATAAAGGGGTCCTTGGCTCACAAAATTGGCACAAGTGTGTGAAAATAAGAGTGGGCCGATTTTAGTGTGCATACATATTCTCTCAAGTTCTTCCAAGGTGTTTTGGTGATTTGTGATTCCATTTGAGGCTTCCACACTATTGGGGCTAAGCTCTTAAAGCTTGAAGACATCAAGCTACATCAAAAGGTATGTCATCTAACTAGAACATTGTAGTATAGGTGCTTCATAATATGCTAGTTATGATGAAACCTTGGAATAGTTAATATTTGCATGTATAATAGAGAAAACATAGATCCAAGGTTTATAGGGTTGCATGTACACCATAGGAGTGTTAGAATGCT
Source organism: Lactuca virosa (assembly GCF_052849685.1). Taxonomy (NCBI): domain Eukaryota; kingdom Viridiplantae; phylum Streptophyta; class Magnoliopsida; order Asterales; family Asteraceae; genus Lactuca; species Lactuca virosa. Next base: position 327,293,708 of record NC_136430.1, read on the forward strand.
CAAAATCCAACACAAAAACGGGACCAAACGTTGTTCTTACCTCCTAGAAATATGTGGCTTAAAATCTTTTAGCTCTTTAGATTCAGTAAGAGCCAATTGATCCCACAAAACAGATGTAGCAGCATAGAAATCTGGAATACTCTGGTCATTTTGTTGAAGGGCATGAATATCATATCCTAACTGATACTGTTTAGCAAAGTTGGACTGAGTATACAGTCTCTCCAAGTGATTCCAAACATCCTTTGCTGTGTCATATTTATCCAACTGCATACCAATAGACTGTGTAACATAATTATTAATCCAAGTAATGACCTTGGAGTTAACAGTCTCCCAAGAATCAACCAAAAAATCGAAATTCTCAGCTTGAGGCACAGAGGGTTTGACTTCAGTCCCAGTGACATAGCCCCACATATTCTTCCCACGAAGGAAGTTCTTCATAACATAACTCCAATACGTATAATTTTTTCCATCTAGTCGAGTACTGATTGACTGAAGGGAATCATCCTTTGCAGTCATGTTGGCAATGGATAAATAACCACTACAATAGATAAGCAATCTAAGAATGAGAAGAGCAATAAACCAACGGAAGAAACCAATCGAACAACAAGAGATCAAACAACAACAACAACAAACGAATACCAACAAATAAATGAATATCATCAACGAAGAAGCATCAAACAAAATGAAAGATAAGACGGCTAAAAATGAATGCTACAAAACCTTGTAACAGCGTATCAAACCTCCGATCTGATACCATGATAATATTGCCATATTATTATTAAAAGAAAGAAATTACAAGGTTCTCAATGCAAAGCACAAAGACTATAAAGAAGAAAGGGAGAATAAATACTAGCTAAAACAAAACCCTAATGGGATAAAGCCTAAAGGGCCCATAAACATGTGGGATAATAACATATATGCTAACAAGCTCATGATCAACCATCGTTGCCTTCCATTATAACTAGCGACACAACAAACATCGTAGAAACCCTTTGAACCAGAGCCACAAGTACCATCAAAGCCTTCGAAGACTTAACCATTTGAAGTGAATTGAAATAACCACACCACCATTGCTCATTTTTGAAACTCGGGTGTTCCATAAATCGGCGGTCCTTTTAGGATTCTCGTATCTAATTTTGTAACATCCTGGATTTCAGGTATTTTTCAAATCCTTCTTTTGGTTTTAAGTTATGGCATTTTGGTCCCTTGATTGTGAGAAAGTATCCCTAAGGAGCCCTAGTGGCAAAATGGTGATTTTGGAAGGAAGGGGTGTACACTAAGTGTACATGTGAGTACGCTAAGCGTATTAGGGCGCGACCTAGTACGCTGGGCGTACACATATGTACGTAGGGCGTACGTGTGTCCGGGTGAAAACCTTAATTTTTAGGGTTTGTGCAGTATTTAAGCATCTTTATGGACCATTTACTCCCATCTTTCCAGCCTCCAAGTCCTTGAGTCGTTTTTGGCAAACCCTAACCCCCATAAGTATGTGTGTTGAGCTAAGAGTGTATTTCTTGTGTGCTTGAAGAAGAAGGAGTTGCATCAAGGTGATTGGGGATTGAAGCAGGCTAGTAGATCTTGGATCATCACTTCATTTAGAAGCTCCAGAAGGTAAAAAGTTTCCACCTTTATGTTTGGCTTGTTTGGATCTCATCTTGGTAGCTTTTTGGTGTTCTTTTTGTCCCAAAAGTCCCATTGTTATGCATGCTTTGTTTTGGACGTGTTGGGCTGTCCTTTCAGATCCTAGGATGGGTTCTAAGGCATAAAAATGAGGTCCCTTTAGCTAGTTTGGCTCCATGTTCCCTGTAGGATGTCTTAATGGATTAAGACCATGTATTAAGGACTTTGTAGATGTCTAAAGTCTTAAAGTTTGAGACTTTATGATTCTAGAATACATTTGAGTCATGGATCTGGAGTTTGCGCTTAAGTGCTTAAGCCATTAAGCACTTATCAAGGTTTTGGGCTCTGTTTGGGTACTCCCCGTGTAGGAGGAAGTACGCCCCACATACTTGGTCAACGTCCCCGTATGCAGTCAATGCGGGGCTCGCGTACTCCCTGCGTACCTTCGGGGTACGCCCAACATATGCCATCTGTTGGGCTTTCGGACTTTGGGCTTTGAGTGTTGGGACACCTTTTGGGCTTGAATGATTGGGACTTTTTGGTCTATCTGAGTATGAGTTTTTTGGGCCAAGGGAAGAGTTGGACCTTAGGATAAGGCCCAATAAGGGGTTTGGGCCTAATTTGGAAAATTGGGAAAATAATGCCTTGTGTAATTTTTGGCTTTTGGATCAAGAATTGGGCCTGGGTCTTGGCCTAATTTTGGATAGGGTAAAGTGGCTCAAACTAAGGAAAAAATTTTAAAATGGTTTTCAAAATAATCAAGGAGGTTGCGATGTGTACGATCAGCCAGAGCCAGTAAGTAGACCCCAAAATACCATACTGTTATCTGATATTGTGATATGTTAGAACTACATGCTAGTGATAGGCTAGGGATCTTCATGTTTTGCATGATAGAGTTGCCTGATTATATGATGTCTGATAGCCTAGGGTTCTTCTCTAATGGAATTGACATCATTACTGTAGTTGCTTAGTGTATGCATCATGGTTATACATAACTAAGATCTTATAGCCTGATAATGTTTGGTTTTGCCTTATTTCCTGTTCTTGTTTGATGAAGGGCTTAGGGTAGGATAAAATATTTGAATGTCTATAGGGTCCAGCGTTATGTATGACTAGCATACACGAGTGCTGCAGGGTTGGTGGAAGTTTCATGGATGAGTCGTGTGGGGTCATCCCTCCAGTTTTGATATATATATTTATATAGCATTCCTCTAGGGTGAGGGGAGTGAGCGTATGAGTATGTTAGCAAGTTTTGTTAGGGGTTTGATGACTCTCTGAGACAACTACGGGTAGGTGTGGAAGGTAGTATGAGCCCGTACTACTGAAAGCACAGGATCCGTACGCGTAACAGATAAGTCACAATCCCTAGGGCATTGTTGGGAGTTGGTTACCCCGTTTTGATATGCGTGTTATCTGATATCCTCCTGGTTTATTTTCAGTATGGTGACTACGCGTCGAGTTGAGGCAGGATTTGGATCAGGATCAGGGGTTGGCCGTCAGGATGAGTCGACTGCGTTGGATGAGAGGATCAGGGAGATCCTGTAGGAGGAGGTTGTTGCTCGGTTCCGAGCTCAGTCGCCAGAGATGTTTGGGTCTATCAAGACCGCCACGGTTTAGTACTTTGAGGAGCGTTATGTTGTGTTGTCTGAGACTGCTGCTGTTGCAGCCACTGCAGCAGTTGCGGCTGCAGGGGTTGGATCGAGTCGGGCTTTTCAGTATCGAGACTTAGACAATACGAAGCCCCCGACTTTCGATGAGGTGCAGGATCCGATCATCGCCATGAGGTGGCTATCTGATGTGGAGGGATGTTTCTTCACTTGTTTGTGTCGTGCTGACCAGAAGGTCAGATGTGCTCTGAACCTTCTGAGGACCAGAGCAAAGGATTGGTGGATGCTCATTACCAGTTCCTATTCTACCGAGCAGAGAGCTGTTGTGACCTGGGAGCAGTTTTCTGAGATGTTCTGGTCTAGATATGTGTCGCTGGTGGAGCGAGAGAGGTTGGCCAGGAGTATCCACATTTGAGGCAGGGTTCTGAAACGGTGACGGAGATCACTTTCCATGTGTTCACAGCTGTGAAAGTGCGTATTAGATAAGGATGCATTTGTGTCATTGGATGACATTCATGTTGATGAGCGCCTGAACTATGTTGAGAGACCATTAGCTATCCTGGAGATGAAGGTAAAGGTGTTGCGAAGCAAGGAAGTACCTTTGGTAAAGGTTCAATGGGAGAATCAGAGGGGCTCAGAGTGGACTGGGAGCTGGAGGTTGAGATGCGGGAGCATTACCCGGATTTGTTTGTTGCATCAGACTTCAAGGACGAAGTCTAGTTCGAGTGGGGGAGAGTTGTAACATCCCAGATTTCAGGTATTTTTCAAATCCTTCCTTTGGTTTTAAGTTATGGCATTTTGGTCCCTTGATTGTGAGAAAGTAGCCCTAAGGAGCCCTATTGGCAAAATGGTGATTTTGGAAGGTAGGGGTGTACGCTAAGTGTACATGTGAGTACGCTAATCGTACTAGGGCACGCCCTAGTATGCTGGACGTATGTGTGTCCGGATGAAAACCCTAATTTTTAGGGTTTGTGGAGTATTTAAGCATATTTATGGACCATTTACTCCCATCTTTCCAACTTCCAAGTCCTTGAGTCATTTTTGGCAAACCCTAACCCCCATAAGTGTGTGTGTTGAGCTAAGAGTGTGTTTCTTGTGTGTTTGAAGAAGAAGGAGTTGCATCAAGGTGATTGGGGATTGAAGCAAGCTAGTAGATCTTGGATCATCACTTCATTTAGAAGCTCTAGAAGGTAAAAAGTTGCCACCTTTATGCTTGGTTTGTTTGGATCTCATCTTGGTAGCTTTTTGGTGTTCTTTTTGTACCAAAATTCCCATTGGTATGCATGCTTTGTTTTGGACGTGTTGGGCTGTCCTTTTAGACCCTATGATGGGTTCTAAGGCATAAAAATGAGGTCCCTTTAGCTAGTTTGGCTCCATGTTCCTTATAGGAACTCCTAATGGATTAAGACCATGTATTAAGGACTTTTTGGACGTCAAAAGTCTTAAAGTTTGAGACTTTATGATTCTAGAGTACATTTGAGTCATGGATCTGAAGTTTGGGCTTAAGTGCTTAAGTCATTAAGCACTTATCAAGGTTTTGGGCACTGCGTGGGTACGCCCCGTGTAGGAGGAAGTACGCGGAGCGTACTTGGTCAACGTCCCTATATGCAGTCAATGCGAGGCTCGCATACGCCCTGCGTACCTTCGGGGTACGCCCATCGTACGCCATCTGTTGGGCTTTCAGACTTTGGGCTTTGAGTGTTAGGCCACCTTTTGGGCTTGAATGCTTGGGCCTTTATTTTGTCTATCTGAGTATGAGTGTTTTGGGCCAAGGGAAGAGTTGGACCTTAGGATAAGGCCCAATAAGGGGTTTGGGTCCAATTTGGAAAATTGGGCCAATAATGGACCTTGTTTGGTGTTTGGCCAATAATTTGGAAACTTTAGGCTTTTGGCTCAAGAATTGGGCCTGGGTCTTGGCCTGATTTTGGATAGGGTAAAGTGGCCATTTACCCTAGGTTTGGTCATTAGTCAAGGATGGTAATCTAATTGTTAATTGGATGTTTGTTTTGTTGTGATAGTTCGGGATTTTCGTGAGCCACCAACCGAAGGTATTCTGTGTGGTTTGACATTATGAGGTGAGTGTTCCTCACTGTACTTGCGGTTCGAAGGCACCAAGGCCGGCCCTTTGGATTTGATATCCTGTTATGTATGTTATTGTGTTGTAGTGATCTGTTAGATCAGTATCCTGGTATTTAGGATGTTGATATGCTTAGTGATCTGTAAGATCTATCTGTTGTTTGCTGGCTGGTTAATAGTATGTTTATATGTATTGTGTACACATGATTAGTGGTGGCTGAGGCTTCACTGCTTTGTGCGTAAGCCAACAGGCCGGGGAGGGGGGGATTCCAACCCGATGGTTGAGGGTCTAGGGTATTCCATCCCGAGGATGATTGGACCCATAATATGTTGGCTTTCGAACCCGATGGTTGAGGGGCCTAGGGTATTCCAACCCGATGGTTGATTTGACCCATAGTGTGTTGGCATTCCAACCCGATGGTTAAGGGGCTTGGGGTATTCCAACCCGATGGTTGAATGGGCCCAATTGTATGTTGTTTTGTATTTACGCTATTTGTTATGTATTGGTATTTTGGGGGAACTCACTAAGCTTTGGGCAACAGTTTTGGATTATGTTTCAGGTACCTCAGAGGATTGCGGGAAGGCGAAGGCGTGATCGTGCACCTCCTCATGTTTTACTTTATGATTTTGGTATTTCTCTGATATTGAACTTATTTTGAAAACAAGATGTAAACAATGATGGTTTTTGGGTTGTTTAAAAAGTTTAAATTTTTCATGAATTTTATGAATGTTACAAATTTGATTTTGGTTTCATAGATCAATATTTGGTTCCTTGGGTTTGATTTTGATTTTGGAATCGGAATTTTGATTTTTTTTTTCTGAAATTAGTGTGCTATAGAAACCAATTTTCATAAATTCGGAGATGGTTTTTGAATTAGGATTTTGAGTAAATTACACGAATTGTCCCTCGTTCATGTGCCAAAAGGCACGTTTAGTTCCTATTTTCAAAAATTAACTCAGATCGTCCCTTATATCATAAAAAGTTGCACGGTTCATCTCTTGTTAGTTTACATTTACGCGCTTCATCCCTCGTTAGAAATGAAATGATTATAATGCCCGTTTCAATTTCGTTTTCATTTATTTTTGATATTTTTTATTATTACTAATTCTTAAAAAAATATTTTAATCATTTACAAACAATCTTTCTCCCCCCTCCTCTCTCTCTATCCCTCTCTCTCTATCTCTCTCTATCTATATCTCTATCTTTATCTCTTTCTCTCTCTCTCTCTCTCTCTTTCTCTCTCTCTCTCTCTCTTTGTTGAAGAACACTAAACCACCACCACCATCGGAAATCTCCACCACCACCGGAAACCCCTCTTAACCGCCGCCCCTAACTACCACCTTATTTCTTTCTCTTCCTTTTCCTCTTTCTCAACTCTGACAAACATCGGGCACCGCCTTTCACCTTCGACAACCCCTACCACACCAAATCAAATGATACCATCCAAAACCAAAATGTATCTGAAATGAAAATCCAAAAATCAAAGCCAAAGCCTAAGCTAAGTGCGAAAACCCATGTACAAAATAAGGAAGAACATGGTAGTGGTAGCCCTGACAGCTCCGCACAGACAACGTCGATCTCACACACAAACGAACGGAAAATGCTTGAAAGAGAGAAAGAGGAAATAGATGGGTCAAAGTACTCTTTTAGAGTCGCCGAAGGGAGTAATAGACAGATGGGGAATGGGTGTCGGAGATCAGGCTACCCAACAATTGTGACTTGTGATGATTGTGGGCCCTTCCCTCTTCTTGTTTTGATCAACAAACCATAACAACCTAAATCACAACTTCCTTCTTGCCTTCCGATTTCCTGATTTGTTGCAGATTGAGAACATGTAAATGTTGAAGGTGGCGGAGCGATGATTATGAACATTTGGTTTCATGGAGTGGATAATCTATGGAGTAGATGGTTGAATCTTGTTGCAAATTTTAAGGCTTCAAGATGATAGGGATGATGGGGGCGCCGATGGCAGAAACTGATGAGAATGAAGGGATGAAGGTAGGAGTTGGGGAAATTGAAGGGGGTTTTTTATTTTATTTTATTTTTTATTTAATCTAAAAATGATAAAATAAATAAATAAAAATGAAAAAAGAAATTAATAAGGGCAAAATTGTCATTTCATGTCAATAGGGATGAAGCGCGTAAGTTTAAAACAAATGAGGGACGATTCGAATTAATTTTTTAAAATAAAGACTAAACGTACATTTTGATACATGCACGGAGGACGATTCATGTAATCTACTCTAGGATTTTCGTTAGGTCCATCATGTGGAAATATTTTTGCAGAAAGTAGAGAGAAATTGATAGAAGGAGGTGTGAGGTAAAATATGTGTATATTTATAGATGTTGTAAAGGGTAAAAAAAATTAAAAATTCAAATGGTAGACATGTAGTTACTAAGTTAATTAAAAAATTTTAATTTTTTTACCGTTTTTCAACGTGTGGATTGAAAAAAAATATTTTTTAATTTTACCGTTTTCCAACGGCTCAAAAGGGAAAAAAAAATCAACTAATAATAGCAAGAGGGAGAATGCCAGAAGCCCTCCCCGCACCGGTGTTCCCGCACTCCCGGTGCGATGTTCCGATGAGCGGGAAAAGCTCCCGCTGGCCTTTCCCCCGGCGCTCCGTCGGGTATAATAATCAAAGATAGGAAAATATGTAGCTAATTGTGATGAAGTATTTTTTTTTGTATCTCAATTTTCCAGAGCTGAAACATGTATGAAAGATGCTCTAGTGGCCATGGGCAGAGACGATGATGATGAAGATGGGGCAAATGATACAGTAGCAAATGTTTAACGATGTGGGTATAAAGAGGATTAGGGATTGAAGGTAGGACACTGCTCTCTTTATAAAATTATTGTAACTAAATATATGATATTTTTTTAAAAAGAAATTTATAAGGGTAAAAAACCTTTTTTATGTATGATAATGACAGAATACATAACAAAATAAAGTTTAATAGACACGGCTAATAGTATCCTAAACCATAGAGAGATTCGTATAATTTACTCTATCAAACCGAAATTTTTTTTGGTTGACTGTTAAAACAACAAGAATTAAATATTTTTTAATTGTTGATGATTTATACTGTTACTTATAAATTATTTTGATTAAACCTGGTTTAGCAAATTCAATATTAAATATTTTAAAATCACGTGTTACCTTTATGTGTCTTCTTAATCGTTGCATAAGAATTTACACATTTAACAAAAACAAAATATATTTATTAAACCATGTAGTAAATTACAAGTCATCGTATTATTCCAACCTTCTAAAAAACCCGACTAAAAGAGTTTTGAAAAGGGTATTTTAAATTACTTTGGAAATACCCAAAATCACTTGCATATTGCCATACTTTCGCTTCATATTGGTAAGACTGTAAACAAATTGAACGAACACAAATACGAGTTATTAATGTTCGTTCGTTTAAGTTAACCGAACAAACGAACGAATACGAACAGATAAACGAATGTGTGTTCTTGTTCATGTTCGTTCATTTAACAAATTATATTGTTCATGTTTATTTATTTATGTTCGTGAACATGCTAAACAAACATAAATGAACGAAGATAAATAAATATAATTAAATATATAATGTATTATTATAATCAAACACAATTGAACATATATGAACATAAGATGAACTTAAATGAACGAACATAAACGAAGATTCATGAATATAGTTGGACGAACGAGACCAATTTTCATGTTTGTTCATCTAAAGTAACTTTTTTCCCTTTAGAAATACAACTATAAACATATATTTTTACCATACCAAATAATTTATCTTATACATTAAATTTAGTCTTTTTACTACAAAAAAATATCTTCTCCAAACTCTTCAAACAACCAAAATACATAAACTATGAACAATCCAAACCCCTCGCTACTCTACAGCCCACAAACGAAATGACTTATTTTTTCAACCTCCGCGTATTTCATTATGGCGATATGACATTGTATTATGGTCACTTCCAACACAAACCAGAGTCACCATACTGAATTCGAACCCTTCGAATATGCTCCAGAAAGAAAGCCAATCTGAACCCCAATCCCAAACCAAAACGCAAGCCGAGTCTAAAAAAAAGAGGCCCCTAATAGAGCTTGAGATTCGAAAGGAAGACATTAACAAATGCATGTGTTGATATATCGGAGGACCCTAAGGTCGACAAGGACCAAAAACGTCCAATATTTTGGAATCGAGTTCTTAAACGTTTCCTTAAAGAAATGGATAAATGTGACTATCGAAAAAAGATAAAATATACATGAAGTAGGGGAATACAAATAAAGATGTAACATTATTTGTTGCTTTGTTTAACGGCTTGAAAAAGCCAATGACTAGTCAAAGTGATGCAACCATTTCAAACAAGGTGCTCAAAATGTTCTAGTTAGATTCTACATGGAAAAGTGTCAAACATATTGAGTTTTGAAATATTGTTAAAGATTGTCCAAAATGGTGTGCATTATGAATGGATGAAGCACATGTGGGTGATTCTAAAAGATAAAAAAAAACATATGATTTCGACTAAATTACGTTATATATTATAAAAAACTAAATAAATCCATATTACTTGACTCTTCGAAAAAGTTAATCAAACCATATAACAATGTTTTTCCCAAACGGGAGAAAATTCATATGCATCCACCTTAAGAAGTTAGTTTAACGAACTTCTAACTTGACATTGTCGTTATCCCTAGGTTTCCTTTAAATCATATATCTTAAGCCTTTCAATTTTCACTTAGGTGTTGTTTTTTTTCTTCTTCAGAAAAAACACTTCTTGTTGCATCGCGCAGCACACATGCAACACTTAACATTTCGTAGTTGTTTGTTTTTAGAAGACTTCTAACTTAAAAATTGTTGCGTGTGTGCTACGTGACGCAACACTGGATCATCATCTTCAAACCACTTCTCACTTACTTTAAGTTATATTATCAACTTAGATTTGTTTTAATTTTTTTTAACATGTTTATTGTTTTAATAATATTTAAAGAATATTATAAACAATTGGAGTATATTTTACATAATTTCAAGTAATTTAAAAACCGTTTGATAAATTTCGTATAAATATTTTTTGTGTTATGTTGTTTATAACAAAATATTAATAAATTATAAAGTTAATCAATAAAATTACCTAATTTATTGAAGTTAACCGGAAAAATAATCACCGTCTTCAAAATTTTAACAAAAATGAACATGCTTTTAGCTAAATTAACAATTTTATTTATTGTTATTTAGCAAATATTATGTTTAATTCTTTTATCTAGATCTCTTTAAAAATCATATCATCACAATGATCTTTATATTTGATTTGCATATGATTAAACTAAATAAATTTTTTATTTAGATTTATTTTTAATTATTGTATAGTTAATTTCAGCTTATTGTAGCTGTCTGCAGAAGTTAAAAAACAATAAGACTTCTTATTATAGGCTGCAGCCGTTTGGTCCACCACTTCTACTACAAAGGGTTGCAGATGTGGTTTGCAGACTTAAGCTGTTTTCGCTTTGAAAAAGCAAACAACACCTTAGATTTTATCATTTGGGAACCCAAAACGATGTTCAAACTATGATAAATTTACACAAATGGTCCATATGCGTTCCATTTTAACATTTAAGTTGTCTTTTGACTTATGCATCAAGACTACATTTCCTAGAATGGCCTTTAATAAAGGTTCATAAATTCACAGTTTAACCATTATTCTCTATTTGAATGGTTAAGCTCAAATAAACTTTTCATTCTCGTTAACTTTATATCGGAGGTCCAAACTTCCTTCCATGTTTTAAATAAGGTACATTAGACCTTTTATTTTGTCTCAAATCTTGATGTACTCGATTGATAACGATTTTCCAAAATATGATTATTACACCTTTCGTTTTCTATCCCCCCAAAAAACCCGATTACACTATGGAATTTACAACAATTATATTTTTTTGTTGCGTCTATTGAGGCCCAATTATACATTTTAAGGACTAGGCCTAATCAAGTCCCAATACTAGTTAGCCTGGGCCATTTTACAAAGTTTTTGCTTATGCCTGGTTAAGGCTCGGTTTTCTGCACCAATAGTAGTAGCAAGTTAGCAACTTGGTAAGTGGTATCACCGCCATTCTATATAGATTATAGAATAATATTTTTGAAAATTTGGTCAAAATTCAAAAGAATCCAAACATAACATAAATATCTCTCAAGATGGCAAACATCATCTTAATTCTTACATAAGAAAGAACGAATTTGTGATTTAACAACTAGAGCCCTAAACTAGACTCTAACAACAGTTCAATAATGGGCAAAATACTGGGGGAAAAACACCTAGTTTTAATATGCTATATGGCTCCACTAGACCTAATATGTATACCTTAAATTTTCCACCATGAGTTACCTCCACTATACGTTAGAGACCTTCTCGAATCCGTTAGATGAAATCATCCAGTAAATCTACACACCAATAAAAATTCGACCATCTAGAAGTCTAAAATGAAATCAAAACATGATGAAACACCATGCTATTATTCTTCTGACCACACCGTAAATCTCTTCCACTTTTCATGATTTTCAAAATCAAGTGTTACCTTGGACCCATCTAAATACCTCACATTAGAATCATCCAAACATCCTTAATCTAAAGGATCTTAGGCTATGATACTTCCATCCCCATTATGATAAATGAAAAACGATTATCGTCGATCCAATATAGGAACAATAAAGATAAAGGTATTAACACAAGTCAATTGTTATTATCGGACCATTAACCTATCAATTGATGGTATTTTTTATTTACACTACAACTTCTCAGTCCATGATGATTTCTTTTATAGTTCTATGAACCAAATAACAGATTTCATCTCAACGATCAATTATGATTTGTCCTTCTCAACAATTTATCGATCCGTGGAATAACTTTCATTAACTCTTGAATCACTACCTCCTTGACCCTTGTGTCTCTCTTACCCCCTAGATGGTGGGCGACGTTGACATGCAAGGTGTCGTCGATGTGGTGGGTTGAAGGAGGAGTTAAGTGACAGTGAATGTATAAGGGTTGTATAAGGGTTAGGAAATGTTTGATCATCCCTAATGTCATTTATCATTTAAATATGTCGCATCACTCCCACATTAATAACTAAATTAAAATATATAAAAATTATTTAAAAATATTAATGAAACTTAAAACTAAATGATTTTCAATATATAATTGTAAAACTAAATTAATCGTCCAAAAATAATATTAGATAATAGTGTATAATTATATATATACTAGGTGTAAGACCCAAGTATTACATGGGTTAATTAAAAAAAATATAAATGTGTAAATATTTAAGAACTTTGGATTTATAAGAAAATAAGAAAAATAATGAATTATTAAAATTGATTTTTTTATCTTTTAAATTTAAATAAAAAAACAAAATAAACTAATGAGCTCTAATTTGAGAATTTTAAAATAAGAAGGTAAGTCCATTAATAAAATTGATATTTATTTATTACTACGTTTATTGTAATTATTACATTAAAGTATTATGTGAAATTTATTAAAATAGAAAAAACTCATAAAATGTCATGTGGAAAAGAAATTAATTCAAAATAACCACAAAATCACAATTGCCAAATTGAATAAGAGTGTGACATGCGGCAAAAAAAACTTTTATTTATTAAAGTAGATATTTTTATTATATTATTAAACATATTGTCCATTTCTTGAAATTTAAGAGGTATAACTATCTGAACATCATGTACAATCATTTTAAGCTTACAATCTAAACGTTTTAAACGCGTACCTAAATGTATCTTACGACATTACCTTTTTTATAGATATTGAAAACCCTAATCTCATCTACACACAGTCATTTGCCGTCACACCACATCTCTTCCGTCTCACTTCACTCTCTTCGGTCTCCGACAACCCTCTGTTACCAGCAACTTCTTGACGCCACCCATACAACCTAGAAGTGTGTCACCAACCATCCTTTCCCCAGTTAACCCTCACGTGGTCACCCAATTGGATGGTTGACGCCTTGGAAATCCACATATACCGGAACCGGTGTCCGCCACCCCCTCTATTCCAAACTCCATTATCTCCCCTTTCTCATCACCCATTGGGAACCTAAACACAAAAAAAAAACACCACCATAGATTTTTTTACCTTTCGTCGATACCAGAAACCCTAATGCTAAGTCGCCCCTACCATCGCCACCTGACACCGGAAACATGGCACACCATTCAGCAGAAACAAACCCCAAATCACGAACCAACAGCACACCACCACCTATTTTTTTGTTTCTCACACCACCAACAGCTCCACCCAGCCTCCGCCCCCATAATCTCGTGATAATTTGTTTGTATATCTATCTCTCTATAAACCCTTAATCTAAAGACATACCACCACTCATCATCACTAACAACACCATCGCTCTCATCTCTACAACCAATCACTAACTAATCGTCGACATCGATAGCCACCCTGTTAACCCCTTTACGAAAAAAGGTAATACGTTTATTCTAGATTTTATTGATTTTCCCTAAACGTATATCAGGTCTTCCATTTTGATCTCTGAAAAATAGCTCTTACTGATTGTTAAATTGGAATAAATTGTTCTACACATTCTTCCCCATGGTTATTTGCTTATTGGATCTGTCAGGTGAGAAGGGAATGAGGATAAGAGAGTTGACAACAGGTTTGTGATCATTTTTCTCTCTTCGACTTCTAATCCGTCAATATTATGCTTTACTTATAGCATATACTTGTAATTAAGATTAAGTTTCACAATTGTGTGTCATCTGATACTCCATTTGTCTGTTGTTAGGGACTGCTATGGCTTTTTGAGGTTTGTTATGGAAAATGGAGCAAAAGGATCAGGTTTTCTCAAGTATCTTTTCTTTTCTTCATTGTTCTTGACATGAATAAGGGTATTTTGTTTTAACCTATTTCTGTACTTAAACAATTGTGATTTATCTGAGTAACTGAGTATGTATTAATTTTTTTTCTTCAGTGTTATTGAAGATGGTATAGAGTATGATTGTCTTGAGATCTGTCTTGAACCACCTTATCCTTGAGAGGTAAGAAATTGGTTTTATTTGTATTTTTGGTCATCTGATATTGCACATATAATGAGTGTTGTAACCAGTTTAGATCTACGGTATATGCTCACAACCGAGCCTTAAATCAATATGTATTCAAGCTTCTGGTTTTATTTTGTAAATTGTTGTTCCATCTCTCTTTCATCCTCAGATGGTGTGTGGTATGTGTATTTTTTGCACAAGCGGTTGCTTATTTCTTCCTGATTTGCAGGTTATTACTAGATCACAATCGACCTTGACCATCCATGGCCACCCCTGCTATACTTTATACTCAAAAAAGGTAATACACAAGTATTGCTTTCCCTGTCTTTAGTATTTTTTTTTTCTAATTCTTTATCCCTATCTTTTGTCTATCAAGAGGTCAAAACCAGAAATTATGTACTCACCCTCAAACGCCATTAGAGGATCTGGAAATCATAATTTTATCTAATATTTCTACATAGTTTGTGTTATAGTAAGTTTGTTGACTAGCCTTGGTTTAATTTTGTGTTTTGTAGCTTAGACATCCACCACCCAATTGTGGAAAATGACTCATCTGTCCATTTGTCTTTTATGCGTGTTTCAATGAAAGATCCAGGAGGCATGGTTCTGTATTGCTTCAATTCCATCTCCATTTAAAACAATTTAAAGAAGTAATATTAGTTCTTATTTTATTTTCTTAAAATCTATATGATGTTTTTTTTTATTTCCAGGTTGATGTCATGACAACGTACCAACAATGGAACAACTGTGTCTCCTAATCTTTGTCTTATCTCATAGACACCACCGCCATCACTCATTGATAATGCTAAAACATTATATTCCGATGAATTTTGGTCACAATCGGTGGATTTGTATATAGAACAAAGAAAAGGGGTCTAAAATATGGTCTTACTGGGTGGGTAAAAAATCAAAAATCAAAACCAAATAATGCTCGCTTTGTTTTCGTCATCTTAATCGGTTGGTTTAACTGATTATCTGAAAACCTTATTTGGATCGGTTTTCTTTCAAAATGTGATATTGTGTTTAACCACTAAAATCAAATAAGTATTCATATATATATATATATATATATATATATATATATATATATATATATAAGAATTTTTTTTTGGTAGGAAGGTAAGAAGTTTTTTTTCTACATATTTTTTTGACGAACAAAATAAATGAATCACTAGATGATTCATTTTTAAGTAAATTAAGAAAAAATTCACTTTTATGACAATTTTAGTGAATAACAACAAAATCATTGTATAAATGAATCATCAAGATGTTTGTTCGCGAAAAAAATATGTAGAAAAAAAACTTCTTACCTTCCTACCAAAAATTTCCTTCTTATTTGATCTTGACTCTATATATATATATATATATATATATACATATATATATATATATATATATATATATATAGAACAAATTACTGAAATCGTCCCTATGGTTTGGTTAAAATTGCATGTTTGGTCCCTAACTTTTTTTTTGCACGCGGACCGTCCTTGTAATATGATTTTGTTACGTTTTCGTCCCTAACACGTTTAAAAAGACTATATTACCCTTTGTTTTTTATTTTTAAGTTTTTTAATATTTATATTACTAAAAAAACTAATAAAACATGTGGAGCCCACTAAACTCTTTCATCTCCTCTAATTCCTACCCTAAATCTATCATCCCCTTTAACTGAAACTCATCGTCACTTTCCTCTTTCCTCTCTATAACCGGAGTTTTCGCCGGAACCCTAAATCTACACCACAGCTTCCTTCATCTGTTAATAAATCAAATGCAGGAAGTACCTCCCTTCGTCGAACCTAAATCTCTCAACAACCGTCGCCTTGGCGAGTGTTTCGTTCCACCGTTGTAGGTGGAACACTATGTCGAAGAGCCACCCCTCCCCCACCGGAACCCACTCTAAACCCATGGACCACCATCTACTTCCTCTGTCTCATCTCTCTCTTCCCCTCACTTCTCTCTACTCCCGATCCTCAAATATCGTTGGATTCCCCTGAAAGACCATCACCTCTCCTCCCTCTGCCCCTCTCCTTGATAAACTCGAACCCTAGCCGAGACCTTCACCTTCGTTCGATTTCCCATCGGCGTTCAGTTTTAGATTTGTTATCGAACATTGATGTGTGGAGATGGAGATAAATTTTACCAGAGCCTCATATTTTTTCTTTTCTTGATGTTGACAGAGTGTTTCAAGATTTCATCAAGTTCGATTTCCATGTTGATTTTGATTCAAGTTTGATTTTGTAGTTTGTACCAAGATACAAATGCCCATTTTATGTTTAATTTTGAGATTTGATTACATGGTTTGGTTTTATCTTTTTTTGGTTTGATTCTGAGCTTTGAATTTAGTTTTGATCTATGGTTTTGGTTTAGTGTTGATTGTAGGTTTTGATTTTGTATACATTGATTCCTGATTTTGTTTTAATTTCTTTTGATTTTGTGTAACTTGTGGTGGTTGCCGGAGATGAACCATGTTTGAACGGAGGTGCTGCCGGAATGGTTGTCGGAGGTGGACAGTGGAGGTGGGCGGTGGATGGGAAGGGAGACGGGGGTGTAGAGTTGGTGGACCCAATTATTTATAAATTAATTATAATTCATTTATTTTAAGTAATTAATAAAAATAAGTAATAAAAAACTGAAAAAGAAAATACAAAGGGCAATATAGTCTTTTTATCTTTACAAGAGATGAAAAACGCAAAAATATGATATGTTAGGGACAAAAAATGCAAGAATATGATATGTTAGGGTCCATCCGAGTGCAAAAAAAAAAACGTTAGGACCTAACGCGTAATTTTACCCAAACCACAAGGACGATTTCAGTAATTTGTTCCTCTATATATATATATATATATATATATATATATATATATATATATATATATATATATATATATATATATATATATTAATTTGCAGCACCCATTTTTCCACAATAATCTCATATATCATCCTTTTGTTGATTGAAATATTTAATTCATTTGTATTCTATCTCTACTCTATAAATTGGCCAATATTCTGATTTGTGTTTCCTCAATACCACCACATTTGGATAAGTTCGCCAATATTTGTGATTGTGGCTAAACTTGAAGTTCGTTCTCTTAATGGGTGCATGATATATTTATGAATTCTTTTTCAGTGTTGTTACTATGCTATTGTTGTGTTGAATACATCTAATGCTCGCCAATATTCTGTTGCTGCTTCCTAAACCACTATTTCAATGTCAAAGTTTGTTGTTATTGGTTGACTGATACAAAAAAAAAATCCTTTTGTATATTATCTGAGGGTTGCTTTCTGGGTTTAATAATCTAAATAGGAGGTTCTTTTCGATTATAACATGCTTCTGATTAAGCCTAATTTAAAAAACCGGAAACAGAACTAAAAATGCTTATTTGGCCCTAACCGATTCCGGTATGGTTTTTCGACCTAAATGCTCATCCTTAAAACCGATGTATACATCAAAGGTGACCAACAACCATTGACTCAATACTAAATGGTTGATCCACCCTACCTTCATTTATTTCCATTAATGCATTTTAATTTCAATTTGGTTCTTATTACGCCATTCTACTTGAAAAATATATACAGTTATAACATTGTACTTTCAACTTTTTTCTTATTAAAACATTATACTTAGAAATAAACCCAAATATATAAGTGGATATTGCTCTAATTGGATAAATATCCAAAAGTACAATGCTATAATTTAAAGAAATGAAAGCCTATTATTGTACTAAACAAAATAACGTAAGTACTATTCGTACATATATATATATATATATATATATATATATATATATATATATATATATATATATATATATATATATATAGTTAGTTAGTTAGTTAGTTTCAATAGAGAACAAACAAAAACGACAGAACCAAAAGACCAATCATGAGGATCAGAATACAACATATCAACAACCAAAGACAATTACATATATTTATTAGCTGGATGTGCATGAAACACATTATAACAAAAAATCATTTCGTTTTTTTGTTTTTATAACTTATTTTTTATTGAAAAAATTGTATATATAAAAATTCACAATTTTTGGCATTTTATAAATAGACACCCACATCATAATACATTTTTTTTTCAATTCGTTTAGATTCAAACGGAAATCTCTACTATGTTTATTTTATAAAAGTACATTTCAACACTGTTAAATTGACATGCGAATATTAACTCTTTTTTTTTTTTAAATTTTAGTTCGTTCAAATTTACACTGTGAATAAGAATTATATCTAATTTTACACATATTAATTTATATTAAAATGACAATTGTAATAAAAGTTTGCAACAATTATCAGTCATTCACACGTGAGTTTGAGTAATTGCACTTGTGAATCCCACTTAATTTATTTTTTTGTGTTCAAACTATTGCAATGATAAAAAAATTCAAGTGTATTATTTAGATATACATGTGAAATTAGTCGAGTTCATATGTAAATTTAGTTGGATTCACATGTGAATGTTAATATTTATTCGAATTCACATGTAATTCAATATATATATATATATATATATATATATATATATATATATATATATATATATATATATATATATATATATGCTTAGGTTATTCTATTTAAACTAATTATTGTGTTATTGTATGCATAAATGTGGGCCAATCATTTTACTTAATTTAAGAAAGTGGTTAATATATATTATTAAATTAAAGATAATTGAAAAATACCATCTAATTTCATTCTAAGGGTATTTTAGACAATTGAGATAAATTTAAAAAAGGAAAATTCCATATTTTTTGGAATAATTAACTCTCTTGATTTTAAAATTCTAATTTTTTTAATTACTTTAATTTTAATAATAACGTAATTTTTTTAATTAAACCCGATTTTATTCTGTTAGAGTCATATTCTCTACGAATTTCAGGATAAATATTTCTATTAGAATGATATTCTATGAGAATGCTAACACCGACTAATAACACATTTTTGGATACAACTTCAAAATTTTCATTAAATTCTTAAAAAAATAAAAACTTTATATAATAGTGTATGACAATGAAATACTCATTAATAACAAATAAAAAATATGTATACTATTCGACCTGAATATTCTAGCAGAATATATTATTACATATACTCCTATCATTCTATTGTAGATTATTCTATCAAAAGAATAACTCTTTCCTTGATCATCCATGAAATTAAACATTTAACGAAAATAACTGTCATGAATGAAATCATGTAAGAATAATATTCTCTGAGAATGCTTAGAATCACTTTCAAATTTGCGATCCGTTCTTCAAGCATCAACTTCTGTCAAAACAAAACCAGATTGTAGTTTAGATTCTAACAGAATTGGAATTCATGATTCCATTCCAACAGAATTGGAATTTATGATTCCATTCCAACAGAATCGAAATTATGTGCATCAACAGAATATGGCAATTTGCGAATAGGTTCACCATCTCCAATATCCACATCAAACACGTATTTACAAGTTGTTGTGGTATCAGTACAAAAGGGCAAAACTGGAAAGATACCTGCTGCCCTTGTAATGCGAAAGTAGAGAAGCATATCCCTCAAGTTCTTGGGTCTCAGCTATCAAATTTTTATGTGCAGTCCAAACACGTGCAACCCCATCCGATCTGCCTTCGATCCATTCTTCTTCCCCTTGATTGGACCGCCGATGACGAACAATGTAATAAGGAGGGGCTCGCCAAAGATCGATTCCTCCCCTCGTTCATAATCTCCATCCACCGCCGGAACTTCCATCGACCGCAACTACTTCACCCTCCTTAATTGACATTGAATCAGAATTTGACGAAAATAACCGTATTGTAATTGATATTGTTGATAACTTACAACTGATTGAATGTTCATCCCACGTTTAGCATCATCATATGCAGCAGCTCGTAATTCTTCACAACAAATATCACCAATAATATCACAAGGCACACTGAAAAAGAAAAAAAGAAAATGGAGTTTTGATAGGTAATAGAAATATATTAAAATCAAATAATCTTCTTTCTTTCTCGTGAACTGTGTGCTTGGCAGATTTTAACCAACCAAATTTCAATTGCAAAAAACAAATAAATAAAATAAAACTCAAATCTGTTTTTGAACAGTCCAACATACGGACCAACTCATAGGAAAATATTGATTTACTGGAACAAAAATCAACAATGGACTGTTACGAGATGACATCCCATTTGACCATTATATTTCCAAAAGGATCCATCAGATCACATGCCACTTAAATTACATTAGGAAATGGTTATACTTACCATACTTGATCTCTGAGAAAAAAAACAAAAGCAGAACCAACCATATTCTCAAATTTAGAATAAAAAGAGGTAGCATTGGTTCTGTCATAATTGATATGCAGCCTTGAAAACTCTTGAAAGCTATTTTCTGATACTTAAACACTAGTTGTCAAATACTTCTACAATTAACGCATCAACAAAATAATGGCATATCAGGAATTATAAAGCTTAAGAACTCTCAGTAACGTATGAATAACATATCAATCTCAAAATAAAAAACCATTAGATTCATCATCAAGTTTTGAAAAATCGACATACCCGCTATATATCACGATAGCGATGCTGGCCTGTAAGATGGATGGAGAGTAGAGACGTGCGAAGGAGGCACAAAGGATTGGATTCTGCGGTGGCGAAGCTATGTCCATCGGCTACGATGGTGGTGAATTTTCATCAATGAGGACTCTGCCGATTTGCTTCTTGTCGATTTGGGTATGCAGTGTTTAGGCGTGTGTTTGTGTTGATGGTGGTCGTTGGTGGAAGTGTTTTTAATGGTGGAATAGGGTTTTTGATAGTGAATGGCGTATATAAGAACGAGAAGAAATTAGGTCAAAGTCAAAATAACTAGCATAATTATAGGAAGTATTTGTGGAAATTATTTATAAAATTACTTTATTACCCTTATTTATTTATTTATTTATTTAATTTTTTATTTAATTTTGATTGGCCCATATTCATGCATACAATAACACAATAATTAGTTTAAACACCTGAACCTAGCTCTCTCTCTCTCTATATATATATGTATATGTATATATATATATATATATATATATATATATATATATATAAAGAGAGAGAGAGAGAGAGAGATAGATGTTGATGTATGAAGTCTAGTCCAACATGGAGTCCTTAGAATGAAGTGGAGCACTTGGATGGAGCATTTTGAGTTCATTTGGAGCACTTAGAACTCAATGGAGCACTTGAGATTCATGGATAATATGACTAAAGAATGGATCATCTGAGAAGGGAATGGATCGTCTGACAAAGGAATGGATCAAGTGTCAAAGGAACGGATCATATAAAAAGGGGTTTGGAGTACCTGGTAGAGGATTGGAGCACTTGAGATTCATATGGAGCAATAAGGGACCTTGTTGCTGTTGGATATAGTGTCTAAGTCCATAACTATATTTGGTATTTACTTGACCCGACCCGGCATGGTCCATTTGGGTTGCACTTCACCCGAACAATTTGTGGATAATCGTTTGAGAATAGTATAAGTTATGATTTATTAATATATTATAAGTCCTAATATATTAATATAAAATCATATTATTTAATTAGTATTGATCTATAATTAATCTAGAATTAATTTAGAGATCAAAAGTATGACTAATTAAATATGAGCTCTTGTATTTATATAGTGTGGGCTAATGCTTATTTGGAATGAGCTAGGCTTGCATGGAAAGTCCATGGAGCTTTAACCCATGGATCTCATGGAAATGAAAAGACATGGGTATTAGGGTTTACATGGATGTAACCCTAATCCACCACACTATATAAAGGAGGCTTTGGTTCTTGAAATCACACTAGTTGTGGTGAGTAAAGTAAGAGGGCCGATTTCAAGAAAGGTGATTACTATTCTCTCAAAATTCCAAGTTTGTGGTGATTTGTGATTTCCATTTGAGGCATCCACACTATTGGTGCTAGGCTCTAAAACTACAAGCAATCAACTACAACTACAAGGTAAGTAATTCTACTAGCTTTATTTGATTCAAGTTCCCCATGCCATGCTAGATAGGATAAGAACCTTGGAAAAATAATTATTTGCATGTATCTTAGTCAAACATAGATCCAAGGTTTCTAGGGTTGCATGTACACCATAGGAGTGTTAGAATGCTCAAAACCCATCGGTGGTATCAGAGCCTGGTTTGTTTATTTGATACTTGATGCAAAAAAAAAAAAACTTGAAAATCGAAGTTTTGTTCAAAAGCTCGTATCAAAATTTCAAGTTTTGTATATGTACTTACGATTCTTGAAATTTTTGATATGAACATTCATAAACATATGAGTTTAGAAGATCATAGAAATTATATGCTAATAATTGATTAGATTAATTCTTGATCTTTATGTGTTTTAATGGAGTCCATAACTAGTTCTTAAGTTATGGATAACCAAAAGTCACATTTATAAATAACCATTAAAAGAACACATAGGTTACAAAAAAAATGAAGAGTCTTCATTTTTAATAACCATTAACTCATAAGTTATGAGAAATGAAAAGTTTTGAAAGTTTACAAAACTTGCCCTAAAGTTTTGGAACATGTAAAGTCATATTAAAAACTTTAGTTCCAACCCCTAGAATTTTAAAAGTTAAAATTCAACCCTTATACTTTATAATATTATAAGTTTAATAATATTTATATATGTATAAGATCAAGTCGTCTTACCGCTAGTACGCCTCATTCACGAAGCCGGTCTATAAGGGGGGGTATAAGGTTGTTGCCTATAAAATGGCAACTTAATGGGTGTCCACTCTCACCCACCGCTTCCTTGATCGGTGGAGGGTCGTTAGCCGAACGGGTAGGACAAGGACTTATAAATTCTCATTAAAAGTATAATGATAATACTAAAGTAACTAAACTTTATTGAATTCCCAATCTTAGTTATTTTAGGAAAATGTGAATAAGGTGCTAATCCATGAAATTACACTTTACACTTTGTTTAAGTCGTTAGTGGAGCGTGTGTGGTTAATCGGCACACTAACTTGAACTTAACAAGGTAGGTAAAGGGTGACTTAATGTTTATCATAGTATCGATGGAGCATGTGTGGTTAACCGGCACATCGATTGAGGGGTAATACATTAAGGGTACCAAGTAATTTGCATGGTTACTTCACACCTTGTTTTGTGATCCTCGACATCCCAGTCACAAAACTTGAAGGGCACACTCGAGATTGAAACATGCCATTGAAGAAAGTTCAATGAATCTCAAAGAATCTAGGAGTTTCTAAACCAATTAAAACCTAATTAAATATTTCGTTTTTCATGGTGGAAATTGGTGAATCGTCATTCACCTACCTTCAAATATCTTATAGCTTAGATTACGGCATCCCTCTTCTAAGTTATAAAATATTGTGTTGGGTCCTAGCCTTAATATTACATTTGGGTGTTTTGTTAAGGACTATCTCTATATCTAATCCAATCTATTCCCTCTTCTTTTCAGATGTCTTCCAATAACAATGCTTATGGCTCAAACCCTACTAGCTCCTTCTCTCTCATGAATCTTTGTGGGAGAGTCATCTTTGATGGGTCCAACTTTACAGATTGGATCAGAAACATCAGGATGGTCACTCGGTATGAGAACAAAGAATATGTTCTCGACAAAGAGCTGAAGGTACCCGAGCCAACTGCTACTCCTGAAGAGCTTGCTGAATATGAGGTACATGAAAGAGATGCTACAAAAGTGGCATGCATCATGATGGCCACCATGACAGCCGAGCTCCAAAAGTCCTATGAGGACTATTATCCTTTTGAGATGCACCAGGACTTGATGGACCGCTACCATCAAAGTGCTCGTCAAGAGCGATATGAAATAATCTCCTCCATGATAACAACCCGAATGAAGGATGGTGAACCCATCACGGGCCACATGCAGAAAATGCAAAGGTATGTGGACCGTTTACTGAAGCTGAATGTGAACTTCCCTGAGAAGTTAGCAATAGACATCATTTTGCACTCCTTGCCATCGTGTTATGATCAATTCCGCATGACATATCACATGAACAAGGAAGAAGTCACCCTCAGCAAACTTCAAGGACTCTTGAAGACCGCCGAAAGTGGTCTAAAGGGTAAGTCGGTTATTATTACTCCTACTCCTACTCCAACTGCGGCCAATGTCTTGGCAATCGGGCATGGCAAAGGGAAGAAGAGAAAGAACCCTTCTAAGGGCACCAAGGGTAAGACCCTTGAAGGCCCCTCTTCAAGCAAAACCAAGAAAGGTTTTGTCACTCCTTCTGCTAACCCTAATGAGGCTGAATGCTTCTATTGCCATGAAAAGTCGCACTGGAAGCGAAACTGCCCAAAGTACCAGCAAGATTTGAAGGATGGGAAAGTAAAACCCAACCATGCAGGTATATACACTATATTGTCTAATAACTCACCTCATTCTAAGTCTTGGGTCATTGATACAGGTTGTGGTATTCACATATGTTGTGATTTGCAGGGACTAAAAAGAAGTGAGAATGTGGAGCAGGGAAAGATAAACTTGATCATGGGAAACAGGAAAGCTTCACCTGTCACCAAGATAAGAGTTTATTCCTTAGTGATAAATAGTGGGTTTACATTAGATTTGAATAAATGTTATTATTCGCCAGAAATGGCAAGAAATGTTATTTCCTTTCATGCATTGTATAAACAAGGTTTTACCTTTTATTTTGATAATAATAATGGTAGTATTGATGCTTTCTTTAATAATGTTCTTTATTTTAAAGCATTACCTTGTGATGGCGCGTATGAAACTGTATCTGTTGTAGATAATCTAGGAAATAATGTATTGTGTATTAACTCTTCCACTAGCTTAGATAAAGCATCCTTATGGCATTGTCGTCTTGGACATGTAAGCAAGAAACGCATAGGCCAACTCCAAAAGGATGGAGTCTTGGAGTCATTTGACCTAAAGTCAGATGATAGTTGTAAATCTTGTTTGCTTGGTAAAATGACAAAGTCACCTTTTACTAGCACTTGTGCTAGGGGTGAAGGTTTGTTGGACCTCATACACACGGATGTGTGTGGACCCTTCAGAATCGCCACAAGAGATGCTAATCGGTTCTATGTGACTTTTACTGATGATTTTAGTAGATATGGATATGTCTACCTAATCAAGCATAAGTCAGAAACCTTTGAGAAATTCAAAGAGTTTAAGCAAGAAGTGGAGAATCAGTTGGGCAGGAACATTAAGATGCTTCGATCCGATCGTGGTGGAGAGTATCTTAGTACTGAGTTCCTTGACTATCTTAAGGAATGTGGGATTGTCTCACAATTGACACCTCCTAGGACACCACAGTTGAATGGTGTAGCTGAGAGGCGCAATCAGACCTTGTTGGACATGGTTCGTTCCATGATGAGTCGAGCTTCGCTACCAATCTCATTTTGGGGGTATGCCTTAGAGACTGCCGCCCATATCCTTAATCTAGTCCCTACAAAGAAGGTTGCCAAAACACCTCACGAGGTGTGGACTGGAAAAGTTCCCAATCTAGACCACATCAAGATTTGGGGTTGCGAGGCTTTCGTGAGACGCGAGACTCACGATAAGCTCGAACTTCGAAGCGAAAGGTGTATTTTCATCGGCTACCCACATAAATCCTTTGGTTACATCTTCTACAGACCAAGTGATAATGTGGTCTTTGTAGCAAGAAGAGGATTCTTTCGAGAGAGAGAATTCATGAGCCAAGGAGATAGTGGGAGGCAAATTGACCTTGAGAAAATTCAAGAGTCAAGTGGTGAAGGAACCTCAAACCCTAGCCCTCAACCTGAGGAGGAAACTCCTATTGAGCCGACTGAAGAATCTATACCTCTAAGGCGTTCCACGAGAGTTAGGAATGCACCTGAGCATTATTATGGTTTTCATATTACTGCAGAAGGTGAGACACTTATCAGTGATAACACACTGGTAAATCTGGATGAGCCTAACAGCTACACGGAAGCCATGGCAGGCCCTGAGGCTGCTAAATGGAAAGAGGCTATGGATAGCGAGATACAGTCCATGTATGACAATCAAGTTTGGAACTTGGTTGACAATGTACCTGATCGTAAGATAGTTGGGTGCAAATGGATCTTCAAGAAGAAGACCGACATGGATGGTAATGTACACACTTATAAGGCACGACTGGTTGCAAAGGGTTATTCTCAAACTCCGGGAGTTGATTATGATGAGACCTTTTCACCAGTGGCCAAGATTAAGTCTATTAGGGTTCTGTTAGCCATTGCTGCATTTCATGATTATGAAATATGGCAAATGGATGTCAAAACCGCTTTCCTTAATGGGAAGTTGGTTGAAGATGTTTACATGGTTCAGCCAGATGGTTTTGTCAGTACAGAGTACCCCAGTAGAGTGTGTAAGCTCGAGAAATCCATTTATGGATTAAAACAGGCACCTCGTAGATGGAATCTTTGCTTTGATGAGAAAGTCAAAGAATTTGGCTTTTCAAGGAGTGAAGATGAATCTTGTGTCTATATCAAGGCTAGTGGGAGTATAGTCAGCTTTTTGGTACTGTATGTGGATGACATACTACTCATAGGAAATGACATCCCAACCCTGCAGGAAGTAAAGTCCTGGCTTGGGAAGTGTTTCGCTATGAAGGACCTTGGAGAAGCTGTCTATATCCTTGGGATAAGGATTTTGAGAAACAGGAGTAAAAGACTAATTGGACTTAGTCAAAGCACCTATGTGGAAAAAGTGTTGAAAAGGTTCAACATGCATAACTCCAAGAAAGGAGAGTTACCCATCCAGAGTAACGCCAGATTGAGTAAGACACAAAGCCCTAGTACTGAGGCTGAGATAGCATAAATGAGTCGAATACCTTATGCTTCAGCTGTAGGATCGATCATGTATGCTATGACGTGTACTCGACCCGATGTAGCCTTTGCTTTGAGCATGGTTAGCAGGTATCAGGGGAACCCTGGCAAGGCACATTGGACTGCGGTAAAGAATATCCTCAAGTACCTACGGAGGACTAAGGACTGGGTCCTTACCCTCGGTGGCAGTGAGGACTTGAGAGTTGTAGGGTACAATGATGGTAGCTTTCAGACTGACAGGGATAATTTCCGCTCTCAGTCGGGCTGGGTCTTTACTCTAAACGGAGGGGAAATTACTTGGAAAAGTTCCAAGCAGGAGACAATGGCTGATTCCACTTGTGAATCAGAGTATATAGCAGCAAGCGAGGCAGCAAAGGAGGCTATATGGCTAAAGAACTTCATCGGAGACCTTGGAGTTGTACCAGCTATAAAGGAGCCAATGGAGATTTTCTGTGACAGCAATAGTGCGGTTGCCTTAGCCAAGGAACCAAGAGATCATGGGAGATCCAGACACATTGACAGAAAATATCACTTCATCAGACATCGAATAGAAGAAGGAATCCTCGTGGCAAAGAGGGTATCATCGGATTAGAACCCAACAGATCCCCTCACGAAGGGACTGACTCGGGCTAAGCATCTCCAGCATGCTCGGAGCATAGGGCTGAAGGATGATATTAGTTTTAGTAGTTAGATAATCTTGAAATTTGTAAAATGTAATTGACATTTGATGATAAATAAAAGCTGTTATTTATGAGTAAAGTGTTGCTATCTCTTGTCAATCGTTTACTATTATTTCTTTTTGCATGTTTTGACTTCCAGAATAATTATGTTATGATTTATATCATATTATTCAAACTCTCCACAGTCGTTCATATGTTGGAAGTAGATATGAATCAAGACTGTCATGGGTTGGCTTGTAGAGGTATAAGATGTTAGACAAAGCGGGGCTACAACACTCATGAGTGCTCATAAGTTCTGAGTATTGGATTCAACCCACGCTCACTTGTATCACTTCATGGAATTTATCTCGAGTGATCGTGAGACGGTAATATCATATAAGTCTTCAAACCTAGAGATATGATTTGTTGCCTATGAGTTGGTTATGCATTGATTGCACGAAAACGCATTGGTAACTCGATGTTATAAACCGTGCCTTTGTGTGTAGTTCAACAAGTAGTAGAGCAAACATATGAGTCGAAGTTTATCTGCTCCTTCTAGGATTAGAAGCGATATCTGGGCCCCTCGATGATTTTGTTTTGACCTATGTATCGGGCCCGGTCAGAACTAAATTGATGTGTTCAGTTAAGTTCTATGTCAAACAAATCGGAAATCGGGAAACAAATGCTGGACAATAAGCAAGACCATGTTCCATGTATTTGTCCGGCTGATATCTAGAACAGAGGATTATATGATCACTTATCTAAAATGGCGCTTCATAGTTCAACAGAGTTTAAAGAGCTACGATTGCTGAACGGTTCCTGAAGTCATACTTGCAACTATAGTTATTTGACTTATCCAAGTGGGAGACTGTTGGATATAGTGTCTAAGTCCATAACTATATTTGGTATGTACTTGACCCGACCCGGCATGGTCCATTTGGGTTGCACTTCACCCGAACAATTTGTGGATAATCGTTTGAGAATAGTATAAGTTATGATTTATTAATATATTATAAGTCCTAATATATTAATATAAAATCATATTATTTAATTAGTATTGATCTATAGTTAATCTAGAATTAATTTAGAGATCAAAAGTATGACTAATTAAATATGGGCTCTTGTATTTATATAGTGTGGGCTAATGCTTATTTGGAATGGGCTAGGCTTGCATGGAAAGTCCATGGATACTCCATGGAGCTTTAACCCATGGATCTCATGGAAATGAAAAGACATGGGTATTAGGGTTTACATGGATGTAACCCTAATCCACCACACTATATAAAGGAGGCTTTGGTTCTTGAAATCACACTAGTTGTGGTGAGTAAAGTAAGAGGGCCGATTTCAAGAAAGGTGATTACTATTCTCTCAAAATTCCAAGTTTGTGGTGATTTGTGATTTCCATTTGAGGCATCCACACTATTGGTGCTAGGCTCTAAAACTCCAAGCAATCAACTACAACTACAAGGTAAGTAATTCTACTAGCTTTATTTGATTCAAGTTCCCCATGCCATGCTAGATAGGATAAGAACCTTGGAAAAATAATTATTTGCATGTATCTTTGTCAAACATAGATCCAAGGTTTCTAGGGTTGCATGTACACCATAGGAGTGTTAGAATGCTCAAAACCCATCAGTTGCGCCATCCGATAAAGGGATGGACCAAGAAGGATGCTGTTGCGCTATAAACATTCCTTCTTGCGCCATGTTGCTCCCTCTTGGTCCATGAGGTATCCCTATTGCGTCATGGGTTTTCCCCTTGCGCCATGGACTATACTGTTGCTCCAAGCATGTTCTTGTTGTGCGTAGGTGGTGATGTTGCTCCAACCAAGAAGTTCTTGCACTACACTTGAAGCCTGTTGTGCCATCCTTGCACATATTGCGCCATCATTGTGCAAGATGGGTAACTTTGGTTCCTTGATGAGCCATGGTATCCCTGATGAGCCAAGTATGCTATGAAGTCCTCTATGATGCTCAAGATCGTTCAAGGATGCTCAGAAGTTGGTATTGCTCAAGGACTACACCATGTTGCGCCACCATGATGGATGTTGTGCCATTAGTGTTCATGATGCACACTTGTACATCATGATGCTCCACTATGGCACAAGGTACGCCATAATGTGTATTGCTGATGCTCATGGGTTGTATGGCATGGATGAAAGTTCCAGAACATGTTGTATGGTGGTATATGATTGGTTTTCACCATTCATGGGCCTATGGGCCAATGGGCTTGGCCCATTAGGGTTTTAGGTCTGATCCCTTAAGTATAAATAGATGCATATCTCAATCATTGTATATGCGTAGAAATTTCAAGAGAGTATTCATCGTGAGGTTGAGAGCACTCCTTTGAAGCAGTTAGTAACCAAGAGAGATTCTATTATTTTGAGAGCTCAAGTGAGGTATAACCTTTGTGTGTGATTGTATTTGTTCTTGGAAGTTAATAAGATCCTCTCTCTCTGTCTCTCGTTCGCCCGTGGATGTAGGCCACCTTGACCGAACCACGTTAAATATAGTGTTCACTTGATTTACATTTTTTAGAAGTTTTATTTCTAGAAGTTCACCGAAGTTTTTTTTTGATATTTGTATGGAGTGCTTAACTTGTTTTTTTGTCACCCAACAAACTGGTATCGGAGCTATGGATGAAGACAAGAGAGTTAAGATCGACAAATTCATTGGGAACGATTTTGGTTTCTGGAAAATGCAAATTGAAGACAACCTCTACCAAAATAATTTACATGAGCCATTGTCCAAAAGTAAACTTGAAGAAATGAAGCAGGAGGATTGGGAATTGTTAGATCGAAAGGCACTTGGTGTGGTGAGATTATCCTTGGCAAAGAATGTAGCATACAACATTGTCAATGTGAAGACTACTCATGAGTTGATCAAGGCACTATCTAACATGTATGAAAAAACTTCTCCAGCGAATAAGGTTCACTTGATTCGACAATTGGTAAATATGCATACGAAGGAGTGTGTCTCAGTGACTGATCATGTTAATGAATTTAATTCAATCATATCAAGGTTGATGTCGGTTGATATTAAATTTGAAGATGAAGTAATGACATTGCTACTATTATCATCTTTGTCTGATAGTTGGTCCGGTACAGTGACAACAGTTAGTAGCTCAGGTGGGGGTGCTAAGCTGACATTCGAAGGCATTCACGATTTAATCCTTGGCGAGGATGAACGCAGACGGAGTGCTGTAGAAGCTTCCAATAGTCTTCTGAGTAGTTAAGATAGAGGAAGGGGTCCAATAGAGGATGTGGGGGTAGTGGAAGATCAAAGTCGAGAAGGAGAGGTGGACAGAACAACAGGAGGGACGTGACCTGTTAGATCTGCAAAGAGAGTGATCATGTCAAAAGTCATTGCCCAATACTCATGGTAGATAAAGGCCAAAAGGGGATGAATATGGTAGAAGATTTTGAAGGTGACGCACTCATGTGTTCAGTTGAAAACTCAATAGAATCTTAGGTCTTGGATTCTGGTGTGTCATTTCATGCTAGTCATTCCAAAGATGTGATGCAGAACTTCAGGGATTACCAAGGGAAGGTCAGGTTGGCAGATAACAAGTGTCTAGATATCATGGGTGTCGGAGATGTGGTTCTCAAGACGACTTTGGGTACGGATTAGACTTTGAAGATTGTCAAGTTCATTCCAGATCTAAAGAGGATGTTGATATCAGTTGGACAACTTGATAATAAAGTTCATAATGTTACATTTGATGATCACAAGTGAAAAGTGAAGAAGGGAAACTTGATCATTGCTAAGGGTCAGAAACATGGTACACTATATATGGTGGAGGTTTCTGAAGAAGAAGCAAGCACTGTTGAAGAAGTTGGAACTTCCACTTTATGCCACAAAATAGTTGTTCATATGAGTGGTGATGGAATGAGGAAGCCTGTATCCAGTGGGATGATGTCAGATTCGAAGAATGTGACAGATTCTTCTAAGCCATGTTCTATTGGCAGACAGAAGAAAGTTAATTTTGAGAAGATAGGAAATCCACCTAAGTTTGGGAAGTCGGGTTCAGTTCATTCTGATGTTTACAGTCCAACTTCGGATTCTTCAGTGGGAGGATCCCAAAATCATGCAAAACCTATCTCGGGTCAAAGGATAGGCAGATATTCAAGAAGCAGTTAGAGCTCTAATAAACCTGGTAATAGTAGGAGCTCGGGTGATAATGGTTTTAAGGGTGGAGCTGTAGGTGTTTCAAAGATCAAACCACATATTATCCAGAGGACCACGAAGCAAAGTACTCTAATGAGGTATTCTCCTTCAACCAATGGCACATTGATGTATGAGAATGGGTCAAAACCAGAGGCCTTGAGGATGAACTCCATATAGTGGGAGAAGGCTATGGATGGCAAGTTGAGTTGACTGCAGAATAGTAAGATGTTTCAAGTTAAGGATGATATAGATAGCGGTAAAACTTGCAAGGGAAGATTGGCGGTCAAGGGAATATAACAGAAGGGAGAGGACGATTCTCCAGTTGTAAAGATGACTATAAGTACTTCTATGTTAAATACAGTGGCCTCTGAAAATCTCCATTTAGAGCACCTAGATGTGAATACAACTGATATCCTTGATGATAACATGGAAGGAGACATCTTGAAGGCACATCCAGAAAGTGTTCTTACAGATAGGAAGAAAACGTTGGTGTTAAAGAAGAAAGAAAACATGTATGACATGAAGCAAACTTCTAAGCAATGGTACTTAAAGTTTAATAACTTCATGAGGAGGAGTGGGTTTAGAAGACGTGAGGTTGATCACGATTGCTACTTGAAGAAGTTAAGCTCCTCATACATCATCCTCATATTAAAAGTTGATTTCGTGTTGATTGCTAGTCCAACATGCATAAGATCAATGAGCTTAAGATACGGTTGACCAGAGAGTTGAAGACAATGAACCAAGGGGCTGTTAAGCTGAAGAAAGTCCTTAGTATAGAGAACTTAGCAGATGAATGTACTAAGGTGTTTACCACTGAAAAGTTGAATCCATGCAAGGCTTCAGATGCCCTTCCAAGATTTTAAGGACGGGGGTTGGCATCAACAAAAAACAGATGGGATATGGCTGTACCTTTTTTATTGAGAGAATGATTAAGACTTTGAATGGCATATGAATTTGTTTAGGCCTTCAAGTGGAAGATTGTTGAGATATAAAGTCTTGTCCAACATGGATCGCCTAGAATCAAGTAGAGCACTTGGATGGAGCATTTTGAGTTCATTTGGAGCACTTAGAACTCAATGGAGCACTTGGGGTTCATGGAGCATGTAACAAAGGAATGCATCATCTGAGAAGGGAATAGATCGTCTAACAAATGAACGAATCAAGTGCCAAAGGAACGGATCATATAAAAGGGGGTTTGGAGCACCTGGAAAAGGTTTGGAGCACTTGGGATTGATATGGAGCAACAAAGGAACCTTGTTGCGTCATCCGATAAAAGGATGGGCCAAGAAGAATGATGTTGCACCATAAGCATTCCTTCTTGCGCCATGCTTCTCCATCTTGGGCCATGAGGTATCCCTCTTGCGCCATTAGGTATCCCTCTTGCGCAATAGGGTTTCCTCTTGTGCCATGGAGTATACTGTTGCGCTAACCATGTTCTTGTTGCGTCAAGGTGGTGATATTGCTCCAACCTAGAAGTTCTTGCGCCACACTTGAAACCTATTGTGCCATCCTTGCACATGTTGCGCCATCATTGTGCAAGATGGGTCATTTTGGTTCCTTGATGAGCCATGGTATCCATGATGAGCCAAGTATGCTATGAAGTCCTCTATGATGCTCCAGATCGTTCAAGGATGCCCAGAAGTTGGTATTGCTCAATGATTACACCATGTTGTGCCACCATGATGGATGTTGGGCCATTGGTGTTCATGATGCGCCACTTGTACATCATGATGCTCAACTATGGCACAAGGTTCTCCATCATGTGTGTTGTTGATGCTCATGGGTTGTATGACATGGATGAATGTTCCAGAAGATGCTGCATGGCGTAATATGATTGGTTGTCACCATTCATGGGTCTATGGGCCAATGGACTTGACCCATTAGGGTTTTAGGTCTGATCCCTCAAATAGAAATAGACTCATATCACCATCATTATACGTACGCAAAAATTTCAAGAGAGTAATCATTGTGAGGTTGAGAGCACTCCTTTGGAGCAGTTAGTAACCAAGAGAGATTATCTTGTTTTGAGAGCTCAAGTGAGGTATAACCTTTGTGTGTGATTGTATTTGTTCTTAGAAGTTAATAAAATCCTCTCTCTCTCTCTCTCTCTCTCTCTATCTCGTTCACCCGTGGATGTGGGTTACCTTGACCGGACCACGTTAAATATAATGTTCACTTTATTTACATTTTTTAGAAGTTTTATTTCCGCAAGTTCATCGAAGTTTGTTTGATATTTGTCTAAAGTGCTTAACTTGTTTTGTTGTCACCCAACAAGAGAGAGAGAGAGAGAGAGAAAGAAAGAGAGAGAGATTAACGATCATAATTATTCTTTTTATTCATCATTTACATTTGAATAACAATCATACATGCTAAAAAACTGATGGATATTATATTATTATTATACATGATGATCATTTACATTGAATATTAACTATAAAAAAATTATATTTTAACGAATAATTAGTGAATGATCAATAATTGTTGAAAAAATTAAGTACAATAAACATTCACATCTGCATTATCTTCATAAAAAATCGATACAATTCATATTTTAATGTGAATCTACGAAACTTTGAAAATAAAAAATGTCATTTTTTATACATAAATATTGATGTATATTTATAAAAGAAAAAAAAAAAGATGTATTTTGATATATTTGATTTTTTTTTCCAATAAAAAATAAGCCTAAAGATAAAACTAAAAATAAAAAAACAAAATGATTTTTTTATGTTTGAGTATAAAGAGGTTCACCATAAGTATTATTTAATGGTTTTGTATATGATTTTATCCATATTGAGGAACAAGATTGGTGATGTGACTATCATTTTCATCCAAAATAAGGGAGGTCGCCAATAAGGCAGATTTTGGAAAACGTTAAAGATTTTGATCATGAATAGCTTCCACCGATGGAAATGTAGGATCAGTGATTATTGCATCAACATGATTTGGTGAAATGGTCGCCAATTTGGAGAAAGGAGGGTTTGTCTAGGTCTAGATCACCAACAAGACATGATCTATGGTAATAGTCATGTTAGTAGAAAATGCGTAGCCATTATATTTAGAGAAAGGAGGGGAGACGGATGTGGTTGTACAGGTGAAGACATGGTAGAGAGAGGGGAAGAGATGAGGTTCTCGGATTTAGAGAAGAGAGTGGAGGGAAAGGAGTTTATTGATGAGGTTAGGAGGTCAGAGTTATTATTGTTTTTTATAAAAGAAACATGGGTAAAAAAAATATGGATCAGTTGGTTGTTTCACTAATATTATCTAATATTAGTTAACAAAGTTAGTCATAATACCAACAATGAAATATTTTGAATCTATAAAGACAATCATGTTAAAGTGACTAATATAGAAAATTTTCTAAAATTGAGAGGCTTATTGACTTTTTAAAAAATAAATACAATGAGCAGTTTTCATACTCAATTCCAAACCCCTAAGAATTATAAGATCATTTAAGCATGGAAGTATAAGATAGACCAACCATGAATTGAAGGATAAATTATAAAATTAATATGGATAATTTCAGTTGTTTTAAATTTAATTTATGAGATTTTAGTTGGATTTTAACATGTTTTCGTAGAATTAAAACGATATATGTTAAATTTGGATTTTGAAAAAGTTTATGTTTAGTTTGGATGTTATTTGATGTTTTATATATATTTTTTATAATTATTTAGCAAGTTGGTTTAGATTTTATAAAATATGAATATTTAATTCAACAGAATATAGTCCAAAAAATAAAATGGTTATCTTTATCATTAATCATATTCATTCAGATGTCTAGTAAAACATGTTTTCATTCAAAGCGTGTGACCCATTTATATCTTCGAAACATCATTAGGATGGCTAATGTCCATCTCATTAAGTTTTGATTTGCATGCCTCACCTTCAACCAACATAAAATTTTAAGTAACGTGCTTTATTTGAATTGTTCTTTAATAATGTATATATATTATTCATAAGGTTGTAAGAAACGTTAGACGTTTGTTAGTCGGTGGACTAAGGTTAAGAGATTAATCGACTAAGTAAAGATTAATCGGAAACTATTAATTACTAATTTCTTGAATGATAAAAAATTAAATATGATTATTACCATAACAAAGTTCGCAAATACCATTAATATCATAACAAAATAGGTTAATATAATTAATACAATACTAGTCATTCATCAAATAGTTTCTATTGAGATGTAACTTTTCAGAGTGTTAAAATTTCATCGTTTTCTATTAGTTCACTCATTGTGTATGCAGAGATTAATCGTTAAGCGTCCTCTAGTCGGTTGAGTAGCACCTAGGGATTAATTGGGACATAGTCAAGATTTTTACTACACTGAATTTATTCATGATGGAAAACAACATGTTTTCCAATTGAGTAAAGGATTAATAGTTGTGAAGTTCAAATTTTGTTTTTGTAGCCAATCCAGGATCCAAAACGTTTATGTTCATCTGCCCAACGTCTGATCTGCCACATTCGATGAAGCTAGATGAATATTATGGTCCCAATTTGAGTGAACTGAAGTTGTACATCCTTTGTGTTCTAGTTGATGGATTTTTGTTGAGGTTCCTCCTTTTGGTCCATGTACTTCAAATAATTTGGATCCTTTTGTAAGTTCTAAGCTAGCTAGGATAAGTAATTATTGATGTTTAAAGATAGGCTGGGGTTTGACCACACTCCACACCCATATTCAACCTCCTCCAAAAGGGTTGATTTATGTCAAAATTGGGTTCATCTTTTGAGCACTTTGGTTAAAATTTTATAGCTTATGTATCTTTAGATATGGATGTTGGGGAATGGGGGAAGCAAAGTATCATGTTTGTGCTAGGGAAGCAACTAAAATTGTTCACATACTTTAAGGACCACTCTACCCTGAAAGTGAGACCACATCTTCCTTGTTCTCTTTTGGTGAAACCATGCATGATATGGGACACCTTGGGATAACCAGATCAATTTGAATTTGAGACTTAATGGCAAATGATACCAACATATACAAATTTCAAGTATAGAAATACGTATTTTTTAAGCAGTATTACTATCCATATTTCATCATGATATATATACACCAAAGAAAGCCAATTAAAGATGAAGGACCACATTCTTAAGTTTTGTCTTTTTATCTGGTTTTCCACATTTATTGGTTATCTTCCACATTTGTCTTTCTTGAAATGAGATTTTATACCCTGACGTCAAAGATTTCAAATGCTTCATGTTATGCTATTCTTTTCGACCCATGTATAGATATACTAATTATAGCCGTATATATTTTACGATAGTTTTTTTTTTTTTTTTTTCTTTTGATTTTGTATCAAATAGTAAATGGGTTTTATTAGTGAGTCAGTTATATATATGTTGTAAGAAAATATGAGATTGATGAAAGGACCACATATGGATTGAAGTTGTTGAGTGGATATTGAAGAAATAAGTCGCAAGTAATGCACAATAATTTGTATCACAAGGTGTGTGTGGATTGTGTACGTATGTTCAATTTTGCACAGCAAATCTGACACTTTTACAGTAAGGGGGTCGTGCCAGTGGGTGGGTTTCAGTCTCAGGGGCCCTTCGCAAGTGATTTTTATTTTTATTTGTGGTGGTGCTGCTGTTTTTGGGATTTCATATATCCGTCTCGGTTTCTGTCATAATTTCATTCTATTACTATTATTATTGTTATTAGATTAGATACATAATTGCAAATATACACATTATTTATATAATATGATACGACTAGGACTATGTTCTAATTTGATTGCATTATTAATGTTATTATATACTTTGAGTTGTTTGATATATCTTTTATTAAGTTTAATAAAAAGTCTAGATCGATCGGATTCAAACTTTTTTTATATCATAATTAGATGTCTTTGATTCGGTAATATAACCTCTAATATGTCTTTTATTAAGTCTGATAAAAAGTTGGGTTTGACTAAATCAGATCTGATTTAATTAACAAGTATCCAAATGATCTTATAAATACATATGTCAATTTGGTAAAAAGTATGACAACCCTTTATAATACCGATAATATCTTGTCAGGGATGATTATATTTTTAAAATGTGGTAAACCATTTTGCATGAAGATTATTCAAAAAAAAAAAAAAAAACAAATGGTGAGATAGATGATGAGTCTCATCACTCTTCATGTTTCCTGTGAATGGGTACAATAAAAGATTTGCGTATTTATGATGATGAAATGTCAATCATATATACGTACCGTGTCAATAATTAATTGTGATAATTAATAGTTAAAATTGTTATATTTCTATGATTAATGACTTTTTTGCTTAAACATGTAACACAAACAGAATATAATATTACCATAAATACATTGGCTAGAAAGAATGGTTGAGTTATATTATCTTTTTATGTTAATAGTGATTAGTGACAATGTGGGTTTAGTATATATATAATATATATATGTATATAATGTTTTTTTTTTACAAAAGGTAATTATAGCTAAAGTTCTTTAACTTTATCTTTTTGGTTTTATTTGTATAGAAACAAAAAGGATTTTAACAGTAAAAATAAATTTGCAGACCCACTAAATAAATAAATAAGACATGTGGTTTGTTTAAACACCGTTAACTAATGTAATAACAATTAAAAAACAACATTAACTAATGTAAAAACAATTAAAAAAACTAACAATAACATAATTGGTTTCTTTTTTACATTGGCCTTTTGGAACAACTATATGAGGATACCGACGGAATTTGCGAAGTCAAAATGAAAATGATTAAGAGATTTGGTAAAGGTTAAAAAGTAACTTGGCCTTGCTGCATTCCACAATGCTTTTTTACTTTTCTTTTCTCATGCAAGGAATTAATAATTATACATGTGAGTTGCATTTCCTTTTTTCTCCTTTTTATTAATAAAATTAATTGATATTGCTTTTTAATTTTATTGCTTTTAGCTATAAAAGTGTTGGTTAATGGTTATAATATATTAAATTCACAAAAAGGCAATATGAATTATTATTGTGTTTTACAGAATGCTTAAAACTTATGTTTTTATAATGCCACAAAATCGTGTGAATACTAAATAGTGCTAAAAACCTATATAAAGATTATCTTAACAATCTTGAAATTTTTTTAAATGCTCCGGCTATAACTTATTTTGGCACCTAAACCTTTTTTGTTTGCCTGGAGGTTATTTCGACTATATATAAACCAAATTTGAAGTAATTTAATTAAAATTACAGGTGGTAAAAACCGACACGATATGCTAATTTGATAAGAATTCAATACGAAATATTCGAGTTTGAGTAATATATTTAGACCCGTTTAATTAAAGATGTTGACATGATATGAAATTGAACGAGTAATATTAGGGTTTGATAATTTCTAACACGAAAAATGACATTTTTATTTACTCAATTTTTTTTAAGTCTTTAATAAATTGGGCATATCCATTACCTCCATCTCAAGACTTCATTTTTCATGTTTTATTTTCTCTCTTATATTCTATAATCTTACTCTGTCATTTCCTCCGCCTCATGACTTGACTCCTCATCTTTCTACTTTGCCCTCTAAAGTCTAAATTTAATATAAATTCCACATTTCCGCTTCTACCTCCTACTTTTTCCAGTTTCTCGTTTTTCATTTTCTTCTCATGAACTACTTTTCCGACTTGTAAAATGTTTCATGTTAGACACAACACATTTATAAGGTTTAAACCCTCACCCGCAACCCATCACAAAAACAAATGGATTGAAACGACACAACACGACAATTAAACATGTCGGGTTAGAATGAAACTCTCTCAACCTGCTTAATTTTTCAATTCGATATGAACCCGACACGATACAACATGTTTGTCAGGTCTAATTAACATGTACATAATTGTATATCATTCGAATCATAAATGCGTACGGAAGTTTGTAAAATATGACACAAAGGTGTTACTATATGTATATTGGTCACTAAAATGTACTATTACAAAATAATGTGGTTGCAAGTTAATGCATGGAAGTGGTGATGACGGGAGCTTTGAGATTTGGACACCCTGCACTAATTTGGAAAGTATTGCTAAAAAATTGATTAGTTCCCATGCATGTAAAATGTTGCCTCAAAGATACGTAACATGACATGCACGTCACATGGAGTCATTTGCCTTGTTGACCCATGATGATGTGTGTTGATCGACGCATAAAAAGACCAAAAACTTCATTTCTTATTTCCATTTTCGTAAAACAATGTTTTTGGAAGTTTTAGTGGAGATTCTAGATCCATGGTATTATACTATCTATATTTGTATAGGATTCTGTTTACTATATTTATGGTTTGTGTATATCCTCTGCCTAAAAACAAGGCATGCATTTTATATCTCACCCTATATATATATATATATATATATATATATATATATATATATATATGGGTTATTCGTTTAATGAGAATCATAGAGAATTCCATACCATAAACATTTTTATTGTATCAGAGCAAAGATCCCCTCAAATCCTAGAAATCCCCTATTGCCGCATCCTTCTTCAGTCAATTCATTGATCTGTGACTTTGGCAGTCGACAAGAAATCAAATGGTGGCGACTCAAAAATGACCTCCCTTCGTCCAGCATACACTATAACAAATGTGCAGAACAAGGTACGTACCCTAGATGGAACAAAAGTCACCTACTCTTATTGGAAAAATCTCTTCAAACTTCATGCTACGACATACAAAGTCTTGGACCATATCGATGTTACCAAACCACCAGAAGAGAATGATGCGGGATATGAACAATGGAAGGAGATCGATGAATTGGTATTACAATGGATTTTTAGCACACTTCCAATGATTTGTTTGTAAGGGTAGTGGACACAAACTCATCTACTTATGTTGCATGGACCTGTTGGAAATAGTGTCCAAGGTCATTAACAATTGATAATATTTCTAATAATATCAGGGTCCTTTTAGGTTGCCCTCAAGACCCAAATAGAATAGAATAAATAAATGAGAAACTGTTTTATTAATTATTATGGTTAATAATTAATTAGAAACTAATTGGAAATATATTTTGGAAATTAATTAATAGTTTAATTAATTAAAGGGTTGAATATTCATTAATCGATGGTTGGTTAATCAAGAATGTTCCAGAGCCCTTATGAAATTAGGGTTGGATGAAAATCACTTCATCCTACGTGGAAAAAGGAATGAATTTTGTGGTTAGACTCCCATCCCACATGGGAAGGAGTACAAAACCTAAGAAATGATACAAAAATATAAATAGGGCCTTAGGGATTTCATTATTCTTTGTACATTGGCTTGAAGTTTCGTCAACCCTTCTTCCTCCCCCT
This sequence comes from Lactuca virosa, assembly GCF_052849685.1. Classification (NCBI taxonomy): domain Eukaryota; kingdom Viridiplantae; phylum Streptophyta; class Magnoliopsida; order Asterales; family Asteraceae; genus Lactuca; species Lactuca virosa. The sequence goes on from NC_136430.1 coordinate 327,334,973, forward strand.
CTTAGGGTTTCCCTATTTTTTCATTTTTCAAATTTGAAGATTCATTAAATATGGATAAATACCAAATTTAAAATGTTTTAAATCTGGAAAATTGATAAATATTATTTAAATGTGATTAATTAAATTTGAATATTTATTTATTATTTAAATAGTGAATTTAAATATTTAATATTATTTATAATAGAGATTTATAAATTTGAATACTAATCCCTCATGTTTATTAATTGTTACATTGTGCCTTCGCAATTAATTAGGATAAATAATAGAAAACTAAATTTAAAGAATTTTAAATTTACCCCTTATATTTATATATATTAGAATTGTATCTATTATATGTATAAGAAATCTACAACATGCGCCCTCACGTGTTTAAATATTGACATTGTCAGTCTTACCATGACTAGGCTCACCCATTCTGATGTAGGGGTTTAAAGAGGTCTCTTTGATTCCTAATGAGGTTAGTTTTTAATATGCTTCGCGCTTACCACCCTCACCGCCCTATTGCATTTTGAGAATGAAGTTACCGAAAGGGTTTGATAGTGATAATGGTCAATCTAAAAGTATTATAAATACAAGTATAAAACAAAATCCCGTTTTATTAATAGAATGTGAGTTCATATTATCCATGAAAATTGCACATTCTCTTTATATTCTATTGATGGTGCTCGTGTGGTTAACCGACACATCAATTTAGAGTATAGTTGAGAATGATATGGAACTCGCGAATCTCAAGCGTAACTTGAGCCGAGGACCATGTGATTTTAAATGGTTAATTCACAATCTATTTAATGTGAATCTTATGTTATCCATAGAAGTTGTACATTCTCTTTATAACTTGTTGGTGGAGGTCGTGTGGTTAACCGACACGTCAATTTGAAAGTATAAGTAGAGAATGATGTGGAACTCGCGAATCTCAAGCGTAACTTGAGCCGGGGACCACATGATTTTGTATGGTCGATTCACCATCTGTTCAGTGATCCGCAACGACCCCGTCATTGAATCTGAGATGAACATAATCCGAGATTAACATGCCATTGATAGTTAATGAATCTCAAAGATCTAGGAATTTCACGGTGATCGAAATTGGCAAGGGCTTTTACTACCTAAATAACTTCATGGTGTGTTTACGGCATCCCTTTACACATCATGAAGCCAAATATGGATCCTAGCCTTCTAAAATAGTTTTATTTAGGGTGATTATATTCTAAGGATTAATGAAACAAACCATAATGGGAATTGATATTGAATGATGTCTATAACTTTATCCACTAAAACCTATTGCTATAAAACCTTTGAAAGGATTAGCTATTAGGATAATCAATCCTGTCCAAATTTGTAGTTTGGGAATAGTTATCAGATACAAAAAGAAAGATCATGTCTTTGATAAAGCTCTTCCTGAGGTTACTCCAAAGATTGCATTCTAAACTCTTAGAAAAAGCAATCCAATGTACGTTGTAAATTGATATCTTGAAGTAAAACGAAATTTCCTTGAGTTAGGAGTTGACTAGGGTTAGTCGACTAGCTGACATGTCCATATAACCAGTTCATTCTGATTTTGATATGAACAACTTGGAATGTGTGACACCAGTCAAAGTTTGGTCAAAAATAAATTGATTAATAATCGTAATTGGGATGAACCAACTGGTAGAGTTTGTAACAAGGTTTCCAAAAACATAAAGAACACTGAAATCCGAGTTATAACGAAGAAGTTATGACCAATCGAAAATCCGCGGTAAAACCGACAAAATACTGTTCAGTGTAAAAAGTGAATTTTCGATAAAAGGCTTTTTAGCCTTAACAATCTAAATAAAAGTTGTAGAATATGTTAAACCGAAACGTTCATAAAAAGAACGTGAAAATCCGACTTCCTATGAGGAAGTTATAATTTTTCGAAGTTTCGGTTTAGCAGTAGACAGCTAAAAATTCGAAATATAAATCGATCGATATTTAGCCGACGCAACTTAAACGAGAATCGAAGGTCTCGTCAAAAGTAACACAATGGTAAAAAGACAGACGAAAACGGACGTCGAATGAAGAAGTTATGAATTTTTAACGGATTCCCGTCCCGGTCTGTTTAAAATAATAATATTATAAAGTCAAAACCAGCCGACGAAGTCTAAACGAAAGTCGTAGGGTATGATTTTACCTACGCGTGCATATAAAGAACGTCAAAAACGAAGCTCGTATGCGAAAGTTATGATTTTCGCAAGTTGTCACAAAAATAAAGAAAAATAGGAAAAACCGGGCAATTTCGAATGCCACGTCACCCTCGCACGTGGCAGCTGCTGAGTGGACCGAAGCCATGCGTGGCACCTCCTGATTCGACCAACTCCGCGGTCCAATTCTACTCCGACAGCCTCGCAGGAGACACACCGGACCTCACCCTCGCATGCTCCTCGGATGACCCCCTCGCATCGTGGCATCCTCCCATTGGACCAAAGGTTGGTCCAATTCGAAGCTGCCAGATCCGAACCGACAGTCCGAACCGAAGCCCCGCGAAGCCACTTGTCCGAGCCGAACCTCCATTTTGCCACCTGTCCGAGGCACGTGTCTCGCTTACCTTGCTCCGGATCCGAAGCTGCGGACTATAAATAGCCTGCGAGCCTTCTCGGATGAAAGACATTTTTCACCCCAAATTTCTCCAAAATTCACATTTTAACCCCGGAAACTTTCTCACGACCCCCGAAGGCCCCGATATCACGTCTAAAGCCCGAAGCAAGCCCCGGAGCCCCGGAATTCCCGAGAATTCATCCTCTCTCCTGTCGAAACTCTGCCCGGTTTGAGCCGGTTTTTCGTCAAACAAACTCTTTACGGGAAACGAAACGCTGCCCGAATCGCCGCTTATCAAAGTGAGTTCATACCCCTATAATTTACCTTTTCAATGGTTTTTAAATGCTTTTTAGGGGGGGGAATACAAGTTTAACACAATATTAAATTGTGTTAATAACTGTATATGATAATAATCACACAAATGTTTCCGTATGCTTTTAAGAATTATCAAATACTTTCAAAATAACGTGAAGCCATGTTAAATCTTTAAAGTCATGTAAAAACTCCGTTAAAATTATTTGAAAAATGTTTTATAAGCTATTTCAAAGTATAAATGCCAAAATCATGTTTATATATGTATAAATATATAAATAAGATTTGAAGGGCTTAGGACTAATGAATTATCCTATATCATTTTCCTCGTTTGGATGTGGAATTAGGGTTGTGTTATTTGTCCGAAGGTCGTTTCCTTCTTAATTATATATATATATATATATATATATATATATATATATATATATATATATATATATTACATATATGAGTCTAAAAGGCTACTCCTTTTAGTATCATTACCTTTGTATTAGGCTGAGCAAAGGTGATATTCCATAAGAATTCATGCTAATCAGATAGAACATATAAATTATAATAGGTATAATTTATGATTCAAAACTAAATATACAAGTATGATCCACAACTGTATATTTCCCAAGGAAATTACCAAAATTCATTCAACTATACCAAGATATGTATAATACCTTTAATATACGAACAACATATTAAAGAAGTAAAGATACATCATACCTAGTTTGCATTACAAAGGTACTATACAGAGTACCAGGGTTAGCAAACACGTGGTAATGTCGGGTTTGCATTAGCAAAGGTACTATACAGAGTGCCCGAGTTAGCAAACACGAGGTAATAATACATCCTGCCGAGTTTGCATTAGCAATGGTACTATACAGAGTACCAGAGTTAGCAAACACGAGGTAATAATACACAATTCCGGGTTTGCATTAGCAATGGTACTATTCAGAGTACCAGAGTTAGCAAACATGAGGTAATAATTCATGATTTAAGTATACTAGAATACACTGCTTTACAAGAAACTAGGGTTTTGATTCAAGAATATACTGTCAATCATTATTTCAGAATGATTGGGTTTTCAAAACTAATATACATGTAACGTTTAATATGATTTTTATGAGACTCTATATTCAAGTTGTTTAATTCATTTTAGACAACATAGGAAAGTCCTGACATTATAACCAGAATCTCCAGCCGGGGATCGAAACAAGTGTATGTAGATCTATATCGGGATTGACAACCCCGCACTCAGGCTGCTAGCTACAGTCCGGCATACACGCCGATTAGTGACAATTGTTATGACCAGTTTAAAACGCCCACAAAGCGTTTGTTTCAGGCCATCCGTCATAGTATGGTTATAATAATTACTCATTAAAAAGATATTAACAATACGTTAGTGTATAAACAAATAAATGAAAGTACACCTTCAAAGTACCAGTTTATAGAATACAAAATACAATGGTTTAATACAGTTTTCATTAACACCTGGTGGAGCGAGGCACACTCTCAGTTTCAAGTTTTCATAAAGGAATACAAATACAAAACAATAATACAAAGAGAACAGTTTATGGGATTAAACCACTTATCCAATGGAACTTAGTCACTCAATCTCGGTAAACTAGTATAACATAAAAGACCTTTAGTGGTTAATTCTATAATTCCTTAGTTATTACATCATAGTTATACATAAGTAATGTTCGATTGACAGTGAAGTGTGTGACTTCCGCCTTACTTCCTGTTCCTTGTTTGGTTGTGGGCTTAGGGCAGATGCACCCAGTTGACTGTCCATTCGATATGGTGTTATGTATAATCAGTATAAACTAAGTAATTACAGAGGGAAACTATTGAGGTTATCAATCTAGCACCTCAGGAAATATAGGATTTCCTGGAGAAACCAGTGAACTTATCCAAAGAACTTAGGGTATACTTAACATAACTAAAATACTTATGAACTCACCAGCTTAAATGCTGATCTACTCTTTCCAAATAACTTGTATTCTCAGGAATCCAGTAGACAGGTACACTCCAGAAGCGTTTGAGAAGACTACCAAGTACCGTACTGCGACTCTTGCCTTCTACTGTACCTACTTTAGTGTTCGAATATGTAATGTTTAAACACTTATGTAAAACTTATACTTATTAATGAAATGGTTGTTTGTACTTTGATTACTATGTTACATGTGTTGTGATACTTACCTTAAGTCCTCCGCCCCTGAACGTTTCCGCCGTTCTGGTTTGGGGGTGCGACAGATTGGTATCAGAGCAGTGTTTATAGTGAACTCAGTATATCAGTCATAAAAGATATACAACTATAAACCCATTGGGATAAAAACACTCTGACCAAAACTAAAGTATTTAGATGTTGGATATACAAGTATAAGTACATGCAGAGTATATATACCAGAATGAGTATCACAAGAAGAACAAAACTAAAGTATTTAGATGTTGGATATTGCAGTTAAACCTAGACAATGACGTAATCATATCTGGGATCAATACAGCCTGATCAACTATATTCATCCGAGATATGACCAACATGTGTTTGGGAAGTGATTGTAGTGTTGCAACTGGTCTAAAACTTACCTAAGTACCAGAAGAATTCTAGAACCAAACATAAAGACTAAAATACTATGGGAGTATTTTAGGATGCTATAACAAGAAAACTGAAAACTTGTTAAGTTCTTGTATCTAGAAGTCCAGGAATCAAACTCATAACTAAAATAACATGGAGGTATGTTACATACCTCTGGGGAAATGTTAAAAAGATCTTTTCTGATAAGTCTATAATTACTAAGTGGATACGTTAAGGTTATATATAGCCGAGATTTTATAGACTTAGAATAGGTGATTTTCACTCTACTTCCTTTTCCTTGTTTGGATGTGGTTTTAGAGTAGGATTACTTATTCAAAGGTCTATTTGATCTGGATTATATATAATTGGTACACACCATGTGATTATAGAAGGACCAGAAAGAATCACCTTCGTAAAAATTTAATTTTTCTCATAGATTCTTTAGACATTCCCATTCTCATATAAACCGTTAGATAAACATAGTTACTCCAGCAATCAAGAGAAGAGTCAAGGAGGATCCAATAGAATTTCATTAGGAGAATCCCAAGAAGAAACATAGGAGAAGTAAACGAACTATAGAAATCATTTAGTGCCTTTACCCTATTAAGGACACCAATGAGATATTCGCATGAACTTTCGAGATTCAAAATCTTCATTACGAAGTAATGGGGACCAGTGTCAGAGTCGAAAGTAAGACAGCCCGGGAATTCAATATACCTACAGAGGAGAAGGACACCCTATAGATACCAGGAGAGAACAAATCATTACCACCCAGAATAGAACAAAGGAAAACCACGCATGATTCATGTGAAGTGTTCGAGCACCTTTTTATCTAAGCAATAACTAGTAAATCGGTTCAACCTAGTGAGTTAGTGATTTCATTACTCACATTAGGTTTGGAGCTTATCCTCTTTTCCTGTCATGGCTAATAACAATAAATCAGATCACGGAATCTTAATTTATAGTGATTACTTCTCAAATTCATAAGTCTATTTTATATAGACACTGTTATGAATTATTTTCGAATATTTTCGAAAATTGGGAAACGATATCCACCAAACGAAGGTAACTTAGTTCGAATAATACTCGGTTCCTAACCATTCTAGAAACTTAATTTTGTTCCTTACCAGGACTGCATCATAGGGATGCAGGTCGAATCATTAAGAACAATATAACAAAACGAAAGATTAACACATAGATACAAATGGTTAGAATACATCTAGAGACACGATAGTCGCTCACGAACTCATATTCTTATCATGTAACAGAATCATGCCTCCAAAGAAGTGTAACCAACCCACCAGCGAAACACCAATCCTTCAGATAGATGCGGTTACGTTTCAAGTTGCGGTCACAACAGCTGTAGCAGCTGTCATGGCACACCTGAATGCTAACAATACAAATGTTAGTAGTAATGCTATCGGTAACCCCAATAGTGGTGATGACCAAGTACAGCCACAAGCACCTACCTGTAAGAACACCTCGAACCTTAAGCCTAATATCCTTAAAAGAAAGTTCGAGAACACGAAAGGGAGTTGTTCAACTCAAGAACCTACCAGAGGGCATCGAACTGGGGCAGTCAATACCCCCATCAGCCCTGTTATTCTAGCACCAACTAAGCTGTATATAGGAAACCTCCCACCCTACAGCAAGTGCAACTACCATCACCATGGAGGTTGCCGAAAGCGGCATTGCAATGGATGCAACATGAAGGGGCATACCGCCCGCTTCTGTAGAACTCCGGTTGAGTTCATCACTTCAACTACCGATGTTGGAACCATTCCCATATGTTACTTTTGTGGTGAAATAGGACACTACAAGAGGGACTGTCCAACAGAGAAGAACGAATGGGGAGCAGGAGGATTTTGATCCCAATACATGGGAAAGCATCAAAGAACCCTGCTATATTTTGGTACGCTTCCAAACCCCGATAATTATCTATAATTATGATTACTCTTCCGTTCAAATTAAATCATAACATTTATATAAAAATTTGAAACCCTAACAGGTAAGCTATGATGACTTAGTGTATACATAAGGGTCATTTATAATTAAGATTTGTAGACTTAGACTGAGTAATCCCGCCTCATTTCCTGTTCCTTGTTTGGTTGTGGATTTAGGGCAGGGTTGCTCAGTCAAAGGTCTTACCAATCTTAATTATACATGACTTGTATACACCAAGCGATTATAGAGAGACCTAGTAAGGATCGTTTCATGAAAGTTCATAATTTCAAATTATCAGAACCCTCGTATTGGTAGTGCCCGCCAATTTCGAATCAAAAAGGGGTTCGTAGTGATAATAACAGAATAAAACCAGAAGCGCAGAAAACTTAGGTACATAGGATATCATTCTAGTAATCATTCGTCCTAGAACGACTTAATATCTATTTCATCGGGAAAATTCCGACATCCTCATTCGACATGGTTTGGTCTGGCCCTTACCATGTGAAAATTCTTATGCTGTATAAGAGAACTTTTTCCTTAATCAGCCGTAAGATGAAATTCTTTCAATCCATAACACAAAACCCTTAGGTTGTCTCTCGTTTCAAAACTTCAGAAATACCCATGTGAAGAATACCACGCCATTCTAGCCTACTCAGTAGACAGGAAACTTCAAACAAAAAGCACCGAAGTAGTCTTAGAAGTCAGTAACTACCGTAGTACCTCAATAGATCTCGTAGGAAAATCATTGTACCGTAGGTCAAGTTCAAGAATAGAGACTAAGAACTCATTGAGTTAATCTATCGCTGCTAAGTGTATACACGAGAGTAGTATAGAAGTTAGACTTAACAAGATTAAGGATGTGTGATTCGGCCCTATCTCCTATTCCTTGTTTGGTTGTGGACCTGGGGCAGAGTCACCCATCCGAAGGTTTTGTGAAATCTAAATTATATACGACTTGTATACACGAGGTGATGATGAATGAGCCAAGTATGAGTCTGATCATGAACTTCGGAGCAAAAGCCAACATCATGTATTCTACCAGGTGGAATTCAACATGAGACCGCGACAATGGGTCGAGCTACTAAATGACTACGAATTTGAAATTCGTTATCATCTCGACAAATCCAATATAGTAGCTGACACCCTAAGTCGGAAAGAGTACCCAGGTCATAGTGCCACTCACGGACTATGATAACCCTTTCAAATCTCTCCACACAAAGTAAGGAGGCTCAACAGGAAGGCTTGAAACCTGAAAATGTGGCAGGTAGAGAAAATAACTAGAACGTGTGAGTAAACGGTATGCCAATATCTGTTATCTCCACTGAGATAATAGAATCATCTCCTAGTTCAGGCCGTCACTCAAAAATCTCTAGGAACCAGAGTAGTCATGATTCTATGGGATCGGCTATGGTAAAGAATGGGATATCCAATTACCAATTAGTCGAGTCCTTTATCACACTAGCATTCAAGTTGCTCCATTCAGAACCTTCTGTGGTCACAAGTGCAGATCCTATCTACACTGGACTAAAGTAGATTATACACAACTAGCTAGAGATCCAATTTCCACACAGCACCCTCGCTGATCTGGAATTCATCCGAGAAACTACCAAAAACAAAATACGAATCAGGAAGCGACATAAAGCTTCCAGAGTTGATCAAAGAAGCTACGGCTTCGATAAAAGAAAACCCTTGGAATTCCAGGATTGATGACCTTGTCATATGAAGGTCTCACTCAGGAAGGACAAGATGCGCTTGAGAAAGCGTGAAATACAAAACTCAAAGTACATAAGACCATTTGAGGTTATTACCAGAATCGGTCTTGTACTTTTAAACTTAGACTACCACAAAAACTTAATAACATTCATCCCGTCTTTCACATATCTAATCTAAAGAGGTGTCTATCCGATAAAACACTTGTTATTTCACTTGATGAAATCAAGTTAAATAAAAGTCTACACTCTGTAAAAGAACCAATGAAAACCATGGATAGGGAAATCTAAAGAACCACGCTAAGTCTCATCCCGTTAGTGAAGGTTCGCTGGATTACAAACCAGGGACCTGAATTCACTTGGGATAGGAAAGATCAGACCTAGTCCATGAGTATCACTTTAGACTTAATTTCGGGACGAAATTCCCTCTAACGGGAGGATAATGTGACACCAGTCAAAGTTTGGTCAAAAATAAATTGATCAATAATCGTAATTGGGATGAACCAACTGGTAGAGTTTGTAACAAGGTTTCCAAAAACATAAAGAACACTGAAATCCGAGTTATAACGAAGAAGTTATGACCAATCGAAAATCCGCGGTAAAACCGGCAAACCACTGTTCAGTGTAAAAAGTGAATTTTCAATAAAAGGCTTTTTAGCCTTAACAATCTAAATAAAAGTTGTAGAATATGTTAAACCGAGAACGTTCATAAAAAGAACGTGAAAATCGGACTCCGTATGAGGAAGTTATGATTTTTCGAAGTTTCAGTTTAGCAGTAGACAGCTAAAATTCGAAATATAAATCGATCGATATTTAGCCGACGCAACTTAAACGAGAATCGAAGATCTCGTCAAAAGTAACACAATGGTAAAAAGACAGACGAAAACGGACATCGGATAAAGAAGTTATGAATTTTTAACGGATTCCCGTCCCGGTCTGTTTAAAATAATAATATTAAAAATAAATTCAAAACCAGCCGACGAAGTCTAAACAAAAGTCGTAGGGTATGATTTTACCTACGCGTGCATATAAAGAACGTCAAAAACGGAGCTCGTATGCGAAAGTTATGATTTTCGCAAGTTTTGGAACAAAAATAAAGAAAAATAGGAAAAACCGGGCAATTTCGCATGCCACGTCACCCTCGCACGTGGCAGCTGCTGAGTGGACCGAAGCCATGCGTGGCACCTCCTGATTCGACCAACTCCGCGGTCCAATCCTACTCCGACAGCCTCGCAGGAGACACACCGGACCTCACCCTCGCATGCTCCTCGGATGACCCCCTCGCATCGTGGCATCCTCCCATTGGACCGAAGGTTGGTCCAATCCGAAGCTGCCAGATCCGAACCGACAGTCCGAACCGAAGCCTCGTGAAGCCACCTGTCCGAGCCGAACCTCCATTTTGCCACCTGTCCGAGGCATGTGTCTCGCTTACCTTGCTCCGGATCCGAAGCTGCGGACTATAAATAGCCTGCGAGCCTTCTCGGATGAAAGCCATTTTTCACCCCAAATTTCTCCAAAATTCACATTTTAACCCCGGAAACTTTCTCACGACCCCCGAAGGCCCCGGTATCACGTCTAAAGCCCGCAGCAAGCCCCGGAGCCCCAGAATTCCCGAGAATTCAACCTCTCTCCTGTCGAAACTCTGCCCGGTTTGAGCCGGTTTTTCGTCAAACAAACTCTTTACGGGAAACGAAACGCTGCCGAATCACCGCTTATCAAAGTGAGTTCATACCCTTATAATTTACCTTTTCAATGGTTTTTAAATGCTTTTTAGGGGGGGAATACAAGTTTAACACAATATTAAATTGTGTTAATAACTGTATATGATAATAATCACACAAATGTTTCCGTATGCTTTTAAGAATTATCAAATAATTTCTAAATAACGTGAAGCCATGTTAAATCTTTAAAGTCATGTAAAAACTCCGTTAAAATTATTTGAAAAATGTTTTATAAGCTATTTCAAAGTATAAATGCCAAAATCATGTTTATATATGTATAAATATATAAATAAGATTTGAAGGGCTTAGGACTAATGAATTATCCTATATCCTTTTCCTCGTTTGGATGTGGAATTAGGGTTGTGTTATTTGTCCGAAGGTCGTTTCCTTCTTAATTATATATATATATTATACATATATGATTCTAAAAGGCTACTCCTTTTAGTATCATTACCTTTGTATTAGGCTGAGCAAAGGTGATATTCCATAAGAATTCATGCTAATCAGATAGAACATATAAATTATAATAGGTATAATTTATGATTCAAAACTAAATATACAAGTATGATCCACAACTGTATATTTCCCAAGGAAATTACCAAAATTCATTCAACTATACCAAGATATGTATAATACCTTTAATATACGAACAACATATTAAAGAAGTAAAGATACATCATACCTAGTTTGCATTACAAAGGTACTATACAGAGTACCAGGGTTAGCAAACACGTGGTAATGCCGGGTTTGCATTAGCAAAGGTACTATACAGAGTGCCCGAGTTAGCAAACACGAGGTAATAATACATCCTGCCGAGTTTGCATTAGCAATGGTACTATACAGAGTACCAGAGTTAGCAAACACGAGGTAATAATACACAATTTCGGGTTTGCATTAGCAATGGTACTATTCAGAGTACCAGAGTTAGCAAACATGAGGTAATAATTCATGATTTAAGTATACTAGAATACACTGCTTTACAAGAAACTAGGGTTTTGATTCAAGAATATACTGTCAATCATTATTTCAGAATGATTGGGTTTTCAAAACTAATATACATGTAACGTTTAATATGATTTTTATGAGACTCTATATTCAAGTTGTTTAATTCATTTTAGACAACATAGGAAAGTCCTGACATTATAACCAGAATCTCCAGCCGGGGATCGAAACCAGTGTGTGTAGATCTATATCGGGATTGACAACCCCGCACTCAGGCTGCTAGCTACAGTCCGGCATACACGCCGATGAGTGACAATTGTTATCACCAGTTTAAAACGCCCACAAAGTGTTTGTTTCAGGCCATCCGTAAAAGTATGGTTATAATAACTACTCATTAAAAAGATATTAATAATACGTTAGTGTATAAACAAATAAACGAAAGTACACCTTCAAAGTACCAGTTTATAGAATACAAAATACAATGGTTTAATACAGTTTTCATTAACACCTGGTGGAGCTAGGCACACTCTCAGTTTCAAGTTTTCATAAAGGAATACAAATACAAAGAGAACAGTTTATGGGATTAAACCACTTATCCAATGGAACTTAGTCACTCAATCTCGGTAAACTAGTATAACATAAAAGACCTTTAGTGGTTAATTCTATAATTCCTTAGTTATTACATCATAGTTATACATAAGTAATGTTCGATTGACAGTGAAGTGTGTGACTTCCGCCTTACTTCCGGTTCCTTGTTTGGTTGTGGGCTTAGGGCAGATGCACCCAGTTGACTGTCCATTCGATATGGTGGTATGTATAATCAGTATTAACTAAGTAATTACAGAGGGAAACTATTGAGGTTATCAATCTAGCACCTCAGGAAATATAGGATTTCCTGGAGAAACCAGTGAACTTATCCAAAGAACTTAGTGTAACGCCCGTAGACCCGGGCTAGTCAATTTAGAGATAATAGGGGTCGAAAACGACTTTTCGACAAAAGATTATTTAGAATAAATAATCTTAACCAAGCTTTATAATATGTCTCAAGGTTTCCGTACATATAAAGAACGCCGAAATCCGAGTTATAACGAAGAAGTTATGACCCGTCGAAGTTTTACGGCAGAACCGGCACGACACCGGGAGACGTAAATAGTGAATTTACGATAGAGCGACTTTTAGACTTAGCGATCTAAACGAAAGTCATAGAAAACGTTAAACTAAGAGCGTCCATAAAAAGAACGCCCAAATCTGACTTCGTATGAGGAAGTTATGATTTTTCGAAGTTTTGGCTTAATAGTGCACAGCCCGAAACTCGAATTTTAGATCGAGCGGTTTTTGGCCTACGCGACCTAAATGAGAATTGAAGATCTCATTAATAGGAACTCAGCGGTAAAAAAACAGACGAAAACAGAGTCCGTATGTAGAAGTTATGAAATTTACGCGGACATTTAACAGTATAATTTCCTCGTACTGTTAAATTTAAGATCGGTCGAGAATTAGCCGACGGAGTCAAAATGAAAGTTGTAGATCTTATTTTTACCTACGCGTGGATTTAAAGAACGTCAAAAACGGAGGTCGTATGTGAAAGTTACGAATTTTAGAAGTCGGAAGTGTGCTGTGCGAAAATGGGTGATGTGGCACAATCTTGGCCATTGCTTTCTCCCCAAGTATTGCCACTAGATGGTGACATATGGCACCAAGTTCAGCCATTTTTCACCCTATAAATAGAACCTGTCTCACCCTCATTTTCTTCACACCTTTCCCATTCTGTCTTCTCTTTACTCTCTCTCTAGAACCTCTCTCTAGCCCCGAAACCCCCCGAAAAGCCTAGGGAACCTCCCTAGCACGAGGCGGAAGCCCTGGAGTGCTCGACGGCTCCGAGAAGAAGAGCTTTTCGGCTCGGGAACGCTGCTCCAAGCAAAGTCCGATTTTCTATAAAACCCGCTGTAAGTGAGCTACACCTACGCTATTTTTAATATAGCTTTTATTTAATTATAGTAACGTTATTAGGAACTTATAATAAGTACTTGGGCTATTATTATGGGTTATATAAGTATTTTTTTAACGCTTATATAATAGTAATAATAGCTAGACTATTAATTAGTCTCGGCGAATAATATACTAAAATCTAGTGGTAATAAGACTAGGTTTCTTCGAAGGAAATTATTTTTAAGAAGCGAAGCGCTGTCTGAATTCAGAATCACCACATTTTCAAGTGAGTGCATACTTACTTTCATCTTACACATAGATATGAAGTATTTTAAGTAAATTACGTGCTATGTGTGCATATTATCTATATACTTGCTATCTATGCTGGATGAACGATTTTATACATGTTTTAAATTATTTAAACTGTATATATATATATATCTACGAGAATATGTTGGGTAAAACATGGGTAGATGTAATAGATGGAATATGAGTTGGATGATGAGTTGAGAGGTGTTATAGACCACGAGGTGAGTGTGAGAGGTGGACGATGTGAGAAGCCTTTCCCAAATGATGGCCCCGTCATCTAGCAGAGTATGGATGACAACCACAGACTATTCTAGACAGTCCAGTGGAACACTGGCAGGCTCGCAACCTGTAGGTGTTGTGAACGATGTGTTCACCGGTGTACTCTAAAAACCTATTGACATGTATTGCGAGTGGACTCTCGAAAACGATACTGTCAAAAAACGAGATAACCCTAGCAGTTGTGCTCGAAGGACAATACTGGTAGATGCGCCTCACATAGAATGTCACAATTCTGGCAGCTGCGCCTAAGTGATAGAACTAGCAGCTGTGCTTGACAGCTGTGTCATTGACAACAATGGACTTCGTGCCGATTCCTTAGGATGATCCTTAGGAATGAATGAACGAGGAATAATTGATTCTTAGGGTAGATCCTTAAGAGTAAAGAAGATAATGGGGATGGGTAATTGGGTTGATTGTTTGATGTTTAAACATAATAATTATATTATTGTGGGTTGAAAACCCTATGTACTCACCAGGTTTCCCAACCTGACCCACTCAGTTTATTTTTATCACAGGTGTCGATATGAAGTTACATTACACTGAGAGATTTAAAAGAGATGTAGATCAGTAGTGTAAATGAATGTAAGTTCTGTTTATGCTTATGTTTCTGTATTAACGATGACATCCCAAATGTTTTAAAATGAATAAAAATACATTTCTTCGGAAATGATTTGATAACGTATTTATCATGTTTTTCTGGGAACAAATTCCGCAAGATTTTTATTAAAAGAAGTACTCTGATTTTTATAAAGCATAAACAAAATCGGTCTTTTCTGGCCGTGAAAATAGGGATGTTACAGTTGGTATCAGAGCATTAGTTTAAGCGAACTAGGAATATGGATTTATTTCTAGACTTAAACTTAGAATGCTAAGCGATGATTGTGAGATGTGAGCACTAGCTTATTTAGGAAAGTATGCCTAATATGCTTTATGTGCTAAATGATTTATGCCTCATATGTTGTTATTTGTTCGGATCTATGGTCTGTTGCCGACCGGATCTGGAAACCTTATGTGTTTAGGATTCTAAACGTACGACTACGATATTAGAACTAACATGTAAACGTTTCGGAGTGATAAGGACGATTTAAACGACTATCCTAAATAAAGATCTAGATTCACGTTATTTGGTGTATAGATCAAAATGGCAAGAACCCGCAGTGGAGCCGGGAATGCTAATGGGAACAGAAACCAACCCCCAGTGATTGAGCAAATACCGGTTGTGGTAGCCGCTGCTGAGCCAATAACCATGGCCGGAGTAGAAGCGATGATCCAAATGATGTTGGATCGTCAAATGGAGGAAACAAGGCGTTTATTTCAACAAAATCGAGAGGAACTTACGGTGGCTATTGAACAGCCCGAGCTCAGTGATGGCCACTCAGAAGGAGGGAACTACAGTGGGACTGTTCGTCGAGCCGACCCACCGATAGTTAGACGAAACAATCAGGATGGAGGAAATGACGGACGTGGATGCAAGTACAAGGATTTCATGACATCAAAACCCCCAAGTCTTTCTGGAAGCCCAACACCGGTGGAAGTTATGGACTGGATCTCCGAGATGGAGACAATGTTTGAGAGTTGCGAGTGTAGCAACAAACAGAAGACCGCTTTCACGATCCCTCTGTTCAAGTCTGGAGTACTGAGCTGGTGGAAGCTACTAGCTAACACGATGCCCAAGGGAGAAGCAAGCAAGATGTCTTGGGAAGATTTCGTGGTGCAACTGAAAATGCAGTACTGCTCTGAGCAGGATCTCCTAGAGATCAACAATGAGTTTCAAAATCTGAAGAAGGGAAGGATGAGTGTCACTGAGTATGCTGCAAGTTTTACGGAGAAGATGAAGCTTGTTCCTTACCTAGTTCCAACTGAGCTCTCCAAGGTCAACAAGTTTGCCCATGGATTACCAGCGGACTTTGGTCCAATGGTCAAGCAAGCAACCACTTTGAAAGCCGCCATCTGGGCAGCCATGAATGTTGAGACTCAGATTAGGGAAAAGGGTCTGGAGAAAGCTGAAGTTGGCGAGAAGAGAAAGTTTGAATGATCTTCAAGGTCCAACAAGGAGACCAAATTCCTGAAGTATGGAGGAGGAAGAGGAAGTGAAGCAAGATGGTGCGAGAAGTGCAAAAAGAAACACTCTGGAACATGCGGTGAGAAGGTGACTTGTTTCAAGTGTGGAAAGCATGGGCATTACGCCAACGAGTGTACATTCAACAAAAGGGTATGTTAAGCGTGTAACGAGGAAGGTCACTTCAAGCAAGACTGCCCAAAGAGAGAAGGGGCTACAAAGCCAAATGTGCCACCAAAGCCAAAGGCGAGAGCATTTCAAATGATCCTTGACGAAGCAGATAACAATGCAAGGATTCAGGAGTGAAGGCTTAATATCCAAAGATCGAGTTATGAAGTAACCAAGGGATAGTATCGTATAATGTAACCTGTTAGAGGCATAGTATAGGGTGAACTCGAACACCTATGTAATAGTTTCAAGGAATAATAAAGCCTTCGTTTTGTTATCTGGTGTGTTAAACTGTTATGTGATTTTCTTGTATGGTGACTTGGGGACTGCGAGACAATACTTGGGACGAGTATGAGTAGGTGTGAAAGGTAGTAGATGCATATACTACCGGAAGCACAGGACTCACGCTTGGATCAGGGAAAGTCACAAGGTTACCGAGAAGCTAGTAGTTGTTTCCGTTTTGTTCATGTATCTCATTACCATTGTTTCGGTAATGACTAAGAAGATGATTGTTATTCCGACCCTAGTGTTCATATCAAATCGAGTCCGACTATGATGAGTATGTTACGAGGTTCAGATAACTAAGTTCGATGTAGCATCTGACTTAAGCTGGAAGATTGAAATGAAAGATAATCAAAGCGATCAGTACAGGTATCACGACAGTCGCTTGTAGCTAGAAATGCTACCTTTTAAGATGTGATAAGAAGATGAAGGAAGGTATAGTCTTTTCCGGAATTTGACTCTAAAAGACCTGAGTCTAAGCATTGCAACATACGATGAGAGGTCATTAGAACATGACCTATCGGTCTATTATGATAATCGAAGGAAGAAACTTATCTCAAGTTTGTTAAATAAGGAGTCTCCAATAAAGATCGAGATCGTGACATGAAGATCATGATTGGAAGTCTAACATGAGATAGAGAGCGGATGCAAAATCGAGCACCGCCTGTAGTCAATGAGTCTAAGAGTTAGATACTCGTTCGAAGAAACATCAAAGTTATGACTTAGGATGAAGAGATAACGTATGGAGTCATCATGTGAGCCCTGTTTCGTTGATGATTCTGGGACGTAATCATCCTAAGGGGGAGATAATTGTAACGCCCGTAGATCCGGGCTAGTCAATTTAGAGATAATAGGGGTCGGAAATGACTTTTCGACAAAAGATTATTTAGAATAAATAATCTTAACCAAGTTGTAGAATATGTCTCAAGGTTTCCGTACATATAAAGAACGCCAAAATCCGAGTTATAACCAAGAAGTTATGACCCGTCGAAGTTTTACGGCAGAACCGGCACGACACCGGGAGACGTAAATAGTGAATTTACGATAGAGCGACTTTTAGACTTAGCGATCTAAACGAAAGTCGTAGAAAACGTTAAACTAAGAGCGTCCATATAAAGAACGCCCAAATCTGACTTCGTATGAGGAAGTTATGATTTTTCGAAGTTTTGGCTTAACAGTGCACAGCCCGAAACTCGAATTTTAGATCGAGCGGTTTTTGGCCTATGCGACCTAAATGAGAATTGAAGATCTCATTAATAGGAACTCAACAGTAAAAAGACAGACGAAAACAGAGTCCGTATGTAGAAGTTATGAATTTTACGCGGACATTTAACAGTATAATCTCCTCGTACTGTTAAATTTAAGATCGGTCGAGATTTAGCCAACGGAGTCACAATGAAAGTTGTAGATCTTATTTTTACCTACACGTGGATATAAAGAACGTCAAAAACGGAGGTCGTATGTGAAAATTACGAATTTTAGAAGTCGGAAGTGTGCTGTGCGAAAATGGGTGATGTGGCACAATTTTGATCATTGCTTTCTCCCCAAGTCTTGCCACTAGATGGTGACATGTGGCACCAAGTTCAGCCATTTTTCACCCTATAAATAGAACCTCTCCCACCCTCATTTTTTTCACACCTTTCCCATTCTTTCTTCTCTTTACTCTCTCTCTAGAACCTCTCTCTAGCCCCGAAACCCCCCGAAAAGCCTAGGGAACCTCCCTAGCACGAGGCGGAAGCCCCGGAGTGCTCGACGGCTCCGAGAAGAAGAGCTTTTCGGCTCGGGAACACTGCTCCAAGCAAAGCCCGGTTTTCTATAAAACTCGCTGTAAGTGAGCTACACCTACGCTATTTTTAATATAGCTTTTATTTAATTATAGTAACGTTATTAGGAACTTATAATAAGTACTTGGGCTATTATTATGGGTTATATAAGTATTGTTTTAACGCTTATATAATAGTAATAATGGCTAGACTATTAATTAGTCTCGGCGAATAATATACTAAACTCTAGTGGTAATAATACTAGGTTTCGTCGAAGGAAATTATTTTTAAGAAGCGAAGCGCTGTCTGAGTTCGGAATCACCACCTTTTCAAGTGAGTGCATAGTTACTTTCATCTTACACATAGATATGAAGTATTTTAAATAAATTACGTATTATGTGTGCATATTATCTGTATACTTGCTATCTATGTTGGATGAACGATTTTATACATGTTTTAAATGATTTAAACTATATATATATATATATATATATATATATATATATATATATATATATCTACGAGAATATGTTGGGTAAAACATGGGTAGATGTAATAGATGGAATATGAGTTGAGAGGTGTTATAGACCATGAGGTGAGTGTGAGAGGTGGACGATGTGAGAAGCCTTTCCCAAATGATGGTCCCGTCATCTAGCAGAGTATGGATGACAACCACAAACTATTCTAGACAGTCCAGTGGAACACTGGCAGGCTCGCAACCTGTAGGTGTTGTGAACGATGTGTTCACCGGTGTACTCTAAAAACCCATTGACATGTATTGCGAGTGGACTCTCGAAAACGATACTGTCAATAAACGAGATAACCCTAGCAGCTGTGCTCGAAGGACAATACTGGTAGCTGCGCCTCACATAGAATGTCACAATTCTGGCAGCTGCGCCTAAGTGATAGAACTAGCAGCTGTGCTTGACAGCTGTGTCATTGACAACGATGGACTTCGTGCCGATTCCTTAGGATGATCCTTAGGAATGAATGAACGAGGAATAATTGATTCTTATGGTAGATCCTTAAGAGTAAAGAAGATAATGGGGATGGGTAATTGGGTTGATTGTTTGATGTTTAAACATAATAATTATATTATTGTGGGTTGAAAACCCTATGTACTCACCAGGTTTCCCAACCTGACCCACTCAGTTTATTTTTATCACAGGTGTCGATATGAAGTTACATTACACTGAGAGATTTAAAAGAGATGTAGATCAGTAGTGTAAATGAATGTAAGTTCTGTTTATGCTTATGTTTCTGTATTAACGATGACATCCCAAATGTTTTAAAATGAATAAAAATACATTTCTTCGGAAATGCTTTGATAACGTATTTATCATGTTTTTCTGGGAACAAATTCCGCAAGATTTTTATTAAAAGAAGTACTCTGATTTTTATAAAGCATAAACAAAATCGGTCTTTTCTGGCCGTGAAAATGGGGATGTTACACTTAGGGTATACTTAACATAACTAAAATAGTTATGAACTCACCAGCTTAAATGCTGATCTACTCTTTCCAAATAACTTGTATTCTCAGGAATCCAGTAGACAGGTACACTCCAGAAGCGTTTGAGAAGACTACCTAGTACCGTACTGCGACTCTTGTCTTCTATTGTACCTACTTTAGTGTTTGAATATGTAATGTTTAAACACTTATGTAAAACTTATACTTATTAATGAAATGGTTGTTTGTACTTTGATTACTATGTTACATGTGTTGTGATACTTACCTTAAGTCCTCCGCCCCGAACGTTTCCGCTGTTCTGGTTTGGGGGTGCGACAGAATGTCCATTAAGGAGTTGTGTAGCATGTTGAGGTTTTTTTGGAACTAACATGGCCAATCATAGAAACTCATACTTCAAAACACTCTCATATTTTACTATCATGAATAGAAGTGTCAAGAAGAAGAAATCCAATTGCCCATGGATTAAGAGGCGATTAGTGTTGGTATACCTAATCTAGGCCCAAATGCCAATGACAAAAGAGGGCTTATTCTGAGACATGTTTTGATAGCTATTCCTTTCCATAACAAGAAAGGACTAAGAAAGCATACGTCCCCAAAATATATATTGAGGTGAAAGGATTGAAACATGAAGAGGTTAAATTTGATCTTGGATCACGATCCCTTGCTACTTTCCATAGGATCAAAAGATAACTAGTTCTCTTATGTTTGGTGTTCAATCAAATATATGGTTTTATAATGCCATATGAATATTATTTCTAAACCTTGAGTATTTTACTAAGGATTAAGTACTGACATTTGCAAGAATGTGTAGTGACTAAAATGAAGTAAGAAGACTGAAACATGGAGAAGGTAATTTGATCATGAATGTCAAGCCCTTGCTACTATTCATAGGATCAAAAGACAACTTTTTCAAATGTTTAGTCTATGGTCTTATAATTGAAATTATTTATACTATGATTCATGATATAGTTCTGACTTATTTAAATGTGGAGCATTCTAACATGTTAAAAGAATGTCATGAAATCTATGAAGGTAGTATAGTAACAATAGTTCAAAGTTGTTTCGAATATTTGAATAAGGTGTATTATTGTGGTGCAAGTATCTGTTGAAATTAGTTTACCTAATGGATCGTTCAGATTGACCACAATATGTATTGATTCAAATACATCCAAAAGGTTTGGGTGAAATGTATTTGTGGAACTAACTCACCTAGGTCTGCACCATTTAATCCCAAACTAATAGTTACACTAAGGCCCAAACAACCACCATACCCATCCTCAGCCAAAACAACCATAACCGATAAACTGAATAAGACAGGAACACACTGTAATGAACCATGGTGTCAAACCATACAATTTAACCTCAATCAGCTCCTTAGAATCGCTGAAAATTTTCCTCGCTTCGAGTACGGATCCTGCGCTTTCAGTAGTACAGGCCCAATACTACCCTCCACACCTATTTGTACTTTCCTAAAGGATCGTTTCTGATTCTCTAAGAAACAACTCAATTCGGTACTCCAAGTACCTGGTAAACAGCATAACCAAGCCTACTAACGCACTTCCTAGGCTCTCCTAGGTCCCGACCTCACCCTGCCATCAGTTGCTGAAGAACTTACAATAATGTCAGTTAACTACTTCCTGAATACAATCACATTCCATAAAGCCTAGATAATCCTTCGAGTAACAGACTCGACCCTACAATGGTTAGATTCAAACGAGAGCTGTGTAATAGAGTCAAATCCATCACTCTGAGATTATTTAACCTTTGCAACATGTGACTTGACATATTCCCTTAACAGTTAACTCACATCGCTAAGAGTTTCACAAATCACAAAGCAAGCAACATTCGTGCAGTAACACTCCAAGCCACAGAACAAACAAAGGACATCCCCAAGCTCACTTACTACTAACTATGCTAGGAACTTCCAACCTCACTGCCGGTTACCTTATGCATGCAAATTATACACAATACATGATCAAATAGACTATCAAATAAAAGACTCTACCCTAAGACCACAACCAAACAAGGAACAGGAAATAAGGCCAAATCATTCATTCTAGGGCTATATGATCCTAATCGTATATGATTTTTAAAGCATACACTTAGCAATAACTTCTACCAATACAAATTCCAAATCTAGAAGAGCATCCAACTCTCATAAGCTACAAGGCATCACATATCAGGCCAATCTATATTGCAATTCCTGAAAGTAACCCTAGACTCATCCTAGCATGCAAGCATTCATATAATATATCATATCAACATGTATGGGTATTATGGGAATCACTTACTTGAGCTCGGCTGATTACACGCATCACTCCCCCTTTTTCTTTATAAAAATCTTTTCAAAAACTTGTTTTCTTTATAAAAATCTTTTTAGAAACTTATTTTCATTCAAAATATTACCAATTCCTCAGTTTGAGTTCATACATACCCGAGAGTATGCCCGAATCCCTCAAACCAAGCTCTGATACCAACTTGTAACGTCCCAAAAATCCAAGGTAAAATTTTCATTTTTAAAACCATAATCATACAACGAGTTGTTCCAAAACCAATCAAAGTAAATATAGTATTTAAACATCAGAGTAATATCATTAATTGCCAATGCGGAAAACTAAGGGGTATGTTGTGCAGTCACGCCGGGCCCTTTCCTTTTGAACCGAAAGTACCTGAAACCGTAAATATGAAACCTAAACATAAATCTTAGTGAGTTCCCCAAAATACAACATACCAAAACATACAAGTGTCATGGGCTACCCCTGTGGTCTTTTCTTGCAACGCCGAGAGCCAAATCCCGGTCTTACATACAAGTCCGAGGGGCCAGATCCTGGTCTTTCATACAAATACCAGGGCCAGATTCTAGTCTTCCATACAATTGCCAGGGGCCAGATCCTAGTCTTTTATACAATTGCCAGGGATCATATCCTGGTCTTTCATGCAAGCATCACAGATACAACTAGCATTCCACATAACAAGTAATTGGCCGACATTGGTGCCTTAGACCCATGGATATAGTGAGAAAACTCACATTACAGTCTGAAAGAATAGTTGTATTGATCACTGCTCTAAAAGTTATATCTATTGGTCACCTATACAGTTAACAGGAACCCAAATCTCAAACTATAAATCAAACTTACCCAAAATGCCCTTAGGTCAAACTTGGTCAACCCTGGTCAAAGTCAAATTCAACAGTCAAGGTCCAAAAGTTAATATTTCTTCCCAGTGGAGTACACCCAACGTACTCTGATGTTGACCAAAAGCGGGGTGCTGACCGCGTACGCGCAGCGTACCATCAGGTACGCCCAATGTACGCAGCCCAGTCCCAAAACTCCATTAAGAGCTTATTCCATTAATCCCTTACATCCAAAACTCAGATCCAAGCCCAAAATGATGTCCTAAGTCATAAAGTTTCCAACTTTATGACTTTGCATGGCCATAAGGTGCTTAATGTCCAAAACCCTAAGTTCTTAACCCAATAAGACATCATAACTCTTGTATGGAAGGG
The DNA here is from genome assembly GCF_052849685.1 of Lactuca virosa. NCBI lineage: Eukaryota > Viridiplantae > Streptophyta > Magnoliopsida > Asterales > Asteraceae > Lactuca > Lactuca virosa. The sequence goes on from NC_136430.1 coordinate 327,358,479, forward strand.
ATAGAAGGGCCAAGATCAAATTTTTATGGTTCATAATAGATCCATAATGGATAAAAGTTTCCACTGTTATCCATTAGAAAGGTCCCAAAAAACAAGATCTAGTCTTTAAGTCTCAAAGGGACCCAAAAGTGCATCTTTTTCCACTTAATCCATTAAGTACAAGTCTCCAACCTTCAGATATGAATCAAGATGATGTTTAGATGGATAAAGCTTCCAAATTTATCCATAACAAGGTCACAAACTTTCAAGATCTAAAATTTATGCACTTAAAGTGACAAAAAGCTCATAACTCCTAAAACTAGCTAGATTTAACAATTTCATCATCAATATTCAAACTTTATACCTCTAGAAGAAAGATCAAGGTGAACAAAGTCTGGATCTACAAGCTCCAAGGCAACCAACACTTCTTCAATGATTTCCTTCTTCTCCAAGGTGCACCAATAACACTCCAAAGCACTTAAAAACACCTTCTTTTTGCTCACAATGATTAATATAGGGTTAGAGTTACAAGAGAGGGTGTTGGAGTGGTGGAGGCTGAGAATGGAATGGGTTTGGGGGAGTTAAGGAGCTTAAATAGGGCTCAAACCACAAAAATAGGGTTTGGGCGCTGATCACGTACACCAAACATACTAAATTTATGTCCAGCATACTAGGGATGCCCTGGTACGACCAGCGTACACGTTGAGTACACCCAGCTTGCGCGGCTCAACCCAAAACCGCCCTAACTTCAAACGGTCATAACTTCTTCGTTTCAACTCCGATTTCGACGATCTTTATATCCACAGAAAGGTGTTGAGAATCTCTACAAGCCTATCAACTCTCCTTTGCTTTAAAACTTACTGAACTAAAATCGAAAATTCATAAAAGGATCGAACTATCACTTTATGGTTATACCCTTAGTCTCCAAAGCACCAACCGAACTCTCAGATCACCTAATCTACATTACCCACATCCAAAGGGGTCTAAATCTCTCTTTCTCCTAATTACCGAACCCTTAAGATAACTAATCTTCGGGTCACGGCCCCGAATTACGAAACGATTCGAAGCAGGGTGTTACAGGCTGAGTCTGAACTAGGGCCTACCTTTTATCCTTCGCTTGCAACTTAATCTCAATCTCTCTCATCCGCACAAATGAGTGCAACTCTAAAAGGGAATGATAGTGTTGATTCGACACAACCTCCCTAATCTCAGTCTTAAACATACCTAAAGTATCATGACATCCGAACCTACTCCGACGCAATATACTCGGGGCAGAAGAGGGCTCTCAGTAAACATATTGGTGATCTTCGTCACCGATTCTGTCGTCTGCTTCAGAGAAAGATACTCATGGTCTAATCTCTCCCTCTCAACCAGTAGAACATAATCAGCATGAAAGATCTCAGTGAACTGCTCCCATGTCACTGTGGACCGCTCCGTAATGGAAAGACCCTAAATGGAAAACTTCCACCAATCCTTCGCCCCCAGGCAAAGAAGGTTTTGTGAAACTTCACCTTTTGATTCTCCAGACATGAACATGTGTAAAAACACCTGTCAACATCGGATATCCATATCATAGCAACAATTGGGTCCTTGACCCCGTCGAACTTCGGGGGCTTCATGTTGCTGAACTCCCGGTATTGCATAGACCCTCCTCCCTGAAGTCTTGCAGCCATAATGGTTACAGTGGTTGCGACGCAACTACCTTGGTGACGGAAACATAACTCTCATTGTAACACCTGGAATTTAGAAGGTTAATTATGGGAATAACACCTCATTTCTAAGATCAACTCGTCGAGTTTGGGGCAAGAAACTCGACGTGTTGGAATGTTGGGGCGTGCGTTTTGGAAGATCAACTCGACGAGTTGGGGAGGATCAACTCGACGAGTTGGACGGGGTTTGGGAAACCCTAAAATTGGGACTTTGCACCCTATTTAAACAACTTACGCCCTAGGGTTTAGCCTAATTTCCAACGTCCAAGTCCCTAACCCTAAATCTCGAAACCCTAAAGCTATTTTGAGAGTTTCTGAGTCATTTTGAGTGTTTTTGGTGAGTGTGGAAGCTATTGGAAGAAGGAAGAACTTGGAGACACAAGAAGGAGCATATATATCCAAAATCTGTAACACCGTAAATTTTCAAACAAATTTTAAATTTAAAAATCATATAATTCTCATAACACATTTCACAAAAATCTCATTTATTTAATTTACAAATCACAACTCCATAATTGTTTGATTCAGACCCAGGATCCTCAAAACATAACTCTTTCACTGGTGTGTACAATCAAGCCGGTGCCTTCCCGCGATCCTGAGAAACCAGAAACACATAACACATAACATGGTAAGCATGAAGCTTAATGAGTTCCCCAAAATACCACGTACAACACATTAGCCACTCGAGGCTATAGCTCTGTAAGACCTTCCGGTCAATGTGTCTCAGTGGAACCCTCCAGTCCCACGGCTCGTTGGACCCTCCGGTCCGGTCTGGTTGGGACCCTCCAGTCCCATGGCACGTTGGACCCTCTGGTCCGGTCTGGTTGAGAACCCTCCGGTCTCATAGTGCGTTGGACCCTTCGGTCCGGTCAATGTATCACATAATATAACATACATCACATATATCACACAGAAAATGCATAACTCAAGCAAGCGCATAAGACCCTCTAGTCACACATAAATTACCACTCTAGGTAAAGTATAGTGAGAAGACTCACCTCGCAAGCAAGCTAGTAACAGTCTCGAATACGGAAATCTCGAACTAGCCTCCGCCTAACACATAGGGTAAACATCTCTAATTAATACTCTATCCGTACTCAAATACACCAAGGGCTATACTCTCCCTCTGTCTAACTCTTGAAGTGGATAAAAGACCTTTTTACCCCTCCATGGTCTCCATTACTCATGATTGACCCACCCTAAATTCAACCGAAGTCAAACTCGAGTCAACAGTCCATGTTTGACCCGACTCGCCGAGTGCATCTTTGTGACTCGTCGAGTCCACTCATTTCCTCAGAAATCTCATGAAAGTCCATCTCAGCTCGTCGAGTTGACCCTCAACTCGTCGAGTTATCGCATGATTCAGCTCATCGGGACAAACACTAACCGACTCGTCGATTTGGCTCATCAACTCGGCGAGTCCATTCAAACCCTTTTCTTATTCAAATGATTTCCAGGCAGGAAACCTTCCCAAACTCCAGATCTAACCTCCCAAGGCTTGAATGTCACGTAAAGCTTCAATCTTTACGTTCATGCATGGCATATGATGCTTAAAATGCCAAAATAACTCTAACAAAGGTGATTAACCATAATAGCTCTTATGTGGCTGAATAAAGCTAAAGTCTTTGGACACTCTGGACCTTACAAGGTCCAGATCTGAAGTCTAGGCCTTCTATTAGACTCCATGCACTCTTGTTCCAACAAAAAGGTATGAAAAGCCCTAACTTCCATAATCATGAGATCCAACTAAATAGATGAGAAAGGTGTGGGCTTTTTACCTTCCAGTGAAGCTCCTTGTGAAGAAATGCTAGATCCCACGGCCTTATCTCGCTCCTTGCTTGTAGCTCACTCCTTTCCTTCCAAAAGATCCATCAAAACACTTGATATTAGCAGAAGCACTCTCTCTTAGCTTCAATGGCCGCCTAGGGTTTCACATAGGAGAGTTGAACAGAAGATGAGCCGCAAATGAGGCTATAAGTGCCTTTAAATAGGCCACAGGCCCGAAGTTTTAGGGTTTCCTTCAGCAACACTGACTCGGCGAGTCGACTCATAGACTCGTCGAGTCAGCTCATTAATCCACGTTACCAAATGCGACTCTACTCGACGAGTTGAGGCACCAACTCGTCGAGTCATCCAGTGAACTTGTTATAACATATAGAAACGTTATACCTCGGAACCAAGAGTTACAATTCTCCCCCACTTAATTTGATTTCGCCCTTGAAATCGCTCCTTAGCATCACATAGATCACAACCCAATAGCCCGAGAAGCACCACCAAAAGGATTCCATACCAAACAACTATCTTCCTCCATGGATACCTAAATCCAAATAGGAACTCCCACCCAGAAAAAGGACAGACCCTTCTGCCGCTACGATAACCCTTCTGGCCTTCCAGAATCTGGAAACTCTAGTGACCTGTCTCACTGTCAGACCGTCTTCTCAGGATATCACCATGCTATTCGCTCCTCGAATAACAGACCCTGACAACTCACTGCTCCTCTGATTATCTCGTTGCGACTGATAAAACAAGTCAATGCCCAAAAATTGACTACCGATCCCTCACACCAGACATGCTAAACAACTCAGATCATACTCCAAAGAATGAAAGGATCACATCACACCAGGGACCCATCCACTGTACTGCAATCAAAACCCATCTGTACAATGAACTCTCAACACCCTGTCCTCAGACACAAGACATTGATCATGTTTGTTCAGAATTATCCTCTGACATCTAAAAATTAATCATAAACCCCAGCTCCTTTCTCCAATATACCTTTCAACACTGAGCACCAGGTCATCTCCTGACCTAGCAGTTGAACCTCCAAAGGGTACCCATTGCATACTTCAACATGTCTTACTGACTTCCTTTCCACACTAACTATCTCGTCCCAGTGTGACACACAAGTCACGAAGTCCACTTTACTCCGAGCGATTACTACAATCCCAACTGAAGATCGTCTTACCCCGACCTCTGTCATCTACTACTCATTGGTTCCATGCGTCTCGCGACACCTCCCACACCAACGAACTGACCCATTCAGGCCCAAGTCATCAGATGACAAACAATGCCCCTCAAAATAGAACCCCTTTTTTTGATCCGGAATCTCATTTCGCCTACTCAATACATCACTAGAGCCAAACTCTAACTCAAGAGTCTGGTCTGACTCAGAATTGGAACCACTCGTCCCAATGAAACACTCAACTTACGACCCATGACCGCAACCCACGCGTATGTCACTCTCTGATTTCTTCCGATCGCAGTCTCCACAGCCTAACTCAGAATATAATGATTTCCGACCATTATGGAGACCTCCGTCTCTATCCCGGTCTGGCCACCAGGTTCCCGAAGACTCAATCCACTAAGGCTACTCAAACCTATGAACTCTCCTGTGTCATGCTCTAATTGGTGAATAACACGGCTCCCCGCAGCACCACGACACTCACTCACTGGCTAGTGAGTACTACAGGTCCCCGCCGTATCACAACACCATCTCGCTGACTATTGAGTACTACGGCTCCCCGCAGTATCACGACACCCTCTCGCTGGCTAGTGAATACTACGGCTCCCCTCAGTATCACAACAACCTCTCGCTGACTGGTGAATACTACGACTCCCCGCAGTATTACGACACCCTCTCGCTGACTAGTGAATACTACGGCTCCCCGCAGTATCACAACAACCTCTCGCTGACTGGTGAATACTACGACTCCCCGCAGTATCACAACAACTTCTCGTTGACTGGTGAATACTACGGCTCCCCGCAGTATCACAACAACTTCTCGCTGACTCATGGATGCTACGTCTCTCTGTAGTCTTACAACGCTCTCTTACTCACTGACACGCCATGGGCTCACTCCATGGTTTTCCCTGATAATCCTAAGTGATTACCCCTACTCGGATCCATTCGCTCTCTTATCACCTCATAATCTCATCATCAAGTCATCACTATACTGAGTTCACTAACTCATGCTCCACAACCCAACATAGATAAGTGCACACACCCACTCAGTTTATGCACCACCATTCCTGATGTAAGTTCTCGCAGGCAAGGCACTTTTCTCAGCATAGATACACCCTTAGACAATCCCACTCTGACAACAATTAACTGTTGGGTTCCCACTAGAACAATAAAATCACTCGGGTACCTCGGTGCACCATCACAACATCTCACGACGTCTTGCCTTAACCACTGATCCGCCACCCATGGAATCATACTCGGATACCGCAATGTATCCATCTAGAATCTCACAATATCTCGACTCCACCACCGATCTTCCTCTCGCACAACTCGTAACTTCGGATTATTCTAACTCTCAATTGAAACACAGAGGAATCATCAATGAATCAGAACATGTTGACGACAATCCGAAACTCCCTCCTTTATTGCCCAAAACCCATACAAGAAAACACATACTGACCCTGAAGTTGGCTGCCCACTCACAACCCATACTTTGAACCAGAAATTCTCCACCGCCGAAACTATCCTTACGAGCCAACCACCTCGAATTTACCATTACAACCTTGAAGAGTCCCAAACCACCACAAGGTCTCTGACCAACGGCCGCCTGCCGTGGAGACACTCATCCCTTCCGGAACACGTACAACATGCATTATCTCGCTCAGCACCTCGCCTCGACCACCAATAACCCTGGTCTCATGTATCCATACCGCAGGTCACTATATCCAGTCCTTTAATTGCTCTTGAACAAATCCCTGATACTCTCAATAAAGTATTCAGTTCTCCCCCACTCGGGGTTCGAACCATCACCAATTAGCATACCAACAGTCTACTCCACAGACTGTTTCACCGGGTACATCACACTTAACTCTTAGAACGTACCACATAGTCACATCAATGATCTTCCCGATGGAAACCAAGCAACTCCAAATATCCTGAAACTCAGACAAAATCTCAGAATCCTCTCGACGTGACTTTCTCCAGTCATCTCGAAGCCTCAGACCAACACACCGCCGGATACCCAAACTGTTCCGAAATAATCCTGACTCTCGGTCCGGAAATAATGCACTATTACCCACGTTGTCTCTGACTCCTCGACCAGCCTATCAATACGGGAATCATCATCAAAGCACGAGACCTCACTCTCACGGTCGATACACAGCATAACGACGAGGGCCACTTCCCCAATATACTCCTCTTGATCACTTGGAACCGCTAATAATAACATACCTGACTCGACTAAGGCATCTCTTTGTCCTAATCTCAGTCTCCACTAATAGTTCTCTCGTGGCATAAGGAATACCTCACAGCAAACATGCTGCCCAAATACTCTGGTGAAATGTTGCAACCCTATGCTACTCCACGGGGTTTACCTCCGACTCTAAAACCGGAAACTCTATATCTCTTCTGCTTCTTACAGGAAACGGAAATAGCACAACTTTGGTCACAGAAAGTGACATCTCCACTATCGGCCGATTGCTCAACACGGACCGTAATCCTCCGTAAAGAACCATCTCTACTCATCCCTGAGTCTTGCGACTCCAACTGGCATCTCACCAAAAATCTCTCGGAACTAACTTGATTTCCCTCTCAAGGTATGCTCCATTGAAACTCGTTCAACATGGTCCTCTGGCCCCACACTTTATCACTTTTGATCTCAGTCTAATCCATCACAACGGAATAACTGGTAAAACCAGAAGCACTAACCGCCGCGTATCATGGTACTCGAACCATGTGACCACATCTCGATCTGCTATGAATCATGGTACCCGAACCATGTTATCTCCTCTCAATCTGCTACTTAGAACCTCTGGAATTTTCCTTGTTTCGAGTACGGGTCCTCTGCTTTCAGTAGTACGGGCCCATACTACCTGCCACATCTACCGATACTTTCCACACGGATCGTTCCAGATTTTCTAAGTAGTTGCTCCACCTTCTCAATCACCAATGATGTCACGCGTGTTCGCTTCCCAGCGAAACACTCTACTCTATCAGCGTACTCATCTGACTAAGGTCACCCCCTAGTCTCTTCCTAGGTTCTCGCACTTCTCTGCCCTCAGCTGCTGAAAAACTCCTTATGATGCCAGCCATCTACCTCCTGGATATCGTCATGCTCACTTAGTAGCTGACTCCCATCATCGAGAGTTCCATAAAGCACAAAGCAAGCAACATTCGGGCATCGAATAATCTCCACCAATACGTAAAACCACTCTAGGTTATAGCTCTATTTGCTCAACTCACACACAAAAGGTGTCACCGAACTCATGCAACTCTACCTCACGTGGGTATCTAACTACTCTCTCAGTAGGCTCCTCCAATGCTCATCTAGGTATCTCTCCTAGATTACACCACTACTCAAAGCACTATCTCTGAAATACTCCTGCTGGATACTCTTACTCCACACATACTCAAAGCACATCACAGACAGCAAAATCCCTAGGCTAAGGCATCACATATCAGGCAACTCTAGCCCTAAAATATGAAATACCTAGCCCACTCTCTAGCATACATAATATATCTCATAAATATCTCATAACCCAAAAAGTAAGGGTATTTTGGGAAATCACCGTTCGGGCTCTGGCTGATTGTACACACTGCTCCAACTCGTTTTCTCTTAAACTCTTTTTCATTTTAGAAAAATTTATCTCTTTTTTAAATCGTTCTCAAATCCTCAGTTTGAGTCCAGACATACCCGAAGGTCCATCCGAATCCCTCAAACCAAGGCTCTGATACCAACTTGTAACACCGTAAATTTTCAAACAAAATTTTCATTTAAAAATCGCATAATTCTCATAACACATTTCACAAAAAAATCTCATTTATTTAATTTACAAATCACAACTCCACAATTGTTTGATTCAGATCCAGGATCCTCAAAACATAACTCCTTCACTGGTGTGTACAATCAAGCCGGTGCCTTTCCGCGATCCTGAGAAACCTGAAACACATAACACATAGCACATAACATGGTAAGCACAAAGCTTAATGAGTTCCCCAAAATACCACATACAACACATTAGCCACTCGAGGCAATAGCTCTGTAAAACCTTCTAGTCAATGTGTCTCAGTGGAACCCTCCAGTCCCACGGCTCGTTGGACCCTCCGGTCCGGTCTGGTTGGGACCCTCCAGTCCCATGGCTCGTTGGACCCTCTGGTCCGGTCTGGTTGAGAACCCTCCGGTCTCATAGTACGTTGGACCCTCCGGTCCGGTCAATGTATCACATAATATAACATACAGCACATATATCACACAGAAAATGCATAACTCAAGCAAGCGCATAAGACCCTCTGGTCACACATAAATTACCACTCTAGGTAAAGTATAGTGAGAAGACTCACCTCGCAAGCAAGCTAGTAACAGTATCGAACGCGGAAATATCGAACTAGCCTTCGCCTAACACATAGGGTAAACATCTCTAATTAATACTCTATCCGTACTCAAATACACCAAGGGCGATACTCTCCCTCTGTCTAAAAGACCTTAGTGGATAAAAGACCTTTTTACCCCTCCATGGTCTCCATTACTGTAAGTCCCGTTTTCAATGATCCAAACCAGTGATCAAACAAATAGCAATCAATCAGAATAGGAATGGAGTAGAGGAAAGATTAAGCCAAGCATGCACACGTTAATATCACAAAAACGTCAGGTACACCTTGGATACACACACATACGTCACTCACTGACAGACACAGACACAAGCTATTTATAGGACCACTAGCCGAACACCCGTGTACGGCCGTACACAGGAGTACGGCCGTACACACGACCACGGCCGTACACAACTACAAAAGTTACATATACCAAAATTAATGCCCAAACCCCTACAAATACTTATACAAGATGGATGCCTAGCCCAAACCACTAAATTATGACCTATCAATCTCCCGCTTGGTTTGTGGCTAGCATAGACTCAGTCTTTCTCAATGACAAGCACATCTGACCCCCCCCCCCATGGCACCAAGCCACATCTCCTTCTGCATGATCTCCGCAACCATTGAAGTGTATTCTTTGGCAGCACTTTCAAAAATATCTTCTGCAACCTTGATTTGATGTTGAGCCAGCTGATGAATATCCCACCTTCCAAATTGAAGGAGATATCTTTTGTCAAATAAGTGAAAGCAACCATCTGGAAATCTGATGACAGCAGAAGCTGTGGTTTTATCATAAACCCAGTAGAGCATATTTCTCAGAGATCCATCGCAAAAATTCTGCAAAATAGGGATCTGTCTCACTTGATTGGTAGGTGGTCACATTACCGTCTGGAAAGGCTTGTTAGTCTTCGGATCAATTACGTTAGGAAATCTTCTGATGAAGGACTCAGCAGTCTTCATGTCAGAAAATCCCTTCTTCACTTGATTTTCAAGAAAGAGCTTGAAGTGGGTTGCTTTTGGATCATTTGATGGATTAGCAAATGGAGCATTAGCAAGCTCCGAAAGGTCAACCCTTGTCCATGAGCTGAAATCATGAAAGTCTTTGTAATACTCCACGCTTGAACTTTTACACTTCACGATCCACATGTTTAGTCTGTCATTAAAACCCCACGAGACAATCCCTGATCTATCATCGTACTTGTGTCCAAATCGTTTTTCTTCAAGATCAGTTACAGTGATTTTGGGTTGATCTCCATGAGCATTTTGATCAGAACTCTTCTTGAATAACAATTGTGGTTTCTTAGCAGATGCTGCCAATTTGGCACGTTTTAACGAAACCACGTTAGGAGCTTGAGTAGGTTCTTTTTCAAATCGATCAACCACCCTTGTGTTTCTGGGAGAAGGTTGATCTGCCGGGTTGTCATGAGGAGTAGACTGAGCTTGAGCACTGTAGGCATCTACATTAGATAGTGGCTGTTGAAATAAAGAATTAAACCTATCACCAAACTCTTCAAAAAGTTTGTCCTTTAAGCTGAAGTAGAATGCAGTCAAGGATCCAAGATTAGTCTGCAAGTCAGAGATTTTCTTCGACTTTAGAGCATTATCAACTTCAAGTTCAGCGATCCTTATATCATGTTTTTCAATCAGAATGTCCTTCTCAATGTTTTTCTGATTTAGAATGTCGATTTCTTCTCTGAGCTTGGACATAGTAGGATCATCATCCCCTGAATGACCTTCCTCAATAGATATTCCTTTTCCATGTGAGGAAGGTAATGGACTGTGTTGTTGTGCCAAATGCCTTGCTAGCCTGATAGAGGCTTCATCTAGCGAAGGCCTTGTAGGGGAATATCCTTGAACAGTTGAAGATCCTCCAGTTTCATATATAGAGCTTGGGCATTGTTGGGTTGGAACAGGTGGTGCAGTAACAGATGTAGTTGTGATTGTAGATTGAGCTGGTGGTGCTTGTTCTTGGATAAAAACTCACTGCCTCGGATCAAGTCGTCTTCTTTTCGCAGAAGGCTGGGAGGTTTGTGCTAGTATCTGATCACTCATCGATGGCATAGATGTTGGAATAGCACCAGCAAGGGGAGGAATCCCTGAAGTTGCATCCATTTGACTTGAAATATCATCCATCGGTTTTGATGTAGGAGGCATTGTTTCAAGAACATCATCAGCAACCCTAGTCTCTGTTGTTGTTTGAACAACTTCATTGACATTGATAAAGAACCTGTCGATAAACTCTGAACTTGGAACAAGGTCATCATGCTCAAAATTAAAATTAATAGGGACGTCATCATTGTTAAAACATGACAAATCCATCCCATCAAAAAATTCATCATTTTCATCAGCCTCTTCATCGTCATTCACTGTCACGTTGTCCATCAAATTTTCTTTAAAATCATCTTTATCATCATTATCTGCATCATAATCACTTCGAACCTCCACATTTTTCAGTTGGTCATGTTCCTCTGCCACAATTACGACAGGAGGAACTCGATTTTCTTCGTGCTCATGATCCGAGGCAGAGATGACAATATCCTCAGTTTCAGTTTCCGTAGGGTTTGAAAGATCATCAGAATCAGAATCATCACCTACTTCATCAAAGTTCCCAAACTTAACCAAGGGATACTTTCCTTCAAAAGTAAATTTTCCCTTACGGTTTTGTTTCATCAGGCCAAAAGCACTTGAACCGACAGACTTGAGGTCCAAGTTCTCTCCTCTTCTCCCGATCTCTGGGTGCATGAAGTTGAAGATTAACTAAAGGAATCTTGGATACATAAGGAACTTATCCCTTGTCTTCCCTTCAATGTTCCCAATCATCTCATTTAAAATAAACTTAGAGTAGTTAAAGTCCATTACAGAAGCCAGAGTTGCAATTGCACCAGTGTTGATCAGGGAAATTTCATCAGCTCCTGATTTCCGACCAGAGATACAACTCACAAACACATGAGCTAAAAATCTCCAGTACGGAGGTAACAATTTCTTAAGAGTAGGAGGGAACAGCCCTTCGTATCCCATTTTATCCAAAATCTCTTGAGTCTGATCCAAATAAATCTCCTTTGGAAATTCAGGCTTATCATTGATCTGCAACGCTTCACGAAGAATCTGCTCAGTCACCACGATCTTCTTTCCCTGGACAGACGCCTCAAGATATTTTGTTTCCTTCTCATCCTTTAGTACAGCTGCATTGCTCCAGAACTCCTTTATCAATTGTTGATAGATAACAGGACTGGTGGAGAAAGCAATAGACAGACAACATCTTCTCAGTCCATGGATCATGGATTTAAAATCAGAGTGAACTTCTGGAGGATCAACCAGGAAGGTGGCCAAGTTGTGAACTTCAGCAAACTTATGTCCTGCCATATTGATCTGCACAAACCAAGCTAAGTGAGAAAAACATAAAATTTGATCAATAAACATCAAGTGTTCCCGTTTTTCTTAAAAAATAAATTCATTTTAGGGCAAAGTTGGGGGTCTACGGCCCCACACGGAGTCTACGGCCGTATACAGGAGTCCGTCCATACACGCGAGTCCGTCCGTACACAAGTGTCCGGCCGTACACGGGTCTACGGCCGTACACCCTTCATCGGCCGTACACGCTTCATCGGTGCCGAAACCCCGTTTTGCTTCAATAAACACTCAATTTTCAGTCGTTTTTGATCAAGATTAGCTTTACAGAGATCGTCAAGGTGATACCTACTCGGTGGAACAATCAATTTTTAGGAATAACCGATGATTTTGAAGGCTGATTAGAGAGAGAGTTCAAGGACTGTGTACGGACGTACTCAAATTTTGAGAGAATAAGAGTGTTCGGACGGACACACTGACTTATATACTTTGTCTCAAACCCGGTCCAACCATAATGGGCTGCAATCCAACTAGCTTAAACTCCAAGCCCAATGACACAACAAATTTTAAAAACAACACATTTTTAAGGACTCAAAATAAAATAGAAATAAAAAATTAAAATTAAAAAATTAAAATTAAAATTAAAAATTAAAATTAAAAATAAGAATTAAGATGAATTAATTCTAATTTAAATTTTTTTTCACTAGAGCAGATAAAAATTTTGTGAGTTTGGGATCAAAGTTATTAGACAGCCATTATCCATTCGTCGGTACCTCTTCCTTTATGAATAGATTTGGTCAATCGCTGGTATTGTGGTCCACTTAAACACGAAAGATTTTGACAAAATTTAGAACATGCTACAAGTGACAAGACATTTAGACCTTATGTTCCTAGATAAAATTCCTAAGGACCATTCATCTGACGACGACCAATGATATTGTTGTCCACCTAAATTTAGCAACGATATCTACAGATAACCTATTAATTGTTCAGTTTCAGATGTACTAGAACATGTTTCCCTTTTCCTGACATGCCCCAATAATCAAGGATTTCCGAGATATTCCTTACTTCGGGTGAGCAGACATTTATTAAGGGAGAAGACAGATTTAGAATGCATATGCTGTACACCCAGGTCGGATTTCTTCCAATCACGCAGAGGGTGAAACATATGACTAACAAGAGTTTTAGAGGGATTTAGAATTAGAATGGTGCATATGCTGTGTATCAGGTCAAATCTTTCGATCACGCAAAGGAGACAGCATATGGCTAACAGACAGAAAGAATTGCATAGAAGGAGATGCAGAGAGATAGAATTGTATATGTTGCAGTCCATGTTGGATCTCTCGATCACACAGAGGAAGCAAAATATGAGTGACATAAAGAAAGCAAGAAAATAACCTTTTACAGACCTAATTTATCGGAATTCCCCGGTCACCCTGTCAATACCGGAATTAAGGACAGAGTCCGCACATCGAGGAGAAGTTAATCCACAGTTCTAGATATATATCATTTAGTGTATCCGCAGATTACCATGTATATCTCCTTGCTCAACCTATCCGAGCGTCGTATTGTCAGGCTAAACGGATCTATCTAGGTCAAAATTTGTCAAGTCATTAGATTCCTTAAATTCATCTGAGCCTAGTCAAGTCCATTTAAATCTCTCGTGCCTACCAGTGCATCAAACACAGAGCCTAGACAATTCAGCTTTGGTTCCTTATACATATTTTAATTGCCTGTTATCACACGTGTTGATATCACTTCCCAACACATCACCTACAAACAAACTTCATTAAATTTTTTTTGGAATTTTCATATTTTTCTTGACAAAAATAAAACAGAAATAACACTATTTTTTGATTTTTCAAATTTTCTGATTTTTGTTTATTTCTCCCCCTAAATTTGTGCATGGGTGAGAATGAAAATAAAATGCGCAAATTTTAAACTATCCTAAAACAAAAATTTGTCCTCAAAGCGTATCATTTTCAAAAATCCGACAAGCACATCGAATCGAGCTTTGTTAAACGGTTTTGTGAACAAGTCCGCCACATTATTAGCAGGGTGAACTTGTTCCAACCGAATGAGCAAACGCTCATAACAATCTCTGATAAAATGCACTTTGATATCGATGTGCTTGGTTTTCGAGTGTTGGACAGGATTTTTAACAATTTGAATTACAACCTCATTATCGCAAAAATATGGGTTTCTAGAAAATTCAAACCGTAATCCATGAGCTGATGTTGTATCCAGATAACTTGAGAACAACAAGCAGAAGCAGCGACATATTCTTCTTCTGCGGTTGAGGTTGAGACTGTGTGCTGTTTCTTGCACTGCCATGACACCAGCCGGTCACCAAGAAATTGACACCCACCAGAGGTTGATTTCCTTTCAAGCTCACAGCCTCCGTAATTACTGTCAGCAAAAGCATATAAATCAAATTTAGAATTTTTCGGATACCAAAGACCCCATGTTAGGCTGCCTTTGAGATACCGAAAAATTCTTTTGACAGCAATAAGATGTGAAAGTTTAGGATTAGCCTGATATCGTGCGCATTGACAAACCGCAAACATAATATCTGGCATGCTTGCGGTTAGATACATCAACGATCCGATCATCGATCTGTAGTCAGTCTGATCTACGGATTCGCCGTCAATATCTGGAGCCAACAGGGGCCTCTCGGCCATTGGCGTCAGTGCAGGTTTTACGTCTCGAAACCCGAACTTCTCTAGCATATCTTCAACATACTTGGCTTGATGTATCAGGATTCCGGTTGAGTCTTGTTTGACCTGAAGCCCCAGAAACATGGTCATTTCTCCCAGAGAACTCATCTCAACCCTCTTCTGCATAACTCTTTCGAACTCTTTGCACAGCTGTGGACACGTGGACCCGAAAATGATGTCATCAACGTAGATCTGAACCAGAATTTGATCGGCACCAACATGCTTGATGAATAGGGTTTGATCAATTGTTCCTCGTGAATAGTCGTGCTTAAGAAAGTGCTTTGTAAGAGTTGCATACCACGCTCTTGGAGCTTGATGTAACCCGTATAAAGCCTTGTCCAACTTGTAGACATGATTCGGAAACTTCGAATTGATAAGCCCAAGAGGTTGATCAACATAGATTTCTTCCTTCACAGCGTCATACAGGAAGGCCGTCTTGACATCCATCTGGTAAACCGTGAAATTCATGTAGGAAGCACACGCAAGGAAGATGCGAATGGCCTCCAAGCGAGCTACCAGAGCATAAACTTCGATGTAGTCAAGACCCTCAATTTGGCAAAATCCACGTACAACCAATCGAGCCTTATTTCGCACAACGACCCCTGAATCATCTTGCTTGTTCCGATAGACCCAGTGCGTGTCGAGTGAGTTCTTGCCTTTAGGTAATTCAACCAGCTTCCAGACCCCAAGCTTTTCAAATTGATTCAATTCCTCATGCATAGCATCCACCCAGCTGGGCTCATTCAAAGCCATTTGAACATTCTTTGGCTCTATTTGAGATATGAAGCAAGAATAGAGACATGTATTTACATCTCCACTCTGACTCCGCGTTTGAACACCGTCGCCCAGCTGACCAATGACGTTTTCGATCGGGTGATCGCATTGAATTCTGGAAGGTATCTCCTAGCTGATGTCATTGAGCGTTACGGGAAGATTGTGAATATTAACAAATCCATCATCTGCTGAATGAACCACTTCAGATGATCCTGACCCGTCAGAAGGATTTTCTACAAACTCATTAGCAATCGGTTCAGGAAAGAGAAGTTCCATAAAAGTTTGAGTAGCAGCGGAAGCATCTCTGGACATAAACTCTCTTTCATCGGGAGTAAGAGGAGTGGCATCAGCATCTGGATTATTTTGTTGACTTGGAGATTCTGGACAAGTAATTGGAACATATTCATCCACTGTAGGAGTCGTAGAGGACATTACATGTGGTCTATAAACAACTTATTCATCTTCATCTTCAATCACAGTCTTCGAACCAGAAGTGGAACCAGGTGTATCATTTGAAAACACATTAAAGGATTTGAATAAAGACGTGTAATCAAACAGCCAATCTGGACCAACTCTAGCATCCGTCTCGTTCTCCTCCAACCAGCGCACGTCAAAGGATTCTACGATTTGTTTTGTCTTCTTATTGTAGACCCTGTATGCCGTGCGAGCAACATACCCCACAAAGTAACAATCATCGGCTTTGGCATTGAATTTGGGGTTGGATTCCAGATGAAGGAGGGTGCAAGGACAGCCAAAGATACAGAAATGACTGACAGATGGCTTGTGACCGTACAAAATTTCGTATGGAGTCTTCATCTGAGCCTTGTTGATCAGGACATGATTTTGGACATAGCACGCCGTGTTGATCGCCTCGGCCTAAAAGAAAACAGGAAGTTTGGAGTCACATAAAATCGTTCTTGCAGCGTCTTTTAACGTTCGATTTCGCCGCTCAGCAACACCATTTTGTTGCGGTGTGTGAGCAGCACTATATTGACGCACAATCCCTTTTTCCGCACAATAATGATCAAGGACAGCATTCTTGAATTTCGTCCCGTTATCAGTTCTGAGCGCCTTCACCCGGTGATTGGTTTGGTTCTCTATCATCACAATGAACTTTTTAATCAAGTCAGCGACCCCAGTTTTGTTGGACAGGAAGAAGACCCACGTGAAACGCGAGAAATCATCGATCACAACCAGACAATATTAATTTCTATTGAAGCTGAGGACGTTGACCAGACCAATCAAATCCATATGCAGTAATTGGAGCACCTGGTTGATTGAATTGACCTGTTTTGGCAGGTGTGGTTTCTATGATGCTTTCCTTGGGCACATGACACACACTTTTCAAATGTGATGAAGTCTCTAACAGGAAGTCCACGCACCTGTTGGATTAATGTCTAAGTCCATAACTATATTTGGTATGTACTTGACCCGACCTGGCATGGTCCATTTGGGTTGCACTTCACCGGCACAATTTATATGGATAGTCTTTTGAGAATAGTATATTTATGATTTATATTAATATATTATAAGTTCTAATATATTAATATGGAATCATATTATTTAATTAGTATTGATCAAGAATTAATTTAGAATTAACTAAGTGATCAAAAAGAACTAATTAAATATGGACTCTTAGATATATATGTGTATTGGGCCAAGTTCATTTAGGTTGGGCTAAGTCTTCATGGATAGTCCATGGAGCTTTAACCCATGGATCCTAGGAAATGAAAGGTCATGGGTATTAGGGTTTAACCCTAATCCTCCATAATATATAAAGGGGTCCTTGGCTCACAAAATTGGCACAAGTGTGTGAAAATAAGAGTGGGCCGATTTTAGTGTGCATACATATTCTCTCAAGTTCTTCCAAGGTGTTTTGGTGATTTGTGATTCCATTTGAGGCTTCCACACTATTGGGGCTAAGCTCTTAAAGCTTGAAGACATCAAGCTACATCAAAAGGTATGTCATCTAACTAGAACTTTGTAGTATAGGTGCTTCATAATATGCTAGTTAGGATGAAACCTTGGAATAGTTAATATTTGCATGTATAATAGAGAAAACATAGATCCAAGGTTTATAGGGTTGCATGTACACCATAGGAGTGTTAGAATGCTCAAAACCCAACAGTGGTATCAGAGCCAGGTTGTTTTCTGTTATATTGATGCAAATGTTTTATTTTCAAGTTGGAAAAAAAAAGGAAAAAAAAAACGTTTGTCAAATTTTAAGATAATTACTTGTTTTGTGAAAAACGAATTATTTGTAAAATTTGAATCATTTGTTATATGAGTTGAATTAGGTCAAATTTAGTAAAAGATAAAATGATATGATTATTTTATTAGTTTTAAAAGTTTGATCTAAATGTTTTAAGGAGTTACAAATTTTGTCATAAAATTTTGGAGCTCAAAAGTTTTTTTTAAAGTTGTGATCTTAAGGGTTTTTGAAACTTCCATAAGTTATGGATATCAAAAGTTTTTTTTAAAAAAAAAAAATTTGATTCAAAGTTTTTATGGAGTTACAAAATTTGGTGTTAATGTTTTAAAGAATTTCATAACTTGTTCTTAAGTTATGGAACATGGAAAGTTTCATCATAAAACACCATTAATTCCATAAGTTATGGAATCCAAAGGTTTTCAAGAATTACAAAACTTGCCCTCAAGTTTTGGAATTTGAGAAAAGTTTTTTATGAAAAAAAAGAATTGAATTCTAAAACTCTTGGGTTCATAACTTAAACAATTAATTAAATGGTTTTAATTTTGAGTTTAATAATTGGAATTATGATGTTTTGTTGAATAGTTCAAATTAACTCTTATGGACTTTATTAATAGTTAATTAAAACGTTTAATTAAAAGAGTATTATTAAATCCATAAATATATGGTTTGAGTTTAATTAAATTAAAAGTCTAGTTTAATTAATAGATTAAACCATCAAGTATTTTAAATGTCTAAAATACACCCTTATACTATTAATATATTATATGTATAAGAGCAAGTCGTCTTACCATTAGTAGGTCTCATTCACGAAGTCGGTCTATAAGGGGGGTATAAGGTTGTTGCCTATAAAATGGCAGCTTAATGGGTGTCCACTCTCACCCACCGCTTCCTTGACTGGTGGAGGGTCGTTAGCCGAACAGGTAGGACAAGGACTATAATTCTCCCTTCATTAAAAGTATTAATGATAAATACTAAGTAACTAAACATTTTATTAATAAACAATCTTAGTTACTTAGGAAAATGTGAATAAGGTGCTAATCCATGAAATTACACTTTGCACTTTGTTTAAACCGTTAGTGGAGCGTGTGTGGTTAACCGACACACTAACCTGGATTTAACAAAGTAGGCAAAGGGTAACTTAATATTTATCATAGTATCGGTGGAGCTCGTGTGGTTAACCGGCACATCGATTGAGGGGTAAATATTAAGGGTACCAAGTATATTTGCATGGTTACTTCACACCTTGTTTTGTGATCCTCGGCATCCCAGTCACAAAACCTGAAGGGCACACTCGAGATTGAAACATGCCATTGAAAAGTTCAATGAATCTCAAAAGATCTAGGAGTTTCAAATCCAAGTAAAAACCTAATTAAATTATTTTGTTTTTCATGGTGGAAATTGGTAAATCGTCATTTACCTACCTTCAACTATTTTATAACTCGGATTACGGCATCCCTCTTCCAGTTATAAATAGGTTGTTGGATCCTAGCCTTAATATTTCATATTGGGTGTTATATTAAGGACTTTAGATCAACTATCTTGAATATCTCCCAAAAGATGTCGAGTTCAGACATCTATGATCTTTCCAAATCTCTTGGAACTTTACTTCCTCCACCTCCTCCAATTATTCTCCCTAACCCACAAGTTCACGGTCACTCAAGCCCTAATGGCAAGCAAGGTCTATGTGTGATCACATCTTAGAGATGAAGTCACATATTGACAAGCCGAGAGAGTTGGGTTTCAAAGTCTTGAGAAAGTTAGATGTTCAATCACTTTCTAAGTCACATAGTGAGTTCCTTTGGGACTACTATGATACAAACTATGACATGAACCTTAATGATCATATCTATTTGCTTGGTGCTGCTGAATCAGCAATGATTTGGAACGATAGTGAAGCAAATTTGATTAGAAGATCAACTTCCCAAAAACTTTATGGACAGTGACAATGGTGACACTGGAAATCCAGAAAAAGCATTCTCTTCCCAATGGAAAGGGATTGGCCATAGTCAACCCGGTTGACCAAATGGTAAAGAGCAAGGCTAAGTCTGAGATAGTCACATTACCAAAGGGTCCATATGTTTATTTTGCCAAAGGAAGGGGCATTGATTGCAAAGCTGCCAAATTTACCTAAGGATGTTAAAGTCAATAAGTTTGACTCTACATCAGGTAGAGCCCATTATCTAACTCTGTTAAGTTCTATTCTGAGATCCTCATTACATGATGTGACTGGGTCACATGTTGATGCTTTAAGAATCAAAGAATAGAGATAAATCTTAAAGGAAGTATATGCTGATTCTGATCGCGAAGGTGGATTTCGATCGCATCAGAATTTTGAGCAGTTGCTTAAGAAGTTATGATATATTGCTAAGGAATAGATAACAACAATTTTCCATGTGGATTGTAAGGATAAGTTTTTCAGCAAAGTTTTAAAATAAAAGAAAATTGTTTAATTTTATTTATTTGAAGTATCCTTACAATGACATTTGTGGAAAATTGTTGCTTATATGATTCCACTGACAACAATATTGGAAAATGGATTTGATTCTTTCATTTGTGGTAGTGTCTAAATTTACCAAATCAGGAAAGTTCCTCATCGCCCAAGTTTCAATTGGACCGAAACTTGGAATCATGCAAGTTGAATAGTATGATGAATGAGAACTTTCAAGCATTGGAAAATCAAGACTAATTACTTGTTCACAGAGTACACATTCTTGTGCACTGGTCATGTCCACCACAAAGCTCGTTAAGACTATTTGATTTACTAAAGTTTAGTAAATATGGTTATACTTACAAGTTTAAGTATAAGTCTGAGACATTGGAAAGTTCCAATGTATAGCAGAACGAATAAGAAGAATCAAATTTAGGCAGAAGGATAAAAGTTTCTCAAATATGAAAAGATGGGAGAGTACTTTAGTATAATGTTTAATGGTCATCTTAAAGATTATGAGACCATATCACAATTCATCCTCTAAGTGCATTCTGATAGCTAAGAAGAAAAGTCATGAATTGTTGAAGTGGTCAGATCAAGAAGATGAGTCATACTTCGTTCCAAAACAAATCTTAGAGACATACTCCAAGATTGTAATTTGAGTGACACATCTTAAAGAAGGTTTATAACACTTGTCAAATGTAAGAGTAAAAGTTTTCTACTCTTGTACATTTGAAATTGGTAAGTTGTGATGTTTTGGATAAAACAAAGACCAACTAAGGCCAATTGTGTGAAGTGTTTGTCTTGATTAAGAATCCACACTACTTATTGAATATTTGGCAAGAAAGTCTTATTGGTCAAGAAGACAGTGGGCGTCTAAAAGATCCTGAAATGGTTTCAAGAACTAATCAAGAATAAAACCTGTATTTCATCACTAGCACACAACTAGAGGTTTATAACCTATCGTGTTGACATTTATGTCCCCATTCCATTGAAGTTGGCTATAACATTTGAGTTCTACATGTTCTCAATTGTTTGCATAACTACTTGGAAGCAATGGCAGGCCCTTGTGCTGCCAGGTGGCAAGAGGTTAAGATTGCACAAGTTCAATCCATATGAGTTATGATTTGTCACTAACCTAGTCTTGTGATTATGGTTTTCACAAATTCACGTGGATAAGAACACATACACCATAAAATCTAAGGGTCATAAGGTTTCTCTCCGATTCATGAAAATGAGGGTGAGGAAACACTTCCACCAAGTAGATTTGAAGCAGATGGCAAAAGGTCTAAACAATTGAGACTATGATTACGGCATCCCTTTTCATAGTTCTGAAATTGTTTAGACACACATGCATGCTATCTAAGGAAAGGTGTATGATTTTGATAAAGTTTTATCAAAGCATCTCGTATCAGAAATCTGAACTTTGGTAAGAAAGTCAATAAAGTATTGATTTCTAGAAGTCCAGCTGATTTCTGAGTACATGTCAAACCTAGTGGGAGCATAAGTGTTATGCTAATAATCATCATGTTAGTGGGAGCATGATAATTATTGTTAGTGTTGCAAGTTAGCAATGTTAATTATAGAAAACAAAAGTTTCAATTTGTGAGGCTGCAGGGATTGAAAAAGTTGTTTTGCTATAATTAAGGGAGAGGATATACTTCATTTCAGTTCTAAAGGCTTAGATTGAGACCTTAATCATCTTTAGTCAAGAATATATATATATATATATGAATTTCATGTTGGATTGGTTCAACTTAAGGAAATTCTATATATTGCGTTCTCAAAATTCGATTATGATTACGGCATCCCTCTTCATAGTCAAATTTTGAAAACATGGCAAATAAAGATATTGTAGCAAAAGACTGGTCTAGAATCATGTCTTTATGTGAGACATCATGAATCGTGTACCATTTGCTTTGGGTACAGGATCGATTGCATGTGCTATAATATTTGTCATTTCTAAATTTTTCCAAATGCCCAGAGGCATTAAGAAGGGAAAAGGTCTAGAATTGGATATGACTAAAATGATTAAGCAATTGTCGAGGACAATCTGAGGTTTACCAAAGATTGGTTGCTCAGGGACAGTTGGAAGTATAGTGCTAATTTTGGAAGGACCATATTGACATATTCTGAAAAGATGCATCTCTTGTTCAGAAGTGATAGTCAAAATGAGAATATGGAGTTGTCTCCATAGGTGGAAGTTATCTGTGTAAGATTAGAAAACTTAATGCAAGAAGCATGTCCAAAGCAATGTACTTTGAATATGAGACTTAGTTTCCATGGAGTTGATCTCCATTGGAATACCTTATAATGACTGTTGACAAGTCATTGTGACTTTGTACATATTCATTACAGGAGGGTCAGTGCATATAACTTTAAAATCTAAACAGATTTCGATAAATGATAGGAATTTGAAATTCTCACATTTTTCGATAAGGATTTGGGAGTGTGAAATTAGAATCATTGAAATTATGTTCAATTGGTTTATTTCACAAAGTAAGGATCATAGACAAACATAGAGTGCATACTTGGTGTATGGCAAAGCTATTGTTTAGAAAAACATAGTGTACATGCTTGGAGCATGGGACAACTAGTGTTTTTAATTCAGGTATAAAGTTGATAAAACCGAAACAATGAAATAATGAGTAATCAGTATGGTGATAAATAAAAGTGGTCTATTTATATTCATAGGGTTTGATACCATATTTGATTCATTTATTCTTGTGTTTCATTTTGCATGTTTTGACTTCCAGAATAAACTAGGTCATTCTTCCTGAATGACTAAGTTATTCAAACTATCCACAGTCGGTCATATGTTGGAAGTAGATATGAATCAAGACTGTCATGGGTTGGCTTGTAGAGGTCTAAGATGTTGGACAAAGCGGTGCTACAACACTCATGAGTGCTCATAAGTTCTGAGTATTGGATTCAACCCACGCTCATTTGAATCACTTCATGGATTTTATCACGAGTGATCATGAGACGATAATATCTTATATTCTTAAAACCTAGAGATATGAGTTGTTACTATGAGTTGGTTATACATTGATTGCACGAAAACGCATTGGTAACTCGATGTTATAAAACGTGCCTTTGTGTATGATTCAACAAGTAGTAGAACAAGCCATATGAGTCGAAGTTTATCCATTCCTTTTACCTTCGGGATAAAAGCGATATATGTGGGCCCCTCGATGATTTAGCGATGACACATGTGAGTGCTTGGCCAAGCCAGGACTGATTTGATTTGTTCATTCAGTCAGTCATCATAAATCGAAAATCGGGAAAAAACAAATGGACAGAGAGAATGATTGATAATCCATGTCTCGGTCCATATGATATCTAGAATGGAGGAATATATGATCCCTTATCTAATGGACAAGTCATTGACAAAGGTTAGAGTTCATCGGCAAGGTCAGAGTTCGACAGCGGCTTTAAGAGCTACGATTGCCAGTTAGGTTTTGAAGTCATGCTCAATAATAGTTTTAGACTTATCCAAGTGGGAGACTGTTGGATTAATGTCTAAGTCTATAACTATATTTGGTATGTACTTGACCCGACCTGGCATGGTCCATTTGGGTTGCACTTCACCGGCACAATTTATATGGATAGTCTTTTGAGAATAGTATATTTATGATTTATATTAATATATTATAAGTTCTAATATATTAATATGGAATCATATTATTTAATTAGTATTGATCAAGAATTAATTAAGTGATCAAAAAGAATTAATTAAGTGATCAAAAAGAACTAATTAAATATGGACTCTTAGATATATATGTGTATTGGGCCAAGTTCATTTAGGTTGGGCTAAGTCTTCATGGATAGTCCATGGAGCTTTAACCCATGGATCCTAGGAAATGAAAGGTCATGGGTATTAGGGTTTAACCCTAATCCTCCATAATATATAAAGGGGTCCTTGGCTCACAAAATTGGCACAAGTGTGTGAAAATAAGAGTGGGCCAATTTTAGTGTGCATACATATTCTCTCAAGTTCTTCAAAGGTGTTTTGGTGATTTGTGATTCCATTTGAGGCTTCCACACTATTGGGGCTAAGCTCTTAAAGCTTGAAGACATCAAGCTACATCAAAAGGTATGTCATCTAACTAGAACTTTGTAGTATAGGTGCTTCATAATATGCTAGTTAGGATGAAACCTTGGAATAGTTAATATTTGCATGTATAATAGAGAAAACACATATCCAAGGTTTATAGGGTTGCATGTACACCATAGGAGTGTTAGAATGCTCAAAACCCAACAGCACCATATCATTCTTCGCAAGACGATTCAAGTTCTTTGCGTTAGCATGTCCGAGTCTTCGGTGCCACAACATAGCATTTTGTTCGAAGACTTTTGAGAAGAGGCAAGTGACTTGTTCTGGAATATTATTGTTCATGTCAATGATGTATGCATTGCCATCCCGTTTAGATTTTACAAGAATCCAGTCATCTGGGATGACAATGCCTGGCTTCAGAATCAGACATTCTTTATCAGTGAAATGAGTCGAATATCCTTTGTCACAAATTTGAGAGACACTCAACAGGCTATGCTTTAACTCGGGAGCGTAGTTGACATTTTCGAAACTCAGCACTCCATTTGAAACTGTTCCTCTTTGAGTTATCTTTCCGCCTTCACCTCCCGCAAAGGAAACATATCCCCCATTAAAAGTTTGAATGTCGTTTAGCTGGGAGATGTCTCCTGTCATGTGCCGGGAACAACCGTTGTCCCTGCAACATTCCTCCGCAACTATCCCTGCACAATGAGCGAGATTATTTAGATTTGGGGACCCAGGTCATTACAACCCTGGTTTGACCCTTAACATTCACATATTTATCCTTTGAACTTTTTGATTTTGTACCATTATTGGAAACACTTTCAGAGGGTGATGATGATTGGCCGGAAGTAGATTTGGGCACCCACTGGTATTTAGGTTTTGAAGATTTCACTGGTGATTTGGAAATGGTTTCCTTTAGCTTTGAGTGTTTAGATTTCCGGCTAAAACTAGTTGAAGATCCAGACGCACCCTTTGACGAAATCGATCTCGACTTAGTCACATTCGATTTCGGCAAAGCACCTGTTGCAGATTTAGTGAAAACCTGTTTATTTGATTTAAAAACGGCCCATGTTTTATTATGATTAACCTTCCAATCATCATCTTGAGGGCGAGATCTCGAGGACTTTCTAGTTAAAGACCTTCCTCGAGACTCGTTCTCTCTCCTTGGTGAGGAAAAATGCACAAATGCCCTATTGGGATAATTTCGAGCAATGTGGCCGGCAGTACCACAGTTGAAACAAATTTGCTTATTATCTTTAGACTTGGTACCGCCATTATCAGATTTCATGCTCTTATGGACCTTTTTAACCTTCCCACATGTGCAATTGCAGGAGTTAGATTGTGTGACAGATGTAGAAGGTGTGGATGTGCTAGTGTCAGATTTGGCAAGTTTCTCAAAAACAACACCACATTTTTCAGAATCATCAGTTTTAGACATCAAACCATCACAAATAAAAGCATCAGTCTTAACATTAGACACAGACTCATCACAAATAGAAACACCAAACTTAGACACAAATTTATTTTCTGATTCAAATCTTCCATTCTCCTGCTTGTCCTGGCTTACTGATGAATCTGTGTCGGAAGTAGAAACGTTGGTATCTAAATTCCTAGCACTACATGTGGTTGCCTGTTCGGAAGCAGGTTTACCATAAACCATAAATGGTTCTCGGTCTATTTCAGCTTGAGTTAATGGAGTGTTAGTATAAGTATGATTGAATGGGGGAGGGACAATCTCATAGCCTATGCCTACTTGTTTATGATCCTTCCATTTCATTTGATTTTCAATTATTGCTGCAACTCTTTCACTTGACACATCGAATTTTTTGAAGTTAAAGTCAGCATTTGCAAAACGAGTCTTCAATGTGTCAAGTTCCGCAGTTACAACATCAAAATCTTTTCTAAGATATCTATAGTGAACACACTTGTCACTATAGTCTGCTTGTAACTTCTTATAGTCATTTGACTTGGCCTCTAATTGATATTTTAACGGTTTTGGCCTTTTCTCAATTGATATCCCTCATACTTGAGTTCCTCAATCTCTCTACGCATTAAATCGACCTGTTCACGTAAAAAATTGATAGTTTTAATACAAGATGGAGAACAAGTGATTTCACTGACCTTTGACTTTTCAGACTCTGGCGTAGTTTGAACCATGAATGCAAATTGTAGATTCATTATCTCCTCCTCCGGATCCATCTCAGTTTTTCCTTCCATAGTATCGTTGATTTGAGCCAAATGCGCATTTTCAGGTCCTGAGATGTTCAGGGCCTGAATTTTATCATCCCAATCAAATGACTGAGCCACCACCGCAAGATTTGCGGTCTGATTGTTGATGGTGGCTCCCCTGCGGCTACCTACTGGCACCATTGTTCTTTCATTGTTCTCTCTCCTATCAGGCTTAGGACAGTCTATGGCAAAGTGACTCGGTTCATGGCAATTAAAGCATCGGAGTTTGCCTTTATTGAACCCAACCTTCTTCTCTGCATTCATTCCCCAGTTATTTTCGTCTGTCTTTTTGGAGAACTGCTTGGCACTGAACACAGCCATAGCAATTTGCCATGTTATGTCCATTTCTTCAACATCTTCGGGATGAATCTGGTCCAAATCAGCAAATGATAATTGAGGGGGCAGCTCACCAGCTACAAAAGCATTATAACAATTGACAAGACCGGTTGCAAGAGCCAAATTTTCGTCATTCTCTTTGGGAGCAAGGATTGGAGCAGGAACTGGAGCAGATGTCTTTGAAGAAGAAGCAACTTGTGGATGAAATACTGGAGATTTAACACTTTGCATGAATGGTGTGGCATATGATGATGATTGAGGAGCAGTATGTGGTTGAACTTGAGGATTGGTGAAAGATGAGAAAGCATTGTTTGAATGAATTCCGAGATTAGCAGAAGAATATGAGTTACCATGGTTGATTTATCTTTGTTTGTCATCCAGATCACAAGCTTTAATGATGGCCATGAGTTCAGCTAAACTAAGTCGATTAAGATCCTTTGTTTTCTTGATGACAGAAACATTCATATCCCATGTATTTGGGAGAGAGTTAAGCAACTTCTTGTTAACTTCTGATCTTGGCACTGAAATCTCAGTTGAACTCATCTCAGTGGTGAGTGTGATAAAGCGTTGCAGTTGAACTTCCAAAGTTTCTCCAAGAATGTGATTAAACATATTGAATTTCTGTCTCAGCATGTCTTGACGGCTTTGTTTCATATCCTCATTTCCTTCATACACTTCAATTAAAGCTTCCCACAGAGCTTTTGCTGATTTATATTCCCGAAAACCCTGGGTAATTTCAGGAGAAAGAGCCATAGCAAGGGTAGCAAGTGCCCTCTCTTGTTGCTCAACCTTATCGAATTCTTCATCAGTATATTCTTCGACAGCCTTGTCAACAATCGTTTCATCTGGAAGTGTTGTGGTAATTCGGATGGGACCCTTCAAAATGCATCTCCAAATTTTGAAGTCTTTCATCTTGATATATTTTTCCATTCGATACTTCCATTCCGGGAAACCTTCGGCAGATAGCAGACGAGGAATACGTGTAGTTGTTCCCATAATGGAGTCCAGTTCATGATGAATTGTTGAGTTTTGTGAATCCATTTTTTTGTTTTTTTTTAATTGATCAAACAGACAGTCTAACAAGAAAAGTACAAAAATTTAAAATGCTCAAACACCAACTGAGTGGGTTTACGGCCGCACAAGGGATTACGGCCGTACACTTGATTACGGTCGTACACAGGGATCACGGCCGTACAAAGGACTACGGTTGTACACGGGGATTACGGTCGTACAAAGGACTACAGCCGTACACATCAACCGTACACAATCAAGGTTTTTATGGCTAATGATCTTGAATGGTTTACTGTCGTACATGGGAGTCCGGCCGTACACTCTTCAACTAACTTCAACCGTACACACCAAAAACACTTGAATTCCAAGTAAATTCTGATCCAATGGCTTTGAATGTTGATCAAAAGCAAATATCCAATTAGTAATCTTGAATTATCCTTAAAAATGATGAAGTAGGTCTGGCCGTACACACAAAGATCCAAATTGACACTGGTTTGGCTCTGATACCAATTGTAAGTCCCGTTTTGAATGATCCAAACCAATGATCAAACAAACATCAATCAATCAGAATAAGAATGGAGTAGAAGATTAAGCCAAGAATGCACACGTTAATATCACAAAAACGTCAGGTACACCTTGGATACACACACATACGTCACTCACTAACAGACACAAGCTATTTATAGGACCACTAGCCGAACACCCGTGTACGGCCGTACACAGGAGTACGGTCGTACACACGACCACGGTCGTACACAACTACAAAAGTTACCAATGGCAAAATTAATGCCCAAACCCCTACAAAGACTTATACAAGATGGATGCCTAGCCTAAACCACTAAATTATGACCTATCAATTACTCATGATTGACCCACCCTAAATTCAACCGAAGTCAAACTCGAGTCAACAGTCCATGTTTGACCCGACTCGCCGAGTGCATCTTTGTGACTCGTCGAGTCCACTCATTTCCTCAGAAATCTCGTGAAAGTCCATCTCAGCTCGTCGAGTTGACCCCCAACTCTCCGAGTTATCGCATGATTCAGCTCATCGGGACAAACCCTAACCGACTCGTCGAGTTGGCTCATCAACTCGGCGAGTCCATTCAAACCTTTTTTTTATTCAAATGATTTCCAGGTAGGAAACCTTCCCAAACTCCAGATCCAACCTCCCAAGGCTCGAATGTCACGTAAATCTTCAATCTTTACGTTCATGCATGGCATATGATGCTTAAAATGCCAAAATAACTCTAACAAAGGTGATTAACCATAATAGTTCTTATGTGGCTGAATAAAGCTAAAGTCTTTGGACACTCTGGACCTTACAAGGTCCAGATCTGAAGTCTAGGCCTTCTATTAGACTCCATGCACTCTTGTTCCAACAAAAAGGTATGAAAAGCCCTAACTTCCATAATCATGAGATCCAACTAAATAGATGAGAAAGGAGTGGGCTTTTTACCTTCCAGTGAAGCTCCTTGTGAAGAAATGCTAGATCCCACAGCCTCATCTCGCTCCTTGCTTGTAGCTCACTCCTTTCCTTCCAAAAGATCCATCAAAACACTTGATATTAGCAGAAGCACTCTTGTAATGCCCGTGTTTCTAGGCTAGGCATTAATATTGACATTATAGTCTAGGTTAACCTTTGTAACTCATTTTGAAGAAATGAAAAGGAATTATGTGAATATTATGTGAATTATGTGTTTTATGCTTAATTATTAGGCTTAATTAATTAAGAATAAAAATGAGCGTCAAAAATTAAATTTTAGATAAAGCTGATATCTATTAAGAAACTTGTAGTGGGCGTGACAAGGGTTACAGATATATAAAGAATGCCGAAATCCGAGTTATAACGAAGAAGTTATGACCTGTCGGAGTTTCGCGACAAACCGGCACTGGGCCGAATGTCGTAAAAAGTGAGTTTTTGAAAAACTACTTTTTGCCCTTAGTGATCTAAACGAAACTCGTAGTGTTCGTTAAACCGAGAGTAGGTATAAAAAGAACACCCAAATCTGACTTCGTATGAGGAAGTTATGATTTTTCGAAGTTTCAGCTTAGCAGTAGACAGCTAAAAACTTGAATTTTAGATCGAGCGATTTTTAGCCGACACAAACTAAATGAGAATCGAAGGTCTCGTCATTAGTAGCACAACGGTAAAAAGTCTGACGAAAACGGACGTCGGATGAAGAAGTTATGAATTTTTAACGGATTTCCTGTCCCGGTCTGTTAAAAATAATAATATAAAAATTAAATTCAAAATTAGCCGACGAAGTCTAAACGAAAGCTGTAGAGCGTAATTTTACCTACGCGTGCATATAAATAACGTCAAAAACGGAGCTCGTATGCGAAAGTTATGGATTTTAGAAGTTTTAGCGCGAAAACCGAGAAATTTCGCATAGGTGGCTTCGGCCACGTCACCTTCGCTTAGAATGTTCCACGTGTCAGAAATTGGTGAGTCATGCGAGCCACGTGTCCGTGCTGCTGAGTCATCCGATCTCGTGGGCTGATCCGAAGTGGTCCACTGAGAAGGCGACACGTACCCTCTTGCACGTGACCGAGCCCTCGCATGAAGCCACGGACACACCCTACTTCGGACTAGACCTCGGTCCAGTAAGAAGAGGCCAGCAGCCCCTTCGCACGTGCATACCATGTGCGAGCCATGTGCTGCGCACCCTCGCCTGCGGACCCCACCACCGGAACTGACTTCGGACCCCTATAAATAGAAGGGGTATGCGAGCCTTCCGGGTTACTTTTGGAGTTTTGCCATTTTAAGCCCCTTTCTTCATATTTTCTTCATCTTAACATCCCCCAAAGCCCCGATATCTATCATAACCCCCGGAATACGCCACGAAGAGCCCGTGAAGCCCAGATAATTTATCTTTTCGGTTTCGAAGCCCGACCCTCGCAGAGCCCGGTTTCTGAATAAAACTTCCGGTTTTATTAGAAACGAACGTTTTAGGAAACGAATTGCTGCTCGATTTTCATCAAAACATGTGAGTGTATAGTCACTTTCATTTTACACATAGATATGAAGTATTTACCTTATAATAAGTGCTATGTGTAAATATATTAATTGTTTATTTGAGGTGACTGTTGAGTTGATGTTTTATACAAGTTTTAAACTGTATAAGTATTTTTATCTACAAATATGTTGGGTAGAACATGGGTAGATAGTGATGTGTGATAAAATAAAAGTGATGAGAGGCCTCGATGTGATTTGTGAATCAGTCATCTAGCGGAGTTTGGATGACGACCACGGACTTTCTAGACAGTCCAGTGGGAAACATTAGCAGGTCCGCAACCTGTAGGTGTTAATGAACTAAAGTGTTCATTCGCTGTACTCCATCCCCCTCATGGTTGCCTTTAGGACATGTATGGTTGAGGAAACCCCTTAGCAGTAGTGTCCATCCCGATGATATTCTTTAGGCTAGGTCCCTTGTGAAAAGTGTTTAGGGACGTAAAGTGAGGATAACGGGAACGGGTAATCAGGGTTATTGTTGATTGGTGAACTTAATAAGTTTATTATTACTGTGGGTTGAAAACCCTATATGCTCACCAGGCTCCCAATCCTGACCCACTCAGCTTTTTATGTTACAGGTAGTGGACCCCGAGCATAGTCAGAGGACGATGAGAGATTTTTGGATTATAGGCCAGTAGTTGTAAATAACTGTTGAAAGGCTTATAATGTCTTGTTTATGCTTTTGATCTGTATCGAAACATGACATCCCGAGGTTTTGATATGAAATGAAATTATATATTTCATAAAGAAAGGTTTTGACAAACTTTTATTATATTTTGTATTGGGGACCAATTCCGCAACATCTTTTAAAAAGATTTCTCTGATTTTATTTTAAAAAGCATAAATTAAATCGGTCTTTTCTGGCCGACAGATTAGGGGATGTCACAACTCTCTCTTAGCTTCAATGGCCGCCTAGGGTTTCACATAGGAGAGTTGAACAGAAGATGAGCTGCAAATGAGGCTATAAGTGCCTTTAAATAGGCCACAGGCCCGAAGTTTTAGGGTTTCCTTCAGTAGCACTGACTCGACGAGTCGACTCACAGACTCATCGAGTCAGCTCATTAATCCACGTCACCAAATGCGACTCTACTCGACGAGTTGAGGCACCAACTTGTCGAGTCAGCCAGACAACTTGTTATAACATATAGAAACGTTATACCTCGGAACCAGGATGTTACAGAATCCTTGCCTCATCCACGACACTTTTCTGGTATAAAGCTTAAACATTGTCTTGTAGTCATCTAGATCTCCATTTTATGGTTCTTTGGCTTGTTTTGTCCAAATGAGATGGTTATTTATGGGTTGGACGTCCCTTATGGAAAAAACTTCAGATCTAGGGCCTTGAGGGGCTCTCATGGCATAAAGGTACCAACTTTGTGGCCCTAGAAGCCCCATGCAACCTCTAAGCTCTTGTTTTGACCTTTCAAGTTCCACATGGGCATGCATATGGATAAATTTTAATACTTTCGGTGTCATTCTAGTATCTAAGGTCCATATCTATGTTCTTAGGCCCTATATTGAAGTTTTGAGGACCCTTGGATTTAGATTTAAGCCTTTTGGAGTTAGGGTTTGGGCTTACCTACTTTAGGGAATGTAATAACGAGTAAAGTTAGAAACTTTACCCTTCTTGGGGCATTTCTAGTCTATATCTGGAGTATAAGGTTTAGATCTGAAGAATAATGGCTTAAAGCATTAAGAAGGGGATTCAGACTGAAGAACTCGACGAGTTCATGGAGGAACTCGATGAGTTAATTTGAAGTGTCCTGATTCTGTTAAAAATGAGATAACTCGACGAGTTAAGGGAGAACTCGATGAGTTGATTCGTAGTATCACGATTCTGTGGTTTATGGGAACTCGCCGAGTTGAAGAACAACTCGACGAGTTGAGTCAACTTTGAGCGTTGACTTTGACCACGACTTGGATGTTGAATTTGACCTTGACTTAACTTGACCAAGGTTGACCCCTGGAGGGTTATGAAGAACGGAATGGGTTCTAAAGGGTAGTTCCATGTAAGGGTTTGGGCCCAATTTGGAAAATTGGGCCATTGATGGGCTTTTACGGATTTTATAGTTCGGGCCTTGATGGGTCGGGGGTGAATCGGTCATTTCACCCCAAGTAAGGATTATGGATCATGGTTTGAGACCCAATTACTAATTGGGTGATATTTTGGTATTGATAGCTTAGGGAGTTATCAGGGCAGCAACTAAGGATCTTTGCCGTGAGCTTCAGCATTTGAGGTGAGTCTCCTCACTGTTTGTATAGGTCGAAGGCACCACTGCCGGCCCATTTGGTTTATGTGTTGTAGGAATACCCAGGGGTTAGCCCTAGGCATTATGTATGAAAGACCAGGAGGTGGCTCTTGGCACACTGTATGCTTTTTAGCTAAGTAGAGTAGTATGTATGCTAGTTGTCTTTGTGATGCTTGCATGGAAGGCCAGGAGGTGGCTCTTGGCACTTGTCTGTAAGACCCAGGGGGTGGCCCCCGGCTTGGCAAGAAAGACCACGAGGCTGACTGTGGCTTAATGGCAAGACTATTTGCGGTACATAGCACCTTTATTGATTATGATATATGAATGTTATGTATGGCTCACAGTTATGTATGGCATTTATGGATCATTAAACATCCCAAAATTACAGTCTAAAAATTTCATTTTAATTTAATAATAAAACCATAGTCATCAAACATCATACAAAAATCATACACAGTACATCTCAAAATATCATAACAACTGTAAAATATATCAGAGTATAAACATCCCAGGCTGAACAAATGGTGTGTGCACTGCAATCATCCCGAGCTCCTCTTTTGAAAACCGAAGTACCTGAAACCAAAGCTGAAAACCGTAAGCACAAAGCTTAGTGAGTCTCCCCAACTGCCACATAACATACACATAATCATGCTACTAAGAGATACGGGCCCGCCCACACTCCGCTAACTAGGAGATACGGGCCCCACCCACACTCAGTGAACTAGGAGATACGGGCCCCGCCCACACTCCGCTGACTAGGAGATACGGGCCCCGCTCAAACTCCGCTGACTAGGAGATATGGGCCCCGCCCACACTCAACCAATCATGATATACGGGCCCCGCCCACACTCGAATAATAATGAGATACGGGCCCCGCCCACACTCACATATATAAACAAACACATACAAGTATCACACAGATAACAAATACACAACCATAGTCAAGTAATGATGAGATACGGGCCCCGCCCACACTCAACTAATGATGAGATACGGGCCCCGCCCACACTCGAATAATAATGAGATACGGGCCCCGCCCACACTCACATATATAAACAAACACATACAAGTATCACACAGACAACAAGTATAACAATCCCACAATCTGACTGATATCTATACGCTGGTAATAATGAGATACGGACCCCGCCCACACTCCTTGCTCCTATTAAGAACATATAAACTACACGGGCCGACATTGGTGCTTTAGACCCGTTCCTACTGGAAGAGGACTCACCTCGCGCTGCTGAAGTCCCGCGAATAAATCTCTGGCTGCTAGCTGACAGATCCCTAAACTGTCAACATCAAAATAAAACCCAATTAACCATTTGGGTTTCCAATGCATAACTCTAAAATCCCTACTTAGGATAAAAGGACCATTTTACCCCTAACCTAGTTTGGTCCAAGAGTAAGGCCCAAACTTATACCCTGAAAGCCCAAAAAGTTAAAATAATCAACCAAGGCCCAACTATGGCCCAATTTTCATAATTGGGCCCAAACCTCTACATGGTCTTGCCTTAAGGCCCAACCATTTATTCTTGGTCCAACACTTGACATTCTGATGGTTCAATATCTCATAATCATCAAGGCCCAGTTATGGCCCATCTATGGCCTAATTTTCCAAATTGGGCCCAAACCTTTCCAATGGGCCTTATCCTTAAGCCCAATCCAAGTGTTCTAGTCCATTTACTTGTTAATAGTTGGCCCATTAAGAGTCCAGACATCTAGGCCCAACAGAAAGGCCCAACTCTAAACCCAACATAATTAGGGTTTTCACATGAAATGACGATTAGGGTTAAGTGTTCTCACTTAACCCATTAAGTCCATTATTCCTCTAAGACAACAAACAGTGGAATCGATATAAGTCATAACTTCAGTCCACTGGTCCAAACACGGGTCCCGGTAATCCAAAACTAACATTTTCTAAAATTAGGGTTTTTTAAACCCTAATTAGGGTTTCTAACCCAAACACAAACCAACTAAGTCCCAGATTAAGCTATTGGGCCAATTAGGGTTCCACTAGGCCGGGCACCACCCACTGCCACCTCGGGCAGTGGTGGTCGGCGGCGGCTCATGGCGGCAGGCGGTGGCAGCCACCATTTCCCATGATGGTGGTGGTGATTCCTGCCCAAAAATTGCATATACAAATTTATACCCACAAAGTACACACTCTCACACACAATAACACACACACATCCACCCTTCACGATGGCTGGTGGCGGCAGAAAACAGTGGTAGCCACCACCTCGTGGCGGTGGCGGTGGGTTTCTGGCCAAAAATTGTGCCTACAGCCCCATGAATACACCAACCATCATGTTCCTTTGAACACACCCTTATAACCACCGCCTAGGCGGCAGATGCTGCCGGAAAAAATGAAAACGGCGGCCCATGGGCCACCGACGGCAGTAACAACGGTTTCGGCGTCGCATTCACGGAAAAGAACAAGAAAGAGAGAAAGGTAGGTTGCAGAGGACTTACCATGCTGTTCCGGCGACTCACGACCCTCACATGATGACGACACAGCCCTCCCTCGTTCACCAGCGATATTCCAGCGGTCATCGACGTCTCCAGCGGCAGCGGGAGTTGTTGTGGCAGCACTCATCGGCGCGGCAGTAGGTGGCGGACGGACCTGGTGATGGAAGCGACGGCTGGGGGATCTCATTGATGGTGGCGGCTGTAGGAAGTTATGTTATAGTTAGGGTGCTTGGCTACATCCGTTCAACGAGAGGGAAAGGGGGATCGGGTTAATCCCTTGACTCCAATCAACCTATAATGCCAAACATACACTTTTGGTCCCTCCCCACCAAATTATTTTCAACATAAATCCAAAAGTTTCCCTTTAGCCCTTGCTTCCATAATTCCCTTCATAATAACTCCTAATAATTACCAAGCACACCCTGTCTTCTGAAATCCTTTTCAAATTGAATCCATAATTTACTAAACAGCCCTCAACCTTCAAAATTCTTTACAAACTAATCCGGAAATTACATTTTAACTCCCAGACTCTCAATCATGGCTTCTAACTCCCGAAAACCAACACCCTGCTAAATATTATGGATTTTAGGGCTACTATTCATCCATTAGTTTTATCTATTTATTTATTTAATAAACGGGATGTTACAGATCAGTTGATATGTATGATATGTGGTATTTGGGGAACTCACTAAGCTTCATGCTTACGGTTTTCAGTTTTGGTTTCAGGTACCTCTAGTTTTCAAATAAAGGAGCTCGGGACGATCACAGCGCATACACCTTGTTTTCCGTAATATGTGATTTTTGGGAATGAACTCTGATAAATTTTTATTTGAAATGCTTTTCAATGTGTGAACCAAGTTACACATGTGTTTTAGTTATATTAAAAATGAAATTTTTACCCTGAATTTTTGGGATGTTACAAGTTGGTATCAGAGCCTTAGTTTGAGGGATTCGGGCATACTCTCGGGTGTGCCTGAACTCAAACTGAGGGCTTGATGAAAATTTTATAATATAAACACTTAATTACAATAGAATTTCTAAGCACAGAAAGGGGTGTGATGCATGCAATCGACCGAGCTCAAGTAAGTGGTTCCCAAAATACCAATACATGTTTGTTATGTGATATGATATGATTATGTGATTGGCATGCTAGATTATAGCTAAGGATCTAGGAGAGATGCCTTTGTATGTTTATATGAGCTTGTAGATTTGCATGCTAGAACTAATCAGCCAGTGGTAGGATGGCCTGTTTAGGTTATGCCTGATTATATGAGCCTTCGAATTGCATGCTAGTTCAGATTCCTGATTGAAGGATAGAATGGATTGATTGGAGTATGTTGGTTAGATTTCCATTGTCTGGATGTTGCTTGCTTTGTTCTTTGTGGGACTGTTAGCAATGTGAGCTAGCTACTAAGTGAATATGCTAAGTCACATGTGGCACGGGCTGGATAATCTCAGAGTGATGGATTTGACCCGATTGTGCAGCTCTCGTCTGAGCATAACCATTCTAGGGTTAAGTCTTTTACTCGAAGGATTATCTGATCTCTGTTGCATGTGGATATATTCATGAGGTAGCTAGTTGACATTAATGGGAATCCTTCAACAGATGAGGACTCGGTGGGTTCGGGAACCTAGGAAAGCCTAGGATATGTTGCAGTGGGTTAGTAGTATGGTTCAGTGAGTACCGGAATAATGGTTTGAAGAAGTGACTTAGACGATTCAGGAGGATTGCTGATGAAAGTATGGATAGGTGTGGAAGGTAGTATTAAGCCCGTACTACTGAAAGCACATGATCCGTACTCGAATCGGTGATAGTCTTGGAGAATCTAATAAGCTTATGAGAGGAGGATTCTTGGGTATGTTCTGATTGTTGGCTTGATTGTATTTCAGTTGGAGATGAGCTCTCAGGTAGACGGTTCAGGTTCGGGTTCTGGCTCAGGCGCAGGTGTTGAGCCGATTAGCAAGCAGTTGCAGGAGTTCATTTCATCGGAGATCTCGCGCTGTGTTTCGGAGATAGTGGATGAGCGCTTGGGCGCATTCCGTGTAGAGGTTATGGATATCATTGGAGCTTGCACACTGACTTTCCGGGAGTTTCGTGCTTGTGGATCTCCTGCGTTCCATGAGGAGAAGGACCCCATTGTCAGTAGGAGGTGGTTAGCAGATATGGCTAACGCGTTCAGGACGAGTTTCTGTCCCGAGGAGGCGAAGGTCAGACATGCTTCCTGCCTATTAAAGGATCAGGCACGTGATTGGTGGGAGGAGATCGGTAGTGAGTTGGGTGATGATGCGGTCGATGCTATGTCATGGGATGACTTCTCGACTAGGTTCCGAGCTGAGTTTGCACCGGCGATTGAGGTACAGCAGTTGGCGTGAGAGTTCCTGGATCTCCACCAGACTACTGAGACGGTGGCAGAGATCACTGCCAAGTTCCGAGAGAGGGCTTTATTGGTACCGCAGTATGTAGCAGACGAGGAGATGAAGAAGGTGAGTTATCACGATATGCTGCGGGATGACATCAGGAAATTCGTGAGTATTTCAGCATGCGAGACCCTGAATGATACGATCTCTAGAGCCTGATAGCGGGAGATTGATTTGGAGCACATTAAGAAGAGGAGGTCAGATCAGGTGCATACTTTGGTGGGTCCCGCGAAGAGACCCAAGACTTCTGACCAGCATTCGAGAGGCCAGCAGGACTGGAGTCAGTG
This sequence comes from Lactuca virosa, assembly GCF_052849685.1. Classification (NCBI taxonomy): domain Eukaryota; kingdom Viridiplantae; phylum Streptophyta; class Magnoliopsida; order Asterales; family Asteraceae; genus Lactuca; species Lactuca virosa. The sequence goes on from NC_136430.1 coordinate 327,397,054, forward strand.
TAACATGTACGGGAAACTGCACGATAGAGCTTGTTGTTCCAGGGGTCTGGGCTGCTACAAGTGTGGCAGGGTTGGCCACGTCAGCAAGGACTGTCCTCAGGGAGCAAGTCTGTTATGCTTTCACTGCGATCGGGTGGGCCACAAGAAGGCCGACTGTCCGAAGTTGAGGGGAGGAGCAGTGAGCGCGCCTGCTCCGGCTTCTTTGAGGATCACCGATGGACGAGAAGGTAGGGCAGGAGCCCCAACAGAAAGGAGTTGAGTTCTGCAGGTATGTATCTTTTGCCTTCCTTCGGGTTATTTATATCCGTGTTTATGGTTGTTGGAATCTTGCATCAGTTTGGGTAGAGCATATATTCTATTCATTTCCTTGACCATGTGTGAGTTATATCTCCAAGTAGTGTCATATTTTATTTGCATACCGTGAATTGTTAGTGGTTAGTGTAAGGTCGTTTCCCTTTTTGCTGGTTCGGGGTGTTCAGCGTTACCTCGGCTCGTAATCGAGATCCGTTCGGGGGCATTATTGTTGGGTTTTGAGCATTCTAACACTTCCTAAGTGTACATGCAACCCTATTAAACCTTGGATCTATGTTTGTCTAAGATACATGCAAAATATTATTTTCCAAGGTTTATAACCTATCTAGCATGGCATGGGGTACTTTTAACCATAAAAGAACTAGATGAATTACATACCTTTTGTTGATTGTTGATTCCTTGGAGTTTGAGAGCCAAGCACCAATAATGTGAATGCCTCAAATGGAAATCACAAATCACCACAAACTTGGAAAATGTATGAGAGAGTATACTAACTCTTGATTTTGGCCACCACACTTACACACACATTAGTGTCTTTTTCATGCAACATAAGCTTGTTTATATAGTGTGCATGGTTAGGGTGAAACCCTAATAATCCATGTCTTTTCCTCTTCCAAGGATCCATGGGTTAAAAGCTCCATGGATCATCCATGGACTTCCATATAAGCTTAGCCCATTAACAAATTAGCATTAGCACACACCATATAAATACAATTGCCCATGATTTAATTAATCTTCCTTTTAATCACTAAATCAATTCATAATTAATTCAAGATTAAAACTAATTAAATAACATGACTTTATATTAATATATTATAACTTATAATATATTAATAGATCGTAAGTATACAATTCTCATAAAATTATCCATAAACAGTTTGGGTGAAGTGCAACCCAAATGGACCATGCTGGGTCGGGTCAAGTATATACCAAATAAGTTATGGACTTAGACACCTTATCCAACAGTCTCCCACTTGGATAAGTCTAATAACTGTATTTGCGTATGTTACTTCAGGAACCAACCAGCAATCGTAGCTCTCGAAAACTTTGTTGAACTATGAAGCGCCATTTTAGATAAGTGATCATATAATCCTCTACTCTCATGATATCAGCCGGACAAATACATGGAACAATGTCTTACTTATTGTCCAGCAGTTTGTTTCCCGATTTCCGATTTGTTTGACAAAGAACTAAATTGAACACATCAATTAGGTTCTGACCGGGCCCGGTACATAGGTCAAAACAAAATCATCGAGGGGCCCAGATATCGCTTCTAATCCTCCAAGGACTAGAAGGAACAGATAAACTTCGACTTATATACTTGTTTCTACTACTTGTTGAATTATACACAAAGGCACGTTTTATAACATCAAGTTACTGATGCGTTTACGTGCAATCAATGCACAACCAACTCATAGGTAACAACTCATATCTCTAGGTTTGAAGACTTATATGATATTACCGTCTCACGATCACTCGAGATAAATTCCATGAAGTGATACAAGTGAGCGTGGGTTAATTCCAATACTCATAACTTATGAGTACTCATGAATGTTGTAGCAACCATTGCTATGTCTAAACACGTTTAGCCATCTACAAACTCGATTCATGACAGTCTTAATTCATACCTACTTCTAACATATGAACGACTGTGGAGTGTTTAAATAACTTAGTCATTCGGAAAGAATAACCTAGCTATTCTGGAAGTCAAAACATGCAAAGTGAAACACAATAATAATCGAATCCAATATGGTCTCAGAACCCTTTTGAATATAAATAAAACCACCTTTTATTTATCACCATATTGATTACACATTATTCATTGTATAATGTTTCAAATAATCAACTTAATACTTGAACAAAAACAACAGTTGTCCCATGCACCTAGCATGTACACTTTGTTTTCCTAAACAATAGTTATGCCATACTCCAAGTATGCACACTATGTTTGTGTATGATCTTTACTTTGTGAAATAGATCATTTGAACATGATTCCAATGATGCTCATTTCACAATCCCAAATCCTTATTGTACATGTAAGAATTCCTAATTCCTACCATTTACCAAAAAACTGTTAGATTTTAAAGTTATATGCACTGATCCTCTCGTAATGATTATGCACAAGGTCACCAAAACCTTGTCATCAGTCATTACAGAGGATTCCAAAGGAGATCAACTCTATGGAAACGAACTCTCATATTCAAAGTACATTGCTTTGAACAGCCTTCTTGCATAAAAGTTTCTAACTTTCTCATAGATTCTTAATATCCAACTCCCAATATGGAAAATTTCCATATTCCCATTTTGATTATCATATCTGAACAAGAGCTACCTCCTTTCAGAATATATCCATATGGTCCTTCCAAAATTTAACACTATACTTCCAACTGTCCCTGAGCAACCAATCTTTGGTGAGCCTTAGATAGTCCTCGACAATTGCTTAATCATTTTAGTCTTATCCAATTCTAGACTTTTCCCTTCTTAATGCTCTGAGCATTTGGAAAATTTAGAAAGGATGAATACTATAGCACATGTGACCGATCCTATACCCGAAGCATATGGGACACGATTCACGATGTCTCACATAAAGACCTGATACTGGATCAGTCTTTTGCTACAATATTTTTTAATTTTCCATGTTTTCAAAAATCGACTATGAAGAGGGATGTCGTGATCATAATCGAATTTGAGAACGCAATATATATAGAATTTCCTTATGTTGAACCATTCCAACATAAAATTCATATATATATCCTTGACTAAAGATGATTAAAACTCAATCTAAGCTTTTAGAATTGAAATGAAGTATAATTTCCTCTCCCTTAATTATAGCAAAACAACTTTTTCAACCCCTACAACTTTACGAATTGAAACTTTTGTTTTTCTATAATTAACATTGCTAACTTGCAACTCTAAACATAATAATCATGCTCCCACTAACATGATGATTATCAGCATAACACTTATGCTCCCACTAGCTCTGACATATTTCCAGAAATCAGCTGGACTTCTGAAATTTAGATTCGTACACCCTTTCTTAGATAGCTCACATGTGTGTCTAAACAATATCCAGAACTATGAAAAGGGATGCCGTAATCATAGTCTTAATTGTTTAGACCTTTGACATTTCTCACACGTCCATGTTAGTGTGCCGGTTAACCACACTCGCTCCACTAACGACTTTGAGAATGCAAACATCACAATTGCTATCTACTTAAAATCTTCTTAGTGAAAGCATTTCCTCACCATCATTTTCATGAATCGGAGAGAAACCTTATGACACTTAGATTTTATGGTGTATGAGTTCCTATCCATGTGAATTTGTCAAAACCATAATCACAAGACAAGGTTAGTAACAAATTCGGCCTTACATGGATTGAACTTGTTCAATCTTAATTTCTTGTCATCTGGTAGCACAAGGCCCACCAATGCTTTCAAGCTGTTATGCACATAGTTTAGAACTAACAGAACTCATATGCATAGTCAACTTAATAGGAACAGACACAGAAACAAGAATTATGTCAACTTAATAGGTTTCAAACCTTAAGTCGTGTGCTAGTGATAAAACTCAGGTTTTACTCTTGATTAAATCTTGAAATCCTTTCAGGATCTGTAAGACTCCCACTGTCCTTTTGACATATAAGTTTCCCTAGTCAAGAACTATTCCTTGACAAAACAAATATTCAAGGGATAGTGCAGATGCTTATCAAGATAAACACTTCACACAATTGGTCTTAGTTGGTCTTTGTCTTATCCAAGACATCACAACTTACCAATTTCAAATGTACAGGAGTAGAAAACATTTTACACTACATTTGATAAGTGTTTTAAATCTTACTTTATGTCACTCAACGTTACAATCTTGGATTATGACTCTGAGAGTTGTTTTGGAACGAAGTATGATCCATCTTCTTGATTTTTAACCATTCCAACAATTTATGACCCCTCATCTTAGTCATAACAATGCACTAAGATGTCCTTAGAGTATGAATTTGTGATATGGTTTCATAATCATTAAGATGATCATAAAACCATGTATGATCCATCTTCTTGATTTTAACCATTCCAACAATTCATGACCCCTCATCTTAGTCATAACAATGCACTAAGATGATATGGTTTCATAATCATTAAGATGATCATAAAAAACATGATACTAAAGTACTCTCCCATCTTTTCAGATTTGAGAAACTTTTATCTTTCTGCCAAATTTGATTCATCTCATCCGTTCCGCCATACATTGAAACTTTTCCAATGTTACAGAATTATACTTAACCTTATAAGTATAACCATATTTACTAATCTCTAGTAAATCATGACGAATTGATCTTTGTGGTGGACCTTGACCAGCACACACCCAGTGTACCTAATTCCTTAGTCCTTCAATTGACTCACATATGCATGTGATCAATGAATTAGTCTCAATTTTTACAAAGATGAAAATTCTCATACATCATACAATACAACTTGTATGATTCCAAGTTTCTGTCTAACTGAAGCTTGGGTGATGAGAACCTTTCCTCATTTGGTAAATTCAGACACTACCACATATGAGAGAATCAAACTCATATTTCCAATATTGCTAGAAACATACAAACATCAATTTCCATAAATGTCATTGTAAGGGGATATAATATAAAATAAACTAAACAAAACTTTTATTTCTTTATTAAAATGCGGAAAAATATTCCTTACAATGCATCTTCAAATGAAAACTATGATATTACATATTTCCTAGCAATCTATCATAACTTTTAAGTAGTAGCTCAAAAATCCGATCCTCGAACCATGCGATATAAATCCATCTTCGTGATCAGATTCAGCACACTCTTATTTTAACCTTCCTTTTGCTCAATCCTGCTAAACATCAAGATGCAACCTAGTCACATCATGTAATAAGAATCAACAATTAGGAATTTTAACAAAGTTAGATAGTGGACTTACCTGAAGCCGAGTCAAACATTTTGTCTCTACTTGCTTTCAAATATTTCAGGTATTCAGGGCAGCTTCGCTTCCAATGTCCCTTTTCATAACAATAAAAACATATAGACTCTTTGGGAATGGTACACGAGACAATCACAGACTTAGCCTTTCCCTTTACCTTTTGGTCAACCGGGTTGACCAAGGCCGATCCCCTTCCATTGGGATGAGAAAGCTTTTCTGGACTTCCAATGTTACCATTGTCCATGTCCATGGAAGTTTGAGAAATAGATTTTCCATCACTATTTGCTTGACCATTGCGCCAAATCATTGCTGATTCAGCAGCAACAAGCAAATAAGAAAGATCTATTAGGGTTATGTCAAGATCTGTCATATGGTAGTCTTTAATAAACTCACCATACGACTCAGGAAGTGACTGAAGAACCCAGTCAACAGCGAACTTCCTTGAAATAACAGCACCCAACATTTTCAACCTGTCTATGTGTGACTTCATTCCTAAGACATGAGTGCACACAGGTCTTCCATCTTTATGTTTCATTTCTAGTAGAGCTTGAGTGATCTTGAACCTTTCAAGTCTTTGGGCTTGTGGGTCAGGAAGAATAAATGGAGGAGGTGGGGGGAGTGAAGCATGATGTTGAGGGACATCATCTTCAAGAGGAAAGCTTGTTTCAAGCGATTTGGGAAGATCATAGTTGTCTGAACCAGACATCTACAATGGGAGAAAATCAAGTTAGTTTATTCAAGTCCTTAATATAACACCCAATATGAAATATTAAGGCTAGGACCCAACACAATATTTTATAACTTGGAAGAGGGATGCCGTAATCCAAGCTATAAAATATTTGAAGGTAGGTGAATGACGATTCACCAATTTCCACCATGAAAAACGAAATAATTTATTAGGTTTTAATTGGATTTGAAACTCCTAGATCTTTTGAGATTCATTGAACTTTTCAATGGCATGTTTCAATCTCGATTGTGCCCTTCAGGTTTTGTGACTGGGATGCCGAGGATCACAAAACAAGGTGTGAATAACCATGCAAACTCACTTGATACCCTTAATATTATCACCTAATCGATGTGCCGGTTAACCACACACGCTCCACCGATCTATGATAAACATTAAGTCACCCTTAGTGATCCTTACTAGTCCAAGTTAGTGTGTCGGTTAACCACACACGCTCCACCAACGACTTGGTAAGGTGCAAAGTGTGAATTTCATGGGTTAGCACCATATTCACATTTTCCTAAAGTAACTAAGATTGGGAATTTATAAAAGGTTTAGTTACTTTATAATATTCATTATACTTTTAAGTAGTAGCTCAAAAATCCGATCCTCGAACCATGCGATAGAAATCCATCTTCGTGATCAGATTCAGCACACTCTTATTTTAACCTTCCTTTTGCTCGATCCTGCTAAACATCAAGATGCAACCTAGTCACATCATGTAATAAGAATCAACAATTAGGAATTTTAACAAAGTTAGATAGTGGACTTACCTGAAGCCGAGTCAAACATTTTGTCTCTACTTGCTTTCAAATATTTCAGGTATTCAGGGCAGCTTCGCTTCCAATGTCCCTTTTCATAACAATAAAAACATATAGACTCTTTGGGAATGGTACACGAGACAACCACAGACTTAGCCTTTCCCTTTACCTTTTGGTCAACCGGGTTGACCAAGGCCGATCCCCTTCCATTGGGATGAGAAAGCTTTTCTGGACTTCCAATGTTACCATTGTCCATGTCCATGGAAGTTTGAGAAATAGATTTTCCATCACTATTTGCTTGACCATTGCGACAAATCATTGCTGATTCAGCAGCAACAAGCAAATAAGAAAGATCTATTAGGGTTATGTCAAGATCTGTCATATGGTAGTCTTTAATAAACTCACCATATGACTCAGGAAGTGACTGAAGAACCCAGTCAACAGCGAACTTCCTTGAAATAACAGCACCCAACATTTTCAACCTGTCTATGTGTGACTTCATTCCTAAGACATGAGTGCACACAGGTCTTCCATCTTTATGTTTCATTTCTAGTAGAGCTTGAGTGATCTTGAACCTTTCAAGTCTTTGGGCTTGTGGGTCAGGAAGAATAAATGGAGGAGGTGGGGGGAGTGAAGCATGATGTTGAGGGACATCATCTTCAAGAGGAAAGCTTGTTTCAAGCGATTTGGGAAGATCATAGTTGTCTGAACCAAACATCTACAATGGGAGAAAATCAAGTTAGTTTATTCAAGTCCTTAATATAACACCCAATATGAAATATTAAGGCTAGGACCCAACACAATATTTTATAACTTGGAAGAGGGATGCCGTAATCCAAGCTATAAAATATTTGAAGGTAGGTGAATGACGATTCACCAATTTCCACCATGAAAAACGAAATAATTTATTAGGTTTTAATTGGATTTGAAACTCCTAGATCTTTTGAGATTCATTGAACTTTTCAATGGCATGTTTCAATCTCGATTGTGCCCTTCAGGTTTTGTGACTGGGATGCCGAGGATCACAAAACAAGGTGTGAATAACCATGCAAACTCACTTGATACCCTTAATATTATCACCTAATCGATGTGCCGGTCAACCACACACGCTCCACCGATCTATGATAAACATTAAGTCACCCTTAGTGATCCTTACTAGTCCAAGTTAGTGTGCCGGTTAACCACACACGCTCCACCAACGACTTGGTAAGGTACAAAGTGTGAATTTCATGGGTTAGCACCATATTCACATTTTCCTAAAGTAACTAAGATTGGGAATTTATAAAAGGTTTAGTTACTTTATAATATTCATTATACTTTTAATGAGAATTTAAAGTCATTGTCCTACCCGTTCGGCTAACGACCCTCCACCGATCAAGGAAGCGGTGGGTGAGAATGGACACCCATTAAGTTGCCATTTTATAGGCAACAACCTTATACCCCCCTTATAGACCGGCTTCGTGAATGAGGCCTACTAACGGTAAAACGACTTGATCTTATACATATATATAATAATTAACCATTAATGTTATAAATAGTATAAGGGTTGAATTTTAACTTTTAAAACTCTAAGGGTTTGGAATTAAAGTTTATTAAAGTGTGTGAAACTTTACAAATTCCAAAACTTGAGGGCAAGTTTTGTAACTCTCCATAACTTTTCATTTCATAACTTATGAATTAAAGGTTCATAAAAATGAAGACTCTTCATTTTATGTAACTTATGTGTTTTAAGTGTGTGTTTAAAAGAAGTGACCTTTGGATATCCATAACTTGAGGACAAATTATGGAGTCCATTAAAACACATAAATGATCAAGTATTAATCCTAAACAATTCAGCAAATAATTCCTATCATCTTCTAAATTCATAAGAACATGAACATGATCATCAAAGTTTCAAGAATTATATGAACACATACAAAGCATGAAATTTTGATATAAGCTATTGTAAATGGATTAGAACTACCATTACACCAACTAAAACAAGTTTTAAAACACCAAAACAGTTTAGGGTAATGTTTCTAGTCCATTTCCAGCAGCAAAAGTCGAAAATCTGCATTCTGAGGCTCCTACTCGCCGAGTGCATGAACCTACTCGGCGAGTAGGATGAGTTTACACATGAACTCGGCGAGTCCCCCCATGGACTCGACGAGTTCATCAGTCAGACAGCAAAAAATCGACTTTTTATCACTATTTTGCATCAAGTATCAAACAAACAAGCCTAGGCTCTGATACCACTGTTGGGTTTTGACCATTCTAACACTTCCTAAGTGTACATGCAACCCTATTAAACCTTGGATCTATGTTTGTCTAAGATACATGCAAAATATTATTTTCCAAGGTTTATAACCTATCTAGCATGGCATGGGGTACTTTTAACCATAAAAGAACTAGATGAATTACATACCTTTTGTTGATTTTTGATTCCTTGGAGTTTGAGAGCCAAGCACCAATAATGTGAATGCCTCAAATGGAAATCACAAATCACCACAAACTTGGAAAATGTATGAGAGAGTATACTAACTCTTGATTTTGGCCACCACACTTACACACACATTAGTGTCTTTTTCATGCAACATAAGCTTGTTTATATAGTGTGCATGGTTAGGGTGAAACCCTAATAACCCATGTCTTTTCCTCTTCCAAGGATCCATGGGTTAAAAGCTCCATGGATCATCCATGGACTTCCATATAAGCTTAGCCCATTAACAAATGAGCATTAGCCCACACCATATAAATACAATAGCCCATGATTTAATTAGTCTTCCTTTTAATCACTAAATCAATTCATAATTAATTCAAGATTAAAACTAATTAAATAACATGACTTTATATTAATATATTATAACTTATAATATATTAATAGATCTTAAGTATACAATTCTCATAAAATTATCCATAAACAGTTTGGGTGAAGTGCAACCCAAATGGACCATGCTGGGTCGGGTCAAGTATATACCAAATAAGTTATGGACTTAGACACCTTATCCAACAATTATGTGGAAGGTCTGCGGTTAGGGTTCAGCAGGGTGGTTATCACCCTCGTCAGGATTCAGAGGGTTCAGTCATTGTGCTCAGATTGACTCATGGGGTCGCCAAGGGAAGTGGTCTACTACCAAAGTTTTGCTCTGAGCATCGGTTAATTGGACTTCAAGATCTGAGTACGGTATCATTGCAAGGCATCTGAAGTTATCAGTATTGCTGGGATTTAGAAAGTGTTCATCTAGTCTTCAAAGGTTGTATGGTCTTGTAAGTTCGGATAGTAATGGGTCGCTAGCATTAGTAAGTGACGGTTGTCAGCAGATGGATCATTGGAAGGTAGGAAGGATAGGAAATCCTTCCATTTCTCGTATGTCGTAGAGAATTAGTCGGATCGAAGTGGGGGAGAACCGTTTAGATACCCGGGACAGAAGCTAGTGTGAAAGTGGGATGAGCTCGTATCCCCATCAGGAAAGGAAAGGTGGTCCAAGTGGTTGCCTGAATTGAGGATAGTGTGAATTGGAAGTTTGGGAAACTTCCCAACTTTGGGACCACATCTGATTGATGTGTAGCAGACTATGGTGAACCAGATTGAGGATCCCAGTCAGGACAGGAGTTCAGTGTGGGATGTTAGACCGTGTGTGTGATCGACTTTGGGTGTGTTCAGATTGGTAATCAGCGGTGAGACCATGGTCCACGGTCGAGTTAGCGGGGGAAGTGATGTAAGACTGTGGGATAGACGTAGCCTTCACCAACAGCCAGATAGCATGGAAGGTGATATAAGACTGCGAAATAGCCGTAGCATTCACCAGCAGCCAGATAGCATGGAAGGTGATGTAAGACTGCGGGATAGCCGTAGCATTCACCAGCAGCCAGATAGCATGGAAGGTGATGTAAGACTGTGGGATAGCTGTAGCATTCACCAGCAGCCAGATAACGTGGGAAATGCAGTAAGATTGTGGGGTGGCCCGTAGCAATAGTCAATAGATAGTGTAGAAGTGTTGTAAGACTACGGAGTGGCCCGTAGCATTCACTAGTTAACAAGTATTGTAGAAGCGTTATAAGACTGAGGGGGTGGCCCGTAGCATTCGTTAGTTAGTCGTTAGTATAGTGGTATAGTAAGACTGCAGGGGTGACCCGTAGCATTCACTAGTTGGCAGATAGAGTAGAAACATTGTAAGACTGCGGGGGTGGCCCGTAGCATTTGTTAGTTAGCCGTTAGTATAGTGGTATAGTAAGACTACGGGGATGGCCCGTAGCATTCACTAGTGCTCGGTTAGTATGGGAGTGTTGTAAGACTGCGGGGTGGCCCGTACCATTCACATGTCCCTATTCGACAGTGGGAATGTGACAGATTTGTGATTCACTCACGGATTCGTTTAGATGATTTAGGCCAGGACGAGTCATCCACAAGAATGTGAGTAGGCCACAGTATGATCATATTCGGGAAACGGTAGGTTGTTGGAGACCAGGCGTGATGTAAGACTACAATGGTTCTGGTAGCATTCACTTTTTGTATTAGACTCGGTGGTGACAGATAGTCGGACTGTTATGATCAGGAAGATCAGAAGTAATAATGGAGCTATGAGTGGCAATATGGTTAGGGCAGGTTTCGATAGCCTAAGTTCTCTTCGGAAGTCGCGTGGAGCGACTGTGAGGTTCCTCTTTGGCTCAGCAACCGGGTAGGAATCTGGTATTCTAGATAGCGGCAATGGTTTGGGATTTTGCGTAGAGTAGCTTGTGGACAAGAAGACGCTAAGTTACTCGCAGTTGGATTAAATAATCTCATAGTAATTGATTTGACCCTGTTGTACAGCTCTCGTCTGAGTCTAACCGTTGCAGGGATGAATCTTCTACGCGAAGGATTATCTGAGCCTCCTGTCGAGTTAAGTATTCTTTAGAGATATATGGTCAGTGACCTTGTCTCTGTCGAGATGACAATGTGATCAGGGATTGGAAGCATTTTGTGTAGTGCAAGACTCAATGAGGATGGTTTGGTGGCAGTTCGGTGTGAGGGGTCTGACAGGGAGTCAGACCATTGAGACTTAGGTTTCGGATTTCAGATAAGTGGGGTCGGTTCCTATTCGAGAGTTTGAGGATTCGTTCTTCAATGGATTCGGGGAACTATTCCGAGGATGGTTTCGGCAGATTTGGATAGATCATTGTTGGAAGTATTATGATTGGTATGCAGTCGTTGAAAGTTTGACAGAAAGTGGTTTCAGAACGGGTGAGCTGTCGGGAAGTCACAATATGGTAGGTTTCAAGTCTCAGAAGGTAGAAATGGCTTGCGAGGATTGAAGGTTTGGGTGTAATTCCGGGATAGAAGTTTCGGTTCGGGTTTCGGTTGCCTTAAGAAGGTTATTTTATACGCAGAATTTCCGGTCATGATCATCGGGTTGATTGTGTTGGAAAAAGTGTTAATAAGGAGCGATTTTGAGGACGAAATCTAAATTAAGTGGGAGAGAGTTGTAACACCTGGAATTTAGAAGGTTAATTATGGGAATAACACCTCATTTCTAAGATCAACTCGTCGAGTTTGGGGCAAGAAACTCGACGTGTTGGAATGTTGTGGCGTGCATTTTGGAAGACCAACTCGACGAGTTGGACGGGGTTTGGGAAACCCTGAAATCAGGACTTTTCACCCTATTTAAACAACTTAATCCCTAGGGTTTAGCCTTATTTCCAACCTCCAAGTCCCTAACCCTAAATCTCGAAACCCTAAAGCTATTTTGAGAGTTTCTGAGTCATTTTGAGTGTTTTTGGTGAGTGTTAAAGCTATTGGAAGAAGGAGGAACTTGGAGACACAAGAAGGAGCATATACATCTAGAATCCTTGCCTCATCCACGCCACTTTTCTGGTATAAAGCTTAAACCTTGTCTTGTAGTCATCTAGATCTCCATTTTATGGTTCTTTGTCTTGTTTTGTCTAAATGAGATGGTTATTGATGGGTAGGACGTCCCTTATGGAAAACACTTCAGATCTATGGCCTTAAGGGGCTCTCATGGAATAAAGGTGCCAACTTTGTGGCCTTAGCAGCCCCATGCAACCTCTAAGCTCTTGTTTTGACCTTTCAAGTTCCACATGGTCATGCATGTGGATAACGTTTAAGACTTTCGGTGTCCTTCTAGTATCTAAGGTCCAGATCTATGTTCTTATTCCCTATCTGGAAGTTTTGAGGACCCTTGGATTTAGATTTAAGCCTTTTGGAGTTAGGGTTTGGGCTTACCTTCTTTAGGAAAGGTATTAACGGGTAAAGTTGGAAACTTTACCCTTCTGGGGCATTTCCAGTCTAGATCTAGAGTATAAGGTTTAGATCTGAAGAATAATGGCTTAAAGCATTAAGAAGGGGATTCAGACTGAAGAACTCGACGAGTTCATGGAGGAACTCAACGAGTTAATTTGAAGTGTCCCGATTCTGTTAAAAAGGAGAGAACTCAACGAGTTAAGGGAGAAATCAACGAGTTGATTCGTAGTATCACGATTCTGTGGTTTATAGGAACAGGAACTCGTTGAGTTGAAGGACAACTCGACGAGTTGAGTCAACTCAGAGCGTTGACTTTGACCACGAATTGGATGTTGACTTTAACCTTGACTTGACTTGACCAAGGTTGACCCCTAGAGGGTTATGAAGTACGGAATGGGGTCTAAAGGGTAGTTCTATGTAAGGGTTTGGGCCCAATTTGGAAAATTGGGTCATTAATGGGCTTTCATGGATTTTATAGTTCGGGCCTTGATGGGTCGGGGTGAATCGGTCATTTCACCCCAAGTAAGGATTATGGATCATGGTTTGAGACCTAATTATTAATTTGGTGATATTTTGGTATTGATAGCTCAGGGAGTTGTCAGGGCAACAGCTAAGGATCTTTGTCGTGAGCTTCAGCATTCGAGGTGAGTCTCCTCATTGTTTGTACGGGTCGAAGGCACCAATGCTGGCCCATTTGGTTTATGTATTGTAGGAAGACCCGGGGGTTAGCCCTAGGCATTATGTATGAAAGACCAGGAGGTGGCTCCTGGCACACTGTATGCTTTTTAGCTAAGCAGAGTAGTATGTATGCTAGTTGTCTTTGTGATGCTTGCATGGAAGACCAGGAGGTGGCTCTTGGCACTTGTCTGTAAGACCCAGGGGGTGGCCCCCGACTTGGCAAGAAAGACCACGAGGCGGCTCGTGGCATAAAGGAAAGACTTTGTGCGGCACATAGCACCTTTATTGATTATGATATATGAATGTTATGTATGGCTCACGGTTATGTATGGCATGTATGGATCAGTTGATATGTATGGTATGTGGTATTTGGGGAACTCACTACGCTTCGTGCTTATGGTTTTCAGTTTTGGTTTGAGGTACCTCCAGTTTTCAAATAAAGGAGCTTGGGACGATCGGAACGCATACACCTATGTTTTCCGCAATATGTGATTTCTGGGAATAAACTCTGATAAATGTTTTATTTGAAATGCTTTTCAATGTGTGAACCAAGTTACAAATGTGTTTTAGTTATATTAAAAATAAAAATTTTACCCTGAATTTTTAGGATGTTACACTTATAGAACATATCAATCAGAATGGTCTTGATAAACCCAAACACCTTCGAGATCACCTCCCTAACTGCCATAGTCACCTGAGTAGTGATCAACTCACGGATCTCATATTCACCCAAACCTGGCATCTTCGGGCCATCAATACCTGATCATGAACCTATCATATTCACCATACTAAAAATAATAAACTGAAACATGTCAGAAAATCACATTATACACAAACACATCACTACTCGATCACTCATCCCTCGAAAATCTTGACTTCCTTGATACGTTTGTGGGCCATATGCTTCCAGTACTACGTGTCCATACTACCTTCCACACCTACCATATTTCTCTCGGAGGATTGTCACGAATTTCTTGCCACTAGGCCCAAAGCAACTGGGATACACATACATCTTATAATCATTCTCTTAAAAATAGTTATCAATTCCTTAATTTTACTGGCTCACTAACAACCACACTTAACTCGTGAAACCTTCACTAACTTTGCAGTCGCCTTGAGTATGCTAACCATACATAATGTTGGATTCGATAGACAGTCGAACAAGTGATTCTACCCTAAACCCACAACCATAAAAGGAACGTGAAATAAGGCTAAATCAAGCATTCTCAGGCTATAAAATCTTGGTTATGTACAATCACGATGCATACACTAAACCACTACATTAATAATGTCTATTTCATATAGCATATCAAGAATACCTTAGGCTATCAGGCATCATAAGTCAAACAATTCTATCATGCAATTCTTGAAGATCCCTAGCCTATAAACTAGCATGCGGTTCTAACATATTACCGATATACATTTAACAAGTATAGGTATCTGAGGGAATAACTTTTGCTTGAGCTCCGAATGATTGTACACATCGCGTCCTCTCTTTTAGTTATTTAGAAATTATTTTCAATAATTTTTTACAGATCCATAGTTTAAGTATGGAATCACACAAGTGTTCAATCAAATCCATCAAACCAGGGCTCTGATACCAATTTGGAACGTCCCAAAAACCATGGTAAAATTTTTCATTTTTAAAAGACATTTTTATAAAATCCATAAATAAAATCACACATTGTTTCCAAGACAAAACCATAAAAATCAGAGTATCAATATCATCTCTCAAAACATAAATCAACAGGAGGATGTGTACGATCACGCCTTCGCCTTGCCCGGATCATTTGAAGTACATGAAAACATTTAAATCTACAACTATAAGCCAAATCTTAGTGAGTTCCCCCAAAATAACCCACAAAACAATACACATACAATACATGCACACATGAGCCTACAATCTGATGGGTTTTCAGCATTCTAACACTCCTATGGTGTACATGCAACCCTAGAAACCTTGGATCTATGTTTGACTAAGATACATGCAAATAATTATTTTTCCAAGGTTCTTTTCCTAACTAGCATGGCATGGGGTACTTGAATCAAATAAAACTAGTAGAATTACTTACCTTGTAGTAGTAGTTGATTGCTTGGAGTTTGAGAGCCTAGCACCAATAATGTGGATGCCTCAAATGGAAGTCACAAATCACCACAAACTTGGAAACTTGAGAGAATAGTCACAAACTTCTTGAAATCGGCCCTCTTAGTTTACACACATCAACTAGTGCAATTTCAAGAACCAAAGCCTCCTTTATAAAGTGTGGTGGATTAGGGTTACATCCATGTAAACCCTAATACCCATGTCTTTTCATTTCCATGAGATCCATGGGTTAAAGCTCCATGGAGTATCCATGGACTTTCCATGCAAGCCTAGCCCATTCCAAATAAGCATTAGCCCACACTATATAAATACAAGATCCCATATTTAATTAGTCATACTTTTGATCTCTAAATTAATTCTAGATTAATTATAGATCAATACTAATTAAATAATATGATTTTATATTAATATATTAGGACTTATAATATATTAATAAATCATAAATTATACTATTCTCAAACGATTATCCATAAATTGTTCGGGTGAAGTGCAACCCAAATGGACCATGCCGGGTCGGGTCAAGTACATACCAAATATAGTTATGGACTTAGACACTATATCCAACAGTCTCCCACTTGGATAAGTCTAATAACTATAGTTGCAAGTATGACTTCAGGAACCGATCAGCAATCGTAGCTCTTTAAACTCTGATGAACTATGAAGCGCCATTTTAGATAAGTGATCATATAATCCTATGTTCTAGATATCAGCCGGACAAATACATGGAACATGGTCTTGCTTATTGTCCAGCATTTGTTTCCCGATTTCTGATTTGTTTGACATAGAACGTAACTGAACACATCAATTTAGTTCTGACCGGGCCCGGTACATAGCTCAAAACAAAATCATCGAGGGGCCCAGATATCGCTACTAATCCTAGAAGGAACAGATAAACTTCGACTCATATGTTTGCTCTACTACTTGTTGAACTACACACAAAGGCACGGTTTATAACATCGAGTTACCAATGCGTTTTCGTGCAATCAATGCATAACCAACTCATAGGCAACAAATCATATCTCTAGGTTTGAAGACTTATATGATATTACCGTCTCACGATTACTCGAGATAAATTCCATGAAGTGATACAAGTGAGCGTGGGTTGAATCCAATACTCAGAACTTATGAGCACTCATGAGTGTTGTAGCCCCGCTTTGTCTAACATCTTATACCTCTACAAGCCAACCCATGACAGTCTTGATTCATATCTACTTCCAACATATGACCGACTGTGGAGAGTTTGAATAATATGATATAAACCATAACATAATTATTCTGGAAGTCAAAACATGCAAAAAGAAATAATAGTAAACGATTGACAAGAGATAGCAACACTTTACTCATAAATAACAGCTTTTATTTATCATCAAATGTCAATTACATTTTACAAATTTCAAGATTATCTAACTACTAAAACTAATATCATCCTTCAGCCCTATGCTCCGAGCATGCTGGAGATGCTTATCCCGAGTCAGTCCCTTCGTGAGGGGATCTGCTGGGTTCTCATCCGATGATACCCTCTTTGCCACGAGGATTCCTTCTTCTATTCGATGTCTGATGAAGTGATATTTCCTGTCAATGTGTCTGGATCTCCCATGATCTCTTGGTTCCTTGGCTAAGGCAACCGCACTATTGCTGTCACAGAAAATCTCCATTGGCTCCTTTATAGCTGGTACAACTCCAAGGTCTCCGATGAAGTTCTTTAGCCATATAGCCTCCTTTGCTGCCTCGCTTGCTGCTATATACTCTGGCTCACAAGTGGAATCAGCCACTGTCTCCTGCTTGGAACTTTTCCAAGTAATTGCCCCTCCGTTTAGAGTAAAGACCCAGCCCGACTGAGAGCGGAAATTATCCCTGTCAGTCTGAAAGCTACCATCATTGTACCCTACAACTCTCAAGTCCTCACTGCCACCGAGGGTAAGGACCCAGTCCTTAGTCCTCCGTAGGTACTTGAGGATATTCTTTACCGCAGTCCAATGTGCCTTGCCAGGGTTCCCCTGATACCTGCTAACCATGCTCAAAGCAAAGGCTACATCAGGTCGAGTACACGTTATAGCATACATGATCGATCCTACAGCTGAAGCATAAGGTATTCGACTCATTTCTGCTATCTCAGCCTCAGTACTAGGGCTTTGTGTCTTACTCAATCTGGCGTTACTCTGGATGGGTAACTCTCCTTTCTTGGAGTTATGCATGTTGAACCTTTTCAACACTTTGTCCACATAGGTGCTTTGACTAAGTCCAATTAGTCTTTTACTCCTGTTTCTCAAAATCCTTATCCCTAGGATATAGGCAGCTTCTCCAAGGTCCTTCATAGCGAAACACTTCCCAAGCCAGGACTTTACTTCCTGCAGGGTTGGGATGTCATTTCCTATGAGTAGTATGTCATCCACATACAGTACCAAAAAGCTGACTATACTCCCACTAGCCTTGATATAGACACAAGATTCATCTTCACTCCTTGAAAAGCCAAATTCTTTGACTTTCTCATCAAAGCAAAGATTCCATCTACGAGGTGCCTGTTTTAATCCATAAATGGATTTCTCGAGCTTACACACTCTACTGGGGTACTCTGTACTGACAAAACCATCTGGCTGAACCATGTAAACATCTTCAACCAACTTCCCATTAAGGAAAGCGGTTTTGACATCCATTTGCCATATTTCATAATCATGAAATGCAGCAATGGCTAACAGAACCCTAATAGACTTAATCTTGGCCACTGGTGAAAAGGTCTCATCATAATCAACTCCCGGAGTTTGAGAATAACCCTTTGCAACCAGTCGTGCCTTATAAGTGTGTACATTACCATCCATGTCGGTCTTCTTCTTGAAGATCCATTTGCACCCAACTATCTTACGATCAGGTACATTGTCAACCAAGTTCCAAACTTGATTGTCATACATGGACTGTATCTCGCTATCCATAGCCTCTTTCCATTTAGCAGCCTCAGGGCCTGCCATGGCTTCCGTGTAGCTGTTAGGCTCATCCAGATTTACCAGTGTGTTATCACTGATAAGTGTCTCACCTTCTGCAGTAATATGAAAACCATAATAATGCTCAGGTGCATTCCTAACTCTGGTGGAACGCCTCAGAGGTATAGATTCTTCCGTCGGCTCAACCGGAGTTTCCTCCTCAGGTTGAGGGCTAGGGTTTGAGGTTCCTTCACCACTTGACTCTTGAATTTCCTCAAGGTCAATTTGCCTCCCACTGTCTCCTTGGCTCATGAATTCTCTCTCTCGAAAGAATCCTCTTCTTGCTACAAAGACCACATTATCATTGGGTCTGTAGAAGATGTAACCAAAGGATTTTTGTGGGTAGCCGATGAAAATACACCTTTCGCTTCGGGGTTCGAGCTTATCGTGAGTCTCGCGTCTCACGAAAGCCTCGCAACCCCAAATCTTGATGTGGTCTAGATTGGGAACTTTTCCAGTCCACACCTCGTGAGGTGTTTTGGCAACCTTCTTTGTAGGGACTAGATTAAGGATATGGGCTACAGTCTCTAAGGCATACCCCCAAAATGAGATTGGTAGCGAAGTTCGACTCATCATGGAACGAACCATGTCCAACAAGGTCCGATTGCGCCTCTAAGCTACACCATTCAACTGTGGTGTCCTAGGAGGTGTCAATTGTGAGACAATCCCACATTCCTTAAGATAGTCAAGGAACTCAGTACTAAGATACTCACCACCACGATCGGATCGAAGCATCTTAATGTTCCTGCCCAACTGATTCTCCACTTCTTGCTTAAACTCTTTGAATTTCTCAAAGGTTTCTGACTTATGCTTGATTAGGTAGACATATCCATATCTACTAAAATCATCAGTAAAAGTCACATAGAACCGATTAGCATCTCTTGTGGCGGTTCTGAAGGGTCCACACACATCCATGTGTATGAGGTCCAACAAACCTTCACCCCTAGCACAAGTGCCAGTAAAAGGTGACTTTGTCATTTTACCAAGCAAACAAGATTCACAACTATCATCTGACTTTAGGTCGAATGACTCCAAGACTCCATCCTTTTGGAGTTGGCCTATGCGTTTCTTGCTTACATGTCCAAGATGACAATGCCATAAGGATGCTTTATCTAAGCTAGTGGAAAAGTTAATACACAATACATTATTTCCTAGACTATCTACAACAGATACAATTTCATACACGCCATCACAAGGTAACGCTTTAAAATAAAGAACATTATTAAAGAAAGCATCAATACTACCATTATTATTATCAAAATAAAAGGTAAAACCTTGTTTATACAATGCATGAAAGGAAATAACATTTCTTGCCATTTCTGGCGAATAATAACATTTATTCAAATCTAATGTAAACCCACTATTTAGCACTAAGGAATAAACTCCTATCTTGGTGACAGGTGAAGCTTTCTTGTTTCCCATGATCAAGTTTATCTTTCCCTGCTCCATATTCTCACTTCTTTTTAGTCCCTGCAAATCACAACATATGTGAATACCACAACCTGTATCAAGGACCCAAGACTTAGAATGAGGTGAGTTATTAGACAATATAGTGTATATACCTGCATGGTTGAGTTTTACTTTCCCATCCTTCAAATCTTGCTGGTACTTTGGGCAGTTTCGCTTCCAGTGCGACTTTTCGTGGCAATAGAAGCATTCAGCCTCATTAGGGTTAGCAGAAGGAGTGACAAAACCTTTCTTGGTTTTGCTTGAAGAGGAGCCTTCAAGGGTCTTACCCTTGGTACCCTTAGAAGGGTTCTTTTCTCTTCTTCCCTTTGCCATGCCCGATTGCCAAGACATTGGCCGCAATTGGAGTAGGAGTAGGAGTAGTAACAACCGACTTACCTTTTAGACCACTTTCGGCGGTCTTCAAGAGTCCTTGAAGTTTGCTGAGGGTGACTTCTTCCTTGTTCATGTGATATGTCATGCGGAATTGATCATAACACGATGGCAAGGAGTGCAAAATGATGTCTATTGCTAACTCCTCAGGGAAGTTCACATTCAGCTTCAGTAAACGGTCCACATACCTTTGCATTTTCTGCATGTGGCCCGTGATGGGTTCACCATCCTTCATTCGGGTTGTTATCATGGAGGAGATTATTTCATATCGCTCTTGACGAGCACTTTGATGGTAGCGGTCCATCAAGTCCTGGTGCATCTCAAAAGGATAATAGTCCTCATAGGACTTTTGGAGCTCGGCTGTCATGGTGGCCATCATGATGCATGCCACTTTTGTAGCATCTCTTTCATGTACCTCATATTCAGCAAGCTCTTCAGGAGTAGCAGTTGCCTCGGGTACCTTCAGCTCCTTGTCGAGAACATATTCTTTGTTCTCATACCGAGTGACCATCCTGATGTTTCTGATCCAATCTGTAAAGTTGGACCCATCAAAGATGACTCTCCCACAAAGATTCATGAGAAAGAAGGAGCTAGTAGGGTTTGAGCCAGAAGCATTGTTATTGGAAGACATCTGAAAAGAAGAGGGAATAGATTAGATTAGATATAGAGATAGTCCTTAACAAAACACCCAAATGTAATATTAAGGCTAGGACCCAACACAATATTTTATAACTTAGAAGAGGGATGTCGTAATCTAAGCTATAAGATATTTGAAGGTAGGTGAATGACGATTCACCAATTTCCACCATGAAAAACGAAATATTTAATTAGGTTTTAATTGGTTTAGAAACTCCTAGATTCTTTGAGATTCATTGAACTTTCTTCAATGGCATGTTTCAATCTCGAGTGTGCCCTTCAAGTTTTGTGACTGGGATGCCGAGGATCACAAAACAAGGTGTGAAGTAACCATGCAAATTACTTGGTACCCTTAATGTATTACCCCTCAATCGATGTGTCGGTTAACCACACACGCTCCATCGATACTATGATAAACATTAAGTCACCCTTTACCTACCTTGTTAAGTTCAAGTTAGTGTGCCGGTTAACCACACACGCTCCACTAACGACTTAAACAAAGTGTAAAGTGTAATTTCATGGATTAGCACCTTATGCACATTTTCCTAAAATAACTAAGATTGAGAATTCAATAAAGTTTAGTTACTTTAGTATTATCATTATACTTTTAATGAGAATTTATAAGTCCTTGTCCTTCCCGTTCGGCTAACGACCCTCCACCAATCAAGGAAGCGGTGGGTGAGAGTGGACACCCATTAAGTTGCCATTTTATAGGCAACAACCTTATACCCCCTTATAGACCGGCTTCGTGAATGAGGCGTACTAGCGGTAAGACGACTTGATCTTATACATATATAAATATTATTAAACTTATAATATTATAAAGTATAAGGGTTGAATTTTAACTTTTAAAATTCTAGGGGTTGGAACTAAAGTTTTTAATATGACTTTACATGTTCCAAAAACTTGAGGGCAAGTTTTGTAAACTTTCAAAAATTTTCATTTCTCATAACTTATGAGTTAATGGTTATTAAAAATGAAGACTCTTCATTTTTGTAACCTATGTGTTCTTTTAATGGTTATTTATAAATGTGACTTTTGGTTATCCATAACTTAAGAACTAGTTATGGACTCCATTAAAACACATAAAGATCAAGAATTAATCTAATCAATTATTAGCACATAATTTCTATGATCTTCTAAACTCATATGTTTATGAATGTTCATATCAAAAATTTCAAGAATCGTAAGTACATATACAAAACTTGAAATTTTGATACGAGCTTTTGAACAAAACTTCGACTTTCAAGTTTTTTTTTTTTTTTTTTGCATCAAGTATCAAATAAACAAACCAGGCTCTGATACTACTGATGAGTTTTCAGCATTCTAACACTCCTATGGTGTACATGCAACCCTAGAAACCTTGGATCTATGTTTGACTAAGATACATGCAAATAATTATTTTTCCAAGGTTCTTTTCCTAACTAGCATGGCATGGGGTACTTGAATCAAATAAAACTAGTAGAATTACTTACCTTGTAGTAGTAGTTGATTGCTTGGAGTTTGAGAGCCTAGCACCAATAATGTGGATGCCTCAAATGGAAGTCACAAATCACCACAAACTTGGAAACTTGAGAGAATAGTCACAAACTTCTTGAAATCGGCCCTCTTAGTTTACACACATCAACTAGTGCAATTTCAAGAACCAAAGTCTCCTTTATATAGTGTTGTGGATTAGGGTTACATCCATGTAAACCCTAATACCCATGTCTTTTCATTTCCATGAGATCCATGGGTTAAAGCTCCATGGAGTATCCATGGACTTTCCATGCAAGCCTAGCCCATTCCAAATAAGCATTAACCCACACTATATAAATACAAGAGCCCATATTTAATTAGTCATACTTTTGATCTCTAAATTAATTCTAGATTAATTATAGATCAATACTAATTAAATAATATGATTTTATATTAATATATTAGGACTTATAATATATTAATAAATCATAACTTATACTATTCTCAAATGATTATCCATAAATTGTTCGGGTGAAGTGCAACCCAAATGGACCATGCCGGGTCAGGTCAAGTACATACCAAATATAGTTATGGACTTAGACACTATATCCAACACAATCTGCCTAGACTGCCTCACAAGGCCTACATGATGCTTGTACCGCTCTACCGAGCCTGTAGTCTACTGGCCCACCTCGTAAGGCCTACAGTAGCTAGACTGCTCCCTTGGGAAAACAATCTGACTGGACCGCCCGGGTATCTTGGCCTACAGCACAAATCATGACCGCCTCAACCCAACCAACCACAATATGTCGACGTATGCAAACAAATAATCAATAACCAGCAAACATAGGTAATCACACAAATCTACCAATCTAATAGATCACTACAACATACCAACATACTACACACAAGGATACATACTGCAGTAAAAAGTATAATGAGAAAACTCACCTCGCAATCTAGCACATAATAGCACAACTCACACAATCCGAGAACTAGTACTACAGGTCACATATACAACAATCAGGGACCAATTCTTAAACTACAGCCTAAAACCCTCAAATTAACCTAAATTCAAACATGGTCAAAAGTCAAAAAGGCAACGGTCAAAAGTCCATTAGTCGGTCGCCACGCCGTGGTCAATCATTTGCCATGTCGTGGTGACCTCACGACAAAACAGTCGCGAAGATCGCCCAACGCCACATCGTGGAGGCTAAATCTCCATGTCATGGGATCTATCTTGACCAACTTAATTAATTAAGCTCTTAATCCCTCAAGCTACACGTCCATACTTTGCAAAAGGTTTTCTCTCACCTAATAATTCATAAAAATCGGTGCTTTATAGACATGCATGTCTTGAACTTCAACTAGGTAAAAAAAATGGAGAAAATGAGATCAAAACCTCATGCAAGGAATCAAAACCCAATCATACTTCAGATCTGGAACATATGATCTCAAGGGGGCCTCAAAGATCCATAAAGTTGCCAACTTTATGAGATCCCACCACACTAAGTAACCCAAACATGAAGAACAAGGCATAAAAGTCTTGATCTAGAAACATGGCACATAAAGATTAGATCCTAAGGACTCATGTCCAGAATATGTGCTAGAATATAGAGGATGAGCTTGCTTGCTGGATCTTCTCACAATGGATGCCTTCTTCTTCTACTTATTCTCACAAAAAAATCACCACAAAACTTCAAAAACTCAACAATGGAAGTTATGGATGCTTCTAGGTTGAAAGGGAGGTGATGGAGAATGAGAGTGTGCAAAGCCTATCCATCACATCCCTTAAATAGGGCTTAAGGCCGAAAAAATTAGGATTTACATGCACACAGATGCCATGTCGTGGCCAATATCTTGCCACGTCGTGGCACCCAAGAAGAATGTGTGCTTCAATCGGGTGCCGCCACGTCGTAATGCTATCATTACTACGTCGTGGCCACCACAAAGTCTTAGGTTTAAGCCTTAAATGTCTGCATTCATAAAATTAATTATACCTGAAACTTGGGTGTTACACTATGAGCATTTGGCTAATATGGTCCCTCAACTTCAAATGTTCACCTGGTATGAATCACAACTAGACCTACATTTTTACTTGATAGCTTACTAAGACCTTAATATTTTCCAAACAACCATTCCCCACATGAATTATGATTTTCAAGTCCTATTTATTCGACAAAAGTTAAATTTCAACTTTTAGGAATCGACAACTTTGGGCCCTTTAATCATAACTTTCTAAAATTAACTATATTAAACTTCTATACATCACACTTGAGTCCTAAATCTCAAATATCATTATAATACGATCCTTGACTAAGTTAACCTAGTTATGACAACTTTGCTAATCAACAATTATAGTTCTTAATCTTTATTTATTTACATCCTTAACTAATAAGGTTTTCGTAAGTTGGTTATTTATCAAAGTTATTACTTCAACTTGTTAATTATTATTTATTTAATTTTATAAATTTTATTATTTATTTATATTAATTTCCAAAAAAATAATTTTCATTAAAAATGGTAAAAACTTCTATGCCCATTTTGAAGATGGTACATCAAATTTTATAAAATAACTCATGTGTATTTGGGCGTGTTCGGCACGGAGCGTTTGGGAGCGTTTGAGAGCTTCTAGCTTCTAGCGTTTGACAAAACGCTCCGTTTTGAACAGAAAGCCTCGTTCGGCACTACAAGCTTCTAGCGTTTAGTTTAAACAAAACGCTACAAATCCAAATGCTACTTCATGTAGTGTTTAACAAAACGCTACAAGCTACCCGCTACCAGCTAATTTTTCCGAACACGCCCAAAGGGCGTGTTCGGCACGGAGCGTTTGAGAGCTTCTAGTTTCTAGCGTTTCACAAAACGCTTCGTTTTGAACAGAAAGCCTCGTTCGGCACTACAAGCTTCTAGCGTTTAGTTTAAACAAAACGCTACAAATTCAAATGAGACTTCATGTAGTGTTTAACAAAACGCTACAAGCTACAAGCTACCCGCTACCAGCTAATTTTTCCGAACATGCCCTTTATGTTTTCCGTTTATTTTTTATTTTGAGATAATTTATGTAAATATGTTTCTTATGTTTTAAAGTTGAATTATTTATATAATGCATGCATGTTGTTGGATCCATCGTTAACGTTGGTTAAATTAACACGATCAAAACATTATGATGATTTTTAATCTAGATTAATTTTAAAAATATAATTATCTTATTTTGTTTGAGTTTTTAGATAAAAACTTTATTATTGATATATAATTTCAATTAAGATGACAAATTTATAACTGATTTGACATATTTAAACTACAATGTTTTAAGTTTATATTTGATTTGTGTATACGTTTTCATCGATATCCTTCAATTTTGATTTTGCACAAAATAGAAATATACCCTAATATATTAACACGATGAAAACATTATAATGATTTTTAATCTAGATTAATTTTAAAAATATGATTATATCATTTTTGTTTGAGTTTTCAGATAAAATCTTTATTATTGATATATAAATTGAATTGTGATGACAAATTTATAACTGATTTGACATATTTAAATTAAAATGTTCTAAGTTTATATTTGATTTGTGTATACGTTTTCATCGATATCCTTCAATTTTAATTTTGCAAAAAATAGAAATATCTACTTTAATAAATGAAATTCTTTTTGTCAAATCACATGTCATTTTGTGGTTATTTTCAATAAAAAAATTTCCACATGGCATTTTGTGGTTTTTTCTATTTTATTAAATTCCACGTAATATTTAAATGTAATAATTGCAATAAATCTAATAATAAATGCATATCAATTTCATTAATTGACTTTCCTTCTAATTTCAAATTTTCTAAATTAAAGTTTCATTAGTTTTTTTTTGTTTTTTTATCTAAATTATTTGTTTTTAAAAGAAGAAAAAACTTTTTATTTTAATAATTTAATATTTTTCTATTTTTTCTTATAAATTCAAACTTCTCAAATGTTTGGAATTTTATATTTAATTTTTCTTTTAAACGAACATTTTTAACATTTTTAAATGAACTCATGTAATACATGGGTTTTACATCTAGTATCGTAATATATTAGTAACTTTGATTTGATATTGTTATTAATCTATATAGTTTATTTTGATTGAAATATTCGGCTTCTTGCTTAAAATTGATAACCTTTTTGCATCAATTTCAAACACTTTGAATTAACTTGTGATTAAATTGCCCAAAATTAATCAAATTGTTTTGGTTTCACCGGTTTTCATTGTTTGGACCAATCATACATTTTTTTTCTTTTTTCATTAAAGAGATACCCCTGTTAGATCTGGTATAGTGAGTCATGAGAATCATTTCGTAGTTAGTTACAATCGATTAATGGAGAAAGTTACAAAAATAAAAAGTGGTTTAGATAATTAATCATTTATTTTGTTAATAATATAGAACACAGTTCCTAAAATATTAATTTATTTATTTTAGCCGTTCAAAAAAAATTTATTTTCGTATTTAGAAATAACTAAATATAAATATGTTACATATAATTTATTTTATAACTCAACACCATCAAAATAATCAAACCATCCACAAATACAATATCCCATACTTTTAGAGATGAAACAAAAGAACAAGTTATTGGACAAGACTATTTAAACTCCCATAAATATTTTAAGATTTCCTGTCCCCCAAATTCAACATCCCATACTTTTTGTCTTTTGACCTTCATATAATTTTGATTGCGACACTTCATCTTTATTTATTTTCCTCGCAACATTTTGAATCCTTCTATGTTTTCAATAAAATCTCAAATTTTATTTACATATTAAAATCAGGGAAAATCAAAAACTCTAAAAAACACCGAATTAATTGTATCACAAAATTAAAATCAACAAGTAATTTTAAACTCCTTCAAAAAGATCTATAATATTAAAAAGAGTATTTTATATTAGCCGAAACAATACCAACTATAATTCCATTTTGAAAATAGTCACACAACGAGCGTCATCAACAGAACTAAATAGTTAAATTACACTTTCGAGCCATAAAAATATACCACAGTACAAACACTGTAATTCGGTAGCCACGTGTCCACCTTTATTGCTCGATTGGGAATTGCTAATTGCCAGCAGGCAACCATGCACAGAAGAATTACAATTCAATTTTTCACGTATTTTTACAAAAAGAACCTTAAACATAATACTCAATTAATCATGTATTCATTACGTCATTATTATTGGATATTATAAGTAAAATATGAATGAACGAGCAAAAGTTAAAGAATTTACCCAATATATATTATTATAGCTAGTTCGTACTCCGTTGCTAAAACAAAATACTTGAATTTAGCAAAATTTATCTCATAAATAAACTCGAAAAGGTTATTGACAACACTAACAAATTATATTTAACGAGTACTAGAAGTGACATCAGCAAACGTTTGACAACTTAACGCTGCAAAACCGAGCCTTTGTTGCTGCATGATTCCCATTTTCTTGATAGGAGGTTGACGATGATGGTGATGGGGTGATGATGATGATGATGATGATGTTGATGTAATACATGCATCCATATGATCACCAACTGGGCTATTAAAGCTCATGGTTTCATCTTCTTGGAGCTTTCTCTTTTTAGGGTTTATGGAACGTGGATGTGATGCTTCCATGATCATCTCATGGCACTCCTTTACTTTCTCCTGTGCACAAGCATATGTACAATGGTTAATAATCGCGTACAACTCGGGTATGCATGAAGTACAATTCTTTTTTTAAACCCATTAGTATCCTTAATGCGTGTTCACAATCTTCAACGCTACATATATTTTTTAATCAAAATATCGTGCAAAGGTATATTAAAAGACAAAGTTACCCTTTTGAATGGTTGAAAAAACATACGAATTACAAAATCTTGAAATCGATCCCCGAATTTCCCCCATAATAAACAACCAACCCATTAAATATATTCAATGTTTCTATCAAAATTCATAATATTTTAAGTTGTTTAAAGATACAAGGGGTATAATTGTAACTATGTTGTATCTCCATGGTCAAAGGTATGGTCAGGCAAAGAATCATCAGTGGTTCATTAAATGTTGTACCATGTGCATATAGAGTTGTACTGGTCTTTGATCCAGAGGATTTACATACTAATAAAGCGATTATAGTACTACACAGGACAGGAGACAAACCTTGGTGGTTTTGAGTACATCAAGAAGCTGATTCTGATAGTCAACAGAGTTGAAAAAGTCAACTTGATCGATGACATGAAGCATTGTAGCTGTAGCCAGTACCGATGGTTGATAACCCACGAATCTTGAATCTTGAATTGAAAGAAAACCAACAAAAAAACATGATAAGTCGAATGAATGACCAATATCATATGATGTTTCTTATTGATCTGATACGGATTTTGACTTTTTAGTCAAAGTGAAAGAGAGAGAGATTTGACTTTAATGGATTACAACTTACCAGAGACTAGGGACAGGATGAGATCTTCACATTTCTTGAAGAAATCCCCGAGTAGATGAGTCTTTAATCCAAGTCTTCTTACGATATGATCAAGAAATGAGATTGGTGTAACTGGGTTCATCCTCCATTTCAGGGTCGCCATAACCAAAAGCTCCATTTTTTGTATGTTTTTCGGCTCAAACAAGTACTGTGTGTCCTCCACCTGGAAGAACACATAATCACAATTCTTTAGAATAGGAAATTACTCAAGTGGTTAACGATAACTCAGATTAATTCAGTACTTGCTACAGCACTTGAGTAACAAATCAACGCTAAATAAAGCTAAACCCAGTTCGATTTTCATTAGCGAGTGAGTGAAGTATGATGATAATGTCAGATTAAGGTACAAGTCTTCATGCATGATGTACAATTAACTTATGCAAAGAAAAAGAAAAAGAAAAAAACGTTACTTGAAGATCTAGAAGAGATGGCACTTGAGTTTCTTCAACTTTAGCTGCGAGTGAGAGACAAGTAACAGCGAGGAGTTGAATCATCCATGGCTTATCGTTCTGGAAATGGAGACTGGAGAGGAACCTATCGAGGTAATTAATGGAGAGAATCGCAGTGAGATGAGTGAAACCGAAATGGGATTTGACTCTAAGGATCCAATCCACAGCCTCCTTGCGAGCAAGCAAAAGAGAAGGGTCTGTTATGTCAAAATTCAAAGTGCAAGGGGTTGTTTGTAGCTGTTGTTGTTCTTTGGTGAAGAGAGATACAAGTTCTTCATCTTCCCAGAAGAAATCTTGGTGGACATTGATGGAAGAATCTTGGTGGGTGGTTTCTGTAAAATCATATTCATCATCATCATCATTGTCATGCACCCATGGATGATCTTGTTCTTCACAGAGGAAGAGTGTATCCATGAAAGATGAAGATGATGATGGTGAAGAAATGGCCATGGGGATATGTTGATTAGACAGAAGAGAAAGAGGGTAAAGTGGTGATAGTGTTACTTCTTCTCATACAATATCCATCCATTGGTTCTTCCTCTTTGTCTCTCTACTTTCTCTCTCTATGTGTCCATCACAGGGATATCGAAAGACTCGATTCTCAAAAACACAAAGGAAAAGGAAGAGGTTTTGTGAGACCGGGTGTCACGCTTGTCTTTATACATATATACTATATAGTAGTAGTTTACCGAGACCTTTATACACTATGAATATGTGATATAATATGAAGAGTTAAAAGACATTGGTAAATATGTTCTATTGAAAATGACTTTGATTATTGTATGTTTTTTTTTTTTTTGAAGAAAACGACCTATTATAAATAATTGACACAATTATGTAAATGAAATTCTACGTTTCAAATATATTTATTAAAATTTAAGTTAGCTTAAATCGTTTGAATACAACTTTCAATAACACATCTTATCAAATATGAAATTATATAGAAATGATTCGTAACAGGCAATCGTGACCACACGGTGCACCTTATACGGCATACCGCGGTAAGATGTGGTATGCGGTAAACACCTTACCGAGGTGCAAAAAAAAAGTGCGGTAATGCTGGACCGTGGTATGGATTTACCAAACGGGAAAAAAGCATTCCTTCAAATGTTGTACTGCATGCATAAAAATATGTAATATGGTGTGTATGGTGAGGTATGGTATGACACTCACCAGTTTTGTGGGGTATGACAAAAAAATAACGTGGCAGTAGAAAAGTGTGGTGAGTGTGGTATAACACTCACCAGTCTAAGGCCTTGTTTTATACCTCTGATGCGATGTGTTGAGTTGGAGCCAAGGCGTCGCGAGGAAAACCATGCAAGGCTAGGGCGTCGTTACTTGTAACACCGTAAATTTCAAAACAATTTTTTCGTTTAAAATCACATTAATTTATTATCACAATCACAAAACCCCTCAATCATCTAGTTATCAAAACACATGTTCATAAATTGTTTAAAACACAATCCAGGATCCTCCAAATCATATCTTCAACTCATGTGTGTACAATCAAGTCGGTGCCTTCCCGTGATCCTGAGAAATACGTGAAACACATAACACATAATACGGTAAGCACAAAGCTTAGTGAATTCCCCAAAATACCACACACATCTCATTAGCATCTCATGACTATACTCAATTAAAAGCCTCCGGTCGATGTGTCTCAGTGGAACCCCTCCGGTTCCACAACTTGGGTGGACCCTCCGGTCCTAACTCGGTAAGCTCAGAATAATACACAGCATAAATCACAAAGACATAATGCATGATATCATAATACTCAATATAAGCACATAAGACCCTCCGGTCACACAAAGATTACCACTCTAGGTAAGTATAGTGAGAAAACTTACCTCGTAAGCAAGCAAGGAAACCGAATACCCCTAGAACAGTCTAATCACCGCCTACATGTAATAAGCATCTCTAATTAACACTTAAAGATCACAACTTTAAATAAACTCATGATAGCCCCTCTTTAACTCTTGGGATGGGTAAAAGACCATTTTGCCCCTCCATGAGTTATCCCTCAAGTTTGACCAAACCCTAAAGTCAACAAAAGTCAATACTCGAGTCAACAGTCCATGTTGACCCAACTCGTCGAGTGCATTTATGCGACTCGTCGAGTCCCTTAGGTTCCTCAGAACCCTCATGAAAGTCCAAATCAACTCGTCGAGTTGACCCGTCAACTCGCCGAGTTACCGTGTGTTCAGTCTCATCGGGAAAACCCTAGCCGATTCGTCGAGTCAGCTCATTGACTCGGCGAGTCCATTCAGTATGTATTCTCATTCCGACATTTTAAGGTAGATCTACCACTCCAAACTCTAGATCTAGTCTCCCAAGGCTCGAATGTCACGTAAAGCTTCAATCTTTACGTTCATGCATGGCATATTTGCTCTATAATGCCAATACAAGCTCCAACAAGGGTTTGGTGCTCATAGGCTTGCCTCTAGCTCCATAAAGCTTGGGTCTTTGGACTCACAAGACCTCCTACAATCCAGATCTGGGGTTTCAACATCAAGATATGCTCAAGGGACTCAATAGCACAAGAAGGATGGGGAAAAGCCCTAGAACTCCCCAAACTAAGATCTCATAAGAAAAATGATCAAGATAGCATCTTTTTACCTCAAACAGAAGCTATCCACTGAGAACCTCTGGATCCAAGCCTCCCTCCTTGCTCCAAGCCTTAATGCTTTCCTCTTCTTCTTTCATGGTGCACCAAAATGCTCAAGATAGACTCTTCTTCTCACACAACAAGCCAAAACTTGATTAGGGTTCTTCACAGTGCTCAAGGGTGATGTGGGAGGCAGAAATGAGGGCTTAAGGCCCTGTAAATAGGACACAAACCCGGAGATTTAGGGTTTCCGCACACAGCGCCAACTCGGCGAGTCGGCTCTCTGACTCGTCGAGTTGGTTATTAAACCCACGTGGCCAAATTCGACTCTACTCGACGAGTTGGGGCACCCACTCGTCGAGTCGCTCAGATAGCTCGAAAATAAATATGTATAAATATAATACCTGGGAGTCGGGATGTTACATTACTAGAAGGAAATCCCAAGGTGATGTAGTAAGTGACAGCTTTTCTCCTGTTTTAGACTAATGACAACGATCAAATTTTAAAAATATTTTTTTTTCCTTCTATAAGTACACCTTTGCACAAATATTCTATTAGTTCTCTCTTATATTCACCTATATTTTCTTCTTATTTACCATCTATAATGGATCCAAACACTATCTTAAATAATGGGATTATGCCACTAATAGACATTTTTTGGGGGAGAATTTCAAATTTTAGTCACAAAAAAATGGATTTCCACATATAGACATGCTTTCCGCGGAGGTGAGCTCCGAGGAGCTCCGCGGAATTCACTGTAGCTCCGCGGAGTGGCAAAATCGTAATTAAATCAAGGGTGTTTATGAAAAAAAAATCGATGAACAGTTCCGCGGAGCTACAGTGCGTTCCGCGGAGCTACAGTGTTTTTTTTTTTCAAAACACCCTTGATTTAATTACGATTTTGCCACTCCGCGGAGCTACAGTGAATCCGCGGATCCCCTCGGAGCTCACCTCCGCGGAAAGCGTGTCTATATGTGGAAATCCGATTTTTTGTGACTAAATTTTGAATTTCTCCCCCAAAAAATGTCCATTAGTGGCATAATCCCTTAAATAATTGTAAAAAATTGATTATGGTAATGTATGATAAAAAAAATCACAGAATATTGTTAATGCTTATGTTCAATATGTACTTAAAACAAATCCGTTTGTTATTAGGCGTTTGTTTTCCATGATACAACACCTAGAATTAGTTATTAGACTCTGTCAAATGATATGTAATAGGTTCAAATCTCTTAAAAGATATATGTGGTATTTAGAAGTAGTTTAGCTGGTTTGCCGTTTAAAAAAAATTAGAACTTATCACATCCATGATCCATGTGAACTTGTGATTTCCAATACTCTCGTTTTTCCTGCGTATATTTATTTATTTATGTCATCCTGATTATAGGAATTTTTCTAGATTTGTTGGAATAAATCATCCTCTTTTCTTCAATGAGAAATTACAACCTTGAAAGCTTTTATGTAATCAAAGATAAAACTTCGTTTGTATCTTAAATCACATGACTATTGATTTGAACCGATCTATACGGTAAATGACTCATCATAACATAATCAAAATAACATCTAATACACAACTTTTATAATGTAATTACTCATAATTTGTTCACAAACATCTTAACCAAAAAGCGAGTTTATCTTGAGCAAAACAAATGTTCGAGGTATATCAGTAGATTGTTGAGTATATAAATGTCCTACTTTATTGTTTTTACTCTTAATTAGTAGCAGCGTCCTTATATTTCTTTAGTGATAATAGCAATGTACTTTATTTTATACCTACAAGAGCCATTACTTATATCAATTTTGTACTTTATTTGTTACATATTGTTATTGTTATTATATATATATATATATATATATATATATATATATATATATATATATATATATATATATATATATATATATATATATATATATATATATATATATATATACTTTGCTATTCCAAGTAAAATATATATTATAATTATATACAAAAATCAAATTGTACGTGGGTGGGTTGTAGCTAAAAGTCCGACCTGCAATGTACAATGTACAAGTGTTTTATGCAGGAAGTTCAAGTTTGATCCCTTAACTTTATATTATCTGTCACTTGCAACCTATATATTGTATAATCGTTTACTTGCAACCTCTCTATTTTGTAGAATAATATTTTTTATGTCTTTACTTTTAAAAATATCATTTTCATCATTCCACCTTCAACTTTGTAAAATGTCATTTTCACCCTTCATCTTTCATCCCTCAACTTTATATAATCTGTCATTTGCAACCCTTTATTTTGTAAAATGATATCTTTCATCATTTTACTTTTTAAAATATCACTATCACCCATCCACATTCAACTTCAACTTTGTATAATTTGTTATTTGCAACCCTACTATTTTATAAAATGATATATTTCATCCCTTTACTTTTTAAAATATCTATTTTACTACATAATTTTCTAAACTTTTGTGTTTATCCCCATCCTCGTAGTATGTATGTGTGTGTGTGTGTGTATATATATATATATATATATATATATATATATATATTGCAAAAATTAATAGAAAATGTATAAGCTTTTGGAAACCCTAAAACCTAAATAATTAATAGAAATACATAGAAAAAAATACTTTGAGATATTTAATATTTTTTTGATTTTATAAAGCTAAAAATCGCAACTTTTTATATCAATTCACTGGAGAAAAATGATTATATATATATATATATATATATATATATATATATATATATATATATTTTTAAGCAATTTTGAATATAAAGTTTCGACTTTTTGGTTTGTAAAGTCAAAAAAAATTAGATATTTCAAAGTATTTTTTTATACATTTTTTGGGTTTTCATTTAGGTTTATGTATTTTCTATTGTTTTATATATATATATATATATATATATATATATATATATATATATATATATATATAATATGATTTTTCCTCCTCTACTTTCCTAATACGTAACAAAAACGCGTAAAAACCTGTGGCAAAACCCTGCAAAGTACCTCATGCAAAATAGAAAGTACCCGACACGATCCATGATAAAGAAAATAAAGAATATACAATGCAATACTAATAAAAATGGCTAAAAATCTAAAATAAACTATAAAGAAGAAGGAAATAAAATAAACTAGCAAAACACAATAAATCAACATTTGTAAGCACGAAGCTTAGTGAGTTCCCCTAAAATACCACATACAACATATAACAACACGAAATTGTATCGGGTCCGTAACATCCCCGGGTTCGTATCAACCCCGAGTCCATATTGACTCCGAGCCTAGACCAGCTCCATCGGGTCCGCATCAACCCCAAGTCCATAATGAATCTGAACCCAGATCGGTTTCATGCATACAACCTATAAGCACTTCAGCAGTAGTCATATAAACATATGAACAAACGACACCTAATGTCATATAGTATAGTGAGATGACTCACCTCGTAGATAGCATTTAAAACACAACAACTCTCACACGATGAAGACCGGTACTATGATATACCTATTCAACAAATAATGAAATACCCACTCAATATACACTCTATAACCCCAAATTGGCTAAAAGTTAACGGTCAAAAGTCAACTTTGACATGCCTCCACGTCGTGGCCACCCATAGACCACATTGTGGGCACTCCAAGACAAAACATGTGACAACCGTCAATTTTTGGCCAAGTCAAAGCCAACTAAAGTCAACGAGTCAAACCGGTCAACTCATCTAACCCTTGTACATTAGGGTTTCCATTATGTTTCTTATTGAACAACTCGCAATCTTAATACAAAGTATCACTTAGAGTTTTCACGTGTTCGGAAATTCTAAACCCTAATCAGGGCAAGTGATGAAACTACTCGATAAAACATTATTCCTTAACCCTCAGGGGCATATAACAATCATAACGAGACTTAACGGGATGTACAAACCTTGCGTTGCGAAGCCAAACACTCAAAAAGGTCACAAAAGAAGTCTCTCCCAATCTCTTTCACTCTAACTCTCCCAAAACTCTCTAAGTAGGAGAAATCGCTCCAAGAATGTGAAATCTCTCCAAGTATGTGAAATCTCTCCCAAATCTCTCTCTGTATGAGAAATCTCTCCAAGAATGTGAAATCTCTCCCAAATCTCTCCAAGTATGTGAAATCTCTCCCAAATGTCTCCAAGTATGTGAAATCTCTCCGAAATCTCTCTCTGTATGAGAAATCTCTCCAAGAATGTGAAATCTCTCCCAAATCTCTCCAAGTATGTGAAATCTTTCCCAAATCTCTCTCTGTATGAGAAATTTCTCCAAGAATGTGAAATCTCTCCCAAATCTCTCCAAGTATGTGAAATCTCTCTCAAATCTCTCTTTGTATGAGAAATCTCTCCAAGTATGTGAAATCTCTCCCAAATCTCTCTCTGTATGAGAAATCTCTCCAAGAATGTGAAATCTCTCCCAAATCTCTCTCTGTATGTCAAATCTCTCCAAGTATGTCAAATCTCTCCCAAATTTCTCTCAAAATCTCTCTCAACTTCTTATAATTACTCGGGGCATCCGGGCCCTTAATTTAGTTGAAAACCGCTCGAAAACGGAAGTCTGCGCGAAAAACAGCCTTAAGGAGCCGAAACCCCTCTTAGGAGCCGAACCTCTTAGAGACGAACCTCCTGAGAACCGAAACCCTCTCAACCGAAATGGATCGAGCGCTCTGTCTATTTCGGTCCCCTGATCATTCCGAACCGAGCCTGACCTTCTGCTCTTCTCTTCTCACTTTCGGTCCGAGAGGACTACACCTTCGGTCCGAGGACCTGACCTTCGGTCCGAGGACTTGACCCTCGGTTCCGAGATGCGAGCCACGACCGAACCCTCGCACCTTCGGTCCTCTCTTCTACTCTCGGTTCCTTCCTTCTCCACTCTCGGTTCTCACTCCCTTAGAACCGAACCTCGCAGGTTCGGTCCAGATTGCCGGTTTTTGACCCAAACTTCATTTTAAGCCCGTTTTTCGAGATTTTAACGCGGTATTTTCACCCAAACTCGTATTTTAACATAATAAACCCCAAATATTCATATTTTAACTATATTTTGGGGAAAATCATTGCCTAAGAATAAAATCTATTTGGTGAGATATTTAGGTGGAGTGTTGACTTATCCTTTGGACAAGGACACAAGCAACCTCCCCATACTTCCATAGTACAACCCTCAGTCACTATTCATCCATGCTTAGTCAATTAATTGTCCTTTCACACTATTTCACCAGCCCATAATCAGATCAAAGGGCTGGAAAAGCTTCACTTCACTTCCCTCAATATTCACTCTTTCTCAAGAAGGATCAAACTCATTTCTCTCTCACTTCCTCTCTCTAAAATTCGAGATTCAAAGGCTGATCTTGGGTTCTTCCCCTACATTTCGTAAGTATCTTCCTCCTACACATAGATATTCTACTACCCTTCATCCAAATCATAGATTCCTTACACAAATATCGTCATATTTGTGTTAGATCTTCAAATCTTCAAGCATCTCCCAAGTGTTCTTGAGTTGAACACTTCTTTTCTCCATCATCCATCTTCTGAAAATCACTCAAGGTGAGTTCATACCCCTACATTTTCATATTTTTCTTCAAGTTTTAGGGGGGGAATACAAGTTAAAACACCAAAAACTTAACTAAACTCAAACAACAGCTTTCATCAGAAAAGTTGAGTCTTATTCACGGACTGTTTTGACTATCTTAAACTTAATATCTTTCAAAACTGTTTCATATGAAAATAGTTCAGGTTCATACCTTTAAAATGACTACTTTCACATCTCCATACGATTTGTCTACGATTTATGGTGATTTTTACAAAACTGTCTATCATTTCAGAAACGAATTCGGACCAGTCTGTGAATATGAACATTTTAACACAAGTTAAAGACTTCTAAAAATCATAATAAAAATTATGAATAAACTAGACACATTTTTTGAACTCTCAGAATTTACGGATTTAGTTTTCGACTTCGAATGATTTTTCTATAATTTTTCTAAAACAGTGTAGAAAGATTAAAAACTAGTTAACAGCTTACAACTTTCATAACACTTTGTAGTATGTTGAGCAAAGTGTATAACCATAAGTTCTAAATATTGAATGTATTTTCTTGTTAGTTTATCATCATAAACTGAAATTTAGTCATTCATGATAAGGTTTACTCATTCATTTCGAACACATATAATAAACTTCAATAAACATAGTTTATGGATTTTTACTTCATGAAAAAGGTTTTACTCTCATTACAAATGGGTTTTTCATATCCTACGTGATAAATTATAATAGTATTAGTTTAAAGATTTCATATCACTAATTTATTCAGAAAAGGTGATTTTACTTCCTCCACGTAAGAGGTTTTAATATCAAACTATGTGTAAACTAGTTAACTTAGGTTGTGAGGCAATTCTCTCCCCGTACGTTCGAATACGGGATCCCAATTCCTGTAAGTTATAACCAGAGTCTCTTGTAGGGAGAGCGTGATAATTGTATATAGATCTATATTGGGTTTGACACCCCACACCTTGCTGCTAGCTACAGCGGGACATGCAGGTCTACGGGTGACAAGAGTCATAGTATCTTAACGTCTGAAAAACGTTGTGCAAGTTATTTCTCGTCATAGTATGGTTATAGCGACTCACATAGGTAGTTAACAATCTTTCAGGTTTACATGGAAACTTCTACTTTGAAAAGGGGTTTTACTTCCAAACTAAACGAGTTTATGTCGATTTAAATTTGCATGAATTACTTTAAGTATGGAAAAATACTTGTTTACTTTCGAACCTGGGATTTAGGACTACATAACTTTTATAAGGAAAATATTGGATTTTCTTTGGAAACATATTTCTGTTAAAACTACATTTCATCTAGAATTGTTAGATTTCAGCTATAATTGCTAAGTGTATATGCTAGAGTTATATAAGAATCTAGTCACAATCGACTTAGAATTGG
The DNA here is from genome assembly GCF_052849685.1 of Lactuca virosa. NCBI lineage: Eukaryota > Viridiplantae > Streptophyta > Magnoliopsida > Asterales > Asteraceae > Lactuca > Lactuca virosa. Next base: position 327,436,164 of record NC_136430.1, read on the forward strand.
TGGGCCCGCCTTATCTCATGTTCCTTGTTTGGTTGTGGACCTAGGGCAGGCCTATTACATTCAACGGTTTATTTAACTTGAATTTTATATAACTTATATACGCTGGGCGATTATAGGAGGAATCTACGGGTCGTTCTAGGGTTCATTATCGCATAACATAGGAGCATTCATTTCACACTAAACTAAGAAAATATTGGATTTTCTGGAAATCATACTCTATCGCTTTTACAAGGAAAATGGTTTCTTCCTCAAACAAAACTCTTATGAACTCACCAACTTAATTGTTGACACTTTTCAAAATTACTTGTATTCTCAGGAAATCAGTGAAACAGGAAAACATCAGCACTTTGAGGATGGGATGTTAAATCGTCAAATAGTTCATTTTGTCATCATAATGTAATTGATTTTGAAACATGTAAACATATACTATGGTGTAACCTTTTCAATTATATTTATGATGGTTGTATTTACTTTGAGCACTATTATACTCGTTGTTGTGATACTATACATGAAGTCCTCCACCCCCGGACGTTTCCGCCATCCTTGGTTTGGAGGTGTGACAGATTGGTATCAGAGCATTGTTTATAGTGAACTAAGTATATCGAACCACATAAGATATACAAACTATAAATACATTGGGACTAAAGTCTCTGATTAAACATTTTCGAAAGACTATACTTTTAGAAATAAATAGTTTCGTGTTAAGAGTATACGCGCATGCATACATACTAAGGTCAGCATCATACTAGAACAAAACAAAAGTTGTGATTGTTGAATGGCACAAGTAGGCTTGGGGATGTATGGTCAGGTCTGGGAATGACATAGCCTGATCAACTATGTCTGACCCAGAAGTGATTAGCATGTGCCCGAGAATGGTTGTGGCGTTGCAACAAGTCTAAAAACTTACCAACTCTATCTACAAACAAACATCGAAAACATAAGACAAACATTAAAATACTATAGGAGTATTTGGTGATACTATAACCAACTTATGTGAAAACTAAAGACCTCAATTAGTAGGTCTATAATGACTGAGTGCATACGCTAAGGTTATACATAATTAAAGATATTATAGACTCAGAATCTATGACTATTGCTCTACTTCCTGTTCTTTGTTTGGTTGTGGACTTAGAGTAGAGTCATTTATTCGAAGGTCTATTCTATCTCAGGTTATGTATAACTGGTATGCACTATGTGATTATAGACGTGACTAATAAGGATCACCCCTTATAAGTAATTATCTAGTTAGTTCGTCTATTAATTATTTCTTTACCCCTTTTCTCGCGTAGATATCATGGCTGGATTCCATCTTCCCGGAGACCCGTACTATCCCAACAACGGCAATGCAGGATGGCTAGGGGAAGAGCCAGAAGATGATCACCCAATCCCTTTGGATGATCACCAAGCTGAAGGCTTTTCTGATGGTTCTGACTCAGAGCCAGAAGTCAACAACCTACCCCCAGTAGCTCAAAACCCAAATCCTAACCCCCGTCCAGCATTTCAAGGCCCCACACCCCTGTGGGCAATAAACTTGATCAGATGGAGTCACGATCAAGGTCAGCCGTTACCTTACAACGGAGACCGAAGCTTCTATGACTTGGGCGAGGGAGGCTCAGCGGACAGAATCTTGCCCATTCTAGTCCGCAGGGTTGCTCGTACTGATGAGCAGGGTAGAGCGGCTATCCATCAAATCCTACAGGTTGATGCCGACACTGGAGTTAACACTGTCCGCATCCGCCAGCTGGAGTATGCTCATGCAAGAACTCAGAACCAAAATGCAGCTCTGCAGAGAGAACTTGCCGAAACCCAAGCCGAAGTCAGGGAACTTCGAGCTCAACAAGTAAGATCTGAAAGGCGTATGAGGGACATAGAACGCCTTCTGTCAGGATCAAGGACCCACTCTAGTAGTTATCGTCGCAGATAGAGTCTCCTCGACTTCTCTTTTGGATATAAATTAGTTATGTAAAACTCTAGTCTAATTTCCTATCTTTGTTAAAACTTAGACCCGTTAGGCCTTGATTAGGTCGTAATTCTGTCAAAATTTTTCCCATCTTGGTTGATGTAAGACCTACTTCTAGGTCATTTGTTTTCCCCGAACTTGTTACATCTGTAATTCCAGTTTTATTGACAGATATCTAATCTCATGGAAATTATTATCCAAATGCTTTCATCTTTTAGTACTAGATCTACACTCAATCGTGTTATTCAATTGTGCTGTTGGGCTATGGAGAGTTAGTCCATGAGTCACTCTCGTCATTTATCCTTATTTTATTCTTACCACATATCTCATAACCTGTTATTACAAACGATTTGCTTATGGTAACTCTAAGATTACTTAATGTATACCTCAAGGTTACGCGTAATTAAGAGACGATCGGCTTAGAAATGGTAAGTCCGCCTTAGGTCATGTTCCTTGTTTGGTTGTGGACTTAGGGCAGACTCATTAAGTTCAACGGCCTATAGGACCTTAATTACACACAACTGGTATACATTGGGTGACCTTAGGAGTGGATAGGGCATGGAACAAATCAAAAGATTACAATCAAGTCATTTCTACTAAATTCATAAGTTTATTTATATAGACCACTGGTATGAATTGTTTTCCACATTCGAAAAATCGGGAAATACTATACTTGAAAACTAATAACCTAGTTTTTACGACGCCCGACTAATAACCATTACTAAAAGACTTATACTTATTTCGTCTTTGAAATTCTATAACAGAAAGATGCCGCCTCGAAGGTCTGTTAGACGCACTAGCGGAACGCAAACAAATCCACCACCGCCGCCTCCCCAATATGATCATGTTATGTTCCAAGCTGCGGTCACGGCCGCGGTGGCAGCTGCTATTTCCCAAATCAGCACTGATGGTGCAGGACGGACAGGGAGCGGTACTAATAACTCCACTCAAGGAGATAGCCAAGGGCGTTCTAGAGAATGCTCCTTTAAAGACTTCACCAATGCCAGACCCGATTCATTCAATGGCAGCGGGGGAGTCATCGATTTGATGCAGTGGTTCGAAAAGACCGAGTCTGTCTTCGAAATCTGTGCGTGCCCCGAAGCAATCAAAGTCAAAATCGCAGCTCGCACTTTCTCCGGCTGGGCCCTTGCTTGGTGGAACGGCCACGTTAAGTCACTGACGCTTACAGTGGCTAACTCGATGAGTTGGGAGGACTTGAAGGCAAGGATGCTGAAAGAGTATTGCCCAAGGGGCGAGGTGCAAAAGCTAGAGCAAGAACTGTGGAACCTCAAAATGACATACTCTGACCTTGCAACCTATACCGTCCGATTCTGTGATCTAGCACTCCTTTGTCCCGCTATGGTCACCCCGGAAAGCAAAAAGTTGGAGCGATACCTCTGGGGATTGTCCCCCCAAATTCAAGATAGCGTGTTGGCCTCAAGACCAACTACCTTTGAGAGTGCCAAGGAGTTGGCACAACAACTCATAGACCATCGTGCCAGCCATGACACTACGATAACCACCCCTGAACAAGCAAGAGGAGGGAACAACAAAAGGAAGTTCTGGGACAACAAGAAGGACCAACTAGCTCAGGACTTCACTAAGAAGCAACAGATCGTTGTTGTTCATGCTGCCACAACCCACGCCACGCCAGCGCCCATAAATCGATACGCTGGAACCCTTTCGAAATGTAACAAGTGTAACTTCCATCACACTGGGGCTTGCCGAGAGATACATTGCAAAAATTGCAACAGAAAGGGGCACACTGTCCGTTTCTGTAAGGCACCAACACGACCCATAAACCAGGTCCCTGGTACTGGAGTTAGCCCAGCCTGTTACAAGTGCGGCGAAACGGGACACTTTAAAAGGGACTGCCCAAGAGCACGAAATGCCGGTGATGGTGGAAGGGTGCTTGCGATCACTGCAGGAGAGACCACCCTGGAACCACCCATAAATATCAGTACGTGTTTCTGACATCGACGTTTAAATTTTTTTTTACTAAATCTAGCATCGATTAAAGTATACCAACCATAAATCTCGAGAACACGACAAAACCCAAATAAGTCTTACCTCATATATAAAAACGCAGGGTTTTTACTAGTGAAGCTCTGATGGCTAGTGTAAACATTGTGGCCATATATCATTAAGATTCTATGGACTTAGAATGTGTGATTCTGCCTCATTTCCTGTTCCTTGTTTGGTTGTGGGCTTAAGGCGGGGTCACCCATCCGAATGCCCTTGCAATCTTAATGATATACGACTAGTTTACACCAAGCGATTATAAAAGAACTGGTAGGACTTATAATGCAAATTTCATCACAATTTGTTGAAACATTCGTAATGCTGGAACTCGCTAACTACATTATAAAATATTCATAGTAGTAATACCAAGTATAAAGCGGAGAGCATAAAGGCACACGTAGAATACACTATCATTCCAAAACAATAACTCCTTTTAAATCGACTCAGCTCAAGTTACAATAAGAAATTCCAAGGACATCATTTAACATCAGGCGGGTTGTTTCCCCACCATATCAATTTCTTATACTACGAAAAGTTCCCCCATCTTTCCCCTAAATTCTTGAAGTCCCAGTCGAAACACTAATTTCGGGACGAAATTCTTTCTAACGGGGGGGATGATGTGACAACCGTCAATTTTTGGCCAAGTCAAAGTCAACTAAAGTCAACGAGTCAAACCGGTCAACTCATCTAACCCTTGTACATTAGGGTTTTCATTATGTTTCTTATTGAACAACTCGCAATCTTAATACAAAGTATCACTTAGAGTTTTCACGTGTTCGGAAATTCTAAACCCTAATCAGGACAAGTGATGAAACTACTCGATAAAACATTATTCCTTAACCCTCAGGGGCATATAACAATCATAACGAGACTTAACGGGATGTACAAACCTTGCGTTGCAAAGCCAAACACTCAAAAAGGTCAAAAAAGAAGTCTCTCCCAATCTCTTTCACTCTAACTCTCCCAAAACTCTCTAAGTAGGAGAAATCGCTCCAAGAATGTGAAATCTCTTCCAAATCTCTCCAAGTATGTGAAATCTCTCCCAAATCTCTCTCTGTATGAGAAATCTCTCCAAGAATGTGAAATCTCTCCAAGTATGTGAAATCTCTCCCAAATCTCTCCAAGTATGTGAAATCTCTCCGAAATCTCTCTCTATATGAGAAATCTCTCCAAGAATGTGAAATCTCTCCCAAATCTCTCCAAGTATGTGAAATCTCTCCCGAATCTCTCTCTGTATGAGAAATTTCTCCAAGAATGTGAAATCTCTCCCAAATCTCTCCAAGTATGTGCAATCTCTCCCAAATCTCTCTCTGTATGAGAAATCTCTCCAAGTATGTGAAATCTCTCCCAAATCTCTCTCTGTATGAGAAATCTCTCCAAGAATGTGAAATCTCTCCCAAATCTCTCTATGTATGTCAAATCTCTCCAAGTATGTCAAATCTCTCCCAAATCTCTCTCAAAATCTCTCTCAACTTCTTATAATTACTCGGGGCATCCCGACCCTTAATTTAGTCGAAAACTGCTCGAAAACGGAAGTCTACGCGAAAAACAGCCTTAAGGAGCCGAAACCCCTCTTAGGAGCCGAACCTCTTAGAGACGGACCTCCTGAGAACCGAAACCCTCTCAACCGAAATGGACCGAGCGCTCTGTCTATTTCGGCCCCCTGATCATTCCGAACCGAGCCTGACCTTCTGCTCTTCTCTTCTCACTTTCGGTCCGAGAGGACTACACCTTCGGTCCGAGGACCTGACCTTCGGTCCGAGGACTTGACCTTCGGTTCCGAGATGCGAGCCACGACCGAACCCTCGCACCTTCGGTCCTCTCTTCTACTCTCGGTTCCTTCCTTCTCCACTCTCGGTTCTCACTCCCTTAGAACCGAACCTCGTAGGTTCGGTCCAGATTGCCGGTTTTTGACCCAAACTTCGTTTTAAGCCCGTTTTTCGAGATTTTATCGCGGTATTTTCACCCAAACTCGTATTTTAACATAATAAACCCCAAATATTCATATTTTAACTATATTTTGGGGAAAATCATTGCCTAAGAATAAAATCTATTTGGTGAGATATTTAGGTGGAGTGTTGACTTATCCTTTGGACAAGGACACAAGCAACCTCCCCATACTTCCATAGTACAACCCTCAGTCACTATTCATCCATGCTTAGTCAATTAATTGTCCTTTCACACTATTTCACCAGCCCATAATCAGATCAAAGGGCTGGAAAAGCTTCACTTCACTTCCCTCAATATTCACTCTTTCTCAAGAAGGATCAAACTCATTTCTCTCTCACTTCCTCTCTCTAAAATTCGAGATTCAAAGGCTGATTTTGGGTTCTTCCCCCACATTTGGTAAGTATCTTCCTCCTACACTTAGATATTCTACTACCCTTCATCCAAATCATAGATTGCTTACACAAATATCGTCATATTTGTGTTAGATCTTCAAATCTTCAAGCATCTCCCAAGTGTTCTTGAGTTGAACACTTCTTTTCTCCATCATCCATCTTCTGAAAATCACTCAAGGTGAGTTCATACCCCTACATTTTCATGTTTTTCTTCAAGTTTTAGGGGGGGAATACAAGTTAAAACACCAAAAACTAAACTAAACTCAAACAACAGCTTTCATCAGAAAAGTTGAGTCTTATTCACGGACTGTTTTGACTATCTTAAACTTAATATCTTTCAAAACTGTTTCATATGCAAATATTTCAGGTTCATACCTTTAAAATGACTACTTGCACATCTCCATACGATTTTTCTACGATTTATGGTGATTTTTACAAAACTGTCTATCATTTCAGAAACGAATTCGGACCAGTCTGTGAATATGAACATTTTAACACAAGTTAAAGACTTCTAAAAATCATAATAAAAATTATGAATAAACTAGACACATTTTTTGAACTCTCAGAATTTACGGATTTAGTTTTCGACTTCGAATGATTTTTCTATAATTTTTCTAAAACAGTGTAGAAAGATTAAAAACTAGTTAACAGCTTACAACTTTCATAACACTTTGTAGTATGTTGAGCAAAGTGTATAACCATAAGTTCTAAATATTGAATGTATTTTCTTGTTAGTTTATCATCATAAACTGAAATTTAGTCATTCATGATAAAGTTTACTCATTCATTTCGAACACATATAATAAACTTCAATAAACATAGTTTATGGATTTTTACTTCATGAAAAAGGTTTTACTCTCATTACAAATGGGTTTTTCATATCCTACGTGATAAATTATAATAGTATTAGTTTAAAGATTTCATATCACTAATTTATTCAGAAAAGGTGATTTTACTTCCTCCACGTAAGAGGTTTTAATATCAAACTATGTGTAAACTAGTTAACTTAGGTTGTGAGGCAATTCTCTCCCCGTACGTTCGAATACGGGATCCCAATTCCTGTAAGTTATAACCAGAGTCTCTTGTAGGGAGAGCGTGATAATTGTATATAGATCTATATTGGGTTTGACACCCCACACCTTGCTGCTAGCTACAGCGGGACATGCAGGTCTACGGGTGACAAGAGTCATAGTATCTTAACGTCTGAAAAACGTTGTGCAAGTTATTTCTCGTCATAGTATGGTTATAGCGACTCACATAGGTAGTTAACAATCTTTCAGGTTTACATGGAAACTTCTACTTTGAAAAGGGGTTTTACTTCCAAACTAAACGAGTTTATGTCGATTTAAATTTGCATGAATTACTTTAAGTATGGAAAAATACTTGTTTACTTTCGAACCTGGGATTTAGGACTACATAACTTTTATAAGGAAAATATTGGATTTTCTTTGGAAACATATTTCTGTTAAAACTACATTTCATCTAGAATTGTTAGATTTCAGCTATAATTGCTAAGTGTATATGCTAGAGTTATATAAGAATCTAGTCACAATCGACTTAGAATTGGTGGGCCCGCCTTATCTCTTGTTCCTTGTTTGGTTGTGGACTTAGGGCAGACCCATTACATTCAACAATTTATTTAACTTGAATTTTATATAACTTATATACGCTGGGCGATTATAGGAGGAATCTACGGGTCGTTCTAGGGTTCATTATCGCATAACATAGGAGCATTCATTTCACACTTAACTAAGAAAATATTGGATTTTCTGGAAATCATACTCTATCGCTTTTACAAGGAAAACGGTTTCTTCCTCAAACAAAACTCTTATGAACTCACCAACTTAATTGTTGACACTTTTCAAAACTACTTGTATTCTCAGGAAATCAGTGAAACAGGAAAACATCAGCACTTTGAGGATGGGACGTTAAATCGTCAAACAGTTCATTTTGTCATCATAATGTAATTGATTTTGAAACATGTAAACATATACTATGGTGTAACCTTTTCAATTATATTTATGATGGTTGTATTTACTTTGAGCACTATTATACTCGTTGTTGTGATATTATACATGAAGTCCTCCACCCCCGGACGTTCCGCCATCCTTGGTTTGTGGGTGTGACAAAACAGACGGGCAATCAGTCGATTCCCACGTCGTGGCCACCCATAGGCCACATCGTGGCAATGTCCAAGCGAAACGGTCGCGGAAACACCAGTTGCTACGTTGTGGCAACAGGTAGCCACGTCGTGGACACTGGGCACCAACAACTTAATGTATTAAGTTGTTATCTCTCAATCCCAAAAGTTGTAAAGCTCAGATTTGGTTTCCTTTAAGGTCTTGATGGATAAAGTTTCCAACTTTATCCATTAAGACATTCTATTAAGACAAGATCTCAATTTCTAAGTTCTTAATGACAACACCAAGGCATGGACTCACTCAATAAGCCATGCAAGCCATCTTTCCAACAAACCTCATGGTCAAGAAGCTAACAATGCACTCAAGGGTTCTAGTGTTCTCTTAAACTCCAAGAACAAGAAGATTTGGACCAAGAGCTCATAAAATGACCTAGAACTAGATATAGAGAAATAATAAGCAAGGTAGAGACTTTTAACCTCCAACAAGTCAGAAATAAGATGAAGACAATGGATCTAAGTTGAAACCACACTCATAAGTAACACTAAGGGCTCCTTTTTCCTTCAATCTTTATAAGAATGGAGCTCAAACACTTAAAACACACAAATTGAGGCTAGTGTTTGGATGGGGTTTGTCCTTAGAAGGTAAGAGTGTGCCAAATGAGGTAACGCTAGGAGTTAGTGCCGTTAAATAGGGCACCAATCATGAATTAAGGTTTTAGGCCGAAAACGGCTACCACTATGTGGCCTTTCACGGATGCACGTTTCTCAATTAACGAGTGTCATATCGTGGCCTAGGCTAAAATAATAAAAATAATCAGCTAAACTCATAAATGGATACTTTGAAAAATGATGTTACATTTGGTTTGTGAGGAAATGTTACTGTAGCTAAATGTACAACTCTTCATGTACAATGTACAAGTATGTCAATGCAACTTTAATCCCTTAAATTTGTATAATCTGTTACTTGCAACCCCTCTATTTTGTAAATGTTACTTTCACCTCCTCAACTTCCTCTACTTTGTAAAATGCATTTCCACCCCTATATTTTTTTTTAAATGTTACTTTCACTCTCCATTAACTTTGAACTTTTATAGAATGTCATTCTTACCGTCTCAATATTCTAAACTTTCTTGTTTACCCACTGTAATGTATATATAATCTAATTTTGTTTAATAAATTTCGTTCCTTAACTTAACAAAAACTACTTTTTTTTATTTGCTTTTGTTATGTATGTGTCGATATAAATTAAAGGTGGTCAACGTTTGGACATATTAAAATTCGAGTTTGTCTACGTTTCGACTTGATTTTTTTTATGTTTTGGTGTTTATTTTTATGTATGCTTCTTACGTATGAGCTTGTTTTTGTTGTTTAAACTTCCGTTCATTAATTAAAAAAAATATACATTACGGCAACAAAAACGTATAAAAACCCGCGACAAAACACGAACTCAATTCCTAGTATATATACAAAATGTAACTTTCTTTTCCACTCTAGATGTTACTATAGCTAATAATACCGTTTATAATGCACACAGTACAATCCTCTATTGTTGTTCAAATATGAGTTTCATTATTGTGGTAAACTGTATAGTTAGATTTTTACTTTGTATTCATAAACCATCCGACTTACAATCCTTTTTCTTTCTTTTGTTTCATTTTTTACCCTTACAATCTGATTTACTTCCCATTTGCAATCTTTTTTTTTTTTTTCACTTTTTACCTTTATAATCCACATGTTATTATGTTTTCACAATATATACCTTTTTTTAAAAAAAATTACCTTGAATTGTTTCGCTTGCCATTTGCAGCCCTTTAACCTTTTTCTTTTCATTTTTTATCCCGAAAAAACTACATTTTTGTAAATACACGTTATAAAATCGGTATGTACGGTGTCACTGACCTTATATATTTTTCTACCAACAAATACAACGGTACCTGTCTTTTATCAATACAATTGTTAAATTCAACTTATAAAAGAAATTAGTAAATACCATTTAACACTTAGGACTTTAACTAATACATACACCAAAAAATTATCAAGACAATCAAATTGATAACATATATGTCTAGTGTCCATATATCGTCTATCCTTATAAATAAAAACCATTTTTGTTAAATATCAACTTCTCATTGAATCTGACACATGTCGTTTTTTTTAGGATTTTTAGAATATTTTTTTTTAGTTGTCATTTTCTTTGTGTTTTCCATTTTTATTTAATTGTCACATCATTATATTCACTAATGACAATGTCAATGACAGCTGTAAATCTATTCATTCCTTCTTTATTTTTCTAAATGTAAGGTGATATTTATAGGAGTTTACCTTCAATAAACTTGGTAAACACGTTGTATTATCTATTAGTACATAATACATAGGGATATATATATATTAGATAATATTACATTTTAGTACCATAAACTATTATAAATGTCTAGTCTAATATTCCCCCACAACCTAATGTCAAGGAGCGACCTTTAGCTTGTGCCTTAGATACTCGAATCGGTTCGTATAGTGTGCTTGGGGTTGCGAAGAACCGAGGGGTTGCAGTTGGAAACCTAATTGGGCAGCAAGTTGTTGGATGGCTTGAACAACCTCTGTAGAGGTTTGTGACGAGCCTGGTGTGGTGGCTGGTTTGCGAATGGATGCTACTGTAGCAAAGGCTTGTGCAGGAGGAACCTCTGTAAAGGTTTTGGAGACCATATAATCATGATCTAATAAAAGAGAGTGAAGATCAATGAAGGCAAGAGGTGTTTGTCGAGCAAGGATAATGGACTTGAGACCATTATATTTATCACGGAGGCTGGATAACACAAGCATAACCACATCTTTTTCTTTCATAGGATCACCTATGTTAGCAAGAGCATCTGAGTATTCTTGAGCCCTAGTGAGATAGGCGATGGATGATTCATCAGGTTTCATTTGAATCTTCAACAATTGATTCTTCAAGGTGTACTCCCTGGAGGATATGTGAGGGGTAAATGCACGTTCCAAAGCCAACTATAGCTCCCTTGAGGTGGTTCCCTGTACATGTTGAAAAGTCGTTTATGAGATTGTAGACAAAAGAAGCATCCTGACATGGGCATCATTGAGCACCCAAGTTGTATAATCTGGGTTGACTTGTGCTGTGACAGCTTGTTCCTTGTCTTTTTCTGAAGATGTTGGTGTCGATAAAATAGTAGATAGAGGGCAGGGGATGGAGCCATCAACATAGCCAAACAGTTTGTTTGTTACTAGGAAGGGTTGGATCATCGTTTTCCAACACCCATAATTAGTAGAAGATAAAGTAAAACCAAACTTGTGTGTGTTGTGAATTGTTTTCTCGGCTTGAGTGAAAGCTACAAGAGTTGTCATTGTGTGTGTGATAATCGGAAGAGATGAGAGAGACCGAAAGGTTGTGTCTTACAGGAAGTCGATTGGAGTAGGGAGGCCGATTAGGGTTATGGCGAACAAGCTCTGATACCACAATAAACTTGGTAAACACGTTGTATTATCTATTAGAAGTACAGAATACATAGGGATATATATATATATATATATATATATATATATATATATATATATATATATATATTAGATAATATTACACTTTAGTACCATAAACTATTATAAATGTCTAGTCTAATAACCTTGTCTAATTAAATGATTGATATTTTTTTAATAAACTCTTATAATATACGAGTCTCACACCTAGTTTAACAATTAAACAAAGGATAATGACTTAAAAGGGTAATATATTTTTCGATTTGTACACATTTGGTCACTGAATGTGTACAATTTAACAAGTTGAAAGGGTAAATGTGGACGAAAAAAAAACTCAGTGACCAAATGTGTACAGATCGAAAATTATATTACCATTTTTAAGTCATTATCCCTTATTAAAACTAGGTGTGAGACCCGTATGTTATACGGGTTTGATAAAACAAAAAATTAAATATGAAAGTTCAAACAAAAATTTATTTAAATTTGAAATTTTAGATTTAGAATTTAAAATTTGAATTTAAAAGGAAACATATTAAATTATATATGAGTACTAATATTGTAATTTATTGGTTATTATTATATATATATTAAAGTTGTGAAAAGTTTTAACAGTAAACCTGAGACATTTTGGCCAATTTTGGTCCCTTAAATTACATTTCTGGTCCCTCTATTTTTGTTTGTATGTCACTTTGTTAATTTATATATATTCCTGGGGTTACCACATTTCTACCTTCCAGGACCTTCTACATCCAGTTCCTTCTACATCCAATATCGTCTCTCTCTCTCTCTCTCTCTCTCTCTGTGTGTCTGTCTTTCCTTCTCCCACCGTCATCATCTCGGCTTCTCCATGGATGCCCTGCGTTTTGTACCGCTTCTTATTCTCTTCCGATTAAAAATCCCTAAAACCACCCCACCGCCATAGACTCTATTCCTGATTTTCCTCACCGATTCCATCCATCTCTCGATTCTTCTTCTGTATTTTCAATTCCATCCAAAACTCAAACGCTCCAATACAGGAATATCTTCAGCCATCCGCTATATTTATCTGTATAACCCACCGGTACACACTTGTCTCGATGCTTCCCACCGCCTCTAGAAAACCCTCACCCACTTAAAACCAGTCTTGGGAACGATATAGCCACAGGTCGGCGACGAATGGATCGACAACTCCTTCCATCATCTTCACCAGGTCTATGGTTCTTCTACTTCACGCAACCGTCCGGTTGCACGACTTTTTCTATCTCCTTTAATCCTCTTCTTCTGCAATTCCGATCCTCACCCGACGCTTTATTACAAAATACAATGACCGCATCTGGTGTTTCTCTTTATTTTTATGTATTCCTTCGTTTTGGGGTACGATTCCGTCGCCCTACAGAGAAATCGAAGCAAAATTAGTTCAGCAATTGAAATGGGTCGGTTCTCTTTGCTTTTGATCGATCGTGGTTGAACCTGGAAACCTCCCGTGAAGAACCCTAAATTCGTCGATTTTGCCCTGCTCCTTCTCTATTCGATTACGCCCCCAATCAATGATGATTCTATTGAAGACGAGTACAATTTGTTTGAAGCGTCCAATTTTTATTTTAGGGTTTTCAAATTCTTTCAGTACAGGTAATAATTTATGTGTCATTTTCCTCCATTTTTGTTTTTTCTTGATGCTTACATTGACGTTTTCACCGTATCCCTTCGTTTGAACAAAGAAACGTATCCCTAACAGAATTTGTCCATAAAAGAAAGAATGAAAGATGAGGAAGAACAGAAGAAGAGGAGACGATATCGGAAAAATTGATGTTTATGCTGACCAATCGCCGTTCTTGACGCTGATTGCCATCGCTTGGAGCTTTCAACGGTAACAAAAATAATTCTTTACCTGCGTCTTGCTCATATGTCCAAATTACCTTCTGGTAAGTATGCACTTTAACGTTTCTGTTTCCCTTCTAAACCCATAGTGTAGGCGAGGCATGTGCAACCTGAAATCGATGCTAGAAGATCACAATGACCAAATGCAGGTGAGTTAAGTGGACTATTTACTATATCCACGTTTACCATTCACGAGAAACAACTATCTTCATATTTTGTGGGAATCAAAATAATCAAGGTAATTAAGCTATTTTTTAGCACATGTGATTTTGGATTTCTTGCCCAATTCCATTTCTATCCCAAATCCCACATCGAAGTCACTTTAAAATCACCATTTTGAACAAGTTCTTTAATTGGGGTTTCTTTCTGGAATTCATAAACATTTTTTGTTTACTTGAGCTAAGTTCAAAGCTAGCTTTTGTTGTTTCTGGGTTTTAGGAATTTCAAATGTCTTCATCTTCTACCAAGCTTTTTATTGACAATGTAGAAGAACTTTTCCCTGTTTCGTTTAATTTACTATTAGTGTATTGGTCGGACGTTGCTCGGTACGAGTATTGAAAGTCAAATCAAAAGGATCGACACCATACCTTGAATATAGTAAGGTAATGATTTATTCATATTTTGATCATTAGTGATTGAGGTTAACATAATTTTCATGCTTTCATTTTTATCCATCTTCATTTCTCTATTATTTTACTTATTATGGCACGCAAGGTTCTAAAGTTATATGGAAATTTACCTATTTATAATGCATCAGGTTGCCAGGATGAGAGAATCCTTGAGTCATTGAATTTATTTAGGAGTATGTTTATTTTCATGGTTTTTTATGCAGTACAATATAAAGGAAGACATTGTAGATCTTAATAATGAGATCTGGTTGCTAATTTTCGTATGTTTACACCAACTTTTTTCTGGTTCTGATTTGTGAATGTATTGATTACCTCCATTTTTTGCAGGCAGACATACACAATCGAGTGACCCATAACTCGATCACTAACTTTTTTAACCACAAATATGCACGTTTGCTATCCCAATGGACACTGATCTAACAAACACAACTGTAAGTCTAGCAATTTTGAATTATACCTTTATGCCCATTTTCTTCATAACTTTCTTCTTTCTTATTGCAGGTTTATATCGACAATCTTGACCCTGGTGTTGCAGAGGAGGGATTGAGGTCGATTTTCTTGCAATTTGGTCAAATAGTTTATGTCAAAATTCCTGCTGCAAAAGGATGCAGGTTTGTTCAGTTTGTCAACAGGTAAGTCTTAAATTTGTCAAAAAAACCTTTATACATGAAAAAACTGTAAAAAGTTAATTACTAATTTCCTGTAGGACATCTGCTGAAGAAGCAATTCAAAGGATGCATGGAAGTCAAATTGGTCTAACTGTAGTCCACCTTTCTTGGGGAAAAAGCACAGCTGCTAAACAGGTGAACATTAATTATGATATGCGACAAACACACTTTTCACATTTATTTTATTTTGTATTTTTTAGTTGATTATCAATGAGTAGGTTATTGGTGTTTTAAGTAAAGAAAGCTGAAATCGGGTGTTTTTGCTCATCTTTGGTCAAATTTATGGAGCAAAAGCATGAAGTTCATCAAAGGGGGTTTGTTGCTTTAACTTTTCCTCTTTTTTTTTGTTTAGATGTTGTCTTTTTCCATTCAAATATAAGGTTAGTAATAGTTGAAATCTAGAGTCTATTGGAAGCTATGAAAACCGTTGGTAGGTGGTACAAGCGACATAATAGTATGAGAAAAAAGTATAGTTTTGACTACCATTCAACGGGTTAGTAAATATATAAAATGTTTTTATCCATTCAATTTTTTACTTTAGTGAGTTCTTAATGTATTTTTCTTAACTATATTTAAAATGTATAAGAGATGAAATTATCAGTGAAACATATATCCAATTATGAACTTACAGAGAGTACTCTTCTTTAAAATAGTAAAAATCAAGTTGTTCAGAAACGATTTTATAGTTTTAGGACCATATTGCCCCTGCCCGTTGTTTTTATATTAATAAATTTTAATTCTTACAGTTTTAGGGTCAGTATGACCCTGCACACCGTTTTTACATTTAAAAAAATTCAATTTTTATAGTGTTAGGACGATATTGCCTCTGAACACTTTTTTTATATTAATAAAAATCAATTTTTATAGTTTTAGAACTATATTGCCCCTGAACAGTGTTTTAATATTAAAAAAAACAATTTTTACATTTTTAGGACGATATTGCCCCTGCACACTTTTTATATTAATAAAATTAACCTGATTAATTTGATACAATTTTTTTTTGGAAGAAAACATTTCAAACTCCGGAATTATGGATTCCATTTCGGTTTCATATCAGTTAAATGGAACAGTTATGGATGACTCTCCTTCATATTTGTCGTTTAATTTTTGGAGTATCCAAATCTGTGGATTAATATAAGAATTCAATTTTATGACCATTTTTTTGTAGGGATATGAGTTGTTACATTAAATGCAGCCTTACATCGAAGAAGTTTTTATTATTGAAAATTTGGAACTTAGTGTTAAACTCTCATGGAGTAATGTGAAATCAAGGGTATGCACAATCAAGGCACAATATGATACAAGAAGCTCCAGTGGAAATGCCATACAGGCACGTTCTCGACATATTCCAAATAATGCAGGAGAACATGAGTGCAGCAACAAACATCTACAAAAAAATCATTGAAGACCACCGAACACCATAAGGAACCACACTGTTCCGACTCTTTTGTAATCGAATGCCCTGTAACGATCTATTAATGAATCGATATCTTTTTATCGTCATCTCTTGATACATTTATCTACCCCAAAACAAAAAAGGATATGGATTGTTTTGGCTGACTGTTCGACCCAATATCATACGGCCATATCAACTACCCCTGCCCCCCGCGAAGCGGGGGTTACCACTCTAGTTTTCAATTAAGACAATTATTAATTAAGGTGTAAATATGATGTGTTAATTAAGAAAAGATAAAACAAATTGAGAAAATGACAAATGGAAAAAACATTTAATAAAAAATAACAAAAAATGACATGCATCCAAGTTAATGAGAGAGTGACATGAGGCAAAATTATTTGCATTTATTAGGGAGAATTCCTGAAAAAACTTATGGTTAATATGTAACTTGGAATTTTGATGACCTAAATTAATAATGATTTTGAAAGAATAAGTATTTGGAGTATGGACCTATTTATTTCGGATTTAAATGGTTCTGCTTGGTAGTTAATTTTTGTCATTATGGATCTCAATGTAATTATTTTTTTGTAACAGTTTCGAAATAAAAATTGTTCTTTGATTCCTGTTCATGGATGTAGGTCATATTTACCGAACCTGATTTTCTTTGTAAAAAAACATATGATATAATTAAATAGGCATGTACCTTTTCTTTGCAAAAAAACATATGAACTTACGGTAAAACCTGATTTTTTACCTATACAAAACTTTGCGATTTTCTAAATAATTTGAACTATAATGTCAAAAACTTTAATGAATAGCTACAATTCTAATTTCTAAACGAATCCCTTCATCAATACACAAAATCTAAATATAATCATAATTTGTTTTGACTAATTAAATGTTTAAATTTTAACACATTTATTGAATCAACAAAAATCTAACTCATAGTATAAGTATTTACCAACTCTTCAAGTAACAACCAAATGACTTTTAGCCAGCAGTATCATGTGTTGTGTTCCCTTATTAAAGTCAAGGGTTTGAGTCTTATTTATGATATATATATATATATATATATATATATATATATATATATATATATATATATATATATATATATATATATATATGGTTCGGTAAATATGACCTACATCCATGAACAAGAGTCAAAGAACAATTTTTATTTCGAAACTGTTACAAAAAATAATTACATTGAGATCCATAATGACAAAAATTAACTACCAGGAAGAACCATTTAAATCCGAAATAAATAGGTCCATACTCCAAATACTTATTCTTTCAAAATCATTATTAATTTAGGTCATCAAAATTCCAAGTTACATATTAACCATAAGTTTTTTCAGGAATTCTCCCTAATAAATTCAAATAATTTTGCCTCATGTCACTCTTTCATTAACTTAGACGCATGTCATTTTTTGTTATTTTTGATTAATTTTTTTTTCCATTTGTCATTTTCTCAATTTGTTTTATCTTTTCTTAATTAACACATCATATTTACACCTTAATTAATAATTGTCTTAATTGAAAATAACCAATAAATTACAATATTAGTACTCATATATAATTTAATATGTTTCCTTTTAAATTCAAATTTTAAATTCTAAATCTAAAAATTCAAATTTAAATAAATTTTTGTTTGAACTTTCATATTTAATTTTTTGTTTTATCAAACCCGTATAACATACGGGTCTCACACCTAGTTTTAATAAGGGATAATGACTTAAAAGGGTAATATATTTTTCGATTTTTACACATTTGGTCTCACACCCGTATGTGTACAAATCAAATAATATATTACCCTTTTAAGTCATTTTCCCTTTTAATAATATGAAAATTTTAATGAATGACCATGCATAGCAACAACATCATGACCAACAAGTTTTCGAAGAATGGGCTACTGCCATACACTTTCTCAAACCCAAAAGGTTAAAGCCCACTTCATCTTGTTCTTATACTTTTAGAATAGAACTTAAACCCAATAAGACCATTTTGTAAATTATTTCAATTTTCAAACCCTTAAATATATATAACATGTCTTTCAATTTCTTTTACATTTTTTTTCTCTGGCAGTTAAGATAATGATGAAATAAGTTTACCGCATGCCTCACAAGCATATCCTAGAACTTCGATTCAACGAAAAAGCTCCCTGATGATGCTAATCTTTCTGTTTGTTCCACTTGTGTATTAACAAATCTTCTTTGCAACTCCAGCACAACATCAAGGAGCTGAAAATAAAGACAAGAAAAAATCATGCTTCATGATTGCTATAACCAATTTGGGATGAATGATAAGCTTCATGTTGAATCCTAATGATAAGCACACAAATGTTCATTGTGTTGAATTGCCTTGGTTAACCAATTGTTCCCAACATTTGAGCATCTCACTATCTTGCTTAATTGCAAGTTTTTAGTTATTTAAGTCTTTTAGTTTTCAAGCAATCATAAAACCCCCCCTTTTTGTTTAATTGTAGTTAGTTAGTTTATTTACAATAGTTCTTTTAGATTGCATTGGTGATTGAATACAACCATTTCCCCGAGGATCGATACCCCTTTTTACCATTATATTACGTTTTATTTGCAAACAAAGGGTGTAATTTGCTTGGTGGACTTGACATCCCACCAAGTTTTGGCGCCGTTGCCGGGGAAATTGGTTATTGTTATTTGATTGTTTATGCCTAGGTCTACAAGAACCGGTGAACTACTCTACAATCCGGAAATTGAAAAAGAAGCAAAAAGGTTGAAAAAGTTAGCCAAACAAGCAAAGCAACAACAACTAGTTCAAGCTTCTTCCTCTTCTCCACTAATCAACATAGAAGACCAAGTTCACACTTCAAGTGATACCGACACCGAGCCGAGTTCTCCAATTGTTGGTCATTCCTTTGAAGACATTCCGTTTGAAAACTACATAGCCATGAATCACACTCCACCTCACAATCCCAACCCAAACCCAAACAATCAAGATGCCAATACAACACCCCAACAACCAAGACAACAACAACAACAACCTCTCATTGATATGCCACCTTGGACTCAAGCCCCTCCTCAAAACCAACCCAATTATCAACCACCACAACTACAAAACCAACACTTCCACCAAAACAACCAACCTCAAAACAATGCTTTTCAAGTTCAAAAACAAGTACATTACCCAAATCAACCCAATTACCAACATCCTCTAATGTACCAAAACCCAATGTACCCCCAACAACAACCCCCCTACAACCAATATCCTAACTACCAACCTTATCCACCACCAATCTACAATCCCCAACAATACCCATACCCACCTTACCAACAACCACCCAATTACTTGCAACATTATCCCAATAACCCCAATCCACCCAATCCCCCTCAAGAGTTGACACTTAGACAAATGATGGAGACGGATGTTACTCACACACCTCTTGGTATTGTTTATCCCGCAAACCGCCGAGGGATTGAATTGAAGTCAAGTTTCATACATCAACTCACCAAGTTCCATGGTTTGGATAGAGAAGATCCTCAAAGGCATTTGAAGTCCTTTCATATGATATGTGTTAGCATGTTGCCCGAAAATGTGACATTGGATGATTTCAAGTTAACCGCCTTTCCGCTCACATTGGAAGATAAACCTAGAGAGTGGTTATTCAACTTACCACCGGGATCTATTCACACATGGGAAGAGTTACTCAAAGCCTTCAATAGCAAGTTCTATCCCACCTCCCGAATTTCAAGCCAAAGAAGTGACATTTTGGGGATTCGTCAAGGGGAGAATGAGACTTTTCATGATTTTTGGGAGCGATTCAACAACTTGTGTACAAGTTGTCCTCAACACAACATTCCCGAAAAACTACTTCTTCAACAATTTTATGAGGGTATGAATGAAAAAGATCGAAGGATGATTAATGCTTCAAGTGGTGGTGACATCTTCAACAAAACCCCTCAAGAGATAAGATCACTTTTTGGAACCATTTCTCAAAATCAAAGGAACTTTGGGACTCGAAATGAAATGAAGAGAAATTCTCCACAAGTGGTTGGTGAAGTTAGCAACACCCAACACTTGGAATCAAAGCTCTTAGATTTGACTAATGTATTAAGTCAAATGGTGGTGGGAAGTGGTCAACAATTGATGGTATGCGGTATTTGTGCCATGATGGGACATTATACGGATAAGTGTCCCAGTCTTGGAAGTGAACCGGAAGATGTGAATGCAATGGGAGGATATCAAGGTCAACCAAGACCCATGGGATTTCAAAACAATTTCAACCCAAATTGGAGGAATAACCCAAACAATCCATACCCACCAAAGCAAAATCCACCAAACATTTTGATGAGACCCCAACATCCGCAATATCCTTCCCAAAAACCTCCATATCCACAAACATCTCACCTCCCTCCAAATTACCAACAACCTCATCAACAAGGCCAATCAAGTGGTGCCCACCAAATGAGCCTTCAAGAACTTGTCACTTCTCTTGCTCAAAGCCAAACCCAATTTCAACAAGAGACCAAGAACACTTTCTCCAATATTCAAGCACAAATTGGAGACTTGGCCACCGCTCTCAACAAGATGGAACAAAGGGGCAAACTTCCATCTCAAACCGAGAAAAATCCCAATGTGAGTGCAATAACTTTAAGAAGTGGGAAAACCCTTGGAGAAAGCAACCCCAAAAGAGTTTCAAGAGAAGAATAAGATGAGGTTATTATTGTTGATCCTCCAAAGGTTGAAGCTACTTCAAAGGAACCGGTTGTTTCCAACATTGACAAACCCGACTCTTCCAACAAGCCTATCAAGCCATTGGTCATACCACCACCTTTCCCTTCTCGGTTAGCCTTTTCCAAGAAACAAGAGGAAGAGAAAGAAATTCTTGAGACTTTCCGAAAAGTTCAAATCAACATTTCACTATTGGATTCCATAAAGCAGATTCCGCGCTATGCCAAATTTCTTAAGGATTTGTGCACTGATAAGAGGAAGTTTAAGGCGAATGAAAAGATTCAAGTCAATGCCAATGTGTCCGCGGTTATCCAAAAGAAGCTTCCACCCAAATGCAAGGATCCGGGCATGTTTGCTATTCCTTGTACCATTGGTGACTTACATGTTAAAAGTGCCATGTTAGATCTTGGAGCCTCAATCAATGTAATGCCTTACTCGGTTTTTCAATCTCTCAATGTTGGACCTTTGGAAGAAACCGGAGTCATCATTCAATTAGCGGACAAGTCAAGTGTATTTCCAAGAGGTGTGTTGGAGGATGTACTAGTTCAAGTCAATCAACTAGTATTTCCCGCGGACTTCTATGTCACTGACCTTGAAGAGAAGACCCCTTCCAAGTCATCTATGATCCTTCTTGGAAGACCTTTCATGAATACCGCTCACACAATTATTGATGTCCATAATGGGAAGATCACAATGGAATTTGATGGAGAGATCATTCACTTCAACATCTTTGAAGCCATGAGATACCCTAGCAACATTTCTCCATTATATCGGGTTGATGTGATTGAACCAATCACCCAAGAATTATTCGAGTTATCATATGGGGATCTTTTGAAGATGGTGCTCAACATGAGTTTTGATGTTGAAGGTTTGAAGAAAACATTGGATATGTATACATTGGACTCCGAAGTTGAAGAGACTGTGAAGACTTTAGAAATTAACAACTCAACAAAAAAAGATGTTTCTCAAGTTGCCTTATCTCATTCTCCAAACAAGATGCCACCTTCCATAATCCACCCACCCACACTTGAATTGAAAGTCTTGCCTAGCCATTTGAAATATGCTTATCTAGGTCAAGATGAAACTCTACCCGTGATCATTTCTTCTCAATTGAAAGACTTTGAAGAAAGCCAATTGATTGAAGTCTTGAAAGATCATAAAGAGGCCATGGGGTGGACAATAGCGGACATTAAGGGAATAAGCCCTAATGTATGCACTCACAAGATACTCATGGAAGATGATTGTAAGCCTAGGAGGGAAGCTCAAAGACGATTAAATCCTCCCATGATGGAAGTTGTCAAGAAAGAGATAATCAAACTCCTTGTTGCGGATATGATTTACCCGATTTCCGACTCCAAATGGGTTAGTCCGGTTCAAGTGGTTCCCAAGAAAACGGGAATCACGGTTGTTGAGAATAACAAAGGAATAATGGTACCCACTCGAGTTCAAAATGGATGGAGGGTATGCATTGATTATCGAAAGTTGAATTCAAGCACACGAAAAGATCACTTTCCTCTTCCTTTCATCGACCAAATGCTCGAGAGATTGGCGGGCAAGTCACATTATTGTTGTCTCGATGGATACTCGGGTTTTCATCAAATACCCGTTGCCCCCGAAGATCAAGACAAGACAACCTTCACATGCCCTTTTGGCACGTTTGCCTACAAGCGGATGCCCTTTGGATTATGCAATGCCCCCGCCACATTCCAAAGATGTATGGTGAGCATCTTTTCAGAGTATGTAGAAAATATAATTGAAGTGTTCATGGACGACTTCACAGTGTATGGCAATTCGTTTGATGAATGCTTGGATAATCTTGAGAAGATTTTGAAAAGATGCGTTGAGAAGAAGTTGGTGTTAAACTTTGAGAAGTGTCACTTTATGGTCAATCAAGGCATCATCTTGGGACACATCGTCTCCAAAAAGGGAATTGAAGTTGATAAAGCCAAAATTGATGTCATCCAAACCCTCCCTTACCCAACATGTGTTAGAGAAGTAAGATCTTTCTTGGGCCATGCGAGATTCTATAGAAGATTTATCAAATATTTCTCGAAGATTACGCGTCCGATGTGCCTCCTTCTCCAAAAAGATGTTGATTTTGACTTCAATGTTGCATGTCAAGAAGCCTTTGATAAACTCAAAGCCTTGCTCACTTCCGCTCCAATAATCCAACCTCCAAATTGGGAGCTTCCCTTTGAAATAATGTGTGATGCAAGCAATTTTGCAATTGGAGCGGTCTTAGGTCAAAAGGAGGGCAAAGCATCACATGTCATCTACTATGCCTCCAAAACCTTGGATAATGCTCAAGCTAATTACTCAACCACCGAGAAGGAACTTCTAGCCATTGTATTCGCCTTGGAGAAATTCCGGCAATACCTTCTCGGAACAAAAGTGATTGTATACTCCGACCATGCCGCATTGAAGTATCTCATGACCAAGAAAGATGCCAAACCACGGTTGATTCGGTGGATTCTTCTTTTACAAGAATTCGATCTTGAGATAAAGGACAAAAGTGGTGCCGAAAATCTAGTTGCGGACCACTTAAGTCGGTTGAATATTGGTGACTCCTCATCTTCTATCCTTGATGAATTCCCGGATGAGCACCTCTTCTACATTTCAAACACCATCCCATGGTATGCGGATATTATGAACTACTTGGTTACTAAAGAAATTCCTCACGCATTTACCAAGTACCAAAAAGCCAAGTTGAAGAGTGATTCCAAATACTACGTATGGGATGACCCTTATCTTTGGAAACATTGTCCGGATCAACTAATACGGCGGTGTGTTCATCAAAATGAGGTCGAATCAATCTTGAAGTTTTGTCATGCGTATGCATGCGGCAGACATTTTGGTCAAAACAAAACCATGCGAAAGGTCTTAGAATGTGGACTCTATTGGCCAACAATGTCAAGAGATACATATCTATTTTGCAAAAGTTGTGATAGATGTCAAAGAACGGGAACCGTATCCACGAGGCATGAAATGATTCAAAGCCCTATCCTCATTTGCGAAATCTTTGATGTTTGGGGAATCGATTTCATGGGCCCTTTCCCCGTCTCTTTCGGATACACTTATATACTCTTGGCGGTTGATTACGTATCAAAGTGGGTTGAAGCAAAGGCTACAAGGCATGATGATTCCAAAACTGTGATTGACTTCTTGAAATCAAACATTTTTGCAAGATATGGTGTACCGAGAGCTTTGGTGAGTGATAGGGGCACTCATTTTTGCAACAAAATGATGGAAGCCATGATGAAAAGATATGGTGTCACACACCGGATATCAACCGCTTATCATCCACAAACGAACGGCCAAGCCGAAGTGTCAAATAGAGAAGTCAAGCAAATTCTTGAAAAGACGGTCAACACCACACGAAAAGATTGGAGCTTGAAGTTAGAAGATGCATTGTGGGCGTATCGGACCGCCTACAAAACTCCAATTGGTATGTCTCCATTCCGCCTCGTTTATGGAAAGTCTTGTCATTTACCGGTGGAATTGGAACACAAGGCATATTGGGCAGTTAAAAAGTGTAATTTCAATCTTGAAGAAGCCGGAAAGCACCGAAAGATGCAACTTCAAGAAATCGAGGAGTTGAGGAACGAGTCTTATGAAAATGCAAGCATCTACAAAGATAAGACAAAAGCGTTTCATGATAAACACATTACCCGTAAGCATTTTATTCCGGGACAAAAAGTTCTTCTTTATCATTCACGCTTAAAGCTATTCCCGGGAAAGTTGCGATCTCGATGGCATGGACCTTTTATTGTTATAAAAGTGTTTGATCACGGCGCGGTTGAAATTAAGAGTTTGGAAACAAATCAAATATTCAAAGTGAATGGGCATCGCTTGAAACCATTTTATGAAGGCTTTGACACAGGAGAATTTGACAACATAACATTGGAAAATCCGAATTACGAAGGTTGACGGAAGCGGGGCTAAGTCTTGGCAAAGACGTTAAATAAATGTGTTGTAAATAAATAATCTCCATTTGAAGTTTTGGGTGTTTCTAAGCTTGAAGTTGGTCTAAAAATAAGCATTTGGAAGTCTAGCAATGATCTTGGTGAAGTTTGAAAAAAAAAATCGAAATTTGCGCGGGTACCCGCGCAGACGTTGCGCGACCGGCCCCCAGCCGCGCAAGTTCCGAGTTCCAACCTCCGCAACTTAGAATCGCATCTGATTAGTCTGCGCGGCCTAACTCCACCCTCGCAGATGCTTGCGCGCCCAAGAACAAAATGCAACCTTCCTTGTGCGGCCGACCCATTTTACCCACAACTCACCCGCCCCACCCGGTAACCCGCTCCAAACCCCTGAATCGACCCGAAATTCCGACCCATACCCGAATCATTTAAGACCCAACCTTATACCCCCCCTTTAACCCATCGGACCCCCCTTCCCTATCCCCTTTGTGCCTCCCGTCATCGACTATACCCCACCGACCACACCCTCTGCCACCTTCCATTCTCCGGCCGACGATCCCGACTAGTCACCGCCTACCGCCGTAATTAATCAAATCCGTCGGTCAGCGCCTCCACCCAGCTCCGTCGCCGGCCAGCGCTTCCCTCCAGCAGCGTCACGCTCCAACCGACACCCCGATTTTGCACCCATTTCTCGCTGGAAAAGCGCGCCCATGCCTGCCGCCTTCCAGCTCGCTTCTTCAGCCGGCGCTCCACCGCTACCTTATTCCCCACTCGATTCTGATCACACCCCTACCAATCTTTACTGGTAAAAACCCCCTGCCACCGCTATTCTCGTGCTCGCCGGAAAACCGAACAAATCTCGATTCCGACGCCAAATCTCCGGTAAATTCAAAACTTTCTTGGGGTATTCTTCACCAAATCCTCCCGTGCACTCCGATATACTACACATTTGACCAAACCACTTCGCCGGAAACCCTAGCTCCGCCGCCGGCCGCTGTCTGTCGCCGCCGCCGGCCGCCGCCGCTCGTTTTGACCAAAAATTTCAAAATTTTTGTTTCTCACCGGAGATTCAAAAGATTCAACCTTACGGGTTCAATTCAAGCTTGGGGTGCGGTTTTTACGGATTTATTTACGGGTTTCAACACACGAAATTGGTACATTTCTTTTAATTTTATTGCATTCAACTTCTAATTTCAATTAGCTTGTGTTATGCATTAGATTGATTTGAATTGGACTTAGTTTGCTTTGAATTGATTGAATTGCATTGAATTGTGCCAAATTGCATGTTTGGAATAATTGCCTGATTTATATTCTTATTATTTAGTTTGTTTGGATTGGTGTGAGGCGAGTGTGAGGGATAATTTTGGCCAAGTTTTTGTGTTTGCTAGGTTTATTAACAGGTACAATGGCAAGGGACAAAACCATTCACACCTCTCATGGTTCTTCCCGTGAGGCTTCATCCTCGCAATCCACAAAAAAAGAGTCCATCGAGAATACCGATCGTGCGGGTAACCTTGTCCTCACGAGTGCACAAATCAAACAATTCCGGTCAAACCTCCAAAAACGTCCAATTCGAGCCACCAAAATTTACCACCAAGACTCAACGACGTACCTTGGCCTTGACGATTGCCTGCAACAACTGTTCTTCAACATAGGTTGGCAAGAATTCCTCGATCTTTCCGCACGCACTTACCAACAACCCATAATAGAGTTCCTCTCCACTTATGCACGGGATGACGCAGCAGGGGTGCTCACATTTAAACTCCAGGGTCGGCAGCACCGACTCACATACACTACCCTAAACACCATCATGGGCACATACAATCCCTTCAACACCGACATCTATAGCCATCAGTGGACTCGATTCAAACGCGTGCCTAATGTAGAGTTTTGGACTCAAATCACAAGTCTTCCAAACTTCAATCCAAGTCGACAAAAAGATCCTTACATCATCCATCCTTGTTGGAGAATCGCCCACCGAATCCTTTCAACTTCCATCTTTGCTCGTCATGAGCCGGGGCAAATAAACACAGTCGAGCTCTATTTCCTCTATTGCATGAGCCACCTACATTGGTCTTGCCCCGGTTTCGCCACCTTTTTCTTGGATAAGTGTGACAGCCTTCGCACGAAGACCACTGACGATATTTGCATAGGAGGTTTCATTACCCTAATTGGTTTGGGTGTGGGCCTTCACTTTCCCGAGTCTGAGTATGTTCCAGTAGATGATCCACCTCTCTACCTCCTTGACTGCATAGCCCTCACCCGGATGGAATTACTGATCCCTCATCCTACCCGTCATAACCATTTTTCTTGGCTCAATCATGTCAAGGAGCCAGTTTACATCTTGCCTAATCCTAGCATCTCCGCCTTTTCCACCAGCGAGCCTGAATCTTGGTTCTTGCCTGAAGAGTTACACGATGATGATGATGAAATGCAAGTCGACAATTCCAATGATGGTAGTCCATTTGAGGCCGAAGAACATCATGACCTCCCGATCCGACAATTGCCACCACCTTATGCTCAGCCCTCGGGCTCACACTTTCAGCCGCAACAAGAGTACCACTCCTATCAGCAACACAATGAGCCTGATCCCGAGCACGAATTCCCTCTTGATATCTACAGTCAGCTTGCCTCACTGCGCCTCCAGGGCAACCGGAACACAGCAGCCATTCGCCGCATCGAGGAGCAGCAAGCCCGCGCCAACAACTACATGGAGGATCTTTGGTATCACTTTCGGCCCGACGACGGTTACCCCCCTCGTGGGCCTCCTCCACCTTGATCCCGGTATGATCCTTCCTTACTCTCATCTTAAGCATTGGGGACAATGCTTAATTTTAAGCTTGGGGTGAGGTATTCTTATTTTTATTTTTATTGCATTTAGGTTGTATATAGTTGCATTTAGAGTAAGTCATTTAGGGCATTCATAAAAATTGCATAAAAATTTCAAAAATATTGCATATTTTATTTCTTTCTTTTATAATTTTCATGCTTTTTAGATGCATTCTAGTTTAAGTTCATGCATTTTTGTTCTCTCTTGTCTTCTCATCCCTACAGGCACCAGAGCACCGAGTCATAAGTATTGAATCATAGATTGGTCCCGGGTCTTGATATGGAATTCCTTGTATTTGATAAGTGGGACACGTTTTAAGCCTCACGAACCACTTTGAGACCGCTTGTGTGGGGGTCAGATGCAGGTAGCTTGATTGGGTCTAGGTGCGGAGGGATGTGGTTGGTCATGCCAATGTGTGCGAGCAAAGATTAGCCCGGTAAGGTATTTTGAAGACATTGAAGATATTGAAGACTCGCATCTTGGTTTTGGGGGGAGTACCCTTTAGTATTCCCGAGTCTCGTCCGAGCCCTGCTTAGTTAGATTCTCACCACCTTTTTAAGATAGGTTATTTTTTTTAGGAGTCTAGAGTAGATAGTTAGATAGATTTTGTTTATCACACCTTGCATTAAGGTGCTTGATGAACTTTGAAGTGGGTCCCCCAATTCACATCTTTTGGGACCAAGTCTTTTCGGTAACACCCATTTTTGAGTCATTCCCCACCCTTTTTTAGTTGATCTTGACACATTGTCAATGATCTTTAGGTGTTCATGTTAGCCTCCATCCTTTGTTACATGGTGAAATTCCTTAGACCTTCCAAGAAGAAAACACAAAAAAATGAAGAAATTGGAAAAGTGAAAAAAAAAGAAACAAAGAAGAAAAAAATGAAGAAAAAGAGCAACACAAAAAGAAGAACAAGAATCCAAGTTCAAGGATTTAGAGAAAAAAAAAACGAGAGAAATAAGAAGACTGAATATCAAGCAACAAAGAGGCTGAAGACCAAATAACAGAAGTTCAAGATTGAAGATTTAAGTTGTTAGGTTTAAGATTTAGGTTAAGTAGAATTTCTATTATTTTATTTTATTTTTGATTTTTGGTGAGAAAAGGCATTGACGATGAGACGGTAAACTGTAAAGGACAGTACAAGGGAGAAGCCCCTGAAACCGGATGTTTTCCCGGAGGCCGCACTGTAAAACCCTATTTCGTACTATACACTTTAGCCTGACAAATGTAGGAATCATAGTGTGTGAAGAGGCGCCTTTCCTTCGTGCATTATGATCTGCATTGGTGATTTAAAGTGCCCCCACTGGGCGCATCCCTGTTTCCTTTGTCTTGCACACCGCGACTACATCCAGCCGTGATCTATTCGCCCATCAAGTGGTTGAGAATGTGGTTTATGGCTCTAAAGCGGGGAACATTTTGAAGATGCGTAGGGTCCATGAAGGACTAATTCTGACCATGTTGACTGATGTTGACCAAGTTCTATGGTACCTTTCTTTTTCCTTTTTAGTTTAGCTCATCCCGAGTTCATTTTAGTCTTGTTCTAACTTGAGGACAAGTTAGGTTTAAGCTTGGGGTGATTTGATAGCTTATTTTATTTCCTTATTTTTATTAGTTTATTTTAGATTTTTAGCTCTTTTTATTAGTATTGCATTGTATATTCTTTATTTTCTTTATCATGGATCGTATCGGGGACTTTTTATTTTGCATGAGGAATTTTGCAGGGTTTTGGAGCTCATTGCGGTTGTGGTTTGACTAGAGTTGGGCTTAGTGGGCTTTCCGATGCATTATTGGGCTTGGCGGATCCACCAAAGAAGATTTGGGCTTAAAAAGATAAAGGCTTGGATAAAGTGGGCTTGTGAAGATGGATCATGGATAATTAATTTTGGGTTTGGAGCATCCACATTTGAAGATAAAAGATGATTGGCTGATTTGAATCACATGGATATGGAGGGGACCAAAGGAATCTTTAGTAGTGGAAGGGTGGAGTGGTGGAATGAAGGACCAATAGCATTACAGCGATATTTGCGCGGGTGGAATTTTCGTCGCGCGGGTACCCGCGCAACTGCCCAGTTTGGGCATTTTGGTCATTTGGCTTGCCATTACCTTGGGGAATCAGACCTAGCAGCCATAACTTCGATTTTACACCATTGGAGACCTGCAAGAGGCGATTTTGGAGCTAGAAACCCATTTCCTTTCATCTTTCCAAGTCTTAGGTAGTTTCTTTATGCAATTAGACTTTTGTGATTGTTGTTCTATTGCCATGAGTGGCTAAACTCTCTATATTGGTTAACTTTGGTTGAAACCTTTGAATGTTTGTGGGTTTTTGAAGGATTCATGCTAGATTATCAATTATCTTATGTTTATGGTTCTAGATCATATTTCTTATGCTTGTTTAATGCTTTGATCATGAAAGACCAGTAAAACAACTTATTTGAACTGAAAAATAATTAATGATGCCATTATCCATAACGATGTTTGTTGTAGGACATCATATTTTATTTTTATTAACCAACATAGAAAATATACCTTTACTTTAGCGTAATTATATATTTTTACTCACAGGATCAATATACTTATACATTGTTTTACTTGTAATAGCAGTAGCAACAGCTCATATTGATAGTTAAATGTAAGTATGTTGTTGTTATGAGTTAAAAAATTAATAGGTTGCTGATATTAGTAAAAGATGAAGTGCACCAATAATATATGTACCAAAAAATAAGCATGTTGCTAATATTAATAGTAAAAGTAAAATGTGTTACTAATATTAACACTTAGGGGTGAGCAAACGGCCCGGTTAGACCGAACCGAACCTGGTCCGGTTTTCATATAGTGGGTCGGTTTTTGGTTTTCAATAATCATCTAGTCTTGGGTATAAAATCGAGAACGACCCCGAATTAAGTTGAGGTATTATTCTTCTTTAAATGTTTTGAATTTGTCATCTTCTTTAAATGTTTTCAATAATCATCTAGTACTGGTTGACGGGTAGTGGTAGGTATGTTGTTGGTGGTAATCGCTCGCGGGACTGTCTTCTATGGATGTGGTGAGCGACAAGGAGCGGCATGGTAGATTATTGTTGGTGTTATGTGGATATATTATCCTGATGGTCTATTAGATGGCATGTTGTGCTTGATCGGGCTGAGGCGGTCCTGCTTCATGCAGTAGGCCAAGATATCCGGTGCGGGCCGACGGTAAGTCGTAGGCACATGGGTTCAGTAGAAGAGTAGGACTGGGGTTCATTAATGACAATGTCAATAACAACTGTAAATCTATTCATTCCTTCTTTATTTTGCTAAATGTAAGGTGATATTTATAGGAGTTTTTCTTGTCTAATTAAATGATTGATATTTATTTTAATAAACTCTTGTAATATACGAGTCTCACACCTAGTTTAACAATTAAGTAAGGGATAATGACTTAAAAGGGTAATATATTTTTCGATTTGTACACATTTGGTCACTAAGTTTTTTTTTCGTCCACATTTACCCCTTCAACTTGTTAAACTGTACACATTCAGTCCTTATGACCGGCTACTCCAGGTTAGCCGGTAAAAATGACTTAATAGGGTAATATATTTCTCACTTTGTATACATTTAGTCCTTAATATTTTTGTACACATTTAGTCCTTAATATTTATTTTTGTTGCAAAAAGAAGTCATTTTTGTTTTTGTACTCATTCAGTACTTATGAATGGTTTCTTTAGGTTTTTCTCACGACATCTTACGTGATAAAATCATTAATGAGGTGTTTGAGGCTTTTGATGCTTATGTCCATCGCGATCTCGACTACTTAGTTGCTTAGGTCATGTGTTCTGAACGTCATAACTTCTTCATACGATCTCAGATTTTAACGATCTTTATATCCATCCGTTCGTAGTTTAGTCTACTACAACTTTCGTTTAGATTACTCCCGTTAAAAAATAATATATTTTACTTACGATCTTTATATCCATACGTTTTTATGAATGCATGTATGGATTTTTTTTTATAAAATCGAAAGTAAAAATATATTACATTTTAACAGGAGTAATGTTAATGAAAGTTGTAGTAGACTCAAAAACAAACATGTGGATATAAAGATCGTTAAAATCTAATATTGTATGAAGAAGTTACGACGTTCAGAACATAAGACCTAAGCCAAACCACAAGACCTACGCAACCAAGTTGTCGAGATCGTGATGCACATAAACATCAACAACCCAAACACCTCATCAATGATTGTCCCACGTAAGATGTCCTGAAAAAAACTTAAGAAAATCATTCATAATTACTGAATTAGTACAAAAACAAAAAAGACTTATTTTGAAACAAAAAAAAAATGAAGGACTAAATGTGTACAAAATGAGAAATATATTACCTTATTAAGTGATTTTCCCGGCTAACATGGAGTAATCGGTTATAAGGACTGAATGTGTACAGTTTAACAAGTTGAAGGGGTAAATTATGGACGGAAAAAAAAACTCAGTGACCAAATGTGTACAGATCGAAAAATATATTACCCTTTTAAATCATTATCACATTAAACAAACATATTACCCAAATAAAAAAGAAAAATTTCTTTGTTTATCAGTGTCTCGTATTCATTCTTGTTGGAAAAAATATCACATATCGCCTTTTCCACTAGACATACATTGAAGGCTTGTGGCCTTGATATAAGAAAATTACAATCAGTCTCAAGTTCATGATTTGTAGGTATCATTAATTACATAAACCATGAATGTACTTGATTGTAATAATTTTCATAAAACATACATAGTAAACTAATTACTTAACAAAAACAATGATGGGTGGTTTGGCAAAAAAACAGCTTATTGCTTATTAGCAATAAGTAAGTGTGAAGTAACTTATAAAAAAATGATTTATTAGAGATTCCCCACCAGAATAAGCTATTTTTCATCCAAACATTTTTTTTAACTTATAGCGTTATGAAACCTCTACCAAACTAATAAGTTGTTCTAATAAGTTTAGTCAAACACCCCCTACATATGAAACATTTCACACGATATAATTAAATAGGCACCTTTTCTTTGTAAAAAAACATATGATATAATTAAATAGGCATGTACCTTTTCTTTGTAAAAAAAACATATGAACTTACGGTAAAACCTGATTTTTTACCTATACAAAACTTTGCGATTTTCTAAATAATTTGAATTATAATGTCAAAAACTTTAATGAATAGCTACAATTGTAATTTCTAAACGTCTAAACGAATCCCTACATCAATACACAAAATCTAAATATAATCATAATTTGTTTTGACTAATTAAATGTTTAAATTTTCACACATTTATTGAATCAATAAAAATCTAATTCATAGTACAAGTATTTACCAACTCTTCAAGTAACAACCAAATGGCTTTTAGCCAGAAGTGTTCCCTTATTAAAGTCTATTAAAGTCAAGGGTTTGAGTCTTATCTATGATGTATATGGTTTGGTAAATATGACCTACATAAACAGGAATCAAAAACTATTTTTATTACCTGTTACAAAAAATAATTACATTGAGATCCATAATGACAAAAATTAACTACCAGGCAGAACTATTTAAATCCGAAATAACTAAATAGGTCCATACTCCAAATACTTATTCTTTCAAAATCATTATTAATTTAGGTCATCAAAATTCCAAGTTACATATTAACCATAAGTTTTTTCAGGAATTTCAATATTACGAAAATTTTAATGAATGACCAATCATATCCATAGCAACAGCATCATGACCAACAAGTTTTCCAAGAATGGGCTACTGCCATACACTTTCTCAAACCCAAAAGGTTAAAGCCCACTTCATCTTGCTCTTATACTTTTAGAATAGAACTTTAACCCAATAAGACCATTTTGTAAATTATTCAATTTTCAAACCCTTAAATATATATAATGTATTTCAATTTCTTTTACATTTTTTTCTCTGGCATTTACGATAATGATGAAATAAGTTTACTGCATGCCTCACAAGCATATCCTAGAACTTGGATTCAACGAAAGACTTCAGTAAAAAGCTCAGTAAAAAGCTCCCAGATGATGCTAATCTTTCTGTTTGTTCCACTTGTGGATTAACAAATCTTCTTTGCAACTCCAGCACAACATCAAGGAACTGAAAATAAAGACAAGAAGAAATTAACAGAATGTAGTAACTGCATAGATTAAAAGAAAATTATTTACTGAAGGATAATTAATACATGAAGTTGTAAACTGCAAACGCAAAACATTATACACATGCAACCTAAAACAATATTTGTAATTCACAGATGAAATAAAATATCAAATATAAGCAATTTATAATCATGTTAGCGTGGAGTCGTGGATATACATATTTTTAGGTGTGAAAAGTTGCCTCCAAAATTAGCAAGTGGCAAATAGTTCAGGGGTTATTTCCGTAACTTATCATTTACTATTCATAGTTTGACTATGAATAGTAATATAAGTGTGAATTTGGAAATGAGAATGGACGGTGATTAATATTATAATAGTAATATATATGTGAATGAAAGAATGGACGGTGAACTCTTTTGTTAGGCGCATTCAAAATTTGACTATGAATAGTATATGTGAAATTGAATAATTTGAAGGCGCAGATATAATTAATAGGCGCCTACAATTGGACGCCTACAATTTGGACGGCATTTTATTTTGCAATTGGTATTCTCTTTGGCTATAATTGGACGCCTATAATTGGTATTCTCAATCTTCCAACAGAACCAGATCCAAGTCAAAAGGCAAACGAAAGTTTTGCAACTATTGTCACAAGAAGGGACATGTGCTTGAAGAATGCTTCAAGTTGAAGAACAAAGAAAAAGAGAAGACGGCAGCAAATGGTAAACAAGCTAGCACTTCGGGTGAAGCTGACACACCCTCAAAACCAAATGAACGGCGGAAACGTTCTGGGGTGGAGGACGTCATGTACAATATCACAACAATGCAAGTAGTAAACAAGCAACAACATCATCCATTGCATTAATAATATAATTTCATACAAGTGTGTTCCGTTAAGTTTTAAAGACACCAAAACAATATACATCAAAAATATAAGATGAGTCTTGAACGAGCTCCATCTTCTCAAAACCTGGCTCCGGTACCTGTCTACTGGTGACCTGAGAATACAAGTTATTTTGAAAGAGTTTATCAGCTTTAGAGCTGGTGAGTTCATAAGTATATTAGTGTCTGTGTTTGTATGAAAGCATTTGTAAGATGTTTTGTAAGATGTACTGTGTGTTTGTAAAAGTTTTGTATTTGTTTGAACTATCCTAGAAAACCCTATGTTTCCTACTAAAAGTAGCCTTCTACCAAGACATCTAGTGTCTGTGTGTGTATCCTTTGTAAAAGTGAGTATTTTCCCAAATCCGACTACCATTAACCAAAAATATAGTTTTTGCATTATTGTTTATTGTGTGAAATCACAAAGTAAAATGTAAAGGGAAAATGTTATAGTACTTTAATGTAGTATTATGAAACTACTGCTGTACTAACTACCTTAAGCCAATTGTATATTTTAAGGTAACATGTGATCGGCCTGTATCTTGCTACCGACTCAATAGTAAAGTGACAATGTAAGATGCCACAAAAATGACGTTTGGCACCCGTAGACTTGCAAGTCCCACTGTAGCGAGCAGCAAGGTGTAGGATAGTCAATCCAGTATAGATCTATACACAAACTCATACGCTCCCCAATTAAGGAGATTCTGATACAAAAACAGTCATGGCAGGTAGTGCCATGCCCTGTTTAATGGCTCACATAAATGTATTAATGTAAATGTTATGTGAATTGTGTGCTAGCTGTATTGTGTGTTCTTTCTCTGTCTAGCCTGTATGTTTGTTTCTCATCACTCTGTTTCATGTTTGTTTCTCATTATAGTATGTATTGACTCATGTATGAACTGACTCATTGTATGTTTCATCGTTCTAGTAATAGTATCTTCCTAAACTACCCCTATGGTAGCTTACTAGCAATGTATGAACATGTTTGTATACCCTTGCTACCCAAGGGCATGGACTTGAATGAAGGAAAACCTTTTATATCTATATACATATACATAATATATAACTAGGATTCAAACGACCCTCGGACAACTAACCTTGATACCCTAAGACCACAATCAAACAAGAACAGGAAGCAGGGTAGACTAGCAGTCCTAAGTCCTTTCAATCTTACTTATATAACTATATCTATATAGATACACAGAATATAAGTTTAAAAGAGTTTAAGTAAAAGTATTTGATAAGTAAAAGAGTTTGTAAAGTAGTTTGAGGTAAAACAGTTTGATAAACAGTTTGAAAAGTAAGAAAACCATTTGTTTGGTAGTTATTAATCACATGTGATTGATATAATAACTATAATTGTTCAACTTGTATCCCCCCCCCCATAAAAGCATTTAAAAACATTTAAAAGGTTAATTAAGGGGTATGAACTCACCTGTAGTTGGTGGTTTGGATGAACTGAAGAAATAGGATTGCTAGGTGTCAAGTGAAGACTTATACACACACAATGATCCTATTTAACATATAAATACAACATATGTGTATCTAATTAGCCTTTAAACAACTAATTAGCAAAGTTAAGACATCCTAAGACAAGTTAAACACCTTATATAAGTGTTATAAGTCTCAAGGAATGCATCTAAGTGTTGTAGAACAATGCTATAGGGTTTAGGGTTCAAAAGAAACCCTAACTTGAGTTTACGGTTTTGTGACCTCAACCCAATGGGTTTACGGTCGTAAACCCTAGAGTTTACGGTCGTAAACTCCCCCTCTTTTGACCATTTGTTGATTTGAAGGTTTCTAAGTCCATTGAAGTGTTTCCACTTGAAGTATAAGCCTAAGGAAGAAGCTAGGGCACCATTCCACTCCTATTTGGAGTTTACGGCCCAAAGACCACATCCCTTTGGGTTTACGGTCGTAAACCCTTATGGATGTTGGTATTTTGATGATTTCAAGTCCTTAACACATCAAGGTAAGGATCCAAGTTAGTTACCTAGGCTTAGAAAGGGACTAGGGACATTTTGGTCCCTTAAAATGGGTTTACGGTTCAAGAATGTTCTTGGACCGTAAACACCATTTTCTTGATGTTTCTTGGATGTTTTTATGTTATAATGAAGTATAGCAAGCTTAAACACACTCTAGGATAGAAGTACTTACTATATGGAAGCTTGAAATGAGCCAAAATGCCAAGAACACTAGTGTGTGTTCTTGGTGTTCTTGGTGAAAATGGAAGAATCAACCTTTTGGAATGATTTCACGGTTAGAAAGGTGTTAAAACACTAGATTAAGTGATCTACTAACTTGAAATGGTTGAAAACACTTACTAGATCGGAATCTGGAATAAATCTCGGGATGATACTTGAGAGGATTTGCTTTTGTTCTTTGAGAAATTTGAAAAAAAAAAGACAATAAATGACAAGCGTCATATATATACTCCAAATTTCTGGGTTTTTGGCTGAAACTATTTTATTCCGGCAGTAAACTCCAATTTCTTGAAGTTTAGGAATAACAGTGTTGCACTATAACCCTAGGGCATCCTCTCTCCTGGTATCTCCTAAAGTGTATATTCTAAAATAATCAAACTTAATCCAAAAGTCTGAAAATTTAACTGTAACTGATTTAACTTCTATTGAATTGACATGTTGTACAGAATAGAAATTTCGGGTTGTCACATCATCCCCTCCTTAGAAGGAATTTCGTCCCGAAATTAGAATTTAAGCAAATAAGTAGTTACAAGGAACTAAGTAAAAAGACGAGGATATTTCAGTCTCATCTGATCCTCTCGCTCCCAAGTGAATTCAGGTCCTCGCTTGGCGTTCCAGCGAACCTTCACTATCGGGATGCGGCTTTGTTTTGTTTGCTTGACCTCCCGGTCCATGATCTCTACTGGTTCTTCCACGAAGTTGAGGCTCTCGTTGATCTCGATCTCGTCGAGTGGGATTACAAGAGTCTCGTCGGACAGACACTTTTTCAAGTTCGAGACGTGGAAGGTAGAATGTACGTTACTGAGTTCGCTCGGTAAGTTAAGTTTGTAAGCTACAGGGCCGATTCTGGCAAGAATTTCGAAAGGCCCAATGTACCTTGGATTTAGCTTTCCACGCTTTCCGAAGCGTATCAAGCCCTTCCAGGGTGAGACCTTCAATAGAACATGGTCGCCCACCTGGAATTCCAACGGTTTCCTTCGTTTATCAGCGTAGCTTTTCTGTCGGTCTCTGGAGGCTTTCAGTCGTTCACGGATCTGAACGATCTTCTCCGTCGTTTCCTGTATGATCTCCGGACCTGTGAGAGTGCTTTCAGGAACTCGTCCCTTAGCTAACTGGGTATCACCCACCTCAGCCCAGCACAGAGGGGATCTGCACTTTCGGCCGTAGAGGGCCTCGAATGGAGCAGCCTTTATGCTTGTGTGATAACTGTTGTTGTAGGAAAATTCTACAAGGGGTAAATGAGTATCCCATGTTTTCCCAAAGTCGATCACACAGGCTCGCAGCATGTCCTCTAAGGTTTGGATAGTCCTCTCACTTTGCCCGTCTGTCTGCGGATGGTAGGCTGTACTCATGTCCAGCCTAGTTCCTAAGGAACCTTGTAGCGATTGCCAGAACCTAGAAGTGAACCTACTATCTCTGTCCGAGATAATGGATATAGGGACACCGTGCAATCGTACAATTTCCCTTATGTATGTTCTGGTAAGTTTCTCCATCTTGTCTGTTTCCTTGATTGGTAGGAAGTGCGCGGACTTGGTCAATCTGTCAACGATGACCCATATGGCATCAAGTCCACCCGTTGTTTTGGGCAACTTGATTATGAAATCCATAGTGATCCGCTCCCACTTCCATTCTGGGATCTCAGGCTGTTGAAGAAGACCTGAGGGTTTCTGGTACTCGACCTTGACCTTTGCGCAAGTAAGGCATTTACTCACGAAGGTAGCAATCTCTGCTTTCATGTTAGGCCACCAGTATAACTTTTTAAGATCCAGATACATCTTATCTGAACCTGGGTGAACGGAATAACGAGTGTTGTGCGCCTCATTCATGACCAAGTCTCTGAAACCACCTAGTTTCGGGGTCCAGATCCGATCCATGAGATAAAAATCTCCGCCACCCTTAACTTCCAAGTTCTTATCCATCCCTCGCAGGGATTCTCTGGTCACATTTTCAGGCTTCAAAGCGTCGAGCTGAGCCGCCTGTATTTGTGTGGATAAGTGTGAATGGATCGTCATAGTCAATAACTTGACTCTACGACCAGAATATTCTTTCCGACTTAGGGCGTCAGCTACTACATTGGCCTTGCCGGGATGATAACGAATTTCGCATTCGTAGTCACTGAGTAGCTCGACCCACCGTCGTTGTCTCATGTTGAGCTCCTTCTGATCAAATATGTGTTGTAGGCTCTTGTGGTCCGTAAAGATTGTACTCTTTGTACCGTACAGGTAGTGTCTCCAGATCTTCAAAGCAAAAACAACTGCTCCTAGTTCAAGATCGTGCGGCGTATAGTTGACCTCATGTGTCTTCAGCTGCCTCGAGGCATAGGCGATGACCTTACCTCGCTGCATCAGAACACATCCGAGACCTTGGTTCGATGCATCGCAATAGACAACGAAGTCTTTTATCCCTTCGCGGAGGGATAGTATTGGTGCAGTGCACAAGGCTCGTTTGAGCGTTTGGAACGCTTTCTCCTGCTTTTCTTCCCAGTCAAAGGATACGCCATTCTGGGTAAGTGTTGTAAGAGGCTTCGCAATGCGGGAGAAGTTCTGAATGAACCGGCGATAGTAGCCAGCGAGGCCTAGAAATTGACGAATTTCTGTAGGTGTCTTCGGTGCTGACCAGCTCTCAATGGCTTTAATTTTGGAAGGGTCCACGTGTATTCCTTCCTTGCTAACCACGTGCCCTAAGAATTGGACTCGCCGGATCCAAAATTCGCATTTCGAGAACTTCGCATAAAGCTTCTCCGCGCGCAGGGTTTCTAAGACTTGTCGCAGATGTTGACTATGTTCTTCCTTATTACGAGAGTAGATAAGTATGTCATCGATGAAGACGATGACGAACTGATCCAAGTAAGGACGACACACCCTATTCATTAAGTCCATGAATACAGCGGGCGCGTTTGTTAATCCGAACGGCATCACTACGAATTCGTAGTGCCCATAACGAGTTCGGAAGGCTGTCTTTGGAACATCCTCCCCTAGCACTCGTAACTGGTGATATCCGGATCTTAA
The DNA here is from genome assembly GCF_052849685.1 of Lactuca virosa. Taxonomy (NCBI): domain Eukaryota; kingdom Viridiplantae; phylum Streptophyta; class Magnoliopsida; order Asterales; family Asteraceae; genus Lactuca; species Lactuca virosa. The sequence goes on from NC_136430.1 coordinate 327,476,307, forward strand.
GTCGATTTTTGAAAAGAAATTCGCCCCTTGAAGTTGATCGAATAAATCGTCTATCCTAGGCAAAGGATAACGGTTCTTGACGGTCAGTTTGTTGAGCTCCCTGTAGTCGATGCACATACGAAAAGATCCGTCTTTCTTCTTGACGAACAAGACTGGAGCTCCCCAAGGTGAGAAGCTTGGTCTTATAAAGCCCTTGCTGAGCAGTTCGTTAAGTTGACAGGATAGTTCTTGCATCTCTGCAGGTGCTAGACGATAAGGCGATTTGGCTACGGGGGTAGCCCCTGGAACTAAGTCGATTCTGAACTCGACTTGTCGTTGCGGGGGTAATCCTGGTAGCTCTTCTGGAAAGACGTCGGGAAAGTCGTGTACTACTGGAATATTCTGAATAGATTTAGTTGCTTGGCTCATATCGACAACATGAGCAAGGAATGCGGGACATTCCTTTCGCAAGAATTTCTGAGCTTGAATGCTCGAGATCATACGAAGGTTTGTGCCGGGTTTGTCGCCATAAACTACTAGGGTTTCGCCAGACGAAAGATTAAGGCGGACTGCCTTTTCGTAACACATGATGTCGGCACGCTGAAGACTCAACCAATCCATGCCAATGATGACGTCGAAACTTTTAATTGAGACTGGCATGAGATCGATCGAGAATGAATGGCTATCTAAAGTTAAGGTACACCCTATGTATATGCAGCTAGTGCTCTCTGTCTTCCCATTAGCCATTTCTACTGTGAACGGTTCTTTGAGTGCTCGTGATTTTTGCTTAAGTAAATGAGCAAATTTCTGATTCACGAAGCTTCTCTCCGCTCCACTATCAAATAGTATACAAGCATAAGAGTTGTCGAGGAGAAACGTACCAGTAACCACGGTGGGGTCGGCAACCGCGTCCTCATGGCCTATAGCCAGAACTCTTCCTACTCCACCGGCATTCCCTGCCTTGGGGCAGTTCCTCTTGTAGTGGCCCACATCACCACAGTTGTAGCAAGATTGGCCCACTCCAGCGCCGGGGACTTGGGTGATTGGCCTCACCGGAGATTTACAGAAACGGGCTGTATGCCCCTTCCTGTTGCAGTTTACACACTGCATGACCCGACAGGCTCCCATATGATGGTAGTTGCACTTGTTGCATAAAGGCAAACTTCCAGAATACTGCTTTATTGGAATAGCAGCAGTGGCAGGTGCTGTCGCACTATGAACTGCCACCGTCTGCTGTTTCTTCGCAGCCTTCTTCTTTTTCTTGTCATCCCAGAATTTCCGCTTGGACTCTGCAGTTCTGGCGGTTTCTGAGATGGCCAGGGTGGTTGTTGCAACCGGGGTACGGGCCCCGTGGTCAACTAGCTGCTGTGCCAATCGCTTGGCACTATCAAATGTAGTGGGGCGTGATGACAATACATTTCCCTGGTATGGTGGCACCAGCCCCCATATATACCTCTCGATCTTCTTTCCCTCTGTATGAATCATGTTGGGACAGAGGGCCACCAGTTCACAGAACCTGGCGGTATATGCTACGATGTCGGTGCCTTTCATGGTTAGGCGCCAAAGTTCTTCCTCCAGCTTTTGGATCTCGCCCCTCGGGCAGTACTCCTCAATCATGAGGTCTTTTAAAGTATCCCAGCCCATATCATTTGCCACTGAAAGAGATAGTGACTTAACATGGCTATTCCACCATGTTAGGGCTCTGGTTTCAAAGGTGCAAGCAGCGAACTTCACCTTGCTCCCTTCTGGACAGGAGCAGATTGCGAAAACCGATTCGGTTTTCTCAAACCATTGCGAGAGTACAATGACTCCACCAGTTCCTCTGAAGGGTAATGGCTTGCAGTTTGTAAAATCTTTGTAGGAGCACTCTCTCGAGCGCACAGGGGTTTCAACCTGTATTGTTGGAATAGGAGTCCCTCCTCCAGTGGAACTTGAAGAATGATACTCAGCCATGGCCGTTGCCACAGCCGCAGCTACAGCAGCATTGAGGGCTGCTGTATCAAATTGAGGAATAGGTGGTGGGGGATTACGTCTTGTTGACTTACGTGGAGGCATCTTTTAGCTGAAAGTTTAGAATAAATAAGATATTGATAAGAATTTGACATGAACATTGATGAGAATGACTCATGGACTAACTCTCCATAGCCCAACAACATAATTAAATGGAATACTTGAATGAAGATGAAAGCATTTGGATAATAATTTCCATTAGATTTTCATATCTGTCAAAGATATTGGAATTACAGATGTAATGAGTTTGGGGAAAAAATGACCTAGAAGTAGGTCTTACATCAACCAAGATGGGAAAATTTTGACAGTATACTACCTAATCAAAACCTAGCAGGTCTAAGATTTATAAGGATAGGAAATTAGACTTAAGTTTTTACATAACTAAGTTATATCCAAAAGAGAAGTCGGTACGATTCTAACGATGACGAGAACTGCTTGAGTGAGCCCTTGAATCCGAAAGCAGACGTTCAATGTCTCTTACGCGCCTATCAGTCCTTGCTTGTTGAGCTCGAAGTTCCCTGACTTCGGCTCGGGTCTCAGCAAGTTCTCTTTGAAGCAGAGCATTACCGACCTGAGCCCTTTCATGAGCGGACTCCAGCTGGCGAATGCGGACAGTATTAACACAAGAATTTGCATCAACTTCTACTACCCGGTCGATAGCCGCTCGACCCTGCTCGGTGTTCCGAGTAATCCTACGAACCATGATAGGTAGGACCCTATCAGCTGAACCTCCCTCAGTGAGGTTGTAGAAGCTTCTGTCTCCATTGTAAGGAAAAGGTTGACCTTGTTCCTGACTCCACCTATTCAAGTTTGTGGCCCACAAAGGTGTGGGTCCTTGAAATGCGGGACGAGGGTTTGGGTTTTGAACAGCTGGGGGTTGGTTGTTGACTTCTGGCTCCGAGTCGGAACCATCAGAAAAACCTTCAGCTTCATAATCATCTAAAGGAATTGGGTGATTATCTTCTGGTTCTTCTTCCAGCCATTCTGCGTTGTCGTGGTTGGGAAAGTACGGGTCTCCGGGAAGATAAAATCCAGCCATTAAATCTACGCGAGAAAAGGGATATAAGAAATAACTAAATTAAACTAACTAACTAAATAAATAATTATAAGATGATCTCTATCAGTTGCCTCAATACTTGTTTAATGCATACCAGTTATATGTCATGCAGACGGGATAGACCTTCGAATAAGTAACCCTAACCCTAACCCCACAACCAAACAAGGAACAGGAAGTAAGGCAAAGATCACAGATTCTAAGTCTATGACATCCTAGTACATATAACTTTAGTGTATCCACTAAACAACCATTGATATACTAATAAAGACCTTTAGTTCTCGAATAAGTAATTATAGTAACACAAAATACTCCTATAGTATTTTAAGTTTAATGTTTTGTTCTACTGTTCTTGTTGTAGAAGTGTTGGTAAGTTTTTAGACTTGTTGCAACCTCACAACCACACTTAGGCACACGCTAATCACTCCTCGGATAATGTAGTTGATCAGGCTACATCTTCCCAGGGTTGACCATATGTCTCTAAGTCTGCTCATGCTGTCCACCAATCGTAATACTTTTGTTCTGTCCTAGTGACACTGATTTTAGTATGAATGCAGGTATGTATACTTTATTAAATATTTTATTATTTAAAGTATAAACTCTTCATCAGAGTATTTTAAATCCCGCTTGTGTTTATAGTTCGTATATCTTTTATGGGTTGATACACTTGATTCACTATAAACAATGCTCTGATACCAATCTGTCACACCCTCAAAACCAAATGAACGGCGGAAACGTTCTGGGGTAGAGGACGTCATGTACAGTATCACAACAATGCAAGTAGTAAACAAGCAACAACATCATCCATTGCATTAATAATATAATTTCATACAAGTGTGTTCCGTTAAGTTTTAAAGACACCAAAACAATATACATCAAAAATATAAGATGAGTCTTGAACGAGCTCCATCTTCTCAAAACCTGGCTCCGGTACCTGTCTACTGGTGACCTGAGAATACAAGTTATTTTGAAAGAGTTTATCAGCTTTAGAGCTGGTGAGTTCATAAGTATATTAGTGTCTGTGTTTGTATGAAAGCATTTGTAAGATGTTTTGTGAGATGTACTGTGTGTTTGTAAAAGTTTTGTATTTATTTGAACTATCCTAGAAAACCCTATGTTTCCTACTAAAAGTAGCCTTCTACCAAGACATCTAGTGTCTGTGTGTGTATCCTTTGTAAAAGTGAGTATTTTCCCAAATCCGACTACCATTAACCAAAAATATAGTTTTTGCATTATTGTTTATTGTGTGAAATCACAAAGTAAAATGTAAAGGGTAAATGTTATAGTACTTTAATGTAGTATTATGAAACTACTGCTGTACTAACTACCTTAAGCCAATTGTATATTTTAAGGTAACATGTGATCGGCATGTATCTTGCTACCGACTCAATAGTAAAGTGACAATGTAAGATGCCACAAAAATGACGTTTGGCACCCGTAGACTTGCAAGTCCCACTGTAGCGAGCAGCAAGGTGTAGGATAGTCAATCCAGTATAGATCTATACACAAACTCATACGCTCCCCAATTAAGGAGATTCTGATACAAAAACAGTCATGGCAGGTAGTGTCATGCCCTGTTTAATGGCTCACATAAATGTATTAATGTAAATGTTATGTGAATTGTGTGCTAGCTGTATTGTGTGTTCTTTCTCTGTCTAGCCTGTATGTTTGTTTCTCATCACTCTGTTTCATGTTTGTTTCTCATTATAGTATGTATTGACTCATGTATGAACTGACTCATTGTATGTTTCATCGTTCTAGTAATAGTATCTTCCTAAACTACCCCTATGGTAGCTTACTAGCAATGTATGAACATGTTTGTATACCCTTGCTACCCAAGGGCATGGACTTGAATGAAGGAAAACCTTTTATATCTATATACATATACATAATATATAACTAGGATTCAAACGACCCTCGGACAACTAACCTTGATACCCTAAGACCACAATCAAACAAGAACAGGAAGCAGGGTAGACTAGCAGTCCTAAGTCCTTTCAATCTTACTTATATAACTATATCTATATAGATACACAGAATATAAGTTTAAAAGAGTTTAAGTAAAAGTATTTGATAAGTAAAAGAGTTTGTAAAGTAGTTTGAGGTAAAACAGTTTGATAAACAGTTTGAAAAGTAAGAAAACCATTTGTTTGGTAGTTATTAATCACATGTGATTGATATAATAACTATAATTGTTCAACTTGTATCCCCCCCATAAAAGCATTTAAAAACATTTAAAAGGTTAATTAAGGGGTATGAACTCACCTGTAGTTGGTGGTTTGGATGAACTGAAGAAATAGGATTGCTAGGTGTCAAGTGAAGACTTGTACACACACAATGATCCTATTTAACATATAAATACAACATATGTGTATCTAATTAGCCTTTAAACAACTAATTAGCAAAGTTAAGACATCCTAAGGCAAGTTAAACACCTTATATAAGTGTTATAAGTCTCAAGGAATGCATCTAAGTGTTGTAGAACAATGCTATAGGGTTTAGGGTTCAAAAGAAACCCTAACTTGAGTTTACGGTTTTGTGACCTCAACCCAATGGGTTTACGGTCGTAAACCCTAGAGTTTACGGTCGTAAACTCCCCCTCTTTTGACCATTTGTTGATTTGAAGGTTTCTAAGTCCATTGAAGTGTTTCCACTTGAAGTATAAGCCTAAGGAAGAAGCTAGGGCACCATTCCACTCCTATTTGGAGTTTACGGCCCAAAGACCACATCCCTTTGGGTTTACGGTCGTAAACCCTTATGGATGTTGGTATTTTGATGATTTCAAGTCCTTAACACATCAAGGTAAGGATCCAAGTTAGTTACCTAGGCTTAGAAAGGGACTAGGGACATTTTGGTCCCTTAAAATGGGTTTACGGGTCAAGAATGTTCTTGGACCGTAAACACCATTTTCTTGATGTTTCTTGGATGTTTTTATGTTATAATGAAGTATAGAAAGCTTAAACACACTCTAGGATAGAAGTACTTACTATATGGAAGCTTGAAATGAGCCAAAATGCCAAGCACACTAGTGTGTGTTCTTGGTGTTCTTGGTGAAAATGGAAGAATCAACCTTTTGGAATGATTTCACGGTTAGAAAGGTGTTAAAACACTAGATTAAGTGATCTACTAACTTGAAATGGTTGAAAACACTTACTAGATCGGAATCTGGAATAAATCCCGGGATGATACTTGAGAGGATTTGCTTTTGTTCTTTGAGAAATTTGAAAAAAAAAAGACAATAAATGACAAGCGTCATATATATACTCCAAATTTCTGGGTTTTTGGCTGAAACTATTTTATTCCGGCAGTAAACTCCAATTTCTTGAAGTTTAGGAATAACAGTGTTGCACTATAACCCTAGGGCATCCTCTCTCCTGGTATCTCCTAAAGTGTATATTCTAAAATAATCAAACTTAATCCAAAAGTCTGAAAATTTAACTGTAACTGATTTGACTTCTATTGAATTGACATGTTGTACAGAATAGAAATTTCGGGTTGTCACAGAAGTCGATCTAGCTGAGGTCGAAGGTATTGGAGAACTTTTGACAGTTTATTCAGATAAACTGGATTCCACTGGTGATTGGATACTCGACTCTGGTTGTACTTTTCATATGTGTCACAACAAAAGTTGGTTTTACACATTTGAAAAGGTTAACCAGGGCTATGTGTTGATGGGTAACAATACTACATGTCCAGTTCTTGGACATGGTTCAGTCAGGATCCGTATGTTTGACGGAGTTATTCGAACCATGGGGGATGTTAGATATGTTCCTGACCTCAGAAGAAACTTGTTATCTCTCAGTTCCTTTGACAAAAAGGGATACGAGTTTGCTGGTAAAGGTGGAGTTCTCAGGGTATTCAAAGACGGTTCCGAAAAACTGAGAGCCGAACGAAAAACCTCAGATCTTTACTTTCTTGACGGGCAAACAATTTCAAGTGATGCTGCTGTTGTGTCAAAGTCTTTTTCTGATCCAGATCAGTCCCGTCTTTGGCACCTTCGACTCGGCCATATGAGTTTTCAAGGCATGTCAGAATTGAGTCGAAGAGGTTTACTTGGTCAACAAAAGATTGTTGATTTGGATTTCTGTGAAGACTGTGTATATGGCAAGGCAAAACGAGTAAGGTTTGCAAGTGGTATCCATACAACGAAAGGACCACTTGATTATGTTCACTCGGATTTGTGGGGACAAGCTCGAGTTGCTTCAAAAGGTGGAGCTATTTATATGCTCACTATTATTGATGATTTCTCCAGGAAGGTGTGGTCTTTCTTCTTAAAAAATAAAGGAGACGTTTTCTCTACCTTCAGAAATTGGAAAGTTCAGGTTGAAAAGCAATCAGGTCTGGTGGTAAAGTATCTTCGTACGGATAATGGACTTGAGTTTTGCTCAGAAGAGTTTAATGTCTATTGTCAAAAGGAAGGCATTACTCGACATCGCACAGTAGTCCATTCACCTCAACAAAATGGTGTAGCTGAAAGAATGAATCGCACCATTATGGAGAAGGTCCGGTGTATGCTTTCTAATTCCAAATTGCCAAAGTCTTTTTGGGCGGAGGCTGCTTCGACTGCTTGCTATGTTATCAACCGATCACCGTCACGAGCAATCGAGAAGAAAACTCCGTTTGAATTATGGTCCGGTAAACCTGCAAATTATTCAGATTTAAAACCATTCGGATGTCCAGCGTATGCACGAGTTGACAATGGGAAGCTAGAACCAAGAGCAATCAAATGCGTTTTTCTTGGGTACAATCAAGGTGTAAAGGGTTACAAGTTATGGAGCTTTGATTTGAAGAAAATTATCATCTCAAGAGATGTTACTTTTGATGAGTCTGCTATAATTCAACCAGTTGCTGACTCTTCTAAAAGAACAGATGCATCAGATGTATCATCCGAAGCAAATAAAGAGAATGCTCAAATGGAGGTGGAGCTTCCTACTTCACCTACCACTAATCAGAGTACAAATCAGCATCAAGATTCTTCTTCGTCGGATGAGCATGTTGTTGGTGAAGATTCAACACCTTCACAACCACAAGCTACTACTCCAAGCATTGCAAGAGATAGACCGAGAAGACAGATTATTCCTCCGAAGAGGTATGCTGAATCTGATTTGGTTGCCTATGCTTTTATTGTTGCTGATAATATTGAGTCTGCAACGGAGCCTGCAAATTATGACGAGGCTATCAAATCTGAAGACTCAAATGATTGGATGCTCGCTATGCAAAATGAGATGGAATCTTTGCAGCGAAACAGTACTTGGAATTTAGTTCCTATTCCGAAAGGGAAGAGACCAGTTAAATGCAAGTGGGTCTACAAGCTCAAGGAACCTGTCAACCCAAATGATAAACCAAGATACAAAGCTCGGTTAGTAGCTAAAGGCTACAGTCAGATTCCTGGTATTGATTACACTGACATTTATTCCCCAGTTGTCAAACATACTTCCATTCGTGTATTGTTGGGGTTGGTTACTTCTAATGATTTTGAGTTAGAACAACTTGATGTCACTACAGCTTTCCTAAATGGTGAGCTTGAGGAAGAGATTTTTATGCAACAACCTGAAGGTTTTGCAGTTCCTGGAAAGGAGAACTACGTATGCAAGTTGAACAAATCTCTTTATGGCCTCAAGCAGTCTCCTAGACAATGGTACAAGAGGTTCGATTCTTTCATGACCAGTCACAAATTCAGCAGGTGCACCTATGATAGCTGCGTTTATTTCAAGAAAGGTGACAATGGTTCAAAGATCTACTTACTCTTGTACGTGGATGACATGTTGATTGCAGCAAAAGATATGAAGGAGATTCAGAAGTTAAAAGACCAGTTGAAAGCTGAATTTGAAATGAAGGACTTAGGAGCTGCCAAAAAGATTTTAGGTATGGAAATTATTCGTGACAGGAAGTCTAGGATCTTGCATCTTTCTCAGAAAAGTTATATTGAGAAAGTCCTAAGACGCTTCAGTATGCACGAAGCAAAGTCTGTCAACACACCTTTTGCAGCTCATTTCAAGCTATCATCCGCTTTGAGTCCTACTAATGAGACTGATATGGCTTACATGGCACGTGTTCCATACTCTAGTGCTGTTGGATCTTTGATGTATGCTATGATCTGCACGCGCCCTGATTTGGCTTATGCTGTTAGCATGGTTAGTAGATACATGGCGAACCCGGGGAAAGAACACTGGAAAGCAGTACAGTGGATTTTTCGTTATTTACGCGGTACGTCTTCTATGTGTTTACGTTTTGGTAAATCTAACACTGGGGTGTTCGGATATGTTGATTCAGATTATGGCAAAGATTTGGATAAACGAAGATCAATTACAGGGTATGTGTTTACTCTAAATGGTTGTGCTGTTAGTTGGAAAGCCCAGTTACAGTCTACAGTTGCCCTGTCTTCTATCGAGGCAGAGTACATGGCGATTACAGAAGCAGTTAAGGAAGATATCTGGTTGAAGGGGTTATTTGGAGAACTCGATGATAGAATAAAGGTGACCACAGTTTTCTGTGACAACCAGAGTGCTATCTTCTTGAGTAAAGATCAAATGTTTCATGACCGAACAAAGCATATTGATATTCGTTATCATTTTGTGCGGGATATCATTGAAAAAGGTGATTGTGTTGTGGACAAGATTCATACAGATTATAATCCCACTGATATGTTTAAAAGTCTTCCTATAGCCAAGTTCAAATTATGTTTGGACATGGTGGGTATTTCTGATCGCAGTTGAGCCTGAAGGCTCGTGGTGGAGGAAGTATTATTTATTTTTCGGAAACAATTTTTTCTCTATATAAAATTTGCAGGTTCTTATGGAAGTTTTAGAGTTTGATGAGCTATAGGTTTTGACTAATCGTAAAGCATGACTTGCTTAATTTTGATGTCAAGGTGGAGATTGTGGAAAAGTTGCCTCCAAAATTGGCAAGTGGCAAATAGTTCAGGGGTTATTTCCGTAACTTATCATTTACTATTCATAGTTTGACTATGAATAGTAATATAAGTGTGAATTTGGAAATGAGAATGGACGGTGGTTAATATTATAATAGTAATATATATGTGAATGAAAGAATGGACGGTGAACTCTTTTGTTAGGCGCATTCAAAATTTGACTATGAATAGTATATGTGAAATTGAATAATTTGAAGGCGCAGATATAATTAATAGGCGCCTACAATTGGACGCCTACAATTTGGACGGCATTTTATTTTGCAATTGGTATTCTCTTTGGCTATAAATAGCCTGAGCCAGAGAAGTTTCATAACAACCAAAAAATCATCCAAGTATATATAAAAAAACATTACATATATATACTGATACACCACCGTGTATTTTAGCTCTCCCAATCTATTTTGTAATCTCTTTCATAATCCCTGTAAACACTGCAAATTATAGTGAATTGTTTCTCGGCTTCCTCCGCCCGTGGTTTTTTCCCGATTTGGGTTTCCACGTAAATTCCTGTGTCTCTATTCTATTTATTTTATTCGTATTACGTTGTGATTATTACGCTTTGATAATTTTTGATCCCATTCCGCGTTGAGCTAATATTATTTAAGTCAATTTGGATCCGTCGTATTTTACAACATTAGGTATAAGTAACGATAGGCATGTCTTATTTATTTTTATTTTATAAAATTAAGGAACCGATGCATTATGTGCCATAGGATATTAGGAACTTTTCACGTTGTCTTGTAAAATAATTCAACGGCTGCGAATCTTAATTAAGATTCAACAGTTCATAAATGCATCACCTCAAAATTCAGAAAGATACCTTAATAATGGATTAGTGTTTGCTGGATCAAGTTAAATAAATCTGATAAAATGCATATGTGGACATGAACTATTTGTCAAGAAAGTGCATTTGCACATAAAATATCAGCAAAATGGATCAACGTAATAATGATTTGATTGTCTAATCGAAGTGGTCAAGGAAAATGTGGTCATGCTGAAACTAAAAAACAATTTTCTGTTGACAATTGAGTTGTTTTTTTTGGATCTTGTGCACACAGGTACCATTGCTTACAGAAAATTATTATCCACATATTCTTCTCTTTTCGGAAGAAACGAGTTTGCTTAAAACTACCTAAATTAATAACAAAGAAGTGCTCGATGTTATATATCAGGGTACGTAATACTAATTTTCTGTGATACATATTGAACAAGAAGCATGAAAAACCAGTAAAACAACTTATTTGAACTGAAAAACAATGATGCCATTATCCATAACGATGTTTGTTGTAGGATCAATATACTTATACATTGTTTTACTTTGTAATAGCAGTATAGCAACAGCTCATATGTAAGTATGTTTTTGTTATGAGTTAAAAAAATTAATATGTTGCTAATATAAGTAAAAGTTGAAGTGCACCAATAATATATGTACCAAAAAATAAGAATGTTGCTCATATTAATAGCAAAAGTAAAATGTGTTACTAATATTAACACTTAGGGGTGAGCAAACGGCCCGGTTGGACCGAACCGAACCGGACCGGTTTTCATATAGTGGGCCGGTTTTTGGTTTTTAGTAATCATCTAATCTTGGGTATAAAATCGATAACGACCCCGAAGTTGAGGTATTATTTTTCTTTAAATGTGTTGAATTTGTCATCTTCTTTAAACTATCATAATCATTTGTTTGAAGTTGGAATGACATAAATTTTTTTCTAACATGTAGTTTACTATATTTATTTTATTTTAGACTACATAAACATATAACCCTAAAACATAGGGTATTAAAACTTAATTTATGTTGTTTCAACATTGTTGGTTGATTTGGTATTAAAGTACAAATATTTTTGGGTAAATTTTTGTTGGTTGATTTGGTATTATTCTAATTATTTAGATTCAAATCTTTGATTAGTTCATTTAACACATAGCTTTATCTACTTGTACCTACTGTGTAAGAACTTGTATCGGTTCCAACTGATTTGACCAGAAAATTGGGACTGGCACCGACACCAACACCGGTCTAGGTTAACCAGTCCGGTTATCAGTCCTCTCCAATTAGCTTAAAAGGTTCTGGTCCAAAACCGGTTTTGGACCGGCTCGGAGCATTTGCTCACCTTTACTCACACTTTACCCTTTACCAAGGAAATCATGGAATGATGATAATTAAGTATGTTCTAAGTTGGATTAAATCTTAATCCATGCCAACTTCTAGTTTAATGTTGTTATATATCGAGTAAATGAAACATTTGTGAGTACTAAACAATAATTACATGACAATTTGTGAAATACTCCTCGAACTTTTAGAATTAGACAATTGAAATGTATACTTACTAGTTACTACTAGTTATATGATTGAATGTACGTTAAAGCATTGATCTTAATGAAATGAAAGATTCACATAATGTAAGAGTTTAGTGATAAGGGACAAAGTTGAAGGAATGAACTGTAAAGTGTAAAGCGGCATAGGGGTGCTAGTATATATAAAATACATTTATCAAATTCATGACATACCTACAAATGAAGGGATTTCAATATTGATTCTGTTGAGTGGAAATCCTGAATAGTTTAACCACATTTTATGTTAGTTGTCTGGGGCAACATATTCAGTTGTAGTCAACCACGTTTTTAGAAGCAATCACCAATTTATGCATTCTTCTAGTGAAATTGAAGTTAGTTTATGATCAAAGCGAAGCATATTCGGTAATTATAGTACTCATTCTAATATTAATAAATAAAAGCATCTTCCAAAAAAACTCTCTGTTTTCCAACATCAAATATATAATCAAAAAAATAATTGAAATTTTCAACTTTAAAAACTCATAAAATCCGCATAAACCATGGACTTCAAATTATGTATCATTGTTTAGAACTTTTTGCATTATCACTAGCCTGAAAAGCAAACACTTTTATAATGTATCATCATTTATAAAAATTACTCAAACAAACATTACGCTTTCAAAAGCCACAACTTGAGAAACTTATTGATACAAACACTTAACAAACAACCAATAAAAGAATATTTATCATTATCAAACAAAAGAAAAAACAAAACACTACACCATATTTAAAACATAATTCGATACTCAAATTCTAAAAATATTACGAAAATGATCAAAGCCACTATAATAAAAGATTTACAATTTGGATCACATCTAGCAAGTTTATAGACATTTCATTACATGATTACTTGATGGATGATAGGACAGTAGCTACTCTCTCTCTCTCTCTCTCTCTCTCTCTCAGTAACGTGGAGGATGTTGACCTGGGTAAGGAGGACCTGATCACAGAAAAAAAAATTTACTGATTTAGTAGGAATGCACTTTATTTCTTTTTCATTATACAATGTTCTTACTTCTTACATTACTTAATTAATTTTTTTACTATTATTGACTTACCAGGGGGATAAAAAGATCCATAAGGTTGAGGAGGGTAAGCTGAATTTGGTGGATATGGTTGTGCTGCATAAGGAGCTGCTGCCTGAGGTGGGTATGGAGAGGGTGGATAGGCGGCATTAGGTGGGTATGAGGGGTAGGGCGATGGTGCAGGGTAACCACCACCACCACCACCACCTCCGGCTGGTGGATATGGATATCCGCCGGAAGCATGTGGAGGATATGATACTGATGGCTGATGTGGTGGTGGTGCAGAGTATAGTGATGGCTGTGGTTGACCATATTGTGGAGCTCCTGAAGCATGACTGTTTGCTGGTTTCTGTAAATTAAAGAACAAAAATTATAATTTTTTTTTATCATAACATATATCTTGTTGAAAGGGTAAAAATTGAGCTTACATTGGCATTCGTGTAATGTATAATCAATCGAACCTCTCCAGAATGTCTACATGACAAGAATTGAGGGTTAGAAAGTTATTCGAGGTATAATCAAGTAGAACTAAGAACATTCTCTAAAAACCATGCCCTAAAACACAAACCTGCCAGTTTTGGATTGCAATGGCCAAGTGCTATCATCAAATCCCTGTGAAAGAGCTTTCGCCAATTGAACTCTGTAACAACAACAATACATCGGTTAATTGAGAAGAAAGAAAAGGTAATACAGTGGGAATGTAATTCATGAAAGCAGATCAGGATGAAAAAGAGGAATTAATTACTTTCCGCTGCCAATAAAGTCATCATGTTTGACTGTATTGCTATTCCAAACATTAACATTCAACTCTCTTAATCCTTCAATTAGTGTATACACGAATTTCTCTTGGAACGTAGGGTTCTTGCCTCCATCTGTACCAATTCAATAATCGAAAATTAGAACACAGATCTTCAAACATCAATTCATAAACAGAAAAGGATCAGAGAGTTGACCTGTACAGGTACGTGTTCGAGATCTGTTGCTTCCGTATTCAACACAAACGTAAGGATCTTGCCTGGAAATCCACTCCGTATCTTTCAATTTATTGCAGCTAACAACTGAAAAAGTCCAAACAACCAAATTAGATCTTAAATCTAACAAATTATAGCCATAGAAAAACAAAAGCATCGGGAAATTTAGTGGTAAGACGTTATCAAGAAGCGAAAGCAACCGACAAACAACTTGCAGAGTTTTTCACCCAAAATCACGACTCGTTTTTGTAGAATGATTAATATATTCCTACATAAACAGTTAAACACATATGAATTCAACGATCGTGTACGTACCAGTGACTTCGAGAAGATTACCATGGATGCCGTGAGTCGTCATTATAGGATGATAACTTGAGGAAATTGAGAGAGATTATATATAGAAGAGGATTGAACGCGCTTCGACTAAATAAGGCAAATTGGTGAATATATATTTGAGGAATTTGCGTAAGAGTGTTAAAAAGCCTAGTCCTCTCGTACTGGTAAACGCTGAAAGGCTGAAGCGGCTATGCTTAGAATATTTAATTCTTCGTTTTATCTTTTTGAAATTGACCTCTTTGAATATTTAATTCTTCATTATCTAATACTTAGAAAATTAATTATTATAACCTCAGATAACTTGAATATATTTTTTGAAATTGACACCTTTGAAATTTCAATATTTAATTCTTTATTGTCTAATACTTTAATAATTAATTATTATAATTTCAAATAGCTTGAATATATCTGAAAATTTTCGTTTATAGTTTTATAGCCCGTTTGCTAATGGGATGTGGGCCTGTGGTCCGGTGATGACGAATGAAATGTTAAAAGTGGAGGTCGACGGCATTAGGTCAAGGAATGTGGGTTATCATTTTTTTTTTCTTACAACATCGTTCACATTTTACTGTTATATATCACTCCCCTAAAAATATACATCAATATATTGTATAATAATATGAAACATGGAGAAAGAGAAAAAAATATGGTGGAATCAATTCATGCAGGGGATTTACTGCCACCTCAGCCCACCATAGGGTGTACATCCTATGGCGTTACGGGCATAATGGTGGTGATGAAGTTTGTTGAACTTGTAATCAATGACCGAATTCATATTTTATTTTTTAAAGGTTAATCATTTATATTGGGTAACTCAAGATTATATACTTTAATAAATTAATAATATTAAAAGAAATAATAAACAAAATAAGATAAACGACACAAGTAACTACTATGGCCTTGTCTTGATTGAACCAAGTTTAATAAGTAATTTCGAGTTTAAAAACGATAAAAAGAATGGTCGTATTTGGATCGTTTGAAATATTTGACATTTGACTATATTAGTAGTATGATAGAAATACATAATCAAATAAGTCCATGTAAATTTTAATTTTGGAAGAGGGACAAGGCAAGTCGATATACATTATGAATTTATCGGGTTATGATCATATTTTAATGATTATCATATCATTATATTTTAATATTTAATGTAATCATTGTCATAGGCAACTTTCCACATAGACGGCATATTATTTTGGATGGGATCCAACTATTGAAATTAGTCGGATTACATATATTTTATTTTAAGGTTTAAGATACCAGCGGAAAAACTAATAGTTGAAAAGTTAGTTGTTATATAAAAAACTAGTTGATAGTTGAAAAATTAGTTGATAAAAAATGATATTTGTGAACTTAGCTGATAAGATATGTGAAACTAACTCATAAGCTAGCTGGAAAATATAAAATGACATAAAAAGACATAAAAAAACATGTAAAAGAATATATTTCTTATAAGTAATTAAGAGTATATTTGGATAAAATTTAAAAAGCTCTCGAAAAGCTAGTTTAACTAGCTTTTTTAAAAAACTAGCTTATAAATTACTTATTTGCCAAACATGGCAACTTAAAAAATCTCGAAAAATAGGCTAGTTATGGCACACTAAGCACAACCTAAGATTATCCATAATTATGAGTTCAATGGTAGAGTTGAATGAGGTAACAAGTTTAATTGTCATTCAATAGATGAAACTCTACCATTGTGAGATGCCACACTGACATTTGATGGATTTTGAGTTCAATATATATATATATATATATATATATATATATATATATATATATATATATATATATATATATATATATATATATACTTTATCGGATCATTTTCCAAGTACCGCCCAACATGGTTCCGCCAACATGGTTCAACCAAACATGGTCCTACAAATGTGGTTCGGCCAAACATGGTTCTTCATACAACAACGTTCAACAACACGGTTCAGTTCGGTTCGGTATTGTTATGTTGGTTCAGTTCAGTAATACCATCCATTCCTTCCCAAGACAAAAAGTTGCTCCCGACACCTCAAGTACAACTCTCTACTTTCCTTCCTAAGGTAAAGTGTACTTCTCTTATAAATACATCCCTTGACAGACATACTGGGGGACGAAAGTAAGTTATAATCTCTCTCATGACTCTCTTATATGCACATAATTGGTTTCCTTCCGCTTAAAGGATCTGACTTATATTTCATATCGATACTAACTTGATCGTCGGAAGTCACTCCCGAGACGCAAGTCCTGGGTGGCTCTAACGATCTTGTGGATGAGTGTAACATTTTCCTTTTCCCCACCGAACTCTTCAATAAGTAAAATGAAACTTTTATATTTATTAAATAAATACCACAAATTAGTTTTTGTAATATTCTATTGAGCTTTGTAAAGTTCAATGCATTGTATGAAATAACTAATAGAGTTGTATGGAATGTAGAAAGATGACGTGTCAATCCATTGAGCTCTACAGAGTTCAATCCATTGTGAATGTCCTAACATGGTATCAGAGCTATGCTAAATTAATTCCCTAAATCCATGTTTTTTTCTCCCTAAATCGACTTTCTTCATACTCAAGGTGTCTTCCTCTTCTCTTATTCCTCACCACCTTGTACATCTTTCTTCATACTCAAGGTGTCTTCCTGTTTTCTTATTCCTCACCACCTTGTACCCCACGTCTTCTCTTCTTACTTCCCCACATTCTTCTTCCATTCAACACTTAAATCATGGTTGCATAAACCAAATACCACCCCATAATAACTATTTCCAACATCAAACATTCAATTCCAATCACCCTTGAGATGGAAAACAACGAGTATATTTTATGGTTAGAAATTAAAATCTACTCTCCAATCATTGGGTTGTTCGATACATGAATTATGTATACATATAATATAGGACGATCATATAATAGATTGTGATAGGAAAATAGTATAATTCTAAATATCATTTTTTAACATACAATAAGTCATCTATAGAAAAAAAAAAATTATTTGGAACATACTTATAAGATTTGGTTTGGATAACATTATAATTTAAATAAATTAAATAACTTCATAAATTTGTCAAAAATCTCAAAACATTTTAATATTTTTTTAACATCAAATATCTTATCAAATTATTACATGGAGAATATTTAAGCAATATCAAACATAATTAGGCAAAAAAATGACTACTTTTCTACAACACTAAAAAAATTAAGACTCTAAAACGTATTTTCAAAAATTGTGAAGTGTTTTTAACTGAATAAATTAAAATTTGTCTCCACATTTCAATTCAGACACACACATTTATAAAGTAGCAATATGTACCGTCAACAAATAAACTGACATATTTACTACCAAAAATAAAGAATGATTTGTACACAACACTTTTTGATTTCTATACAACAAAGAAATGTTTTTTCTTTCATGTTATACAACTCTCAAAAGTATAAATTGTAATGTATAGATAAACATTGTTGTATTCAAATCAATTATCCTACCCAAAGGCCGGTTATCGTCCATAAATGAGCACATATATTTAATGATGGGAAAACATGTAACTAAATTATGAACACAAAGGACATTAGACATTATACATGCATTGACAATTCATCACATCAAATATCTTTTTTCAATATTCCATAGAGACCTTACGGTTTACTTAGTTTCAAATTTCAAGCACCTACACAAAATAAAAACAAACAATAACATAACCCTGAGTTTCATAGAATGGGGTAATAGGGAAGGTAAATTGATGTCCAACCAAAGTTGTTTTAAAAATAAAAATAAAAATAAAACACCTCTAACAATAATTAAAAAGGAATGTGCCTCGTTGATTAAGATCTCATGCATATCACACATTAATCCATCATCTAGCAAACTAAAAAAATAAACGAGTAATTAAAATGGAAATTATCAGTGATTAAAGACTAAGCAAAAAGAAGGTATAAACAACAAATCTAGAAATAAGGAGGATTAGGGGTAGACATATGCAAGTTATATGAATACATGCCACTTAATCAAATAGTATCAATAATGCATGGAGCAAGCACTTGGCATAACATCACAAGCAAAATACTAACAAATATAACATGCAGGAATAAGGAAAACAATTGTCGGACTCATAGGGATACAAGCACAAATAAATGTCACCATGAAAGGTCTACATATAGAAACAATGTAAGCAAAATACTAACAATTAAACATGGAGCAAACATTAGCCACAAAGTTGGAGTAGATACAAGAAAATATAAGCACGTGGTAAGAGGGAAAAAATTCATATTCGCATCCAACACTAATAAAAGCACATTTGAAGGACTATATGTTGGAAATAGTGTCCAAAATCATTAACTGTTTTGATAATATTTCTAATAATAGCAGAGTCCTTTTGGGTTGGCCTCATAACCAAAATACCAATAAGGAAATCGAGATAATAAGTTGTTAATTTATTATGAATTAATAAATTAATTAGAAATTATTTTGGTAACTAGTTAAAAGGTGTTAATTAATTAAAGAGCTTGAATATTAATTAATCCAAGGGACTAATTGGAATATTCCAAAAGCTATTGGAGACTCTGATATAGATGAAAAATGATGGGTTTCTTGATAATGATAAGTCAGGTTTGAATCAGATAAGAATTAACACTAAGAGTTTGAATCATTTTAGTCTACTGCCTATAGATAGACTGCAAAGGGTAAACCCTAGAGCTGTTGATTCCCTTGTAAATTTCTTCCACCTCTCTTATTTTATTTCCATAATAAAATTCTAACCCCCTCTCCTAGGGTTGGTTAATTATGTATAAACCCTAGTTTAGGGTTTGCCCTTTTTGCTTTTGCTGTTGTGGGCCTGATTCCATTAGAGGGGTGTTATGTTGGATCCTTCATCAATAGCAATGAATTGGTATTCTCGAGATCACAATCAAGCACTAAATAGATTAGTAATTCTTTCTTTTGTTTATTTTTAAAGTATATTGTTATAACTAGTAAAACCTAGATTCTAGGATGCATGTGCACTTAGGTAAATCTATCGATTGTTTCTGCTACCTTTAGATATGTGCTTGATGTTAGTAATCCCCAACACTATATATACATAAAAGGATTAAACTTGTAGGACTACTCATATACTACTCAACTACTATGATCCTATGCCACCACACCCTTCTATATGAGGTCATGTCCTTGAAAAGATTCATCTCCTTCAGATCTAACATCCATATATTTATCCACTTTCTACATGGGTGTATTATCCTCCTCTCACCATCCACAATAAACCATCTCCATCCTCCTAAACGCAACATACAATTGTTTCTAAAGACATGTCCAACCCATCATAATCTTCATTCCCTTAAATAATGGTTGATTGTCACCACTCCTAATGAGTTTCTAATAGTTGATTCTGAAACTCGCTCCAATATGGTTTTTCCACAAATTAACTGAAACATCCTTATTTCAGCTGCCTACATATTCCTCTCATAATCCTTCTTATTCGGTATACATTCAGATTCATGCAACATAACCGACCTTACAACAACCATATATAATTTTTCCTTAAGTTTCAAAGGAGCCTTCTTGTGATACAAGACTACAATGGCTACTCTATATTTTATCCATTCCGCCTTTATATGGTCAATGACATCATCCTCAACAACACCATCCATATGAGTCATAAACCCTAAGTACTTAAAGCTACGGGTGTTTATGAGGCTGTGTAGTTCAGATAGTAATAAGATTATGAACCATGAACACATATACATATCTCACTTGTACTATTTGAAACCAAATTGAACCATCCAACTACTTGAATCGTGAGGGGGTATTTAACTATGTTTTGATTTGTGGATACCCACCAAATACTAAAATAATTCAAATCACACATAAAAAATAGAAAATATGGATATAGAAATCTATATAAGCTTCGTTTCTTCTAGATTTCTTATTTAAAAGTTTATATGTGTTTTATTATTTTTCACCAAACAAGAGAAACAGAAAGCTTGTTGTCAATTGTTTGGCTTGAGAATTCATATTGCTTATTTCTATGAGATTTGTGTGTTTCGTTTTCTCTATGTCATTGTTTCCTACCATACAAGTTGATTGTTTTTATGTAAAATGAAATATGTTATGGATGTACCGAAATGAGTTGGAATGCCATCTTGCAAACCTACTTACACTCCTATCGATACAAATGAAAAGTTAGTACTAATGATGGACACCCTTACTTCAAGCCTAATTTGTATCCCAACTGTTTTGGAGAACTTCAATGCCTCACCTTCTCCCGAAAAAATATCTTAAATGCAGTTCAACATATATGCTTCCATATGTATTCACCTCGTGAATCCTATCTTGGTTACATAAAGTAGAATAAACATAGATCAATGATCGTTTCATGATATTTTTGCTTAATTTGCTTCTTTAGTTATCTCTTTATCCGATTTTGTAATAAGCATCATAACCCAGCATGGGGGGGGGGTTGCTAATGATGTTTTAGAAACATGTTGGACTCAAAACTTTCTTCTTAAGCTTTTGTTGCTTACTATTAAGGCTACCATCGTTTATTATGATAATGTAAGTGTCAATTATCCTTAGAGTTTTTGAATTAGTTCTTCTTTTTGGTGATTGATCTTTAGGACGCATGTGGGTTAGATGAATATATGGTTAAAAGTAAGTTATGAGCTCCAGGAATGAAATAACAATGAATAGGTAAAAGTTGGGTTTAAATTGAAAAAAAATTAGGTCTAATATGTGAAAAAAAATACAAAATATAAGATCTTTTATACGTCTTGGTAACCGACTTTAATAATGAAAAAACAAGAAATAAGTAAAAACTGAGTTTATTTTGAGAAAAAATTAATATAAAAAGAAAAAATATATAAATTATAGGGTCTTTTATAAATAAACCCCATATACAATAATATATATATATATATATATATATATATAAGTTATTGCGAGAACTTAAAGATTTGCGAGAACTCGAAAACTTCTAATCGCTTATCATTTTTCAAAACCAAAATCACTCTTGGACTCCTAAGGTTATATCGAAGAGAGATCCATGCTAAAAAAAGATTTGAAAACTTTTTTTTTTAAAAATGTGTATATATTCACATTTGAATGTAAATATATGTGCATGTAAAGCATATTTAATGTGTTTTTCAAAAAATTTCCAAACCAACGTAACAATAAAACTCTAATACCAGCGTTTAAAAGGAATCGCAACTTGAAAACGTTAAAAAAAATACAGAAAACATAAATATGCATGCATGCGATTTAGATGTGCATGTATGCACATTTAAAAAAAAAGTTCGTTAAATCCTTTTTTGGACCATGGATATCTCGTAGACACAACTTTAGGAGTCCCATGGTGGTTTTGGTTTTAAAAAATGATGAACAAATATTTAAGTTTAGATGGTGGGGTTTTGATGACTGCATGACAGATTCTTATGAGGACCGGTTGTTTTGGTTTTCGTCCCTTCGTTGTTTTGGTTTTCGTCCCTTCGTTGTTCAGGAGTGGTTAAATGTTGGTTAGAGGGTGTTTTCTTTTCTCTTTCGTGACATATTTGGAATTTCAGGAATGCTTGGATTTTTGCTTCTTCTAGTCCGCGATCGTCGATTCTTTTTGATAATTTTGTCACTCAATCTTTCTTAAACTGGGTTGGTTGGCTTCAAAATCAACAACTCAATATTTCTCTTTGATGTTTCTTTTTGCTTAGCTAGCTTCTTCGCTAGTGTGTTTTGGTTTTAATAATACTGCAGTTCTATAAAAGGATTAGAAATTCGTGTAACTGAGTTGAAGCTAACAAAATGAAAGATGGAATCAACAAATATTATAAAATTTGTAAATAGGTTAATATTATATATAACATTCTATTTGTGTTTTTTTGGATTAAATCTTAATTTTATTTTTATTTTTATTTCTGAAAAAAACTTTGTATTTTTCTATTTTTAAATTTTGTCATATTAGCAAACTTTTTCCCGAAAAAACTTATCAATAGGTTTTTTCGGAAATGAAATAAAAACTTGAAGGTTTTTAAAAAAAAAATTAAAAAACAAAAATTATTTTTCAGAAAAATAAAATAAAATTGAGGTTATTAGAGAAATGTTGAGAAAAATAGAAACCAGTTAAGAGGAAATTTGAAAATATCTAACCAACTTAATATGTAACGCCTATTAGATAGAATATCTCCAATAATCTCCTTGATTCAATATAGAGGTGTACAGGGCCATTTGGGCCGATAGACAGTACTCCAAAGAGGCTATACATGTGGGCTAATATACACTAAATAAATATATGCTAACATCCCCCCATAGTTTGATCGGGAGGAGACTTGCGGACGTTCAAACTGGAACAAAATTTTGTGAATAAACCCGTAGGGAGACCTTTGGTGAAGATATCGGCATATTGAGCGATGGATGGAACATGAAGTACGCGAATGTGACCAAGAGCAACTTTGTCCTGAACAAAGTGAATATCAATCTCGATGTGCTTTGTCCTTTGATGTTGAACCAAAATGGAGGACATGTAGACTGTACTAACGTTGTCACAATAGACAATGGTCACCTTATGAGTAGGACAACGTAGTTCAAGTAAAAGATTACGGATCCAAGACGTCTCGGCAACGACGTTGGCAACGCCACGGTACTTGGCTTCGACACTGGATTAGGAGATGGTACCTTGTCTTTTGGAGGACCATGAAATTAGGTTGTCCCCGAGAAATACACAGTATCTGGATGTAGATCGACGAGTGGCTGGGCATCCCCCCAGTCAGCATCAGAATAAGCAACTAAAGACTCGGTGGGGGAGACATGTATCTGAAGTCCGTGATCTGATGTATCACGTAAGTATCGAAGAATCCTTTTTAAATCATGGGGATGAGGTTCATGAGGATCATGCATGTATAGACAACTTTGTCGGACAACAAATGCAATGTCGGGTCTCGTGAAGGTGAGATACTGGAACGCTCCCGCAAGACTACAGAAGAAAGTAGGATCTACAACTGGAGAACCGGTAGAGTCCAGTTTCTGAACTGTTTCAGCAGGAGTGTGACAAGGATTACAGCTCATCATGTTGGCTCGCTCAAGTATCTCTGTTGCATACTTCTATTGAGACAAGAAAAGACCTGCAGGTGAGCGAACAACATAGATACCCAAAAAATAGTTAAGTGACCCAAGATCTGTCATGAAAAACTCATGGTTGAGTTTAGTTGTGATTTGTTTAAGAAGACCTGTAAAAGATGCTGTAAGAATAATATCGTCAACACACAATAATAAATAAGTTGTTGCCTCAGCAGTGTGCATGATGAATAGATATGGATCTGTATGACTGTGCTGAAAACCAATCGTCAGGCATGTTGAGCAAAACGGTGGTACCAGGCTCTTGGGGCCTATTTCAGGCCATATAAGGATCGCTAAAGATGACATACATGATCTGGGAACTGAGTGTCTCGAAAACCAGACGACTGATGCATATATACAACCTCCTATAAATGACCGTGAAGAAATGCATTCTTCACATCAACCTGATGAATAGGCCAATGTCTCGAGACCGCAATGATGAGAACAATGCATATGGTAGCCGGTTTAACAACCAGACTAATGTCTCATCGCAGTCGATACCGTGTTGTTGACTACGTCCGTTTGCTACAAGTCTGGCCTTGTAGCGAGAGAGGGTGCCATCTGCATTAAACTTATGGCGAAACAACCACATAGATCAAACAATATTAACCCCCGCGGGTCGCAGAACAAGTGTCCAAGTCCCATTGGAGATAAGTGCACTGCTGGATAAGGTGTCTAAGTCCATAACTTATTTGGTATATACTTGACCCGACCCGGCATGGTCCATTTGGGTTGCACTTCACCCGAACTATTTATATGGATAATATTATGAGAATAGTATGTTTATTAATATATTATAAGTTATAATATATTAATATGAAATCATATTATTTAATTATTGTTGATCTTAAATTAATTTTGAATTAATTTAGTGATCAAAAGGTGACTAATTAAATATGGGCTATTATATTTATATAGTGTGGGCTAATACTCATTAGGAAATGGGCTAAGCTTGCATGGGAGTCCATGGATGATCCATGGAGCTTTTAACCCATGGATCCTTGGAAAGGGAAAAGACATGGGTTATTAGGGTTTGCATGGTTCATAACCCTAATCATCAACACTATATAAAGAGGCTTGTGATGCTTGAAATGACACTATGTGTGTGTGCATAAGAGTGGCCGATTTCTAGAGCAAACATACTCTCTCATAAAGTTTTCCAAGTTTGTGGTGTTTTGTGATTTCCATTTGAGGCATTCACATTATTGGTGCTAGGCTCTCAAACTCCTAAGGAATCAACTCACTACTAAAGGTATGTAATTCCACTAGTTTCTTTTATGTTTAAAAGTACCCCATGCCATGCTAGATAGGTTATGAACCTTGGAAAAATTATTTTGCATGTATTTTAGTCAAACATAGATCCAAGGTTTCTAGGGTTGCATGTACACCTTAGGAGTGTTAGAATGCTCAAAACCCTACAGTGGTATCAGAGCCTAGGCTTGTTTGTTTGATACTTGATGCAAAATAGCTGAAAAAGTCGAAGTTCTTGCTGTCTGCATAGGGGACTCGCCGAGTCCATGGGGGGACTCGACGAGTCCAAGCGAATCTTCAACCAACTCGGCGAGTCAGTTCATGCACTCGACGAGTTGGCTAGGCAGAGTGCAGATTTTCGACTTTTGCTGCTGGAAATGGACTAGAAACATTACCCTAAACTGTTTTGGTGTTTTAAAACTTGTTTTAGATGGTGTAATGTTTGTGCTAATCCATTTACAATGTCCAATATCAAAATTCCATGTTTATATGTGTTCATATGTTCTTGAAATTTTGATATGATATTCATGTTCTTATGAATTATTGTTAGATCATAGGAATTATTTGCTAAATTGTTTATGAATTAATTCTTGATCATTTATGTGTTTTAATGAAGTCCATAATTTGTCCTCAAGTTATGGATTTCCAAAGGTCACTTTCTTTTATGCACATTTAAAATACATAAGTTACATGAAAATGAAGAGTCTTCATTTTTATGAACCATTAATTCATAAGTTATGAAATGAAAAGTTTTGAATAGTTTCAAAACTTGTCCTCAAGTTTTGGAATTTGTAAAGTTTCACACACTTTAATATACTTTAATTCAAACCCTTAGAGTTTTAAAAAGTTAAAATTCAACCCTTATACTATTTATAACATTAATGGTTAATAATTATATATATGTATAAGATTAAGTCGTTTTACCGTTAGTAGGCCTCATTCACGAAGCCGGTCTATAAGGGGGGTATAAGGTTGTTGCCTATAAAATGGCAGCTTAATGGGTGTCCATTCTCACCCAACGCTTCCTTGATCGGTGGAGGGTCGTTAGCCGAACGAGTAGGACAATGACTTTAAATTCTCATTAAAAGTATAATGATTATTATGAAGTAACAAAATGTTTTATAAATTCCCAATCTTAATTATTTTAGGAAAATGTGAAAATGGTCCTAACCCATGAAATTCACACTTTGTACCTTACCAAGTCGTTGGTGGAGCGTGTGTGGTTAACCGGCACACTAACTTGGACTAGTAAGGATAACAAAGGGTGACTTAATGTTTATCATAGATCGGTGGAGCGCGTGTGGTTAACCGGCACATTGATTAGGTGATAATATTAAGAGTACCAAGTGAATTTGCATGGTTATTCACACCTTGTTTTGTGATCCTCGGCATCCCAGTCACAAAACTTGAAGGGCACAATCGAGATTGAAACATGCCATTGAAAAGTTCAATGAATCTCAAAAGAATCTAGGAATTTCAAAAACCAATTAAACCTAATAATTCATTTCGTTTTCATGGTGGAAATTGGTGAATCGTCATTCACCTACCTTCAAATATGCTATAGCTTAGATTACGACATCTATCTTCTAAGTTATAATATATTGTGTTGGGTCCTAGCCTTAATATTACATTTGGGTGTCTTATTAAGGACTCTATATATCTAATCTAAACTTGTCTTTCTTCTTTTCAGATGTCTTCCAACAACGCTTCGGGTTCTAAGCCTACCGACTCCTTCTCTCTCATGAACCTTTGTGGGAGAGTCATCTTCGATGGTTCCAACTTTATGGATTGGATCTGGAACATCAGGATGGTTACTCGTTACGAGGACAAGGAATATGTCCTCGACAAGGAGCTTAAGGAACTCGATGAGACTACTGCTACTCCTGAGGAGATCGCTGAATACAGGACACATGAGAGAGATGTCACCAAAGCGGCATGCATCATGATGGCCACGATGACAACCGAGCTCCAAAAGTCCTATGAGGACTATTACCCTTTTGAGATGCACCAGGACTTGATGGAAAGGTACCATCAGAGTGCTCGTCAAGAGCGGTATGAAATAATCTCCTCCATGATAACAACTCGAATGAAGGATGGTGAACCCATCACGGGCCACATGCAGAAAATGCAAAGGTATGTGGACCGTTTGCTGAAACTGAATGTGAACTTCCTAGAGGAGTTCGCAATTGATATCATTTTGCACTCCTTACCCTCGTGTTTTGATCAATTCCGCATTACATACCACATGAGCAAGGAGGAAGTTACACTCAGCAAGCTTCAGGGACTTCTGAAGACTGCCGAAAGTGGTCTTAAAGGTAAGTCGGTTGTTACTCCTACTCCTACAGCAGCCCCTGTTTTGGCTATCGGGCAAGGAAAATGGAAGAAGAGGAAGCACCCTTCGAAGGGTACCAAGGGAAAGTCTCTTGAAGGCTCCTCATCTGGAACCAAAAGTGGTTCTATCACTCCTTCTGCCATCCCTAAGGATGCTGATTGCTTCTACTGTCAGAACAAGGGGCACTGGAAGCGAAACTGCCCTAAGTACTTGCAGGATGTCAAGGATGGGAAAGTGAAACCATCCCATGCAGGTATTTACACTATATTGTCTAATAACTCACCATATTCTAACTCTTGGGTGCTTGATACAGGATGTGTTATTCACACATGTTCTGATTTGCAGGGCCTAAGAAGAAGTGAGGATGTGGAGCACGGGAAGATAAGCCTGATCATGGGGAATCGGAAGGTTTCACCTGTTTCCAAGATTGGAGTTTACACTTTGTTGCTAAATAGTGGGTTAAAGTTAGATTTGAATAAATGTGTGTACGCGTCAGAAATGGCGAGAAATATTATTTCCTTTCATGCTTTGTACAAACAAGGGTTTACCTTTTCTTTTGATAATGAATGTGGTGGAATAAATGCTTTCTTTAATAATGTTCTTTATTTTAAAGCATTACCTTGTGATGGTGTGTATGAAGCTGTGTCGGTTGTAGTTAATTTAGGAAATAATGTGTTGTGTATTGATTCTTCTACTAGCTTGGATAAAGCATCATTGTGGCATTGTCGTCTTGGACATGTAAGCAAGAAACGCATAGGCCAGCTCCAAAAGGATGGAGTCTTGGAGTCGTTCGACCTTAAGTCGGATGATAGTTGTGAATCTTGTCTACTTAAAAAAATGAGAAAATCACCTTTCACTGGTACTTGTGCAAGGGGTGAGGGTTTGTTGGACCTTATACATACTGATGTATGTGGACCATTCAAAACCGCCACAAGGGATGCCAATCGCTATTATGTGACTTTTATTGATGATTTTAGTAGATATGGTTACGTCTACTTAATCAAACATAAGTCATAGACTTTTGAAAGGTTTAAAGAGTTTAAACAGGAAGTAGAAAATCAATTGGGCAGGAACATTAAGATGCTTCGATCCGATCGAGGTGGTGAGTATCTTAGCACTGAGTTCCTCGACTATCTTAAAGTGTAACATCCCAAATTTCGAGTCCAAAAATTTCATTTTTAATTAATTGATTTATAAAACTTCCATAAGAAAACATAGTAAAGACATATCATTTCATAAGACTAACATCCCATGTCTGAAAACCCAACCATAAATATAACAATGTCAGAGTACAATCCCAAGAATCTCGTAATGCGGAAATCCAACGTGTGTGTGTGTGTGATGTGCAGCTACCACGCCGGCTCTTTCCCCTTCGCTGAAGAGGTACCTGAAACAAAACTGAAAACTGTAAGCACGAAGCTTAGTGAGTTCCCCCATCATACCACACACCATACAATAACATACTGTCATGCAATTATGGGGTGCATGACTAGCCAGGTTAAGCCATTCTGGGTGCTTGACTTACCCTGGTCAAGCCATTTCTGGGGTGCTTGACTTACCCAGGTCAATCCATTCTGGGGTGCTTGACTTACCCGTCGGTCTATTTCGCCCGACTACCGGGGACTATTTCACCCCTACTACTACTACCATATAACACACACGTACTGCCAGGCAATTCTGGGGTGCCTGACTACCTAGGTCAAGCCATTTTGGGGTGCTTGACTTACCCGTCGGTCCTTACGACCGACATACGAGGACTATTTCACCTCCTATTACTATCACATAATATCATAACATAAGCATACTGTTAGGCAATGCTGGGGTGCCCGACCTACCCTTCGGTCCTAACGACCGAACTTGGGGACTATTCTCCCCCTACTACCACTATCACATATAACAGATCATGCTAGCACATAAACATATCAGGTAGTAGCAACCCTAGATGAATATCACAAAGATAATCATCTATCATACAACTCCTACTGGTGGGCCGGCATTGTGGCCGTAGATCCACCGCCACTGGAAGGTAACTCACCTCGCAAGGCTGACTGCTGAAAAACTGATCAGCGGATGTCTGACTGCTGCTCCGGTGATCCTCCGGCTATAAATCCATAAAACACTTAATCCGACACTGATAGCTACTCTTAGGGTAAAATAACTATTTTACCCCTGACCAAGTCAAAGTCAAAGTCAACTTCCAGTTGACCTGACTCGTCGAGTTGGGCCGCCAACTCGCCGAGCCCCTATCCTTTCATCTGCCTTTCTTCACGCCCCTACTCGTCGAGTTTAGCAACGACTCGACGAGTCCTCCTTCTAAAACATCCTCGACTGAACCTTCATCCGACTCGTCGAGTTGTATGAACAACTCGTCGAGTTCATCCCCATCCTATGAACAAGTATGCCCTTGACTCGCCGAGTTGTATGAACAACTTGTCGAGTTCATCTTCGAACGTTGGGAGATTGCCTTGGACTCGCCGAGTCTGTTCATACACTCGCCGAGTCCTATGATTCCCAGGTCTGTAGCTAAGTCCAATGCGTTGGGTCATTCCCCCGGACCCCTCTAAGACCATTCTAGCACTCACTGGGTTCCTTCAAACCATAACAGAAAAGGGAAGTCAAGCCATGGACTCGCCGAGTCCCAATAACGACTCGCCGAGTTGAGAATGACCAAGTCTTATTTCTCGATTTCTGACGTACAACACTTGACCAAAAGATAGATCTAGGCTTCTAGGATCGATCTAGCACGTAAATTTACAAACTTTACGTGCATGCATGGGACTATGAGCTCAAATGGCCCTAAATGGGACTCTTAAGGTGCATGGGGCTCTCTAAGGCTCGAAAATCAGTCCCTTTCTGCCTTGTAACCCCTCAAAGACTTTGGATCTGAAGTCTTGGCCCCCAACCATGCTTGCACTCATGGTTGGTCACCAAGAATGGCTCCTAAAAGCCCTAAATCACCCCAAAAAGGGATCTAAAACATGAAAGAGCATGGTATCAGCTTTATACCTCAAGTCTTTCTCTTCCTTCTTGTGTTCCAAAACCACCAAAAACCACCACAAAGGCCTTAGATCTTTACACAAACGATTAGGGTTTGATATGGAGAGTTCTGAGAGAAATAGGGACGAAGGGAGGCTGAATGAGATGTTTAAATAGGGTGCAATCCCTTAAATTAGGGTTTTGCCCAGTCAGGGCCTACTCGTCGAGTCTGGCTGCCGACTCGTCGAGTAGGTCATTAAACTCCCGGGTCCAAGTTGCTCCTACTCGGCGAGTTGGCCATCAACTCGCCGAGTTCTAGGCAAAAAATGAATAATACTTGAACGAAATTCATACCAGGAACCAGGTGCTACAATTCTCCCCCACTTATCGTAGACTTCGTCCTCGAAGTCTGCTACTCGGCCCTGAAAAAGCTCTGGATAATGCTCCATCATCTCATCCACCGGCTCCCACGTCCACTCCGAGCCCTTCCGGTGCTGCCATTGCACCTTCACCAGCTCAATTTTCTTGTTCCTCAGATCCTTCGATTTCCGGTCGAGGATCGCCACGGGCCGCTCAATGTAGTTCAGGCTGCCATCAACCTGTATATCCTCCAGGGCACCACTGCCGAGTCGTCCACCAGACATTTCCGCAGCTGGGAGACGTGGAAAGTGCCGTGGATCTGACTGAGTTCCGCTGGCAGATCCAGCCGATACGCCACCTTGCCCACTCGGGCCAAAACCCTGAAAGGCACGATATACCTGGGGCCCAGCTTGCCCCGCTTCCTGAATCGGATGAGGCCTTTCCAAGGTGACACCTTCAGGAGAACCATATCCCCTACCTGAAACTCCAGATTTGAACGGCGCTTGTCGGCATAGCTTTTCTGCCGACTCTGTGCAGTCTGAAGCCTGCTCCTGACCTGCTGAATTCTTTCTGTCGTCTTGAGCACCACTTCAGTGCTCCCCATGACCCTCTGGCCAACCTCACCCAACATATCGGGGTCCTGCACTTCCTCCCGTATAACATCTCAAAGGGAGGACGGTCGATACTTGCGTGGTAGTTGTTGTTGTAGGAGAATTCAGCCAACGGGAGGTAAGTATCCCAGCTACCAACGAAATCTAGTACATACGCTCGCATCATATCTTCCAAAGTCTGGATGGTCCGATCGCTCTGACCATCCGTCTGCGGGTGAAATGCAGTGCTAAAGTGCAGACGAGTACCCAACTCGTCGTGGAACTTCTTCCAGAACCTGGAAATAAACCGCACATCCCTGTCGGAAATCACGGAGACCGGCACTCCATGCCGAGCCACCACCTCCCAAATGTAAATGTCGGCCAGCTTCTCGGCCGATATACTCTCCTGGATCGGTATAAAATGGGCGCTCTTGGTCAACCGATCCATAATGACCCATATGAAATCCACTCCCCGCGCGGTCCTGGGAAGTTTGATGATGAAGTCCATGGTAATATCTTCCCATTTCCACATGGGAATATCCAATGGCTGCATCTTGTCATGTGGCCTCTGGTGCTCGGCCTTGACCTTCCTGCAGGTCAAGCACCGCTCCACATACCATGCTACGTCCCGCTTCATGCAGGGCCACCAATAGTCCAGACGAAGATCCCTATACATCTTCGTCGCCCCGGGATGAATTGAAAACCTGGATTTGTGTGCCTCCTCCATCAATATCTGACGCACGCCTCCATGATAGGGGACCCACACCCTACGGTGAAGGGTCAACAACCCTCGGCTATCATAGTCGAAGGAGGAAACCTGACCCACAATACGCTCGCTCTTCCGGTGTTCCTCCTTCATCGCCTCCTGTTGGGCCTCTCGGATCCGTTCCAATAGCGGGGCCACCACGGTCATCCTCACACAGATACCCCTGATTGGCGCTGCCTTACGGCTAAGCGCGTCGGCCACAACATTGGCCTTCCCTGGATGGTAGAGGATCTCGCAATCATAATCCTTCACCACATCTAACCACCGATGCTGCCTCATATTCAGATTCGGCTGATCCATGAGGTATCTCAGACTCTTATGGTCCGTGTAGATGGTACACCGAACCCCATAGAGATAGTGTCGCCAAATCTTGAGGGCGAAGACAACCGTCCCCAACTCCAAATCGTGCGTTGGGTAGTTCGCCTCGTGGGGCTTCAACTGCCTCGAGGCGTAGGCGATGACATGCCCTCTCTGCATCAATACCGCGCCCAAACCCGAAATAGACACGTCGTAATATACAACAAAATCCTCTACGCCCTCTGGCAGGGCTAATATTAGCGCCTCGCACAATCTCTGTCTCAGTGTCTCGAACGCTGCCTGCTGCTCAGGCCCCCAGCGAAAGACTACGACCTTCTTCGTCAACCTGGTCAGGGGTATGACTATCTTGGAGAAATCCTGGATGAATCTCCGATAGTAGCCGGTTAATCCCAGGAAACTCCGAATCTCAGATGGAGACTTCGGAACCTCCAATCTCATCACGGCCTCCACCTTGGCCGGGTCGACCAGAATACCGTTATGGTTGACAAGGTGCCCAAGAAACTGCACCTCGCACAACCAGAACTCACACTTGGAGAACTTGGCGTACAAGCTCTCCCTCCTCAGAGTATCCAAAACCTCTCGTAGATGCTCCTCATGCTGCTCATGCGTCTTGGAGTAGACCAGGATATCATCAATAAAAACTATCACAGACCGATCCAGCATCGGTTTGAACACGCGGTTCATGAGATCCATGAACGCGGCAGTAGCATTGGTAAGCCCGAAGGGCATCACCAGGAACTCGTAATGGCCATAGCGAGTCCGAAAAGCAGTCTTCTAAATATCCTCATCTCTGACCCTCATCTGATGATAGCCTGACCGCAAGTCTATCTTGGAAAACCAAGATGCTCCCTGAAGCTGGTCGAACAAGTCATCTATCCTCGGAAGTGGGTAACGATTTTTCACCGTTACCTTGTTCAACTCCCGATAGTCTATACACATCCGATGCGACCCGTCCTTCTTCTTCACAAACAGAATCGGGGCTCCCCAGGGTGAACTACTTGGTCTAATGAATCCCTTGTCTAACAGCTCCTGCATCTACGTAGACAACTCCTGCATCTCAGAAGGAGACAACTGATATGGTGCCTTGGCTATCGGAGCCGCACCAGGGACTAGGTCGATCCTGAACTCTACCTGCCTCTCTGGAGGTACCCCAGGCAACTCCTCAGGGAATACATCCGCAAACTCTCGTACCACGGGCACATCGCCCACCGTTGCCTTACCCGCTTCCCGGGTATCCATAACATAAGCGACAAATCCTGCGCAACCCTGCTGAATATAGCGCCTAGCTCTCGCTGCTGAACATAGAGCTGGTCCTCGCTGTGGCCTCTCGCCCTGAACCACCAGCTCTCCCCCACTTGGGGTCCTGATCCGCACCAACTGCTGCGCGCAGTCAATCGCTGCCCCATTGGGGCTTAGCCAATCCATACCAATAATAACCTTGTTCCCCCGCAAAGGTATGGGAACCAGATCTACTAGGTAACGCTCCTCGAACAGCCTCAAAACACAATCTCGATAGACCTCTGATGCTCGCACTGACTGGTCGTCCGCAATCTTGACCTCCAAAGGGCAATCCAACATGCCCGAAGACTCAAGGAACCTCTTGCTAAGCACAAGAGAGACAAATGATCGGGTAGCGCCCGAATCAAACAACACCTGAACTGGGATACCATTCACATGGAATGATCCTAAACAAGACATATCATATGGCACATCAATATCATAAGCAACATGAAATAAAAGCTAGGGAGAAGAAATCATACCCGTTACCACATCGGGTGCGGCGCGTGCCTCCTCGGTAGTCAACTAGAAGGCTCGGCTCCTCACCACTGGAGTCTCTGCCTTGCCCTACCGACCATCAGTGATCCGCAGGGTCGCTGGAGCTGGCGCCTTCACTGGCGCTGCTGCTATCAACTGAGGGCAATTGGCCTTTTTATGGCCTCGCTGGTTGCAGTGAAAGCACAACAACTCCGATGTCTGGAAAGTGGGCTCAGGGGCGGTACAATCTCTGCTAAAGTGCCCCGTCTTGCCGCACTTGTAGCAGCCCGATGATCCCATCCTACAAACTCCCTCATGAGCCCTGCCGCATTTCCTGCATCGACCCTGTCCCGACTGGCCCTTCGACCTAGTGTCTGCTCCCTTGGGCTTCTTCCCCGAAGCCCCAGTCACCTGTCCCTCCTCGGCCTTCCTCTTACGGATGTGCTCCAAATCAATCTCTCTCTCCCTTGCCCTGGCAATCATGGACTCCAGGGTAGGGCAAGCTGAAAAACTGACATGCTTGTTGAATCATAAAAGTGACCCTCTTGAACTTAGCTACCGCAACCATCTTGCTACCGCAACCATCTTGCTACCGCAACCATCTTTCTACCGCAACGGTTCAGCACCCGGAGTCAATCTTGCTCATCAGCAACCTCATCAGCAACCTGAGTCAGCTACCGCAGTCAACTTAGCTAGATTACATTATTTGTCTTTTATGTAATACACTCTATTATCCAGTATGCCTTGCACGGCTGCTTATAGAATTGTAATCTAGTGTAGTTCCTAAGTCTCTATAAATAGACTTACTCTCTTTGTATTCAAAGAGATAGATAGGAGAAAAACCGATAACTTATGAATTCTACCTGAATACACATTCTGAAGTTATCTCTCTATCTTTCTTCACTCATCTCTTCTTACTTAAATCTTATCATAATTCTGCTGATCATAATCCCTCTTTGGAGCAAGTCTTTAAGACTTAATCACTAAGCTTGATCTTCCTTATTAACTTGGAGTGAATGCATTCCTTGTTATGAATCAGCTTAAGTGTCTTCTTGATAGAACAATTGCTGTCATTTCCATTCCTTTACATTTCTGCAACTAACTCTCTAACTATCTAACTATATTATTGTTGAGCTTTTAGATCCTTTGAGATTAACTATTCCGCATTATACTTGTTCTAACTTTTGTTCAAGTGTGTCTCCAAGTTTTTCTCTCAACAATTGGTATCAGAGCCAAAGTGGTTGCTTTTTGAAAACGGAACTCTGATTTTTCAAAGAGCCTTCTATACCACTAAAGCTCATTTCTTCGAAACAAAAAAAAACAATTTCAAATGGCACAATCATTATCTCTAAATGTTTCCAACAGTGTCGGTGGTTCTAACCGAGCCCCAATACTAGTCGCAAATGAATATCATCACTGGTCACAAAGAATGGAAAGGTACTTGAGAAGACTGGGTAGAGATGTATGGCGATCCGTAGAAGAAGGACCACATGTTCCAGTCCTTACACCAGTCCAAACTGACGGCGCTGCAACCAGGCTAGGAGGGGGTCAACCAGCTATGAGCCGTCCCACCAAGGATGATCTCGATAAAATGGAAAATGATGATGTTGCTTTTTATGAAATCTCCTGCGGAGTTGCTCCTGACAACTTCGATATTATCATAAATTACAAATCAGCGAAAGAGATATGGGATGTTCTCAAAAACCTGTACGTAGGCTCAGAACAAGCACAAGATAAGAAGCTTACTACCGCACTCAACGAGTTCAACAACTTCAAAGCTCATACTGGAGAAAGTTTGGAAGACTCCTTCAAAAGGTTCAACCTGATAGTCACCAAGTTATCCAATGCGGGCACCATCCGCAGTAACCATGAAATCAATCTTCAGTTTCTTAATGGTTTGGGCAGACATTGGACTACGGCCAAGATGATAGTCCAAGGCGATAGAAACATTCACTCCCTGTCACTTTACAAGCTCTATGGAGAGCTGCAAGCTCAAGAATCCACCGTACTCAAAGACTGTGCTGACTTCGGAGGACCACTTGCTCTCATAGCACAAGCTCCACCGCAGTCACCTTACCCTTCCTCGTATGACACTCTACCGCAGTCATACGAAGCAGATTCTGAATATGATGATGAAGAAGATTTTCAGAAGGCTATTGCTCTGGTTAGCCAACAGTTCAACCGTCTACCACCTCCTTCCTTCCGTAAGAATCAGCAGTTTAACAAACCTCCATTCAACCGTAACTTCGGTTCTCAGAATAACTACTCTCGATTTCCCAAAAGTTCTCATCCACCACCGCAATCTCAGAATATTCAACCAAGGGAGGTACCGCAGTCTCCTCAAATCACTGACTCTGGTACTCCTTCAGAAGACAAGACTGATGTTGTAATTTGTCACAAATGCAACAAAGAGAATCACTTTGCACGAGATTGTAAGGCCAATGTAGTAAAAGACAGAGCATTCTACCTTAGAATGGCTCAAGAGTTGGAAGACAAAGAAAAAGCTGAAAAGGCAAGGGCATACGTGGCCCATGTCAAAAGAGACCATCAAATCTGGTCATCCGGAGACGAAGATGAGGCCATCAGCAGTGTCAAAGGAAAAGGGAAAATCTGCATGCTGGCCACTGCGGATGATGACGGGTCTACAATTTTGAACAAGAACTACTGCTACATGGCAAAGGATGGAACACTAAGCATCGTCGAACAGGTAAAACTCATGATCCAAACTCTAAACTATAGCATGCATGACTGTCAGCCTTATATAGATGATCTTAATGACACTTGTGCTGCCGTCCTTACAGACTATAATAAAGCCTTAGATGAGAAGAACATTGCGTCCCAAGAGATGTTCCACGTGAGAGGACGACTGGATAACAAAAGACTTAAGATGGCTATGTTAGAGAAGGACCTAGAGTTAGAAAAGGATGCAAGAATGTTAAGTGAAACCCAATTAGAGATAGCTTTGAACCAGAGAGATTTAGCTCAGAGAGAAATTGTACGCTTAAATCTCTTAATTGAAAAATTGTTTATTGAAAGTGAAGCTATTGAAAATTTGGTAAACAATGGAACCGTGGACAATACATACAATTGGGGTTGGTCAAATGGATATCCTACCTCAATGGATTCCTCACCCCGGTTCAACAAAGACAGCCTGTATGTCCCTCCAGACCGAGAATTTCATTTCCCTGTCAATGAAAAGACTTTTCCCGAAGATATTAAAACTCACTTCGGTAGACTGCACAACTTAAGCAATAATTGTGTCATTGAGGAAATTGTGCCGGAGGTTTCGGGTCACATATGTGATCAAATTCCTATCTGTGGCAGCATCTATCCAAATTCTCAAACTTCATCCGTAGTTGATGAAGAGATTGTTGTTGAGGGCCCCGAAGTCTCAAAAGACTTTCCATCTCTATCCTCAGACCGCAGTGTCTCTCGCTGTAGTCAAATGTCCCACAAATGTCCCACCGAAGTCCCATCTAAGACTTACTCAGCGGTAGTCAAGTCATCCCTACCGCAGTCATCAGTTCAAGGAACTGTAACTCTTCAGCCAATATTTCATGAACGACCTATAGAAAATTTTGAAGTAGGTCAATGTTCCCAGATTCCTGAATCCTCAAGTTCTGATGATTCAACTCCGCGTTTTCAAAATCATTCTAAGAATTCCAGGAAACCGCAGTTGAACAACAATGACTGCGGTTCACCAAAATCTTTGGCAAAAAAGGCTTTTAAAGAAGAAATCAGATCTCGCGGTACTAATAGACAATTTTTTCAAAAAACAAGAAGCAAGTCAGATTTCCTAAATCCAAAAGTCCTAAAAAATTTGTTTTCTCTCACTACATTTCAAAAAACTCTTCTTTCAAGAAAACAAACAAAAAGTAAAGTTCAGTTTCAAAAGTCATTCCTACTCCTTCTGACACAACCCAAAAGGGTGTTCAATCTTTTCGAAACTATGTTTTTCAGGTCTATTCTTCAAATGATCCTAAATGGAAAGGTATCTTACCCACTCCAACACTTCTAAAGTCACGTCAAAACTTCAAATGGAAGGCTATCTTACCAAATCCATCAAAAAGAATTCAGAAATCTACACATGCTAAAACCTTTCATAAACAGACTTTTTCAAAACCCAAAAACACTCGTGTTAGGAATTACCCATCTCGGACCGGTAACAGATCCAAAACATCCTTAAAACCGCTGACCAATCACAGTGTTAGATCAAAAGACAAAATCTCCTTTTGTAAATGTGAGTGTAGTTGTCAAAAGGTTTTATCTCATGTCAAATCGAGTCAGAGTCAGAAACCTCGTATTTTTTCAAAAAATCACAACACTCCAAATCTACTCAAACACCCAGGACTAGGCTCAAAAGTTGACAAGAGACCTGTCCCTGCAACCTCGGACCATGCATCACTCAGAAACACATCAATTGTCCCAGGCTCCAAACTTGTTTGGATGCCTAAACTAACCGTGTAATTCTCAGGCTTTGTGCAAGGAGGAACAAGAAGAAGAGTGGTTAATTGACAGTGCCTGCTCCTTGCACATGACCGGAAGGTTAGAGTACCTTCGGGATTTCAGGCCTATATGCAATGGTGGAAATGTCACGTTTGGTAACAATGCAAACGGTGTCATTCGAGGTTACGGTGTTCTCACTACGGGGAACTTTTCCATTAAGAAGGTTGCTTATGTAGAAAGCCTTAAACACAATCTCATCAGTGTTGGCCAACTATGTAAAGCAGGACATCGTGTTGAATTTGATGATCAGTTTTGCTACGTAATGACGAGTGATAGAAACACTTGCCTGATCAAATCTCGATCCGAAGGTACCATGTACCCTTTGGATGTTTCTCTAATCATTGGTAAACCGCAATTGTGTTTCTTGTCCAAAGCTGTATCCGAAGTCAGCTGGCTATGGCACCATAAGCTAGCTCATCTCAACTTCCGGTACATCAACAACTTAGTCACTGGAGAACTAGTCCGCGGTCTCCCTATTCTCAAATTTAGCAACGATACTCTCTGTCCGGCTTGTGAATGTGGTAAGCAGTCTAAAGCAAGTCACCCTCTGATAATGGACTCTTCTATTTCTGAACCACTGGAGCTATTGCACATTGATCTCTGCGGTCCATCAACCGTAGCCAGCCTCCACCACAAGAAGTATATACTGGTTATTGTTGATGACTATACACGCTTCACATGGGTCTTCTTTCTCAGACTCAAATCAGAGACACCACAGATCTTCATCAACTTCATCAAAGAAATCGAACTTCAGATCAAGCTTCCAGTTAGACGCATCCGCAGTGATAATGGAACCGAGTTCACTAATCATCTTCTTAACAGTTTCTTGGTGTCCAAAGGCATTTCTCACAACTTCTCAGCACCCTACACACCGCAACAAAATGGTGTAGTAGAAAGAAGGAACCGCACACTAGTAGAAGCAGCCAGATCCATGCTTAACTTCGCCCAACTTCCTCTCTACTTCTGGGCTGAAGCAGTAGCAACCGCATGCTTTTTCCAAAACCGAAGTATCGTGTGCAAACGCCTCAATAAAACACCATATGAGGGCCTTAACAACCGCAAGCCCAATGTTCGCTTCTTTCATATTTTTGGGTGTAGATGCTTCGTGATCAACAACAGAGATCAGCTCAACAAGTTTGCACCGAAGTCCGACGAAGGCATATTCCTTGGTTACTCCACTAACATGGTTGCTTATCGAGTGCTCATCAGGCGTACAAGGCTGATCATTGAAAGCTTCGATGTGAAATTTGATGATTCTCACATCCGCGACGCCCCTTCATCTACTGAAACCACCGCAATCATGCAAAGTGACATTCCTGCCTCTTCAGGTCCCTTGAATCTAGTTGAAGTCAACTATGAGGATCTTTTCGATCCTATTGAAACGGCGAACCTATCCGAAGTTCTTGTGTCACCCACAGCTCAACAACAACATGCTGATGTTTCTGGACCATCTCTATCTGAAGTAGCCTCTCTCAATACTTCCACCTCTCCGGTTGAGGGGGAAAGATCTACTCCGGATCTAGCCGCAACCGTCGAGGTTCCAGTACTTGATGTTGCTCAAATTCCTGTCCGCAGAGAAGCATTACCATCAAACGTATCTTCGGATTCGGATGATGAACTCATAGAAAATATCGACACTAGAACTGATCCAAGGATTGTCACTCTCCCATCCGCAGTCCAGGGGGAACCTTCTCAGGTTCCAGAGGAACTCCTATCTGTAACCGAGGGGGAACCTCTCCCAACTGCTCAAGAGAATTCTGTTCCAATAGATCAAGATGACTCAGCAGGATGTTCTCAAGTCCAGGGGGAACTGTCATCTCCAACCGCAGATTCCTTTGACATTCAAGATATTCCCTCTACCGCAGCTGCTGATCATCTGCTGCCACGTCTTCATGTATGGACGAAAGACCACCCACCAGGTCAAATCATTGGGAACCCATCCGCAGGCATCCAGACTAGATCTTCCAAGGACCTATCTGACCACTGCCACTATGCAGCATTTATGTCCTCGGTAGAACCCAGAACGATCAAAGAAGCATTGCTTGAACCTGACTGGATAGCCGCAATGCAAGAAGAGCTTGAAGAATTTCAAAGAAATAAAGTTTGGCAGCTCGTTCCGAAGCCACGTGGTCACTCCATTATTGGCACTAGATGGGTGTTCAAAAATAAGTTGGATGAATCTGGTGCGGTAGTCAGAAACAAGGCAAGGCTAGTTGCAAAGGGGTATAGTCAACTTGAAGGCATTGACTACGATGAAACGTATGCTCCGGTAGCACGCATGGAAGCTATCCGGATCTTTCTAGCATACGCAGCCCACAAAAACGTCAAGGTACATCAAATGGACGTTAAGAGTGCCTTTCTCAATGGGGAACTAAAAGAAGAGGTTTATCTTCAGCAACCTCCAGGCTTTGAAAATGTTGAATTCCCAGACCACTGCTACAAGCTTGAAAAGGCAGTCTACGGTCTGAAGCAAGCCCCAAGAGCATGGTATGAGACTCTTTCTGAATTCCTTGTCTCATCCGGGTACAAGATAGGAGTGATTGATCCCACACTATTCAGAAAAGCAAATGGCGACCACCTCATGATGGTACAAATATATGTGGATGATATCATCTTCGGTTCGACTGATCAAGGCATGGTGGATGAATTTGCTAAGCTCATGACCAACAAGTTCAAAATGAGCATGAATAGAGAGATTAATTTCTTTCTATGTCTTCAAGTGAAACAAGTACCGCAAGGCATATTCATTCATCAAGAAAAATACACCACTGAACTATTGAAGAAATATTCTATGGACAATTGTTCATCTGCTAAGGTCCCCATGGCCTTCGGTTATAAGATCTCTGCTGATCCCTCAGGCAAATCTGTGGATCACAAGACTTATAGAGGCATCATCGGCTCTTTGATGTACCTCACTGCAAGCAGGCCAGACATTGTCTTTGCAACTGGTGTATGTGCAAGGTATCAGGCTGACCCAAAAGTCTCACATATGACCGCAGCCAAACAGATACTACGGTACCTGAAAAGAAGAAAATCTCTTGGTCTATGGTACCCCGCATGCAATGACTTCAGCCTGCAAGCTTTCACAGATGCGGATCATGCCGGATGCAAGCTCGATCGAAAAAGCACTTCAGGAGGATGTCAATTCTTGGGTGAAAGACTAGTCAGCTGGTCCTCAAGAAAACAAAGCTGTGTCTCTCTATCAACTGCAGAAGCCGACTATGTGGCCGCAGCCAGCTGTTGCTCTCAAGTCCTTTGGATGAAAACTCAACTAATGGACTACGGGTATAGAATGCTGCGGATACCGATCTATTGTGACTCTGAAAGTGCTATTGCTATTTCTCACAATCCAATTCAGCACTCCAAGACTAAGCACATTGAACTACGTTATCATTTCATCAAAGACCACATCTTAAAAGGTAATATTGAACTTATCTTTGTCCCTTCTCATGAAGAGATTGCTGATGTGTTCACAAAAGCGCTCGATTCAACAAAGCTTAACATCTTCCTGTAAATGTTAGGAATGATGAATCCAGACCCGCAATTCTTTTTGAATTGTTAGCTACCGCAGACCATCCTTGGTCTCCGTTGCGGTTCTAACTGAGAATTACGTGATAGATGGTTTTGGTACCGCTGTCTAGGTACCGCAACCATATATCATACGTATCTCTCATAGGTCTTTATGGTCTATTATTACTAATCTTTGTACAAGTGTTTTCCTCAGTTTCTCACTACAGTCTTTCCTTGTTGATCCGCAATGACGTTTCTCAACCGCAATGAAAGTTTCATCCGCGATGACGATTCCAACTGCAATGAATTTTCCATCCGCGATCATCATGATAATTTCTCAACTGTTTTATCAACTCTTGAATCTTTGTGTGCTATTTAATGATCCTTCATTAAATTAAACATTAAAGACAAAAAACATTCTCTTTAGAAACTATCACATTCTCTTTCTGAATAATCCTTGTATCAGACCTATTTTAGGGATGATGACAAAAAGAACGTTTTTCAATAAACTCATCCTTAATTTGTCCTTTCCTCTCCCCAATACGTCCCATCCGTTACAACTTCCTCTCCCATCACCCCCTCGATCACATGACGTATTGACATGCGTCTGACTTTACATTAAATGCAAAACCCCTTTTGGAAATCTCCCAAAATCTCTTCAAACCCGTTTTAATTATGTGTGGCTGAGATTTAATCCAAAATTCATTGATTCCCCCCAAAACCCCAATCGACGTTTTACCCTATCCTTACCATTTACCTAGGGTTAAACACTTTTTACCCCCCCCCCCCTTTATAAACCCA
Organism: Lactuca virosa; assembly: GCF_052849685.1. Classification (NCBI taxonomy): domain Eukaryota; kingdom Viridiplantae; phylum Streptophyta; class Magnoliopsida; order Asterales; family Asteraceae; genus Lactuca; species Lactuca virosa. Next base: position 327,519,192 of record NC_136430.1, read on the forward strand.
TCTTCTTCCCCAACAATACTTTACGTTTTCTGAATATCGATTCTTTCTCCCACATTCCTCAAAACCTTCAAAACTTTCAAGAACTCTATTTTCTTCTCTCAAATCTTCAACAATGGTGAAATCAGGTGCATCAAAGAAGCAATCCAAGGCTTCAGGTTCTGTAAATCCAACAGGTTCCGACTCTCCAACAATCGCTTCAAGTAATTTCAGAGCAATATTTGAAGATCATCCTTCATATAATGCTCCCATCAAGCTTATGATCAAGTTTCTCAGGAACCACCCTCTGTTCGGTCCATTCGATGCATTTACAGACGTTGTTCCAGTTTCTACTCTATTCAAATGTGCATTCTCTGCATATCGCCCAATGGAAAACCCCCAAGAAGTTCACCTCAATCTCATGAACGATTCTTTGGTTATCTTGTCCAAAGAAAAGTTCTTAAATGCCATTAATCTTCTGGTTCACCCCTCCATCAATATTTTCTCACCTTCAATGGCAGACGTTACATCCGCACTCTACCAGATGGGGTATCAGAAACCAATTCGAGGGAGTGGTGAGTTCAAAAAGAATCAGCTGCCTGCGGTATGGCAGTTTGTGTGTCATTTTGTCATCCACTGCCTATCCGGCAGAACCGGAGGCATCGACAACATGGGACTGAAACTACTGGAATTGGTATGGAGCATATACACCGGCCACGACGTAAACTATGGACAAATCCTTTAGGACGACTTCCTCCAATACATTCCCAAAGAGCACCCAAGGGAGAACCCAACCGAGCTCACATTTTCACGGTTCTGGTCACTTTGCATCTCAGACTTACATGCGGATGCTGGAATAGACATGGGTAGTGACATCAACTTTTTCGTCACTAAGGATCTTAAAAGGTACAACCCTTCTTCTGATCAAACGATATTTGGACCGATCCGCAGACTCCCTACTCATATCCTTTCTTCTCTTGGTCTTGAGACTGCTGATGTCTCAGACCACATTGAGGCCACGGAAGGTATTGCCCCATACCCTCCTACCCCGCCTCTTCCATCCGCAGCCATTATCCCTGAGGGTACCGCAGTCCCCTCTTCCACTACACTATCCAATCTTTCTCAAAGAAGAAAGCAGTTGGCAACCAAGAAACAAAAAACACCCAAGAAGGATGCTCCTAAACGAACCGCACCCACCAAGAAACACAAAACAAAACCTGCCCCAATCATATCTAGCAGTGATTTAGATGAGGATAGGCATCCAATCTCTATCTTCAAGAAAAGGAAAACAACCGATACCACTATCCATATGCGTGACCGGACCGATGCTGAAGCCTCTCAACAGGCTCCAGTAGTCCTTGGGGTGCCCGCACACCCATTCGACACCACCATCATTTTCCAGTCAGACTCAGAAAGTGAGTCTGATTTTCAACTACGTGGAGACTCCCCCCCAGTGCACTCCCAAGAGGACGACACTGGTTCACACCCTAAGGTCTCCAGGGCTTCCCGACTGCATTTCTTTTCACTAGAGGAGTTGCGCTCCATTCTTCTTTCTGTCACCCAAACACTACAAACACCTTCCCACCCGCATGACACTTCTTTCGCCCATGCCAGAACTGAGCAGAGGCCACACTTGACCACGGGTCAAGGAGACCGAGGAAGCTCAGGAAATCCTACTCTGCTTTCATCTTTTACAGGTGGTTTAGGCACGGTGAGCACAAATGTGCAAGGATCCGTGGACCCGAAGGACACTTCGGTGCGCTTTGAAGGATTTGACCATGATGCATCCAATGACTCTTGGTTACAGTACAATCCGGTAACTGAGTCAGACAAGAAGAAGTATGTTGCGTTCCAAAGGGCTTTCCAAGCCCGCAAGGAACAACAAATCAAGCAGCAACAACAGAAAGAACATGAGATCCAGTCCGTGGCTAGATATTGGGCAAATGCCATCAGCAATGCGAGTACCGTAGCCACCATTCAAAAAATTCAGAACTGGATGGATCGGATGGATGAAACAATTTCAAAAGCTCAAGCTTCAGGTGCAGCCGCAGGTACCTCCAAAGTTCCTCCTACTCCAACTCCCATTCCATCTCCCACTCCTATAGTCAATCCATCACAAGACGAAGAACCTGCAGTCGAACTCAGTTCAGCTCCCACCTTTGGTCTTGATGATGAAGACATCTAAGAAGTAAACAAGCCAAGCCCTTCTGATGATGACCTCATGATGTTTGAAGAAGAGGAGTCCAACGGTTCTCAACATTCGACTTCTAAACCTAAAGAGAAGAAGAAAAAGAAAAAGAATGTTGTCACCCGGAAGGAGTTCATGAGCCTTCAAGCCAAAATCGATCAGATCCTGGCTGCGGTCCAGCCTACTCAACCGCAACCTGAAGACACTCCAGGACCGCAGTCACTGATTGAAAGAATAGAGCGTCTGGAAATAAGGGAACGCATGGCTGCTGAACGAATCTCTCTGAAAGTAGAGATGGGGATCCGGTCCCTTGACAATAACCGCAAGGCTGACCACAAGGACTTCATGGCTGCAGCGGAACGCCTCATTACTGAAGTGACCGCAATCAAAACGGATCTTCAAGCGGCCATCGCGGATCAAGCTTCTCAGTCTCAGAAATTGATAGATGAGACTCATACTGCTTATGAGTCCATTATCTCTGTTCTTCAAGCAACCATCAACAGACTGCATAAATCCCTTTCCTCCAACTTCCATGGCCCTGAGATCCTCCAGCTCACCAAAGACATCCACAAGTTGCTCTTCAGCTCCTCCACTCCAAACTACCAACATTTGGCAGAAGCTCTCAAATCTCAGTTCCAAGAAGTCTTCAACAAGGTGGATGGACTTAAGCAATGGCTTGAGGAAGCACCGGGGTTGCATCCCTCAAGAGGGGGAAGTGATGAAGAACAAGAAGTCCATCACTCTGATACTTCTATTCATCAGAGTCCCCCCATCATCACTGAAAAAATTCCCACACCACCGCAACCATCTCAACATACTCCATCTCCTCACACTTCACCTCCAAAAGATACTCCCAAAAAGCCAGAGACTCCTCCACACTTCAAGAACTTGGCTGAAAACATGTCTTCTCCAAGCACCACAGACTCCCCTGCCACCGCTCAAAGGAAGCATGATTGGAAAGCAGCCAAGCTGGCAGAGTTAATTTGGAGAGAATGCGGGTTTGACACCATGATGGATGAGTCCTTGATCAATTCTTGGATCAATCTGCACCGCAGGCTCCTAGACGAAGATTACAGACCGCACCTCACTTATGCTGAACCCCCTGCTGATGGATACTGGGATATACCAATTTCTCCAAATGCCAAGTACTTCACTGTATTTGAGCAGTTTGACCAAAGCCTTCCAGATCACAAGAGACTGCCAATGGAGTTTGAGATACTTAGTCTTTTTCATGCTAAACATGCCTCCTCCATTGAAAACATATGGTCTAACGACAGACCATCCGCAGTCAAGAACTACAAAGTCAGGAAATTTATGAAGGCTGACTACATCCAGTATACCCTCACCAGAAGGGAGCATGACTACATCCGCACCCAGGCAGACTTTCCTTGTATGAATCCGGAAGAAATCTTCCTTATTGCCAGGGTGTTCCAAAACAAGTCAGAAAAGCACCCTAAAATGCAGATAGCGCTTGAAAAAGCCAACTCTTTTCTCAGGGATACGGTCTGTGACTTTGCCAAGATAGATGCGGATATCTACCCCACCATCCTCAAGAAGTTTGATCTCCCACCTTTTGAACCTTTGCCAATGCCTACCGAAGGCTTCGAAGAAAGATCTCTAGGCGCAACAAACTACCCTGAACTTGGAGTCATATTCAAAAGGAAGACTGACAACGTCAAATATTTCATTCCTATGACTGCCATGCACCGCCTGACCAAGAAACAACTTGACATCTGCCGGACTGCAATGGAAAGATCTAAGCATACTACCGCAGAAGTCAAGTTCGAGATCACAAGAAGAATCACATGGTTGGAAAACGTCAGGAAGTTCTGGTGGATTTTGATCAAGTTCCTCAAACTTGATAGCTGAACCGGAGTTAAAGAGGTCACTTAGGGGGAAATTGTTGAATCATAAAAGTGACCCTCTTGAACTCAGCTACCGCAACCATCTTGTTACCGCAACCATCTTTCTACCGCAACGGTTCAGCACCCGGAGTCAATCTTGCTCATCAGCAACCTCATCAGCAACTTGAGTCAGCTACCGCAGTCAACTTAGCTAGATTACGTTATTTGTCTTTTATGTAATACACTTTATTATCCAGTATGCCTTGCACGGCTTCTTATAGAGTTGTAATCTAGTGTAGTTCCTAAGTCTCTATAAATAGACTTACTCTCTTTGTATTCAAAGAGATAGATAGGAGAAAAACCGATAACTTATGAATTCTACCTGAATACACATTCTGAAGTTATCTCTCTATCTTTCTTCACTCATCTCTTCTTACTTAAATCTTATCATAATTCTGCTGATCATAATCCCTCTTCGGAGCAAGTCTTTAAGACTTAATCACTAAGCTTGATCTTCCTTATTAACTTGGAGTGAATGCATTCCTTGTTATGAATCAGCTTAAGTGTCTTCTTGATATAACAATTGCTGTCATTTCCATTCCTTTACATTTCCGCAACTAACTCTCTAACTATCTAACTATATTATTGTTGAGCTTTTAGATCCTTTGAGATTAACTATTCCGCATTATACTTGTTCTAACTTTTGTTCAAGTGTGTCTCCAAGTTTTTCTCTCAACAATGCTCCCGAATTTCGGCTCGCAGCATGTCATGGTAGCGGGTCCTCCTCATATCCTCGTCTCCCGCATACTGGGGTACCAGTAACGCCCTCTCTCGGAACTTGGCAGTGATCTCCGCCACTGTCTCCGTCGTCTGTCTCATATCCAGGAACTCCTGAGCCAACTGCTGGAGCTCCACCGCAGGCGCGAACTCAGCTCTGAATTGGGTCACAAAATCCGGCAATGTCATAGCCTCAATAGCCGAGGCTTCCAGAGAGTCACCAACCGACTCCCACCAATCCCTGGCCCGGTCTCTCAAGAATCCTGCTGCATATCGCACCTTCGACCCCTCGGGGCAGAAGCTAGTCAACTGGGCAGACTTAATGTCTGCAATCCATCGTCTGGTAGCAATGGGGTCCTTCGCCCCATGGAAATCTGGCGCACCACTGCCCCTGAAGTCCTTAAAGGACAGTGTGCGTGATCCTGACTAGCTAGCCTCCATGTCACTACTGAACGCCCTGAGGCGATCTTCCATCAGCTCGATGATCCCTTCCTTGATCGACCCAAAGATGACCGGGGTCGCATCAAGAATGCCTATAGTGATCTCGAACGCGATGAAATCGCGTAGCCTCTCGTCCACTGGTTCGGAACCTGAACCCGAACCCGATCCCTCTCCTGAACTGTCAACTGTTGGCCTCGGACGTAATACCACCATTCTGCAACACATAATGATAATCGTCAGTGATACTGATACATCTAGAGGGATCACATCTATCACAAGTTTCCTGGTTTTGTCTCGGCCTTCCTCGACTCAAGTACGGATCCTCTGCTTTCGGTAGTACGGGCCCACACTACCTTCCACATCTATCCGTACTTTCCTCGAGACTGCCTTGACTCCACCAAGTCCCTTCTACTGCTACTGATCTCTACTATTCTCTTCCTAGGCTTGCCCTAGGGTAATCACCAATCCAAACTCAGTCCTCAGCTACTGAAGGTATCCTCATAATGCCAATTAGCCACTATCTGAATACCATCACATGTGACGAGGCTCAGATAATCCTTCGAGTAAAGGACTCGTCCCTACAACGGTTAGACTCAAACAAGAGTTGCACAATAGGGCCAAATCCAGCACTTCGAGATTATTCGACCCTGATCACGTGTGACTTAACGTCTTCACCTGATGGCTAACTCCCATCACTCAGAGTCCCACAAAGCACAAAGTAAGTAGCATTCGGACGAAAGGGAAACCTAACCACATAACCCAATCATACTGCTCTATCCTCTACTCAGGAATCTATACTAGCATGCAATTCATAAGGCTCATACACATATAACAGGCACATAAGGCATCCTCCTAGATCCTTAGTCCTAATCTAGCATGCTGTTCTACTGAACTGATAATCATAACATAAACTTGTATGGGTACTTTGGGGAAAAACTTACTTGAGCTCAGCCGGTCGCGTACATCACACACCTTGTTCTTTCTAAACACTTTTAACTTAGCTTTTAGAAAACCATTTTCTTTTAAAAAATCTTTTAATCCCTCGGTTTGAGTCCATACACCCCCGAGGGTGTGTCTGAATCCCTCAAACCAAGGCTCTGATACCAACTTGTAACATCCCAAATTTCGAGTCCAAAAATTTCATTTTTAATTAATTGATTTATAAAACTTCCATAAGAAAACATAGTAAAGACATATCATTTCATAAGACTACTATCCCATGTCTGAAAACCCAACCATAAATATAACAATGTCAGAGTACAATCCCAAGAATCTCGTAATGCGGAAATCCAACGTGTGTATGTGTGTGATGTGCAGCTACCGCGCCGACTCTTTCCCCTTCGCTGAAGAGGTACCTGAAACAAAACAGAAAACTGTAAGCACGAAGCTTAGTGAGTTCCCCCATCATACCACACACCATACAATAACATACTGTCAGGCAATTCTGGGGTGCCTGACTACCCAGGTCAAGCCATTCTGGGTGCTTGACTTACCCTGGTCAAGCCATTCTGGGGTGCTTGACTTACCCAGGTCAAGCCATTCTGGGGTGCTTGAGTTACCCGTCGGTCTCTTTCGCCCGACTACCGGGGACTATTTCACCCCTACTACTACTACCATATAACACACACGTACTGCCAGTCAATTCTGGGGTGCCTGACTACCCAGGTCAAGCCATTCTGGCGTGCTTGACTTACCTGTCGGTCCTTACGACCGACATACGAGGACTATTTCACCTCCTACTACTATCACATAATATCATAACATAAGCATATTGTCAGTCAATGCTGGGGTGCCCGACCTACCCTTCGGTCCTAACGACCGAACTTGGGGACTATTCTCCCCCTACTACCACTATCACATATAACAGATCATGCTAGCACATAAACATATCAGGTAGTAGCAACCCTAGATGAATATCACAAAGACAATCATCTATCATACAACTCGGTGGGCCGGCATTGTGGCCGTAGACCCACCGCTACTGGAAGGTAACTCACCTCGCAAGGCTGACTGCTGAAAAACTGATCAACGGATGTCTGACTGCTGCTCCGATGATCCTCCGGCTATAAATCCATAAAACACTTAATCAGACACTGATAGCTACTCTTAGGGTAAAATGACTATTTTACCCCTGACCAAGTCAAAGTCAAAGTCAACTTCCAGTTGACCTGACTCGTCGAGTTGGGCCGCCAACTCGTCGAGCCCCTATCCTTTCATCTGCCCTTCTTCACGCCCCTACTCGTCGAGTTTAGCAACGACTCGACGAGTCCTCCTTCTAAAACATCCTCGACTGAACCTTCATCCGACTCGTCGAGTTCATCCCCATCCTATGAACAAGTCTGCCCTTGACTCGCCGAGTTGTATGAACAACTCGTCGAGTTCATCTTCGAACGTTGGGAGATTGCCTTGGACTCGCCGAGTCTGTTCATACACTCGCCGAGTCCTATGATTCCCAGGTCTGTAGCTAAGTCCAATGCGTTGGGTCATTCCCTCGGACCCCTCTAAGACCATTCTAGAACTCACTGGGTTCCTTCGAACCATAACAGAAAAGGGAAGTCAAGCCATGGACTCGCCGAGTCCCAATAACGACTCGCCGAGTTGAGAATAACCAAGTCTTATTTCTAGATTTCTGACGTACAACACTTGACCAAAAGATAGATCTAGGCTTCTAGGATCGATCTAGCATGTAAAGTTACAAACTTTACGTGCATGCATGGGACTATGAGCTCAAATGGCCCTAAATGGGACTCTTAAGGTGCATGGGGCTCTCTAAGGCTCCAAATCAGTCCCTTTCTGCCTTGTAACCCCTCAAAGACTTTGGATCTGAAGTCTTGGCCCCCAACCATGCTTGTACTCATGGTTGGTCACCAAGAATGGCTCCTAAAAGCCCTAAATCACCCCAAAAAGGGATCTAAAACATGAAAGAGCATGGTATCAGCTTTATACCTTTAAAAAACTGCAGAGGGTGCACAAACTCGAACACCTCTGGCCTCCTCTTGATTCCTCAAGTCTTTCTCTTCCTTCTTGTGTTCCAAAATCACCAAAAACCACCACAAAGGCCTTAGATCTTTACACAAACGATTAGGGTTTGATATGGAGAGTTCTGAGAGAAATAGGGACGAAGGGAGGCTGAATGAGATGTTTAAATAGGGTGCAATCCCTTAAATTAGGGTTTTGCCCAGTCAGGGCCTACTCGTCAAGTCTGGCTGCCGACTCGTCGAGTAGGTCATTAAACTCCCGGGTCCAAGTCGCTCCTACTCGGCGAGTTGGCCATCAACTCGCCGAGTTCTAGGAAAAAAAATGAATAATACTTGAACGAAATTCATACCAGGAACCGGGTGCTACATAAAGAGTGTGGGATTGTCTCACAATTGACACCTCCCAGGACACCACAGCTGAATGGTGTAGCGGAGAGGCGTAATCGAACATTGTTGGACATGGTTCGCTCTATGATGAGTCGAGCTTCGCTACCAATCTCTTTTTGGGGGTATGCCTTAGAGACTGCCGCCCACATCCTTAATCTAGTCCCTAGAAAGAAGGTTGCCAAAACACCTCATGAGATATGGACTGGGAAAGCTCCCAATTTGGACCACATCAAGATTTGGGGTTGCGTGGCTTTCGTGAGGCGCGAGACTCGTGATAAGCTCGAACCCCGAAGTGAAAGGTGTATTTTCATCGGCTACCCACATAAATCCTTTGGTTACCTCTTCTACAGACCCAGTGAGAATGTGGTCTTTGTGGCAATGAGGGGGGTCTTTCGAGAGAGAGAATTTATAAGCCAAGGAAACAGTGGGAGGCAAATTGACCTTGAAGAAATTCAAGAGTCAATTGGTGAAGAAACCTCAGACACTAGCAATCAACCTGAGGAGGAAAATCCTGTTGAGCCAGCTAACGAGTCTGTACCTCCGAAGTGTTCCACAAGGGTTAGGAACACACCTGAGTTTTATTATGGATTTCATATTACTACGGAAGGTGATACATTTATCAGTGATAGTACACTGGTAAATCTGGATGAACCTAACAGTGTTAAGGAAGCCATGGCAGGCCCGGAGTCTGCTAAATGGAAGGAGGCTATGGACAGCGAGATACAGTCCATGTATGACAATCAAGTTTGGAACTTGGTTGACAATGTACCAGGCCGTAAGATAGTCGGGTGCAAATGGATCTTCAAGAAGAAGACCGACATGGATGGGAAGGTGCACACTTATAAAGCGCGACTGGTCGCGAAGGGTTTTACTCAGACTCGGGGTATTGATTATGATGAAACTTTTTCGCCAGTAACGAAGATTAAGTCTATTAGGGTTATGCTAGCCATTGCTGCATTTCATGATTATGAAATATGGCAAATAGATGTCAAGACCGCTTTCCTTAACGGAAAGTTGGCTGAGGATGTTTACATGAATCAGCCAGAGGGTTTTGTCAGTGCAGAGTACCCTAATAGAGTGTGCAAGCTTGAGAAATCAATTTATGGATTGAAACAAGCATCTCGAAGCTGGAATCTTTGTTTCGATGAAAAGGTCAAAGAGTTTGGTTTCTCGAGAAGTGAAGACGAGTCCTGCGTGTATGTCAGAGCTAGTGGGAGTATAGTTAGCTTTTTGGTACTGTATGTAGATGACATACTACTCATAGGAAATGACATCTCAACCTTGCAGGAGGTTAAGTCCTGGCTTGGGAAGTGCTTTGCTATGAAGGACCTTGGGGAAGCTGCATATATCCTAGGGATAAGGATATTAAGAGAAAGGAGTAAAAGACTAATTGGACTTAGTCAGAGTACCTACTTGGATAAGGTGTTGAAAAGGTTCAACATGCAGAATTCCAAGAAATGAGAATTACCAATCTAAAGCAATGCCAAACTGAACAAGGCTCAGAGCTCGAGTACAGAGGCTGAGATAGCTGAGATGAGTCGATTACCTTATGCTTCCGCTGTTGGCTCGATCATGTATGATATGACTTGTACCCGCCCTGATGTGGCCTTTGCTTTGAGCATGGTCAGCAGATATCAGGGGAACCCTGGCAAGGGTCACTGGACTGCGGTAAAGAATATTCTCAAGTACCTGCGGAGGACTAAGGATTGGATTCTTACCCTCGGTGGGAGTGATGACTTGAGAGTAGTAGGGTATAGTGACGCTAGCTTTCAGACTGATAGGGATAACTTCCGCTCTCAGTCGGGCTGGGTCTTTACTCTAAATGGAGGGAAAATCACTTGGAAGAGTTCCAAGCAGGAGACGGTAGCTGATTCGACTTGTGAATCAGAGTACATAGCAGCGAGTGAAGCGGCAAAGGAGGCGATATGACTGAAGAACTTCATCGGAGACCTTGGAGTTGTACCAGCTATTAAGGAGCCTATGGAGATTTTCTGTGACAGCAATAGTGCGGTTGCCTTAGCCAAGGAACCAAGAGATCATGGCAGATCTCGACACATTGAAAGAAAATATCACTTCATAAGACACAAGATAGAAGAAGGACTCCTCGTGGCAAAGAGGGTATCGTCGGATGAAAACCCTGTGGACCCCCTTACGAAGGGACTGACGAGGGTTAGGCATTTGCAGCATGCGAGGCGCATCGGGCTGAGGGACGATATTAGTTTTACGGATTAGATAGTTATTACTGAAACTTGTAAAATGTAATCGACGTTTGATGATGAATAAAAATTGTGATTTATTTATGAGTAAGATGTTGCTATCATTGTCAATTATTTACTATTGTTTCAGCTTTGCATGTTTTGACTTCCAGAATACTAAATTTATTCAAATTCTCCACAGTCAGTCATATGTCGGAAGTAGGTATGAATTAAGACTGTCATGAATTGGGCTTGTAGATGACTAAAGGTGTTTATCCATAGCAATGGTTGCTACAACATTCATGAGTGCTCATAAGTTATGAGTATTGGAATAAACCCACGCTCACTTGTATCACTTCATGGAATTTATCTCGAGTGATCGTGAGACGGTAATATCATATAAGTCTTCAAACCTAGAGATATGAGTTGTTGCCTATGAGTTGGTTGTGCATTGATTGCATGAAAACGCATCAGTAACTTGATGTTATAAAACGTGCCTTTGTGTACAATTCAACAAGTAGTAGAACAAGCATATGAGTCGAAGTTTATTTGTTCCTTCTTGGATTAGAAGCGATATCTGGGCCCCTCGATGATTTTGTTTCGACCTATGTATCGGGCCCGGTCAGAGCTAACTTGATGTGTTCGATTAAGTTCTTTGTCAAACAAATCGGAAATAGGGAAACCAACTGCTGGACAACAAGTAAGACATTGTTCCATGTATTTGTCCGGCTGATATCATGAGAGCAGAGGATTATATGATCACTTATTTAAAATGGCGCTTCATAGTTCAACAGAGTTTTCGAGAGCTACGATTGTCGGTTGGTTCCTGAAGCTATATAGGCAAATACAGTTATCAGACTTATCCAAGTGGGAGACTGTTGGATAAGGTGTCTAAGTCCATAACTTATGTGGTATATACTTGACCCGACCCGGCATGGTCCATTTGGGTTGCACTTCACCCAAACTATTTATATGGATAATATTATGAGAATAGTATGTTTATTAATATATTATAAGTTATAATATATTAATATGAAATCATATTATTTAATTAGTGTTGATCTTAAATTAATTTTGAATTAATTTAGTGATCAAAAGGTGACTAATTAAATATGGGCTATTATATTTGTATAGTGTGGGCTAATACTCATTAGGAAATGGGCTAAGCTTGCATGGGAGTCCATGGATGATCCATGGAGCTTTTAACCCATGGATCCTTGGAAAGGGAAAATACATGGGTTATTAGGGTTTGCATGGTTCATAACCCTAATCATCAACACTATATAAAGAGGCTTGTGATGCTTGAAATGACACTATGTGTGTGTGCATAAGAGTGGCCGATTTCTAGAGCAAACATACTCTCTCATAAAGTTTTCCAAGTTTGTGGTGTTTTGTGATTTCCATTTGAGGCATTCACATTATTGGTGCTAGGCTCTCAAACTCCTAAGGAATCAACTCACTACTAAAGGTATGTAATTCCTCTAGTTTCTTTTATGTTTAAAAGTACCCCATGCCATGCTAGATAGGTTATGAACCTTGGAAAAATTATTTTGCATGTATTTTAGTCAAACATAGATCCAAGGTTTCTAGGGTTGCATGTACACCTTAGGAGTGTTAGAATGCTCAAAACCCTACACATTGTACTCGTTGGGCATGGCCTGATGCCAGTTTGGGTCCTCAATAGCCTGTAGGTGTGACGGTGGGATAGGGGAAAGAGAGGAGACATGAAAATTGAGTTTACAAATGGGTTTGAAAATCCTAATCTTAAGACGAGTGTTCATGTGATGAATAGGAGGAGGGGATGGAGTGGATTGAGTGGGTGGTGTGGAGGAGGAAGAGGAATGGGATCCCTCGGAGGATGGGGTTGGAGGGGCTGAAGTGGTGGGGGAGTGAACTAAGGCTAGAGTTGGTATGGATGAATCTGTAACTGTGTGGGTCGGGTTGGATGAATGTGGATTAATAGGTGAGGGAGTATGAAATCGAAATGGTGAAGGTGTATAATATATGTCATCGAGAAAGTCATATGGCAGCTCGGAAGGGAAAAGTGTTTTCTTCAAAAATAACATGACGAGAGAATATGATCTTGCGGGTGGAGAGATCAATCTTGTGAGAGGTGGTGAGGTGAGGGAAACAAAGACACCCGAATATACGAAGGTGTGTATATGTGGGGTGGATTTGAAATAATCGAAAATGGGGAGTTTCGTTTTTGATGGATGTGGAGGGTAGGATGTTTAGGAGATGTGTAGCCATGTGGAGGGCTTCTACCTAATAGGTGAGTGGGATATAGGAATGAAAAAGAAGAGTGAGATGATGTTATTAATGGTGTGCAACATGCGTTCAGATTTCCCATTCTGTTGGGAGGTGTGTAGGCATGAAAATCGAAATTTAATGTCGTGGGTTGAAAAATAGTCATGAAATTGTTTATCATTGTATTCACCACCATTGTCACATTGAAAGGATTTAATTGTTTGTTTGAATTGGTTTTGGATGTAGGTTGAGAATTCAACAAATTTGGAGAAAACATCAGGTTTTTGTTTTAACGGATAAAACCAAAGGTGAAGTGGGTTGAGTATGGCTTGGGCTAGTAATAGTAAGATGTTTCTGTTGAGAAGAATTCAGTCCAGCAGGGGGAGGCCCAAGTAATCCAGCACTAGAAGCAGCATAAGGGCGTATCATTTGTAGGCCGACCCACTAAGAATAAACAGGTCTGTAGTTCCATGTGGGATGCGATGTTGGTGGCAGAATATAGAACCACTCGTATTAATGAACAATAGGTGCGACGTTGGTGCCATTTCTGCCATGAGGAGGACGACAAGCTGATTGTTGCCGTCGATGAGGTTGCTGGCAACGATCTGGGCGACGATGGTTGTTCCGAGAGATATCTCCTCCGATAGCGTGAAGGAGAGTATGTGAGGAAGAGTGGTCTTTGTGCGCCGAAGGTAAAGTGCTCCGATGCAATTGGAGGTGCTTCTCTTCTGAGTTCAAGATGGAGCGGGTCTCAACGAAAGCATGGAAGGGAATGTGGTGCCTGATCATGATTGTTACACTATCAAAAAGGGATGAGAGTCCATTGATAATATAGATAACAAGATTCTTGTCTGAGATTTTGTTTTCAGGAGATAAATTCTCCAATTGATCGACGATGGATTGAATTTTGGTGCAGTATGCAACAACATTTAATACTCCCATGGTAATGCTTCTAATCTCTGTATCTAATTGAATTGCCATGGTATCCTTATTGTCACGGAAGAGATGCTCCAATGTGAGCCATAGTTTGCGAGCATTTTCCTGGTGTTTTAACATGGTGTTAAGAAGGTTTTGGGATAGAGTAGAAAATATCCATCCTTTGACAACAACATTTGTTCTTCCACTGGGGGTCGATAGGTGGTGTGTTGGGGTGATCGTAGGTTTCATATATGTGATGAATATCATCATAGGATTCATAATGATTCATGAATAGTTGACGCCAGACATCATAGTTTGCCCGTTCAAGATCAAGGATAAGGGGAATGTGAGATTTGATGTTGGAAATACAGAAAACTTTATGAAGTGGATTGTTGTGAGTAGAAGAATTGTCACCTGTCATAGTGATTGGAGAGGGAATTTTAGGGTTTGAAGGAGGAAGAAGATGATGTCGTCACTTTGAAGATGGAAAGAGGGGGAAGAATGAAGAAATTTTAGGAGAGTTGGCGTGATACCATATTAGACAAAATATCTCCAATACTCTCCTTGATTCAATAGAGAAGTGTACAGGGAAATATATACAAGCATACAAGGCCATTTGGGCCGATAGAGAATACTCCAAAGAGGCTATACATGTGGGCTAATATAAACTAAATACATATATGCTAACAATGCCATGATTTTAAACTTTTAATTATGACGTTTCGAAATTTCTTATAAATTTTATTAACATCATGTTTCTCTCTTTTGTTATAGTATAGCAAATAATTCAAGTATATGTCACTGAAACCTGGTACGTCACTTCTCAATGAAACTAAAAACATCACCTTTTTAAATCTAAAAACCGCTATGACATTTATTTAAAAGACAAAATGGCAAGAATGGTCCTTGTGTTATGTCGAAAATTGTCACTTTGGTCCAAATAGGTTTGGATTAGCACCAATGGTCCAAAATTTTTTATTTTGTTGCGAGTTTGGTCCATTTTGGTTTTAAATGACGATTTTTTCATTAGTATTTTGCTTTTTTTTTTAAAGTTTTTTTTATTACATAAATAAAAAATGCTTTCTATCTCTCTCTCTCTCTCTCCCTTATATTCCTCACCTCTTTTTGCTATAATCCTCCACAACCACAATTCATTGTCGCCACACCCATCACCACAAGTCAAATCCGCCACCACCACTGAGCAACGACGACACCAACACCAGTGAACACTACCACTAACACCCTAGCATCGTATGAAAGCGGGACCCCGATACAACGGACGAACTCCGACGAACAAATATCTCCAACGATGAAGGGCGACAATACGAATGTTGGAGCTTCTCCAAATGAAGATAGGGGTTTTTGTTGAATTAGGTGTCTAATCCCATAACTATAATTGGTATGTACTTGACCCGATAGTAGCATGGTCCTTTTGGGTTGCCTTCACCATAGCAATTTGATAGGATGAATTATGAAGAAAGATGTAGATTTATGATTTATTAGTATATTATAAGAATAATATATTAATTGAGAAATCATATTACTTAGTTAGTATTAATCAAAAATTAATTTTGTGATTAAAGGAATTGATTAAGAGTAAGGGGACTGATTGTGAAAATCATTGATAGTTGCAAACTGGGCTGCTGGATCACCTTGGAAAGGTTTGGACGAAATCTATGGGACGCCCATAGAAGATTTCGTCCAAGGGGGCCTTCTAGAAAGTTTTCATGGGCTGCTTAAGGCTTAAGCAATCAGATTAGGGTTTCCATCTAAAACCCTAAGATCCTCATCTATATAAGGAACCGTTGGCTCCTTGAAATCGGAGCTATGCTTTCATAGAGAACCCTAGCTGATTTTAGAGCCTCTCTCACGTCTCTCATATTCTTCTATTGCTACTTGGTGTTTGTGACTCCATTAGAGGCGCAACAATTGAGGCACTAAGCTCTTGAAGGTCAAGATCAACAAGCTACAAGAAAGGTATTCTTCCAACTATGTTTAAGTTATCAATCTCGAAAATTGTATGCTAGATTAGGGTTTATGCTTTGGATAATAATTTGCATGTATAACTTGAGAAAAACCTAGATCCAAAGCATTAGGGTTGTATGTGCACCACAGGAATGTTGTAGTGCTCAAAACCCATCAGTGGTATCAGAGCTTAGGGTGTTTTTCTGTTATATGATGCAATTATAATGTTTTCAAAGCTGGAAAAATTTTCGATTTTGGTCTCTGACTGGTGGACTTGACGATTCCTATGAAGGAACTCGATGAGTTGGACCAACTCGACGAGTCTATGCCCTGACTCGACGAGTTGGTTCATCAGATGGCAACTTTTTCGAATTTCAAGCCTAAATTAGATTAGGATCATTACCTTAAATTGTTTTAACTGTTAAAATTCAAATTTTCTATTGTGGTAATGATTGTCCTTATTTAATTGAAAGATGATTGTCAAATTTTAAGATAATTACAAGATTATGTGATAAATTAATTATTTGTAAAATCTGATTTGAATTTTCTTACCATATAAATGGATTAGGTCAAATTTCATGATAAGGATAAAATTATATGATTAATTTGATTGTTTTAAAATTTTGATCTAGAAAGTTTTGAAAAGTTTCATAACTTGCCCTCAAGTTTTGGAATTTAAAATTTGATTAAAAGTTTTAATTTTGAAATATTAAATTCTAAAACCCTAATATTTTAAAAGTTTAAAATACAACCCTTATACTATTATAATATTAAAAAATTAATATGTATATATATGTATAAGATTAGTCAGTCTTACCGTTAGTAGGCCTCATTCACGAAGCTGGTCTATAAGGGGTGTTTAAGGAAGTGTCAGTAAAATGACCGCCGTTGGGTATCCACTCTTACCCACCGCACTCTTAACTAGTGGAGGGTCGTTAGCCGAACCGGTAGGATAGGACATTAATTCCTCATTAATAAATATAATGAACATTATAAAGTAACTAAATGTTTTTTTACAAATTCCCAATCTTAGTTACTTTAGGAAAAATGTGAAAATGATGCTATTCCATGAAATAGCACTTTGCACCCTCTCAAGTCCTTAACAAGGGTGGAAAAGGGTAGCTCGAGAATTATCATAGATCAATGGAGCGTGTGTGGTTAACCGACACATTGATTAGGTGGTAAATGACCTCGAGAGTGCCAAGCTAATTTGCATGGTTATTCACACCTTGTTTGTGATCCTCGGTATCCTAGTCACAAATTTGAAGGGCATAATCGAGATTAAACATGCCATTGAAAAGTTCAATGAATCTTAAAAGAATCTAGGAATTTCATTTCATTTAAAACCTAATTCTTCATTTCGTTTTTCATGGTGGAATTGGTAAATCGTCATTTACCTACCTTCAAATAATTTGCAATTAGATTACGACATCCCTCTTCCGAATTGTGAATTATTGTGTTGGGTCCTAGCCTTAATATTTCTTTTGGGTGTTATATTAAGGATTCTTTATCTAATCAAAACTTTGTTCTTCTTCTTTTCAGATGTCTGGCTCAAACAACGCTTCTGGCTCGAACTCCAACTCCTCCAGCTCCTTTTCTCTTATGAACATTTGTGGGAGGGTCACCTTCGATGGGTCCAATTTCAATGATTGGATTCGCAACATTCGCATGACCCTTCGAGACGAGGAGAAAGAATATGTCCTTGACGAAAAGCTCAAAGAGATAGATGAAACCAAAGCTACTGAAGAAGAAATAGTTGAGTATAGGGCTCACAAAAAAGACTCGACAAAGGTGTCATGTATTATGGTAGCCACTATGACTCCTGAGCTCCAGCGGTTCTACGAAGACTATTGGCCTTACGAGATGTGCCAAGACTTGATGGAAAAGTACCATCAAAATGCGCGTCAAGAAAGGTACGAGATTGTCGCCTCATTAATAACAACCAAGATGAAAGATGGAGGGTCTATCACGAGCCACTTGCAAAGAATGCAAAGGTATGTGGATCGTTTGCTCAAGCTGAATGTCAACTTTGATGAAGAGTTGGCAATTGATATCATTCTCCACTCTTTGCCTCCTTGTTATGATCAGTTCAATATGACTTATCATCTGAACAAAGAGGAAGTCACCTTGAGCAAACTTCAAGGTTTGTTAAGAACTGCTGAAATTGGATTAAAAGGCAAAGGTGTCGCATCCACTCCTACTGTTGCTTCCCCAGTCCTGACTATTGGACATGGGAAGGGGAAAAAGAGGAAAGCTCCCTCCAAGAATCACAAGGGAAAGTGTCATGATGGATCTTCTTCAAGTGGGTCCAAAGGAAAAGGTGGTTCTGCTACTCCTTCATCTGATCCAGTAGAATCAGAGTGCTTCTATTGTCACGAAAAGGGACATTGGAAACGAAGCTGCCCTAAATACTTGCAGGACATCAAGGATGGAAAGATAAAACCTTCCTTCGTAGGTATTTACACTATTCAATCTAATAAATCATCACATGAAAGTTCATGGGTCCTTGACACAGGATGTGGTTTTCACATTTGTTCTGATTTGCAGGGGCTAAAAAGAAGTAGGGATGTGGAGCATGGGAAGATGAACTTGATAATGGGGAACAGGAAATCATCGTCTGTCACCAAGATCGGGATTTATTCTTTAGTGCTTAGTAGTGGGCTAGGATTAGAGTTAAATGATTGTTGCTACTCGCCAGAAATGACAAGGAATATTATTTCTTTTCATGGTTTGTACAGACAAGGTTTTAGATTTTCATTTAATAATGAAGTTGGTTCTATTAATGATTTATATAATGGTACTTTATATTTTGAAGCATTGCCTTGTAATGGTGTATATGAAACTGTGATGGTTGTATACAACTTAGGAAATAATGTGTTGCATATCGATTCGTCTAATGGTTTATACAAGGCATGCTTGTGGCATTGTCGTCTTTGGCATGTCAACAAGAAGCGCATAGCCCAACTCCAAAAGTATGGGGTCTTGGAGTCATTTGACCTAAAGTCAAATGACACATGTGAATCTTGTTTACTTGTAAAGATGACTAAATCACCCTTCACTGGTACTTGTGAAAGAGGTGAGGGTTTGTTGGATCTCATACACATAGATGTGTGTGGGCCCTTTAGATCCACCACAAGGGATGCTAACCGCTTCTATGTAACTTTTACCGACGATTATAGCAGATATGGGTATATCTACTTAATCAAGCACAAGTCGGAAACCTTTGAAAAGTTCAAGGAATTTAAGCAAGAAGTGGAGAATCAATTGGGCAGGAAGATGAAGATGCTCATATTCGATAGGGGTGGTGAGTATCTTAGTATCGAGTTTCACGACTATCTTAAGGAATGTGGAATTGTTTCACAATTGACGCCACCTAGGACACCACAACTTAATGGTGTAGCTGAGAGGCGCAATCGAACCTTGTTGGATATGGTTCGTTCCATAATGAGTCGAGGTCTGTTACCTATCTCATTTTGGGGGTATGCCTTAGAGACTGCCGCCCATATCCTTAATCTAGTCGCAACTAAGAAGGTTGCCAAAACACCTCACGAGATGTGGACAGGGAAGGTTCCCTCGTTGGCACATATCAAGGTTTGGGGTTGCGAGGCTTTCATAAGATGAGAGACTCACGAAAAGCTTGAACCTCGTAGTGAGCGATGTATTTTCATTGGCTACCCGCAAAAATCTTTTGGATATCTTTTCTATAGACCTAGTGACAACGTGGTCTTCGTAGCAAGGTGAAGGGTTTTCCAAGAGAGAGAACTCATATGCCAAGAGGACAATGGGAGGCAAATTGAACTTGAAGAGCTTCAAGAGTCAAGAGATGAAGGAACCTCTAACACTAGCGCTCAACCTGAGGAAGAGATTCCTGTTGAACTAGTTGACGAGTCCTTACCTCTGAGACATTCCAGTAGAGTTAGTGTTCCACCTGTGTTGTATGGTTTCCATATAACTACTGAAGGTGATACGTTTATCAGTGATAGTACACTGATAAATTTAGATGAACTTAACAACTATAAGGAAGCCATGGCAGGCCCAAAGTCTGCAAAGTGGAAAGAGGCAATGAACAACGAGATTCAGTCCATGTATGACAATCAAGTTTGGAACTTGGTTGACTATGTACAAGGTCGTAAGATGGTCGGGTTCAAGTGGATCTTCAAGAAGAAGACCGACATAGATGGGAAAGTGCATACGTTCAAGGCTCGATTGGTTGCCCTATGGAGATTTTCTGTGATAACGAATGAGCGGTTGCCTTAACCAAGGAACCAAGGGATCATGGCAGATCCAGACACATCGATAGAAAATACCACTTCATCAGACATCGGGTAGAAGAAGGACTCCTTGTAGTTAAGAGGGTATCGTCAGAGGAGAACCCATCAGACCCCCTCACAAAGGGTCTGAGCAGAGTTAAGCACTTATAGCATGCAAGGAGCATTGGTCTGAAGGACGATATTAGTTTTAGTGATTAGATAGTTTTTTAGAAACTTGTAATAGATAAATGTAATTGAAATTTGATGATTAAGTAATCGAGATTTATTTATGAGTAAAGTTTACTGTCTTGTGTCGATTGTTTACTATTGTTTCACTTTTGCATGTTTTACTTCTTGAATAATTAGATTATTAAAATTATACGCAGTCGATCATACTTTGGGAGTAATTTATGAGGATAGACTGTCATGAATTTGTTTGTAGATTGTCAAAGTGTTTAGACATAGCAAAGGCTTGCTGCAACGTTCATGAGTACTTCTGAAATAAGATTTGAGTATTGGATTAAACCCACAGTCATTTGAATCGCTTCATGGAATTGATCACGAGTGATTGTGAGACGATAATATCGTATACTCTTTAAACCGAGATATATGAGTTGTTGTTTTCGAGTTGGTTGTGCATTGATAATGCGTAAACGCATCAGTAATTTGATGATATAAAACGTGTTGTTGTGTATGATTTGACGAGTAAATAGTACAAGAATATAAGTCAAAGTTTATCTGTTCCTTTTATCCTAAGAGGGTAAAAGCGATATCTTGGGCCTCTCGATGATTTTGTGTTGACTTATGTGCCGGGCCCGGTCAGGACTGAATTGATGTGTTCAAATAAGTTCTATGTCAAACAAATCAGAAGTCGGGAAACAAACTGTTAAACATTGAGAATGATTATGTTCCATGTCATTGTGCACACTATATCTTGCAGAACGGAGGATTATATGATCCCTTATCTAAAGGACGCGTCATTGACTAGGTCAGAGTTCAACAACGACTTTTGAGAGCTACGATTGCTAATCAGATTTTGAAGTCGTACTTGCAGTTATAGTTATTACACTTATCCAAGTGGGAGACTTTTGGATTAGGTGTCTAAGCCCATAACTATAATTGGTATGTACTTGACCCAATAGTAGCATGGTCCTTTTGGGTTGCCTTCACCATAGCAATTTGATAGGATGAATTATGAAGAAAGAGGTAGATTTATGATTTATATATTATAAGAATAATATATTAATTGAGAAATCATTTTACTTAATTAGTATTAATAATAAATTAATTTGGAATTAATTTTGTGATTAAAGGAATTGATTAAAAGTAAGGGGACTGATTGTGCAAATCATTGATAGTTGCAAACTGGGCTGCTGGATCACCTTGGAAAGGCTTGGATGAAATCTATGGGAAGCCCATAGAAGATTTCGTCCAAGGGGGCCTTCCAGAAGGTTTTCATGGGCTGCTTAAGGCTTAAGCAATCAGATTAGGGTTTCCATCTAAAACCCTAAGATCCTTAGCTATATAAGGAACCCTTGGCTCCTTGAAATCGGAGCTATGCTTTCATAGAGAACCCTAGCTGATTTTAGAGCCTCTCTCACATCTCTCATATTCTTCAATTGCTACTTGGTGTTTGTGACTCCATTAGAGGTGCAACAATTAAGGCACTAAGCTCTTGAAGGTCAAGATCAACAAGCTACAAGAAAGGTATTCTTCTAACTATGTTTAAGTTATCAATCTCAAAAATTGTATGCTAGATTAGGGTTTATGCTTTGGATAATAATTTGCATGTATAACTTGAGAAAAACCTAGATCCAAAGTATTAGGGTTGCATGTGCACCATAGGAATGTTGTAGTGCTCAAAACCCATCAGTTTTAATGAAAGGGGTTAGACTGAGCTAGGGTTTGCAAACCCTAAACTGGTGAAGGGGAGAGCAAGGCAACTGCGACATAGTTTTTGGCAGTGGCTTCCTACGGTGGAGGTGGAGATTTGGTAAGATAGTGTGTTCAATGGATCTTGACCTTCAAACAACCATGGATCTGACGATGTTACAAATCCGGCAGGACGACACTGATCCACATCTATTACGACGAACAAGACGACGTTAAAAAACCTCGGGGGTTGTGATGCCTTTCTGATCTTCGTCTTCGAAGCCCCTCCCCGCCGCTGCAAACCCTAGCAATTTGACGAAGACGATGGTTGAGTCGTTGTAAACTGTGAAGTTATGGTTTCTTGGCGGCTAGGTCGATTTGTTGTAGCTGAGAACGACGGAGCAGTGGGTGAAGGGATAGGTGTTTAGTGGTGCTACACGACTGGAAGGAGGCAGGGGGGGCTACAAAGGTGGTGGTCGGCAACCTCCTTTTTTCGTCGAAGGAAGAGAGGGTGAGAAATGACCAGGTAAAATGTTTTTTTTGCTGTGAGAGAGAGAGAGAGAGAGAAAGATCATTTTTTCCTTTTTCTTTTTTTTTTCTTTTTTTTTTCTTTTCTTTTTTGATTTATATAATAAACAATATGAAAAAAGAAAATACAAAGGGCAAAATCTTCATTTTATAAAAAATAAATCAAAATAGACCAAACTCGCAACAAAATGAAACTTTTTGGACCATTGGTGCAAGTCCAAAACTGTTTGGCCTAAAGTAGTAATTTTCGACATACTATAGGGACCATTCTTGCAATTTTGTCTATTTGAAATTATAATTTCGTTCATACTGATACTATTATTTATTCATCACTAAACTTATTTTATAAATAAATGAAAATGGTAAGAATGGTCCCGGTGGTGTGGTTAGGTCGAATTGCCACTTTGGGTAAAAATGTTTGGATTAACACTCATGGTCCAAAGGTTTTTATTTTATTGCCACTTTGGTCCAATTTACTTTAAATTTGTTTGTAATGACTATTTTACCCTTAGTTTTTTTTGTTTTTACATTTATTTAAATACTTTTATATTTAAAAGAAAAATAAAAAAGAAAATACATCTCTCTCTCTCTCTCTCTCTTACTCTCTCAACATTAACTGAATTTGAACATTTAAAACACACACATTCATAAACACTCAAGAACACTTTCTACCACCACCACCACCACCGTCGGCCACCAGTCTCTACCATCACGACCACCGCCAACCACCACAATCCTTAACCATCATACACGACACCACCATCAGAAAACTCAGTCGATATCTCTTTCTCTCTATCTTTCTCTTATCTCCCCGATCTAAATGGTGGATCTTCATAACATAGATGGTTTCACAGTGGATCATCATATCATCGGCGACGAGTGATTTCAGATCGAAACTCCCGTAACAAAAACCTAACCCTAAAGTTTCAGGCGGCGACACATAGATCGAAGCTATGATTTGTAGTGGTGGCGGCGACGACTTTGTCAATCTCCTTTTCTCTCTCTATCACACACACACACAAAAATCTGAGGTGGAACGTCACCTCTCTCGCCATCTCTCTTACAGATTGGGTTTCAGATTAATTGAAGAACCTGTGCAACGATTTTTCGTTTTGATTTTGGAGATTTTGCTTCAATTGAATGTGAACTCATGGATTTGGTTTGACCCCTTTTCACTTCTGTCACCAACCCTTTCATTTTTTGGTGTATCGTCTGGTTTAGATGTCGATAAATGGAACAATCTTGGAATTTGGTGTCTGAACAAGAAGAGGGTGAGGATTGAAAGCAAGGTTTCGCCGATGATGAGGGTTGGGGGAACTGGGTGGCCTGAATGATAGCAGCCTTTGAGGCAGAGTTTTCGGACTTATGGTTTGAACAGGTAGTGATGGTGATGGAAGTGTTGGGGTGGCGGTGGTGCCATTGAAATAGTGAAGACGTTTATTGTGGTGGGGCTCTCCCGATGGTCGAAATGGCAGCTTTGGAGCAGAGGTTTTCATGGTGGTAGAGGTATTCACGATGACGTGTAGTGGTAGTTGCAGGTTTGAAGGATAAAGACTAAAGGAGAAAAACATATCCTCCTTCAGGTTAAAACTCATCTCATTTTTCTGTTTGCAGGTATAAGAACATGGGATGAAGAGGATGAAGGTTGTTTAACAAAGATACAATCAATATATTTTTCAGATTGGGATTCAGGGTAGAAAAATCAAGAAAGGATGGGGAAGACGGGGGGGGGGGGGGGGGGGGGAGAGCAATATGTATTTTCTTTTTTTATTTTTCTTTTAAATATAAAAGTATTTAAATAAAAAAAACCAAACGGTAAAATTGTCATTACAAAAAAATTTGGATCATGAGTGCTAGTCCAAATCTTTTTAGCCCAAAATGACAATTTCAACATCACCACATGTCCACATGGATCATTCTTGCAATTTTGTATATATTTAAAGATAATAAGCCAATGAATATTTAAACTAAAATCTAATATACTTGTAGAAAAAAAGTATTTATATAAATAATTTTATCTAAAGTTGTACAAATAATTTTTTTAAACTTGATATTAAAACATTCAAAATAAATTTAATCAATTAATTAACCAGCAACGATAAATTCAATATTCAATATGAAATATATAATTTAACCTATATATCTATCAACATAAATTATTTGGATAAAAGAAAGTTCACAAAAGTTGTTACACGTTTGTTTAGGTCAATGTTTAATGGTCGCAAACTTCCATGTCATTTCCACAAGGGAATTTAACAAAATATGTGGTGAAGCATATGCATTTGGGGAGAACACGTTTTGCTAATGACTTCAAAATGAATTTAAAATCGTACTATCACTATCATAGGTAAATGTATATGCATTAAACTTGAAGACTTAGGTGGTTATTACATCATAAAAAAATGAAAAGGATGATGTCATGATAAGTGATAACAATACAATGAGATATATATGGATATGAACAATAAGAGAAAAACATATTTTGTCAAGATCCATGTGAAATAGTCTTTAAGTCGTTGTCAGTTATTACTTTCGACGTCAATAGCACAAAATATAAAAGTAATATGCTTGTTAATTATGTGACATAAGGCAATGGGAGTGGTGCTGTTGGTGCCGAGCTCTATCGCAGTTTTTCCTTTGCCAAGTCTTTGCCGATGAAAAAGAAATGACAACGTCATCTTCCTTGCATGCCCACATCAGTTCCTATATAACCTTTGTCATTCTCTTGTAACTCTTATTTTCACCAGCCTAAAAAGTTTAGATTTAAGATATTAGCAATCACACGATTTCCTAAAAAGATATTAAACAATAATCGGCTTTTGGACGAGTAAAATAAATGATTATCAAGTTCAATAGATATGAATTTTCGAACTAATTTTTTTTTTCCTGAGAAAATCATTTGAAAATTCTATTTTTGAACTTGTTTACTAGTTTTAAGCATGTTTATCATTTTAGATATTCATTGAAATGATATAATAGAGACGAAAGAAAAATAACCAATCTTCACTATAAAATAAAATTCGGAGAAAAAATTAAGAAAAAATGATTGATGAAAAATAATAAGGAAGAAGATGAACTAAATGACATTTGGTCTAACGGTACCAAAATATTTGGAAATGTGTCTCACCTAAATGATTGAGGGTTGAAGTTTTTCTAAAAAAAAAAAAAAAAAAAATTAGTTTTTACTACTTTTAAGAAAATATGATTATTTTGATGAATTTCTATTAGATTTATGTATGAATATTCTATTTATCATTCAACCATTAATCTTAGGAGTTGTATGATGCAAAGATAATTATTTTTTAGTGTTCAAGAAGTCTATTTTCTTCAAGTCGTATAATCACTATGGAAAATAAAATTCCCGGATAATTATTAAGAATAACAAACTTGTTTTACCAATAGATGAAAATGATCACGCATTTCACAATGATAATCTTTACGAATCGCCAAATGCCATAAATGTGAGATTGGAATTTTGCCACACAAATCGCAATTCCAAATCGTAATCTCTCATTGATGTAATATCACCATTCCACATTTCGAAATGTTGTTGAAACAATCTTTGCAGCAAACGACACCAAATCATGCAAAGTTCTTTATTTGTATACTAGTTGTAACACTTATGTACTACATGAGTTTAAAAAAAATAATAATAATAAACAAACATGAAGATCTAACAATTTAGAATATTTAAATTTACAAGAAAAAAAATAAAATATTAATTATTAAAATTGAAGTGTTTATTTATCTTTTAAACTTAAACTAATAATTTAAATAAAAAAAAAGTAAAATAATTTGATTCAATTTAGAAATTTAGAAATTATAAGAAAAGTTGCATTAATGAATTAGATATATATTTATTATTACATTTATTACATTTAAGTTTTATATAAGTTTTATATGAAATTTAATAAAATGGAAAAAACTACAAAATGACATATTAATATAATTTAATTTGAATTTACCACAAAATAACATGTGATATAATGCATAAGAGAATAACAAGTGACAAAATTATTTTCATTTATTAACAATGACAAGTAAAAAAAAACTTTTTGTTGGAGTATTTGGCAACTACATATTGAGTTTTCTAATTATTTTTGTTTTTTTATGAGTATTTGACAATGATTTGTGTATTTTCAGTCATTGAATATATAATTCACATTTTTTTTAGTTTGATCAATATCAGTGTGTAGGTATATGAAAAAAATTATGTTCTTTGTTTATAAAATACTCTATTAAAAGCATTAACAATCATTGATCCGATCAATATTTTTTTATTTGTCATATCATCTTTATCAAACAAAAACTTATTAACCTGAGGGTAATTTTATTCTCTACCTCACCTTTTATATCGATGAAGCATGAAATCTCATGTGTCCTAAAAGAAGTGAAACAAATCTAGTTTTCTAATCACAATTTATTACCAGATCTAGTAAGAGATTGGGTTTAACTTTGGTCAAATCAAACTATTTAATACCACAATTTGAAGCCTTTGGTTTGGTTATATAACATTTGATATGTTTTTTATACCCAATTAGTAACTATCAAACAACTCTTACTGTTATACAGTTGCTTGATCACAAATTGTACTTGTTAATATACAAAAACATAGTAAAACATGCCAACCAAAGTAAGTGATTTTAGCCATTACACCACTTGTAGCTTTATTGCAAAATCATTCATTCGTACACAAAATTTCATGGTTTCCTGTAACGCTAGAATAAATCAAGCTAATCAAGCAAAATACATATCAATATTAAACGTCGTCCAGGGGGAAGTTGATCCAACTTACTAAGGTGAAATTTACTTTTCCAATTAATGGGTTAGAAAGGAAATAGATCGAAATGGACTGGGCCAGAACTACTTATGTCATACCCAGTAAGAAAGACTTGTTTTTGGTCTAGGACAGACTAAAAGCCCTATATATTAAACCAGTATTTTTGCACCTCTAGATTAAAAATTCAAACAGTGAGGTGGACATTTCAAACAAGTTTTTTTCTTTTTAAGTGAACAAAAAAAAAAAAAAAAAAAGAACAAAGTTTTTTGAGAATCACTTAGGTTAAAAACAGACCATATTTAATAATAGTTTTTTTTCCTACTTTAGCTGAAATGAACCGACCGGTTTTTTAACTGAAAAGCAAGTTTTTTTTAAAGAAATTTCACTTCAAAAAAACCAAATCGATTCTAACCGAAACCAGTATAGACAAAACCAATTTTTTTTAAAACCGAAACCGACATATGTGCACCTCTATTAGAACCTACAAAATATTATGATGATGGATTTGTCAATTTTCAATGTCAGGAGTGGCCTCTATTGCGATGAAAAATGTCAGATTTCGTTGCTAAAGGTATTCAATAACATATCGTAACCTATAAAACATGTCATGAAACAATCATAAGTAGAGCTGACAATGAGTCGACCTAGGTTGGGTTCAGGTTCAACTCATTTATTAATTAGGTTGAAGATTTCAACCAAACCCAACCAAGTTATTTAAATAGGTTGGTATTTCTAACTCAACCCAACCTTTCAGATAAATGAGTTGTCACTGAGTTGACCTGTAGTTCTCAACCCAACCTATTAAACCAATGAGTTAAACTTGGGTTAACCTATTTAAAAAAAATAACTAAAAATTACACTACTTAAATTAAATTTCAAAGTATGACAAAAGCTCAATTCTAATTCACAAATATAAAGAAACTGTTCAATTAACATTAAAGATACGTAATTTCGAAGTGATTTTGGAGAGTAGTTTGTGTTTTCAGCGCCAAGAAAAAAGATGAGAATTAGGATTGCATTTTTTTAAGCATAAATAATAATACAACATTATAATTTATAAATTAATACTTAGATTAATACATGATGATATTTAAATAATTATTCAATTAAATATATATTAAATTTAAATAGGTTGTTGGGTTGAAAACGAGTTGATAATTTTTACCTAACCCAACCTATTTAATTAAATGGGTTAGTCGGTTGACCCATTTAACTTAAATGGATGGAAAATCTCAATCCAACCTGTTAATTTTAGGTTGGGTTCGGGTTGGGTTAGTGGGTTGGGTCGATTTTTATCGGCTCTAGTCATAAGTGTTGGCAACAATTGACAAGATAGACATTATTATTGTAGATAACTTCAACTGCGACGAAATGTCGTTGCAATAGTTCTAACTTCCAAAAACTGATAAATGCATCGGCGGAGCTATATGGGAACCCATGGATAGGGATGAAAAATTCACCCGACCCGGTGGGGAACCCGGTTGACCCGCCCCAATCGGGGACGGGTATTCCCCGCAAAAACGGGTACCGGGTACGGGGCCGGGGATCCCTATTATGCTAAAACCGGGGATGGGTCCGGGGCCGGGTATAACAATCCCCAACCCGCCCCGCCTCCGCTTTGATGACTATATATATATATATATATATATATATATATATATATATATATATATATATATATATTAGGTCCACTAAAATGAATTGATCTATATTATACCATCAAAGATAGAGTTTGTATATCAAATTATGTTCCCAATTCCAAGAGTTTGTCAATCGTCACTTCGTTCGACGATTTGTATACCAAATCATCATTTTTTGTTTTGATGCTTGTTAAACTTTATGATTGATGTAAACAGAATCTGATTATGGCATTTGGTTTTGATCGCTTATTAAACTTGGTTTTTTGTGTAAGTTATAGTTTATTATGTTGATAGATTGGGGATGGGCATACAAAGGGGAGGGGATTTGATTCCCCGCATCTGTCGGGGGTGAGGATGGGGATGGGGACGAAGTTAGACACTCGAGGATGGGGACAGGGATGGTCAACCCCGCCCCATTTTCATCCCTACCCATGGTAGCCCAGTCTATCCCTCAAATTTCGTTTAGTAGTATAATTTTTTTTTGGAATTTTTTTGTAGTTACAGTGCTACCCTGAAAAAATAACGGGCTATTCCTAACTTATAATCTAAACACAAAATAACTCAAACTAAATATTTAAAGTAGCCCAAAATGTGTGTTGATAGTCCAAAAAAATTAAGCCCATATTTAATATCATATTAATTAAATGAAAAAAGAAGCCCAAATTTTAAGACATTTGATTTCATGTTTCTTTTACACTTGATGTTAGAAATTTTAGGCCTCACGGATGCCTTTTTAATACATCTTTATAAGAAAATGAACATATTTTGGAAGCAACTTCATTAGTAAAAGGGACAAAAAAAAGGCATTGTTAGCTTTGAGAACGGATGAGTTTCTAAAAATTTAAAGAAGGTATGTGCTTTTTGGGAAAATAATAGTATTAGAATTATGGAAATGTTGGAATATTATGTTACCTCACGAAACCGTATGACCAATATGACTAATCAACATATTTGGAGGTTGTGATACCTAACACAGTTTTTTATATGCAAATTCAAGAATTTAGGGACTGATTTAGTGAGTTAGCAATGTATTGATAGAAAACATGGCGACTTTGAGTCTTTATGATTCATTTTTTAGACTTGATAAATCAAAGTTGTTGTAATTAAGCGAGATATACAAAAATGATTTTATTGATTCGGAAATGGTGCATCTTAATGGTCAAGTTGATATACATTATCACTCTTTGGTCAATGATGAGAAATTTGTCAACTTGAAGGGAATTGTAGACCTCTCTCGTTTATTGGTGGAAACAAGAAAACATAACTCTTTTTCTTTGGTTTATAGATTGTTAAAACTAACTTTGGTTTTGTCCCTCGCAATTGCAACCGTTGAACAACGTTTTTCTGCAATGAAGTTGTTGAAAACCGATTTGCGTAATAGAATAAGTGATGATTTTCTAAATGATGCTTTGATATGTAGTGTAGAAAAAGGAAGCTCTTGAGAATGTTAAAGCTAAAAATGTAATGATTCATTGTCGGAAAATGGTAGAGCAAAAATGTCAACTTTAAAATGTAATATATATATATATATATATATATATATATATATATATATATATATATATATATATATATATATATATATATATATATATATATTCGATTGCCTAATTTGTCACTCTGTCATCTCCAATGAAATTATGTTTTTTTTATTATATATTACACGGAAAAAAAATTATGCTATTCCTGAACTTTGACCCTGGCTCTGCCACTGAATAAATGCCTATTGAAGTGACATTTCTTCCTACTAGACACTTCTACAAAATTAGGTTACAACGTTTTATACATAATCTTTTAGCATGATTTACGTTTAGTTATGAGTGAACTATTTTGAGAATTAAGATTGCAAAAAAAATCTTGTGGGGTCGATGTATAAAATTCTCTCTAAGCTTCTTGCTAATAGGATCAAGAGGGTGTTGAACAAAGTGATTAGTCTCGTCTAATCAACTTATGTAGATGTCATGAGATTTCTTGAGGGTCCTCTTCTCCTCATTGTGATCTTTTCTTAGGATAAGAAAGTTAAAAAGAAAATTTTAGTGCTCATAGTGGACTTTGACAAAGCCTTTGACTCCTTGAGTTGGGAGTTTCTAATAGCGGACATAATTAAAACAAGGGGTTTATAAAAAGTTAGAGCATTCATGGGAGTGGAAAAGAGGCTTTCGCTGAGGTAGAGAAGTTTCTTAATTCTCGAAATGGTCCTCTTTGCTTGACAATGTTCAACACTCGAGTGTTGCTAATAGTTGGAGGTGGAGTGTTACTAGGGATGGAAAATTTTCAGTAATATCTTTAAGGAGTATGCTTGTGAATAACAATTTTAATACAGATATGGAGTATGTCAAATGGGTGAAATGGGTTCCTATTAAAATAATTGTTTTGTGTGGAGACTTTTTAGAAATCAAATTCCCCTCTTGGTTAATCTATCCTATAGGGACATTGCTATCCCATCCATCTTATGCCCTTTTGTAGTAAGTTTGAAGAGAACTGTGATCACGTATTCTTTGATTGTGATTTTGCTTCAAAAATATGGAGTTGGTTTGGTCAGTGGTCCACTTTCTTTTCCCATCATTCTCTTTTGGTTGCTGAGCTAAAATGTGCTGAAAGATAGTACGTGAGACAGGAAAAGAGACAAATTAAGTTGATCCATTCTTTGGTTGGTTTTGAAAGCAAGGAACTCTGTAGTTTTCAAAAAAGAAAGGTATATTGCGATGAACACAATTGATGACATCCTAACTTACTCATTTAGCTTGTTAAAACATAGGACCGATGTTCGTTCGTTAGACTGGGTGAAGTGGTGATCGCTCATGTTTATGTGATTTGAATTCTCTTTGTAGGGACTTGGGGGGGGGGGGTGGGGGGTAATTTCTTCATTTGCATTTCTTGGTGTGCGTTTTGGGGATGTCCTTGCAGGCTGTGTTGTGTGTGTTCTTTATTTTGTGGTGTTATTGATGGGTAGGTGATTTCTAGGTAACTACGATAGACAACTTTTGTTTCGTCGCATGTGTGTTTTTTGCTTGGCTTTCAGTTTTGGTATATTGGATGCATTTTAGTGTGTGTTGTTTTCTTCTGTAGTGTTTTTTATTACAGCGTGGTTCCGTTTGGCTCTTCATGCTCTTGTGGTAGGTCTTTTCTTGAGTGTTTTTCATTTACTTCCGGCTTGCTAAGTTTCCGATCGACTTTTTTGTGTTTCCAGTTAAGAGTGTTTTTTCTAGCTCTATGGTGCTTTACTGCGATTTTGCATTTCTGAGCTATTGGTACTCGTTTTCATTGCAAGGGCATTTTCATCATTTTTTGTGTCTTTTGAATTGGTTGTTATGGAAGTTCCTGTTACGCTCTTTGGGTTTGTGTTTTTTTGGTTTGCCCCTTGAAGCGACCGTGTTGTCGCTGATCTTTGATTTGCTCTTGGCGTTCAATTGGTTTTGGTTGCTCCAGGTGCAATTGTCTGCGTTTAGTCTTCCTTGCTATTGCTAGACTTTCCTTTTGGTGCTAGTGTTGTTGTTTTGTTGCGTATGGCACCCCTATTATTTTGGCTCAAATACATTTGGTTCTTGTGTTAGTTTGTGTTGGCTTGCTTCTTTATTGTTCTTATTGCTAGTTAGGCATGAAAATTTCACCCGGCCCTGGTGGGGAACCCGATTGACCCGTCCCAATGGGGTAAGGGTATTCCCCATAGAGACAATGTACCGCCTGGTTTCTAGTATACATTTAACTCATTTATTTATTTACTTTGGAAGGGTAACTCGATGAGTTGGTGGCCCTAACTCATCGGGTAGAGGGCAAATTATACGCGGGGTTTGAGCTATCTACTCGACGAGTCAAGATCCATTGACTCAGCGAGTAGATCGGCCAGAATGAAACCCTAATTTCGGAGTTTTGCACCCTATTTAAGCTCCTTAATCCCCACCCCTTGGCCTCATTTCCAGCCTCCATGTCCCAAACCCTAATCCACGAAACCCTAGAGCTTTCTTTGAGAGTGTGAGCCATTTTGAGTGATCTTTGTGTGCTTTTGAAGCTTGTGGAAGAAGAAAAAGATAGAGGGCTCAAGAAGGAAAGAGTAGATCCAGAAACTACACTCCATTTGCTACATTTTCTGGTAATCAAGTTTCTATCTTGGCTATTAGTTCATTAGATCTCTTTAGGTCCTCTTTATGTGAATTTTTGGTCCAAGAATGATAGCTTTTGGAGAATGATCGACCCAAGTGGGTATTCTTCCAGATCTAGGACCTAGAGGGGCTGTTATGACATAAAGGTGCAAACTTTATGCCATTGGAGCCCCCATGCAAGCCATAGAGTGTCATATTGGTCTTTTCAGCCCCAAAAGGCCATGCATGTGCGGAAAGGTGGGAAATTTACGTGTCCAAGTAGTGTTAGGGGTTTAGATCTGAGGTTGTAAGCTTTAGTTTGGTGTATGGATGGTTTACAGACCAAGTTCTAGGTCCCAAGGAATTAGGGTTTGAGCTAAACCCTTTAAGAAGTGGTATTAATGGGTAAAGCAGAAAGTTTACCCTTAAAAAGACATTTTTAGTGTTATTGTGAAATTGATAGCCGGGGAGTCGTCAGAGCAGCGGTCAGAGATTCCTCACATGAGATTTCACAGCTAGCATCTGAGGTGAGTTTCCTTCAGTAGGAACGGGTCTACGACACCAAGGCCGACCCATATATGTGATACGTTAGTAGCTGAGTGTGGGCGGGGCCCGAATCTCATAGTAGTCGAGTGTGGGCGGGGCCCGAATCTCGTAGCATTATTTGAGTATAGATATGTGACTGCTTGATAGGAATAGATATACTTGTTGTATGTGTGATACTTGTATGCATGTTAGACAGCGGAGTGTTGGCAGGGCCCGAATCTCCTAGACAGTAGAGTGTGGGCGGGGCCCGAATCTCCTACACAGCGAAGTGTGGGCGGGGCCCGAATCTTCTAGATAGCAGAGTGTGGGTGGGGCCCGAATCTCCATGAGAGTGGGCGGGGCCCGTATCTCCTAGTTGCATGTTATGTGTATGGTATGTGGTAGTTTAGGGAGACTCACTAA
The DNA here is from genome assembly GCF_052849685.1 of Lactuca virosa. Taxonomy (NCBI): domain Eukaryota; kingdom Viridiplantae; phylum Streptophyta; class Magnoliopsida; order Asterales; family Asteraceae; genus Lactuca; species Lactuca virosa. The sequence continues at coordinate 327,553,205 of NC_136430.1, forward strand.
GCTTCGTGCTTACAGTTTTCAGTTTTGGTTTCAGGTATTTCTGGTAGCAAAGGGAAGAGCTCGGGATGACTGCAGTGCACACACCATTTGTCTAGCCTGGGATGTTTATACTCTGATATTTTGATATACATTGATTTGATGTTTGAGATATTATGACATGTGTTTTGGATAAATATGATTTTATTAATAATTAAAAACGAAATTTTTAGACCGTATTTTTGGGATGTTTTAAGTTGGTATTAGAGCCTTGGTTTGAGGGATTCGGGCACACTCTGGGGTGTGTTTGAACTCAAACTAAGGACTTGGTATGAAAATTTTCAAAAGAAAATCGTTTTTACAAAAAGAATTTTGAAAAGAGAAAAGAACTTTGAAAAGAGAAAAAGGGCGTGGTGCATGCAATCAACCGAGCTCAAGTAAGTATTCCCAAATTACCCATACAAGTTTATGTTATGATGTGTTGATGCGAACTGCATGCTAGATTAGGACTAAGGATCTAGGAAGGATGTCTTATGTGCCTATTATATGTGTATCAGCTTATTGAGAATTGCATGCTAGATAAGGACTAAGGATCTAGGAAGGATGCCTTATGTGCCTATTATATGTATCTCAGCTTTATGAACCGTATGCTAGTACAGATTAGTCACTGATGGCCTGAATGAGAAATGTTTGATTATGTTTACTCGATGCTCGAATGCTGCTTGCTTTGTGCTTTTAAGAGTTCTAGTTATCTTTTACTAACTAGTAAATGAATATGTTAAGTTACATATTGCGAGGACTAAATAATTTCAGAAGTATAGGTCTAGCTCTATTGTGCAACTCTTTTGTTTGAGTCTAACCGTTGTAGGGTAGGATCTTTCATTCGAAGAATTATCTAGTCTTAGTGACATGTAATGGTATTCACGAGCTACTTAGGGGAAGATAGCAGGGACTTCTTATGCAGCTGATAGTGGAGAGTGGGTTGGTGATTACCCTAGGGCAAGCCTAGGATGAGTTTAGCATGAGAACAACAGTAGTAGTAGAAGGGACTTGGTGGAGTCGAGGCAGTTCTTAAAGAAAGTACGGATAGATGTGGAAGGTAGTATGGGCCCGTACTACTGAAAGCAGAGGATCCGTACTCGAATCAAGGAAGCCTGAGATGAACCCAGGAAACTTGTAGAATGTGAGATCCCTTGAGTTATTATGAGTATACTGATGTTTGTTATGGTGTATTTTCAATATGGTGACGCTACGCACTAGACCAGTTGGCATTTTAGGCACTGGTGAGGGATCAGGCTCGGATTCTGGAGCCGTGCAACTGGATGATCAGACGAGGGAGTTCATCTCGTCTGAGATCACACACAACATTCTAGACCAGACTCCTGTGATCTTTGGATCGGTCAAGGAGGGCATTCTGGAGATACTTGATGAGAGGCTGGGTGCATTCCGCACCGAGATGGCGGCCATGCTAGGGGCACGTTCACTGACATTCAGGGATTTCAGGGCTTGTGGAGCTCCCGATTACCATAGGTCTCGGGACCCCATTGCGAGTACTAGATGGTTGGCGGATGTCGCCAACGCATTCCGCACCAGCAGATGTCCCAAGGGGGACAAGGTTAGACTTGCGTCCTGTCTTCTGAAGGACATGGCACATGACTGGTAAGAGGAGGTTGGGAGAGCCATTGGAGATGATGCAGTTTTGGATGCGATGACATGGAGTGATTTTTCGACCAGGTTCAGGGCCAAGTTTGCACCTGTGATTGAGGTGCAACAGCTAGCTAGGGAGTTCCAGGATCTTGAGCAGACGACAGAGACTGTGGCGGAGATCACTGCCAAGTTTAGGGAGAGGGCCCTTCTTGTTCCGCAGTATGTGGTGGACAAGGAGATGAAGAAGGCCTGATATCATGAGATGTTGCGGAGTGATATCCGCCAGTTTGTGAGCGGCTCCAGCTGCAAGACGCTGGAGGATATGATTGCCAGGGTTCGTGAGAGAGAGATTGATTTAGAGATGGAGAGGAAGAGGAAGCCAGAGTCGGTCTCTGGCAGGAAGGGATCAGGAAAAAAGCCCAAGGTAGATTCCCAAGGGAAGGGCCAGCAGGGCCGAGGCCGCTGCGACAAGTGTGGCAGGGGGCACGATGGGCCGTGTAGGGCAGGTAGTTCGGGCTGCTTCAAGTGCGGCCGAACTGGGCACGTCAGTAAGGATTGTACTGCTACCACCACCATCACATCATCTGATCTGATTTGCTTCCAGTGCAATCCGATGGGCCACACAAGGACCCAGTGTCCGAGTTTAGCAGCAACAGGGAAGGTGGCGACACCCGCCCCTGCTACATTGAGGATTACAGACAACCGTCAGGGTCGGGCAGAGGCGCCAGTGGCGAAGAGCAGAGCCTTGCATTTGACAGCAGAGGAGGCACGTGCAACTCCTGATGTCATTACGGGTATGTATGTTCTCCTTATCTCTTTATTTGTATTAATTATTGCTTATGTTTATGTGTTTGTTATAGGATCGTTCTTAGTGAACGGTATATCATCCTTGGTACCGTTTGATTCGGGTGCCACCCGATCTTTCGTGTCGCTCGTGCTCAGCAAGCGATTCACAGGAGCTCTGGGGGAGCTGGATTGCCCACTTGATGTGGAGATAGCAGATGACAAGACCATTTGGGTTGCGAGGGTTCATAGAGGTTGTACACTACAATTGTTTGATGAGCAGTTTTCAGTGGATCTGGTTTCTATTCCTCTGCGGGGGAATAAGGTTATAGTTGGTATGGATTGGTTGAACCCCAATGGGGTAGTGATTGACTGTGAGCAGTAGATAGTGAGGATTCGGACTCCTAGTGGGGGAGGGTTAGTGATACAGGACGAGAGGCCGCAGGGTGTATTGAATCTATGCTCAGCAGCGAGAGCGAGGCGCTACCTTAAGCAGGGTTGTGCAGGTTATGTCGCCTATGTCATGGACACACGGGATAAGGGTAAGGCGACAGTCGATGATGTACCGGTACTGTGAGAGTACCCGGACATGTTCCCAGAGGATTTACCTGGGATACCTCCGGAGAGACATGTTGAGTTCAGGATTGACCTAGTCCCTGGTGCGGCACCGATAGCCAAGGCACCATATCGGTTGGCTCCTTCCGAGATGCAGAAGTTGTCTACACAGTTGCAAGAGCTGCTAGACAAGGGATTTATCAGGCCGAGTAGTTCTCCATGGGGAGCCCCGATCCTGTTTGTGAAGAAGAAGGACAGGTCGCATCAGATGTGCATAGACTACCGGGAGCTGAATAAGGTAACGGTGAAGAACCGTTATCCCCTCCCGAGGATTGATGATTTGTTTGACCAGCTACAGGGTGCATCTTGGTTCTCCATGATTGATTTGCGATCGGGTTATCACCAGATGTGAGTTTGAGAGGAGCACGTGCAGAAGACGACTTTTAGGACTCGCTATGGTCACTATGAGTTTGTGGTGATGCCGTTTGGGCTCACCAATGCTCCTGCCGCATTCATGGATCTCATGAACCGAGTTTGCAGACCGATGCTGGATCGGTCTGTGATCATTTTCATTGATGATATCTTGGTCTATTCCAAGACTCAGGAGCAACATGAGGAGCACCTGAGGGAGGTGCTGGAGACACTGATGAGGGAGATACTTTTTGAAAAGTTCTCCAAGTTTGAGTTCTGGTTGCGCGAGGTACAGTTTCTTGGGCACCTTGTCAACCAGAAGGGTATTCTGGTCGATCCGGCCAAGATAGAGGCCGTGATGCAGTGGGAGATTCCGAGGTCTCCAACTGAGATTCAGAGTTTCCTTGGTTTAGCGGGTTATTACTGGAGATTTATTCAGGACTTCTCCAAGATCGTTGTTCCTTTGACCCGACTGACCAAGAAGTCGGTGACCTTCCGCTAGGGGCTTGAGCAGCAGGCAACCTTCGAGACTCTCAGACAGCGGATGTGCGAGGCACCGATTTTGACTCTGCCCGAGGGAGTTAATGACTTTGTGGTTTACTGTGACGTGTCGATTACAGGCATGGGTGCAGTTTTGATGCAACGGGGTCATGTGATAGCTTATGCTTCGAGGCAACTGAAGCCTCACGAGGCTAACTATCCAACACATGATTTAGAGCTAAGGGTTGTGGTTTTCGCCCTCAAGATTTGGCGGCATTACGTCTACAGGGTCCGTTGTACCATTTACACGGACCACAAGAGTTTGAGGTACCTCATGGATCAGTTGAATCTGAATATGAGGTAGCGTCGGTAGTTAGATGTGGTGAAGGATTATGACTGTGAGATCCTTTACCACCAAGGCAAGGCTAATGTGGTGGCCGATGCCCTGAGCCGCAAGGCGGTGACAGCTCCGATTCGAGATATATGTCTGAGGATGACAGTGATTACTCCATTACTGGAACATATTAGAGAGGCGCAGGTCGAGGGCCTGAAGGAGGAGCGCCAGAAGTATGAGCGGATCGTAGGCCGGGTGGCCTCGTTTGATTATGACAGCCGAGGGTTATTGACCATGCATGGGAGGGTTTGGGTTTCATACTGGGGCGGAGTGCAACATGTTCTGATGGATGAGGCCCATAAGTCGAGGTTCTCCATCCATCCTGGGGCGACGAAGATGTACCTGGATCTTCGCCCTGGTTACTGGTGGCCCTGCATGAAATGGGACGTTGAGATATTCCCGTGTGGAAATGGGAGGATATCACCATGGATTTCATTACCAAGCTTCCCCGGACAGCACGTGGGTTAGATTCGATATGGGTCATTGTGGATCGGTTGACCAAGAGTGCTCATTTTATCCCGATCCAGGAGAGTATCTCGGCGAGAAGCTGGCCGAGATATACGTGTGTGAGATTGTGGCACGACATGGAGTGCCTGTCTGGGTGGTATCAGACTGAGATGTCCGTTTCACTTCTAGATTTTGGAAGCGGTTTCACGAGGAGATGGGTACTCGTCTCCACTTCAACAACGCTTTCCACCCTCAGACAGACGGACAGAGCGAGAGGACGTTACAGACTCTCGAGGACATGCTACGCGCATGTGTTTTGGATTTCGGTGGCAGTTGGGATACGTATCTCCTGTTAGCAGAATTTTTGTATAACAACAGTTACCACGCCAGCATAGACCGAACTCCCTTCGAGATGCTCTACGAGAGGAAGTGTAGGACCCCAATCTGTTGGGGAGAGGTCGGTTAGAGAGTCATGGGGAGTACCGAGGTAGTACTCAAGGCTACAGAGCGGATCCAACAGATCCGGAGCAGGCTCCAGACTGCTGAGAGTCGGCAGAAGAGCTACACCGAAAAGCGGCGTTCAAACTTGGAGTTTCAGGTGGAGGATATGGTCCTCCTGAAGGTGTCACCTTGAAAAGGTGTAATCCGGTTTCGGAAGCAGGGCAAGCTGGGCCCCAGGTACATTGGTCCTTTTAGGGTTATAGGCCAGGTGGGCAAGGTGGCATATCGGTTGGATCTACCAGCAGAGCTCAGTCAGATCCATAACACTTTCCATGTTTCCCAGTTGCGGAAGTGCTTAGTGGATGATTCAACGATTGTATCCTTGGAGGATATTCAGGTTGACGACAGCCTGAACTACATTGAGAGGCCGGTGGCGATTCTGTATCGCAAGACGAAAACCTTGAGGAACAAGGTTGTTCAGTTAGTGAAGGTGCAGTGGCAGCACCACAAGGGTTCAGAGTGGACGTGGGAGCCCGAGAAGGAGATGAGGGAGCACCACCTAAAATTGTTTTCAGATGCACCAGACTTCGAGGACGAAGTCTAAGACAAGTGGGGGAGAATTGTAACGCCTGGTTCCTGGTATGCATTTAACTCATTTATTTATTTATTTATTTTGGAAGGGTAACTCGACAAGTTGGTGGCCCTAACTCGTCGGGTAGAGGGCAGATTATGCACGGGGTTTGAACTATCTACTCGACGAGTCAAGAGCCCTCGACTCGGCGAGTAGATCAGCCATAATGAAACCCTAATTTTGGGGTTTTACACCCTATTTAAGCTCCTTAACCCCCACCCATTGGCCTCATTTCCAGCCTCCATGTCCCAAACCCTAATCCACAAAACCCTAAATCTTTCTTTGAGAGTGTGAGCCATTTTAAGTGCTCTTTGTGTGCTTTTGAAGCTTGTGGAAGAAGAAGAAGATAGAGGGCTCAAGAGGGAAAGAGTGGATCCAAAAACTACACTCCATTTGCTACATTTTCTGGTAATCAAGTTTCTATCGTGGCTATTAGTTAATTAGATCTCTTTATGTCCTATTTATGTGGGTTTTTGGTCCAAGAAAGATAACTTTTGGATAATGATTGACCCAAGTGGGTATTCTTCCAGATCTAGGACCTAGAGGGGCTGTTATGACATAAAATTGCAAACATTATGCCATTGGAGCCCCCATGCAAGCCATAAAGTGTCATATTGGCATTTTTAGCCCCAAACGGCCATGCATGTGGGGAAAGGAGGGAACTTTACGTGTCCAAGTAGTGTTAGGGGTTTAGATATGAGGTTGTAAGCTTTAGTTTGGTGTATGGATGGTTTAAGGACCAAGTTCTAGGTCCCAAGGAATTAGGGTTTGAGCTAAACCCTTCAATAAGTGGTATTAACGGATAAAGTCGAAAACTTTACCCTTAAAAAGACATTTTTAGGGTTTATGTGAAGTATGAAGCTTGGATCTGATGTGTAGGGGCTTAATCCATTAAGATAGCCCCAACAGACAGGGGAACTCGACGAGTCCAGAAAGGGACTCGACGAGTTGAAGTCGGGTTGTCCCGATTCTATGCCAGATGGAACTTGATGAGTCTGTGAAGGGACTCGACGAGTTGAATCGGTTGACCACGAGTCTGAATAGTATAGGAACTCGTCGAGTTAGGAGGTAACTCGACGAGTTGATGCGGCGAGGAGTTAACCTTGACTTTGACTTTGACCAAGACGTTGACTTTGACCAGGGGTAAAATGGTTATTTTACCCTAAGAAGGATTATCAGATTTTGATTAAGAGTTATTGTGAAATTGATAGCCAGGGAGTCGTCAGAGCAGCAGTCAGAGATTCCTCACACGAGATTTCACAGCTAGCATACGAGGTGAGTTTCCTACAGTAGGAACGAGCTACGGCACCAAGGCCGGCCCGTATATGTGATACGTTAGTAGCTGAGTATGGGCGGGGCCCGAATCTCATAGTAGCCAAGTGTGGGCGGGGCCCGAATCTCGTAGCATTTTTTTAGTATAGATACGTGACTGCTTGATAGGAATATATATACTTGTTGTCTGTGTGATTCTTGTATGCATGTTAGATAGCGGAGTGTGGGCGGGGCCTGAATCTCCTAGACAATGGAGTGTGGGCGGGGCCCGAATCTCCTAGACAACGGAGTGTGGGCGGGGCCCGAATCTCCTAGATAACAGAGTGTGGGCGGGGCCCGAATCTCCATGAGAGTGGGCGGGGCCCGTATCTCCTAGTTGCATGTTATGTGTATGGTATGTGGTAGTTTGGGGAGTCTCACTAAGCTTCGTGCTTACAGTTTTCAGTTTTTGTTTTAGGTATTTCCGGTAGCAAAGGGAAGAGCTCGAGATGATTGCACTGTACACACCATTTGTCCAGCCTGGGATGTTTATACTCTGATATTTTGATATACATTGATATGATGTTTGAGATATTATGACATGTGTTTTGGATAACTATGGTTTTATTAATAATTAAAAACGAAATTTTTGGACCGTATTTTTGGGATGTTTCAAGTTGGTATCAGAGCCTTGGTTTGAGGGATTCGGGCATACTCTCGGGTGTGTTTGAACTCAAACTAAGGACTTGGTATGAAAATTTTCAAAAGAAAATCGTTTTTACAAAAAGAATTTTTAAAAGAGAAAAGAAAATTGAAAAGAGAAAAAGGGTGTAGTGCATGCAATCAGCCGAGCTCAAGTAAGTACTCCCAAATTACCCATACAAGTTTATGTTATTATATGTTTATGAGAACTGCATGCTAGATTAGGACTAAGGATCTAGGAAGTATGCCTTATGTGCCTATTATATGTGTATCAACTTATTGAGAATTGCATGCTAGATTAGAACTAAGGATCTAGGAGGGATGCCTTATGTCCCTGTTATATGTATCTCGGCTTTATAAACCGCATGCTAGTACAGATTAGTCAGTGATGGCCAGAATGAGAAATGTTTGAATATATTTACTCGATGCTCAAATGCTGCTTGCTTTGTGCTTTTTAGGAGTTCTAGTTATCTTTTACTAACTAGTAAATGAATATGTTAAGTTACATATTGTGAGGACTAAATAATTTCAGAAGGATAGGTGTAGCTCTATTGCGCAACTCTTGTTTGAGTCCAACCGTTGTAGGGTAGGATCTTTCATTCGAAGAATTATCTAGTCTTAGTGATTTGAGCTAGATATGTTATATTAGATTATGAAATCTTTTTAGTAGTGTTACAGGAGGTGTTTAAATGCCTTAAACAAGCTTGGTATGTGAACGCGTGAGTGGGATCAATCTAATGAGAGTTAGGGTTTGAAACCCTAACTAGTGATTATGTGTAATTGAGGCATTAGATGTTAGATTGTATAGAAATGAGTAGTATAGGATGCTTAATTCGATAATGGGATAAGATTAGGAGATAAAGAATGAAAAGATAGATTAATGATCCATTAACGGTTATGTTGACTTAGATAGTCAAAATCTCTTAATAGGTTAAGACAAAATTTTAATACCAAGTTTCAGGTAAATATCACTTTTGAGTTTTGGCAATTAAAGTCTTAAATAATGAACTTAGTGATAACCATGACGTCGAAAAGGATGCACCATGACATGGTCAAGGCCAGATAAAACACACATTTATTTTGGTTCCCACGACGTGGCATGATGTTAGCCACGACGTGGCAACGACGAGGTTGCAAAACCCTAAATTTCAGGCTTTAAGCCCTATTTAAAGGATATGATGGCTAGAGTTTGCACACCCACAACCTCCATCACCCCCCCCCCCCTTTGACCTAGAAACCCCCATAGCCTCCATGGTTGAGTTTTTGAGATTTTACGGTGATTTTTGGGGAGAATAAGAAGAAGAAGGCATCCATTGTGTGAAGATCCAGCAAGCAAGCCCCTCCTTCACCCTCTAGCTCATCTTCTAGACCATTATGAGTCTTCAAGCTCCAACCTTTATGCTTCATGCTCGTAGAGCTAGGGTACTTTTCATTGTTCTTCAAGTTTGTCATAGTTTGAGTGCTTGGACTCCATAAAGTTGGCAACTTTATGGATCATTGAGGTCCCTTTGGGGTTATATGTTCCATATCTAGAGTTTTATGATGTTTTTCGTCTCATGCACAAGTTTGAGTTCATTTATTCCATGTTTGTCACCTAGTTTGGAAGAGACATGCATTGGACATGCATGTCCTTAAAGCACCGATTTTTATGATGCGTTTGGAGTAGGAAAGCCTTTTTGAAAATATGGATAGATGGCCTTGGCGATTAAGAGATTAATGCATTAAGTTACCGAGAATAGTTCCCACGACGTGGAGGATTAGCCTCCACGATGTGGCGGCAGACATTTGTTGGATTAGTGTCTAAGTCCATAACTATATTTGGTATGTACTTGACCCGATTGGCATGGTCCATTTGGGTTGCATGGCATCATGCATTTGGATAGACTAAAATGAGAGAAATAACACTTAAGGTTTACTAATATATTATAAGTTCTAATATATTAATAAGATTATTTAATTAGTATTGATCAAGAATTAATTTGGAATTAATTAAGTGATCAAAAGGAGACTAATTAAATATATGGGTTGATTGTGTAAATCATCCATACTTGTATAGTGGGCTAATGCTCCATGGATTATCAAGTTTGGGCTAAAACCCATAGGATGCTCCATGGATGATCCATGGTGTTTTTGTACCCATGGATCATGGAAATGAAAGGCCATGACAATTAGGGTTTACATGGTGTAACCCTAATTGTGACACACTATATAACCATCTTATTCTTCCCAAAAATTGGACACTATGAAGGAATGGTGAGGGCTAGCCGATTTCATGAAGTGTCTCATTTCTCTCAAGTTATTCTAAGTGTATTGGTGTTATGTGAACCATTTGAGGTGTCACACTTAGGGCACTATGCTCTTAAGCTCCATGGAATCAAGCTACATTAAAATGTATGTCTTTTAATTTGCTATATTACATATGAGTCAATGTTTTGTATGCTAGTTAGGATAATACCTTGGAATATTCATATTTGCATGTATAAAAGAGAAAACATAGATCCAAGGTATTTAGGGTTGCATGTACACTTAGGGGTGTTAGAATGCTCAAAACCCAACAGTGGTATCAGAGACTAGGCTTGTTTTCTTGTTATACTTGCAAAATTGGCTGAAAAATCGAAGTTTGTTGCTGTCTGCTCAGCAGACTCGCCGAGTCCATGAAGGTACTCGACGATTCCAAGGCTAAACTCATCCAACTCGCCGAGTTGGTTCATGCACTCGACGAGTTGGACCCCCAGACAGCATATCTTCGACTGTTTTGGTTGGAATTGGACTAGGAACATTTCCCTAAGATGTTTTTCAACTTATAAACCTGTTTTTGATGTGGTAATGTTCATGCTAATCCAATTTCAAAGATAATTGTCAATAGATTCATGTTTTGTATTAGTTTAATGGTTAGGCTAATTACATGAAAAAGTTTGATTGAATTATCTTGTTCTTATGAGTTGCTTAGATTAATAGAAAAGTTATGTGAATTGTTGTTTTCAATCCAAATTAATCTAAGAGTTGGTTCTAAAATGTGTTTTTGTAACTTGTCCTCAAGTTATATGAAAAGTCACATTTAAGATTCATAAAACTCATAAATATTTCCATAAGTTATGAATAAAGAAAAGTCATATTCTTTTATTAGTTTAAAGTCTTCCATAACTTGTCCTCAAGTTATGGAACTTGAAGAGTTTTTTGAATTAAAACTACTTTAAACACATAAGTTATGGAACTGAATAGTTTTGAATAGTTTCAAAACTTGCCCTCAAGTTTTGGAATTTGTAAAGTTTTCCCTTATGAATACTTTAATTCCAAGTTAAGCCCTTAGAATTTTAAAAGTTAAAATTCAACCCTTATACTTTATAGTATTATAAGTTAATAATATATATATATATATATATATATATATATATATATATATATATATATATATATATGTATAAGATCAAGTCAGTCTTACCGTTAGTAGGCCTCATTCACGAAACCGGTCTATAAGGGGGGTATAAGGTTACTGCCTATAAAATGGCAGTTTAATGGGTGTCCACTCTCACCCACCGCTTCCTTGACTGGTGGAGGGTCGTTAGCCGAACGGGTAGGACAAGGACTAGAATATTCCCTTCATTAAAAGTATTAATGATAAATACTAAGTAACTAAACCTTTTATAAATTCTCAATCTTAGTTACTTAGGAAAATGTGAATTTGGTGCTAACCCATGAAATTACACTTTGCACTTTGCTTAAGTCGGTTAGTGGAGCGCGTGTGGTTAACCGGCACACTAGCTTGACTTAACAAGGTAGGCAAAGGGTAACTTAATGTTTATCATACTATCGATGGAGCGTGTGTGGTTAACCGGCACATCGATTGAGGGGCAAATATTAAGGGTACCAAGTATATTTGCATGGTTATTCACACCTTGTTTTGTGATCCTCGGCATCCCAGTCACAAAATTTGAGAGGGCACAATCGAGATTGAAACATGCCATTGAAAAGTTCAGTGAATCTCAAAAGATCTAGGAGTTTCAAATCCAATTAAAACCTAATAAATTATTTCGTTTTTCATGGTGGAAATTGGTGAATCGTCATTCGCCTACCTTCAAATATTCTATAGCTTGGATTACGACATCCTCTTCCAAGTTATAAAATATTGTGTTAGGTCCTAGCCTTAATATTTCATATTGGGTGTGATATTAAGGACTTTAAATCAACTATCTTGAATATCTCCCAGAAGATGTCTGGTTCAGACATTTATGATCTTCCCAAAAACTCTTGGAACAAGTTTTCCTAATGAAGATGATGTCCCGAAAATCATTCTTCACTCCCTCCACCTCCTCCAATTATTCTCCCTAACCCACAAGTTCAAGGTCACTCAAGCCCTATTGGCAAGCAAGGTCTATGTGTGCTCACATCTTGAAGACGAAGTCACATATTGACAAGCCGGGAGAGTTGGGTGTCAAAGTCTTGAGGAAGTTGGATGTTTACTAATAACTTCCTAAGACACATAGTGAGTTCTTTATGGACTACTATGTAAAAGACTATGACATGAACCTTAATGATCTTATGTATTTGCTTTGTGCTGCTGAATCAGCAATGATTTGGAGCACTGGTAGAGCAAAATTGATTAGAAGATCAATTTCCCAAACTTCCATGGACTTTGAAAATGGTAACATTGGATATCCAGAAAAGCTTTCTAATGGAAAGGGATTGACCATAGTCAACTCAGTTGACCAAATGGTAAAGAGAAAGGCAAGTTTGAGATAGTCCAGTGCACCATTCCCAAAGGGTCCATATGTTTTTGTTACCAAAGGAAGGGGCATTGGTTGCGAAGCTGCCTTAACTACCTGAAAGATCTGAGAGAAGGTCCTACTTCAGGTAAGTCCACTATCTAACTCTATTAAGTTCCTATTTGGAGATTCTTATTACATGATGTGACTGGGTCACATGTTGAAGTTTTAAGAATCAAAGAAAAGAGAGGAAACTTAAAGAGGAGTAAGCTGATTCTGATCGCGAAGATGGATTTCAATCGCATGGTTCGGTGATCAGAATTTTGAGTTGTTGCTTAAGAGTTGTGATAGATTGCGTAGGAATAGATAACAACATAGTTTTCATATGCATTTGCATTGTAAGGATACGTTTTTTCCGCAAGTTTTAAAATAAAAGGAAATTTTTGATTTTATTTTAAGTATCCTTACAATGGCATTTGTGAAAAATTGTTGTTTATATGATTCCATTGATAGCAACATTAGTAAATGGATTTGATTCTTTCATTTGTGGTAGTGTCTAAGTTTACAAAATAAGGAAAGATTCTCATCACCCAAGGTTTCAGTTGGATAGAAACTTGGAAATCATGCAAGTTGTATAGTTTGATGAATGAGAATTTTCATCTTTGGAAAATTAAGATTAATTCCTTGTTCACATGTATATGTGAGTCAAGTGAAGGACTAAGGGATCGAGTACACATTCTTGTGCACTGGTCAAGGTCCACCACAAAAGATCGATAAGACTATTCGTCATGATTTATTAAAGCATAGTAAATATGGTTATACTTACAAGTTTAAGTATAATTCTGAAACATTGGAAAATTTTCGATGTATGGCAGAACGAATGAGAAGAATCAAATTAGGGAGAAAGATAAAAGTTTCTCAAATCTGAAAAGATGGGAGAGTACTTTAGTATCATGTTTTGTGATCATCTCGAAACCATATCACAATTGGTCCTCTAAGGACATCTTAGTGCATTGTTATGGCTAAGAAGAAGAGTCATGGATTGTTCAAATGGTTAAATCAAGAAGATGAGTCATACTTCGTTCCAAAACAATTCATAGAGTCATACTCCAAGATTGTAACTTGAGTGACATATCTTAAAGAAAGGTTTATAACACTTGTCAAATGTAAGAGTAAAAGTGTCCTACTCTTGTACATTTGAAATTGGTAAGTTGTGATGTTTTGGATAAAACAGAGACCAAATCAGGCCAATTGTGTGAAGTGTTTGACTTGATAAGAATCCGTACTATCTCTTGAATATTTGACAAGTGAGTCTTATATGTCAAGAGGATAGTGGGAGTCTAAGAGATCTTGGAAAGCCTTCAAGATCTAATCAGGAATAAAACCTGTAGTTTATCACTAGCACACGACTTGAGGTTTATAACCTATCGTGTTGACATATTCCTACTTTTGTGCCCATTCCAGTGAAAGTTGGCCCTTGTGCTGCCAGATGTCAAGAAGTTAAGATTACACAAGTTCAATCCATATGAGTTTAGATTTTTCACTAACCTTGTCTTGATATTATGGTTTTGACAAATACACATGGATAGGAATACATACACCATAAAATCCAAGTGTCATAAGGTTTCTCTCTGATTCATGAAAATGATGGTGAGGAAACGCTTTCACTAAGTAGATTTTAGGTAGATAGCAAGTGTGATATTTGCATTCTCAAAGTCGTTAGTGGAGCGTGTGTGGTTAACCGGCACACTAACATGGACTTGTGAGGAATGTCAAAGGTCAAAACAATTGAGACTATGATTACGACATCCCTCTTGATAGTTCTGAAATTGTTTAGACACACATGTGTGCTATCTAGGGAAAGGTGTATGATTTTGATAAAGTCTTATCAAAGCATCTCGTATCAGAAATATGAACTTTGGTATGAAAGTCAATAAAGTATTGATTTCTAGAAGTCCAGCTGATTTCTGAGTACATGTCAAAGCGAGTGGGAACATAAGTGTTATGCTAATAATCATCATGTTAGTGGAAGCATGATAATTATGATAAAGGTTGCAAGTTAGCAATGTTAATTATAGAAAACAAAAGGTTTCAATTGGGAAAAAGTTGTTTTGCTATAATTAAGGGAGAGGAAATTATAGGTTTTAAATCGTATTTAGTCAAGGATATATATATGAATTTCATGTTGGAATGGCTCAATTCTAAAAGTTTATATTGAGGTTTTAATCATCTTTAGTCAAGGATATATATGAATTTTGTGTTGGAATGGATCAACATAAGGAAATTCTATATATGGGTCTAGTATTTGCGTTCTAAAATTCGATTATGATTACGGCATCCCTTTTCATAATCTGAATTATGAGAACGTGGCAAATAGAAATATTGTAGCAAAAGGACTGGTCTAGTATCATGTCTTTATGTGAGACATCATGAATCGTGTCCCATATGCTTCGGATATAGGATCGATTGCATGTGCTATAATATTCATCTGTTCTAAATTCTTCCAAATGCCTATGGCATTAAGAGGGAAAAAGTACTAGAACTGGATATGACTAAAGTGATTAAGCAATTGTCGAGGACAATCTAAGGTTTACCAAAGATTGGTTGCTCAGGGACAGTTGGAAGTATAGTGTTAATTTTAGAAGGACCGTATTGACATATTCTGAGAAGAGGCAACTCTTGTTCAGAAGTGATAGTCAAAATGAGAATATGGAAATATTCCCATAGGTGGAAGTTATTCATTAAATCTGTGTAAGATTAGGAAACTTAATGCAAGAAGAATGTTCAAAGGCAATAAACTTTGAATATGAGACTTCGTTTCCATGGAGTTGATCTCCATTGGAATACTCTTTAATGTTTGTTGACAAGTCTTTGTGAGTTTGTGCATAATCATTACAGAGGATTAGTGCATATAAGTTTAGAATCTAACAGATTTAGGTAAATGACAAGAATTTGGAATTCTTGCATTTGCGGTAAGGATTTGGGATTGTGAAATGAGAATGATTGGAATTCTGTTCAATCGATCTATTTCACAAAGTAAAGATCATAGACAAACTTAGTGTGCATACTTGGTGTATGGCATGACTAGTGTTTAGAAAAACATAGTGTACATGCTTGGAGCATGGGACAACTATTGTTTTAATTCAAGTATAAAGTTGATAGTTTGAAATAGTATGCAATGAATGATGGGTAATCAATATGGTGATAAATAAAAGGTGTTTTTATTTATATTCATAAGTTCTGAGACCATATTGGATTCGATTATTCTTGTGTTTCACTTTGCATGTTTTGACTTCCAGAATAACTAGGTCGTTCTTCCTGAATGACTAAGTTATTCAAACTATCCACAGTCGGTCATATGTTGGAAGTAGATATGAATCAAGACTGTCATGAAGCTGGATTGTAGATGTCCAAGGTATGGGACATAGCAAGTGGTGCTACAACATTCATGAGTACTCATAAGTTCTGAGTATTGGATTCAACCCACGCTCATTTGAATCACTTCATGGATTTTATCACGAGTGAATCATGAGACGATAATATCTTATATTCTTCAAACCTACAGATATGAGTTGTTACTATGAGTTCGTTATACATTGATTGCACGAAAACACATTGGTAACTCGATGTTATAAAACGTGCCTTTGTGTATGATTCAACAGGTAGTAGAACAAGCCATATGAGTCGAAGTTTATCCATTCCTTTTACCCTTAAAGGGATAAAAGCGATATCTGTGGGCCCATCGATGATTTAGTGATGACACTTGTGAGTGCTTGGCCAAGCCAGGACGGATTTGATTTGTTCGATTAGTCGGTCATCATAAATCGGAAATCAGGAAACAACAAATGGACAGAGAGAATGATTTTAATCCATGTCTCAGTCCATATGATATCTAGAATGGATGAATATATGATCCCTTATCTAATGGACGCGTCATTGATTTGTTCAGAGTTCGACGACAGCAGCTTTTAAGAGCTACGATTGCTAGTCGGGTTTTGAAGTCATATGCAATAATAGTTTTAGACTTATCCAAGTGGGAGACTGTTGGATTAGTGTCTAAGTCCATAACTATATTTGGTATGTACTTGACCCGATTGGCATGGTCCATTTGGGTTGCATGGCATCATGCATTTGGACAGACTAAAATGAGATAAATAACACTTAAGGTTTACTAATATATTATAAGTTCTAATATATTAATAAGATTATTTAATTAGTATTGATCAAGAATTAATTTGGAATTAATTAAGTGATCAAAAGGAGACTAATTAAATATATGGGTTGATTGTGTAAATCATCCATACTTGTATAGTGGGCTAATGCTCCATGGATTATCAAGTTTGGGCTAAAACCTATAGGATGATCCATGGATGCTCCATGGATCATGGAAATGAAAGGCCATGACAATTAGGGTTTACATGGTGTAACGCTAATTGTGACACACTATATAAGCATCTTATTCTTCCCAAAAATTGGACACTATGAAGGAATGGTGAGGGCTAGCCGATTTCATGAAGTGTCTCATTTCTCTCAAGTTATTCTAAGTGTATTGGTGTTGTGTGAACCATTTGAGGTGTCACACTTGGGGCACTAGGCTCTTAAGCTCCATGGAATCATACTACATTAAAAGGTATGTCTTTTAACTTGCTATATTACATATGAGTCAATGTTTTGTATGCTAGTTAGGATAATACCTTGGAATATTCATATTTGCATGTATAAAAGAGAAAACATAGATCCAAGGTATTTAGGGTTGCATGTACACTTAGGGGTGTTAGAATGCTCAAAACCCAACAACATTCTCCCTGACTGTTTTGTCATGAGGCAACCACGACGTGGCAAAAGCTTGGCCATGACGTGGCGGCCGACTGTAAGACTTTTGACTGTTGACTTTGACTTTGACGGTTGAGTTTTGGCAAAGTTTGACTTTAGGTCAATTTGAGGGTTTTGGTCTGTAGTTTGAGATTTGGTCCCTAATTGTTGTATAGGTGACATGTAATACCAATTATTGGATCTGTGAGTAGTGTTGTTATCTGCTAGACTGCGAGGCGAGTTTCTCACTATAGTTTTGTTGGATTAGGTGTCTAAGCCCATAACTATAATTGGTATGTGCTTGATTTGATAGTAGCATGGTCCTTTTGGGCTGCCTTCACTCTAGCAACTTGACAGGATAAATTTTGGATAGAAGTTGAATTTATTGTTTGGAATAATAAATTCATATAAATGATTTATTAATATGTTATGAAAATAATATATTAATTGGAAATCATGTTGTTTAATTAATATTTAATCAGAAATTAATTTGGAATTAATTTTGGGATTAAACGAATTAATTAAAAGTACAGGGGCTGTTTTACAAATCACTGATAGTTGTGACACTGGGCTCTTGAACTCTTTGGATAGGAGTGGACGGAATTATAGGGTGACTCTATAATATTTCCGTCCAAGGTCTTCCATAGAGGAGTCCATGGGCCGTTTAGGCCTTAAGCAGGGAATTAAGGTTTCCACCTGCAAACCCTAGCTTTGGGACTAAGCCACCTCATGTATAAAAGGGATGTAACCCCTTAGATTTTCGGCCCTATGCTTAAAAACCCTGGTGGAGCCGATTTTTCTAAGTATTCTCTCCTCTCTCCTCTCATCATCTTGCTAGTAGTGTTTGTGAGCTATTAGAGGTGCACCATTTGAGGCACTAAGATTTCAAGAGTCAAGATCTACAAGGAGTTGTTGTTATTACTACATAACAAGTAAGGTAATCATCAAAACCCTTTTGATTTGTAATTTTCGAAATTACATATGCTAGATCTGGGGTTTTGCTTCGGTATTCAATTTCCATGTTCAACTAGTGAAAAACTTAGATCCAAAGCAATCAGGGTTTCATAAACACATAGGTTTGTTGTTATGCTCAAAACCCATCAGTGGTATCAGAGACTAGGATGTTTTTCAGTTGAATTTGATGCATATGTAGAGGAGGGAACATATTCGTCAATCTGTTCATCGAACTCGACAAGTTCAGTTCTGGACCTCGACGAATTGGCCCTACTCGACGAGTTGGCCTGTTAGATCCCTGATTTTTCGATTTTTTATATCTTTGTTTGATTAGGATAATTACCAAATTCGCTTTTAATGCCTAAAATTGAATTTTCTGGAATGGTAAATCTATATCCTTATTAAATTAAGAGATTTGGTCAAATTTTAAGATAAAGACGAAATTATTTGATTAATTTAATTATTTAAAATTTGATCTAGTATTTTTGAAAAATTTTAAAAATACCCCTTTGGTTTCAGAATTTAAAATTTAATTAAATAGTTTAATTTTGAAATCTTAAATTTAAGAAACCTGGTATTTTAAAAGGTTTAAAGTACATCCTTATGGATGTTATTAATAATTTAATTAAGTGTTTAATTAAAAGATAATTAATAAATCCATAAAGGATTTAAATTTAATCAAATTAAAAGTTTAATTTATTAAAAGATTAAACCCCTAGTATTTTAAAAGTTTAAAATACACCCTTATACTATTATAGAATTAAAAGTTATATATATATATATATATATATATATATATATATATATATATATATATATATATATATATATATGTATAAGAAAAGTCAGTCTTACCGTTAGTAGGCCTCATTCACGAAGCTGGTCTATAAGGGGTGTTTAAGGAAGTGGCCTGTAAAATGACCGCCATTGGGTATCCATTCTTACCCACCACACTCTTGACTAGTGGATGGTCGTTATCCGAATGGGTAGGATATGACATTAAACTCTCATTAAAAGTATAATGAATTATAAATTAACTAAAACATTTTCTAAAATCCCATTCTTAGTTACTTTCGGAAAAATGTGAATTTGATGCTAACCCATGAAATTGCACATTGCACCTTATTGGTCGTTAGTGGAGCGTGTGTGGTTAACCGACACACTAATATGGACCAATAATGTTGGCAATGGGTGTCTCGTAAATTATCATTGATTAATGGAGCGTGTGTGGTTTAACGACACATTGATTAGGTGATAAATGACATCGAGAGTACCAAGATAATTTGCATGGTTATTCACATCTCGTGATCCTCAACATCCCAGTCACAAAGTGAGAGCATAATCGAGATTAAACATGTCATTGAATAGTTCAATGAATCTCAAAAGATCTAGGAGTTTCATTAGATTGAAACTGGTAAGTGCTTACCTACCTAAAATAGATTCGAATTTGATTACAACATCCCTCTTCAGAATTCGAATCGAAAATATGGATCCTAGCCTTAATTTAAATTTTGGGTTAATAATTAAGGATTATATAAATCAACTAAGTTGAATTCTTTTCTCCCTTTATATATGTCAAGTTCAGACAACTATGGTATTTCTGGAAATGGTTTTCCTTCTCCTTCTGAAGATGATCTTCCACAAGTTGATCAGGGTGAAAGATTATTCCATTCTTCAAATGGTGGAACTAGAAATCATACTTCTCCAACTTTTCATCCACCACCTCCAGTGATTCTCTCAAACCCAGGTTTTCGTCAAATTGAAAAGTTCAAGATTACTCAAGCCCAATTGGCATGTAAACACTTAGATGGAATATTTGTGTGTGCACATGTTCTTAATATGAAGTTACACCTTGACAGATTGGGAATGTTGGGTGTCATTTTCCCAAAGGAGCTGGCCGTTGACTTGGTTTTTCACTCGCTTCCTGAGTCATATAGTCAGTTTGCTAAGGACTACTATATGACTGACAACGACGTGACCCTTATTGATCTGACATATTTGCTTAATGCTGCTGAAGCAGAAATGCTAAAGTGTACTGGTCAAGCAAATGTGTTTGAAGGATCAATCTCCCAAGTTTCCATGGACAATGACAATGGCAACATTGGTAGTCCAGAAAAGGTTTCTCTTCCCAATGGAAAGGGATCGGACAAGGTCAAACTGTTTGACCATGGTAAAAAGAAAGGTCAGTTATGAGATAGTCCCATGTGTTGTTCCTGAAGAGTCTGTATGTTTCTATTGCCAATTGAAGGGATATTGGAACATCCCAAAAATATAGACCAAAAATTTCGTTTTAAATCGGTAATAAAAACCATCAATATCATCAATCACATAAAAATCATAGTCATGTATCTTAAAAATATCATCATATCTGTAAATGTATCAAAATCATATATCGTAAATCAAAGTGAATCCTCCCAGGCGAAAAACAGTGGTGTGTTCCATGCAGTCATCCCGAGCTCTTCCCCTTACTAGCGGAAGTACATGAAACCAAAACTGAAAACTGTAAGCACGAAGCTTAGGTCTCCCCAACTACCACATACCATACACATAACACATAAACATATCTTGGGCCCCACCCCTGATACATCGAGTCAAGCTCGGCATCGGCTTTCCCGGCATCGGGCCCCGCCCGACATCGAACCCTGTTCGGCATCGGGCCCTGCTCGACATCGATCAAATCTTGGAATACATAAGAGCATAATCAGTAATACACATAAACCTAAGCACATAACATTAACACTTAAACATTCCTCGGGCCCCGCCCGGCATCGGACCATAATCCGGTAACATACTAACATTCCTCGGCACCGCCTCGACATCGGAGCGAAGTCTGGAAACATACATTACAAACACATGCAAGAATCACAAAGACATCAAGCATACAATCATTCCTCGGGACCCCCCCCCCCCCCCCCCGACATTGGATCAAAATCCGGAAAAGCATATAATCTTACATCGAGCCCCGCCCGACATCGGACCATAGTCCGGAACTACTACTAGCTAAACGGGTCGGCCTTGGTGCCTTAGACCCATTCCTACTGGAGGAAACTCACCTCGAATGCTAGCTGTGAAATCTCGTGTGAGGAATCTCTGACGGCTGCTCCAACGACTCCCCGGCTATCAATTTCACAATAACACTTAATCAAAAATATGATAATTCTTTTTAGGGTAAAATGACCATTTTACCCCTGGTCAAAGCCAACATCATGGTCATAGTCAAAGTCAAGGTCAACTCCCAGTCAACCCAACTCTTCGAGTTACCTACTAACTCGGCGAGTTCTTGTGCTACTCAGACTCGTGGTCAGCCGAGTCAACTCGTCGAGTCTCTTCACAGACTCATCGAGTTCTACCTGGCATACAATCGGGACAACCCGACTTCAACTCGTCGAGTCCCTTACTGGACTCGCCGAGTTCCCCTATCTGTTTGGGCTATCTTAATGGATTAAGCCCCTACACTTCAGATCCAAGCTTCATACTTCACATAAACCCTAAAAATGTCCTTTTAAGGGTAAAGTTTCTGACTTTACCCATTAATACCTCTTCTTAAATATTTTAGCTCAAACCCTAATTCCTTGGGACCTAGAACTTGGTCCTTAAACTACCCATACACCAAACTAAAGCTTTCAACCTCATATCTAAACCCCTAACACTACTTGGACACGTAAAGTTTCCAGCTTTCCTTCTAAGCATGGCCTCTTAGGGCTAAAAAGGCCATACTAACGCTTATAAGCTTGCATGGGGCTTCCATGGTCATAAAGTTTGCACCTTTATGCCATGGAACCCCTCCTAGATCTCAGATCTGAAATATAAGTAACTTGGGACGTCCAAATCCCAAGGACCAAGGTTTTTACACCAAAACCTTCATAAAATGGAAGTAAATAGATCTAAGAAATGAATGATCAAGGTAGAGACTTGATTACCAGAAAGTGATGAGGATGGAAGGAAATCCCTGGATCTGATATATTCTCCTGGAACCTTCTAGCTCCTTCTTCTTCCTCTAGCTTCAAGAACAAACCAAAACACTCAAGAATGGCTCACAACTCACAAGATACTCTAGCGTTTCGTGGATTAGGGTTTAGCACTTGTAGCCTGGAAATGAGGCCAAAAGGTGGGGATTAAGATGCTTAAATAGGGTGCAAAACCCCGAAATTAGGGTTTCACTCTGACAGACCTACTCGCCGATTCGGAGGCTCTTGAATCGTCGAGTAGATGGCTGAAATCCCGCGTCGAAGACTCAATTCTACTCGACGAGTTTGGGGCTTCCAATTCGTCGAGTAGCTCTATAAAAATGAATAATTTGTAAATAAATGCGTACCAGAAACCGAACGTTATAGACATTGGATGCGAAGCTGCCCTGTTTACCTGAAGGACCGTAAAGATAAGAAAGTCAAGATGTATGACTCTACTTCAGGTACATCCACTATCTAACTCTATTTTATTAAGTTCCTATTCATAAATTCTTATTACATGATGTGATAATCACATTTTGATGTTTTGCAGGATCTAAGAGAAAGAAGGAAGCTTAAGAAGAAGTAAGTTAATTTTGATCGTGAGAGATGGATTTCAATCACATGGTTCGATGATCAGAATGTGAAGCTGCTGCTTAGGAGTTATGATAGATTAATAGACTGCTTAGGAAGTATCTAGAAACATAGTTTTCATATATATTTGCATTGTAAGGATAAATTTTCCTCACATTATCAATAAAGTAAATGTTTGCGTTTTATCTTATTTACTTTATATTTCCTTGCAATGGTATTTATAAAATTTGGTGGTTATATTTCCATTATTAGCAATGGTAAGTATGGATCGATTCTTGATTATATCTTTTGTGGTAATGTCATAATCGACCTAGTGAAAAGGAATTCTCATCACCCAAGGTTTAATTGGATAGAACCTTGGAGTCATACAATTAGAATTATGTAATGTATGAGAATCTTGATCGTTGGGAGATTATGATTAATTCCTTGTTCACATGTTAGTGTTAGACAAGTGAAGGACTAAAGGATCTAGTACACATTGATGTGGACTGGTCAGATCCACCACAAAGGACGATAAGTTTATTCATCATGATTTACTTATGGTTCAGTAAATATGGTTATATTTATAAGATTAAGTGTAATTCTGATTCTTTGAAAAGTTTCAAAGAGTGGCAGAATGAATAAGAAGAATCTGTTGGGCGGAAAGATGAAGTTTTCTCCAATCTGAAAGGAAAGGAGATTACTTTAGTATCATGTTTTATGATCATCTTGATGATTTTTGAACTATGTCACAATTGATCCTCTAAGGACATCTTAGTGCATCCGTATGACTAAGAAGAGGAATAAGATATTGTTGAAATAGTTTAATCAAGAAATGAGTCATACTTTGTTTCCAAAATCACGTTTTAGAGTCACGCTCTAGGAACTTCAAATTAAAAATAAGTAGGTTTATAACACCTCATGAAATGTGGAGTAGAAATGTTTCCTTGCTCTAGCACAATTGGAATTGGGAGTTGTGATGTTTTGGTTAAAACAATGATAAACTGGTACCAACTAAATGAAGTGTTTTCTTGATAAGAACCCATACTACCCTTTGATTGTTTGTTTTTGCTTGTCAAGGAATGTTCCTTAACAAAGAAATTTATATGTCAAGGAGTCAGTGGGAGTCTTAATGATCTTGAATAGTTTCAAGATTCAATCAAGAATAAACCTTTTAGTTATCACTAGCACATGACCCGAGGTTGATAACCTGTCGTGTTAAGTTGACACATTCTTGTTTCTATGCACCTTCCAGTTGAGTTGACAATGCATGTGAGTTCTGTGATTCTCATTTGACTGCAAAGGCAGAGCACGTTGGTCAGTGATAGTACATTGATCAATATGGGTGATCTGCTTGACAACTTGGAAGCGCTGGTAGGCCCTTGTGCCACCAAATGACAAGAAATTAAGAATAAGCGAAGTTCAGTCCATGAAAGGAAAAACAAAATTTGATTTTGGTTTGTCCCCAACCTTATCTTATGATTGTATGTTGGAATTGATAAATTCACATGGATAGGAACATATACACAATAAAATATGGGTGGCAAAAGTTTTCGCTTTAATTCATGAAAATGATTATGAGGAAACACTTTTGCTATTATATTTTAAATTTGATTAATATCATGTTAGCAGTTGTGATAATTGCGTTCTCAAATTCGTATATGATTACGACATCCCTTTTCATAGTTTGAATTGTGAGAATTGGCAAGAAATAGTTTGAACATTAAGGACTTATTGTTGTAAGTTCTGAATGGGTTTAAATGTACACATATGATATATAATGAAGGTGTATGAGCTTGAGAATTCTAGATGAAAACTTATCAAAGCACCACGTATCAGAAATCCGAACTTTAGTGAGGAAGTCAATTGTATCGATTTCTAGAAGTCCAGTTGATTTCTGGATACATTTCAAAGCTAGTGGGAGTATAATTGTTATGCTAGGAAGAGTATAATTATTATGCTAGTGGGAGCATAATAGTTATGGTAAGTATTGCAAATTAGCAATACTATTTATGGGAAACAAAGTTTTCAATTTTGCAAGTGCTATATTGAAGAATTGTTTTACTATAAAAGGATTTAGGGGAGAAGGTATTGATACTTCATTCCAAATCTAAAAGTTTAGATTTAATGGATCTTAGTCATTGTTAGGGCCAGGATCCTCAAAGCCTTTAGGATTCTCAACCCTCACCGGATATTCAGGATCCTCAACTATCTCAGGATCCCGACTATTACTGTTATTATTATTTACTATTATTTATAACGGTTATATTTTGTTCTTGAATTAACACATGTGCAGAAATAGTCAAGAGGAGACTTATTCTCAACGGAGTTTCGTTTCAACTATACTAAAGACCCGGAATACCAAGTCAAATAATGTTCGTGAAGCTGGTCATGGAGGATCCCGGAAATATCAGACATCTTGTTGGCTAGTTGAGACTATAAATTGACACTTGTATCTCGCACACAACACACTGTTTTCTACTCTGAGCTTACTCTACGAAATTATTCACTTGTTCTTACTGAAATATTTTCTGTAACCATCATTTTACATCAATAAAATCATCAAG
The DNA here is from genome assembly GCF_052849685.1 of Lactuca virosa. Taxonomy (NCBI): domain Eukaryota; kingdom Viridiplantae; phylum Streptophyta; class Magnoliopsida; order Asterales; family Asteraceae; genus Lactuca; species Lactuca virosa. Next base: position 327,578,479 of record NC_136430.1, read on the forward strand.
GCGGGTGATCATTATTACCTCCCAAGGTTTTTTGCCGGAGATCCTAGTAAGGATCAAGGGCTTTCCTTGTAAACCATTGTGTCACTCTCTTTTATCATTTGCTATTACACAATTCGAACATCACAGCCTCTCATTCAATTGTGTTGATTAGTATTTGTGTAATTTTTGACGAGAACAAATTTGGCGCCCACCGTGGGGTCGTGGTGTTCAAAATCCTCGAATGATCATGTCTACACAGCCGATCCTTTCTTCATCCTCCGATCCTTCCATTCCAACCACAAATCTACCACCTCCTCCGAGTGGACCCCCTGGCCAGAGGAAAATGCCTGACACTTCCAAGAAAAACACCCCTCCGGTCACTAACCAAGGAAGTTTGGGATCTTCCGGACTCCAGGATCCGACTGCCCTGGTCACTATGGTAGAACTCTTCGCTATGATGAAGAAAATGACGCAACAGGTGATCCAACAGTAAGAGGAAAATAGAACACTGCTTAGAGAAGTGGAGAGGATGAAGGCGAAATTCTAGAAATCCCAGGAAACAACACCCACGGTTGTACAACCAAGGATCCTGAATTTCGATAATGCAGGATCGTCAGGAAATAACCAGAAGAACACAGTTCCTACCACTATAGCGTCACCCTGGGGGGGGGGGAACTATGGACAATCAAGCATCTATGATCAATGATCTCAATGAGCCTTTCAATACTCCTAGAAACCTTGATTCTAGTAACTTCTTAAACAATAATACTATTAATACTAACTCTACTAATGTTGATGCAGGAATAAATCCAAACATGTCTAGGGAACTTCAGCAGTTGAGACAAATGATCTCAAGCGTACTCGGGGTGGTCCGACCCATACCAGAAGCATCTCCAACAAGTCACAGGATCTCGAGATTTTCTCCCGCGATAGTCGATACCGAAGTTCCTAAGCGCTTCCAAACTCCTACCATGAAGCTTTACGATGGAACTACGGATATTGAAGAGCACGTAGCACAATACCAAGAAAGGATGGAGATCATTCTCATCCCAGGGCACTTGAAGGAAGCTTGACTATGCAAAGGATGTGGTTCAACCCTTATGGGATTAGCTCTTAAATGGCTGTTGAACATTCCTCCATACTATATTACTTCATTTGCACACTTAGTCAATATTTTCAATAACCAGTTTTTTTTGCAGCAGAACCTTTGAGAAGATCACTAGTGATCTCTATCGAGTGGTTCAGGATCCTAAGGAATGACTTAGGGATTCTGTTAACAGGTTTGGATGGGAAGCTCTAAGCATCCCCAACATCGACATGGCTACTGTTGTAGAGGACTTCAAGATGGGACTAAGGAAGGATTCACCCTCCTATGAAGACCTTGTGATGACCCTATGCAAGAGATTGGACGAAGTCAGGTGCCGAGCATTGAGGTTCATAAGGCTTGAAGAAGATAAAGAAATCCAGAAGAGAAGCAACCCTTCAACTTAATACGAGAATCTCAATAGGAAGGCTGAATCCTCGTCCCCAAGATCCTACAAATCGAAGCCCTATTCCAAACCAGATCATCACAGGGCCAATTCCCTCGAGGATAAAGGAGAAGAAGAGGAACTTCCTAAGATCACTAACTAATGTTTTTCTGTGGATATTTCAGGTGTAATTCATGCTATGTAGGATCTCGGAGACAAAGCAAGATGGCCGAAAAGGGATAACAAGTCCACCAGTTGGAAAGACAAGTCCAAATGGTGTGCTTACCATGAAGACTTTGGTAACATGACGGAGGATTGTATAGCTCTAAGAAAGGAGATCTTATACCTGCTTAGCAAGGGGCACCTCAAAGAGATCCTCGGGAGAAAGAGAGAAAAATCCAAGGAGAACAACCAGGATGGTCACAAGATCCCGGAGAAACCAGGATCTCCACCCCCAACTGCCAAGATAATTAACGTTATCTCAGGTGGATCTAACATTTGTGGTACTTCTTACACTCAGGCTAAAAGACACACCAAGGTATCTAAAACAGAAAAGGAGGATAGACCACGGAAGAATATCGTGATTAGCGATGATAAGGAAATCACATTTGACGAGACGGACAGGGAAGGGATCCAGGATCCTCACTATAACGGACTCGTGATAGCACTGTACATGGCCAACCACTTCGTCAGAAGGATCCTTGTTGACGGAAGATCCTCGGTCAATATCGTACTCGTAGACGCACTAAAAAGGATGAACATCCCGGAATCGGAGATAATCAGAAGGTCGTCGGTCCTCATAGGATTTAGCGGGGAAACGAAACACACTAGTGGGGAGATAAAGCTACCAATATACATAGAGGGGTAAACTCTATACAAAATTTTTGTGTTATTGACACTTTATCTTCTTATAATGTGATACTGGGTAGACCATGGATCCACGAGATGAAACCGGTTCCATCAACGTATCATTAGTGTGTAAAAATTCCTACTCCATGGGGAATAGTGAAGATCACGGGGGATCAACAAGAATCGAAAGAATGTTATAAAACCTCTATGAAACCTGAGACCAAACCCCAACAAGCATAGCATTCAAGACATGGGCACAACATGTTCTAGAAACGAAGGAGCAAGATGTGAAGGAAGTGTCCGTGGGCCTCGAGGATCCTGAAGCTAAAGTCCTCATAGGATCTTCAATACCTGAGCAAATCGAGCAAGATCTGCTAGACTTCCTTCAAACCAGAAGCAAGACATTCGCCTGGAAACACGAAGATATGAGAGGTATAGACAAGAGTATTATCACTCACAAACTTAATATTGATCTGTCTTTCAGACCAATACACCAAAAGAGAAGGAAGTTTGCACCTGAAAGGATCCAGATCATCCAAGAAGTAGAAAAACTCCTCAAGACAGGAATGATCAAGGAGGTGAAGTTCCCAAGATGGATAGCTAACATAGTTGTCGTACAGAAGAAGAACGGAAAATGGCGAGTATGTGTGGACTACACGGATCTTAACAAGGCTTGTCCTAAGGATCCTTTCCCTTTACCACACGTTGACTCTATGATAGACACAATGACTGGCCATGAACTCCTGACCTTCATGGATACTTCAGCAGGATTCCAAAAAATCCAGATGGAACCATCCGATCTAGAAGATACGACGTTCATAACGCCAACATGTATATATTGTTACAATGCAATGCCTTTCGGTCTTAAAAATGCAGGTGTAATATATCAAAGATTGGTGAATCGGATATTTAAAGACAAGCTGGGGGACACCATGGAGGTCTATATTGACGACATGGTGGTGAAGTCAATGAAAGCTAAAGATCATCTCAGGGGTCTTAAAGAAGCATTTGACATCCTAGACGAATACAATATGAAGTTTAATCCACTCAAATGCCACTTTGGGATGAAGTCGCGCAAGTTCCATTGGTATATGGTAACCAAGAGAGGAATAGAAGCAAGCCCAGAGTAGATTAAAGTAATCATCGAGCTGAAATCCCCATCTTCAACAAAAGACATCAAAGACTAACCGGAAGGGTAGCGACACTCAACAGGTTCATTTCAAGATCCTTAGAAAGATGTAAACCCTTTTACGGTATCTTGAAGAAGAACAAGAGGTTCGAATGGACTGAAGAGCACGAAAAATATTTTCAGGAACTCAAAAAATACTTGAGTTCCGTGCCATTACTGGTAAAGCCTATAGATGGAGAATCACTTCTCCTCTATCTCTCGGTATCCTCAAACGCGGTAAGTGTTGTCCTGGACAAGGATCTTAACGGAGACCAACATCCTATCTACTATGTAAGTAAAAGTCTTCTGGATACTGAAACCGGGTACTCTCACCTCGAAACATTAATTCTTGCCTTAGTAACTGCTTCTACTAACTTAAGACATTATTTCGAAACATATACTATACATGTGAAAACTAATTATCCCCTTAAGAATGGTATGAGAAAACCAGAAATGTCAGGGAGGATGGCAAAATGGTCGGTGAAGCTAAGCACGTTCGACATCAGATATGAACCAAGATCCGCCATAAAGTCACAAGCATTAGCAGACTTTGTGGCTGACTTTAGTGATGATCTACAAAACAAAGTAGACATGGAAGCCAAACAACTCATAGAAGATGAACACTTGGGAAAATGGACACTGTTCACAGATGGAGCTTCAAATCAAAAAGAAACAGGGCTAGGGATCATACTAAAATCGCCACAGGGGACATCCTGCCCCAGGCAGTTAGTTGTGAATTCAACACTACCAATAACGAAGCAGAATACGAAGCACTCATCATGGGACTATAATTGGCTAAGGATCTTCAAATCAGGGATCTTCAGGTACTTGTTGATTCTTTATTACTAACTAATCACTTCAATGGATCTTACGCAGTGAAAGGTGAAAGATTAGCACTATATCTGGAGATCCTCAAAAAATTAGCCTCTGATTTTGAGAACTTTAGCCTAACCCAAGTTCCCAGAGAAGAAAACACAGAAGCAGACGCATTAGCCAAGTTAGGATCGTCCCTTAGGATCCCACCAGAAACGAAGATCCCTATAACCCACATAATAACCCCAGCCATAGAAACCCTCTTCAACAAATCTGATGATCCTGAACAACCAACAAGCGTAGCAGCTATTAAGATCCCGACCCTCAAATCCCTCCTTGAAGGGATCCCGACGAACAAGATCCTCAAAGAAGTCCAGGATCATGGACCTAACCCATTATGAAGTATCTCCAAAATGGCATAACAGAAGAAAAAAGCAAAAGAGCATTCAGAACAAGAGTCTTCAAGATTCGTAATAATCCAAGCTAAACTCTATAAAATATCTATGGCAGGTCCATATCTCAGGTGCTTGGAAGATCCTGAAGTTGCAGAAGTCTTGAAGGACATACATGAAGGAGACCGTGGCAATCACATCGGGGGTAGATACTTATGCTCCAAGATACTAAGAACATGATACTACTGGCCGACCATGAAGAGAGATTCTTTTCTACATGCTCAAAAGTGTGATGCTTGCCAAAGACATAGCAACATCCTGCATCAACTAGCAGAACCTCTACATCCTATTATCTCTCCATGGCCATTCATGAAATGGGGAATAGATATAGTGGGAAAATTACCGATAGCCCCAGGAGGAAAAGTCTTCATGTTAGTGATGACTGATTACTTCTCAAAGTGGATCGAAGCTGAAGCCTTCGTTCAGGTAAGAGACAAAGAGGTAGTCTCATTTATTAAACGTAATATCTTGACCAGGTTCGGGATCCTGGCTGAAATCATATGCAACAACGAATCCCAATTCATAAGCAAAAGGACAAGTGACTTTTACACAAGTTGGGGGATCAAAATGATAACGGCCACTCCTGTTCATCCCCAAGCTAATGGTCAAGCTGAATCCAACAATAAAATCATAGTAAACAACTTGAAGAAAAGGTTGGATAAGAAGAGGGACGATGGGCAGAAGAGCTTCCTTTCGTCTTATGGGCAGATAGGACTACTTCCAAAGTAGCCACAGGTCAGACCCCTTACTCTTTGGTGTTTGGGACAGAAGAAGTGATCCCCACCGAAGTAGTAATCCCAATGGCAAGATACTTACTCCAAGATAAAGAAAATAACGATAGGATCCTAGCCCAGGATCTTGACACTATCGATGAACTCCGAGATCTTGCCAAAATACGCGTTGCTGCCCATCAACAAAGAATCACTAAGGCTTACAACAAGAACATAAAAGTAAGAAGATTCCAAATAAGAGACTTGGTATTAAGAAAAATGTTCCAAAACACAAAGGATCCTAGCGCTTGTAAATTAGCCCCTAAATGGGAAGAGCCATATCTCATAGATGCTGAGGTAGGAAAAGGAGCATATTGGCTAGTAACACTCGAAGGAGATATTTTGCCAAGATCCTAGAACGCCATACATCTCAAAGCATACTATATGTGAATAAGATCGATTGGTCGTCAACAAAACCAAGGTGCACACATTCTTTTCTGTAAACTCTTTGTCATTACTTATTTCTTCATTGAATACATTACTAACTTAAGCATCGGAGGGGCGTTAGCTAGACTAACGCCCACCCCTAGCTAATGTTTACTATGCAGATTAACGTACAACTAAGGATCCTCGGGATCCTCAAAACATGGGAACCCTTAAGGTTGAAGATCCTGAATTCCATCTTTAAGGATCCTCATCATTAAGGTTGATGATTAAGGATCCTCATCATTATGGATCCTCATCGTTAAGGATCCTTACTGATGCTCACTGATAAAGAGCCTTATCATCAGAAGTCAACAGCGAACCTAAGTTCTTTTCGAACTTAAGGTTTATCCTCAGTAAATTCCAAGGTTGAAAAACTTATGAAGCTTAAGGAAAAACTTGAAGATAATCAGGTTCCATCTATCCTTATTCTCAAAAAACTTTAGATAAAGCTTATAGATCCTAAACTTTCTGGGATCCTAAGCAAGAACCATTTGGTTATCAAGATTCAAAAGTGCTAAAAATAATTCACTAAGAGGATTTTGCTTCGGGATTATTTGCAGAAACCTAGGTTTTTGGGATCCTAATTATTCAAGGATCCTAATATCATAACAATCATACAGGAAAATCAAAAGAGAGATATAAAAGAAAAAAACTACCATGTCATTAAAAAAAGGGGTTGTGCATCAACCCAAGCAAAAGATTAATCGTTTTTACATCACTGACAAAAACAAAAACTACTTAAACTAATTTTTTACAGGCCTAGACCTTAGCCTGGTCATCATCGGCCGCACCCTTCTTCTCCCCTCCTTCAGTTAGTCGTAATTCAGGATCCTGGTTGGCGGTAGCAGGCTTGCCAGTCAATTTGGCCAGTGCCTCGCTCCAACCATCCACGTCCCAGGAACTTGCATTTTCAAGATCCTCTACGAGACGGATCTTGGCATCCCAAACAACCACTGCAACACTGACCTTCGCATCAGAGATCACTTCCTCCATCTCGAGCAAGTTCTCCTCCTCCTTCTCGGCTTTCTCCTTGCTGAGCAACTCCAATCTCCTCAACAGATCCTCATTGATCGCTTTCCACATCCTCTCCTATCCCTGAAGGGTTTGTTCTGCCATTTCCGCTCGGATCCTTAGATCAACGAAAAGATTATCAGAGACCTAAAACAAAGACATAATAGGTCAGCAAAGGATATAATAAAAGATGAAACAAGAATAACCCCAATACTTATAGCTTGGGAGAAAGAGACCAATTTAGGAAGCACTTCCTCAGCTCCAAGGCTCTCCAAGGATAGACATGTTGACTCGACAATTTTTGTTTTGCGTGATCCCGGGGTCTTTACTGTCAAGTCAGTAGCCGATTTCTTGGGAGGAAGAGAGGACGATCTCTTCTCCTTCTTCACCGTCAACTGATCCTTAGACATGGTTGTATCAAGATTAGCAAGTGTGAAGTGAGCACTGGAACGAGTGGCTTTGGATCCTATATAAATATATGACAGTAGATCATTAAAACCTTCACCACAAGTAAAAAGAACCAAGGATCCTTACCTGTCGACAAGAGGTCAGTGGCAGAAGAGCTTTCCTGCAGGTTGGTTTGATCGAATAGGAAGGATCTCTCGGATTCAGACAAGGCCAAGAACTTCTCAATCTTCTCTTTAGAATCCTCAGCACCAGGAACGAGCTCTTTGAATTTGAAAGCTACAAAGGAGCAAACAAAATAATAAGATGTGAATTCCAGGATCCTTAATTTAATACTAAAGAATCCTACCCTTCTTGACCCAGGTATCCGGTAGGAGGTCCCCATTGGGAACATAATCACGTCTCACAAAGAGGTATCTTCCTTTCCAAGCTCCATCATTGTGGTTGGTTTTCAGGACTAGAGGAGCTCTGTGGGTTTTGACCTTGAGGAGGAATCGAGAATTCCCAAAGGTTGTGAGATCGTATACGTAGGCCAATTAAGAAAGGCCTATATAAAGGCCTTTTGAGTGATTTAACTGGTCGATCCAATATAGGATCCTCCAGACAATTAGCATGGCATTGATATACGAAATCCCAGTCACCCTGAACAACTTAGAAACAATCTCGGGGAAAGGGTATCTCAAACCCAAGGAGAAGGGGTACTCAGGAAAGCACATCCAAGTGGGGGAAACGAAGTCGGGCTGAATGAGAGGATCGAAAGGCCTGAAAACAACTTCGGAAGGAAAGGATTCATTGATTCCTAAAGACTCAATATCATTATCGCCGAAGGAACACATCTCCTTGTAGGAGAGGATCCCTTGGTCGATAAAGTCATCGTCAGGAAGGGCCAATATGTTTTTGCGGGAAACAACCATTTTTCCAACCATAGTGGAAGAAATAAAAACGTAGAAATAGTTACCTTCTAATAAATTGTCGATACTCGAAAAGTAGCACATGTAAAGAAGGGAAGAACGAGACGAGTGAAGAATAAAGGAACTGATCATGTCTATTTATACTAAGGAATTGAGGCTGATGTGACTGTTAACGGCTAGTTATCTGCCCGTTGAATTTCAAAATTACCTATCCGTTAAGGGTTAATTTTGAAAATTACCTTTCTCTCTCCTCTTATCTCTTTAATTTAAGTTATTTCTTTAATATTTTTGAAATTAACTCTTACATTTTCAGGAATAACTTGGGGGCAATTGTTAAGGTCAGGATCCTCAAAGCCTTCAGGATCCTCAACCCTCACCGGATATTCAGGATCCTCAACTATCTCAGGATCCTGACTATTACCGTTATTATTATTTACTATTATTTATTACGGTTATATTTTGTTCTTAAATTAACACATATGCAGAAATAGTCAAGAGGAACTTATTCTCAACGGTGTTTCGTTTCAACTATACTAAAGACCCGGAATACCAAGTCAAATAATGTTCGTGAAGCTGGTCATGGAGGATCCCGGAAATATCAGACATCTTGTTAGCTAGTTTAGACTATAAATTGACACTTGTATCTCGCACACAACACACTGTTTTCTACTCTGAGCTTACTCTACGAAATTATTCACTTGTTCTTACTGAAATATTCTATATAACCATCATTTTACATCAATAAAATCATCAAGGCGGGTGATCATTATTACCTCCCAAGGTTTTGTGCTGGAGATCCTAGTAAGGATCAAGGGCTTTCCTTGTAAACCATTGTGTCACTCTCTTTTATCATTTTCTTTTGAACAATTCGAACATCACAACCTCTCATTCAATTTGGTTGATTAGTACTTGTGTAATTTTGGACCAAAACAGTCATGAACATATATGAATATCGTGTTGAAATATTTCAACATAGGAAATTCTATATATGGAAATATTATAGCAAGAGACTGATCAAGTATCATGTCTTTATGTATCGAATCACATATGCTTCAGATATAGGATTGATCACATATGCTATAGTATTCTCTTGTTCTAATTTTTCCAAATGCCTAGGGCATTTAGAGGGAAAAAGGACTAGAACAAGATGTGACTAAGGTTGTTAAACAATTGTAAAGAACAATATGAGGTTCGCTGAAGATTGGTTGCTTGTGGACAGTTGGAAGTGTAGTAGCATTTTGGACGGACCATATTGACATGTTTCAGATTTAAATAATTCTTGATCAGAATTGATTGTCATATGGAAATATGGAAAAGTTTCCATAATGAGAGTTGGTGATTAGAATCTGAATGTGAGTTAGAAACCTTAATGCAAAGAAGGTGTTCAAGGAGTTACCTTGAATCTGATACTTCATTAGCATGAAATTATTTTAAGTAACAAAGTTTCATTGGAGCGTTTTGTGACATCGTAGGCAAAGTGTTTGTGACTTTCAGGCCACGTCATCACAAAAGGATATTGCATGTAAGGTTGGACTCTAACACATTTAGAAGTGAGAAGAATTTTGGAAATTCTTACACTTGTAATATGGATTTGGAATTGTGATATGAGTATCATTGGGATTATGTCTAATTATCTATTCACAAAGGAAGGACCATAGAGAGACATAGTATGCATGTTTATAACATGGCATGACAAATGTTTAATTCAAGTGATTAGTTGATTACTCGAAACATTGTACAATTAATAAAGTCTAATTAATATGGTGATTAAATAATAAGTGTTTTATTTATATTCAATAGTTTTGAGACCATATTTAATTAGGTTATTATTGTGTTTCACTTCGCATGTTTTACTTCTCGAATAATTGGACTATTCAAAATATCCAGATGACCAGATTTAGTAAGTTTCACCCCCTTCTCCAGCTCCTTCTGCAACTAGAGACATCCCTTTTGTCCTAGCTCTCACTTCTTATAGCCTTTCGACATAGTAGGCTTCGTCTTTCACTCTTTCTTTCTTCTCTTCTCTCTTCCTCAACATACAATCGATTGCCATATGGTTCACACCATTACAGACAATCGAAACCAAAACCACCCTTTAACTTCTTTTCTGGCTTCTCAACCTCAGACTTCTTTTCTTTCTTTTCCACCTTCGTTTCTTCTCTCACATTCTTCCCAGATGAGTTTCCCTTCAAATCACTTCCTTTAAAATTCGGATTGAATGGATTTTTGTAAAACTTATTCACTTTATTGTTCGAATAGTATGCCACAGCTTCGTCATCCAATTTCATGATAAAACCTTCGTTATCAGAACCATCAACATCAACAGATTCAATTTCAGTTTCTTTTCCATAGAATTTCGAAACTAGTGCTAGAGGACCACCCAAACTCAGTTTTCCTTCTTCACTAATCTCGTTAACTCACTCTCATGGGCTTTTAGAATATTATAAAGATCACCAAGTGAATAGTTGTTGAAGATTTGTTGCGTCTTGATCATCAAACTAATGTTCCTCCATTCCTTTCGAAGTCCCATCAGGAAAGTAAGATTGTGCTCCATAGTCGAACGAATAACTCCATAATGGTTGCACTTAAAGATTAATTCATTCAGACAATCATAGTACATTTCAATAGTCTCCGTTTCCTTCTGTTTGAATTCGCCTAATTCAAGCAGACATTACTTAACAGAACTTTTTCTAGTCTTCTCACTTCCTTGATACGTCTCTTTCAAGGTATCCCAGATCTCCTTTGCTGTTTTACAACCACGGACATAGTTATAAACCACTGGTGGAAGAGCACCACGAAGTTCTCTTAAGAATATCTTGTTATTTGCCTTTTGTTTATCTATTTGTTGACCAACACCTAGATCTGAACCAACAGTTCCGACTTGTTCTAGCAAATTTGCAGGACGAATTACCTCAGTAATGCATCTCCATAGATCTTCATCAATCCCATTGAGATAGTCTTCCATCCTATCTGCCTATTGCTCGTGATATTCAGGGATCAACATCGGAATTTTGGTTGAAGATCCGAGAAGATGAGAAAAGCTAGTCATCGAGTTCATGTTGAAGTTCGCCATTGTTGTACGGACACAAATGATGAAAAGATTCAGAAAGAGGAATTTAAGGAATAAATCTTTCAGAAAACAAACAATGAACACTAGATTTATCAAACGGACAACAGAATCGAATCAAAACAATTGATTAGAAAAGATTTTTCTAGATCAGAAGTGCGGAATATTTTTGAATCTAGAACTGCGACTCAAAAACTTTTGAAACAAATAGAAAATTCAAAATCAATTGCTAGAATCCGGCTCTGATACCAAATGTAGTTCATATGAATCGAGTAAATGAAAATGAAATTAGAGTATGAATCAATCAAGAACACAAGTAGTAAATATAATATGTTTGGCTTAATTATACTTCTAAAAGATACAAGAAGGTTTTTAGAGTAATGAATACGAGGGAATCAAAAGTTACTCTAAATCTAGCACCTATCCCTATTTATAGGAATGACAGAAGTAAGCAAAAAGTACATAAGGGCGTAAACATGAAAGCTTCGAATCTAAACTACCCATACGAAATACATACATTCGAATCTAACATACAGACTTCGAATCTTAACAAGCTACAACTGACTTCGACACCTCACAAAAAAATTCAAGCTCAACAAACATTACTTCTTATCCTTGAGTATTTTAGTAAGGACAAAGTAATTACATCCACAAGAATATGTATCGACTTAAAGTGAGTAAGATGACTGAAACAAAGAGAAGTGGAGTTGATCATGAATATCAGGCTCTTGCTAATATTCATAGGATCAAAAGACATCTCGTTCTCCTAAATGTTTAGTCTATGGTTTTATGATTTGAAATTGTTTGTACAAGATTTCATAAGAGTGTTATGACTTACTTAGAACGTTTTTAACTGTTTAAAAGAAAGTCACAAATCTATGAAACTTGTATAGTAAAAAAAGGTTGATTCAAGTATTTGAATAATATATTATATTGTGGAATCATATTCTTGAAAATAAGAAATGCATTGCTAAAAGTCCAGTTGGATAGGACTCTGGAATTCTTTTGACAACAAGTCTTATGACTAATGCGACTCCTATTTGTCAAGACAAATGATAAAAGCACTAGGTGATAGTGTGAATATCTGTTGGAATTAGTTTTAACTAATGGTCCATTCAGACTATCCATAATACGTACTAATTCGAGTACATCCAAAAGGTTGGATAAAATGTATTTGTGGAGTTGTTATCTTTAACATGTGAACATGAAATGCATTACCAAGTATCCAGTTGGATCAGATCTTGGATACCATTTGATTGTCAGTCTTATGGTAGATCAAAATCATGTTTATCAAGATAGATGATTAATACATCACTTGGTGATGAAAATATCTGTTGGAATTAGTTCCCACTAATTGACCATTCAGATAAACCACAATACATAGTAAAACTGACTTTGTGTGAATATATGTATCTGAATAAACATTAAGACTGGAACCTTCTAGGCATTTGAGAGTTTTTCATAAAAGCGAAGTTTAAGAATCAACTGGGCAGAAGGATAAGATACTCAGATTCAATAATATTAGTGAGTATCTTAGTCAAAACCATGTCGATCATCTAATTAATTATGAAAAGGTTTTCAAAAATTGTCTCCAACACTGTCACTAGGAAGGTTGATGGAAATAGAAACAGTTCATTGTTTGATTTGTTGCTTCATGAGTCGATTGATGCTTAACAGAACGGTTCATGGATTATACCATGATTAGTGTTGCAAGAGTCATTAGTCTTACACAAATTTAGAAGGTTTTGAAACACTCTTTGAAATGTAGAGTAAGGATTCATCCCTCACTAAGTACATTTGGAAGTCTGTGATTATGAGTTTTACATTCTTCATGAAGTGCTCGACAATCTTGGACTTAGATTAGAGATGTGTTGTCTCGTTGGACATCCCAATAAGTGTTTGGGATAATTATTTTATGAACCTTCTGAGAACAAAATGTTTGTAGCTTGAAGGACAGTCTTCCAATATAGGAAGCTGATATCCAAAAGAGTTAGTGGGAGCCACACTAATCTTGATAACATTCACGAATCATCCAGCGAAGAACCTAAAGTAGGTCCTAATTTTCAGTTCGAGTTTAAAAGAGCTATTAAGGAAACTGACATACATCCAAATCTTCCCAATAAACTTAATAGAGGATGCCATATACCTAGTCGTATAGATTGAGTCACTTGCATATAATAATCAGTGTAATCCAGCTATCGAAAGTCATGGAAGACCCTATAAGGTTGCAAAATTGAAAAAAGACATCGAGAGCGAGATTCAGTTTATGAATGTTTGAAACTTGGTTAATCAAACACTTGGCCTTAAAAATGTAAGTGTTAGTGGATCTTCAAGAAGATAACAAATATGGATGAGAACTGGCACATAATCAAACCAATGTAGGTTATGAAGAATAGGTAAGCTTATGAAGCTCATTTATGATCTGAACAAAAGATGGGATCTGTAAGTCCCAAATTTGCTTGATATATCAATCAGATCCAATTGATGGTGCGGAATCCCAATCAATTGGATGATGCAAGATCAAATATGGAAGAAGGAGTAGAAGAAGAAGATGAATCTATGATGTATTCAATAATATGAGTGATGCTCCATACATATAAGATTCTCACACACACACACACACACTCTCTTCTTCTCTCTCACTTTCTCTCTCTAGAACACCTTGATTTACACACACTTAGCCCCCGCCACTTGAGTTCTCTCTTCTTTTCTCTGACAGGTATGACACACTATATATAGGGGACACAAACCGCAAACACATTCACGGCCGTACACACGTTCACAGCCGTAAACAGGTTTATGGCCGTGAACACCCATACAGCCGCAAACACCCACACAATACTTACAAGACCAAAAACCTAATCAAGCCTAGAAAAGTAAAGTATAAACCATATTTTTAGACCCAACAATCTCCCCCTTGGTTTATAGCTTTCTTTTCTTTTGACCCAACAAACTCCCCCTAAAAATGTAGCTGACTTTTCTTGTCAATCTTCACTTTAAGCTCGGCTTCAACGTTTATCTTCGATATCTTCACAACTTCAAGATGAACATATGAATCTTCTAAGTGAGTGACTTCATCTTGAGCGGATGGGCTTTTCTTCAAATTTTGAATTTGAACGAACGTTGGGTGAGGAGGCTTCATGTAGAGATTCTTGAAAATTTGCGCTTTCAGCTTGAGAATCTTCAGAGAGAATATCAGAGAGAACGAATCTTCTGGATCACTTCAGCAGGTACTTAGATAGCAACAAACTGATTGAGGAGGCTTCAATGCAATATGTCGCATAATCTTCAGGTGTAGCTTCACCTTGCTTCTGGGGTTAAAAGATTGAATATTGAAAGAATAATCTTCATTTCTTGATCCTTCGAATGAGAATTCTTCAGTGATCACGGATGAAGCTTTGGCTCAAAAAATCTTGATACAGTCTCCATGAGTCTCATCTACATCTGAATTCACTTTTCAAGACAAAACTAAAAACAAACTCAACACACAATATTTTTGTATTTTTTATATTTTTTGGAAAAATAAAACAAAAAAAAATATTTTTGGATTTTTGAATTTTCCGATTTTTTTTTTATTTTTGAATTTTTTGATTTTTTTTATTTTTTTATTTTCTGATTTTTGTTTGATTTTTTTTTAATTTTAATTCTCCCCCTTAAATTTGTGCATAGAGGAAAACTATGAACAAATTTAACCAAAACAAAAATAATAACTAAATTCCAAAACTAATTTGGGATCAAAGTTGTCAAACAATTCAATATCGTTTATCTGCACACACCTGCATGTTTAGATCTGGTCAATCACCGGTATTGTGGTCCACTTAAACACAAAAGATGTTGACAAATTGGACAGGTTATAAGTGACAAGACAGTTGTACCTATATACTTAAATAGACATTTAGCTAACGACGACCAAGGATATTGTTGTCCACTTAAATTCAGCAGCGAGATCTACAGACAACCTATTAAATGGTTCAATTTTAGATGTACTAGAACGTGTTCCCCACTTCCCGATATACCCCGGTAATCAAGAACTTCTAAAGAACTCTTTACTTTAGGTGAGTAGACAATCATTAAGAGGGAAGTCATATTTAGAGATAGGTGTATATGTTGTGTCCCAGGTCGGATCTCTTACAATCACACAGAGGGGAAAACATATGGCTAACTGATATAGAGGGATTGAGAAGTAGAATGTTGCATATGCTGTGTTCCAGGTCGGATCTCTTCCAATCACGCAGAGGAGACAACATATGACTAACAGATAGAAAGAATTACATAGATAAGGAGATGCATATAAATAGAGTTGCATATGTTGCATTCCAGATCGGATATGTTCCAATCACGCAGAGGAGGAAACATATGACAAACAGATAGAAAGCAAGAAAATAATTTCCTATAGACCTATTTTATCAGAACCCCACATGAGTCCGTACATCGAGGAAATGTTAAACTACAATTCTAGATAAATAAATTTTAGTGTATCTCGCAGGTTCCCATGTTTATCTCACTGCTCAATCTACCTAAGCACCATATTGTCAGACCAAACGGAACTATCTAAGTCAATATTTGTCAAGTCTTTTCACAGTCCATCTATGCCTAGTCTAGTCCATTTAAATCCTTTGTGCCTACCAACACATTGAACACAGAGTCTAGACAATTCGTCTTTAGTGCATTACACGCATCATAAATTGCCCTTTAGCACTATACTTCATATCACTTCCCAAACAATACCTACTAACGAAAGACTATAAGAAAATAAAATATTATCTTTGAAACGAATCAATGTAAGAGAAAACTCAGGAGTATCGATAAAAAAACTGAAACCGTAAGTCACCGATTGAATTTGCATCTAGAAGGTCTGAGAACAGCACACATAATATCATAACAGATCCGAAAAATTCTTCACATCTTTAAGCACAAAACCCATGTGTGATCCTTTCCTTTCTTCCTTTATTTCCTTTCCCGCAGAGGACACATACTCTCACTTAAAGTTCTGAGTGTTATACAGTTGAGAGATGTTCCCTATCATGTGCTAGGAATAGCAACTATCAACAAACCGAAGTCTGATGATATTCCTCCATAGCCGCTCCAGCACAGAGTGTGGGATTAGTTGGTCTTTGAAACCCAGTCCATTTTGAAACTGGGTTGACCTTTGCCATCTTTGCAAGGAACTCTCTCCCATGACATATCCTGCTTATCACAAACAGAAGATGTAGAAATATTAGAATCATTAGAATATTTGGGAGAGTGAACCTTTGGTACCCATTTGTAGTTGGGTTTAACCAATTTCTTGTTTGATCGGATGGGTGCCTCAGTACTTGCTTTTGAACTTGAAGTCGGCTTCCGAGATGACTTTGACCTAGTCGGTCTTGGCTTCACTGGAGCATCTCTTGAGCTTGGCTTCTTGGCCGACATTCCCTTCTTGTTGTTGGGAGTTGATTTCTTGGCCTTTTGCGCGTTCCAGTCACCATTGCGCGAGTGTGACCTGGAAGAGTTTCTTTTGGAGAATCTTCTTCTTTGCGCGTTCTGCCAGCCTTGTGCGTAGTAGGTAACGTATGCGTGATTTGGACAATCTCTGGCAATGTGTCCAGGTGTCCACAGTGAAAACATGTCTTTTTCTTCACGTAGAAATTGTTTCTGCTTGCCCCTGGTAGCACGCCCTTGCCTTGTCTCTGATTGTTCCCACAAGCATACTTGCAACAGGCACTCTGATTTGCTTGTTTTAGTGGCTTGTATTTACCAATAGCAGGTTGATTAGTAGCAACTGAGTTAGAAGCAATAGATTCTGAATTCAAGGAGTCATTGGTTTGACAATCATCAGAATTTGCAGAACTAGAATTAGTTTTGTTCTCCTTGTCCTCATCCTCTACTACTTTACCTGCACATAAAGTAGAAGCATCAGAAACATTCACCTTAATAAACTCAGTAGGACCAGATGGTTCAATCTTAACTGAAGCTGGTTCAGTCTTAACTGAAGCTGGTTCAGGGAGTGGGCCAAACTGAGTAGGTGTCTCTACCTCATTAGTTTCAAGGGGTGCGATATAGTTGTCATTGAAGGGAGGTGGAACACTGTGATACCCTAACCCCTTAGATTATGATTATCTTTGAATGTTAATTGTTTTTCAATCATCGATGCAACTACCTCACTTGACGCATCGAATTTCTTAAACGTGAATTCAGCATCATTATATTTAGCTTTCAATGCATCAAGTTCGGCAGTCAAGTTAGCAAGCTGTTCATTAACATATCTATAATTCACACATTTTGTTACTGTATTCTGCTTAAAGTTTCCTAGAGTCATTGGTTTTGGCCTCTAGTTGTGCTTTTAAGGGTTTTTGACATTTCCTAAGGGTATAACCTTCATATTTAAGGTCCTCAACTTCCCTTTTTAGCAAATCATTTTGTTCACGAAGAAATTGAATCGTAGCTTCACATGATTGAGAGCATGAAACTTCATTGACCAGGCTGTTTGCGGAACTCATTGTTTACCAAAAATGCCCTTTGACTATAAACCTGAAAAGTCAACCTTAAAAGTCAAGTTTAAAAAGTAAAACTTGAAAAGTCAAAGTTAAAAAGTCAAACCGAAAGGCTAAACTTGAAAATTTGAAAGTTAAACGAGAAAGTCAAAGTTTAAAGTCAAAGGTCACCTTGAAAGTTAAAGGCAATTTTTAAGGTCAAAAGTCAAAAATGATAGCCAAAAATTAAAAACCAAAATTTTGGGTAGAAAATGGAATTTTAAAATTCAAAAAATTGATTTTTGGGATAAAAGTGTTAAAATTGCAAAACTGGAACCGAAATAACGAGTCTTTTTGAATTAAATTGGGAAGGAGAATAACGTGTGGCTTGCTAGATGAGTTGGAAGGGGCGTTGGTTGCGTTTGCAATAGACCTGAGTTCGATCCTTGCAACCCCCAAAATCCTTTTAATTATTCGTTGCACACGCGAGGATCACACACATGGGCCGATAAGAGGCTGCTGATCGTGGGCCGAACTCCTGTTGGGTCGAAGATCCGAGGGGACCGTAAACGAGGACTGGACGCAAACGAGGCTGGACCGAACACGTACGCGAACTCCGGACCGCAAACAAGATTTCGGTCGTAAAAGCTTCTTCGGGCCGTAAAAGCTTCTTTGGCCGTGAACCCTTTTTCAGTACGGCCGTAAACGCTTCTTCTGGCCGCAAACCCCTCGCAGATTACGTCAAAAAAACAGCGTTTTCACCCTTTTTAAGCCCAAAACTCGATCAAAAACTCGTTTTTATGAAAAACTTGAAGAACAAACCCCCAATATTTCTTCAAAAACTATCAAAAAACACAAAATCCTTCAAGAAAAAGTGCTAAAACGCTCCAGATCTTGCCAAAATGATTGATATAATCCAAACTTTGATACCAACTGTAAGTCCCAAATTTGCTTGATATATCAATCAGATCCAATTGATGGTGCGGAATCTCAATCAATTGGATGATGCAAGATCAAATATGGAAGAAGGAATAGAAGAAGAAGAAGATGAATCTATGATGTATTCAATAATATGAGTGATGCTCCAGACATATAAGATTCTCTCTCTCACACACACACACACACTCTTTTTCTCTCTCAGTTTTTCTCTCTAGAACACCTTGGTTTACACACACTTAGCCCCCCACTTGTGTTCTTTATTCTTTTCTCTGACAGATCTGACACACTATATATAGGGGACACAAACCACAAACACGTTCACGGCCGTACACACGTTCACGGCCGTAAACAAGTTCACGGTCGTGAACACCCATACAGCCGCAAACACCCACACAATACTTACAAGACCAAAAACCTAATCAAACCTAGAAAAGTAAAGTATAAACCATATTTTTAGACCCAACTGGATCTTTGCTTTGATGACTAAGTTCAAATATTTTGGATTCCGATAAACAAAGATGGACTATAAGGTGTGCCGAAGACAGTCTGAGTTATTGAAATTCTCGTTTCAATGAGAAAGTTAAAAGATTTTGAATTTTGAGAAATGAAAATAAGCGAACCTAAAAACCTAAAATATTCGAAAGTCGAAAAGTGAACCTAAAAACCTAAAAACTGTACCGATTTTGAGGTTAACCGAACCTATATTTTTAACTTTTTCAGTTTGGTTAACCGAATCGATAAAATCTTTGGTTTTTTGGTTCGGTTACGGTTCATGCTTTTTGCTACAGACAGTTAACCGAAAATTCGAAAATTTAATTTCTATTTTTTTAAATACTAATTATGTTTATACGTTTAAGGTCATATCAAAATATTTATTAGAAATTTCCAATTATAATTAATAATGGTCATATTATTTACATTTTCCATTTTAAACAAATAATTGTCATCGTTAACATTTGTTATAAATTTACGTAAGTTGATATAGATTAAAACGGCCATTTGCATTTCATGACAATTTCATATAAATAACTAAATATTTGACTTTCTTTTATATATTAATTAAAAAATATATTCTTGTATTAGTCGATATTGTTTTTCATATTCCACAGATATTTGATAATTCATCCAAATTTCATTATTAATAGAAACAACAATATAGTTAAACAAATTATATGGATTATTATTCATTGTAATTCATTTTTTTTTGGAAATTTCTTATGAGGTTCAGTAACCTTAACATATTTTTATTAATTCGTAATGGTTACTTGGTTAACCGGATAACCGAACCGAAAAAATCGGTTAACCGAATACCAGTTAACCTTATTTTTTGGTTTAGGTTTAGGTTCAAGAAATGACCAAAATGATAGTCTCGGTTAACCTTCCGAAATATGTTTTCGGTTCGGGTGACCATCCATGATCACCCGTATTAATGACAATGGGAGCAATTAGGATCTTTGTTTCAATGAGAAAGTTCAAAGAGTTTGAATTTCGAAAACGATGATGAGCTATGCTAATGTAAGCAACTGGGATCTTTGTTTCAATGAGAAATTTCAAAAAGTTTGCATTTCGAGAAACGAAGATGAGCCATGGATGTGCCAATATTAGTGGGAGAGACAATACACATACTGAATGTGTTGATTTATGGAGGTAGATCTTGGATAATTCATTAGGATAAGCCAAAGTGTATGAAATCTCGATGAAACTCGAAATAGTTCATAATGTGTGGCATGACATTAAACTAATGCCATAATTCTAGTATTGAGCTAAAAGAAATGAATCGTGTCCCTCATGCTTTTTCTTGTGGGATTGATCATGTATGCCATGACACATACTAGATTTGATGACTCGTATGCCTTGAGCGTGACAAGGCTAATCGGATCAACTTAGCAGGAATCAATGAATCAAAATCAAGAAAGTTTATTATTGTCCTAGGATGACAAAGTATATGATTGTAGTATGAAAGAGTTCATTGTGAAATTTACATTGATGTTAAGTTTGACACTAATAAAGACAATTTTATTTGCAGTCGAAATTCGTGTCTTTTACTAAATGATGAAGTATTAACGTAGAAGAGCACCAAGTAATACACTATAGTGGATTTAAGAATAAACTTGGAGTATGTTGCAACCAGTTAGATTGCAAAAGAAGCTTTGCGATTGAAACAAATTCATTTTTGACATCTTTGTTGAAATTCAATCATTGATGATCCTTATGAAAGATTCTTATGATTAAAAGGGTGAAATTGCCTCGAGTATGGATCCTAAAGTCACACAAGCTCACATGATGTATACTCAATAAGTACAATCATATTTGATAGTTGTTCGAATGTGAAGACATCATAGTCAAATAGAGTCATATCGATAGAAATCTTGTCGATCCATTCACTAAGTCAACAAGTCTGACAATAAGACTGATAGTGAAACTTGATAATGAGGCATTTTGATTTGCAAATTGTTTGACTAAAGCCCACTTAAAATAAGTTTGTTTTATATTTGAGAACTTAATCAGTATAAAGTCCTAATCTAATTTGGCGATTATTAAGTGGAGATCTTAATATATGATGGTGATCAGTCATTTCAATTAGTTTATCATTGTGTTCTCCTTTTGCATGATTAGAACCCACTTTCCGAGTATCAATTTACTCAAAACTCCACTATCGGTCATACTCTTGGGAGTGAGTATTGAGTTAAGATTGTCATGAAGTGTTAGTAGATTTTCTATAGTGATTAGGCATAACATGGAGATTGCGACAAACATTCATGGGTACTTGAATGGTGATTTTAGTACCGGAACAACCCATGCTCAGAGAGATTACTTCATGGATTCAATCACGAGTAATTCTAATACGATAATATCTTTTATTCTTAAAATAGAGATACATTGAGTTCAATGCATAAAAGTTGGTTGTGCATTGGTCTTGCTCTAATGCTATCCGTAATTGGTAGTTATAATGGGTGAGTCCATGCATGATTTGACAGATAGACAAAAACTATGTATTCAAAGTTTATATGTTCATTCTCCCTTAATAGGAGAGGTGATATCGTTGGGCCCCTCTGTGATTTCGTGTTGATATCTTATATGCACGGCTGAGTCCAGACTGAATTGATGTGTTTAATTAGTAGTCTGATTTGATCATTAGAAATCGGAAATCAAGAAACATAATGTTGAAGTGTTAGGTTGATTCATAATACACGATTCAGTTCATAATGATATCTTATAGAAACAGAGGAATAATTGATCACTTATCTTAGGGCTGATACTTGATAAGATCACAGTTCGACAATTGTAGTGGAAGGTACACTTTGTTGGTTATTCAAAGATTATTTGACCAATACTAGTTGATGAATTGTCCAAGTGGGAAACTTTTAAAAATGGGTGTCCGATGTCGTAACAAATTGGTATAACTTTGGGAATAATAACAAAGTCCTTTTTGGGTTGCACTCAAGAGCTAAAATAACTAGAATGGATTTGGGAGACTGAGATAACCATCTAATTGATTTATTAAGGGTTAAATAAATTAATTAGAAATTAATTAAAACTGATTAAGAATTAATTAGAGTTAACTAGAATTAATCAGGATTTGATTAATGGTGCAGTGACTAAATGTTAATTGTTCACAATTTCAACAATGGGAACATCTGGAAACTATAAAGGGTATGGACAGTTTAGGGAGTCTTGGAGGCTTCTAGAGTCAATCCTGGTAACAAATAAGGAAAGGATTTGAATCTGGATTAAATATGCTTATTTAATTGATTTAAATCTGTTTTGCCTGCAAGTTACATCAACTATAAATAAACCCTCAAAACATTGAGATTTTCATTCCTAACCTTTCCAAGAGTGATATTTCGTTCTCATGTTCCTCTATCCTCTCTCCTAAATATTCTAGGGTTTTAGTCTTTTAGGTGTGAGCCATTAGAGACATTTTACTTTGGGTACTAGTCCTTCCAAGTGATTGTAAGGAGTTCGAAATCTTCAAGTGGAACACAAGTATATAAAGTTATACTTGAAAACTTAGTAATCCATTCCCTTTTGATAATTCATATTCATATTTTAAAAGTATGTTGCTATAATAGTACAACTTAGATCCTAGAGTGCATGTACACTTAGGATAATTTTTGAATGTTTCCACCGCCTTAATCTAGTGTATAGTTGTATAGAAAACCCAACACCATTGTCCCGGTACACTGGAGCGCTTAACTGGAGATTCAAAATACGTGACCTAGACTCATTCTCGCATTCTCAACCCTTTTTTCTCAATTATTAAAATATATCTCTCTCTCTCTCTCTATATATATATATATATATATATATATATATATATATATATATATATATATATATATATATAAGATTTAAGATCTATGGAAAATGAATATTCAGGGCATCAAGTTAGGAACCAATAAGCAATTGACACATGTCTATTTTTTTATCAGTTACGTAATGTGGGCTAGGTTATAATGTGGATGGACAACTATTGTGCGGACGTGTCGACAGTGCTATTCTATGAGAATTACTAAGAAAATAAGTTGTTTAGTAATGCGAATACGTTCAACATCACACAAACATCGTCATTTTCATGCATTCTCACTAATTCTTATTCATTTTTGTTCTCACACATCGTTTTTCACTCATTTTCATTCTTACAGAATACGACTCAATAAACATTGTGACAACATTCTGACAGAATGAGAATAATAATAAAAAGTCTATAATAACCTTATAGACGGTTTAATTTATGAAAATGTGTGATAATGACAGTAGTTATGTAAAAATTGAATGTATTCATATCATCAAACAACATATTTTCTTTGTCATTCTCACAGAATAGCATTGTCCACACGTACGTACAATAGATGTCAATCCACATTTGAACCTAACTCTACGGAACGTAATCTAAATGTTATTTAAATTACAAAAATCGTCCTTATGATTCGTTTAAAATTACACATTTAGTCCTTAAAATTACTATATTGCCATTAACAAATAGGTGGGGGTAACCATAGTGCTAAAAGGCACGATCTGTATGTGCAGGAACACCTTTCATATTTTGAATCTTCAACCTGTGTTTGAAACACTCAATATATATTCTATCTTATCTTCAAATCTTCAAATGTAATATGCTACACCACAAGAACCGCCAGACCTCATAACAGGAATCACCAGCCTCCGCTCCGGTCATCTTCGATTTGCTTTTCCAGATCTTCGGTTTGCATCTCCAGATCTCCGGTTTGATTTTCCAGATCTGCGCTTCGGTCATCGATTTCATTTTAGATCTGTGGTTCCTAGAACGCCATCATTATCGTTCAAAACTTCACTTCCTTTCCCTTCTGATATGGTTACAGATCTAGCAAAGGCATAACTGGCGGTGGCATTTCGGTGGTTTCAGTGAAGTTTTCGGCCGGTGGTGACCGATTTGGATAGATTCCCGACGTGTTCCATGTTAAGGTTATTATAGACTTTTTATATATTTTTATATTTTTTAACTTTTTTTTGGTCTTTTTTGTTTTTTGTTTTTTTTATATATTTTTATATTTTTTTAACTTTTTTTGTTTTTTTTGTTATTTTATATTCATTTATTTTTCATATTTTTTTATATTTTTTTCATTTTTTTGGTTTTTCTTTATTTTCTTTATTTTCTTTTTTTCTTTATTTTAGTTTTTTCGTTTTTCTTTATTTTTGCTAAAATAAAATTTACGTTTTGTTTTTCGTCAATTTGATAACTTCTTTCGATGTTTATCAAAAATTTTAAAGTGTATGAATATTTTTTATATTTTTCGCATTTGTTTCGTATTTTTTTGTTTTTTTTCGTATTTTTGTTACGTTTTGTTTTTCGTCAATTTGATAATTTTTTAGAAAGTGTAAAGTGTATGAATATATTAGAGTATAATACATTTATGGCGTTTGAATTTTTTTTGGTTTTCTAAAAAAAATGAAAAAACGAAAAGAAAGAAAAAAAACGAAAAAAATATATAAACAAATATGAAAAATAAGTGAATATAAAAAACGAAAAACACAAAAAAAAAGAAGTTAAACAAAAAAAACCAAAAAATTGAAACAAGTACGAAAAATATAAAAAAATTAAAAAATATAAAAGCAAGTTTAGCTTTGATTAAAAAATAAAAAAGTAAATAAAAATAAAGAAGTTAAAAAACATAAAACCGAGTTTTTTTGGACATGTTTTGTAAATTTTTGCAAACTACAAGGACCAAATTTTAACTTTTAGGACTGATATTGTAAAAAATTTAACAGAGTTAACCATGAAAATCGTTAAATGAGCTAGAGTGGTAACTCTATGTCCAATTTGTGGCCAGAGCCAACAAAAAAATAATAATAGAGTTTTTCTCAAAAACACGTGAAAATATAATGGCTTTTATGGTATTTTCCCTATAAAAAATAGTTATGGACTAAACATGTAACTTAAATAAAATTGTATGGACTAAATGCATAATTTTAACCAAACCATAACGATAATTTTATAACTTAAAGAAATTGACATGTGTCATTTTATTTATGATTGGTAATCACTAATCAACCCTAACTATGCATTTTTTATTGAATCCTTCCCCCTCTCTCTCCATATATATATATATATATATATATATATATATATATATATATATATATATATATATATATATATATATATAAACAAATATGAAAAATAAGTGAATAAAAAAAACGAAAAACACAAAAAAAAAAAGAAGTTAAACAAAAAAAACCAAAAAATTGAAACAAGTACGAAAAATATAAAAAAATTAAAAAATATAAAAGCAAGTTTAGCTTTGATTAAAAAATAAAAAAGTAAATAAAAATAAAGAAGTTAAAAAACATAAAACCGAGTTTTTTTGGACATGTTTTGTAAATTTTTGCAAACTACAAGGACCAAATTTTAACTTTTAGGACTGATATTGTAAAAAATTTAACAGAGTTAACCATGAAAATCGTTAAATGAGCTAGAGTGGTAACTCTATGTCCAATTTGTGGCCAGAGCCAACAAAAAAAAATAATAGAGTTTTTCTCAAAAACACATGAAAATATAATGACTTTTATGGTATTTTCCCTATAAAAAATAGTTATGGACTAAACATGTAACTTAAATAAAATTGTATGGACTAAATGCATAATTTTAACCAAACCATAACGATAATTTTATAACTTAAAGAAATTGACATGTGTCATTTTATTTATGATTGGTAATCACTAATCAACCCTAACTATGCATTTTTTATTGAATCCTTCCCTCTCTCTCTCCATATATATATATATATATATATATATATATATATATATATATATATATATATATATATATTCAAGATCAAATAAGAAGGAAATTTTTGGTAGGAAGGTAAGAAATGTTTTTTTTTCTACATATTTTTTTCGCGAACAAACAAAATGAATCATTAGATGATTCATTTGTAAGATGATTCACAAGAAAAAATTCTCAAAAAAACATCTCGATGATTCATTTATACAATGATTTTGTTGTTATTCACTAAAATTGTCATAAAAGTGAATTTTTTCTTAATTTACTTAAAAATGAATCATAAAGATGTTTTTTTGGGAATTTTTTCTTGTGAATCATCTTACAAATGAATCATCTAGTGATTCATTTATTTTGTTCGTCAAAAAAATATATAGAAAAAAAACTTCTTACCTTCCTACCAAAAATTTCCTTCTTACCGGATCTATATATATATATATATATATATATATATATATATATATATAGGTTATAATGTAGATTACATCTATTGTGTGGTCGTAAGTGTTGGGTTTTAGGTACTATAACACTCATATGGTGCACATACAACCCTAATGCCTTGGATCTAAGTTTTTTCTAATTATACATGCAATTTCATATTATCCAAAGCATATACCCTAGCTAGCATGCAATTGGAGATATACAACATAAAACTAGTTAGATGAATACCTCTTTTATGTAGCTTGTAGAACTTGGTTTTTCAAGAGCTTAGCACCTCAAGTGTGATGCCTCAAATGTTTTACAAAACACCAAGAACAAATGGAGGATAATGGGAGAGAGGCTCGGAACCACCAAAATCGGCTAGGGTTTCCTTATGGAACACTTGTATCGATTTTAGGGTTGAAGGGGTTATATATATAGCGTAGAATTCCAAGGGTCACTTGTAAACCCTAATTCATACACTTAGGCTTTTAATCCAATAACACTTCATGAACTCCATATAACCTTAGTCCGTTACTAATGGATAATTAGCCCAAACTATATGTATCACTAATTTAAATAATCAACCCCTGTTAATTTAATCAGTCTTTTTTTATCGCTAAATTAATTCCAAATTAATTCTTGATCAATACCAATTAAATAATATGATTTCTCAATTAATATATTATACTTATAATATATTAATAAATCACAAATAACCTCTTTTTCAAATATCCTTTCTATCAAATTGCTCCCGTGAATGCAACCCAAAATGGACCATGCTACTATCGGGTCTAGTACATACCATTTATAATTATGGGCTTAGACACCTAATCCAACAGTATCCCACTTGGATAAGTCTAATAACTATAACTGAAAGTACGACTTCAAAAAACCGACTAGCAATCATAGCTCTCAAAAGCCGTTGTCAACTCTGATCAATAAGCGTCCTTTAGATAAGGGATCATATATTCCTCCATTCTACAAGATATCGTAAGAACTGAGACATGGATTATAATCATTCTCTCTTTTCATGTGTTGTTTCCCGATTTCCAATTTATGATGACTGACTAATTGAACAAATCAAATTAGTCCAGGCTTGGCCAAACGCTTAGGGTGTCATCACTAAATCATCGAGGGGCCCATAAATATCGCTTTTATCCTCTTAGGGTAAAAGCAACGATAAACTTCGACTCATATGCTTGTACTATTACTCATCAAATCACACACAACAATACGTTTTATAACATCAAGTTACTGATGCGTTTATGCATCATCAATGTGAAAACGACTCGTAAACTACAACTCATATGTATCTGATTCAAGAACATAAGATATTATCGTGTCATAATCACTCGTGATAAAATCCACGAAGTGATTCAGATGAGCATGGGTTTAATCCAATACTCAAATCTTATTACAGGAGTACTCATGAACACTCAACAAACTTGTGCTATGTTTAAACACTTAAACAATCTACAAACGGATTCATGACAGTCTTACCTCATTACTTACTTCCAAAGTATGATTGACTGTGGATGTTTGAATAACCCAGTTATCCGGGAAGTAAAACATGCAAAGTTAAACACAAGAATAATCGAATCCAATATGGTCTCAAAACTTTTGAATATAAATAAAAACACTTATTATTTAATCACCATATTGATTACAGATTATTCAATGTATAATGTTTCGACTAATCAACTTAATACTTGAATTAAAACAATAGTTATCCCATGCTCAATTGTAAACATTTCCAATGACACTCATACGAAATTCTTGCCACTATTAAAATGTGTTAGATTCTAAAATATCATGCAATGAACCTTTTGTAATGTCAATGCACCAAATTCACAGAGACTTGAACAATGATATTACAAAGTACTCCACTGGAGATTGTTACAAGACAATTCTATAGATACGAAGTCCCACATTCAAAGTACATTCCTTTGAACATCCTCCTTGCATGAAGGTTTCTAACCTACTCATAGATTCTTAATATCCAACTCCCATTATGGAAACATTTCCATATTTACCATGTGACAATCCTATCTATTCATATTCATGTCAATATGGTCCATCCATTACTATACTTCCAACTGTCCATAAGCAACCAATCTTTGGTAAACCTCATATTGTTCTTAGCAGTTGTTTAACAACTTTAGTCCATCTTAATGCCCTAGGCATTTTGAAAATTACAACACACAAATATTATAGCATATGCAATCGATCCTATACCCGAAGCATATGGGACACGATTCATAATGTCTTTACATAAAGACATGATACTTTACCAGTCTCTCGCTATAACATTTCCATATATAGAATTTCCTTATGTTGAATCATTTCATCATAACATTCATATATGTTCATGTCTAAATTCTATTAAAATCTCAATCTAAGCTTTTAGATTTGAAATGAAGTATGAGTTCCTATCCCTTAATTATAGCAAAACAATTTTTTCAAACTGTGCAACTTTGCAAACTTTTGTTTTCTATAATTAGCATTGCTAACTCGCAATACTTAACGTAATAATTGTGCTCCCACTTAGCATAATAATTACATTCTTACAATCATAACAGTTATGCTCCCACTAGCTTTGACATGTATCCAGAAATCAGCTGGACTTCTAGAAATCAATACTTATTGACTTTCTTTCCAAAGTTTAGATTTCTGATAGTCGGTGCTTAGAAAAGTCTTTTATTTAGACTTCACAAGCTTATATACCTTTCATTAGAAAGCTCACATGTGTGTCTAAACAATTTTAGAACTTGCAACAGTAAGTCCCGAATGTTCAAACTTTTTGCCATTTCTCACAATTCGAACTATGAAGAGGGATGTCGTAATCTTAATCGAATTTGAGAATGCAATTAACACAACTGTAATCTCTTTAAAATCTATTTAGTGAAAGCGTTTCCTCACAATCATTTTCATGAAGCGGAGATAAACCTTTACCACTTAGATTTAATGGTGTATGTGTTCCTATCCATGTGAATTTGTCAAAACCATAATCACAAGACAAGGTTTGTGACAAATCCAAACTCATATGGACTGAACTAGTTCAATCTTAATTTTCTGCCATCTAGTAGCACAAGGGTCCTACCATTGCTTCCATGTTGTTGAGCAGCTCACCTATACAAATCAATGTACTTTCCATTGATCAAGGTGTTTTGCCTTATGCATTCAAATGAGAACTCATAGAAGTCACATGCATAGTCAAACTAACAGGAATAGGCACAAAAACAAGAATATGTCAACATGATAGGTTATAAACCTTAAGTCGTGTGCTAGTGGTAAACAATAGGTTTATTATTTATTAGTTCCTGAACCTATTCAGGACCATTAAGACTCCCACTGACCTCTTGACATATAAGATTCTCCATCAAGGAACATTTCTCGACAATCAAATATTCAAGAGCTAGTGTGAGTTCTTATCAAGAAAAACACTTCGCATAATTGGTCTTAGTTGGTCTTTGTCTTATCCAAGACATCACAATTACCAATTTCAAATGTGAAAGTGTAAGACACCTTTCACATTTCATGATGTGTTATAAACCTACTTAAGATTATGTCACTCAAGGCACAATCTTGGAGTATGACTCTAAGACTCGATTTTGGAACGAAGTATGACTCGCCTTTTTTATTTAACCATTTCAACAATTATTGATTCATCTTCTTAGTCATGCAAGTGCACTAAGGTGTCCTTAGAGGATCAATTGAGATATGGTTCCATAATCATTAGGATGATCCTAAAACACAATACTAAAGTTCTTTCCTTTCCTTTTAGATTGGAGAAACTTTTATCTTTCTGCCTAAGATTCTTCTTATTTGTTCTGCTATACATTGAAACGTTTCAAGGTATTAGAATTACACTTAAACTTGTAAGCATAACCATATTTACTGAACTTTCAGTAAATCATGACGAATATACTTTATCGTCCTTTGTGGTGGACCTGACTAGTACACATCAATGTGTACTATATCCTTTCATCTTTTACTTGACTTACATACATATGTAAACAAGGAATTAGTCTTAATTTCCCAAGTACCAAGATTTTCATACATCATATGATTCCATGTTTCTATCCAATTGAAACTTGGGCGATAAGAATTTTTCCTTACTTAGGAAATTACGACACTACCACAATTGATATAACTAAGAATCAAACCATTTTCAATATTGCTATTAATAGAAACATATAAACAACAATTTTCACAAATGCCATTGCAAGGAAATATAAAATAAAATCAAATTTTCTTTATTTAAAAGTGCGGAAAAACTTGTCCTTACAATGAAAATCCAAATGAAAACTATGTTTCTATCTATTCCTAAGTAATCTATCATAACTCCTAAGTAGCAGCTCAAAAAATATGATCATCGAACCATGCGATCGAAATCCATCTCTTCGCGATCAGAATCAGCTTACTCTTCTTTCAAGCTCCCTTTCTCTTCTTTGATCCTACAAAACATTAAAATGCAATCTTATCGCATCATGTATTAAGAATCTATAAGTAGGAACTTAATAGAGTTAGATACTAAACTTACTTGAAGTAGAACCATACAATTTGATTTTACCATCTCTTAGATCTCTCAGGTAGTCAGGGCAGCGTCGCAACCAATGCCCCCTTCTCTTGGCAATAGAAACAAACATACTTTCTCGGAATGGTACACAGGACAATCACAGACTTAGCCTTTCTCTTTACCATTTGGTCAACCGGTTTGACCTTGGCCAATCCCTTTCCATTGGGAAGAGAAAGTTTTTCTGGACTTCCAATGTCGCCATTGTCATTGTCCATGGAAGTTTGGGAAGTAGATCTTCCAATCAAGTTTTCTTTACCAGTGCGCTAAATCATTGCTAATTCAGCAGCAATAAGCAAATAAGTAAGATCGATAAGGGTCACGTCGTGTTCTATCACATAGTAGTCTTTAACAGACTCACTATATGAATTAGGAAGTGAATAAAGAACCAAGTCAACAACCAGCTTCCTTGGGAACACGACACCCAACATTCCCATCCTGTCAATATGCAGCTTTATGTCCAAGACGTGAGCACATACAGACTTTCCATTTTCATGTTTGCTTGCCAATAGGGCTTGAGTGATCTTGAAATTTTCAAGTTGACGAACATGTGGGTCAGGGAGAATAATTGGAGGAGGTGGAGGAAGTGAAGAATGATTTCCATTTTCATGATCGAAGCGTGGAACATCATCTTCATGAGGGAAGCTATTTTCAAAAGATTCAGGAAGACCATAGTTGTTAGAATTAGACATCTACAAAGGAGAAATTCAAGTTAATTGATTTAAGCCTTAATATAACACCCAAATGAAATATCAAGGCTAGGACCCAACACAATAATTTACAATTCGAAAGAGGGATGCTGTAACCTAATTGCAAATTATTTGTTGGTAGTAAATGACGATTTACCAATTCCACCATGAAAACGAAATTTTAAACGAATTAGGTTTTATATGAAACTCCTAGATCTTTTGAGATTCATTGAATGTTTCACTGGCATGTTTAATCTCGATTATGCCCTTCAAGTTTGTGACTAGGATACCGAGGATCACAAACAAGGTGTGAATAACCATGCAAATTAACTTGGTACTCTCGAAGACATCTATCAACTAATCAATGTGCCGGTTAGACACACACGCTCCATTGATCTATGATAATCTCCGAGCTACCCATTTCCATCCTACATTAGTCCACATTAGTGTGTCGGTTAACCACACACGCTCCACTAACTGACCAATAAGGTGCAATGTGCAATTTCATGCATTAGCATCAAATTCACATTTTCCTAAGTAACCAAGATTGGGAATTTATAAAAGGTTTAGTTACTTAAAATATTCATTATACTTTTAATGAGGATTTAAATGTCCTATCAAACCCGTTCAGCTAATGACCCTCCACTGGTTAAGGGTGCGGTGGGTAAGAGTGTATACCCAATGGCGGTCATTTTACATGTTGCTTCCTTAAACACCCCTTAGAGACCAGCTTCGTGAATGAGGCCTACTAACGGTAAGACTGACTTTTAACTTATACATATATAATATATTAGACTCTTAATTTATATAGTATAAGGGTGTATTTTACACATTTAAAATATTAAGTGGTTTAATCTATTAATATATTAAACTTTTAATTTAATTAAACTTAAACCATGTAATTATGGATTTATTAATTCTCTCTTTTAATTAACCACTTAATTAATTTAATAAAACCATAAGGGCGTAATTTCAACTATTCAAAATATCAAGGTTCTAAATTTAAGATTTCAAAATTTAGGCTACTTAACTAAAGTTTAAGTTACAAAACCAAGAGGTGCATTTCTGAACATTTTCAAATTACTAGGGTTTTAGAATTTGATATTTCAAAATTAAAGCTTTTAATTAAATTTAAATTCCAAAACTTGAGGGCAAGTTTTGAAATTCATCAAAATCTTTTGGATTCCAAAACTTGATGGCAAGTTTTGTAACTCTTCAAGACCTTTTGATTTCCAAAACTTGATGGCAAGTTTTGTAACTCTTCAAAGCCATTTAGATCAAATTTTAAACAAGTAAAATAATCATATAATTTTATCTTTTACTAATTTGACCTAATTCAACTCATATAGAAAAATGATTCGAATCAAATTCTACAAATAATTCATTTTTCACAAAATCAAGTAATTATCTTAAAATTTGACAATTATCATAGAATTGGATGAGGATAATCATTACCTTATCATAAAAAACGATTCTTATCAATCAAAACAGTTTGTGGTAATGGTCCTAATCCAATTCTAGCCAAAAAACCCGAAAAATTGCAACCTGATCATCCAACTCGTCGAGTTGGATATTGGACTCGTCGAGTTGGCTTGTATAAGGCACGACTCGTCGAGTCAGTTCATAGGACTCGTCGAGTGCACTGATCAGACAACAAATTTTAAATTTTTTCAACTTTAAACAATTAACCAATGCATCAATATAACATAAAACACCCATGCCTCTGATACCACTGTTGGGTTTTAGGTACTATAACACTCCTATGGTGTGCATACAACCCTAATGCCTTGGATCTAAGTTTTCTCTAATTATACATGCAATTTCATATTATCCAAAGCATATACCCTAGCTTGCATGCAATTGGAGATATACAACATAAAAATAGTTAGATGAATACCTCTTTTATGTAGCTTGTAGAACTTGGTCTTTCAAGAGCTTAGCACCTCAAGTGTGATGCCTCAAATGTTTCACAAAACACCAAGAACAAATGGATGATAATGAGAGAGGGGCTAGGAACCACCAAAATATGCTAGGGTTTCTTTATGGAACACTTGTATCGATTTTAGGGTTGAAGGGGTTACATATATAGTGTAGAATTCCAAGGGTCACTTGTAAACCCTAATTCATACACTTAGGCTTTTAATCCAATAAAACTTCATGGACTCCATATAACCTTAGTCCATTACTAATCAATCATGGATCATTAGCCCAAACTATATGTATCACTGATTTACATAATCAGCTCCTGTTAATTTAATCAGTCTCTTTTGATCACTAAATTAATTCCAAATTAATTGTTGATCAATACCAATTAAATAATATGATTTCTCAATTAATATATTATACTTATAATATATTAATAAATCACAGATAACCTCTTTCTCAAATATCCTTCCTATCAAATTGCTCCGGTGAATGTAACCCAAAATGGACCATGCTACTATCGGGTTAAGTACATACCAATTATAGTAATGAGCTTAGACACCTAATCCAACAGTAAGGAAAATTTTGGATCAAGGGACGAAAATATTAAATGCCTATGATTGGTCTATGATATTACAATGAAATTACATGTAGCATATAATTAGATAAAATTCATTGTAAATGTATTTTAGTCAGTTAAACTATATTTAAAAAAAGGAAATTTTCGGATTTTAAGGGATGATTAATTCTCTTAATTCGGATATTCTAACATAATATATTTATGGTTCATAACCGATACCTAAAATCAGTAACAAAATTCTTCCATTCTGAGTTTTATAACAAAATTCTTCCATTCTGAGTTTTATATTATCATTCTTTGAGAATATCTTATTTGTACAATATCATTATGTTATAATACATAAAAATCTAAATTTTACAATATCATTCATTAACAATACATGGAAATCTCTTTTTTACAATAACATTATTTAAGAAAACAAGAATAAGTACATTTCGAAAGAATTCTGCAAGAATAAGTATATTATCATAGAATTTACAAATAACATTCTTTGAGAAAACAAGAATAATGAAATTTGTCAGATGAGATTCTTTCAGAATGAAATTATGTCAGAATCAAAATATGCCATAATGAAATTTTGTCAAAATGACATTGTTTTAGATTAATATTATGTGAGAATGCAAGCCATAAACTAGAAAAAAAGCCTTAAATCTTGAAAGTTTGAGGTTTCATCCAATAGGTAAAGTTATTTCAAGGGTTGAGTTTCTTGATTTTTCGTGAATAAGAGACATTTTGATGTTCATCTCCAAGCCTTGTTAATGACTGCAAACAAAATAAGCGGCATTACGTGAGAATGATTTCCATTAAAATTAAATTCTTTCAATCCGTAAGTACAAATACATAGATAAAACTAAATACATATTTTATGTTGAAAAATTACATGTAGATTTTAAAAACTATATAAAAAGGAAAATTTAGCATATAACATGACATATTCTAAGCTATCTAAGTTGCATTATAATATCAAAAAAAAAAATTTGTGCATCATACATGGGGTATAAGGTAAGATAAAATTACTTACACAAATCTATTTTTCCATTTCTTTACATGACTAGATGAATGACGTCTTGCAGCCCCTGTATTTTCGTATTGAAATCTCAACAAATTTTATGTAAAGGAGGCGTTCTTAGCATGTAACCACATACTAATGAAACTCTCCCCAATCACAAAATAATGGCCTTCTGAGCAAAAATGTAGCAATCAATAAATATCAAGATGTCACACCCCCGGCCGAGGCGGCGTAACACGTCGGGCTGTGCGACTAAGTTCATGGATCACATGTAAACTGAGTATATAGCACAAGTACAACAATAAAAAAATAGCATTCATATTCCATAGACAAAATTTCAAAAATGGTCCCTGTGGTATGCATTTTTTCTGAGGTATGGTCCAAACCTCGACTTTTTTTGGATTGTGTAACATCCGGACTCCCAGGTATATTAATTATTTATTCATTTTGAGGAATATTGAGCAACTCGGCGAGTTGGTGCTACAACTCATCGAGTAGAGTCGTGTTTGGCCACGTGGGATTAGTAATCTACTCGACGAGTCAGAGAGTCGACTCGTCGAGTAGACGCTGAGTGATGAAACCCTAAATCCCTGGGTTTGGGGGCTATTTAAGAACACTTACAGCCTCATTTGCGGCTCACCAGCTACCCAACTTCACTGAGAGAAACCCAAATCGGCCATGGAGCTAAGAGAGAGTGTTTTAGCTATCTTGTGAGTGTTTTTGGTGAAACTTTGGAAGGAAAGAAGGGTGATGCAAGCAAGGGACGAGGAGATACAGTGGGATCAAGCAATCCTTTCATTTAGGGCTTCTGTGAAAGGTAAAAGTCCTCACCTTTCTTATTTTATTTGGGTAGATCTCATGGTTATGGAGTTTAGGGCTTTTTCCATCTAGTCTTGGGACTTTGAGTGTATTGAGTTCATATAGAGATTTGGACTTCAGATCTGGAGCTTGTGAGGTCACTAGAGTCCAAACGTCCCTGCTTTATTCAGCCATAATAGAGCCTTTGAGTGAACAACCCCTAATAAAGCATGTTCTTGGCATTTCAAGCCCTAAGTGTCATGCATAGACGTAAAGCTTGTGACCTTACGTGATAATCAAGCCCTGGGAAGTTGGATCTAGAGTTTGGAAGGTTTCCTGTCTTGAAATCGTCTGTATAAGAAATGAGTTTGATTGGACTCGCCGAGTTGATGAGCCGACTTGACGAGTCGGTAAGGGTTTGCCCCGATGAGCTTGATCGTGCGATAGCTCGGCGAGTTGGGGGTCAACTCGACGAGCTGAGCTGGACTCTCATAAGACTTCTGAGGAATCAAGGGGACTCGACGAGTTGCATGAGTGCACTCGACGAGTTGGGTCAACTTTGGCTGTTGACTTGAGTTTGACTTATGTTGACTTTAGGGTTGGTCAAACATGAGAAATGGGGACCATGGAGGGGTAAAATGGTCTTTTACCCACTTCCAGAGTTAAATAGAGAAAGAATAACCTTCTTTTTACTTAGAGTCAAGAATCGAGTATTAATTAGAGATATTTACCCTATTGTGTTAGGCGGTGGCTAGTTCGAGAATCGAGTACGAGGATAATTGCTTGCTTTCGAGGTGAGTCTTCTCACTATACATACCTAGAGTGGTAATCCGAGATATGTGACCAGAGGGTCTTATGTGTTTATTTAAGTACTGTGATATCCTGCATTATGTCTATGTGATTTATGCTGTGAATTATTCTGAGCTTACTGAGTTAGGACCGGAGGGTCCATCTAAGTTACGACGAGAGGGTCCACTCGAGCTGTGGGACCGGAGGGTCCCACTGAGACACATTGACCGGAGGGTCTTACTGAGTTATAGCCTCGAGTGGCTAATGGGTTGTGTATGTGGTAGTTTGGGGAACTCGCTAAGCTTTGTGCTTACCGTGTTATGTGTTATGTGTTTCAGGTACTTCTCAGGATCGCGGGAAGGCTCCGGCATGATTGTACACACTGGAGAGAGATTATTTTCTAATTCTGGGATTGTGATTTACATTCGTGGATTGTTGACATTGAGACACTTGTGATTATGAGAATTATAAAAATGAGTATTATTGTGTTTTGAAAATGAAAATTTTGTTTGAAATTTTACGGTGTTACAAGTTGGTTTCAGAGCCTTGGTTTGAGGGATTCGGATGCACCTTCAGGTATGTCTGGAATCAAACTGAGGATTTGAAAAAAATTTCAAATGTAAATGATTTTTCTAAAACGAGCAAGAGTTCTAAGAGAAAAACGATAACGAGCAGTGTGTACAATCAGCCAGAGCCCGAACGGTAATTTCCTAAAATACCCTTATTTATTTGTGTTATGAGTTATTATTGAGATATTAGTGATGCATGCTAGAGGATAGGCTAGGTATTTCATATTTTAGGGCTAGAGTTGCCTAATTTGTGATGCCTTAGCCTAGGAGTTGTTGCTATCTGTTATGTGCCTTGAGAATGTGTTGAGTAAGAGTATCTAGCAGGAATCTTGTAGAGAGAGCTTTGAGCAGTGGAGTAATCTAGGAAAGATACCTAGATGAGCATTTGAGGAGTCTACTAAGGGAGTAGTGAGATACCCGCGAGGGGTAGGGTTGCTTGAGTTCAGTGATACCTTTTGAGTGTGAGTAGAGCAAGTAGAGTTGTATCCTAGAGTGGTTTTACGTGGTGGAGGAGGTTATTCGATGCCTGAATGTTGCTTGCTTTGTGCTTTGTGGAACTCTTGATGATGGGAGTCAGCTACCGAGTGAATATGACGATATTCAGGAGGTAGGTGG
The DNA here is from genome assembly GCF_052849685.1 of Lactuca virosa. Classification (NCBI taxonomy): domain Eukaryota; kingdom Viridiplantae; phylum Streptophyta; class Magnoliopsida; order Asterales; family Asteraceae; genus Lactuca; species Lactuca virosa. Next base: position 327,616,425 of record NC_136430.1, read on the forward strand.
TTGGCATCATAAGGAGTTCTTCAGCAGCTGATGGCGGAAAAGTGTAAGAACCTAGGAAGAGCCTAGGGAGATACCTTAGTCAGATGAGTACGTTGATCGAGGAGAGTATTCGCTGGAGAGCGACCATTTGTAACGGGATTGGTAATCGAGAAGGTTGCGCAGCTACTTAGGAAATCTGGGACGATCCGTGTGGAAAGTATTGGTAGATGTGGCAGGTAGTATGGGCCCGTACTACTGAAAGCAGAGGACCCATACTCGAAGCAGGGAGAATCCCAGAGGTTCTAAATAGCAGATTGAGAGGGTATAACATGGTTCGAGTACCATGATTCGTGGTGGTTAGTGCTCCAGAGTTTACCAGTTTTTCTGTTGTGATTGATTAGACTGAGAACATATATGATAAAGTGTGGGGCCAGAGGGCCATGTCGAACAAGTTTCAATGGAGCATACCTTGAGAGGGAAACTGAGTTAGTTTCTGAGAGATTTTATTGGTGAGATGCCAGTTGGAGTCGCAAGACTCAGGGATGAGTAGAGATGATGCTTATTGGAGGATCGCGATCTAAGCGAGCAATCGACCAATAGATGAGACGTCACCTTCTATGATAAGAGTTACGCTGTCCCCGTTTCCTAGGAGAAGCAAAAGAGATAACGAGCTTCCGGTTTCAGAGTTTGGGAGGTAAACCCCGTGGGGTAGCATAGGGTTGCAACCTTTTCACCAGAGTATTTGGGCAGTATGGTTACTGCGAGGTATTTCTTATACCATGAGAGAGTCATTAGTGGGACTAAGATGGAAGAGAACAAGGGGGTGCCTTATTGAGGGAGGCATCCTTTTAGCAGCAGCTCCAAGTGATTAAGAGGAGTATATCGGGGCGGTGACCCTTGTTGTCTACGTTGTGTATCGACTGTGAGAGTGCGGTCTCTTGCTTTTATGATGACTCCCGCGATGGGAGGCTGGTCGAGGAATCAGAGACGAGGTGCGTGATAGTGAATTATTTCCAGATTGAGAGTCATGACTAATTCGGAACAGTTGGGGTATCCAGCGGTGTGTCGGTTTGAGGCTTCGAGACGACTAGAGGCAGTCAAGTCGGGAGGATTCTGAGATTTTTTTTCTGAGTTATGGGATATTTGGAGCTGCTTGGTTTACATCGGAAGATCATTGAGTGATTACGTTGTATGTACCGAGAGTTAAGTGTGATGTACCTGGTGAAAAAGTATGTGGAGTAGACTGTTGGTATGCCAATTGGTGATGGTTCGAACCCTGAGTCGGGAGAACTGAGTATTTTATTAAGAGGATCAGAGATTTGTTCAGGTGCGGTTAGGGAACTGATTATGGAGATCTGCGGTGCGGACACACGAAGACTTGGGTTATCGGGGGATGAGGCAAGGTGCAGAGCGGGATGATGCATGTTATACGTGTTCAGGAAAGGATGAGTGTATCCACAGTGAGTACCCATTAGTCAGAGACTTTATTGTGGTTCGGAACTCTTCAAGTTTGTAGTGGTGGAGTTCGAGGTGGGTGGCTTGTTGAGGACTAGTTTCGACTGCTGAGACTTTTAGGTTCGATGTATGGATTGTTATATGCACTCCAGGAAGGGTAGCAGTTGTTTGGAAACCAAATTCAGAGTCAATATGAGTTGTTTCGTATGAGTTGTGATCAGTAGGGGATGGAGCTTCGGATTTTCGTCAACGTGTTTTCAGTCATTGACGATTCCTCCGTGTTTCAATTTGTGAGATTGGAGTATTTCGAGGTTACGAGTTGCGTGAGTGGAAGATCAGTGGTTGGGGCAAGACATCGTGAGATGCTGTGATGGTGCACCGAGGTACCCGAGTATGATGTCCTAATTTTGGTCATGTTGAGACTCGAGTTGTGAGATGACAAGTGGAGTACCGGGTGGCTATTGTTCCAGTGGGAACCCATCAGTTAATTGTCGTCGGAGTGGGACGGTCTAAGGGTGTACCTGTGTTGAGAAAAGTGTCTTGCCTACGAGAATTTATATCAGGAGTTGTGGTGTATAAGCTGGGTAGGGTGTGTGCACCTACCTATGTTGGGCTGTGGAGCATGAGTTAGTGAAATCAGTGTAGTGATGACTTGATTATGAGATTATGGGGTAATAAGAGAGCGAATGGATCCAAGTGAGAGTAATCACTAGGGATTATCAGGGGGAAACCATGGAGTGAGCCCATGGTGAGTCAGTGAGAGAGAGTGTGTGTGTTGTAAGACTACGGGGAGCCGTAGCACCCATGAGTCAGTGGGAGAGAGTATCGTGTGACTGCGGAGTGTCGTAGCATACGTGAGTCAGAGAAAGGGTATCGTGTGACTGCGGAGATTCGTAGCATACGTGAGTCAGAGAGAGAGTATTGTATGATTACGGGGAGCCGTAACATACATGAGTCAGTGGGAGAGAGTATCGTGTGACTGCGGAGAGTCGTAGCATACATGAGTCAGAGAGAGAGAGAGAGAGTATCGTATGATTACGGGGAGCTGTAACATAGATGAGTTAGAGAGAGAGTATCGTAAGACTGCGGGGAGCCGCAGAATTCGCGAGGCAATGAGAGAGTGACATAGGACTACAGGGAGCTGTAGCACTTGTTAGTTAGTGAGAGAGAGAGTGTTGTATAACTGCGGGGAGCCACAGCCTTACTAATCAGAGTGAGAACGTAGAGCGGTTCGTAGGCTTGGGTAGCCTTACCAAAGGAGTCTGTGAGAACCTGGTGGCCGAACAAAGGACGAGACTGGGGTCTCGGCAGTGATCGAAAACCGTTGTGTTTTGAGTTAGAGAGGGGTTGTCGCGAATCGGGCGGATTGAGGTGTAATGCACACGTATAATCGTGGAACATGGTTCATGAGTTGAGTGATATATTGGGACGAGTGGTTCCAATTCTGTGTCGGATCAGACTCTGATGGGTGAGTTTGGCTCTATCTGTGTGGAGGACGAGCAGGTTGGGATTTCGGGTGGATCTCACTCTGAGAGGGATGTGTTTCCGTCTGGTGTTTTAGACTTGAGTGGGCCAGTTCGTTGGTTTGGGAAGGACCACAAGATTCTTGGAACTAACAAGTAGTAGACGACAGGAGTCGGAGATGAGGCGACTTCTGAAGGGGATGGTAGAGTTCACTTGAGGTAATGCGAACTTCGTGACTTCGCGGGTCACATGATGGGCTGAGATAGCTATTGCGAAAATGAAAGTTGACTGTTGTATGGGGAATGAGTAGCCCTTGGAGGTCCAACTGTTGGGTCGGGAGTTGAGCTGGTTCTTAGTGTTGAAAGGGATATGTGAGAGGGAGCTAGGGCTTATGTTCATAGAGGTTCGATCGAGGATACTTCTGAGCAGGCACATTCATTTTCTTGTATTGAGAATAGAGTATTGGGGTTTGTTATGTTCAGATGGGTTCTGATAGCGGTGTAGTTGATGGGTCTCTGGTGAGATGTGACCCTTTCGTTCCTTTGGAGTACGATCTGGATCGACTGATATGTCAGGTATGAGTGTTCGACAGTTGTTATGGTCAATGATCTGATTTCATTAGTCGCATCAAGATAATTAGAGCTGGAGGTATGATTTTGAGACCGGTCATTCGATGAGTGAGTGACATGATGATATCTTGCATGGGCGGTAGTGCAGGGAGTCATATTTCTAGAGTTCCAGGTTCTGAAGAGTCAGAACTGGAACCGCAACGGTGGGGGATCCGTCCTGTGGCGGAATAGGGAGTTCCTGTATAGGTGGGGTGTCTTGGGAAAGAGATTTTTGTATGAAATGAGACGACAGTGATGCCATTGGAGGATATTCAGACTGATGATAGCATGGATTATATTGAGAGCCCAATTGCGATCTTGGGTCGGAAGGTGAAGGTTTTGAGGAACAAAGAGGTGCCCTCGGTTCAGGTCCACTGGCAACATCGGAGAGGGTCCGAATTGACTTGGGAGCCGGAATCCGAGATGCGAGAGCAGCACCCAGAGCTATTTCCGGAGCATGACTTTGAGGGCGAAGTCTGATTCTAATGGGGAGAATTGTAACATCCGGACTCCCATGTATATTAATTATTTGTTCATTTTGAGGACTATTGAGCAACTTGGCGAGTTGGTGCTACAACTCGTCGAGTAGAGTCGTGTTTGGCCACATGGGATTAGTAACCTACTCGACGAGTCAGAGAGTCGACTCGCCGAGTAGACGCTGAGTGATGAAACCCTAAATCCCTGGGTTTGGGGCCTATTTAAGAACACTTATAGCCTCATTTGCGGCTCACCAGCTACCCAACTTCACTGAGAGAAACCCTAATCGGCCATGGAGCTAAGAGAGAGTGTTTGAGCTATCTTGTGAGTGTTTTTGGTGAAACGTTGGAAGGAAAGAAGGGTGATGCAAGCAAGGGACGAGGAGATACAGTGGGATCCATCAATCCTTTCATTTAGCGCTTCTGTGAAAGGTAAAAGTCCTCACCTTTCTTATTTTATTTGGGTAGATCTCATGGTTATGGAGTTTAGGGCTTTTTCCATCTAGTATTAGGAATTTGATTGTATTGAGTTCATATAGAGATTTGGACTTCAGATCTGGACCTTGTGAGGTCCCTAGAGTCGAAAGGTTCCTGCTTTATTCAGCCATCATAGAGCCTTTCAGTGAACAACCCTTAATAGAGCATGTTCTTGGCATTTCAAGCCCTAAGTGCCATGCATGGACGTAAACCTTGTGACTTTACGTGATAATCAAGCCCTGGGAAGTTGGATCTAGAGTTTGGAAGGTTTCCAGTCTTGAAACCGTCTGAATGAGAAATGAGTTTGATTGGACTCGCCGAGTTGATGAGCCGACTCGACAAGTCGGTAAGGGTTTGCTCCGATGAGCTTGATCATGCGATAGCTCGGCGAGTTGGGGGTCAACTCGACGAGTTGAGCTGGACTTTCATATGACTTATGAGGAATCAAGGGGACTCGATGAGTTGCATGAGTGCACTCGACGAGCTGGGTCAACTTTGGCTGTTGACTTGAGTTTGACTTCTGTTGACTTTAGGGTTGGGCAAACATGAGAAATGGGGACCATGGAGGGGTAAAATGGTCTTTTACCCACTTTCAGAGTTAAAGAGAGAAAGAATAACCTTCGGTTTACTTAGATTCGAGAATCGAGTATTAATTAGAGATATTTACCCTATTGTGTAAGGCGGTGGCTAGTTCGAGAATCGAGTACGAAGATAATTGCTTGCTTTCGAGGTGAGTCTTCTCACTATACATACCTAGAGTGGTAATCCGAGATATGTGACCAGAGGGTCTTATGTGTTTATTTGAGTACTGTGATATCCTGCATTATGTCTATGTGATTTATGTTGTGCATTATTCTGAGCTTACTGAGTTAGGACCGGAGGGTCCACCTGAGTTAGGACCGGAGGGTCCACCCGAGCTGTGGGAGCGGGGTGTCCCACTGAGACACATTGACCGGAGGGTATTACTGAGTTATAGCCTCGAGTGGCTAATGAGTTGTGTACGTGGTATTTTGGGGAACTCACTAAGCTTCGTGCTTACCGTGTTATGTGTTTTGTGTTTTAGGTACTTCTCAGGATCGCGGGAAGGCTCCGGCATGATTGTACACACTGGCGAGAGATTATTTTCTAATTCTAGGATTGTGATTTACATTCGTGGATTGTTGACATTGAACACTTGTGATTATGAGAATTATAAAAATGAGTTTTATTGTGTTTTGAAAATGAAAATTTTGTTTGAAAATTTACGGTGTTACAGATTGGTAGTCCTTTTGGCCTAGTTTCGATGCGTCTTTGGTCCCTCGGTAAACTGAAATGACTATAATGCCCTTCTTATATTTTTTTTATGTTTTTTCTATTTAATTTAAATGAAAAAGAAAATAAATAATTAAATTGGACCCACATCTCTCTCTCTCTGTCTCTCTCTCTCTCTCTCTCTCTCTCTCTCTCTCTCTCCCTACACCTGATTTGTGACCCCATCTGCAAAAAACGAACCCTATGTCTTCTTTACCATTTTCTTTTTACCATTGTTGGATCATTCTAGCTTCAAATTAAATCTGGTTCAAACGAAAGAGATTAATAAGTTTCGACCAAAAAATCACCCACATCATCTTCTTCCTCGCTACTACGATTCACTCGTGAAATCAACAATAAGAAACACCCACATCAAAAACCATTCATTTTTATTGTAACACCCCATTTCTGGTACGAAAGTAATTCTATAAATGTTCATTTTATAAGAGCTACTCAACGAGTTGGAAGCCCTAACTCGTCGAGTAGATGCGAGCTGGATCGCGGGGTTTAAGTGGACTACTCGACGAGTCAGAAATGGACTCGGCGAGTAGGTCCATCAGGAGGAAACCCTAATCCTTAGGGTTTGCACCCTATTTAAGCAACATTATGAGTCTTCACCCCAGCCTCCATCACCTCCACAGTCCATTCTCGAAACCCTAGCAACCATTGAGTGTATTAAAGCCTTTCTTGCCATTTTTGTGTGGTTTGAAGTTAGGAGAAGGAAGAGATCTATTGGTGATTCAAGAAGAGACAGGAGATCCAGAGTTTTTGTTGCATTTCAGAGCTCTTGAAGGTATAAAGTTTATACCTTGGTTTATTTTCACTTAGATCTTCATGAAAGCTTGTTTGTTGCCACTTTTGGGTCCTTTCCAAGCTAATTTCGGGTAGAAAGCTTTTGGGACTGTAAGGACTTTAGATCTAGGCACTCTTGAGCTCCAGAAGCTCAAAGTTACCACCTTTATTCAGCCACGATCCCATTCTATGCCCTAGACTCTCATTTCTAGCTTGTTTTGGATGATCTAGCTTCATAGCATCATGCATGCACGTAAAGTTAGCAACTTTACGTGTTATTCTAGCCTAAGGAGTCCAGATCTATGAATTAGAGGCAGTGGAATCACCTAGGGTCAATTGTATAATCAGAGCATGCAATGGACTCGCCGAGTTGTTCTTGGGACTCGACGAGTCTGATCGATGTCCCCAAACCCTTCTTCGATTATGAGTGAAACCACTGAGTTAAGGAGATGACTCAGTGAGTTGGACATGAGTGAGACTCAAAAACAAAAGAACTCGACGAGTCCAAGGAGAGACTCGACGAGTAGAATCAAGATGTCCCGATGTTATGACCGTTTGAACTCGACGAGTCGGTAGAGGGACTCGGCGAGTTGGGTTGACTGAGAGTTGACCTTGACTTTGGCGTTGACTTTGACCAGAAGGGTAAAATGTTCATTTTACCCTAAGAAGGGGTATCAGTTTTTGATTGAGTGTTGTTATGGAATTGTAGCCGGAGAGTCGCCGGAGCAGCAGATAGGGATCCCTCACCCAGTCTTTCAGCAGTCAGCCATACGAGGTGAGTTTCCTTCCAGTAGGAACGGGTCTACGGCCACAATGCCGTCCCGTTTAAGTTGTAGAGTATGTCGGGGTGAGCCCGATGCCGGGACTAGCCCGATGCAGTTTATGTGTTTCCGGACTTCGGTCCGATGCCGGGGCGGTCCCGAGAAGTAGTTATGTATGTCTGGTGTCTTTGTGATTCAAGCACGTTTATATGTTATGTGTTATGTGTTCCGGGGTAAGCCCGATGCCGGGGAAAGCCCGATGTATGTTAATTATTATGAGTTATATATTCCGGGGCAAGCCCGATGTATGCTAGTTTATATGTTACGATTATGTGTTCGGGGCTTCGGTCCGATACCGGGGCAATCCCGATGCAGATTATATGTTTATGATATATGTTATGTCGTGTATGTGTGGGGGTAAGCCCAATGCCCGATGCGGTTTTTCAAAAGAAAAATGATTTCCACCCTAGGAGTTTTACTCTGATATTTTATATGAGATTGTGATATGATAACAGTTGTTATGAGATTTTGAGATACATGTTTCACGATTTTATACTATGGCGATGATATTTATGTTTGCTAAATGATTTTGATAAAGAAATTTTTGGCTAGTATTTTAGGATGTTTCAAGTTGGTATCAGAGCCTTGGTTTGAGGGATTCGGGCACACTTTCAGGTGTGTCTGAACTCAAACTAAGGAAGTAGTATGAAACTTTCAAAAGAAAATCATTTTTACAAAAAGGATTTTTAAAATAGAAAAGAACTTTGAAAAGAAAAAAGGGTGTGGTGCATGCAATCAGCCGAGCTCAAGTAAGTACTCCCAAATTATCCATACAAGTTTATGCTATGTTATGATTATCAACTTTATTAGAACATCATGCTAGATTAGGACTAAGGATCTAGGAAGGATGCCTTATGTGCCTGTTATATGTGTTCAGCCTTATAAGAACTGCATGCTAGTACAGATTAGTCAGTATGATGGCCAGAGTAGTAGATGCTTGATTATGTGTACTCGATGCTCGAATGCTGCTTGCTTTGTGCTTTTAGGAGTCTTGGTTATCTTTCACTAAGTAGTAAACAAATATGTTACGTTGCATATTGCAAGGAGTAAATAATTTCAGAAGGTTAAGTCTAGCTCTATTTCAAAGCTCTTGTCTGAGTCCAGCCGTTGTAGAGTAGGATCTCTCATTCGAAGAATTATCTAGTCTGAGTAATATGTAATAGTATTCGCGAGCTAGTTAGTGAAAGAAAGCAGGGACTTCTTATGTAGCTGATAGCGGAGAGTGGGTTGGTGATTACCCTAGCAAAGCCTAGGATGAGTTAGAATGAGATCAACAGTAGTAGTAGTAGTAGAAGGGACTTGGTGGAGTCGAGGTAGTTCTTGAGGAAAGTACGGATAGATGTGGAGCCGTACTACTGAAAGCAGAGGATTCGTAATCGAATCAAGGAAGGTTGAGATAAGACCAGGGAACTTGTAGTGTATGTGATCCCTCCAGTTATATTAGTATTCAGATGTTTGTTATGATGTGTTTCAGAATGGTGGTTTTGCGCTCCAGACCAGCGGTGGGTAGCTCAGGTGCAGGAGAGGGATCGGGCTCAGGCTCTGGAGCCGGGCAGTTAGATGAGCAGACCAGGGAGTTCATCTCCTCGGAGGTCACACGCAGCATACTAGACCAGACTCCTGTGATCTTTGGATCGGTCAAGGAGGGTATCTTAGAGCTTCTGGATAAGAAACTGAGCGCGTTCTGTACTGAGATAGCAGCCATGATGGGATCGCGCACCTTGACTTTTAGGGAGTTCAGAGCTTGTGGAGCTCCCGACTACCATGGGGCTCGGGACCCCATTGCGAGTACCAGATGGTTGGTGGATGTCGCCAACGCGTTCCGTACCAGAAAATGTCCCGAGGGGGACAAGGTCAGATTAGCATCCTGTCTTCTGAAGGACAGGGCACAATATTGGTGGGAGGAGGTCGGGAGAGCCATTGGAGATAACATTGTGTTGGATGCCATGACCTGGAGTGATTTCACGACCAGGTTCAGAGCCGAGTTCGCACCTGTTATTGAGGTGCAGCAGCTGCTAGGGAGTTTCAGGACCTCCAGCAGACGACGGAGACTGTGGCGGAGATTACCGCCAAGTTTAAGGAGAGGGCTCTCCTCGTTCCGAAGTATGTGGCGGACGAGGAGATGAAAAAGGCCCGATATCATGAGATGTTGCGGAGTGATATCCGCCAGTTTGTGAGCCGATCCAGCTGTAAGACGCTGGAGGATATGATAGCGAGGGCTCGAGAGAGAGAGTTGTATTTAGAGATGGAGAGGAAGAGGAAGCCAGAGGGGATTCAGTCAGGAGGTTCGGGTAGGAAGCCCAAGGTATCAGATAACAGATCTCGGAGCCAGTAGAGCCACGACCGTTGTGGCAAATGCGGCAGGATGCACGAGGGCGCGTGCAAGGCAGGGAGTTCGGGCTGCTACAAGTGCGGTCGAACGGGTCACATGAGTCGAGATTGTACAGCTACTACCACCACCACACCAGCATCAGACCTAATTTGCTTTGAGTGCAATCAGAGGGGACACAAGCGGTCCCAGTGCCCGAGCTTTGTAGCAGCAGGGAAGGTGGCAACACCTTCTCCTGCCACCTTGAGGATTACAGATGGCTGTTAGGGCCGGGTTGAGGCGCCTACAGCATGGAGCAGGGCTTTTCAGCTTACTGCAGAGGACGCACACGCAGCTCCTGACGTGGTGACGAGATCGTTCTTAGTGAACGACATTTCAGCTATGGTATTATTTGATTCGGGGGCTACCCGATCATTTGTGTCGCTCGCGCTTAGCAAGCGATTTAGCAGAGACCCAGGGGAGCTGGATTGTCCACTCAACGTCGAGATAGCTGATGATAGGACCGTCAGGGTCACGAGAGTTCATAGAGGACGTACTTTGCGACTTTTTGATGAGCAGTTCTCAGTGGATTTGGTTCCTATTCCCCTGCGAGGGAACAAGGTTATAGTAGGTATGGACTGGTTGAGCCCCAATGGGGAAGTGATAGATTGTGAGCAGCAGTTGGTTAGAGTTCGCACTCTCAGTGGGGGAGAGTTAGTGATTCAGGGCGAGAGGCCACAGCGCGGAACAGTTTTCTGTTCTGCAGCGAGAGCGAAACGTCACCTTCAGCAGGGGTGTGCAGGAGTTGTCTACTCAGCTGCAAGAGCTGCTATACAAAGGTTTTATCAGGCCGAGTAGTTCACCATAGGGAGCCCCGATCCTGTTTGTGAAGAAGAAGGACGGGTCGCACCGTATGTGCATTGATTACCGGGTGCTGAATAAGGTAACGGTGAAGAACCGTTACCCACTCCCGAGGATAAATGATTTGTTCGATCAGCTCCAGGGAGCATCTTGGTTTTCCAAGATTGATCTATGGTCCGGATATCACCAGATGCGGGTCAGAGATGATGATGTGCAGAAGACCGCTTTTAGGACCCGCTATGGCCATTATGAGTTTGAGGTGATGCCGTTTGGGCTTACCATTGCTCCAGCCGCGTTCATGGATCTCATGAACCGCGTGTGCAGACCGATGTTGGATCGGTCTGTGATAGTATTCATTGATGATATCTTGGTTTGTTCCAAGACTGAGGAGCAGCACGAGGAACACCTGAGGGAGGTGCTTGAGACCTTGAGGAGGGAGAGACTTTTCGCAAAGTTCTCAAAGTGCGAGTTCTGGTTGCACGAGGTGCAGTTTCTGGGGCACCTTGTCAACTAGAAGGGTATATTATTAGATCCGGCCAAGATTGAGGCTGTGATGCAGTGGGAGGTCCCGAGGTCTCCATACGAGATTTGGAGCTTCCTGGGATTGGCAGGGTACTACAAGAGATTCATCCAGGATTTCTCCAAGATAGCAGTTCTGCTGACCCGACTGACCAAGAAGTCGGTGGTGTTTCGTTGGGGTCCTGAACAGCAGACAGCCTTTGAGACGCTCAGGCAACGACTGTGCGAGGCGCCGATTCTCACCCTGCCCGAGGGAGTAGATGATTTTGTAGTCTACTGTGACGCTTCGATCACATGCATGGGAGCAGTATTGATGCAGCGGGGGCATATGATAGCTTATGCCTCGAGGCAGTTGAAGCCTCATGAGGCTAACTACCCGACGCACGATTTAGAGCTAGGGGCCGTAGTGTTCGCCCTCAAGATTTGGCAACATTACCTCTACGGAGTCCGGTGTACTATCTACACGGACCACAAGAGTTTGAGGTACCTCATGGATCAGCCGAATCTGAATATGAGGCAGCGTCGGTGGTTAGACATGGTAAAGGATTACGACTGTGAGATCCTTTATCACCCGGGCAAGGCCAACGTAGTGGCTGACGCCCTGAGCCGCAAGGTGGTGGCGAATCCGATCCGAGATATCTGTCTGAGGATGACAGTGATCACTCCACTGCTGGAGCAGATTAGAGAGGCGCAGGTTGAGGGCTTGAAGGAGGAGCGCCAGAAGTGTGAGAGGATAGTGGGCCGAGTAGCTTCGTTTGATTACGATAGCCGAGGATTATTGACCCTACATGGGAGGGTCTGGGTACCGTACTGGGGCGGAGTACGACAGGTGTTGATGGATGAGGCCCACAAGTCTCGGTTCTCCATTCATCTAGGGGCGACAAAGATGTACATAGATCTTCGCCCAGATTATTGGTGGCCCTGCATGAAGCGGGACGTAGCCTGGTATGTGGAGAAATGCCTGACCTGCAGGAAGGTCAATGCAGAGCACCAGAGACCCCACGGCAAGATGCAGCCGTTAGACATTCCTGTGTGGAAATGGGAGGCTATCACGATGGACTTCATTACTAAGCTTCCCAGGACCGCACGTGGGGTTGATTCGATATGGGTCATCGTGGATCGGTTGACCAAGAGCGCCCATTTTATACCGATCCAGGAGAGCATCTCGGTCGATAAGTTGGTCGAGGTTTATGTGCGAGAGGTAGTGGCACGTCATGGAGTGCCTATCTCAGTGGTGTCAGACCGAGATGTCCGGTTTACTTCCAGATTTTGGAAGCGGTTTCACGAAGAGATGGGTACTCGTATTCATTTCATCACCGCTTTCCACCCTCAGACCGACGGACAGATCGAGAGGACGATTCAGACTATCGAGGGCATGCTTCGAGCATGTGTGCTAGACTTCAGTGGAAGTTGGGATACGTATCTTCCGTTAGCGGAATTTTCGTATAACAACAGCTATCACTCCAGTATAGACCGACCTCCCTTCGAGATGCTCTACGGGAGGAAGTGTAGGACCCCAATCTGTTGGGGTGAGGTCGGACAGAGAGTCATGGGTAGTACGGAGGTAGTACTCAAGACCACGGAGCGGATTCAGCAAGTCCGGAGCAGGCTCCAGACTGCTCAGAGTCGGAAAAAGAGTTATGCCGACAAGCGGTGTTCGGACTTGGAGTTTCAGGTGGGCGATATGGTCCTCCTGAAAGTGTCACCCTGGAAGGGTGTTATCAGATTTCGGAAGCGGGGCAAGCTGGGCCCTAGGTTCATTGGTCCGTTTAGGGTTTTGGCCTGGGTGGGTCGGGTTGCTTATCGGTTAGATCTTCCAGCAGAGCTCAACCAGATCCACAGCACGTTCCATGTTTCCCAGTTACGGAAGTGCTTAGTGGATGATTCAGCAGTGGTACCCCTGGAGGACATTCAGGTTGACGATAGCCTGAACTATATCGAGAGACCAGTGGCGATTTTAGATCGCAAGGTGAAAGAGCTGAGGAACAAGAGAGTAGAGTTATTGAAGCTGCAGTGGCAGCACCGGAAGGGTTCAGAGTGGACATGGGAGCCCGAGGAGGAGATGAGGGAGCACTACCCGGAGTTGTTTCCAGATTCAGCAGACTTCGAGGACGAAGTCTAAGACAAGTGGTGGAGAATTGTAACGCCCCATTTCTGGTACGAAAGTAATTCTCTAAATGTTCATTTTATAAGAGCTACTCGACGAGTTGGAAGCCCTAACTCGTCGAGTAGATGCGAGCTGGACCGCGGGGTTTAAGTGGACTACTCGACGAGTCAGAAATGGACTCGGCGAGTAGGTCCAACAGGAGGAAACCCTAATCCTTAGGGTTTGCACCCTATTTAAGCAACATTATGAGTCTTCACCCCAGCCTCCATCACCTCCACAATCCATTCTCGAAACCCTAGCAACCATTGAGTGTATTAAAGCCTTTCTTGCCATTTTTGTGTGGTTTGAAGTTAGGAGAAGGAAGAGATCTATTGGTGGTTCAAGAAGAGACAGGAGATCCAGAGTTTTTGTTGCATTTCAGAGCTCTTGAAGGTATAAAGTTTATACCATGGTTTATTTTCATTTAGATCTTCATGAAAGCTTGTTTGTTGCCACTTTTGGGTCCTTTCCAAGATAATTTCCGGTAGAAAGCTTTTGGGACTGTAAGGACTTTATATCTAGGCACTCTTGAGCTCCAGAAGCTCAAAGTTACCACCTTTATTCAGCCAAGATCCCATTCTATGCCCTAGACTCTCATTTCTAGCTTGTTTTGGATGATATAGCTTCATAGCATCATGCATGCACGTAAAGTTAGCAACTTTACGCGTTATTCTAGCCTAAGGAGTCCAGATCTATGAATTAGAGGCAGTGGAATCACCTAGGATCAACTTTATAATCTAAGCATGCAATGGACTCGCCGAGTTGTTCTTGGGACTCGATGAGTCTGATCGATGTCCCCAAACCCTTCTTCGATTATGAGTGAAACCACTGAATTAAGGATATGACTCAGTGAGTTGGACATGAGTGAGACTCAGAAACAAAAGAACTCGACGAGTCCAAGGAGAGACTCGACGAGTAGAATCAAGATGTCCCGATGTTATGACCGTTTGAACTCGACGAGTCGGTAGAGGGACTCGGCGAGTTGGGTTGACTGAGAGTTGACCTTGACTTTGGCGTTGACTTTGAACAGAAGGGTAAAATGGTCATTTTACCCTAAGAAGGAGTATCAGTTTTTGATTGAGTGTTGTTATGGAATTGTAGCCGGAGAGTCGCCGGAGCAGCAGATAGGGATCCCTCACCCAGTCTTTCAGCAGTCAGCCATACGAGGTGAGTTTCCTTCCAGTAGGAACGGGTCTACGGCTACAATGCCGACCCATTTAAGTTGTAGAGTATGCCGGGGTGAGCCCGATGTCGGGACTAGCCCAATGCAGTTTATGTGTTTCCGGACTTCGGTCCGATGCCGGAGCGGTCCCGAGAAGTAGTTATGTATGCCTGATGTCTTTGTGATTCAAGCACGTTTATATGTTATGTGTTATGTGTTCCGGGGTAAGCCCGATGCCGGGGAAATCCCGATGTATGTTAATTCTTATGAGTTATATGTTCCGGGGCAAGCCCGATGTATGCTAGTTTATATGTTATGATTATGTGTTTCGGGCTTCGGTCCGATGTCGGGGCAATCCCGATGCAGATTATATGTTTATGATATATGTTATGCCGTGTATGTGTCGGGGTAAGCCCGATGCCGAGGCAAGCCCGATGTCGGGGTAAGCCCGATGCCTGATGCGGTCGGATGCCGTGGTGAGCTCGATGTCGGGCAGGAGTCTGATGTGGGGTAAGCCAATGTCGGGATTCATCCCGATGCAGCTGGGAGTAGTCCCAAAGTTATGTTATTTGTTATACGTGATTTGTATGGTATGTGGTAGTTTGGGGGAACTCACTAAGCTTCGTGCTTACAGTTTTCAGTTTTGGTTTGAGGTACTTCCACTAGCAAAGGGAAGGGCTCGGGATGATCGCATGACACACACCACAGTTTCCACCCTGGGAGTTTTACTCTGATATTTTATATGAGATTGTGATATGATAACAGTTGTTATGAGATTTTGAGATACATGTTTCACGATTTTATACAATGGCGATGATATTTATGTTTGCTAAATGATTTTGAAAATGAAATTTTTGGCTAGTATTTTTAGGATGTTTCATTTATCAAGACCCACATATAAAAAGATTCAGTTGTTGTAAACAGGTTTCACTTTACTAAAATTTGTTGAAATCTTTTAGTATATCAACAAAATGGGGCACCACAATAAATTTCTTTGGTTTGCAACGAACTCCTGTTGGACGTATTTCCCATGTTTTTCTATTGATTCTTTGGAGAGATGTACACAATTGGCTACCTTTAAATATTTAGGATTTTCTCTTCCATGGCGAATACCTGGTTAGGACAAAATCTTCATGCACTCCAGGTGCTCGACTTTATGTCTAGCTTTGTCTTCGGTCCAATTCCTCCGTCAATTGGTTCATTCTTGTCTAGGCTTCTAGATATTCTAGTGGATGGAAATAAGATAAGCAAGGAGAAGAGTCGATGTATTTTTTTGCTCATGTGTGTGTATTTGTGATGGTGGGTGTTTCTCGGTTGTTCATTGTGCATAACATATGTTGTGAAGATGGTTCAAGGTTCAAGGTTCCCTCTATTCTCTGTTTCTTGTTTTACCTGGCTTTGTGAATCAATGGGGTGGGTGTGAAGGCCATCGGTGCATAGTAGACATTGAATGATAGAGGAGTAGCAGGTGGGAATCATTTGGACGACCATTACAAAACATCGTCCAGGGACAGACCGGAGAGGGCATGATCCAGCTTCAGAACATGCACCTTTAAGCATCGTTGAATGGTATGCATCGTTGATCAAACAGGGGAAAACATATGTGGTTAAGTGTGTGGGGATGAACATCCACACAAATAATAATTTCCAGAAATTAAAGCATACACACATACTCAAATCAATTTTCAAAAAGAAAACACAAACACACATACTAATAAATTTTAGGAATAAAACACACAAACACATGCGTTTTCAGATTCAGTTTCAGGGAAAGAACACATACATGATTTCATATTCAATTCGATTTTAGTGTTTCGATTCTTGAGTTCCGATTGAGAAAAACCCAACACCATTGAGTTCCGATTCTTGAACTTGTGATTTTAGTGTGCGTTTTGCAAGTGTTTATGTATATGAATCCAGAACGAGAGAGAGAGAGAGAGAGAGAGAGAGAGAGAGAGAAAGAAAGAGAGAGAGAGAGAGAGAGAGAGAGAGAGAGAGAGAGAGAGAAAGAGAAAGAGAAAGAGAGAGAGCCCTCACTTTATTTATTAATTATTAAAATTAAAATACATAAATATATATTAAATTAGAAATGAAAGAAAAAAGGAAAATAAATACATGAGGGGCATTATAGTCATTTCAGTTTACCAAGGGACCAAAGACGCATCGAAACTAGGCAGACTACAAATCCAAAAAAGTCGAGGTTTGGACCAAACCTAAAAAAAATGCATACAACAGGGACCATTTTTGCAGTTTTTTCTATTCCATGTTGATATTTGAATACAAGGTTTTTATAGATAATAATAGTACATGAATTGCCTTTACAGATAGGCATATAATACAACAACAAGTAAACTAGGCCACCTGTAATCCAATCCGTCTTGAATGTCTGTTTAGTGATTTCCTGAGAATACATGTAGTTTTGAGGGTCAACACAAGGATGGTGAGAGTTACAGGTTTTCTGCTAACAGCAGTAATACTTTTAATAAGTCTAAAAAGTATTTTCTTTGTATATATAACAATAGTTAAAATAGTATTTGCAATGAGTCTTTAAAAGCCATAATGTATTTTTGTATAATTAAATCCATACTTTAAACTGTGTTTGTAATGAATCTTTAAAAGCGAAAATGTATCTTTTGTACAAGTAAATCCATACTTTAAACTGTGTTTGTAATGAACCTTTGAATATCCTTGAAAACCAAACTGTACTGTTACATAAGTAATTACATACTTAAAATAGTTTTGTAAGAAACCAAGCCTATGGTTTGTAGTGAAAGAGAGAGATTCCATTTAATGTTCTTAGTGAGTCCTATAACCGAGCTATGTGGCTGAGTGTACCCCTATAACGTTTCATTGGACGTTGTAGTAACAATTGTAGACACTTATCACCAGCTTCGATTGATCAGTCGAGGTTGTAGCTAGCAACCGCAGGTGGGGATGTCAACCCCGTATAGATCTATACATATGTATCTCACTCCGAAGATTAGCCGTTAAAGTGGTGTGGGTATGTTAAGTGTTTAGACTCAGCTAATGAATATTGTCTCACTAAAAAGCCCTTAACTAAAAACTATGTGAATATCTCTCAACCCTAAGTAAATTGTGGTTAAGTCACTAGGCATATTGAATTTAATTGTATAAAGTTTATAAAAGCCGAATATGCTTGGTATGTATGTAAAAGTGTAATGTACTCGCTTTTAGAAAGATGTATGTTTCAAAGTAATGAACATATGTACATGTGTAAACTTTATGTATTTAAACATATAAATATACATAAATTGTAATAGCTTGAATCCTTGAAATACTACAAAGTTTTATAACGTGCTTGTTATAATATACAATGTCACATAAAAATCATATATTTTAGTATCATGTAGCATTTATTGTGTGGACTAGTTATTTCACGATAAAATAACCATAATACGCGAAAAGTTTACACTAGTTTATTTGTAACAATATGGTAAATTGTTAAATATCATTTTTATAAACTAGATTTATTGTATTTTCGCATAAAGGATGATATATTTGTATAAACAAGGTATATAGGCACATGTATCCCCCCCACCCCCCCGAAATAATTAAAAATATTAAAAAGGTGTCGTAAGCACTCACCCTTGAAGCGTGAGTTCGATTTGTACGTAATCAGTTTATTTTGAGAAGCTTGTCGTGGGAAACCGCAAAGCCATGATTCTTGAACTTTGAAATACCTTCAGGACCATTTCGTAATGAATTTAAACTATTGGGGGCTGTTTGGTAATTTAATTAACCAAAGTAGAAATGCTTTGGTTAAAATAAATCAAGGGAGGGACGGAAATGGTCTAAATGGAACTAATGTTTGAGTCTTGGACTGATTTTGTTAAGAAATCTCCATGGGAGGGCTGTTTTGTTTAAAATACATCAAAGTTTGGGGAATGAACTCCTTTTGTTTAAATGGTTCAACTCAGGGTTTATTTTGCCCATTTTAAAAACTCAAAATGATTTGGGGTTTTTTTTTTCTTCGTCATTTTGTTGATTGATCAGGAAAGCGGAAACGAACGAGAGCAGACGATAGGAACACACGGCGGAAAAAGAAATCGGAAGAAAAATCATTTGGGGGCGGGGGATTTCAAGCGTTGCAAGGTAACAAACGAAGATCATCGAATGACATTCTGGTGGTGGCTGGCGATTGCAAGGATAGGAGAAGGGCCGACAACCACCATCCCCAGTGACAAGAGCAGCAGGGGGAAAGGGTTTTCGACGGGGAAAGGCAAGCAACAATCGATGGGGGAAAGCCCCTTCATATTCGTCTGATCATGATGAAGCAACCCGAATGAAACAAAAAAGGATTTGGTAAAGGGTGCCTCGGATTGGTGGGTGGTCGGTAGTAAGAGGGAGGGTGCGATGGGGCTACTACTCGTTGATGGTGGAGGCATGTGAGTGGACAGGGGCTGCTCCGACAGCCTCCCTATTTCTCCTTGTTTCCTTTTTTGTTTTTGAACAGGGACGTTAAAGAGAAAGTGGGTGTTTGGGTTTGATTTTTGACAGGAAAGAACAAGGATGCGAGAGGTGTTTGGTTGTGCTTTGATGAGGAAAACGATGGAGAATAAGGGTGAAGTAAAAGAGGCAGTTTCCTCTTGTTGACTCTCTCGAAGACAACCTCTCTTTGGGGTTTTGTGTACATCTTGATGGAAACATAGAAAATCAAAAGGAAGGTGTTTGGTTTGTTCCATTTGACAGTGCAAAGAAGAAGCCAAGGGGCTGTTGTGGTTGATCAAAATCGGGAAGAAGATGAGAGGGTTGTTCGAGGTTGATGTTTGTCGAAGAAAGAAGGGATGAGGAAGAACGAAGGGGAAGCTGTTAATCTTCTAGTTTGCTGGAAAACACAAGCACAAGTGGTTTCACTAACAACTTCAATCAAGGAAGGAAATACAAGTTTCCTTTAGTGTATAAACTTGGTTAAATTGAAATGTGTAAGAAATATTATTTGGCTGTCAATTTTGTTAATTTCTTTGTACTTGGTAGTTTAATGGAATGGTTTTATTGGTATAATGATGTTTATTAATGTTATATACATATATGTATTTATTTAAGACTTTATAAACAATTCTCTCTTTTATATATATATATATATATATATATATATATATATATATATAATGTTTTAAAAACCAGTTTGAACCGGCCGGTCGAACCGGTTGGACCGGGAATTGGGGAATGAAGCGGTTCAACTATCACCGGTTTTACGTTGATTTCTGAACAGGATTGAACCGGCCGGTTTTTAGAAAAATCCGGTTGAACCGGTCAAAATATACCCGTTGAACCGGTTAAACCAAATAAAAACACATGGAAAAGAACCATTTGCATAATAAAGTTTGGTGAATTTTTTCAAATCTATGTAATTTTCTCTAAATAGAAACATATGATAAATGTTATAAACTTTGTAATGTATTTGGAGTGATCTACAACTTATTTGTATCTATATTTTTAATGTTTGAACTTGTAAACGTCAAATTCATGATTTATATATGTATGTATATATAGGAAAATAGAAAAAAATATGAAAATTATAGAAACCGGTTGACCCGTCGGTCGAACCGGTTAAACCAGGAACCGGTCACCAAATCGGTTCAACTAAAAAACCGGTTTTTAAAACATTATATATATATATATATATATATATATATATATATATATATATATATATATATATATATATTATGAGTTTGTTGTATAATTAAATATAACCTCTCTCTCTCTCTCTCTCTCTCTATATATATATATATATATATATATATATATATATATATATATATATATATATATATATATATATATATATATATATAGGGGATAGTTCAAATGAAAACACTAAATAATGTGAGAACGTGAGAACGATTCTCAACCAATCATTTCATTTATTAAGTAACTAGTTTATATCCCATGGGAACCACGGTTAGAAAATTAATTAAATTTTTATAATAAAAATTTATAATTATTAATCAATTATTTTAAATAAGTCATTTTAAATAAATTATTAATTAAGAGATATATAAAAATTTTAAACTTA
The DNA here is from genome assembly GCF_052849685.1 of Lactuca virosa. Taxonomy (NCBI): domain Eukaryota; kingdom Viridiplantae; phylum Streptophyta; class Magnoliopsida; order Asterales; family Asteraceae; genus Lactuca; species Lactuca virosa. Next base: position 327,636,823 of record NC_136430.1, read on the forward strand.
TTATATAACTTTAAATTTAACTTATAATTAGAAAATGTAAATTTGAAATGAGTTGTTTAATATATCTATATGACACATGTTATAATATTAATGAAGAGGTGTATTAGAGTGACACTTGGCAAAATGAGATTAAAACTATTCATTTATTATAATAGGGATATTTTAAATACTATTAGAATATATATAACTAAACGTGTAAGGAAAAAACTATAAAAGTGAAATAAATAAAACAAGAAAAGTGGTGGTTACCAAGGATTTTTAGAGATAATAGTTAATTATGTAATTAATTTCATATTTGTTTCCTATTTTAAGGGATGTTTAATTGTTTCATTCTTGAATCATGTTTGCAAATTTGACATAATTCATATTAGAATATTACTTTCTTTTTTGGTTTGACGATGTAGTAGTTGTACAAAAAGTTGACATCAAACTTTAGCTATGAACTTATGAATAAAATACCTAATAATTTTGAACATTTATATAAATAGTAAAATATTCAAATATAAATTGTACTATGACAATAATGATGACATAATTATTCCTCATGGAATATACCATATAAGAGTTATTCACATACGAATATAAACATATATATCAATGTGAATGATATCATCTTCCATTAAGAATATCTAGAAAATAGGTACAAACAATATTTATGATGGAATATTATCATTATCATAAACAAAATTTTTTTTATATCTATTTAAGAATATATATTTTTTTTTCAAGATGAAATACAAAAATAACAAGAAACATAATCAAACTAATATCCATATTAGAATTATATATAATTTTTAATATATATGGCCACTAATAAAACTAATATTCACGAAAGAATTAGAAAGAAAGGTATGTGGATTCTCATACGTGTCTAATGTGATTGTTTAGTAAATAAAATTTAGTAACTTTTTAATGAAACGAATTTATAACTAAAGTGATTTTATAAGCCATTTGACAAAACTCATATTACATAGTTAACGCCTTTAAAATCAATATTTTAACATTCAAACACAATATTTTAGTGATTATACATGCCAAACATAAATGTAAAATGGATGTATTATTGTTTATTTTATTTTTAAAGAAATAGAGAAGCCAGAATCCAAAAGGCATGATATCATTTCTTAAAATTGGGCCAAAATTATGTGTTAATTTATTTTATCTTGATGGAAACAAGAACATCAAATGGATGATAAGACTTTCTTTCCATAAAATTAGGGTTTGAATAATTGGTTATTAATGGTTGTAGCAAATACCTAAAATACCTTTTTATAAATATATATTTTTTTAAATTAATTAAATAAAACGATTGGCTGAGAAGTGTTCTCATGTTCTCACTTTATTTGATGTTTTTATTTGAACCTACTTCTATATATATATATATATATATATATATATATATATATATATATATATATATATATATATATATATATATAGATTAGGAAGTGTCAATTGATTTAGGAATGTATATGATTGATCTTCTCATATTTGAGTAGATTTAATATTTGAGTAGATTTAATATGTTATTCTGGTTGCACAAGAAATATTTTTGTATGATATGATTTTGGAAAAATATGTTTAGGATTGTATTTGATTTTTGTTTACCCACATGCTTGTACTTCTAACATTTTTCACAATAATAAATACAATATTATATATATATATATATATATATATATATATATATATATATATATATATATATATCGTGATGTATACCTCGATTCTCGTGCCTTCATACCGATTTATATAAATTTTCTAAAAGTATCTGCTTAATGTTTAGGTCGTGGTGATTCCAAAACTACAGACGAAATTGATTTACGATACACTGATCTCCGTGAAATGACGTTTAAAGCTTCGTGGTTAATTAATATCAAATGTGTGAATTTTTTTTACTTTTATAAATATTTTTTTTACTAAAAACATTTCAATTATGAAATTAAATAATAGACTATGACCTGAGTCCAAAAACATTCTCGAAATTTTCATATGAGGTGTGAAAGTCCCTCAACGGATAGAAACGGTTTTAGTGGTTTTAAGAAAATTAGTATTATACTGGTTTTGGATTCTTAAAACGGTCGTATCTTTTTCATACGAACTCCGTTTTAGATGTTCTTTATATTTTTGGAAACAAGGAAACACGTATTACAAGACTAGAGTGTTCTTTTAGCTCACAACTGCTCAATGCGGAATTTTAGTTTTTCAGACGCGTTAACTAAGGTTGTAGTTTGAGCTGTTTGATCCGTTTGCCAGTTTACACATTTCGAGATAAGATACCATCTGGTATCTTATAATAGTTGAAATTAACTCCATTAATTTACAAAAGATTCACTAAAAATCAATGAATCAAATTACAAAGATATTTACTGTGAACTTGACTGTTCATAGTCTTTGACCTAACACTTACGTAGGGTAACGACCGTCAGCTAGGCCATCATTTAGATAATTGTCCCGTTATCTTTGACGTATTCTTATAGGAATACATTAACAAGTCCCCTAGGCTAGTAAACGCCAGCATTAGCCTTGGGTAGTTGAGTTTTTTCTAGCTTAGACCAAGGCACGTGTTCGGCCGAGATGGTTTTGACGTCTACTGATGTGACGGAGTCGGCTGCGTAGAGGGTTTCATCATTACGACCTATCAAGTTTCCCACCTCTCATTTATTGCTTCCTTTGTCGGAGATAGTTTATTTTCTTCATTATTTTGTTCTTCAATTGCTTCTCCTTCCACTTTGCTTCTTTCTTTCCCTTTCTCACCGGTGGATAATGTCCGCTCTGGATATTGGGATTGTGCCCTCTCTAAGCGAGCTTGTAAATCTGTAGGAACGATTTGGTTTCATTCCGGAGCATGGGGTGGAGTACCCTTGAAAGGGGGCTATTGTAACCCGTCCGTCGAAAGGAATGTTCAGAGTCCCCATACCAATCTTTGAAGCGGGCTCCGACTACCAACGACCGATTTATTTGATGACATCATGCGCCAGTATGGCTTCTCCGTCGACGATCTGACTCCCAATGATGTCAACTAGATAGTCGGCTTTGAGATGACGTGTGGAGCCTTGGGTGTGCTTCCCCAGTTCTAGGCTTTTAATTATTTCTTCAACTCATCGACCCAGTCCGGCATACACAGATTCTCTCAATGGTGGGGCATCCATGCATTCATCATAAATCAGAAGGCCCCCAAAAAGAATTGGCAAGATAAATGGTTATGGGTGAACCGTGATTTGGTTGGCTATGGCTATCCCCATAAGATCAACTTTACTGATCGGATACCTACCCTCTGAGGAGCCAGCGAAATTGTAGCCAATGCGCTGAAGACCATTTCTTTTAATGAGGAGCACTAGGAAGACTGTATGTTGGCTGACGTCGGCATGAGTGCCGCGTGGAGGGCGCGTGGAGCGATGCCTCAGTTCTTCGTTGAGAAGGAAGGTGAGTGGATCTCCTCCCCCCCCCCCATTTTGCTTTTGGTTTCTTTTGTGTGTATTTATTTATGTATTTAGGCCGACGATTTTGCTGATTTCCCTAATTATTTTATTTTTATGTTTCAATTTGCAGGTTGCGAGAGTGTTATCCATTTCAAGATGGTCTTGAAGGGTCGGTTCCACGGTAACTATCAGCATCGGGAAGTGCCTTTGGTGGAGGTACTTCCTGCACCGGTCAACGTTGAACATGCCCTGGCCCTTGCTGGGCCTGCTCCTGCGTAAGGGTCCAAATTCCAGGACGACCATGTGTTGGTTGACATTCCTTTTGGTGGAGCTTCTGGCGATGATTCTTTGCCCTCCGATCATGAAGATGAGCCATCGATTGAGTTGGTGACTAGAGATGGTTGTTCGGCCTCTAAGTGACGGTTGTACTGGCTGGACTCCCCACTTTTGGAAGGCATCAGTGCTAGATCCATTAGCCGACGCCTCCTTAAAAGGCGAAACATGGACTTCCTATTATGGGAGTTCGAAATAGTTATGGATGTTCCTGATGATGACCCATCGAAACTGTCGGAGAGAACAAATGAAGAGGCGATAAAACAACCTCGTGAACCCAAGAAGGAGCCCGAAGACGCTGCTACTCCCAAAGGAGGCGTCTTCGAACTTGTTTTCGATGATATCTCTCAAGTTTCTCCTGATCCAGCTTTGCTTTTGACGAAGGATGGTGCTGGTGTCGTCTCTTCCTCTGCTCGTTCGGCAACCCCTGGTATTTATGTGCCAGAATGGGGACTTACTAGACCATCCCTTCTTACACAACATTTTGTTGCGTACGAGTGGGGTTGCCATGCATTTCCCCCTGCTACTACTGAGGCTTTGGAGCTTCTTTCCAATTTGTATATGTCTAATAGCCGTCAATATGCGGCAGCTCAATTCGCTCCCTATATGGTTGCTGCTACTCGGTGCTTACGCCAAGTTAGTTCGGATTCTGTTGAAATTTCCTCTGTTAGGGCCGAGTAGGATGATTTGAGGGCGAAACTGTTGGAGTTGGAGGGGGGAAAACATGCATTCGAGGAGCGTTATGATCTGCTGGTGAAAGAACCCCTTTCTCTAAACTTTACAATATTATTACTCCAAACATGCTACATGCATATTCACAATCTAATTTACAGAAGTCTGGATATTTACCAAAAGACTGGATACAAACCAAATATTAAAATTTTTTACAGAGTTTTATATATTACATAATTTCCCAGGAATTTATACACTAATTACAAAAGTGATAATATTAACTATTTTACATCTTCTTACAGTATATTACTATTTTGGATGCTTATCACCTGCAATACTTAAACATTGAGAGGGATAAGCGGGTGACGCTTAGTGAGTTCAATAACAGTTACAATATAACGTTATGCCATATATATATATATATATATATATATATATATATATATATATATATATATATATATATATATATATATATATATATATATGACAGAAGCAAAAAGGGACAAAGAACAACAAAGGCAAATGAGTATCGTATGACAAGCTTTCCATATCAACGAATAATTTGATTCAAAGATTTACAATCAATGAAATACAACGATTTCAACGTGATGTACATCAATAAGACTTCAGCCCAAGTGGCATAGAAAATAAACGATTTCTGAATTAACATTTTGCTAGAATATACAGGCTTTCAGCCTTACCTAGCATTCTGCCAATGCCAAAGTGATGCTTAATCATTCAATTCATGGTCAAAGGCTACATACCAATACCTAAGTGATGCTTAGTCATTCACTTCGTAGTCAAAGGTATAGCTCATTATCATAATAACACGGGAAAGCACATTGCACATATAACAAATAACATACAATTGTCCCTATATTGAACTCACCACGAAATAACCGAATGATAAAATGATAATTTGGGCAGCACTTCGTCTCTAAAAATGTTTTTCTTTGACGAAACCGGGGATTTTTGTTGAAAACCGGGCCTTGCGCGGGCAGAGTTTCAACTTTGAAAGACTATTTTCTCGGGTCTTCGATGCGTCGGGACTTGCTTCTGGTGTCGGGGATGTTTCCTAGGCTTCGGGGGTGTTAGGGTAATTTGAGAGATGAAAGAGGGTGTAAAAGTATCAATTTTGTAACGTAAACCTGGAGACCTTCGTATTCTATTTATACTAGGAGCCTGACCCTCGGTACGCTGGGCGTACCTGCGAGGACGATGGGGGTTCCATTACGCGGGGCGTACCAAGCCACGTGGCACTGGTTCGGATCTCGGGCCTCAGACGTGTCGAACATGCATGATACGTGTCCTTCGTCCGTAGAAAGAGGCGACGTGGCCAACTTCTAACCTAGTCCGAGTACGCTGGGCGTAATCTAGTACGTTGGGCGTACGACTTCGGATAAGTCTCGAATTTTATGTTTAAAACTTCAAAAATTCATATCTTTTGCATACGCGCTCCGCTTTTGACATTCTTTATATCCACATGTAGGTGAAATTATACTCTACAACTTTTGTTTAGACTCCGTCGACTAATTTTGATTTATTTTTAATATTATATTTTTAACAGGCCGGGACAGGAAAAGTACGTTAAAAATTCATAACTTCTTCATCTGACGTCCTTTTTCGTCTGTCTTTTTACCGTTGTACTACTATTGACGAGATCTTCGATTCTCGTTTAGGTTGTATCAGCTAAAAATCACTCGATCTTTATTTCAAGTTTCAGACTGTGTACTGCTATGCCGATTCTTAGAAAAATCATAACTTTCTCGTACGAAGTCATATTTGGACGTTCTTTTTATTTAAGTTATCGATTTAACGAATACTACGACTTTCATTTAGATCACAAAGGCTAAAAAGTAGTTTATCGAAAACTCTTTTTTTACGTCATATGGTTTCGTGCCGGTTCTGTCGCGAAACTTCAATAAGTCATAACTTCTTCGTTATAACTCGGATTTCGATGAGGTTTTCGCCTAAATGTTTCTAACGAGATAATATAAAACTTTCAATAACATTATTTTTACTTATCGTTAATTTCAGTAGTTGACTTTTGATTGGAATCTCATAAGACTTCTAATACTTTTCGAATGATTCTAAACTTAGTTTTACTTCAAATATCATAAAACTATCTTATTAGAACTCAATGCTGAAAACCATATAATATTTAATAATATTTATTAACAAAACACGATAACTGAATGTGTATGTTACAGCTGGCTGGGGAGAAAATGTCTTTGGAGGAACAAGTGGAAACTTTGGGTAGGGCAGTGGATCGTTTTTCGAAGCGAATCGAGACTTTGGTGAAAGAAAATAAGGCGTTGGAGACTCGGGTGGAGGTAGGGAGGAGCCAGTTAGAGGCAGAGGAAATAAGGAGGAAGACGGTAGAGGAGGATGTGGTGTGGATCCTGTAGAAGGGCATTGTTCGTGTTATGGACAAAGTGGTTGAGAGTACTGAATTTTCTTTGGGCGTTAGGCATATGAAGGCAACATGCATGGCTGCTGGGGTGGAGGGTGGGAAACAAGTGATTAAAGAGCAGATTGCCACCGGAAAGTTCTTACATGGTGAATCGAGTGCCCTTCTTGAACATACCGAGGTGATGATCGCTGAGGTGGAGTCTTTTCTTGAGACAGATTTTGCCTCCTAACTCTGCCTTGGAGAGCTCGACATGAAGGGTCTTCGCCAGTTATGTAGCAACCCTGATGTTGAAGAAGGACGTCATGAGGGTAACACTTCCAGGGCTGGGCCTTCCTCCATTCCTCCTGGTATGCAGTTCATGCTCTCTTCATTACTTCTCAACATTTGGGACGATGTTTGTACAACTTTGGTGTTTATGGAATAGTCTGTACCTATGAACTCTAAATTTGTTTGGGGCCCTGTGTAGCCTTCTTCTCCGGTCTGGGGTCTGTCCAAAAAATTATATACTTTTTATTTGTGTTGTTTGTTCTCTCTCTATTTCTTGGATGATATTCATGCAATGAGCCATTTGTTATGCCTTTTCTTGTTATCGCAGGTAGTTTATGTTGGCCATCGTGGTTCTTTTACCCATACTCTCCCTTCCTGGGGTGATTCTTCCCTATGCTCTCTTTGGCTACAGGGGTTGACTTAGAACAAGTCTACCTTACGTTATGGAGGGTTAGGTTATATTTCCTAATGGGCGTTAGTCTATTTAGTGGCTTGGCCACATTTGTTGGATTTGTCCTACTCCCGATCCTAGGAATCGTATTCGTTTAGGGTCTTTTGGTTTTATCCCAAGAGCTTGCATTGTGGGCTTAGGATTAGTCCCTTCTTTAGGTCCTAAACCATTGATTTTAGATTAGGGTATTTTGCCCAATTTTCTTTGTTAGGGTGTTCACTTTAACTAGGGTTTACTGCTCATCCTTTTGGGACTTTTCTCTAAGCCATGGGTCTTGGGGAGTTGCACTCCGACTTTAATCATCCAAGTCAAACCGAGGTCATCACCTCGAGGATTTTAGGACTTAGGTATTGTTTGTTTTAAGGGAAATTTTATGAGCCTTTGAAGCCTTTATTCATGTCATGATTGAGGTTTGTGGCCTTTTCGGCTTAGTTGACATGTTTAGGGAAATGTTATGAGCCTTTGAAGCATATGGTTGCATTCTCACAACGGTTTTGCTCAAATGACGTGGATGAGAAGTCCTTGCTATCATTTGGTAAACGTGTACAACCTATTATGTGAATGGTATCAAGCTTGAATAGTAAACAACATTATGATAGTTTTCTTTTGAAAGTCAACTTTCTTCACTTCATTGATAGTGTTTTAGAAACAACTACATTGTTTGGCTAGTAACGAAAGGGAGATGATTACATCATAACTTAACTCAGGCCTAGCTTTTGGGTTGGCCAGTTGGGATGTGATTATTCGTTCGTAGTTTGATCACATTGCCCTTGGTCCGGACGTGCTTAGTCCGCGCTTCTCCCCTCGCTCTAGGGGCGGTGGTGCAAACTGTGTGCGCCCCAAGTAGTGGGAGGTGTCCTTGGGATCTTAGGGCGTGAACTCCCACTTTATTTGCATCTTTAGTCCTTCCTATACACTCGTTGGTATCATTTTTCTTTTTAAGCCTGCTCATGTCTGAATGTTGCTTCATGTTGCTGGTGCTATTGCCATAGTTGGGTGTTCGCAGCGACCTGCTTGCAATCCCAAGTGGTGATATTTGGTGGTTGGATCTGGCTGTTAGAGCATGTTCGGAAGACCCCTGAGGCTGTTGAGCTTTTGCGTCGATGACGAGTGAGGGTTAGACTCTCGTGAGAGCGGTATTTGGTGGTTGGATTTGTGCGACTGCTGGGAATAGGGTTGAACATCGGTGGTTGTTGAGCGAAAAGCAGGATATGCGACATTCTTGCTATTGGGGAGAACTGATAGCTTGACATTAGGTATTGTGTGGAGGACAGTATGGTCCCTGGGGACGAAGTGTTCGTCCCCACGTGATGTGGTAACGATTGCGGATGAGAAACCGCCGGTTGCGACTACTGAGTCAACAATATGGACTGATTGGTCAGCGGTGGTGACTGTTGAGTCGTTGTCGACTGAGGTGTTCGGATGGCGGTTGTAACTGGTTGCTTTGTTGTGACGGGTGATGGTTGCCATAGGGCGACGATTGTTGCCGTTGCGGTTCCCATTATTGGACTTGGCGTCTGTGTTTCTGTCGTGTGGGTGGTGCCTTGTCCGTCTGAGGCAGAAGGTTGTGTACCATCGAGCGACAATATTTATCTAGGTGTGAATGTCCCCCCCCCCCGCCGCTTTCGGACGCCGCAGGTACCTTTCCTGTCATTGCCGCCGTCTAAAGTTGTTTTAAGGTTATGTAACTCTAAGCACATGCTTGGATGACACCAAATGTTGTGATATGCCTTCGAGCTTAACACTGTCAGTGGTGGTTTCGCCTGTATTAAGCCTGAGAATCACAACAAAGAAAGAGCCGACATTAGTCGTCGTTCGGGAGGCGGTCCCAAAACGAGAATCTGACGGTCTAGTCAGTAGTTGTATGAGAGAATTATGGTTTAATTTGAGATAGTGAGAGAGACGATCCCTTCTTCCAGAGAAGAAGGGTCCTTTTATACTTGTCGTCCAGGGAGCATGTCCCCAACATCACCTTTTGTGTAACATCCCAAAATACGACCCATAAATTTTTGTTTTAATATTACTAAAACTCACATCGTCGAATGTCAAACATACTAAGAACCATAAAATGAGTAACTCAAAAGTCAAGTAACTGTGTCAAACAAATATTGTATCAATCATATCAAAATATCTGAATAAAACTCCCAGGATAAAACTGAAGCTGTGGTGTGTGCCATGCCATCATCCCGAGCTCTTCTCCTTACTTGCGGAAGTACCTGAAACCAAAAACTGAAACTGTAAGCACAAAGCTTAGTGAGTTCCCCAAACTATCACATACCATACAATGACATGTAAGCAAATACTGGGCCCCGCCCACTGCATCGGTCCCCGCCCCGCATCGTACCGAAATCCGGAACTAGCTTGGGCCCCGCCCACTACATCGGGCCCCGCCCGGCATCGGACCGAAGTCCGGAACTAGCTTGGGCCCCGCCCGACATCGGACCGAAGTCCGGAACTAGCTTGGGCCCTGCCCACTACATCGGGCCCCGCCCGGCATCGGATCGAAGTCCGGAACTGACTGAACATAGCATAACATAATCATAACTACTAGCATAAACACATATATTGCATACTGCATCGGACCGAAGTCCGAAACACATAACACAAAGACATGCTTGAATCACAAAAACCTCAAGCACACTTAACTACTGCATCGGACCGAAGTCCGGAACTACTGCTAACTAAACGGGCCGGCATTGTGGCCGTAGACCCGTTCCTACTGGAAGGAAACTCACCTCGTAACGCTGGCTGCTGAGGTGCTATATCTGAGACTGTCTGACTGCTGCTCCGGAACTCCCCGGCTACAAATCCCATAAACACTAAATCAAATACAGATAACTAATCGCAGGGTAAAATGACTATTTTACCCCCTGGTCAGAGTCAACTTCCTGGTCAAAGTCAACTTCCTGGTTGACCGGACTCGCTGAGTTGGGCCGCCAACTCGCCGAGTCCCTTTCATCCGTTCTTGTCCTATACTCGCTTCTACTCGTCGAGTTTGGCAAGGACTCGACGAGTTCCTCTTCGATACATACAACAAATCTAACTTCATCCGACTCGCCGAGTTGTATGAACAACTCGTCGAGTTCTCCTTCATCATATGAACACGTCCAGTCTGCGACTCGCTGAGTCGTAAGAACAACTCGTCGAGCCTGAAGAACAACTCGCCGAGTTGAAGAACAACTCGCCGAGTCCCAAGCATGCTATTACTATACAGTCGATTCTAATCGATTTCAGTACTTCCAAATCATATATCTGAGCATCTAGGACTGGTTTTACACGTAAAGTTTCCAACTTTAAGTGCATGCACAAGGGTATGAGGCTAAAATACCCAAAATCATCAAGTACTAAGCACCTAGGGTTTGGAACAGGGCCATGATTGCATAAAGGTGGCTATAATGAGCTCCTGGAGTCCAATAAAGTCCAGATCTAAGGTTTCCATCCAAAGGAAAGTCCATATCTCAAGTTTTGAATCATATAAGGCTCCATGGAAGACATAACAAGCATAAAAGAGGGTTTAATGGAGGAATACACAAGGTAATGACTTTATTACCTGAATGAGAAACGGATGGAGGCTAACTCTTGGATCTCCTTTCTCTTCTATGGACCTTCTTTCCTTCCTTCTCTTCCAAAGCTTCCAAACTAGCACAAACACACTCAAGCTCAACAATGGGGGCTAGGGTTTACAGGGGAAATGCTCTAAGGGTGCTGGAGGCTGGGGTGGGAGGCTATAATGACGTTTATATAGGGTACAAACCCTTGAAATTAGGGCTTCATACAGACAGGCAGACTCGCCGAGTCCCTTCATATGGACTCGCCGAGTAGCCAACTTAAATTGCGTGATCATCCCGTCTCTACTCGACGAGTTGGGCTACAGACTCGTCGAGTACTCCTTAAGAAATGAAAATTACTTTATTAAAGCACATACCAGGAATGGGGCGTTACATTTTGTCTCGTTTGGACTGTTAAGACATGGGGATGTCCTATTGGTGGGTCGTGCACCACTAGTGGTTATCTGCTATTGGTGCAAAGTCACTGGGAAGCAGCGTTCTGAGCGCTACACTTGTCATTCTGGGGAGCAGTTGGTACTATTTTGGCATGTTATGGGCCTTAGAGTTAGAACGTCGGGGCCTAAGTACGAGGTCACAAGGGCGAGGGCCCGTGCCTTGCACTTACGCCGGGTAACGACCGTCAGCTAGGCCGTCCTTTAGATAATCGTCTTGTTATCTTTGACGTACTCCTAGAGGGATACGTTAACGTTTGTATTAGATTTGTAATAGATATATTTCTTTTGTAGAGGGTTTTTATTTTTAAATATTTCATTTAATTTGTTCATTTGAAAAAATCCGACGCCTAAAAATATGATATATTAAATAATATAATACTTAAAAATATGGTTAATTTTATTTTTGATTTAATTTAATATATATATATATATATATATATATATATATATATATATATATATATATATATATATATATATTATAATGAAATATAGAAATAATATGAAAATATGATTACAAATATAGTTTGAAATTTAATTGAAAAAGAAAATATTAAATCCATTGAACCACTAACTGCTCATACAACTCTAACATTCAACTCTCCTCAATATCATCACTCACACTCTATTAAACTTTTTTTCAATCGTAATCATCATCTATTCAACTCTTATTAAACACCCATTGTAAATGCTCTAAAGAAAAAAAGAATCGATCCCTAGAAATAAATCACACTCTCGCAATTCTGGTCTCCTGGTGCAACATATCCATCTACTCTATTAAAATAGATAAAGTGACATACTTCATTAGATGAAAACGAGAACTAAACAGTCAAAATAGGGATAAAAGGTACTTGTAGTTCCTGTACACTTCTGAATTGTGATAATTCTACCAATACTCGAGGTCCATAAAAACGATAAGGAAAGAGTGAACAACGTCATGTGGCTTATGCGTGTCGCCCGTCGCAGTTGAACAACTGTGATTTTTGTCGTCAACATAGAAAAAGGGGAAAGAAGTCAGAAACATAGAAAACCCTAGTGTTGTACGAGGACTATGAATGAATCAGGGGATTTAAAGACTGATTTTGAAAAATGATTAATATTATATATGTAATTAACATTTTTTATTTTTAAATGAAATTACCAAACTATCATTTTTTATTTAACTAGATTATAACCCGCGTTAAACGCGGGGAACACATAAAAAAAAACATACAAATATATATAGATATTACATAATAATTATAAAAAAAATTATGGCTACTGATATTATTGAAATGTGTAGAAGATACACTGAAATCGATAAATATCTATAAAACAAATACAGTCGAATAAGTACTTTCGAATATATAGCTATATATAACACTATACTTTCATATTTATATTGTTCGACTTAATATAAAACGAAAGTACGATGCTATATTTAACAAATACAAAATGAAAGTAGGATCCTACTTACACGATTGAGCAAACCAAAGAGACTAAACTTAATTTTAGCTTTTTATAGTAACATTTTACGTCAAGTTCTTACTTAGTAAACAAAACAATAAAAGTATGTTGTTGTTTCTTGCATTAATAGCAACATTTTATATTTGTTTTAAATAAGATGTCATATCTTTACTTTTTTCTATTGAAACCACTATACTTTGAAATTATAAGTTTGTTATTATGTGTGAAGAAATATAAGTATGATGCTATTATTAGTATAATTAGAAGTTGACTAACTTGATGGGATTGACAGACCCTACTTTTATTTTTCAGTTGCATATGTGACAACATCGCATGAACTTGAGTTTGTGTCTGTTATGCATTGTTCTTGGTACTATATGCATTGTTCTTGGTACTATCTTTACCAGACTCAACAAAAGTCACATGATTCTAGAAGTAATTCAAGGACATATTAGATAACAGAAAATACTAACAATGAAAATTCAATTAAAAACATCATTGTTTCTCTCTATCAAAACCTACGCTGACATGTTTCAAATTTAAAGTCCTTAGTTTAGACACCACAATCTAACATGTTTCCCTCCTCTCACTCATTTTAGTGAATAGTTTCCTTGCGGTGCAGCGGCTACAAATATTTTCTTTCGACAAATAGTTTCGCCTAAGGTTAGTTTTTTTTTAGCAGACTGTTTGGGTTAAAAAATATTGTTGTCGGTTTGAGTAATTTAAGCTTAAATAAAATTATGATGTTTTCGGTTACACCTCTTTCAACCAAACATGGATATCTATTTCGCTTGTTTACAATCGAAAGGTGTGGTCCCTAAAGATTTTTGAGATATAATAATAATAATAATAATAATAATAATAATAATAATAAAATTATATACTGACTTAATAAAATAAAAAAGACAGAAATAGTAGGCTACAATTTTTTTAAAATTGGGACAATAAAATCTACTTTCAAATCTTCTAGTGTACTGATACGACATAATTCATTTTTACATAATTTAAAATGCTTGTAATTTGAAATACTTATCGACCCTATCTCATAAAAAGAATCATCGTTTGGGACAAATCGATATACTTACATTTTTATTGATGGATATAAGTTCACATGTTTTTATCAAAATCCTGCATGAATGATTAGGAAAAGTACACATTAAAAGTACACATCACAAGCGACAATTAAATCCCAAATTGGAGCTTATCGCATAACTTAACAAAGCTAAATATAACAAAAAAAAATTGGTTAAGATTTCTAACTTGATATATTTGTTTTTTCAAATTATTATAGTTAAATCCTAAACAGTCAAAATAGGGATAAAAGGTACTTGTAGTTCCTGTACACTTTTGAATTGTGATAATTCTACCAATACTCGAGGTCCATAAAAACGATAAGGAAAGAGTGAACAACGTCATGTGGCTTATGCGTGTCGCCCGTCGCAGTTGAACAACTGTGATTTTTGTCGTCAACATAGAAAAAGGGGAAAGAAGTCAAAAACATAAAAAACCCTAGTGTTGTACGAGGACTATGAATAAATCAGGGGATTTAAAGACTGATTTTGAAAAATGATTAATATTATATATGTAATTAACATTTTTTATTTTTAAATGAAATTACCAAAGTATCATTTTTTATTTAATTAATAATTTTATGATTTTTGTCGTCAACTTTAGTTTGTTGTTAGGTTTTGTTGTAGTTGTACTATTTCTTTTTGTTGTACTTTTCCTGCTCTACGTTGGTCGTTGTTTTTTTTTTTTTTTTTTAATATGTTGGCTGTTCAAAACAATCATTTTTTTTATTTTGAAAATTTGAAACCGACAATTGTTATCGGAAAAGTTGCATTGTTTAATATGAAGGTAACATTTATTATATTATATAACTTTTTTTTTTCATAAAAGATTATGGGTTCTCCTTAAGTCCTTTTCATCATCGCCTCATCACATAGGTCATAGGATGACGGGATGAGATATTTGATGGGCAACCACAATATCATTTCTTTTCTTTTTAATTACCTTTATTTTGTTATTTATTTTTGGGATATTGACGTAAAAGATAATACATTTTTCGATTTATACATATTTGGTCATTGAGTTTTTTTTTTTCACATTTACCCTTTCAACTTGTTAAACTCTACATATTCAGTCATTATGACCGGCTACTCCATGTTAACAAGTAAAAATGACTTAACATGGTAATATATTTCTCACTTTGTATACATTTAGTCATTAATATTTTTGTACACATTTAGTCATTAATATTTTTTTGTTGTAAAATAAGTCAATTTTGTTTTTGTACTCATTCAGTACTTATGAATGATTTTTTTTAGGTTTTTCTCACGACATTTTATGTGAGACATCCATTAATGAGGTCTTTGGGCTTTTGATGCTTATGTCAATCACGATCTCAACTACAAATTTAATTTAGATTACTCCCGTTAAAAAGTAATATATTTTTACTTACGATTTTTTTACCTATACGTTTTTTATGAATGCGTGTATGAATGTTTTTTTATAAAATCTTAAGTAAAAATATATTGCATTTTAACGGGAGTAATCTTATCGAAAATTATAGTAGACTCAAAAAACAAACATGTAGATATAAAGATCTTTAAAATCTGATATCGTATAAAGAAGTTACGCCGTTCAGAATACAAGATCTAAGCCAAACCACAAGACCTACACAACCAAACATTTGAGATCGCGATGGATATAAGCATTAACGGCCCCAAACACCTCATCAATGATTATCACACGTATGGTGTCGTGAGAAAAACTAAAGAAATCATTAATGCGTATTAAATGAGTACAAAAACAAAAAGAACTTATTTTGAAACAAAAAAATATTAAGGACTAAATATGTACAAAAATATTAATGACTAAATGTTACAAAATGAGAAATATATTACCCTGTTAAGTCATTTTTCCCGGATAATCTGAAGTAACCGGTCATAAAGATTGAATGTGTACAGTTTAACAAGTTGAAGGGTAAATATGGACGAAAAAAAGTTCGGTGACCAAATATATACAAATTAAAAAATATATTAGCATTTTAAGTCATTATCTCTTTATTTTTATAAAAAGAAACTTACATATGTGCTCACCAAATAATTGACGAAACTTTCTTTTCTGTATTTTTTTTTTATTATTTTATGAGTAAAGTTATTTATATTGGTTACGGTGTTAATTGAAACAATATAATCGGTTATATTCTTTTATAAAGAAATTACAAATAAATAAATTATATCTAATATTTTTAACTTAATATACGATGAGTATCCATTATTTTTTGTTAATGTGAAAAATATATAACATTAATATTTTGCAAATTTTAATTTAGTAATGCATTACTATTTACATAGATTACATATTTAAAAGAATTTATCATTTTCTCTACAACTTTTACATATTTCGAAATTGCACAAATTTTTGGACATTGAGGTATGTGAAAAAATAAAAATAAACATGCACAACATCTAGAGGGTCATCAAGAAAAGTCGGTGAATATATGCGTCGTAATAAAAACCGGTTGGAATGAAGTCCATGATATGAATTTTTTTTAGAGCCACAATGGAATTAAAAGCAAACTAGTAAAAAGCTAGAACAAAATTACAAAAAGTTCAAGCCATTTTGGGAGAAATCAACCAACGATCTCAAGAAAAATTAGCTTTCTTACATCTATTAGAGATCCAGGAAATAGGAAAAATAACATATATCATCAAAAATCTCATATTTTCTAGGCTTGAACGCTCAAAATAAGAAGTTTATTTCGAAAACTCCATAAAACCCAAAACGTGGTAGCTATAACCGTTTTAAATCTTGTCTTGCTTCTCTTGTTAAAAAATAAAGAATCATCCCAATTGAGAATGAAGGAAACCGAAAAATCACAAGAATAATCACATTCTACCATAGAGCAATATTTTCTCAAAATCAACATTAGAAGACAACAAGAACAAATGTTCAGTGGCTTCGCCAACTTGAGAACAGATAGGACAAAACAAGGAATGAAGATCGATTCCTTTATATAAATTGGTAAATTATTATATGGAAAACAACTCTATAATCCTACAAATCTTTGCTTATGTTTTAAAAGTTCCTTATCTTATTTTAGAAGTCTAGAGGGCATAAAATCCAAGTTTACCTATTAAATAAACTATTTAGTTCGTTATGATAAGTGTCGGTGTCACATATGATGTTTATTGGTGACGTGGACGCCTAATCAGCGCATCCTTGGTCCCCAAGCTTTGCCACATAATCAAGTGGTCCCGATATAAAACGATAAAGGAACATTAAATACTAAATTAATTTTTCATTCAAAAAGATAAAAGAACACTAAATACTAAATTAATTCTTCATTCAAACGTTGTTCTCTCTCTCTCTTTCTCTCTCATAAACTAACAAATTTATCACCTTTAAATTCTCACTAGAAATCCAAAACGGCTTCTTCTACTAGTTACTCAGACGTCAGGTTCCATGCACTGGCGGATCCAATGTAGAGCCGGGGATGCCCCTCAATTTTTTTTCATCAGTGTAATTTTTTTCGGAAAATTTCGTTTTACGTTGCGGTGACCCTGAAAAAAAATTTAGAATACCCTTTTACTTGGATCCTGACTCCGTCACTGGTTCCATGAGTTGGATCCAATCAACTACTCAGTTATTGAGGAATATATTTCCTTGAATTCAAATCCTCTCTAATAAATAAAGGTTTTTTTGTCATATGTCACATTCTCATTTAATTTGCCAAATGTCATTTTGTGGTTATTTTGAATTAATTTTTTTTTCCAAATGTCATTTTATGTGTTTTTCTATTTTAATAATTTCATATAATATTTTAATATAATAATTACATTAAAAATAGTAATAAATGAATATTAATTTCATTAATACATTACCTTCTTATTTCAAAATTTCCAAAATAAAGCTCATTAGTTTATTTTGTTTATTTATTTAAATTTAAAAGATAAAAAAAATCAATTTTAATAATTCATTATTTTTTATTTTCTTATAAATCTAAAGTTTTTAAATATTTAAACATTTATATTTAATTTTTTTAATTAACCCACCTAGTAAAGAATATACAACATATTTATACATGCCAGACTTCATACCAATTGGGCCCATACAAAGACTACACTAAGTACACTATACACTATTATTTTAGATTTGTAATTTTTTTTCGTGGAGTCCGCTGCTTTCTTGTCCTCATAGCATTATCTTTACAAATAATTTATTGATAAAGATAAAGGTATTAGAACCTTTTCTTTTAGCTACAGGTTGCCTTTCATCACCACTACAGGTTGCCGTTCATCACCACTAACATCTCTTTCCTCTTTTTTTCTTTCTAAAATAAACGAAGAGTTTTTATAATCCAACACTACTGAGTTTAAATCCTATACTAACATGTGCGTAATCAATACCAAAAATAGATACCTATATCTACAGCAAAAGATTATAACCGCTTCTATCGCAAGATTTAAGCACAATTATTTTGTTTCTAATGTAATTAATTTGCATCAAGTCATACTCTTTAATCGAGCATTATTTTAAGTATAAATTTTCAATGTTTAGAAATAATTTTAATATTTGAAGTATTTGGAACTTTTAAGAAGATCACAATGGCCATTGCTAATGATTCAGGGTCGACTTAAATCGATTTGAAACCCGGACAAAATAAAAAAATAGGTCTTTTTTTGCCTCTACCTGCGACGAGTTAATACCAAGACGAGTTAATACCAAAAGATTTTTTATTTCTAAAATAATATAAATAAATACATAAATGTTTAACAACCAACAAAAAATAGCATTATCTTTAAAAAAAGTTCGAAGAAATATAATAATTAAGGGAAAAATAAAAAGACAAGATCAAATGCATGATTTTTATTCAATTTATTAACTGGAAAAAAAGGTACGGATGCCCTCCTATATACGAAACAACGAGAGTCGAATCAAACCCCATGTGAAATAATGCAATTTGCAACCTTTTTGGAGTCGAACCAAAATCTTGGCCAAATCAGACAATGATATATATATATATATATATATATATATATATATATATATATATATATATATATATATATATATATATATATATATATATATATATATATATATATATATATATATATTGATTGTAAATAATTGGTGGATGACATAATAATTGGTGCATGGCAAATTTGTCAACATTTCTAACTAGTTACAATTATATGTTAGTAAAATTTGTAGTATAAATACCCCTCCATTGTAAAGAATGAAAGACACCAAAAAGTTATAAGAGATATAACTTTCATATTCTCTCTAAATATTCTTTCTTCTCAATTAAAGTTCTTATCAAAGTTTACTAGTTTGGTTTGATTTATAGTTACATTAATTACGCTTAATTCATAACACGTTATCAGCACGAAAGCTCTAATCAAGGTTATTAAACAAGTGGAAAATCACATCTATCTTAATCAATGTATGTATTACTTAGTAAAAACACTATTAATTATAAAAACATCAATCATATTAAAATAATAATACTAATGAATTAATGAAACTTATACATTATGGACATTATGGACTACTAACAATTTTTATTTCTTATACTAACATTTCTTTATGTATTCTAATTTTTATACTAACATTTACATTATGCAACTAATTTTTATTTATGCAAACTAACATTTACATTATGCAACTAATTTTTATTTATGCAAACTAACATTTACATTATGCAACTAACTTTTATTTATGCATACTAACATTTATATTATGCTACTAACTTTTATTTGTGCATACTAACATTTAAATTATATTTATTTATACATGTCAATGTTTATTTATATTTTAGATACTCTTAATAATTTTATTTAAACATTTACTAATATTTATTTATGTTTCTAATTAGTAAAGTTATGTATTAGTTATAAGTCTTATTATATGATTTATAAAATACATATACATATATACACAACGGGAATATATATGCAACGGTTATAAACAGCAAAAACAACGGCTATATTTTTTTACCATAAATAAACATCTTTACCCTGCTTATTTTACCCACAACAAATATTTCTCTCTTCTATCAAATAAATCAATTTCAAGAAATCAAGCTTCAAGATGATTCATCCTTTTGTGATAATCATGACTATAATAGTCATGTTACTTTTCATCCCAATCCTTTACATCGAAGATAATATGGAATTTCATCTACTTTTAGGCTTGTATGCAATGTTAGCTTTACCGCTTCTTTTTGTGTAATATTTATTGAAATAAATGGATTTTAATTTTAATTTTTATTTTGTTTAAAATTTATAGTTACATTATGTCCAACATTGGAAAGCTCGAGTTTACAGCACTTGAAGTTAGTGGGAAAAACTATGTGTCATGGATGATAGATGTAAAAATGCATATTGAATCCATGGGTATCTCAAATACTATATATGAATTTAATAATTGTTTGGCACAAGACAAAACAAAAGCACAAGTTTTCCTTCGTAAGCATATTGATGAAATGTTGAGATTTGAATATCTTGATGTTACTGATCCAAGTATTCTCTGGAATCTTTTGAAAGAAAGATTTGATCATCAAAAGGAAGTTATACTTCCAAATGCTAGAGATGAATGGAGAACACTAAGGTTTCAAGACTTCAAGAAAGTAAATGAATACAACTCAGCTTTGTTCAGAATATGTTCACAACTCAAGTATTGTGGACAAGAGGTTACTGATGAAGATATGTTGGAGAAAACTTACTCAACATTTCATGCAACAAACATTACTTTGATGCAACAATATCGGATGCAAAAGTTCACAAGATATTCTGAACTGAATGCATGTCTGCTCGTTGCAGAGCAAAACAATGAACTCTTAATGAAAAACCATGAATCTCGTCCAACGGGATCAGTAGCACTTCCTGAAGCAAATGCTACAAATATTGATTGTCATCGAAACAATACACGTGGACGAGGGCGAGGTCGTGGTCGAGGGCGAGGCCGTGGCTATTTTAATCGAAACCAAAGCCATAATCAGAACCATAATTCTGGTCGTGGACAAGGTAATAATCGTGGTCGTGGCCAGAAAAGAAATAATTACCAATATTCACAAAGAAACAATGTCCACATACAAGATAAGGCCAAAGTGTCAAGGCATGACACTGGGACATCACACAAATATGATGGTTCATGTTATAGATGTGGTAGCACAGGCCATTGGTCAAGGACCTGTCGCACACCCGCACATCTTTGTCAACTTTATCAAGAGTCCATTAAAGGAAAAGGAAAAGAAGCAAACCTCATTGATAATGTTGAATTCACTCCACTAAATGTTGCTGATTTCTGCAATGACATGGAAGACATAAACTAAAAAAAAATCTATTATTGTTCTAGTAAAACTGTTTTTCCTTCGTTTGTTTTTCATGTAATGTCTTTCCTACAATAAATGAGCTTTCTGTTTAATAATAATTATGATCATGTTTATTTACTTATTATTCCTTTTATATGTGAAGTTTAATATGAGTCGAACTGGAGCACAAAAGATTGGAGATCTTTGTATAGGAGATAGTGGTAGTACACATACTATTCTGAAATCAAAGAAATATTTTTCAGAATTAGTACCAACAAAAACAGTCATACATACAAATCAGGTCCTGCATACTTGATAGAGGGAACCGGGAAAGCCCATTTTATATTACCAAATGGTACAAGCTTTTGTATAGAAAATGCCTTATTTTCTCCAAAGTCTAATAGAAACTTATTAAGTTTCAATGACATATATTTCAAAGGTTATGACACAAAAACTGTGACCATTGAAAATAAGAAATATATGTATATTATAGACAAAAACCATGTGCTTGAAAAACTACCAACACTTGATTCTGGTCTGCATTATACATATATACATATGATTGAATCAAATATGGTAGTAGAAGGAAAACATTGTGATCCTGGGACATTTAGTTTATGGCATGATAGGTTGGGCCACCCAGGATTAACAATGATGCGAAGGATAATTGAGAATACACACGGGCATCCATTGAAGGACCAAAAGTTTCCTCAATCCAATAGCATAAAACCATGTGCATCTTGTTCCCTTGGAAAGTTAATTATAAAACATTCTCCAATGAAAGTTGAAAGGGAGTCACCTAGATTTCTAGAAAGAATTCAAGGTGATATATGTGGACCGATTCACCCACCATCTGGACCATTTAGATACTTTATGGTCTTAATAGATGCATCCAGCAAATGGTCTCATGTTTGCCTATTATCAACTCGTAATATGGCATTTGCAAAGTTTCTTACCCAAATTATTAAATTAAGGGCACATTTCCCTGATTATACTATCAAAAGAGTGAGACTTGATAATGCTGGTGAATTTACTTCACAAGCATTTAATGACTATTGTATGTCTGTAGGAATTGTTGTTGAGCATCCAGTTGCTCATGTACACACACAAAATGGTTTAGCTGAATCACTGATTAAACGTCTCCACCTAATAGCTAGACCATTGATAATGAGGACCAAACTTCCTGTTTCTGTTTGGGGCCATGCAATCTTACATGCTGGATCATTGATACGCATAAGACCAAGTTCATATCATGTATATTCTCCACTACAACTTGCTTTCGGTCAAGAGCCAAATATATCCCATTTGAGAATTTTTGGGTGTGCAGTATATGTCCCTATTGCACCACCTCAACGGACAAAAATGGGTCCTCAAAGAAGGTTGGGAATATATGTTGGTTATGAGTCAGTCTCTATTATAAGATATCTTGAACCATTAACAGGTGATGTTTTCACAGCACGCCTAGCAGATTGTCAATTTGATGAGGCAAATTTCCCATCATTAGGTGGAGAAAAGAAGATTCTGGAAAAGGATGTGTCATGGCATGAGCCTACTTTATCATATCTTGACCCTCGCACAAAGCAATGTGACATGGAAGTTCAAAAGATAATGCATTTCCAAGAAATGGCAAATCAATTACCTGATGCATTTACTGACACAAAAAGGGTGACTAAATCATATATACCAACTGTCAATGTTCCAGCTCGAATTGACATTCCACATGGACAATCTGATGATAAAGTCATTCAAGAGTCTAAAACACGCCTGAAGCGTGGAAGGCCATTTGGTTCTAAGGATAAGAACCCACGAAAAAGAAGAGGAGCAAAAAATGCACTAGATCATGATGAAAGTGTTCTTGGAGAAACACGAATTATTCAAATTCCCCCAGGAAAGGAGGATGATGCATTAAATTATGGTCAGACAAATAGAATATGTGACCAAAATGAAACTGACAATATAGGTGCAATATTTTCTTATTCAGTTGCATGTGATATTATGAATGATGATCCCGAACAACAATCTGTCATTGAATGTCAAAGAAGAAATGATTGGGCTAAATGGAAGGAAGCTATGAAAGTTAAATTAAATTCTCTTAACAAGAGAAAGGTTTTTGGGAACATTATCCTCACACCTGAAGTTGTGAAACCATTAGAATATAGATGGATCTTCGTACGAAAAAGAAATGAGAAAGACGAAATTGTAAGATACAAGGCCAGGCTTGTTGCTCAAGGTTTCTCTCAAAGACCTGGAATTGATTATGAAGAAACTTATTCACCGGTAATGGATGCAACCACTTTCAGATATTTAATCAGCTTGGCAGTATCTAAAAATTTAGAGATACGTCTTATGGATGTTGTTACAGCTTACTTGTATGGATCACTTGATAGTGATATCTATATGAAAATCCCTGAAGGATTTAAAATGCCTGAAGCGTTAAGTGCAAAACCCAAAGAAATGCATTCTATAAAATTACAAAGATCTTTGTATGGGTTAAAACAATCTGGGCGCATGTGGTACAATCGTTTAAGCGATTATTTGACAAGTAAAGGTTATAAAAATAACACTATTTGTCCATGTGTATTTATTAAGAAAACAACATCTGGATATGTGATCATAGCAGTCTATGTTGATGATCTAAACATCATTGGAACGAATAAAGAAATCCTTGAAGTGATTGAACTTTTAAAGAAAGAATTTGAAATGAAAGATCTTGGAAAAACCAAATATTGTCTTGGTTTACAGATTAAGCATATGCCTAACGGAATACTTGTGCATCAATCAAATTACACAGAAAGAGTCTTGAAACGTTTCAATATGGAAAATGCAAATCCTTTAAGCACTCCAATGGTTGTTAGATCATTAAATATTGACAAGGATCCATTTCATCCATGCGAAGAAAATGAAGAAGTCCTTGGTTCAGAAGTACCATATCTAAATGCAATTGGAGCTCTTATGTATCTTACCAATTGTACTAGACCTGACATTTCTTTCGCTGTAAACTTGCTAGCAAGATTTAGTTCAGCCCCAACAAAAAGACATTGGAATGGAATCAAACATATTTTTCGATACCTTCGAGGAACTAGTGATTTAGGGTTATTTTACCCTAACAATTCAAAACAAGGCTTGATTGGTTATGCAGATGCAGGTTATTTGTCTGATCCTCATAAAGCTAGATCTCAAACTGGATATGTATTCATAAATGGAGGTACTGCAATTTCCTGGCGTTCTCAAAAGCAAACACTTGTTGCCACATCCTCAAATCATGCTGAAGTAATTGCACTAAATGAAGCTAGTAGAGAATGTACATGGTTAAGATCGATGACACAACTAGTTTTAACTTCATGTGGACTTGAAAAGGATATATGTCCAACTTTAATTTATGAAGATAACTCAGCATGTGTCACTCAAATGAAAGAGGGATATATCAAGAGCGACAAGACAAAACATATACCTCCAAAGTTTTTCGAGTACACTCAAGAGCTTATAAAGAACCATCAAGTTGAAATCAAATATGTTCAATCCAGTAACAATGCAACAGACCTTTTTACGAAGGCACTTCCTACTGCAATCTTCAGGAAACATGTCCATGGCATCGGAATGCGACATGTGCATAGAATATAATGTGACAAATGTCTAAATAAGGGGGAGTCAACTATACACTGCACTCTTTTTCCCTTCGCTAAAGTTTTTTCCCACTGGGTTTTCTTTAGCAAGGTTTTTAATGAGGCAGTACGTCAAAGTTGAATGCTAAAATGATGTCATTCAAGGGGGAGTGTTGTAAATAATTGGTGGATGACATAATAATTGATGCATGGCAAATTTGTCAACATTTCTAACTAGTTACAATTATATGTTAGTAAAATTTGTAGTATAAATACCCCTCCATTGTAAAGAATGAAAGACACCAAAAAGTTATAAGAGATATAACTTTCATATTCTCTCTAAATATTCTTTCTTCTCAATTAAAGTTATTATCAAAGTTTACTAGTTTGGTTTGATTTATAGTTACATTAATTACGCTTAATTCATAACAACATATATATATATATATATATATATATATATATATATATATATATATATATAGGGTGAGGTTCAATAGAGAACCATAATTAACCAAGGAACCAAGGAACCAATCTTTTTTTCAACTTTTAGAATTTATTTTTTATAAAAAAAAACTAAAAATACAGAAATTCATAACTTTTTATCCTTTTTCCAATGATATCAAATTCGAATTTTTTTTACGTCAAATTCACAATGTGAATCCGAAAAATATTTTTCACATTCACAATGTTAATCTATGAATTTAGATATTTTTAGATTTTTTTTTCGATAAAGAATAAGCTCTAGAAATTGAAAAAAAGATTTGGTTCCTTGAAGAACCAATAATTATGGTTCTCTATTGAACTTTTCCCTATATATATATATATATATATATATATATATATATATATATATATATATATATATATATATTAGGGGTGTGCAAAAAACCGCACAAACCGCTCGCACCGCACCGCATAATGCGGTTTAGAATTTCGTGGTGCGGTTTGCGGTTCATCATTTTATCAAACCACACTATGCGGTGTGGTTTGCGGTTTGTATTTATAAAACCGCGGTTCAAACCGCACCGCACCGCATGTTATATATATACTTTTTTGTCTTTACTTTATTATAATTTCAAATCACGATTTAGAAACGATGTATTTAAATATATTTCTTACAATAACCAAATATCTATAACGTAACATTAAATCACTATTAGATGAAGATCTCACGGTTTACAAGAATATAGCAACTATAACGGCAATATAAAGCAATAACAATGACACTTACAAAACTATACTAGCATGAATCACAATTTATTAAAAACGATTTAACTTGAAAATTGTATTTGTTTTTATAAAATGAAAGCAATCAATTTTTTTAACCTGATCAGTTTTTTGGTTTTTTGATAGATTTAATGTTGAACAACTCATTAAACCGCACAAACCGCAACCAAACCGCATAAACCGCCCGCAGCAAACCGCACCGCATAACGCGGTTTTGAACATCTGTGGTGCGGTTTGCGGTTTCTAAAATATTCAAACCGCATATGCGGTGCGGTTAGCGGTTTTGACTCTAAACCGCACCAAACCGCACCGTGCACACCCCTAATATATATATATATATATATATATATATATATATATATATATATATATATATATATATATATATATAGAGAGAGAGAGAGAGAGAGTGAGGTTCAATAGAGAACCATAATTAACCAAGAAACCAATCAACCAATCTTTTTTTCAACTTTTACAACCTATTTTTTATCAAAAAAAAAAAACTAAAAATTACAGAAATTCATAAACTTTTTATCATTTTTCCAATGATATCAAATTCGAATTTTTTTTTATTTTTTTTACGTCAAATTCACAATGTGAATCTTTGAAAACTCACAACGTGAATCCGGATTCACACGGTGAATCCGAAAAATATTTTTCACATTCACAATGTTAATATATGAATTTAGATATTTTTATATTTTTTTTTCGATAAAGAATAAGCTCTAGAAATTGAAAAAAAGATTTGGTTCCTTGAAGAACCAATAATTATGGCTCTCTATTTAACTTTTCTGTAATGCCCGTGTTTCTAGGCTAGGCATTAATATTGATGTGATAGTCTAGGTTAACCTTTGTAACACATTTTGAAGAAATTAAAAAGGAATTATGTGAATATTATGTGTTTTATGTGTTTTATGCTTAATTATTAGGGTTTAATTAATTAAGAATAAAAATGAGCGTCAAAAATAAATATTAGATAAAACCGATATCTATTAAGAAAGTTGTAGTGGCCGTGACAAAGATTACGGATATATAAACAATACCAAAATCCGAGTTATAACGAAGAAGTTATGACCTGTCGAAGTTTCGCGACAAAACCGGCACGGTGCCGAATGTCGTAAAAAGTGAGTTTTTGATAAACTACTTTTTAGCCTTAGTGATCTAAATGAAAGTCGTAGTGCTCGTTAAACTGAGAGTATGTATAAAAAGAACGTCCAAATCTAACTTTGTATGAGGAAGTTATGATTTTTCGAAGTTTCATCTTAGCAGTAGACAACTAAAAACTCGAATTTTAGATCGAGTGATTTTTAGCCGACACGACCTAAACGAGAATCGAAGGTCTCGTCAATAGTAGCACAACGGTAAAAAGACAGATGAAAACGGACGTCGGATGAAGAAGTTATGAATTTTTAACGGATATCCTGTCCCGGTCTGTTAAAAATAATAATATAAAAAATAAAGTCAAAATTAGCCGACGAAGTCTAAACGAAAGTTTTAGAGCGTAATTTTACCTATGCGTGCATATAATGAACGTCAAAAACGGAGCTCGTATGCGAAAGTTATGGATTTTAGAAGTTTTGGCGCGAAAATCGAGAAAAAATGTCAAAACCGAGAAAATTCGCATACGTGGACTTCGGCCACCTCACCCTCGCTCAAATCGTGCCACGTGTACGAGATTTGCTGAGTCATCCGAAGCCGTGGAGCATCCGAGGAGTGACGCGTGTGCAGCCTAGTCCGAACCTCGCAAAGCCTGCCGCGTGTCTGACATTCGCACCAGCTGTCCCCTTCCCTCCTGCTTCGGACCCAACCCTCGGACCCATACTTCGGTCCACTTAGAAGCTGCCAGCGAGTCCCTCGCATGCGCACTCCACGTGACCTCTTCTCGCATCTGATGCCACCTGGAAGCCTCTCAGCCTTCCGATAAGCAGCCTCAGCCCCTATAAATAAGAGGGTGCGAGACCTCCCGGGGAATATTTGAAAATTTGTCACTTTTAGCCCCTCTTTCCATATTTCTTTCATTCTAACTTCCCCCAAAGCCCCGGTATCAATTATAACCCCCGGAATACGCCCCGAAGTGCCCGAGAAGCCCGAAAAAATTATCTTTTCGGTTTCGAAGCCCGACTCTTGCAGAGCCCGGTTTCTCAATAAAACTCCCGGTTTTATTAGAAACGATCGTTTTAGGAAACGAATTGCTGCCCGATTATCATCAAATCATGTGAGTGTGTAGTCACTTTCATCTTACACCTAGATATGAAGTATTTTCTATAAAATATGTGCTATGTGTAATTATATTAAGTGTTTATTTGAGGTGACTGTTGAACAGATGTTTTATACAAGTTTTAAACTGTATATGTATTTTATCTACAAATATGTTGGGTAGAACACAGGTAGATGAAATAGTCGATGTGTGTTAAAATGATGAGAGGCCTCGATGTTGTTGTTGTTGTTGTTGTCGTCTAGCGGAGTATAGATGACGACCACAAACCTTTCTAGACAGTCCAATGTCACACTAGCAGGTTCGCAACTTGTAGGTGTTGATGAACTAAATGTTCATTGGCGTACTCCATCCCCCTCATGGTTGCCTTTAGGACATATATGGCTGAGGAGTCCCCTTAGCAGTAATGTCCATCCCGATGATATTCCTTAGGCTAGGTCCCTTGTGATAGGTGTTTAGGGACGTAAAGTAAGGACAACGGGAATGGGTAATCAGGGTTATTGTTGATTGGTGAACTTAATAAGTTTATTATTATTGTGGGTTGAAAACCCTATATGCTCACCAGGATCCCAAGCCTGACCCACTCAGCTTTTTATGTTACAGGTAGTGGACCCCGAGCATAGTCGGAGGACGATGACAGATTTTTGATTATAGGCCAGTAGTTGTAAATAACTATTGTAAGGCTTATAATGTCTTGTTTATGCTTTTGATCTGTATCGGAACAGGACATCCCGAGGTTTTGATATGAAATGAAACTATACATTTATTAAAGAAATGTTTTGATAAACTTTTATCATGTTTTGTTTTGGGGACCAATTCCGCAACATCTTTTAAAAAGATTTATCTGATTTTATTTTAAAAAGGATAAATCAAATCGGTCTTTTCTGGCCGAGAAATTAGGGGATGTCACAGTTGGTATCAGAGCATTAGTTTAAGCGAACTAAGAAATTGTAGGATTTCTAGACTTAAACTTAGAATGCTAAGTGATGATTGTGAGATGAGTGTCTACCATATTTTAGACACGAGCACTTGTTTATTTTAGGAAATATGCCTAAAATGCTTTTATGTGCTAAATGCTATATGTTTGCCATATATGCCATTATTTGTTCGGATCTATGGTCTGTTGCTGACCGGATCTGGAAACCTTATGTGTGTAGGATTCTAAGCGTATGATTACGAGATTAGAACTAACATGTAAACATTTTAGAGTGATAAGGGAATTGAAATATCTATTAAGGATAAAGACCTAAATTCGCCTTTTTCAGTATATAGATTATAATGGCAAGAACTCGAAGTGGAGCGGGAAATGCAAACAGAAACCAACAACCTCAACCTCAAGTGGTGGAACAGGTGCCTATAGTAGGAGCTGCACCCGAACCCATCACCATGGCTGGAGTACGAACTATGATTTAGACCATGATGGCTGAAACAGAGGGAGGAATTGAGGCAAATGTTGCTGAACAACAGGGATAAACCTTCAGTTCCTGTTGAACAACGTGAATTAAATGACGATCGATCTGAAGAAGGAAACAACAGTAGATCGGTTGGTCATAGTGAACCGCTTGTGGTTGGGAGAAATAACCACGAGGTTAGGGTGGAGAGAAATGGGTGCAAGTATAAGGACTTTATGACTTGCAAGCCATCGACCTCACTGGAAAAGAAGATCCTGTCGGAGTAATGGATTGGATCTCGGAAATGGAATTGGCTTTCATGACTTGTGATTGCCAAGGCAAGTTACAAACCACATTTGTAGTGCGTCAGTTCAGGGGTAGTGTTGCTCGTTGGTGGAACACTTTGGGGAAAACCCTAAGCCCTAATGAGCCACTGCAACTGACTTGGGCAGAGTTCTTGGTGCACTTCAAGCGCAAGTACTGCTCGGCCCAAAACGTGCTTGAGTTAGAAAACCAATTTCTAACGTTGAAGAAGGGGAGTATGACCGTTGACGAATATACGAATAACTTCACAGACAAAATGGAGTTTTCTTTGCGTATTGTCCCAGCTGAGCTGGAAAAAATTGACAGGTACGCAAAGGGACTTCCATGGGAGTATCGGTGCCAGTACGTCAGACACTTACTTTGGAGGCAGCTATCTGGGCTGCCAAGTCTGTTGAAGATATGATTAAGGGGAGAGCCGCTAGCAAGGTTGAAGTTGGCGAAAAGAGAAAGTTTAAAGGAACTTCAGGTTCCAATAAAAAGAACAAGTTCTCGAAGACTGGTTTGAGAAAATTCGGAGGAGGAGCCGAAGCCAAGTGGTGTGACAAGTGCAAGAAGAAACATGATGGGAAGTGCAGCGTGGAAGTCACTTGTTACAAGTGTGGAAAGCCAGGGCATTATGCCAATGAATGCACCTTCGATAAGAACGTTTGTTTTGGGTGTCATGAAGAAGGGCATATATTGAGGGATTGCCCGAAGAAGAAGGATGCAACAAAGCCCAATCTTCCACCAAAGCCGAAGGCGAGAGCCTTTCAGATGACACTTGAAGGTGCGAAAGAAGAAGCCGATGTCGCTTCAGGTACCTTTCTCGTAAATGAATTGCCTGCCCAAATTTTGTTTGATTCTGGAGCCAATTACTCCTTTATTTCGCATGAATTTGGTAGAAAACTAGCTTTGCCTGTAGATAGACTAGTTAATGCTATAATAGTCGAGATTGCTAGTGGCAAGTTTGTACCTGTTAGCCATCGTATGAAAAACATCCTCATTGACTTGGATGGGAATAAGTTCCACAAGGAATTATTGCCTATCGAGTTAAATGGATTCGACATAATTTTAGGAATGGATTGGCTTAGCGCCAATGATGCCGAAATATTGTGTACGAAGAAGATAGTAAAAGTAAACTCGCCAGGGAAAGAGTCGTTTATGGTGTATGGAGACAAACGCAGAGTAAACTCTGGAATCATTTCCCTAAAGAAAGCCAGAAAGTGTTTGGCCAAGGGATGTACATCATACCTAGCGTTCGTGATTGATGCTAAGAAGGAAAAGAAGGAGGTGCAGAATATTCCGGTGGTGTGTGATTATCCGGAAGTCTTTCTCGAAGATCTTCCTGGATTGCCCCCTGATCGACAAGTAGAATTCCGTATCGACTTGTTACCAGGAACAACGTCGATAGCAAAAGCACCGTATCGATTAACACCAACAAAGATGAAAGAACTTATGACACAACTTCAAGAGTTATTGTACAAAGGTTTCATTCGACCTAGTTCATCACCCTGGGGAGCCCCTGTGTTATTTGTAAAGAAGAAAGACGGGAGCATGAGAATGTGCATCGATTACAGAGAACTGAATAAAGCAACAATAAAGAACAAGTACCCGTTGCCGAGGATCGATGACCTGTTCGATCAGTTGCAAGGTTCGAGCTATTTCTCGAAGATCGATCTTAGGTCAGGATACAATCAGCTAAAGGTGAGAGAGCAGGATATCAAAAAGACTGCGTTCAGAACAAGATATGGACACTATGAATTTTTGGTTATGTCGTTCGGACTAACCAATGCCCCAGCAGCTTTCATGGATTTGATGAACAGGGTTTGTAAACCATACCTTGATAAATACATGATAGTATTCATAGACGATATCTTGATTTATTCGAAAAGCAAGCAGGAGCATGAAAAGCATCTGCGTGAGGTGCTAGAAGTTCTGCAAAAGGAGAAGCTGTAGGCAAAGTTCTCCAAATGTGAATTTTGGATTCAAGAAGTCTAATTTTTAGGTCATGTGGTTAACCAAGAAGGAATAATGGTTAACCCAACAAATATTGAAGCTTTGATGAAGTGGGAACAACCAAAAGTCCTACGGAGATTCGAAGCTTTTTAGGATTAGCCGGATATTATCGCCGATTTATCCAAGGCTTTTCTTCGATTGCTACTCCATTAACAGCTTTGACCCACAAAGGAGCTACTTATGCTTGGAATGAGAAGCATAAGGAAGCCTTTGAAAAGTTAAAGAAGAGATTGTGTGAAGCACCGATTCTTTCGTTACCTGAAGGAGTTGATGACTTCGCAGTCTATAGTGATGCCTCTGGAGTTGGGTTAGGTTGTGTTCTGACTCAAAGAGATAAAGTGATAGCGTATGCATCAAGGCAATTGAAAGAGCATGAAAAGAACTACCCCACTCATGATCTGGAGTTGGCAGCGGTAGTATTCGCCTTAAAGATATGGAGGCACTATCTTTATGGTACTAAATGTAAACTTTTCAGTGATCATTAGAGTCTTCAATATCTCTTTAATCAGAAGGAATTGAACATGAGGCAACGGCGCTGGCTAGAGTTACTCAAGGACTACGACTGTGAGATACTTTACCACCCTGGTAAAGCAAATGTTGTTGCTGATGCTCTCAGTCGGAAGGTAAATCTTGAAAAGAAAAGGCCAAGAGCGTTAAGAATTGAAGTTGTCTCGACAATTGTGGAAAGTATAAAGAAAGCTCAGGAGGAAGCTTTAGAGAAAAATGACCGGAAGGAGGAACGTTTGGGTAAAACGTTGGTGTTTGATACAAACGGTCAAGGACTGAAGGTATTCAAAGATAGGATTTGGGTACCTAAGACGGGAGGAGTAAGAGATCTTCTGATGGAAGTAGCTTACAAAACCATGTACTCGATTCATCCCGACAGTACAAAAATGTATAGGGATCTAAAACCCTATTACTGGTGGCCGACGATAAAGCTCGATGTTGCTAAGTATGTGGCCGAGTGTGTAACTTGTGCTAGGGTTAAGGCACAACATCAGAACCCGTATGGGAGTTTAGAACCTTTACATGTACCCATGGGTAAATGGGAGGACATTACCATGGATTTTGTGACTAAACTGCCCAGAACAAGGAACGGTCACGACATGATTTGGGTGGTCGTTGATCGCTTCACTAAGAGTGCGCATTTCATAGCAGCCAACGAGAAATGGTCTATGGATAAACTTGTGAACTCTTACGTGAAGGAAATTGTGAGGCTTCACGGTGTTCCGTTAACGATTGTATCCGATCGTGACAGCCGTTTTACCTCAAGGTTTTGGAGGAGTCTACAAGAGGAATTGGGTACCAAGTTGTGTTTGAGTACAGCTTACCATCCACAAACTGATGGTCAGAGCGAACGAACAATTCAAACATAGGAGGATATGCTGAGAGCATGTACCCTAGAATTCCAAGGTAACTGGGATGAACACTTACCTCTAGTAGAATTTTCCTATAATAATAGTTTCCACTCAAGAATCAAGATGACACCTTATCACGCTTTGTATGGAGAAAAGTGTCGAACGCCGTCAAGTTGGCTGGAAGCTGGGGATAAGCGGTTTATGGGACCTGAAATAGTCCATCAGACTGCTGAAAAGTTGAAAGTGATTAGGTAAAGGATGTTAGCAGCTCAAGATCGACAAAAGAGTTATGCTGACAAGAAAAGACAACCGATATCCTTCGAAGTTGGAGATTCAGTTTTACTTAAACTCTCGCCGTGGAAGGGACTTATAAGATTTGGTAAAAGGGGAAAGTTGAGTCCAAGGTTTATTGGACCATTTAAAGTTCTTCAGAGGATCGGGAATCAAGCTTACAAGCTAGAATTACCGGAAGAACTGGAGGGTATTCATAACACCTTTCATGTGTGTTATTTGAGAAAGTTCACGGGAGATGTGCCCGACATAATTCCCATTTCTGAATTAAGGTTGGATGAAAACAAGAGGTTGATTGAAGAACCTGAGGCAATCGTTGACCGTAAGACTAAGAAGTTGCGACGCAAGATGGTCGATTTAGTGCTTGTGCGTTGGAAACATACGAATGGGCCAAATCTCACCTGGGAAACGGAGAGTGACATGATGAGTCGCTACCCGCAGTTGTTTGTTGATATGTGATTCCGGGGACGGAATCATCCTAAGGGGGAGAGAATTGTAATGACCGTGTTTCTAGGCTAGGCATTAATATTGATGTGATAGTCTAGGTTAACCTTTGTAACTCATTTTGAAGAAATGAAAAAGGAATTATGTGAATATTATGTGTTTTATGTGTTTTATGCTTAATTATTAGGGTTTAATTAATTAAGAATAAAAATGAGCGTCAAAAATAAATATTAGATAAAGCCGATATATATTAAGAAAGTTGTAGTGGTCGTGACAAGGATTACGGATATATAAAGAATACCAAAATCCGAGTTATAACGAAGAAGTTATGACCTGTCGAAGTTTCGCGACAAAACCGGCACGGTGCCGAATGTCGTAAAAAGTGAGTTTTTGATAAACTACTTTTTAGCCTTGGTGATCTAAACGAAAGTCGTAGTGCTCGTTAAACCGAGATTATGTATAAAAAGAACGCCCAAATCTGACTTCGTATGAGGAAGTTATGATTTTTCGAAGTTTCAGCTTAGCAGTAGACAACTAAAAACTCGAATTTTAGATCGAGTGATTTTTAGCCGACACGACCTAAATGAGAATCGAAGGTCTCGTCAACAGTAGCACAACGGTAAAAAGAAAGACGAAAACGGACGTCGGATGAAGAAGTTATGAATTTTTAACGGATTTCCTGTCCCGGTCTGTTAAAAATAATAATATAAAAATTAAAGTCAAAATTATCCGACGAAGTCTAAATGAAAGTTGTAGAGCGTAATTTTTCCTACGCGTGCATATAAAGAACGTCAAAAACGGAGCTCGTATGCGAAAGTTATGGATTTTAGAAGTTTTAGAGCGAAAATCGAGAAAAAATGTCAAAACCGAGAAAATTCGCAT
This sequence comes from Lactuca virosa, assembly GCF_052849685.1. Classification (NCBI taxonomy): domain Eukaryota; kingdom Viridiplantae; phylum Streptophyta; class Magnoliopsida; order Asterales; family Asteraceae; genus Lactuca; species Lactuca virosa. Next base: position 327,671,888 of record NC_136430.1, read on the forward strand.
ACGTGGACTTCGGCCACCTCACCCTCGCTCAAATCGTGCCACGTGTCCGAGATTTTCTGAGTCATCCGAAGCCGTGGAGCATCCGAGGAGTGACGCGTGTGCAGCCTAGTCCGAACATCGCAAAGCCTGCCGCGTGTCCGACCTTCACACCAGCTGTCCCCTTCCCTCCTGCTTCAGACCCGACCCTCAGACCCAGATTTCGGTCCACTTAGAAGCTGCCAGCGAGGCACTCGCATGCGCAGCCCACGTGACCCCTTCTCGCATCTGATGCCACCTGGAAGCCTCTCAGCAGTCCGATAAGCAGCCTCGGCCCCTATAAATAAGAGGGTGCGAGACCTCCCGGGGAATATTTGAAAATTTGTCACTTTTAGCCCCTCTTTCCATATTTCTTTCATTCTAACTTCCCCCAAAGCCCCGGTATCAATTATAACCTCCGGAATACGCCCCGAAGTGCCCGAAAAATTTATCTTTTCGGTTTCGAAGCCCGACTCTTGCAGAGCCCGGTTTCTCAATAAAACTCCCGGTTTTATTAGAAACGATCGTTTTATGAAACGAATTGCTGCCCGATTATCATCAAATCATGTGAGTGTGTAGTCACTTTCATCTTACACCTAGATATGAAGTATTTTCTATAAAATACGTGCTATGTGTAATTATATTAAGTGTTTATTTGAGGTGACTATTGAACAGATGTTTTATACAAGTTTTAAACTGTATATGTATTTTATCTACAAATATGTTGGGTAGAACACAGGTAGATGAAATAGTCGATGTGTGTTAAAATGGTGAGAGGCCTCGATGTTGTTGTTGTAGTCGTCTAGCGGAGTATAGATGGCGACCACAGACCTTTCTAGACAGTCCAGTGACACACTAGCAGGTTCGCAACTTGTAGGTGTTGATGAACTAAATGTTCATTGGCGTACTCAATCCCCCTCATGGTTGCCTTTAGGACATATATGGCTGAGGAGTCCCCTTAGCAGTAGTGTCCATCCCGATAATATTTCTTAGGCTAGGTCCCTTGTGATAGGTGTTTAGGGACGTAAAGTGAGGACAACGGGAATGGGTAATCAGGGTTATTGTTGATTGGTGAACTTAATAAGTTTATTATTATTGTGGGTTGAAAACCCTATATGCTCACCAGGCTCCCAAGCCTGACCCACTCAGCTTTTTATGTTATAGGTAGTGGACCCCGAGCATAGTCGGAGGACGATGAGAGATTTTTGATTATAGGCCAGTAGTTGTAAATAACTGTTGTAAGGCTTATAATGTCTTGTTTATGCTTTTGATCTGTATCGGAACATGACATCCCGAGGTTTTGATATGAATGAAACTATACATTTCTTTAAGAAAGGTTTTGCTAAACTTTTATCATGTTTTGTTTTGGGGACCAATTCTGCAACATCTTTTAAAAAGATTTCTCTGATTTTATTTTAAAAAGCATAAATCAAATCGATCTTTTCTGGCCGAGAAATTAAGGGATGTCACAGTTTCCCTATATATATATATATATATATATATATATATATATATATATATAGGGTTGAGATCCGTTGAAAACTTATAGTTTTTCGAGAACCTGAGAACTAAATGTGGAGCGTTAGATCAAAATTAATTCATTAAGGGCATGATCGTGATTTTACCAATCTCATTTAATGTTTAATTTTTTTTGTTATTGGAAATATTAATGAAAAGTTCTAAAAATTAACATAATAAATCAAAATTCGGATTTAAAAAAAATCGATTTTATCAAAAAAAAATGGAGAGTTTTTTATTTTTTAATTGAAAAAAAATATTTTTTAAAAAAAACTGCATGTTTTTTTTTTAAAAAAAAAACTGCAAGTCTTTTAAAAAAAAAACTGCATTTTTTTCAAAAATAAAAACTGTAATTTTCTTAAAAAAAACTGTACTTTTTTAAAGAAAAAAAACTATAATTTTTTCAAAAAAGCTGCAATTTTTTATAAAACTGCATTTCTTTTTTAAAAAGTAAATTTTTAAAAATCAATAAATTTAAAAAAAAAAACTGGAATATTTATAAAAAAAAAAATTCTAGTTTAAAAAAAAAATCAACGTTTTAGGTGCATATATGTATATTTATCAAGTACATATATATCTTTCTTATACTATAATATTCGTAAGTAATCATATAAAAAATCCATTTTTATTTAATAATCTATAAACACAATAATACGAGTATTTTTTTTTTAATTTATCATTTTTATTTAATAATCCATTTTTATGTCTTCGTGTTCCATATTTTCTTTAATTTATCATTTTTCATATCTTCAATGTTTTCCACAAAAATTTACAAGAAAAAAAATGATTAATGAAAGAAAACTCACAAAAATACATGTGTGCGTATAGACGTAATTTATATGTGGTTCACTTATGATTTATATGCGAATCACATGTAATTCATATGAAATTTAATTGCAAGTTACATGTGGTTAGCATGCGAATTACATGTGAATCACATGTAATTCATATGTGATTCACTTGTGATTTACATGTGAATCACATGTAATTCATATGTGAATCACTTGTGAATTACATGTGATTTATATGTAAATTACATATGTATCACATGTAACTCATATGTGATTCACTTGCTATTTACATATGAATTACATGTGATTTACATGTGAATCACATGTAATTCATATGTGAATCACTTGTGATTTATTTGTGAATTACATGTGATTCACTTGTGATTTACATGAGAATCACATGTAATTCATATGTGATTCACTTGTGATATATTGCTAAAATGAAACAAATTAAAATAAACTATATTGTTAGAAAAAATAAATAATTAATATGATTTACAAGTGAATTACATGTGATTCACATGTAAATCACAAATGATTCACATGTGTCACAAGTGATTCACATGTGAATCACAAGTGATTCACATGTAAATCACAGGTGATTCACATGTAAATCACAAGTGATTTATGAAGCTCAATATAGAAGCAATTAAAATAAACTATATGGTTAGAAAATATAAATAATTAACATGATTTACATGTGATTCGCATGTAAATCACAAATGATTCACATGTGTCACAAGTGATCCACATGTGAATCACAAGTGATTCACATGTAAATCTCTTTATTCATCATCATTTTTCTATATAAATTTTTTGATATTATGTGAGAATTATCTGAAATCCAAGAAATCTGCAATTATAGAAAGCTCTCACAACTACAGCTTGATAAGAACCTGAATGGAAAAATCTGAATGATATTTGTGACACATCACACATACATTCAAATGGTGCTTTAAGACATATAATTTAGGTTGGTTAACCAGATTTTAAAAAGTTTTTGGTCAAAAGTGTCAATATTATCAAAGTTTAGGGTCAAAAGTGTCAATATTAAAAAAACTACTATTTATTTGGTGCATGGGATTTAATATATATACATAAATGCAGAACTCGTTTGAAGCTAAAGAAAGATGGAGTAATCCTAGAATTAGTACCCCCTCCCACAAAAGTCAACAATTTAATATTTGGAAGAACATGGATTGATTCCCACCAATTTGATCTCAGGAGATAAAGTTGTCCTCTATTTTCAATCTTGTGGTTGGTTTGGGTGCGTCTTATCTAAACACACAAACTAAACTTCAAATTTTTTTTACATTATATAAATTTACTTTTTAGTTTTTTTTTATTTGTGTGAAGTGCTGGACGTTATGAAGTGGATGAATATGTATACAATTCAGATGAAGAGCCTAAAATATTAATGACAGGAAAATGGAACGAATCCATGAGCTATCAGCCTTGTGATTCTGAAGGGGAACCTCTCCCTAACACTGAACTCACACATGTAGGTTTCAATATTTTAGATTCATATATTTTAATTTTTAATTGGAATTTATTCAATAATTATAATAATGTTTTGAAGGTATGTAAAGTTGCTGAGGCTCCAGCAGATGATGAATTATTTATGTGTTACCTAAAGAGTTATCATATCGACAGGGTCCAAAGGGGGTAAGATTATGTCCTGATGAAGAATCTGCATAATTCAGTTTGCAACAAAAACTGATCATAATATTTAATTTGAGTCGAAATAAAGATTTTTTTTGTGAAGCTCACCAACATTGGATCCTACCCTATTGCACTTTCCAATTTTAGGAATTTTTTGTGGTTTTGATGCTTTCCCAGAAACAGGGGTTTGTAGAGAAGTGGTAGTAGCTAAAGTGTTTCCAGGAGTGGGGCTTTGGCTCTGCTCATTAGTTGCATCACCTTCCTCTTTAATGGCTAATAAACAAATTTCAATGCATATATCACAAATTCAGTCATCAACTTTCCATTATTTATTACAAAGAAAAACTCTTATTATTGACTATGTATACAACCAATATTATATGGAAGTGCAATATTGACCCAACCTTAAGGGCATAGCAGAGATGGATTTTAATATCTTTAACATTATGTTATTGAAGTGTGTTATGAATTTAGGGGGATGGTTATACCTTAGATTTGGGTTTCTTTCAAACACGATTGATATTGCCTGCTCTATAGACATGTCTTCAGGGAACTCCTCCCTTACTTTATTAGTCTGCAATACATAAAGCAGCATGTCAAGAGACCAATAAGGAAAGAAAACAAAATGTTTAAATATTTAGAAATAAATTTGATTAATGATAACAGTTGTGATAGAAGAACTTGCCTCTTCCAATATGGTCTCGAATGTTTTTCCAACCTGTGAGACTAATTCTTGAGGATTTTGATTCCCATCCATATCAAACAGTGCATAGCTGAAGAGTACAAAAAATTTAGGAGTACATGAGTAACAGAAAATTGTTAAAATAAATTATAATTTATTGGTTAACAGTACATGAACTTCTTATAGGTGTTCCAAAACATCAAATTTGGTAAATAATTTGCACCTTGAATTAAGTCATTAACAGAGCAAACGCAAATTGATCATTATCTTTTTTTTTGTTTCTATGTTCAAGAATATAAACTAATATAACTTGAGCTCATAACTTATTTTCAAGATATGATGACATTTGCTTTTCTGGTGCTGGAAGGTATTTCGGTAATTATATCGCATTCAAGTATATAAATAGGAAGTAAAGTTGAGTGTTAATCTGTTATAATGTTATTCCAATGACGTTTCACAGCTCATGAAGAGCTTTCCTTCTGTTAAAATGGTGTTTAGGAAGGGACAAAAATTGTCACTAACCCCCGAGAACTACTTGTTCAGAGTAAGCAATTATTCCAATATTTAGAAAATTAAATTCATTAAACATCAATGTTGTCTGTTTGCTAAATATTCTGATGATTTTAACAATAATCTAACACAAAAAATTGGTTGTTAAGTTCATTGAGGACTTTAATCAAACAGTTGGTGTATGATCAGAAAATCGGTTGTTAACTTCGAAAGATAACATACAAATCATGAAAACCAAGAGAAAACTCAAGAACACAAAGATTGGAAACGTATTCTAGCATAATAAACACCAAGATAGACAACAAATTCTAGCAAAATAATCAACGAGATAAGAAACAAATTATAGTATAATAATACTTGAATACGTGAGCGTTGACAAGTGAGAGAAGCGCAGAGACGAATTAACCTCATGATTTGTCAATTGCACACTAGCCATTGACATCTGGATCTTGCTTTCCATCTTAAGAAAGCACACTATCCATCAGCTATAAACAAACACTAGCTGGACCTAAATGAATTTCCATGGTCATATGCTTGACTTTCTGATACCAGGAGCTGATCAATGATGACAAATCGATGCTTACAAAAACTTGATAGATCATTGTTGATCGATCTCGATGAATCGATAATCAAGAATCGGGTGATTTAGGGTTTCAAATATCGCAATCGAAGGTGAACACGAACAATGTCAATCTATAGGTTCGTAAATTCCTCACCGATGATCTGGATATGAAAGATTGTTGATTGGTAGCCGATGTTCATTGTCGACTAGCGTAGAGGTGGACCGATTGAGGGAGGATGGAGACGAGGAGAAGAGATACGATGGAGAGAGAGAGAGAGAGAGAGAGATCAATCTGATAAGGAATGGTGATCTAGAGACGTATATGCATGAGTCAATTTCTATAACCCTAAAATGCCCCTAATTCCATTTAATTCTGATGTCCCCTCCCTTTATTTTTCCACTTATTTAGAAAAATGCCACAATGCATCTTGATCATCCCTTTTTTTGATCCAACGCTCCACTTTTAGTTCTCAGGTTCTCAGGAAACTATGAGTTCTCAAATGATCATTCATCTCTCTCTCTCTCTCTCTCTCTGTATATATATATATATATATATATATATATATATATATATATATATATATATAGGTTTAGGTTCTATAGAAAACAAAAACCCTAAAAATCATAAAAATACATAAAAAAAATGCTTAGAGATCACAAATCTTTTTTTGACTTTATATTATCAAAATTCACAACTTTTTATATAAATTCGCTAAAAATGTTTTTGGAAAAAAAACCAAAAAAAAAAATAACAAAAAAACAAATTCGACTATTTAATTTATTTTCAGCGAAATTTTTAGAAAAGCTGTGATTTTTTGATGTATAAAGTCATAAAAAGTAGTGTGATCTCTAAGTATTTTTTTATGTATTTTTAGGGTTTTTTGTTTTCCATAAAACCTCTCTCTCTCTCTCTATATATATATATATATATATATATATATATATATATATATATATATATATATATATATATATATATATATATATATATATATATATGATAATTTTGGAACTCAAAAATTAGTAGAAACCGCGATGACAAATCTTGACCATAAGATTGAAAAAATAAAGTATAGAGATTTTTTTTTATAATCAAAATCTCTCCCCCACTCTCGTGTCAACACCTCATTGACTGTGGTTTTTTTCCACCTATTTCGTTTTTTATCTATAATTTTTTTGTTTTATTGAAAAAAAATTCTGAAAAAACCAAAGTTCTTAAAATTTAATTATCTACAAAATGTGCATAATCATGAAAATTTGAAAAAAAAATTATTTTTTATTTTTTATATTTATAAAAAAACCCCAAAAAAAAATTTTCTCCAAAAATTATAAAAATTTAAAGAATACTTCTACTCACTATTCTAATAACTGTGAATTTTTTTTTTAAAAAAAATAAGGTGTTTTAGATACTAAACTTGATTTTAAAAGATTAAAAGTTTTTTTTTTAAAAAAAATGTTGAACATAATATGATCAATATAGAGATGATTCAAAAGATTTATGATTCAAAAAATATTATGACTCAATATGTTTATGATCCTTAACTTGTTATGATCTAAAAATATTTTGATTTAAATATTTAATGATCCTTAATTATTATATTTTTTATGATTCAAAATTAAATGATTCAATAATTATAATGATCTAAATGTTGTATTAAACAAAAACTTTATTTAATTCAATATATTATGATCATAATTAAAATGATCCAAATTAATATGATTTAAAAATGTATGATGTATAATATCGTTATTATTCAAAATACTATGATTCAAAATTTTATTATAAAAAAAATATGATTAAAAAAAAGTATGAATGGAAAATATTATGATCCTTAATATTCTTCTTAAAACAAAATTTTATAATTGTTAAACATAAAAAATTCAAAACGGTATTTTGTTTAAAAAATCAAAAAATAAATAAACAAAAAAGAAAAAACCCTACTATCTTCAACTATGTAGTAAATATATTAGAAAAACGAAAAAAAATGAAAAAAAATGAAAAAAATATAAAAACATTAAAACCGAGCAAATATCTATTTCAGAAAAAAAAATTAATTTTTTTAATGAAAAATAATAAAAATAATAAAATAAAGAAAAAAAACCAAAATAAATGAAAGCGAAAAGGAAAACCCATATAAAAACATTAAAACTGAGCACATAATTATTCCCTCTAGTCCGTATTACGTCCCATTCACGTGCTCCGCGTGCGAATGCATCACGACCAAGTAAATGGGTTTGACGTTTGTGTCCTCAAGGTTCCTACCAATTTTTGGGTCCTACCGGATCCGGACCCTATATATATATATATATATATATATATATATATATATATATATATATATACACACACACACTAATTGTAAGACCCATGTATTACATGAGTTTATTCAAAAAAATAAACAAACATAAACATCTAACAATTTAGAAAATTTAAATTTATAAGAAAAAAATAAATTATTAATTATTAAAATTGAAGTGCTTATTTATTTTTTAAATTTAAACTAATAATTTAAATAAATGAACAATTAAAATAACTGGATTCAATTTAAAAATTTAAATTTTTTAAGGAAAGTTGCATTAATGAATTGAATATACATTCATTATTATATTTATTATATTTAAGTATTATATAAAATTTAATAAAATGGAAAAAATCACAAAATGACAGATGAATATAATTTAATCTAAATTATCACAAAATCACATGTGGCATAATGAATAAAATGATGATAAGTGACAAACTTATTATCATTTATTATGGAGGACAAACTTATATAGGGTGGCATAATGAATAAAATAATGATAAGTGACAAACTTATATATATATATATATATATATATATATATATATATATATATATATATATATATTTTAGTAAGTTCCAATGATATCAATAACTTTTTTTAGGATCATTAAGATCACTTTTCAACCTACATTTTAAAGTTTATCTTATATCGAAAAAATAAATAAAAGTATATAAATTCATCATTTTTCAACCTCTTTCCATATTGATATTCGAAAAAAATAATATTTTTTTTCTATGAAAAATATGCACTATATGTCTATATTTTTTTGTAAAAAAATGCATTTTAGAGTTTATCTTATATCGAAAAAAAATAAAAATATATAATTCATCATTTTTCAACCTCTTTCCATATTGATATTCAAAATAATAATAATAATAATAATAATAAACTTTTTTTCTATGAAAAATATTCACCATATGCATACTTTTTGTAAAAAAACTGCATTTTTAAAATATTTTTTTTAACAATCAACTTTTATATTAACATCCTAGTCAATTAAAATGTTTTTAGAGAAAAATATATCTATAAAAAGTTAAAAAAATGTGCATATATGCACAAAAACTCAATTGTGTATGATTTTTTCAACTTTGGTTTTAGATCTTATCTCATATCGAAAAAAATAACTAAAAATATACAAATTCATCATTTATTAACCTCTTTCCATATTGTTATTTGGAAAATTTTTTTAAGTAAAATGTTCACCATATGCACATATACACAAAATGAAAATATGCATATATGCACATCTACATATATGCACACCTGCATATATGCACATTAATTTATATATGAAAAACATGTTAATAAGTTAGGACACTGCAATAGAATGTGATTTTTTGAAAAAACAAATTCAAAACAAACGTTTTTCTACTTATGTGCTTATGGTGCACATTTTACATTTATGCAATTTTTTTTTCGAATATAAGTATAGATAGAGGTTAAAAAATGATAAATTTACATATTTTTAGTTATTTTTTTCGATAAAAAATAATCTCCAAAAAACAGTTATCCAAATAATGTGCATGTGATGCACATGTTATATATATATATATATATATATATATATATATATATATATATATATATATATATATATAAATTCGAATACCAATATTGAAAGAGGTTGAAAAATGTTGAATTTACAGTTTTTTATATAAGATAAGCTCTAAAATGAGAGTTCAAAAAGTGATTTTATTGATCCTAAAAAAGTTAGTGATCATAATGGATCCAACCCCATATATATATATATATATATATATATATATATATATATATATATATATATATATATATATATATGGGGTTGGATCCATTATGATCACTAACCTTTTTAGGATCAATAAAATCACTTTTTGAACTCTCATAACTTTTTAACAGTAAATTTAAAAATAGTAAATTTAAAAATAACTGGAATCATAAAAAGAAACTATAACTTTTTAACTAAAAAAATCAACATTTTAGGTTTATATATGCATATCTTTTCAAGTGTATTTATGCATATTTTTTATACTATAATGTTTGTTAGTAAATCATAAAAAAAACTCATGTTTATTTACTAATATATAAATATAATAGTACAAATATTTTATTCGATACAAAATAATATATAAAAACAAAAAATGCTACAAAATTTCAAAGTGTTTTCATATCTTCGTGTTAAGATTTCCAAATTTTCTTCAATTTACCACTTTTCATCTTTTCAATATTTTCCACAGATTCTTCTAAATCTATAAGAAAAAAAATGATTAATGCAAGAACACTCACAAAAATGCATATATATATATATATATATATATATATATATATATATATATATATATATATATACACACACACACACTAGCCGTTTACCCACGCAAAGTAGTGGACGACAAATAGTTTGTTTCGGAATATAGTTTTAATGTGATGATTAGTTTCCTTTAGACGCGAGATGTTCATTGCGGCCTTTTGGTAGACTATTTTGTGTCAGATAGTTCATTTCAACGGATAGTTTCTAGTTAGGTGCATAGTCATACAATACGGCAGAAGTTGAGTATACATTTGGAATTTCATTTAACAATTCATACTTGATTTTACAATATATAAATTACAACAATTTGCAATCATGTAGTTTTGTACATTTAGAACATGTCCAATATAAAAACTATAACAATCTGCAATCATGTTGCTTCTTCTGACAACCATGCGTTAAACATCAAATGAAAAATAATAAGTTGTTGATTGTACCTTGTTAATCACATAAAACTTCTTTGTACACAACGTTTGATGTCAAGATTCCATCATTATCAAATGTTTTTTCCAGCTTTACTAATACCTTGGTATTGACACATTATATTCCTTTGGACAACGCCAGATAAAGTTGGCCATGTGAGAATACTGATTCTGGTAGATAACACCTACGTTTGGAATTGTTTGTCCTTGAGATTTATTGATTGTCATAGAGAAACTAAGCTGAAATGGAAACTGCTTTCTCTTTAGTTTGAATGGGAACATCTCATTGTCAGACGGACATAGAGGAATTCTTGGCAAAAACACTCTTTTTCCAGCATGCTGATCAAACTAAACTACCTATCAACTAATGAAACAAAAAGCAAAACAAAAAGCAAGAAACACAAAAGATGATTTTAACCAAGATAATTGAGAGAATTTTGTTTAACTTCGATATACTTCTATTATAGTTGATTTAATGGAAGTGCAATGGATTGATGCTTTGTTGGTTACCGATTCCTTAGGTGACCAGGTTAATGTTCACTAACCTAATCCTTTAGCAAATAAGTCCATTCATACGGTGATCAGACGGATAAACCAACAAATTTACTAGTGTTCGGTTCGAGTTAATTAGACTTATAATGGATTGATCAATTTGGTTAATTATATCAATTCAATATATGATTGGTCATCATATATTAGCTCCTCCAATTACTTACCCACTTTTCTGTTTAACCCCAGGTTTTGATCAAAACACTAGTCCTACAATTTTGCAATTCACAAGATCATAAGATTCAAGTTTAATCAAGAATGATGGTCATATAAACTTTACTAAACTCAATAATAAACAAAAATGTAGTTATCATAAGCATAGAGAGGTTCTTTAATAAGCTAATGTAACAAATAACCAACTAAACATAATCCTATCCATAAATCAACTCATAAAAAGACAAGTAATCTAATCTAAATGAAAGTCAGGGGTTTTCAGCCCATGATTTCAGCAAGTAAACACATAAAAACGAAGTTCAACTCGTAATTCATAATCAAACACAAGAAAAAGTATTAATAAGATGTTTTTCCTAAAATCTCTCAAATTCAAGCTTCTAACCGATCTTCTGCAGCTCCAAGCTTCAAAGTACGTTCTAGGTCTTCAAAAGTCGACAAAAGCTCTAGCAAAAGTTTTGTTATCGGAGGAATGTGCAAGTCTTCGAGGTTCAACGAGAAACTTCAACACACTACGGCGTGGTAATGTCACCACGACGTGGGAATGAGACTATTATTCATTTTGGCCTTGATCCAAGTTCCTAGCTTCCAACTTCCAACTTCCTTTTTGCTCCGGGCATGTCTTTTACCCCTACAACACAACATATAATAGATTAAGTATCTTTTTTTCTATAATGAGCATAAAAATGGCGAAATATATTAAGATATGATGTAATATATATATATATATATATATATATATATATATATATATATATATATATATATATATATATGCACATATCAAAATACCCCATACTTAATCTTGGCTTGCCCCCAAGAAAACTGATTTTTAACTTACCAATATTGCATAAAACAATCCATTTAAAACCCAACCATTATCCCAAGACCGCAATTCATGTATTTGTGTCTATAATTCCTAAAAACTTCCTATTCCCAAATACTCACAATCCTTATGAACCTTCACCCTTTAGTTTATACGACATTCATTTTTGCAACCCTCCGAATCCATCCTCATAAATCTTTCTTAACCTCATGTATTTTTTGTTAAACTACCAAGCATACATAAATTCTAGAAAGAATTACAACTTTGATACCACAATGGAGCTTTTTGAATTCATCTATTATTTGATACTTTGATAGCTCCAAAATTCTTTCAACTTTTTGTAATTTCTCTTTTTGTGTCTCCCTTTTTTTTACTCAAATCCTACATGCTTAAGCAAGGAGCTTAACTTCAACCTTTATTGGTTAGATGTATTAGTCTAAGTGCAATGACTACCTAAGCTCTCCTAGATGGATTTCAGGTACACGCTGCAAAAATTATTACATCATACAAACTACCAGATTAGCTCTCATATCTCATGACTTTTCACTAGGAAAGGGAAGCCACAAATACACTATAACATGTGTTGGCTCAGGTAAACATTTGGGCTCTCATCGGATCATCCCACACAATACTAGCAAAAATTTTTAATTGGCTAGATTTTCCTAAACTAAACTATTATTTCAAGTTTATATGAATGCATATCGAAAAAAATTGGCAATTTTATAATAATGCAATTTTTGTCAAAAAATCAAATGCTTGTACTCTAATGCAATCAACCCCTACCCCACACTTATTTGATGCAATGTCCCAATTGCATGCTATGCAAAACATATAAGTAAAGAGGGAGAAAAAGGAACAGACTCCCCTAGGATAGAAGTTGCAAGATCAATCGTGTTGCTTGTGTGTAGAATATCTTGCCAATATGTGTAAATATGGAAATGGTAGACTGCTATGGAACTTGTCTTTAAGACATGGACATTTTGTACTTCAATAGGTGTATGAAAAATATTGGAAATTTGATCTTGAGACCGTCACCGTGTCGTGGTAGGGAGACAACTTCGTGTTATTTGTTCGACAAATATAGTACGTATTCTGTAACGACACCACGTCGTGGTTATTGTGACCACGCCGTGGTTATTGTGACCACGTCGTGGTATGTGTAAAAACGCGAAAATAATTCATTCCAACAATAGATTTATTCAATATTTGGTCACTAATATGAACTTTGGAAAATGTGACTCATCAGCTTGTGTGATCAAATAAACAATCTATATGCTCAAATTCGTCTCTTTCCCCACATTCCTAACCCTTCACTTAAATTCATCAAAGTCTCTCGAAATGTACTCCTCTCATCAAACTCGAACTTCTGGGAAATCTAGAGACAATAAACGATAATAACAAGGAAACAAATAAAACAAAGTACTTAAATCCTAAAATTACCATAATCCTAGAAAATAGAAAATTAAACAAACCAAGTACGGACAAATAAAAATCACATTGTCTTAAATCCACTCAAACAAATCAAAAGGATAATTCACTCGTCATCATTTCCTCCTCCACTTCCGCCGGCTACTCCATGTTATTCCGCCCAAAGCTCGTCCCATGTTAGGATGTATGGGTATGAGATCGGATACTCACTCGGGCATTGGATGTTCATGTGTTGCATCAGAAAATCAAGGTGTATATTGGTGTAATAAACACGTCTTCCTAAATTGTCTTGATAATGACGCAAGACAACATTATAAGGATCTATTGGTAACTCATCTTCGGTAGGAATCACGGGGGGTTCTTCTTCCGCATCGTTGGGCCTTTGTCTCACTCTCCTCCCCGCTCGGTCTCTTGGATTGTCATTAGGAATTGAGAAGTTTCCAAACCCATTGTCAACCACACTATTGGACCGTTTGTAAAGAAGTGGACTAAAAGGTTTACCATTTTCCACAGTTAGCATAAAGGCTTCCCGATTTTGGAAAACCCTGAACGACTTAGCCAATCTCGTGATCAACATGCCACCATACAAAGGTGACCCCCGACGATCCTTTCCTGCTCGGTTTGCTATAAAATCTTGAAGGGTTTTAGGTACAACAAATAAACTAGAAAAACAATTCCTAAGTTCACATGCAACCTACTTTGGATCTATGTTTTAACTATTGAACATACAACTTTGAATTGCAAAACAAGAACCCTAGAGGAGAGAGGCTAATTTCGAAATTAACAAACTAGGGGTTTAGGGTTTACATACCTTTCAATTGTTATAGCAAACAATTGATAATCCCTTGATCTTGATCTTGATCTTCTTGGAAGCTTTAGCACCACAAGTGTAATGCCTCTAATGGAATCACACTCAAACTAGCAAGAAGGAAAGTAGAAGAGAGAGAGAGGAGAGGGAGTATGCAAAATCTCGGCCTTAGGGTTTCTTCAAAAGAAAGAGTGTCCAAAAACATGAACCAGGAGGCTCCTTATATAGCTGAGGGATCTAGGGTTTAAGGGAAACCCTAGTTATCCTTTGCTTAGGGCCTAAGCAAACCCAAGGGCCTTATCCAAGCCCATATGGACGAAATTATTAGGGTTTCCCCTAAAGATTTCGTCCACCCTCTTCCAAGGGGGTTCTAGAGCCTTCCACTCAACTATTAGATAATTGCAAACTAGTCCCTGCACCTTATAATTAATTCTTTTAACCCCAAAATCAATTCTGATTAATTTCTGGCTAACAATTAATTAAACATAATGATTTCTAATTAATATATTAATCCATTAACATATTAATAAATCATTTATATATATATTAATTAATCTTATAAATTAATATCTCTCCTTTCATAATTTCCTTGTCCAGTTGCTAGGTTGAGGGCAACCCAAAAGGACTGTGCTGCTATCAATTCAAGTACATACCAATTATAGTTATGGGCTTAGACACCTAATCCAACAGTCTCCCACTTGGATAAGTCTGTAACTATAATTGCTAGTATGCCTTCTAAATTTGACCAGCAAATTGTAGCTTCCAAAAAGCTGCTGCCGAACTCTGACCCAGTCAGTTACGTGTCCTAAGATAAGTGATCATATAACCCTTCGTTCTGCTTGATATCCCCAGACAAAAGACATGGAATGTAATCAATCTGTTTGTCCAGAATCTATGTTTCCCGATTCCTGATTTGTGATGATGTAGGACTTCTAATCGAACACATCAATTTAGTCCTGGCTGGGCCCAGCACATAAGTCAACACCAAATCATCGAGGGGCCCACAGATATCGCTTTTCCTGTTAGGGCAAAAGGAACGAATAAACGTTGACTCATATGCTTGTATCTTTTACTCATCAAATTATGCATGACAATACGTTTTATAACACCAAGTTACTGATGCGTTTTCGTATCACCAATGCACAACCGACTTGTAAATTACAACTCATATATCTTCGTTTCAAGATTATAAGATATTATCGTCTCAGTATTACTCGTGATGAATTCCATGAAGTAATACTCTGAGCGAGGGTTTATCCAATACTCAAATCTCAATTTCTGAGTACTCATGAACGTTGCAGCAATTCTATTGCCATGTCTATCCTTAGACAATCTGCAATCCAATTCATGACAGTCTTAATTCACTACTTACTTCCAAGAGTACGAGCGACTGTGGAGTTTGAATAATCTCATTATTCAGGAAGTAAAACATGCAAAAAATGAAACACAATAATAAACAATTGACAAAAGGTAGTAGCCAAACTTATAAATAATACTTTATTATTTAATCACCAAAAGTCAATTACATTTACTTTGTTACAAGTTTCAAAAACTAATCTAACTACTAAAACTAATATCATCTTTCAGTCCTATGCTCCGAGCATGCTGAATATGCTTAGCCCTACTCAGACCCTTTGTGAGAGGATCTGCTGGGTTATCTTCAGATGACACCCTCTTTACTATAAGATGGCCTTCTTCTACTCTATGTCTGATGAAATGGTACTTTCTGTCGATATGTCTGGTCTTACCATGATCTCTCGGTTCCTTTGTCAAGGCAACCGCTCCTTCATTATCGCAGAAAAGTTCCATAGGCTCCTGGATGGTTGGAACAACTCCGAGATCCCCGATGAAGTTCCTCAACCAAGCTGCTTCTTTCGACGCTTCACTTGCTGCTATGTACTCTGATTCACAAGTAGAATCAGCCACCGTATTTTGCTTGGAACTCTTCCAAGTAACTGCTCCTCCATTCAGTAAAAACACCCAGCCTGACTGAGAAAGGAAGTTATCTCTATCCGTCTGAAAGCTGGCATCACTGTAACCATCTACTCTCAAAGTATCACTGCCACCAAGCACAAGGACCCAGTCCTTTGTCCTTCGCAAATACTTGAGTATATTCTTAACTGCTACCCAATGATCTCTACCTGGGTTTCCCTGATAGCGACTGACCATGCTCAAAGCAAATGCCACATCAGGGCGAGTACATGTCATAGCGTACATGATCGATCCGACAGCGGAAGCATAAGGTACACGACTCATGTCATCTATTTCAACATCTGTACTCGGGCATTGAGTCTTACTCAATTTGGTATTGCTCTGGATAGGTAGCTCTCCCTTCTTGGAATTTTCCATACTAAACCTCTTTAGTACCTTATCCAAGTATGTGCTCTGACTAAGTCCAATTAGTCTCTTCTTTCTATCTCTAAATATTCTAATCCCAAGAATATAGGCAGCTTCTCCAAGGTCTTTCATGGCAAAACACTTTCCAAGCCAAGACTTAACTTCTTTCAAGGTTGGAACGTCGTTACCAATGAGTAATATGTCATCGACATACAACACCAGAAAAGTTACTATACTCCCACTAGCCTTGATATACACACAGAACTCATCTTCACTTCTAGAGAAACCAAACTCTTTGACTTTCTCATGGAAGCAAAGATTCCAACTGCGAGATGCTTGTTTCAATCCATAAATGGATTTCTCAAGCTTGCACACTCTATTGGGGAACTTCGCATCAACAAAACCCTCTGGCTGACTCATGTAAACATCTTCAGCCAACTTCCCATTAAGGAAAGCAGTTTTGACATCCATCTGCCAGATTTCATAATCATGAAAGGCAGCTATGGCGAGCAATATCCTAATAGATTTAATCTTAGCCACTGGCGAGAAGGTCTCATCATAGTCAACCCCTGGGGTTTGAGTGAAACCTTTTGCAACCAGTCGAGCCTTGAATGTGTGCACATTTCCATCCATGTCTGTCTTCTTCTTGAAGATCCATTTGCACCCAACTGTCTTACAACCTGGTGCACTATCAACCAAATTCCAAACTTGGTTGTCATACATGGACTTAATCTCGCTGTCCATTGCCTCTTTCCACTTGGAAGCCTCTGGGCCTGCCATTGCTTCCTTATAAGTGACTGGTTCATCTAAGTTTACCAGTGTTCTGTCACTTATGAATGTGTCACCATCTGAAGTAATATGAAAACCATACAACTCAGGTGGCACACTCACCCTAGTGGATCTTCTAAGAGGTAATGAGTTATCGATTGGTTCAACAGGAACTGTTTCCTCTGGTTGAGTGCTAGTGTCATCTAAGGTTCCTTCATTGGCTGACTCTTGAATTTCTTCAAGATCAATAGTGCTCCCACTGTCCTCTTTGAATATGAGCTCTCTTTCAAGAAAGACTCCTCTTCGTGCTACAAAGACCACGTTCTCACTAGGCCTGTAGAACAAATATCCAAAAGACTGCTTTGGGTAACCAATGAAAACACATTTCTCACTTCTAGCTGCTAGCTTGTCGTGAGTCTCTCGTCTTACGAAAGCTTCACAACCCCAGACTTTAACATGTGCTAACGAGGGAACTTTCCCTGTCCACATTTCGTGAGGTGTTTTGGCAACCTTCTTTGTAGGGACAAGATTGAGGATGTGGGCGGCTGTCTCTAAGGCATACCCCCAGAAGTGAATAGGAAGCGAAGCCCGACTCATCATAGAACGAACCATGTCTAACAAGGTTTGATTGCGCCTCTCAGCTACACCATTTAACTGTGGTGTCCTAGGAGGAGTCAATTGTGAGACTATCCCACATTCTTTCAGATAGTCGTTGAACTCGATACTAAGATACTCCCCGCCTCTATCGGATCTAAGTATCTTTATCTTTCTGCCCAATTGATTTTCGACTTCATGCTTAAACTCTTTGAACTTTTCAAAAGTTTCTGACTTATGCTTGACCAAGTAGATATATCCATATCTGCTATAATCGTCAGTGAAAGTCACATAGAATCGATTAGCATCTCTTGTAGTTGATCTGAAGGGCCCACACACATCCGTGTGTATGAGATCCAACAGACCTTCACCTCTTTCACAAGACCCTGTGAATGGTGATTTTGTCATCTTTCCCAAAAGACAAGATTCACACATATCATTTGATTTTAGGTCAAATGATTCCAACACTCCATCCTTTTGGAGTTGGGCTATGCGTTTCTTGTTAATGTGTCCAAGACGACAATGCCACAAGCATGCCTTGTCTACACTATTAGACAAGTCAATATTAAGTACACTATTTCCTAGGCTATCAACACAAGTCACTGTTTCATACACACCATTACAAGGCAAAGCTTCAAACATAAAAACACCATTCTTATAAACAGAAATTGAACCATTCAAATCATTAAAAGAATATGTAAAACCTTGTCTGAACAATGCATGAAATGAAATAATGTTTCTCGTCATCTCAGACGAATAGCAACAATTTATTAAATCTAATCTAACATCATTACTAAGCAGAAGCTGATAAACTCCGATCTTGGTTACTGGTGAAGACTTTCTGTTTCCCATGATCAGGTTTATCCTTCCTCGCTCTATCTCCTCACTTTCCTTTAGACCCTGCAAATCAGAACAGATATGAAAACCACATCCTGTATCAAGGACCCATGAACGAGAAGATAATGAGTTATTAGCAGAAATAGTGTAAATACCTGCCGAAGATGGCTTCACTTTGCCATCCTTGATATCTTGCAGATATTGTGGGCAAGATCTCTTCCAATGCCCCTTTTGGTTGCAGTAAAAGCAAACTGCCTCTTTTGGATCAGAAACATGGGGAGTGGAACCATTGGGCTTAGCCTTTGGGCCATTACTAGATGACCCAGCTTGAGCCTTGCTCTTCCAGCTTTGCTTGGGAGGACCTTTCCTCTTTTTCCCCTTTCCCTGTCCAATAGCCAAAACAGGGGCACTAGCAGGTGTGGGGGGTATACTTTTACCCTTCATCCCTGCCTCAGCTGTCTGCAACAAGTTGTGCAATTGGGCCAAGGTCTGCTCAGTATTGTTCAAATGGTAAGTTAGAATAAACTGACCATAACATTCAGGAAGTGAGTTCAAGACCATGTCAATGGCCAATTCCTCATCAAAGTGAATATTGAGCTTGACCAAACGCTCTATGTAGCGTTGCATTCTTTGCACATGTGACACAACTGACTCCCCATCTTTCATCTTGCAAGCCATGAGTGACTTGACTACTTCGAACTTTTCTTGACGAGCTCGCTTATTTTACTTTTCCATAAGGTCCTTGTTCATCTCGAAAGGCCAGTAGTCCTCATAGTACCTCTGCAGTTCTGGGGACATAGTTGCCACCATGATGCATGCCACTTTGGTAGCATCATCGTAATGTTTCTTGTAGGCAGCAAGATCTTCAGGAGTAGCTTCATTCTCATCAAGCTCTTTGAGCTCCTTTTCAAGAACATATTCTTTGTTCTCGAAACGAAGAGCCATCTTGATGTTGCGCATCCAATCGTTATAGTTTGAGCCATCCATAACGACTTTGGAGCATATATTGAGCAAAGAGAAGTTTTGGTTGGAGGAGGACGAAGCAGAAGTGTTTCCAGGAGTAGACATCTGAAAAGAAAGAAAGTTTTAGTTAGATTTCAAGATACCTTAATAGAATAACCCAAAGATATAATATCAAGGTTAGGATCCAACTATGAAGATTCACAACTTAGAAATGGGATGCCGAGATCCAAGTGCAAATTTCATAAAGGTAGGTGAATGACGATTCACCAATTCCACCATTAGACGAAACAAACGAAGTGAAATTCCTAATTCTTTTGAGATACATTGAAACTATTCAATGACATGTTTTATTCTCAGATTATGCTCTTCTATTTGTGACTGGGATGCCGAGGATCACAAACAAGATGTGAATAACCATGCAAATGTGCTTGGTAACCTCATTGTCTTTATCATTAACTATTGATGTGCTGGTAAACCACACACGCTCCATCAAAATGACAGTTATGAGATACCCATTGCTACTCTTTATTAGTGCCTTTTAGTGTGCTGGTTAAC
The DNA here is from genome assembly GCF_052849685.1 of Lactuca virosa. Classification (NCBI taxonomy): domain Eukaryota; kingdom Viridiplantae; phylum Streptophyta; class Magnoliopsida; order Asterales; family Asteraceae; genus Lactuca; species Lactuca virosa. The sequence goes on from NC_136430.1 coordinate 327,692,483, forward strand.
CACACACGCTCCACTAACGACCAATAAAGCATAATGTGCAATTTCATGGATTAGCATACTTTTCACATTTTTCCTAAAGTAACTAGAGTTGGGATTTTGAAAATAATGTTCTAGTACTTTCTTTAATATCATTATACTTTTAATGAGAAGTAGTTGTCCTATCAAATCCGTTCTGCTAACGACCCTCCACTAATCAAGGAAGCGGTGGGTGAGAGTGGACACCCATTCAACTACCATTTTATAGGCAGTTTCCTTATACCCCCCTTATAGATTAGCTTCGTGAATGAGGCATACTAGCGATTTGACTGACCATATTCTTATACATATAATATTAAACCTTTAATTATAATATATATATAAGGTGTGTTTTAAAACTTTTTAAAACTTCAAGGGTTTATATAAATTTCAAAATTTAAGCTGTTAAATTCAAATTTAAATAAACCAATTAACTAGATTTAATATTTATCTATTAATTAACTATTAATCAAATTATTAAATCTTGTAAGGATTATCTAATTAAATTAATCAATTAATTTAATCCTAATCCTTATCCCTCTAATTTCGAAAAATAGGGTAAGGATAATTATCCAATTAATCTAATTAAGTAACAATTATCCAAAAACAAGAAACCCTAGTTATCCTCTAGCATATTTCGAAATTTACAAGGGAGGAGGCTAGGGTTTTCAAAACCCTAACCCTAATTTCGATTAGGGTTCTTTGGAGGCTAGGGTTTTCGAAAAAAACCCTTTGATCCAAAACCCTAGAAATCGAAAATTTGGCCTTTAGGGTTTAATAGCTATAAACCCTAATTTGCAATTCAACAATTGTAGCAATTCAATTTAAAACAACAATGGCTCTGATACCACTGAAGGGTTTTAGGTACAACAAATAAACTAGAAAAACAATTCCTAAGTTCACATGCAACCTACTTTGGATCTATGTTTTAACTATTGAACATACAACTTTGAATTGCAAAACAAGAACCCTAGAGGAGAGAGGCTAATTTCGAAATTAACAAACTAGGGTTTAGGGTTTACATACCTTTCAATTGTTATAGCAAACAATTGATAATCCCTTGATCTTGATCTTGATCTTCTTGGAAGCTTTAGCACCACAAGTGTAATGCCTCTAATGGAATCACACTCAAACTAGCAAGAAGGAAAGTAGAAGAGAGAGAGAGGAGAGGGAGTATGCAAAATCTCGGCCTTAGGGTTTCTTCAAAAGAAAGAGTGTCCAAAAACATGAACCAGGAGGCTCCTTATATAGCTGAGGGATCTAGGGTTTAAGGGAAACCCTAGTTATCCTTTGCTTAGGGCCTAAGCAAACCCAAGGGCCTTATCCAAGCCCCTATGGACGAAATTATTAGGGTTTCCCCTAAAGATTTCGTCCACCCTCTTCCAAGGGGGTTCTAGAGCCTTCCACTCAACTATTAGATAATTGCAAACTAGTCCCTGCACCTTATAATTAATTCTTTTAACCCCAAAATCAATTCTGATTAATTTCTGGCTAACAATTAATTAAACATAATGATTTCTAATTAATATATTAATCCATTAACATATTAATAAATCATTTATATATATATATATATATATATATATATATTAATTAATCTTATAAATTAATATCTCTCCTTTCATAATTTCCTTGTCCAGTTGCTAGGTTGAGGGCAACCCAAAAGGACTGTGCTGCTATCAATTCAAGTACATACCAATTATAGTTATGGGCTTAGACACCTAATCCAACAAATCTACCATATGCCAAGGAACCGCAATAAGCACCCCCAGAGAAACGAGGCTCCAATGATAAAAGACATCCAAACTCGGGAATTTGTCCCCCTCCTGCCTTTGGTTGATGGTGTTTACAATTAATCGGTATAAGAAGTGATGGAGGGTAGACCGGATATCACTTTCCTGGGTCGTTCCTGATTGATAGACCCCATTGGCGATATTGGGCCAGTAGTTGGCTTCCTTGAACTCATTATTTGAATTGAGACATCGAGCTATAAACTCAGTGTATGATTCAATGTGTACTTCAGACGGTAAATAGAGCTCCATCCTCAAAGCAAAGTCTGCCAAACTCAATTCCGTTCTTTCTCCTCCAAAACAAAAATTAATGTTTTTTCTATCATGAATGCCTTTTTTCTTGCGGAAATGCACAGTAGCCAAGAATTCCACATATAATTCCTTGTACAAAGGTTATTGAATCCGGAAAAGGCGTCTCCAAGCCATACAAACAAATCAGCCTTGGACCCCGCTAGAAGACTTTGTTAGATATTGTTGAAGTGCTTCCAACAAGCCAACCTCTTCCATCCAACTCCAATTAATTTCACCAGGAATATGCACTTACCTTTCTTTCAACCAAGCTAACTTCTCGTTCCATTGAACCATAACCTCGTGTGCTCCCATATTTGGGAAAGAGTACCATGGGAAATCGGGACGACCCCCTTGTGGTTGATTTAGGTGACCCCTACCCTGCATGATTTGCACAAGAAACATATAACACCATTCCAAACAAGCAATTTAGAATTAAGAAGAAAAACAGTCAAGATAGTCTGAAATAACAATGACCACGAGGAGGACCACGACATGTCATCGTGGTCGACGAACAGTTCGAGGACAAATTTAAAATTGAACTAATTTTAAACCATTATAACTCAAATTCTGGGGTTTACTTAGGCCATCAAAATACGTGTTTTAGAGTAAGATTCAGAGCAAAAACAATCAAAATCAACCCCAAATTGAATCAAATTTCGGAACCCTAACTAACCAAATACCCTAAATAAAAGTTCATAGCAGTGAATTCGTTCCATAGATGCAGTAATACTTGATTATTAACTATTAAAATGTTTAGAAATCATATCTTTTCCTTTGATAAATTCGAAATTGGAAGAAAATAATGAACTCGTGGGAGCGCAGGCACGTCGTGAGTGAGGATGAATGTAAAAAGAAAAGTTAAATTTTTTAGGTTAAAAACCCTAAAAATCGACTGCGGTTGAACAGTCACCACGTCGCGAAGGGACCATCACGTCGTGGTGTTTTTTCAAAATATATTGTGTTGTGTTCTGTAAAGTCACAACGTCGTGGTAAATAAAATAATTTTTTGGGAACAATTTTCATAAAAACTTCCACCCCACACTCATTCCATGCTTGCCCTCTCAACAAAATCCACAAAGAAGTTCATAAGAGTGAAAATCCAACAAAATGAAACAAAATAAGCAAATAAAAGAAAAGGAAAGAAAAATGAAAACTTTAAATCACAGGTTGCCTCCTACAAGCGCTTCTTTTTGGGGAGTCGTGAGCCGAACTCCTTCCCGCTCTACGTTGATGCGGCTACTGCCAATTTCACGATTTCTCCCTCATTTTCCTCAATTGGCATCCCTTCCTCATAATGCTTTACCTGATGTCCATTAACCTTGAAAGGAGTTCCATATCTTGTGATTAACTCTATCGCTCCGTGTGGAAATACTTGTTTCACAATAGACGACCTGTCCCATTATGTCTGTAATTTCCCGGGAAAAAGCTTCATTCTTGAGTTGAAAAGGAGAACCTTTTTCCATTCTTGAAAATCCTTACGTCCTCTCAACCTAGCATCATGCCATTTCTTTGTTTTGTATTTGTAGATCAAATAGCTTGTGCATGCTTCATTTCTCAATTCCTTTAGGGCATTCATTTCCATTAGACGATTGGTTCGTAATTCGGCCAACTCAAAATTGAAAGTCTTCAAAGCCCAATACGCCTTGTGTTCAATTTCTACCGGCATATGACAATTCTTTCCAAAGACTAACCTATATGGTGTAGTACTAATAGGTGTTTTAAAGGCGGTTCGAAATGCCCATAATGCATCATCTAGTTTTTCCGACCACTCCTTCTTGTTGCTACCAACTGATCGTTCAAGAATCATTTTTAACGCCCGACTTGTGACTTCAGTTTGCCCACTTGTTTGCGGATGTTAGGGTATTGCAAATCTATGGTGTACACCATATTTTTATAACACTTTGGCTAGTTGTTCATTTGCAAAGTGAGTTCCCCGATCGCTTATTAGAGCCTTTGGTACATCAAATCGAGAAAACAATCTTTTTAGGAATCTTACTACCACACGAGCATCATTTGTTGGTAAAGATTGTGCTTCCGCCCATTTTGAGACATTGTCGACTACCACTAGTATGTACTTATTTCCTCGAGAAGCCGAAAATGGTCCCATAAAATCGATACCCCAAACATCAAATACTTCACAAACTTGGATGCTATTTTGGGGCATCTCGCTTCAGGAAGAAATGTTGCCCGATCGTTGGCATGAGTCACATTCCTTAAAAAAAATTTTGGCATCCTTGAAAATTATAGGTCAATAGAATCCCGAACCATATACTTTCTTTGCTGTGTAATGTGCTCCATGATGTCCTCCGGTGGGTCCGTTATGGAAATGCTTCAAAATTTCCAAACTTTCCTTCCTGAATATACATCTTCTTATCATACCATCCGTGCAGCTTCTAAAGAGATATGGTTCATCCCAAAAGTATTATTTCACTTCTGAAAATAATTTTTTTTTGTTGAGTCAATCCTTTTGGAAGATAGTCACCAGCCAAATAGTTGGCTATATCCGCATACCATGGCTCCTCCCCTGCAATCACCATTAGATATTCTTCGGGAAAATCGTCTCCAATTTTGTGTTTTAATTATTCCATTTTCGGGTTTTCCAGTCTCGAGAGGTGATCGACCGCCATATTTTCCATACCCTTTTTTATCCCTAATCTCGATGTCAAATTCTTGCAAGAGTCGCACCCATTAGATCAATCTTGGCTTAGCATCATGCTTAGCAAATAGATACTTAAGCGCAGAATGGTCAGTAAAGACAATAATTTTGGATAAAACTAAGTAAGGGCAGAATTTGTCAAAAGCGTAAACAACAGCCAAAAGTTCTTTTTCAGTCATAGTATAATTTTCTTGGGTTGGGTTTATTGTCTTGCTTGCATAATATATAGGTTGAAAATGCTTATCCACCCTTTGTCCAAGGACTGCTCCTACCGCAAATCACTCGCATCGCACATGAGCTCAAATTTTAGGTTCCAATTTGGGGCGATCATGATCAGGGTATTGGTTAATTTGCTTTCAATAATTGAAAGGCTTCAAGACATTCATTTGAGAAATCGAATGTGGCATCTTTCAAAAGAAGTTGGTTTAATGGCCTTGTAATTTTCGAAAAATCTTTTATAAATCGGCGGTAAAATCCCGCATGGCCTAGAAAACTTCTTACTCCTTTTACGTTTGTTGGAGGTGGTAATTTAGCTTTAGTGCCAACCTTTGCACGGTCCACCTCTATCCCTAATTTGAAGACTTTATGTCCCAAGACAATCCCTTCTTTGACCATGAAATGACACTTCTCCCAGTTTAAGACCAAACTGGTCTTTTCACATCTAGCAAGCATCAAGTCTAGGCTGGACAAGTAATTGTCAAAAGAAGACCCAAAAACAGAAAAATCATCCATGAAGCATTCCATGAACTTTTCAACCATGTCATAGAAAATAGCCATCATGCATCTTTGGAACGTGGCTGGTGCGTTGCATAACCCAACTGACATCCGACGACAAACAAAGGTCCCACTTGGGCAAGTCAACATGGTCTTTTCTTGGTCTTAAGGATCAACAGGGATTTGAAAGTATCCTGAAAACCATCTAAAAAGCAGTAATAAATGTGACTGGATAATCTTTCGGGAAATTGATCAATAAAGGGTAAAGGAAAATGGTCTTTTCCAGTGGCATCATTTAGTTTGCGATAATCGATGCACACACGCCAACCGGTTACCGTTCTTGTAGGAATAAGCTCGTTTTCTTCGTTTGCCACCACTGTCATGCCTCCTTTTTTAGGTACCACACACTGGACTCACCCATTGGCTATCTAATATTGAGTAAATTATACCAGCATCCAAGAGTTTGACTACCTATTTCTGGACTACTTATTGCATGTTCGAGTTTAATATCCTTTGGCGTTGCACCAATGGTTTAGATCCCTCTTCCAAATTGATTTTATGTGAAAAATATGAGGGACTAATGCCCTTGATATCGGTGATCTTCCATGCGATGACATTCTTTCGTTTCTTGAGTACTTCAACTAGGCTTTCCTTTTCTTGTTGTGTGAGATCAGTTGCTATGATGACTGGCTTTTGTTCATTTTCTTCCAAGAATACATACTCCAAATGTTCAGGAAAAGCTTTTAACTCGAATTTTGGTTTTTGTTTAGTGACCACGATATGGGCGTCTTGCCACGTCGTGGTGTCGTAGTTTTTTCCGTCAGATCGAGTAAATTCAGAATACCACGGCATGGTGTTATTACCACGTCGTGGTGGGTATGCACTTGCTTTTTTCAATTCATTGTACTCACTCTTTTCAAGTAGCTTCTCAAGTTCTTGCAACTCATATTCAGCATCAAGATCACCTTCTTGTAGAACCATGTACCCCTTAGTTTCTTTTCTTTCCATCTTCTAAGCTCTTTCTACAAAATTTCATCGAACACATCTACTGAAAAAGCCATGTCATCACTTATTATTGAATGTTTTATTGCTCTATTAACTACAAAAGTTACAGCTTCTTCTCCAACTAGAAGAGTGAGTTTAGATTTTATTATGTCTACCAAGGCTCGGGCAGTGCTCAAAAAGGGCCCTCTAAGAATAATCGTTACTTGTTCGTCTTCCTCCATGTCTAAAACAATGAAATCTGCGGGAAAAACAAACTTGTCAATTTTAACTAATAAATTTTCACAAATTCCTTTTGGAAAGGTCACCGTTTTGTTTGCTAACTGGATGGCCATGCAAATTGGTCTTGGTTCTAGGAGGTCAAGTTTCTTGAAGAATGAATAAGGAATTAAGTTAACATTTGCTCCCGAATCGGCTAGAGCATGGCTTGTGGCTAGATTCCCAAATTGTCATGGAAGTGTTAGACTACCCGGATCACCCATCTTCTTTGGTAGCATGTTTAACATAGCAGCTGAGCAGGTTTCATTTAGTACTACTTTAGACACCTCCCCCGTCTTCTTTCAGTTTGTTAGGAGATCCTTAAGGAACTTTGCGTACTTTGGCATTTGAGATAAGGCTTCAATGAACGGGATACTGATTTGAAGGGATTTGATGTGCTCTAGGAACTTCTAGTATTCTTCAGCATTTTTAGCTTGCCTTGCTTTACTAGGAAAGGGAAGCAGTGGGCGGTATGGCTTAACTGGTTCAACAGTTTTGTTTTTAGGTGTTCGCCATGTCGTGGTGACTGTTCAATACTTTTTTCTTGACTTGCTTCTTGCCCTTTCTGCTCATCATCCGGGTTATTGCTGTTAATAGGAGTCATATGGGTAACAAATTTTCCATTTTTCGTTGTAATGGCCTGGATGTGAGCTCCTCTTGGATTTTGTTCGTTATTTCCTGGAAGTGTGCCCGATAATCTTTCGTTGAATTACTTTGATAGTTGCCAGATTTGTCGCTCGATGTTCTTGATTGCAGCTTTCTGATTTCTAAGTACTGCTTCGGTATCTTCGTGTCTCTTTTTCGATGCGGCAGCAAAACGAGCAAGCATTGTCTCGAAATCGAGTTTCTTTTCAGGAGTCGGTTCCTCTTTTTGGTAAAAGACTCTTTCTTTTTGTTCATATTTCTCTTCCTTGTCTTTCTTGTACTCATCATAAGGTAACCACTTCTTTTTGGGCTTTCTCCAGTCTTCGTCATAACGATCACCGCTCGAATAGCAAGCTTAGGCCTTTCGATTTCCATTTTCATCAAGATCACAATCTTTGGTTAAATGCGGCTCATTAGAGTTTTCATACCCCACTCGTATTGCATGGATTGTTTGATCCATTTTAGTCATACTCCTATCCATGTTATGCAACATTGATAGAACCGCCACCATGTCATCTGAAGCAGAATTCATGATTCCCCTAGTTACATCTTGTCGAGGGTTATGATATTCGCTTGAATGTTTGGAAAATTCCTCAATTTGCTCCTAGATTACATCCATTTCTTTCTTTTTTAGTGGCCCTTGAGAATCAAGGAGTTGCCTAGTTGTTACATTTACCCCATCATAGAAAATCGAGACTTCTTGTTGCACATTTAGATCATTTTGAGGACAGTTTCTAAGAAATCCCTTATAACACTGCCATGCCTCATACAATGACTCTCCCGTTTGTTGCTCGTAATTTGCAATAGCCTTCTTCAACTTGGAAACCTTCGATACTGGGAAAAATTGTTGTATGAACTCTTCACGCATTTGTGCCCATGTCGTTATTGTGCCCAGTGGGAGTGCCTACAGCCAATCTTTTGTTGCACCCTTAAAAGTAACTGGGAGCATTCTTAGTAAAACCGTCTCGCGTGGTATGTTGAAGTAGTTGGCGATATCATTGACCTCATTAATGTACTTGTGGGCGTCCTTGTGGTCTTTCCCGTGGAATGGTATGTCCTTCAATTGAGCAAGTATGTGTCCTTTTAGTTCAAAGCTAGCTATGTTGGGAATTGTGGGTTGCACAAGTCCCGGTTCGGTGTCTTCACGCATCCGTCTATTGTATGCTTCCATCATTATGTCAGCAATGTCTGTCATGTTGGCTTTTGGATCGCTTTCGGGTTCGCTTACTTTTTCTGATTCGGGTTCCCTTTCTGGCTCGTAACCAGATTCCTTTTTGTTAGGAGTCTTCTCAAAACTTTCGAATTCACTTTCTAGAGTCCTTTTGCTTGATTCTCCGAGTTTGAATGTCTTCTTCTTATGGAATGCTGACTCAGGATCGTCAAACAGTGGTATGATCGGTGTTTTTGATCCTCGGGTCATAAATCACTGAAACAAAAACAAATGAAACGCGTAAAAAGAAGAAAACGAAAAATAAAATTTAACTGCTACGACACCACGACGTGGTGCTTATGGCCACAACATGGTAAGTCAATCAGAAGAAAACTAAAACGAAAATTAAGAGAAAATAGACAGAAAAATTTCTAATAAAATAGCAGATAAAATTTAACTAAAAATGGACCATTCCCCGACAATGGCGCCAAAAACTTGACGTGAAAATAATTTTGCACTATTTTTTAACCTACTTATGTAACTAGTTATTATTCCTAAGGCAATGTACCTAGTCGAAAATAGAATAGCACAAATAGTCGGGTATCGAACATAGGGAACAAAATTATTAGCTAATTTTATCTACTAATTACCTAAATTACTATTTAATAAAAGAAAAGGTTTTTTCTCTAGTTTTTCAAGACTAGAAACTTAATTAATTAAACTAAACTAATTATCAACTAATGAAACAAAAAGAAAACTAAAAGCAAGAAACACAAAAGATGATTTTAACAAATATAATTGAGAGACTTTCGTTTAGCTTTGATATACTTGTTATTATAGTTTATTTGATGGAAGTGCAATGGATTAGTGCTTCGTTGGTTATCGATTCCTAAGGTGACCAGGTTAATGTTCACTAACCTAATCCTTTAGCAAATAAGTTCATTCATACGGTGATCAAGCGGATAAACCAACAAATTTACTAGTGTTCGGTTCGAGTTAAATTAGACTTATAATGGAGTGATCAATTTGGTTAGTTAAATCTATTCAATATATGAATGGTCGTCATATATTAGCTCCTACAATTACTTACCCACTTTTTTATTTAACCTTAGGTTTTGGTCAAAACACTAGTCCTACAATTTTGCAATTCACAAGATCATAAGATTCAAGTTTAATCAAGAATGATGGTCATGCAAACTTAATTAAACTCAGCAATAAACAGAAAAGTAGTTCTCATAAGCAAAAACAGGTTCTTTAACAAGCTAAAGTAACAAATAACCAACTAAACATAATCCTAACCATAAATCAGCTCATAAAAAGACAAGTAATCTAATCTAAACGAAAGTTAGGGGTATTTAGCCCATGATTTCAGCAAGTAAACACATAAAAATGAATTTCAACTCATAATTCATAATCAAACACAAGAAGAAAAAGTATTAATAAAATGTTTTGCCTTAAATCTCTCAAATTCAAGCTTCTAATCAATCTTCTGCAACTCCAAGCTTCAAAGTACGTTCTTGGCCTTCAAAAGTCGACAAAAGTTCAAACAAAAGTTTTGTTTTTCGAAGGAATGTGCCATCTATTTATATTTTTCTTGAAGTCGGCCCACCACGTCGTGGCAAGTCCGCAACGACGTGGTCTTCGGGTGTATCACGTAATCCGCAAGTCTTCGAGGTTCGATGGGAAACTTCAAAACACCACGGCATGTTAATGTCACCACGACGTGGGAATGAGACTATTCTTCATTTTAGCCTTGATCCAACTTCCTAGCTTCCTTTTTGCTCTGAGCATGTCGTTTACCCCTACAACACAACATATAATAGATTAATTATCTTTTGTTCTATAATGAGCATAAAAATGGCTAAAAATATTAAGATATGATGTAATATATATATATATATATATATATATATATATATATATATATATATATATATATATATACATATCAAAATGATATAGACATAATTCATATGTGATTCACTTGTGATTTACATGTGAATCACATGTAATTCATATGTGACTCACTTGTGAATCACATGTAATTCATATGTGATTCATTTGTTATTTACATGTGAATCACATGTAATTCATATGTGATTTACATGTGAATCACATATAATTCATATATGATTCACTTTTGATTTATGTGTGAATTATATGTGATTCATATGTGAATTACATTTGATTTACATGTGAATCACATGTAATTCATAGTGAATCACATGTAATGTGATTGCCTGGTTACGCCAACTGAACTGCAACTTGCATGTATGATTAATATATTCTTTTTACCATGTTTTTGGATTTTGGTGTATGTTTCAATCAACTCATGGAAGTTATTCTCATAGGAGGGATGAACATGTTTTACTATGCTTCACCAACAAATACAACGCCCGAGATAAAATTGGGAAAGAAGTTGTAACCAGGATGAATAGAAGTAATCACAATGTAGACTTAGTTTGTTATGCTGATAAATCTTAAATATTTGCTTGAGAAAGTCAGCCGGAGCAATAACATAGATTTCATCTTCATACTCTGTTAAACCAGATACAACAAGGGCTTCTCCTTTCCTTATAGGTTTGATGCAATAGTTCCACTTTCATAAGGCAACTCTAAAAAGTACAACAAGAAAAGTTAGAGATCATCCTTCCATATGTTGTGTCATACACTCATATGCATATTACATCAAAGTCTTACATTGCAAATTCAAAATAATCTACACATAAATATGATAGAAAAGAATGTGGTAGGCAATTTCATACAACCACCTGAACCTTCTATTTGTATTAACGAATTGCATCATTTAGAATTGAATTAAGGCATGAGTTCTACTGTATTAATATTCATGTCCAGACACTTCAGTTATGTTCGAATCACATCCGGAACTCATACAATTTACCAAAAAACTAGTCCTAAGCTGCATCCAAAAATATCTTTAATTGGTTGTGTGTCACATTCCCGTGTTCAAAGTAGCGAAGCAAGCGAATAATCACCCTAAATTGACAACCTCTATGTATGAAGCTATTGACGATCGTAATTTTAACAGTACCCAATGTTATCAACATGTTTGCACATATATGCCAAATAAAACTATACCTCCATCGTCCTAGAATGAGCGAAAACCATTGGGAGAACCTTTTTTGGAATCTTTGGCCAAAACGGCAAAGTTTTGAGATTAGTCTCTGTAGGAATCACCCGATACCTTGGCTCTCCCTCCCAAAGAACAATCGGCAATGTTCATTAAAACTATAATCGATTATGTGCAAAAAATAGGGTTTCAATAAGATATGATCAGATTCTTACGCTGGAGCAGAAGGAACGAGAACATAATCGAAGGCGGTGAAAGATTTGGACAATTATTCTATGAAATCCATGAGCTTCATACGATGATGCATCATCGCTGCTTATAGTAGATCAAATTGAGCAACACAATTCATCGGCAATCAACGATCTACTTCCGTTGATCTTCACCGACGAGTGATTTAGGCGAATTCAGATCTAATTCAGTGACAATGGTGGAAGAAGACGATTATGTGATCGTGGAGGCGTTAGAAACCAAGCGCAAGGATTTCAAAATGGATTCGGTTGTTGTCGCGTTCCATATTTACCCAAAACAATGTACATATCAGCTTCCATAATCGCTCATCATGAGCAGCCCGATGCCATATATTGACTGCGGTAGATCTGTTATCGTCTTTAGGAAATGCGACTGATCTAGGGAGAAGTGGAAGAAATCGAAGACCGATTGCAGAAAAAAGTCATCGAGACTTGAGAGAGAAAAAAGATAAGAAAACCTAGGGTTTAAATTGTTTAATTGAAACATGATAATTTTCTAAAATGTAATACTGAGATTACCCCTACCTTATTTTCATTTTAAACATAAGAAGTCATTACATTGAGTTTAAATACAAATTGTTCCACTAATCATCTCAGCCATCCAAACAATTAATCCAACTGTCCACTTTTAGTTCTTGGGTTCTCGGAAACTATGAGTTCTTAAATGATCATTCCTATATATATATATATATATATATGTGAGTGAGATCCATTGAGACTCATAGTTTCCCGAAAACCCGAGAACATAAAAACTAAAGGTGGAACGCTAGATCAAAATTAACTCATTAAGGGCATAATCTTTATCTTCCCAATCTCATTTAATGTTTAACTTTTTATGTTATTGGAAATATTAATAAAAAGGTCTTAAAATTAACATAATAAATCAAATTTTCAGATTTTTTTTTAAAATAATAATTTTCGATTTTTTTAAAAAAATACACATTTTTAATGTTTTTAAAAAAACATGATTTTAAAAAAAAACTTGAAAAAAAAATATTTTTTAGAAAAAATGTATTTTTTCAAATAGTAAATTTTTAAAAATCAGTAAATTAAAAACAAATATTGGAATATTTAAAAAAAAGTATAATTTTTTTAACCAAAAAAATCAACATTTTATGTGCATATATGTATATTTTTTCAAGTTCATATATGCGTATTTCTTATACTATAATATTCGTAAGTAAATCATAAAAAAATTAATTTTTATTACTAATTTATAAACACAATAATACCAGTATTTTATTCGATACATAGTAAAATATAAAAAACAAAAAATGCTAAAAATTTTCAAAGCGTTTTTATGTCTTCATGTCAAGATTTTTATATTTTATTCAATTTATCACTTTTCACATCTTCAATATTTTCCACAAATTCTTCCAAATCTATAAGAAAATTAAAAAAAAAATTGATTAATGGAAGAACACTCACAAAAATGCATATTCACATGTGATTATATAATGTGATATTCACAAGAAAATTTTAAAAAATAATTAATGAAGAACCCTCACACAAAATACATGTGTGTATATAGACGTAATTCACATGTGATTCATTTGTGATTTAAATCTGAATAACATGCAATTCATATGTGATTTACATGTGATTCATATGTGAATTACATGAGAATCACATGTAATTGACCTCGTGATTCTTTAGTGTACATATAAAGGTAATTCATATGTGATTCACTTGTAATTTATATGTGATTCACTTGTAATTTATATGTGAATCACATGTGATTCATATGTTAATCACATGTGATTCATATGTGAATCACATGTGATTCATATGTGAATCACATGTGATTCATATGTGAATCACATGTGATTTACTTGTGAATCACATGTAATTCATAGTGATTCACTTGAATATACAATATGAATATTGTATAACTTATTCACATTTAAATATACAGTATGGATATTGCATGACATATTCACATGTGAATATACTTATACATAAGTGAATATATCATGTAGTATTCAAATATATATATATATATATATATATATATATATATATATATATATATATATATATATATATTACATGTGAATATACTTATACATAAGTGAATATATCATGTAGTATTCAAATATATATATATATATATATATATATATATATATATATATCATGTAATATTCACATATGAATATTGCATGACATATTTACATGTGAATATATAATATGAATATATCGTATGGCTGATTAATATGTGAATATTAATATTCACACATGAATTTTCATGTGAACAGTTTATTCACTAGTGCCCATGGCACTAACAAAAAGCAGAGAAGAAGATAACATATGTCCAGTGTTACTCACAAACTTTAACCAACAAATTAAAACATACCATGGCAAATAGACATGTCATAAAAAAGCACATAAGGTATTGTCTAGTTGTATACATACTTACTGTTTTGGTCAAAAATTACACAAGTATAAATCAACCAAATTGAATGAGAGGCTATGATGTTCGAATTATGCAATAGAATAAGATAAAGAGAATGACACAATTGTTTACAAGGAAATCCCTTGATCCTTGTTAGGATGTCCTGCACAAAACCTTGGGAGGTGATAATGATCACCCGCCTTGATGATATTATTGATAAAATGACGATTACAAATAGTATTTCAGTAAGAACAAGTGAAAAAGTTCGTAGGGTAAGCTCAAAGTAAGTAGTGTGTCATGTGTGAGATACATGTGTCAATTTATAGTCTAAACTATCTAACAAGATGTCTGATATTCCCGGGATGGTCTATGACCAGTTTTCTAGAACGTTGATTGACTAGGTATTCTGGTTCTTTAGCATAGTTGAAACGAAACTCTATTGAGAATAAGTCTTCTCTTGACTTTTTCTGCACATGTGTTAGTTATGAAAGAAATATAACCGTTATAAATGTTAGTAAATAATAATAATGGTAATAGTCGGGATCCTGAGATAGTTGAGGATCCTGAATATCTGATGATGTTTGAGGATCCTGAATGCTTTGATGATCCTGGCCCTAACAATTGACCCCAATTTATTCCTGAAAATAAGTGAGTTAATTTCGAGAATATTAAAGGAATAACTTAATGTAAATAAACGAAAAGAGATAATAGGAATTTTTAAATTTTAATCCTCAACGGCAAGAATAATTCAAACTCTAACGGATGGATTACTGGCCGTTATCAAGCATTCAAATCAGCTCTTGATTTAGTATAAACAGATATGGTTTGTCTCATGATTTTATTTACTCTCCTTTGTTATCTTTCGATTATCGACGATTTATTAGAAGGTAATTATCTCTTTTTGTTCTACGTTTTTACTTCTTCTATTATGGTTAGAAAAATGGCCGTTTATCGCAAAAGCATCTTAGCTCTCCTTGAAGATGACTTCCTCGACCAAGGGATTCTCTCCTACGAGGATACGTGTTCCTTCAACGATGATGAAATTGAGTCTTTGAGACTCAATGGAGTCTTCCCTCCTGAAGCTATTTTTAGGCCCTTCGACCCTCTCATCCAACCTGACTTTGCTTCTCCTACCTGGGTGTGCTTCCCCGAATACCCCTTCTTCCTGGGTTTGAAATACCCTTTCCCTGGAATTGTCTCTGAATTCTTCAGGGTGACTGGGGTTTCATATATTCAGGCCATGCTGATTGTTTGGAGGATCCTATACTGGATTAACCAAGTAAATCAGTCAAAAGGCCTTGACATAGGTCTTTCTGAATTGGCCTGCATGTATGATCTCACAACCTTCAGGAATTCTCGCTTTCTCCTCAAAGTCAAAACCCACAGATCTCCTCTAGTCCTGAAAACCAAACATAATGATGGAGCTTGGAAAGAAAAATACCTTTTTGTGAGACATGACTCTGTTCCCAATGGGGATCCTCTGTCAGATTCCTGGGTCAAGAAGGGTAGGATTCTTTTTGATTAATATAAGGATCCTGGAATTCACATATTCTTATTTTGTTTTCTTTTTTGAAGCTTTCAAATTCTAAGAGCTCATCCCTGCTACTGAGGAATCTGAAGAGAAGATCGAGAAGTTCTTGGCCCTATCTAAAGCTGACAGATCCTTTCGATTTGATCAAGCCACTCTGCAAGAAAGCTCTTCTGCCACTGACCTCATGTCGACAGGTAAGTATCCTTGATTCCTTTCGCTTGTGATGAAGGTTTTAATTAATCTTCTGTTATATATTTATATAGGATCCAAAGTCACTTGCTCCAGCGCTCACTTCACACTCGCTGATCTTGACACAACCATGTAGAAGGATCAGCTGATGGTGAAAAAGGAGAAGAGCTCATATTCTCTTCCTCCTAAAAGATCGACCATTGACTTGACAGTGAAGACCCCAGGATCCCGGAAAAGGAAAACTGTTGAGTTTGTAGGTTTATCTTTGGAGATCCTTGGGGCTGAGGAAGCGCTCCAGAAATTGGTCTCTTTCTCCCAAACGGTAAGTGTTGGTTTTATTCTCGTTCCATCTTTTATTCCATCTTTTGCTGACTCACTATGTCTTTGTTTTAGGTCTCTGATCATGTTTCCGCTGATCTAAGGATCCGAGTGGAGAGGGCTGAACAAGCCCTCCAGGGACAGGAGATGATGTGGAAAGCGACCAACGAGGATCCGTTGAGGAGAGTTGAGTTGCTCAACAAGGAGAAGGATGAAAAGGAGGAGGAGCACTTGCTCGAGATGGAGGAAGTGATCTCTGATGCGAAGGTCAGCGTTGTGGTGGCTGTTTGGGAGGCAAAGATCCGTCTTGCGGAGGATCTGGAGAATACAGGTTCCTGGGATGTAGACGGTTGGCACGAGGCACTGTCCAAATTGATTGGCAAGCCTGCTACCATAAATCAGGATCCTGTACTACAGCTGACCAAAGGAGGGGAGAAGAAGGGTTCGGCCGATGATGACCAGGCTAAGGTCTAGGTTTGCAAGAAATTAGTTTAGGTAGTTTTTGTTTTCATTAGTAATGTAAAACAATTAATCTTTTGGGTAGGTTGGTGCGCAACCCCTTTTGAATGCAATGGTTGTGTTTTCTTTTTATATATCTCTTGATTTTTCTGCATAACTGTTACGATAATAGGATCCTTATATAATCAGGATCCCAGAAAACTTGGTTCCTGCAAACAATCCTGAGACAAAATTCTTTTAGTGAATCATTTTTAGTACACTCGAATTCTGATAAACAAATGATTTTTGCTTAGGATCCTAGAAAGTTCAGGATCCTTAAACTTTATTTAGTGTTTTTCGAGAATAAGAATAGATGGAATCTGATTGTCTTCAAGTTTTTACTTAAACTTCATAAGCTTTTCAATCTTAGAATTTACTGAGGATAAATCTCAACTTTGGAAAGAACTTAGGATCGCTGTCGACTTCTGATGATAAGGTTCTTACTGATGAAGATCTATACCGATGAGGATCCTTAATGTTGAGGATCCTTAAGGATGAGGATCCTTAATGACGAGGATCCTTAATCATTAGATCATTTGGGGAATTCCCTTCTTAGGATAACCAGTTTAGGTTATAAACCTACAAAATTCTTGGGTAATATCATAAGTTTAATTGATAACATGTTAATTTTATGTATAGGGAAGGATCAATATATGGCATCAGACTGCGGATCCTTAATGATGAGGATCCTTAAGGATGAGGATCCTTAATGATGAGGATCCTTAATGATGAGGATCCTTAATCATTAGATCATGCGGGGGAATTCCCTTCTTAGGATAACCTGTTTAGGTTATAAACCTTGACAAAATTCTTGGGTAATATCATAAGTTTAATTGATAACATGTTAGTCTAGCTAATGCCCCTCCGATGCTTAAGTTAGTAATGTATTCGAGGAGAAAATAAGTAATGCTGAAAAGTTTAAGGTAAAGAACATGTGCACCTTGGTTTTGATGAAGATCAATCGATCTTGTTTACATATAGTATGCTTTGAGTTGTATAGCATTCCAGGATCTTGTCAAAATGTCTCCTTCGAGTGTTGCTAGCCAATATGCTCATTTTCCTGCTTCAACATCTATGAGATATGGTCCTTCCCACTTAGGAGCTAATTTACCTGCACTAGGATCCTTGGTGTTTTCGAATGTTTTGCTTAATACAAAGTCTCCTATTTGGAATCTTCTGACTTTTATGTTCTTGTTGTAAGCCTTGGTGATCCTTTGTTGATGAGCAACAATGCGTATCTTGGCAAGATCTCTGAGTTCGTCAACAGTGTCAAGATCCTGGGTTAGGATCCTGACATTGTCTTCTTGATTTTGGAGCAAGTACGTTGCTGTCGGGATCACTACTTCGGTAGGGCTCATTGCTTCTATCCCAAACACCAAGGAGTAGGGGGCCTGACCAGTGGCTACTTTGGAAGTAGTCCTATCTGCCCATAGGAAGAAAGGAAGCTCTTCTTCCCATCTTCCTTTCTTTTTATCTAGCCTTTTCTTCAAGTTTTTTACTATGATCTTATTGCTAGATTCTGCTTAACCATTAGCTTAGGGATGAACAGGAGTGGACATTATCATTTTGATTCCCCAATTCGTGCAAAAGTCTCTTGTCATCTTGCTTATGAATTGGGATCCATTGTCACATATGATTTTAGCTGGGATCCCAAACCCGGTCAAGATATTACGTTTAATAAATGAGACTACCTTTTTGTCTCTAACCTGAACGAAGGCTTCAACTTCGATCCACTTCGAGAAGTAATCAGTCATCACCAACATGAAGACTTTTCCTCCTGGAGCTATTGGTAATTTTCGTACTATATCCATTCCCCATTTCATGAATGGCCATGGAGAGATAATAGGATGTAGAGGTTCTGCCGGTTGATGTCGGATGTTGATGTGTCTTTGGCAAGCATCACACTTTTGAGCATGTAGAAAAGAATCTCTCTTCATGGTTGGCCAGTAGTATCTTGTTCTCAATGCCTTGGAGCATAAGGATATGCCCCTAGTATGATTGCCACAATCTCCTTCATGTATGCCTTTCAAGACTTCTGCAACTTCAGGATCTTCCTAACATCTGAGGTATGGATCTGCCATAGATTTTTTATAGAGTTTACCTTGGATTATTAAGAATCTTGAGACTCTTGTTCTGAATATCTTTCTCTTTTTTCTTCAGCTGGGACCGTGCCATTTTGGAGATACTGCATAATGGGTTGGATCTATGATCGTGGACTTCTTCAAGGATCCTGTTCGTCGGGAACCCTTTGAGGAGGGATCTGAGGGTCAGGATCTCCGATGGCTGCTACACTTATTGGTTGTTTAGGGTCATCGGGTTTGTCGAAAAGGGATTCTATAGCTGGAGTTATTATGTGGGTAACATGGATCTTCATTTCTGGTGGGATCCTTAGGGAGGATCCTAAGTTGGCTAATGCATCTGCTTCTGTGTTTTCTTCTCTGGGCACTTGGGTTAGGCTAAAGTTTTTAAAATCAGAGGCTAATTTTTTGAGGATTTCGAGGTATAATGCTAATCTTTCTCCTTTCACTGCATAAGATCCATTGAAGTGATTGGTTAATAATAAAGAATCAACAAATACCTGAAGATCCTTGATTTGAAGATCCTTAGCCATTGTAGTCCCATGATGAGTGCTTCATATTATGCTTCGTTGTTGGTTACGTCGAATTCACAACTAACTGCCTGGGGTAGGATGTCCCCCTGTGGCGACTTTAGTATGATCCTTAGCCCGATTCCTTTTTGGTTTGAAGCTCCATCCGCGAATAGTGTCCATTTTCCCAAGTGTTCATCTTCTAGGAGTTGTTTAGCCTCAATGTCTACTTCGTTTTGTAGACCATCACTAAAGTCGGCCACAAAGTCTGCTAATGCTTGTGACTTTATGGCAGATCTTGGCTCATATTTGATGTCAAACGTGCTTAACTTCACTGACCATTTTGCCATCCTTCCTGACATATCCAGTTTTCTAATCACATTCTTAATAGGATAATTAGTTTTCACATGTATAGTATGTGTCTCGAAATAATGTCTTAAATTAGTAGAAGAAGTTACTAATGAAAGAATTAATTTTTCGAGATGAAAATACCTGGTTTCAGGATCCAGAAGACTTTTACTTACATAGTAGATAAGATGTTGGTCTCTGTTAAGATCCTTGGCTAGGACAACACTTACCGCACTTGAGGATACTGAGAGGTAGAGGAGAAGTGGTTCTCCATCTATAGGCTTCACCAGGAGTGACGCAGAACTTAAGTATCTAAGTTCCTGAAAAGCTTCTTTGTGTTTTCCGGTCCATTCGAACTTCTTGTTCTTCTTCAAGATATCATAGAAGGGCTTAAACCTTTCTAAGGATCTTGAAATGAACCTGTTGAGTGCTGCTACTCTCCCGGTTAGCCTTTGGATTTATTTTGTTGAAGTTGGAGATTTCAGCTCGATGATTGCTTAGATCTGCTCCAAGCTTGTTTCTATTCCTCTCTTAGTTACCATATGCCCAAGGAACTTGCCCGATTTCATCCCAAAGTGGCATTTAGACGGATTCAACTTCATTTTGTATCCGTCTAGAATGTCAAAGGCTTCTTTAAGATCCCTGAGATGATCTTCAGCTTTCATGGATTTTACCACCATGTCGTCAATCTAGACCTCCATGGTGTCCCCTAGCTTGTCTTTAAACATCCGGTTCACCAGTCTTTGATATGTTGCACCTGCATTTTTAAGAACAAAAGGCATTGCAGTGTAACAATATATACCTGTTGGTGTTATAAATGTTGTATCTTCTTAATCGGATGGTTCCATCTGGATTTGTTGGAATCCTGCTGAAGCATCCATGAAGGTTAAGAGTTTGTGGCCAGCCGTTGCATCTATCATGGAGTCAATGTGTGGTAGAGGGAAAGGATCCTTAGGACAAGCCTTGTTAAGATCCGTGTAGTCTACACATACTCGCCACTTGCCGTTCTTCTTTCGTACGAAAACTACATTAGCTAGCCATCTTGGGAACTTCACTTCCTTGATCATCCCTGTATTGAGGAGCTTTTCCAATTCTTCTTGGATGATCTGATTCCTTTCAGGTGCAAAATTCCTTCTCTTTTGATGTATTAGTCTGAATGAAGGATCAATATTAAGTTTGTGAGTTATAATACTCTTGTCTATACCTGTCAAATCTTCGAGTTTCCATGTGAACGTCTTGCTTCTGGTTCGAAGGAAGTTTAACATGTCTTCTTCAATTTGCTCAGGTATTGAGAATCCTATGAGGACTTTGGCTTCAGGATCCTCGCTACTTAGGGGCACTTCCTTCACGTCTGGCTCCCTTGTTTCTAGAACATGTCGTGCCCCTTTCCTTAATTGTTATGATTGTTCGGATTTCGTCGTAGGCTTCATAGAGATTTTATAACATTCATTTGACTCTTGTTGATCTCCAATGATCTTCACTGTTCCCCACGGAGTAGGCATCTTTACACACTGATGATATGTTGATGAGCCACTTTCATCTCGTGGATCCATGGTCTTCCTAATATCACATTATAAGAAGATAAGTTGTCAATAACACATAAATTTTATATAGAGTTTACCCCCTCTATGTATATTGGTAGATTTATCTCCCCGATGGTGTGTTTTGTTTCTCCGCTAAATCCTATGAGGACTGAGGATCTTTTGATTATCTCCGATTTCGGGATGTTCATCCTCTTCATTGCGTCCAAGAGTACGATGTTGACCGAGGATCCTCCGTCAACAAGGATCCTTCTGGCGAGGTGGTTGGCAATGTACAGTGTTATCACAAGTCCGTCATGGTGAAGATCCTGGATCTCTTTCCTGTTCGTCTCGTCAGATGTGATTTCCTTTTCATTGCTAACCGATGTATTATTCCGTGGTCTATCCTTCTTTTATGTTTTAGAGACCTTGGCGTGTCTTTTAGCCTGAGAATAAGAAGTACCACAAATGTTAGATCCGCCTGAGATAACGTTAATTATCTTGGTGTTTAGGGGTGGAGATCGTGGTTTTTCCGGGATCTTGTGACCATCCTGGTTGTTTTCCTTGGACCTTTCTTTCTTTCTTACGAGGATCTCTTTGAGATGCCCTTTGCTAAGGAGGTAGTTGATCTCCTTTCTTAGGGTTATGCAATCCTCCGTCATGTGACCGAAATCTTCGTGGTAAGCACACCATTTGGACTTGTCTTTCCAACTGGTAGACTTGTTATCCTTCTTTGGCCATCTTGCTTTGTCTCTGAGATCCTACATAGCATGGACTAAGCCTGAAACATCCAAAGAAAAGCAATAGTCAGTGATCTTAGGGGGTTCCCCTTCCTCTCCTTCATCTTCGAGGGCATTAACCCTGTGATGATCTGGTTTGGAACATGGCTTCGATTTGTAGGATCTTGGAGCCGAGGATTCGGCCTTCCTGTTGAGATTCTTGTATTGACTTGAAGGGTTGCTCCTTTTCTGGAATTCTTTATCCTCTTCAAGCCTTATGAACCTCAATGCTCGGCACCTAACTTCTTCCAATATCTTGCATGGAGTCATCACGAGATCTTCATAGAATGGTGAATCCTTCCTTAGACCCATCTTGAAGGCATCGACAGCAGTCGCCATGTCAATGTTGGGGATGCTCAGAGCTTCCCTGCCAAACCTGTTAACAAAATCCCTAAGTCGTTCCTTAGGATCCTGAACCACCCGATAGAGATCACTAGTGATCTTCTTGAAGGTTCTGCCAAGAAAACTGGTTATTGAAAATATTGACTAAGTGTTCAAATGAAGTAATAGAATAGGGATGAACGTTTAGCATCCATTTGAGATCTGATCCCATGAGGGTTGAACAAAAGCCTTTGCATAGGCAAGCTTCCTTCAAGTGCACTGGGATGGGGATGATCTCGATCCTTTCTCGGTATTGTGCTACATGCTCTTCAGGATCCGTAGTTCCATCGTAAGGCTTCATGCTAGGAGTCTAGAAGCGCTTAGGAACTTCGGTATTGACTATCGCAGGATCAAATCTCGATATCCTGTGACTTGTCGGAGATGGTTTTGGTATGGGTTGAACTACCCCGGGTAGGCTTGAGATCATCTGTCTCAACTACTGAAGTTCCCTAGCCATGTTTGGACTTATCCCTACATCAACATTCATAGAGTTAGTATTAATAGTATTGGTGTTTAAGAGGTTACTAGAATCAAGGTTTCTAGGAGTATTGAAAGGCTCATTGAGATCATTGATCATAGATGCTCGATTGTTCATAGTTGTTCCCCAGGGTGATGCAGCAGTAGCAGGAGCTGTGTTCCCCAGTTGATTTCCTGAGGATCCCGCATTGTCGAAGTTCAGGATCGTTGGTTGTACAAATGTAGGCATCGTTTCCTGGGATTTCTGAAATTCCGCCTTCATCTTCTCCATTTCTTTAAGTAGTGTTCTATTATCGTCTTGCTGATGAGTCATCTGTAGCATCATTTTCGTCATCATAACGAAGAGTTCAGCAGTGGTGACTAGAGCAGTCGGATCCTGGAGTCCTGAAGATCCCAAATTTCCTTGGTTAGTCCCCGGAGGGGTGTTTTTCTTGGAAGTATCAGACACTTTCCTCTGACCAGGGGGTCCACTTGGAGGAGGTGGTAGGTTTTTGGTTGGGATGGAACGAGCGGAGGATGAAGAAAGGAATGATTGTGTATACATGATCTTTCAGGGATTTTTAACACCACGGCCCCACGGTGGGCGCCACATTGTTTTGGTCAAAAATTACACAAGTATAAATCAACCAAATTGAATGAGAGGCTGTGATTTTCGAATTGTGCAATAGAATAAGATAAAGAGAATGACATAATTGTTTACTAGGAAAGCCCTTGATCCTTGCGAGGATCTCCAGCACAAAACCTTGGGAGGTGATAATGATCACATGCCTTGATGATTTTATTGATATAAAATGACGATTACAAAGAGTATTTCAGTAAGAACAAGTGAAAAAGTTCGTAGAGTAAGCTCAGAGTAAGTAGTGTGTCGTGTGTGAGATACGTGTGTCAATTTATAGTCTAAACTAGCTAACAAGATGTCCAATATTCCCGGGGTCCTCTATGACCAGTTTTGTGAAAGTTGATTGACTAGGTATTCCGGGTCTTTAGCCTAGTTGAAACGAAACACTGTTGAGAATAAGTCTTCTCTTGACTATTTCTTCACATGTGTTAGTTAGGAACGGAATATAACCGTTATAAATGTTAGTAAATAATAACAACGATAATAGTCGGGATCCTGAGATAGTTGAGGATCCTGAATATTTGATGATGTTTGAGGATCCTGAATGCTTTGAGGATCCTGGCCCTAACACTTACCTTATCAAAGTCCTTACAAACGATGTGGTGACCACTGAACATTGCAGCAAGCATTGAATGAGGCTCACCTTGAGTTAGAGTATCAACAATTGTGCAAAATTTCATTCCCCCTTTCATGCCAACAACATTAAATCAATAATCTGAAATGACCACAGCCAACATAAGTTCATAATTGACAAGATGATATTTACATAAATCAGACCAAATCAGTTCGAATTAATAACCAATTCTGCTCCTAAACCTGAATTTTTGATTTCACAGTCCCATACATTACTGATACTTATAGACAGATACTATCCGGTTTCTAAATGATCAACATAAAAAATTAATGATCATATAGGAAGAACCAACTAATTCAATAATCTCAACTGATAACCTAATTCAATAACCTAATTAATCGATCAATTTGGAACGACATTACACTAGATTACCAGTGATATCGCAAATAACATACCAACGATGATGAGTTTACTACCTATATTGAGACGAACAACCGAATAAAAGTTTTTAGAGTACATCATAATGGCCTTCACTGAGATAATCTCAGCCTAACTGACAGGGGTTAGAAAATTCGACAGCGGTGTTGATTTTGGGAAAAAAGCGACAAACACGATGTCCGAATCATCGACGGAGGAGGTGGAGATCATGTAACACCGAAGATAACCCAGCTCTAGAGACAGGTTGATGAAGGGAAGAACCAGAGAAGAAGCCCGTTGCGTGGAGGAGGGTAAATCGTAGGTTTGAGAGAACAAGGGAGAGGTTGCAAATTTAGTTTATAAGATCACAGATTAGAACATTATCTAATTATATTTTTGTTCCCTATAATTCCTTACCTCATTTAATTAAGTTACCCTTGCCTCTTTAGTTTTTCACTTATTTACAAAAACGCCACCTTTCATCTTGACCCTCCTTTTTTGATCTAATGGCTTAAAATTAGTTATTGTGTTCTCGGGAAACTATAAGTTCTCAAATGATCCTTCATCTCTCTCTCTCTCTCTCTCTATATATATATATATATATATATATATATATATATATATATATATATATCTATATATATATATATATATATCTATATATATATATATATATATATATATATATATATATATATATATATATATATATATATATATATATATATATAGGTATACAAACACACACACACACACACACTAGTAAGGTTAGATGGGCCGTGATAATAACGGCCCACGAGAATTGATTATGGTTTTTTATTTTAGGAATGCTATGCAATTATATCGGAAAAAGTGGAAAAAGGTGAAATAAAATGTCGAGATTGGCTGGATTTTTTGAGTACAAAGGTTTGAAAATTTGAAAGTAAAATCCCTTAATGGAAAGAAAAAAAGAGTAGGAAGCTATAAAACACAAATAAACCAACCACAAGCTAAGAGTCTTGAACTAACTTAACCGTACAAGCCAGATTCTTGCAAAACTCCCACCTTATCATCAACCAAATCAAAATCAACAACATTGATTAAAGAATTAAAGATTTTAAGTTGAAATCAAATGATTTGGGTTACCTGATTTTGTATATCTTTGTAGCCCTTTGATTACCACCTTTTTGGATGATTCAATATTTACCATGGTTTTGTGTTCTTTAGGATGAAACACAAGCCTTTCACTTGTAGGGCCATCATAAAACTCACAAAGAAACTAGATCAAGAATTCAAGATGGTTGATTAGCACCAAAAGTTATATCATATGCATACATTTAGTACCTAATTAGAGCAAGATGGTGTCAAGAATATCAACACCATAACTGAATCATTTCTCATCCAATTAGCCCTATTGAAAGTTTCATATTTGGACTTACCGATCAGTTCACCAGAGGTGTCCAATATATCAAAAGAAGGGAGATCTTAACAACCTTCAAGGCTGATCAAATCCCCTTTCATATCCATTTCTTTAACTTAATGTAACATCCCAAAAATTACAAATATATTTAAAAAAACATATTAACCGATTAAAACCTTCAACTTTAAAACCATAACTTACATTAAGTTGCTTGAAACCATAGTATTGTCAGAGCTGAATTACAAGAAAGAGAAAACAATTAACTTCGATGTGTGTGTACAGTCCCACCGAGTTCTTCTCACGAACAACCTGCAAAACATGTAGTACACAACTGTAATCATAGAACTTAGTGAGTTCCCCAGTATACCACATATTCCATCATATATTCAATGCATCCACCTAAAGTTTTCGACACTAGCGCTGTCCTACCAAATCTCTTATCAACATGCGTAAAACATACATATCAATCATATATGAAATAAGGGGTCTAATCCAACCCCAAGTGAATGCTATGGGCCAATTCATAGTCTTGCAGACACATCTTTCCATGGACCAAATCATGGTCTTTCCTTTCCATTTCTAGGGGCCAAATCTTGGTCTTACATATATGTTTTAGGGGATAGATCCTGGTGTTTCATACAATTGCAATGGGCCAAATCCTAGTCTTTCATATAATTTCCAGGGGCCAGATCCCAGTCTTTCATACGATTTCCAAAGACCAAATCCTGGTCTTTCTTACAATTCATAAATTCATATGTAGTCAGGGATCGGATAGACGGTGGAACAGATGATCCACCCGAAAGAGAACAATCAGACAAGAACATCACAATAAGGCATTATACCAAAAGTTCTTAGGTTATCCAACTTAAATAACATAGAACCAATTCTATCATTAGCACATAATCATGTAACATAGACACATAACATATACTAGCATATTACATATCCTTGGCATATAGCCTCCCTTAGTTACCTTGCCATTGACCACTTCTCAACTAAGTCCTTCGCTGGTCAATCATACATGATCCTGGTAATTGGCCTTCCCCACTTACCTTAACCAAACATAACTCCTAACAGTATCATACAATCAACATGCAAGACACTACCAGTCTATCATACCAAGACACCAAGTGTTCTAAACTGCACATGTATATCAAGGAGTTATCATAGTCAACTACCATACTTGTACTCTAACAATACCTCTATCCTACCATGTAAAGGATATACAATGGGATATGTGGCATGGAGAGAAACTCACATGAAATAAAGAACCGAAGAAGCACAACAACACCCTCTCACCTTATACTGATGAATCTTGTGAACCGACTAACACCAAAAAGAGATAAACCCTCAATCAACAATCCAACTCCTACAAGTTTGACCCAAATTCAAACAGTTCAAAAGTTAACGGTCAATGGTCAACAAAATTCAAGAACCACCATGACGTGTAGACATCTTCATGTTGTGGGTATGACATGACAAAATAGACGACATACGGGACATCACCACTTAGTGGACCCTCCTTGGCCATGTTGTGTGCATGTCCGAACAAAACTATCACGAAGCTGGACTCCACCACGTTGTGGTCATTCCTTAGCCACATTGTGGTCACTAGCAGATTCTATAATTCTTCATTAAGAGCTTAATCCTTACAGATTAAGGCTGAAAACATCATATCTAATCCTTCTCATTAACTTAAGGGATAAAGTTTCCAACTTTATCTATTAGGACCTCACTCCAAACCAATATCTACAACATTAAGTCCACTAAGTCCTTAATATGTCCAAAGCTTGCTCAAGAACACAAGATAGACCAAAACATGACTCTTTTCTCATTTTTAGAAACCTAATGACCATTTAAGAGTCCCAAAAAGCTCTGGAGTTCCTCAAACTCCAAAAGTATCCATGGAAGGGACCAGAATCATCCAAAATGAACTCAAACTTGAAACAAGAAGATGAAAGGTCAAGGTATGAACTTTATACCTTTAATAACACATAAATCAGAAGAAGCTAATGGATCCAAGCTAGCTCCTTGCTTCCTTGAACCAATATGAACTTCCTCCTTCCTCAAGCTTTACCAAAATCCAAGTACAAGCTCTTCAATCAAGAAAACAAGCTCTCATTATGCATGGAGGCTAGCGTTTTGAAATGAATAGTTGGAGGCTAATGGAAAAAACATAATCCATGAATTAAGATGCTTAAATATGGGAGAAACCTTACAAAAATCATGGGCTTAGGTTGCTACCGCCACCATGTCATGGCACACTACTTGTCATGCCATGGTGTCCATCAAGAACACACACATAATACAAGCCATGCCACGTCATGGTCATCCATTTACTACATCGTGGCATGTGGTTTTCCTTAAAAACGATATATTTGACCCCATTAAGTCTTTAGCTAATCCATTCTGGAAAATGGTTGTTACAACTCCCCCCCACTTAAATTAGATTTTGTCCTCGAAATATGTCCTTACAATGTACTCTTATGACACCCTACAAACCCCTTTTGGTTTTTCTAAATCCATTCCCTTCTACCCGAGCCGATGCCACCTCGAATGCTAGAACCTGCAAATACAATGAAAAGGATCTCCAAAACTATGCGTAGAAGCCAAAACCGAGCATAAATTCCTAAAGGTCGAAATCACATCCGCTACTGATGAGTTTTCAGCATTCTAACACTCCTATGGTGTACATGCAACCCTAGAAACCTTGGATCTATGTTTGACTAAGATACATGCAAATAATTATTTTTCCAAGGTTCTTATCCTAACTAGCATGGCATGGGGTACTTGAATCAAATAAAACTAGTAGAATTACTTACCTTGTAGTAGTAGTTGATTGCTTGGAGTTTGAGAGCCTAGCACCAATAATGTGGATGCCTCAAATGGAAGTCACAAATCACCACAAACTTGGAAACTTGAGAGAATAGTCACAAACTTCTTGAAATCGGCCCTCTTAGTTTACACACATCAACTAGTCCAATTTCAAGAACCAAAGCCTTCTTTATATAGTGTGGTGGATTAGGGTTACATCCATGTAAACCCTAATACCCATGTCTTTTCATTTCCACGAGATCCA
The DNA here is from genome assembly GCF_052849685.1 of Lactuca virosa. NCBI lineage: Eukaryota > Viridiplantae > Streptophyta > Magnoliopsida > Asterales > Asteraceae > Lactuca > Lactuca virosa. The sequence goes on from NC_136430.1 coordinate 327,721,454, forward strand.
TGGGTTAAAGCTCCATGGAGTATCCATGGACTTTCCATGCAAGCCTAGCCCATTCCAAATAAGCATTAGCCCACACTATATAAATACAAGAGCCCATATTTAATTAGTCATACTTTTGATCTCTAAATTAATTCTAAATTAATTATAGATCAACACTAATTAAATAATATGATTTTATATTAATATATTAGAACTTATAATATATTAATAAATCATAACTTATACTATTCTCAAAAGATTATCTGTAAATTGTTCGGGTGAAGTGCAACCCAAATGGACCATGCCGGGTCGGGTCAAGTACATACCAAATATAGTTATGGACTTAGACACTATCTCCAACAGTCTCCCACTTGGATAAGTCTAATAACTATAGTTGCAAGTATGACTTCAGGAACCGATCAGCAATCGTAGCTCTTAAAACTCTGTTGAACTATGAAGCGCCATTTTAGATAAGTGATCATATAATCCTCTGTTCTAGATATCTGCCGGACAAATACATGGAACATGGTCTTGCTTATTGTCCAGCATTTGTTTCCCGATTTCTAATTTGTTTGACATAGAACTTAACTGAACACATCAATTTAGTTCTAACTGGGCCCGATACATAGGTCAAAACAAAATCATCAAGGGGCCCAGATATCGCTTCTAATCCTAGAAGGAACAGATAAACTTCGACTCATATGGTTGCTCTACTACTTGTTGAATTACACACAAAAGCACGGTTTATAACATCGAGTTACCAATGCGTTTTTGTGCAATCAATGCATAACCAACTCATAGGCAAAAAATCATATCTCTAGGTTTGAAGACTTATATGATATTACCGTCTCACGATCACTCGAGATAAATTCCATGAAGTGATACAAGTGAGCGTGGGTTGAATCCAATACTCAGAACTTATGAGCACTCATGAGTGCTGTAGCCCCACTTTGTCTAACATCTTAGACCTCTACAAGCCAACCCATGACAGTCTTGATTCATATCTACTTCCAACATATGACCGACTGTGGAGAGTTTGAATAATATGATATAAACCATAACATAATTATTCTGGAAGTCAAAACATGCAAAAAGAAATAATAGTAAACGATTGACAAGAGATAGCAACACTTTACTCATAAATAACAGCTTTTATTTATCATCAAATGTCAATTACATTTTACAAATTTCAAGATTATCTAACTACTAAAACTAATATCATCCTTTAGCCCTATGCTCTGAGCATGCTGGAGATGCTTAGCCCGAGTCAGTCCCTTCGTGAGGGGATCTGCTGGGTTCTCATCCGATGATACCCTCTTTGCCACGAGGATTCCTTCTTCTATTCGATGTCTGATGAAGTGATATTTTCTGTCAATGTGTCTGGATCTCCCATGATCTCTTAGTTCCTTGGCTAAGGCAACCGCACTATTGCTGTCACAGAAAATCTCCATTGGCTCCTTTATAGCTGGTACAACTCCAAGGTCTCCGATGAAGTTCTTTAGCCATATAGCCTCCTTTGATGCCTCGCTTGCTGCTATATACTCTGATTCACAAGTGGAATCAGCCACTGTCTCCTGCTTGGAACTTTTCCAAGTAATTGCCCCTCCGTTTAGAGTAAAGACCCAGCCCGACTGAGAGCGGAAATTACCCCTGTCAGTCTGAAAGCTAGCATCACTGTACCCTACAACTCTCAAGTCCTCACTGCCACCGAGGGTAAGGACGCAGTCCTTAGTCCTCCGTAGGTACTTGAGGATATTCTTTACCGTAGTCGAGTGTGCCTTGCCAGGGTTCCCCTGATACATGCTAACCATGCTCAAAGCAAAGGCTACATCAGGTCGAGTACACGTCATAGCATACATGATCGATCCTACAGCTGAAGCATAAGGTATTCGACTCATTTCTGCTATCTCAGCCTCAGTACTAGGGCTTTGTGTCTTACTCAATCTGGCGTTACTCTGGATGGGTAACTCTCCTTTCTTGGAGTTATGCATGTTGAACCATTTCAACACTTTGTCCACATAGGTGCTTTGACTAAGTCCAATTAGTCTTTTACTCCTGTTTCTCAAAATCCTTATCCCTAGGATATAGGCAGCTTCTCCAAGGTCCTTCATAGCGAAACACTTCCCAAGCCAGGACTTTACTTCCTGCAGGGTTGGGATGTCATTTACTATGAGTAGTATGTCATCCACATACAGTACCAAAAAGCTGACTATACTCCCACTAGCCTTGATATAGACACAAGATTCATCTTCACTCCTTGAAAAGCCAAATTCTTTGACTTTCTCATCAAAGCAAAGATTCCATCTACGAGGTGCCTGTTTTAATCCATAAATGGATTTCTCGAGCTTACACACTCTATGGGGTACTCTGTACTGACAAAACCCTCTGGCTGAACCATGTAGACATCTTCAGCCAACTTTCCATTAAGGAAAGCGGTTTTGACATCCATTTGCCATATTTCATAATCATGAAATGCAGCAATGGCTAACAGAACCCTAATAGACTTAATCTTGGCCACTGGTGAAAAGGTCTCATCATAATCAACTCCTGGAGTTTGAGAATAACCCTTTGCAACCAGTCGTGCCTTATAAGTGTGTACATTACCATCCATGTCGGTCTTCTTCTTGAAGATCCATTTGCACCCAACTATCTTACGATCAGGTACATTGTCAACCAAGTTCCAAACTTGATTGTCATACATGGACTGTATCTCGCTATCCATAGCCTCTTTCCATTTAGCAGCCTCAGGGCCTGCCATGGCTTCCGTGTAGCTGTTAGGCTCATCCAGATTTACCAGTGTGTTATCACTGATAAGTGTCTCACCTTCTGCAGTAATATGAAAACCATAATAATGCTCAGGTGCATTCCTAACTCTGGTGGAACGCCTCAGAGGTATAGATTCTTCAGTCGGCTCAACAGGAGCTTCCTCCTCATGTTGAGGGCTAGGGTTTGAGGTTCCTTCACCACTTGACTCTTGAATTTCCTCAAGGTCAATTTGCCTCCCACTGTCTCCTTGGCTCATGAATTCTCTCTCTCGAAAGAATCCTCTTCTTGCTACAAAGACCACATTATCACTGGGTCTGTAGAAGATGTAACCAAAGGATTTCTGTGGGTAGCCGATGAAAATACACCTTTCGCTTCGGGGTTCGAGCTTATCGTGAGTCTCGCGTCTCACGAAAGCCTTGCAACCCCAAATCTTGATGTGGTCTAGATTGGGAACTTTTCCAGTCCACACCTCGTGAGGTGTTTTGGCAACCTTCTTTGTAGGGACTAGATTAAGGATATGGTCCACACACATCAGTGTGTATGAGGTCCAACAAACCTTCACCCCTAGCACAAGTGCCAGTAAAAGGTGACTTTGTCATTTTACCAAGCAAACAAGATTCACAACTATCATCTGACTTTAGGTCAAATGACTCCAAGACTCCATCCTTTTGGAGTTGGCCTATGCGTTTCTTGCTTACATGTCCAAGACGACAATGCCATAAGGATGCTTTATCTAAGCTAGTGGAAGAGTTAATACACAATACATTATTTCCTAGATTATCTACAACAGATACAGTTTCATACACGCCATCACAAGGTAATGCTTTAAAATAAAGAACATTATTAAAGAAAGCATCAATACTACCATTATTATTATCAAAATAAAAGGTAAAACCTTGTTTATACAATGCATGAAAGGAAATAACATTTCTTGCCATTTCTGGCGAATGATAACATTTATTCAAATCTAATGTAAACCCACTATTTAGCACTAAGGAATAAACTCCTATCTTGGTGACAGGTGAAGCTTTCCTGTTTCCCATTATCAAGTTTATCTTTCCCTGCTCCACATTCTCATTTCTTTTTAGTCCCTGCAAATCACAACATATGTGAATACCACAACCTGTATCAAGGACCCAAGACTTAGAATGAGGTGAGTTATTAGACAATATAGTGTATATACCTGCATGGTTGGGTTTTACTTTCCCATCCTTCTAATCTTGCTGGTACTTTGGGCAGTTTCGCTTCTAGTGAGACTTTTCATGGCAATAGAAGCATTCAGCCTCATTAGGGTTAGCAGAAGGAGTGACAAAACCTTTCTTGGTTTTGCTTGAAGAGGAGCCTTCAAGGGTCTTACCCTTGGTACCCTTAGAAGGGTTATTTCTCTTCTTCCCTTTGCCATGCCCGATTGCCAAGACATTGGCCGCAGTTGGAGTAGGAGTAGGAGTAGTAACAACCGACTTACCCTTTAGACCACTTTCGACGGTCTTCAAGAGTCCTTGAAGTTTGCTGAGGGTGACTTCTTCCTTGTTCATGTGATATGTCATGCGGAATTGATCATAACACGATGGCAAGGACTGCAAAATGATGTCTATTGCTAACTCCTCAGGGAAGTTCACATTCAGCTTCAGTAAACGGTCCACATACCTTTGCATTTTCTGCATGTGGCCCGTGATGGGTTCACCATCCTTCATTTGGGTTGTTATCATGGAGGAGATTATTTCATATCGCTCTTGATGAGCACTTTGATGGTAGCGGTCCATCAAGTCCTGGTGCATCTCAAAAGGATAATAGTCCTCATAGGACTTTTGGAGCTCGGCTGTCATGGTGGCCATCATGATGCATGCCACTTTTGTAGCATCTCTTTCATGTACCTCATATTCAGCAAGCTGTTCAGGAGTAGCAGTTGGCTCGGGTACCTTCAGCTCCTTGTCGAGAACATATTCTTTGTTCTCATACCGAGTGACCATCCTGATGTTTCTGATCCAATCTGTAAAGTTGGACCCATCAAAGATGACTCTCCCACAAAGATTCATGAGAGAGAAGGAGCTAGTAGGGTTTGAGCCAGAAGCATTGTTATTGGAAGACATCTGAAAAGAAGAGGGAATAGATTAGATTAGATATAGAGATAGTCCTTAACAAAACACCCAAATGTAATATTAAGGCTAGGACCCAACACAATATTTTATAACTTAGAAGAGGGATGCCGTAATCTAAGCTATAAGATATTTGAAGGTAGGTGAATGACTATTCACCAATTTCCACCATGAAAAACGAAATATTTAATTAGGTTTTAATTGGTTTAGAAACTCCTAGATTCTTTGAGATTCATTGAACTTTCTTCAATGGCATGTTTCAATCTCGAGTGTGCCCTTCAAGTTTTGTGACTGGGATGCCGAGGATCACAAAACAAGGTGTGAAGTAACCATGCAAATTACTTGGTACCCTTAATGTATTACCCCTCAATCGATGTGCCGGTTAACCACACACGCTCCATCGATACTATGATAAACATTAAGTCACCCTTACCTACCTTTTTAAGTTCAAGTTAGTGTGCCGGTTAACCACACACGCTCCACTAACGAATTAAACAAAGTGTAAAGTGTAATTTCATGGATTAGCACCTTATTCACATTTTCCTAAAATAACTAAGATTGGGAATTCAATAAAGTTTAGTTACTTTAGTATTATCATTATACTTTTAATGATAATTTATAAGTCCTTGTCCTACCCGTTCGGCTAACGACCCTCCACCGATCAAGGAAGCGGTGGGTGAGAGTGGACACCCATTAAGTTGCCATTTTATAGGCAACAACCTTATACCCCCCTTATAGACCGGCTTCGTGAATGAGGCGTACTAGCGGTAAGACGACTTGATCTTATACATATATAAATATTATTAAACTTATAATATTATAAAGTATAAGGGTTGAATTTTAACTTTTAAAATTCTAGGGATTGGAACTAAAGTTTTTAATATGACTTTACATGTTCCAAAACTTGAGGGCAAGTTTTGTAAACTTTCAAAACTTTTCATTTCTCATAACTTATGAGTTAATGGTTATTAAAAATGAAGACTCTTCATTTTTTTTGTAACCTATGTGTTCTTTTAATGGTTATTTATAAATGTGACTTTTGGTTATCCATAACTTAAGAACTAGTTATGGACTCCATTAAAACACATAAAGATCAAGAATTAATCTAATCAATTATTATCACATAATTTCTATGATCTTCTAAACTCATATGTTTATGAATGTTCATATCAAAAATTTCAAGAATCGTAAGTACATATACAAAACTTGAAATTTTGATACGAGCTTTTGAACAAAACTTCGATTTTCAAGTTTTTTTTTTTTTTTTTTTTTTTTTTTTTTTTTTTTTTTGCATCAAGTATCAAATAAACAAACCAGGCTCTGATACCACTGATGGGTTTTGAGCATTCGAACACTCCTATGGTGTACATGCAACCCTAGAAACCTTGGATCTATGTTTGACTAAGATACATGCAAATAATTATTTTTCCAAGGTTCTTATCCTATCTAGCATGGCATGGGGAACTTGAATCAAATAAAGCTAGTAGAATTACTTACCTTGTAGTTGTAGTTGATTGCTTGGAGTTTTAGAGCCTAGCACCAATAGTGTGGATGCCTCAAATGGAAATCACAAATCACCACAAACTTGGAATTTTGAGAGAATAGTAATCACCTTTCTTGAAATCGGCCCTCTTACTTTACTCACCACAACTAGTGTGATTTCAAGAACCAAAGCCTCCTTTATATAGTGTGGTGGATTAGGGTTACATCCATGTAAACCCTAATACCCATGTCTTTTCATTTCCACGAGATCCATGGGTTAAAGCTCCATGGAGTATCCATGGACTTTCCATGCAAGCCTAGCCCATTCCAAATAAGCATTAGCCCACACTATATAAGTACAAGAGCCCATATTTAATTAGTCATACTTTTGATCTCTAAATTAATTCTAAATTAATTATAGATCAACACTAATTAAATAATATGATTTTATATTAATATATTAGAACTTATAATATATTAATAAATCATAACTTATACTATTCTCAAAAGATTATCCGTAAATTGTTCGGGTGAAGTGCAACCCAAATGGACCATGCCGGGTCGGGTCAAGTACATACCAAATATAGTTATGGACTTAGACACTATCTCCAACAACTACAACACTGGAAAAATTCTCTATATGGACACTTCCTTCAAACCCAAAAGCCGATTCAATCCTTAGCGAGAAACACGCGCCCAACGAAGAAACAAACACCAACCTACCACAACCGACCGACATCGAGATAAGATCTTTTTTATATGTAATCCTAAGATTTCAATATCATACATTCCTTCTATATAGACAAAACAACTCCATTCATAAACCATGATGACCAAAATTCATGGATCTTATCTGATCAAGACCTCCCAACCTCACGTCGTCCTACTGACAAACTGAAGAATGGAATCCCCGACCAACCGTTGGAGCCGACAACCTCACACACATATGCAAGAGAGAGACCTTAAACAATTAACCTTATCAACAAAGACTAGGCGAGTCCATACATCCACTCAGATCTAGAGCCCTCATGGCTGCCCATGAGAAAACTAAACAACATGTCACACCCCGACTGACGGCGGAAACATCGAGGTTGCGACGCCAACATTGGATCATAGTTAACAACACATATTGAATATACATGGATTTATGATAATGTTACATTCTTCAATAATTCGGTACGAGGAATTACATTGTTGTCAATCTAAAAGATGATAATTACTAGGACAAGTTCTGCAAAATGTAAGTCAAAATGAAACAAAAAGGCCTAACAGACCGGCCAACCATTTAAATAAAGAAATGCATTATTCCATGACATACAAGGAGTTCCTTCTAGCTCCCAAGTCCCTGAAGATACATACATTTAAAAAACATCAACAATAACGTTGGTGAGCTTTACAGGTTTTGAGTTTGTATGTTTATATAATCAAAAGCATGTTTGGACTAATGAATTATAAAAGTATAAAATGCAACATGTTTTACCCTTGTAATACCATACAAGTAAAAGAGATTTGGTTGTGTAACATACCAAAAATTCAGAGTAAAATTTTCATTTTAAAACAATAAACCATACAAAACCAATCAAAGTGATTACATCGTTTAAATTATCATAGTATAAATCATAAGTAGTTAATGCAGAAACTCTGGGGGATGTAGTGCAGTCATGCCGGACCCTTCACTTTAGAAACGTATGTACATGAAACCATAAACATAAAACCGTAAGCACAAAGGTTAGTGAGTTTCTGAAAATACCACTTAACGTACATGCAATAGAGATTACTATGTGCCAACCATAGTCTTATGATTGCTATTATGCGATGAGTCGTATCATGGTCTTTCTTTGCCAAGCCGAGGGCCAAAAAACCGGTTCTTACAAGCAAGTGCTAGGAGCCACCTCCTAGTCTTCCATGCAAGTATCACAAAGACAACTAACATTCTACATATAACTGCCAAGGTCCAGACCCTGGTCTTGCATATAATTTTCTAGGATCCATATTCAGGTCTTTCATACAAATGCTAGGAGCCATATCCAGATCTTTCATTCAATTTCTAGGTGCCACCACCTTCTCTTGCTACATAACATAATCCAGTGGGCCAAAATTGGTGCCTTCGACCCACAAGTACATCGAAGAGACATACCTAAAGCATAAAACCGAATAAAACCCAGCTCTATGTTGCGTCGACCAAAACTAACAACTCTCACCACCAAAAGATGGGTGTTAAACACCTCCTAACAATCCACACAAAGTAAAACCTAAGTATACCTTCTAAAAATAGATACTTGACCAAAATTCAACCCATACGAAAAGTTAACGGTCGAAGTTAACGGCCAATGTTGACTTTAGTCAACTGCCATGTCGTTGGCTACCTTGGCCACGTCATGACCCTCATATGATCAAAGAGACGGGAAATTCCCAGTCGCCACACTATGGCAACCTATGGCCACGCCGTGGGAGCTGAGATTCCAACAACTTAATGGATCAAGCTGTTTTCTTCGATTTCAAGAGCTCCAATGCTCACATCTATTCCATTCTATGGTTAAATGGATAAAGTTTCCAACTTTATCAATTAAGATACCCAAATAGATTAGGATCTCCAACCCTAGGTCCAAATAAAACCAAATACCACAATATCTTAACCATTAAGCCCTTAATCTTAAAAATTCCTTAACCCAACGACTCTAGACGAGTTTCCGATACCAAATCTATCATAAAGGTTGAAGCTTTATAGATAGGGGTGACAATTGTTGACACGACACGACAAAAATACACGACACGAAACGAAATTGGGACGAAACTGAAATTCGAATTCGTGTTCGTGTCGTGTTCGTGTTAAGTGTAAAAAACACGATGTCGTGTCGTGTCGTGTTCGTGTTTAAAATTCTACACGAAATTGACACGATTTAATATTTATTTTTTGTGTTTTTCGTGTTATGTATGATTAAATATTAATTAAATAAACTAATTTTTTTATTATGTTATCTTTGTCGTGTCGTGTCGTGTTTTTCGTTTTTTAATCGGTTTGTTTTCGTGTTGGTTAAAAAAAACACGACATCGTGTCATGTCGTGTTCGTGTTACATAAAACCTTGTCGTGTCGTGTCGTGTCAGACAAAAACACGACACGATGGCCCGATTTGACACCCCTATTTATAGACATGCATATCCGAAATATGCCTAGAACCCATTTTAGATCGTAATAAGTTAAAATGCCCAAAAGGTCATGCAATGATAAGAACTCCAACCAAAGTGTAGATCTACAACATATGATGTTCATGGGACTCTGGTTACTCATAAAATTGCCAACTTTATGAGTTCCTTCCTTCCGAACTTGCTTAAACGTCAAGAACATGGGACAATATCTTAGATCTAGTCACTTCAAGCCATAAAGTTTAAGCCTTTGACACTTATAAAGGTCCAAAAGCTATGAGAGATGCTGATGATGATGTTTCCTTGCAAGTTCCACTAATAGAGAACCTTCTTCTCATTCTTCACTTCTTCTCTAAGCCAACAATGCTCCAAGAAGGCCACAAATCACCAAGGGAATGAGAGCTAGGGTTTCTATGAGGTATAAGGGTGTTGGGGGCTGGAAAGTAAACCCTAGAAATGGCTTAGAGGGGTTTAAATATGAAGAAAACCCTAAAAGAATCATGGGCTTGGGCCAAAACAGTTGCCATGCCATGACAACCCTTGGCCACACCGTGGCGGTCCAACAAAAAACACGATCCTCCAAACCATTGCCACATCATGGGCATCCTTGTTCCACATCGTGGCACATAATTTCCTCAAAAACTTCATCTTTAGTCTTTGATAAAAGTAAGCTTAACCCATCTGGAACAGATGTGTTACATTATGGTTTTGACTCCTTATGTTTTTATAATCAAAATTTTGTTTAGGCTAATGAGTTATAAAAGCATAAAGTGCAACATGTTTTACACTTGTAATGTCATACAAGTAGAAGAGATATGTTTATGTTTTTACTCTGTGCGTTTTTATAATGAATAGTGTGTTTAGACTAATGAATTATAAAAGTGTAAAATGAAACATGTTTTACACTTGTAAACCGATACAAGTAAAAGAGATTTGTTTATGGTTTTGACTCCGTGCGTTTTTTTAATGAAAAGTGTGTTTAGACTAATGAACAATAAAAGCATAAAGTGCAACATGTTTTACACTTGTAATCCCATACATGTAAAAGAGATTTTTTTATGTTTTTGACACCATGTGTTTTTATAATCAAAAGTGTGTTTAGACTAATGAATTATAAAAGCGTAAAGTGCAACATGTTTTACAATTGTAATCCCATATAAGTAAAAGAGATTTGTTTATCTACATAAGTTATCAAACCTAAGTTATAACTCGATAGAGTGTCGTGAAGAGCCTTTGTAAAGATTTATTTGTTTAATTAAATCAATAATTGACACTTAACCATTTGAATAAATCATTCTCATTTTATTCCTACACATTGTAGAATGAATTTTCGAGTTTTATAATGAGCCTATAACCGAACTACGAGCGAGAAGCATCTGAAAGACACAGTGATTAGATGTGCGGAGATCATCACTAATGCTTCATCAATGTCGTGAAATAAGAAGATAATGAACAATTATGCCCGTTTTGACTCGTTAGACGGCGGTTGTAGCTAGCAACCACATGTCGGACTGTCAACGCGTATAGATCTATACTAATAAGTTTCATGCTCCATGTGGATTAATGGTCATAACACAAAAGGATTTTACTAAGTTTTCATGTTCTTAGTGGATGAAGAGTATCAATCTCAAATAAAGAATCTCGTAATTATCAAATCCATAATTTGTGTGTGTGTGTGTGTGTGTGTTTAAGTCGTAAACTTTAATGAAACGTTTATTTGATTAATTCGTTCAAATTATTCAAGAAAGTAAATCAAACTTAAGTTGTAAAGTTTTCTATACTTAGACTTTAAGGTTTAGTACAAGTTTTCTGACGAAAATTGGGCAGCATAACGACTGTGTTTCTACCAACGTGAAATCAACAAATAATTAAAGAATCTTGAACACAAATATACAAGTAAAGCAATTATCAATTCGATATCGCAATTAATTCACTTTTATACCAATTTGTTTATAAAAATGCTAAATTCATTTTTGTTCACGTAGTTCATGTTTTTAGTTCATTCTTAATCAATTAAGGAAATAGAAAACTATATATGTGTTTTGGTCAAAAATCGATCAAGTGCAACTCGGCCAAATTTGTATGAGAGGCTGTGGTGTTAGTGAAATGTAAGTATAGAATAATGATCAGAGTGAGAAGAGTGAGTTACAAGGAAAGCCCTTGATGCTTTATAGGATCTCCGACATAAAACCTTGGGAGGTGATAATGATCACCTGCCTTGTTGTGTTTTATTGATTTAAATCCGAGGTTACAAAGATTATGAAAGTAATACGTGTACAAGTGTAGTAATCAAGCTAATCGTGCATGTAGTATGTAATTTATAGGTGTTATTTATAGTCTAAGCTAATCAACAAGAAGTCCGAGATTTCCGGGATCCTCCTCGAACAAGTATTTGAACGTTGTTTAACTTGCTATTCCCGGGTCTTCAGCTTAGTTGAAGTGATTCTCCGTTGAGAATAAGTCTTGTGTTGACTAATTCTTCACATGTGAAAAAAAGAGAGAAAAATATAGTTGTTTTAAGTTTTAGGAAATATTAGTAATAATAATCAGGATCTTATGATATATTTAAGGATCCTGAGGTTTCAGTAATATTAAGGATCATGAATATGATTTTGGGATCCTGCCCCTAAAAATTGCCCCCAAATTATACCTGCCAAATATAACTATTAGTTTTTTGTATATTTAGAGGCATAATTTTAAAAAATAGAAATAAAATTGATAAGAAATTTGAATTTCAAACCTTAATCATAGAGGTTTTATCCGTTCCATAAGCATCATTGCTTAGTCAAATCATGTTCTATATCTTCTGTCATCTAGGTTAAATAGGGGTAACCGACATAATTTCTTTTACCTTCCCCAAAACTTCTTACGATAATCTCCGGCCACCTTCACAGGTAATTTCTTTCTCTTCTTTTCCTTTCGTTTTCCTCTTTTTTCCAATCATGGGCAAGAAGGCGACCCGTTCTCGTGCTAGCATTACTGCCCATCCCGAGAAGGAATTCATTGATCGGGGGATCCTGGCCTATGATGTAATCTTCAGGGCCTTTGAAGATTCTATTCAGCCTGATTTCGTTTCTCCTTCTTGGGTATGCTTTCCTGAGTATCTCTTTTCTTTCGGTCTTAAATACCCTTTTTTGAGCATTGTTTTTGATTTCTTTCAAGTCAATAAACTTTTATATATTCAAGCAATGCCTATTATCTTGAGGATTTTGTACTGGATTGATCGAGTGAATCGTTCCAACAATCTGGACATAGGTCTTGTAGAGTTGGTTTATGTTTATGATCTCTCTACTTTTGGGAGATCTCATTTTCTGTTTGAGGTTAAAACCAACAAATCCCCTCTTATCCTGAAAAGTAAACACAACGATGGAGCCGGGAAGGAAAAATACTTTTTTGTGAGTTGATACACTATTGCTGGCGGGGATCTCTTGCCCAAAGCTTGGGTTGAAAAGGGTGGGATCTTATTTGTTGATCTTGAGGATATAAGGATTTACTTTTCTTATTTTGTTCACTTTGATGTATGTTACATGTTCAGAGAAGCTGTCGTCGAGGATATTAAGGATAAGGTCACGTGTTTTCTTGATTTATCTGTAGACGTCAGATCATTCAAACTTGAGTCTCCTAACCTTCAATAAGGATCATCTACCATAGATTCAACGGCCACTAGTAAGGATTCTTCTTAGCGGTTTGATCTATTTCAGCATAAGGATCCTGAACTGATAGGGATCCTTCTTATGTAGGATCCAAAAACACTCGTTCTAGTGCTCTATTCGTCTTGGCGGAGCTTGCAGATGACATGTCCAATGACCTGGTCATGGTTAAGAAGGAAAATATACCTCCTTCTCTTCCTCCTAAGAAGACTCAACTCGATCTCACTATGAAGACCCCAACAACTCGTAAGAGGAAACCATATGATGCATGGGATCTTGAGAATCTCGGAACATATGAGGCATTAAAGAAGCTGATCACATTCTTCTAATCCGTGAGCATTCCTGTGTTCTTTTCCATTCAATTTTATTTTCTACTTACCGTTGTCCCTCTTAGGTTGCTGATCATGTCTCTCGCTCCGGTAAGGATCTCAAGGCCAAGCTTGCTCAAACAGAGCATGCTATGAAGGAACATGAGGGAATCAACAAGGATCTCCTACGGAGGGTGGATAAGCTAACCAAGGAAAAAGCTGAGAAGGAAGAGGAGCAGGTAGCTGAGATGGACAAGGTCATTGCGGAAGAGAAGGTGAGTACTGCTATTGCTGTCTGGGAGGCGGAGATTAAGCTTACAGAGGATCTTAAGAATGCGGGATCCTGGAATATGATAGGATGACGAGAGGCCCTAGGAAAATTGACTGGCGAGCCTGTTGGAGCCAGTCAGGATCCTGCATTGCAGCCAAAGGAAGGACGAGAGAAGATGGAGGTGGTTCCGGGTTGTGGTGATCAGTTTGCAATATTTTCCTTTTTGTAGGGTTGATGGACATGTAAGACAATATTTTGCTTTTTGTAGGGTTGATGGATAACCCCTTTTCAGTCTATCGTTGTTTTATACTTCTTTGCTTGCATGGTTTTCTTGTGTGATTCTAGCAACAATATTTTTGAGGATCCTTACATAATCAAGATCCTAGAAAGTTTATACCTTATAAGAACCCTGAACAACCTGAAAGTACTTAGTCATTAACTTGGGATCTTAATATAGTTAAGATCTCTTAAGATAACACACCTTCAAACAGTACGTAGAAAAATGATTTTAAAGGATAGATAGAACCTGGTACTCCTTAGGGTACATAATCTTCTGGGTTAGGAGAAATTTGAAGTTGTGATTCCTTTAACATAATCTAGGAGTTTGCGTATGGAAGGATCCTCACTTCATGAGTTCATCATGAAAAATCCTTGTTGAGCTCTTACTTGGCGGACCGAGGGGGGATCCCTCTTTAAGAAATAGCTGGAAAAATCCGACTTCAAATGTAATTGGGAAGGATCCGTTTTTGTAACATGACAATACTATAAGCCTTAGACATTTCCTAGGAAAAATGCCATCTTATGAAAACACGATTATGCTTAGCAAATTTTTGGGGAAAATTTCATCTTAAGATAACACGTTAGTGTTATAAAACGTAGGAGATAACTAGGGAAAATCCCAACTTAGGATAACACGCCAGTGTCATAAACTTTAGCGAATTACTAGGGAAAATCCCAACTCAAGATAAGACGTTAGCGTTATAAGCCTTAGGAAATTACCGGGGATGATCCCAACTTCAGATAACACGTTAGTGTTATAAACCTTATGTTGAAACGTTAGGATCTTGACATATGTTTAGAGATAAGAGGGTTTCCAAGTCACTGAAGCATGAAATGATCCTCTTATGAACATCCCATAGTAAGATTTCGTGCGTCCAAGCGAGGTGTAGAAACCTTAACTCGTATGAAAGAGGTAATTAGCTCTTTAAGCCTTAGATGAGATTAAGTACCCTTAACCGTAGGAGAGACGATTAGTCTTTGTCTGTAGTTACTTGAATACTTGCATATTGCAATCATCAAGATCATAAAATTATGTATTTATTGGGATTCCTGAGTGTTAGGATCCTTGAATGTTAGGATCCTATTATGTCAGGATCATTTAATATTAGGATCCTTGTGTGTCAGGATCCTTGAGTGTTAGGATCATTGTGTTCCTACGCATAGCAAACGTTATCTTGGGGTGGGTGTTACCTTGGATAACGCCCCTTTGATGCTTAAGTTAGTAATGGTTTTTAGAAGATTAAAAGAATTAGATAGGAGTAGAGGGTAGAGAGAGTGTACCTTGAGTTTGTTCGAAAATGATCAATACAACTTGTTGGGTCTAATTGTGTTGCGTCATGGGCTTGTGTTTTGTATCCAGATTGGGCCTGTCCATCCGTGATTATCTAGTAGGGTTATACTATAAATAATGCATGCATGTATGCATTAGAGATTGATCTTGATTATTACGTTTATTGTTTTTGTAACCCTAAACACCTCTACAGTCGAAGTTCTTAATCGAGCTCTTCTGAGGTGTTAAAGCATTAATCATACGACACATTCAAAGCCATTCTTGTGTTCATAATTACGTTCTTAATTGTTTGTCTGCATAGAATCTATCGATCCTAATTGAACTTTGTTTCAACAATTGGTATCAGAGCAGGAGACTGTGTGATCAATACACATTCCTTCTGTATTCAGAATTCTTTAGGGTTTCCGCTTTTATCATATAAATAGAAGTCGTCTTCTTCATATCGACGGCAACTCTGTTTCTGATAAAACCCTAATCTCAAGTTTACAGGTCTGATTCTAGCAGCTCACCATGTCTCACGAAGATTCGAAAACAAATCCCATCAACATCTCAAACAACATTGGATCCACTACTAGGATTCCCATTCTTTACACTCAAGACTATGAAGTATGGGCGCATCACTTTGAAGATTACGTGGTTGGATCTGAAGACAATGGCTATCTCATCTGGGAAGCTATGACGCTTGGGCCGTTTGTTCACTCAGGAACGAACACAACAGTTAAGTCCCAAAAGGAATATAACAAGCTGGTGGCGGATGTAGAGAAGATGCCACAGGATGAGAAAGACAAGTTGCTGTGTAATGTGAAGGCCATGAGAATGATCAGATTTCCCTTGCAATCTGACACTTTTCGGTTGGTTGGTCCATGCACGACGGCCAAAGAAATCTGGGATAGGTTGAAAGAACTTTATTCAACCAATGAAGATCTAGAACACTCCATTCATACCTTGCTGCTATCAGAATTTGGAGTTTTTGAATAGAAACCAGAAGAAAAACTCATACAAACTTTCGATCGGTTCAATCATCTCCTAAGTAAGATGATCAAGCATGGAATAGAAAGAAAGTTGATCGAGAAGAAGGTGACCTTCATGAACGGTCTGAGACCAGAATGGATGGCTGTGGTTTCAACCGTGAAAGCACATGAATAGTTTAAATCTTACTCACTAGCGAAACTAGTGGGAATACTTAAGTCCCATGAGAGTGTAGTAACCAAAGAAGCGAAGGTAGTTTCTGGTGTGGGATCGGTGGCCCTTGTCTCAAAAGGAAAAAGCATTGCAGAAGAAGAAGAAGAGTCTGATATGTCTGAGTGTGACCTTACAAGCGAGGAGTATGCTATGATGGTCACCAATCCAAAGAAGTTTGCACGAAGAAAATTTCCTGTCAACAAGAACCGAAACTGGCAGGGAAGTTACAGTTCTGAGAAGGTGAAGGATGAAGCGAAAAATTCTTCTCAAAAGGATGAAGAAAAGAAGGAGAGCAAGCTTGCAGGAGACTCTGGGTTCGACTGCAGTTACTGTCACGGCAAGAACCACTTTGCCAAAGATTGCATGCTGAGGAAAATGGCTGAGAAAATAGATGGTGAAGATGATGAGGCGTACTACATGCACAAGTTGGAAGAGATCAAGAAAAAGACGGCGACTAACAGTTCTATGAATGCCTTGATTGTGCAGGAGAATGCAGATGAAGATGAGTTCGGTGACGATGAAGTTTGGTCAACCGATTCTGAAGATGAAGAGGTGAGAAAGCCCACTCATGGAAGAGCTTATGTGACAAAGGATGTAGGTTCGGCTGGAAGATGTTTGATGGTCACAGCTGGTGCATCAACCGAAAGTGCAAGTGAGGAACCGAACCTGATTGACGACAAATGTTTTGCAGCCAAGCCCGTAAGTGAGAATATCAACGACTGCGATCGGCTGATCAAAAAGGTACAATCCATCCTTGAATCACTTAAAGTTCCAGTAATTGATTATGAAGAAGAATTAAAAGAATTAAAATTTAAATTTTCTAACTTAAGTGGTAGTCTCATGCAAACTCACTTAGCGAATTCTAACCTAACTGACCAACTCAGCAGGGTGTCTTCAAAAAGTGAGGAGAGAAGGATGTGGATTGAGATGAAGGAGGCGGAATTAAATAGAGCTAGGGATGAAAGTATTTATTTGCAAAGAAACAATTTAAAGTTTTGAAAACAAAGGAATGTTTTTTGTTTGATTGCTAAGCGCTTATATACTAATATTGCTCAATTACATTTAAGTTGTGAGATAGGGAAGAAGATTCACAAGATGATCTTGCCCTTCCTTGAATTTAAGGAGGATGAGGTCATCGCTGAGTGTGAATATATAGTGTCCTCAGAAGAGACATCCATGTCTTACAAAATTGGACTCGACAAGATAGAGACCTTCATTGACTCTAAGGAACATAAATGTATGCTCAAAAATCTTTTGGATGAAAATGATAGGTTAAAAATTAAGTCTGAAACTATTCAATCTTTTGACTCTTCAAACGCCAAATTGATTTCTGAAAATAAAATGAACTTAGATAATACGTCTGAATTTGATGAGGAAAGTGAGATGAGCGAAATCTCAGTGGAAGACGTAGTTGATTGCTCTGAGTTTATGAAGAGCGAAACCGAAAATGAGAAACCCCTCATATCTAAAAATTCGGTTGAATTCGCTCGCCTGTCAAAAGAAAGGCCACAGAAACTCAAAGAAAAAGCTATGGTCTATCAAAAAGTTCAAACAGTGCCGAATCAGGTCTATGCGGTTACCGGTGTCACTGCAAAACAATCAGCAGAGTTGAAAATCTTGGTCGACAAAGACAATGCTGAAGGGTGTGACGATTACTTCTGGTCAGCCCCTATTGACAACGCAGATGAAACCATAGGCTTATATGAGCAAACTTCATGGAGGTTTAAAGGAAGATATGTTGCTGAACCCATCAACAAACCCTCGAGTTTCGACAAACCAAGCACAAGTGGAACTAAAGAAATCCTTGAAGAACCAAAGAAAGAACTGATAGTTCCAACTAGGACAACCGAAACTCAAAAGGAGAAGCCAAAGGCTAGCTTCAATATCCACAAATCGCAGAAGGAGTTAGCTGAACATAAACGTTTAAGAAATCAAAGATACATGAAGAATCTGAATGAGCGAAAACGTCATTGGCAATCTCAAAATCCCAACTACGTTCCCCCAAAGAAAGAATCAATTGATAAAGGAAAGGAAAAAATGAAAGGAAAAGAAAATTTCAGTCCAAATTCCTACTATTCCAAATCTCAGAACCGAACATCTACTTTCGGTTCCAAAACTAGCGCGCAGAACCGAACGTCTAGTTTCGGTCCAAACGTCAAGGCTAACAACCAAACACCTACTTTCGGTCCGAACAACGGCACTCAGAACCGAAAGTCAAGTTTCGGTCCTAAGACAAGTTTCGGTCCTAAGTCTAGTTTCGGTCCTTCCAACTCACAAAGCAAATTAAATTCAATAAAGGATATCAAAGGCAAGGGAAAGCTTGATTCTGAGTTCAATAATAAGAAAAAGTCAGCTAACCCTAGGATTCAAAAGAAAACACCAAAACCATCTAACAACACACCATCTAATACACCAAAGTTTAAACAAGATAAAACTAAAATCAAGGTGTATACCATCAAAAGAAAAGATCAAACCACTCTAGTAAAACGAACATATTTGGTTGATGTTTCTACTGCAATTCCTTTTTATGTGAAAAACTCACCAGGACCCAAGAAACTTTGGGTTCCTAAATCTACTTGAATTTGCAGGTGATACGTGACGAGCAGTTCGATGACGAATGGTATATAGACAGTGGCTGCTCGCGTCACATGACAGGAAGGAAGGAAGAGCTGAGGGAGTTTCGGTCCCTAAAGGATGGTGGATGTGTGAAGTATGGCAATAACTCATATGGAACAATCAAAGGATATGGGATGATAACCAACGAAGATTTCTCGATTCGAAAAGTAGCGTATGTGGAAGGATTGCAGCATAACCTCATCAGTGTATCACAATTAGTTGTGGGAACAAGCTTGAAAGTTTCATTTGATGATGAGGGCTCAGAAATAATTGAGAAACAATCCAAAAAGGTTCTGTTGAAGTCTGAACGCAAGGGAGAGATGTATCCTTTAAATCTCAACCCAATTCGAGGAAAACCAGCTATATGTCTACTATCAAAGGCGAACACTGATGAAAGCTGGTTGTGGCATCGACGGCTATCGCACCTGAACTTCAAAGACATTAATAAGTTGGTTCTTGGTGATCATGTTCGAGGCCTTACTCTTCTCAAGTTTGACAAGGAACATCTGTGTGCAGCGTGTGAGATGGGAAAACAAAGCAGAAAGAGCCATCCTACACGAATTAATACAAAGATTGTTGAAGCTCTTGAACTTCTGCACATTGACTTATGTGGACCTTCGGCTATCGAAAGCTTCGGTGGTAGTAAGTTCCTTCTTGTCATAGTAGATCATTTTTATCGCTTCACCTAGGTTTTCTTTCTTAAACAGAAATCAGATGCAACTCCCAAGCTGAAGACGTTCATCAAGCAAGTGGAAGTACAGCTGCGAAAGACAGTGAGGAATATCAGAAGCGACAATGGGCTGGAATTCAAGAATAAAGATTTTGAGGATTTTCTGGCAGACAAGGGGATATCTCACAACTTTTCAGCCCCTTATACTCCACAACAGAATGGGATTGTTGAAAGACGAAACCGTTCTTTATGTGAAGCAGCCAGAACTATGCTCAGCTTCGCCTCTCTTCCACTATACTTTTGGGCTGATGCAGTTGCAACCGCATGCTACACTCAGAACCGATCTTTGCTCAACAAAAGATTCTCAATCACTCCATATGAGATCTTAAACAATCGAAAGCCCAACGTCAAATTTTTCCACGTGTTCGGTTCAAGGTGTTTCATCTTTAATTCAAAGGAGAACCGAAACAAGTTTGACGTCAAAGCAGATGAGGGAATTTTTCTTGGTTATTCACTCACTTCAAAAGCATACAGAGTTTTGAACAAATGCTCCAAACAAATTGAAGAAACATATTATGTAACCTTTGACGATAATTACATGAAAAAAGTTCAAAGAAGTGAAAGTGCCTTAGGTGAAATATTTCCTGAATCAGGACAAGTCTCGGTTCCAATATCCAACTTGTTTGATGAGTATATTCGGTTATTTGATGAACCAGAGAAAGCAGCACACTCAGAGGCGAAAGCAGCAGACAACAAAATTGACAATCTCAAAAAGATCATAGATGAAGATGCCAAAGAAATGGAAAGTGAACCTCCTAAACCGACATGTGGTCAACCCTCAACTGACTCTCCAAACAACGGCTCAATGTTCAAGGGGGAGAGTTCATCAGCACCAAAGACAACCGAAATGTCTTTCGAGGGGGAGAATCCTATTCCATCCTCAACTCATAAAGGTCCAGGCGAAGGGGAGCATACAGCTCCAAACCCACCCAATAATAGTCCAATCGAGGGGAGAATCCGACGTCCACAAAGGATGACGACTCTGTCCCTGACACAGGTTACACTTCGCCAGTCGAGGGGGAGAAAGAGAATACAACTGACGAAGGTGATCAATCAGAACTTGAAGAGGAAGTAAATGCAGAGTTGGATCCAGCCTATGACCCAAATTATCCTCCATTAGTGAAATGGACCAAGGATCATCCCAAAGCACAAATCATTGGTGAATCATCTGAGAAAGTTCTCACTCGTTCTCAATTGAAAGCGAAACAAACTGCATTATTCTCTAAAGTTGAATTCTGTATGTTTAATTCGTTTATCTCCAAAGTCGAACCAAAAACAGTTAATGCTGCACTTGATCATTCTGATTGGGTTCAAGCAATGCAATATGAGCTTCATGAGTTCGAACGAAATCGAGTTTGGAGGCTGATTCCCACACCAAAGGATGCTTCAGTGGTTGGCTTGAAATGGGTATTCAAGAATAAATTGGACAAAGAGGGGAACGTTATTAGAAACAAGGCTCGGTTGGTAGTTAAAGGATATTGCCAAGAGGAAGGGATAGATTACGAGGAAACCTTCGCTCCAGTAGCTAGGTTGGAATCAGTTAGAATCTTCCTGGCATATGCTGCTCATAAAAACTTTGAAGTTTTCCAAATGGATGTAAAATGCGATTTCTTGAATGGAGAACTAGAAGAAACAGTGTATGTTGAGCAACCTCCCGGGTTCGTGAACGAGAAATTCCCTGATCATTGCTATGTGCTAGATAAAGCTGTATATGGTTTGAAGCAAGCACCGAGGGCCTGATATGAAACTTTAACTCGCTTTCTGAAAATGTCAAAATTTAAGCAAGGTTCAGTTGACCCAACCTTCTTCCGAAAGAAAGAAGGCGAACAGCTAATGATAGTTCAAATTTATGTCGATGATATCATCTTCGGCTCCACGAATCCTAGCTTGACAGCTGAATTCAGGAAGTTGATGGAGACTAAATTTGAAATGAGAACAATGGGTCCAATTAATTTTTTCCTTGGTTTGAATATTAGACAGGGACCAGAAGGTATCTTTATAAACCAGGAGGCATACACAAAGAATTTGCTAACAAAATTTGGTATGACAGGAGACTCGAAAGTAAAGGTTCCTATGGCGTTTGGCACTAAGGTAACACATTCTCTGGAAAAACCTGCTGTTGACATAACACTATATCGACAAATGATAGGGTCCCTTATGTATCTAACAGCTAGTAGACCGGACATTATGTTTTCTGTTTGTTACTGTGCCAGGTTTCAAGCTAATACTAGAGAACCTCACATGGTAGCGGTGAAAAATATTTTCCGTTACCTGAAGCGAACCTCATCTCTCGGTCTCTGGTACCCTGCTAGATCTGGATTCTTCATTCAAGCTTTTTCTGATGCTGATCTTGGAGGATGTGGTCTGGACCGAAAGAGCACTACAGGTGGATGCCAATTTCTTGACGGTAAACTTGTTAGCTGGCAGTCCAAGAAGCAAACCTGTGTGTCACTTTCAACAGCCGAAGCTGAGTATATAGCTGCAGCATCTTGTACCTCTCAAGTAATATGGATTTAAAGTCAACTAAGAGATTATGGGCTGAGTATGAAGAAAATTCCTCTCTATTGTGACTCAGAAAGTGCAATAAGGATTTGTCACAATCCAGTGCAACACTCTAAGACTAAGCATATTGCACTTAGATATCATTTCATTAAGGACCACGTAGAAGATGGGAACGTGGAAGTACATTTCGTTCGGTCCTCTGATCAACTGGCTGACATATTCACTAAAGCCTTACCTGAAGCGATTTTCAATAAAATTTTACAAGGCTTGGGAATGATGGAAGCAGAGTCGGTACCAAATCCTCAAATCTCTTACTAAAAATTAGACCAGCGAAATAGAGCGAACGCTCGGTCTATTTCGGTTCCGGATTTTTCGGGAACCGAAATGAACCGAACGCTCGGTCTATTTCGGCTCCATAATTTTCGAGAACCGAAATGAACCGAACGCTCGGTCTATTTCGGCTCTGGAATTTTAAGGAACCGAAATGAACCGAACGCTCGACTTATTTCGCTTCATTCATTTAAGATAAGGTTTCGGTTGTACATTTTGTTTAACTCTATTTTTTTTAATGAGTGTTTTGTGCTACTTTATTTTTCTCTTTCTGTTTTTATTATTTTTCAGAAAAACTCAAAACTTCAAAAATATTTTTTAAAATATTTTTTTTCTTTGTTTGGTTTGTTTGTTTGTATTGTTTGTGTGGTGTGTTTGTTTGTTTGTTCTTTTAATTAGGTCACAAGTATACCAGTCCAACAGAATTTGGAGCTAAGGCAGGTATGATCATTTCCATCTGAACTAGTTAAGTGTCCCTAGAAGCATGCTGCTGCATGTTGACCAAAGCCTCTACGACTTAGGGCAAGGCCTTAATGATTCGATCTATACCTATCGTTTCTTCCCAATCAGGCTATTAAAATCAACTCTAGTCAAGAGCTACCTTACTCTTCTCAAATGAGTTAAGAGTTTTTCTGCTTAGTCATGTCTTTATAGAAGAAGGTACTTTCGGTTCTTTAGCCACCCTCCTTATATTCTCCATCAACTTTCGGTTCACCACTGTAACCCTTGAGACTCTCGGTCTTTACCACTGAGGTTTATGGTTGCATAAAATCTGTGTTTGTGATCTTAGATACGTATACCACGTGCTGAGTGAAACCCAAAATCCAACACCAACAATGAATTGACGGTGAATCCTTGTATTCAAGATCTTACTGGTTACCTACTGAAATCTCATTTTTATTTTTGAGTGATCTTTTCTGAAATTGTCTACCACCAAGGCTTTTCTTCCCCAAAAGATCCAGTTTGTTTTTGTTTTTGAGATTTCTATTACTTTTTTAGTCACTATAAATTATATCCAACCTACTTGTTCAACAGACCACATCGGTCTCCCAAGTACTTCTATCAACGATCGATCTTATGTTAAGTATTGATGTTCGGTTGAAGATAAGCCACCCTAAGCCTATAAATTAAAAAGAAGCCTTTCAATGTTTCTCTACAAACAGTTGATCGTATTTTTTCGGGAAACCACACAAGCACTTCAAGTCTCTCTTGACTTTGAAGGAAGCGATTTTTGCCCGAAATCATCTGCTTTCTGTCTTCTAATAGACATCACTCACATCCAATACACATTTTGCTTTATTTCTTTATCTTTTGTCACACTATTGCACAAAAATTTTTATTTTCCAACATTCTGGTTGCTGTTGGTTCGATTTTTGTTTATCTTTTGGAGCAACAGGGGTTATCCTAAATCTTGGAGCGAAACTGAATTTCAAACGGTGAATTGAGGATAAGATTTTGGGCGCGTGAATTTGAACGGTCTCTATACCCACGCGTGCTGACGTATACCTGGGAGAAACCAACCAGTCACATCGTGCTTTTTCAGGCGACGTTTTAGTGATCGCGTCATTGTCATGATGAATTTTCTCTCTCCTGGCAACGATATATAAAGGGTTTCTAATCTTATTTGTCTTTTACCAGCAACAAATTCTCTCAAATTACAAGGCAATTTGAAACTGTTCATCTTCTTTCTTCAATCAACAATGGCGACTTCTTCATCGGCTCATGATCAAACTGCTTCATCCACATTGCTTTCGATCAAGCCAAATCAGAACATGATTATTGAACTCAATCCTTTTCTGTATGATTCGTATATGCTACAGGTGGTTGAGTGTTTGAAGTATTCACCACTGGTTCTATCCCTCACACAGGTGGAAGCCGTCCCTATGTCACTCCTATCACATGTTTACTCCACTGCCTCATATGACAAGAACAAGGAGAGAATCTACTTCCAAATCCATTCTCATAAGGATTCTATTTCAAAAGTGAAATTTTGTTCCCAGTTGCAACTTGCTGTAGATTCGTCTGTAATCTCACCAGACTTCATCACCACTACCCAACTGTTCTCGATGCTTTACGAGATGGGCTATACTGACGTGCTTACCACGGTTACGAAGGTTAAGAAGTCTTGCTTACCACTCCAATGGAATGGATTGCTAACTCTCCTCATCAAGAGTTTGGCGGAGAGGAGTGGTGGATCTGATGGCACCAGCAAGGGCTTTCTGACCCTTCTATACGGTCTTTACAATGGTATCAATCTCGACTATAGGTCGATTATCTGGTCCCAAGTGGTGCAAAGCCTCAACACTTCTACGAGGCATTCGAAAATTTCGTGTGGTCGATTCTGGACTCTAATTACACGAAGGGCGATTAATTCTTTGGAAATTCCGGTAATGAAGGATGCCCTAGTCGCGTCTATTGCTACGTTTCACACCAAGAAAATCATAATTTCTGATCCTAAAAAGTTCCCTCACATTGGCTCTATACCAGAGACAATGTACCGGTGTGTCACAACCGAGAGTAAACTCATGGCTGATTATCGCAAACTTCCTCCCAAGGAACCGAGAGTCTTATCTCCCGAACAGCAGGCTGCCATGGATGCTGTGGACAAGCCTGGGAACCGAGGGAAACGGGCTACTACTAAGAAAGAGACAACAGAGGATGATAAATCTAAGTCTGCCAAGTCCAAGAAGCGAAAGTCTGAGAAAGGGGATTCTTCTAAACCAAAGAAGATTAAGAAGATGGCGAAGAGGTCCAAGAGTCATACTCCACCCAGTTCAGAACATGATGAGGAGGATGAAGAAGAGGAAATTCATCATGAATCACCGAGAGGTAACACTCCTCCCCGATCCCCCACTACAACCGAACCTCTTCATGACAGACTTCCAACACCACCTCCATCACCGAAACAGACAGTTCCAGTTTCGGTTACTCCTGTTCCCCCAACTACCACATCTCAAACAACAACTTCTTTTCCACCACCACCACCAGTTTCTTCTATTCCTATTTCTACAACTCCCTTACCACCTCCTATTATTTCCCAATCAACTTCCACTACCATTCCTGAACCGACAGTAAGAGTCAACGTATTTGATACGGGGGCGACTACTGAAACAGAACCACCAGTTACTTCCAAGCCACTCTCACCCTCACCCTTAACCGATTCCGGTGCCACTCTCGGTGGTGCTAATGATGAGTTTGATTCTACATACTACAGTGCCTATCGGCTTCCTACCGATGAGGATGATGATGCTCTAGTCACACGCCAACACTTGCAGAGCATTAATGAGAAACTGGATAAATTGCTTGATGACAACAAGTCCTACAGTGGTGTTGTGCTCAAAGCCTTTTTAGACACAGCTCTTGAGCAATACACTGACTCCATTGACAAATCCACTAAGGCTGTTAATGAGTCTACTTCCTCTTGCAAAAAGGCCACTGCTGATGTTGCTGATATTGTTCATACTACTCAGATCTTTCTCGAGTCACTCAAAGGGCATGCTGATACAAGTGCAGCCAAGGTGCAAGCCTCTGTGGATTCATTTTACAAGTCCCTTCAAGAGGAGCAAACAAAGTTTGAGGCTGTTCTTTCTTCCATCCAAGCAGAGAACACTTCACTTATCAGTTCTGTGTCTTCTCGGCTGGAATCTCTTCACGCTGATTTAGCAAAAGAAAGTGCTCTGAAGGAAGATCTTGCCCGACAAGCATCCACAATTGAAGTTCAGAAGGTTCAGCTCGCTCAAGCTGAAAAGGAAATTACTTTGTTGAAGACGGAGAGAGTTGTTTTTCGAAGCTGTGCAGGGGATGTCAAGGATATGCTGACCAACATTCTTGATGCTCATGATCCTATCCTTACTTTGACCATAGGGAATCATCTAACTACAAAACTTCTTCCTGCCCTTGCATTGTTACACGAGTTGAAGGGTGTTTCGGAGAGATTCATACCTCCAAAACAAGGGGGAGAAGGTGCTCAACTGAAGGTTCCTGTGAAAACTGAAACCGAATCTGGTCAACCGAAAGTCAAAGTTACAACCGAACCGAAGGTTAATGAAGCTTCGGGTTCTGGTTCTCAAGCCAAGCAGAAGGAGATTGATGATGACAGTGATGATGATGTTGAAGAAACTATTGCTGAGGCTCTTAAAAGAAAGAAGAGGGACAAAGAGTTGGATGAAACTTTAAAGGTTGCGAAGGAGGCTGAGGAAAGGGAAAGGAGAAACAAGGAAGAAGAAGAAGCCTTAAACTGTAAGAAGGCCTTGTTTCCCCTGTGGACAAAAGAGACACTTATCAATCAGGCTATAGAGTTTCCAAGTGTTTACTGGTTGGAACCTGTTGCTTCGTTTGATTGTGACAATTCTAAGGACTCTTAGTTCGACATGCCAATAACACGAAAGGCATTCACATTTCATTGTTTCGATTCGACTGTTGAAGTTCCTTTCCCTCATCCAAAAGTTGATCGTGAGCTTATAGACTTTTATCTGAAGTATGGTCAACCGCAGTACTTGACATGGAGCACACAGAAGATAGTTACTGTCAAGGTACTAAAACCTACGCCTACTGGGAAGTTCATAAATGTTAATTTTAAAATTACACGAGGATCAACAAACTCGGTGTCGATTATTTCCCAGGCAGACCTTCCAAATCTAAATCCTCATGACTGGTTCCTATTGTTTAACATTCTGCTCACCAATCCGAAGGAATATGATCCGATACTGGATCACTTGAAGAGGATGTTGGCTTCCTACATCAATGAGGTTGCTGCTATGGATCAGGAGATTGCGAAAGTAATGAACAAGAAACCAACTATCAAGCCAACACCGAAACCAGGAGATGTGAATAAGATGAAGATGGGCCAAATCGATTCTATACATCTTACTGTGATGTTTACAAAAGGAGAAGCACACAGATTTTTATTCGCTCTTGTTGATAAACATCTGTTTTCAACAGACTGCTTGGAGAACATCATCAACATTATTCATCGGTGCAAGCAGAACTCAGAAGCAGATAAGAAGAACTTCACGGACATGCTTCGGTGGTACATAACGTTCCGTCATCATCTATTGGCCATCATACCAAAGGTGTTCAAAACAATAAAGAAGTCTTCTGCAGCTCAACCGAAGTGAGCTTTCGGCACCATTGACGCAAAGGGGGAGATTGTTGGGTCTAATTGTGTTGCGTCATGGGCTTGTGATTTGTATCCGTATTGGGCCTGTCCATCCGTGATTATCTAGTAGGGTTATACTATAAATAATGCATGCATGTATGCATTAGAGATTGATCTTGATTATTACGTTTATTGTTTTTGTAACCCTAAACACCTCTACAGTCGAAGTTCTTAATCGAGCTCTTCTGAGGTGTTAAAGCATTAATCATACGACACATTCAAAGCCATTCTTGTGTTCATAATTACGTTCTTAATTGTTTGTCTGCATAGAATCTATCGATCCTAATTGAACTTTGTTTCAACACAACTTACATGAAGTATGCTTTTAGATGGATGACATTCCACGATCTTGGCGATATGTTACCCTCAAAGGTAGCTGTGAGAACAATAAAGATCGATAGATTCTATATTTGCAAGATGAATTAAAGACGAGAAACAATATTGATCAAAAGGGTGCCGAATGATTAATATTCACAACAATAAAATAGGTTTCAAGGAGGAACTACTCTGTACCTGCTTCAAAAGTTGTACCCCTGAAATTTACATGCACGCTATATATAGACAAAGACAAACATCGCTTCCGAACATGTACCGGCCCATTTCGGTATCTAACAACATACATTTGACACAACATAATATTAGCCCTAACAATCCTCCCCTTTGTGTCAAATCTGAAGAGAGACTTCATTGTTGTCTTTACACTTCAACAACCTTAGGCATTATTTTCAGAAGGGATGCACTGACAACCAAATACCACTGAATCATATCCGAACACATTTTAAATCAGAATCCGGGTTTGCCTTTTTCGCTTTAGCCCTTGCTAGAATTTGATTCATAACACTTGTGGAATACAAGTGTTTGTCCCTTAAAAACATGTAATTTTTCAGAACTACACCCTCCTTCTTCTTATACACAATGCTCCAATATTCCTTTTCAATCAATCCCCCTGGTAGATCTTGGATGTCTTCAGGTTCTTTAAATGGTTTTACTATATGTCTTTTATTCAGAACTG
Organism: Lactuca virosa; assembly: GCF_052849685.1. Lineage (NCBI taxonomy): Eukaryota > Viridiplantae > Streptophyta > Magnoliopsida > Asterales > Asteraceae > Lactuca > Lactuca virosa. The sequence goes on from NC_136430.1 coordinate 327,750,251, forward strand.
AGGCAACCTCAATATCCATCTTCGAAATCTCTAGGATGTAGCATTTGATCATCGTCTTCAGATTTTTGAAAATGGGCTCGTATTTATTCACATCCTTCGCAATTATGTTGAATGACGAAATCCAATCATATGGATTCATGAAAGGAAAATAAGCCATAGTAAACTCATGAAGCACATGATTCGATCCCCGATATCCTTTAAAGTGAATATTCGGAAAATCTTTAGTTTCCATAGGAAGTCCGACCTTCAAACCTACATTCCTCTGTAGACTCCAGGAATCATACTGAGGCTTCCCATGCTTAAGATAAAAGTTGAAGAGTTTTCTTTTGATTGTGTTGTTGGAGTTTGGGGACCTCTCAATCTTCTGGAAGCATCGAAAAAGAAACGCTCGTGGGGTGAGGGGAAAGTATAACTGGCATTCGATATCATTACATGTGTCAAATGATGTCTTCGGTTCCAACCAGTATAGCTCCGGAAGATCAATGGCTTCCTTCTGAATTTTTTGAATAGTGCAAGTAGGAAAAAAGACTTTTGATTTTCCAAAATAAAAGCTGAATTTTTAACTTCAACATCTTCTGCATCAAGCTTTTGTCAGAGAGCATTGAGTTCATCAAGCTCTTTATCCCATTTCTTTCTTACAAGCCTCTCTGATTTAGACAAATTTTCTTCTTCATCGTCGTCATCAATTTCTTTTCCCTTATCTTTCCTTGATCCAGAAGCTACATTAACCTTATGATAAATATCTTATTTCACATAAACCTCCTCTTCTCCCCCTTGTTTCGAAGGAGCACCGCTTCCCGAAACACCAAGGATTTGATTCAGCAGAGCGAATACTGGCTTAAGTTTTTCAGACAGAGCAAGGCGTACTATATCATTGAATGGAGGAGATATGGTCTCAATGATTCTCAACAATCGTTGATGAATTTCGGAATTACGAGCCTTGACAGAGAACTTCTCCTCTTGTAGCCGAGGGACCTCAGATTTAGCATACTTCAATTTTTCATTCAAAACTTTTGCCTTCTGAGTTTGCTCCGCTAAGGTATCTATTATTTTATTTTCTGCTGCCAAGACAACCTTTAATTTATCAAGCTGAGTGGTGATGGTTGAGTTTAGATCGACATTTTCAAGCTTGATATCGCACAAATTTTTGATAAAGCCTCTTTTTCCGCTTTCAAGGAAGAACTAAAACCTTCAATGACCTTATTCATATCTACTGTGCTTTTGTATGAAGAGGTCCTAAAATCCGTCATGATACCAATTGTGAGAACAATAAAGATCGATAGATTCTATATTTGCAAGATGAATTAAAGACGAGAAACAATGTTGATCAAAAGGGTGCCGAATGATTATTATTCACAACAATAGAATAGTTCTTAAGGAGGAACTACTCTATACTTTCTTCAAAAGTTGTAACCCTAAAAGTTACATGAACGCTATATATAGACAAAGACAAACAATGGTTCCGAACATGGACAGACCCATTTCAGAATCTAACAACATACATTTGACACAACATAATATTAGACCTAACAGTAGCTAGCAAGTATGCTCCTTTTCTTTCTTTTGAATCAATAATATATGGCCCTTCCCATTTAGGTGCCAATTTGCCTGCACTGGGATCCTTGGTATTTTGGAACGTTTTCCTAAGCACCAAGTCAACTACATGGAACCTTCTGATTTTGATGTTTTTGTTATATGCTTTAGTGATACTTTGTTGATGAGAACTAATGCGGATCTCGACAAGATCCCTGAGTTGATCGATAGTGTGATGATCCTGGTCTAGAATCCTATCGTTGTTCTCTTGATCCTGCTATTGATATCTTGTTATTGGGATTACTACTTCAGTAGGGATCACGACTTCCGTTCCAAACACGAAGGAGTAAGGAGTTTGACCAATGGCCGCTTTTGAAGTGGTCCTATCTACCCATAGGACGGAAGGAAGTTAATCTGCCCATCTTCCTTTCTTCTCATCTAACATCTTCTTTAAATTATTGACTATGATCATATTGTTGGATTCAACTTGGACATTAGCTTGGGGATGAACATGAGTGGACATTATCACTTTAATCCCCCAATTCGTGCAAAAGTCCCTAGTCCTTTTGCATATGAATTAGGACCTACTGTCGCATATGATCTCATCAGGGATCCCGAACCTGGTCAGGATATTACGTTTGATAAAAGAGACTACTTTCTTGTCTCGTACTTGAACAAAGGCTTCAACCTCTTTCGAATTCGAGACGTAGTCTGTCATTACTATCATGAACACTTTTCCACCGGGAGCTTTTGTTAAATTGCCAACTATATCCATTCCCCATTTCATGAATGGCCAATGGGAAACGATAGGATGTAACGTTTCTTCTGGTTGATGGAGGATGTTACTATGTCTTTGACAAGCATCAAATTTTTGGGCATGAAAGAAAGCATACTTTTTCATTGTTGTACAGTAATATCCCATCATTAATGCTTTAGAGCATAAGGAGCTGCCCCCAGTGTGGTTGCCACAATCTCCTTCGTGTATATCTTTTAGGACTTCTACAACTTCGTGATAATCTAAGGATCTAAGGTATGGGCTTTCCATGTATTTCCTGTATAGTCTTCCATGGATCATCAGAAATCGTGAGACCCTTATCAGGAATCCTCGATTATTGCCATGTTGGTTGTTTGGTCATGGTGATTGGGATCATCTGGTTTGTTGGAGGGATCTTCTATAGCTGGGATCAATATATAGGTTATATGGATCTTGAATTCCGGTGGGATCCTAAGGGAAGATCCTAGGTTGGCTAGTGCGTCTGCCTGAACATTTTCTTCTCTGGGAACTTGCTTAGGTTGAAAGCTTCGAATTTGGAGGCCAGCTTTTTGAGGATTTTGAGGTATAGTGCTAGTCTTTCGCCATTTACTGCATAGGATCCTTTAAAATGATTAGTTAATAATAAGGAGTCAACGAATACTTGAATATCCTTGATTTGAAGATCCTTGGCCAGCTGTAATCCCATAATCAATGCTTCGTATTCAACTTCATTGTTGGTTGCATTGAATTGACAACTGACTACCTAGGGTATGATCTCCCCCTGCAGTGATTTTATTATGATCCCTAGGCTTGTTCATCTAAATTTTGAGGATCCATTGGTGAAGAGTGTCCATATTCCCATGGTTTCTTCTTTTTGGAGTTCCTTGCTTTCCAACTCTACTTCAGGTTGTAGATCATCACTCAAATCAGCCACAAAGTCTGCTAGTGCTTGTGACTTTATTACTGATCTTGGTTCATATTTGATGTCATATGTGCTTAGCTTCATGGACCACTTTGCCATCCTACCTAACATATCTGGTTTTCACATAACATTCTTGATGGGGTAATTAGTTCTCACCTGTATAATATGTGTTTCAAAATAGTGTCATAACTTTGTGGAAGCAGTTACTAATGCAAGTATTAGTTTTTGAAGATGGGAATACCTGGTCTCAGGATCCAAGAGACTTTTACTTACATAGTATATGGGATGTTGGTCCCCATTGAGATCATTGGCTACAACTGCACTTACAGCGTTAGAGGATACTGATAGGTATAGGAGGAGTGGTTCCCCATCTAGTCGTTTCAGTAGCAAGGGTGCATAACTTAAATAATCTTTAAGTTCCTGAAAAGCATCTTCGTGCTCTTTAGTCCACTCAAATCTTTTGTTCTTCTGGAAGATGTCATAGAAAGGTTTACATGTCTCTGAGGATCTTGAGATGAACCTGTTTAGAGCTGCTACACTTCCTTTTAGTCTCTGAATATCCTTTGTCGAGGATTGGGATCTTAAATCGATGATGGCCTTTATTTGCTCTGTACTTGTTTCTTTTCCTCTTTTAGTCACAATGTATCCAAGGAACTTTCTTGATCTCATTCCAAAATGGCATTTGGAAGGATTTAGCTTCATGTTATATTTGTCAAGTATGTTGAAGGCATCTTCAAGATTCTTGAGGTGATCTTCAGCTTTCTTTGACTTGACCACCATGTCGTCGATGTAAACTTCCATCGTGTCCCCCATTTTATCCTTAAACATCCTATTAACTAGCCTTTGGTATGTTGCACCTGCATTTTTAAGACCAAAGGGCATTGCAATATAACAATATATACCTGTTGGGGTTATTAACGCGGTATCCTCCCGGTCAGATGGTTCCATTTGAATTTGTTGGAACCCTGCTGATGCATCCATGAACTTTAGCAGCACATGGCCATCCGTGGCATCTATCATGGAGTCTAAGTGTGGCAAGGGGAAAGGATCCTTAGGGCAAGCCTTGTTAAGAACTGTGTAATCCACACATACTCTCCATTTTCCGTTCTTCTTTTGCACTACGAACACGTTGGCTAGCCACCTAGGGAACTTCATTTCATTGATCATCCTTGTTTTAAGAAGTTTTTCTACCTCTTCTTGGATGATCTAATTTTTTTCTAGTGCAAACTTCCTTCCTTTTTGGTGTATTGGTCTAAAAGAAGGATCAATGTTAAGCTTCTAAGTTATAATTTTTTTTCTGTACCTGTCATGTCCTCGTGCTTCCAGGAGAACATTTTGCTTCTATCTTTTAGGAACATTAATAGTTCTTGATCGATATGCTCTGGTAGTGAGGATCCTATGACAAATTTGGCTTTAGGATCCTCGAGGTTCAACAGTACTTCCTTCACATCTTGCTCTTTCGTTTCTAGCACACTGTTAGGGCCAGGATCCTCAAAGCCTTCAGGATCCTCAACCCTCACCGGATATTTAGGATCCTCAACTATCTTAGGATCCCGACTATTACTGTTATTATTATTTACTATGTTTTATAACAGTTATATTTTGTTCTTAAATTAACACATGTGCAGAAATAGTCAAGAGGAGACTTATTCTCAACGGAATTTCGTTTCAACTATACTAAAGACCCGGAATACCAAGTCAAATAACGTTCGTGAAGCTGGTCATGGAGGATCCCAGAAATATCAGACATCTTGTTGGCTAGTTTAGACTATAAATTGACACTTGTATATCACACACAACACACTGTTTTCTACTCTGAGCTAACTTTACGAAAATTTTCACTTGTTCTTACTAAAATATTCTCTGTAACCATCATTTTACATCAATAAAATCATCAAGGCAGGTGATCATTATCACCTCCCATGGTTTTGTGCCGGAGATCATAGTAAGGATCAAGGGCTTTCCTTTTAAACCACTGTGTCACTCTTTTTTTTTTATCGTTTTCTATTGCACAATTCGAACATCACAGCCTCTCATTCAATTTGGCTGATTAGTACTTGTGTAATTTTTGACCAAAACAATTAGGCGCCCACCGTGCGGCCGTGGTGTTCAAAATCCTCGAAAGATCATGTCTACACAACCGATCCTTTCTTCATCCTCAGCTCCTTCCATTCCAACCAAAAATCTACCACCTCCTCGAGTGGACCCCATAGCCAGAGAAAACGTATAACACTTCCAAGATCCGATTGCCCCGGTCACTAACAAAGGAAGTTTGGGATGTTCAGGATTCCAGGATCCGACTGCCTCGGTCACTACTGTAGAACTCTTTGCTGTGATGAAGAAAATGACGCAACAGGTGACCCAGCAGCTAGAGAAGAATAGAACACTGCTCCGAGAAGTGGAGAGGATGAAGGAGGAATTCCAGAAATCCTAGGAAACAGCGCCCATGGCTGTACAACCAAGGATCCTGAATTTTGATAATGCAGGAGCCTCAGGAAATCACCAGAAGAACACAGTTCCTAGCACTGTAGCGTCACCCTGGGGGGCAACTATGGACAATAGAGCATCTATGATCAATGATCTCAATGAGCCTTTCAATACTTCTAGAAACCTTGATTCTAGTAACTTCTTAAACAACAATACTATTAATACTAACTCTACTAATGTTGATGCAGGAATAAATCCAAACATGGCTACGAAACTTCAGCAGTTGAGACAAATGATCTCAAGCATACCCGGGGTGGTCCAACCCATACCAGAAGCATCTCCAACAAGTCACAGGATTTCGAGATTTGCTCCCATGATAGCCGATATTGAAGTTCCTAAGCGCTTCCAAACTCCTAGAATGAAGCTTTACAATGGAACTATGAATCCTGAAGAGAACGTAGCATAGTACCGAGAAAGGATGAAGATCATTCCCATCCTAGGGCACTTGAAGGAAGCTTGCCTATGCAAAGGATTTGGTTCAACCCTTACGGGATCAACTCTCAAATGACTGCTGAACATTCCTCCATACTCTATTACTTCATTTGCACACTTAGTCAATATTTTCAATAACCAGTTTTCTTGCAGCAGAACCTTCGAGAAGATCACTAGTGATCTCTATCGAGTGGTTCAGGCTCCTAAGGAACGACTTAGGGATTTTGGTAACAGGTTTGGCATGGAAGCTCTAAGCATCCCCAATATCAACATGGCTACTGCTGTAGAGGCGTTCAAGATAGGACTAAGGAAGGATTCACTCTTCTATGAAGACCTTGTGATGACCGCATGCAAGAGATTGGACGAAGTCAGGTGCCGAGCATTGAGGTTCATAAGGCTTGAAGAAGATAAAGAAATCGAGAAGAGAAGCAACCCTTCAAGTCAATACGAGAATACCAATAGGAAGGCCGAATCCTCAGCCCCAAGATCCTACAAAGCGAAGCCCTATTCCAAACCGGATCATCACAGGGTCAATGCCCTCGAGGATGATGGAAAAGAAGAGGAACTTCCTAAGAACACTGACTATTGTTTTTTTGTGGATATTTCAGGTATAGTTCATGCTATGCAGGAGCTCGGAGATAGAGCAAGATGGATGAAGAGGGATAACAAGTCCATCAGTTGGAAAGACAAGTCCAAATGGTGTGCTTACGATGAAGACTTCGGTCACGTGACAAAGGATTGTATAGCCCTAAGAAAGGAGATAAGCTACCTCCTTAGCAAGAACCACCTCAAAGAGATCCTCAGGAGAAAGAGAGAAAAATCCAAGGAGAACGAGGATGGTCACAAGATCCCGGAGAAACCAGGATCTCCACCCCCAAACGCCAAGATAATTAATGTAATCTCAGGCGGATCTAACATTTGTGGTACTTATTACTCTCAGGCTAAAAGACATGCCAAGGTCTCTAAAACAAAAGAGGAGGATAGACCACGGAAGAATATCGTGATTAGCGATGATAAGGAAATCACATTTGACAAGACGGACAAGGAAGGGATCCAAGATCCTCACCATGACGGACTCGTGATAACACTGTACATGGCCAACCACTTCGTCAGAAGGATCCTTGTTGACGAATGATCCTCGGTAATATCGTACTCGTAGATGCACTAAAAAGGATGACATGTTCTAGAAACGAGATGAAAGCGGTTCCGTCAACATATCATCAGTGTGTAAAAATGCCTACTCCATGGGGAACAATGAAGATCATGGGGGATCAACAAGAATCAAAAGAATGTTATAAATCCTCTATGAAACCTGCGACCAAACCCCAACAAGCATAACAATCAAGGAAGGAGGCACGACATGTTATAGAAACGAAGGAACAAGATGTAAAGGAAGTGCCCCTGGGGCTCGAGGATCCTGAAGATAAAGTCCTAATAGGATCCTCATTACCTGAGAAAATCGAGCAAGATCTGCTAGACTTCCTTCGAACCAGAAGCAAGACATTCGCCTGGAAACAGAAAGATATGACAGGTATAGACAAGAGTATTATCACTCACAAACTTAATATTGATCCGTCTTTTAGACCAATACACCAAAAGAGAAGGAAGTTTGCACCTGAAAGGAACCAGATGATCCAAGAAGAAGTAGAAAAACTCCTCAAGATAGGAATGACCAAGGAGGTGAAGTTCCCAAGATGGATAGCTAACGTAGTTGTCGTACAGAAGAAGAACGGAAAATGGCGAGTATGTGTGGACTACACAGATCTTAACAAGGTTTTTCCTAAGGATCCTTTCCCTTTACCACACATTGACTCTATGATAGACGCAACGACTGGCCACGAACTCCTGACCTTCATGGATGCTTCAGCAGGATTCCAACAAATCCAGATGGAATCATCCGATCAAGAAGATACGTCGTTCATAACGCCAACAAGTATATATTGTTACACTGTAATGCCTTTTGGTCTTAAAAATGCAGGTGCAACATATCAAAGATTGGTGAATTGGATGTTTAAAGACAAGCTGGGGGACACCATGGAGGTCTATATTGATGACATGGTGGTGAAGTCAATGAAAGCTGAAGATCATCTCATGGATCTTAAAGAAGCATTTGACATCCTAAACGAATACAATATGAAGTTGAATCCACTCAAATGCCACTTTGGGATGAAGTCGGGCAAGTTCCTTGGGTATATGCTAACCAAGAGTGGAATAGAAGCAAGCCCGAACCAGATTAAAGCAATCATCAAGCTGAAATCCCTATCTTCAACAAAAGACATCCAAAGACTAACCGGAAGGGTAGCGGCACTCAACAGGTTCATTTCAAGATCCTCAGAAAGATGTAAACCCTTCTATGATATATTGAAGAAGAACAAGAGGTTCGAATGGACTGAAGAGCACACAGAAGCTTTTCAGGAACTCAAAAAAATACTTGAGTTCCGCGCCATTACTGGTAAAGCCTATAGATGGAGAACCACTTCTCCTGTATCTCTCGGTATCCTCAAACGCGGTAAGTGCTGTCCTGGCCAAGCATCTTAACGGAGACCAACATCCTATCTACTATGTAAGTAAAAGTCTTCTGGATCCTGAAACCAGGTACTCTCACCTCAAAAAATTAAATCTTGACTTAGTAACTGATTCTACTAAATTAAGACATTATTTCGAAACACATACTATACATGTGAAAACTAATTATCTTATTAAGAATGTTATGAGAGAACCAGAAATGTCACGGAGGATGGAAAAATGGTCGGTGAAGTTAAGCACGTTTGACATCAGATATGAACCAAGATCTGCTAAAAGTTACAAGCATTAGCAGACTTTGTGGATGACTTTAGTGATGATGAACACTTGGGAAAATGGACATTGTTCACAGATGGAGCTTCAAATCCATAAGGAACAGGGCTAGGGATCATACTAAAATCGCCAAAGGGGGACATCCTACCCCAGGTAGTTAGTTGCGAATTCAACACTACCAATAACGAAGCAGAATACGAAGCACTCATCATGGGAATACAATTGGCTATGGATCTTCAAATCAGGGATTTTCAGGTATTTGTTGATTCTATATTACTAACCATTCACTATAATGGATCTTATGTAGTGAAAGGTGAAAAATTAGCATTATACTTAGATATCTTCAAAAAATTAGCTTCTAATTTCGAAAACTTTAGCCTAACCCAAGTTCCCAGAGAGGAAAACACAGAAGTAGATGCATTAGCCAATATAGGATCCTCCCCTAGGATCACACCAGAGACGAAGATTCCTATAACTCAGATAATAACCCCAACCATAGAAACCCTCGCCGACAAGTCAGAAGTTCCTAAGCGTCTGACAAGCATAGAAGCTATTGAAGATCCTGACCCTAGGATCCTTCATCAAAGGGATCCCGACAAACAGGATCCTCAAAGTAGTCCACAATCATGGACCCAACCCATTATGGAGTATCTCCAAAATGGCACGATTCCAACTGAAGAAAAAAGCGAAAGAGCATTCAGAACAAGAGTCTAAAGATTCGTAATAATCCAAGGTAAACTCTATAAAAACTCTATGGAAGGTCCATACCTAAGATGCTTGGAAGATCCTGAAGCTGCGGAAGTCTTGAAGGACATACATGAAGGAGACTGTTGCAATCACACTGGGGGCGGAACCTTATGCTCCAAGATACTAAGTACAGGATACTACTGGCCGACCATGAAGAGAGATTCTTTTCTACATGCTCAAAAGTGTGATGCTTGCCAAAGACACAACAACATACTGCATCAACCGACAGAACCTCTACATCCTATTATCTCTCCATGGCCATTCATGAAATGGGGAATGGATATAGTGGGAAAATTACCAATAGCCCCAGGAGGAAAAGTCTTCATGATAGTGATGAATGATTACTTCTCAAAGTGGATCAAAACGGAAGCCTTCGTTCATGTAAGAGACAAAGAGGTAGTCTCGTTTATTAAACGTAATATCTTGACCAGGTTCGGGATCCCGACTGAAATTATATGAGACAATGGATCCTAATTCATAAGCATAAGGACAAGATACTTTTGCATATGTTGGGGGATCAAAATGATAACGTCCACTCCTGTTCATCCCCAAGCTAATGGTCAAGCAAAATCCAACAATAAAATTATAGTAAACAACTTGAAGAAAAGGTTGGATAAGAAGAAGGGAAGATGGGCAGAAGAGCTTCCTTTCGTCTTATGGGCAGATAGGACTACTTCCAAAGTAGCCACAAGTCAGACCCCCTACTCCTTGGTGTTTGGGATAGAACCAGTGATCCCCACCGAAGTAGTAATCCCAATGACAAGATACTTACTCCAAGATCAATAAAATAACGATAGGATTCTAGCCCGGGATCTCGACACTATAGATGAACTCTGAGATCTTGCCAAAATACGTATTGCTTCTCATCAACAAAGAATCATCAAGGCTTACAACAAGAACATAAAAGTCAGAAGATTCCAAATATGAGACTTGGTATTAAGGAAAAAGTTCCAAACACCAAGGATCCTAGTGCAGGTAAATTAGCCCTTAGATGGGAAGGACCATATCTCATAGATGCTAAGGCAGGAAAGGAGCATGTTGGCTAGAAACACTCGAAGGAGATATTTTGCCAAGATCTTGGAATGCCATACATCTCAAAGCATACTATATTTGAATAATATCGATTGGTCGTCAACAAAACCAAGGTGCACACGTTCATTGCCGTAAACTCTTTGTCATTACTCATTTCTTCATTGAATACATTACTAACTTAAGCATCGGAGGGCGTTAGCTAGACTAACACCCACCCCTAGCTAGCGTTTCCTATGCAGAACAAAATACATCTAAGGATCCTTGGGATCCTCAAAAAATGGGAACCCTTAAGGTTGAAGATCCTGGAACACGAGGATCCTCAAGGATGAAGATCTTATAACATAAGGATATCGACATACAAAGACCTCAACGTCTTAACACTTGAAAAATTATGTTGTATCAACAGTATGATCTTTGAACTATCATATACACAAGCTAGAGACTGATCATCTCTCCCACGCTTAAGGGTACATAATCCCCTCTAAGGTTTAAAGAGCTAATTACCTCTTTCACACGAACTAAGGTTTATACACCTCGCTTGAACGCACGATATCTAACTATGAGATATGGATAAGGGGATCATTTCACGATGTAGTGGCTTGGAAACCCTCTTATCCTTGAACATAGGTTAAGATCCTTAAGGTTTATAACATTTTCATGTTATCCAGAATTGGGATGCTACCCCAACAGTTACTTAAGGTTCATAACATCTTCATGTTTACTGAAATTGGGATCTCATCCCAGAAGTTACATGAGGTTTATAACATCTTCATGTTATCAAACGTTGAGATTTTTCCCCAGAAAGTACACATTTTTATAAGTAAGGGTATATCCCAAGTGATACGTCACAAATTGGGATCCTCCCCAGTATATAAACATTAACATATTGATCGAATTTATGGTGTTACCCAAGAATATTATCAAAGTCTTGTAAGTCCCACAAACGCGAACTAACCAGTGATCAAACACAATCAAGATGCAAAAACAGTAAGAATTAGAAGGAGTAGAAGCAAAGAAGTTCCAACAATGCACACTTTGTATTCAACCGTAAACGTCTAGTACACTTGGAACACACACATACACGTCTGACTGACTGACACATCTGACACGTTCTGACACTATTTATATGACCACTAGCCGCAAACACGTTCACGCCCGTGAACAGGTTCACGGCCGTGAACCCTACTCGGGCGTAAACACAACCGCAAACACCTATTACATGACCCAAAACCCTATCAAACCTATACAGATGGATGCCTAGATCAAACCAACAAATTATGACCTAACAGTCTCCCCCTTGGTTTGAGCTAGCATAGATTTAGTCTTTCTCGATTACCAACACATCTGATCTCCCTATAGCACCCAGCCACATCTTCTTATCGATGATCTCCGCTATCATGCTTGTGAACTCCTTGGCAGCAGCCTCCATGATCTCCTGATCGCATAAAATCTGATGGAGGAGTGTCATCAAGCTGATCAGATTGTGATGTATTGGCTGCGGCTGATTGAGAAGTCTGGGTTGCATTTGGATCTTTGACTGTAGTCTTGAACTTGTCACCAAATTCAGTAATAAGCTTATTCTTTATGTCGTAGTAACCAGCATTCAGGGCTCTAAGGTTTAGTTACAGAGCAGAGATTTGTTTTGACTTTAATATGTTTTCTTCTTCAAGCTCGGAAACTCGAATGTCGAGGTTTCCAATCAAAACGTATTGATAATCTTCTGGTTCAATACTCTAATCTCCACTTTAAGATCTGCTAACGATGGGTCCGCTCCCCTTAAATTTCTTTTCCCTATAGATATTCCTTTAGCTCGGAATGAAGGATCAAAATCTTGTTGTGCAAACAACCTGGGAAGCCTCTCAGAGGCAGCGTCATGCGCATGTCGTGGAGGAGAGGAACCCCTAGGAGCTGAAGAGCTCCCGGCTTCATGAGAAAATCAAGTAACACTTGGACCTTCTTCAGGGGTTGGTTTGGCAGGTGTTTCAGAAGCAACGAATGGTTAAACATGCGACGCTTGTTCCCTTACTAGCACTCCCGGCCTGGGATCAACTTTTCTCCGTTTAATTGGAGGCTGGGAGGCTTGTGTCAGATTAAGATCACTATCAAACGGCAAGGAAGTTGGAATAGCAACTGGAATGGGAGGAATCCTTGATGTTGTATCCATATCATTTGAAAGGTGTCGGCCATTAGATCAAAAGTTGGAGATGTCACTTTGAGAACACCACAAACTCCTTCTGTCTCCGTTGCAGGTTGTACAACATCATGGACAGTGTTAAAGAAAGCATCGAGGTCTTCAATGCTTAACCTTATATCATTATCCTGCTCAAAACCCATGAGTTGCAAACCCAATACATCCATAATTTTTCAAAAATGAGACATTTTGAGGACATTTAAAAAAAAAATCTAAAAAATTTAAACTAAAATAACTTTGCAAATTTTTTAAGTTTTTCAATTTTTTAGAAAAATAAAATAAAATAAAATAAAAATAAAAATAATATAACATAACACAAATTTCTTTTTCACAATTGTAGATATTCTTTTTGTGATTTTGGGATCAAAGTTTTAGGACAGTCTTAGTCCGTTTTTCAGTACCTCCACCTTTGTGACTAGATCTAGTCAATCACCGCCATTGTGGTCCATTTAAAAACAAAAAATTGTGATAGATGAGGACATAATACAAGTGACAAGGTATTTGACCCTATGATCCTAAATAATATTCCTAGAAGACCATTTAGCTGACGTCGACCACGGATATTGTTGTCCACCTAAATTTAGCAGCGAGATCTACAGACAACCTATTGAATGTTCAATTTTAGGTGTACTAGAACGTGTTTCCCGCTTCCTGACATACTCCGGTAATCAAGAACTTGCAAAATACTCCTTACTTTAGATGAGCAGACAATTATTAGGAGGGAAGTCTGATTTAGAATGCATATGTTGTACACCCAGGTTGGATCTTCTAATCACGCAGAGGGATAAAAATATGACTAACTGGATAGAGGGATTGAGATATAGAATGGTGCATATGCTATGTCCCAGGTCGGATCTTCCGATCACACATAGGGGACATCATATGGCTAACAGATAGAAAGAATTGCATACATAAGAAGATGCACAGAAATACAGTTGCATATGTTGCATTCCAGGTCGGATATGTTCCAATCGCACAAAGGAGGTAACATATGACTAACAGAAAGAAAGTAAGAAAATAACATTCTACATATCTACTTTATCGGAATTCGCAGTCGCCATATTAGTACCGGAATTAAGGACATGCGTCCATACATCGAGGAAAAGTTACGCCACAGTTCTAGATACATATTACTTAAGTGTAGCCCGTAGATTCCCATGTATATCTCACTGCTCAATCTACCCGAGCATTGTATTGTCAGACCAAACAGGACTATCTAAGTCATATTTATCAAGTCCTTTCATAGTCCAACTATACCTAGTCTGGTCCATTTAAATTTTTTGTGCCTACCAGCGCATCGAACACAGAGCCTAGATATTTCAGTGTTGGTACCTTACACAAACCAAAATTGCCTGTTATCACTCGGTTGATATCACTTCCCATGACATCACCTGCAAGCAAACTTCATCAAAAACATATTTTTTGATTTTCTGATTTTTTAATTTTTTGTTTTGTTTTTCTTTATTTCTCCCCCTAAATTTGTGCATGGGGAGAATAAAAAGGAATGCGCAAATTTAAACTACCTAAAAACAAAAATCAGTCCTCAAAACGAATCATTTTAAGAAAACCAACCAACACATCGAATCAAGCTTTGTTAAATGGTTTTGTGAACAGATCCGCCACATTATTAGTAGTGGGAACCTGTTCTAACCGAATGAGCGAACGCTCATAACAATCTCTGATAAAATGAACTTTGATGTCGATGTCACAGAAGATAGGGGTTTCAAGAAAATTCAAACCATAGTCCATAAGCTGATCTGTGAGACACTCAACAAGCCATACTTTAACTCGGGAGCGTAGTTGACGTTCTCAAAACTCAGCACTCCATTTGCGACCGTTCCTCTCTTTGTGATCTTCCCTCCATCTCCTCCCGCGAAGGAAACATAGCCCCCATTAAAAGTATGAATGACGTGCAGTTGGAAGATGTCTCCGGTCATGTGCCTGGAACAACCGCTGTCGACAAACCAGGGTCTGACGACATTCCTCCGCTGCTGTTCCTGCACAATACGTGGGATCAATTGGATTTAGGAACCCAGGTGATAACAACACTGGGGTTTCCTTTGTTAGCAGCGGATTTTCCTTTTTCAATTTTTGAATTTGATTTATCACCAGATGCATAGGCAGAAGATTGAGATGATTGGACATTTAGATTCTTGGGCACCCATTGGTAGTTAGGTTTAGAAACTTTTACAGGTGATTTTGAAATATTTTTCTTTTGTTTTGAGCGTTTGGATTTCCGGCTAGGATTAGTCGAGGATCCAGATGCTGTCTTTGACAATATCGATCTTGGCTTGGCTGCATTCGATTTCGTCAAAGCACCTGTGGCTATTTTATTGAAAACATGTTTATCTTTTTTAAGTTCAGCCCGTTTCTTGTCATTATTTACATTCCAATCATCAGCACGAGAACGAGGTCTCGAGAATTTTCTCACGAGAGATCTTCCTCGCGAATCGCTCTCTTTTCTGTGTGCATGAAAAGGAACAAATGCCCGATTTGGACAATTGCGTGCGATGTATCCAGCAGTTCCACAGTTAAAACATGTATGCTTTTTAGGATAAGAACTGGTATCGCTCTTCTCTGGTTTATTTTTCTTATCAACTCCCTTACTCTTTCCACATGTATAAGTGCGTGATTCAGGTTGTGTGACAGGTATAGCTGCAGTGGGTGTGCTAGTAACAGAAACATCAGAATTATTAGACACATCACCACAAGTAACATCTGAAGCATCAGAATTAGACACAAAATCATCACCAATCAAATCATCAGTTTTAGAAACAAGAACAATATTTTCTGAAATAGAAACATCATTTTTCAAAACAGAATTATTAGTAGCACTACTCTCTCCAGACTCCTGCTTTCCTTGACTTAGAGATAAATCTGCATGGGAAGTAGAAACGTTAGTGTCTATTTCCCTAGCACTACTTTCTGTGACCTGTGCAGCTGGTTTACCATACACCATAAATGGTTCTCGGTCTATATCCTCCTGAGTCAAAGGTATAGCAATATAATTGTGATTGAATGGGGGACACTCTCATATCCTATACCTACTTGTTTTTGGTCCTTCCACTTCATTTGTTTTTCAATTGTTGTGGCAACTTTTTCACTTGACACATCATATTTTTTGAAATTAAAATCGGCATTTTCAAAACGGATCTTCAGTGTGTCAAGTTCTTCAGTTACAGCATCAAGTTCTTTCTTAATGTAATTATAGTTCCCACACTTGTTACTGTACTCCTCCTGCAATTTCCTAAAGTCCTTAGTCTTTGCCTCTAGTTGTTCTTTTAATGGTTTCTAGCCTTTCCTAAGGTTTTACCTCTCATATTTAAGGTCCTCGTTCTCCCTTTTTATCAATTCAATTTGGTCACGTAAAAATTTAACAGTGGTTTCACAAGATTTAGAGTATGAAACTTCATTTACCAGAAAGTTTTGTGGTTCCATTTTTTTTTAAATTTTATGTGATTTCTTAATTGAAAATAAAGGTTTGTAAGGAAAAGCAACCGTAAACGATGAGGTATTATAACCAAGAGAGTTCACGGCCATACAGAGTTCACGGCCGTACAAAGAAAATGGTTCACGGTCAGTTCACGGTCAATAACAGTTCACGGTCAACGAGTGATTCACGGTCAAGCAATGGATCACAGTCCGGCAATGATTCATGGTCAAAAAGATGATCATGGTCAATGTATATGAATGGTTCACTGCCAATGAATGGATCACGGTCAACTAAGGAGAACACGGTTAATGAAGATGAATGGTTCATGGCCGTACACAGAGTTCACGGCCGTAAACACTACAAACAGTGAAACGGCAAACACCCAGAAATAGTTGAGAATATACGATTTTGATGCTGATTTCGATTCCTTTTGCCTTGAACTTGACGATCCAATCTAGAAACTCCGTAAATAAGCATTAAACAGTCACGTAATTGAAGATTACTCCGGCCGAGAACACTACTTGAATGATTTTGATACCGGATTGGCTCTGATACCAACTGTAAGTCCCACAAATGCGAACCAACCAGTGATCAAACACAATCAAGATGCAAAAACAGTAAGAATTAGAAGGAATAGAAGCAAAGAAGTTCCAACAATGCACACATTGTATTCAGTCGTAAACGTCTAGTACATTTGGAACACACACATACACGTCTGACTGACTGACACATCTGACACTATTTATATGACCACCAGCCGCAAACACGTTCACGGCCGTGAACCCTACTCGGTCGTAAACACAACCGCAAACACCTATTACATGACCCAAAACCCTATCAGACCTATACAGATAGTTGCCTAGCGCAAACCAACAAATTATGACCTAACAGGGTTTCAACCGCTTCGCTGTAGTTTGTGACTGAACATGAGCCTACCTCAACTCCCTCGTCGGAGTATCTATCTCAATCTCCCGCCTCCTCGTAGCACCCTGAAGCTCAGCAAGGGTAGCATAACGTTGGGAGGACACAAACTGTCAGATATCCATCTTGTGCATGCTCAAGTACCGAGTTGTCGGAGCCTGTTCAGAAGCAGCCGACTCAAGGAAGAAAAGGGCCTCTCAGTAAACATCTTGGTGATCTCATTCTCCATCTCAGTAGTCTGCATCAAGTCCAAATACTCCTGATCCAACCTCTCCCTCTCCACCAAGGTAACATACCTCGGGAGTGTAAGCAATAGTCACCAATCTCTACCAATCTTGTACCCCCAACCTGAGTAGGGTCAGGGCGCACTTGACCTTCTGGTCAGCAGGGGAAGAGCATATAAAGAAACAACCCTCCAAATCATATATCCACCAAATTGCTACAATCGGGTCCCTGGCCCCTTCAAACTCCAGCGGCTTCGTATTGTCGAAGTCCCAATACTAGAAAGCTCTCTCCCCTCGAACCCGTGTAGCAGAAACGACCGCGGTAGCTGCAATAATGGCAACATCAGAAAGATCAGTGTACTGATCATCAAAGAGCTCAATCATGGAGGTCTTGATAGACCTTAACATCTCCAGTATAGACCTCCAGACAGCAGCAGCCACCTCAGTGGCGATGATCTCCTGAATCTGATCAGCAGCACCCACTTCAGCAGTCTCCAATATCTCCTTACACAGAAGGAATTAAACATGAGGTAGAGACGCTTATTGGAACTACTCAAGGAATACGAGTGTGAGATACTTTACTATCCTGGTAAAGCAAACACCGTAGCCAATGTGCTTAGTATGAAGGTAAATCCTGTAAAGAAAAGAGTTAGATCGTTGAAGACGTGAAGAAAGAGGAACGTCTAGGCTAGACGTTAATGTTTGAAGAGAATGATCAAGAGTTGAAGATGTTCAAAATTGTAATTGGGTGCCAAAGATAGGCGAAATATGGGATCTTCTGATGGAAGATTCTCATAAGACCATGTATTATGTATACCCAGGCAGCACCAAAATGTGTTTGGATTTAAAACCCTATTATTGGTGGTTTAATATGAAGTTCAATGTAGCAACTTACGTTGTAGAATGTGTGACTTGTGCAAGAGTAAAAGCGCAACATCAGAAGCCACATTGAGACTTGGAACCTGTACCAGCACCCATGGGTAAGTGGGATGACATTACCATGAATTTCATAACTAAGTTGCCAAGGACAAAGAAGGGCCATGACGTGTTTTTTTTATAGTAGACTGATTGAAAAATATTGCGTATTTCATATCCGCACAAGAAAATTGGTCTATAGAGAAGTTCGTAGCAGGGATGATCACCTACCGTTAGCATAATTCGCCTACAACAATAGTTATCATTCAAGCATCAAGATGCCCCCTTACGAAGTATTGTACAGAAGAAAGTAACATACACCATCGTGTTGGTTAGAAGCAGGAGAGATACAATTTGCGGTTCCTAAGATGGTTCAACGGACCGTTGATAAAGTGAAAATCATCTGAGAAAGAATGCTAGCTGCTTAAAGTCGTCAGAAGAGCTATGTAGATAAGAAGCGAAGAATTATAACGTTTGAGGTCAGCGATCGAGTGCTACTTAAAGTCTCTCCATGGAAGGGAATTATTCGATTTGGAAAACGTGGGAAATTGAGTCCTCGTTTCATTGTACCATTCAAAGTACTTTAAGCAAGTACGACAGAGAAGAGCCCGATATGATCCCTCTTTTAGAATTAAGGATTGATGAGGATAAAAGGCTTATCAAAGAGCCTAAATCAATCGTTGACCGTAATACCAAGAAGTTAGGACATAAGATAGTGCTAGTGCGATGGAAACATTCGGTAGGGACAAACAACACTTGCGAAAAAGAGAGGGACATGAAGAGTCACTATCCACATCTATTTTCTAATTCTTGATTACGAGATGGAATCATCCTAACGGGGAAATAATTTTAACGCCTGCATTTCCTGCTACCTGTAGCTATCGAATCTGTAACCTTGTCCGTTAACTATTGTAAATTTTTTAGAATAAATAAAAGTAAATTATTCATATATATATATATATATATATATATATATATATATATATATATATATATATATATATATATATATATATATATATATATATATATATATATATATATGTGTGTGTGTTTATGTGAATTCTATAGATATTAGGAGTACATGATATCTATGTAAAAATCTTGTGTTAAAACATAACAAATAGGGCTAAAATATAAATTGAAAATAAAAGATTATTTTGGATAAATAATCTAAACAAAAGTCGTAGTAATCGAAAAAGCGAACCCGTACATATAATGAACGTTTATATCTTTCTTCGTGAGAGGAAGTTATGACTTTTCGATGTTTCAGCGTAGCAGCATATGACTCAGAAACCGAAATTGAAATCGGTCGATTGTTAGGAAAAACAATCTGAACGAGAGTTGCAGAGCTCATCAATACCTATCCGCCGATATAAAGACAGTCAAGAACGGATATCGTATGAGAAAGTTATGATTTTTATACGAACTTTATCAGTCTAAGTCTGTTAAAATGATAGCTTTTAAAATAAAATGAGAATTAGCCGACGGAGTCTAATGTAAAGCTGTATATCTCGTCGATAGCAATGTGTGGATATAAATCACGTCAAAAACAGAGCTCATACGGAGAAGATATGAATTTTTTAAGAAATCAGAATTTTCCGCCCGCAGTCGCGCACGCCGACCACAGGCGCGACGCGTCCTGACAAGCCACCAATATCATGACACGTGTCACCGGTCATAAGTAACCACGTCACCCCTTCCGACCGAGCGCGTGGCGCGCACTTGGCTTGTGTGTTCTCCCTCGGATTCCCATATATAAACCGAAACGTTTTCTGCATATTCCTCACCCTATTTCTTCAGTTCTCTTTGGAATTTATTTGTACCTCTCGTCCCTTTTACTCCCTAGTTCTGGTTTACTTTAGCGAGGCCCTGCGGTGTCAGATAGACAGAGAATAGAAGCTCTCAGGTCAGAGTTCTGCCCGCATAATTCCCAATTTTCATCAGAATACTATCTACGCTTACTTTGCTTTAAGTGTAACTTATAATTATAGTCATAGATGTTATTATGAACCTATAATTAAGATTTATCAGTGATTCGAAAGTCATTATACTGATTGATCTACTTACTAGAGAATGATGTCTAGGTTGGATTTAATGGGGTGTTTAAAATGTGATTTCCAAACAGTATACTATGTATACCAAATGGACCCTACCTCTAATATGATCATACTTGGTTATTCCTTGCTTGATAGATCTTGATGTAGACATTGGGATTATTAAGGAATCTATACTATCATTATATAATTGCCTGAATTATGAAACTATACTAAGACATAGTGCTCTATACGTTTAGGTCTTTGAGAAGTGTTATGGCGAAGCGCTGCCCTAACCTCGAGTCACGTACTTTTGTCAAGTGAGTGTGTAGTTACTATTGAGTACATAATTTCAATAAAAGTATTTATCACTTAGGAAAATTACGTGTTACATGTATTATCTATATTTTGTGTTATTTTTATAACTACAATAGTGCTGCCTATTAGGAACTATATGGGACATAGATTTGCCTTTGGTATAAGTCTGGATTAGTTATAATAAGACTTGTAAATGGTTTTTATTTCCCAATAAGTTGGATATTGATTAGCTCTCATTATGGGGTAGAGTTTGAGATCAGAGTGGAGTGTCGTATTCCTCCTCTTTTTTCAATGACCAAAAATGGTGGGTCCAGATCAAACAACGGGTAAGTATGTCTGGGTCTTCGGCCATAATAGATGACAACACTTGACTATTCTAAATGGTCTAGTGAATTACATTGCTAGTGTGGATTTATCACCCACATATGTAGATAAAATGGGATAACATATGTATCAATAGCTCTGAACATTGGTTGCCTTTATATGAATTACAATGGACATGGACTCCCCTACATGTGTAGTCAATCAAATACTCAAGCGGTTTATCAGGCATGGTGATTCCTCCAGATAATCGTTGCCTTAGGATTTTCTAGACTCTATTGGGCAAGGTAGGTGGTCTTGTGTTAGATTATACCAATTAAATTTTGTTGCATGGATGTTATTGTTTAATATCATTAATATATTATGGGATTGAAAACCCTATGCATCCCACCAGGTTTCCCAAACCCGACCCACTCATTTTATGTGCATCACAGGTAGGGTATATAACGTTGCTGAAGTCTAATTAGGATATCGAGTGAAATAAAGATATGTGCCTATTTTAGTATTTCAGGACCTCTTAATATTACGTTGTAATTTATGTTTGGATTTGAACGATGACATCCTTGAAGTTTTTAATATATAACAAAATAACTTTGTTATGTCAAAATGTTTTATTTAACTGAGATTTTCTACAACTCAATACCTCAAAGCGTAGAGAAAAAGTTTTAATTTGTTCTGAAAATTTAGGGAGGTCACACTCTACTAGACTGACGAAGAGGTAACGAATTGTCAGTGGGTACAATAGGTCTTTTCTCATTGTTTGACTCTTAAATTTCTTCAAGATCAATTGCACTCCCACTGTCCTCTTTGAATATGAGCTCTCTCTTGTGAAAGACTCCCCTTCGAGCTACAAATAGTACATTCTCACTTGGCTTGTAGAACAAGTATCCAAAGGAGTTTTTTAGGTAGCCACTGAATATGCACCTCCCTCTTTGGGTTCCAGTTTATCTTGGGTATCACGCCTAACGAGAGCCTCACTACCCTGGACGTTGATATGTGTGAGTGAGGGAGCTTTCCCGTTCCATATCTTGTGAGGTGTTATGGATAATTTCTTGGTAGGAAAACGATTAAGGATATCAGTGGCTTTCTCTAAGGCATACCCTTAGAACGGTATCAAAAAGAGAAACTCGACTCATCATGGAATGAACAATGTCTATAAAGGTTCAATTTCTCCTCTTAGCTAGACCATTTAGTTGTGGTGTTCTACGAGGGGACAATTGTGAAACTATTGCACATTTCTTAAGATAGTCGTTGAGCTCAATACTAAGATACTCTCCACCCTATTAGATCAAAGCATCTTTATTTTTCGGCCCAGTTGATTCTCTACTTCGTGCTTAAACTCTTTGAACTTTTAAAAGGTTCCTGATTTATGTTTGATTAAGTAAATATAACCATATCTACTAAAATCATCCGTAAACATCATAAAGTAGTGATTAGCATCCATTGTGGCATGTTTGAAGGGACCACACACATCAGTATGCATGGCTTCTAACAAGCCTTCACCTATTTCATAAATTCATGTGAAAGGTTACTTGGTCATATTGCCTAACAAATAAGATTAGCATTCATCATCTATCCTAAGGAAAAATGATTCCAACCCTCCCTCCTTATAGAGTTGGCTGATGCGCTTCTTTTTTAGATAACCAAGATGACAATGTCATAAGCATGCCTTGTCTAAACCATTAGAAGAATAAATGTTATACACGCCATTTCCATCATTCTCAACACACGTAACATTTTCATACACACCATTACATGGATAAAGCTTTGAAAATGAAAATACCATTATTATCAACGAAAATAGAACCATTATCATTATCAAAAGTGCAATGATATCCTTGTCTAAAAAACGCATGAAATGAAATTATTTTTCTAGTCATATCACAAGAATAACATCAATCAAGTAAATCAATCCTAACACCACTATCAAACACGAGCTCATAAATTCCAATCATAGTAAGAAGCGAAGAACGTCTATTCCCCATGATTAGGTTTAATTCCCCATGCTCGAACTCTTCACTTTCCTTTAGACCCTACATATTAGAACAAATTTGAAAACCACATCCTGTATCAAGGATCCAAGAAGTAGAAATTTTGATATTATTGATTTCAATAGTGTACATACCAGATAAAGAACCAGACACCTTGGCCTTTCCTTCTTTCACCTCTTGATGGTATTTTGGGCAACTTCTCTTATAATGCCCCTTTTGGCCACAATAAAAGAAAACGACATCTTTCAGATCACTGGTAGGAGGGACATCATAGTTAGGTTTCCTCTTTGACGCACCAGTAGACTCTCCAATGTGGGCTTTCCCTTTCCACTTGGGTTGGGCGAAGGCTTTCCTTTTCTTCCCTTTTCCTCTATGAATGGAACGAACAAAAGCAATTGCAACACTAGGAGGATGAAATTTCTTCCTTGATGCTTTAGCTGTTTGCAACAAGTTGTGGAGTTGAATCAATGTGGTTTCTATGTTGCTCAAATGATAAGTCAGAATGATCTGATCATAACAACTAGGCAAGGATTTAAGAACCATATCAGTGGCTAACTCTTTGTCAAAATTCACATTTATCTACTACAATCTTTCTATATGTGTCGGTATTTTCTGCAAAATGAACACATACATATTCTCCTTCCTTTAGCTTACACACCATTAGAGCTTTGATGACCTCATAGTGTTCTGCCTTTCTTGTAAAACATTTCACCAAGAGCTAGATTCATCTCATATGGCCAACAGTCCTCATAGGACTTTTGAATATTTGGCACCATAGTAGCAATCACGATGCACGCAACTTTTGGTAGCATTATCGAAATGTTTGGAATTAGCAAATGTTTCTTTTGGAATATAGTTTCCATGTCGATCTCAACAATAGGAGTATCGAGAATATACTCTTTGTTCTAATACCGAAGAGTCATCTTCAAGTTGCGCATCCAATCTATGTAGTTTGGAGCAGAGAGCTTTTCCTTGGAGAAACCGACAACAGAGTGAAATTTGAACTTGGAGGGTTGGGAGGAGGAGGAGGAAGATCACCATTTCTATGCATCTATTATAAGAGAGAAAGTTGTAGTTAGTTGATTTCAATCCTTATTTTTTTAACCCAAATTTAATATTTAAGGCTATGATCCATATTTTCAGTTCAAACTTTGAAAAGGGATGATGTAATCAAATTGCGAATCTATTTTAGGTAGGTAAGACTTTTACTTATTTCAATTTTGTACGAAATTTCTAGATGTTTTGAGATTCTTAGAATTTTCAATGACATGAATAATCTCGGATTATGCTCTCACTTTTGTGACTGGGATATTGAGGATTACAAACGAGATGCGAATAACCATTCATACCCATGTGACACCCTCGATTTCATTTGTGATCTCACATTGACGTTCTGGTTAACCACACACTCCATCAAAAATCATAAACTCGAGTTTGTACCATCATTTCAACTTTGTAGTCCCAAATTAATGTGTTTGTTAACCGTGCATGCTCGACTAACGACTCATAAAAAACGATGGGCATTTTCATGGATTAGCATACAATTTCACTTTTTTTCTAAGTTGCTATAATAGGATTTTAGTGTATGTTCTAGTACTTGTATCTTATTGTGACAGGTTTCAGGTGAATCCCCGTGAACTACATATGATTGCTATGAAGAATATATTCCGATACCTCAAAATAACCACCTCTCTTGGAATTTGGTATCCTTCTAATTTCGGATTCTTTGTGCAAACATATTCCGATGCTGATGTTGGTGGATGTGGACTTGATCGAAAAAGCACTTCTGGGGGATGTCGGTTTCTGGATGGCAAACTTGTGAGTTGGAAATCCAAGAAGCAGACGTGTGTCTCTTTGTCTACTGTAGAAGATGAATACATCGTGTCACACCCCCAAACAGACGGCGGAAACGTCCGGGGGTGGATGACTTCATTTGTAGTATCACAACACATGCATTATAGTAATCAAAGTACAAACAACCATTGCATTAATAAGTACAAGTTTTTACATGTGTTCAATCACTGTATATTGACACCAAAATAGTTATACAAAAGAAGAAGACATGACTCAAAATAGCTCCATTTTCTCAAAAGCCCGGGGAGTACCTGCTTACTGATTCCCTGAGAATACAAGTAATTTGAAAAGAGAGTATCAACATAAAGTTGAGTGAGTTCATAAATACGTTGGAATAGTGTCTAAGTCCATAACTATTTTGGTATGTACTTGACCCGATTGTGAGCATGGTCCTTTTGGGCTGCCTTCACACGGGTGACTAGACAGGATGGCAGTTGAGGAGAGAGGTTGATTGGGGCATAAATATGATTTAGTTATTATATTATAAGAAAAATATAATAATTTGGAATCATATTATTAATTAGTATTTAATCAGAAATTAATTTAGAATTAATTTTTGGGATTAAAGGAACTGATTGAAAGTACAGGGGCTGTTTTGTAATTATTCAATAGTTGAGGCTTTGGGCCACTGGATCACCTTTATTAAGGCTTGGCCGAAAATCCTAGAAGGATCTAGGAGTTTTCGTCCAAGGGCTTAAGGAAAGGAGTCCATGGACTTGCTTAGGCCCTAAGCTAAGGGATTAGGGTTTCGACCTTGAAACCCTAGCTAGCCTCAAGTATAAATAGCAACATAAGGCACTAGAATTCGACGTCTCCTTAGGAAAACCCTACTAGGGCCGAATTTTGGAGCTTAGTACCCTTCCTCCTCTCTCTGATATTCATCCTCTCACCCAAAGTGTGTTTGTGAGCCATTAGAGGTACTACACTTGTGGTACTTTCTTTCAAGAGCTAAGGAAATTCAAGGAACTAGTTGTTATTGCTATATAACAACAAAAGGTATGTATTCTATTCTCCTATGTAGATTTCGAAAATTATAGGAGCATTCCAGGTTTCTTTTTGGGTTCATAAAGTTGTATGTCTAATAGTGAAAACATAGATCCAATTAGGGTTGCATGCACACATAGGATTGTTTGTATAAAACCCATCAGTGGTATCAGAGCCATTGGTTTTTGTTTTCAATTAGATTCTATACAAAAGTATGCATTTGACATATTAGGGTTTATAGCCAATAAACCTTAAAGGCATGATTTTCGAAATTAGGGTTCATAAACCCTAAATTTCGAAATTTGGTTAGGGTTTCCCAAATCCTTTCCTTAGCCTCCAGGATTTCGAATTCTAGGGTTATCCAACCCTAGGATTTCGAAATTGGCCTCCTCCCCAAGATTAGATCCTAATTTTTAGGGATTTGGATAATGTCATATCTTGTAATTATCTTTTAAGTGTTTAAATTTGGTAATTAAAGATTTTGAATTATCCCATCCCATAATTTCGAATTTTAGGGGATTTAAGAGATTAGGTTAAATTAAGTGTTTAATTTAATAGATATTCTCCAAGATTTAGTAATTCAAATTAATTGTTTAATTTTGGATAATTATTAAATCAAATTTTAATATTTAAGATTAAAAGGTTTTAATTTTTTGAAAATTTTTTAAACCTAATTGTTTTGAAAAGTTCAAAACTTGCCCTCAAGTTTTGGAATTTAAAAGTTGATTAAAAGTTTAATTTTGAAATGTTAAATTCTAAAACCCTCGTATTTTGAAAAGTTCAAATTACACCCTTATGGTTTTGTTAAGTTAATTAAAAGTTTAATTAATAGAGAAAGTTAATAAAACCACCTACTATTTTAAAAGTGTAAAAATACACCATATACTATATATATGACATTAAAAGTCTAATATTATATATGTATAAGTAAACAGTCAGTCTTACCGTTAGCAGGCCTCATTCACGAAGCTGGTCTATAAGGGGTGTTTAAGGAAACTGCCTATAAAATGGCGATTGAATGGGTATCCACTCTTACCCACCGTACTCTTGACTAGTGGAGGATCGTTAGCCGAACGGGTAGGATAGGAAGAAACCTTCCATTATAAGTATAATGAAGTAAAAAGTAACTACATGCTTTTACAAATTCCCAAATTCTAGTTACTTTAGGCAAATTGTGAAATTGTATGCTAATCCATGGAATTACACTTCGTACCCTTGTCGAACGTTAGTGGAGCGTGTGCGGTTAACCGACACACTAATTTGGGATTGACATTGGTGGCGAAGGGTGGCTTGATGTTTATCACAGATCAATGGAGCGTGTGTGGCTAACTGGCACATTGATTAGGTGATAGTAGCATTGAGTGCACCACGTAGATTCGTATGGTTATTCACACCTTATTTGTGATCGTCGGCATTCCAGTCACAAATGAAGGGCATAATCGAGATTAAACATGCCATTGAAAAGTTCAATGAATCTAAAAAAGATCTAGGGGTTTCAATTCATTTAAAACTTAAACTTCATTTTTGTTTTTCATGGTGGGAATTGGTAAATCGCCATTCACCTACCTTCAAATATTCTGCAACTAGATTACGGCATCCCTCTTCTAGGTTGTAGAGTATTGTGTTTGGATCCTAGCCTTGATGTTTCATTTGGGTGTTACATCAAGAATTCTTATCAACTAACTTGAATTTTCTCCCGTTTTGTAGATGTCTAAATCTTACAATGGTCTTCCCAAGTCCCTTGGAACAAGCTTTCCAAATGAAGATGACGTTCCACGATACGATCAAGGAAATGAGAGTCATGCTTCACTTCCTCCACCTCCTCCAATTACTCTCCCTAACCCACAAGTTCAAAGGCTTGAAAAGTTCAAGCTCACTCAAGCCCTATTGGCAAGTAAACACGAAGATGGGAAACATGTGTGTGCACACGTCTTGGAGATAAAGTCACACATTGACAGGTTAAGGATGTTGGGTGTCGATATTTCAAGTGAGTTGGCTGTTGACTGGGTTCTTCAGTCGCTTCCTGAATCATATAGTGAGTTCGTTAGAGAGTACTATATGATGGACCATGACGTGACCCTCATTGATTTGACCTATTTGCTTATAGCTGTTGAATCAGCAATGATTTGGCATGCTGATCAAGCAAATTTGTCTGGTGAATCAAACTCCCAAACTTCAATGGACATTGAAAATGGTGACATTGGGAATCCAGAAAAGGTAAATTCTGAGATAGTTCCTTGTGCCATTCCAAAAGAGTCCATTTGTTTCTATTGCCAAGAGAAGGGGCATTGGAGACGAAGTTGCCCTGTTTACCTGAGAGATCTAAGAGATGGGAGAGTCAAGACGTATGACTCTACTTCAGGTAAAATCCACTAACTAACTCTGTAAGTTCCTATTTTTGATTCTTGATACATGATGTGATAAGATTACATTTTGATGTTTTTTGCAGGATCGAAGAAAAGAGAGGAAGCATAAGGAAGAAGCGTGCTGAATCTGATCATGAAGAAATGGATATCGATCGCATGGACTCGAAGATCAGATTTTTGAGCTGCTACTCTAGAGTTAGGATAGATTGATAAGAAATATGTAATAGCATAGTTTTTCAGTTGAATTGCATTGTAAGGGCAAATTTTTCCGCAATAAAATAAATTTTGATTTTGTCTTATTTATTTATCCTTGCAATGGTGTGTATGAAAAATTGATGTTTAATTGTTTCTATTGTTAGCAATAACGGATTTGATTCTTAATTATGTTATTTGTGGAAATGTCGAGAATTTGCCAAATAAGGGAAGATTCTCATCGCCCAAGTTTCAATTGGACAGAAACTTGGAGTCATGCAACTTGGTTGCGTGATGAATGAGAAACTTCATATTTGGAAATTAAACTAATTCTTTGACAAAGTGTCAAGAGAAGGACTAGAAGATCGAGTACACTAGGT
Organism: Lactuca virosa; assembly: GCF_052849685.1. Taxonomy (NCBI): domain Eukaryota; kingdom Viridiplantae; phylum Streptophyta; class Magnoliopsida; order Asterales; family Asteraceae; genus Lactuca; species Lactuca virosa. The sequence continues at coordinate 327,779,080 of NC_136430.1, forward strand.
TGTGCATTGATCAAGTCCACCACAAGAGTGATAAAGATATTCGTCATGATTTACTAAAGTTTAGTAAATATGGTTATACTTATAAGATTAAGTATAATTCTGAGTTGATTGAAAGAGTTTCAATCAATAACAGAACGAATAAGAAGAATCAAGTAGGCAGAAAGATAAAAGTTTCTCCATTCTAAGAAGAAGGGAGAGTACCTTTTATTTTGTTTTATGATAAGCTTTGATGATTAAGAACTGTTTCTCAACTGGTCCTCTAAGTGAGTCTTAGTGCATTTGTATGTCTAAGAAGAGGAATCGAGAATTATGGAAATAGTTAAATCAATAAGTCAATCATACTTCGTTCCAAAATCAAGTCTTAGAGTCATACTCCAAGATTGTGACTTGAGTGACAAGTCTTAAGTAGGTTTGTAACACTTATCAAATGTAGAATAAGAAAGTTTCTTATTCTTGTACATTTGAAATTGGTAAGTTGTGATGTCTTGGATAAGACAAAGACCAACTAGGACCAATTGTGTGAAGTGTTAAAACTTGATAAGAAGCTACACTTACTCTTGAATATTTGTTTGTCGAGAAATATTTCTTGACAAGAGAACCTCATATGTCAAGGAGTCAGTGGGAGTCTTAATGGTCTTGAAAAGTTTCAAGAACAAATCAAGAGTAAAAAAAAACCTAGTTAATCATCACTAGCGCACGACTTGAGGTTTATAACCTATCGTGTTGACATTATTTTGTTTCTGTGCCATTCCAATTAAGCTAAATATGTATGTGAGTTCTATGAGTTCGCATTTGAATGCATAAAGACAAAGCACCTTGATCAATGGAAAGTACATTGATATATAAGGGTGAGTTGCTAAACCACTTGGAAGACATGGTGGGAACTCGTGTTACCATGAGGCAAGAAATCCAGATTGAACAAGTTCAGTCCATATGGTTTTGGATTTGTCGCAAACCTTCGTTTTGACAAATTCACATGGATAGGAACAGATACATCATAAAATCTAAGTGTCATAAGGTTTCCCTCCTTCATGAAAATGATTGTGAGGAAATGCTTTCACTAAGAGAGATTTTCAGAAGATAGCAATTGTGAAAAATTGTATTCTCAAATTCGATTATGATTACGGAATCTCTCTTCATAGTTCGAATTGTGAGATTTGGCAATTAGTCTGAACATCTGGGACTTAGTAACATAAATTCTAAATTGTTTAGACACACATGTGAGCTATCTAAGGCAAAGGTGTATGAGCTTAAAAAGCTTAGATAAAGGCTTATCAAAGCATTAGGTATTAGAAATATGAACTTAAGGAATTCAATAAGCATTGTTTTCTGGAAGTTCAATTGTTTTCTGAATACATGTCAAAGCTAGTGGGAGCATAAGTGTTATGCTGGTAAGAAAATAATCATCATGTTAGTGGAAGCATGATTATTATGGTAAGTATTACAAGTTAGCAATATTAATTATAGAAAACAAAGATTCACTTTGCAAAGTTGCAATGGTTGAAAAGTTGTTTTGCTATAATTAAGGGAGAGAATATTATACTTTGTTTCAAAATTCTAAAGCTTAGATCGAGAAATGTTAATAAATTTAGTCAATGATACATAGTGCACTCTCAAAATTCGATTATGATTACGACATCCCTCTTCATAGTTCGAATTATGGGAACAGGGCACATAAAATATTATGGCATTATGGGAACAGGGCACATAAAATATTAAGGCAGAAGATTGATAAAGTATCATATCTTTATGTAAGACATTATGCATCGTGTCCCATACGCTTCGGGTATAGGATCGATTGCAAATGCTATAATATTTAACTATTCTAAAATTTCCCAAATGCCTAGGGCATTAAGAGGGAAAAAGGACTAGAACTGGATTTGACTAAAATAATTAAACAACTATCAAAGGACGATCTAAGGTTCGCCAAGGATTTGTTGCTTGTGAATAGTTGGAAGTATAGTATTGGATGGACCATATCGACATTATTATGAATAGATAAGATTCTATTTAGAATAAGTTGTCATATGGCAAATATGGAAATGTTTCCATATTGGGAGTTGGAAATTAAGAATTTATGTCTAGATTAGAAAATTTTATGCAAAAAGGATGTTCAAAGGAATGTACTTTGAGTGAGAGACATCACATCTATAGAATTGTTTTGTAACAATTTCTGATAGAGAACCTTGTAATTTCATTGGCCAAGTCTTGGTGACTTTTGTGCTATGACTTTACGAAAGGATCGTTACATAAAATGTTAGAATCTAACATATTCTAATAGTGGCAAGAACCTTGTATTCTTACACTAACGATGAGGATTAGGAATTGTGAAATGAGCATCATTGGAAAGGTTTTCAATTGATCTATTTCACAAAGCATGGACCATAGGAAACATAGTGTGCATGCTCGGAGCATGGGACAGCTATTGTTGTAATTCAAGTAATAAGTTGATTATCCGAAACATTAAACAAATGAATAATGAGTAATCAATATGACGTTTAAATAAAAGTGTTTTATTTACACTCAAAAGTTTTGGGGCCATAAAGGATTAAGTATTATTATTGTGTTTCAATTTGCATGTTTTGACTTCCAGAATAACTGGGTTATTCGAACCTCCATAGTCGGTCATACGTTGGAAGTAGGTATGAAGGAAGATTGTCATGAATCTGTCTGTAGATTGTCTAAAGTGTTTAGACATAGCACAAGTTTGTTGCAGAATTCATGAGTACTTTGATAAGATTAGAGTATTGGATTAAACCCACGCTCACGTGAATCACTTCATGGATTTTATCGCGAGTGATTGTGAGTCGATAATATTGTATATTCTTGAAACCGAGACGTGTGAGTTGTTATTTGTTGGTCGGTTACACATTGATAATAAGTAAACGCACCGGTAACTTGGTGTTATAAAAATCATTGTTGTGTGTGATTCGAACAGTAAATGCAAGCGAGCATTTGAGTCGAAGTTTATCCATTCCTTTTACCCAAAGTGGGATAAAAGCGATATTTGTGGGCCCCTCGATGATTTAGTGATGACACCCTAAGCGCTTGGCGAAGCCGGGACTAAGTTGATGTGTTCAGTTGTAGTCTGTTGTCAGTCGTCATAAATCGGAAGTCGGGAAACAGTATAGAGAGAATGATTAAAATTCATGTCTTGTGTCTATACGATATTTTGAGAATGGAGGAATATATAATCCCTTATCTAAAGGACACGCGTATCTGATAAGATCAGAGTTGACAACGGCTTTTGAAAGCTACGATTGCTGATCTGATTATGAAGTTATGCAAAATAGTTATTAGACTTATCCAAGTGGGAGACTGTTGGAATAATGTCTAAGTCCATAACTATTTTGGTATGTACTTGACCCGATTGTGAGCATGGTCTTTTTGGGTTGCCTTCACACGGGTGACTAGATAGGATGACAGCTGAGGAGAGAGGTTGATTGGGGCATAAATATGATTTATTTATTATATTATAAGAATAATATAATAATTTGGAATCATATTATTAATTAGTATTTAATCAGAAATTAATTTAGAATTAATTTTTTGGATTAAAGGAACTGATTGAAAGTACAGGGGCTGTTTTGTAATTATTCAATAGTTGAGGCTTTGGGCCATTGGATCACCTTTATTAAGGCTTGGCCAAAAATCCTAGAAGGATCTAGGAGTTTTCGTCCAAGGGCTTAAGGAAAGGAGTCCATGGACTTGCTTAGGCCTTAAGCTAAGGGATTAGGGTTTCCACCTTGAAACCCTAGCTAGCCTCAAGTATAAATAGCACCATAAGGCACTAGAATTCGACCTCTCCTTGGGAAAACCCTACTAGGGCCGAATTTTGGAGCTTAGTACCCTTCCTCCTCTCTCTCATATTCATCCTCTCACCCAAAGTGTGTTTGTGAGCCATTAGAGGTACTACACTTGTGGTACTTGCTTTCAAGAGCTAAGGAAATTCAAGGAACTAGTTGTTATTGCTATATAACAACAAAAGGTATGTATTATATTCTCCTATGTAGATTTCGAAAATTATAGGAGCATTCCAGGTTTCTTTTTTGGGTTCATAAAGTTGTATGTCTAATAGTGAAAACATAGATCCAATTGGGGTTGCATGCACACATAGGATTGTTTGTATAAAACCCATCAGTATTTATGTTTGAAAGTATGTTTTCTGTTTCTTGAATATGTAAGTTGTTCCAGAAAATCCTATATTTTCTGCTGTATATGAAAAGTAGTTTTAATCTCAAAAAACCGTTCTATTGTAAATCAATGTTCTGTTTTTGTATTCCTTTGTAAAACTGTAAAGTGAGTGTGCCTGGCTCCACCAGCTGTTGTTGTAAACTAACACACTGAAAATGTACACATGTTTAGTTAATTATACACCAATGTATTGTTAATATCTTTTTAATGAGTTATTATAACCACACTAAGACTAGATGGCCCGAATAAACGCTTAGAACACGTCAAAACTGTTGATAACAATTGTCACTCCTAGGCGTGTATGCCCGACTGTAGCTAGTAGCCCGAGTGCGGGGTTCTCAATCCCAATATAGATCTATACACACTTGTTTCAATCCCCGACTGGAGATTCTGGTTATAATATCAGGAATTTAACTATGCTGTTTAAGTGAATTAAACAACCTGAATCTATTGACTCATAAAAAGCATATAAACGTTACAGGTATAATAATAATGAAAACCTAATCATTCTGAAATAATGATTGATAGTATGTTCCTTAATTACTATACTTGGAATATATTGGTAAGTTGTATGCTCTTGTTTAGTTTTGAATCTAACCCCTATTCTTGTAAAACGGTGTACTTTAGTATACTTGACTCGTGAATTACTGTTCTTGAATCATAAATTATACCTATTATAATTTTTATGTACTATCTGTATTGATACTAACTGTTCATGAATGCAACCCATTGCTCAGCAAGTGACAAAGGGTATTTGAACTGAATGAAATAAATTTTATATTTATATACATATACAAATATATATATAAGTAAAATTTAAATGACATTCGGATAAATAACTGATACTATAAGCCCACATCCAAACAAGGAAAAGGAACCAAAGTGAGTTATCAGTCCTAAGCCTTTTAAATCTTATATATATATATATATATATATATATATATATATATATATATATATATATATATATATATATATATATATATATATATATATATATATATATATATATATGATTTTTGGGGAAAAATATATGTTTCTAAAATCATTTAAAGAATTTAACATTTTGAAATACTGTTTGTGACTTGATGTCATTTTAACAAAATTTTGAAGCCATTTGATTTGATGATAATTGAAATCCATTTTGGTAAGATGTTTTGAAATCATTTGTTTGTAACACAAAATCCTTGTGTTAGACTTGTATTCCCCCCCCTCCCCATTAAAACAGTAAAAACTATGAAAATACGGGGGTATGAACTCACCTTTTGGAGGGTGATTCAAATGATGATTTGATATAGGATGTTTAGTTTCCACAACTGTAATCCCATAGCAAAACAAGTCAAATAGGAGTGTTAGAAGCTAAAATGGAAGCTGGTAGGTGTTCAGGGCCAGGAGGGGTGTTCACGGCCCAAGACTCATGTAGGGTTCACGGCCCTGAGTTCGTGAAGAATGATGAACACTTGATGATCCTAAGCACGTTTCTAAGAAGATTCAAAGGTTTTCTGATGGGTGTTCTTCGTGTTCTTTGCGTGTTCCTCGTGTAAACTAGTGAAATTACCGGGTTTATAAGAAGATTGAATGATGTTCTTGAAATGATAACAAGATCATGAAAAGATATCTGTTAGATCTTGTGAAAAACTAAGGACTATCACTTGAAATGATAAGAAAGGATGATCCTAGCATGTTCTTGAGGAGAGGGGATGTTCTTGCTTGATGATACTTGAGAGAAAAGGGTTGAAATTGTGTTTGAAAGTGAAGAAATGAGTAAAAAGTCGGCTTAAATCCTTATATACGCGAGGGTACACGGTCCGAGGGTTCACGACCGTGAACCTCATATACGGTCCGAATTCGGCTACGGCCGAGAAGTGTTCACGGTCCGAGGGTTCACGGCCGAAGCTGTTTTCGGTTGTGAGGCTACTGTCCTAAGGAAAGAAAGAAAAGGATGCGAACAAACTCGGATTTCACTTATTCCCTTCACATGTAATTAATATTCTTAAAGGTTTAAACATGTAAAGGTTATTTTACTAACCTTAATAAAATCCAATATAACAAAGAGGACTTTAGTTGACCCAAGTATGATTAGGGTTGACTATGGTTGCCTTTACATATAGAAAATAACGGGATGTTACATTATCCCCCCGTTAGAGAGAATTTCTTCCCGAAATTTGGATTAAAGCGATACAGAAAACTAGAGAAAAAGATTTGGATATTTCTGTTGCATTTGATCCTCCCGCTCCCAAGTGAATTCAGGTCCCCGTTTTACATTCCAGCGAACCTTCACTATCGGGATACGACTTTGTTTGGTTCTCTTTACATCCATGTTTAGGATCTCTACGGGTTGTTCTATAAAGTTGAGACTCTCATTTAATTCGATTTCGTCGAGTGGGATAACAAGAGTCTCATCGGACAAACACTTCTTGAGATTTGAGACATGAAATACGGGATGAATGTTACTGATTTCATGCGGTAGATTGAGTTTGTAAGCAACAGGACCAATTCTAGCAATGATCTGGAATGGTCCAATGTACCTTGGGTTTAGTTTACCACGTTTACCAGAATGTATCAATCCTTTCCAGGGTGAGACTTTCAATAGAACGCGATTACCAACCTGGAATTCCAACGGTTTTCGTCGTTTATCCGCATAACTCTTCTGTCTATCTCGAGAAGCTTTCAACCGTTCCCGGATTTGAACTATCTTTTCTATGGTTTCACAAATGATCTCGGGACCGGTTAACGTACTATCAGGTATATAGTTCTTGGCTAGTTGCGTATCGCCTACTTCAGCCCAGTACAGAGGGGATCTGCACTTATGGCCATAGAGAGCTTCAAAGGGTGCAACTTTAATGCTACTGTGATAGCTGTTGTTGTAGGAGAATTCAACAAGTGGTAAATGAGTATCCCAAGCTTTACCAAAATCTATCACACAGGCCCTTAACATGTCTTCCAGCGTTTGAATTGTTCTCTCACTTTGCCCATCCGTCTGAGGATGGTACGCTGTACTCATGTCAAGATTTGTTCCCAAGGATTTTTGCAATGATTGCCAAAACTGCGAGGTAAATCTACTATCTCGGTCAAAGATAATAGATATTGGTACGCCATGCAGCCGTACTATTTCTTTTATGTATGTCCTTGTTAATTTCTCCATATTATCTGTTTCTTTTATTGGCAGGAAGTGGGCGGATTTGGTTAATCTGTCAACAATAACCCAAATGGTATCATGACCACCCGTTGTTCTGGGTAACTTGGTTATGAAATCCATTTTAATTCGCTCCCACTTCCACTAAGGTATTTCTGGCTGTTGAAGTAAACCTGAGGGCTTTTGATTTTCTACTTTGATTTTGGCGCAAGTTAGACACTTGCCCACAAAAGTAGCTATTTCGGCTTTCATGTTTGGCCACCAATAGAGCTTCTTTAGGTCCAGATACATCTTGTCTGAACCCGGGTGAATAGAGTATCGAGTTTTATGAGCTACATTCATGACAACATCTCTGTAGCTACCGTACTTCGGTGTACATATTCGATTCATGAAATAATGAACTCCATCACCCTTGATTTCGAAATTCTTTTCCATTCCCCTCAAGGCTTCACCTGTCATGTTCTCAGGTTTCAAAGCTTCCAACTGAGCCTCCTTGATTTGTGCAGATAAGTGGGAATGGATAGTCATTGTTAGAGACTTTACTCGGCGACCCGAGTACTCTTTCCGACTAAGGGCATCTACTACTACATTGGCCTTGCCGGGGTGATAACGAATCTCACATTCGTAATCATTTAGTAGTTCTACCCATTGTCGCTGTCTCATGTTAAGTTCTTTCTGATCAAAGATATGCTGAAGGCTTTTATGATCAGTAAAGACTGTGCACTTTGTACCATACATGTAATGCCTCCAGATCTTCAAGGCAAAAACCACTACTCCCAGTTCGAGATCATGGATGGTATAGTTGACTTCGTGGGTCTTAAGCTGTATCGAGGCGTAGGATATAACCTTTCCTCGTTGCATAAGAACACAACCTAGCCCTTGATTTGACGTGTCACAGTAGACTACAAAATCTTCTGTCCCTTCTGGGAGGGACAAGATCGGTGCACTACAGAGGGCTTGTTTTAAGGTCTGGAAAGCAGTTTCTTGTTTTTCCTCCCATTTGAATGACACACCTTTTTGAGTCAAGGTGGTGAGTGGTTTCGCTGTCTTTGAGAAGTTCTGAATGAATCTCCAGTAGTAGCCAGCGAGACCTAAAAATGGTCGAATTTCTGTTGGGGTTCGAGGGGTCGCCCAATTTTCGATAGCCTTGATTTTGGAGGGATCGATATGTATCCCATCCTTGCTGAATACATGACCTAGGAACTCCACCTTTCGAATCCAGAATTCACATTTAGAGAACTTCGCGTATAATTTCTCTGCCCTCAAAGTTTCCAATACTTGTCGCAAGTGTTGGCGGTGTTCTTCCTTACTCTAAGAACAAACTAGTATATCGTCAATAAAGACTATGATGAACTTGTCTAAGTAAGGTCGACACACTCGATTCATCATGTCCATTAAATTCGTTAGACCAAAGGGCATCACTACGAATTCGTAGTGACCATAGCGAGTTCTGAAAGCAGTCTTTGGAATGTCAGACGCTTGGAGTCGTAACTGATGGTATTTTGATCTCAGGTCAATCTTGGAGAAGAAACTAGCTCCTTGAAGTTGATCAAAGAGGTCATCAATCTGTGGCAAAGGGTATCGATTTTTAACGGTAAGTTTGTTTAATTCCCGCTAGTCTATGCACATACGAAATGATCCGTCCTTCTTTTTCACGAACAAGACCGGCGCTCCCCAGGGTGAGAAGCTTGGTCTAACGAAACCTTTGCTGAGTAATTCGTTTAACTGGATGGAAAGTTCTTGCATTTCTGAAGGTGCAAGATGATATGGGGCTTTAGGTACTGGGGTAGCTCCGGGAATCAAGTCGATTCGGAATTCGACTTAGCGTTCAGGAGGGACTCCTGAAATATATTCAGGGAATACATTAGGGAAATCACAGACATCAGGGATGTCCTTGATGCTTTTCAGTTCTTGAGTTTTATCAACAACGTGAGCTAAGAAGGCGCAGTAATCTTTACGGAGATATTTCTGAGCCTTGACGCAAGAAATGATTTGAATATTCGCACTAGATTTGTCGCCATAGATAAAGAGAGATTCGTTACTTGGCAGATTAAGACAGATAGCTTTCTCGAAACATAGGATATCATCACGATGAAGACTTAACCAATCCATGCCGATTATGATGTCAAAACTTTTAATTGAGACCGGCATAAGGTCAATTTGAAATGAATGGTTATATAGAGTAAGTGTGCATCCTATGTAAATGTCATTGGTACTTTCGGTTTTTCCGTTGGCCATCTCAGTGGTGAATGTATCTTTTAATGCTTTGGGATTTTGTTTTAGAAGATGTTTGAACTTATAGCTTACGAAACTTTCTCTACACGGGTATCGAAAAGAATGCATGCGTAAGAGTCGTTGAGAAGGAACGTACCGATCACCACATTTGGATCCGCTACTGCTTCTTCATAACCAATCGCCAAGAGTCTTCCAGTACCACCAGCGTTATTTAACTTAGGACAATTCTTCTTGAAATGACCTACTTCTCCACATTCATACAAGGCTTGGCTCACTCCTGCGGCAGGTACTTGGGTAATCGGTTGAGGTGATGATTTACAGAATCGAACATTATGCCCTATCCTGTTACAGTTTCGACACTGCATTTCTCGGCAATTTCCGTTGTGGTTGTAATTTCACTTATTACATTTAAGGATATTACCAGCATAAGGCTTAGTTGGTGTGGGGTTAGCAGGAACAACAGCCGATACAGTAGCAGCATGGACCGCCACTAACCGTTGTTTTTTCGAGGGTTCTTGAGAAGATTTTCCCTTCCTTTAATTCCAGCCTTTCTTCTTCATGTTGTTGTTGTTGTTGTTATTGTTGCTTTTGTTGTTTCCCTTGGGCTGTTCTGGAGCAGCAGCCACAGAGTTTTGACGGGCTCCATGGTCAATAAGCGACTGTGCCAACTCTTTGGCACTGTCAAAGGTAACAGGCCTGGAAGCAATAACATTTCCCTGAATCTGAGGTGTCAGCCCCCAGATGTACCTTTCAATCTTTTTGCTCTCTAGAGCTACCATATCTGGACATAGAATCGCTAAGTCGCAGAACCTATTAGTGTAGGTTGTTATGTCCGAACCAACGATAGTAAGACCCCACAGCTCTTGCTCGAGCTTCTGAATTTCACCCCGCGGGCAGTACTCCTGCATCAGCATTGTCTTCAACTTCTCCCAACTTATTGAGTTAGCCACTGCTAAGGTCAGTGACTTAATATGGCCGTTCTACCATGTTAGGGCTCTATCAGCAAAGGTATAGGCAGCAAATTTAACTTTGCTACCCTCCGGGCAGGAGCAGATCTCGAAGGCTGCCTCTGTTTTCTCAATCCATTGCCTTAACGCCATAACTCCCCCAGTCCTGTTAATGGTCCTGGGTTTAGCGTTTGAAAAATCTTTGTAGGTACACTCTTGTGAGTGCCTGTGACTCTCACCGTGGTTGGAGGGATGCGCACCAGCTCCTGATCCACTAGCGCCAATGGTGTTTATATGAGACATAGCAGCTGCAACAGCTGCCGTGACCACCGCCTGAAACATGGCAGCGTAAATTGAGGAGGTGGTGGCGGAGGTGGTGTTGGCGCTTCGTTAACATTGACATGCCTTGGGTTTCTCCGTGGAGGCATCTTTCACTTTAAGAAATAAAAGATAAAGAGACAGTCAAATATCAATAATGAACATGAATATGATATCTCTGAACTAAAACACTTAGTTCAATATGAATCTTATAAGGAATTGGAAATAGAAGTCTTCTACAAGTACAACTTGTAACAGGATAATATGAAATTGGAGTGGTTATTTTTCATAAGTATGAAAATGCATGTCAATTGTATTGGTATATTAAGTACATAGAGTTTGGAAGACTTGACCTTATACAGGTCTACAATATACCACAATACTGTGAAAACATCGACATTAAACCGAGCTACCGGAAATGAAATTTTCGCGGTCGTACTGAAAACTATGAAAAATAACGCTAGAACATATCCGTAGACTTAGACGATAACCAAAAGAGTAAGTAGTGAACGAGTAGAGTATAATCTACTTCCTACTAGGTCCGGCCCTGGATTTGGCTAACTGGCGTTCTATTTCGCATAAACACCTTTCTTGTGTTATCTGTCGTTCTCGCAGTTCTCTAACTTCGACTTGGGATGCCGCCAGTTCTCTCAGTAAGAAATTAGTACGATCCTTTTTCACATAATGATTTTCTTCTAAGTTACGAATGAGAACGGTGTTGACTCCAGTAGCAACATCAACCTACATGCCTCGTTCGATAGCAGCTCTTCCCTGTTCATCGTTATACGCCACACAACGAACTAACACCGGGAGGGCTCTGTCTGCTGAGCCTCCTGTGTACAGATTGTAGAAGCTTCGGTCTCCTTGATAAGGATGGTTCTGACCCTGTTCGTTACTCCACATGTCTAAGTTTATCGCCCACAGAGGCGTTGGGCTTTGGAAGTATGTCGTGGATTGGGATTCTGAACAACTGGTGGTGGATTATAGGCTTCTGATTCTGAATCAGTATCTTCAGGAAAATTTTCATCCAAAATCGTCATCTAAGGGAATTTCAAGATTCTCTTCTGGCTCTTCATCGAGCCATCCTCTATTTTCTTGATCGGGAAAGTACGGGTCTCCGGGTAGATGGAATCCAGCCATCCTCCATTTTCTTAAGCGAGAATAGGGATATAAGAAATATCTAAAATAATTAGTAAAGATAATTTGCAAATACAAGATTCTACGAGAGAAACTTACAGATAACAAGTAATGTATTTTGTATGTTATAACTCCTACTGGGTCCATCTATAATTACAAAGTATATACCAATTATATATAACTTGAGTCTAATAGACCTTCAAATAAATGATTCTACTCTACCCCCACATCCAAACAAGGAAAAGGGAAGTTAGGCTAAATCACACATTCTAAGTATATATATAACCTTAGTTATATATAACCGTAATATATACACTTAGTATTTATAGATCTACCTGCAGGAGTCATTTGTTTTCATGTAGTTTGTTCTTAGTATACAGTGCCTAAAATACTCCTATAGTATTTTAACTTTATGTTTTGTTCTAGAGTTCTTTTGTATATGTATAGTTGGTAAGTTTTAGACTTGTTGCAACACTACCATCACTACTAAACACATGTTGGTCATATCTCAAACCAATATAGTTGATCAGGCTATATTAATCCCAGATATGATTACATAACTGCTCAGGTTTGACTGCGGTGTTCAACATCCAAATACTTTTATGTTCTTACAACTGTGATACTGTTCTTGTATGCATGAGTGTTAGTATACTTCTTGTAAAAATAGTTAAATTTTAAAAGTATACTTGTAGTCAGAGCTCTCATCACCAATGTATTTATAGTTTGTATATCTTTTAAGGATTGATAAACTAAGTTCACTATAAACAATGCTCTGATACCAATCTGTCACACCCCTAAACCAGACGGCGAAAACGTCCGGGGGTGGATGACTTCATTTGTAGTATCACAACACATGCATTATAGTAATCAAAGTACAAACAATCATTGCATTAATAAGTACAAGTTTTTACATGTGTTCAATCACTGTATATTGACACCAAAATAGTTATACAAAAGAAGAAGACATGACTCAAAATAGCTCCATCTTCTCAAAAGATCAGGGAGTACCTGCTTACTGATTCCCTGAGAATACAAGTAATTTGAAAAGAGAGTATCAACATAAAGTTGAGTGAGTACATAACTATTTATGTTTGAAAGTATGTTTTCTGTTTCTTGAATATGTTAGTTGTTCAAGAAAATCCTATATTTTCTGTTGTATATGAAAAGTAGTTTTAATCTTATAAAACCGTTTTATTGTAAATCAATGTTCTGTTTTTGTATTCCTTTGTAAAACAGTAAAGTGAGTGTACCTGGCTCCACCAACTGTTGTTGTAAACTAACACATTGAAAATGTACACATGTTTAGTTAATTATACACTAACGTATTGTTAATATCTTTTTAATGAGTTAGTATAACCATACTAAGACTAGATGGCTTGAATAAACGCTTTGAAGGCGTCAAAACTGTTGATAACAATTGTCACTCCTAGGCGTGTATGCCTGACTGTAGCTAGTAGCCCGAGTGTGGGGTTCTCAATCCCAATATAGATCTATACACACTTGTTTCGATCCCCGACTGAAGATTCTAGTTATAATATCAGGACATTAACTATGTTGTTTAAGTGAATTAAACAACCTGAATCTATTGACTCATAAAAAACATATAAACGTTACATGTATAATAATAATGAAAACCCAATCATTCTGAAATAATGATTGATAGTATGTTCCTTAATTACTATACTTGGAATGTATTAGTAAGTTATATACTCTTGTTTAGTTTTGAATCTAACGCTTATTCTTTTAAAACGGTGTACTGTAGTATACTTGACTCGTGAATTACTGTTCTTGAATCATAAATTATACCTACTATAATTAATATGTACTATCTGTATTGATACTAACTGTTCATGAATGCAACCCATTGCTCAACATGTTACAAAGGGTATTTGAACTGAATGAAATAACTTTTATATTTATATACATATACAAATATATATAAGTAAAATTTAAATGACATTCGGACAAATAACCGATAGTATAAGCCCACATCCAAACAAGGAAAAGGAACCAAAGTGAGTTATCAGTCCTAAGCCTTTTAAAGCTTATATATATATATATATATATATATATATATATATATATATATATATATATATATATATATATATATATATATATATATATATATGATTTTTGGGGAAACATATATAAGTTTATAAAATCATTTAAAGAATTTAACATTTTGAAATACTTTTGGTGACTTGATGTCATTTTAACAAAATTTTGAAACCATTTGATTTGATGATAATTGAAATCCATTTTGGTAAGATGTTTTGAAATCATTTGTTTGTAACACAAAATCCTTGTGTTGGACTTGTATTCCCTCCCCCCCCCCCATTTAAAACAGTAAAAACTATGAAAATACGGGGGTATGAACTCACCCTTTGGAGGGTGATTCAAGTGATGATTTGATATAGGATGTTTAGGTTCCACACGTGTAATATCGTAGCGAAACAAGTCAAATAGGAGTGTTAGAAGCTAAAATGGAAGCTGGTAGGTGTTCACGGCCAGGAGGGATGTTCACGGCCCAAGACTCATGAAGGGTTCACGGCCCTGAAGGTGTTCACGGCCCTGAGTTCTTGAAGAATGATGAACACTTGATGATCCTAAGCACGTTTCTAAGAATATTCAAAGGTTTTCTGGTGGGTGTTCTTCGCGTGTTCTTCGTGTAAACTAGTGAAATTACCTGGTTTATAAGAAGATTGAATGATGTTCTTGAAATGATAACAAGATCATGAAAAGATACATGTTAGATCTTGTGAAAAACTAGTGACTATCACTTGAAATGATAAGAAAGGATGATCCTAGCATGTTCTTGAGGAGAGGGGATGTTCTTGCTTGATGATACTTGAGAGAAAAGGGTTGAAATTGTGTTTGAAAGTGAAGAAATGAGTAAAAAGTCGGCTGAAATCCTTACATACGCGAGGTTTCACGGTTCGAGGGTTCACGGCCGTGAACCTCGTATACGGTCCGAAGTCGGCTACAGCCGAGAAGTGTTCACGGTCCAAGGGTTCACGACCCTCGTTCACGGCCGAAGTTGTTCTCGGTTGCGAGGCTACTGTCCGAAGGAAAGAAAGAAAAGGATGCGAAGAAACTCGGATTTCACTTATTCCCTTCACATGTAATTAATATTCTTAAAGTTTTAAACATGTAAAGGTTATTTTACTAACCTTAATAAAATCCAAGATAACAAAGAGGACTTTAGTTGACCCAAGTATGATTAGGGTTGACTATGGTTGACTTTACATATAGAAAATAACGGGATGTTACACATCACAGTTGCATCATGCACTTCCTAAGTTGTATTGAAACAATATCAACTTGGGATCAGCATGAAAAGGATTCTGCTATAATACGATTCAGATAGTGCAATCAGAATCTACCATAATCCAGTGCAACACTCAAAGACGAAACATATTGCAATGAGATATCATTTTATAAAGGATCATGTAGAGGATGGAAACGTTGAAGTACACTTTGTTAGATCCTCTGATCAACTGGATGATATCTTCACTAAGGCCTTACCTGAAACGACGTTCAATCGAATTTTACAAGGTCTAGGCATGATTAAAGCGGAATCAGTTCCGAAAATGCTTTCGTAATCGGAAATACTGTTCATATTTCGAATGGTTCCGAGCTTTAAAACATTTCGGAGTTCATTTTTTAGATTCTGATTGATTATGAGCTTCAGAATGTTTCGGAATCTACTGTTCATCAGGGTTTCGAAAATCTTTTGCATCCTTTGTATATTAAGTATCTTTCGATTGATTCCGAGCTTAGGAATGGTTCAGAAGTTACTGTTCTCTTGTGTTTCTGAATTTATTTTTTCATTAATAATTTTCTTTATTTTCTGTTTTTCATTTGTTTTCAGAAAAATCCAAAATCACAAAAATATATTTTCTTTATTTCTTTATTTCTTTTGTTTCAGAAAAACCAAAAATCACAAAAATATTTTTCTTTATTTTTGTTTTATCTTTTTCAGAAAATCTAAAATACCAAAAACATTTTACTGTTAAGTTATAATCGATCACTTTTCAGGTACATATTCTTCATTATCTTAATTCAGAACGATGGGGCAGGTATAATTCTGAATCTATGTACTATCTAAGTGTCCCTAGAATCATGCTGCTACAATGTTGTCCCAAGCCTTTAAGACTCTATGTTTGAAGCCTTAATGATACTTTCATTCCGATTGTTTCTTCCCAATCAGGCTGATAATTCACATAAGTCATCGAGCTACCTTACTCTTCTCACATTCAGTTAAGAGTTGACTTCTTTGTCATTAATATTTAGCATATGTACACCTTTCTCCTTTGGAACCAATCACAAATTTCTCCATCATCTTCGCATTCATAAACGTAACCCTTGAGACTCTCAGCAATTACCACTGAGTTTTATGGTTACACAACTTCTGTGTTGATGATCTTGAAATCGTTATCACCATGATTTTGAGTGAGACCCAAACTCCGAAACCCATTTTTGAATTGACAGTGAACAATTACATGTTCTAGATATTATCACCAATGAATTGATGAATAAAACCTTTTTCGGTTTGTACCATTATCATGTGAAATCTCATTCTTCTTTTAGAGTGATCTTAATCAAATGTTCTCAACCCAAGACATTTCTTCCCATAACGTCCAAATTTTTATTCTTTTTTTGTGATTTCTTTAATATCCAACCACTTAGAGAATTCCCAAAGCATCCTTGTTATTATGGTTACACTGGTTAAGCAAGTACTTCTCTCAGATTTTCGGACTTATGTCAAGTTTCGAAATTTGGTTGAAGCTTAGGCCACCCTTGCAGCCTACTTAAAAGAAGCCTTTTACTATTTCTTAAGAAATAGATGATCGTAATTCAACAGGATACCACACAAGCACATCAGCGTCTCTTGACTCAGAAGGAAGAGATCGTTGCCCAAGATCCATCTGAGTTTTATGTCAATTTTATTTGACATCACATAATCTCATAAATATAATTTGATTTATTTCTTATTCATTGGCACACTCTTGCACAAAACTCTTTTAAGAATTTTCAAAGTCTCGTTCTAATTCTGTTTGCTTATTATTAATTCAGAGATAGGTCTTTATGGATTGGTTGTTAATTCCGAATGAGTCGAAACTGAAACGGCGCTTTATTTGGAGATAAGGATTTAAATCAGGCACGTCTTTTCAAATCCCTGACATCACGCATGTCAGTTACACGGCGTCTGACTCATGATGAGCTGTCACCATATCCGAGGCTACTTTTACGGGATACGGGAACGTCAAGCGGCTGTTTTCTCTCACCACTGATCACATGATGTATATAAGGGTTTCGAAGGTTTGTTTTCTCTCACCGATCACACAATTTTCAAAACCCTTCAAGCAAAAACCCTTTTTCTCTCTACTGTTCATCGTCTTCCTCAGAGCTGTAATGGCAGTATCATGTGGAACCACTTCATTCGCTGATCAATCAACATCCATTGTCATGCTGAACATCAAGCCAAGTCAAAATCTCATACTTGATCTTGAATCTTCTCGCTACCATGAAGTCCTAAGGCCAATGATTGAATGTTTAAGGTTCTCGCCATTGACACAAGCTCTAACCATGGCAGAGTCGGTTCCTATGGTCCATCTTTCTAAGGCGTATTCTTCTGCCACCTACATTAAATCTGATGGAATCATTACCTTTGAGGTTGCCACTAACAGGACCTCGAACAACAAAGCCCGTTTTTGCAGAATTCTAGGGCTTGCTTCATCTGATGGACTCGTCGATCCAGAATCAATCTCCACTTCTGCACTAATTGAGATGTTTCACCAGATGGGATACATTGGAGACATATCTCTCTTGTCAAAGTTTAGGAAGCCCTTTCTTCCTCCAGTGTGCAACGGGATCTTCACTCTTCTGTTCAAGAGTTTTTTCTGAACATGTTGCGGGATCTGACATCGCAAGCAAGCTGATCTACACCTTTATCTACGGTCTTTACCATGGAATCAATCTTGATTATGGTTCGATTTTGTGGACTCAACTTATTCAAAGTAATTCTTCCACCACTCGCAATGTCGAGATCTCATGTGCTCGACTTTGGTCCTTAGTGGTCAAACGTGCCCTAAACCACTACAAGGTTCCACTGGTGCCTGATTCAATCGTAGCTGCTATTCCTATTCTTCAGACTTCGACTTTTATGATGTCTGACCCAACCAAGTTCACTTTTGTGGGTTCTATTCCGGAAGCAATGTTGGGAAAAGTCCCTTCTCATAATGTGATTGTGAATGAGTATCCCAAGCAGCCTACATCTGGTGTTCGCCCCATGTCAGATGAATTACGAACGGATATCGAGGAAGCTAACAAACCAAAGAGGGAGGAAGGTGAAAAGTGAAAGTTACCCCTTCTGAAGTGGTGAAAACTCCAAAGAAGGTCAAAAAAAGCAAGGAAACTGAGATCACCATCTCCGGTTGTTGAGGATGCTTCAGAATCCATAACTCATACTAATATTCAAGAGGATGTTATTGTTCGGAATGAGGTAGAAGACACAACAGCAACTTCGGAACCAACTCCAACTGAACTAATTCTGAAGGTATCCACTCTACTTACTTCTTCTACTCCCTTTTCTGATTTCTTTTAGATGAACACTCCTCCATCCTCTCCGATCACCACTACCATTCTGATTACTTCCATCATCTTTGATCACAACTACCATTCCGATCTCCATTCCTCTTTCTACGATTGTCTTTACCGATTCCACTATTCCTCCTACTTCTACAATCACAAGTACACCAGAAGTCACTGTTACCAAATCCATTTCGGAGGAGGTACATCCTTTCGGCATTCATGTCAACGTATCTGATACGGGGGCAGATGCTAACATTGGTGTGTCTAAGGAACATGCTACATCTACAACTTCTGCCACCTTCGATTCTGATCCTGATATTCTCTTTGGGGATAATCAAGAAAACTTTGCAGATTTTGCTTTCATCCCCTTCACCCTCCACCAAACCAGTGATGATGATGAAGCCCTGATGACAAAAGGGAAATTTAAACAACTTAACGAAAAGTTGGATTCTATTTTGGAGTCTTCCAGATCCTCATCTGACTATGAGTACGTGCTAAAGTCCCATCAAGATACTGTTGAGATGCTAACGAAGGCAAATGCAAAAGTCCTTGAAGACTCGACCAAGGCCATTCAAGCTTCAGAGAAAACTATTTCAGAAATGACCGAAAAAGTCAAAAAACTACATGAGGAAGTGAATAAATTCATGGCTGAATTCAGAAGCTCTTCTGATGAAATACCACGGCCGTAAATAAAGTAATTGCAAGTCTGGATTCCATTCTACAAGCTAAGAAGGATTCACTTTCCGTGTCCGTTCCAAAATCAAACTCGACAACACTGAATTGAACGCATTTGTTGTCTCCAAAATCGAAAAGCTTCATCAAGACCTTGCCGCTGAGAATAATCTCATGGATAAATTGGCTGCAAAGACTGAGAAAGCCAAGGTTCTTTCGGTAAACCTGCAGCATACCAACAAGCGTCTAGATGATTTGGAATCTGAGCGAACAGTTGTTAAAAGCTGTGTTTCTGAGATTAATCAATACCTTCACAGGCTTGTGGGGACTTGTGACTCCTGACTCATAGTCTCAGTTTGACATTATCTTTCTGACAAGCTTAAACCAGTCTTTTCCGTGCTAAATCAGATTGAGGGTGTTTCGGATAGCAATGCTCTTCCGAAACAAGGGGGAGACAAAGAACACAAGGAATAACCCCAGGCGAAGCGAACGACTAGTGAAAAGTATGAAGAAAAACCGAAGACTGTTGCTCAGAAGCGCAATGAAGCTTCTGCATCAAGTAAAGGCAAAGAGAAAGTGGTTGATGAAGAAGAAGAAGAAGAAGAATAAGAAGAAGAAGAAGAAGAAGAAGAAGAAGAGCTTTCTGAAGGCGAAAAGCTTGTGAGAAATAAACACAATAAGGAACTCGATGATCTTTTGATTCTTCTAAAAGAGTTAGAAGATAAAGAAAAGGAAGCTAATCTTCCCAAAGTCACTCTTGAAACTCAGAAGTTGCACTTTCCTCCTTGGACGATGGAACGAATTCAGAGGGAGGAATTGGTGATCCGAACATCGATTGGTTGGAGCCTTCGGTTTCTTTTGATCTGACTAATGTGGCAGATTCTCAACTTGATTTTCCAAATCACTCCTAGGGCTTTTCTGTTTTGATGTTTTGAGAAGATTGAGAAGGCACCGCTCTCAGACTATGATGTTAATCATATGCTCTTGTCTTTCTATCTTAAATATGCCAAGCCTCAATTCAAGACTTGCAATTCGCAGAAGATTGTTGCTTTGAAGGTTTATGCACCTGTTCCGACTGAAAACTTTGTCAACATAAAGTTCAACGGATTCCGAGGAGCAAGTCGTACCGAAGATGAATTCACTATGGCAGACTTACCATGCATAAATCCTTATGACTGGATTTCATTGTCCTTGATTGTGTCAAAAGATGAAAAGACTTATGAGCCTATGGTTGCACACCTGAAAAGGATGCTTATTTGCTATATTCATGAAATTGCAAAAATGGATGTAGAAATAGCGTCTCTTCTGAAGAAAAGACCGATTCTGAAGCCTGAAGAAGAACTGAAGGATCTCCATAAGCTCAAGCTGGGTAAAATCCGAAAGGATAATTGGTGTGTGGTGTATCAACGGAAGGAAGGTCAGAATTTTCAGAAGAGTATGTTCTTCTTGCAAGACAAACACTTATACTCCACTGCTGCTCTGAACTTTATCCTTGGATTGACTGAAGCTTGTAAAGCTAACACCGCTGCTGATCAGAAATGTTTCTCAGACATGATCAATTGGTACCTTGTTGTCAGAAACACCCTTCTGAATTTGATGTCGAGATTGTTCAAGGTGCAGAAAAGACAACAGTAATGCTTTCCTTCGGAATTTGACACAAAAGGGGAGATTGTTGGGTTTAAATGTATTGTGTCAAATGTATGTGCTAGTATAGTCTTATTTACAGGTTTTTACTTTCTAGGGTTAGACTATTTATAGTGCATGCATGTATCTATTAGGGTTAACGTTTTGATCGCCCTACCTAGCTCTCAGAGAGAAGTTCTTTCTTTGAACTCTTCTAGAGCTATTTTAATCAAAGCATTCGACACTATTTTGATCTTTGTTCTTGTCATTTAATTCTCTTTATTTAATATAGAATCTATTGATCATAATTATTGTTCCCACATAAACCCAAACTATAATCTAAATTCATAGTTAGTATCACATACCTTTAGTGTTACAATTGCATGTAACACTCTTGAATCCTCAGATCTGCCTTAGAAAGCTATTACCAAAATTATGGTTGTCTCAAATGGCTCACACCTAAACCTTGGAAACTAAGGAACAATTTAGAGAGAGATAATAGGGATGAAATTTTTGATGATGGATTTCTCAAAAATATAGTGGTCGAAAATAATACCCTTGTGGGGTCTATTTATAGATGCCACGTGTCTGGGATAAACCCTAAATTGAATATTAAAATATTCAGATTTAATCAAATATCCATACAGCTTAGGAGGCTTCCAGAACCCTTCTGGAGGAACCTCAAAACCGTCCATATGTGGAGGGTTCTGCAATCTCTCATTTGCTTAACTATTGAATAATTGCAATCCAACCCTTGTACCTCTAATTAATTCTAGTTAACCCAAAATTAATTTCCAGTTAATTTGAATTAATTATAATCAATATCTAATTAATTTATTAATCATATTATAAATTAATAAACCATTTACTCTCTCTTCTAATATTATTCCTAACTATTTATAGTTATGAGGGTAACCCAAAAATTGATAGGTTTGGAGCATAACAAACAATCCTATGTGTGGATACAACTATAAATAATTTGATCTATCTTTTCTCTAATTGAACATACAAATTGAACAATAGAACATAAAACATAAAACCCTAGCATTCTTCTATAATTTCGAAATTCACAACTTAGGGTTAGATTAATCATACCCTGATCACTATATAGCAATCACAATCCAAATCCTAGTCTTGTTGAAAACCTTGAGAGCAAGCATCCCAATTGTCACGCCTCTAGTAGCTCACAACCTACACTAGCAAGGACGAATGATTGAGAAGGAGGAGGGAGGTTTCAAATTTCGGCTGGAACTCTTCAAGAACAAGTGGCTGAAAATCAAAGGGTATCAACCCTATTTATAGTGCAGTCAAAAACCCTAAATAAGCCCAAATCCAAGATTATCTTAAACTGGGTAATTATCCATTTTCCTGATTATCCATTAAAGACTATTCTAGAAACCCTAAGGCATATGATAACCGTCCAGAAGCTATGGAGGGTTATAGATTGCCTTTTGCTCAACTATTAAATAATTACAATTCAGTCCCTACACTTTTTAATTAATTATATTAATCCCAAAATTAATTCCAATTAACTTCTGATTAAATATTAATTAAATATTACTATTTATAATTAATATATTATTATCATAATATATTAATAAGTTACTTACTACAATTTCTTAATCAAATTAATAAATCAAACTCCTTCTCCAAAACCATCTTGTTTAGTTGCTAGTCTTGAGGGCAACCCAAAAGGACTATACTACTATCAATTTAAGTATATACCAATTATAGGTATGGGCTTATACACCTAATTCAACAGCCTCCCACTTGGATAAGTTTAATAACTATAGTTGCCAATATATTCTTCAAAATTGATTAGAAAATTGTAGCTCTCAAAGCCGTTGTCGAACTCTGACCTAGTCAGTTGCGTGTCCTATGATAAGTGATCATATAATCCTCCGTTTTGCAAAATATCATGTGGACAAATGACAATGAACATAATTAATCTCATTGTCCAAAAACATTGTTTCCCAATTTCCAATTTGTAATGACAAAGAACTACTAATCGAACACATTAATTCAGTCTTGGTCGGGGCCGACACTATAAGTTAATCACCAAATCATCGAGGGGCCCAAAATATTGCTTTTCTCCCATTAAGGCAAAAAGGAACAGATAAACTTTGACTTATATGCTTGTACTGTTTACTCATCAAATCATGCACAACAATACGTTTTATAACATCAAGTCACTGATGCGTTTACGTATTATAAATGCACAACCAATTTGTAAACAACTTATATATCTCCGTTTAAAGATTATAAGATGTTATCGTCTCAGAATTACTCGTGATAAATTCAATGAAGTAATTCTTTGAGTGTGGGTTAATCTAATACTTAAATTCTCCATTTCAAAAGTACTCATGAATATTCTAGCAAAACTATAACTATGTCTAAAACTCCTTTAGACAATCTACAATATGATTCATGACAGTCTTGATTCACTACTTACTTCCAAAAGTATGATTGATTGTGGATGTTTGAATAATCCAATTATTTGGGAAGTAAAACATGAAAATTGAAACACACTAATAAATAATTGACAAAAGATAGTAAACAATATTCATAAATAATTCTCCATTATTTAATCATCAAAAGTCAATCACACTTACGTTGTTACAAGTTTCTAAAATAACTATCTAACTACTAAAACTAATATCATCTTTCAGACCAATGCTCCCAGCATGCTGAACGTGCTTAACCCTACTTAGACCCTTTGTGAGGGGATCTGCAGGATTCTCTTCAGATGATACCCTCTTCACAACGAGCTTTCCTTCTTCTACTCTATGTCTGATGAAATGGTATTTTCTATCGATATGTCTCGATCTGCCATGATCTCTTGGATCCTTGGTTAAAGCAACAACCCCTTTATTATAACATAAAATCTCGATTGGCTCCTTGATGTCTAGAATAACCCCAAGATCTCCAATGAAGTTCTTTAACCAAATCGCCTCCTTTGATGCTTCGCTTGCTGCTATGTACTCTGATTTGCAGGTAGAATCAGCTACCGTCTCTTGTTTGGAAATTTTCCAGGTTACTGCTCCTCCACTAAGGGTAAACACCCATCCAGATTGAGAACAGAAGTTGTCTCTGTCTGTCTGAAAGTTTACGTTACTATACCCCACAACTCTCAACGTATCACTTCCACCAAGCACAAGGACCCAGACCTTATCGCAGATACTTGAGAATGTTCTTTACCGCTACCCAGTGAGCTCTACCCGAATTTCCCTTATATCAACTAACCATGCTCAAAGAAAAGCGATGTCAGGGCGAGTACATGTCATAGCATACATGATCGATCCAACGGAGGAAGCATATGGAACTCGACGCATTTCTACTATCTTTGCATCGGTACTCGGACTCTAAGTCTTACTCAGTTTGGTATGACTCTAGATAGGCAACTATTCTTTTCTTGGAATTCTCCAGGCTAAAACATTTTAACACCTTGTCCAAATATGTACTTTGACTAAGTCCAATTAGTTCTTTGCTCATGTTTTTTAAAATCCGTATCCCCAAAATATAGGCAGCCTCTCTTAGATCCTTCATAGAAAAACACTTTCCAAGCCAAGACTTAACTTCTTGCAAAGTTGAAATTTCGTTCCCTATATGAAGTATGTCATCAAAATACAATACTATAATGTTTACTATACTCCCACTAGCTTTGACATATACACAAGATTCATCTTCATTTCTAGAGAAGCCAAACTCTTTAACTCTCTCGTCAAAGCAAAGATTCCATCTGTGAGAGTCTTCTTTCAATCCATAGATTGATTTCTTAAGCTTTCACACCCTATTGGAGTACTTTGCTTCCACAAAACCCTCTGGTTGACTCATGTAAACATCCTCAGCCAGCTACCCATTAAGGAAGGTAGTTTTGACATCTATCTGCCAAATTTCTGATGGGTTTTGAGCATTCTAACACTTCCTAAGTGTACATGCAACCCTAATAACCTTGGATCTATGTTTGTCTAATAATCATGCAAAGTTGAATTCCAATGTTATATTCCTATCTAGCATACATGGGGAACATTTTTAACTTGAATGAAAGATAGAATAACTTACCTTGTTGTTGATTATGATCCTTGAAACCTTGTGAGCCTAGCACCCCAAGTGTGATGCCTCAAATGCTTCACACAACACCAAATGCAAAGGAGTAAACTTTGAGAGAATCTTACACTTGCAAAATCGGCTCTAGCCCTCTTGTTTCTTATGTGTAGCCAATTTTGGTGGAGAATGGATTTCTTATATAGTGTTGACACATCTAGGGTTACACCATGTAAACCCTAATGTGTCATGACTCTTCATTTCCATGACCCATGGGTTTGTAACTCCCATGGAGCATCCATGGAGCATCCTATGGGTAGAATCCAACTTGATAATTCATGGAGCCTCTTAGCCCACTATATAAGATATGGAAGATTTACATAATCTACCCATATATTTAATTAGTTATCTTTTGATCACTTAATTAATTCTAAATTAATTCTTGATCAAACTAATTAAATAATATTATTAATATATTAGAACTTATAATATATTAATAAACCATAAGTGTTATTTCTCTCATTTTAGTTTATCCAATTGCATGGTGCCATGCAACCCAAATGGACCATGCCGGGTCGGGTCAAGTACATACCAGAAATAGTTATGGACTTAGACACCTTATCCAACAGTCTCCCACTTGGATAAGTCTAATAACTATAACTGCAATACTTCAGGAACCGATCGACAATCATAGCTCTTTCAAGGTCTCTCGGAACTGAGAAGATGATGATACGCCATTTAAGATAAGTGATCATATAATCCTCTGTTCTAGATATCAGCCGGACAAATACATGGAACCGTGTCTTACTTTGTGTCCAACAGTTTGTTTCCCGATTTCCGATTTGTTTGACATAGAACTCAATTGAACACATGAACTTAGTTCTGACCGGGCCCGGTACATAGGTAAAAACAAAATCATCGAGGGGCCCAGATATCAGCTTCTAATGCAAGAAGGAACAGATAAACTTCGACTCATATGTTTGTTCTACTACTCATTGAATTATACACAAGAGCACGTTTTATAACATCGAGTTACCAATGCGTTTTCATACAATCAATGCATAACCAACTCATAAGTAACAAATCATATATCTAGGTTTGAAGACTTATATGATATTACCGTCTCACGATCACTCGAGATAAATTCCATGAAGTGATTCCAGTGAGCGTGGGTTGAGTCCAATGCTCAAAACTTATGAGCACTCATGAGTGTTGTAGCCATGTCCAACAACTTAGACCTCTGCAACCAATCATGACAGTCTTGATTCATACCTACTTCCGACATATGACCGACTGTGGAGGTTCGAATAATATGATATACCAAACATAATTATTCTGGAAGTCAAAACATGCAAAAGAAATATAGTAAACAATCGACAAGAGATAGCAACACTTTACTCATAAATAAAACACCTTTTATTCATCATCTAATGTCAATTACACTTTACAAATTTCAAGGTTATCTAACTACTAAATCTAATATCATCCTTCAGCCCTATGCTCCGAGCATGCTGGAGATGCTTAACCCGAGTCAGTCCTTTCGTGAGGGGATCTGCTGGATTCTCATCCGATGATACCCTCTTTGCCACGAGGAGTCCTTCTTCTATTCGATGTCTGATGAAATGGTATTTTCTGTCGATGTGTCTGGATCTCCCGTGATCCCTTGGTTCCTTGGCTAAGGCAACTGCACTTTCACTATCACAGAAAATTTCCATTGGCTCTTTAATAGCTGGTACAACTCCAAGGTCTCCAATGAAGTTCTTCAGCCATATCGCCTCCTTTGCTGCCTCGCTAGCTGCTATATACCCTGATTCCCAAGTTGAATCAACCACTGTCTCTTGCTTGGAACTCTTCCAAGAAATTGCTCCTCCATTTAAGGTAAAGACCCAGCCTGACTGAGAGCGGAAATTATCCCTATCAGTCTGAAAGCTAGCATCACTATACCCTACAACTCTCAAGTCTTCACTCCCACCGAGGGTAAGGACCCATTCCTTAGTCCTCCGTAGGTACTTGAGGATATTCTTTACCACAGTCCAGTGTGCCTTGCCAGGGTTCCCCTGATACCTGCTAACCATGCTCAAAGCAAAGGCTACATCAGGTCGAGTACACGTCATAGCATACATGATCGATCCTACAGCCGAAGCATAAGGTATTCGACTCATTTCTGCTAACTCAGCCTCAGTACTAGGGCTTTGTGTCTTACTCAATCTGGCTTTACTCTGGATGGGTAACTCTCCTTTCTTGGAGTCCTGCATGCCGAATCTCTTCAACACCTTATCCAAGTAAGTACTCTGACTAAGTCCAATTATTCTTTTACTCCGGTCTCTCGAGATCCTTATCCCTAGAATATAGGCAGCTTCTCCTAGGTCCTTCATAGAGAAACACTTCCCAAGCCAGGACTTAACTTCCTGTAGAGTTGGGATGTCATTTCCTATGAGTAGTATGTCATCCACATACAATACCAAAAAGCTAACTATACTCCCACTAGCCTTGACATATACACAAGATTCATCTTCACTCCTAGAAAAGACAAATTCCTTGACTTTCTCATCAAAGCAAAGATTCCATCTACGAGGTGCTTGCTTTAACCCATAAATGGATTTCTCAAGCTTACACACTCTATTAGGGTACTCTGTGTTGACAAAACCCTCTGACTGACTCATGTAAACATCCTCAGCCAACATTCCATTAAGGAAAGCGGTTTTGACATCCATTTGCCATATTTCATAGTCATGAAATGCGACTATGGCTAACAGAACCCTAATAGACTTAATCTTGGCCACTGGAGAAAATGTCTCATCATAATCAACTCCCGGAGTTTGTGAGAAACCCTTTGTAACCAGTCGTGCCTTATAAGTGTGTACATTACCATCCATGTCGATCTTCTTCTTGAAGAGCCATTTTCACCCTACAGTCTTACGACCTGGTACATTCTCAACCAAGTTCCAAACTTGATTGTCATACATGGACTGTATCTCGCTGTCCATTGCCTCTTTCCACTTGGCTGACTCAGGGCCTGCCATGGCTTCCGCGTAACTGTTAGGTTCATCCAGACCTATCAGTGTCTCATCACTGATAAGTGTATCACCTTCTGCAGTAATATGGAATCCATAGTAATGCTCAGGTGCATTCCTAACCCTTGTGGAACGCTTCAGAGGTACAGACTTGTCAATTGGCTCAACAGAAGTTTCCTCCTCAAGTTGAGTGCTAGGGTTTGAAGTTCCTTCACCACTTGACTCTTGAATTTCTTCAAGGTCAACTTGCCTCCCACTGTCTCCTTGGCTTATGAACTCTCTCTCTCGAAAGAAAGCCCTCCTAGCTACAAAGACCACATTCTCACTAGGTCTGTAGAAGAGGTAACCAAAGGTATTCTGTGGGTAGCCGATGAAATTACACCTCTCACTTCGAGGTTCGAGCTTATCATGAGTCTCGCGTCTCACGAAAGCCTCGCAACCCCAAATCTTAATGTGGTCTAGTTTGGGTACTTTACCAGTCCACATCTAATGAGGAGTTTTGGCAACTTTCTTTGTGGGAACTAGATTAAGGATATGGGAGGCAGTCTCTAAGGCATACCCCCAAAATGAGATTGGTAGCGAAGCTCGACTCATCATGGAACGAACCATATCCAACAAGGTTCGATTACGCCTCTCAGCTACACCATTCAACTGCGGTGTCCTGGGAGGTGTCAATTGTGAGACAATCCCACATTCCCTAAGATAGTCGAGGAACTCTGAACTAAGATACTCACCACCTCGATCGGATCGAAGCATCTTAATGTTCCTGCCCAATTGATTCTCGACTTCCTGTTTAAACTCTTTAAACCTCTCAAAAGTCTCTGACTTATGCTTGATTAAGTAGACATATCCATATCTACTGTAATCATCAGTAAAAGTCAAATAATAACGATTAGCATCCCTTGTGGCATGTTTGAAGGGCCCACACACATCCGTGTGTATAAGATCCAACAAACCTTCACCCCTCTCACAAGAACCTGTGAAGGGTGACTTTGTCATTTTTCCAAGTAAGCATGATTCGCAACTATCATCTGACTTTAGGTCAAATGACTCCAATACTCCATCCTTTTGGAGTTGGCCTATGCGTTTCTTGCTTATATGTCCAAGACGACAATGCCATAATGATGCTTTATCCAAGTTATTATCATTAACAGAATCAATACACAATACATTATTTCCTAAGTTATCAACCACAGATACAGTTTCATACACACCATCACAAGGTAATGCTTTAAAATAAAGAACATTATTAAAGAAAGCATTAATCGAACCAACTTCATTATCAAATGAAAAGGTGAAACCTTGTTTATACAATGGATGAAAGGAAATAATATTTCTTGCCATTTCTGGCGAATAACAACATTTATTCAAATCTGAACTAAACCCACTACTTAGCGATAAAGTATAAACTCCAATCTTGGTGACAGGTAAAGCTTTCCTATTCCCCATGATTAAGTTTATTCTTCCATGCTCCACATTCTCACTTCTTCTTAGTCCCTGCAAATCAGAACAGATATGAATACCACAACCGGTATCAAGGACCCAAGAGTTAGAATGGGATGAGTTATTAGATAAGATAGTGTAAATACCTGCATGGTTGGGTTTAACTTTCCCATCCTTCACATCTTGCTGGTACTTTGGGCAGTTCCACTTCCAATGTGACTTTTCATGGCAATAGAAGCATTCAGCCTCTTTAGGGTCAGAAGAAGGAGTGACAAAACCTTTCTTGGTTCCACTTGAAGAAGAGCCATCAAGGGTCCTAGCCTTGGTACCCTTCGAAGAGCTCTTCCTCTTCTTCCCTCTACCTTTCCCGATTGCCAAAACCGGGGCGGAGTTTGGAGTAGGAGTGTTAACAACCGACTTACCCTTAAGACCTGTTTCTGCGGTCTTGAGGAGTCCCTAAAGTTTGCTGAGTGTGACCTGTTCCTTATTCATGTGATATGTCATGCGGAATTGATCATAGCACGATGGTAAGGAGTGCAAAATGATATCTATTGCAAGCTCCTCAGGGAAGTTCACATTAAGCTTCAGCAACCGATCCACATAACTTTGCATTTTCTGCATGTGGCTCGTGACGGATGCCCCGTCCTTCATCATGGTTGTTATGATAGAGCATATGATTTCATACCTCTCTTGTCGTGCACTTTGATGGTATCTTTCCATCAGATCTTGGTGCATTTCAAAAGGGTAGAAGTCCTCATAGGACTTTTGGAGTTCCACTGTCATGGTGGCCAACATGATGCATGCCACTTTTGTAGCATCCCTTTCATGTGCCCGGAAGTCAGCGATCTCCTGGGGAGTTGCAGTGGTCTCATCAATCTCCTTAAGCTCCTTGTCAAGGACATATTCTTTGTCGTCGTAGCGGGTAATCATCCTGATGTTTCTGATCCATTCATTGAAGTTGGATCCATCAAAAGTGACTTTCCCACACAAGTTCATAAGGGTAAAGGAGTCATTAGGATTAGAGCCAGAAACAGCATTGTTTGAAGACATCTGAAAGAAGAGAACAAGATTAGTTTAGATATTAAAAGAGTCCTTAATAAAACACCCAAATGTAATGTTAAGGCTAGGATCCAATCACAATATATTATAACTTAGAAGAGGTATGCCGTAATCCAAGCTATAACATATTTGAAAGGTAGGTGAATGACGATTCACCAATTTCCACCATGAAAAACGAAATATAAATATTAGGTTTTTAATTGGTTCTTAGAAATTCCTAGATTCTTTTGAGATTCAATGAACTTTTCAAAGGCATGTTTCAATCTCGAGTGTGCCCTCCAAGTTTTGTGACTGGGATACCGAGGATCACAAAACGAGGTGTGAAGTAACCATGCAAATCACTTGGTACACTCAATGTTTATTACTCAATCGATGTGCCGGTTAACCACACGAGCTCCACCGACCTATAATAAACTTTAAGTCACCCTTTACCTACCTTGTTAAGTCCAAGTTAGTGTGCCGGTTAACCACACGAGCTCCACTAACGACTTAAACAAAGTGTAAAGTGTAATTTCATGGATTAGCACCTTATTCACATTTTCCTAAAGTAACTAAGATTGGGAATTTAATAAAAGCATTTAGTTACTTTATAATATTCATCATACTTTTAATGAGAATTTATAAGTCCTTGTCCTACCCGTTCGGCTAACGACCCTCCACCGATCAAGGAAGCGGTGGGTGAGAGTGGACACCCATTAAGTTGCCAGTTTATAGGCAACAACCTTATACCCCCCTTATAGACCGGCTTCGTGGATGAGGCGTACTAGTGGTAAGACGACTTGACGTTATACATATATATATATATATATATATATATATATATATATATATATATATATATATTAGTAACTTATAATATTATAAAGTATAAGGGTTGAATTTTAACTTTTAAAATTCTAAGGGTTGGAACTAAAGTTTTAATCAAGACTTTACATGTTCCAAAACTTGAGGGCAAGTTTTGTAAACTTCCAAAACTTTTCATTTCTTATAAATTATGAATTAATTGAGTAATAAAAATGAAGACTCTTCATTTTTATAACTCTTGTGTTCTTTTATTGGCTTTAATAAAAGTGAGACTTTTGGTTTTCCATAACTTGAGGACAAGTTATGGACTCCATTAAAACACATTATGATCATGAATTAAACTACCATGAAGGTTACAAACAATTCCTATGATCATCTAATCTTCATAAGTTCAAGAACATGAATATGAACACTTTCAAGAATCAAAAAATTACACTTAAAAAAACTTGTAATTTTAATAATTGCCATTATAAATGGATTAGCATAAACATTACACCATCTAAAACAAGCTTTAAAACATCAAAACAGTTTAGGGTAATGTTTCTAGTCCATTTCCAGCAACAAATGTGCAAACTTTCATACGAGCAGAAAACAGAAAAACAATTTTTTTCAAGCTGTTTGCACACAAAAAAAAACAACAAACAAACCTAGGCTCTGATACCACTGATGGGTTTTGAGCATTCTAACACTTCCTAAGTGTACATGCAACCCTAATAACCTTGGATCTATGTTTGTCTAATAATCATGCAAAGTTGAATTCCAAGGTTATATTCATATCTAGCATACATGGGGAACATTTTTAACTTGAATGAAAGATAGAATAACTTACCTTGTTGTTGATTATGATCCTTGAAACCTTGTGAGCCTAGCACCCCAAGTGTGATGCCTCAAATGCTTCACACAACACCAAATGCAAAGGAGTAAACTTTGAGAGAATCTTACACTTGCAAAATCGGCTTTAGCCTTCTTGTTTCTTATGTGTAGCCAATTTTGGTGGAGAATGGGTTTCTTATATAGTGTTGACACATCTAGGGTTACACCATGTAAACCCTAATGTGTCATGACTCTTCATTTCCATGACCCATGGGTTTGTAACTCCCATGGAGCATCCATGGAGCATCCTATGGGTGGAACCCAACTTGATAATCCATGGAGCCTCTTAGCCCACTATATAAGATATGGAAGATTTACATAATCTACCCATATATTTAATTAGTTATCTTTTGATCACTTAATTAATTCTAAATTAATTCTTGATCAAACTAATTAAATAATATTATTAATATATTAGAACTTATAATATATTAATAAACCATAAGTGTTATTTCTCTCATTTTAGTTTATCCAATTGCATGGTGCCATGCAACCCAAATGGACCATGCCGGGTCGGGTCAAGTACATACCAGAAATAGTTATGGACTTAGACACCTTATCCAACAATTTCATAGTCATGAAACGCGGCTATGGATAAAATTACCCTAATAGATTTAATCTCAACTATTGGTGAGAAGGTCTCATCATAGTTAACCCCTGGGGTTTGAGTAAAGCCTTTCGCAACCAGTCGAGCTTTGAAGGTGTGTACCTTTCCATCCATGTTGGTTTTCTTCTTGAAGATCCATTTGCACCAAACTATCTTTCGACCTGATACATTGTCAGCCAAATTCCAAACTTGGTTGTCATACATGGACTTGATCTCGCTGTCCATTGCCTCTTTCCACTTGGCAGCCTCAGGGCCCACCATAGCTTCCTTGTAGTTAGTGGGTTCATGCAAATCTACCAGTATATTATCACTGATAAATGTGTCGCCTTCTGTCGTTATATGAAAACCATACAACATAGGTGGAATGCTAACTTTACTAGAACGCCTAAGAGGTAATGACTCGTCAATATGTTCAACTGGAATTTCTTCCTCAGGTTTAGCCCTAGCATTTTCAGAAGTTCCTTCATCGTTTGACTCTTAAATTTCTTCAAGATCAATTGTGTTCCCACTATCCTCTTTGCATATGAGCTCTCTCTCGTGAAAGACCCCCCTTCGTGCTACGAAGACCACGTTGTCACTAGGTCTATAGAACAAATATCCAAAAGACTTTTTTGGGTAACCGATAAAAATACATCTCTCACTTTGAGGTTCAAGCTTGTCGTGAGTCTCTCTTCTAACGAAAGCTTCACAACCCCAAACCTTGATATGTGCCAACGAGGGAACCTTCTTTCTCCAAATCTCGTGAGGTGTTTTGGCAACCTTCTTTATCGGGACAAGATTAAGAATATGGGTGACAGTCTCTAAGACATACCCCGAGAATGAGATTGGAAGTGAAGCTCGACTCATCATAGAACGAAGCATGTCTAACAAGGTTCGATTACGCCTCTCAGCCACACCATTAACTTGTGGTGTCCTAGGAGGTGTTAATTGTGAAACTATTCCACATTCCTTGAGGTAGTCGTGGAACTCGATACTAAGATACTCACCACCTCTATCGGATCTAAGCATCTTGATCTTCCTGCCCAATTGATTCTCAACTTCTTGTTTGAACTCTTTGAACTTTTCAAAGGTTTCTGACTTATGCTTGATTAAGTAGACATAGCCATATCTTCTATAATCATCAGTAAAAGTCACATAGAATCGATTTGCATCCCTTGTAGTGGATCAGAGGGGCCCACACACATCTGTGTGTATGAGATCCAACACTCCCTCAGCTCTTTTACAAGAACCAGTGAAAGGTGATTTCGTCATCTTTCCAAGTTAACAAGACTCGCATGTATCAGCTAACCTTAAGTCAAATGACTCCAACACTCCATCCTTTTGGAATTGGGCGATGCGTTTCTTGTTGACATGTCCAAGACGACAATGCCACAAGCATACTTTGTGTAGACCATTAGACGAATAAATTTGAAGAATACTATTACCTAAATTGTCTACAACCGTCACAGTTTCACACACACCATCACAAGGTACAACTTCAAAATAAAATACACCATTTTTAACAGTAGAAATAGATCAATTCTCATCATTGAAAGAATATCTAAACCCTTGTCTAAATAAAGAATGAAATGAAATGATGTTTCATGTCATCTCTGGCGAGTAGCAACAATTTATCAAATCCAAACCTAACCCAGTACTATGCACTAAGTTATAAACTCCAATCTTGGTAACAACTGAAGATCTCATATTTCCCATGATCAAGTTCATCCTTCCATGCTCCACATCCTCATTTTTTCTTAACCACTGCAAATCAAAACCAATGTGAAAACCACATCCTGTATCAAGGACCCAAGAATGAGAATATGATGAGTTTTTAGATAAGATAGTGTAAATACCTGTCGATGTTGACTTCACCTTGCCATCCTTTATGTCTTGCAAGTACTTCGGGAAACTTAGTTTCTAATTCCCTTTGTCGTGGCAGTAGAAGCAAGTAGCCTCTTTGGGATCGGAGGCAGGGTGAGCGTCAGAACTATCCTTTCCTTTGGGCTCATTGCTTGATGACCCGACTTGGGACTTTCCCTTCCAATTCTGATTTGGAGGACCTTTCCTTTTCTTCTGTTTTCCTTGTCCAATGGCCAAGACTGGAGCAGCAGCAGGAGTGGAGACAACACCTTTTCCCTTCATTCCTACTTTAGCAGTTTGCAGGAAGTTCTAAAATGGAGCCAATGTGGTCTCTTGGTTGTTCAGATGATAAGTCAAGATAAACTTATCATAACAACTGGGCAATGAGTGCAGGACTATATCAATAGCCAATTCCTCATGAAATATCACATTGAGCTTTACCAAGCATTCCACATATCGTTGTATTCTTTGCACGTGGCTACTGGCAGACTCTCCATATTTCAT
This sequence comes from Lactuca virosa, assembly GCF_052849685.1. Lineage (NCBI taxonomy): Eukaryota > Viridiplantae > Streptophyta > Magnoliopsida > Asterales > Asteraceae > Lactuca > Lactuca virosa. The sequence continues at coordinate 327,814,129 of NC_136430.1, forward strand.
CTTGCTAGTGACAAGGGACTTTACTATCTCATACTTCTCTTGACAAGCTCGTTGATGGTACTTTTCCATCAAGTCCTTGTTCATCTCGTATGGGCAGTAATCCTCATGGAACCTTTGTAGCTCAGGAGCCCTAGTTGCCACCATGATGCAAGCAACTTTTGTTGCATCATTATAGTGTTTCCTATACTCAGCTAGTTCTTTAACAGTAGCTTTGATTTCATCAATCTCGAAAGTTCATTTTCTAGCACATACTACTTGTCCTCGAAACGTAGAGCCATTTTGATATTTCTCTTCCAATCATTATAATTGGTGCCATCAAAAGTTACCCTCGAGCAGATATTCAATAATGAAAAGTTGTTGTTGGAGGAGGAACCGAAAGCATCGTTTGGAGTAGACATCTGAAAGAGAAGTTAGTTTTAGTAAGATAAGAATAATCCTTAATATAACACCCAAATGAAATATTAAGGCTAGGATCCAACTAGATAATTCAAAACTTAGAAAAGGGATATCGTAATCTAATTGTAAATTATATAAAGGTAGGTAAACAACGATTTACCAATTTCACCACGAAAAACAAAATTTGAACGAATTAGGTTTTTTTAATGAAATTCCTAGACCTTTTGAGATTCATTGAACTATTCAATGGCATGTTTAATCTTGATTATGCTCTACCATTTGTGACTGGGATACCGAGGATCACAAAGAAGGTGTGAATAACCATGCAAATCAACTTGGTACTCCCGATGTCATTTATCATCCCATTTTAATGTGCTGGTTAGCCACACGCGCTCCATTAATCAATGATAATTTACGAGACACCCATTGCCACTCTTTATTAGTCTCTATTAGTGTGTCGGTTAACCACACACGCTCCACTAACGACTAATAAAGTGCAATGTGCGATTTCATGGGTTAGCATACAATTTCACATTTTTCCTAAAGTAACTAAGATTAAGAATTTTGTAAAAAGAATTTAGTTACTTTATAATTCATTATACTTATTAATGAGAATTGTTTGTCCTATCAAACCCGTTCAGCTAACGACCCTCCACTAATCAAGGGAGCGGTGGGTAAGAGTGGATATCCAATGGAGGTCATTTTATAGGCCGCTTCCTTAAACTTACCTTACAGATCAGCTTCGTGAATGAGGCGTACTAGCGGTTCATGTAAAGTCCCAAATCCAGGAATCAAACCAGTGATCAAATAATGAACAATCAAACAATAACAAGAATGGAGTAGAAGAAGGAATTACTCAAGAAATGCACACATTTATAACCGCAAACGTCAGGTACGCCATGAAGAACACACACATATGTCTGACTAGCTCACGTGTAGCCTCACTCTCTAGCCTGACACATACTGACACTATATATAGGGACCAACCAACCACAAACCCGTTCACGGCCGTGAACGCCTGTTCAACCGTGAACACAAGACCACAAGCCTACAAGCATCAACCTATGACCAAAACCCTAACATGATCTATACAAGATAATTGCCTAGCTCAAACCACAAAATTATGACCTAACGGTCTCCCCCTTGGTTTGAGCTAGCATGGACTCAGGCCTTCTTGATCAGCAGCACATCAGATTTTCCCATAGCCCCCAGCCAAATTCATTTTTCAATGATTTTGGCAACTATACTTGTGAACTCCTTGGCAGTCGGCTCCATAAGCTCCGTTTTGCAGTATATTTGATGGTTAGCCAAGGTGCGTATGTCTCACTCCCTGAACCGCAGAAGATCCTTAGCATCAACAAGACGAATAACGCTATCGCTATCTCGGAACTTGATCACTGCAGTGGCGTTAGGCTCTTCGATTGTGGTCTTGAACTTGTCACCGAATTCTTCAATAAGCTTGTTCTTCATGTCAAAGTAGCATGCTGATAGGGCACCAAGATTAAGCTGGAGATCGGAGATCTGTTTAGACTTCTGAAAGTTTTCTTCTTCAAGATCGGAAACTCAGATATCGAGGTTTCCGATCAAAACGTCTTTCTCGATGATCTTTTGTTTAAGAGTAGTGATCTCCTCTCTTAGCTCTAGGATAGATGGGTCCGCTCCCCCTGAGCTGCCTTCCCCGATAGATATGCCTTTTCCACGAGGAGTAGGATCATCATCATCATGTACCGCCAAGAACCTGGCGAGCCTCTCAGAGGCAGCGGCATGCTTAGGCCTTGGAGAGGAGGAACCCCCAGGAGCTGAAGAACTCCCGGTTAAAAAAAAAACAGTGCTTCGACCTTCCTGAATATCAACTTGGGCTGACTGTGATGGTGTAGCGGCGACTATAGATGCTGGCTGCGTTGGCTGGGCTTGATCTCTAATAAGCACTCCCGGCCTCGGGCCAGCTCGCCTTCTTTTCAACGGAGGCTGGGAGGCATGTGTCAATTCAGATCACTTTCAGACGGCACCGGAGTTGGAGTGACAACTGCAAGGGGAGGAATCCTTGAAGTCGTATCCATATCGGTTGAAAGGTGTCGGGCATCTGATCAAAAGTTGGAGACGTCACTTTGAGAACACCATTAACTCCTTCTGTCTCCGTTGCAGGTTGCACAACATCATGGACAGTGTCAAAGAAAGCATCGAGGTCTTCACTGCTTAACCTTATATCATTATCCTGCTCAAAACCCATGAGTTGCAAACCCAATACATCCAAAATTTTCAAAAATAAGACATTTTGAAGACTTAAAAATTAAAATTAAAATTAAAATAAAATCTAAAAAATTTAAACTAAACTATTTTCTTAATTTTTGATTTTTTGAAAAATAAAAAAATAAAAATAAAATTGTATAACACTAATTCCTCCTTCATCACTGCTGATATTATTTTTGTGATTTTGGGATCAAAGTTCTGAGACAACCTTTAATCTGTTTTTCAGCACTTCCACCTTCATGAGTAGATCTGGTCAATCGCTGGTATTGTGGTCCACTTAAACATGAAAGATTGTGACAATTTTGGACATGCTATAAGTGACAAGGCAGTTGACCCTATGATCCTAAATAATATTCCTAAAGGACCATTCGGATGACGACGACCAAGGATATTGTTTTCCACCTAAATTTAGCAGCGAGATCTACATACAACCTATTAAATGTTCAATTTTAGATGTACTAGAATGTGTTTTCCGCTTCCTGATATACCCCAAAAATCAAGGACTTCCAAAATACTCCTTACTTTAGATGAGCAGACAATTATTATGGGAGAAGTTAGATTTAGAATGCATATGTTGTACACCCAGGTCAGATCTCTTCCAATCACGCAGAGGGTGAAACATATGACTAACCAGATTTAGAGGGATTGAGAAGTAGACTGGTGCATATGATGTGTACCAGGTCAGATGTGTTTCAATCACGTAGAGGAGACAACATACGGCTAACAGACATGAAGAATTGCATAGATAGGAGATACAGAGAGATAGAATTTCATATGTTTCAGTACATGTCGGATGTATTTCAATCACGCGGAGGAGGCAACATATTACTAACAGTAAGAAAGCAAGAAAATAACCTTCTACAGACCTAATTTATCGGAATTCCCCAGTCGCCCCGTCAGTACCGAAATTAAGGCCATGAGTCCGTACATCGAGGAAAAGTTAAACCACGGTTCTAAATACAGATTATATAGTGTATCCGCAGATTCCAATGTATATCTCCCTGCCCAACCTACCCGAGTGTCGTATTGTCATGCTAAATGGATCTACCTAGGTCAAGATTTGTCAAGTAATTTGATTCCTTAAGTTCTTCTATGCCTAGTCAAGTCTAATTAAATCTTTCGTGCCTACCAGCGCATCGAACACAGAGTCTAGATCAGTTCAGCGTTGGTACCTTACACTAATCAATATTGCCTGTTATCACTGAGTTGATATCACTTTCCAGCACATCACCTGCAACCACACTCCATCAACAACATATTTTTGGTTTTTTTGGTTTTCTAATTTTTTTTTTGTTTTTGATTTTCTCATTTTTTTGGATTTTTGAAAATTTTCAATTTTTGTTTTGTTTTATTTCTCCCCCTAAATTTGTTCATAGGAGAGAAAAGAAAAATAAATGCGCAAATTTAAACTTCCTAAAAACAAAAAATCAGTCTTCAAAACGTAGCATGTTTAGAAAATAGGGGTCTCAAGAAAATTCAAACCGTAGTCCATAAGCTGATCTGTGAGACACTCAACAAGCTACAATTTAACTCAGGAACGTAGACGACGTTCTCAAAACTCAGCACTCCATTTGTGACAGTTCCTTTGTAACGACAAGAAATTTCAAACCAAATTTTTCATTTTTAATACTCATAAAACATATGTCTCATCATTAGTTCTCAAAATAAATCAACAAGTTTTCAAAATAATTATTCAAATCCAGGATCCACAAACATAGCTCCATAACAAGAGTGTGTGTACAATCACGCCGGTGCCTTCCCGCGATCTTCTGAGGTACCTGAAACACATAACACGTGACACGGTAAGCACGGATGCTTAGTGAGTTCCCCAAAATACCACATACAACAATTTAGCCACTCGAGGCTATACTCTGTAAGACCCTCCGGTCTATGTGTCTCAGCGGGACCCTCCAGTCCCGTAGCTCGTTGGACCCTCTGGTCCGGTCTAGCTCGTTGTACCCTCCGGTCCGGTCTGATTGAGAACCCTATGGCCTCATAGTTCGTTGGACCCTCCGGTCCGGTCTACGCAACAAATAATATAGCATACAATACGTATCACACAAACATGCATAACTCAAGCAAGCACATAAGACCCTCTGGTCACACATAGTTTCCACTCTAGGGAAAGTATAGTGAGAAGACTCACCTCGGGTAAACTTGGATGATCTCGAACTCGGAACACTGATCTAGCCTCCGCCTAATCACATATAGAAATTACCTCTAGTTAACAATGGCTCTCAAAGGCTAGACTATTCCCTTCCTATGCTGTCTCTCAGATGGGTAAAAGACCATTCTACCCTTCCTGACCTCATTCACTCATCTTGACCAAACCCTAAAGTTGACAAAAGTCTACTCCAACTTTGACCAGGCTCGTCGAGTGCACTCGGAAGACTCGTCGAGTCCATCCTGTAACACTAGTAAAAAGTAGGTCAATAAAAATCACATGTGATTATACCATCATGTAATGTGATCTTGTTAAAACTAGTAATGTGATAAACTTACTATGTATTTCATGATAATTCTAATACAAATATGAACTTTCTTTATGATACAACTCAAAGTATTCATCCATACGATTCCAAAAATATAGAGAACGTCTAAATCTGACTTCGTGTGAAGAAGTTATGATAAAACCGAACACTATAAATCTCTATAAAAAGAGGAATTAAAAATAGACTTAGAATTAGCTATTTAAGTCTAAAGATATTTGTAGTACTCGTAAATACCTACGCGTGGATATAAAGAACGTCAAAAACGGAGTTCGTATGCAAAAGTTATGGCCTTCCGAAGATTTCGCTGTCAGAAACCCTAATTTGACTGAACTCACGACGTGAGCACAGAAACTCACGACGTGAGGAGTCAAACTGCCATATTTCGGATCCAGAAGGTGTGACAAGGCTGCGAGGGGATAAGATCTACACTCACGACGTGAACATTGATATTTCACGACGTGAGGAGTCATTTTGCCACCTTCGGAAGCTAGAAGACGGATGGCAAGTCTACGAAGAGATAAGATCCAAACTCACGACGGGAACAATGAGTTTTTCACGTCGTGAGGGCCAAAAATCTTACTATAAATAGCAAGATCGACCCCAACCATTCTTACACCTGAACTTCTTTCTCCTCTCTCATTTGCTGAAGCCCTCTTGCATCCCGAGCCCCGACGACCTCGTACGCTGACCGGTTCTGCTTAGATTACATGCTAAATATTTCACGGCCCCACTTTCTAATATTTCAGGGGAAAACGCATGCTAAATATTATATATATGTTATTATTATATCTATATGATAGTATATTAGTATCAACGTAGATAGTTATAATAACCAGGATATAGTTATTTCATATCTGAAAGAATACAACTATTGTAAAGTTGTTAGCATGTTATTGTTATAGTAGTATACTAATGTAGATCTTGAGTTATACTTAGGATTCTATATATACTCGGAAGTTCTATATGTTAATTGATAAGTATGTTGTTATTATTGGTTTTATGTCAAGATAAAACCAGGTATGTTATATGTTGTTGTTATTGGTTTTATGTCAAGATAAAACCTGGTTTTAATTCTAATTATAGCTGTTGTACTACCGCAAGGTGTGATCCTTGTACCACCGCAAGGTGTGATCCTTGTACCACCGCAAGGTGTAATCCTTGTACTACTGCAATGTGTGATCCTTGTAATAATAATAAGAGGTATAAAACTAAGTCATACCGTCGCAGCTACAGACTCATGGTAGCACAACTTTAGAAGCATTATACTTTGTCGATATACAAGTATGAATGTTAAGTATAAGTTCCCCAAAGACTTATACTCTAGGTATAAGAATCTAGTAGGTATATTACTTGTATATTAAGTAGACCACTACACCTATCCCACTTACTCGTATAGAATTGAAATAGATTTATACATAGTGGTTTTAATCGTATAGAATTGAAATATGATTTATACGTAGCAACTTTCGTTTGTATGGAATTACAAACACTTATATTCATAGTATATGAGACTTATAGGTAAACTACTTATTTGGTAAGTAAACTTTTATACCTAGGATATATATGCTAAACGTTGGTGAGTCAAAATGATACTTTCAAAACTATACTTTTGAACATGGAAAATGTATTATTTTATGGATTCAAAACCTGTGATCTCACCAACTTTATGTTGACGTATTTTAAATTGCATGTGTTTTCAAGAAGTTGATAACTATGATACAAGAAATGACGTTACACCGCCCGGTGTTTCCGCCGACGGCCGGGGTGTGACAGATTGGTATCAGAGCTATTAACTATAGTGAATTAGTACTTTCTTAGGAAAGCACGACTATAGTTTAGGGCTTACTCTGTTAGTTTTAGGTATATCCCTTAGCCTACAAATATAAAGTATTATTAATTATTCTACTGAAGGACTACTTACGGGAGCGGCGACAAGGATAGACATGTCAATTTGGGTTGCTGGATTTCAGAACGGCTATATGCTAAAATGATCCTGCCCTTTGACTGTCCTGACTGGCCGGTGCCTTATCAGCTAGACCTGAAGTAACAAACAATAACTAATAGAGCATGAATACAACAAAGAATAAATATAGAGTCATATATGAAGACTCAGACCTGCGATGAGAATACACCTAAATACCCGGAATGTTTTTGATCTCAAGGATTTAGATCAGATATTCCAACTAAAGTTCATATGTGCATAGATCTTATCACAACTAGGTGTAGGTGTACAACTATATTTTATTATGATCAGATCATATGAACTATTTAAATTGGGAGTAATATATGATAGACTAAACACTTGGTGATCTAAAATATATAGGAACTAAACAAAATGCCTAGAAGAAATAGCGCTCGTCTAAACCTTAACCAACGACCCGAACCACAACAACAACAAGCGCAAATTTAATGGGAAGAATCCCATACAATCATCTGAGGAGAGACAAGAGGTGACAACTAATTATGCAACCACAATAGCAATACCCCTACAACCAAGGAAGTATGCTGGAAAACTCCCAATGTGCACTCAGTGTAATCGTCATCACCTAGGTAACTGTTCACGGTGCAGTCAATGTAACCGTCAGCACGCAGGTAACTGTTATATTTGCATGAAGTGCAAAAAGAGGGGACACACTACAAATTACTGCAGGAGCACAACACCTACAATAGAAAATGAAGGAACAAACACTGGAACAGGCTATGATGGAGGAAGAGCATGTTTTGAGTGTGGTGAAATTGGACATATCAAGAAAGAATGTCTAAAGTTAAGGAGTCAGGGAAGTTAGGCCGTGGCAGGGCATTCGTAACAGGAAGCAGGGAAGCTATCAAAGACCCTGCAGTGGAATTTGGTACAAGATAACTTTCGGGATGAAATTTTATCAACGGGGGGAGAATGTAACACTAGTAAAAAGTAGGTCAATAAAAATCTCATGTGATTATACCATCATGTAATGTGATCTTGTTAAAACTAGTAATGTGATAAACTTACTATGTATCTCATGATAATTCTAATACAAATATGAACTTTCTTTATGATACAACTCAAAGTATACATCCATACGATTCCAAAAATATAGAGAACGTCTAAATCTGACTTCGCGTGAAGAAGTTATGATAAAACCGAACACTATATATCTCTATAAAAAGAGGAATTAAAAATAGACTTAGAATTAGCTATTTGAGTCTAAAGATAGTTGTAGTACTCGTAAATACCTACGCGTGGATATAAAGAACGTCAAAAACGGAGTTCGTATGCAAAAGTTATGGCCTTCCGAATATTTCGCTGTCAGAAACCCTAATTTGACTGAACTCACGACGTGAGCACAGAAACTCACGACGTGAGGAGTCAAACCGCCATATTTCGGATCTAGAAGGTGTGACGAGGCTGCGAGGGGATAAGATCCAAACTCACGACGTGAACATTGATATTTCACGACGTGAGGAGTCATTTTGCCACCTTCGGAAGCTAGAAGACGGATGGCAAGTCTACGAAGAGATAAGATCCAAACTCACGATGTGAACAATGAGTATTTCACGTCGTGAGGGCCAAAAATCTTACTATAAATAGCAAGATCGACCCCAGTCATTCTTACACCTGAACTTCTTTCTCCTCTCTAATTTGCTGAAGCCCTCTTGCATCCCGAGCCCCGACGACCTCGTACGCTGACCGTTTCTGCTTAGATTACATATAATCACGCTATTAAGGTGAGTTTCACGGCCCCACTTTCTAATATTTCGGGGGAAAACGCATGCTAAATATTATATATACGTTATTATTATATCTATATGATAGTATATTAGTATCAACGTAGATAGTTATAATAACCAGGATATAGTTATTTCATATCTGAAAGAATACAACTATTGTAAAGTTGTTAGCATGTTATTGTTATAGTAGTATACTAATGTAGATCTTGAGTTATACTTAGGATTCTATATATACTCGGAAGTTCTATATGTTAACTGATAAGTATGTTGTTATTATTGGTTTTATGTCAAGATAAAACCAGGTATGTTATATGTTGTTGTTATTGGTTTTATGTCAAGATAAAACCTGGTTTTAATTCTAATTATAGTTGTTGTACTACCACAAGGTGTGATCCCTGTACCACCGCAAGGTGTGATCCTTGTACTACCGCAAGGTGTAATCCTTGTACTACCGTAAGGTGTAATCCTTGTACTACCGCAAGGTGTAATCCTTGTACTACTGCAATGTGTGATCCTTGTAATAATAATAAGAGGTATAAAACTAAGTCATACCATCGCAGCTACAGACTCATGGTAGCACAACTTTAGAAGCATTATACTTTGTCGATATACAAGTATGAATGTTAAGTATAAGTTCCCCAAAGACTTATACTCTAGGTATAAGAATCTAGTAGGTATATTACTTGTATATTAAGTAGACCACTACACCTATCCCAGTTACTCGTATAGAATTGAAATAGATTTATACGTAGCGGTTTTAATCGTATAGAATTGAAATAAGATTTATACGTAGCAACTTTCGTTTGTATGGAATTACAAACACTTATATTCATAGTATATGAGACTTATAGGTAAACTACTTATTTGGTAAGTAAACTTTTATACCTAGGATATATATGCTAAACGTTGGTGAGTCAAAATGATACTTTCAAAACTATACTTTTGAACATGAAAAATGTATTATTTTATGGAGTCAAAACCTGTGAACTCACAAACTTTATGTTGACGTATTTTAAATTGCATGTGTTTTCAGGAAGTTGATAACTATGATACAAGAAATGACGTTACACCGCCCGGTGTTTCCGCCGACGGCCGGGGTGTGACACAGTCGATCCATGGCAACCCCAACAAGCTCCAACTCGACGAGCTAACCCCTAACTCGTCAGGTCACCGACTGACTTAGCTTATCGGGACACAACCCGGCTACTCGCCGAGTCAGCAGCTCAACTCGACGAGTCTATTCAGACTCTATTGCATTCAGACCATTTTAGTGCAAGATACTTTCCCAAACTTCAGATTTATCCTCACAAGGCTCAGTAACCACGTAAAGGTTCAATCTTTATGTCCATTCATCACAAATCTAGCTCTAACTGATAAAATGACCCCCAAAATGGTGTCTTAGGCTCAATACTCTTATGTGGCTGCATAAAGCTGGGTTCTTGGGACTCTCTGGACCTCTCAAGGTCCAGATCTGATGTCTAAGCCTCAAAGGGACTTCACATATTCCATAACTCAACTTAAAAGAGGGTAAATAAACCCTAAATTCATGAGATCTACTATTCATACTAAAACAGGGATGGATTCATACCTTAAACAGCAGCCTTGAATGAAATAGCAGAAGATCTGAGCCCCTCAAGTCAGCTTAGCTTGAACCCTCTCCTTCTTCCTTGCAAGAATGCACCAAGATGATGAAAATTAGCTCCCTCTTTCTCTCTATGCTCTCTGGATCGATTAGGGTCTCTCAAGGGAAAGTGTGGCCGAAAATGAAGGCCATAAGGGCCTTTAAATAGGTCACAAACCCGGACAATTAGGGTTTTCCTCAGCAGCGCGGACTCGGCGAGTCAGATACCCGAATTGTTGAGTCCATTCATTAAATATGTCAACAAGTCTCGACCCTACTCGACGAGTTGAGGCACCAAATCGTTGAGTCCCTCCAAAATCTTTAAATTAAATATTAAGAATAATATACCTAGAAAACTAGATGTTACAATTCTCCCCCACTAGAATCAGAGTTCGCCCCCGAAGTCCTACTCCGCAAATAGCTCGGGGTACTGCTCCCGCATCTCGGACTCCGGCTCCCAAGTTAAATCGGACCCCTTCCGATGTTGCCACTGGACCTGCACCAGGGGCACTTCCTTATTCCTCAGAACCTTCACCTTCCGATCTATGATCGTGATCGGCCTCTCGATTTATTTCAGGCTTGCATCGACCTGAATGTCCTCTAGTGGTACCACTGCCGTTTCATCGGCCACACACTTCCACAACTGGGACACATTAAAGCTGTTATGAATCTGACTCAACTCTTCAGGCAGCTCCAAACGGTAGGCTACCTTCCCCACTCTGGCGGTCACTCTGAAAGGACCGATGTATCGGGGTCCCAGCTTTCCCCGTTTTCTGAACCAGATCACCCCTTTCCATGGGGAAACTTTCAGGAGTACAAAATCTCCGACCTGAAACTCGAGCTCGGATCGTCGCCTATCCGCATATCTCTTCTGGCGACTCTGGGCTGTCAGTAATCTCTGTTTGAGCTGCTGGATCTGCTCAGTCGTCTTCAACACTATCTCAGTGCTGCCTATAACTCTCTGCCCCACCTCTCCCCAACAGATGGGGGTATGACACCTTCTCCCATACAGAAGCTCAAAGGGAGGCATACCAATGCTCGAGTGATGGCTGTTGTTGTAAGAGAACTCAGCCAAGGGTAGGTATGTATCCCAACTCCCACCGAAATCCATAACACATGCTCAAAGCATGTCCTCGAGCGTTTGAATCATCCGCTCGCTCTGCCCATCCGTCTAAGGGTGGTAGGCTGTACTAAAATGTAAGCGCATGCCCAACTCCTCGTGAAATTTCTTCCAGAACCTGGAAGTAAAGCGCACGTCTCGATCCGACACTATCGAAGTCGGCACTCCATGTCGTGCTACCACCTCTCTCACATAGATTTCAGCCAGCCTTTCTGTAGAAGAGCTCTCACTGATAGCAAGGAAGTGCGCGCTCTTTGTCAATCAATCCACAATCACCCAAATCGCGTCGACACCCCGCGCGGTCCTCGGTAACTTGGTGATAAAATCCATGGAAATTTGTTCCCATTTCCTCTGAGGAACCTCTAATGGCTGCAGCTTGCCATGCGGATGCTGGTGCTCGGCCTTAACCCAACGATAGGTCAAGCACCTCTCGACCACCCAAGCAACATCCCTCTTCATACAGGGCCACCAATAGTCTCTCTTCAGATCCAAATACATCTTAGTGGCCCTAGGATGGATCGAAAATTTCGACCTATGCGCCTCCTCCATCAGTGTGCTACGAGCTCCGCCCGTATAAGGCACCCAAATCCGACCTCGAAAGGTCATAAGTCCCCGGCTATCCGTCACAAACTCGGATACTTGTCCAATCACCCGCTCCCTCTTGCGGTTCTTCGGTCTCACGGCCTCCGCCTAGGCCTCTTGAATGGTATCCAACACCAGGGTCATCACTGTCATCCTCATGTACATATCCCGAATCGGGGCACTCTCCGCCTTGTGACTCAGGGCATCGGCTACCACGTTAGCCTTGCCCGGGTGGTACAGAATCTCACAGTCGTAATCTTTTACCACGTCCAACCACCTTCTCTGACGCATATTTAGGTTGGGCTGATCCATCAGATACTTCAAGCTCTTGTGGTCCATGTATATGGTGCACCGAACCCCGTCCAAGTAATGGCGCCAGATCTTGAGGGCGAACACCACTGCCCCCAACTCTAACTCGTGGGTGGGATACCTCGTATGATGACGCTTCAACTGCCTCGATGCATATGCTATCACGTGCCCTCTCTGCATAAGCACCGGACCTAACCCCGATATAGATGCATCGCAGTAAACCACAAAGTCCTCCATCCCCTCAGGAAGAGCTAACACTGGAGCTTCGCACAATCTCTGGCGAAGAGTCTCGAATGAGGTCTGCTGCTCGGGAACCCAAGTAAAAGCAACGCCCTTCCGGGTCAACCTGGTGAGAGGAATGGTGATCTGGGAGAAATCTCTAATAAATCTCCGATAGTAGCCGGCCAACCCCAGAAAGCTCCTGATCTCCGTGGGGGATCTCAGCACCTCCCAACTCATGACCGCCTCGATCTTGGCCGGGTCGACCAAAATCCCATTCTGATTAACGAGGTGTCCCAAGAACTGGACCTCTCGTAACAAGAAGTCACACTTGGAGAATTCGGCATAAAGCCTTTCCGATCTGAGTACTCTAAGGACCTCTCTCAAATGCTCCTCATGCTGCTCTCTGGATCTCGAAAACACCAAAATATCGTCGATGAACACGATCACCGAACGATCCAACATAGGCATGCATACCCGGTTCATGAGATCCATGAACGCTGCTGGTGCATTGGTGAGCCCGAAAGGCATCACCACGAACTCGTAATCCCCATAACGAGTTCTAAATGTTGTCTTCTGAATATCCTCCTCACGAACCCTCATCTGATAATAACCAGACCTCAAATCGATATTGGAAAACCAACCTGCAACGGATGGAATAGATCGTCGATCCTTGGGAGTGGATAACGGTTCTTGACCGTCAGCTTGTTCAACTCCCGGTAATCAATGCACATCCGGTGCGACCATCCTTTTTCTTGACAAAAAGGATCGGTGCTCCCCACGGCGAGCTACTCGGCCGGATAAATCCCTTTCCCAATAGCTCCTGAGGCTGCGAGAATAACTCCTGCATCTCTGGTGGTGTAAGGCGATAGGGTGCCTTGGCTATAGGTGCCGCCCCCGGAAGCAAATCAATACGAAACTCCACCTGCCTCTCGGGAGGCACACCTGGTAACTCCTCGGGGAAAACGTCCGGAAACTCACTCACCACCGGAACCTCAGCGACATAACTCGGTCTCTCCGTAACATCCCGCGTATCCGCCACATACGCCAGAAAACCCATGCAACCCTGCTGCAAGCTCTGCCTCGCTCGAGCAGCTGAACAAAATGCTGACCCAGATCGGGTACCCTCGCCGTATACTGTAAGTACTCCCCCACTAGGGTTTCGGATGGTCACCATCTGACGCTCACAGTCGATCAGAGCTCTGAATCGACTCAACCAGTCCATGCCCACGATGACACAGACATTCCCCATCGCGATAGGTACCAAATCTATCGGAAACTCGACTCCAAAAATCTGAAGAACACATCCCCGGATCACATCAGTCGCAAGAACAGCATGCTCATCAGCTATGGAAACTCTCAAAGGTCGATCAATGCCTCTCGTCGGATACTGATGTGAGGACTAAATGTTAATGATACAAAGGACTGACTCGCACCCGAGTCAAACAACACCAGGGCAGGTACAAAACTCACAAGAAAAGTACCTATGCACAACACAAATAAGCACGATATATATAAAAAAAGAATAAGCAAGAGATCACATACCAGCCACAACGTCGGGTGCTGCACGTACCTCCTCCGTCGTCAACTGGAAGGCTCTACCGCGAGCCTTCGGTGCCTCGGCCTTCACCGGCCGAATCTCGGTAGCTCGAGTAGCAGAAGGCGCAGATCCCTGCGCTGATCGCTGAAGCAACTGCGGGCACTCGGCCTTCCTATGGCCAGTCTAGTTGCAGTGGAAGCAAACCAAAAACCCCTTGGGGCAATCCCTCGTGATATGCCCCTCCTTCCGCACTTGTAACACACACCTGCTCTGCACACTCCATCATGGCTCTTGCAGCACTTCCCACAAGTGCGACCCTTCTGACCTCCCGATCTAGAATCAGCGGGCTTTGCCCGCTTGGCCGCCGGCTGAGACTGTGCCGGCCGCCTATCCCTCCTCTGAGACTCTGCCTCCTCCCTGGCCTGAGTCTTTAGCGCAATCTCCCTCTTTCGCGTATTTTCCTGGAGCACGGTAAATGTTCGGTATGTCGAGTTCGCCACGAACTCATGAATGTCTCTCCTCAGTATGCTCAGATATCGGCTCATACATGCCTGCTCAGTAGACACGTGCTCAGGGCAAAACAACGCCCTCTCATGAAACATCCGTGTAATCACAGTCACAAACTCAGTCCCCTGCTTGAGGGATAAGAACCCCGGGGCCAACCGTTCCCTCTCCACCGGGGGAACGTACTCGTCTCGAAACATAGCGGTGAACCTCTCCCAAGTCACCGTGGTAAGCTCTGCAGTAGTAAAGTCAGCTGTCACAAACTTCCACCAGTCCTTCGCTCCCAAGCGAAGCTGGTTCAGCGTGAACCGTGCACTTAAATGTTCCGGGCAGGAACAAGTGTAGAAACACCCCTCAATGTCAGAGATCCATCTCATGGCAGCAATCGGGTCCTGCATCCCGTCAAACTCTGGTGGCTTCGTGTTGCTGAACTCTCGGTACAGCAACGAGTCACCCCCTATGGCCTAGCAGCGGCGACGGCTGCGGTGGCTGCAACAACAACAGCCTCGGTAAGAGCAGCATATCGCTCGTCAAATGTCTCAATCAGCATGGTCTTGATAGACCCAAACATCTCTGGTATCTCATCTCTAATGGCTGCGGCCACCTCCTCGTGAATCAACTTACAAATCTCCTCATCACTGGTACTGCTGGTACCACTGCCTCCTGCGTTGTGGCGCGTAACCACCATGATGCCTCTGAAATACAACATAAAATAATCAGAGACTCTACCGAGATTACTCACACTCGGTCAACCGTTCCTACTTGTTCCTTAGCACCCTGAGGATTCTTACTTGGAATGCTTACCGATCCGATGCTTTCAGTAGTACGGGCCCAATACTACCTCCCACACCGTATCCGTATCCACCCCAAGTCCTCCTCCTAGGATCCCAACTCGCAAGTACTCTATACCACTCTGAACACAGCCTACTCTCTAGCAGACTTCTCATAAGCTCTTCTCTGCTACCTAAATGCACTCAAAGCCACTCACAGCAGCAGAAACTCGTAGGCTAAGGCATCACAAATCAGGCCACTCTAGTCCTAAAATATGAATTACCTAGCCTACTCTAGCATGCATAACACATCTCATAATATCATAACACATAACGTAAGGGTATTTTGGGAAATCACCGTTCGGGCGCTGGCTGATTGTACAAACTGCTCTTTTCCTCTTTTTCTGGAAATCTTTTACTCTTTTTAGAAAAATTGTTTCCTTTTGAAAACTTTTCTCAAATCCTCAGTTTGAGTCCAGATATGCCCAAAGGTGTATCCGAATCCCTCAAACTAAGGCCCTGATACCAACTTGTAATGACAAGAAATTTCAAACCAAAATTTTCATTTTTAATACTCATAAAACATATGTCTCATCATTAGTTCTCAAAATCAATCAACAAGTTTTCAAAATATTTATTCAAATCTAGGATCCACAAACATAGCTCCATAACAAGAGTGTGTGTACAATCACGCCGGTGCCTTCCCGCGATCCTCTAAGGTACCTGAAACAGATAACACATGATACGGTAAGCACAGATGCTTAGTGAGTTCCCCAAAATACCACATACAACAATTTAGCCACTCGAGGCTATACTCTGTAAGACCCTCCGGTCTATGTGTCTCAGCGGGACCCTCCAGTCCCGTAGCTCGTTGGACCCTCTGGTCCGGCCTAGCTCGTTGGACCCTCCGGTTCGGTCTGATTGAGAACCCTCTGGCCTCATAGTTCGTTGGACCCCACAGTCCGGTGTAAGCAACAAATAATATAGCGTACAATACATATCACACAAACATGCATAACTCAAGCAAGCACATAAACCCTCTGGTCACACATAGTTTCCACTCTAGGTAAAGTATAGTGAGAAGACTCACCTCGGGTAAACTCGGATGATCTCGAACTCGGAACACTGATCTAGCCTCTGCCTAATCACATACAAAAATTACCTCTAGTTAACAATGGCTCTCAAAGGCTAGACTATTCCCTTCCTATGCTCTCTCTCAGATGGGTAAAAGACCATTCCACCCTTCTTGACCTCTTTCACTCATCTTGACCAAACCCTAAAGTCGACAAAAGTCAACTCCAGCTTTGACCAGACTCGTCGAGTACACTCGGGAGACTCGTCGAGTCCAGTCGATCCATGGCAACCCCAACAAGCTCCAACTCGACGAGCTAACCCCTAACTCGTCGGGTCACCACCTGACTCAGTTCATCGGGACAAAACCCTGGCTACTCGCCGAGTCAGCAGCTCAACTCGGCGAGTCTATTGAGACTCTTTTACATTCAGACCATTTTAGTGCAAGATACTTTCCCAAACTTCAGATCTATGCTCACAAGGCTAAGTAAGCACGTAAAGGTTCAATCTTTATGTCCATGCATCACACATCTAGCTCTAATTGATAAAATGACCCCCAAAATGGTGTCTTAGGCTCAATACTCTTATGTGGCTGCATAAAGCTGGGTTCTTGGGACTCTCTAGACCTCTCAAGGTCCAGATCTGATGTCTAAGCCTCAAAGGTACTTCACATATTCCATAACTCAACTTAAAAGAGGGTAAAGAAACCCTAAATTCATGAGATATACTATTCATACGAAAACAGGTATGGATTCATACCTTAAACAGCAGCCTTGAATGAAATAGCAGAAGATCTGAGCCCCTCAAGTCAGCTTAGCTTGAACCCTCTCCTTCTTCCTTGCAAGAATGCACCAAGATGATGAAAATTAGCTCCCTCTTTCTCTCTATGCTCTCTGGATCGATTAGGGTCTCTCAAGGGAAAGTGTGGCCGCAAATGAAGGCCATAAGGGCCTTTAAATAGGTCACAAACCCGAACAATTAGGGTTTTCCTCAGCAGCGCTGACTCGGCGAGTCAGATACCCGACTCGTCGAGTCCATTCATTAAATACGTTACCAAGTCGCGACCCTACTCGACGAGTTGAGGCACCAACTCATCGAGTCCCTCTAAAATCTTTAAATTAAATTTTAAGAATAATATACCTGGAAAACCGGATGTTACATCCTCTCTGTGTGATCTTCCTCCATCTCCTCTCACGAAGGAAACATAGCCCCTATTAAAAGTCTGAATGACGTGCAGTTGGGAGATGTCTCCTGTCGCGTGCCTGGAACAACCGTTGTCGACGTACCAAGCTCTGACGACATTCCCGCGCAGCTGTTCCTGCACAATGCACTGGATTAATGAAATTTAGGAACCCAAGTCATAACAACACTCGGTTTTCCTTTGTTAGCAGCGGATTTTCGTTTTTCAATTTTTGAATTTGATTTATCACCAGATGCACAAGTAGAAGATTAAGATGATTGGACATTTAGATTCTTGGGCACCCATTGGTAGTAGGTTTAGAAAATTTTACAGGTGATTTGGAAACAGTTTTCTTTTGTTTTGATCGTTTGGGTTTCCGTCTAGAATTAGCCGTAGACCCAAATGAAGACTTTGACGAATCCGATTTTGGCTTAGCCACGTTCGGTTTCGTGAAAGTACCTGTTGTATTTGCATGAAAAACCTGTTTATTCTTTTTAAGGTCAGCCCGTTTCTTGTTATTATTTACATTCCAATCATCATCACGAGAATGAGCTATCGAGAATTTTCTAACAAGAGATCTTCCTCGTGACTTGTTCTCTCCTCTGTGTGCATAAAAAGGAACAAATGCCCGATTTGGACAATTGCGTGCGATGTGTTCAGCAGTTCCACAGTTAAAACATGTCTGCTTTTTAGCATAAGAACTGGTACCACTCTTCTCTGGTTTATTTTTCTTATCAACTCCCTTACTCTTTCCACATGTACAAGTGCATGATTTAGGTTGTGTGACAGGTGTAGGTGCAATGGGTGTGCTAGTAACAGAAACATCAGAATTATTAGACACATCACCACAAGCAACATTTGAAGCATCAGAATTAGACATAGAATCATCACCAATAAAATCATCAGTTTTAGAAACAATATTGTCTGAAACAGAAACATCATTTTTCAAAACAGAATTATTATTACCACTATTCTCTCCCGACTCCTGCTTTCCTTGACTTAGAGATGAATCTGCATGGGAAGTAGAAATGTTAGTATCTTTTTCCCTAGCACTACTTTCAGTCACTGGTACAGCAGGGTTGCCATACACCATAAATGGTTCGCTATCAATCTCTTCCTGAGTTAAAGGAGTAACTGTATAATTATGATTGAATGGGGGAGGGACACTCTCATATCCTATACCTACTTGTTTTGTGGTCCTTCCACTTCATTTGTTTTTCAATTATTGTTGCCACTTTTTCACTTGACACATCGAATTATTTAAAGTTAAAATCAACATTTTCAAAACGTATCTTCAATATGTCAAGTTCTTTAGTGACAGCAGCAAGTTGTTTCTTTATGTAATTATAATTCTCACACTTGTTGCTGTAATCTTCCTGCAACTTCCTAAAATCCCTAGTCTTGGCCTCTAATTTCTCCTTTAATGGTCTCTGGTCTTTCTTAAGAGTATACTTCTCATATTTTAGGTCCTCGTTCTCCCTTTTTATCAATTCAATTTGCTCACGTAAAATTTTAACAGTGGTTTCGCAAGATTTAGAGCATGAAACTTCATTTACCGGAAAGTTTTTTGGTTCCATTTTTTTTTATTTTTTTTATTTTTTTAAATTTTCTTGATTAAATGAAAAAGAACTTGAAAAAAAAGTATTAGAAGAAAAATAGTGTTCACGGTCGAAATCTGTTCACGGTCGTACACACAATCACGGTTCAAACGTTTACGGCCAAACAATGCTTCACGGTACAAGAATTGTTCCTGGTCAATTTTGGATGCATGGTTCACGGTCAAGCAATTGATCACGGTCCAGAAACAGTTCACGGTCCTTGAAGATTAATGGTTCACAGCTGTATCAAGTGTTCACGGCCATAATCACTTCAACACAACAAACCGTAAACTCCCAGATTTTGATGAAAACAAGTATTTTTGAGCAGATTTCGATTCCCTTAGCCTTGAAAACACGATCAGATGCAGAAACAAGCTTGAATAATGAGGAAAACAAAGACTCCTTTAACCGCAAACGCAACTTGAATATGTTTTGACACCGGAGTGGCTCTGATACCAATTGTAAAGTTCAAAATCCAGGAACCAAACCAGTGATCAAACAATGAACAATCAAACAATAACAAGAATGGAGTAGAAGAAGGAATTACTCAAGCAATGCACACGTTTATAACTGAAAACGTCAGATACGCCTTGAAGAGCACACACATATGTCTTACTAGCTAACATCACTAGCTTACCCCACACTGACACATTCTGACACAATATATATAGGACACGACCAACTGCAAACGAGTTCACGGCCGTGAACACCAGTTCAACCGTGAACACAAGACCGCAAGCCTACAAACACCAACCTATGACCAAAACCCTAACATGATCTATAAAAGATAATTGCCTAACTCAAACCACAAAATTGTGACCTAACAGTTCGATTGAGTTGGTCTTATATATATATATATATATATATATATATATATATATATATATATATATATATATATATATATATATATATATATATATATATATATATATCAGTGTTGCAGAAATCGGCCTTGACGGCCGATTAATCGTTTGACGGCCTTGAACCGATTACAATTAGGGTGCTTGGCGAAAATTTGTCTAAATCGGTCAAAGTCGGGCTTGGCGGCCCTTGGAGGTCCTCGGCGGTCATAGGTGGGAAAATTTTTTATAAATTCAAAATTGTTAATTTTCAAATATTACACTAAAATTTTAAATTTTCAAAATTTTAAGTTTACAACTTTTAAAATACTATACTAAAATTTTCAAATTTTCAAAATATCAAAATTTTAAATTTTCAAATACTTTGTTTTTTTAGGGAATATTAGTTTTTTAAATAATTTTATTAATAATTTGGGGTCCCCGATTAATCTCCAATTAATCCCCACCTAGTCTGATTAATCGCTTATCACCAGTCGACCGCCGAGCTACCGCCGAACGATTTTTACAACCTAGATATATATATATATATATATATATATATATATATATATATATATATATGTTAAACCTTTGATGTTATGTATATTATAAGGGTGTATTTTTAAAAATCTCCACCACAAACTCCACCACCTATATCCGACACATTAGAAAATTAACATCACAAAGTTAATTTTAAAATTTAAGTCAATCATGAATTCAAGATAAATATATCAAATTATTGATTAAAATATTCAATTTTATCCAATTAAAACAATATTAAGGTGAACAATCACAACGCCGTGTTGGGTCGATTTCGCTGGTCAACACGTCGTGTTGGAAGAACACCACGACATGTTTGATGAACATAATGACGTCAGTTTTCTCCTCCTTGTTCAAATTCAAAAATTATATCAAATCAATAGAAAACTAAACATGTGCTCTGATACCACTGATGGGTTTGGAGTATAACAAACAATTCTATGTGTGCATACAAACCTAAATAATTTGATCTACGTTTTCTCTAATTGAATATACAAATTGAACAATAGTAATAGTAATTCAAATCCTTTTCTTGTTGAAAACCTTGAGAGCAAGCGTCACAATTATCACGCCTCCAGTGGCTCAGACCCAACACTAGCAAGGAAGAATGATTGAGAAGGAGGAGGGAGGTTGCAAATTTCGGTTGGAACACTTTAAGAACAAGTGGCCGAGAATCATAGGGTATCAACCCTATTTATAGTGCAGGCAGGAAACCCTTGATAAGCCTAAATCCAAGATTATCTTACATCGAATAATTATCCACTTTCCTGATTATCCAGTAAAGACTATTCTAGAAACCCTAAGGCATATGAAAACCTCTCATAGCCTATGGAGGGTTCTAGATTGCCTTTTTCTCAACTATTGAACAATTAGAATTCAGTCCCTGCACTTTTTAATTAATTCTTTTAATCCCACAATTAATTCCAATTAATTTCTGATTAAATATTACTATTTCTAATTAATATATTATTCTCATAATATATTAATAAATTACTTACTTCAATTTATTAATCAAATTAATAAATCAACCTCATTCTCTAAAACCATCCTGTCTAATTGTTAGTATTGAGGGAAACCCAAAATGAGTATGCTACTATCAATTCAAGTATATACTAATTATAGTTATGGGCTTAGACATCTAACCCAATAAAGATGACTTTGCTTTTATTCACAAAAATATACCAATTATTAGTGACATTAGACGCCATAGTCCAACAATTGAAACATTGCCATGAAGGATGATTTTAATTCTCTTATTACTAATAGTACTTGGGTGCTTGTCTCGCATCCTCCCGGGGCTAATATTGTGAGTTCTATGTGGTTATATCGCAATAAATACAAGGCAGATGGACCTCTTAAGCGCTATAAGGCACATTTAGTTGTTAATGGAAAAAGCCAACGACATGAGATTGATTGTGATGAGACTTTTAGCCCGATTGTTAAACCTGCCTCTGTACAAACTATTTTGAGCCTCGTTGTCTCTCGTAACTGGACCATCCGTTAGCTTGATGTGAAAAATGCCTTTCTTTACGAACACCTAAATGAGACAGTTTACATACACCCGCCTCTGGGATTTAGAGCCCCAAATCACCCTCATGCTTGGTTTCAATGTTTTGCCTCATACATCACACAACTTGGATTCAGTCAAAGTCGTTGTGACTCTTCATTATTTATATATTGCTATATGTAGATGAAAATATTCTCATAACCTCATCTACGACTCTTTTGCAGCGTATTATATCTCTTATGCCCTCTAAGTTTTCCATGAAGGATCTGGGTGATTTATCATATTTTATGGGTATTGCAGCTACTCGAGACAATAAGGGTATCTTTATTTCACAACACAAATATGTGTTAGAACTTCTTGACAGGGCCAATATGTCCAAATGCAACCCTTGTGTTCACCCTTGTTCATACACAGTCCAAAATGGACACCATGGGCTCTCTAGTTTTGAGACCCTACTTTGTATCGCAGTCTGGTGGGAGGACTTCAATATCTCACATTTACCCGTCTAGACTTGTCATATGTAGTGCAACAAATCTGTTTATTTATGTATGATCTGCAGGACCCACATATCCATGCTCTAAAGCCCATTATTCCTTATGTTCGTGGTACACTTGATTATGGTCTCCAAATACATCGCTCGTCTTCAATGGGTCTCATTGCGTACTCTAAAGTAGACTAGGGGAATGTCCCACGTCTAGGCGATCTACTAGTGGTTATTGCATGTTCCTAGACGACAACCTCCTATCTTGGTCTTCAAAGTGTCAACAAACTTTCTTCTGCTCTAGCGTACAGGCGGAATATTGAGGTGTTGCCAATCCCGTAATCGAAACTTATTGGCTACACAACCTTCTTCGAGAACTGAACTCACATCTTGCCAAAGCAACCATTGTCTACTGTGCTAACATCAGTGTTGTATACCTATCGTCCAATCTCGTTCAACATCAACGCACCAAGAATATAGAGATAAATATTCACCTTGTGTGTGACAAAGTTACTACCGGTCAAATCCGTGTTCTTTATGTCCCTTCATCCCTTCAGTAGGCATACAACTTTAGAAAAAGGATACCAACATCTCTTTTTACATATTTCAGATCCAAACGTATGTTCCCGACCTCCCGCTCAAACTGCGGGGTCGTATTAGTGTATATGTATGTATTGTACTAATCATATTTTGCATAGCCCAATTATGTGTATTATATAGTTAGACCAATGGAGCCCAATGTACTTTGTACATATTCCTATGATGAATGGAAATCTAATTATGGGAAAATCATAATGTTTTATATGTACATGTATTACTATTTATGTCAGCATGAATTCTAAAGTATGTGAAATTTTACTCAACCGTATTTTAAACATATAGTTTATTCAGCTCGCAAGTACATACCTGGTGTAAGAATTAACCAAGGAAAGCTAGTGTAACGTCCCAAAATTCAAGGCCAAAAATTTCATTTTTAATTAGGTTATTACATAAAACCAAAGTGTGAATAATCAGAATATAATATTATGAAACCATATGAGAGTATAATCCCAAGGATCTCGTGTGCGGAAAACATAGTGTGATGCGCTGCGACCTAGCCGACTCCTTTCCTTTGAAACAAAGTACCAAAAACCAAAACTGTAAACCGTAAGCACGAAGCTTAGTGAGTTCCCCCATCATACCACATACCACATAATATCATCGGTATCTTTCAACCGGTAACTGCCATCGGTATCTTTCAACCGGTATCTACCATCGGTATCTTTCAACCGGTAACCGGGGACTATTTCACCCCTACCACCATCACATGATAATATATATCATAAACATACTGATCACATACTAACATCATAACATAATGATCACATACCAACATATCATAAACAAACAGATAAGCATTGCATGGGTTCTGTATACCCCTTCGGTATCTTTCAACCGGTAACTGCCATCGGTATCTTTCAACCGGTAACTGCCATCGGTATCTTTCAACCGGTACCCGACATCAGTATCTTTCAACCGGTAACTGTCATCGGTATCTTTCAACCAGTATCCGCCATCAGTATCTTTCAACCGGTAATCGGGGACTATTTCACCCCCTATCAACAAGTCATAAACATATTGGTTCCATGATAACATAACATAAACATACTGAATCACATAATGGCATATCATAACCATACTGGTCACTTAATATCATATCATAAACATACTGCTCACATAATGGCATATCATAACCATACAGGTCACATAATAACATATAATAACCATACTGCTAGGCATGCATGGGTTCTGCCCACCCCTTCGGTATCTTTCAACCGGTAACTGGGGACTATTGCACCCCTACTACTACTACTAACACATCTCATAGCATCCCAGCACAATAAGCATATCAAATAATGGCAACCAGATAATTATCACAAAGACAATCATCTCAAACATAATCACCTACTGGTGGGCCGGCATTGGTGCCTTAGACCCACCCCTACTAGAAGGTAACTCACCTCACACTGCTGAAGTCCCGAAGACTCAACCCCACACTGCTGACGTCCCGCAGACTCAACCCCAGCTGCTGGATGATAGATTCCCGGTCTGTCAATATCAAAACATTACCCAATTAATAATTGGGTTCCACTACATAACCATAAGTTCATGCTTTGGGTAATTACTACATTACCCCTATATTGGCTTATTTAAGCCCAAAGCCCAATCCAAAGGCCCAAAAGTCCAACTATGGCTCAAAGCCCAACATATGGCCCAATTTTCCAAATTGGGCCCAAACCTTTACATGGTCTCATTCTAAGGCCCAACATCATATAATCATTAAGGCCCAAACTATGGCCCATCTATGGCCCAATTTTCCAAATTGGGCCCAAACCCCTTACATGGGCCTTACCCTAGGCCCATTAAATATTCTAGTCCATTTGCTTAACTTTGGATGACCTATTAATATTGCAATCATCAAGGCCCAATAGAAGGCCCAACAATACACCCATGTGAAATTAGGGTTTCACATAAAATGACGATTAGGGTGTGTTTCTCACTTAACCCATTAAGGACTTAATCCATTAAGTCCATCATTCTTCTAAATGAGTCATATGGTGTGATTGGGCTTAATCACACAATTCCATTATTCCAATGGCCCACAAGTGGGTCTCAATAAGTCCAAGCCCATAAATCCAATATTAGGGTTTTCTAAAACCTAATTAGGGTTTCCAATCCCATCTTAGTCCAATAGGCCCAATTGATATGTCTTTTGATCAATTAAGGTTCATTAGGCCCATTAGGGTTTCACTAGGCCTATCAAGCCTAATTGGGCCCATTAGGGTTTGTTAGTCTATTTGTCCAAACATCCAAACAAGTCACAATCCAACAAGGCACACCGCCACCCGACACGGCGGCCGGTGGCGGCAGGAGGCGGCAACCACCACCCTACGGTGGTGGTTTCGAGTTTCTTTCCATTATTCTATTTTTTGATACAAATTACAATGCTAAAAACTCAAATAAACACACACACTAAACAAAATAAGCACACACAGGCGGCACATGGCGGTAGCCACCACCGTGAGGTGGTGGCGGTGGTGGTTCTTGCGAGTTCTGATCAAACAAATCACACACAACATGCACTTAACAGAAATACACACACGCACGTTTTGTTGCCTGCAACTTGGACTCAGCCACCCTCTTGGTGGCGTACGGTGGCGGCAACAAAGGATTTCATGATGGCAGCGGCGACAGGAGCGGCAGTGGTTGGCGGCAATTATGCCTTGCACGGAGACAGCGCCACGACAGAAGAAGGAACGAGGAGAGAGTGAACGACCCAACCATGCACCACAACGGCCTTCCACGGTCGTCGGCGTTGATTCCCACAACTGAAACACCATAGGTGGCGACCAAAAGCCGTTAACTAATAAATAAACGGGTGTTACAGCTAGGGTCCCAACATAATTGTATAAAAAAAAATAAACTATCAGTACTTTAGCATCTTAAGACAAGAACATAAAAGAATTATAAACAGTGGCAGATTCAGAATAAAAAGTCAGGCGTTGAACAAATTTTTCAGGAATTGCACTACTAGAAAAAACTCATTTCTCAAGGCAGTTTCCGTTACAAATCGTCAATAAATCCACGAATTTACACTAAATTCACAATTATCAGACTTTGTGATGGATTGTCAACGGATTCGTGGCGGATTTTGACGAATTTTCACTAAATTTACATTTCACAGGGAAATTTGAAGGGTAGCCCGTCCTACCCCGTGCAACAATGTAAATCCGCCCAATATTATAGGGAGTGTTTGGTAATGTTAAAAAATTGTACATATTTAAAATTGTGGTCGATCTTAAAAAAAAAAGAAGAAAGAAACATATATATCACTACAAGGATCGAACCCTATGCAGACGACAATTCTGGACACTGTACCGACGACATGTCGTCGGGAAAGCTTATACAGACACTATGTCGTATGTAAAAAGTCGTCGCCATAGCTCCGTCGGTTGAAGTTGAAAATGTGGTCGGGTCAGGAGTCGTCTATACAGATTAACCAATCCAAACGACATGTCGTCAAAGGGTCGTATTCACAAGTATATAAAAAATATATACTCGAGAAGTAAAAATCAGACGGAATGGATAGAGTATTCACAATGGTTATGAAGAAGAAACTTAAACTAAAAATCAATGATTCAACGTGTTTTAATAAAAAAAAAATCATATTATACAGTATGTTATTTAAACCATAATTTTAAAAATACGATGTTATGATAGAAAATAAACAAAAGTATAATGTTATAATTAACGAAAGTATCATAATTTTGTTTATTTTCTATTATAGCATCGTAATTTTAATATTATATTACATAATATTTTTTTGTTTAAAAAATATACCGTTTAATTTGATTTTATAATTAATTTAATTAAAATGTATAATTAATTTAATATTTTCTTTTATGTTATTAGTTTAATTTTTTAAATTAAATTAATTTGATTTTATTATTAGTTTTATTTTATTTTAATATTAATATTAATTTGATTTAATAATTAATTTAGTTTGATTTTATAATTAATTTAATTCTATTTTAAAATTAACTTAATTTGATTTTATAAATAATTTAATATTTTCGTTTTGTTATTAGTTTTTTTTTTAAATTAATTTAATTTGATTTTCTAATTAACTTTAATTTATTTAAAAATTAATATTAATTTGATTTTAAAACTATTTGATTTTACAATTAATTTAATATTTTCTTTTTATTGATTTTTTTTTTAAAAATTAATTCAACTTTATTTTATAATTAATATAAAATTACTAAAAGTATGTTGCTATTAATAACCTAATTAAGCTAAAGTCGTAATGACCAACATTAAGTCACTAACAAAATTAAGCACTTTGAAACCATATTAACAAGAAAATAAAAACATAATAAACTTCTAATATAATCGTACATGTAAATACAAATACTTCAACTTATAAGATACTTTAACTTATCAATTAAGCACTTTACAATACAAACAATAGCATCTAAATACAAAAACTATAACTTATCAATTAAGAACTTTATCACTTCATCTTATATACACTAGAACTATTAAACCTAAATATCACATAATCATACATGTATACAATACATTCAATTCCAATTTTCATTTCATTTAGACATACAATATCACTTTCATATTCCAATTTCATACAATTAAGCATACAATACATCCAATTCAATTTCCAATTTCTAACAATTAAGCAATACATCCAATTTCATACAATCATACCTCATAGCCGTAACATTTTAGACATCAAATTTAAATTTCATACAAATGTATACATCTAAATACAAAATCAAACAACATGCCTAATTTCATTTTCATGCCAATATACCACAATGAGTATCAACAAATCATGCCTAATTTCATTTTGATTTTCATGCCAAAACACACTTTCATACCTCAAAATGCATATATAAGCAATCAACCAAACAAAATTTGAGAAAAAATATATATCATGGTGTATTGACAGGAAAAAAAATCATAAACGTGATTCACGTACTGTGGTGTATTAACAGGAAAAAAAATCACAAAACTTACCTCAAAATCGATGGTGAAGATAGCTGAATCACCAGAAATCGTTTTCTTCGGCGGTGGAAAAGGCTGTTGCCGGCAGTGATGAAGGCTATGAATTAGGGCTCCAACAACCGGAAATAAATCCCCCAAAATCGGAGTAAAAACTCAAGCTATCACAAATTAAGAAGAAAAAGGACCAAGAACCATACCTTTAGGTCGCCGATGAACGGGAGTGGCCAGAGAATCGCCTGTGTCGCCGACAGCTTGAGAGGGAAAAGAATGGCAGCGACTGCAAAATGAACGTGGGTCGCGACTTTTGTTATAGGGAAAGCCTATGCCGACAACAAATCATCGGTATAGGTAGAACAAAACTACGTCGTTCCACTTTATGTCATTAAAAAAATTTTAAAAAAAAAAAGAGTTTTCCAGATGACATATTGTCTGGACAGATATTTCACACGGATCGATCCAACTTTTTCCAGACAACCTGTCGTCGGTATAGGATTACGAAACGACATCGTCTTACTTTTCTACGACACAGATTAAAAATAAATCAAAATAATTTTTTTAATACCCTATATAGACGACATGTCGTCTGCATAGGTTGATGAAAACGACGTCTTGATTTTCTACGACAAGGAATATAAATAAATCGAACTTTGACATATGTCGTCGGCAAAAACCAAGCTATGATGACGACACACTACAAGAAGAACAGCGTGTACAGACGACACCTATCCAGACGACATATGTCGTCGGCAAAAGCCAAGCTATGCAGACGACATGCCGTATGTACAACATTTTCCAACTTTGACCATATTTCTTTGACCAGAAAAGCTATGCAGACGATATGTCGTCGGCATAGGTTTTGAACATACCGCCAATATTTTGCCCCTTCCGGCCAAGTCTATGCAGACGACATGTCGTCTGCATAGCTTTTATGGTCAAAGAAATATGGTCAAAGTTGGAAAATGATGTACATACGGCATGTCGTCTGCATAGCTTGGCTTTTGCCGACGACATATGTCGTATGATTAGGTGTTGTCTGTACACGCTGTTCTTCTTGTAGTGTATCGTAATTAAGCCCTATCCACGTGTATGCAGCCATAATTTTTGCTCTACTATATACAGCAATAATTAACCTTAATTAGACTAGGCAACTTACGTATGACTGAACCCGATTGTGATTATAACCCATCGTCGGTGCATTACCACCGTCTCTGCAGGGCAAATGTGGAAAGATCGACGGCTGTTGGGTAACTGATAACTTATTAAGAAAATCCGACCATACAATCGGAAATGCCATAGAACCAATAATTAAAATGTTAAAGTTAAAGATACCTTCACTTTAAACGAGTTCGACTTTACCTCTTGCTTTTATTGTTCTCTCTTGCTTTGTTCTTTAATTTGTTTAGGTTATACGTTGAGCTACTTTATGGCTGGGTAATTCATTTTTACAGAAAATATACTCTCGTGAAACACGTGAGATGAAAAAAAAAAAAGTTTATATAAAGATAATGCCAGTCACTCTATTATGTAAACAAATTCATCATCTTGATTCCACCAACTTTCAAGTAGAGATGGGCAACATTCGTTCATTTCTACTCTTCATTTGCATCACTCTGATTCATCTCTTCGCTATCAATGGCGAAGTTGCTCCAGAAGAAACATTCCAGACAATCACAGTTGGTGGTGGTGGTGCTCCATTGACAGAACCACTACTAGCCACCGGTGGTTTCCAGAGTGACCGACTAGCACAAGCCTATAAAGTAATCCAAGCATTCAAGAAGAAGGTGACATACGATCCCAAAAACTATACAAAAACATGGGTGGGAAAAAACATATGCAGAGATTACAAAGGGTTCATTTGTGACGTAGTACCGGATCTTAACAAAACCACCGTCGCCGGAGTCAACTTCAACAACAACAACTTCAATGGCCCTAACCTAACCGTTAGTGAACTCTTAATCGGTTTAAAGGATCTCGCTTTCTTCCATGCAAACTCTAACAACTTCACCGGCATCATTCCCTCCGATATAAGCAAACTCCGGTACTTTCTCGAGCTTGATCTTAGTAACAACAATTTCTCCGGTAAATTTCCTTACGAAGTCCTCCATGCCAAGAAGTTAGTATTCCTCGACCTCAGGTTCAACACTTTTCTCGGAGGAGTTCCTCCGCAGGCTTTCCTTCTCCAACTCGACTTGCTCTTCATCAACAACAACAACTTCAAGCAAACACTCCCCAAGTACCTTGGTTTTACGCCGGCGCTTTATCTAACCCTGGCTAACAACAAATTCGTCGGTGGAATCCCTAGGAGCATTGGTAGAGCTGCCAATACCTTACGGGAGGTTCTTTTCTTGAACAACAAGTTAAACGGTTGTTTGCCATATGAGATCGGACTTCTGAAGAAATCCACAGTGTTCGACGTGGGATTCAACAATCTAACAGGCCCAATCCCACACTCGTTTCAGTGCTTAAAGAAAATGGAACTTCTGAACTTGGCTCACAATAAGTTCTACAACGAGGTGCCGGAGGCCGTGTGCAGCTTACCAGGGCTATATAATTTCACTGCATCGTATAATTATTTTACTCAGGTTGGGCCACAGTGTCGGAAGCTGATCAAGAACGGGGTGCTTAATGTCAAGATGAACTGCATTTCGGGTCTCCCAAATCAAAGATCACAGGCTGATTGTGCTAAATTCTTCTCAAATCGTCCTACTTGCCGACGTGAAAAATCTTTGCATTATGTACCTTGCACCAGAGGGAACTCTGCTAATGAATTGGAGTCCTCCGATCTTGAGTCAACTACTCCAGCGCCGGCGCCCGCTCCACTAGGGAGAAGTTATGGTGCTCTTACGCCGCATTAATTAATCTTGATGCGTATGATGGGATCTAAATTGGTGAAAATGAACGACTTTTGCTGTTTCTTGCATCGTTATTTATGTAAAAATAATTGGCAATGTTCGTCATCGAGTACGGTTGATTTGATTTTCTGATTTGTGTGATGAGTATGATTATTAGTCTGTAAACTTTTAATGATATATATGTGTGATCATATGCTCTCTTAATTTTATATCAGGAATAATGCAACTGAAAAAGGTTTATGCACACGTAAAAATATAAGCAATAAGTTTGGGCGAATCATATACGATTAACAAAACAACAATATTTCAGAAAATATTCACGTATTCCAGGAAAAAAGTTTCAAGAAAATTGCTAATTGAACTCAGTCTCCTCATACAAAATTAAAATATTTATTATTTGTAAAATGTGTTTGAAATGCTCCAAAAAAATCCGAGCGCAATTATCATGAAGCTCTTGTGATCGAATAATTGAAAACATATAAAGTAAGTACGGATAATGTTTAGGGTTTTAGAGGAAAAGAGAATGGATTCGTGACCTGTGCAATCTTCATTGTATTTCTTTATTGGCCATCCAAGAAACCAAGAAAAAGAGCTTCATTGATTTGAGAATCAAGTCTTTGTGGGGTAACTTCAATTTTGATTTCAACTTTGTTGGAGCGAAAGGGAAAGCTGGTGGTCTGTTGGGTGTTTGGGATCCAACAATATTCTTGCGGATCAAAACTTTCTCTTTCGATGAATTCATCTTGATCGTTGGAGTGTGGATTGGAAACGATAAAGACGTGAGCGTGATTAATGCCTACGGTCCTCTATTCGAGCCTAAAAAATTGATACGTGGCATTCCATTTCGGCTATGTTGTTGTGAGGCTTTTATTGAGTGATTTTTATGTCATCGGGACTTCAACGAAGTGAGATGAAAGAATACGTTGAAGATTCCATAAGAAATAAACATATGTTTTTAACAGTTTTATATGACGTGAGATGAAAAAATACGTTCAAGATTCCATAAGAAATACTCAAATAAGCATATGCATTTCAGAGTTTTATATGGGTTCAAAGGTTAGAAGATCTTTCATCATGGCTGTAGACAATTAACATAAGTCAACAAAAAGCAAAAATAAAATGGTCGGTGGATGGTGATAAGAACTCACATTTCTTTCATGGAGCATTGAAAAGCAAAAATAGGAAGAACAGATTGCATGACTTGATCATAAACGGAACATGGAACACTGAACCCGTGGAGATTAAGAAGGAAATACACAGATTTTTTGAAGATAAATTTAAAGAAAGGTGGCTAATTAGACCAAAGTTACTATGTCAGGGTCTTAAAATGATTTCTCAGTCAGAGTCTGAATGCCTCGAGTCCCCGTTCACGACTGAGGAAATAAAAAATGCTATATGGAGTTGTGGTGGCGACAAATCCCCAGGTCCTGACGGGTATACCTTCAATGTACTGAAAAAGCAATTGGAGTTAATGAAGCATGATATCATTCGGTTTGTGCTCCACTTTGAAAGACATGGCACCTTCTCGTATGGTTGCAATGCATCATTCATCACACTTATACCGAAAATTAAAGATCCATTGCTTCTGGGAGACTATAGACCTATCAACCTTATTGGTTGTATCTATAAGATAGTGTCCAAAATTCTTGCATCAAGATTAAAACAGGTGGTGGGATCTGTTGTCGGGGAGGTACAGTCAGCATACATTGAGGGGAGGCATATATTGGAGGGTCCATTAATGGTCAACGAAGTCTACTCTTGGGCAAAGAAAACAAAAGATAAATTATTTATGCTCAAAATCGACTTTGAAGAAGCTTTTGACTCGATAAACTGGTCCTACTTGGACTCTGTGATGGAACAGATGGGTTTCAGCAACAAATGGCGTTCGTGGATTCAGGGGTGTCTTAAAACCTCCAGAGCATCTGTGCTGGTTAATGGTTCTCCAACCGACGAATTTGAAATCACCAAAGGTGTTAGGCAGGGAGACCCGCTCTCATCTTTTCTCTTTATAGTAGCTATGGAGGGTCTCAATCAAGCCATCAACAGTGCAATTGAAAAGAAACTCATAACCGGCATCACACTACCCAACAACGGACCTTCAATCTCGCATCTATTTTATGCCAACGATGCTATTTTTATGGGCAAATGGGATGTTGGCACCATCAAAAATCTTGCAAGAATTCTGAAATGTTTTCATATTAGCTCAGGCCTAAAGGTAAACTTTCAAAAATCACGGTTATTTGGTATTGGTGTCTCGGATGTTGACCTTCAACGTCAAGCACAAGTTCTAGGTTGTATTCAAGGAGAGTTTCCATTCAATTATCTTAGTGTGCCCGTGGGGGCAAATATGTCATTAAAAAAACACTGGAGACCAATAATCGAAAAGTTTTAGTCACGACTATCAGTTTGGAAAGCAAAAACCTTATCTTTCGGTGGTCGTCTCACATTAATCAAATTTATACTCAATAGTCTTCCCACTTATTACTTCCCCCTTTTTAAAACACCTGAGGGGATCATTAATGAACTGGAAAAACTTCATAGACGATTTTTGTGGGGTGGTGATGATCTGAAATCTAAGATACATTGGGTTTCATGGTCAAATATAGTGGCTGCCAAAGTTGATGGAGGTTTGGGGGTAGGGACCTTGAAGGCGCAAAACCTTGCATTGCTAACTAAATGGTGGTGGAAAACTAGGACTGGAGATTCCTGTTTGTGGAAAAAGTGCATAACTGCTATACACAACTTAGCCAAGAAACCGGTCACTGTTATTGCAAAGAAATCGTTCAATGGTACCTGGTGTAATATTGCTAAAGCTATTAAGTCCCTTCCAACATTTGATGTTAATCATCATGAGTTATTCACTTTAATTCCAGCTTCCAAAAACAGTTTTTTGTTTTGGAAAGATAGGTGGTATGGTGAATTAACACTCCAAGAGCGTTTTCCTAGACTGTACAATCTAGAAAAAGTCAAATTATGCTCAATTGTGGATCGAATTCAAACGAATGGTTTCAATTGGAAATGGAAAGTGCAACAAATGGATGATGAGACGTTGACTGATCTGGACGAAATATGCTCCTTACTTAGTAATACCTGCATGATTCCTGTCAACAATGGTTTCCGATTCACCTTAAACTCAGATGGGAATTATACGGTTAACACTTTAAGAAGACTGTTAGATTCTAAATCAACAGTCTCACAACATGGTGTTCGTATTGATTGGTCTAAGGTGGTTCCACTAAAGATTAGATGTTTCATTTGGAGAGCAATGACAGATAAGATTCCAGTGGCCTCAAACTTGGAAGTTAGAGGTATCAAACTGCAATCAATCACGTGTCTGATGTGTAGCACAGAACGAGAAACTACCGATCACCTGCTAATAAAATGTAAAGTGGCGAAGGAGGCACGTGAGTGGATCTTCAAATGGTGTCAGATATCTGCCCCTCAATTCAACAACGTGACATAATTCTTACACTTTGTGGCAAATTGGGGTAATTGTCCACGGAAAAAGGAACGACTGAATGCAGTAGCATACGCATTCTTATGGTTCATTTGGATGGCTAGAAACAACAAGGTGTTGAAACAAACAAGGATGTGGCCGGCACAAATTGCGGATGAGGTGATCTCCCAAACATATACGTGGTACAAATATAGAACTACTCAGGTGTTGAATAGGTGGATAGATTGGAGTATATGGCCCATTCTATATTATAGTATATTTTCTTGTTAACTTTTTGTTAACTTTTTGTATTACGATATTTTCTTGTATTTGCTCATGTTTTTAGCTACTTGCTAAGCATGTGGCCCATTCTATATTATAGTATATTTTCCGTTTCAAAAAAAAAAGATTAGTAAGTTGGACAGTTTCCTTGTTGGAAATTGATCCACACTGAAGAATCATGTTTGCTAACCTGATTTGAAGCGGAAATATAGCATTAGGAATCTTGAAGACTTTATTTTGAGTAAATAAGA
Source organism: Lactuca virosa (assembly GCF_052849685.1). Taxonomy (NCBI): domain Eukaryota; kingdom Viridiplantae; phylum Streptophyta; class Magnoliopsida; order Asterales; family Asteraceae; genus Lactuca; species Lactuca virosa. The sequence continues at coordinate 327,849,242 of NC_136430.1, forward strand.
GAATTTTTCTTCATGATTTGTAGGTTTAGTTGTTGTCTCTTAGCAATAAATAAGTTGTTTCCCTCTTATATTCATCATCACGGCAGATGATCAATAAAAGCAATAATCATTTTACTGCATTCAATTTTGCCAACATAGCCTGGTTCTCACTACAAGAAATAAGATAATTATCGCGACGTTATTAACAGCGACACCGACTTTTAGCGGCGATTCAAGCTTAAGTCGCCGTTAATAACGTCGACGATAATGCTTTGGGACCGAATCCACACTAACACATTCTGGTAAATCTCAATCGTTCGATCGATGATTTAATCCAACGACTAGAGTTCATACTTGCACAAATTTAATACGGGCTTAAAATTGTCGACGTTAAAGGTGGAAAAAAGACGCGATAACCTTCCCTCCACAATTGTCGCCGCTGTTGATGTTTGTCACCGCTAAAGGGTTAAATGTTGTTGGCAAATGTGTCGTCGGTATTGGTGTTCGCAGATAACAAAAAAAAACCACGCTTGCTCTTCACATTCTGCTTCTTTCGCTTCCATATGCTCTCGTTTTTTTCTTCCCCGTTTCTATTCATCAATGATTGATTCGGCAAACAAGGAGATTCTGATGAAGACGAACTCCCCATTCTGAGATTACCGACGAAGGGGAATATCAATTTCCGGCAAAAACCTGTGCATCTCCGGTGACGGTAGGCTTCAACTTCTGATTTCTCTTTCTCTTTCTCTTGTAACATCGATTTCCAGCTCCACCTTGTGATTAATTGCAAAATAATTTTCAATTTCAACTTCTTCTTTTTGTCTCTTTGTCTTGGTCAACGCCGGGTACTGTCACCACCGAGGACCACCACCACCACTACACCATCTCTTAAATTCCGGCCACCGCATGTTCTGTTTACTATGAATTTCAAGATTTTATTGCAATTATGTGTGTTTTATATATTATGTCGAATTTGGCATATGTGTGTATAAATTGTGTATACATGTGAAAGTATTTATATTTGTTGTATCTATGTGTGTACAATACATATATGAAAACATGTGTATTTTGTTTAAGTAGGATGCTATTATATATGTATGTGAAAGTATGTATGTTGGATATATGTAGGATGCAATTATGTATTTGGTAAATGTATATGAATGTATGTGTATTTGCTGTATATGTGGTATATGTATGTGAAAATGTGTATTTGTGTCCATTATGTGCAATTTGCCATATGTGTGTATATTTGGTGTAATATCTATATGTATTGTGTATATGTATGTGAGTATATGTATAAATGTCTCTATTTGAATGTATCTGTATATATGGTATATGTATGTGAAAGCATCTGTATTTTGATTATAGTAAAAATGTATCTATGATGCACACAAAAAGTATGTAGTTAAAATATTGGTACACCATGGTTGCTGTTATGGGTCGTGGACATGGGGGTCATGGGGGGCGTTGAGAGGGGGGGGGGGGCAAAGTGGGCACCTACACAGGACCCAATTTTTTTATTATATATATATATATATATATATATATATATATACACACACACACACATTTATTTAAAAATAAAAACTTATAATAGCCATAGGGGCCATTTTTCTCTGACTCGTCCTGGGCATTTGAGGATATTTACATTCTCAGGACCGGCCATGATGGGGGTGATGGAGCTGAGGACCCACCTTTCCCAAGCGGTAGAGGTGTTGGTCATCATGAGCAGGATTGTATGTCTTATTATAAATTTTTATTCACTATTTTTCTTAAGTTATTATAAAATACCGTTTCTAATATTTTTTTAATTATATTTGTAGTTGTGCCACACAAGAGAGTCCGAGGAAAGGCAAAATACATTAAGCTCGAAAGAGCGCTCTTACAGAATAATGTCAAACTGATTGACATAGACTATGATAAGGATATGACATATGATCCATAGGAGAGTCGAATGACATGTTTGCACGTGAAGTTGGAAAAATAATGTGGCGGATGGTCCATTTTGATAAATGGGCTTGGAAAAAGTTTCCACCACGATAGAGGATACAGTAAAACAACATTTAGCGGTAAATTATTTATATAAGAATATTTTATATCGTTAATTATGGTTGGTTTTTACTTCACTAACTTTTTCTTTTGTAGACAAAGTTTCATTTGGATCGGATGTCCCGTGATCCAGACGCTGCTATGCTGTTAGAGAGTTTTGAAGCGGCTTTGGTAAAGGTTATCGAGAGCGTAAAGCTGATGCAAAAAAATATTTGTTAAAAGTCGGAGAGTATTAGGATATCCCGAGAGCATTAGCCACCCCCCCCCCCCCCCAACATGATATGGAGGTTTATGTAGTGGGAAATAATTGAATATTTCCAAACAGATGAACACATAGGTGCCTCAGAAAGGAACAAAAAAAATCTTTGAAATGTAAACGACTGTGAACCGTGGTGGATCGAGCTTGTATAGCAGTACTTGCTATAAGAAGGTAACGTACGATACACATAATTATTTATTTAAAATATAATCTAATTTTTAATGTTAAACAAAACCTGAAGAGAGTGGGAACGTTTCGCAAGGGTTATACGGATAAGAATGGTATATTTGTTAATGTCGAGGCGCAACAACAATACGTAAGTATTTAATCATAATTTTATCATATAATTAAGTGTTTATTTATACTTAATTATTAATCAGTTTTGGAAAACACAAAATCGGTTAGTGGAAGAGATTTTAGATAAACGTAAGGGCCAGAAGGTGAAAGAGAGTTAACACCCGCTGAACAAAGAGCAACTTTCGAGAGAATACTAGATGAACGGTGTGGCCATATCAGTGGCATCAACCGAAAACCTTTTGTTATCCCGCCGATTGCACAACCATTGCAGCCACCACCTCAGTCATCACAGTCGTCATAGGTAAAACAAGATTATTTAATTTCAATAAATGCATGTTGATTTGATAATTGTGGTTTGTGGTGATTATTTGCTAAAAGCTTTGGTAATTGGTGTTTTGTTCCAAGTGCAAGAAATAAGAATGTACTTTGGTTTTTTGTCTTAGTTTAAAAATAGCAATGTATTTTGCCATCAATAAATGCATGTTGATTTGGTAATTGTGTTTTGGTCCCCAGTGCCAGAAATAACAATGTACTTTTGGTATTTCTTGTATTTAAGTGCAAGAAATAGCAATTTACTTTGGTATTTCTTGTATTTAAGGTTCTTTAGAACAAAAAAGTAGATCATTTAATTTCAAAGTCTCATGCGTCTTTATAATGATCAATAATGCATGTTGATTGTGTAATTGTGTTTAAGTTTTAAGTGCAAGAAATAGCAATGTACTTTGGTTTTATGTCGCTAGTTTAAAAATAGCAATGTACTTTGGCATCAACAAATGCATGTTGATTTAGTAATTGTGTTTATGTCCCAAGTGCAAGAAATAACAATGTAGTTTTGGTATTTCTTTAATTAATTGCAAGAAATAGCAATGTACTTTGGTAGTTTTTGTTTATGTTTGATAATTTAACTTATAAGTTTATATATGTTGTTATGTATTATGTAGTTGGAAAATCTTCAGGCAATGCTCAACGACCCGACGTGTAGGGAGGAATTATAAAACTTTGGCTGTTTATTTTGGTATGAAATTAATTATAACACTATTTGGTACCTAATCAGATGTTATTATGTAATTTTTTCATGCATTTAATGTCGTTATGTATCGGTTTTGTTGCACCCAAAATCGTTGATATAAAAAATATTTAAAAAAATGATAAATATTATTAGCGACAACATTATTACTAGTGACAGTAGTAATTATCGGCGACAAGAGCATTAGCAGTGACAAATATATTTACCGACGACATTTTGAGCAATAGTGACAAAGCAATAGCGGTGACTTTTTACCAGCAACTTGTCGCCGCTATTACCTTTACCGACGACTTTGCTAGCCTTTACCGGCGACTTTTGTCGCCGCCAATTCCCTTTTTTCTTGTAGTGTCTATTTTTTCTTTTTTTAATGCAAACACGTAAGGGAGTGATATTTGCATAAAAATGATGAACACATCAAATGCAATGGTGTCGTCACAACCATTTGATTATGGTATTCAAAGGAGAAGGTTATCAGTACTGGAGCATATGAATGATGACCCTGCTCAACTCACAAGTCTTGTGGGAACTAGTTGACCACGGCTACCCAACTAAAGAAGATGATGCAGGTCTGTGAGAAACGAAGAAAAAAGATGCCAAAGCACTAGCAATGATCTAACAAGCAGTCAAGCAGTACATGATAGTATATTCGTACCGCTCAAGAAGCATGGACTATGCTTCATGAAAGAGTTTCATGGAGACTCTGAAGTTGTAGTGATCAGACTTCAATCCCTACGAAGAGATTTTGAAAATTTGACTTTGAAAGAAGATGAGACCATTGCGGATTTTCTATCAAGATGCGTGGACACCATAAGTCAGATGTGGTCCTACGGAGACACACTCATCGATCAGACTGTAGTTGAAAAGGTATTAAGAAGCTTTCCCGAGAAGTTCGATCATGTGATGGCCTCCATTGAAGAATCAAATAACTTGGTTGAACTCTCTTTCAATCAACTTATGGGTTCATTACAATCACGTGAAGTTAGGATTAAAACATCACCAAGAAAGGTTAAAGAAAGAGACTTCCAAACTCACCACTCGCCATGGAAAAATGAGTGTGGAGTATTTAGAGGACGCTCACGTGGAAGAGGCTTTGGTAGAGGACGAAGAAGAAACAACTTATAGTGTAGTCATTGCAGGAGGTTTGGACACGTGCAAAATGATTTTTGGTTTAAATATGAACAAGTGAACTGGGTTGGAGAAGACAATCAAATAGACAAAGACGAAGATGAGAGGCTATTTGTATTATATGCTAGACATATTAAAAGCAATGTATGGTTTGTTGATAGTGATTTTTCAAACCATATGATGGAAAAGACGGTAATATTCGACAAACTTGTGACACCCAAATTTTGCAAAAATTTTAAACTTTTAAAACCCATCTTAAATTAAATTAAAACAACTGAAATAGTCATAACATAATCCATCAACTTAATACTCATATAAAATAAGTGCGGAAGTAATAATAATAATAATAAGGTCCCAACAAAAATAACTAGTAGCGATGTCCCGGTGCTCCATGTCAAGCCTTAGCCTCTTTAATCTTAACACCTGAAAAGTTATAAGGGAAACCGTAAGCACAAAGCTTAGTGAATTCAAACACAGACATTGTACTAACATTCATATTTACTAACCCTAATCCATTTTCCAATTATAATTATATGATAAGGGCAAAGAACGAATCAATGCCTATAATACAAGAAGGACTTGTAGGTTTGAACCGCACCGGGAAGATCCCGTATCATTTGGCCCTAATCGCCGCACCTCATGATGAGTATTACGTTGGTGATATTACCTACCCACCGCACCGGTAAATCCGTATACTTTGGTGGTGTCCCCATATCCATAATTAGTTACATACAATGCACATGTACGAATTAAAACAATGGTTATATAACATGCCTTTATAATAAATTCAAATAATCACACACGAGCTAACTAGCAAACGCAAACATCAATACAACGGTGTGAGAGAACTCACCTTGAGTGAGTAGTAAGGATAGCTAACAATCAAATAATGCTACCAAGCTTGAGCAAACTTCAAAACCTCACCTAAGAAGGACTAAAGGATAGAAAGGAGAAGTAATGAAGCTATGAGTTGAGAAAAGAGTAATCACAACAAGGTCTCTAAAACAGACCTGCTGTTCAAAACGGATTTACTCCAAAATATAAAACAGAAACATAGCTTTAACAAAATTTTATAGGAAACTATGATTGTTCAAGATTCCAAAACTATAAAGAACTCCTTCTAACTCCAAAGGATGAATTAAATATGAATTTTACAAAAATGTATATCACTACTGTCTCCAACAGGACAGTCAAGTGATGTTGGCCAATTCTACCTAACTTTTGAGTAGAATTCGTCCAAACCAAAATTCATAGAAGTAAAGGACATACATATGAAAGTCTCAGAGTTGGAATTGAATGAAAAGAATTTCCCAAGATCCGGATATAAAATTCACATTGTGGACAATCACAGCACTAGTAAAAGCTGGTGACTGCCCACTGATGTGGAGTGTGGATCCATTATAACCAATTTATAATTGGAAACAACACCTCATCTGCTCCATATCTTAAATTCATAATATAAGGAACATATAGAAACTTGGAATCACTCTGGATCCTTTTCCAAGCCTTAGAAATGATGAAAACAAAATGACATATCAGAACAGACCCGGATCAGACCTAACAGCAAAGATGCCATTCGTGCCCATAGATAAAATCCTTATCAGTGAGGTTGGCCTCCTTAAGAAAGTTAGACAACTCAATTTGGGAACTTTGGGCACTGGTTTGGGGTCTGTTTGAGTTCTAGAGCTCCATATATGATTTTTACAAAATGACTACATATCTGATGGAAAACAGAATTGTAGCCACTCGTGATTCCTTTTTGGCTTATCCATCCTTATCCCTTTGAAACACATTTTAGGATGTGTTCATCATCCCGATTCAGTCCCCATGATCATGGTGGTACTAAAAAGGGTTATGGATCATTAGGATTTCATTTAGCCACAAGAATGTAATAATAATCAACATGAAAATAAACATAAAGCACATAAAATCACCATTCTCCCTTTTAGGGTTTCCATGATCTTTTGCAACATGTAATCACCTAGATCCATCATCCACCATATATGGGGTGAAGATAGGATCTTGAGATGATGTATAACATACAATTCTTTGCAAATAACAAAAGAGATACAAATCAAATAAGAAGGAGTAGAAGTGAAGATGAAATCATAAAACCAGAACAAGGTTATGAATCAAGTTGTAAGAAATGATAAGGAGGTTCATACCAATACGAATCAAGGCTGGAAATGAACAAGAATTAAGCTCCAAACAACAGCCCCTTGGCTGCTCTTGATCCCAAAGAGAGAGAGAAGGATGGCGTCAGGAAGAGAGAGAGAGAGAGAGAGAGAGAGAGAGAGAGAGAATAGGGTTTAGAGTGTTTTTCTTGTGTGTGTTCCAAATGACTCAATTAACACATTAAGTACTATTAACTAGATGGATTTTGCAAATAGGCCCATAGCCCATGGACTTCAATAAAAGGAGTTTACAAAATGATCAAAAGAGTCCAATAACATAAGAAAATCAGACCTTAGTTAAATAAATTAACCCAAGGTTACAAGAATAATTAAATTAAAATAACTAAACGTACCGAGAAAAACCGAGGCGTTACAAAACTAGATGAAACAAAAAGGATAACAGTAGAATTTGGAAATAAGAAAGAGCTTCAAGTGGAAGGTAAAGGAAAAATAAAAGTGAAAACAAAATAAGGCAAGATAAAGGCTCTACAAGATGTTCAATATATTCTAGATTTAGGATATAGCCTACTAAGTGTGGGAAAAATGATTAAGGTTGGGTATGCAGTTCATTTTGAAGATACGTCATATGTTATAAGCAAAGCAAAGGAGGAGCTGGTGTCGCACCCCCAAACCAGAACGACGGAAACGTTCGGGGGCGGAGGACTTTAGGTAAGTATCACAACACATGCAATATAGTAATCAAAGTACAAACAACCATTGCATTAATAAGTATAAGTTTTACATAAGCGTTTAAACATTACATATGCAAACACTGAAGTAGGTACAGGAGAAGACAAGAGTCGCGGTACGGTACTAGGTAGTCTTCTCAAAAGCTTCGGGAGTGTACCTGTCTACTGGATTCCTGAGAATACAAGTTATTTGGAAAGAGTAGATCAGCATTTAAGCTGGTGAGTTCATAAGTATTTTAGTTCTGTTAAGTATACCCTAAGTTCTTTGAATAAGTTCACTGGTTTCTCCAAGAAATCCTATATCTCCTGAGGTGATTAACTGATAACCTCAATGGTTTCCCTCTGTAATTACTTAGTTTATACTGGTTATACATAACATAATATCGAATTGACAGTCAACTGGGTGTATCTGCCCTAAGCCCACAACCAAACAAGGAACATGAAGTAAGGCGGAAGTCACACACTTTACTATCAATCGGACATTACTTATGTATAACTATGATGTATCAACTAAGGAATTATAGAATTACCCACTAAAGGTCTTTTATGTTATACTAGTTTACCGAGATTGAGTGACTAAGTTCCATTGGATAAGTGGTTTAATCCCATAAACCGTTCTCTTTGTATTACTGTTTTGTATTTGTATTCCTTTATGAAAACTTGAAACTGAGAGTGTGCCTGGCTCCACCAGGTGTTAATGGAAACTGTATTAAACCATTGTATTTTGTATTCTATAAACTGGTACTTTGAAGGTGTACTTTCGTTTATTTGTTTATACACTAACGTATTGTTAATACCTTTTTAATGAGTAGTTTTTATTATAACCATACTATGACGGATGGCCTGAAACAAACGCTTTGTGGGCGTTTAAACTGGTGATAACAATTGTCACTCATCAAACTGTAGCTAGCAGCCTGAGTGCGGGGTTGTCAATTCCCGATATAGATCTACACACACTTGTTTTGATCCCCGGCTGGAGATTCTGGTTATAATGTCAGGACTTCCTATGTTGTCTAAAATGAATTAAACAACCTGAATACAGAGTCTCATAAAAAGCATATTAAACGTTCATGTATATTAGTTTTGAAAACCCAATCATTCGGAAATAATGATTGACAATATATTCTTGAATTAAAACCCAATCATTCTGAAATAATGATTGACAGTATATTCTTGAATTAAAACTCAATCATTCTGAAATAATGATTGCCAGTATATTTTTAGTTTTCCAAACATGTATTTGATAATTTCCTTGGAAAGTATACAGTCATGAATCGTACTTGTATATTTAGTTTTGAATCATAAATTATACCTATTATAATTTATATGTTCTATCTGATTAGCATGAATTCTCATGGAATATCACCTTTGCTCAGCCCGATACAAAGGTAATGATACTAAAAGGAGTAACCTTTTAGACTCATATATGTATAATATATATATAATTAAGAAGGAAACGACCTTCGGACAAATAATACAACCCTAATTCCACATCCAAATAAGGAAAAGGATATAGGATAATTCATTAGTCCTAAGCCTTTCAAGTCTTATTTATATATTTATACATATATAAACATGACTTTGGCATTTATATTTTGAAATAGTTTATAAAACATTTTTCAAAGAATTTAACATGGCTTTACGTTATTTTGGAAGTATTTGGTAATTCTTTAAAGTATACGGAAACTTTCTGTGTGATTATTATCACACACAGTTATTAACACAATTTAATATTGTGTTAAACTTGTATTCCCCCCCCCCCCTAAAAGCATTTAAAAAAACCATTGCAAAGGTAAATTATAGGGGTATGAACTCACTTTGATAAGCGGTGATTCGGGCAGCGTTTCGTTTCCCGGAAAAGAGTTTGTTTGACGAAAAACCGGCTCAAAACGGGCAGAGTTTCGACAGGAGAGAGGATGAATTCTCGAGAATTCCAGGGCTCCGGGGCTTGCTTCGGGCTTTAGACACGATACCGGGGCCTTGGGGGTTGTTTATGAAGTTATGGAAGTGAAAAGGGTGAAAAAGGAGCAAAAATGGTGAAAAAAAGGGTTAAGAACCGGAGGGTCTCGCACCCTTTATATAGGGCCGAAGCCTCGGTCCGAAGCTGCTTAGTCATCAGCAACGTGGCAGCGAAGGAAGCAGACGCGTGTCTCGGTTCGGACAGGTGGCGAGGGCTCGGTGAGGCGGTTCGCTGCTGGCCGCTTCGGATAGGACCAGCCTTCGGTCCAATGGGAGGGTGCCACGATGCGAAGGGGGGTGTCCGAGGGTGGTGCGCGGGGTGTCTCCTGCGAAGGTGGCCGAGAGGGATTGGACCGCGGACTTGGTCGAATCAGCAACTGCCAGGCGAAGGTTCGGACCTATCAGCGGGTGACACGTGGAAGCCTCGCATGCGAGGTGACGTGTCCGAATTGTGACTCAGCGAAATTTCCCGATTTTCAATATTTTCTTGATTTTTGTGCCAAAAACTTGCGAAAATCATAAATTTCGCATACGAGCTCCGTTTTTTACGTTCTTTATATGCACGCGTAGGAAAAATCATGCTCTACGACTTTCGTTTAGACTTCGTCGGCTGATTTTGAATTTATTTTTAATATTATTATTTTAAACAGACCGGGACGAGAATCCGTTAAAAATTCATAACTTCTTCATCCGACGTCCATTTTAGTCTGTCTTTTTACCGTTGTGCTACTTTTGATGAGACCTTCGATTTTCGTTTAAGTTGCGTCGGCTAAATATCGATCGATTTATATTGCGAATTTTTAGTTGTCTACTGCTAAACCGAAACTTCGAAAAATCATAACTTCCTCATACGAAGTCAGATTTTGACGTTCTTTTTATGAACGTTCTCGGTTTAACATATTCTACAAGTTTCGTTTAGATTGTTAAGGCTAAAAATCCTTTTATCGAAAATTCACTTTTTACACTGAACAGTGTTTTGCCGGTTTTGACGCGGATTTTCGATTGGTCATAACTTCTTCGTTATAACTCGGATTTCAGTGTTCTTTATGTTTTTGGAAACCTTGTTACAAACTCTACCACGTGGTTCATCCTAATTATGAATATTGATCAATTTATTTTTGACCAAAATTTGACTGGTGTCACATTATCCCCCCGTTAGAGGGAATTTCGTCCCGAAATTAAGTCTAAAGTGATACTCATGGACTAGGTCTAATCTTTCCTTCCCAAGTGAATCTAGGTTCCTGGTTTGTAATCTAGCGAACCTTCACTAACGGGATAAGACTTAGCGTGGTTCTTCAAATTTCCCTATCCATGGTTTTTATTGGTTCTTCTACAGAGTGCAGACTTTTATTTAACTTGATTTCATCGAGTGAAATAACAAGTGTTTTATCGGATAGACACCTCTTTAGATTTGATATGTGAAAGATGGGATGAATGTTATTAAGTTTTTGTAGTAGTTTAAGTTTAAAAGTACAAGACCGATTCTGGTAAGAACCTCAAATGGTCCTATGTACTTTGAGTTTTGTATTTCATGCTTTCTCAAGCGCATCTTGTCCTTCCTGAGTGAGACCTTCATATGACAAGGTCATCAATCCTGGAATTCCAAGGGTTTTCTTTTTATCGAAGCCGTAGCTTCTCTGGTTAACTCTGGACGCTACATGGCATTTCCTTATTCGTATTTTGTTTTTGGTAGTTTCTCGGATGAATTCCAGATCAGCGAGGGTGCTGTGTGGAAATTGGATCTCTAGCTAGTTGCGTATTACCTACTTTAGTCCAGTGTAGATAGAATCTGCACTTTTGACTGCAGAAGGTTTCGAATGGAGCAACTTGAATGCTAGCGTGATAAAGGACTCGACTAATTGGTAAATGGATATTCCATTCTTTACCATAGCCGATCCCATAGAATCATGACTACTCTGGTTCCTAGAGGTTTTTGAGTGACGGCCTGAACTGGGAGATGATTCTATTATCTTAGTGGAGATAACATATATTGGCATACCATACACTCACACGTTCTGGTTATCTTCTCTACTTGCCACATTTTCAGGTTTCAAGGCTTCCTGTTGAGCCTCCTTACTTTGTGTGGAGAGGTTTGAAAGGGTTATCATAGTCCGTGAGTGGCACTATGATCTGGGTACTCTTTCCGACTTAGGGTGTCAGCTACTATATTGGCTTTGTCGAGATGATAACGAATTTCAAATTCGTAGTCATTTAGTAACTCAACCCACTGTCGTGGTCTCATGTTCAATTCTACCTGGTAGAATACATGATGCTGGCTTTTGCTCCGAAGTTCATGATCAGACTCATACTTGGCTCATCCATCATCACCTCGTGTATACAAGTCGTATATAATTTAGATTTCACAAAACGTTCGGATGGGTGACTCTGCCCCAGGTCCACAACCAAACAAGGAACAGGAGATAGGGCGGAATCACACATCCTTAATCTTGTTAAGTCTAACTTATATACCACTCTTGTGTATACACTTAGCAGCGATAGATTAACTCAATGAGTTCTTAGTCTCTATTCTTGAACTTGACCTATGGTTCGATGATTTTCCTATGAGATCTATTGTGGTACTTCGGTAGTTACTGACTTCCAAGACTACTTCGGTGCTTTTCGTTTGAAGTTTCCTGTCTACTGAGTAGGCTAGAATGGCGTGGCACTCTTCGCATGGGTACTTCTAAAGTTTTGAAATGTGAGACAACCTAAGGGTTTTACGTTAATGATTAGAGGAATTTCATCTTACGGCTGATTAAGGAAAAAGTTCTCTTATATAGCATAAGAATTTTCACATGGTAAGGACCAGGCCAAACCATGTCGAATGAGGATGTCAGAATTTTCTCGACAAAATAGATATTAATTCGTTCTGGGATGAATGATTACTAGGGCGATATCCTATGTACCTAAGTTTTCTGTGCTTCTGGTTTTATTCTGTTATTATCACTACGAACCCCTTTTGATTCGAACTTGGCGGGTACTACCAATACGATGGTTCTGATAATTTGAAATTATGAACTTTCATGAAACGATCCTTACTAGGTCTCTCTATAATCGCTTGGTGTATACAAGTCATGTATAATTAAGATTGGTAAGACCTTTAACTGAGCAACCCTGCCCTAAATCCACAACCAAACAAGGAACAAGAAATGAGGCGGGATTACTCACTCTAAGTCTACAAATCTTAATTATAAATGACCCTTATGTATATACTAAATTATCATAGCTTACCTGTTAGGGTTTCAAATTTTTATATAAGTAATTATAGATAATTATCGGGGTTTGGAAGCATACCAAAATATAGCAGGGTTCTTTGATGTTTTCCCATGTATTGGGATCAAAATCCTCCTGCTCCCCCATCGTTCTTCTCTGTTGGACAGTCCCTCTTATAATGTCCTATCTCACCACAAAGGTGACATATGGGAATGGTTCCAACATCGGTAGTTGAAGTGATGAACTCAACCGGAGTTCTACAGATGCGGGCAGTATGCCCCTTCATGTTGCATCTATTGCAATGCAGCTCTCGGCAAACTCCATGATGATGGTAGTTGCACTTGTTGCAGTGTGGGAGGTTTCCTAAGTACGGCTTAGTTGGTGCTAGAATAACAGGGCAGATGGGGGTATTGACTGCCCCAGTTCGTTGCCCTCTGTTAGGTTCTTGAGTTGAACAACTCCCTTTCTTGTTTTTGAACTTTCGTTTAAGGATTTTAGGCTTAAGGTTCAAAGTGTTCTTACAAGTAGGTGCTCGTTGCTGTACTTGGCCATCACCACGATCGGGGTTACCGATAGCATTACTACTAACATGTGTATTGTTAGTATTAAGGTGTGCCATGACAGCTGTTACAGCTGCTGTGACCGCAACTTGAAACGTAGCCGCATCTATCTGAAGGATTGGTGTTTTGCTAGAGGGTTGGTTACACTTCTTTGGAGGCATGATTCTGTTACATGATAAGAAAATGAGTTCGTGAGCGACTATCGTGTCTCTAGATGTATTCTAACCATTTGTATCTATGTATTAATCTTTCGTTTTTTTATATTGTTCTTAATGATTCGACCTGCATCCCTATGATGCAGTCCTGGTGAGGAACAAGAATAAGTTTCTAGAATGGTTATGAACCGAGTATTTTCCAACTAAGTTACCTTTGTCTGGTGGATATCGTTTTCCCAATTTTCGAAAATATTCGAAAATAATTCATAACAGTGTCTACATAAAATAGACTTAGGAATTTGAGAAGTAATCACTATCAATTAAGATTCCGTGATCTGATTTATTGTTATTAGCCGTGACATGAAAAGAGGATAAGCTCAAAACCTAATGTGAGTAATGAAATCACTAACTCATTAGGTTGAACCGCTTTACTAGTTATTACTTAGATGAAAAGGTGTCACACCCCCAAACCAAGGATGGCGGAAATGTCCGGGGGGTGGAGGACTTCATGTATAGTATCATAACAACAATTGTAATAGTAATTCAAGCAAACACAACCAACATATATATAATTGAAAAAGTTACATCATTGTATGAATTACATGTTTACGAATCAATTACAATATGTTGACAAAATATGAAATAGTAGACGCCTTAGCGTCCCATCCTCAAAAGCACTTGGTTACCTGTTTAATGATTTCCTGAGAATACAAGTTGTTTGAAAAAGTGTCAACACAAAGGTTGGTGAGTTCATAAGCTTTTGTTTGGTATTATTAAAAGCCTTTCGTTTGTAAAAGTAGTATTTGTTTTAGAAAAATCCAATATTTTCCTTAAAATGTATATGTAGTCTTAAATCCACAGACCGAAATATATAAGTAACTTTTCTTACTTATAATAAATAATGTAAGTTTAAATCGACGTAAACTCATTTAATTTTAATGAAGTTCCCGTAAATTCCAATATTCATTAATACTTTATGTGAGTTTATTAAAGCCTTTTCTTGTAAAAGTAGTGTTCGTTCCAGAAAATCCAATATTTTCCTTAATGTGTAAATGTAGTCTTAAAACCCAAAGACTGAAATGTACAAGTAGTGTTCGTTCCTTATAGTAAAACAATGCAAGTTTAAATCGACATAAACTCGTTTGATTTTAGTGAAATCCCCGTAAATTCTATGTTTGTTAATACCACATGTGAGTTATTATAACCATGCTATGACCTAGTTGGCCTGAAACGACGTTCTTCAGGCGTCGGAAATGTTATGACATTTGTCACCCCAGACCTGTCGGTCTAGCTGTTGCATGCAGTTTAGGTGTGGGTTTGTCAAACCCAATATAGATCTATACACAAGTATCACGCTCTCCCTCGAGGAGACTCTGGTTATAATACAGGACTTATTTGTAAATTGAATCGAATGTCTCACAGAAGTCATTAACGAATTTACGTGTAGTGTAATGAAAACTTGGTACCGTATGGCCGTACCTTGCTTAATGAAAATATCATTTGTATAAATGTACCCTTTTTAAATGTATGTGTTATGTAATGTTTCATAAAGTCATTAACGGAATTACGTGTTATGAAAACTTGGTACCGTATGGCCGTACCTTGCTTAATGAAAATATCCTTTGTATAAATGTACCCTTTTTAAACGTATGTATTATGTAATGTATCATAAACTATACCTATTATAGTTTATCAACCAAGGGTAGTACGTAGTAATGTATGCAAACTATATTCAAAATAGTTTATTAAATGTTTGAATGTATCGGTTGTACTTTGATTATAATCACTTGTTATTCTTTATATTTTATATGTCCAAATCCATTTGTAAACTGATGTGTGTCTAAATATTAAGATAAAATGTCATATATTGCAATAACATATATCCACATAAAGATATACACCTTGCTCAACATGTTACAAGGTGAAATGAAATTGACAGCAACTTTTTGTTGTATACAGTTTTTGTTACTGTTCTTAGAAAATTTATAGAAAAATCATCAAAGCTCTAAATCCAAATCCGCAAATTCTGAGAGTTTGGAATATGAGTCTAGTTTGTTCGTAAAGTTTATCAAGATTTTTAGTGATCTCTAACAGAGGTGAAAATGTTCATAATTACAGACTGGTCCGGGTTTGCCTCTGAAATGATAGGCAGTTTTGTAAAAATCACCATAAATTGTAGAAAAATCATATGGAGATGTGCAAGTAGCCATTTTAAAGCTAAGAGTTTGAACTACTTGCACCTGGAACAGTTTTGAAAACTAAAATATTTAAGTTGACCAAAACAGTCCGTGATCGAAGTTCATCTTTTCTGATGTAATCTGATAGAAAAAGTTTAATTGTGTTCTTGATGATTTTACTTGTATTCCCCCCTTAAAACTTAAGAAAAACATGTAAATGTAGGGGTATGAACTCACCCTATGTGGTTTCAGTAGATGAAAGTAAGAGAGAGGAAGTGTTCAACCCAAGAACACTAAGAAGATGTCTTGATGATTCGAGAATCTAACACCAAATAAGATGGAATTTGTGTAAGATATCAATGATTTGAGTAGAATGGAGTGTAATAATTATATGAATGATGAAGATACTTACTAATTGAAGAAAGAAATCCCTGGAGAAAGCCTTGAAGTTCTTGAAGTTGAGAGAAAAGATGAGAGAATTTTGTAGAGTGTTCTTTGGTTGCTAAGTGTAGAATGAAAGAAGTTAATGAGAATGAGGAGAGATGACCAATTCTCCAGCTCTTAGAACGTGGGAAGAGCTGGAGATTGGGTGTAAAGGTCCACTAAGGTGACAAGGGGTAGTGGGAAAGAGTGGCTAATCATAGAGTGAGGTGGTGGTGGTTTGCTTTTGCCATAAATTAAGGAAAAGCAAATATTCCCTCAATAATTAGTTCAACCACTAATTCTTTTAATATATTTTTATAAAAACCCTGGAGATTTATATATTTTGGGGCCTTAGTTTATAAAATAAAGTTTTGGGTGAAAATCACACGTTAAAATAATGAAAAACGGAGTTAAAACGAAGTCGTAGTCGAAAAACCGGTAAAAAGGGGCCGTCTGCGAGACCTCTCGGATGGGGGCCGAGACTTCGGACCCTCGCATGCGAGGCTGCTGTCTGATGGCTTCGGATTCGGTCTCCTGAGAGGCTTCAGCTTCGGTCCTGATGAGAGGCTTCGGATCCGAGGCCTCGGATGAGAGGCTTCGGTCCTGAAGTTTCCATTTTGGGTCCTTAAGGCTATTTTACCCGTTTTTACCCCGTTTCAAGTGGTTTTTGACCCGGTTAAGGGTCGGGATGACCCGAATGATTCCAAAAAGTTATGGGAACTTTTAAGAGAGATTTGGGAGAGATTTCAAATAGAAAGAGATAGAGTGAAAACGATTTAGAGAGGTTTCGTTTGTGATTAATTTGAGTGTCCGGCTTCATAACGCAAGGTTCGTAAACCCCGTTAAACCGTGTTTTAGTGTCGTACACACTCCCGATGAGTGTGCAATAATGTTTTATCGTTTTGGTTCGTTGTTTAGCACTGTTAAGGCTAAGGAAAATCAAACACATGAACTTTCCAAATGATGATTTCTCATTAAAATAGCGAATTGTATAGTGATTACATAACGTAAACCCTAGCATACAAGGGTTATTGGAGTTGACCGGTTTGACTTGTTGACTTTGTTTGACTTTGACTTGACCGAAATTTGACGGTTGTCACAAAAGGTGCTTGAACACTTCACATGAATCATGCGTGGTTTTCCTTTGTTCTATTCTGGGTGGTAATGATTTGTTCTCTCCTGGTATCTATAGGGTGTACTTCTCCTCTGTAGTATATTGAATTCCCGGGCTGTCTTACTTCCGATTCTGACACTGATCCCCATTACTTCGAAATGAAGATTTTGAATCTCGGAAGTTCATGCGAATATCGCATTGGTGTTCTTAATAGGGTAAAGGCACTAAATGATTTCTATAGTTTATCTGTTTCTTTCCTTGGAATTCTCCTAATGAAATTCTGTTGGATCCTCCTTGACTCTTCTATTGATTGCTGGAGTAACTATGTTTAACTAACGGGTTTATACGAGAATGGGAATGTCTAAAGAATCTATGAGAAAATTTTTACGAAGGTGATTCTTTCTGGTTCTTCTATAATCACATGGTGTGTACCGATTATATATAATCCAGATCAAATAGACCTTTGAATAAGTAATCCTACTCTAAAACCATATCCAAACAAGGAAAAGGAAGTAGAGTGAAAATCACATATTCTAAGTCTATAAGATCTCGGTTATATATGATCTTAACGTATCCACTTAGTAATTATAGACTTATCAGAAAAGATCTTTTTAACATTTTCCCAGAGGTATGTAACATACCTCCATGTTATTTTAGTTATGAGTTTGATTCTTGGACTTCTAGATTCAAGAACTTAACAGGTTTTCAGTTTTCTTGTTATAGCATCCTAAAATACTCCCATAGTATTTTAGTCTTTGGTTCTAGAATTCTTTGGTGTTTAGGTAAGTTTTAGACCAGTCGCAACATTACAATCACTCCCCTAAACACATGGTGGTCATATCTCGGATGAATATAGTTGATCAGGCTATATTGATCCCAGATATGATTACATCACTGTCTAGGTTTAGCTGCAATGTCCAACATCTAAATACTTTAGTTTTGTTCTTCTTGTGATACTCATTCTGGTATATATACTCTGCATGTACTTATAATTTTATAAAATATTGATATATTTTTAAAGTATAACTCTTGGCCAAAGTGTTTTTATCCCAATGGGTTTATAGTTGTATATCTTTTATGACTGATATACTGAGTTCACTATAAACACTGCTCTGATACCAATCTGTCGCACCCCCAAACCAGAACGGCAGAAACGTTCGGGGGCGGAGGACTTTAGGTAAGTATCACAACACATGCAATATAGTAATCAAAGTACAAACAACCATTGCATTAATAAGTATAAGTTTTACATAAGCGTTTAAACATTACATATTCAAACACTGAAGTAGGTACAGGAGAAGACAAGAGTCGCGGTACGGTACTAGGTAGTCTTCTCAAAAGCTTCGGGAGTGTACCTGTCTACTGGATTCCTGAGAATACAAGTTATTTGGAAAGAGTAGATCAGCATTTAAGCTGGTGAGTTCATAAGTATTTTAGTTCTCTTAAGTATACCCTAAGTTCTTTGAATAAGTTCACTGGTTTCTCCAGGAAATCCTATATCTCCTGAGGTGATTAACTAATAACCTCAATGGTTTCCCTCTGTAATTACTTAGTTTATACTGGTTATACATAACATAATATCGAATTGACAGTCAACTGGGTGTATCTGCCCTAAGCCCACAACCAAACAAGGAACAGGAAGTAAGGCGGAAGTCACACACTTTACTGTCAATCGGACATTACTTATGTATAACTATGATGTATCAACTAAGGAATTATAGAATTAACCACTAAAGGTCTTTTATGTTATACTAGTTTACCGAGATTGAGTGACTAAGTTCCATTGGATAAGTGGTTTAATCCCATAAACCGTTCTCTTTGTATTACTGTTTTGTATTTGTATTCCTTTATGAAAACTTGAAACTGAGAGTGTGCCTGGCTCCACCAGGTGTTAATGGAAACTGTATTAAACCATTGTATTTTGTATTCTATAAACTGGTACTTTGAAGGTGTACTTTCGTTTATTTGTTTATACACTAACGTATTGTTAATACCTTTTTAATGAGTAGTTTTTATTATAACCATACTATGACAGATGGCCTGAAACAAACGCTTTGTGGGCGTTTAAACTGGTGATAACAATTGTCACTCATCAAACTGTAGCTAGCAGCCTGAGTGCGGGGTTGTCAATTCCCGATATAGATCTACACACACTTGTTTTGATCCCCGGCTGGAGATTCTGGTTATAATGTCAGGACTTCCTATGTTGTCTAAAATGAATTAAACAACCTGAATACAGAGTCTCATAAAAAGCATATTAAACGTTCATGTATATTAGTTTTGAAAACCCAATCATTCGGAAATAATGATTGACAATATATTCTTGAATTAAAACCCAATCATTCTGAAATAATGATTGACAGTATATTCTTGAATTAAAACTCAATCATTCTGAAATAATGATTGACAGTATATTTTTAGTTTTCCAAACATGTATTTGATAATTTCCTTGGAAAGTATACAGTCATGAATCGTACTTGTATATTTAGTTTTGAATCATAAATTATACCTATTATAATTTATATGTTCTATCTGATTAGCATGAATTCTCATGGAATATCACCTTTGCTCAGCCTGATACAAAGGTAATGATACTAAAAGGAGTAACCTTTTAGACTCATATATGTATAATATATATATAATTAAGAAGGAAACGACCTTCGGACAAATAATACAACCCTAATTCCACATCCAAATAAGGAAAAGGATATAGGATAATTCATTAGTCCTAAGCCCTTCAAGTCTTATTTATATATTTATACATATATAAACATGACTTTGGCATTTATATTTTGAAATAGTTTATAAAACATTTTTCAAAGAATTTAACATGGCTTTACGTTATTTTGGAAGTATTTGGTAATTCTTAAAAGTATACGGAAACTTTCTGTGTGATTATTATCACACACAGTTATTAACACAATTTAATATTGTGTTAAACTTGTATTCCCCTCCCCCCCTAAAAGCATTTAAGAAAACCATTGCAAAGGTAAATTATGGGGGTATGAACTCACTTTGATAAGCGGTGATTCGGGCAGCGTTTCGTTTCCCGGAAAAGAGTTTGTTTGACGAAAAACCGGCCCAAAACGGGCAGAGTTTCGACAGGAGAGAGGATGAATTCTCGAGAATTACGGGGCTCCGGGGCTTGCTTCGGGCTTTAGACACGATACCGGGGCCTTGGGGGTTGTTTGTGAAGTTATGGAAGTGAAAAGGGTGAAAAAGGAGCAAAAATGGTGAAAAAAAGGGTTAAGAACCGGAGGGTCTTGCACCCTTTATATAGGGCCGAAGCCTCGGTCCGTCATCAGCAACGTGGCAGCGAAGGAAGCAGACGCGTGTCTCGGTTCGGACAGGTGGCGAGGGCTCGGTGAGGCGGTTCGCTGCTGGCCGCTTCGGATAGGACCAGCCTTCGGTCCAATGAGAGGGTGCCACGATGCGAAGGGGGGTGTCCGAGGGTGGTGCGCGGGGTGTCTCCTGCGAAGGTGGCCGAGAGGGATTGGACCGCGGACTTGGTCGAATCAGCAACTGCCATGCGAAGGTTCGGACCTATCAGCGGGTGACACGTGGAAGCCTCGCATGCGAGGTGACGTGTCCGAAGTGTGACTCAGCGAAATTTCCCGGTTTTCAATATTTTCTTGATTTTTGTGCCAAAAACTTGCGAAAATCATAACTTTCGTATACTAGCTCCGTTTTTGACGTTCTTTATATGCACGCGTAGGTAAAGTCATGCTCTACGACTTTCATTTAGACTTCATCGGCTGATTTTGAATTTATTTTTAATATTATTATTTTAAACAGACCGGGACGAGAATCCGTTAAAAATTCATAACTTCTTCATCCGACGTCCGTTTTAGTCTGTCTTTTTACCGTTGTGCTACTTTTGATGAGACCTTCGATTCTCGTTTAAGTTGTGTCGGCTAAATATCGATCGATTTATATTTCGAATTTTTAGTTGTCTACTGCTAAACCGAAACTTCGAAAAATCATAACTTCCTCATACGAAGTCAGATTTTGACGTTCTTTTTATGAACGTTCTCGGTTTAACATATTCTACAAGTTTCGTTTAGATTGTTAAGGCTAAAAAGCCTTTTATCGAAAATTCACTTTTTACACTGAACAGTGTTTTGCCGGTTTTGACGCGGATTTTCGATTGGTCATAACTTCTTCGTTATAACTCGGATTTCAGTGTTCTTTATGTTTTTGGAAACCTTGTTACAAACTCTACCACTTGGTTCATACCAATTATGATTATTGATCAATTTATTTTTGACCAAAATTTGACTGGTGTCACAGCTGGTCACCATATAAATGGCACAAAACAACATGTTTTAATTGTTTTAGTTTGAGTTCCCTAAAGATTTTGGATACGAGGTAAGTTTCTAGATTCATTTCCTAACATGATCACTCCTGAACACATCTTGGTCGTATTTTGAACAAATATAGTTGATCAGGCTATATTTTTCCCCAATATGACTACATAACTGTCCTGGTTTAACCACGGTGTTCAATTTCCTCCAGAGACTTTTAGTGTTATAGTTTTAATGCATGCTTAGGTATTATCTTATTCAGAGTGTTTTAGTCCCATTGTATTTATAGTTGCATACCCCGTATGATTAGATATGCCAGTTCACTATAAACAATACTCTGATACCAATCTGTCACACCCCCAAACCAGACGACGGAAACGTCCGGGGGCTTGTGCGTGACTTCATCCTTGTAGTATCATCACATTGTATATAATTGAAACATAACATCATCATCATCACACATGTAATATAACAACATACATTGTTTACATCAAGTATTGTGTTTAAATATTACATGCCAAAATAATTAAAGTATGATGAAACAGAATATAACAAAACATCCATTAGATTTTTCAGCCCAACCTGCTTCAACGGTTTCCTGAGAATACAAGTTAATTTAAAAAGGTCAACATAAAAATGTTGGTGAGTTCATAAGAATGTTTGAGAAAATGATTTGTATAACTTTGTAATCACAAGAAAATCCTCTATTTTCTTAAAATAGTTTAGTATGTTCATGTCCGATCTTGTATTAATGCATGTGTGTTATTGTTTAATAAAATTCCAAAAGTGAATGAAGAGAATGTAAAGAGAATGCCCCCAGACAACCCTATGTTGCCTGTAAAAGAGAATGATGGTATATCAACCCCCGAGTTTGAGTACCGGCGCGAGTACGTTCCTGAGTAATCCAAAGAGGAAAGAGAATGGTCTCTCGTAAATTTCATAATGTTAATTCCTCTAAGTGAGTCGTTATAAACATACTAGATAATGACAATTTCGCCTGTCTTGGCGTTTATGGACGCCGACGGAAAATAGAATAAGGTTTTCGTCACCCTAGACTGATGTAGTCCAACTGTAGCTAACCGCTTAGGTGTGGGGTGTCATCCCCGTATAGATCTATACACAAACCCCCGCTCTCCCTCCAAGAGACTCTGGTTATAACTACAGGCTACGATCGTACACTCAATAGGTGTCAACCGACACGTCTCACTAGATCCTTAATCGAATTTACGCGAAGAGAAACATATAAAACACATTCCGAGCCCAATGAACCATGTAAGTGAACAACTGAGGCTCACTAAACATGTAATTCATTTCCAGGCCCCGAAAGGAATGAGATTATATAACATGGGCCCAAAATATATGTAAAAGGACAACTAAGGTCCATTTCACATGTAAGGTATTTACAGGCCCAAATAGCACGCAAAGAATATCCAAGGTCCATCGAGCATGTTAATGGGTCAATGAGGCCCAATAAACATATAAATAGTATTCAGGACCTATCAAGCATATAAATGGGTCACCAAGGCCCAATAATATGAGAAAGGCAAAATTAGTCCATTTATTATATTATTAGTTGTTTTAATTCAATTATTTGCCACAATGGCATAAAAGGCCCACTTTTGTAAAAATGACATTCTTGGCCCATTAAGCCAAGAATTTACAATTAAGGCCCATTTTTGGTGAAAATAGCATTTTAGGCCCCTTTTTGGATAAAACTTTCATTTAAGGCTAGTTTTTGTAAAAATAACATTTTAAATTTACTTTTGTCAAAAATATCATTTTTGGCTTGATTTTTATAAAAAGTATATATTTTTGGCCCATTATAGATAATTTCATTTTTTTGGCCTAAATTTTTATAATTTCACCTCTTTAACCCTTCTTATCAAAAATTTACATTTTTTGGCACAACTTTCTTGAAAATGACATTAGGCCCACAAAAGATCAAAAATTACAATTTTTGGATTCAAAACCGTGAGAAGCCCAAATAAGGCCCATTTATGAAAATGTTTACATTTTATTCCTTGTAAGGTCTCAAATGTCGAGATTAGCCATGTTTAGCAAAAAAATTTCCTTTTGAAACCCTTACTAGCCGTGAGTTCCATAAATAACCCATTCTTTTGTAAATTTGTCACCTTTAGCCCCTTTTATGAAGTTTTTCTTAGTTTTATGTAACATATATGTATTTTAAACCTTTTTCTTGTAAGATGAGTTGAAATGGGTGTTATGTTATACCAATATCATCATCTTTTAGTAGATCTTTAAGTTCATGAAGTTTACAACACATAAACATATATAACTATGAAAACACACAAAATCATGCATACACACATAGATTTACACAAAACAACTTGTATTCTCCCCCAAAACAAAGTAAAAATCGAAAATAGGGAGTATGAACTCACATTGCTTTGAAGTTTTCGGTTTTTGGTGAGGGAATGAGAAGATCTCGGCCCTAGATGTGTTCTTGAGAAGATTTTCGAACTTAGGAAGTTCTAGGAAGCATGATTCACGAAAAACATGTGTTTAGGAGGAGTGATTGAGCTTAAAATGAAGTATATCAATTTGAGTTTGTATGATCTTACCATAATGTGAAGTTTGAAGTGAACTTCTTGAAAACATACCTAATACTCACAAATTTCCTGAGAGATAGTGAGTGGAAGAGTGTTGAAGGTTGAGAGAAAAGGTATTGAATTTAAAATGGTGAGTGAGGTTAGAGAGGGAGAGAGGCTGAGACTTAGAGAGAGATAAGATAGGGGAGGGTTGACTTATGAAGAGTGTGATTTGAGGGTTGCATGGATATCCACTAGCTATTGTTGAGGTGTCAACTCTCTCCTTCTCTTCCATTTGTTTTCGTTTTTTTTTGTTGTTAGGCCGAGTATAAGGGAAAAGGAAGAGAGAATGAAAGAGTTTGAGCCCTTTTTTGATTTAGTTCGAATTTAGGAGGCCCAAGATGAAGATTTTCGGCCCATTGGGCCCTTATGAGGTTTCACGGCCCAATGAAGCCCAATAATATAGTTTACGGCCCATTAGGGCTTATGAAACCATTTACGGCCCATCATGGCCCATTAGAGATAAGATGAATTATTCTAGGCCCATATGACCCAAAATACTTTAGTTTCATGGATGTGGGTCCAATTAGAGCCAAAATAGGGTTCCTTGGCCCAAAATAGCCAAATTGAAAGTTTATTGGTCCATTAGGCCGAATAAGAGGATCCTAGTCCATAATAAACTTGAACCGAGATTTTTAGGGTTTTCAACCCATAGTTGAATATATGAGATGTATTGTATTAGGTTTTGAACTTCAATCAGGAGTTTGGATTCAAATGGATGATTTCATTTTAGCATATAGCATGATATTCACTTAGAGTACAAGTCTTACAATAGTTGATGTTTACATGAAAATAGAATCTCCTAGCTAATAATGCTAGTTGTAATAGAAGATCATTCAGGTCGTACCAGAGGAGTACTCGGAGGTTTCGCTTGTCGGGTCAAGTTGGAGCATCTGGAGGTTGATCTCATTGAAACTCTTTCTCTGCCTTGCCATGTTGATCGGCTCGCCGCGACTATTCCACCAGTGACACTGGCTGTGGAGGGGTCGTCAGTGATTGTCGGAGAGCGACCTCTGGCTGCGCGACCCATCACGACAGTTGCTCCACCTTCTGTTGCTGGTGTTGGGTTTTGAGCATCCTAACACTCCTATGGTGTACATGCAACCCTATAAACCTTGGATCTATATTTTACTATAAATACATGCAAATTTGTTTTTCCAAGGTTCATAACCTATCTAGCATGGCATGGGGAACTTTAAACATAAAAGCTAGAAGAATTACATACCTTTTCAATAGTGAGTTGATTCCTTGGAGTTTGAGAGCCAAGAACCAATAATGTGGATGCCTCAAATGGAAATCACAAATCACCACAAACTTGGAAAAACTATGAGAGTGTATGTTTGGTTGTATAAATCGGCCACCTTCTTACGCACACACACACACACACACACACACACCTAGTGCCATTTCAAGCATCATAAGCTCCTTTATATAGTGTAGAGGATTAGGGTTACATCCATGTAAACCCTAATACCCATGACTCTTCCTTTCCAAGGATCCATGGGTTAAAAGCTCCATGGACTATCCATGGACTCCCATGCATGCCAAGCCCATTCCAAATGAGTATTAGCCCACACTTATATAAATACAAGAGCCCATATTTAATTAGTCACCTTTTTATCACCAAATTAATTCTAAATTAATTTATGATCAAAACTAATTAAATAATATGATTTCATATTAATATATTATAACTTATAATATATTAACAAATCCTAAACATACAATTCTCAAAGGTTTAACTATACAAATAGTTCGGGTGAAGTGCAACCCAAATGGACCATGCCGGGTCGGGTCAAGTATATACCAAATAAAGTTATGGACTTAGACACCTTATCCAACAATCTCCCACTTGGATAAGTCTAATAACTATATTTGAATATATTACTTCAGGAACCAACCGGCAATCGTAGCTCTTAAAACTCTATTGAACTATGAAGCGCCATTTTAGATAAGTGATCATATAATCCTCTGTTCTCAAGATATCAGTCGGACAAATACATGGAACAACGTCGTACTTATTGTCCAGCAGTTTGTTTCCCGATTTCCGATTTGTTTGACATAGAACTAAATTGAACACATCAATTAGGTGCTGACCGGGCCCGATACATAGGTCAAAACAAAATCATCGAGGGGCCCAGATATCGCTTCTAATATTCCAAGGACTAGAAGGAATAGATAAACTTCGACTCATATACTTTTTTCTACTACTTGTTGAATTATACACAAAGGCACGTTTTATAACATCAAGTTAATGATGCGTTTTGAAGACTTATATGATATTACCGTCTCACGATCACTCGAGATATATTCCATGACGGGATGCAAGTGAGCATGAGTTTATTCCAATACTCAGAACTTATGAGCACTCATGAATGTTGTAGCAACCATTGCTATGGCTAAACACCTTTAGTCATCTACAAGCCCAATTCATGACAGTCTTAATTCATACCTACTTCCGATGTATGACCTACTGTGGAAGTTTGAATAAAGTAATTTATTCTGGAAGTCAAAACATGCAAAGCTGAAATAATAGTAAATAATTGACAAAAGACAGTAACACCTTACTCATAAATAAACACACCTTTTATTCATCATCAAATGTCGATTACATTTTACAAGTTTCAGAAATAGCTATCTAATTTGTAAAACTAATATCATCCTTTAGCCCGATGCGCCTCGCATGCTGTAAGTGCCTAACCCTCGCCAGTCCCTTCGTAAGGGGATCTGCAGGATTCTCTTCTGATGATACCCTCTTTGCCATGAGGAGTCATTCTTCTATCTTGCGTCTTATGAAGTGATATTTTATGTCAATGTGTCTGGATCTACCATGATATCTCGGTTCCTTGGCTAAGGCAACCGCACTATTGCTGTCACAGAAAATCTCCATAGGCTCCTTAATAACTGGTACAACTCCAAAGTCTCCGATGAAGTTCTTCAGCCATATCGCCTCCTTTGCCGCTTCACTCGCTGCTATGTACTCTGATTCACAAGTCGAATCAGCTACCGTCTCCTGCTTGGAACTCTTCCAAGTGATTGCCCCTCCATTTAGAGTAAAGATCCAGCCCGACTGAGAGCGGAAGTTATCCCCATCAGTCTGAAATCTAGCATCACTATACCCTACTACTCTCAAGTCATCACTCCCACCAAGGGTAAGGATCCAATCCTTAGTCCTCCGCAGGTACTTAAGAATATTCTTTACCGCAGTCCAGTGAGCCTTGCCAGGGTTTCCCTGATATCTGCTGACCATGCTCAAAGCAAAGGCCACATCAGGGCGGGTACAAGTCATAGCATACATGATCGAGCCAACATCAGAAACATATGGTAATCGACTCATCTCAGCTCTCTCAGCCTCTGTACTTGGGCTCTGAGCCTTGCTCAGTTTGGCGTTGCTTTGGATCGATAATTCTCCTTTCTTGGAATTCTGCATGTTGAATCTTTTCAACACCTTATCCAAGTAGGTATTATGACTAAGTCCAATTAGTCTTTTACTCCTATCTCTTAATATCCTTATCCCTAGGATATAGGCAGCCTCTCCAAGGTCCTTCATAGCAAAACACTTCCCAAGCCAGGACTTCACCTCCTATAAAGTTGGGATGTCATTTCCTATGAGCAGTATGTCATCCACATACAGCACCAAGAAGCTAACTATACTCCAACTAGCTCTGACATATACACAGGACTCATCTTCACTTCTCGAAAAGCCAAACTCTTTGACTTTCTCATCGAAAAAAAGATTCCATCTGCGAGGTGATTGTTTCAATCCATAGATGGATTTCTCAAGCTTACACACTCTATTAGGGTACTATGTGCTGAGAAAACCCTCTGGCTGACTCATGTAAACATCCTCAGCCAACTTTCCATTAAGGAAAGCGGTTTTGACATCCATTTTCCATATTTCATAGCCATGAAATGCAGCAATTGCTAACATAACCCTAATAGACTTAATCTTTGCTACCGGTGAAAAGGTCTCATCATAATCAACTCCCGGAGTTTGAGAAAAGCCCTTTGTAACCAGTCGCGCCTTATAAGTGTGTACATTACCATCCATGCCGGTCTTCTTCTTGAAGATCCATTTGCATCCGATTGTCTTACGACCTGGTACATTGTCAACCAAGTTCCAAACTTGATTGTCATACATAGACTGTATCTCGCTGTCCATAGCCTCTTTCCATTTAGCAGCCTCAGGGCCTGCCATGGCTTCCGTGTAGCTGTTAGTTTCATTCAGATTTACCAGTGTGCTATCACTGATAAGTGTATCACCTTCTGTAGTAATATGGAAACCATAGTAATGCTCAGGTGCATTCCTAACTCTCATGGAATGCCTTAGAGGTACAGACTCGTCAGTTGGATCAACAGGAGGTTCCTCCTCAAGTTGATTCCTAGGGTTTGAGGTTCCTTCACCACTTGACTCTTGAATTTCTTCAAGGTCAATTTGCCTCCCACTGTTTCCTTGGCTCATGAACTCTCTCTCACGAAAGACCCCTCTCCTTGCCACAAAGACCACATTCTCACTGGGTCTGTAGAAGAGGTAACCAAAGGATTTCTGTGGGTAGCCAATGAAAATACACCTCTCACTTCGAGGTTCGAGCTTATCGTGATTCTCGCGGCTCACAAAAGCCTCGCAACCCCAAATCTTGATGTGGTCCAAGTTGAGAACTTTCCCAGTCCACATCTCATGAGGTGTTTTGGCAACCTTCTTTGTAGGGACTAGATTAAGGATATGGGCGACAGTCTCTAAGGCATACCCCCAAAAAGAGATTGGTAGCCAAGCTCGACTCATCATGGAGCGAACCATGTCCAACAAGGTTCGATTACGCCTCTCATCCACACCATTCAGCTGTGGTGTCCTGGAAGGTGTCAATTGTGAGACAATTCCACACTCCTTAAGATAGTCGAGGAACTCTGTACTAAGATACTCACCACCTCGATCAGATCGAAACATATTAATGTTCCTGCCCAATTGATTTTCTACTTCCTGTTTAAACTCTTTAAACCTTTTAAAAGTCTCTGACTTATGCTTGATTAAGTAGACATAACCATATCTACTATAATCATCAGTAAAAGTCAGATAATAGCGATTAGCATCCCTTGTGGCGGTTTTGAAGGGTCCACATACATCAGTATGTATAAGTTCCAACAAACCCTCACCCCTTTCACAAGTACCAGTAAAGAGTGATTTTGTCATTTTCCCAAACAAACAATATTCACAACTATCATCTGACTTTAGGTCAAATGACTCCAGAACTCCATCCTTTTGGAGTTGGCCTATGCGTTTCTTGCTTACATGTCCAAGACGACAATGCCACAATGATGCTTTATCCAAGCTAGTAGAGGAATCAATACACAACACATTATTTCCTAGGTTATCTACAACCGACACAGTTTCATACACACCATTACAAGGTAATGCTTTAAAATAAAGAACATTATTAAAGAAAGCATTAATACCACCACATTCATTATCAAACGAAAAGGTAAACCCTTGTTTGTACAAACCATGAAAAGAAATAATATTCCTCGCCATTTCGGATGAGTAAACACATTTATTCAAATCTAACTTTAACCCACTACTTAGCAACAAAGTATAAACTCTAATCTTGGTAACAGGTGAAGCCTTCCTATTCCCCATGATTAAGTTTATCTTCCCATGCTCCACATCCTCACTTCTTCTTAGGCCCTGCAAATCACAACATATGTGAATACCACAACCTGTATCAAGGACCCAAGAGTTAGAATATGGCGAGTTATTAGACAATATAGTGTAAATACCTGCATGGGATGGTTTCAATTTCCCATCCTTGACATCCTACAAGTACTTTGGGCAGTTTGGCTTCTAGTGCCCTTTATTCTGGCAATAGAAGCAATCAACATCCTTAGGGATGGAAGAAGGAGTAGCAGAACCACCTTTGGTTCCACTTGATGAGGAGCCATCAAGATTAGATTAGATATATAGAGTCCTTAATAAGACACCCAAATGTAATATTAAGGCTAGGACCCAACACAATATATTAGAACTTAGAAGAGGGATTCCGTAATCTAAGCTATAGCATATTTGAAGGTAGGTGAATGATGATTTACCAATTTCCACCATGAAAACGAAATAAATTATTAGGTTTTAATTGGTTTTGAAATTCCTAGATTCTTTTTAGATTCATTGAACTTTTCAATGACATGTTTCAATCTCGATTGTGCCCTACAAGTTTTGTGACTGGTATGCCGAGGAGCACAAAATAAGGTGTGAATAACCATGCAAATTCACTTGGTACCCTTAATATTATCACCTAATCAATGTGTAGGTTAACCACACGCGCTCCACTGATCTATGATAAACATTAAGTTACCCTTTGTTATCCTTACTAGTCCAAGTTAGTGTGCCGGTTAACCACACACGCTCCACCAACGACTTGGTAAGGTACAAAGTGTGAATTTCATGGGTTAGCACCATTTTCACATTTTGCTAAAGTAACTAAGATTTGGAATTTATAAAAACATTTAGTTACTTTATAATAATTATTATACTTTTAATGAGAATTAAAGTCATTGTCCTACCCGTTCGGCTAACGACCCTCCACCGATCAAGGAAGCGGTGGGTGAGAGTGGACACCCATTAAGCTGCCATTTTATAGGCAACAACCTTGTACCCCCCTTATAGACCGGCTTCGTGAATGAGGCCTACTAACGATAAAACGACTTGATCTGATACATATATATATATATATATATATATATATATATATATATATATATAAATATTAACCATTAATCTTATAATAGTATAAGGGTTGAATTTTAACTTTTAAAATCCTAAGGGTTGGAATTAAAGTGTGTGTGTCTTTACAAATTCCAAAACTTGAGGGAAAGCTTTGAAACTATTCAAAACCTTTCATTTCATAACTTATGAGTT
The DNA here is from genome assembly GCF_052849685.1 of Lactuca virosa. Lineage (NCBI taxonomy): Eukaryota > Viridiplantae > Streptophyta > Magnoliopsida > Asterales > Asteraceae > Lactuca > Lactuca virosa. Next base: position 327,880,262 of record NC_136430.1, read on the forward strand.
AATGGTTCATAAAAGTGAAGACTCTTTATGTAACTTATGTGTTTTAAATGTACATAAAAGAAAGTGACCTTTGGAAATCCATAACTTGAGGACAAATTATGGATTCCATTAAAACACATAATTGATCAAGAATTAATCATTAAACAATTTAGCAAGTAATTCCTATGATCTAATAATAACTCATAAGAACATGAATATCATATCAAAACTTCAAGAATCATATGAACACATATAAAACATGGAATTTTGATATTAGCCATTGTAAATGAATTAGCATAACCATTACACCATCTAAAACAGGTTTTAAAACACCAAAACAGTTTAGGGTAATGTTTCTAGTCCATTTCCAGCAGCAAAAGTCGAAAAACTGCAGTCAGAGCCTCCTACTTGTCGAGTGCAGGAACCTACTCGACGAGTAGGATGCATTTGTGCTTGGACTCGTCGAGGCCCCCCATGGACTCAGCGAGTCCACTATCCAGACAGCTCAATTTTTCGATTTTTTCACAGTTTGCATCAAGTATTCAAGAAACCAATCCTAGGCTCTGATACCACTGTTGGGTTTTGAGCATCCTAACACTCCTATGGTGTACATGCAACCCTAGAAACCTTGGATCTATGTTTTACTATGAATGCATGCAAATATTTTTTTCCAAGGTTCATAACCTATCTAGCATGGCATGGGGAACTTTAAACATAAAAGCTAGAAGAATTACATACCTTTTCAATAGTGAGTTGATTCCTTGGAGTTTGAGAGCCAAGCACCAATAATGTGGATGCCTCAAATGAAAATCACAAATCACCACAAACTTGGAAAAACTATGAGAGTGTATGTTTGCTTGTATAAATCGGCCACCTTCTTACACACACACACATACAACTAGTGCCATTTCAAGCATCATAAGCTCCTTTATATAGTGTGGAGGATTAGGGTTACATCCATGTAAACCCTAATACCCATGACTCTTCCTTTCCAAGGATCCATGGGTTAAAAGCTCCATGGACTATCCATGGACTCCCATGCATGCCAAGCCTATTCCAAATGAGTATTAGCCCACACTTATATAAATACAAGAGCCCATATTTAATTAGTCACCCTTTTGATCACCAAATTAATTCTAAATTAATTTATGATCAAAACTAATTAAATAATATGATTTCATATTAATATATTATAACTTATAATATATTAACAAATCCTAAACATATAATTCTCAAAGGTTTAACCATACAAATAGTTCGGGTGAAGTGCAACCCAAATGGACCATGCCGGGTCGGGTCAAGTATATACCAAATAAAGTTATGGACTTAGACACCTTATCCAACAGCTGGTTCTGTCCATACGGAGGTAGTCGGGGATAGCAAGGATGGCATTATTTCTGAAGTTTGGCGAGCCATGGCTAAGAGGAAGGCCGTCCTGGCTATGGGGGAGACCTCTACCGATGTTTTTAACTTCGGGAGGTAAGTTTAATCGAGGCGCAATTTTACTCGTTTGTTTAACTCAATCTCCTCCACACCTGTGGCGATTATTGTGATCCCTGACGACAATGTGCAACACTCCGAGGGGGGTGAAGTGGCGATTAAGAAACCCATTCTTTCTGTCCAACCTATTCCATAGTGATGTGAATAATGAGCATTGATTTGGCATGTGAAATTAAATAACACACAAAGAACACGGTGATTTGGGTGAAGTGGCGATTAAGAAACCCATTCTTTCTGTCCGCCTGCTGCTGTCACTGATATGGAGGCAATGGGCAGCCCCGCGTTAGCTCATAACATGTCATATGTCGTGCCCAAGCAATGTTTTATCTGGTCGCTAGTTCCTGTCGCATCTAACTGCTGAACGAGATGGAAGTTGCCTATACAAGTTGTGGTGCCCGAGAGGTCGAACTGAAACGCCAAAGGTGTGCCCTGCTTGCTTCAGAGAAAACTGATTTTGAAGAAATTCGATCTGCTCTAGAAGCGAAAGTGGACTCCTTAACCCAGGCTAACAAGGAGTTGATGATTCAAAATGATATCTTGGAGCAGGATGTTGGTGACCACGATAATCTCCTCGAGGAGGCTCGAGCTGAGGTAGAGGATGTACGTCGTGATCTGGACTGGCTCTTACAAATGGGAGTTGTGCTCATCATGGATAAGCTAATTGAGCACCCGGAGTTCGCCAGTGCGGTTAGTTAGATCTGGCATGCTGCATTCGTTTCCGGTGAGGAGTGTGGTCACAGTGGCTTGAAGGCGGAGGTGGATTCTGGTGCTTATGACCCAATGCCAGTGATTCTCGATCTAGTCACAATACTAGTCTTAATGATGCCCTGCTCATTTTCGCTACTATGGATCATGCTTCTCTCTTGGGCTTGGGGAATTTGGATATCGCGGGGATGCGGCAGCTTTGTGCTCTGGAAAATGTTGGTGAAGTTTCTAACGACGAGTTAATTGAAGGGGCTGGTGGAGGTGGTGGTGACAATGGTGGTGGTGGCGGTGGTGGAGGGCTAAGTTCTGTCGGTCTCGATCGGGTAGGTGCGGCGTGCCTTGGGGCATTCTCTGGCACGTCTTAGCGTGGCTCTTCGTTCCTGCCAAGGGCACGTCATCAGTACCCATAATTAGTTATGTGAAATTCCACAAGTACATAGATGTAATATAGAAAACCCATCAATTTAATTATCATAAAATAATTTTTCCATGTACCCCAAAGTGGGAAAAATGCCAACACGTACTCAATGTAATGACACAAAGGTTAGATATTCCTCTTCTAGTTCCTTTCCTTAGAGAAATACTCTTCAAGAAATACAAATACAATATGGAAATAAGTCCTTAAAATGACCAAAATACCCCTCATACTGCTAAAAATATGAATATGGGAGAAAGTCATGCGTAAATTCGAGTCTGTATGAAAAAGTTACGAAAAAGTATGTTGCATTGTCAAGAAAGAAACACAGCCCATGTAATGTTTGCCTTGCCATTCCATGGCCATGTAATAAGCCTGCCTAATGATTAGGGGCCCGCGTTTTTAGTCGACACAAACAATGCAAATTTTCTCAATATGGTACTCTACTTTTCATAACTCTTGAAGCTCCTTTCCAACTCACTTTGTACAACTTGTATAGTTTCTTACACATGATTAGGAGGTGTTTTATCATCCAAAAATACCCTACTTAATTCCTTAAGTTCTCATTGAAACTCTTAAGAACATATTGAATCTTAAATTCCAAAATGTGGGTTAAGTAGTCCATTAAACAAGTGGGCATTCTAAAACATAAAACGCTTGTTCGCAACTTATTAACCACTCTTATTAATGTTGTTAAGTACATAAAACCACAACCAATTCCATTGTAAGTACCTAATGTAACTACGGAATCCATAATTTCATTTCATGTTGCCAATTACCCTTGGGTTAAAACAATCACTAGAGCAAGAAATTCACTAGCATTCTTTCATGTTAATGTTCTAATAACATATCTAGAGTGTCAATTCATGTTCATGAGTATCATTTACTTCTTAGATCTCAATAATTATGTGTTTATCAATAGATTTCCCAAAATTCGCTTATGGCCAAATATTCCATAAACTCAACTAAAGATCATTCCAGTCTTCATGATTTTGCATTTAAATCATTATAATAGTACAAACTCATGTTTATGAGTACCATATACTCAACAAATGCTCACATATAAATGATTCCATTATTTTCATCACAATTTCCCCTAAACTCAATAGATATCCATATTTATACTTAATTCTACCATCATTGATGAATTTGATCATTCGAACTGGATTTGTTGGTATCAAATATTACCTACATCATAGAATCCAATCTCATTTCATCATCAACTGCACTATCCTCAATTTTGGTTTTTTTAGGGTTCATGGAGATTCTCACCTAGATCATCAAATCCATCATTAGGATTATTGGATTGAGCTTAGCACCATGGAAAAAACTTACGGAGGTTAGAAACTAAAACCCTAATAATTCAATCACATAATGTCACACCCCCAGCCGACGGTGGAAATGTTGGGCAGTGAGACGACATCATGGATCACAATCATTTGCATACATAGAACAATAGTACACCATAGTATAATGTATAAAAATTTATTTGATGTGAAAGGAAAATTACATCATACTAGTCCAGAGTTAAATGAAATATGATAATATTGAGTGTGTCTCAATAGTTTGGGGACATGAAAGAACATTGAGAGATAAATAAGTTGTGATTCCATAATTTTTCAAAGTTGGGTAACTTCAAGCTTCTTAATTCCCTATGAATACCTGCAGTTTGAAAATACGTGATCAAAATGTGGTGGGTTCGCAGGTTTGAAATGTTTGTATTGAAATGTAATTTTATACCAAAATTAACTTTACTGAAAGTATACATTTGTACCAAAAGTATGTTTTCTATAAGTATACCTTTATATCAGGAGTATAATTAGTTAAAGTGTACCTTTAAACCAAAAGTGCATTTGTTAAAAGTGTTCTTTCTTGACCGTAAGTATGTTCATTAAGAATGTACTTTTATTCCAAAAGTAGTGTTATATTGTATACGTGCTTTCTTGATCGAAAGTATGTTCGTTAAGAATGTAGGTACTTTTCATAATAAAAGTATTTTTTGTTGGATATAAGTATTACTAACTTATTTAAATATGTGTATTATCCAAAAGTAGCGTTTTACTGTATATAAGTACTATATATATATATATATATATATATATATATATATATATATATATATATATATATATATATATATAAGTGTACTTTTACCCAAAATTAGTGCTTTACTGTATATGTGTACTTTTATTCAAAAGTATCATTTTACTACATATAAGTATTTCTAAAAATTTTGTATCCAAAAACAGAGTTTTAATGTATATAATTATTGTTTCAACTTATATATTTATTTTCTTCGATGTTTGAATATCAATGTTGTCATGAGTTTCTATAATTGAGCTATTGACAAGTTGTTTTCCCTCACAACGCTTCAACGGAGGTCGTAGTGTTTTGACAGTTCTCACCCATGACTTCACTGTCGAGTTTGTAGATAGCAACCGCAGGTGAGGTGTCAGCCCGTATAGATTTATACATAACTCTACCTCTCACTTAAGATTTAACGATTATAGGCAGGGGTCTTTGCTAAATATTAAACTTAGGTAATGAATGTGTCTCATGTAAAACATTCAGTGAATAACACTAAAAGTTGTAGTCCAAACTGTATATGTTCAAGTTACCAGGCTAGTGTTTTCATTAGAAAATTATAATAATGTTTTATACTTATATCGTTTAATTATCTTGCAAAATTTATACGGGCAGAGCAATGACACTGCCTAATACAGTTCTATATTATGTGGGCAAAGTAACGACAGTGCATAACATAATTCTATATTGAGGGTAGAGTAACGACAATGAAAAATATAAATCCTTATTCTGTTGATAGAGTAACAACATTGCATAATATAATTCCATATTATTTGATAAGAGTAACGACGGTGCATAATATAATTTCATATTATGTGGGCAGAGTAACGACTGTGTAAATGCAATAACTTTTAACGAAAAAAATATATAACAAATAAATAATGATGGTATTTTATGATAAAAGATATCTAATAATCAAGTTTATAAAAACAAAATATTATTTTAAACATGTATTCTCCCAAAAGAATAGTAAAAAAGTTGAAAATGGGGTCATGAAACTAACACTTCAAGTATGCTTTATTTAACGAAAGTTCATGTCGGGAAGTGGTTGGAAACTCGGGAATATCGGAACCTCAGGGGAAAAGGAGCTCCAGAGAGAAAAGAGAGAATGTGATTTTTTTGGTGAGAAATGAGGTGGATTCATATCTATCTATAGTAGTTCAGGGAGGTGCATCACGCTCTTATCCTGAGGTGCATTGCGCCTGATCGAGGTGTTCAGCTTTGGGTTTGGCACATGTCACTCGCTCAACTTGCCACCCCCATCAAGTCAGTTAAAGGGACTACACCTGGTCTTCCCACATGGCGCTCCCTCATTGGGCCATGTCATCGCTTACGGAAACTTTCTTGAATTTTCGAAAAATCACATCATTCGCATACGAGCTCCGTTTTCAACATTCTACATATCCCTATTTTCTTATCGAAGATTACTACAAATTTCATTTAGTCGTTTTCGGCTAATTCGCATTCTATTTTTATTTTACAGTCCATAAGAAACATACAGAAAAGGCTTTGCAAAATTTATAACTTCTTCATATGAACTCCGTTCTTGACGTTCTATATATCCATGAATTCGTATTTTTGAGTACATCAATTCTCTATTAGAATTTTTTGGCTAAAATGAAACAGGTCTTTATTTCACTTTTTATGACACATATTGATGTTTCGATTTAAATGCGAAACTTCGAAAAAACATAACTTCTTCAATCAGGATGGAGAGTGTCGAATACTAAGAGCTTCACATGCTCTCCCTAGATGTATGAAAGGTCTTGATGAAACACGAGAATGAGAGTAAAATAAATACTCTCTGTTCATAAGTAGCTGATTGATTTTGTCGCTGAAAACTGCTCGAACAAGTATCAAAGTAACAAATAAGAACTCTGCATGAAAAATCTCTGCTATGCTGAAAAATACTGATGTACCCAAACTCCGGTGCCGGAACTCCTAAAGTGGTCTTAAATAAATAAAGTCCACTTGCTCAAGATACACGGTTCGTCAACCGAAGATCAAGAGCGACAAGTTATAAAAAGTATTCATAGAGCGAAGGTTGCGAAACAATTTTGTTGATCAGACACAATTGCGGTACAATCCTTGCGATGAAAAATATGATGTCCGACTGCGGTATGGAGTCCATTGTGATGATAGAGGCTTCAATAAATTCTTGAGTGATCTCTTTTGTGAAAATAATAAATGGAATCAAGTAACATTAATTTTTCTCAAATGTGGTTCTGATCATGGGTTGGGTTGTGGCAAAATTGGTGTTAAAATAAAATAATTGGTTTTAAAATAAAATAAAGAAATAAAATGGTTTTAATAAATCAAAAAAGGCTAAGGTATTTGTTGGGTTTCAGTAAGAAAAATGGCTAAAATAAAAAATTGGTTTAAAAAAATAATAATTGGTATTAAAAAATAATTAGTGTTAAAAAATGAGTGTTAAATAAAAAAATGAGTGAAAAAAATTTGGCTAAGGAAAATAATTTGTTGTGGTATGAGAGGAGTATAGGTTGAGGAGTTAGGAAGGCTGAGAGGGGGCTGATTTCCGAGGAGGGGTGGAGGGTTGAGTACCGAGGAGGGAATACCGAAGACCTGAAGTCTCCGAGTGAAAAGGCGAGGTCTTCAGTGAAGGTTGATGGTTAGGCACGAGGTGATGGGGGTTTACCGAAGATGGACGTCTTCAGTAGGAAGGAAAAGTCTACGGTGAGGGGTGATGCGGGTAGGTTGTGAATAATGGATAACGAGGAGTGGAAGCGAAGAGCGAAGGGTATCTACGGTATATACTTTAGTCTGCGGTATCAGGTCTGTGGTATGAAGTCTCCTGTCTGTGAGGGACTGCAGCGGCTGCGCATAAGAGGCCTATCAACAGACTTCTGATGTGGCCTTTTCTCTTTGGTATGGACTTTAGGTCTTCGGGTAGGATAGTCTTCGGTCTAGCTTTAGGTCTTCGTTGCTGGGCACCGAGGATGAGAGGTCTGATGACGAAAAATGTCGTTTTTCATGAAATTTTGATACTGTAGAGGCTATATCTTCGTGATTATCAAAGGGAATCTTTGCTAAATCATATAGGGATGAAATGGAGTGTTAGGAAGGGTAAAAAGTGGTAGAAAGTAGGAAGGAGAAAGATATAAAGTGAGGGGACAAGGTATATTTAAAGTAAAAGGTGGAGTGTGCAAGGGATAAAAGGTGGGTAAAGTCACATGGATGTGTCAGGAAGTCAAGGGCAATGCATTACATGGTGTAGTAAACGAAACATGATTTTTCAAACAAGTTTATAATGTCCATATACTTTAATAAAGATCTATCAACATCAAATGAAGAACAAAGAACTTCATACCTTTTGTGATGAACTCAAAAAAATATGTTGGTAAAGTCTTTAAAAAGAAATATTCTCTAATATTTTGCAAGATATAAATCTCCAAGCTACAAGAACTAGAAAATTCTTTGAAATCTTCAACAAAAACCATCTTGTCCATAAAAACCTAAGAAATTGTATCCATTTCCAGAACATAAAGAAATGCCTGGAACAATTCTTCAAATATTTTAGACAAAAAATATCTTCTTCCTTTTTCTTCTTCTTCACAGAAAGATAAAAACTTTGTAAACCTGGATTTTTAGCAGAAAGTTGAGCATGACGGCAGCAACATTTATTCTTGAAAGCTTGAATCACTTTGAAATAACACTCAAAAATCATAAAACTCATCATAAGAATATCCGGCTGCTAACTCAAAAATTCATGGTAGAAAATCTAAAAATCATCAAGATAAGATAACCGATCGATAGTCGTTCCATTGAAATAATCGCTTAGATCTTCAATGTACGACTGCGATACAAACTGTAGGAGCCCATTTTGACGATCGGCTTGTGCGGAATAATAAGATCTTGATATTTAACAATAAAAAAAATATGAAGAACACGATGAGATGAGTAATCCAATAATTTTACTAGAAACAAAGATAAAATATGAAAATGAAGAACACTTGGTGGGAGAGATCCCGCCACACTCTCTCTAACTAGAGGACTACATTGTGTGCACACATAATAAAATGACCATCCCTCTATATTTATAGAGAGAGGTAACTTACAATACAATAAAGGGAATAAAATAACCTAACTTATCACTCATAATTTGTAGAGCATTTCCATGCTCCAACAGGATCAAACTGTATATCTGTGAACGAAACCATGATATCTTGATCATCAGCTTCGTTTTCTGGATGTGACTTTTCAGTGGATTGTGATAAAAAGAGAGTGGTGATTGGTTCTTGCATAAAACCAAAAAATGGTGGTGATATAGTCAAAATAGGAACAAAAGTAGTAATAGGTGATGATAGTGGTGGTAATGCGATTGAAGTTTCGATGGTAGATGTGATCAAAGAGTCATTATTGAGCATCCCTTCATCTATTTTGAAATTTGTGCCCTTATTATATAAGTCCACAATGATGTCTGGAATTCCGACCTCCTACTTACCGGACTCGATATTTGAAACCCGAGATGGTTTGACTAACATCTTCTAAGGAATAGTTGTTTGTTATGGAACACCCAAATTGATGTTTGTATCCGTATTAGATATTTTTAGAGTAACAATAGGAATACTTGTCTCCTCGGAAATCGACTTGACAGAGGTATCCTTTCGCAGTGAACCAAAAAAAGAATCCTCGATGCGAATACCAGACCTTTCGCTTTCACTTTCATCTTCAGTTTCGACTGTCACATTTTCAAGTGGAACTTGAGCATCTAGTTTTCTCTTCTTAATCTGTTGAGCAACATAAAAATCTAGGCGCTTCTTTGATACTGGAGAAGCAGGAGCCAAAACTTCTCGAACAAGAACTCCTTTCCTGGTAACGTGTAACTTTTGAACCTTCTATAGATATCTCTTGAAAGAACCAGGATTTGAGGATTCGACACTAGTAGGCTCAAAATTTTCGAACACTGGCTCAAGAGTAGTTGTCTTAAGTAGAGATGCAGATGAATTCTTAACCGGTTTTTTAGTTCATTTAAGAACCCCATATTTCGTCGGTATAGTTTCTTTAACCATTTCCTCCTCCACAACTTGTGGTTTTTCGACTTGCTTCTTCTTCTTTGGAGTCTTATAACCTTTTGACGGGCCTTCTAACCCTTTTTAGAAACTTTAGGCGGAAGAACCCCAATTTGAGTAAAAGAATCAATTGAAGCCAAATATTGAAGTAAAAACTGATTTCTAGGATCCACAAGTTTGAGCATCGAATCTGGAATACGAGAAACGTTGGAAAAACAGTTGCATCATCAACAAACACCCTTGGATCATCCATCGTTGGAAATTCAACTGAATCTATTACAACAGGAATGAGAATGTTTTCCTGGCTATAGATCTCCTTCAAGATAAGCCCTCCAAATTGAGCACTCGACACACCAGTTGCGAGTTTCATGTGAGATATTGAAATTCCAAACTCTTCCCACAACAAACAAGCATAATCAACGTTAAGACCATAATACAATCTTGCCACGACTGAGTAACCTTCGAGCTTAGCTTTTTCAAGCCCATAAGTTCTTCCTGTCAAGCACCTTAGAATGATTCCAAACATGAAAATCTAAACACAAGGAATACCTGATTTCTTAAAATGGCTAATGATAGTGAGTAAAGGTTGATGTCCCATCTCATTGAATATATGAATCACCTAATCATTCGTAATTTCATAGAAAATACCTGAAGTCGGTAGGTGCAAAATTTGAGCAAATTGTTTCCGAGTAAGCTTCTTCATTTTTGAGTTCGAAATATGGAACATGATCACTTTGGTTGTCTTTTTAAGCATTGCAGTTAAAGCAGGAAGAGAAATTCATTCCATTAGAAATTTAAACGGTGAAGACAGAGCATAAGATAGAACATAGTTATTCAATGTTTGAACCAACATCCTTAACTCCTCCGGGTAGTGATTAGGTGTGGGAACAAGACGAAGATTAGTGTTTTGAATCTTCATCATAGGTTGTGAGATTTCTTCATCATTGGTTGTTGTTGCTTCAACATTGCGAGGAGTAGCGGCCATTGTAGATAATTTGAAAAATGTTGAAGCGATGAACAGTTAGAGTTTTTGGAGGTTTGATCGGAGAACATAAATTTTGATTAGGAACTCAACAACTTCCTTTGATAAGAAAAATCCGCGTATTGTGTCGGTTACTTAACCGGAACCGTAAATATCGCCACGTCATAAAAGTGGTCATCATGTTCTCCTTGATTCTAGTGAAAATCCTGAACTGTTACTTCCATCAGATCTTTTGTTGTTCCCAATTGGATAAGAACCGTCACTAGTTTTGTTCCCCAAACAAGTACACCATATGTTTCAACACCAAGGTAAGACACGTCCTTCGGCATGGATGCTAGAATCATTCGCTTGTGGGTTTTGGAAACGAAATCATATGCCAGACTTTGCAAAATCTAAGTTTCGAGTTGGTAATACCTAAAATCTCAAGGATTTTAGTGCTTTTGTGTGTCAAAGAATGAGATAGAAGCAATTATAACAAAATGTGGATTTCGTGATACCAAATTTCATTTGATATAAAAGCAAATTGATCCCGAGCAAAGATCTCTTCATTCGACATCAAGAGAGATGAAGAATTGCTTGTGCGGTTTCCCGTGAATTACAATCGAATACTCGTTGATGAGCAGCGAAGGGCTTCTTTTGCTTTGGTTTCGAAGGTGGCTTCAATTTTGCACTAAGTCATAACTTAACATAAGTGTAATTCAATTGAGAAAAATTACTTGGATGACCAGTGTAGTCAAGAACTAGTATGGTTGGTGATTAATTATAAGTGACAAAAGGAAAAGATATTCAAACGAAAATCTCATTCCAAAAAAAGTACTAGATCTTTTTTGGGAAAAAGTGTCTTGGTGTTAAAACATTTGATCAAGATCACTCAATGCAAATGGAATGAGATTTTGAATATCGAAATGGTACATAAACAAGTGCTTCATGAAAATCTTGAACATAGTTGTTCACTGTCAATTCATTAAGGTTTTGATTTGTTGTGTTTCACTATCATCATGGAAGAATGACTTGGGATCATAAACATAGATGTTTGACATATCTACATTTTGGTGTTTTCGACCAGAGATGTCGAGGATATGTAGTGAAGTGTGTGATCGTGACCAAAATTTTGGTGAAAAAGATTGGTAAGAGAACTCATTGTACACCTGCTAAAAATTTTGACCAAGCAGAAAACTCTTGACTCATCATGAGAAGAGTAAGGTAGCTCTTCAACTAATGTGAATACAGCCTGATTGGGAAGAAACTTTTCCTGTGATAAGTTTCATTAAGGCTGCAAACACAAGGAGTCTTTGATGCTTGAAGACAACATGTTGCACAATGCTTCTAGGAACACTTAACTAGTATATAGTTTCGAGTAATACATGTTTCCTTGAAGAATATGATCGTTTGGCATGAGAATGAGCATCATGTTGTTACAATGAGATTCTGTCGACAATATTTTTGTATTTTAGATTTATCAAAAACAAAAAAAATTAAGAAAATATTTTTGGATTTTTTATTTTTAGAAGCAAATAAAAAATAAGAAAATCTTTTTGGATTTTTTTAGTTTTTGAAAAAGAAAAAACAAAAATAAAAAAATCTTTTTTGATTTTTGATGTTTGAAAAGAAACATAGTAGCAAAAAAAAGTAAACGAAATGAAAAATGTTACCGAGATTCGTTCGACCCATAGTCTAACAGGCATCAAGCATGGCTGTGCATTAAAAGTCTGCCATCAAATGTGAATTGTGTACTGAACGATTCAGAGGGAAGTCGAATGCAAACGCAATCGAATGCTAACCGTGAATAGTAACCTCTGAACAAAACCCAAAAAATTGAAAGTGAATTAAAACACACGAAAGGTATACCTATTAATCGAAAGTAAGAAAAACAATCAAAAGTAAGATAAAACATATGTTCGTGTCAGATTCAAGAAGAATATGGAACAGAAGATGCGTCCACCATTCCCAGACCATGCAAATATAATTTTTCATCTAAATGTTTTGTGAAAATATCAGCAAGCTGCTCTGCTGTTTTAACAAAATGGACTTTAATATTTCCATCTTCAACGTGGTCTTTGATAAAATGATAGCGAAGAGCAATATGTTTTGTTTTCGAGTGTTGGACCGGATTGTGACAAATATGAATTGCGCTTTGAGAGTCGCAATACAAAGGTATTTTCTTCATGTTGATCGCATAATCACATAATTGGCATTGAATCCAAATAACTTGTGATGTGCACGTCGTTGCAACAATGTATTTTGCCTCAGCAGTCGAAATCGAAACACAAGTTTGCTTTTTTGATTGCCAGCTCACAAGCTTTCCGTCCAATAATTGATACCCTCCTGTTGTGCTCTTTCGATCCAATTGATATCCAACTAGGTCCGCATCAGAAAATTCATAAAAAAAATATGTCTTCGAAGGATACCACAAACCTAATGAAACTGTTCCTTTGAGGTATCAAAAGATATTGTTTACAACAATAAGATGGGGTTCTCTTGGATTCGACTGGTACTTGGCACAATTACATACAACAAACATAATATCAGGTCGACTTGTAGTTAAATAAAAAAAGCGAACCGATCATGCTCCTATACATCATGAGATCCACATCAGGCCTATCTAACAAAGGACTTAAGCGCATGCCAATAGCCATAGGTACTTTAACTTTAGTGCTATTTGTCATGCCAAACCTATCAAGCAGGTTTCGAGTATATTTCTCTTGATTCATAAAAATGTCTTTCATGCTCTGACGAATATGCAAACCCAAAAAGTTATTGATTTTACCATCATACTCATTTCAAATTGATTGTTCACGAGTTCCTCAATTTGCTTAGACAATGAAGGATCAGTCGTACAAAATATAATGTCTTCCACATAAATTTGAACGAGCAATAGATGATCCCCTATTTTCTTTCGAAATAAAGTAGGATCAACTAATTCTTGTTTACATTTAGCAAGTTTCAAAAAGATTGTTAGAGTTGCATACCAGGCACGAGGTGCTTGTTTCAACCCATAGACTGCCTTGTCTAAAATATAATAGTGATTAGGATACTTATCGTTAACAAAACCCAGTGGTTGTTCGACGTACAAAGTTTCTTCCAGAACACCATTGAGGAATTCACATTTGACATCCATTTGATAGACGTTGTAATCCTTGTGAGCTGCATAGGCAAGGAAAATTCATACCGCCTCGAGTCTTGCGACGTGGGAAAAGGTTTCCTCATAATCAATACCTTCTTGTTGAGAATAACCTTTTACGACTAACCTCGCTTTGTTTCTAATAATATTTCCTTCTTTATCAGTTTTGTTCTTAAAAATATACTTTAGACCAATTAACGAAATATCTTCGACTTTAGGAACCAATCTCCAAACCTTGTTCCGTTCAAATTCAGCAAGTTCAGATGCATTGCAACAACCCAATCAGAGTGTTTTAATACAATATTTACTGATTTTGGTTCTAATTTCAAAATGAAAACATTAAACATACAGAATTCTTGATGAACATTCAACACCTCATTTCGGGCTTGAATCTGGGCTCGAGTCAAGACAACGAAATTTGGATCACCAAGAATTTGTTCTTTAGGATGATTTCATGTCCATTTTTCCATCGGTGGATATGCAGGATCAGAGTCAAAAGGTGTATCTTCAAAGATGTCATCAACTTCTGAACCTTCTCATGCAGTTGAAATATTATCAGCGACATCATGGAAATCATTATCTTGATCATTACCATTATCATGATTCGATCCACTTGGCTCCCCCTCAACGAATCATTGTCAAATTTTAATACAGATAAACCATGAACAAGATCATTAATAACAAGTTTGTTAAGAATTTCTAAGTTGATATTAGAAAGGCATCGATGCCATAACTAGCTTAGGTATGAAGCTGCTTTCGATAATAAGCACACTGAGGGAATGCCCACAATTGGTTTCATGTAAAGAGTGAACACGACTCCCTTTCGTTTCGACTTCAACAAAATCTCCTATTCCAACTGCTAGTTGCGAAACACTAATGAAATTGTGCTTTAGTCCCTCAACATAAGCAACTCGATTCACAGTGAATTTTCCATTCGTTACTTTCCCATAGCCTTTGACTTTACATTTTTGGTTGTTGCCAAACTTGACAACTCTAGCATTGTCCAACTTTTGAAAATCTCTCAAATTTTCTTTCCTTCCAGTCATGTGATGTGAACAACCACTATCGATATAGAAGTTTTCATCATATTGCTCGTCACATAGTACTTGCGATCAGTTAGAAAAATTTAGGTCCCCAAGGCCTTTTGGGTTTTTGGACATTAGTTTGAAACACATTATGCAATGAAGAACCTAAGACCCAATTACGAACTTTAAATTTGAAACTATCAATTAAGTCAATTTCATTGGCTTTAGGCATTGAAATGTAATCAGGCAACGAGAAAGGTTCAACATTGATTTTCACTTTCTAGTCCTTTTTCTATGAAGCATCAATTTACTTCTTTGGAATTTCTTTCCACTTTCGCACCGTTGGAGTAGATTCTCGAGATGAAGTACTTCCATTCATTGAATCATTTAAGTACTTCTCGTAAGCATTTCGAATTTTCTCTTGAGAATACTTCCGTGATTAATATTTTTTTCCTTTTACTTCAAGCTAATGATTGATGATTTTAACATCACCTCTACCTTTTTTAAATGATGCTTTCATCTTTGTTTCGAATCAGGATTTGGAAAAATTAGATTTGTGGGTTTGAAGGGAACACTCTTCTTTCCATTAATTTCCAAATTCTCAAAGTAACGTTTAGAAGTTAACTTTGGAGAATACTTTTGAAAACGATTTTAATACTGGTTTTGATAACCATCACCTTTTTGTTGAAAAACGTTTTGATTTTGATCAAACCTTCTTTGTGCATAACTTTGACCACAACTCCTTTAACCGTGATTTTGAACAAACTTCCCTTGTCCATTATTTTGAGCAAAATTATTGTGTCCACTATTTTGAACATTTCTTTAAACATGAAGTTGACCAAAAATCTTTTGTTCATGATTGTGACCATTTCTTTGTAAACCATTTTGTCGAAAGTTATTCTGAACATAGGTTCAACTCCTTCGAAAAATCATTTTGTTTTGGAAATTGGTTGTTTTGAAAATTCTTTCCATTTTTGTGAAAACTGCTTTGGAGTTTCATGATATTTTTGGTTGCAAACTTTTTGTTTATGAAAAGTTTATTTCATTTTTCCAATAGGCTTTATTTTGAGCTTTTGATTTCGAAATTCCTTCCACAGAAGTCAATTTTTCCACTTTTGTTTTGAAAATTTGATTTATAACCTTTTCATCTTTGGAATCATTAGGTATAGAATAAACACATTTTTCTTTTTTTTCATTTCAACCCCAGATTCTTCGGTTTTCATTGCACAAACACGTTTTGTTGGTTTTTGTTGACAAAAGTTTATCGAGTTCTTATTCAAATCATTTTCGATTTGATTTGAATAAAATCCATCTTTCGTTACACTCTCATTGTCTTCATTTACGAACTTGTTCAAATCAGGAGCAACCTTATCACCATTTCCTTTGGTAACAAAGACTTGATTTGATACAACGGCACCTGAATCCTTAAACCGAGTATAAACCACTGCATTTGGTTCGAGATAATGTTTTCCTTTGTCTTTCAATACTTTCATGTACTCTTTTGAGTCTTCGAAAACTTGATCCACCACAACACATGGAATTGGTTTCAAGATAATGATTGTGATTTTGAATCGTATAAACAATAAACACACGAGTTTGGAATTTGGCTTGAGTTTGTATCGAAATAATTGATCAATGAACAACAATTAATTGATCAAATAGGATTTGGGATTGTTCATCATTTCATCTTCAAAAACAAGATATCAACAAGAACTTTTTGAAATCTATTTTAGATTGAGAATTTAAGCTACCTTCTTGAAAATCCATTTCCCATTTGTAATGCTTGAATTGAACATAGAAGATCTAGGTTCCTCGACAAGAATTAGGAAATCTCCACATTGCACATTGTACCACCCATGACGCACATTGTACCATCCACGGAACTTCTTCTCATTTCTCCAAGATCTAAGTTCATCATCATGTTGAATTTGAGAATCTTCAACAATATTGGGTTTGGAATTCAATTCCATAACATAATTTAATGATTTTTGCATTGGAACCCAAATTTTCTTCACAGATTTCGGCATCAAACTAACATTTGAAGAATGTTGCTTAGAAACCCAAATTTTCTTGTTTTTGAACATCTTCTTCTTCTTATTCTTTTTCATGTTTTTGGATCTTGAAGATTTCAAATAAAAAGCAACATCATTCTTTGAGAAAAAGGATCTGATTGCGCAGGGACAAGGCTTGAACACTCAAACCTTGAGTTAATGCTTAATATCAATGTCTGCTTCTGATTAAGTGTTCCAGTCAAGTCTGGCAAGACCAGTCGAGACTGAAGATGTGAATCAACAAAGTACTTCAAATATTAAATATAGAACAATGATTATAATCAAAGTAAAGATAATAAATGAACACGAAGAATGTTTGAAAGAGTTTGATTAGAGAGAAATGTGAAAGTGAGGTAAATGTGAATATAGCTATCTTTAGAGCAACAATCTGTCATATATTTTTATCATTAAACACTCCTTTTATAGGAAAAGGAGATACAACGTACATACCAAGATGTATACAAAGGACTGGATAAAAGTATAACTCCTAACACTCTGATTATCAATTTTCACAAAAATATTTAGTCCTATGTAAAGTTACATTAAGCAAAACGACAAGAATAATTAATGCAGACGGATATACTATCTCGGAACATCTTTTCACTTCGCAACACAAAAACTTCATTTCTGAATTTAATCACCATCTCGGACATCAACTCCATTTCGCACTAGTAAGCATTCTGGACCACCACTCCATTTCGTACCAGGGACTAATTTCGAATCTTCTTATTGAATGATTGCTAAAGGTTTACTTTCAGGTACTAACACATTCTTCACAACTTCAACTTTACATTTTTAAATCAAATCTTTTGGAGTTTGACACATTTGAACATCTTGGATTGAAGGATTTCTATATGGCACATTCCTTCAGATGAATCACAAGAACACAAACAATCATCGGTTTAAAATCCAATTGAACAAAAAACTTTCACAACTTCAAGAGAATCACATTGAATTCCCTAATCTTGAACATCATGAACATGATGAACTTCTTCAAGAACATCTTCAACAAATTCAAGAGCATGAAGATCACTTGGATCTTCAATTAGGTAAACATATTTCTTTCTAAACAATTCTTTTTCACTTCCTTCCTTTTTATTTCCATCACAAACTAACATATTCATTGTTATATCAATCAGATTGTCAAACTTACAAAGACGTTGAAAGATCAATTTTCTAGAATCACCAATCTTGTTCCCATAAGAAATAAAAGTATTCCATGCAAGCAATCCACCTTTCAACAATAATCCATAATATTGTTCTTCGTTGACATTGTACTTGACATCTTCAACCATCACAATCCAATAATCTGATGGGTTTTGGCCAAAAGAAACATCCTATGTGCTCATGCAACCCCTAATGCTTGGATCTAGGTTTCTCTATTGTACATGCAATTCATCCAAGGCTCAAGAACCCTAATCTATTATATATATATATATATATATATATATATATATATATATATATATATATATATATATATATATATAATTCGAGATTTTCAAATAATAATACATCTAGATGATTACCTCTTCTTGAATAGCTTGAATCTTCTTGTCTTGGAGCTTAGAGTCACAAGTGTCACTCCTATAATGGCTTACAAACACCACAAGCAAAAGATGGAAGTATGAAAGAGAGGGGAGAGAGGCAAAATCGGCTCTACGGTTTCTTAGGATCAAGTCTAGCCGATTTTCCTTGCCCTAGGGGTGCTTATATACTTGTGCTGCTAGGGTTTCAGTCCAAAACCCTAATGGGCAGCTTAGGCCTTAAGCAGTCCAAGGACCCTTCTGGAATAAGGCCCATTGGAAGAAATTGGATGCCCAAGCCTCCAAGATTTCGTCCACCCTTATTCCTTAGGGTTTCCTATCCCAAATACAACTATCATACATTTGACAGTTTCCTATCCCAAATACAACTATCATACATTTGACAGTTTTAGTCCCCTTTATTTTATTAATTTCTTTTAGTCACAAAATCAAATCTTTATTAATTCTTGACTAATATTAATTAAACAATATGATTTCTCCTTTAAAATATTATTCTCATAATATATTATTAAATCATAATATATTATTAAATCATAATAACCTCTTTATTCATAAATCATCCTATCATGTTGCTTTGGTGAAGGCAACCCAAAAGGACCATGCACAACCGAGTCAAGTACATACCAAATATAGTTATGGGCTTAGACACTAATCCAACAGTCTCCCACTTGTATAAGTCTAATAACTAAATTTACAAGTATGACTTCGGAATCTGATTAGCAATCGTAGCTCTCAAAGACGCTGTCGAACT
Source organism: Lactuca virosa (assembly GCF_052849685.1). Lineage (NCBI taxonomy): Eukaryota > Viridiplantae > Streptophyta > Magnoliopsida > Asterales > Asteraceae > Lactuca > Lactuca virosa. The sequence goes on from NC_136430.1 coordinate 327,899,453, forward strand.
CTGATCTTATCAGTAACCTGTCCTTCAGGTAAGGGATCATATATTCCTCCATTCTAGATATCGTATGAACTGAGACATGGATAATACTCGTTGTTCATGTGTTGTTTCCCGATTTCTGATTTATGACGACTGACAACAGACTACAGTTGAACACATCAACTTAGTCCCGGCTTGGCCAAACGCTTAGGGTGTCATCAGTAAATCATCTAGGGGCCCACAGATATCGCTTTTATGCCGCTTTGGGTAAAAGGAACGGATAAACTTCGACTCAATGCTTGCTTGTAATCACTCACCGAATCACACAGAACAATATGTTTTATAACACCAAGTTACTAGTGCGTTTACATATTATCAATGTGTAACCGACTCGCAAGATACAACTCACACATCTCGGTTTCAAGAATATAATATATTACCATCTCACCAATCACTCGTGATAAAATCCATGAAGCGATCCAAGTGAGCATGGGTTTAATCCAATACTCTAATCTTATAGCAGCACTCATGAACTCTGCAGCAAACTTGTGCTATGTCTAAACACTTTAGGCAATCTACAGACGGATTCATGACAGTCTTCTTTCATACCTACTGCCAAAGTATGAGCGACTGTGGAGGGTTTGAATAATCTTATTATTCGGGAAGTCAAAACATGCAAAGTGAAACACAAGAATAATACTAATACTATATGGCCTCAAACCTTTGAGTATAAATAAAACACCTTTTATTTAATCACCATATTGATTACTCATTATTTGTTGTTTCGGGTAATCAACGTCTTACTTGAATTATAACGACAATTGTCCCATGCTCTTAGCATGCACACTATGTTTACCTATGGTCCTTACTTTGTGAAATAGTATAATTTGAATAACATTCATAATTCCCAATCCTTACCACAAGTGTGAGAATACCAAATTCTTGCCACTTATAGAATATGTTAGATTCTAACATTTTATGCAACGGTCCTTTCGTAATATCATAGCGCCAAAGTCACCAAGACTTTGCCAACGAAATTACAAAGTGCACTATTGGAGATTGTTACAAGACAATTCCATAGTCATGAAGTCTCACATTCAAAGTACATTCCTTTGTACATCCTTCTTGCATAGAAGTTTCTAATCTAGATTCTTAACGTCCAACTCCCAATATGGAAACATTTCCATATTTGACATATGACAACTCATTTTAAATAGAATCTTATCTATTCATAATAATGTCAATATGGTCCATCCATGACTATACTTCCAACTGTCCATAAGTGACCAATCCTTGGCGAACCTTAGATTGTCCTTCACAGTTGTTTAAATATTTTAATCAAATCTGGTTCTATTCCCTTTTTCCCTCTAAATGCCCTAGGCATTTGGAAAATTTTAGAACAGTCGAATATTACAGCATATGCAATCGATCCTTTACTCGAAGTGTATGGGATACGATTCATAATGAAAAACGCGATACTTTACCAGATTCTTGCTATAATATTGTCATAATATTTCTATTTGCCGTGTTCTCAAAATTCGAACTATAAAGAGGGATGTCGTAATCATAATCGAACTTCGAGAATGCAAATAATAAATATATCCTTCACTAAATTCAATTAAAATTTCTCGATCTAAGATTTTATATTCGAAATGAAGTACAACATTCTCTCCCTTAATTATGGCAAAAACAACCTTGCAACCCCTGCAACTTTGCAAAGTGAAACTTTTTGTTTTTTCTATAATTAATATTGCCAACTTGCAATAAATAAAATAATAATAATCATGCTCCTACTAACATGATGATTATATCCATTTCAGCATAACATTTATACTCCCACTAGCTTTGACACGTATTCAGAAAACAGTTGGACTTCTAGAATACAATACTTATTGACTTCCAAAGTTCATATTTCCAATACATTGTGCTTCGATAAGCCTTTATCTAAGCTTCTCAACCTCATACACCTTTTTCTTAGATAGCTCACATGTGTGTCTAAACTAATTCAGAACTTATATTATTAAGTCCTAAATGTTCAGACTAATTGCCAAATCTCACAATTCAAACTATGAACAGGGATGTCGTAATCATAATTGAATTTTAGAATGCAATTTACATAATCGTTATCTCCATAAAATCTATCTTAGTGAAAACGTTTCCTCACAATCATTTTCATGAAAGAGAGAAACCTTATGACACTTAGATTTTATGGTGCATGTATTCCTATCCATGCAAATTTGTCATAAGCATAATCATAAGATAATGTTTGTGATAAATTCAAACTCTTATGGACAGAACTTGTTCATTCTTAATTTCTTGCCATCAAGGGTCCCATCATTGCTCCCAAGTTATTTAGCAGCTAACCTATGCCAGTCAATGTACTTTCATTGATCAAGGTGTTTGCCCTTATGCATTCTATTGAGAACTCATATGCATAATCATTCAACTGGATTGGCACATAAATAAAATTTTGTCAACACGATAGGTTACAATCCTCAAGTCGTGTGCTAGTGTTTAATAGGTTTACTTCTTGATTTGTTCTTGAAACATGTCAAGATCTTTAGACTCCCATTGACCTCTTGACATATTATATTCTCTTATCAAGAAACATTTCTTGACAAAAATAAATATCCAAGAGTTAGTGTGTGTCTATATCAAGACAAAACTACGCGGAATTTGGTACTAGTTGGTCTTTGTCTTATTCAAGACATCATAACTTACCAAAATGTGCTAGTGTAAGAACATTCCTACTTAAGATTATCTCACTCAAGTCACAATCTTGGAGTATTACTCTAAGACTTGATTTTGGAACGAATTACGATACATCTTATTGACTTAACCATTTCAACAATTCTGGATTCCTCTTCTTAGCCAAACTAGTGCGCTAAGGTGTCCTTAGAGGATGAATTGTAATATGGTTCCTACGATTACTAAGATGATCATAAAACACGATACAAAAGTACTCTCCCTTCTTCTTAGATTGGAGAAACTTTTTATCTTTCTGCCTTCATTGATTTTGCTTATTCGTTCTGCCATTGATTGAAACTTTTCAATGATTTAGAATTACACTTAATCTTGTAAGTATAACCACATTTACTAGACCTTTAGTAAATCATGACGAATAATGTTATTATTATTTGTGGTGGACTTGACTAGCGCACAATATTGTGTACTAGTTCCTTTAGTCCTTCACTTGACTCACATACTTATGTGAACAAGGAATTAGTCTTAATTACTTAAGTACCAAGATTTCCATACATCACACAATACAAGTTGTATGATTCCAAGTTTCTGTCCAATTGAAACTTAGGCGATGGGAATCTTTCCTTACTTAGAAAATTATGACATTACCATAAATAATATAACTAAGAATCACATCCATTTCAACATTTCTAATAATAGAAATACACAAACATCAATTTTTCATAACGATTTCATTGCAAGGATATAAATAAATAAGTCAAACCAAAATTTATTTTATTCATAAAAGTAGCAGAAAACAAGTCCTTACAATGCAACAATCAAATGAAAACTATGTAACTAAGTATCCCTAACAAATCTATCATAACTTTCTAAGCTCAAAATCTGATCTTCGAATTCATGAGATCGTAATCCATTTCTTCGTGATCAGACTCATCTTGCTTCTTCCATCAAGCTTCCTTTCCTTTCTTCGATCCTGCAAAACATCCAAATGTAATCTTATCACATCATGTATTAAGAATCAATGAATAGAAACTTAACATAGTTAGATAGTGGATTTTACCTGAAGTAGATACATACTCATTGACTCTCCCATCTCTTGGGCTCTTTAGGTTCTCATGACAGATCTGTATCCAACACCCTTCTCTTGGCAGCAGAAACAAGTGGTTTCTTCTGGAATGTCCACGAAAGCATGGTTGGTTAATTTACCAGTCAAATATGCTCCATTTCTTTGCCAAATCATTTCTGACTCAGCACCAATAAGCATGTAAGTTAGGTCAATGAGGGTTGCGTCAATATCCATCATATAATACTCTCTTTTGAACTTATTATATGATTCAGGGAGTGACTGAAGAACCCAGTCTACAACCAACTTCTTGGGAAAAGTCACACCCAACATTATCAACCTATCGATGTGTGATTTTATCCCTAGGACGTGAGCACACACGGGTTTTCCATCTTCATGTTTCATTGCCAACAGGGTTTCAGTGATCTTGAACCTGTCAAGTCTTCGATCTTGTGGGTTTGGGAGAACAACGGGAGGAGGTGGAGGAAGAGAAACCAAGCTAGTCCACGAGGAAGGGATTGATCTTTCACCTTCATTGTGGAACATACATTCACTTTGAGCAGGAAAACTTTTTCCATGGGATTCGGGAAGACGATTATTAGAATTAGACATCTACAAAACGGGAGAATAATTCAAGTCAGTTAATTGAATACTTAATAACATGCCCAAATGAGATATTAAGGCTAGGATCCAACACAATATCCTACAAATTGGAAGAGGGATGTCGTAATCCAACTCGCAGAACATTTGAAGGTAAGTGAATGACGATTCACTAATTTTCCACCATGAAAAAAGAAAAGGAGATTAAGTTTTAAATGTATTGAAAACTCCTAGATCCTTGTGAACTTTTCAATGGCATGTTTTAAATCTCGATATGCCCCTCGATTTTGTGACTGGGATGCCGAGGATCACAAAACAGGGTGTGAATAACCATGCAAATATACATGGTTCCCCCAATGTCACAATCACCTATTCGATGTGTCGGTTAACCACACACGCTCCATCGAACTATGACAAACATCGAGTCACCCTTTGCCACCTTTGCTTAGAACCCAATTAGTGTGCCGGTTAACCACACACGCTCCACTAATGTCTTAGCAAGGGTACAAAGTGTAATTTCATAGAATTGCATCAATTCACTTTTGCCTAAAGTAACTAAGATTGGGAATTTTTTAAAACATGTAGTTACTTAATTATTCATTATACTTTTAATGACGAGAGGGTTTGCCCTATCCTACCCGTTCGGCTAACGACCCTCCACCAATAAAGGAAGCGGTGGGTGAGAGTGGACACCCATTAAACGGCCATTTTATAGGCCATAACCTTATACCCCCCTTATAGATCGGCTTCGTGAATGAGGCCTACTAACGATAAGACTAGCAGTTTAAGTTATATATAATATTAGACTTTTAATGTTATATATATATGATAAGGGTGTATTTTACACTTTTAAAATACTAGGTGGTCTAAACTATTAATAAATTATACCTTTAATTCGATTAATTTTAAACCTATTAATTTATGGCTTATTAAATCTTTCCTTTAATTAAACTCTTAATTAAATCAATAAACCACAAGGGTGAAATTTGAATCTATTCAAAAACTAGGGTTTTAGAATTTAAAATTTCAAAGTTAAACTTTTAATAAAAAAAAGTTAAATTCCAAAACTTGAGGGCAAGTTTTGAACCATTTCAAAATTACGGTTTTGAATTTAAATATTTCAAAATTAACTTTTAATCAAAATTCAAATTCCAAAACTTGAGGGCAAGTTTTGAAACCTTTCAAAACTATCAAAATACAAATAAGGCAATTAAACAATTAATTGGTGATTATCTATTTTGACCTAACCCAATTTCATGCAAGATAATTGTCCAAATAATTCAAATAATTTAACATTTATCAAATAAGGTATCAATTATCTAATTAGATGACAAAAATCTTTTATTTTGACAAAGATAATCATAAGGAATCAATAAAATTTGTATTTTATTAATTTGAAACAATTATGGCAATTATCCTAAGTCAAAATAGGCAGAAATCCCGAAAATCCGTCTGTCTGACAGCCAGACTCGTCGAGTCATCATATGGACTCGCCGAGTTCATCCTACTCGACGAGTCCACAATGGTACTCGACGAGTTTGTCAGGCAGATGGCCAAAAAATCGATTTTAAAGCATGAATGAATCAACAAGGCATCAATACAATAGAAACCAATCATGTCTCTGATACCACTGATGGGTTTTGGCCAAAAGAAACATCCTATGTGCTCATGCAAACCCTAATGCTTGGATCTACGTTTCTCTATTGTTAATGCAATTCATCCAACGCTCAAGAACCCTAATCTATTATATATATAATTCGAGATTTTCAAATAAGAATAGATCTAGATGATTACCTCTTCTTGAATAGCTTGAATCTTCTTGTCTTGGAGCTTAGAGTCACAAGTGTCACTCCTCTAATGGCTTACAAACACCACAAGCAAAAGAATGAAGTATAAGAGAGGGGGGAGAGAGGCAAAATCGCCTCAAGGGTTCCTTAGGATCAAGTCTAGCCGATTTCCCTTGCCCTAGGGGTCCTTATATACTTCTGCTACTAGGGTTTCAGTCCAAAACCCTAATGGACAGCTTAGGCATTAAGCAGTCCAAGGAACCTTCTGGAATAAGGCCCCTTTGGACAAAAGTGGATGCCCAAGCCTCCAAGATTTCGTCCACTCTTATTCCTTAGGGTTTCCTAGCCCAAATACAACTATCATACATTTGACGGTTTTAGTTCCCTTTATTTAATTAATTTCTTTTAGTCACAAAATCAAATCTTTATTAATTCTTGACTAATATTAATTAAACAATATGATTTCTCCTTTAATATGTTATTCTCATAATATATTATTAAATCATAATAACCTCTTTATTCATAAATCATCATATCATATTGCTTTGGTGAAGGCAACCCAAAAGGACCATGCACAACCAGGTCAAGTACATACCAAATATAGTTATGGGCATCGACACTAATCCAACACACCATTTTTGATCAATTATCAAAAATATCAATATGATTTCTCCTTTAATATATTATTCTCATAATATATTATTAATTCTTGACTAATATTAATTAAACAATATGATTTCTCCTTTAATATATTATTCTCATAATATATTATTAAATCATAATACAAACACACCATTTTTTATCAATTATCAAAAATATCACAAGAACTTTGATATTTATAGATAGAGAAAGTGAATTTGAAAGAAATATGTAGAGAAAGAAAGTGAACTCGTATGAACTTCTACAGAGAGAAAACAAGATTAATCATAATTCGAGAGAGATAAAGTGATTTCGACATGAATTCTAAAGAGAGAAAGCAAAAATCACATGAATTCTAAAGAGTGAAAATCGAATTTGAATCAAGATCAAAGAACTAATTCGATTTCTAGAATCGAAATACTCTCAAAGAAAGAAAACCTACAACATGAAGTTTGAATAACGATTCACCAAATCAAAAATATCATCATGGATTAGTTCTTGAAAATTTCAAGAACACCCGCTCTGATACCAACTGAAGCGTGTTAGATTTAATTATGAACACAAATGATACTCAGAAATGAGTAAAGAACACATGATCTAAATATAATATGGTTGGCTCAATTATCATTTTGGAAGAGTACAAGAGTTCGAGAGTACAAATGACCGAATGACACAAAAGATCGTTACTCTACTCTATCTACTTACCCTACTTATAGGGTACAACAGACTCAAAAAGTTACAATGACTAAACATTTAAGTGTCGAAATAAAAATGCCTTGTAAAATAGATAGAGTGTCGAAACAACTACTTTCAACACTTTACAGACTCTGACTACTTTGACTCCTCACTATACACATTTGACCCCAACAGGGTTGAGGTACTACTTAGTGCGGTGGACCAACAAACCCTGATGGTTGGGTTGAGACTCTGTATCAACAAACCCAGATGGTTGGGTTGAGACTCTGTGTCAACAAACCCGGATGGTTGGGTTGAGACTCTGTGTCAACAAACCCGGATGGTTGGGTTAAGGCCCTGGGCAAACAAACCCTGTATGCATGTATTGTAATTTTTATTGTATCTTGTGTAGGGTATTTTGGGAAACTCACTAAGCTTGGGATTACAATTTTGAGTTCTTGTTTCAGGTACTTCAGATGATCGAGTAAAAGCGAAGGATTGATCGTACACATCCTCTGCACTTTGATTTCTGCCTGATTTGAACACTCTAATTTTGAATAATTGTATTTGACACTTATGGTTGTGATTTGGGTTTTTATATAAACAAGGGTTTTTATCTAAATGAGAAATGAAATTTTCTATAGTTATTTTTGGGATGTTAAAAGTTGGTAACAGAGCCCTGATTGAGATAATTGATGAACATTTTTGTGAATCTAGACTCAAACTAAGGATCTGCATAACTTGTCAAATTATTTTCAAAACTGTTTTCAAAAAAATAACCAATGAGGGATAGGATGTGTACCATCAGTCAGCGCAAGAAATTATTCCCCAAGATACCCACACTATTATTCTCTTATTATGATTACGATAGAATTACATGCTATTCTTAGGCTAGGGATCTTTAGGAATTGCATGATAGAATTGCCTGAATTATGATGCATGACAGCCTTGGAGATTTTCTTGTATGCTAGATGGAATTGACATCATCACTGTAGTTGCTTAGAGTATGCACCATAATGGTACATAAGTAAGGTTTTATTGCCTGATAATGCTTGATTAAACTTTATTTCCTGTTCCTTGTTTGGTTGTGGGCTTAGGGTAGAATCAAGTATTCGACTGTCTATGGAATCCAACCTTATGTATGATTAGCATGCACGAGTGATTGTAGGGTTAGTGGAAGTTCCATAAGTGAGTATGGTTTATAGCAGGCCATGGTAAGGAAGGTTTAGCCGCTATTGAGGAAATGTATAGGATATATGTGTATCGTAGATGTTGGGTCTTGTGATCGGGTGGTCCATGACGAACCGCCTTCATATAAATATGGGTAGGTGTGGAAGAAAGTATGGGCTCGTATTACTGAAAGCACAGGACCCGTTCGCATAGCAAGGACGTCACGAACCCCGAGGGTCTATTCTTTTCGTAATGATTGTAGTGATATGAATTGTGGCATTTCTGATGCATTTAGGTTCATTTTCAGTACGGTGTACATGACGGGTTCTGGATTAGGAGCGGGCAGCCCGACAAGGCCAGGATTCACTGATGATGATATTAGGGAATTGATCTCCACTGAGGTGATTACGGCTGTTCGAGGTGCTATCTCAGAGCTTTTTTGGTCTATTAAGACTGCAATGGTTGAGTGGTTCGATGAGTGATACGCCACCGTGATTGAGGTTGTTGCGGTTGCTGTTGCAAGGGTTCAGGCAAGAAGGTCATTTCAGTATCGGGACTTCAGCAACACGAAGCCCCCAGAGTTTGATGGGGTTAAGGACCCGATCGTTTATATGAGGTGATTAGCATATGTTGAGGGATATTTCTTCACTTGTGCATGTTCGGAGGACCAGAAGGTCAGGTGCGCCCTGAACCTTCTTCGTTTGAGGAAAAAGGACTAGTAGAGACTGGCGACTGGTGCTTATTCTTCTACGGAGAAAGCCGCGGTGAATTGGGAGTAGTTTACCAAGATGTTTTGTATCGAATATGCATTATTGGTAGAGAGGGAGAGGTTAGACCAGGAGTACATTTCGTTGAAGCATTCAACAGAATTGGTGACAGACATCACCAAGATGTTCACGGAGAGAGCTCTTTTCTGCCCCGAGTATGCTGCTTCATAGTAGGTGTAGATGTGCTATTACTTGAGCATGCTCAATACTGAGATCAAGGAGTTTGTGTCTACCCAACGAGACAATTCTCTTTCTGAGATGCAGTCTTTCACTCAGAGCAGGAAGATTGAGATTGAGACTCAAATTAGAGAGGGGAGGTAGACCCTGGTTCAGACACATCCAGCAGCGAAGCGGTTCACACTCACCGACTCCTGATCTGGAGGACAAAGGGTTCGTACTTGTGGAAAGTGCGGGAAGGCAGACGAGGGTGTTTTTTGATCAACGAATGGATGCCACAATTGTGGAAAGCAGGGCCATTTTACGAGGGAGTGTCGCCAGCCACAACAACAGGCCCCATTGTGAGGAGATCACATATGTTATCATTGTGATCAGGAGGGCGACATGAAGGTCCAACTCCCTTTACTTGATTACAGGCCCGTGCAGGCACCCGCCCCATCGACTTTTCGGATCACAAACGGACGCCAGGGGAGAGCTGAGGCCCCAAAAGCCAGGGGTCGCGCTTTTTAACATGCAGCAGAGGAGGTCAAGGCTGCGCCTGGCTTCATTACTAGTATGTATTCATTTTATTTTTTGTTCAACTATTATTATGTATTCTTATGATTGTATTTATGCTAGATACCTTCTTAGTTAATTATTTGTCTGCTCTTGTGCTTTTTGACTTGCGTGCGAGTTGGTCCTTTGTGTCTTAGTCTTTCAGTCGGATTTTTGATATGACTCTTGGAGAGTTGGAGTGTCCGTTTCGAGTTTCCATTGCCAACGTGCATTGAGTTTCTGCATCGAGCATTTTTCGGGATTGTATCTTAATGATATTTGGAGTGCCTTATCCGGTCGACTTGATTTCCATCCCTATAAGGGATGTGTGCGTGATAGTAAGGATGGAATGGTTGATTGAATTTGGAGACATGATCGATTGTGAGAGGCAACGAGTGATAGTTCGAACCCTAAATGGGGGAGAACTGACTATCTACAGAGAGGGTACCAGGTTTAGTTCAACTTTTTCTTCTGCTACCAGGGCTCGACAGTTTCTACAGCATGGGTGTTAAGGTTATCTCGTGTATGTGGTTGACACCCGAGATGAGAGGAGGGTTCAGTTTAAGACGTGGCTGTGGTTAGGGAGTTACCTGATGTATTCCCAGAAGATCTACCTGGTGTGCCTCTTGTGAGGCAAGTTGAGTTCAGGATTGATTTAGTTCCCCGCGCTGCCCAGATTGCTAAGGTGTCGTACCGATTAGCACCACCTAAGATGTAGGAGTTGTCCTCTCAGCTTCAGGAGTTATTGGGAAAGCAATTTATCCGACCGAGTAATTCGCCATGGGGACCACCAATTTTGTTCGTGAAGAAGAAGGATGGTTCACATCGGATGTGCATTGATTAACTGTAGCTAAACAAATTGACGGTAAAGACCCGTTACCCACTTCCACGGATTGATGATCTCTTCGATCAACTGGAGGGTGCATATTGGTTCTCCAAGATCGACTTGAGGTGAGGGTTTCATCAGATGACAGTCAGAGACGACAACATGGATAAGACAGCGTTATGAACTCGCTATGGTCATTACAAGTTTGTGGTGATGCCGTTTGGGCTCACCAATGCACCAACAATATTTATGGATTTGATGAATCAGGTATGTAGGTCGATGCTCGATCGTTCGGTCATTATTTTTATCGAAATTAACTTGGTCTATTCCAAGACCCGGGAGCTACATGAGGAGCACCTTCGAGAGCATCTAGGAGTTTTGAGGAGGGAGAGGCTTTATGCCAAGTTCTCCAAGTGTGAGTTTTGGTTACGGGAGGTCCAGTTCCTAGGACACCTCGTTAACCAGAATGGGATTCTGGTCGACCTGGCCAAGATAGAGGCAGTTATGCAGTAGGAGGTCCCGAAATCTCCTTCAGAGATCAGTATTTTTATGGGGTTAGCAGGGTATTATCATAGGTTTATTCAGGATTACTCCAAGGTTGTTGTACCTCTCGCTCATTTGATGAGGAAGGGAGTGGATTTTGTTGGGGGCCAGAGCAGCAGGTTGTGTTCGATATGCTGAGACAGAAATTATGTGAGCCCCCGGTGTTGACCCTTTTGGAGGGAATGGAGGATTTTGTTGTATATTGTGATGGGTCTATCATCGGTTTGGGGGAAGTTCTCACGCAGCGAAGGAGGGTTATTATGTATTCTTCTAGACATATTAAGCCATATGAGGTTAGATATCTGACGTATGATCTGGAGTTGGGGGCGGTAGTGTTTGCCCTTAAGATTTGGTGGCATTATATATATATATATATATATATATATATATATATATATATATATGGGGTCTGGTGTACCAACTACACGGATCACAAGTATCTTAGATATCTCATGTATCACCTGAATCTAAATATGAGGCAGCGTAGATGGCTTGATGTGGTAAACGATTCTGACTACGAGATTCTTTATCACCCAGGGAAAGTGAATGTGGTCACTGATGCTTTGATACGCAAGTGGGTTAGTACTTCTGTTACGGGCTTATGTATGAGGATTTCTATCGATTCTTCGCTTATGGAGTTGATCAGGCAGGCTCAGTCCAAGGGGGTCAAGAAGGAAAACTGGAAGCTAGAGACAATCAAGGGTGAGATTCACAGGTTTACTATCGACAGTCGCGGACTTATGACCCGGTGTGGTCGGGTTTGGGTTCCAGATTTTGATGGAGTAAGGAAGACTGTGATGGAGGAGGCACATAAGTCCAAATTTTCGATACACCCTCATAGCCACAAATAAGTATTAGTATTAGAGACTTAGCTATTGGTGGCCGTGAATGAAGATATATATATATATATATATATATATATATATATATATATATATATATATATATATATATATATATATGTATATATATATATATATATATAACCTAGTATGTGGAGAGGTGCTTGACATGTCGGATGATCAAGACCGAGCACCAGAGGACACATGGAAAGTTGTAGCATTTGGAGGTTCCCATGTGGAAATGGGAACAAATCACCATGGGTTTTATCACCAAGTTACCGAGGACGACTAAGGGATTTGATGTGATTTGGGTCATTGTGGATTGTTTGACCAAGAGTGCTCACTTCTTAAATATTATGGAGAGTTCCTCGGCCAGAAAATTAATCGATGCATATGTGCGCGAGATTGTCGCTCGACATGGTGTTCCAATCTTCATTGTATTTGACCAGGATGTTGGGTTTACTTCACGATTTTGGCAGAGGTTCCATGAGGAACTGGGTACAATATTGCACTTTAACCACTTATCATCCTAGATTGATGGCCATACCGATCGGACCATCTAGACACTCTAGGATATGTTGAGAGCATGTGATATAGATTTCAGTGGGAGTTGGGACTCCTACCTTCCATTGGTTGAGTTTTCATACAATAACAGCTATCACTCTAGTATTGGTGTGCTGCCTTTCGATTTTCTTTACAGGAGGAAGTATCGCACACCAGTTTGTTGGGAGGAGGTCGGTCATAGGGTTATGAGAAAAACTGAGGTGGTTCTTCAAACGACAAAGCTTATCCAGCAGATCAGATAGTGGTTGCAAAGAGCTTAGAGTCAGCAGAAAAGTTATGCTGACAGACATCAATATGAGTTGGAATTCTAGGTTGGCGATATGGTTTTACTGAAGGTATCACCCTAGAAGGGTGTAATACACTTCAGGAGGGGACATTTGGGGCCCCGATTTAGTGGATCATTTCGAGTGGTGGCTAGGTTAGGCAAGGTGGTCTATCGTTTGGACATGCTTGAGGAACTTAGTCAGATTCACAGCTATAGAAGTGTGTTGCTGATGATTCAGTAGTGGTTCCTTTGGACGACATTTAGGTCGATGAGAGCCACAATTATGTGGAGAGGCCGGTGGCTATTTTGGACAGGAAAATGAAGGCCTTGCACAATAAGGTGACACCTTTGGTCAAGGTCCAGTGGCAGCATCGGAAGGGTTCCTGGTGGACTTGGAAACCCGATGCGGAGATGTGTGATCGTTATCCAAAGTTATTCGCAGCAACGGACTTCGAGGACGATGACTGATTCAAGTGGGAGAGAATTTTAACACCCAGTCTAGGTAATTATTTCATTAAGCTAATTTTTTAAGTTTCGCCTTGCTCACAACGTGAGGGATGCCTGTCACGTCGTGAGGAAAATGTTCAAAACGCGCATCATATTTGGTGCTCACCACATGAGCACATATGGCTCATGACATGAGGCATGTCTAAGAGGAAAACCCTAATTTTGGGGGTTTTGTTCCGTATTGAAAGGAAGTGAGGGCTAGGGTTAACCCACTCCCAGCCTTCATCACCTCTCAATATTCCTCTTTGAAACCCTAGCACTCCATAGTTGGTTTTTGAGCTTTTGTGGTGATTTCTAGCGAAGAAGAAGAAGAAGACCATATAGCCATTATCTGAGAACTCAAGCCTCTACATCATTCATTTCCACACCTTCTGCACCATTGTGATTTTTCAAGATCATAGCCTTATGGGCTTATAAGCTTAGATCTAGGTTTTTATATATTTTCTTTCATGGATTTAGTCCTATGGTGTTTGGAATCCATAAAGTTGCCAACTTTATGGATCTCCAATGTCCCTTTGATAAAATAAGGGCTAGATCTAAAGTGTGGTTAGGTTTTGAGACTCTTGCATGAGTTTTGATGCCATTTCTCCTTTTTTGCACCCTAGTTTGTGTTTGGGACATGCGTTCACTACTAGAAAACAGCCCTTTAATGATGTGCAAATAATGACACACGCTGATAGAGGACACGTATTTGTGTGTGCCCTAAAAATTAATGTCAATTTTCCAAAATTTAAAGGATAGAGGACACGCATTTGTGTGTGCCCTAAAATTAGTGTCAAACAAAACAAAATTAAAAATACGGAGGGCACTTATTTTAAGTGGGCGTCATCTACAAATGTCGCTTTATATTTTTTTTTACCTAAACGCACGTTTTTAAAGAGGGATCTCTAAAATTCTAAAATTCTAAAATTTTGAATACCCCGCTTCTCCGCTTCTGCACTCTCTCCTCCTGATCGCCCTTATCTCTCGTAAAATCGCATAGAGCCATTCTCTCCTTCCTCTTTCTCTCGTAAGAAGCACAAATTTGGCAGGTGACCAATTTCCACGAAGAAGATGATGACACAAAGGCCACAGTCTCACATGTCACACCCCAAAACCAGAACGGCGGAAACGTTCGGGGGCGGAGGACGTCATGTTTAGTATCACAAGTCATGCATCATAGTAAGCAAAGTAATAAACAACCATTTCATTAGAAAGAAAGTGTTTACAAAGTATGTGATTCACATAATATAGAATACATAGCAAATAAGAAAAAGACATGAAGCTATACTACTCCATCTTCTGAATCCCAGTGCGCGTACCTGTCTACTGGTCTCCTAAGAATACAAGTTATTTTGAAAGAGTAGATCAGCATTTAAGCTGGTGAGTTCATAAGATTTTAGTGATGTAATGTAAGTTGTAAGAAAGTTGTAGTAAGTTGTAAGAAAGTTATAGTAATTTGTAAGTTTTGTTTAGAAAAGTTCGCATGTTCCTCCAAAAAATCCTATATTTCCTGCTTTGATGAAAGCTAAGTAAAAATTACTCTACAATCCTTTCTGTGAGTACTAAATGGATACAAGTTATATAAAACCCAGAGTAAACAAACAATCGGTTGTGTATATCTGCCCTAAGCCCACAACCAAACAAGGAACAGGAAATGAGGCGGAAGGCACACATCCCATTGTTTGTTAGATCATCATTGTATATAACCCTGGCGTATTCACTTGGTACTCACGGAGTTAACTGTAATAGTTCCTTTATATTTTATGAAAATATTCTTTAAGAAAACCCTTATTTCTTTTAGTAAAAATGGTAACCACAATAGTTCCTTCTATAATCACTTAGTTCATACTAGCTATATATAATCTAATATCGAACAGATAGTTAATTGTGTGAATCTGCCCTAAGCCCACAACCAAACAAGGAACAGGAAGTAAGGTGGAAAGCACACATCCAACTACCTATCGGATATTAATTATATATAACCCTGATGTATAAACTAAGGTATTATGCAATTAACCACTTAAGGTCCTTTAAGTTATACTGGTTTAATAAAATGGATTAAACCTTTACTGGTATATTTCTAGTTTTGACTACCAAATGTTCTATTTGAAAAGTATGTTTTGTACTAGAAAACGGTGCATTGAATTAGTGTCCTATGACCTGACCCATACATGGTAATCCTTATGATTACTTAGTGTATACGGAATATATACCTAGCTAAGATCGGATAGATAGTAGGTTGGGTTAATCTGCTCTAAGCCCACAACCAAACAAGGAACAGGAAATGAAGCGGAAAGCACACATCCTACTACTTGTCGTATCCGCTTATTATATATCCCTGATGTATAGACTAAGGAATCATAAAGTTAGCATTATAGGTCCCTTTCAAGTGGAACTGTCACAAAATGTAAGTAATGGGAAAATATAAGTACACAGTTGTCTTTTGAATTGACATACTGAAGTACTTGTTCATGTTACTAGTATGTTATGAGTTTTGTATATATTTATGTGTTTTATTCATTAATATCTGATACTTTGTAGATGTACCCCATATATATATATATATATATATATATATATATATATATATATATATATATAAATCATGGCATATTGTAGATGCACCATATATATATATATATATATATATATATATATATATATATATATATCCATTATACTACTATTATTATCACCTTTTGTTTAGAACAATGACTTAGTGATACGTTCCCTTCCTAGGTTAATGGGAATCATTAGTATAATTATGTTAATCACGATTTGTTCTTCTGTTATAGTATCTTAGTATGTTCTTTTTGTATAGTGTATAGTATGTCTCTCTGATGTATTGTATCTACCTCCTTGTTTCTCTTTATAGTATGATCTCTATGTTATCGTGTATTGTTGCTACCTCCCTGTTTCTCTTTATAGTATGCTCTAGTATCTAGTATGAATTGAACCTCTAAACTATACCCCTTATAGTTTACTAGTGTTTTACTTGAACTGCTATTGAAAAGACTCAGTTTTCTACTAAGTTATGCTTGTACTTTAAAAACGGAGTTTTGTTAAACTATAAAATAACATAACTTTAAAAGAGTTTTTGAAATGTTTTGATCACTTATAAAAGACATAAGCGATCTTTTGAAAGATGTTTATAACAAACAATTACATAATTATCATTGTGTTCAACTTGTATTCCCCCCCCCCCCCCCCTTAAAAGCATTTAAAACAGTTAAAAGATTCATTATAGGGGTATGAACTCACCTTATGTGGGTGATTCAAATGAATATGCGCGTAAGGATGAGAAGTTCCACGAATGAAGTCCTGAAACACAAACGAGTCCTAAATGACATATATGGCATGTATTTGCATGAATATAGTATTTATAAGCAACTAATATGCTTGGAAACACCCTTAGGGACTAGGAAACACTTGGACCAAGTGTTAGAATCACATGTGATTCATCAAAGGGGTGTTTATGGGCACCAATTGGTGTTTACGGCCATGGAGTTTACGGCCGTAAACTCATGGTAAAATGTGCACAAGAGGGTGTTTGAAGGCTAGGGAAACTTGTGGGACCATTGCTCTACAAGAGGGAGAGAAAAACTAACTTTTTGGAAGGTGTTGAGGTGTTTACGGCCACACCAAGAGTGTACGGCCGTAAACACTCCAAATGGTGTCATTTTGGGTTTTAAAGGAAAGGGGTTTCAAAGGTTCAAGTGTTCTAGAAGTGTTTAAGGCCCAAGACATAACCAAAACAAGGGTTTACGGCCAAGGGAGATGCTCCTGGCCGTAAACTCTCATTAATGTTGGAGATTAGTTTATTTCAAGGATGTAAATCATGGACTTCTACTAGATAACAAGTGTATGAAAGGAATACTCATGATTTGGAAGCCTTAAAAGGAGTTTACGGCCACCAAGAACAAGTGTGTGTTCGTGGTGTTCTTGGTGAAAGATGAAGATCTAGCAAAAGATGATTTCCATGGATGAAATCAAAGGGTGATTCATGAGTAAGAAGGATAACAACAACTAGGGGGAAGAATCACTTACATTTTTGAAGATCAGGAATGAAAATCTCGATGATACTTGAGAGAGAATTCAAGTGTTCTTGAGGTAAAAGTGTAACAATGAAAGAAAAGTGAAGGGAATGAGTCTTATGGGGGGAGTTTACGGCCAGCCTTGAGTTTACGGCCGTAAACTCATGTGTTATGGCCGTGAACTCCTTTTGGTAGTGATTAAGGCTTGAATGTTGTACAGTGTCTCTAGTAGGTACTTCCTATCACTCATTCCTTGAATGTACTAGGCTTAGAACACACAAACAGACTCTAAACAGTGCTAAAAGATAGTAGGAGCGAGTCTGACTTAAGGTTGATTTTACTGACTTTACAAGGAAAAAATTTCGGGTTGTCACATAACATCTATCACAAAAATCAGAAGAACAATCCACACACACACAATATTCCTCCAAACCCTCGCAAAGATCTCGAAAAAGATCGAAGAACATGGTCAATAAACGAGTACCTGATTGGCTCAACAACTCCATGTGGTCTGCTCTGACCACAACCACTCCTTCACCACCTAAATCGCAATCCCAATCGTCGCCGTCTCGATCACCGTCACATGCCGATTGCATCGATACTTACCCTTCCAAACCTCCCTCTGTTACTTCCTCAGATTCTTCCATGAACGAACCGCGTGAATCGTTGTCGTCGCCCAGTGTAATTAGACCTGAATCCCCTTCTAAACTAGCTCCAGCTCCGAGGATGGAAGTTAAGGATCTGTTGACCAGTAGCGATAGCAGTGGTAATGATGTTAGTTCTCCTGTTGAAGACAATTCTCGCCAGGCACAACTATCACAAGAGGTTAGATTTTGAATCAATGTTTCATCTGTTTGATAAAAAAAATGTTTCTCTCGCTTTCAAGGAATAGATCTGGTACAAGCACTTAAATAATTAGAGAAAAATATGACTACATGAATGGTTGAAGTTTGGTTCGGTAACAGATCTGTGCTAGGTTATACTGTTTCAGTTTTCACTACACAAAACTTAGATATTGCAATAGCCACATCTTATGGAATTAGGTGGTATTTACATTTTACTAATTAGTAATTACTATATAATTATTTATTATCTTCTTTATTCAATAAATTAAAATCATTCATCTGAGGTATAAATTTATGGGGTCAGATTTGCTTGAAGAAAACACAGACAATGTGTGGGAACCCCCAGAGGTATAAATTTTAATTTATTTTAAATGATTTATGGGTAATTTGGTAATTTAATGATACATATAGATTCAGGAAGTTTTGGATGAAATTAGTGCTCCTTCTATACCATTAAGTGTTATTACAAAAGCTGCAGAGATACAGCTTTTGTATACAGTGGATAAAGTGATTCTTGGAAATAGGTGGTTGAGAAAAGCCACTGGAATTCAACCCAAATTCCCGTATGTGGTTGACTCATTTGAGAGAAGGTAATGAGGGTATTTACGTATTTTGCTTCTTATTAACATAATACAAATACAATATGTTTGTATTTTTGCAGGAGTGCAGCTTCTTTTCTAAGGGCATCCATGTTACCTCATGGTGGAGTTCATGATTCCGATTCCGATTCCGACAACAAACAACACCAACTTTATATGTAACCCAAAATAGTAACTACTGTTCCCTTGTGAGTGTCCTAAGAGTAAGGAGGTGAGATTCCATAAGAGAGGTCTTGGCATATCGATTTGAAGTCCAGATGGTCATGTCGTATCTATTTGAAAAGTTAGATTCATCAAATAAAGTGAATCTTACTTGGTTAAAGATGAGATGTTCCTGTTTGTAGGGCCGTTTTGAGATACTATGTTTATCGGGATCTTATCTGTCACACCCCCAAACCAGAACGGCGGAAACGTTCGGGGGCAGAGGACGTCATATTCAGTATCATAACAGTTCATAGTAAGGAAAGTACACACCACCATATATATAAAGGTTTCAAAATGTTTACATAATTGTATTTGTTACATGTTGAAAAGATAAGTACATAAACATATTTCAAAAGAAGTAATTAACGTCAGAGCGTTAATCCCCAAAAGTTGATTTCCAAACCTGCTTAGCGGTTCCCTGAGAATACAAGTTATTTCAAAGAAAAAGTGTCAACAATTAAGTTGGTGAGTTCATAAGCGGTTTTGAGAAAATGTATGCCATTCCAAAGTTCGTGCGTTTTCCAAGAAAATCCCTTATTTCCTTATTAAAGTATGAAATGCATATGAATGTTCGCGTTGTGAATTGTAAATAGTTGCACCTGGAAAATCCCTTATTTTCCTATTAGTTGATTGTTTTGGAAACAGGAAAATCCCTTATTTTCCTAAAGTAAAAGGCAGTCTCTAATGTCCAAGACCGAAAATCGCAAGCAACTGACATACTTGAAAGGTTGAGACATAGTTTTATATAATAAAGATATATGAAGATCGCACTTGTTAGATGAAGAATAGTTTTAATAGCTATCCATTCATAAAAGCAGAATACCATAATAATTGTCTATCCGGTGAGTTTTATAACCATACTAAACATAATATGCCTGTGGCGACGGTCTTCAGGCGTCGAAACGTTTATGACAAACTGTCACCCAAAGGACTGTAGCTAACAGTCAGGGCGCGGGATCATGACTTCTCGTATAGATCTATACACATTTGACACGCTCTCCAAACGGGAGACTCTGGTTATAATAGACAGGACTTTAGGTAGTACCTTTGTAACACAAAGGTAGCATTTGAAGATGTAATCGTCTCACGGATTCTCAACTAAGTCTGTATTAAAATAGTAGTTTTGTATGCAATGTTTATCCTCTTTCACAATGTTTGACAAAACATAAATCATGAGTTCCTTGAATGCATAAAATGGTTTAGCAAGAAAGGTTGCTCTTGACATAATGCATTTTGTATAAACGAGGCTAATACTAGTTATAGTTTTGTTTCATACCACAAGGTTAAGTTTGAGCAATAGTCTTGCATGTTGAACAGTTTCATTGTATAGATAAGTCTAATACATGCAAAGTATAACAAGAGTTTTTACGTTTTCACTCGGGATCAACCGAGTGTTTACTTGTATTCTCCCCAGAAATGTATTAAAAGTATATTTTAAAGTATTTGAAAGTGTATAAAAGGGGGTATGAACTCACTTGATTGAAGTGGTTGCTTTGAAGTAGTCGAGAGAATAATCGAGCAGAACTTTGACTAGAGAGAGTTGAAATCTCGGGATTCTCGGGGATCTCGGGAGTGTAGAACTTCTTTCGGGACTCGAGTATAAAAATCCAGGGCTTCGGGAAGGCTTCTCGAGGTAATCACGTAGAGTAACGACACTTAGATGGAAAGAGATGAGCACTAAACCCGACACCCTTAAGGTTCTATTTATAGGGGCTGATTTGGGGTCTCACGTCGTGAGTTTTGGATTCTCACGTCGTGAGGCTTAGTCAGCATGATCCTCTTCGACGATTTGACGTGGCTGACACTCTGGAACCCATCAGCCATGAGCTCACGTCATGAGCATGGTTCCCTCACGTCGTGAGGCTGACTCAGCCTCGGGTTTTGTGTCATGAACTTGTAAAATCCGTAACTTTCGCGTACGAGCTCCGATTTCGACGTTCTCTATATGCACGCGTAGGTGTGAAAAGGCTCTACAACTCTCGTTTAGACTCCATCGGCTAATTTTAAATTTATTTTTATTATATTATTTTTAACAGGCCGGACCTGGAAAAGTCCGTTTAAATTCCTTAGCTCCTTCATCTGGTGTCCATTTTCGTCAGACTTTTTACTGTGGTATTCCTATTGTCGGGGTCTTCAACTTTCGTTTAGGTTGTGTCGGCTAAAGACCGCTCGATCTCTATTTCGAGTTTTTAGCTGTCTACTGCTAGGTCAGAAACTTCGAAAATTCATAACTTCTTCATACGAAGTCAGATTTGGGCGTTCTTTTTATGTATGTCTACGGTTTAATGATATCTACGACTTTCGTTTAGATACCTAAGGCTAAAAAAGTATTTTATTTAAATTTCTCATTTTATGCTTAACAGCGCTTTACCGGTAGTGTTACGAATCTTTGATTGGTCATAACTCTTCCGTTATAACTCGGATTTTAGTGTTCTTTATATTTGTGGAAACCTTATCACGATATCTACCACATAGTGTACCCAAACAGAGCTTTTTGAACATTTCATTTTCGATGATATTCTTATTACTTTACAAAGAGGTTACAAGACTCGACTTTTAGTCATTATAATGACCTGAAATAACGGGTTGTTACATCATCCCCCTGTTAGAGGGAATTTCGTTCCGAAATTAATTACAGAATAAAAGTTTTAGGGACTAGGGAAGAGATGCGGATACTTCTGTTGCATCTGATCTTCTCGCTCCCATGTGAATTCAGGTCCCCGCTTAGCATTCCAGCGGACCTTCACTATTGGTATGCGACTCTATTTAATTCGTTTGATTTCCCTATCCATGACATCGACGGGTTCTTCCACAAAGTTAAGATTTTCGTTAAGTTCGATTTCGTCGAGTGAAATCACCAGAGTTTCGTTGGACAAACACTTTTTCAGGTTAGATATGTGAAACACTGGATGTACTTTGTTAAGCTCGATCGGAAGTTGAAGTCTATAAGCCACTGGACCAATCCTTGAAGTAATTTCAAAGGGTCCAATGTACCTTGGATTTAGTTTTCCACGTTTCCCAAAGCGTATCACGCCCTTCCAGGGTGAGACCTTCAGTAGAACGCGGTCACCAACCTGAAATTCCAAGGGTTTTCATCTTTTGTCGGCATAGCTCTTTTGCCTATGCCTCGAGGCTTTCAGACGTTCTCGAATTTGAACGATCTTTTCAGTTGTTTCTCTAATGATATCCAGACCAGTGAGAGTGCTATCAGGGACTAGACCTTTTGTCAACTGCGTGTCGCCTACTTCGGCCCAGCACAGAGGTGATCTGCACTTACGGCCGTAAAGGGCTTCAAATGGAGCAGTCTTGATACTAGTATGATAACTGTTGTTATAAGAGAACTCGACTAAAGCTAAGTGAACATCCCACGCTTTACCAAAGTCGATTACACATGCTCGCAGCATGTCTTCTAGGGTTTGGATCGTTCTCTCACTCTGCCCGTCAGTTTGTGGGTGATAGGTTGTACTCATGTCAAGCCTAGTTCCCAAAGCTTTCTGCAGCGTCTGCCAGAACCTTGAAGTGAATCTACTGTCTCGGTTCGAGATGATAGATATTGGTACTCCATGAAGTCGCACGATATCTCGGATGTAGGTTCTTGTTAGTTTCTCCATCTTATCGGTCTCTTTGATAGGCAAGAAGTGGGCAGATTTGGTTAACCTATCGATGATCACCCAAATGGTATCGTGACCACCCTGTGTCTTGGGTAGTTTGGTTATGAAGTCCATGGAAATCTGCTCCCACTTACACTCAGGTAGTTCGGGTTGATGGAGTAGACCTGAGGGTTTCTGATGTTCTACTTTGATCTTGGCGCAAGTCAAGCACTTGCCCACATAGGTAGCAATTTATGCTTTCATGTTTGGCCACCAGTAGAGTTGCTTGAGATCTATGTACATCTTATCTGAACCTGGGTGTACGGAGTATGGGGTCTTGTGTGCTTCGTTCATAACTATCTCTCTGAACCCACCAAACTTTGGTGTCCAGATTCGGTTCATGAGGTAGCGCACTCCGTCACTCTTGATCTCTAGATTCTTGTCCATCCCTCTAAGGGTTTCACCTGTCACGTTTTCGGGTTTCAAGGCTTCTATTTGAGCTTCCTTGATTTGTGTTGACAGATGCGAATGGATCGACATGGTTAATGACTTCACTCTTCGACCAGAGTACTCCTTACGACTAAGGGCATCAGCCACTACATTCGCCTTTCCCGGATGGTAACGAATCTCACATTCGTAGTCGTTGAGCAATTCGACCCAACGTCGTTGTCTCATGTTTAACTCCTTCTGGTCGAATATGTGTTGAAGGCTCTTGTAGTCTGTGAAGATGGTGCACTTGGTACCATATAGGTAGTGCCTCCAGATTTTGAGAGCGAAGACCACAGCTCCAAGTTCTAAGTCATGAGTGGTGTAGTTGACTTCATGTGTTTTCAGTTGTCGTAAGGCATACGCAATAACCTTTCCTCGCTGCATTAGCACACAGCCCAACCCTTGATTCGAAGCATCGCAATACACCACAAAATCTTCGATCCCCTCTAGAAGAGAAAGAATGGGTGTACTGCATAGGGCCTGTTTCAGAGTTTGAAATGCAGCATCTTGCTTTTCTCCCTAGTTGTAGGGCACACCTTTCTGAGTTAGGGAGGTAAGAGGCTTTGCGATGCTGGAGAAGTTCTGAATGAACCTTCGATAATAACCAGCAAGGCCTAGAAATTGGTGAATCTCCGTTGGTGTAATCGGTGCAGACCAATTTTCGATAGCCTTGATCTTAGATGGGTCCACGTGGATTCCTTCTTCACTGACCACGTGACCTAGGAAGTCCACCTTCCTAATCCAAAACTCACATTTTGAGAACTTCGCATAAAGTCTCTCAGCTCGTAATGTCTCTAAGACTTGTCTCAGATGTTAGCCATGCTCTTCTTTACTCTTTGAATAAATGAGTATGTCAACTATGAATACTATCACAAATTTAACCAAGAATGGACGACATAAATGATTCATTAAGTCCATGAACACGGCAGGGGCATTGGTTAGTCCGAACGGCATCACTAGAAACTCGTAATGCCCGTATCTTGTTCGGAAGACCGTCTTACGAATATCACTCTCCAGGACTCGCAGCTGGTGATATCCCGATCTCAGATCGATCTTCGAGAAGTAGTTGGCTCCTTGGAGTTGGTCGAATAAGTCTTCGATTCGTGGTAGGGGATATCGGTTCTTGATGGTAAGTTTGTTGAGCTCTCGGTAGTCGATGCACATCCTAAATGATCCATCCTTCTTTTTCACAAACAACACTGGTGCTCCCCAAGGCGAGAAGCTCGGCCTAATGAATCATTTGCTGAGTAGCTCATTCAGTTGGCTGGATAGCTCCTGCATCTCCACTGGGGCTAATCAATAGGGCACTTTGGCTACTGGGGTAGCTCCGGGAATCAGGTTGATTTTGAATTCGACTTGTCTCGCGGGTGGTATTCCTGGAAGATCTTCGGGAAAAACATCAGGAAACTCGCATACGTCAGGCACGCTCTTGATGTCCTGGACTTCGCGTTTCACATCCACGATATGTGCTAAAAACGCGTGGCATTCCTTGCGTAGGCACATCTGAGCTTGGATACACGAGATAATACGAAGAGTGGTACTGGGTTTGTCGCCATAGATAATGAGGGTTTCGCCGGTTGGCAGATTAAGGCGAACGGCCTTATCGAAACATAAAATGTCCGCACGATGAGAACTCAGCCAGTCCATGCTTATGATGACATCAAAACTCTTAATCGAGACTGGCATGAGGCTGATTGGAAAGGGGTTATCGTTTAGAGTTAGGGTACAGTTTAAGTATATCTCCTTAGTGCCCTCGGTTTTACCGTTGGCCATTTCTACTAAAACGGTTCACTTAATGATTGGGGCGTTTGTTTCAGCAGGCCTTTAAATTTATGACTCACAAAACTCCTCTCCGCTCCACTATCAAACAAAATGCATGCATACGAGTTATCGAGAAGAAACGTACCCGTAACAACAGTGGGGTCTGCAACGGCTTCATCATGTCCCATTGCGAACACTCGGCCCCTTCCGCCGGTATTCCTGTTGTTTGCCTTCGGGCAGTCCCTGCGGTAGTGCCCCGTAGCTCCGCATTCAAAGCAGGCACGGCTTACTCCGGCATTAGCAGTGGGGGCGGCTTGTTGGGTTGGATCCTTGCAGAAGCGGACCGTATGCCCCTTCTTATTGCACCTAGTGCATTGGAAGTCACTGCAAGGACCATGGTGGTGGAAGTTGCATTGGTTGCACTTCGGAAATCTCCCATTGTATGAACTTGTGGGTGCAGTGGTGGTAGGAACAGTAACTGCATGAGCCGCTACCATTTGTTGTTTCTTGGGGTTCCCCTGTAGGTTTTGTCCCCTTCTTTTGTTCCAAGGCCTTCCCTGACCCTGTGCCTCCTTTGATGGGTTGGCAGTAGCTGCAACAGTACCCTGTTTGACCCCGTGGTCGATGAGTCGCTGAGCCAGGTGC
Source organism: Lactuca virosa (assembly GCF_052849685.1). NCBI lineage: Eukaryota > Viridiplantae > Streptophyta > Magnoliopsida > Asterales > Asteraceae > Lactuca > Lactuca virosa. The sequence continues at coordinate 327,925,240 of NC_136430.1, forward strand.
TTAGCGCTGTTGAAAGTGATAGGGTTGGAGGCCAAGACGTGACCTTGAATCTGGGGTGACAACCCCCAAATGTACCTCTCAACCTTTTTCGGTTCTGGGTTGACCATGGCAGGGCACAAGGCAGCAAGGTCGCTGAACCTGGCCGTGTAGGCTACTAGGTCAGACCCAGTCATCTTCAGATTCCAGAGCTCCTGCTCTAGCTTTTGTATCTCGCCCCTTGGGCATTATTCTTCCAGTAGTAGGACTTTCAAGTCCTCCCAACTTATGGCGTTGGCGACGGTGAGAGTCACGGACTTCACATGGCTTTTCCACCAGGTGAGGGCTCGATCAGTGAGGGTGCAAGCGGCGAACTTGACTTTGCTCGCTTCTTGACAAGAGCAGATCTCAAAGCCCGTTTCGGTCTTTTCGAACCATTGCATCAGTGCAATGACTCCCCCTGTGCCATTAAAAGTTTTTGGCTTTGCGTTGGAGAACTCCTTATAAGTACATTCCCTTACTTGACCATGACCAGTGCCATGGTTGGAATGATTCGTACTGCTTCCTGTCCCTCCATTTCTGTTCGAGTTTATTTGCGAGAGGGCGGCGGTTACTGCTGCTGTGATAGCAGCATGGACCATGGCCGGATCATAAGTTTGGTGGTGGAGGTGGTGGTGGTACCGTGCCCGGCCTGGGTCTTAGGTTTGGACGAGGAGGGATCGCGCTGCCAAGAAATAAAATGAAAGATTATAAGTTTTGGTGGTTGAGGGTTGAATGATAATGAGTTAACTATCTTTAATAGTTTAAGAATTTGGTTTGACCTACACAGGGCTTTGAGTTTGATTCACAAATGGAGTTTAAATAGCAATAGATAAACTCATGAACTCGAATGAAATGCACAGAATTAACACACGAAAGAGATATGCCCAATATATATTAAACATATGGTTGCGTTACATCCGAAGTTAGGACAAAATTGACCTTTCTAAAGGTCTCCGATTACAGAAAGTTAAAGAAAGTAAGACTTTTAGCCGATGGTCCTATTCTATGTCAAAATTTGTGGGGGTTTGACGAGTACTACTCTCGGCGCGGATTGCGCTTGGAGCTCGATTCCGCATCCGATTGCTTGGCTCCCATGAGACGCCTGTCAAAGGCAGCTTGTTGCTCCCTCAAATCCCTCATTTCGGAGAGAGCTGCAGCCATTTGCTCTTGGAGAGAGTGGGTGTGGAGTTTAGCATTCCTTTGTAGCATGTCAAGGCGTCGGATATCAGCTGCGTTATCCTCCATCCTTATGTCAACCTCGTGAATCCGGTTTGCCTGGACTCCGGATTGATAAGCCTGATTGGCAAGTTTGCCTACCATAACTGGGAGTGCTCGATCAGCTGAACTTCCTCCGCTGACATCGTAGAAGTCCCGACACATACCGTAAGGAGGACACAGTCCTTGCTGCTGACTCCAATGGTGGATGTGGCTTCCCCAGACGGGAGTTGGTCCTTGAAATCCCATCCTGAAAGGAGGTCGAACGGATGGAGGTCGGACGGCTGGCGGATTGATTACCTCAGGCTCTGAGGCTGAGCTATCCGAGTCTTCTTCTTCCTCGTCTTCCATGGGTTCTTCCTCGGGGTCGTCTTCAATCCATCCCTCATTACCTTGGTTGGGGTAGTAGGGGTCTCCGGGTAGATGGAATCCAGCCATTGAGTCTATACGAGAATAGGGTTAAGAATTGACTATAAGCTAAAGCATGTAAAATATACCCTTAAGTTTGACGATCGAAGATACCCAAATACTCCCATAGTATTCTTAATGATATGCTCTTGGCAAGTTTTAAATTTGTTGTCCACTGCAGACACTCCTTGGCATACGTTAGTCGGCTCTTGGACAAATATAGTTAATCAGGCTATATTCATCCCAGTTCTGATTACATGTCCCAAGGCACACCTGCACTGCACAATTTATTTATAATACTTCTATATTGATCTATTTTTGACACTGTTATTAATATGAAATGAATGCATGCCTACTTTACAAAAAAAAATAAATAGATTTAATTTTTTAAAAGTATGACTCTTACTCAAAGTGTTTTTGCCCAGTTGTGTTTATAGTTGTATACCAAAAATGGTTTTGATATACTTAATTCACTATAAACAAAGCTCTGATACCAATCTGTCACACCCCCAAACCAGAACGGCGGAAACGTTCGGGGGAGGAGGACGTCATATTCAGTATCATAACAGTTCATAGTAAGGAAAGTACACACCACCATATATATAAAGGTTTCAAAATGTTTACATAATTGTATTTGTTACATGTTGAAAAGATAAGTACATAAACATATTTCAAAAGAAGTAATTAACGTCAGAGCGTTAATCCCCAAAAGTTGATTTCCAAACCTGCTTAGCGGTTCCCTGAGAATACAAGTTATTTCAAAGAAAAAGTGTCAACAATTAAGTTGGTGAGTTCATAAGCGGTTTTGAGAAAATGTATGCCATTCCAAAGTTCGTGCGTTTTCCAAGAAAATCCCTTATTTCCTTATTAAAGTATGAAATGCATATGAATGTTCGCGTTGTGAATTGTAAATAGTTGCACCTGGAAAATCCCTTATTTTCCTATTAGTTGATTGTTTTGGAAACAGGAAAATCCCTTATTTTCCTAAAGTAAAAGGCAGTCTCTAATGTCCAAGACCGAAAATCGCAAGCAACTGACATACTTGAAAGGTTGAGACATAGTTTTATATAATAAAGATATATGAAGATCGCACTTGTTAGATGAAGAATAGTTTTAATAGCTATCCATTCATAAAAGCAGAATACCATAATAATTGTCTATCCGGTGAGTTTTATAACCATACTAAACATAATATGCCTGTGGCGACGGTCTTCAGGCGTCGAAACGTTTATGACAAACTGTCACCCAAAGGACTGTAGCTAACAGTCAGGGCGCGGGATCATGACTTCTCGTATAGATCTATACACATTTGACACGCTCTCCAAACAGGAGACTCTGGTTATAATAGACAGGACTTTAGGTAGTACCTTTGTAACACAAAGGTAGCATTTGAAGATGTAATCGTCTCACGGATTCTCAACTAAGTCTGTATTAAAATAGTAGTTTTGTATGCAATGTTTATCCTCTTTCACAATGTTTGACAAAACATAAATCATGAGTTCCTTGAATGCATAAAATGGTTTAGCAAGAAAGGTTGCTCTTGACATAATGCATTTTGTATAAACGAGGCTAATACTAGTTATAGTTTTGTTTCATACCACAAGGTTAAGTTTGAGCAATAGTCTTGCATGTTGAACAGTTTCATTGTACAGATAAGTCTAATAGATGCAAAGTATAACAAGAGTTTTTACGTTTTCACTCGGGATCAACCGAGTGTTTACTTGTATTCTCCCCAGAAATGTATTAAAAGTATATTTTAAAGTATTTGAAAGTGTATAAAAGGGGGTATGAACTCACTTGATTGAAGTGGTTGCTTTGAAGTAGTCGAGAGAAGAATCGAGCAGAACTTTGACTAGAGAGAGTTGAAATCCCGGGATTCTCGGGGATCTCGGGAGTGTAGAACTTCTTTCGGGACTCGAGTATAAAAATCCAGGGCTTCGGGAAGGCTTCTCGAGGTAATCACGTAGAGTAACGACACTTAGATGGAAAGAGATGAGCACCAAACCCAACACCCTTAAGGTTCTATTTATAGGGGCTGATTTGGGGTCTCACGTCGTGAGTTTTGGATTCTCACGTCGTGAGGCTTAGTCAGCATGATCCTCTTCGACGATTTGACGTGGCTGACACTCTGGAACCCATCAGTCATGAGCTCACGTCGTGAGCATGGTTCCCTCACGTCGTGAGGCTGACTCAGCCTCGGGTTTTGTGTCCCGAACTTGTAAAATCCGTAACTTTCGCGTACGAACTCCGATTTCGACGTTCTTTATATGCACGTGTAGGTGTGAAAAGGCTCTACAACTCTCGTTTAGACTCCATCGGCTAATTTTAAAATTATTTTTATTATATTATTTTTAACAGGCCGGACCTGGAAAAGTCCGTTTAAATTCCTTAGCTCCTTCATCTGGTGTCCATTTTCGTCAGACTTTTTACTGTGGTATTCCTATTGTCGGGGTCTTTAACTTTCGTTTAGGTTGTGTCGGCTAAAGACCGCTCGATCTCTATTTCGAGTTTTTAGCTGTCTACTGCTAGGTCAGAAACTTCGAAAATTCATAACTTCTTCATACGAAGTCAGATTTGGGCGTTCTTTTTATGTATGTCTACGGTTTAATGATATCTACGACTTTCGTTTAGATACCTAAGGCTAAAAAAGTATTTTATTTAAATTTCTCGTTTTATGCTTAACAACGCTTTACCGGTAGTGTTACGAATCTTTGATTGGTCATAATTTTTCCGTTATAACTCGGATTTTAGTGTTCTTTATATTTGTGGAAACCTTATCACGATATCTACCACATAGTGTACCCAAACAGAGCTTTTTGAACATTTCATTTTTGATGATATTCTTATTACTTTACAAAGAGGTTACAAGACTCGACTTTTAGTCATTATAATGACCTGAAATAACGGGTTGTTACATTATCTGCTTCCTGATACAGGTGCACTCAGCAACCGAACCGGTGGTCTTAGCATATCAATTTGCAGTCCAGATGGTCAGTCATTGCTGGTGCAGTAGGCGGCAGGCTGATCGCATCCACCCTGGTCCAGGTATCTTTCTCAATTCTCTCTCACACACACACACACATCTTCAAGTTTCAAAGCTTCAATCTTTAAAGAACCAGACCTATAAAAGGTTTTTAATCTTTGTATTTCCAGGTGGTTGTTTGCAGCTTTGTTTATGTAATAACAATTCAAATACAAAGACTAAAGATGAGACATACACACCTTCAAGAAAGGAAAAGAGTCCTGGTGTTCAGCTGAATGAAGCTCCTACCAGCCAACAACAGGCAATTGCTTGGCCACCAGATCCCAGAAACTCCCAACATACTGAGATTGACCTAACCTGTGGATGATGATAATGACTGTATAGGCGCGTGTTGTTATAAATGCAATCAATGCCTCCGGTTAAAAACAAACAAACAAACACAGATTTGATGAGGAAATCGGGCATGCAATTCTATTGGTATTAACATCTATCTATCTTTTTTCAACTTTATTGTGAAAAACTTTGACCATAATATAATAATGTGAGTGCTTTATTGTTGGTGTAGGAGAGTGGTGTTAATATGTTATCCACTATTAAAGCTACTCAGATGTATCAGTGTTCTTCAAAGTTTGATATTTTTAAGGACTTTTGCCTCCAAGTATAACAGAGTTCAAAGCCTTACCAACGGAGGCTTGGTAATCTATTAAAATTGACTTTTTTAAGCTTCTTGTAATCTAAAACGTTAGAAGTCGATATTATTTATAGGATAAGATGTAACTTTAGAGCTTTTTGTAGGTGGTTTCAGCTTTCCATGGGTGCAGCAATGTTCTCAACAATGGAGTATGGAAAGATAGTGAGAGGTCTTGCAGGGATTCCAGATGATATTAATTTGTAATTTTTTTATTTAAAATGATACTTATCATAATTATCTCATACTTTTTTGGTTCTTTGAAGGGTGATTGTACAGGAACTAGTATGTTAAAATTTAGTTGCCAGGTACTTTCAACCTCATATTTTACCTCATTACCCCATTCTTAAAGTTATTTTTGTTTTTTTGGCTTATTTTTACATATTGGGATTTGTTGGTTTATGTGAATCTAATGGTTAAATTATTCAAATTTGTAGGTCTTGTTGATGTGCATAGTGTCAAGCAAAGTAGCTCGGATGTTGTGAAGGTGGGCAACAAGTTCTTGTAGTTCAACTATTATTTGTTGATGACTCTCATCTCTTACACATTTGATGTATTACATTTGTCTACTATTGGAATGATTAATTTGTATGACATTAACTTTTGTGCAATGGATTGTATTTTTTGTATATTGTATTTTATTTTCTATTATGAGACATGAAATGCAAATTTAATTTGAAAATTAGTAAATCTACAAATAATTTTTTTTTAAAATTTAAAATTACGATACGCAAAGATGTGTGTCATCTTCATTTATGACATGGCCTTTCTTGACAACGGCTTTAATGATACGCATTGTTTGTCATAAATACGCGTCGTAAATGTGCGTCGTCTATAGACGGCGCGCAAAACCGTGTCGTCTCTCGTTATGACAGGGCCTTCCTTGACACGCATTTGCGCGTCGTCTGAGCGTTTTACGACATGCATTGCGCGTCGTAAAAGGTTGTTTTTCTAGTAGTGATTAGACATGCATGTCCAAAAAACCACGATCTTTATCATTTTCTAGAGTAGATAAGTGTTGGGTTATGAGCAAAACAACAATCCTATGGTGCACATGCAAAACCTAAAGCTTTGGATCTCGTTTTTCTAATTGTACATTCAATAATCATCCAAAGCTTGTAAACCCTAAATCTATCATATAGAAATCGAAATCAACATAATTAAACAAGTAAGAATGTTATCTTTCAATTGTAGCTTGAAGATCCTTGCCTTTGAGAGCTTAGTATCACAAGTGTAATACCTCTAATCGATCACAAACACCACAAGCAATTGGAGAATGTTAGAGAGAGGGGAGGAGGCTCAAATTCGGCTCTAGGATCCTTCTAGGGTTTCTTGTAGCGGAAAATTAGATGCCAAGGGGGTCCTTATATAGGTGAGGAATTAGGGTTTCAGTCAAAGACCTAATCCGGCTGCTTAGGCTCTAAGAAGCCCATAGGAATCTTCCAGAATCCCTAGCCTGGACGAAATCCTTATGGGCTCCCATAAGATTTCGTCCACCACTTATCCAAGAGGTCCTTAGCCCATTTTGCAATTATCTTATAATTACAATATCAGTCCCCTTAATTCAATTAATCTCTTTTGACCACAAAATTAATTCTAAATTCATTCTTGACCAATATTAATTAAATAATATGATTTTTCCTTTAATATATTATTCTCATAATATATTAATGAATCACATTTATCCTCTTTCTCCATTATTCATCCAGTCAAGTTGCTTTGGTGAAGGCAACCCAAAAGGACCATGCTACTATCGGGTCAAGTACATACCAAATATATTTATGGGCTTAGACACCTAATCCAACAATAAGCCATTCTAGAAGTTTTGGATGTTGTTCTGAATGGATTAAGAACTTAATTCTCCAAAACTATGTCAACAAACTCGTATGGTTGGGTTGAGACTCTATGTCAATAAACCCGGATGGTTGGGCTGAGGCCTTGGGCCAACAAACCCTATATGCATGTGTTGTAATTGTTCTAATATTTTGTTTGGCGTATTTTGGGAAACTTACTAACCTTGGGCTTACAGTTTTGATTTTTTTTTCAGGTACTTCAGATGATCAGGGAAAAGCGGAGGTTTGATTGTAGACATCCTTTGAAATTTGATTTCCGCCTGATTTGAACACTCTGATTTGGAATAATTGTATTTGACACTTATGGTTGTGATTTGGGTTTTTATATAAACAACGGTTTCTATCTAAATGAAAAATGAAATATTTTATCGTGATTTTTGGGATGTTACATTTATAATTATCTTTTAATTAGTCTTATAATTAAATTTATTATTAAATCATAAGGATAATTCAATTTAATTAATCTTATAATTAAATATTATATTTCCAAGATTATCTCTTAGTGTTTAGGGTTTTTATTTTAATCATCTAAGGCATCAAAAACCAGATTTTGACAGATTTAAAAACAGATAAATACCAAAATTAACCACACAAATCAAATTAGGCAGCAAAATCCCTAAATTCGAATTTGGATTGGTTTCACGTAGTGACAGACAGTGTGTCATGATGTGAGAACAGATTTTTGTTCATTTCATGTAATGTACAATCAATGTTAGACATACCAAGAATCTTATACCACTGGTGGGTTTTATAGGTTACAAAACTAATGTGCTTGTGGAATTTCACTTAACACTTTAGGGCAGATGCAACCCAAACGATCTATTTCATACACTATGAATGCAACATACTATGATAAAAATCTAGATGAACACTAATATAATCAAAAATAAAATAGAAGGATTAGGATTACATACCTTTAATTTGTTATAGAAAATAAATCACTTCAATCCTTTATTTGAAGAGCTTGGAAAGCAAGCACCAAAAGTATGATGCATCTATTGGCTCACACTTAAACCCTAGAACTAGAAGATAATTGAGGAGAGAGGGGAAGAGAAAGAAATTGTGTTCCTAAGCTTTATGGGAAGTGCATGAACAAATTCAAGGCCCAAGGGGTCCAATTTATAGTTTAGGTAAATTAGGGATAAAACAAGATTTTAATGGATTTTAATACCAATCCAAATCATTTCCTTATATGCATCCAAGAGGCTTCTAGAAACCCCAAGGAGGCTCCCGAAACCGTCCTCCCTTGGATGGTTCTAGAATTACTTCTTTTGTTCAATTAATAAACAATTATAATTCAGCATTTGCACTTTTAATTAATTCCAATTAATCCCGAATTAATTATGATTAATAATTAATCAAATCTTATTGATTTCATATTAATTTATTAATAATATAAATTAACAAATCATATATTTAATAATTGATCTCATATTAATTTATTAATCATATGATAATTAACATACCAATTATTTATTTCCAATTAATATATTAATCACATAATATATTAACAAATCATTTCCTCATAATTTCTATTTAGTTTATTAATCATATAAGAATCTAATAAATTATCCTCTCTCTATAAATATCATTCTAACCAAGATTTAGTTATAAGGGCAACCAAAAAAGGTCTTTTCGTCTAATTATAAGAATATACCAATTTAGTTACTGACTTTGATACCTTAATCCAATAATTATCTCTTCTCGATGTCGGTCAGTTGTGATGTGTTAGTGTTCGTCTCTTCGTCGGGTCGCGTACTTTCTGGTAGGGATCGAATAAGCTTTTGTGTCTGAACGAAGTATTTGTTTAGAAGATTGCTCTATTGTTGCAGCAAATGTGATTTCAACCTTTGGAGGTTTCCGCTCAGGTTTTTGCTTATGCACCAGGTTTTAGAAAATCTTGGTCGTTGTAGTGCAGATTCTGAAATTCATAGTGACGTCGGCTTGTACAGAAGGGAGTAGACTTAGGAAAACAAACAAGGGGGTTGGATAGTGTTATAAGAATAATTTTTAAGGATATATTTCGAGGACGAAAATTAATTTAAGCGGGAGAGAGTTGTAACACCTGTTTTCCAAAATGAATTTGCTAAACACTTAATGGGGTCAAAGATATGGGTTTTGAGGAAAACAATATGCCAAGGTGTGGTAAAATCGATGACCATGGCATGTCATAACATGTAATAGGAGCATGTCTAGATGGACACCACGATATAGAAAGAAGGATGCCACGACGTGGTGGCTGTTGCAGCCCAATCCCATGATTTTTTTGGTTTCTCATATATTTAAGCACCTTAATTCTTGTATTAGGTCATCTCCATCAACCTCCATCTCTTTATTTCGAAACCCTAGACTCCTTTCTATGAATATGAGCTTGGTGGCTTGATTTTATAGTTGTTTTCTTGATTTGGTGAAGCTTGTGAAGAAAAGAACTTCTTCTTAGTTCAAGGAAGCACATAGCAAGTCTAAATCCATCATCTTCTTCAAGTTTTTGAGTCATCTGGGGTATAAAGCTTGCACCTTAACCTTGTTCTTTGGAGATTCATGTTTATGGTCGTTATAGGTTGATTTTGGTCCCCTCATGGATGCTCGGGGAGTTTAGGGAACTGCAGAGCTAATTGTGACACAATTGTGGTCATGGACTTCTAATTAAGTGAGAAAAAGGTCTTAGTTCGAGTGTTCTTGATCCCATGCACAAGTTTTTGGTCATATTAAGGAATTAATGGACTTAGGGCTGTAGATCTTGCTTTGGGGTGAGGTCCTAATGGATAAACTTGGAAACTTTATCCATTAAGTCCTTGAAAATGACTAGATCTAAAGATTTGGGCTTAGATATGTAAGGCTTAAGCCCTCAATGAAGAAATAAGAATTTTCCAGCAACCTCGACGTGGCCAAGGAGGGCCCACAACGTGGTAGAGTTTTGATTCGTGATTCTTTTGTCCTGACATGTCCACGACGTGTCCAAGGGGGGCCCACGACATGGTGATGTCATGCATGTCGATGGTTCTATTCGAATATGCCCATGATGTGGGCAAGACGTATACACATTGTAGTGGCTGTTGAATTTTGGTGATTGTTGACTGTTGACTTTTGACCAGTTTGACTTAGGGTCAAACTTGGAGGATTTGGGTTGTTGATTAAGGATTCATCTATTTTCGTGTTAGTCAGTTTGTGGGATTAATCAGTGCATGGTGTGAGAGTGTTGTTATGCTTCTCCGGTTCTTTAGTTCAGGTGAGTTTCTCACTATGCCACATATCCATTGTATATCCTTTGCATGGTAGGATAGAGATATTGTTAGGGTACGAGTATGATGGTCGACTAGGATATCTCCTTGTTATGCATGTGTTGTTTTGGAAACTTGGTGTCATGGTATGATAGATTGATAGAGTCTTGCCTAAGGATTATATGATACTGCTAGATGCCATAATTGGTTAGGGTAACGATAGTATTGTCTGTTTTTTGAATGATTACCCTAACAGTTGTATGTGGTCAAGTTGGATAGCTTGAGAACTCTTGGTCTAATGCTTGAATGCATGGTTCTTGTTTGATTTATTGCTTTCGGGCGGATCATATGTTCGACTATCTATCTGATTCCCGACTATGTATGGTTTATGCATTGTTTGGAAGATTAGCATTTGGCCCCTGTCCCTTTTATGTAAGACCAAGATCTCGCCCTTGGAATTGCAAGGAAAGACCATGGCGAGAACCATAGCAGTTATATGTAAGACTAGGATTTGGTCAATGATAATAGAGTTGGGTTGGGCCCGTTATGTAGGTTTGGGTGAGGCCTATGTGTGAGTGAGGGTTAGGCCTGTTATGTATGATGTATCTATATGAATAGGAGATTTGGTTGCTTGGTGTTGAGTCGATGATTTTATATGGATGCATGGTATGTATGGTGGAATATGTGGTATACTGGGATAATCATTAAGCTTTATGCTTAGAGTTTGGATGTTACAGATACACACTTCTTGAGATTGGATGCCTGAAAAGTGTTGTCTACATTGTTGAGTTCTTAAGGCAACTTGCGTTAGTAGGTTACCAGACAAATTCTAAGAAGAACTTCAAATGGTCCTATACACCTAAGATTTAGCTTGCCTTTCCAAGGAGATATTTTTAAGATAATTTAGTCTCTGACCCTTGCTCAACAATTAGGTGATTGACACCCGTGCCGTTAAAGAGCCTCTATTTGAGCATCATATGTGTCTATTATGAATGCTCAACTATAAGAACTTGATTCTAGTATTTTCGGGAAATACTTTTTGAAATGGCCTTGTTTCCCATATTCAAAGAATCCCTTTCTTTTATCATTCCTTGCTCCATGGTTTGTTGTAGGTGTTTCGTTTTGACATAATCGGTCGTTATGACCTTTCCTGTTGCAATGGTGACAAAAGGGCTCCGTGCGGTCTGCCAGATGGTGTTAGTTGTACTGGTTACACTTGGAATTTTCCTATGTACCATTTAGGGATGAGCATGGGACGGAACCGGTACCGACCCGTACCGTTCCCGATATCCCAAAAACCGAATTTGGTCAAAAGTCAATCCCGAGTACCGAACCGAATTAACATCACCGGTACCGGTACCGGGAGTGGTACCGGTTTTTGGTACTAGTACCGGTACCGGCGGTACCGATTCCCGAATTTCATGTATTTGGAGTACCAAGTACCGTCCCATATTTTTAAATTCGGTACGATTCAGTATCGGTTCCGGTACGGTACCGATACGGGATCGGGATTTGGGACAAACTGCTCATCCCTAGTACCATTTATTTTTGAGTGGTTTTTGTGGCATAAACCTTTCCAACGTTTTATTCCTTCCCTAAGCATTATTTTGAGCTTCCCTTAGAATCATTACCAAACTTCCTTTTGGTCATCCCCAACCTTCATATTATTAGCTTTCTTGATCATCTATCTCTTGGTACTAACATAGGTGTCATAACTATATTTGATTTTGTTACCATTTTCTTCTCTGAAATATGGGTCCCACACTCTATTTCGAAACTCTGGTGTTGAGGGGTACTGGTGTCTCTTTAAGTATCCCCTAGTCAATGGTGTAAGTTATGGAGTGCCTACTCGTCTAAGTGGTGTCCCTTCTCTATTCTTAGCACTCATCCAACTAGGTTTCTAATAGTCTCCTTGATTCTTTCCAATGTTATCATCAACTGATATGAGCTGGTGATTAGGATGAGTGCTACATGTCACTAAAAGGGGTGTAGTGATCTACATTGACTTATTTGTGAGAGTGGTGGGTCAAGGAGTCTAGGATGACTCATACACCTCGTATGTAGAGGGTATCCCTTTCTCGGCTCTATGCAGTCATAAAATATTGGTCATAGAACTCCAAATGTTGGGTTGATGTTTAGGTCATCTTTAGTACTTATGTAGATGACAATGCTGTCAAAGTATATGAGAGTGCTTTCTTTTGAGGTTGTGTGGTCTGTTTCCCAGGTGTGTTTATGCAAAGTACACCTCCAAGAGTGGATAGTATGATCTACGATAAGGTGAAGGTAGTGTAGTAGTGGTTATGGGCTCCTCGGCCTTTATTGGTTTGATCGTAGGAGTGATATGCAATGTTGGTATGTCTTATTTAAAAGGCTCTTCCTCGTCATCCATTGATGTGTGAATGAGTGATGAAACAGTCGATGGGTGAGGGAATTAGTTGGTGAAAGCGGAACCACTTGTTCCATAAAAGGGTGTGGAATAGCTTAACCGTTGTCGAAGTCATAAATAATGATTATCAGTAGTTGGTGGTGAACATAAATATGTGACATTAACAGTATCCATTTCACATTAGTCACGTCAATATTTATAGAAGTCACAGGTAGCTGTAACTTGTAACCATTTGTAAGCGTACATATTCCCTAAGGTACTTGTAAGTATCTAATAAAAACATACAACCTGTATTATAGCTAAGTAACTAGTGTTCTACAATAAACATCTGACATGATTGATGTTTATGAGTGTTATAGTTTTATGAGGATGTATAATGCTTATATTTATCAAGTGCAATTATTCATAAGATGTTAATGGTATTCTTATGGTTTCTCAAGTGTTTTCCTTTGTGTTTTGAATTGTGATCTTGCTTTAGTTTGTTAGAATCTCCAAGTGTTTAGTATATCAATTACCATATCCACGTCTAGTCATGCATCGGTCTAACCAAAATTAAACATAGGTGATCAGTCTACGTTTAGTTTTGGTTAAGCCCATGTACTTCAAAAACTTAGATAAGGTATTTGATCTAAATTGTTGAGTTCAAGATAGTTTCGTAGCGAATTATACATTCCTTAAACTCTTAAAGTGGTTGTATTATTAACTTTTGTTTAATACTTTTATTCTTAGGTTTATAAGGATAAACCTAATATGACTTGGGAACCCTAAGCTACAGTTGTAATCTTCTACGAACAATACAACAATATATCACAGTCCCCCTGGCCGACGGCGGAAATGCCGAGCGGTGAGACGACATCATGGATCACAATCATTTGCATACGTAGAACAATACAACAACGTAACATAATGTAAAAACTTTTATTTGATGTGAAAGGGAAAATACATCATTCCTAGTCTAGAGGTACATGAAATATGAGAATATTAAGTGTGCCGTAATAGTTAGGCAACATGAAAAACAATTGAGAGATAAGTAAGTTGTGATCCCATAATTTTTCAAGTTGTGTAACTTCCAGGTTCCTAATTCCCTGAGAATACATGTGGTTTGAAAATACGTTAACATAATATTGGTGAGTTCACAAGTTTGAAATGTTTGTATCGAAATGTATTTTTATACCAAAAGTAATTTTATTGAAAGTATACTTTTATACCAAAAGTATGTTTATTGAATGTGTACTTTTATATAAAAAGTATGTTTTCTGAAAGTATACCTTTATATCAAAAGTATATTTATTGAAAGTGTAATTTTAAACCAAAAGTGTGTTAGTTAAAATTTTTATTTCTTAACCGAAAGTATGTTCATTAAGAATGTATTTTTATGCCAAAAGTAGTGTTTTACTATATATGTGTTTTCTTGATTGAGCGTGTGTACATTAAGAATATACTTTTCACACTAAAAGTATTTGTTTTGTCGTATATAAGTATTACTAACTTGTATAAATATGTGTACTTTTATCCAATAGTAGTGTTTTATTGTATACGAGTACTTTTAGCATATATAAGAGTACTTTTAGCATATATAAATATGTACATTACCCAAAAGTAATGTTAAACTGTATATGTATACTTTTATTCAAAAGTAGCATTTTATTGTATATAAGTATTTTAAAAATGTGTGTATCCAAAAGTAGCATTTTACTATATATAATTATATATAAGTATTATTTCAGCTTATATATTTATTTTCATTTAAGCGTTTATATTAATGTTACCATATGAGTTCATACATCGAGTTGTTAACAAGTTATTGCCCCTTACGTTGCTTCATCGTGCGTCGTAGTATTTAGACAATTATCACATATGACTTGACCATCGAGGTTGTAACTAACAACTGTATGTGGGGTGTCAACATGTATAGATCTGTACATAACTATTTCCCACACTTATTATAAGCAAGGTTCTTTGCTAAGTATTAAACTTAGATGATGAATATGTCTCATCTAACTCATTGAGTGAATAGCACTAAATGTTGTAGCCCTAACTTTATAAGTTCAAGTTATCAAGTCAATGTGTGTGTTGTATAATTATAATAATATTTTATAAATATATCATTTAATTATTTTGTAAGAATTAAACGGGCAGAGCAACGACAGTGCGTAATATAATTCCATATTATGTGGGCATAGTAATGACCATGATAATATAATTTCATATTATGTGTGCAGAGTAAAGACTTTGTAATCGTAATCCGTTATATAATTGCGATAATTTTTAACGATGGAAATTATAATGAATAAATAACGATGGTAGTTTATAATAAATGATATTTAATAATCAACTTTATATAAACAAAAAATATTATTTTAAATAAGGGTGTTACTCGGTCGGTTTTTTCGGTTTTCGGTTAAATTGGTTCGGTTTTTTTATATCTTAAATCTAACCATAATCAAACAAATAAAGTTTGGTTTAATCAGTTGTGGTTTATATGGTTATAGTTTATTCAATTCGGTCTACCGATTAAATTGAATAAAATTTCACACTTAAAAAATTATTAAACTAAAAGAAGAAAAAAGCTTACTTAACGTTTACCAAATGAATAAAATACATTAATTAATAACATATTATATTCAATCTTTCACAATGTGTTATCTTGAAGAGCCGATGCAGACACATAAGTTGTAAAGATAGGTTAATATAACTTTCATATATGAAGATGAAGCAAATAACGAGAACTTAATTGACATTTGGCTAATTGGTTGTAATTTTTTAATAAAGTTATAAAACAATTATAAACTTATAATAGTTAATAACTAAATAATAAATTATGAAAATCTTTTTTGTAACTAATCTATAAATTTATATATAAAATGCTAATTCATGGATATAAACTATAAATATATATTAATTAAATTGTTTATTCGTTTTTTCTGTTTAACCAACATAATAAAAATTTAACCGAAACCAAACTGAATAAGATACCCGTATTTGGTTAACCAAACCGAATTAACCAAATAACCCAAACCAAACAAACCAAATAAATAGTTGAATGCATTTTAACTCGTTGTCTTATGCACTTTAATGTATAATATTATATTTTCATCAAAAATAATTAAAGATTGTACCTTAGGTCTATTACTTCGACGTTTTTCATGTTTGCGATCGACAATCGTTGACCAACTTTTGACGGTTTTCACGTACAAAACTCAAAATTGGGTTAGCCAACTCAATAAATTCGATTTTTTAGGTTAAGGTAGAAAGATTCCACCTTGCAAGCTCTTGTTCTTCCCCTCATTTGCTTGGATGTCATATTCACCTCTTGAATCAAACCCTATACGATGAAGAAGATGAAATGGCCATTGGTTCTTCCTTTGAATCTCAAAACACTATTTGGAAGAATGAAAGGAGCATCTTATTTCCTACATTTTTCACATTGGTCCCTCCACTTTAAGCATTTTTGCCAATTCCCACCATAAAGTCAATATTTGTGATTTTAACTTAATTTTAGACATAACAAGTCATGTGACTTTTGTAATACAAAGCCCAAAATGGCATAACGATTGTTTAGCCAATGATGGATTCCGAGCCACGGAATGAATCGAGGAACTAAGGACGTTTCCAATACCGATAGCAGCTCCCGCTGAAGCAATTGGTGACTTGTCCCCCTTGATGTTGTGGCATTGGATTAGTCTAGATCCCCAGTAGCTTCAGTGACATTGGCGGCTTTAAGGTATGCCTTAACTTCGTTCCAATTGATAAGATTTTCATCTAGATGACATCACGCAAAGTATGACACTCTTCGATGAGTCAACCCTTTGATCACCTCACATTGCTAACTTGTCACTTTTGTCCTTTAACTTTTAAAATGTTATTAATTACTTCTAACTTTCTAAACTTCATATCAACTAATGATTATTACTTTATGATTTAACTATATAACTCATCTTTCATTTATTTACTTTTATAAATTTAAGAACTTAGTCTTAAATTTTAAGATGTTACAGCCGCTACCGTGCCGCGGAACCCACTTAACTACGCCGCCAATTAACTGATGTGGCCGAGCAGCGGTACCCTAACACTCACGCCACAATTACAATTATAGGTTTCACCCCAAAACCTTATTCTCATAGTCTCGAAAGTATTAAGCCCATGAAACGGATGTTACACATTAGTTGGTTAGATCGGCTTAGTTCCTAGTGTAATGCCTTGATGTTTCTTAAATCTTTTCCGCTAGCAAGGGGAAGAAGGAATCAATGATGGAAGTAAGGAAATGGTGATTTTTGTTTTTAGCAATTGCGGATTTTTTAGAAAAAAAAAAATTGGAAGAGGTCTGCAGATTTGAGAAGATGCTGGCCCATGTTTTTAAGAGAAAAATAACAGTCAAGCCTTTTTAGTCTTCTACAAATCAAAATAGTCTATGAACAAAATGACTACCCATCCATAGACAAAAGAGGACAAAAATGTTTTTGGAAAAAAAAACAAGAACAAGAACAAACACCTTAGCAATCGCTCCCTCAATACTTTTAAAGTTTTCAAAATGGGAAATTCACCATTTTTAGCTAGATTTGTAGCTACACATTGTTTTTATAATATTTTGTGTGTAAAGTTAAAATATCGGTTGATATGAAAGAGATGGTAAATTTTGAATTATTAAGGTTTCGACATCCACCAAATCCTATGCTTTTTCTTTGATGTGTACACATTATTTTAGTTAGCCTCATGTGTAACTAAACATGTTTTTGCAAACAGGTTTCGTGTTTTTCTAATTCAACCTATTTCATGTTTTTATTTATACGTCGATTGTAATAGTTATTGTAAAGTTGCCGTTCTAAAAAAATATTATTGTGACAGTATATGTAACACCCAAAAAAATTTATAGATCTTATATATAAAGATAAAAATGATAATTTTATGTTACAATCGACTATTTAGGGTGAGATACGAAGAAAGAAAGAAAAAGAAAGATAAGTTCGAAAATTAAGTGACAACCAAAAAAATAATTTATGCATTTAAATGTGGATATTACTGTTATGTTTTATAATTAACATATATCACTCAAAGGACCAAAGTAAAAGTAAAAGTAAAGACTTTGAATTAAATAATAACTATATATATATAAATATAAATACTAAAGATAAGAGGCTACACTTAGTTCCAAATACAGTGGCGTTAAAAAGTTAATAAAAAAATAGTAGGGGCCCAGTGAAATTTGAAAAATATAATCACAATCCTCTCGTATAATTATGGGAGAAGGGCATAAAAGCCAAAAAATTTATATGTTTTTAATGGGAGTAAATTATACGAATCGTCTTTCGTCCGGGTGCCAAAAATCACATTCAGTCCCTATTTTCAAAAATTAACTCGGATCGTCCCTCGTTTGATTAAAAGTTGCACTTGTCATCCCTCGTTAGTTTAAATTTATACGTTTCATCCCTTACGAGACATGAAATGACTATTTTGCCCTTTTTATTTTATTTTTGATTTATTTTATTTTTCTTACAATTAATAATAATATACAAAATAAAATAAAAACCTCATCCCTCCCACCTTATCTAACCCCTTCCCTTCTAAACCCACTTTCCCCTAAAGCAAAATCATCACCACCACCGGACAACTTAGCACCACCATTGACCACCGCCGGACCACCACACACCACGGTTGACGACCACCTCTTTTTCTTTCAAAAACACCGTCGATAACCCCTTACCCCCCCCCCCCTCTTCTTCCCAAGGGTCCTTAACCCACCATCGTCGACCACCAGGCCTTATAGAAACACCAACCGAAGCAAAAGAGACGGAAACACCAACCATCACCACCTGTTTGCAAATCTACACTACAGGTGGTGTTAGATTTGATTTTTTCCAAAGAGGTGAGTAATGGCAGACTTGATTTCTTCAAGGTTGAAACTCTGTTGATTTTGATTCAACACAAAACCGTCTCATATTACTCTGGCGGAATGTACCTCCGATCTAGGGTTTCAGACGTAGATAGAGGCGAAAAAAAAGTAGATTCATTCTTCCGTTCTATCAGGCGAGGGGTGAGGGAGAAGACGGTGATGGTTGTGCGCAGATGAAGAGGGTGGTGGTTTCGAATGCAGATGGAGGCGGCGATGGTTGCTGCAATGATGGCAGAGAATAAAGAAAAGAGATGTGTGGTTGTGGTTTCCGGCAACTTCATGGTTGTCGGCGACTTCGTGAATGGTGTGCAGATCTTAGACGATGGTGGACAGGCGGCGAACGGAGAAGCAGAGATGGAGCAGTGGATGGTGGTCTTCATCTGGAGACCTTGGTTCAATGATGTAGAAGGAAAGGAGGAAAACGAAGGGGAAGGGGGAGTCGGGAGGGGTGGGTTGATTGGTAGGGTATTTTGTTTTGTTTTTCTTTTTTTTTTTAATCTAAAAAAATGATAAATACATATTAAAAAATTAAAAAATAAATTATTAAGGGTAAAAATGTCATTTTATGTCCACAGGGACGACCCGAGTGAAAAAATAATTATACAGGGACGGTCTGAGTTAATTTTTGAAAATAGAGACTCAACGTGCTTTTTGGCACCTGGACGAGGGACGATTCGTGTAATTTACTCTTTTAATGGTCTTATCTCACAAGAAAACATTTCATGATTTTAAATGAGATAATCATATAAAAACCTTAAGTTTGAGAGAAATACAAAATTACTCTTTTGTGGATTTTAAGTTCACTAATATCGAATATGTGCAACTTTTTTTTCTAAAATTTTCCATTTTGCAGATTACTCGGTAAAACCAAACATTTGTATAAAACTTAAGAACTTTTATAAACCAGAAAATCAAGCTTAAGGATTTTTATGAACCCAAAAAAAGATAAAACCGTACGTTTATGTCAAAAGTAAGGGCTTTAGTGAACCACAAATACACAAAAGGCTAAAATTAAAAAAAAAATTATAAATATCTGTTAATAATGAACCTAAAATCAATAAAAAGATAAATCCATATTATTTTGTCAAACTTAAAACTTCTTATATTATATTAAAAGTTCTTATATCATCATCCCATTTCAAATTTGTCCGTTTGTGAAATCTAACGATTTGGTTGTATTATTTTCGGTTACCCTTTGAGCAGGCTTGTCATGTAGCCGGTGAATTGGACTTCGTTAGCAATAGCATGGTGCAGTTCAGTGCGGTTTTTGGACCAAACCGCAATCGCATTTGTGGTTATTTAAATTGAAAAACCGAAATTTGGGGTTTTTATGCGGTTCGGTTTTGCGGTTTTTTTCGGCTTTGTGGTTATTTCGGTGCGGTTTCAGTTTTTAACCGCAAAATAAGTTGGTGCGGTTTTGCGGTTAAAATGATACGGTTTTTAATGTCTAGATCATATTTTTGTTGACTTTAATTTAAAATTATAGATAATTTTGTTGACTTCCATTTATTTCTAGCATAAAAAGACTAATTTTCTAATCTAACCGAAGAAACCATGTGGTTCACTAGGACCAACTGGTTGCAGGCTAAACCAGGCTCAATGCAGCACCTGCTGAGTGATGTGCATATATGAAGTTATTTATAATAAATCATCCACCCTTTGTATTCTTTCACTAGCTTTGTAGGACAAGTTCCCAACCTAAATGCTAGACACCATTCTTCTTTCATTTTTTTCTCCTTATCTATATTATTTATGTTTTTTAATTAATTACGCAACATATATACATCACCTAATTAAATAATTACACAGAACCCTCCAATTTGCTTCTTTTAATTGGTTTTATGCTTTTAATCGTAGCTATGCTTCAAGATAAAATATGTTATGAATTGTCCATCAAAAGAATTTATACATTGATTAGTTTGAGATACTTATCATTTTCGAATAAATAAACTAAATGAAGCATATATAAGGAGTTAAAATTATATATATGCGGTGCGGTTCGGTTTTTTGCGGTTTTTGCAAAACTAAAAACCGCACCGCACCGAAAGTTTTAGGTTTTTGTAAAACTAAAACCGCAACTTCCGCTTTTGTTTCGGTTTCAGTTAATGCGGTTTTTTTGGTTTTTTCGGTTTGCGGTTCGGTTTTTGTTCACCCCTAGCTGGCATGACAACATTAAAAATGTATCAAAATCAAATCGACGAGAAAATGAGCCCCATCATATTCAAACATACATAGATTTACCCTATCACAAACACGATGCTTTAACCACTTAACCGTGACAAGTTTTTGTGATTAAACCCTTGATAACTAAACATATCTTGTATTAATCTACTAAAAGGAAAACAACACATGTAATGGGAATAATATTTCGAAGATCTTATTATTAAAAATGTAAAGGGGTAAAATATTTCGAACTTGTGTTATTTTATTATTATTTTATTATGTATGCAAAAATATGTATTTTCAATACATTTGACGATTGAATATACGTTTTAAATATTTTCAGCATATTTCAATGAATTTTATGTATTGTCATCGTATTTTAATGTATTTTATATATTTTCAACGTATTTAACAATGTATTTTTTATATACAGGTCCGGTTCTGAGGATTTAAATTTCCTTAAATGTCCTGGACGTGTCAAAAAAAAAAAAACCCTTATTGCTATTGTTGTTGATTTGGGGGATTTTGTCAATGAGAATAAGAAGTTAGCATGCTTGGCTAAGGCTAGAGACTTCAATACTCTTCCTAACTTGGGGAAGTGATGTAATGATGAAGGTTTTGAGAACTTTTAAGTTTTGTATGCGGGTGGCCTTTGGGTGATGTTTGAATTTAATGCTAAGATGCATGTAAGAATTTTTTTTGGCTAGCGATGTGGTTAATCATTGGATCATAGAAAAAAGAAAATGGGATAGAAATTTTATTCCGCTGGATCGTATTGTGTGGGTTGATATTGAAGGTTTATCCTTACGATCTTGGAGTAAAACGGCTTTTAGATAGATTTTGGCTAAATGGGGCATTGTTGTTCACTTAGATGATAACATTGGAGAAGATGTGTACGAGTCTTGAGTGTGCATTTGAAATCCTTTCTTGGTATTAACTCGGAGGTGGTCAAAGTAAGAATTGATGGTGTCATATTCCCAATTTGAGTTAAAGAAGCCCCTAGATGGAACCCATCATTCTCATGTGATTTTAATAATATTGTTCAAGGTGAAGATGATGTTGGGGTATGAAGTCTTGTCCAACATGGAGCACTTGGAACTCAATGGAGCAGTTGAGGTTCGTGGAGCATGTGACAAATGAACAGATCTTCTAAAAAAGGGGTATGGAACACCTGGGAGTGGAATGGAGCATCCTAGTACATGGATACGCCATCTGTGATCATGAAGCACCTTCCTATGATTGGATGTGCCACTTAGAAGTTAATGTGAACCACTATTGGAAGTTTATATGCCACAAAGTGACTTCATATGCCATGAAGTGACTTGATATGCCACGAAGTGACATGATATGCCATCAAGTGATAGGATATTCCACCAAGTGATAGGATATGCCATTCATGAGGTGGAAGCGTTATTATGGATGCAGAAGCGCCATCCATAATGTGGAAGTGCTACTCATTATCTAGATATGCCATTCTGGAGGAAGAAGCACCACTTTGAAGGTAGAAGCGCCATAATGGTTCTAGAAGCGCCACTCATAAGGAGGAAGTGCCATCCCTTGAGAAGAAGCGCTATTTGCTTGCACAAGAAGCGTCATTCTTATGTTGATGTGTCGTCTTGTTGCAAGGATGCACCACTTATGTTCCTTGATGAGATGTATGCTATGAAGTCCCCTACGATGCTCAAGATTGTTCAAGGCAGCTCAAAAGTTGAAGATGCTCAAGGTTTATTGCTTGATGTGCCACCATGATGGTTGATATACCATGGTAATCTTGATGTGCCACTCTTGCATCTTGATATGCCACTATGGATCATGATGCTCCATCATGTGTGTTGCTGATGCTCATATGAGGATGAATGTTCCAGAAGATGTTGCATGACAGATTATAATTTCTTGACACCTTTTATGGGCCTATAGGCCAATAGGCTTGGCCTATTAGGGTTTTAAGTCTGATCCCTCAAGTATAAATAGGCTCATATCCCCATCATTGAAAATTGCAAAAATTTCAAGAGAGTAAGCATTGTGAGGTTGAGAGCACTCCTTTAGAGCAGTTAGTAAGCAAGAAAGATTCTTTTGTTTTGAGAGCTCAAGTGAGGTGTAACCTTTGTGTGTTATTGTATTTGTTCCCGGAAGTTAATAAAATTCTCTCTCTCTCACTCTCTCTCGTTCGCTTGTAGATGTAGGCCACCTTGACCGAACCACGTTAAAAAATTTGTTCAATTGATTTACATTTTTAGAAGTTTTATTTCTGCAAGTTCACCGAAGTTTGGTTTGATATTTGTCTGAAGTGCTTAACTTGTTTTGTTGTTATCCCAACAGATGAAGAGCTACCTCGCTTTAAACAAGATGGAAGTAATGCATCTCTTACTGAAAATGATGAAGTTTATCAAGACCCATTTGGAATTTATGAAGCTTTGGATAAAATAGATAAAGAAGAGATGAATAAAAACAAAACTTCTAAACATTCCAAAGCTCCTTTCTAGGGGAATTTTGGGAATAAGTCCCATGCCACTAAAAATAATATTGCTCCAGAATTTTTGAACACGCCTATCACTAAATTTGCTTGTGTCCCAACCTCGCCAAATCAGCCTTGTTCTCAAATTTAGCATCCAATAACCACGCTGGCAGATCCTGTTGTTGGTCCGACAACAAAAAATGTTGTTGCTGTGTCAGAATCCTCCACTGCCCCGACTCCATCTTCTACTCAGCACTCTCATGAGAAATCTGCCACTTTTTCGAATAAGATAACTTTAAATATGCAACCTAAGACTCGGACTCTTGCTACTCTAGTGGGTTTTCAGGAGGATTTGGACGTGTTTTGAGTATTAGTATCTTTGAAGATAAACTTTTACACACACCGTGATTTTCAAATTAGATCTTTTCTTCCACGGGGAATAACCAAAGTGGATTAAATGGCTTTCATAATAACAACACATTTTTAAGTGAATTAAAAAGAACCATTGAAGTGGGAAAATCTTTGGGGCATAACATGGATGGATGTTTGGATCAACTTAAAGAAATAATTCAAGGGAACGTGGAGAGACAGAAAGCACTACGGATTTTCTCTCAATAAATATTCAAGGGGGCGATTTCTTTAGATAAGCAGAGTTGGATTAGAGAATTATGTAAAGAAACTAAGATGGAAGTTGTTGATTTGGCTACGGTTAGATCATTTTATGGTAACACTTCTTTCATGCATGCTTTTTCCCTTTCATGTGGAGCTTGGAGTGGTATTCTTGCTATATGGGATTCTGATAGCATTTCCCATATTTAGGTGTCTATTACTGATTCGTTTATTGCTATTGATTCGGTTTGGGCTAGAACGTAGCTAGATGTGCTTTTTTATTATTGTTTATGCTCCTCAAGGAATTAACAACAAAAGAGTACTCTAGGATGACATTTCTAGGTATATTTCTGCATTTTTAGGGGAGAGCATTATTATGGGTGACTTTAATTTGAGATGAAACGGAGAGATTGGGTTCGAATTTTATCCATGCATCAGCGAGAGTGTATAATGACTTTATCAATTTTCTTGATCTTGTTGATATTCCTTTGGGTGGCCCCTAATTTACTTGGAGCTACAAATAGGATTCTAAGTTTAGCAATCCTGATAGATTCTTGGCGACTAATGGTTTTTTGAATTCTTTTCCACACCTCTCGGGTCTTCTTTTGGAAAAAAAAGATCCATGATCATCATCCTATTCTTTTATTGGAGCATCGGTTTGATTATGGTCCTAAACCTTTTCATCTTTTTCACTCGTGGTTTTATAGGGATGGTTTCGATGGTGTTGTGCATGATTCTTGGTCTAGTGTCTCGGTGGTGGCGGGTTCAGACAATCCTTGGGTTATTTTTAAGAAGAAACTACAACTTCTTAAATATAATCTCAGGGTTTGGAATTCCAATAATCGGGATATGGTGGCAACTAAAATTAGAAAGCTACAAGAGCTTATTGAGTCCATTGATAGCAGGTTAATGGGTGATGATGGATCGGTTACTTTGAGCGAGCAACGAGTTTCGTTATTAAAGGACTTGTCAGACCTTGACCATTTTGCCTAACTTGATCTTAGTCAGAAGGCAAAGATTCATTGGGGTATAGAAGGTGATGAGAACTCGATATATTTTCATGATATTCAAACTGCAAGAGGTTTTAGATTGTTATTCGTTGTCTCATGATTGATGGTGCTTGGACTGATGACCCAGTTCGGATTAAGGAGGGGTTTCATGCGTATATTTAGTATTTTTTGGATCATACGAGTTGCTGGCCTATGAGAGATGCTAGTCACATTAGTAATTTGTCCTCTTCATAAGTTGAATCATTATAGTCTCCATTTACCCATTAAGAGATTAAAAAGGTAGTGTGGGATTGTGGTTCTTCTAAGGCCCCGGGCCCAAATGGTTTTTCTTTTGGGTTTTTTAAACGTTATTGGGGCCTCGTTCCAGATGATGTTGAGGAATTTGTCACATGTTTCTTTCACCATTCTTCTATTCTAAAGGGGTGTAATGACTCTTTTGTCACCATCATTCCAAAAATCAGAGATATAAATACTATAAAGGATTATAGACCTATTCTCCTTATTGGTTGCCAATATAAAATTATTGGTAAATGCTTAGTTAACAGGTTGGTGGAGATTATTAAAAGTGTTCTTAGCTTGGAGCAGTCTGCCTTTGTTAAAGGCAGATAGATTTTCAATGACCCTTTTATCCTGAATGAAGTGGTCTCTTGGAGCAAGGCGTCTAGAAATCCTCTGATGATGTTTAAGGTGAATTTTTAGAAAACTTATGAGTCTATATCGTGGGATCATCTTTTGGAAATCATGAAGATTATGGGATTTAGTTATGTGTGGTGTGGGTGGATTAAGGAGTTATTGAGTACTTCTAGGGCTTCTATTTTGTTTAATGGTTCCCTGCCCGATGAATTTCAAATTCATTATGGTTTGAGACAGGGAGATTCGTTATCCCCATATTTTTTGGCGATGGAGGGGCTACATGTTGCTTTGGTTAAGGCCCGGTTGGATAATGTTTCCAGGGGTATTTCTATTTCAGGGATTTAGATTTTGCACACCATGTATGCATATGATGTCATGCTCATCTCGTCTTGGGATCCTGAGAATGCGAATCGACTTATCCACATTCTCTGTTGTTTTGAAATGGCATCAAGGCGAAATATCAATTTGTTTAAAAGTAAATTAATTGAAGTGGGAGTTCCTTCATCCCAAGTTTCTAGTGTTGCTGACAGGATCGGTTGTGCAACTGACCTTCCTTTTCTACATCTTGGTGTCCCAGTGTGTCACACCATGACACGAGTTTCTGATTAGTCCCTTGTTCTTGATTGGTTTCAAAGTAGGCTTTCGGTTTGGAAAGCCAAGTGCCTTTCTTTTGGAGGTCGTCTTATGTTGGAGTAATTCATTTTGGGTTCGCTAAGGAGCTATCTGATGTCCATCTTTCTTACACCTCTCTCGATTTTGACTTTTTTAGAAGGGTTGTGTAACGACGTAAAATTTCAAACCAAATTTTTCATTTTTAAAACACGATAAACTCATATATCATACTTCATAAAAATCATAAGTGTCTCAATGTCAACATAAATCAAAAGTCAAATCCCAGAACCCTCAACATAATCTCGAACAAGTGTGTACAATCACGCCGGTGCCTTCCCGCGATCCTCGGAAGTACCTGAAACACATAACACATAACACGGTAAGCACGAATCTTAGTGAGTTCCCCAAATACCACACACAAAATAATTAGCCACTCGAGGCTATAGCTCTGTAAGACCCTCCGGTCAATGTGTCTCAGTGGGACCCTCCAGTTCCACGGCTCGTTGGACCCTCTGGTCCGGTCTCTATGAGGACCCTCTGGTCTCACAGTTCGTTGGACCTTCCATTCCGGTCTCAGTAAGGACCTTTCGGTCACATGGCTCCTTGGACCCTCCTGTCCGGTCTCAGCAATACATAATGTAGCATATATCACACAGACAAGATGTATAATATCACATAACCCAAATAAACATATAAGACCCTCCGGTCACACAAAAATTACCACTCTACATAAAGTATAGTGAGAAGACTCACCTCGTAAGCTAGCTAGTGAAATCGCGTGCTCGGAATCCTCGATCTAGCCTTCTCCTATCACAAGGATAATATCTCTAATTAATACTCTCCTCACACTCGACTACACCATTCATTGGTCTCTCTTACGCTCTTAGCCCTAGAAATGGGTAAAATACCATTTTACCCTTCCCTGACCTCCATTACTCATTTTGACCAAACCTTAAAGTCAACCGAAGTCAAACTCTAGTCAATAGTCTAAAACTGACCAGACTCGCCAAGTGCACTCGTGCGACTCGTCGAGTCCCATCGATTCTCGACCATCTCATGAAGATCTACCTTGTCGAGTTAACCCCTAACTCTCCGAGCTCTCGCACGATCCAGGTAATCGGGACAACCCTAATCTACTCGCCGAGTTGGCTCATCAACTCGGCGAGTCCATTCAGACTCAACTTGCATTCAGAAGATTTTAAGGCAGGATACTTTCCCAAACTCCAGTTCTAAGCTCTCTAGGCTCGAATATCGCGTAAAGCCTTGAGCTTTACGTTCATGCATGGCATAAAAGGGCTAGAAGTGACAAGAACAAGCTTGAGAAGAAGTTTCTCACTAAAAGGGCTAACATGGCTGAATAAAGCAGTGGACTTTCGACTCTAGGGACCTCACAAGGTCCAGATCTGATGTCCAACTCTAAGAAGGTGCTCAAAACCTTCAAGGTCTCCCATAAGAAGTTGGAAATGAAACCCTAACTCTAATACCATGGGATCTATCCATACAAAGAGAAAGGTCCGAACTTTATACCTCAAACAAAAGCTCCTAGATGTATAAGCAGTAGATCTAACAGCCTCTTCACAATCCTTGTTTGGAATCTTCCTCCCCTCTACCAAAATGCACCCAAAAATCTCAAGTAAGGCTCAAAACTCTCACAAAAGCTTAAGGGGGGCGATTAGGGTTTCTTCTCAGTGAGGTGTGGCCGCAAATGAGGCTATAAGTGCCTTTAAATAGGCCCCAAACCCGGGGATCTAGGGTTTCCACTCACAGCGCCTACTCGATGAGTCTACTCTCGGACTCGTCGAGTAGATTATTAAACTCACGTGGCCAAACCCGCTTCTACTCGGCGAGTTATAGCAACAACTCGTCGAATAGATCAATGAACCTCAAAAATAAGTAATTAAAATAGCATACCTGGGAATCCGGATGTTACAGGTTGAGAGCTAGATTTTTTGGGGTGAAAATTTGGAAGAGAGACGTATGCATTGGGTTAGAGGATACAAAGTTTTAGCTTACAAGGATGAAGGAGGATTGGGGATAGGGAGCCTATTTTCATTTAATATGGCTATGATTTTCTAATGGTGGTAGAGACTTTTCACTGCCCTGGTCTTCTGTGGGCGCGTGTGATAAAATCCTTGTATGGTCCTGATGCTAGTTGTAGATCTCTGTTCCCTAATAGAATAGGACAAGGTCCTTCGTATGGGGTTATTCATATGTTCAGCCAGATAAGAACCAGAGGCACAGATCTCCAGTCTCTTTGTCTTATTAGGTTTGGTGATGGTATTTCTATGTCATTTTGGTAGGATGCATGGATGGATGACATGCCTCTCATCTCCATTTTTCCTAGTGTCTTTGTTTTGGACTCTTTTAGACATGTGTCTGTCAGTGGTCGGGTTTTTAGGGGTTGGGATCCAAGTACTCTTATACGTATTCCTAGAGGAGGAGATGAACAGAAGTAGTGTGATGAGTTTATTTTACTTTTACAGGATTTTCATCTCCAATCTATCAGTAACAGATTTAGTTCGAGTATTGATACGTCGGATACTTTTTTTGTTTCTACTGCTCGAAGATATATTAATGATATTATGCTTTTCTCTAGAGGTTCAGAGAACCGATGGAACAATTGGATGCCCATTAAGATCAATATTCTTATATAAAGGATCAGGTTGCTCAGTATCTTGACCAAAGAGCGTCTATATCATATGGTTATTTTGGTGGATTCGATTATGTGTCCCGTATGTTCCTCTTCGGTGGAGATAATTGGCCATATTTTTGCAGGATGTTTTGAGTTGATTGTTTTATGGTCATGTATTGCTATTTGGTGGGGTTTTCAGGTTCCTTCTCATCTTTCAGTGGAGTCACTTATCTTGTGGTCTGATTCTAGTTCTTTGAGATTTGGTTAGTGAAAAGCCTTTGATGCAATGATTATGACTTTCCTTTTGGTGCATTTGAAATTTCAGAAATTCCTTGGTCTTTAGATCGGCTACCCTTATGAAATCCTTGACTTTTTATGATGTTGTTCATGGCGCATTTTTTTTGGATTTCTAAGAGGTGTACTAATGCCAAGATTAGTAGGATTTCTTGGCTATATAATCCTATTTCTACCACAATTTTATTGTAATGTTTCTGTTCTAGCTTCTTACTAGCTTAAATAAAATTTCATCGTTTAAAAAAAAACTAGATCATTAAATAAGATTAATAACTATTCAAGTAGGATTGTAACCTTTTAATATTGTAATAAATCAATAAATTTTAGTGTAAGATCGCACCTTATGATCTGATGAGTCCAACACTTTACACGCTAACTGTCAGCACTGGCACCAACATCAGCACCAGTGCTAGTGCCTCAATATCTTATCAGTCTTAGCGTCTAGATAATGATCTAATGTAATCTTTGTATATTAGGCAATTATACAGATATATAGAACAGACAGCATATCCGATATCTTGGTGATAAGGATCAGTTCTTATTATAGATTAGATACAATCCCTTTATTGAAGGAATATACTAGTAAAGTTTAGTATATATTCAATATTAGGGTGAAACCCTAATGTATGTCTTTATGACCTTCGTTCTCTTGGTGAGAACAACCCCTTTCTTGGTGAAATACATCTTTGTGATTAATTCGTGTTCTTTATTTGGTTTAGTTAGTTTGTTCTTTGTTAATTATACTTGAAGTGTTTACGATCAATACAAACCTTCAACTGGTATCAGAGCAGGTTTTTGATACACTCAAGTAATTATGTTGACTTCTTAAAATCCCAAATCGACTGCTTACAACAAGATCCCTCCTTTTGATGAACTCGACTTTACTGCTAGGAAATAAAAAGCCATGGACACTCTCGAGATCATGGACTATGACATGCTCGACGTCATTAACAAGGGTCCCATTGTCGTTATGCATCAATCATTAATGATCAGATTCCTGATCCGTGTAAGAAAATGTGTATCTCAAACAAAAAAACATCTTCTCTCAAAATTGAGTTAAAAACCTTAAAGGAAAACTCTACTTTTTCGAAAAATTTATTTCTTTTTTAAAAAAGGAAAACACTTGTATCTTACCGACCAACAATTTTCTTCACTCTGGAAAGGAGAACGTTGTTGTAAGGTCCTTGATGGAAGGATCTTTACCAATGATCAATCAAGCAAATGAAATAAAGAAGAAGATGAGTAGAAGAATGATTGAAATTGAGCTTGCATACGATTATAGCTATAAACCGTCTGATACAACTCAATGGACCGAAAACCACAATGAACAACTGTAGATCAACAATTTCTACTGACAACCTGACAAGACTATATATACCCAACTGGACCAAAAACAGGTTTCGGTCAGGCAGACCGAAAACCTGTTTTCGGTCACTTCCCAACCGAAAGCTTTCCTAGATCGAAAACGTCAAACACACACAATAGACTCCAAAATACATTGTCAAATGCCCTAACTCATCTATACATTGTTGCCTAGCCCAAACCATATATATTGGCCCTTCAATCTCCCCCTTGGTTTGCGGCTAGCATGAATCAGTCTTTATCAACCAACATCACATCGGTCCCCTCCATCGATCCACTCCATATTCCCTTTTGGATGATTTCTGCCACCATCGAAGTGAACTCCTTTGCAGCATGCTCAAAAATCTCCTCAGCGACTTTAATTTGAAACATAGACAAGTGATGGATATCCCACTTTCCAAACTGAAGCAGGTCATTTTTGTCATATAGACGAAGACTGTCATTTGGAAGTTTGATGATAGCGGTAGATGTTGTTTCGGATGGGTTTTGAGCATTCTAACACTTCCTAAGTGTACATGCAACCCTAATAACCTTGGATCTATGTTTGTCTAATAATCATGCAAAGTTGAATTCCAAGGTTATATTCCTATCTAGCATACATGGGGAACATTTTTAACTTGAATGAAAGATAGAATAACTTACCTTGTTGTTGATTATGATCCTTGAAACCTTGTGAGCCTAGCACCCCAAGTGTGATGCCTCAAATGCTTCACACAACACCAAATGCAAAGGAGTAAACTTTGAGAGAATCTTACACTTGCAAAATCGGCTCTAGCCCTCTTGTTTCTTAGTGTAGCCTATTTTGGTGGAGAATGGGTTTCTTATATAGTGTTGACACATCTAGGGTTACACCATGTAAACCCTAATGTGTCATGACTCTTCATTTCCATGATCCATGGGTTTGTAACTCCCATGGAGCATCCATGGAGCATCTTATGGGTGGAACCCAACTTGATAATCCATGGAGCCTCTTAGCCCACTATATAAGATATGGAAGATTTACATAATCTACCCATATATTTAATTAGTTATCTTTTGATCACTTAATTAATTCTAAATTAATTCTTGATCAAACTAATTAAATAATATTATTAATATATTAGAACTTATAATATATTAATAAACCATAAGTGTTATTTCTCTCATTTTAGTTTATCCAATTGCATGGTGCCATGCAACCCAAATGGACCATGCCGGGTCGGGTCAAGTACATACCAGAAATAGTTATGGACTTAGACACCTTATCCAACAGTCTCCCACTTGGATAAGTCTAATAACTATAACTGCAAGTATGACTTCAGAAACCGATAAACAATCGTAGCTCTTTTCAAGGTTTCTCGGAACTGAGAAGATGATGATACGCCATTTCAGATAAGTGATCATATAATCCTCTGTTCTAGATATCAGCCGGATAAATACATGGAACAATGTCTTACTTATTGTCCAGCAGTTTGTTTCCCGATTTCCGATTTGTTTGACAAAGAACTTAATTGAACACATCAACTTAGTTCTGACCGGGCCCGGTACATAGGTCAAAACAAAATCATCGAGGGGCCCAGATATCAGCTTCTAATCCAAGAAGGAACAGATAAACATCGACTCATATGTTTGTTCTACCACTCATTGAATTATACACAAAAGCACGTTTTATAACATCGAGTTACCAATGCGTTAACGTACAATCAATGCATAACCAACTCATAAGTAACAAATCATATCTCTAGGTTTGAAGACTTATATGATATTACCGTCTCACGATCACTCGAGATAAATTCCATGAAGTGATTCCAGTGAGCGTGGGTTGAGTCCAATGCTCAGAACTTATGAGCACTCATGAGTGTTGTAGCCATGTCCAACAACTTAGACCTCTGCAACCAATCATGATAGTCTTGATTCATACCTACTTCCGACATATGACCGACTGTGGAGGTTCGAATAATATGATATACCAAACATAATTATTCTGGAAGTCAAAACATGCAAAAGAAATATAGTAAACGATCGACAAGAGATAGCAACACTTTACTCATAAATAAAACACCTTTTATTCATCATCTAATGTCAATTACACTTTACAAATTTCAAGGTTATCTAACTACTAAATCTAATATCATCCTTCAGCCCTATGCTCCGAGCATGCTGGAGATGCTTAACCCGAGTCAGTCCTTTCGTGAGGGGATCTGCTGGATTCTCATCCGATGATACCCTCTTTGCCACGAGGAGTCCTTCTTCTATTCGATGTCTGATGAAATGGTATTTTCTGTCGATGTGTCTGGATCTCCCATGATCCCTTGGTTCCTTGGCTAAGGCAACTGCACTTTCACTATCACAGAAAATTTCCATTGGCTCTTTAATAGCTGGTACAACTCCAAGGTCTCCAATGAAGTTCTTCAGCCATATCGCCTCCTTTGCTGCCTCGCTAGCTGCTATACACTCTGATTCACAAGTTGAATCAGCCACTGTCTCTTGCTTGGAACTCTTCCAAGAAATTGCTCCTCCATTTAAGGTAAAGACCCAGCCTGACTGAGAGCGGAAATTATCCCTATCAGTCTGAAAGCTAGCATCACTATACCCTACAACTCTCAAGTCTTCACTCCCACCGAGGGTAAGGACCCAGTCCTTAGTCCTACGTAGGTACTTGAGGATATTCTTTACCACAGTCCAGTGTGCCTTGCCAGGGTTCCCCTGATACCTGCTAACCATGCTCAAAGAAAAGGCTACATTAGGTCGAGTACACGTCATAGCATACATGATCGATCCTACAACCGAAGCATAAGGTATTCGACTCATTTCTGCTATCTCAGCCTCAGTACTAGGGCTTTGTGTCTTACTCAATCTGGCGTTACTCTGGATGGGTAACTCTCCTTTCTTGGAGTCCTGCATGCCGAATCTCTTCAGCACCTTATCCAAGTAGGTACTCTGACTAAGTCCAATTAGTCTTTTACTCCGGTCTCTCAAGATCCTTATCCCTAGAATATAGGCGGCTTCTCCTAGGTCCTTCATAGAGAAACACTTCCCAAGCCAGGACTTAACTTCCTGCAGAGTTGGGATGTCATTTCCTATGAGTAGTATGTCATCCACATACAATACCAAAAAGCTAACTATACTCCCACTAGCCTTGACATATACACAAGATTCATCTTCACTCCTAGAAAAGCCAAATTCCTTGACTTTCTCATCAAAGCAAAGATTCCATCTGCGAGGTGCTTGATTTAACCCATAAATGGATTTCTCAAGCTTACACACTATATTAGGGTACTCTGTGTTGACAAAACCCTCTCGCTGACTCATGTAAACATCCTCAGCCAACTTTCCATTAAGGAAAGCGGTTTTGACATCCATTTGCCATATTTCATAGTCATGAAATGCGGCTATGGCTAACAGAACCCTAATAGACTTAATCTTGGCCACTGGAGAAAAGGTCTCATCATAATCAACTCCCGGAGTTTGTGAGAAACCCTTTGCAACCAGTCGTGCCTTATAAGTGTGTACATTACCATCCATGTCGGTCTTCTTCTTGAAGATCCATTTGCACCCTACAGTCTTACGACCTGGTACATTCTCAACCAAGTTCCAAACTTGATTGTCATATATGGACTGTATCTCGCTGTCTATTGCCTCTTTCCACTTGGCTGACTCAGGGCCTGCCATGGCTTCCGCGTAACTGTTAGGTTCATCCAGACCTATCAGCGTCTCATCACTGATAAGTGTATCTCCTTCCGCAGTAATATGGAATCCATAGTAATGCTCAGGTGCATTCCTAACCCTTGTGGAACGCCTTAGAGGTACAGACTTGTCAATTGGCTCAACAGAAGTTTCCTCCTCAAGTTGAGTGCTAGGGTTTGAAGTTCCTTCACCACTTGACTCTTGAATTTCTTCAAGGTCAACTTGCCTCCCACTGTCTCCTTGGCTTATGAACTCTCTCTCTCGAAAGAACGCCCTCCTAGCTACAAAGACCACATTCTCACTAGGTCTGTAGAAGAGGTAACCAAAGGATTTATGTGGGTAGCCGATGAAAATACACCTCTCACTTCGAGGTTCGAGCTTATCATGAGTCTCGCGTCTCACGAAAGCCTCGCAACCCCAAATCTTAATGTGGTCTAGTTTAGGTACTTTACCAGTCCACATCTCATGAGGAGTTTTGGCAACTTTCTTTGTGGGAACTAGATTAAGGATATGGGCGGCAGTCTCTAAGGCATACCCCCAAAATGAGATTGGTAGCGAAGCTCGACTCATCATGGAACGAACCATATCCAACAAGGTTCGATTACGCCTCTCAGCTACACCATTCAATTGCGGTGTCCTGGGAGGTGTCAATTGTGAGACAATCCCACATTCCCTAAGATAGTCGAGGAACTCTGAACTAAGATACTCACCACCTCGGTCGGATCGAAGCATCTTAATGTTCCTGCCTAATTGATTCTCGACTTCCTGTTTAAACTCTTTAAACCTCTCAAAAGTCTCTGACTTATGCTTGATTAAGTAGACATATCCATATCTACTGTAATCATCAGTAAAAGTCAAATAATAACGATTAGCATCCCTTGTGGCATGTTTGAAGGGCCCACACACATCCGTGTGTATAAGATCCAACAAACCTTCACCCCTCTCACAAGAACCTGTGAATGGTGACTTTGTCATTTTTCCAAGTAAGCATGATTCGCAACTATCATCTGACTTTAGGTCAAATGACTCCAATACTCCATCCTTTTGGAGTTGGCCTATGCGTTTCTTGCTTATATGTCCAAGACGACAATGCCATAATGATGCTTTATCCAAGTTATTATCATTAACATAATCAATACACAATACATTATTTCCTAAGTTATCAACCACAGATACAGTTTCATACACACCATCACAAGGTAATGCTTTAAAATAAAGAACATTATTAAAGAAAGCATTAATCGAACCAACTTCATTATCAAATGAAAAGGTGAAACCTTGTTTATACAATGCATGAAAGGAAATAATATTTCTTGCCATTTCTGGCGAATAACAACATTTATTCAAATCTAAACTAAACCCACTACTTAGCGATAAAGTATAAACTCCAATCTTGGTGACAGGTAAAGCTTTCCTATTCCCCATGATTAAGTTTATTCTTCCATGCTCCACATTCTCACTTCTTCTTAGTCCCTGCAAATCAGAACAGATATGAATACCACAACTGGTATCAAGGACCCAAGAGTTAGAATGGGGTGAGTTATTAGATAAGATAGTGTAAATACCTGCATGGTTGGGTTTAACTTTCCCATCCTTCACATCTTGCTGGTACTTTGGGCAGTTCCGCTTCCAATGTGATTTTTCATGGCAATAGAAGCATTCAGCCTCTTTAGGGTCAGAAGAAGGACTGACAAAACCTTTCTTGGTTCCACTTGAAGAAGAGCCATCAAGGGTCCTAGCCTTGGTACCCTTCGAAGAGCTCTTCCTCTTCTTCCCTCTACCTTTCCCGATTGCCAAAACCGGTGCGGAGTTTGGAGTAGGAGTGTTAACAACCGACTTACCCTTAAGACCTGTTTCTGCGGTCTTGAGGAGTCCCTGAAGTTTGCTGAGTGTGACCTCTTCCTTATTCATGTGATATGTCATGCGGAATTGATCATAACACGATGGTAAGGAGTGCAAAATGATATCTATTGCAAGCTCCTCAGGGAAGTTCACATTAAGCTTCAGCAACCGATCCACATACCTTTGCATTTTCTGCATGTGGCTCGTGACGGATTCCCCGTCCTTCATCATGGTTGTTATGATAGAGCATATGATTTCATACCTCTCCTGTCGTGCACTTTGATGGTATCTTTCCATCAGATCTTGGTGCATTTCAAAAGGGTAGAAGTCCTCAGAGGACTTTTAGAGTTCCGCTGTCATGGTGGCCAACATGATGCATGCCACTTTTGTAGCATCCCTTTCATGTGCCCGGAAGTCAGCGATCTCCTGGGGAGTTGCAGTGGTCCCATCAATCTCCTTAAGCTCCTTGTCAAGGACATATTCTTTATCCTCGTAGCAGGTAATCATCCTGATGTTTCTGATCCATTCATTGAAGTTGGATCCATCAAAAGTGACTTTCCCACACAAGTTCATAAGGGTAAAGGAGCCATTAGGATTAGAGCCAGAACCAGCATTGTTTGAAGACATCTGAAAGAAGAGAACAAGATTAGTTTAGATATTAAGAGAGTCCTTAATAAAACACCCAAATGTAATATTAAGGCTAGGATCCAATCACAATATATTATAACTTAGAAGAGGTATGCCGTAATCCAAGCTATAACATATTTGAAAGGTAGGTGAATGACGATTCACCAATTTCCACCATGAAAAACGAAATATAGATATTAGGTTTTTAATTGGTTCTTAGAAATTCCTAGATTCTTTTGAGATTCAATGAACTTTTCAAAGGCATGTTTCAATCTCGAGTGTGCCCTCCAAGTTTTGTGACTCGATACCGAAGATCACAAAACGAGGTGTGAAGTAACCATGCAAATCACTTGGTACCCTCAAGGTTTATCACTCAATCGATGTGCCGGTAAACCACACATGCTCCACCGATGCTATGGTAAACCTTAAGTCACTCATTACCTACCTTGTTAAGTCCAAGTTAGTGTGCCGGTTAACCACACACGCTCCACCAACGACTTAAACAAAGTGTAAAGTGTAATTTCATGGATTAGCACCTTATTCATATTTTCCTAAAGTAACTAAGATTGGGAATTTAATAAAAGAATTTAGTTACTTTATAATATTCATCATACTTTTAATGAGAATTTATAAGTCCTTGTCTTACCCGTTCGGCTAACGACCCTCCACCGATCAACGAAGCGGTGGGTGAGAGTCGACACCCATTAAGTTGCCATTTTATAGGCAACAACCTTATACCCCCCATATAGAACGGCTTCGTGAATGAGGCGTACTAGCGGTAAGACGACTTGACGTTATACATATATATATATATATATATATATATATATATATATATATATATATATATATATATATTAGTAACTTATAATATTATAAAGTATAAGGGTTGAATTTTAACTTTTAAAATTATAAGGGTTGGAACTAAAGTTTTAATCAAGACTTTACATGTTCCAAAACTTGAGGGCAAGTTTTGTAAACTTCCAAAACTTTTCATTTCTTATAACTTATGAATTAATTGAGTAATAAAAATGAAGACTCTTCATTTTTGTAACTCTTGTGTTCTTTTAATGGCTTTAATAAAAGTGAGACTTTTGGTTTTCCATAACTTGAGGACAAGTTATGGACTCCATTAAAACACATTATGATCATGAATTAAACTACCATGAAGGTTACAAACAATTCCTATGATCATCTAATCTTCATAAGTTCAAGAACATGAATATGAACACTTTCAAGAATCAAAAATTACACTTAAAAAAAACTTGTAATTTTAATAATTGCCATTGTAAATGGATTAGCATAAACATTACACCATCTAAAACAAGCTTTAAAACATCAAAACAGTTTAGGGTAATGTTTCTAGTCCATTTCCAGCAACAAATGTGCAAACTTTCATACGAGCAGAAAACAGAAAAACAATTTTTTTTTCAAGCTGTTTGCACACAAAAAAAAACAACAAACAAACCTAGGCTCTGATACCACTGATGGGTTTTGAGCATTCTAACACTTCCTAAGTGTACATGCAACCCTAATAACCTTGGATCTATGTTTGTCTAATAATCATGCAAAGTTGAATTCCAAGGTTATATTCCTATCTAGCATACATGGGGAACATTTTTAACTTGAATGAAAGATAGAATAACTTACCTTGTTGTTGATTATGATCCTTGAAACCTTGTGAGCCTAGCACCCCAAGTGTGATGCCTCAAATGCTTCACACAATACCAAATGCAAAGGAGTAAACTTTGAGAGAATCTTACACTTGCAAAATCGGCTCTAGCCCTCTTGTTTCTTAGTGTAGCCTATTTTGGTGGAGAATGGGTTTCTTATATAGTGTTGACACATCTAGGGTTACACCATGTAAACCCTAATGTGTCATGACTCTTCATTTCCATGACCTATGGGTTTGTAACTCCCATGGAGCATCCATGGAGCATCCTATGGGTGGAACCCAACTTGATAATCCATGGAGCCTCTTAGCCCACTATATAAGATATGGAAGATTTACATAATCTACCCATATATTTAATTAGTTATCTTTTGATCACTTAATTAATTCTAAATTAATTCTTGATCAAACTAATTAAATAATATTATTAATATATTAGAACTTATAATATATTAATAAACCATAAGTGTTATTTCTCTCATTTTAGTTTATCCAATTGCATGGTGCCATGCAACCCAAATGGACCATGCCGGGTCGGGTCAAGTACATACCAGAAATAGTTATGGACTTAGACACCTTATCCAACAGTTTCAACATAAATCCAGTAGAGCATGTTTTCAAGTGACCTGTCTCTAAAGTTTTGTAGCACAGGAACTTGCCTCACTTGGTTAGTGGGAGGCCACATCACAGTCCTGAACGATCTACCAGTCTTGGAATCAATTACGTATGGATATACCTTGATGATAGACTTGGCAGTCTTCATTGTAGGAAATCCCTTCTTTGTCTGATCTTCTAGAAATCCCCTGAAGTCAGATGCTTTAACATTGCCTGACGGATTTGCAAACGGAGCGTTAACAAGATCAATGAGATCTACTCTTCTCCAAGACTCGAAGTCATGAATATCCTTGTAATACTCAACGTTATTGCTCTTCCGTCTCACGACCCACATGTTCAAACGGTCGTGGAACCCCCATGATCTGATTCCAGATCGGTCACCATAACAATGAACAAATTTCTTCTTTTCAAGATCAGTGCGAGTGATTTTAGGTTGACCTGGAGGCGCGTTGTCATCTGAACTTCGTTTGAACATGATCTGCTTCTTCTTGGAGGATTCTTTGAGCTTAGCCTTCTTGACGGCGACGATGTGTGGAGCTTGGACAGGTTCTTCCGGAAATTTATCATAAATCTTGGTCTTCTTAGAAGAGGAGGAATCACCAGGATGGGTTCCAGATGGAGGATCAACTCGAAGGATTTCCACTGAGGACTTGAATTTGTCACCAAGTTCCTCTGTCAGATTTTGTTTCATGTCAAAGTAGCATGCTGACAGAGCACCAAGGTGAGTCTCAAGAGTTGAAAGTTTCTCAGTCTTCAGTGACTTATCTGCTTCGAGATCATCGATACGAATGATGAGCTGAGCATTGGTGGCCTCAAGATCAGCAATACGAGACTCGTGCTGACTGATCATGAGGTCTTTCTTAATGAGTTTCTGGTTCAGCAAACCAATCTCCTTTCTCAGCTCAGGCACTGAGGCATCATCATCTCCAGATATACCTTCCTCAAAGGATATTCCTTTTCTGCGTGAGGAGAGAGTTGGACTTAATTGCTGGGCCAAATGTATGGCTAGTCTCTCAGAGACAGCATCATGATAAGGCCTTGGAGGAGACGATCTCAGGCCAGCAGACGAACCACCAGCTTCATGGATAGAGCTGGGACTCTCTTGAATAGGCACAGATGAGGAAGGGGCTACTGTTGTAGATGGAGGAGTCTCTATAGTTTGAGTTTGATCAGGAAAAATTACTCCCACCCTTGGATCAATTCTGCGTCTCTTTATCGGGGGTTGGGAGGTCAGGACTGTCTGGGAATCACTTGTAACTGGCTCGGATGTAGGAACCACATTATCAAGGGGAGGAATCCCTGATGATGTGTCCATTTGAGTTGAAGAATCAGCCACTTGAACAGTAACAAGAGGCTCAACTTCTCGATTGTCAGCTTTCTCCCTTATCTCCGGTGTTGAATTTGCACCATCATGGATGCAGTCAAAGAAGTCATCAAGGTCTTCGTTTGACAAAAGATTCTAATTCACACCACAATTCACCGCTACATCATCTCTGCCGTAACCGGATGGGTCAAGATCCTCATAATCATAATTTTCTCCTCCTTCACTGAAATCATTTTGAACTATCACATTCTCAAGATCATGCTCTTCAGTAACAATGGTGGACGGAGCAACATCATCAATCTCATGGTCTGAAACGGTGATGACATCATCATTTACATTTGCATAATCTGACGATGCTTGATCTGTAGACTCTTGTTCCGGGGACCCATGAGATTCTGACGAGTCGGCCAGTTCCATAAATTTCCAAATTTCACGAGTGGATACTTTCCCTGAAACATGATTTTCCCTTTTCGATTTTTCTTGATGAGGTTTATAGTGTTGGGACCAAATGCTTTCATGTCTAGTATCTCTCCTGTCTTGACCAACTCAGGGTATTGCTTGTTGATAAAGATTTGAATGAATCTTGGGTACAATAGAAATTGATCTTTTGGCTTCTTGCTGGCATTTGTAGTCATCTCCTCCAAACTGAATCTTGAGAAATTGAAATCAATCCCCGCAGCCAATGCAATAATAGCCCGAGTATTCCTTGAAGATATCTCATCTGAGCCACCCTTCCTCCCAGATATGCAGTTAACGAACACGTGAGCTAGAAACCTCCAGTAAGGAGGTAACAACTTCTTCAGGGTAGGTGGAAAAACTCCTTCGTATCCCATCTTCTCGAGATACTTGTCAACTAGTCTCAGATCTATATCAGTCGGATAAGTAGCTTTGTCATCAATCTTTATAACATCTCTGATGAATTGCTCATAGATAACAACTTTGCATCCTTTGACAGTAGATTCGATGATTACCGAGCCATCTTCTCCTTTCTTAGTGTTAACCGACTTCTAGAATTCATTGATCAGGTTCAGATAAATGATGGGGTTCCAGGTCAGTGCAGTTGAGATGCAACATTCCCTTAGCCTGTACTCATTGATTTGAACTCGTTGTGTGCTACTGGAGGATCATCAAGAAGAATGGACACGTTGTGACTGTCTGCAACTTTGAGACTTGCCATTTTAACCTGCATAAACCCTATCCAAGTGAGAAAACATTTGATAATAACAAATTAAAAATTATTTTCTCAATTAATTCCATTTATTTTGGCCATTTAAAATAAATTTCATTTGTCAAAAATTTGGTTCTCGGTCAAGACAGTTAGACCGAAAACCCTAAGACCGAACACATGTTGAACGAAAGCTAATTAGGGAACCGAAAATGGCTTAACTTAGCCGATTTGACGGAACACGGCTTCGACCGAAAGCTGTCTAAGCCGGTTTGACTGAAAACGGCTCGGCTTGAC
The DNA here is from genome assembly GCF_052849685.1 of Lactuca virosa. Taxonomy (NCBI): domain Eukaryota; kingdom Viridiplantae; phylum Streptophyta; class Magnoliopsida; order Asterales; family Asteraceae; genus Lactuca; species Lactuca virosa. Next base: position 327,966,880 of record NC_136430.1, read on the forward strand.
TGAAAGCCGGTTAGCCGGTGAACCGAAAACGGCTTGGCTCGACCGAAAGCTCCGACAGTCCCCTTTTTCAGGATTTAGCCTCGATTTCTTGGTCGATTCATGGCAATAAACACATAGGCATGGTTGGAATCTTCATACCTGTAAGATTATGGGGTCGATTGAACGAAAAATCACAAAAAATTTCGAGATTTGAGAGAATTTTTAGAGGTTTTCGGTCAGAGTGAATGAAATGAGGGAAGGAACCGATTTCGGTGTCCCCTTTCCCTTATATACCTGGACCATTTCCGGTGGGCTGCACCCGAAAATATGTGAGGCCCAATACCAAAACCATTTAAAAATAAAACTATTGGAGGATTAATTTCAAATAAAATAAAATAAAATTTTCTAAATTTTACCAATCCTAAAAATTTAAAGAATAAAAATAAAAATGAAAATAATAAAATAAAAAACATTTTCTAAAATTTATCAATCTTAAAAAATGAAAATAAAATGAAATAAAACAAAAATACCAAAATTTTTAATTCAAACTAATTTTAATCCTCTATCTTGAAGTTGATTAACTTTTTTGTGATATGGGATCAAAGTTGTTAGACAATCATTTTCCATTTATCAGTACCTCTCCTTTCATGAATAGATCTGGTCGATCGCCGGTATTGTGGTCCACTTAAGCACGAAAAATTGTGACAAGTTTTTAGGAATGCTATCAGTGACTGGACAGATTGATCCTAAGTTACTATATAAAAATTCCTAAGGACCATTTATCTGACGACGACCAAGGATATTGTTGTCCACCTAAATTAAGCAGTGAGATCTACAGACAATCTAGAATTGTTCAATTTTAGATGTACTAGAACATGTTTCCCGCTTCCTGATATACCCCAATAATCAAGAACTTCCGAGACACTCCTTACTTTAGGTGAGCAGACGATTAGTCATAGAAAGGATATATTTAGATTGCATATGCTGTACACTCAGGTCGGATCTTTCAATCACGCAGAGAGTGAAACATATGACTGACTAGAATTTCAGAGGGATTGAGAAGTAGAAGGTTGCATATGCTGTGTACCAGGTCGGATTGTTAATCACGCAAAGGAGACAGCATATGGCTAACAGATAGGAAGAATTGCATAGATAGAAGATGCAGAGAAATAGAGTTACATATGCTGCAGTCCAGGTCGGATCTTTCGATCACACAGAGGAGGCAACATATGACTAATAGTAGGAGAGAAAGAAAATAATTTCCTACAGACCTACTTTATCGGAATTCCCCAGTCGCTCCGTCAATACCGGAATTAAGGACATAATCCGTACATCGAGGAAAAGTTAAACCACAGTTCTAGATACGAGTTTTTTAATGTAACTGGTGGATTCTCATGCATATCTCCCTGCTCAACCTATCCAAGCGTCGTATTGTCAGGCTAAATGGAACTATCTAGATCAGAAATTGTCAAATCTCTAGATTCCTTAAGTTCATCTGCACCTAGTCAAGACCATTAAATTTTTCGTGCCTACCAGCGCATCGAACACAGAGCCTAGACAATTTAGCTTTGGTACTTTACACAGACTCAGATTGCCTGTTATCACAAGCTGATATCACTTCCCATAACATCACTTCTCAGTAATATTTTTGATTTTTCTGTTTTTCTAATGTTTTTGGATTTTCTGATTTTTCTATTGTTTTTGGATTTTTAATTTTCTAATTTTTGTTTGGTTTTTGTTTATTTCTCCCCCTAAATTTGTGCATGGGTGAGAATGAGATATAAATGCGCAAATTTACACTAACCTAAAAAAAAATTAATCCTCAAAGCGAATCATTTTCAAAAAGTTTACCAGCACATCGAATCGAGCTTTGTTAAACGGCTTGGTGAACAGATCTGCCACATTATTAGCAGTGGGAACCTGTTCTAGCCGAATGAGCGAGCGCTCATAACAATCTCTGATAAAATGAACTTTGTTGTCGATGTGCTTGGTTTTTGAGTGCTGGACCGGATTTTTAGCAATTTGGATTGCAGCCTCATTATCACAGAAGATAGGGGTTTCTTGAAAATTCAAACTGTAGTCCAACAGCTGATGTTGGATCCATATGACTTGAGAACAACAGGCATACGCATCTACATATTCTGCTTCCGCTGTTGAGGTCGAGACAGTATTCTACTTCTTGCACTGCCAGTACACCAGCCTATCTCCGAGAAATTGACATCCGCCTGAAGTCGATTTCCTGTCAAGCTCGCAGCCTCCGTAATTGCTGTCTGCAAAAGCATAAAGATCAAACTTCGGAATTTTTCGGATACCAAAGACCCAATTTTGGGCTACCTTTGAGGTACCGAAAAATCCTTTTAACAGCAATAAGATGAGACAGTTTAGGATTAGCCTGGTAGCGCGTGCATTGACAGACCGCAAACATAATGTCATGGCGACTTGCAGTCAGATACATCAGCGATCCGATCATCGATCTGTAGTACGTTTGATCTACGATTTCGCCTTCAAGATCAGGAGTCAGCAGTGGTCTCTCCGCCATGGGCGTCAAGGCAGGTTTGGCATCTCTGAACCCGAACTTCTCGAGCATATCATCCACATATTTGGCTTGATGAATCAGGATTCCGGCTGAACATTGTTTGACCTGAAGCCCCAAAAACGTGGTCATTTCCCACAACGAAATCATCTCGAACCGCTTTTTCATGACGTCCTCGAACTCCTTGCATAACTGAGGACTCGTCGACCCGAAAATGATATCGTCCACATATATTTGGACAAGAATTTGATCTGGACCGACATGCTTGATGAATAGGGTCTGATCGATAGTGTCGCGGGAATAACCATGGTCGAGCAAGTGCTGTGTGAGGGTAGCATACCAGGCTCTGGGAGCTTGATGCAGCCCACACAAAGCCTTGTCTAACTTGTAGACATGGTTAGGAAGTTTTGAGTTAACAAACCCAGGAGGTTGGTCAACATGAATCTCCTCCTTCACCTTGTCGTACAAGAAAGCCGTCTTGACGTCCATTTTATATACGGTGAAGTTCATGTAGGAAGCATAGGTGAGGAAGATACGAATAGCCTCCAAGCGTGCCACCGGAGCATAGACCCCTGTATAATCAAGACCCTGTATTTGTCTGAACCCACGGACCACCAATCTCGCCTTATTACGGATAATGACACTCGAATCATCTTGCTTGTTCCGAAACACCCATCTAGTGTCGAGAGATTTCTTGCTTTTAGGCAGCTCCACCAACTTCCAAACCCCGAGCTTTTCAAATTGATTGAGCTCGTCAAGCATGGCATCCACCCAGCTGGGCTCATTCAAAGCCATTTCGACGTTCTTGGGCTCTATTTGAGAAATGAAGCAAGAATAGAGACATGTGTTGACGTCTCCACTCTGGCTTCTCGTTCGAACTCCGTCGCCCAGCTGGCCAATAACGTTTTCTATCGGATGATCGCGTTGTATGCGAGAGGGGATTTCGTGACTGATGTCATTGATTGAAATGGGAAGATTATGGATATTAATAACTCCATCATGTGCTGAAGAATCCACGCTAGATGTACCAGCTTCGTTTGGTGGATTTGCTACAAACTCATCTGCGATTCGTTCGGGAAAGAGAAGTTCCATCAGATTATGAGTGACAACGAAAGCATCTTGGTTCATGAACTCTCTTTCGACCGGAGTCAGAGGAGTAGCATCAGCATCTGGAGCATGTTGTTGCGTTGATGACTCAGGAGAAGCAATTGGAACAGTAGACTCCACCGGAGGATCAGTAGCAACCAATGGTCGTCTGTAGACAACCTCTTCATCTTCGTCTTCAATGATAGTCTTCGAGCCAGAGGTAGACCCAGCTTGGTTATCAGACGAAACACTAAAGGATTTGAATAGCGATGTGTAGTCAAATAGCCAATCAGGACCCACCCTAGCGTCCGTCTCATTCTCTTCTAGCCAGCGAACATCAAAAGATTCCACGATTTGTTTCGTCTTCTTGTTGTATACCCGGTAAGCAGTACGAGCAGTGTATCTGACAAAGTAGCAATCATCAGCTTTTGCATTGAACTTTGGGTTAGATTCCAAGTGGAGAAGGGTGCAAGGACAGCCAAATACTTTGAAATGGCTGACAGACGGCTTGTGTCCATATAGAATCTCGTACAGTGTTTTCATCTAGGCTTTGTTGATCAGGACACGATTTTGAACGTAACAAGCTGTGTTGATCGCCTCCGCCCAAAAGAAAACTGGAAGTTTAGAATCACATAGCATCGTCCTTGCTGTGTATTGTAATGTCCGATTCCTCCGCTCAGCAACACCATTTTGTTGTGGTGTCCGAACAGAACTGAATTGACGCACAATACCCTTCTCAGCGCAGAAATGATCAAGAACAACATTCTTAAATTCTGTTCCATTGTCTGTACGAAGCGCTTTCACTCGGTTGTTGGTTTGGTTCTCGATCATTACAATGAACTTCTTGATGAGGTCAGCGATCCCAGCTTTGTTGGACAGAAAGAAGACCCACGTGAAATGAGAGAAATCGTCTATCACAACTAGACAATACAAATTTCGGTTGATGCTGAGGACGTTGACCGGACCAAACAAATCCATGTGCAACAATTGGAGTACCTGACTGATGGAGTTGACCTGCTTTGGCAGATGTGGCTTTCGATGATGTTTGCCTTGAGCGCATGACACACATTTTTCAAAAGTGATGAAATCTCTGACGGGTAGACCACAAACCATTTCGTTCTTGGCAAGACGGTTCAGATTCTTTGCATTTGCATGGCCGAGTCAACGATGCCACAACATTGCATTTTGTTCTGAGACTTTGGAAAAGAGACAAGTGACTTCATCGGGTACATTGTTGTTCATGTCGATAATGTAGGCATTCCCATCCCGCTTAGATTTGACGAGAATCCACTCCTCCGGAATGAGAATGCCCGGCTTTAATATTAGACATTCTTTATCGGTGAAGTGTGTTGAGTAACCCTTGTCGTAGATTTGAGAAACACTCAGCAGACTGTGCTTCAGCTCAGGAGCATAGTTGACATTATCAAAACTGAGCACTCCATTGGTCACCGTTCCCTTTTGTGTTATCTTTCCGCCTTCTCCGCCCGCAACGGAGACATATCCCCTATTAAATGTTTGAATGTCGTGCAGTTGGGAGATATCTAATGTCATGTGCCGGGAGCAGCCGCTGTCGACATACCATGGTCTGACGACATTCCTTCGCAACTGTCCCTGCACGATGAGCGGAATCATTTAGATTTGGGGACCCAGGTCATTACAGTCGTGGGTTGACCCTTAACTTTCACAAATTTCTCATTTGATTTCTCTTTTTCAACAGATACAAAGGATGATGATGACTGATCAGACTTTAATTTTGGCACCCATTGATATTTAGGTTTTGAAACAATTTTCTTTTCAGTTTGCTTTGAGCAGGTGGATTTTCTACTTGAAGAGTTTGAAGATCCAGGCCTACTCTTTGACGAAATCGACTTTGGCTTAGCTTGGGTCGATTTTGGCAAACTGTTTGTGAATTTATTGAAAACCTGTTTGTTCTTTTGAAAAACTGCCATTTTCTTGTTTGAATTTGCTTTCCAGTCATCATCTCGAGAGCGAGTTCTGGAGGATGTTCTAATTAAAGATCGTCCTCTAGACTCATTCTCTCCTCTTTGTGACAAATGATGCACAAACATTCGATTTAAACAATTTCTAGCAATATGGCCAGCAGTACCACAATTGAAGCAAATTTGTTTATTATCATTGGATTGGATACTGCTCTTGTCAGATTTCTGGCTTTTATTAACATTTCTAGCATTTTCACATTTGCAAGAACAAGCACAAGATTGTGTAGCAAACGTAAAAGATGTAGAAGCACTCGAATCAGATTTAGCAACTTTATCAGAAACAACACCATTATTTTCAAAATTATCAGTCTGAAACAACACACCACCAGAAACAAAAACATTACTGTTTGAGTTTAACACAGATTCATCACAAAATTCAACACCAAATTTAGACACAGAATTATTCGACTAAGACTTTTCAGCTTCTTGCTCCCCCTGAACTACTGACATATCTGCACTTGAGGTAGAAATGTTAGTATCCAAAATTTTATCATTAGACCGTGTTGCTTGTTCAGAAGCTGATTTCCCATAAACCATGAAAGGTTCTCTGTCAATTTCTTCTTGAGATAGAGGAATAGCAGTGTAATTATGATTGAAGGGAGGAGGGACACTCTCAAATCCTAATCCTACTTTTATCTGGTTACCACAAGTAATGTCCTTCCACTGCATTTGTTTTGTGATCATTTTTGCAACTACTTCACTTGACCCATCGAATTTTTTAAAATTAAATTCAGCATTTTCAAATCGGTTTTTCAATGCGTCAAGTTCAGCGGTTACATCCGCAAGTTTTCTTTTGAGATGATCATAATTCTCACACTTGTTGCTGTAATCCTCTTGCAAATTCTTAAAATCCTTTGTTTTGTTTTCTAATTGAGTTTTCAAAGGCTTTTGATTTTTCCTAAGTGTATAGCCTTCGTACTTAAGGTCCTCATTCTCTCTCTTGATTAGTTCAATTTCGTCACGTAAGAATTTAACAGTTTTCATACAAGATTGAGAGCAACCAAATTCACTGACCTCGGGTTTGGCAGGCTCTGGAGTGGTTTGCACCATGAATGCAAATTGAAGATTCATCATTTCCTCTTCAGGATCCTTCTCTGTTTCTTCTTCCACACCATCCTTGATCTGGGCAAGATGTGCTTTTTCAGGTCCTGAAATATTCAGAGCCTGAATCTGGTCTTCCCAATCAAAGGATTGAGCCACCATAGCCAAGTTTGCAGTCTGATTGTTTGAAGAGGATCCCCTGTTGATATTGTTCACCGGCACCATAGTTCGCTCAGAATTCTCGATTCGATCTGGTTTTGGACATTCTCTTGCAAAGTGTCCAGGCTCATGACAATTGTAGCATCTCAGCTTCCCTTTGTTGAACCCCACTTTCTTGTCTGAATTCACACTCCAATTGTTCTTTCCGGTTTTCTTGGAGAACTGCTTTGCCCTAAAAACAGCCATGGCCATTTGCCAGGTGATGTCCATCTCCTCCACGTCCTCTGGATGGATCTGGTCTAGGTCAGCAAAAGACAGTTGTGGGGAAAGCTCTCCGGCCACAAAAGCGTTGTAGCAGTTTACCAAACCAGTGGCGAGGGCCAGATTTTCTTCCTTCTCTTTTAAATATGAAGCTTGAAAACTGATTCCATGAGATTGAATGGGTGCAGCTGTGGATGAACCAACACTAGAACCAACTTGTTGAGCTAAAGTTTGAGGTTGAGGAACTTGAATTTGTTGCATTTGAGGGATCACGTATGAGGTAGGCTGATGAGTCCCATAGGGTTGAACTTGAGGAACATGAGCTTGAGGAGCTTGAGGAGTAGAGAAACTTGAGAAAGCAGTGTTGTTGGTGGTTTGGATCCCAAGATTTGCTGTGAAGTATGAATTAACATGATTAATCTCCCTTTGCTTATCATCGAGATCGCAAGCCTTGATGATCGCCATAGTTTCAGCTAAACTCAACCTGTTCAAATCTTTGGTCTTTTTGATCACTGAGACATTCATGTCCCAGGATTTTGGTAGAGAGTTCAGCAGCTTCTTGTTTATCTCTGATCTTGTCACCATAACACCGTGTGACAACCGTCAATTTTTGGCCAAGTCAAAGTCAACTAAAGTCAACGAGTCAAACCGGTCAACTCATCTAACCCTTGTACATTAGGGTTTCCATTATGTTTCTTATCGAACAACTCGCAATCTTAATACAAAGTATCACTTAGAGTTTTCACGTGTTCGGAAATTCTAAACCCTAATCAGGGCAAGTGATGAAACTACTCGATAAAACATTACTCCTTAACCCTCAGGGACATATAACAATCATAACGAGACTTAACGGGATGTACAAACCTTGCGTTGCAAAGCCAAACACTCAAAAAGGTCACAAAAGAAGTCTCTCCCAATCTCTTTCACTCTAACTTTCCCAAATCTCTATCTCTCTGTATGAGAAATCTCTCCAGGTGTGTGAAATCTCTCCCAAATCTCTCCAAGTATGTGAAATCTCTCCCAAATCTCTCCAAGTATGTGAAATCTCTCCCAAATCTCTCTCTGTATGAGAAATCTCTCCAAGAATGTGAAATCTCTCCCATAAACTCTCTCTGTATGAGAAATCTCTCCAAGAATGTGAAATCTCTCCCAAATCTCTCTCTGTATGAGAAATCTCTCCAAGAATGTGAAATCTCTCCCAAATCTCTCTCTGTATGAGAAATCTATCCAAGAACGTGAAATCTCTCCCAAGTCTCTCTCAAAACCTCTTTTGAGTTTTTGTAATCATTTGGGGCATCCCGACACTTGACTTGGTGAAAAACCATTCAAAAAGGGGTGATACCTTGGAAAATAGCCTCTTAGGGCCGAAGCCCCAAGAGCCAAGACCGCAGCCATCGAGCCGCAGCCATCAAGCCGCAGCCATCGGACCGCAGCCATCGAACCGCAGCCATCGGACCTGGAGCACCGCATCCGAACTTCGCCTATGGTCCCTCCTGATGAGCCGCCTGCGGTACCTGCTCGGACCGCAGTCCCCTCCCCCTCGGACCTAATTCAGCGACCAAGCCACTCCGGTTCTAAGGCTGCTAAGACCCGAAACCAAGCCCTGACTTCGGATTTGCCACTTTCCACCCGGTGTTCGACCACGACTCCGTTTTAAGCCCGTTTTTAATTATTTTAACGAGGGATTTTCACCCAAACTAATATTTTGACATATAAGACCCCATATATTCATAAATTCAGCATATTTTTAGGGAAAACATTATTTAAGAATAAAATCTATTAAGTAAGATCTTGAGGTAGAGTGTTGACTTTATTTTAGTTTATGACACAAGCAACCACCCACACCCACTCCATGACCAACCCACACCCCTCCCCACCATACCTAGTCACTTCCTTGTACTTTTCCATCAATCTCCAGCCTTTCCCACGTCCTAAGAGCTGGACAACCCACCCTCTCTCCTCACACTTCCTTCATTCTCTCATTTTTCCTCCAAGGATCACACTCCAAATTCTCTCACCATTCTCTCTCAATTTCGAGACTTCCAAGGCTGATCATCAAGCTTTCTTCCACTCTTGGTAAGTATAATTCATTATTCTTATGATTATTACACATCATTCTACTCAAAATCATAGGAATCTTACACAAACATCGTCACCTTCATGTTAGGTTCTCGATTCATCAAGGCATCTTCTAAGTGTTCTTGAGTTGAACACTTCTCTTCTCCAACATCCATCCTCTAAGAACACATAAGGTGAGTTCATACCCCTATCTTTTCATGTTTTTCTTAAGTTTTAAGGGGGGGAATACAAGTTAAAACACCAATAACACAACTAAACTCATTTAACAGCCTTCATCAGAAAAGTTCAACTCCATTCACGGACTGTTTTGGTCAACTTAAATATTTTAGTTTTCAAAATTGTATTATGTGCAAATAGTTCAGGTTCATACATTTAAAATGACTATTTGCACATCTCCATACGATTTGTCTATGATTTATGGTGATTTTTACAAAACTGTCTATCATTGCAGAAACAAATGCGGATCAGTCTGTGAATATGAACATTTTAACACAAGTTAAAGATTCTAAAAAATCATAATAAAAATTATGAATAAACTAGACACATTTTTTGAACTCTCAGAATTTACGGAATCAGTTTTTGACTTCGTATGATTTTTCTAAGATTTTTATAAAACCGTGTAGAAAGGTAAAAATCTAGATAACAGCTTATAACTTTCATCACACTTTGTAACTTGTTGAGCAAAGTGTTAATATTTGAAGATTTCATATTTTACATGTGTTTCTTGTTGTGGTATAATTATATAACAGAAAATACTCACTAAATTGTAAGAATCCTCCATTATTACCATTAGTACGAAAAAATAAGGCATGATAACACATAGTTATATTTTGCTATACATTCGACTTACATAGAAAAGGGTCCTTATACATCACAAACAAACACGCTAGAACTATAATAGGTATAGTTTAGGTTCACTACCACTACCACCAATTGATAAACTATAATATGTATAATTCATGTTCACTATCACTACCACTACTTGGTGAATTATGATATGTATAGTTTATGTTCACTACCACTACCACTATTTGATAAACTATAATATGCATACTTCATGATCACTATCACTACCACTATTTGGTGAATTATGATATGTATAGTTTATGTCCACTACCACTACTTGATGAATTATGATAAGCATAGTCTCGGTCTTTGGTTTTTAAGACTACATTCTATCTAGCATTGTTAGTTTTCAGCCATAATTACTAAGTGTATATGCTAGAGTTATATAGAATTTAGTCATGATCGACCTAGAATTGGTGGGTCCGCTTTATTTCCTGTTCCTTGTTTGGTTTTGGGCCTAGGGCAGACCCATTACATTCGACAGTCTATTTAACTTAAATTTTATATAACTTATATACACTTAGAGATTATAGAAGGAAACTATAGAAAATTCTAGGATGCACTATTTATTAATATAGAAACTTACGATTCACTCTTTAAGGAAAATATTGGATTTTATTTGGAAACACATCTCTATTAAAACTATTTCATCTAGAATTGTTAGACTTCAGCTATAATTGCTAAGTGTATATGCTAGAGTTATATAAGAATCTAGTCACAATCGACTTAGAATTGGTGGGCCCGCCTTATCTCCTGTTCCTTGTTTGGTTGTGGACCTAGGGCAGACCCATTATATTCGACGGTTTATTTAATTTAAATTTTATATAACTTATATACGCTGGACGATTATAGAAGGAATCTACAGGTTTTTCTAGGGTTCATTATCACATAACATAGGAACATTCTTTTCGCACTTAACTAAGAAAATATTGGATTTTCTGGAAATCAAACTCTATCGCTTTTACAAGAACAACGGTTTCTTCCTCAAACAAAACTCTTATGAACTCACCAACTTAATTGTTGACACTTTTTCAAAACTACTTGTATTCTCAGGAAATCAGTGAAACAGGAAAATCAACAGCATTTTGAGGATCGGACGTTAAATCGTCAAACAGTTTATTTTGTCATCATAATGTAATTGATTTGAAACATGTAAACATATACTTTGGTGTAACTTTTTCAATTATATTTATGATGGTTGTATTTAATTTGAGCACTATTATACTCGTTGTTGTGATACTATACATGAAGTCCTCCACCCCCGGACGTTTCCGCCATCCTTGGTTTGGGGGTGTGACACACCGGCAGAGCTCATTTTTGTGGTAAGATTGATAAACCTCTGCAACTGATTTTCAAGTGTTTCTCCCAAGACATGGTTAAACATATTGAATTTCTGTCTCATCATGTCTTGGTGACTCTGTTTCATGTCTTCATTGCCTTCATAGACTTCAATCAGTGCTTCCCATAAGGCCTTTGCTGATGTATACTCACAGAAACCTTGAGCAATTTCCGGAGATAATGCCATGGTAAGTGTGGCAAGAGCCTTTTCATGCTCCTCGACTCTCTCAAAATCATCATCCGTGTAATTTTCAACCTGCTTTTCAGTTATGGTTCCATCTTCCAATGTGGTTGTGATGCGGATTGGACCTCTTAGAATGCTTCGCCATATCTTGAAATCTTTCATTTTGATGTACTTTTCGATCCGATATTTCCATTCTGGAAATCCTTCCGTGGATAACAGTCGGGGAATTCGAGAAGTGGTTCCCATAATCGCATCTAATTCATGGTGAGCTGACATGCTTTGAGATTCCATTTTCGTTTTTGATTTTTGTTGTTTTTGATTTTTTTTTAAATTTTTAATAAAAATTAACTTGAAAAACAAACAAAAGGATCAGGAAAATAGGTTTTCGGCCGAATGGTCTTGACCGAAAACAATGTTTTCGGTATGATGATGTTTGAGAGATTTCGGTTGAAAGAAAATAAGGTTTTCGGTTTCTGAAGAAAAAGAAGGTTTTCGGTTTCTGAAGAAAAAGGAGGTTTTCGGTTTCTGAATGATAAGGGGTTTTCGGTTTTTGAAGATTCAAGCAAAGAGGATGATTTTCGGTTGAAGAACTTGAAGTTTTCCTGATGAATAACAGTTTTCGGTTTAAGAATGTTCAAGGATTTTCAGTTTAAGAAGGATCAAGGGTTTTCGGTTTCTGAAGATTCAATGAATTTTGGATTTTCGGTTGAAGAACACAACAGATTTTGGTTGAAGAACAGTTTTCGGTTTCTGAAGCTCAAACCGAAAACTCACAGATTTCAATGAAAAACTTGTTTTTCCGATCTGATTTTGATTTCCACACACTGAGAATACCAACTACAGCTTCAAAACACACTAGATCTGACAGAAATCGGTTGAAGATAGGTTTTCTGTTGTTGAAGATCAAACCGAAAACAATAAGATTTCAACCGAAAAGCTGAAATCCAAGCAGATCTCGATTCCACACCAAACAAGCTACAATCTAATCTTCAAAAGCCAAGCAGAAACATGCTTCTAGTGACCGAGAACTTGATGAACACAAACTGTGAAGCCGAAAACTGAATAATAAGCTTGATTGACACCGGTTTTGCTCTGATACCAATTGTAAGGTCCTTGATGGAAGGATCTTTACCAATGATCAATCAAGCAAATGAAATAAAGAAGAAGATGAGTAGAAGAATGATTGAAATTGAGCTTGCATATCATTATAGCTATAAACCGTCTGATACAACTCAATGGATCGAAAACCACAATGAACAACTGTAGATCAACAACTTCTACTGACAACCTGACAAGACTATATATACCCAACTGGACCGAAAACAGGTTTCGGTTAGGCAGACCGAAAACCTGTTTTCGGTCACTTCCCAACCGAAAGCTTGCCTAGACCGAAAACGTCAAACACACACAATAGACTCCAAAATACATTGTCAAATGCCCTAACTTATCTATACATTGTTGCCTAGCCCAAACCATATATATTGGCCCTTCAGTTGTTGATCATGCTAGATGCATTAAACTTATTTTAAAAAATGAGGCTTCTTCTCACTATAATGTCACAAGAATTATTAATGATCGGATTCCTGATAAATGTGATAAATTTCTTTGAGGCTATATAGAAGGTGTTATCTCCTTAATCAAAAAGGTTGAGACTAAAAAAACCTTTTATAACACTGATTGTCTAGAGAAAGACTTTAGAAGTATATTTGTAAGTACATATTTTATAAATCAAACATTAATTAATACTCATTTCACTACTGAATCTAATGGTATCACCAAATATGTATCTCATAAATCTGCTCTTGATCCTTCCTGTCAACCTCCTCATTGTGAGTATGTTCTGCCCTCCACTAAGATTTTGCTGAAATTTGCTATATCTAATGGTGAAGTTCATCCAGTAAACAAAATTCTTAGCATTTTTCCTCAATGCTCCGTTAGCAACTTTGAACCTAGAGATCAATCAAAGCCTTCTATTTCAGATGACTCTTTAATATCTCTTGAGCCTCGTGACAAAGTGACTTCTGAGCATACCATCGATGACGAACTAAAGCAAGAATTTTTTAATCAAATGATCAAAGTTATTCGAATTCAACAGTAAAAAATGGACAAAAATCTAATGTTAAGGGAAAGAATCTTGGAACCAGAGTTTGTTATAGATATGGTGATGCTTCTCTCAAAGTTAGTGAATGCACTTCCGACAAGAACTTCATTCACGCTGACAACATCATAACTCAAAATGATAAGTGGATCAAAAAGAGAAACTCTTTAAATTGTCTCCCTATTGCTTGTTATCATATTTTCTCTTAAGTGGCCCATTGCAAGATGGGCCAGTGTATACTAATTGTATATTATAGTTTCAGGGTAAAGAACATATTTGGTATTTAGATAGAGGTTGCTCAAGACATATGATTGGATTCAAGTCTTTTCTGGAAGATTTCATAAAGAAGGATGGTCCTACTGTTACATATGGAGATAGTGGCTAGGGAGATACAAAGTGATATGGAACTATCAAGTGCAATTATGTTATATTCAAGAATGTCTCTTACGTGAAAGGTATTCAGCACAATCTCATTTCAATCAGCAAACTGTGTGATGATGGCTATGAAGTTCTCTTTAACAAGAATGAAGGAAAGGTTGTTGATCAAAAGAATGTCATTTTTTAGACTGCAAATCGACATAATGACATTTATGTTTTGGATATGCTCTCTGCTGACAACTCTCTTTGTCGCTGCTTCTTCTCGCGTGCTTAGTCTCATCTAAATTAGTTGTGGCACCCGAGGTTATGTCACTTGAACTTCAATAACATATCAAAAATTTCTGGGAATTATCTTGTAACAGGAATTCCTAAGATGCAATTTGCCAAAGATAAACTATGCTCAACGTGTGAAAAGGGAAAGAAAACCAAGTCACCCTTCAAGCGAAAGTCTTGTTCTTCCATTATCAAACCTCTTCATCTTCTCCACATGGACCTTTTGGACCGGTCCTAATTAAGTCGAGGGCTAGGAAGAAGTATACTCTGGTTATTGTGGATAAATTTTCAAGATTTACCTGGGTTGTGTTTTTAACGAAGAAAAGTCTGTTGGATTTAGTGTCTAAGCCCATAACTATAACTGGCATGTACTTGACCCAATTGTAGCATGGTCCTTTTGGGTTGCCTTCACCAGTGCAATTTGATAGGATGGACTTTTGAGAATAAGGCTATTTGTGATTTATTAATATATTATAAGTATAATATATTAATTGAGAAATCATACTATTTAATTAGTATTGATCAAGAATTAATTTGGAATTAATTTTGTGATCAAAAGAGACTAATTAAATATACGGAGACTGATTAAATAAATCAATGATTCTTATAGTGTGGGCCAAAGGTTAATTAGGATGGGCTAAACCAAAATGGATAGTCCATCGAGGTTTAACCCATGGAGCCTAAGTAATATGAAAGGTCATCGTGCATTAGGGTTTGCATGGATGTAACCCTAGCATTTACAACACTATAAGAGCATGCTCCCAGAGCCAAAATCGGTTACACCATTCATTATAAGAGAGTGATATTGATTTTGTGCTAACTAGCTTATTCTCTCAAGCCTCCTATTGCATTTTGTGTTTGTGACACATTAGAGACATCACACTTGAGGTGCTACAACTTACAAAGGCCAAGAACTACAATCACATCAAGAGGTATTCATCTAACTATGAGTTTTGTATTGTATATCCTCCATTGTATGCTAGTTAGGTTGTATGCTTTGGAAAATTGAAAATGCATGTATAATTAGAGAAAATATAGATCCAAAGCATCTAGGGTTGCATTTTCACCATAGGAGTGTTATAGTGCTTAAAACCCAACAATGGTATCAGAGCCTAAGTTTGTTTTCTGTTATATTTGATGCTTGGTAATTTTCAAAGTTGAAAAAATCGATTTTTGGCCACTGTCTGATGAACTCGCCGAGTCCACTGGCTGACTCGACGAGTCCACTCAGTAAAAGGGTAACTCGACGATTCATGTTCATGCACTCGTTGAGTAGATGGCTCTGGTTGCAGAATTTCGATTTTTTGGCCAGAATTGGTTTAGGATCATTACCACAAACTGTTTTGTAATCATAAAAAATGTATTTTCTGATTTGGTAATGATGATCCTCATCCAATTAAAGGACAATTGTCAAATTTTAAGATAATAAATTAATTATTTTTATTATTTGATATGAATTGCCTTGCTATATGAGTTGGATTAGATCGATAGTATGTTATATGATAACGTGATAAGTTAAAATTGATCTAAGTTGTTCTTGAATTGAGTTTTTGTAACTTGTCCTCAAGTTATATGAAGCGTCTCATTCATGAACATTAAAAACTTATAAGTTTTCATATGTTATGGAAAACAAAAGTTTTGAAAGTTACAAAACTTGCCCTCAAGTTTTGGAATTTGTAAAGTCTCACATAATGAAGCATTTAACTCCACACCTTAGAATTTTAAAAGTTTAAAATTTAACCTTTATATTATTATAATATTAAAAGTTTAATAATATATATATGTATAAGACAAGCCAGTCTTACCGTTAGTAGGCCTCATTCACGAAGCCGGTCTATAAGGGGATATAAGGTTACTGCCTATAAAATGGTGGTTTAATGGGTGTCCACTCTCACCCACCGCTTCCTTGACTGGTGGATGGTCGTTAGCCGAACGGGTAGGATAGGACATTAATTCTCGTTAAATGTATAATGATAATTATAAAGTAACTAAACCTTTATTAAATCCCCAATCTTAGTTACTTTAGGAAAAATGTGAAAATGGTGTTATTCCATGAAATTGCACTTTGCTAAGTCGTTAGTGGAGCGTGTGTGGTTAACCGGCACACTAATCTAGGACTGGCAAGAGTGGCAAAGGGTAGCTTGATGTTAATCATAGATCAATGGAGTGTGTGTGGTTAACCGACACAATGATTAGGTGATTTGTAACATTAAGAGTACCAAGCACATTTGCATGGTTATTCACACCTTGTTTGTGATCCTCGGCATCACAATCACAAACTTGAAGGGCACAATCGAGATTTAAAAATGGCATTGAAAAGTTCAATGAATCTAAAAGGAATCTAGGAATTTCAATCCAATTAAAACTTAATAATCAATTTCGTTTTTATGGTGAAAATTGGTAAATCGTCATTTACCTACCTTCAAATATTTTGCAATTGGATTATGGCATCCCCCTTCCGAATTGTAAAATATTGTGTTGGGTCCTAGCCTTAATATTTCATTTGGGTGTTATATTAAGGATTCTCATCTAATCTAAACTCTGTTCTTTCTTCTTTTCAGATGTCTATTCCAAACAATGCTTCATGCTCCAACCCGTCTAGCTCATTCTCCCTCATGAATTTGGTTAGGAGAACTATCTTCGATGGGTCAAACTTTAACGATTGGATAAGAAACATTTGTATGGCCCGTCGCTATAAGGACAAAGAATATGTCCTAGATAAAGAGCTGAAGGAGAATGATGAACAAACTGCTACTCCCGAACAAATCGAGGAATACAGGGTTCATGAGAGGGATACGAAAAAGGTGTCGTGTATAATGATTGCTACCATGACTGCTGAGCTTCAAAAGTCCTATGAGGACTTCTGACCCTTCGAAATGCACCAATATTTGATGGAAAGGCACCATCAAAGTGCTCGGCAGGAGATGTATGAGATAATTGCCTCCATGATCACAACCAAGATGAAGGATGGAGAGTCCATCACGGCCCACTTTCAAAAGATGCAGAGATATGTGGACCGCTTGCTGAAGTTGAATGTGAACTTCGATGAAGAGTTGGCCATTGATATCATCTTACACTCATTGCCTTCTTGTTATGATCAGTTCAGAATGACCTATCATATGAACAAGGAGGAGGTCACTCTTAGCAAGCTTCAAGGCCTTCTAAGAGCTGCTAAAAGCAACTTGAAAGGCAAGTCGGTTGTACCTACTCCTATTGCTACTACCCCTGTTTTGGCAATTGCACATGGGAAAGGGAAGAAAAGGAAGGCTCCTTCTAAGAGCCGCAAGGGAATGTATCTTGATGGATCCTCTTCAAGTGGGACCAAAGTTGGTTATGCTAATCCCTCTACCTCTCCAAAGGATGCAGAGTGCTTCCATTCTCATGAAAAAGGGCAGTGGAAACGAAGCTACCCCAAATACTTGCACGACTTAAAGGATGGGAAGATAAAGCCCACATTGACAGGTATTTACACTATTCTTTTTAATAACTCACCACATGCTAATTATTGGGTCCTTGATATAGGTTGTGGATTTCACATTTGTTCTGATGTGCAGGTACTAAAAAGAAGTAGGGATGTGGAGCATGGGAAGTGATGAGAATAATATTCTCTAAGATCGATAGATTCAAACAGATATGAATAAGACAATAACAAGTAATAGAAAACGATAAACACCACGATGAATCAAACAAGTGTCGAATGATTAATCTGCTCCACCTCAGAAGAATTCAACGAGAATTGCTACTGTAGAGGTGTGCTAGGGTTACAGTACAAGATCTAAAAAAATAATCAAGAAGCGTAATCAATCTAATGCATGCATGCACTATATATATACTAAACCCTAAAATCAAAACACGGCTGGACAGGCCCAGACCAAATATACATATGGACCTAAGAGCTAAGCCCAATGACGCAACCTCTTAGACTCTACAATCTCCCCCTTTGCGTCAATTCGGGCGAGAGATCAAGTTGGTTGAGCAAGAGTGCTTTTCTTCACCATCTTGAATAACTTCGGTATGATAGCAAGAAGAGTTTGGCGAAAAGAAATGTACCACCAAAGCATATCCGTAAAGTTCTTCTTATCATTCTCATTTGTCTGTTTACACCTGTGTATAATGTCAAGAATGTGCTCCAAACATGTAGTGGAGAACAGGTGTTTATCGTCGAGAGCGAACACAAATTTTTGACCTTCGCCTCGAGTGAACATAACGGTGTGATATTTTGAATCAATTTTGCCCATCTGCATTATGTTAACATCGCCAATCTTCCCAATCGGTTTGATAGTGGGCTTCTTCCTTAAGACGCTTGCAATCTCTTGATCCATTTTTGCAACCTCGATGATGTAAGAAGCTAACATTCTCTTGATGTGATCAATAATCGGCTCATACTGCTGTTGATTAGTCAGCAAAATGTTGTTGAGAAGGATCCAATCAAGTGGATTAATATTCGGTAGATCGGCCAACAAGATCATATGGACCGAATTGTCTGATCCTCGTGTCACTTTGAATTTGACATTAAAAAACGAACCTGCAGGAGTCGGTTTCAATACTTTAACTGTAATGTCCGTGTTTCTAGGCTAGGCATTTATATTGACATTATAGTCTAGGTTAACCTTTGTCACTCATTTTGAAGAAATGAAAAGGAATTATGTGAATATTATGTGAATTATGCTTAATTAATTAAGAATAAAAAATGAGCGTCAAAAATTAAATTTTAGATAAAGCCGATATCTATTAAGAAACTTGTAGTGGGCGTTACAAGGATTACGGATATATAAAGAATGCCGAAATCCGAGTTATAACGAAGAAGTTATGACCTGTCGAAGTTTCGCGACAAACCGGCACGGGGCCGAATGTCGTAAAAAATGAGTTTTTGATAAACTACTTTTTGGCCTTAGTGATCTAAACGAAACTTGTAGTGTTCGTTAAACCGAGAGTAGGTATAAAAAGAACGCCCAAATTTGACTTCGTATGGGGAAGTTATGATTTTTCGAAGTTTCAGCTTAGTAGTAGACAGCTAAAAACTCGAATTTTAGATCGAGTGATTTTTAGCCAACACGACCTAAACGAGAATCGAAGGTCTCGTCATTAGTAGCACAACGGTAAAAAGTCTGACGAAAACGGACGTCGGATGAAGAAGTTATGAATTTTGAACGGATTTCCTGTCCCGGTCTGTTAAAAATAATAATATAAAAATTAAGTTCAAAATTAGCCGACAAAGTCTAAACGAAAGTTGTAGAGCGTAATTTTACCTACGCGTGCATATAAAGAACGTCAAAAACGGAGTTCGTATGCGAAAGTTATGGATTTTAGAAGTTTTGGCACGAAAATCGAGAAAATTCGCATAGTCACGTTTTGCCACGTCACCTTCGCTGAAAGAGTGCCACGTGTCCGAAATGGGTGAGTCATGCGAAGCCACGTGTCACCTTACCTCGCATGAGCAGTAGCTGCGTGTCGGATTTTGATTCGACCGAAGGGAGGCCCAATCCGAAGCTCGCAGCTGGACCGAGCCTTGCACGCCTTAGCCTCCGAGCCTCGCACATGGACTACTAGACCGCGGTCCAATCAGCAACTGCTACCGAGGCCTTCGCACGTGCAGCCACCTGCGCACCTTCGCCTGCGGACCCCACCATCAGAACCGACTTCGGACCCCCTATAAAAAGAAGGGTCCTGCGAGCCTTCTCGGGTACTTTTGAGATTTTGCCATCTTTCACCCCTTTCTTCATATTTTCTTCATCTTAGAATCCCCCAAAGCCCCGGTATTGATTATAAGCCCCGGAATACGCCACGAAGAGCCCATGAAGCCCGGAAAATTTATCTTTTCGGTTTCGAAGCCCGACCCTCGCAGAGCCCGGTTTCTGAATAAAACTCCCGGTTTTATTAGAAACGAACGTTTTAGGAAACGAATTGCTGCCCGATTTTCATCAAATCAGGTGAGTGTATAGTCACTTTCATTTTACACATAGATATGAAGTATTTACCTTATAATACGTGCTATGTGTAAATATATTAATTGTTTATTTGAGGTGACTATTGAGTTGATGTTTTATACAAGTTTTAAACTGTATATGTATTTTTATCTACAAATATGTTGGGTAGAACATGGGTAGATAGTGATGTGTGATAAAATAAAAGTGATGAGAGGCCTCGTTGTGATTTGTGATTCAGTCATCTAGCGGAGTTTGGATGACGACCACGGACTTTCTAGACAGTCTAGTGGGAAGCACTAGCAGGCCCGCAACCTGTAGGAGTTAATGAACTTGGGTGTTTATTTGCTGTACTCCATCCCCCTCATGGTTGCCTTTAGGACATGTATGGCTGAGGAAACCCCTTAGCAGTAGTGTCCATCCCGATCATATTCTTTAGGATAGGTCCCTTGTGAAAAGTGTTTAGGGACGTAAAGTGAGGATAACGGGAACGGGTAATCAGGGTTATTGTTGATTGGTGAACTTAATAAGTTTATTATTACTGTGGGTTGAAAACCCTATATGCTCACCAGGCTCCCAAGCCTGACCCACTCAGTTTTTTTATGATTACAGGTAGTGGACCCCGAGCATAGTCGGAGGATGACGTGAGATTTTTGGATTATAGGCCAGTAGTTGTAAATAACTGTAGTAAGGCTTATAATGTCTTGTTTATGCTTTTGATCTGTATCGGAACATGACATCCCGAGGTTTTGATATATATGGAAAATATATACCTTCTTAATGAAGGGTTTTGATAAACTTTTATCATATGTTGTTTGGGGACCAATTCCGCAACATCATTTGAAAAGATTTCTCTGATTTTATTTTAAAAAGCATAAATTAAATCGGTCTTTTCTGGCCAAGAAATTAGGGGATGTCACAGTTGGTATCAGAGCATTGGTTTAAGCGAACTAAGAAATATCCTACGATTTCTAGACTTAAACTTAGAATGCTAAGTGATGATTGTGAGATGAGTGTCTACCATATTTTAGACACGAGCACTAGTTTATTTTAGGAAAGATGCCTAAAATGCCCTTATGTGCTAAATGTTATGTGTTTGCCATATGTGCCATTATTTGTTCGGATCTATGGTCTGTTGCCGACCGGATCTGGAAACCTTATGTGTGTAGGATTCTAAGCGTATGATTACGAGATTAGAACTAACATGTAAACGTTTCTGAGTGATAAGGGAATTGAAATTGTCTAACAAGGATAAAGACCTAAATTCCCCTTATTCGGTATATAGATTGTAATGGCAAGAACTCGTAGTGGAGTTGCGAATACAAACGGAAACAGGGATCAACAGCCTCAACCCCAAGTAGTTGAGCAAGTACCTGTTGTAGGAGCTGCACCTGAGCTAATGACGATGGCTGGGGTACAAGCAATGATACAGACGATGCTGGATCGCCAAATGGAGGAGACGAGGCGATTACTACAACAGAATAGGGAAGAGACTACGATACCTGTTGAACAGCCCGTACTGAATGAAGGGCAATCAGTAGGAGGGAACTATAGTGGGACTCTTGGTCAAGCCAACCCACCGATAGTTAGACAAAACAACCAGGATGGAGGAGCTGATGGACGCGGGTGCAAATATAAAGATTTCGTGGCATCTAAACCACCATGTCTATCTGGGTGTCCGACACCGGTGGAAGTCATGAACTGGATCTCCGAAATGGCAACGATGTTTGAAAGCTGTGAGTGCAGCAACAAACAAAGGACCGCACTTGCAATTCCTCTGCTAAAGTCTGGTGTGTTGAGCTGGTGGAAATTACTAGCTGATTCGGTGCCCAAGGGAGAAGCTAGTAAGATGTCTTGGGAAGACTTTGTGCTACAACTGAAACTGCAATACTGCTCTGAGCAGGACCTTCTGGAAATTAATAATGAGTTCCAGAATTTAAAGAAGGGAAAGATGAGCGTTACTGAATACGCTGCTAGTTTTACTGAAAAGATGAAGCTTGTTCCTTACCTAGTTCCGACTGAACTCTCTAAGGTCAACAAGTTTGCCCTCGGATTACCAGCGGACTTTGGTCCGATGGTTAAGCAAGCAACCACTTTGAAAGCCGCCATCTGGGCTGCTAAGAATGTGGAGGTTCAGATCAGGGAGAAGGGTCTGGAGAGGGCAGAAGTTGGTGAAAAGAGAAAATTTGAAGGAACTTCAGGTTCCAACAAGAGAAGCAAATTTTCTAAGTCTAAGAAGTTTGGAGGAGGAGGAGGTGAAGTGAAATGGTGTGAGAAGTGCAAGAAAAAGCACTCTGGGAAATGTAGCGAGGAGGTGACTTGCTACAAATGTGGAAAGACTGGGCATTATGCCAACGTGTGTCCATCCGACGAGAGGGTATGTTTTGAGTGCCATGAAGAAGGGCATGTTTTTAAAGACTGTCCAAAGAGGAAGGATGCAGCAAAGCCCAATCTACCACCAAAGCCAAAGGCGAGAGCCTTTCAGATGACCCTTGAAGCTGCAAAAGAAGAAGTCGATGTCGCTTCAGGTACCTTTCTCGTAAACGAATTGCCTGCCCAAATTTTGTTTGATTCTGGAGCCAATTACTCCTTTATATCGCATGAATTTGGTAGAAAACTAGCTTTGACTGTAGATAGACTAGTTAATGCCTTATTAGTCGAAATTGCTAGTGGCAAGTTTGTACCTGTTAGCCATCGTATGAAAAACATCATCATTGACTTGGATGGGAATAAGTTCCACGAGGAATTATTGCCTATCGAGTTAAATGGTTTCGACATAGTTTTAGGAATGGATTGGCTTAGAGCCAATGATGCCGAGATACTGTGTAGGCAGAAAATAGTAAAAGTAAACCCGCCAGGGAGAGAGTCGTTTATGGTGTACGAAGACAAACGCAGAGTAAACTCTGGAATCATTTCCCTAATGAAAGCCAGAAAGTGTTTGGCCAAGGGGTGTATATCATATTTAGCGTTCGTGATCGGTGCTAAGAAGGAAAAGAAGGAGGTGCAGGATATTCCGGTGGTATGTGATTATCCGGAAGTCTTTCCCGAAGATCTTCCCGGATTGCCCCATGATCGACAAGTTGAGTTTCGTATCGACTTGTTACCAGGAACGACGCCGATAGCAAAAGCACCGTATCGATTAGCGCCAACCGAAATGAAAGAACTTATGACACAACTTCAGGAGTTATTGGACAAAGGTTTCATTCGGCCTAGTTTATCACCCTGGGGAGCCCATGTGTTGTTTGTAAAGAAGAAAGACGGGAGCATGAGAATGTGCATCGATTACAGAGAGCTGAATAAAGCGACAATAAAGAACAAGTATCCGTTGCCGAGGATCGATGATCTGTTCGATCAGTTGCAAGGTTCGAGCTATTTCTCGAAGATCGTTCTTAGGTCCGGATACCATCAACTAAAGGTGAGGGAGCAGGATATCGAAAAGACTGCGTTCAGAACAAGATATGGACACTATGAATTTTTGGTTATGTCGTTCGATTTAACCAATGCCCCAGCAGCTTTCATGGATTTGATGAACAGGGTTTGTAAACCATACCTTGACAAATCCGTGATAGTGTTCATAGACGATATCTTGATCTATTCGAAAAGGAAGCAGGAGCATGAAAAGCATCTGCGTGAAGTGCTAGAAGTTCTGAAAGAGGAGAAGCTGTATGCAAAGTTCTCCAAATGTGAATTTTGGATTCAAGAAGTCTAATTTTTAGGTCATGTGGTTAACCAAGAAGGAATAATGGTTGACCCAGCAAAGATTGAAGCTGTGATGAAGTGGGAACAACCAAAAAGTCCTACGGAGATTAGAAGCTTTTTATGATTAGCCGGATATTATCGCCGATTTATCCAAGGCTTTTCTTCGATCGCTACTCCATTAACAGCTTTGACTCACAAAGGAGCTACTTATGCTTGGAATGAAAAGCATAAGGAAGCCTTTGAGAAGTTAAAGAAGAGACTGTGTGAAGCACCAATTCTTTCGTTACCTGAAGGAGTTGAGGACTTCGTAGTCTATAGTGATGCCTCTGTAGTTGGGTTAGGATGTGTTCTGACCCAAAGGGATAAAGTGATAGCATATGCATCGAGGCAGTTGAAAGAGCATGAAAAGAACTACCCCACTCATGATCTGGAGTTGGCAGCGGTAGTGTTCGCCTTAAAGATATGGAGGCATTATCTTTATGGTACTAAGTGTAAACTTTTCACTGATCATAAGAGTCTTCAATATCTCTTTAATCAGAAGGAGTTAAACATGAGACAGCGGCGCTGGCTGGAACTACTCAAGGACTACGACTGTGAGATACTTTACCACCTTGGTAAAGCAAATGTTGTTGCCGATGCTCTCAGTCGGAAGGTAAATCTTGAAAAGAGAAGGCCAAGAGCGTTGAAAATTGAAGTTGTCTCGACAATTGTGGAAATTATAAAGAAAGCTCAAGAGGAAGCTTTAGAGAAAATTGACCGGAAGGAGGAACGTTTGGGCAAAACGTTGGTGTTTGATACAAACGGTCAAGGATTGAAGGTATTTAAAGATAGGATTTGGGTACCTAAGACGGGAGGAGTAAGAGGTCTTCTGATGGAAGAAGCTCACAAAACCATGTACTCGATTCATCCCGGCAGTACAAAAATGTATAGGGACCTAAAACCCTATTATTGGTGGCCGACGATGAAGCTCGATGTTGCTAAGTATGTGGCCGAGTGTGTAACTTGTGCTAGGGTTAAGGCACAACATCAAAAACCGTATGGGAGTTTAGAACCTTTACCTGTACCCATGGGTAAATGGGAAGATATCACTATGGATTTTGTGACTAAACTGCCTAGAACAAGGAACGATCACGACATGATTTGGGTGGTCGTTGATCGCTTCACTAAGAGTGCGCATTTCATAGCCGCTAACGAGAAATGGTCTATGGATAAACTTGTGAATTCTTACGTGAAGGAAATTGTGAGGCTACACGGTGTTCCGTTAACGATTGTATCCGATCGTGACAGCCGTTTTACCTCAAGGTTTTGGAGAAGTCTACAAGAGGAATTGGGTACCAAGTTGTGTTTGAGTACAGCTTACCATCCTTAAACCGATGGTCAGAGCGAACGAACGATTCAAACATTGGAGGATATGCTGAGAGCATGTACCCTAGAATTCCAAGGTAACTGGGATGAACACTTACCTCTAGTAGAATTTTCCTATAATAATAGTTTCCACTCGAGCATCAAGATGGCACCTTATCACGCTTTGTATGGGGAGAAGTGTCGAACGCCGTCATGCTGGTTGGAAACTGGGGAAAAGCAGTTTATGGGACCTGAGATAGTCCATCAAACTGCTGAAAAGTTGAAAGTGATAAGAGAAAGGATGTTAGCTGCTCAAGATCGACAAAAGAGTTATGCTGACAAGAAAAGACAACCGATATCCTTCGATGTTGGAGATTCGGTTTTACTTAAAGTCTCGCCGTGGAAGGGACTTATAAGATTTGGTAAGAGGGGAAAGTTGAGTCCAAGGTTTATTGGACCATTTAAAGTTCTTCAGAGGATCGGGAATCAAGCTTACAAGCTAGAATTACCGGAAGAACTGGAGGGTATTCATAACACATTTCATGTGTGTTATTTAAGAAAGTTCACGGGAGATGTGCCCGACATAATTCCCATTTCTGAGTTAAGATTGGATGAAAACAAGAGGTTGATCGAAGAACCTGACGCAATCGTTGACCGTAAGACTAAGAAGCTGAGACGCAAGATGGTTGATTTAGTGCTTGTGCGTTGGAAACATACGAATGGGCCAAATCTCACTTGGGAAACGGAGAGTGACATGATGAGTCGCTACCCGCATTTGTTTGCTGATGTGTGATTCCGGGGACGGAATCATCCTAAGGGGGAGAGAATTGTAATGCCCGTGTTTCTAGGCTAGGCATTTATATTGACATTATAGTCTAGGTTAACCTTTGTAACTCATTTTGAAGAAATGAAAAGGAATTATGTGAATATTATGTGAATTATGTGTTTTATGCTTAATTATTAGGGCTTAATTAATTAAGAATAAAAAATGAGCGTCCAAAATTAAATTTTAGATAAAGCCGATATCTATTAAGAAACTTGTAGTGGGCGTTACAAGGATTACGGATATATAAAGAATGCCGAAATCCGAGTTATAACGAAGAAGTTATGACCTGTCGAAGTTTCGCGACAAACCGGCACGGGGCCGAATGTCGTAAAAAATGAGTTTTTGATAAACTACTTTTTGGCCTTAGTGATCTAAACGAAACTTGTAGTGTTCGTTAAACCGAGAGTAGGTATAAAAAGAACGCCCAAATCTGACTTCGTATGGGGAAGTTATGATTTTTCGAAGTTTCAGCTTAGTAGTAGACAGCTAAAAACTCGAATTTTAGATCGAGTGATTTTTAGCCAACACGACCTAAACGAGAATCGAAGGTCTCGTCATTAGTAGCACAACGGTAAAAAGTCTGACGAAAACGGACGTCGGATGAAGAAGTTATGAATTTTGAACGGATTTCCTGTCCCGGTCTGTTAAAAATAATAATATAAAAATTAAGGTCAAAATTAGCCGACGAAGTCTAAACGAAAGTTGTAGAGCGTAATTTTACCTACGCGTGCATATAAAGAACGTCAAAAACGGAGTTCGTATGCCAAAGTTATGGATTTTAGAAGTTTTGGCGCGAAAATCGAGAAAATTCGCATAGTCACGTATTGCCACGTCACCTTCGCTGAAAGAGTGCCACGTGTCCGAAATTGGTGAGTCATGCGAAGCCACGTGTCACCTTCCCTCGCATGAACAGTAGCTGCGTGTCGGAATTTGATTCGACCGAAGGGAGGCCCAATCCGAAGCTCGCAGCTGGACCGAGCCTTGCACGCCTTAGCCTCCGAGCCTCGCACATGGACTACTAGACCGCGGTCCAATCAGCAACTGCCACCGAGGCCTTCGCACGTGCAGCCACCTGCGCACCTTCGCCTGCGGACCCCACCACCAGAACCGACTTCGGACCCCCTATAAAAAGAAGGGTCCTGCGAGCCTTCTCGGGTACTTTTGAGATTTTGCCATCTTTCACCCCTTTCTTCATATTTTCTTCATCTTAGAATCCCCCAAAGCCCCGGTATCGATTATAAGCCCCGGAATACGCCACGAAGAGCCCATGAAGCCCGGAAAATTTATCTTTTCGGTGTCGAAGCCCGACCCTCGCAGAGCCCGGTTTCTGAATAAAACTCCCGGTTTTATTAGAAACGAACGTTTTAGGAAACGAATTGCTGCCCGATTTTCATCAAATCAGGTGAGTGTATAGTCACTTTCATTTTACACATAGATATGAAGTATTTACCTTATAATACGTGCTATGTGTAAATATATTAATTGTTTATTTGAGGTGACTATTGAGTTGATGTTTTATACAAGTTTTAAACTGTATATGTATTTTTATCTACAAATATGTTGGGTAGAACATGGGTAGATAGTGATGTGTGATAAAATAAAAGTGATGAGAGGCCTCGTTGTGATTTGTGATTCAGTCATCTAGCGGAGTTTGGATGACGACCACGGACTTTCTAGACAGTCCAGTGGCAAGCACTAGCAGGCCCGCAACCTGTAGGAGTTAATGAACTTGGGTGTTTATTTGCTGTACTCCATCCCCCTCATGGTTGCCTTTAGGACATGTATGGCTGAGGAAACCCCTTAGCAGTAGTGTCCATCCCGATCATATTCTTTAGGATAGGTCCCTTGTGAAAAGTGTTTAGGGACGTAAAGTGAGGATAACGGGAACGGGTAATCAGGGTTATTGTTGATTGGTGAACTTAATAAGTTTATTATTACTGTGGGTTGAAAACCCTATATGCTCACCAGGCTCCCAAGCCTGACCCACTCAGTTTTTTTATGATTACAGGTAGTGGACCCCGAGCATAGTCGGAGGATGACGTGAGATTTTTGGATTATAGGCCAGTAGTTGTAAATAACTGTAGTAAGGCTTATAATGTCTTGTTTATGCTTTTGATCTGTATCGGAACATGACATCCCGAGGTTTTGATATATATGGAAAATATATACCTTCTTAATGAAGGGTTTTGATAAACTTTTATCATATGTTGTTTGGGGACCAATTCCGCAACATCATTTGAAAAGATTTCTCTGATTTTATTTTAAAAAGCATAAATTAAATCGGTCTTTTCTGGCCGAGAAATTAGGGGATGTCACATTAACGGATGAAATCTTTTGAGCGCTCCATGTCAGGTATGGTGGTTGAGAGAATTCAAGATAGTAATTGATTAGATCTCGATCAACCTTCGGATCAGGTGAAGGAACGTCGGCAATTGAATCGAAACAGTGAAATACAAAGGCTTTTCGGGTGATAGGCATGTCAAATTGAGAATCCTTTGTATTCTCACAGTCAAAAGAAACGACTGGTTCAAGCCAATGAGTGCTAGGGGACTCAATCGCTTCCTTGATCAATTTCTCCAATAACCACAGTGGAAAGAGAGCTTGTCTACAAACCAAGGTGTCATGAGCATCTTTCTCTCTTTTCACCCTTTCTTCTTCAGTTTCCTCTTCTTCAGTACTCTGACCCATAATACCCTTCGCTTTGTCCTTTACACTAAGACCCGAAGCTTCATTACCGTTCGGTTTAGTGGTGATTATCAGAATTGTAGAAGGTTGTTTGGGAGGGTTTTACAGATCTTCTCCCCCTTGTTGTGGAGTAAAAATTGGCTCTGTAACACCCTCAAGTCGGCTCAAAATTTCGAGAGTAGTAAGTAACTTCTCAGTTAAGTAGTTTCATACTGAGAGAGTTAGAACCGAATCATGGGCATTGACCAGATTCGAGAGAATAGCGACGACATCAGAAACACAACTTTTGATGACAGCTCGCTCCGATTTTAGTGAATCAATCTCCTTATTCGCCTGGGTTAGCTGAACAGACTGAACTTCAAGCAAAGTAGTTTTGCGAGCAAGTTCATCCATAATTTTGTTCTCCATAGCAAGCTCAGCTTGAAGTTTGTCAAGGCGAGTGGTGATAGAGGACAGAAGAGTGGTTTGATCTGCTTGAAGACTAGTTCGCACCAAATCAAATTTGTCTTTCTCAGCCTAAAGAGATTTGGAAAGCGACTCAATGGCAGTGTTAACCTTGTTGGCGTTAGTCTCTGCAGCTCCTTTAAGAGATTCCAGAAGAAGCTTGGCATCTGAAATTAATGTGGCTACGTCTTCTGATGCGTTCTTACATGACAAAGTGGAGGAATCTACAGCCTTGGTTGCCTTCTGGATAGACTCATCATGATGTTTAAGGGATGTTTCAATTAGGGCTTGAATAGTAGTATCCGAGTAAGCTGATGTGGAGGAAGAGGAAGATGAAGCGAGCAGCTTGTCAAGTTTTTCATTGAGATCTTTTAAGTGTCGATTTGTAAGGGGAGCTTCATCATCATCCTCACTTAGAACTCTATAAGGGTTGTAGTAATAAGATTCATATTCAACATCTTCTCCACCAAGAACTGGGAAAGAGTCTATGGAAGGAGATGGGGAAATGGGTATGGAAGTGACAGGGGTTTCGGTTCCTGAGGTAAGTGCCCCCGTATCATATATGTTGACACGAACCGTAGGTTCAGGTGTGTTGGTTGTTGTTGAAGTTGCTTGAGTGAAGATCGGTGGAGGGAGAGGTGCAGTGGAGGTAGGTTGAGAAGAAACAGGTGGTGGAAGTGGTGCAATGGAAATAGTGTTGGGTTTTGAGCATTCTAACACTCCTAAGTGTACATGCAACCCTAAATACCTTGGATCTATGTTTTCTCTATTATACATGCAAATATGATTATCCAAGGTATTATCCTAACTAGCATATCAAAACATTGATACTAGGATACTAAAATAGATAGAATACATACCTTGTTATTGTTGCTTGACTCCATGAAGCTTGAGAGCCTAGTGCCCCAAGTGTGACACCTCAAATGGTTCACACAACATCATGAACTCTTGGAATAACCATGAGAAGAAGACATACATGTTCAAATTGGCTAGCCCTCTTACATATGTATCACTTGTGCCAATTTCTTGAACTAAAGGGGCTCTTATATAGTGTGGCTATTAGGGTTGCACCATGTAACTCATGACTTTACCCATTCCTTATGCTCCATGGGTTTTAACCTCCATGGAGTATCCATGGATCACCACATGGGTTAAACCCAACATAAAGGAATCTTGGATCATAAGCCCACATATATAAGAGTGAATGATTTACACAATCAATCCCCATATATTTAATTAGTCTCTTTTTTATCACTAAATTAAGTCCAAATTAATTCTTGATCAATACTAAGTAAATAACATGATTTCATATTAATATATTAGAACTTATAATATATTAATATGTCACAAAATGTCTTTTCCTCATAAATGGTCTATCCAAATGTTCCGATGCCATGCAACCCAAATGGACCATGTCGAGTCGGGTCAAGTACATACCAATTATAGTTATGGACTTAGACACTAATCCAACAGTCTCCCACTTGGATAAGTCTAAAACTATTATTGCGTATGACTTCAGGAACCAACAGGCAATCGTAGCTCTCAAAAGCCGCTGTCGAACTCTGACCTTGTAGATGAACTCTGACCTTTGTCAATGACTTGTCCATTAGATAAGGGATCATATATTCCTCCATTCTAGATATCATATGGATTGAGACATGGATTATAATCATTCTCTCTGTCCATTTGTTGTTTCCTGATTTCCGATTTATGACGACTGACTAATTGAACAAATCAAATCAATCCAGGCCCGGCCGAGCACTTACATTTGTCATCACCAAATCATCGAGGGGCCCACAGATATCGCTTTTATCCCGAAGGTAAAAGGAATGGATAAACTTCGACTCATATGGCTTGTTCTACTACTTGTTGAATCATACACAAAGACACGTTTTATAACACCGAGTTACCGAATGCGTTTTCGTGCAATCAATGTACAACCAACTCATAGTAACAACTCATATCTCTAGGTTTGAAGAATATAAGATATTATCGTCTCATGATCACTCGTGATAAAATCCATGAAGTGATTCCAATGAGCGCGAGTTGAATCCAATACTCAGAACTTATGAGCACTCATGAATGTTGTAGCAACTCTTGCTATGTCTAATGCACATTAGACAAATCATACAAGCCAAATTCATGACAGTCTTGATTCATATCTACTTCCAACATATGACTGACTGTGGATGGTTTGAATAACTTAGTCATTCAGGGAGAACGACCAAGTTATTCTGGAAGTCAAAACATGCAAAGTGAAACACAACATAATACTAATCCTATATGGCCCCAACACTTTGAGTGTAAATAAAACATCTTTTATCTAAGCACCATATTGATTACTCATTATTCATGTTTCGATTAATCAACTTAATACTTGAATTGAAACAATAGTCATGCCATGCTCCAAGCATGCACACTATGTTTTCTAAACACTAGTCATGCCATACACCAAGTATGCATACTATGTTTGTCTATGATCTTCACTTTGTGAATTAGATCAATTGAACATAACTCCAATGATCCTCTTTCACAGTCCCAAATCGTTTTGTAAATGTAAGAACACCAAATTCTTGTCATTTACCGTAATCTTGTTAGATTCTAAACTTATATGCAATGATCCTCTTGTAATGAATATGCACACAAGTCACAAAGACTTGGCAACAGACATTACAAGGTGTTCCAATGGAAAGCAATTCCATGGAAGTGAAGTCTCAAATTCAAAGTACATTCCTTTGAACATCCTTCTTGCATTAAGTTCTTTAATCTTACACTTATTCAAATAATAACTTCCACCTATGGAAACAATTCCATATTCCCATTTTGACCATCACTTTGAACAAGAGTTGCCTCTTTTCAGAATATGTCAACATGGTCCTTCCAAAATTAACACTATACTTCCAATTGTCCTTGAGCAACCAATCTTTGGTAAACCTTAGATTGTCCTTGACAATTGTTTAATCCTTTTAGTCATATCCAGTTCTAGACCTTTTCCCTTCTTAATGCCCCAGGCATTTGGAAAATTTTAGAAAGGATGAATATAGCACATGAAATCGATCCTATATCCGAAGCATATGGGACTCGAGTCATGATGTCTCACATAAAGACTAAACCAGTCTTTTGCTATAACATTTCCATTTCTATTTGCCAAGTTCTCATAATTCAGATTATGAAAAGGGATGCCGTAATCATAATCGAATTTTAGAACGCAAATAATGGACCCATATATAGAATTTCTTTATGTTGAGTCATTCCAACATGAAATTCATATATATATCCTTGACTAAATACGACTTAAAACCTCAATCTAAGCTTTTAGAATTGAAATGAAGTATAATTTCCTCTCCCTTAATTATAGCAAAACAACTTTTTCAACCCCTGCAGCCTCACGAATTGAAACTTTTGTTTTCTATAATTAACATTGCTAACTTGCAACCTTTATCATAATTATCATGCTCCCACTAACATGATGATTATTAGCATAACACTTATGCTCCCACTAGCTTTGACATGTAATCAGAAATCAGCTAGACTTCTAGAAATCAATACTTTATCGACTTTCTTACCAAAGTTCAGATTTCTGATACTAGATTGCTTTGATAAAACTTTATCAAAAAACATACACCTTTCCTTAGATAGCATGCTTGTGTGTCTAAACAATTTTAAGAACTATGAAAAGGGATGCCGTAATCATAGTCTCAATTGTTTAGACCTTTGCCACTTCTCACAAGTCCATGTTAGTGTGCCGGTTAACCACGCACGCTCCACTAACGACTTTGAGAACTGCAAATATCACAATTGCTATCTAGCTAAAATCTACTTAGTGAAAGTGTTTCCTCACCATCATTTTCATGAATCGGAGAGAAACCTTATGACACTTAGATTTTATGGTGTATGAGTTCCTATCCATATGAATTTTGTCAAAACCATAATCACAAGACAAGGTTACTGACAAATCCACACTTATATGGATTAAACTTGTGCAATCTTAAATTCTTGCCATTTGGCAGCTCAAGGGCCTGCCATTGCTTCCAAGTAGCTGTGCAACCAATTGAGAACTCTCAGAACTCCTATGCAAAGCCAACTTGAATAGGCATAGACATGCCGACACGATAGGTTATAAACCTCAAGTCGTGTGCTAGTGAAGAACTTCAGGTTTTATTCTTGATTAGTTCTTGAGACTTTCAAGACCTTTAAGACTCCCACTGTCCTCTTGACATATAAGACTTTCTTGTCAGATATTCAAGAGATAGTGTGGATTCTAATCAAGACAAACACTTCACACAATTGGCCTTAGTTGGTCTTTGTTTTATCCAAAAACATCACAACTTACCAATTTCAAATGTACAAGAGTAGAAAACTTTTACTCTTACATTTGACAAGTGTTTTAAACCTTCTTTAAGACATGTCACTCAATTTACAATCTTAGAGTATAACTCTAATAATTGTTTTTGGAACGAAGTATAAATCATCTTCTTGATTTAACCACTTCAACAATTCATAGCTCCTCTTCTTAGCTACCAGAATGCACTTAGAGGATGAATTGTGATAAGGTCTCTTAATCATTAAGATGATTATCTAACATGATACTAAAGTACTCTCCCATCTTTTCAGATTTGAGAAACTTTTATCTTTCTGCCATACTTTGATTCTTCTTATTCGTTCTGTCTCACATTGAAACTTCTCCAATGCTACAGACTTATACTTAAACTTATAAGTATAACCATATTTACTGAACTTAAGTAAATCATGACGAATAATCTTCTTGATCTTTTGTGGTGGACTTGACCAGTGCACAAGAATGTGTACTCGATCCCTTAGTCCTTTCCTTATTCACATAAGGAATTAGTCTTAATTTTCCAAGCTGAAAGTTCTCATTCATCATACTATACAACTTGTATGATTCCAAGTTTCAGTCCAATTGAACCTTGGGTGATGAGAATCTTTCCTTATTTGGTAATATTAGACACTACCACAACCGAAAGAATCAAATCCATTTTTTTCAATATTGCTATCAATGGAATCTTATAAGCAACAACTTTTCACAAATGCCATCGTAAGGATGCTTAAAATAAATAAAATCAAAACCTTTTTTCTTTTTATTTTAAAACTTTGCGGAAAAACTTATCCTTACAATCCATATGAGAACCTTGTTGTTATTTATTCCTAAGCAATATATCATAACTCTTAAGAAGTAGCTCAAGAATCCGATCTTCAAACTATGCGATAGAAATCCATCTATGCCATCAGATTCAGCATATTCTTTCTTTAAGTTTCTTCACTTTTTCTTTGATTCTTAAAACATCACCATGTGACCCAGTCACATCATGTATCAAGAATCTCAGAATAGAAACTTAGCAGAGTTAGTTAGTGGACTTTACCTGAAGTAGAGTCAAACTTATTGACTTTAACATCCTTAGGTAAATTTGGCAGCTTCGCAACCAATGCCCCTTTCTTTGGCAATGGACCCTTGATAATGGGACTATCTCAGACTTAGCCTTTCTCTTTACCATTTGGTCAACCGAGTTGACTATGGGCGATCCCTTTCCATTGGGAAAAGAGAGCTTTACTGGATATCCAACGTCATCATTGTCAATGTCCATAAAGTTTTAGGAAGTTGATCTTAGCAAATAGATAAGATCATTAAGAGTCTTGTCATAGTCTGTTTCATAGGAGTCCCAAAGGAACTCACTATGTGACTTAGAAAGTGATTGATCATCAGCTTCCTCTAGACTTTGACACCCAACTCTCCCGGCTTGTCAATATGTGACTACATCTCCAAGATGTGATCACACATAGACCTTTGCTTGCCAATAGGGCTTGAGTGACCTTAAACTTTTCAGGAACTTGTGGGTTAGGGAGAATAATTGGAGGAGGTGAAAGAAGTATGATTTCCATGGGACATCATCTTCATTTAGGAAAGCTTGTTTCAAGAGATTTGGAAAGATCATAGATGTCTGAACTTAGACATCTTTTGGGAGATATTCAAGTTAGTTGATTTAGAGTCCTTAATATAACACCCAATATGAAATATTAAGGCTAGGACCCAATAACCTATTTATAACTGGAAGAGGGATGCCGTAATCCAAGTTATAAAATAGTTAAAGGTAGGTAAATGACGATTTACCAATTTCCACCATAGAAAAATGAAATATAATTAAGTTTTAATTGGATTTCAAACTCCTAGATCTTTTGAGATACATTGAACTTTCAATGGCATGTTTGAATCTCGATTGTGCCCTCTCAAGTTTGTGACTGGGATGCCGAGGATCACAAACAAGGTGTGAATAACCATACAAATTGACTTGGTACCCTCAACAATATTACCTAATCGATGTGCCGGTTAACCACACACGCTCCACCGATCTATAATAAAGTTAAGTTACCCTTTGCCACTCTTACTAGTCCATGTTAGTGTGCCGGTTAACCACACACGCTCCACTAACGACTTGGTAAGGTACAAAGTGTAATTTTATGGGCTAGCACCAAATTCACATTTTCCTAAGTAACTAAGTATTGGGAATTTATAAATGTTTAGTTACTTAGTATTTATCATTAATACTTTTAATGAAGGGAGAATTATAGTCTTTGTCCTACCCGTTCGGCTAACGACCCTCCACCAGTCAAGGAAGCGGTGGGTGAGAGTGGACACCCATTAAACTGCCATTTTATAGGCAGTAACCTTATACCCCCCTTATAGACCGGCTTCGTGAATGAGGCCTACTAACGGTAAGATTCACTTTATCTTATACATATCTATATAATTAAAATTATAATAATAGTATAAGGGTTTGAATTTTAACTTTTAAAATTCTAAGGGCTAACTTGGAATTAAAGTATTCATAAGTGAAACTTTTCAAATTCCAAAACTTGAGGGCAAGTTTTGAAACTATTCAAAACTAATTAATTCCATAACTTATGTGTTTAAATTAGTTTTAA
Source organism: Lactuca virosa (assembly GCF_052849685.1). Lineage (NCBI taxonomy): Eukaryota > Viridiplantae > Streptophyta > Magnoliopsida > Asterales > Asteraceae > Lactuca > Lactuca virosa. Next base: position 328,002,996 of record NC_136430.1, read on the forward strand.
TTAAAAAACTCTTCAAGTTCCATAACTTGAGGACAAGTTATGAAAGACTTTAAACTAATAAAAGAATGTAACTTTTCTTTATTTTGTAATTTATGGAATTAACTAAGGTTACACATTTTACTACTTAATGAAGTGACTCTTGAACCTCCATAACTTGAGGACAAGACTCTTCATTTTTTGTAACCATTGCCAACTTTTATGAGTTTTATGAAACTTAAATGTGACTTTTCATATAACTTGAGGACAAGTTACAAAAAACACATTTTAGAATCAAATCTTAGATTAAAATGGATTGAAAACACATAATCCATTAACTTTTCTATTAATCTAAGCAACTCATAAGAACAAGATAATTCAAATCAAACTTTTTCATGTAATTAGCCTAATCACTAAACTAATACAAAACATGAATCTATTGACAATTATCTTTGAAATTGGATTAGTATGAACATTACCACATTAAAACAAGTTTATAAGTTCAAAAACATCTTAGGGTAATGTTCCTAGTCCATTTCTAGCCAAAAACCTCGAAAATATGCTGTCTGGGGCTCCTACTCGTCGAGTGTATCAACCTACTCGCCGAGTAGGATGATTTTCTTCATGTACTCGGCGAGTTCATCAGTGGACTCGGCGAGTACAGCGCCCAGAATGCCCAAAATTCGACTTTTTCAGCATTTTTCAGCAATTTGCATCAAGTATAATTGAAAACAAGCGTAGGCTCTGATACCACTGTTGGGTTTTGAGCATTCTAACACTCCTAAGTGTACATGCAACCCTAAATACCTTGGATCTATGTTTTCTCTATTATACATGCAAATATGATTATCCAAGGTATTATCCTAACTAGCATATCAAAACATTGATACTAGGATACTAAAATATATAGAATACATACCTTGTTATTGTTGCTTGACTCCATGAAGCTTGAGAGCCTAGTGCCCCAAGTGTGGCACCTCAAATGGTTCACACAACATCATGAACTCTTGGAATAACCATGAGAAGAAGACATACATGTTCAAATTGGCTAGCCCTCTTACATATGTATCACTTGTGCCAATTTCTTGAACTAAAGGGGCTCTTATATAGTGTGGCTATTAGGGTTACACCATGTAACTCATGACTTTACCCATTCCTTATGCTCCATGGGTTTTAACCTCCATGGAGTATCCATGGATCACCACATGGGTTAAACCCAACATAAAGGATTCTTGGATCATAAGCCCACATATATAAGAGTGAATGATTTACACAATCAATCCCCATATATTTAATTAGTCTCTTTTTTATCACTAAATTAAGTCCAAATTAATTCTTGATCAATACTAATTAAATAACATGATTTCATATTAATATATTAGAACTTATAATATATTAATATGTCACAAAATGTCTTTTCCTCATAAATGGTCTATCCAAATGTTCCGATGCCATGCAACCCAAATGGACCATGCCGAGTCGGGTCAAGTACATACCAATTATAGTTATGGACTTAGACACTAATCCAACAAATAAGTACTGTAGTATGAGATGGAGAAGGAGGAGGAGTTGGAATTGAATCATTAAGTGGTACCTCGGGAGATGGATAACGTGTAGCGTATCTCCTCTCGGTGATCCTTCAAGATGAGCATCTGCACCTTCGGCTGATTTCTCTTGATCATGATCGGAAGGAACGTAATCTGAATCACTAGGCGAAGCTTCCTTCGGTTTCTTTGCCATCTTTTTCACCTTTCGATTCTTTGGTTCAAAGGAGCTGCTTGTTCGACCTTACGCTTTTTGGGCATAGAGGCTATGGAGGATTGACCTTCTTTCTTCGGCTTCTTTTGATCAGGCTTCTTCCCACGTTTTGCTAGCCTGTCAGCTTCATCAAGCGATTTCTGCGTCTCGGGAGTGAGTTGTCTCGGTCCTGAAGAAGGAAGCTTTTTGTATTCCCTGATGATCTTGCTTTCGGCAGAGACACACCGATACATGTATTCGGGAATGGAACCAACAAACAAGAATTTGGTGGGATCTGAGACAATGATCTTGGTGGTGTGGAGGGTGCCAATTGACGATCTCAGTGCAACATCCATGATAGGAACATTAAACCTCTCAATAGCCCGGTGAGTGATAAGGGTCCAAAACCTGCCACAGGAGATTTCAGAGTGTCGAGAAGAGGAATTGAGGCTTTGTACCAGTTGGGACCATAAAATGGATCCATAGTCCAAGTTGATGCCGTGATAAAGACCATAGAGTAAGGTCATGAATGCCTTGGTAGCCCCATCTGACCCAACAACCCTTTTAGCAAATGCCTTGAAAAGAAGGGTAAATAATCCGTTCCACTGTGATGGAAGGCAATATTTCTTGAACTTGGTCACCGTTGTAAGAAGATCAGTATACCCCATATCATAAAACATTGTGAAAAGTTGAGTCGTAGATATGGAGTCAGGATTAATCAATGAATCATCACAAGCTAGCCCTAACATGGAGGAAAATCGCACTTTGGAGACGAAAGTTTTGTGATTGAAAATCTCAAAGAAAATGTGTTCCTTATTTTTGTCATGAGAGACTGTTGTATAGACTTGAGAGAGCAAAGACATCGGAACTGATTCGACCTGGGTCATAGCGATCACGAGTGGTGAATACTTGAGGCATTCAACCACTTGGAGCATATAAGGAGCATAAAGAAAAGGATTCAGATCGATAATCAGGTTTTGGTTGGGCTTGATGGTCAACAGAGAGGATGAGGCAGTTTGTTCATGAACAGATGAAGATTCAGCCATTGTTGCAGGTGTGAAGAAGAAGATGAATAGTAGAAATTCGCCGGTGTGTTCTTGAGAGAGTTTGGAAGTGGTAAAGTAGTACAAGGGGTGTGAGAAAACCTTATATACCATTTCCAGGAGAGAGAAAGAATCCGTAGTAATGATGTTACGATCTTCTAAATCGGCGCCTGAAAAAGCGCGGTTTGACAACTGTGTTTCCCTAGGAAGATGTCATCAGGCGTGATGTTACGAACCGTTTCAAATTCACACGCCCGTTGCAAATCTTATCCAATGACTCGGTTTGAAATCTTATCTTGTCACCGCCGTTTCAACTTCGAAAACTTTTCAAATTCCTTTTCAAACTGTGACAAATCCTTTCGCTTCATATAAGGCTGGAAATGTTCGCGCCTTAACATAGTGTACCACCATAGCATTTACAACCGAAGCATCAAATCTGAAAAATTGCCATTAGTACCACGAACAAGAATTGGGAAAATCATAAAGATCTTCGTGCAAGAGTGTGCAAATAGAAAAAAATAAAGCAAGATATTTGTGGGATTTAAGTGATGTCTGTTCGGACACGAAACTATGGATCCCAGGCATGAATCACTTCCTTCAAAGTCAAGAGAGACTTAGAAGTGTCTGTGTGGTTTCCCGTTGAAATACGATCAAATGTTTATTAAGAAACATTGAAAGGCATCTTTTCAAATTTAAGCTATAAGGGGTGGCTTAGCTTCAACTGAACTTCAGTACTTGACATAAGACCGAAAGTTGGATGAAGTACTTGTGAGACCAGTGTAGCCTATTAAACAAGTAGGTTAGATAATATATTCAGTGACTTGGTGATATTTATGTTGAAATCTAAAAAATAAAAACTGGATCTTTTGGGAAGAAAAGTCTTGGTGTTAAGACAAATTCATAAAGATCACACAAAAATAAAAAGATTTCAAGGTACAGACCATCAAAGTGGTTTCGTTAATTCATGGGTAAAGAACTAGAACTTTGGAGTGTTCACCGTCAATTCGTTTAAGGCATTGGATTTTGAGTTTCACTTAGCATGTGGTGAGACGAAACTAAGATCATCAACACAGATGTTGTGTAACCATAAACCTCAGTGGTAAAAGCTGAGAGTCTCAAGTTTTACGATTATGAACCGAAATTAGATGGAGAAATAAGAATATGTGGTTAAAGAACCGAAAGTACCTCTGCTATTAAAGACGGACCAAGCAGATAACTCTTAACTCAATGTGAGAAGAGTAAGCTAGCTCATGACTTGAGTGATTTTATCAGCCTAATTGGGAAGAAACGATTTGTATATATCGAATCAGTAAGGCTTCACTCAAAGTCTTGGAGGCTTCGGTCGACATGCAGCAGCATGCTTCTAAGGACACTTAGCTAGTACATAGATAAAGATTATACCTGCCCCAAATCCATCACGTAAATGATCCATGATACCTTTCGGTGAGAGATTTTTGGTATTTTGATTTTATTTTGACAAAAGAAATAAAAACAGAAAAGAAAATAATTTTGGATTTTCTGAATTTTCTGAATTTTCTGAGAAATAGAAACATAAAGGAAAAAATATTTTTGGATTTTATGAATTTTCTGAAAAAGAAATAAAAACAGAAAGGAAAAATATTTTTGAATTTTATGAATTTTCTGAAAAAGAAATAAAAACAGAAAGGAAAAACATTTTTGGATTTTATGAATTAATTGAAGACATAAAGTAGAGTAAGCAAAAGATATACATAGTATATAGAGGATATGTAAATTCCAACCCATAAGATGAAACAATCGCTTGCTTTGAAAAAAATTATAAGAGGCGAAATAGACTGAGCCTTCGGTTCATTTCGGTTCCCGAAAATTCAGGAGCCGAAATAGACCGAGCCTTCGGTTCATTTCGGTTCCCGAAAATTTAGGAGCCGAAATAGACCGAGCGTTCGGGTCATTTCGGTTGTTAGAGAATTTTAGAAAGCGAAAGCGAAAGTTACACTCAATGAAATGAGTGTGGTTTTGGAACTGACTCAGCTTCCATCATTCCTAAGCCTTGTAGTATTTTATTAAACGATGCTTCAGGTAAGGCCTTAGTAAAGATGTCAGCCAATTGATCAGAGGACCGAACGAAGTGAATTTCAACATTTGCATCTTCTACGTGATCCTTGATGAAGTGATATCTCAGTGCTATGTGTTTGGTCTTGGAATGCTGCACTGGATTATGACAAATCCTGAAGGCGCTTTCAGAATCGCAGTAAAGAGGAATCTTCTTCATATTTAGGCCATAATCTCTTAATTGCCTTTGGATCCAAATGACCTGGTAAGTGCAAGATGCTGCAGCAATATATTCAGCTTCGGCTGTAGAGAGTGAAACGCATGTTTGTTTCTTGGATTGCTAGCTGATGAGTTTACGATCGAGGAATTGACATCCGCCTGTAGTGCTCTTTCGGTCCAAACCGCATCCTCCAAGAACAGCATTAGAGAATGCTTGAACGAAAAATCTTGATTTAGCAGGATACCACAGACCGAGAGATGAGGTTCGCTTCAAATATCTGAAGATGTTCTTAACAGCCACCATATGAGGTTCGCGTGGATTAGCTTGGAACCTGGCACAATAACAAACAGAAAACATAATATCTGGTCTACTAGCTGTTAGATACATTAGAGACCCTATCATTTGCCGATAGAGGGTCATATCAACAACCGGTTTCTCCAAAGATGGTGTTAACTTCGTTCCAAATGCCATAGGAACCTTTACTTTGGAATCTCCCATCATGCCAAACTTAGCCAGTAAGGTCTTCGTGTAAGCCTCTTGATTGATAAATATGCCTTCGGGTCCCTGTCTAATATTCAAGCCAAAGGAAAAAGTTAATTGGACCCATTGAGCTCATCTCAAACTTAGTCTCCATCAACTTCCTGAATTCAGCTGTTAGGCTAGGATTCGTGGAACCGAAGATGATGTCATCGACGTAAATTTGGACGATCATTAAGTGGTCACCCTCTTTCTTGCGAAATAAGGTTGGGTTAACCGAACCTTGTTTAAACTTGGACATTTTTAGAAATCGAGTAAGGGTTTCATACCAGGCTCTAGGAGCTTGCTTCAAACTATAGACGACTTTATCCAGAATATAGCAATGATGAGGATACCTTTCATTCACGAAACCCGGTGGTTGCTCAACATATACAGTCTCCTCTAGTTCTCCATTCAGGAAGGCACACTTGACATCCATTTGAAATACTTCAAAGTTTTTGTGTGCAGCATATGCCAGAACGATTCGCACTGATTCTAACCTTGCTACAGGAGCAAAGGTTTCTTCATAGTCTATACCTTCTTCCTGACAATATCTCTTCACAACCAGCCTTGCTTTATTACGAATCACATTCCCTTCTTTGTCCATTTTGTTTCTAAAAACCCATTTTAAGCCAACTACAGATGCATCCTTTGGTGTGCGAGTTAATCTCCAAACTCGATTTCGCTCAAACTCATGGAGTTCGTCTTGCATTGCCCGTACCCAATTGGAGTGATCGAGTGCAATGTTAACCGTTTTCGGTTCTATTTTTGAGACGAACGAATTAATCATGCAAAATTCTACTTGAGATAACAGAGAAGTTTGCTTCGCTTTTATTTGAGACCGAGTAAGAATTCCCTCAGATGATTCACCGATTACTTGAGTTTTTGGATGATCTCTTGTCCATTTTGTGAGAGGAGGGTAGTTTGGATCATAGGCAGGATCCAATTCGACATTTATTTCCTCTCCCAATTCTGATTGAGAATCTGAATCATCATTCGTATTATGATTCTCCCCCTCGAATGATGAGACGATTTTAACATCAGGTTCAGAATGCTCCCCCTCGAATGGAACTTCATGGGTCTTTTCTGGTGATGGATTTTTCCCTTGGAAAAACGAATCAGAGTGATCTAATGTGGATGAACCCTCCCCCTGGAATATCGAACTTTCTTTTGAAGGTTCGGTTGGACCTGGCTGTTCGGTTGGTCCTTGATGTTCGCTTTCCATTTCTTTTGCTGCTTCATCGATAATTTTCTTCAATTTGTCGATCTTGTTGTCAGCTGCATTTGTCTCATAATGAATTGCTCTCTCTGGTTCATCAAAGAGCAACATGTATTCTTCAAATAGATTGGAAATTGGAACTGAGACTTGACCTGATTTTGGAAAGATTTCTTCTGTTGGTCCTTTGCTTGATTCAATTTTCTTCACGTAATCATCATCAAATGTGACATAGTAGGTTTCTTCAATTTTCTTTGAACGTTTATTCAGAACCCTAAATGTCTTTGAAGTTAGCGAGTAACCAAGAAAAATCCCTTCATCTTCCTTTACATCGAACTTGTTTCGGTTCTCTTTGGAGTTGAAAATAAAGCACCTTGAACCGAACACATGGAAGAACTTGACATTTGGCTTGCGATTATTCAAGATTTCGTATGGAGTGATGGAAAATCTCTTATTGAGGAAGGATCACATTTGGGTATAGCAGGCAGCAGCAATTGCATCAGCCCAGAAGTACAAAGGTAATGAGGCGAAGCTGAGCATGGTTCGAGCTGCTTCACACAAAGAGAGGTTTCGCCTTTCAACTATGTCATTCTGTTGTGGAGTGTAGGGAGCAGAAAAGTTGTGAGACACTCCCTTATCAACAAGAAATTCTTCAAACTCTTGATTTTTGAATTCCAACCCGTTGTCACTTCGGACATTTCTAACCACTTTCGCAGTTGAAGTTCCACTTGCTTTATAAATGCTTTGATCTTTGGAGTCACCTCTAATTTCTGTTTAAGAAAGAAAACCCAGGTGAAACGTGAAAACTCATCAGCAATTACTAAAATGTACTTACTACCACTGATGCTTTCGATTGCTGAAGGACCACACAAGTCGATGTGTAGAAGTTCAAGTGGTTCGATGATCTTTGTGTTAACACATGTGGGATGACACTTTCGGCTTTGCTTTCCCATCTCGCATGCTGTGCATAAGTGTTCCTTATCAAATTTGAGAAGTGGAAGTCCTCATACATGATCACCGATAACCAACTTGTTGATATCCTTAAAGTTGAGATGTAAGAGCCTTCGGTGCCATAGCCAACTTTCGTCAAAGTGTGCTTTTTGTTAAAAGGCATACACTTGGCTTTCCTCGAATTGGGTTTAGATTTAGAGGATACAATTCTCCTTTTCGCTTGGATTTTAACAGGACAGTCTTCGTCTTCTTTTCAACAATCTCCGAACCTTCATCATCGAACGAAACCTTCAAGCCAGTTCCCACAACCAGTTGAGAGACACTGATGAGATTGTGCTGCAATCCCTCTACATATGCTACCTTCCGGATTGAGAATTCACCGTTTGTGATCATTTCGTAGCCTTTGATCGTGCCATATGAATTATTCCCGTATTTGACACATCCACCATCCTTAAGGGACCGAAACTCCCTTAGCTCTTCCCTCCTTCCTGTCATGTGACGTAAGCAGCCACTATCAATGTACCATTCGTCGTCGAACTGCTCGTCACTTATAACCTGCAAAAAATTAAGTAGATTTAGGAACCCAAAGTTTCTTGGGTCCTCGTGGGCTTTTTACAAGATAAGGAATTGCAACAGAAAGATCAACCAAATATGTTCTTTTTATTAAAGTGGTTTCATCTTTTCTTTTGATGGTAAAAACCTTGATTTTATTGTTTTCTTGTTTTGGTTTATTTGAATCAGACTGTTTATTTTTGTTTTGATTCTCATTTAAATTAGTCTTTAGATTCCTAGGGTTAGCTGACGTCTTCTTGGCATGATCTTCAGAGTGCGAGACTAGCTTTCCCTTTCCTTTGATATCCTTGACTGGGTTCGGCTTTGGTTGTTGATGAGGATGATGGAGTTTAGGACCGAAACTGGTCTTTCGGTTCTTATCACTGCTTGATTCGACACCAAAACTATTTCTTCGGTTCGTTTGACTGCAAGACTGACAGTCAGTGCATGGACCTTTGTTTATCCGAGGGCTTACTTTCGCCTGTGGATTCGATACGTTGTGAACGTGATTAGCGTTTTGAGAATTCCAAAACTTCTTTCTCTCTTTGAGATTCTTCTGGTACCTTCTGTTCCTTTTACGTGTTCGCTCAACAAGTTGTTTTTGAGATTTGTGAATGTTTGCTTTTGGTTTCGGTTTTTCTGCATGAGCTTCGCTTGGAGATGATTCTCTTGATGCCTTTACCGGTTCTCCTTGAATTTCTTTAGTATCGCTTGTCCTTGGCTTATCAAAGCTTGAAGGCTTGTTAAGAGGTTCAGCCACATATCTATCCTTGACTCTCCATGAGGTTTGTTCCAACAGACCTACTGTTTCGTCTGCATCGTCAATGGGAGCTGACCAGAAGAAATTATCACACCCATCAGCGTTTTCTTCATCTACCAAAGAAGTTAGCTCAATTGTTTGCTTCTTGGTAACTCCAGTGGTGGCATATACTTGATTCGGTACTGTTTGCACCTTTTTATATACAATCGCCTTTTCTTTAAGGACTTTGGACTTGTCCTTGGACATACGAGCGAACTCAACTGAGTTTTCAGAAATGAGTGGTTTTTTCGGTTTGGGTTCTCTTTTGAGGAATTCAGAGCAGTCAACCACATCCTCTACAGAAATTTCACTCATACCACTGTCCTCATCAAATTTAGAAGAATTGTCAACATTTATCTTATTTTCTGAACTTCATTTGGTATTCAATGAGTCAAATTTGTGCATGGTTTCGGTATTTATTTTCAATTTGTCATTTTCATCCAATAAATTCCTAAGCATGTCCTTATGGGCTTTGGACTTAATAAAAGACTCAATTTTGTCCAGACCAATCATGTAAGCATCCGAAACCTCATCTGATGATACAATGGATTCACAATTAAAGCAATCAACATCTACTTCATCGTCCTTTAATTCAAGAAAGGTCAAAATCATGTTGTCAACCTTTTTGCCAATGTCACAATTCAAATGTAACTGAGTAATATTAGTGTAAAGATGTTTAGCAATCAAACAAAAAATGTTCCTTTGTTTTAAAAACTTCAAATTGTCATGTTGCAAATATATCAACTCATCTCTCATTCTAACTAAGTCTAACTCCGTCTTCTCTATCCACATCCTTCGCTCCTCACTCTTGGATGTCACCCTGCTAATTTGATCGGTTAGGTTAGCATTTGTGAGGCGTGTTTTCATTAGACTTCCACTTAAACTAGAAAATTTGAATTTCAATTCGTTTAATTCCTTTTCATAGTTTGTTACAGTTATTTTAAGTGATTCGAGAATAGATTGCACCTTCTTGATCAACTGATCGCAGTCGTTGATCCTTTCGCTCACAGGTTTGGCAGCAAAACACTTATCTTCCTTCAGATTCGCCTCATCATACTCACCTTCGGTTGTGTAGCCCCTTATTTGTGACACTCCAACTGTCACCATCAAGCATCTCCCAGCAAACTCAGTACCATCTTCTTTCACCACAAATGCCTTGCCATGCGATGGTTTACGTACTTCTTCATCTTCAGAGTCAGTAGACCAGATCTCTACGCCACCAGACTCGTCATCAACAACGTTCTCTCGCACAATCAAAGCATTCATAGAATTGTTAGAGGTTTTCTTCTTCTTTATCTCCTCCAGCTTGCGGATATGGTATGCTTCATCATCTTCACCCTCCTTCTTCTCCGATAGCTTTCTTAACATGCAATCTTTGGCAAAATGGTTTTTGCCATGGCAGAAGTTGCAATCGTATCCGGAGTCTCCTACTAGTTTGCTCTCCTTCTTCTCTTCTTCTTTCTGAGGATTATTTTTGTCTTCTCTTTCGCCTTTTCTGAGCTGTAGCTTCCCTGCCAGTTTCGGTTCTTGACAACAGGGAACTTTTTACGAGCAAAACGATTCGGGTTGGAAACCATCATTGCATACTCTTCGCTTGTCAGATCACATTCTGACATTTCTGACTCTTCTTCATCTTCTGCCATATTCTTCGCCTTAGAGATAAGGGCCAAGGATCCCATACTAGACACCACTTTCGCTTCCTTTGTCACAACACTTTCATGAGACTTGGGAATACCCACCATCTTCGCCAATGAATAGGTTTTAAACTGCTTGTGAGCTTTCACAGTTGATGCCACAGCCATCCATTCGGGTCTTAAACAATTCAGAAATGTGACCTTCTGTTCGATCACTTCTCTTCCAATACCATGCTTGATCATCTTGCTCAAAATATGGTTGAAACGATCGAATGCCTGAATAAGTTTTTCATCTGGTTTTTGTTGGAAAGCACCGAACTCAGAGAGCAATATAGTTTGGATAGAATGCTCTAGGTCCTCATTAGTGGAATACAACTCTTTAAGTCTGTCCCAAATCTCTTTTTCCGTGGTGTATGAGCTTACCAAACGAAAAGAATCGGACTATAAAGAAAATCGGATCATTCTCATGGCTTTAACATTACACAACAACTTCTCTTTTTCGTCTTGAGGAATTTTGTCCACATCAGTTAGGAGTTTGTTGTACTCCTTTTGAGTCTTAATGGTTTTATTTGTTCCAGAATGAACAAAAGGACCCAACGACATAGTCCCAGATAAGATAACCATTGTCTTCGGAACCAACGACATAGTCCTCAAAGTGATGCGTCCAAACTTCATAATCTTGAGTGTATAGAATATGGATTCTGGTTGTGGATCCAATGCTGTTGGAGATATTGATCGGATTGGTTTGTGAATCATCGTGAGACATGATGACCTTTTTCAGATATCTGCTAAGAATCAGACTTGTAAAGATTGAATTAGGTTTTTATCAAAAGCAAGAAACAACGTCAATGAAGAGATGACAGCTCCTACAGATTCGATAAAAGCGGAAACCCAAAAGATATTCTTCCAACAGAAGAGATGCGTATGTATTACATAGTCTCCTGCTCTGATACCAAATGATGAGAATAATATTCTCTAAGATCGATAGGTTCAAACAGATATCAATAAGATAATAACAAGTAATAGAAAATGATAAACACCACGATGAATCAAACAAGTGTCGAATGATTAATCTGCTCCACCTCAGAAGAATTCAATGAGAATTGCTACTGTAGAGGTGTGCTAGGGTTACAGTACAAGATCTAAAAAAAATAATCAAGAAGCGTAATCAATATAATGCGTGCATGCACTATATATATACTAAACCCTAAAAACAAAACACGGCTATACAGGCCCAGACCGAGTATACGTATGGACCTAAGAGCTAAGCCCAATGACGCAACCTTTTAGACTCAACAGGAAGATAAACTTATTCATGGGAAATAGGAAAATGTCGCCTACCACAAAGATTGGAGTTTATTCTTTATTGCTTAGTAGTGGGTTAGAATTAGAATTGAATAATTGTTGTTTCTCGTCAGATATAGCGAGAAATATTATTTCCTTTTATAGTTTGTATAAACAAGGTTTTACCTTTTCTTTTAATAATGAATTTGGTAGTATTAATTCTTATTAAAATGGTACATTTTATTTTGAACAATTAACTTGTAATAGAATATATGAAGCTGTGATGGTTGTAGATAACGTAGGAAATGATGTGTTGAATATTGATTCGTCCAATGTTTTGGACAAGGCATGCTTGTGGCATTGTCGTCTTGGACATATCAACAAGAAGCACATAGGCCAACTCCAAAAGGCTGGAGTTTTGGAGTCATTCGACTTGAAGTCGGATGACACTCGCGAATCTTGTTTGCTTGGAAAGATAACCAAGTCACCCTTCAATGGCACTTGTGAAAGGGGTGAAAGTTTGTTGGATCTCATACACACTGATGTGTGTGGACCCTTCAGAACCACCACAAGGGATGCTAACCGCTTCTATGTGACATTTACTGATGATTACAGCAGATATGGCTATATCTACTTAATCAAGCATAAGTCAGAAACCTTTGAAAAGTTCAAAGAGTTTAAGCAAGAAATGGAGAATCAATTGGGCAGGAAGATAAAATGCTGCGATCCGATCAAGGAGGAGAGTATCTTAGTATCGAGTTCCTAGACTATCTTAAGGAATGTGGAATGGTGTGGCTGATAGGCGCAATCGAACCTTGTTGGACATGGTTCATTCCATGATGAGTCGAGCTTCATTACCTATCTCATTCTGGGGGTATGCCTTAGAGACTGCCACCCATATCCTTAATTTAGTCCCTACTAAGAAGGTTGCCAAAACACCTCACGAGATGTGGACAGGGAAGGTTCCCTCATTAGATCATATCAAAGTTTGGGGTTGCGAGGATTTCATGACACGCGAGACTCACAAAAAGCTCGAACCTCGTAGTGAGCGATGTATTTTCATTGGCTACCCACAGAAGTCCTTTGGATATCTCTTCTATAGACCGAGTGACAATGTTGTCTTCGTTGCGAGGAGAGAGAGAGAGAGAGAGAGAGAGAGAGAGAGAACTCATATGCCAAGAGGACAGTGGGAGGCAAATTGACCTTGAATAGCTTCAAGAGTTAAGTGATGAAGGAACCTCAAACACTAGCGCTCAACCTGAGGAGGAAACTCCTGTTGAACCAATTGACCAGTCTGTACCTCTGAGATGTTCCGGTAGAGTTAGTGTTACACCTGTGTTATATGGTTTTCATATAACATCTGAGAGTGATACATTTATCAGTGATAGCACATTGCTAAATCTGGATGAACCTAACAACTGCAAGGAAGCCATGGCAGGCCACGAGTCTGCTAAATGGAAAGAGGCAATGGACAACGAGATTCAGTCCATGTATGACAATCAAGTTTGGAACTTGGTTGACAATGTGTCGGGTCGAAAGACAGCCGGGTGCAAATGGATCTTCAAGAAGAAGACCGACATGGATGGGAAAGTACACACATATAAGGCGCAAATGGTTGCAAAGGGCTTTACTCAAACTCAGGGAGTTGACTATGATGAGACCTTCTCACCAGTAGCGAAGATTAAATCTATAAGGGTTATGCTAGCCATAGCTGCATTTCATGACTATGAAATATGGCAAATAGATGTCAAAACCGCTTTCCTTAATGGAAAGTTGGCTGAAGATGTTTACATGAGTCAGCTAGAGGGTTTTGTCAATGAAAAGTACCCTAATAGAGTGTGTAAGCTTGAGAAATCCATTTATGGATTGAAATAAGCATCTCGCAGATGGAATCTTTGTTTAGATTAGAAAGTCAAAGAGTTTGGATTTTCGAGAAGCGAGGATGACTCATGTGTATGTGTCAAAGATAGTGGGAGTATAGCAAGCTTTTTGGTGTTGTATGTGGATGACATACTTCTCATAAGAAACGAAATCCCAACCTTGCAGGAGGTTAAGTCCTGGCTTGGAAAGTGTTTCACTATGAAGGACCTTGGAGAAGTTGCCTATATCCTAGGGATAACGATATTGAGAGAAAGGAGTAGAAGACTAATAGGACTTAGTCAAAGTACCTACTCGGACAAGGTTTTGAATCGTTTCAGCATGGAGAACTCCAAGAAAGGTGACTTAACTATCCAAAGCAATACTAAATTAAGTAAGACTCAGAGTCCGAGTACAGAGGCTGAGATAGCAGAGATGAGTCGAGTACCATATGCTTCCGCAGTTGGCTCGATCATGTATGTTATGACTTGTACTCGCCCTAATGTGGCCTTTGCTTTGAGCATGTTTAGTAGATATCAAGGGAATCCTGGTAGAGGTCACTGGACTCCAGTAAAGAACATTCTTAAGTAACTGCGGATGACTAAGGACTGGGTTCTTACCCTTGGTGGGAGTGATGATTTGAGAGTGACAGGATATTGTCATGCCAATTTTCAAACTGATAGAGATAATTTGCGCTCTTAGTCGGGCTGGGTGTTTACCCTAAATAGAGGAGCAGTAACTTGGAAAAGTTCCAAGCAGGAGACTGTGGATGATTTTACGTGTGAATCAGAGTATATAGTCGTACGTGAAGCATCGAAAGAGGAGATATGGTTGAAAAACGTCATTGGAGACCTTGGAGTTGTGTCATACATAAAGGAGCCTGTGGAGATTTTTTGCGGTAATGAAGGTGCGGTTGCCTTAACCAAGGAACCGAGAGATCATGGTAGATCCAGGCATATCGACAGAAAGTACCACTTCATAAGACATCAAGTAGAAAAAGGACACCTTGTTGTGAAGAGGATATCGTCAGAGGACAACCCAGCAGATCCCCTTACGAAGGGACTGAGTAGGGTTAAGCACTTGCAGCATGCGAGGGGCATCGGGCTAACGGACGATATTAGTTTTAGTGATTAGATAATTTTGAAATGTGTAATAGCGAAATTGTAATTGACATTTGATGATTGAATAAAATGAGTTTTATTTATAAGTAAAGTTACTATCTCGTGTTAATTATTTACTATTGTTTCACTTTTGCATGTTTTGACTTCCAGAATAATAAGATTATCCAAACTATCCATAGTCGATCATACTTTGGAAGTAGGTTATGAGGCTAGACTGTCATGAATTTGGCTTGTAGATTGTCTAAGGTGTTATACATAGTAAAAGTATGCTACAACGTTCATCAGTGCTCCTAAAATAAGATTTGAGTATTGGATTCAACCCACGCTCACCTGAATCACTTCATGGAATTTATCACGAGTGATTGTGAGATGATAATATCATATAATCTTCAAACCAAGATATATGAGTTGTTGACTACGAGTTGGTTGTGCATTGATGATACGAAAACGCATCAGTAACTTGATGTTATAAAACGTATCGTTGTGCATCATTTAATGAGTAGTTAGTGCAAGCATATAATGTCGAAGTTTATATGTTCCTTTTATCCTAAGAGGATTAAGAGCGATATCTTGGGCCCCTCGATGATTTGTTTTGACTTATGGGTCGGGCCCGATCAGAACTAAATTGATGTGTTCAGTTATGTTCTATGTCAGGCAAATCGTAAATCGGGAAACAAATTGCAGGACAATAAGTATGACTATGTTCCCTGTATTTGTCCGCATGATATCTTGAGAACAGAGGAATATATGATCCCTTATCTAAAGGACGCGTCACTGACTAGGTCAGAGTTCGACAACGACTTTTGAAAGCTACGATTGCTAATCAGATCCTGAAGTTGCATTGGCAGTTATAGTTATTAGACTTATCCAAGTGGGAGACTGTTGGATTTAGTGTCTAAGCCCATAACTATAATTGGGATGTACTTGCCCCGATTGTAGCATGGTCCTTTTGGGTTGCCTTCACTAGTGCAATTTGATAGGATGGACTTTTGAGAATAAGGTTATTTGTGATTTATTAATATATTAAAAGTATAATATATTAATTGAGAAATCATATTATTTAATTAGTATTAATCAAGAATTAATTTGGAATTAATTTTGTGATCAAAAGAGACTAATTAAATATACGGGGACTGATTAAGTAAATCAATGATTCTTATAGTGTGAGCCAAAGGTTAATTAGTATGGGCTAAACCAACATGGATAGTCCATGGAGGTTTAACCCATGGATCCTAAGTAATATGAAAGGTCATAGTGCATTAGGGTTTGCATGGATGTAACCATAGCATTTGCAACACTATAAAAGCATGCCCCTAGAGCCAAAATCGGTTACACCATTAATTCTAAGAGAGTGATATTGATTTTGTGCTAGCTAGCTTATTCTCTCAAGCCTCCTCTTGCATTTGGTGTTTGTGACACATTAGAGGCATCACACTTGAGGTGCTAAAGATTTCAAAGGACAAGAACTACAACCACATCAAGAGGTATTCATCTAACTATGAGTTTTGTATTGTATATCCTCCATTGTATGCTAGTTAGGTTGTATGCTTTGGAAAATTTAAAATGCATGTTTAATTAGAGAAAACATAGATCCAAAGCATCTAGGGTTGGATGTGCACCATATGAGTGTTATAGTGCTTAAAACCCAAAAAGTCATGCTGCTGATGAAATCATTTCACTCATTAAACAATGGGATGATCTGTATGATCATAAAGTCAGGAAATTACGTGGTGATCATGGAATTGAATTTCAAAATTCTTCCCTAAAAGACTTTTGCTCAATCTCAGGAATCTCTCACAACTTCTCAACTATTATAAATCCCCAATAAAATGGCATTGCTGAAAGAAGAGATAAAACTCTCATTGAAGCTGGAAGAACTATGGTCATTGAAGCTGGTTTCCTATGTCATTTTAGGTTGAAGCTGTCAACACAAAATATTATACCCAAAATCGTTCCATCATTGTTAAGCCTTATGTGAAAACTGCCTACGAGCTACTTAAGGGGAGGAAACTGGACATATCTTACTTTCATGTGTTTGGGTGTGTTTGTTACATTTTGAATCAAAGATATCAGTGCTCTATGTTTGAAGCTAAAGCCGATGAATGAGTGTTTCTTGGTTAATCTAGTGTGTCCAAGGATTTCAGGGTATTCAATCTTTTCAGACAAACCGTTGAGGAAACTGCTCATGTCAAATTTGATAAAGACTCATTCATTCATGATCGGATTGATCATCCTTCATGATTTTTGAATGAACTTACTTTCAGTCCTTCAGACCCTGTTCCCGATTTCTTGCCAAATGACACTAAACCTATTTTTCTCATTGTTGATCAAATTGTCAACTCCCAATCTAACTCTGAAGATCATCCTATAGTCTCTGAAGAAGATGAGGCAACTAATCAGGAAGATTTTGTTCCAAATAATACGAATGAATGTTCTAATCCTATAATTCTTTGAGATCATCCCAAATCTCAAATCATTGGAGATGTAAATTCTAGGATTCTCACTCATATTAGATTCAGTCGCAACTTCTGCATGTTTATGAATTTTTTCTCAATGATTGAAACAAATAATGTCCTTGATGACCAGAAAGAAGTTGACTGGATCAAGACTATGTAAGATGAGCTAAATGAATTTAAACATCATCAAGTGTGGACTCTTGTCCCCAAGCCTCAAGGAAAAACTATCATTGGGACTTGTTGGGTGTTCAGAAACAAGATGGATGAAGATGGGATCGTCATCAGAAACAAGGAAAGACTTATGGCTCAAGGATTCTGTCAACTGGAAGGGTTAGACTATGACGAAACAATTGCCCCTATTGCTAGACTTGAAGCAATTCGTTTGTTTCTTAATTTTGCTTCATTCAAGAACTTCAAATTCTATCAAATGAACATTAAGACTTCCTTCTTACATGGGGATCTTCAAGAACAATTCTTTCTAAAGCAACCTCCAGGATTTGAAAGTGAAGAATTTCTAAATCATGTATATCTCTTAATAAAGTTGTCTATGGTTTGAAGCAGACACTTAGAGCATGGTATGACACATTGGCGAGTTATCTTCTTGAAAGTGGATACAAATGAGGAAAAATTGACAACATTTTTTTCATCAACCATTCAGGATCTCACATCATTCTTGCTCAAGTGTATGTCGATGATATCATTTTCGGATCCACTGATGTGAAACTAAGTTCCGAATTCATTGATATCATGGCTAAGAAGTTTGAGATAAGCATGATGGGTGAACTAACATTCTTTTTAGGTTTTCATATTAAAAAACTAACTGATGGAATTGTTGTTTGTCAAGTTATATACATTGCAAACATGCTGAAGAAGTTTGGTTTTTCTGATAGCAACCCAGCAAAGACTCCAATGTCCTCATCAGCATCTATTACCATTGATCCAACTAGTGTTGATGTGAATGCAACCCTGTACCACGAAATGATAGGCTCTCTGCTCTATCTTACTACTAGTCGTCCTGACATTATGTTTGCTACCATTTTATGTGCACGTTATGAAGCTAGTCCCAAGGAATATCATCTTCTTTCTATAAAAGGATCTTTCGTTACATAAAGCATACATCCAATATTAGGTTATGGTATCCTCATGATTTTCAGTTTAATCTAGTGGGATACACATACTCCGATCATGGTCGATGTGGCGTTGATTGTAAAAGTACTTCAAGAAGGGCTCAAATTCATGGAAATAGATTGGTAAGCTGGTCCAGCAAGAAGCAGACCTCAGTGAATTGCTCTACCTCTGAAGCTGAATATGTAGCCACTGGAAGGTGTTGTGCTTAGATTCTATGGACTCAAAATAAGCTCTTAGATTATGGTTTAAATTTCTCAAAGACTCCTATCTGTTGTGACAACACCAACACCATTCAGATGATACATAAACCAGTGCATCATTCCAAAACCAAGCACATCGATATCCTTCATCATTTCATCAGGGACATTGTTCAAAAAGGAAAAATGGATATGTTCTACATCCCATCCACTGATCAACTGGTTGATTGCAGATCTTTCAATGCTTTCAATGAATTAATCGTTTTCTAATTCTTTTGAAATAACTTTTCTTCTACTTGCTTTCTCAAAAGACAAAAACACAAAAACAAGTGCTACTTGTATTATGTTTTTCCCTTAAAAGAAGTTTACATAGTTTGCTTAAGCTTTGCTTCTAATGTTTACAAGTATTCATTTTTCTCTCTAGTATCTATCTTTCAAGCCTATCTACGATTTATCTGCACCTCTTCCTTCAAGAGTTAAAAAGAGCTGGAGTCATCCAGAATCTTCTAAATGCTCTAGTTGTTGAGAAGAATATTGGCATCAAGTCTTCTTCTTTTTGACAATGCTCTTTCTCTCCTCCACACATTGTTATGGATGCAAAAGGCAACCTTCAATACAATGAGTCTTAGTTTCATCTACTGACTCATAATCCGATAAAACCTCGAATGCTCTTGTCAACGTGATGGTTATGCGGATTTGATCCAGTTAACTCATAGCTTACAAAGAATGGTTTTTGCTCCTCTCTTGCTCTTGATGATAATGAAGATTGGAATCCATGTGCAACATATCAACGGTATATGGCTTTATCATTCTTGGTTTGTAGTGATTTGTATTGTATATTAATGTGTTTGTTCTTGCTTGTGTTTTCTTTTATAGCTAGAATTGAAGGACAGATATCTCGAAGAAAGAAAATTGATTAATGAGTATTTATTGCAAAAGATCTCTCTTTGATGATTCTACTTAAAAGATTTTATTCTTTTAATATTCTTCTAAAATGGATATGTAAAGAGCCTCTAAAAACGTTGTATATTCATTTTTAACTATTCTGTTGACTATCTCTTATGCTTTTATCTCCTTTCCTATTTTTTCTTATACAACATTAAATGAATTGACGGTGAACTTCAAAGTTCTAGACTTCAACTCAACTCTATGATACAAAAGTTGAACCATTTCTTGTTGATGAGCTGACATTGTTTATGATTCATGTTGATTCCACCTCAACGTGACTGAAACACTCCATTCTCTCCTTAATTTCTTCTCAATAAAACTTGACAATTCACTGTTATATACCACACACTGATAAAAGTTTAAAATGTTGTGTCGATGGTTAGTCTATGTACCGTAGACTATCATACGCACCATCCCCTATTTCCCTTACATTATTCTTTGAAGTTTTATGATTCGGCGTAATGTACCATACGCTGATGAGAGCTTGAAAATCGGTGGCGATGGTTAAGATAAAACACCATAACTTATCACATGCATCAATCTATTCTCTCCATATATTCTTCATTAGAATTTTATGATTCTGCATATGAAGCTAGTCGCTGATGAGAATTCGAAAAATCTGTTCCGATGGGTATATCATTGTCTGTGATGTATTACACACACCTACCCACTCTTTCCCAACAATTCTTCTATTTAAGAAGTTAATGATTCACTGTATTAGCCATACACTGATGAAACTTCGACACTCTTTGCCGATGGGTACATTACTTTCAGAATGTATTACACGCATCATTCCACTCTTTCCCTTTTCTTTTAATAAAAATGATTAATGAGTCAGCGTATGAAACTACATGATGATGAAATCTTGCAATACTGTATCAACGAATGGTAGTTTAAACCCATACTATCAAGAGACATCACAAACTCAATGGATTACCAGCTGCAACTATGATATGCTAATCACTTCCTCCAGTACCATATATGTTGTTGATGTCAAAAAGGGGGATAAACATATACCTAATCAAAAGAAGAGTTGAATCTAATTGGGGCAGATATATGCTTAGTCTTACGATACACTGTTACACTGATTGTCTTGATGCGACGGTAAAGATACTAAATGATGACACCGACTGCTAGGTGATTTGAAAAGTATTGAATATAAAGGGGGTAATCGTATCTTATATGCGTCAGGGGAAGTTATACACTATCTCAGGAGGAGCACTCGTTGAAGCTGAGAATTTCTCAAATGATGACCTTGATGACTTTGTTGAAGATTAGTTTTGACATCATCAGATACGGGGAGATTGTAAGGTCACAGCTTATGATCTGATGAGTCAAACACTTTACATGCTTACCACTAGTTCTAGCGCCAACATCCGCACTAGCGCCATCGCCATTGCCTCAAGATCTCATCAACGACAATGTCTAGATAGTGATCTAATGTAATCTTTGTATATTAGGCAATTATATGGATATGTACATAACAGATAGAAGATTTGATATCTTGGTGACAAGGATCCATTCTTATTATAGATTAGATAAAATCCCTTGATTAAAGGGATATACTAGTATAGTTTAGTATATATTCAACATTAGGGTGAAACCACAATCTATGTCTTTGTGAGAACAACCCCTTTCTTGGTGAAATACACCTTTGTGATTAATTACCGTTCTTTACTTTTTCTGTTCATTATTTGGTTTAGTTAGTTTGTTCTTTGGTAATTATACTTGAAGTGTATCCGATTGATACAAACCTTCATTTAGTTTCCATACAACTATTTTTGGAGATGATTCGGTGGGCGTGATATTTTAGATCCTTCAAAACCATTTAATAAGTATTCTACTAAAAGAAAGAAAAAGATAAATGCTATAGATCTAGATTGGTGACGGAGGTTGCTACCTTGCTGGTAAGAGTTGAAGATTACACTTCAGCGGACTTTAGAGTTGAGAGATGGAACACGGGTGGAGATGAGATGGGTGGTGAACACTTTCTGGGGGTCAATAATTTATGTTTCTAGTGAGAAATACGCCGTAGTTGAGCATTCCAACGGCCAACATATTCTGTTTGGTAGTTTTGAATTTTCCAGAAGTGATGATTTTTAGACTGGGGTTTTGTATTTTTTTTTCAATGATTGGGCTAATAACTTGGATTATAGAATACTTTTCTAGTTTCTTATATATGTTTAGTTTCCTAATCAATTGATATCAGTTATGAATTATTATTTAGTGAATGACTATTGGATTCCCCATATTCCCCCATCACTCTCCATAATTAGTGAGCATTATAACAAACATTATTATGAGTTTTATGAGTGTAATTATGCACCACTATAATGAACATTCATAACATACATCACATTTCATCATCTTTGTAAAGTATAAATAGTGAGTATTATGTACTATAAAGTTTGGTTCTTTTTACCACAAGTATTGAAATAAAGTTCTTTACAATCTCATTTCTGACTTTGTTCTTTAACCTAGCTTAATATTTTAGAACACGTTATCAACACGACTCT
The DNA here is from genome assembly GCF_052849685.1 of Lactuca virosa. Lineage (NCBI taxonomy): Eukaryota > Viridiplantae > Streptophyta > Magnoliopsida > Asterales > Asteraceae > Lactuca > Lactuca virosa. The sequence goes on from NC_136430.1 coordinate 328,025,178, forward strand.
ACCATAGAGCTCTAACTCCTTATCGTTCTTGTGATTTTTCAGGTATGTATCTTTTTTATAGTTCACATGTACAATGCTTACAAGTTATTTTATGGAATTTTCTTACCTAAAATTATGTGGTGAAACTATAACGGATGAATACATGATAGAGAAAATTGTATCTACTTTTCATGCCACTAACATTCACTTACAGCAACAATATCTTGAGAATGGTTTTAAAAAAATATTTAGAATTAATCTCATGTTTTATTGTGGTTTAACAAAACAATGAGTTATTGATGAAAAATCACCAATCACGCCCGACCGGTTCTAGTCCATTCCTTGAATTCAATGCAACCTCATATAATCATAATACCCATATGTCTAACTGAGGCCGTGGAGGTCATTATAATTATCATAACAACAATAACAATATTGCAAGTAACCACCATAAGTTGGATAATAAGAAAAACTCACATCCTAATGATAAAGTGGCGAAGGCAAAAAAATCAAGTTGAAAATATTTGTCACCGATGTGGAATGACCGGTCATTGGTCTCGTATATGCTGCTCTGCAAATCATTTTGTTGATCTTCATCAAGCTTCTCTAAAATCTAAAGAAAAAATATCAAAACCAATTTTATGAAAAATGATTTTAAAGAAGATCAACTAGAAATGACACATTTTGTCACAACTAGTGTTTTAAGGCTAGGAAATTTTCTCCATGTGTAATTACTTTTGGAGAATTCTTGTAACCCTAAGTATTATGTTATACATGTTACTCATTCAACAACAACAATTCGAATCAAAATTCACACGTAGCCCTAAACCTAATTCAGTGCACTACACTCACTCAACTTTAGGTTTGAAACCCTAACTCCCCGGTTCAAACTTTTATTGGATGAGGATCCACTTATTGGGCCTAATGGACCAATAAACCCTCAACTTGATTCTTTTGGGCTAAGAAACCTCATTTGGGCCCTAGTTGGACTTACATTCAATAAGCAATAGCATTTTGGGCCATAAGACTCATCATGGGCCTTATTGGGCCGAAATCCATCTTCTTTAATTATATGGGCCGAAAACCCATTCCTTCTATCATTTTGGGCCGTAAACACATATGTGGGCCTAATGGGCCGAAAATTTCCTTATTGGACCTTATATTTTCGGTTGATATTCAATACTAGCCCAACAATCCTTTTCTTTTCACCCTCATCTCCATTCTCGGTTATATATATATATATATATATATATATATATATATATATATATATATATATATATAATAAATGAAGGGTGGACAAAGGAGTGACACATCATTTTTGTATAATGGTAATCTATGCATTAACCCCCGGACGTTTCCGTCGTCTGGTTCGGGGGTGTGACAGATTCGTATCAGAGCAATGTTTATAGTGAACTGGCATATCTAATCATACAAGATACGCAACTATAAATATAGTGGGACTAAAATACTCTGAAAAAAATACATACCTATGTGTGCATTATTACAATAAGAAGAAAAGGTCTTTGGAGGAATTGAACTTCGCGGTTAAACTCGGGCAGTTATGTAATCGTATTGGGGGTAAATATAGCCTGATCAACTATATTTATTCAAAATACGACCAACATGTGCCTGGGAGTGATCGTGGTGGGCAATGAATCTAGAAACTTACCAACCTCGTATCCAAAAAGTTTTAAGAAACTCAAATATAAACAATTAAAATACTATAGGAGCGTTTTTTTGAGATATCATATAACCGTCGCACATGCACTTTCTACACACTTCTCACGCCTCCATGTTCGCACCGGCACCACCACCACCAGCGCCTCCGCCGGAGGTAAACTCTGCTGCATTCCACGAAACAGTATCAGCTACGGTCACCGCAGCATTGGCTCATATTCATAATGGAAACAACGGTTGCGGTAATGGTCAAGTAACTGGAAGCTCAAACCAAGGAATCAACCAAGGGCCTACAAAAGTCTGCACCTACAAAGATTTCTCAAATGCCAAACCTCGAACATTCAATGGAACTGGTGGCGTGATATCCTTGAAGCACTGGATTGAAAAGACTGAGTCTGTCTTTGAAATTTGCGAATGTCCGGAGGAAAGCAAGGTGAAGTTCGCATCCTGCACATTTGTTGACCAAGCCATATCCTGGTGGAATGGTCATGTGAAGGCCATGAATTTTCCAGTCACAAACGCTATGCCTTGGGGAGAACTTAAAGAGATGTTGATGGCAGAATACTGTCCCCGTGGGGAAGTACAGAAACTAGACAAGAGTTATGAAACCTCACAGTGCAAAACTTGGACATCGAGGCGCACATCTCAAGACTCGGTGAACTAGCCCTTCTGTGCCCGGGTATGATCACTTCAGAGGGAAAGAAGATTGAGCGGTTTATTTGGGGATTAACTTCCCTAATCCAAGGAAACGTGATTACAGCAAACCTTGAGACTTTTGACAGTGCGAAAAGGCTAGCTCAGAAGCTTTACGATCATGGCAACAAGAAGAGTACCAAAACTACTGAGACTAAGACCAAGAAGGAAGGGAATAACAAGAAAAATGGGGAAAACAAACAAAAGGGGCGACAGAACCAGGGATCCTCTAAAAAGCAGCAAACGGTAGCATTCCACGCTGCTACTGCTCAAGTTGCGGCAGCACCAGCTGCTCCAACCACATCTGCGCAAACTACTACCAGGCCATACTCAGGAACCTTACCAAAATGTAACAAATGCAACTACCACCACAATGGCGAGTGCAGAGAAATGCAGTGTACCAACTACAACCACAAAGGGCACACCGCCCGGTACTGCAGATCTCAACCCCAACAGAACCAACAGCCAAACAACAACAACAACAACAATAACGTCGAGGCCAGTCATACTTGTTATGGATGTGGAGGAACTGGCCATTTTAGGCGAAATTGCCCCAAATTCAACAACCAAGGAGCAGGAGGATCAGGCAGCGTCCGGACATTAGGTTAAGGAGAGGCAGTTCAAGACCCGATGGTTGTTACTGGTACGTTTCCCCTCAACAAGACTTACGCATGCATTCTCTTTGATAGTGGGGCTGAGCGGAGTTTCGTGAGTACTAAATTCAAACACTTACTAAACCAAAAACCCCAAAAGCTAAGAGAAGCCTTCACGGTGGAGATAGCTAATAGGAAACCGAAACAACCAAAGACGTTTACATAGGATGCACGTTAATATTAAACAACCACTCATTTCAAATGGATTTGATGCCAGTTAATATTAGGAGTTTTGATATGATAATCGGCATGGATTTGTTAAGCCTCCACCATGCTGATATTATGTGCCACGAGAAGGTCGTTCGCCTTCACCTCCCCAACCACGAAACCTTAATAATCTACGGTGATAAACCTGGCGCCAATCTCCGTATTATCTCGTGCATCAAGGCACAAAAATGTCTGCACAAGAAAATTTATGCCTTCCTCGCCCACATTGTGGATAAAAAAAGAGGAAATAAACATCAAAGATATCCCAGTGGCATGTGATTTTCCGGATGTATTTCCTAAAGACCTTCCGGGAATAGCCCTAGAAAGACAGGTCGAATTTCGAATTGACCTAATACCGGGAGCCACATCAATTGCCAAATCACCCTACAGGTTAGCTCCCGCCGAAATGCAGGAGTTATCGAGTCAATTAAGCGAACTCTTAGACAAAGGATTCATCAGGCCGAGCTTCTCACCCTGGGGAGCTCCGGTCTTGTTTGTCAAGAAGAATGACAGATCCTTCAGAATGTGCATCGACTATCTGGAGTTGAACAAACTCAACATCAAAAATCGATATCCACTCCCTTAGATTGATGATCTATTCGACCAGCTTTAAGGAGCTAGTTATTTTTTTAAAATAAATCTAAGGTCCGGTTATCATCAACTACGAGTTCGGGAAGAAGATATCTCCAAAACTGCTTTCTGAACTCGATATCGTCATTTTGAATTCGTTGTTATGCCCTTCGGTCTGATGAATGCTCTCGTAGCATTTATGGACCTCATGAATCAAGTCTGCCGCCCTTTCCTTGATAATTTTGTAATCGTTTTCATAGATGACATACTCATATACTCTCGAAGTAAGGAGGAGCGCGGTCATCATCTACGTCAGATCTTGGAAACTCTTAGAGCTGAAAAGTTATATGCAAAACTCTCCAAATCTGAGTTCTAGATTTGCAGTGTGAATTTCTTGGGTCATGTAGTCAGTGAGAAAGGAATTCATGTGATCCTTCCAAGATCAAAGCTATTGAAGGTTGGGCGATTCCGAAAATGCCAACGGAGATCAGCCAATTCTTGAGCCTTGTTGGTTACTATAGAAGGTTCATTCAGAATTTCTCCAAGATTGCCAAGCCCCTCACCACTCTAACCCAAAATGGAGTACCCTTCAACTAGACTGACAAACAAGAAGCTGTTTTTCAAACCTTGAAGCGAGCCATCTATAGTGCTCCAGTGCTATCTTTACCAGAGGGAACTGAATACTTCGTAGTATACTGCGACGCTTTGAATCAAGGGTTAGGCTGTGTTCTTATGTAGCGTGGAAAAGTGATAGCTTACGCGTCCAGACAATTAAAGTGTGACAACCGTCAAATTTCGGTAAATTCAAAGTCAACAAGTCAAACCGGTCAACTCCAATAACCCTTGTATGCTAGGGTTTACGTTATGTAATCACTATACAATTCGCTATTTTAATGAGAAATCATCATTTGGAAAGTTCATGTGTTTGATTTTCCTTAGCCTTAACAGTGCTAAACAACGAACCAAAGCGATAAAACACTATTGCACAATCATCGGGATTGTGTACGACACTAAAACACGGTTTAATGGGGTTTACGAACCTTGCGTTGTGAAGCCGGACACTCAAATTAATCACAAACGAAACCTCTCTAAATCGTTTTCACTCTATCTCTTTCTAATTGAAATCTCTCCCAAATCTCTCCCAAATCTCTCTCAAAAGTTACTTTAACTTTTTGTAATCATTTGGGTCATCTCGACCCTTAACCGGGTCCAAAATCGCTTGAAACGGGATAAAAACGAGTAAAATAGCTTTAAGGATCCGAAACCAAAGCTTCTGGTCCGAAGCTGTGTCCGAGGTCCGAGGTCCGAAGTCCGAGGTCCGAGGTCCGAAGGACCAGTGTCCGAAGTCCCGTCCATCCGAAGCCGTGTCCGAAGTCGTGTCCGAAGTCCGAAGCCGTGTCCGAAGTCCGAAGGTCCGAAGCGAAGCCTCGCAGACAGGCCCTTTTTACCGGTTTTTCGACTACGACTTCGTTTTAACTCCGTTTTTCATTATTTTAACGTGGGATTTTCACCCAAAACTTTATTTTATAAACTAAGGCCCCAAAATATATAAATCTCCAGGGTTTTTATAAAATATATTAAAAGAATTGGTGATTGATCTAATTATTGAGGGAATATTTGTTTTTCCTTAATTTATGGCAAAAGCAACCCACTACCACCTCACTCTATGATCAGCCACTCTTTCCCACTACCCCTTGTCTCCTTAGTGGACCTTTATAGCCAATCTCCAGCTCTTCCCACGTTCTAAGAGCTGGTTGATTGATCCTCTCTCCTCATTCTCCATAAAAACTCTTTCATTCTACACTTAGCAACCAAGAACACTCTCCAAAATTCTCTCATCTTTTCTCTTAACTTCAAGAACTTCAAGGCTTTCTCCAGGGATTTCTTTCTTCAATTAGTAAGTATCTTCATCATTCACATAATTATTAAACTCCATTCTACTCAAATTATTGATATCTTACACAAGTTCCATCTTATTCGGTGTTAGATTTTCGAATCATCAAGACATCTTCTTAGTGTTCTTGAGTTGAACACTTCCTTTCTCTCACTTTCATCTACTGAAACCACATAAGGTGAGTTCATACCCATAGATTTACATGTTTTTCTTAAGTTTTAAGGAGGGAATACAAGTAAAATCATCAAGAACACAATTAAACTTTTTCTAACAGATTGCATCAGAAAAGATGGACGTTAATCACGGACTGTTTTGGTCAACTTAAATATTTTAGTTTTCAAAGCTGTTTCAGGTGCAAGTAGGTCAAACTCTTAGCTTTAAAATGACTACTTGCACATCTCCAAATGATTTTTCTACAATTAATGGTGATTTTTACAAAACTGCCTGTCATTTCAGAGGCAAACCCGGACCAGTCTGTGATTATGAACATTTTCACCTCTGTTAGAGATCACTAAAAATCATGATAAAATTTACGAACAAACTAGACTCATATTCCAAACTCTCAAAATTTGCGGATTTGGATTTAGAGCTGTGATGATTTTTCTATAAATTTTCTAAGAACGGTAACAGAAACTGTTTTTAACGAAAAGTTGCTGTTAATTTCATTTCACCTTGTAACATGTTGAGCAAGGTGTATATCTTTATGTGACTATATGTTACTGCAATATATGACATTTTATCTTAATATTTAGACACACATCAGTTTACAACTGGATTTGGTCATATAAAATATAAAGAATAACAAGTGATTATAATCAAAGTACAATCGATACATTCAAACATAAAATAAACTATTTTGAATATAGTTTGCATACATTACCACGTACTACCCTTGGTTGATAAACTATAATAGGTATAGTTTATGATACATTACATAACACATACATTTAAAAAGGGTACATTTATACAAAGGATATTTTCATTAAGCAAGGTACGACCATACGGTACCAAGTTTTCATAACACGTAATTCCGTTAATGACTTTGTGAGACATTTACTTCAAATTACCATTAAGTCCTGTATTGTAACCAGAGTCTCCTTAAGGGAGAGCGTGATACTTGTGTATAGATCTATATTGGGTTTGACAAACCCACACCTAAACTGCATGCAACAGTTAGACCGATAGGTCTGGGGTGACAAATGTCATAACATTTCCGACGCTTGAAGAACGTCGTTTTAGGCAACCTTGGTCATAGTATGGTTATAATAAACTCACATAAAGTATTAACAAACATTGGAATTTACGGGAACTTCATTAAAAATTTAACGAGTTTATGTCGATTTAAACTTGCATTGTTTTACTATAAATATGACAAATTACTTGTACATTTCGGTCTTTGGGTTTTAAGACTACATTTACACATTAAGGAAAATATTGGATTTTTCTAACACAAATACTACTTTTACAAACGAAAGGCTTTTAATAATACCAAACAGAAGCTTATGAACTCACCAACCTTTGTGTTGACACTTTTTCAAACAACTTGTATTCTCAGGAAATCATTAAACAGGTAATCAAGTGCATTTGAGGATGGGACGCTAAGGCGTCTACTATTTCATATTTTATCAACATATTGTGATTGATTCGTAAACATGTAATTCATACAATGATGTAATTTTTTTTCAATTATATATATATGTTGGTTGTGTTTGCTTGAATTACTATTACAATTGCTGTTATGATACTATACATGAAGTCCTCCACCCCCGGACGTTTCCGCCATCCTTGGTTTGGGGGTGTGACAGATTGGTATCAGAGCGCAGTTTATAGTGAATTAAGTATATCAAACCACATAAGATATACAAACTATAAACACAATTGGGACTAATAGTCTCTGATTTGTGCATTTTTCAAATAAATATACTTTTAGAAAATAAATGATTCTTTTTATTAAAAAGTATAAATACATGCATACATGCTCACATAGTGTCATAACTAGAAGAACATAAAATAAAAGAAGAGGAGTTGTACATTATGGGTATGCCTTGGTATATGTAAATCAAGTCTGGGAAGGATATAGCCTGATCAACTATATCTGTCCGGGGATTGACTTGCATATACCGGGGGATGGTCAGGATGGACAACAAATCTAACAAAATCATCTTACCGCTAGTACGCCTCATTCACGAAGCCGGTCTATAAGGGGGGTATAAGGTTGTTGCCTATAAAATGGCAACTTAATGGGTGTCCACTCTCACCCACCGCTTCCTTGATCGGTGGAGGGTCGTTAGCCGAACGGGTAAGACAAGGACTTATAAATTCTCATTAAAAGTATGATGAATATTATAAAGTAACTAAATGCTTTAAGAACTCAAAACTAAACATTTACAAATACTATAGGAGTATTTTGTGTTACTATAATAAAAATATTTTATACTTTCATTTTACCTCATAACCCAATGTATTGGGTCAATAAAAAGTATAAAATCGTATGTATCGTAAACATACCGGAAAACAACGTAATAATATACTTTATGTATAAAAGATTTCTCTCCCTATAAATACACTTTTACTAAAAGTACATTGGTTTACGACTTATGACAGAACCATGCCGCCAAGAAGAAGACCAAGACCTTCCAGCAACACAGCAACACCTCCTCCGCCGCCGCCTCCACAGTTTGATCCCGCGATGTTCCAGGCTGCAGTAACAGCAGCCGTAGCGGCCGCAATGTCGCAGATAGGGACCAACGGAGCTGGTGGTTCGGGATCGGGAGCTACACACTCTAACCACGGAGACAGTACGTGGCGTGCAAAAGAGTGTTCATACAAAGACTTCACAAATGGCAAACCCGACAACTTCAATGGAAGCGGGGGAGTCATCACGTTGATGCAATGGTTTGAAAAGACCGAAGTAGTCTTTCAGGTGTGCTCCTGCCCCGAAGCGAGCAAAGTTAAGTTCGCAACCTTAACCTTCACCGGCCGGGCCCTTACTTGGTGGAACTGTCGGGTTAAGTCACTTACTCTCGAAGTGGCTAGCTCCATAACCTGGGCAGAACTAAAAACGTTGATGATGAAGGAGTACTGCCCGAGAGGTGAAATTCAAAAGCTGGAACAAGAACTCTGGAACCTCAGGATGACGGGCTCTGACCTTGAAACCTACACCACCCGATTCAATGAATTGGCTCTCCTCTGCTCAACAATGGTTACTCCGGAGGAGAAAAAGGTGGAGCGATACCTTTGGGGACTGTCTCTCCACGTGCAAAGTAGTGTCCTGGCTTCAAGGCCAACTACTTTTGACAGTGCCAGGGAGCTGGCACAACAACTTGTTGACCACCGAGCCGGTCATAATACTACAACCACCACCACTGATAAATCAAAAGGGGGAAACAACAAAAGGAAGTTCTGGAACGAAAAGAAGAGCCAACCAGCACAGGACCCCGCTAAGAAGCAACAAATTGTTGCTGTCCATGCTGCCACTAATGCTGCCACTACTGCTACCACTCCAGCACCACCGAAGCCATATGCGGGAAAACTACCTAAGTGCAACAAGTGCAACTTTCACCACAATGGTGCTTGTAGGGAGATGCACTGTAACAACTGCGACAGGAAGGGGCACACTGCTCGTTTCTGTAAAGCGTCGGCTCAACCAATCAACCAAGTCGCCAGTACGGGGGCAACCCGGACCTGCTACAACTGTGGAGACGCAGGTCACTTCAAAAGAGACTGCCCCAAAGCACAAGCCCCTAATGCTGGTGGAGTAGGAAGAGTCCTGGCAATAGGACATGGGGAAGCAGTCGAGGATCCCATGGTGGTTACCGGTACGTTTCTCCTCAATAACTCTTATGCATGCGTACTATTCGATAGTGGAGCGGAGAGGAGTTTCGTGAGCCACCAATATAAACATTTACTTGAACAAAATCCCCAATCACTAAAGGATACTTATGTAGTAGAAATGGCAAATGGGAAAGTAGAACGAACTAGCGATATATACTCAGAATGTACTCTCACTCTAGACAACCATACATTTAAAATTGACCTAATGCCAGTCACCATAAAAAGTTTCGACGTAATCATCGGGATGGATTGGTTAGTTCCTCACCGTGCCGACATTCTATGTTACGAAAGGGCCGTTCGCCTCAATCTACCAAATGACGAAACCCTTCTTATCTATGGTGACAAACCTAGTGCGAATTTACAAATCATCTCATGCATCAAAGCCCAAAAGTATCTCCGGAAGGAGTACCACGCCTTCTTAGCCCATGTAGTAGACAAGAAACAAGACGTGAAAGACATCAAGGACATCCCCGAAGTGTGTAACTTCCCGGATGTGTTCCCAGAGGATCTTCCTGGTGTACCACTCGCACGACAAGTCGATTTCAGAATTGACTTAATACCCGGAGCTACCCCCGTAGCCAGAGCTCCATACCGCCTCGCACCATCAGAAATGCAGGAGTTGTCCAGTCAGTTGACCGAGCTTTTGAACAAAGGGTTCATCAGACCAAGCTTCTCACCTTGGGGAGCACCAGTCCTTTTTGTAAAGAAGAAGGACGGATCCTTTCGCATGTGCATCGACTATCGGGAACTAAACAAGCTCACCATCAAAAACCGATATCCTCTACCCCGAATCGACGACCTTTTCGACCAACTCCAAGGAGCAAATTTCTTCTCAAAGATCGACCTAAGGTCAGGCTACCATCAGCTACGAGTTCAAGAAGAAGATATTCCCAAAACTGCATTCAGAACTCGCTATGGGCACTACAAGTTTGTGGTGATGTCCTTCGGTTTAACAAATGCACCTGCGGTATTCATGGACCTAATGAATAGAGGGTGTCGACCCTACCTAGACAAGTTTGTAATCGTATTCATCGACGATATCTTGATCTACTCGCGAAGCGAAGAAGAGCATCGCCTACATCTACGCCAAGTGCTAGAGACGCTAAGAGCGGAGAAGCTTTATGCTAAGTTCTCTAAGTGTGAATTCTGGATTAGAGAAGTGGATTTCCTTGGACATGTGGTAAGTGAGAAAGGCATACATGTGGACCCCTCCAAGATCAAGGCAATCGAGAATTGGTCAGCACCCAAGACGCCAACCGAAATTCGACAATTCCTTGGGCTTGCTGGCTACTACCGAAGATTTATACAAAACTTCTCCAAGATTGCGAAACCACTCACCACCTTGACGCAGAAAGGTGTGATATTCAAGTGGGAAAATAAACAAGAAACTGCTTTCCAAACGTTAAAACAAGCCCTATGCAGCGCACCGATCTTGTCTCTCCCAAAGGGAACCGAGGACTTCATAGTGTACTGTGATGCTTCGAATCAAGGCCTCGGATGTGTGCTCATGCAGAGAGGGAAGGTTATCGCGTATGCATCAAGACAGCTTAAGACGCACGAGGTTAATTATACTACGCACGACCTGGAATTAGGAGCAGTGGTATTCGCTTTGAAGATCTGGAGACACTACCTCTACGGCACGAAATGCACTATCTTCACTGATCACAAAAGTCTTCAGCATATCCTCAATCAGAAAGAGCTCAACATGCGACAGAGGAGATGGGTGGAGTTGCTGAATGACTACGAGTGCGAAATTCGTTATCATCCGGGCAAGGCCAATGCAGTGGCCGATGCTCTAAGCAGGAAGGAGTACTCGGGCCGCCGAGTAAAATCCTTAACAATGACAATCCATTCCCACCTGACCATACAAATCAAGGAAGCTCAACTGGAAGCTTTGAAACCAGAAAAGGTGGCAGGAGAGACATTAAGGGGAATGGATAAAAACTTAGAAGTCAAGGATGATGGAGCACGTTATATCATGAACCGGATTTGGACACCGAAGTTCGGTGGACTCCGAGATGTCGTCATGAATGAAGCACACAAGACTCGATACTCCATCCATCCCGGGTCGGGTAAGATGTATCTGGACCTCAAGAAATTATACTGGTGGCCGAACATGAAAGCTGAGATTGCTACCTATGTGAGCAAGTGCCTGACTTGCGCTAAGGTCAAAACCGAATACCAGAAACCATCCGGGCTATTACAACAGCCGGATATACCTGAGTGGAAGTAGGAACGAATAACAATGGACTTCATAACCAAGCTGCCTAAGACATCGGGCGGTCTTGACACAATATGGGTAATTGTAGACAGATTGACCAAATCAGCACACTTTCTACCAATAAAAGAAACCGACAAGATGGAGAAGCTGACTAGAACGTACATCAGAGAGATTGTACGACTCCATGGTGTGCCGATATCCATTATCTCCGATAGAGATAGTAGATTTACCTCACGGTTTTGGCAGTCTCTACAAAAATCATTGGGAACTAGGCTTGACATGAGTACGGCCTACCACCCACAAACCGACGGACAGAGCGAGCGAACCATTCAAACGTTGGAAGACATGTTAAGAGCTTGTGTGATAGACTTCGGTAAAGCATGGGATACCCATCTACCGCTTATTGAATTCTCCTACAATAACAGCTATCATACTAGCATCAAAGTCGCTCCATTCGAAGCTCTTTACGGTCGCAAATGCAGATCACCCCTGTGTTGTGCTGAGGTGGGGGATACACAGCTAGCTAGAGGGCAAGTCTCTAATAGCACCCTCACTGGCCCTGAAATCATAAGGGAAACCACAGAAAAGATCGTTCAAATTCGAGAGAGACTGAAAGCGTCTCGCGATCGGCAAAAGAGTTACGCAGACAAACGACGCAAACCCTTGGAATTCCAGGTGGGTGATCGAGTACTACTAAAAGTTTCCCCTTGGAAAGGAATGATACGATTCGGCAAACGCGGGAAACTAAATCCAAGGTACATCGGGCCATTTGAAATCCTTGCTAGGATTGGGCCAGTAGCATACAAGCTTCGATTACCTCAGGAACTTGACAAAGTACATCCCACGTTTCACGTGTCTAACCTAAAGAAGTGTTTGTCTGATGAGACACTCGTAATACCACTCGACGAAATCAAAGTTAACGAAAATCTCCACTTCGTGGAGGAACCAGTCGAAATCATGGATCGGGAAATCAAACGAACGAAACAAAGTCGTATTCCCATCGTGAAGGTACGTTGGAACGCTAAACGAGGACCTGAATTCACCTGGGAACGCGAGGATCAGATGAAACAAAAGTATCCACATCTCTTTCCAAACTCTTGAAATCCCAGTCAAAATGAAAATTTCGGGATGAAATTCCTTCTAACGGGGGGATGATGTGACAACCGTCAAATTTCGGTAAATTCAAAGTCAACAAGTCAAACCGGTCAACTCCAATAACCCTTGTATGCTAGGGTTTACGTTATGTAATCACTATACAATTCGCTATTTTAATGAGAAATCATCATTTGGAAAGTTCATGTGTTTGATTTTCCTTAGCCTTAACAGTGCTAAACAACGAACCAAAGCGATAAAACACTATTGCACAATCATCGGGATTGTGTACGACACTAAAACACGGTTTAATGGGGTTTACGAACCTTGCGTTGTGAAGCCGGACACTCAAATTAATCACAAACGAAACCTCTCTAAATCGTTTTCACTCTATCTCTTTCTAATTGAAATCTCTCCCAAATCTCTCTCAAAAGTTACTTTAACTTTTTGTAATCATTTGGGTCATCTCGACCCTTAACCGGGTCCAAAATCGCTTGAAACGGGATAAAAACGAGTAAAATAGCTTTAAGGATCCGAAACCAAAGCTTCTGGTCCGAAGCTGTGTCCGAGGTCCGAGGTCCGAAGTCCGAGGTCCGAGGTCCGAAGGACCAGTGTCCGAAGTCCCGTCCATCCGAAGCCGTGTCCGAAGTCGTGTCCGAAGTCCGAAGCCGTGTCCGAAGTCCGAAGGTCCGAAGCGAAGCCTCGCAGACAGGCCCTTTTTACCGGTTTTTCGACTACGACTTCGTTTTAACTCCGTTTTTCATTATTTTAACGTGGGATTTTCACCCAAAACTTTATTTTATAAACTAAGGCCCCAAAATATATAAATCTCCAGGGTTTTTATAAAATATATTAAAAGAATTGGTGATTGATCTAATTATGGAGGGAATATTTGCTTTTCCTTAATTTATGGCAAAAGCAACCCACTACCACCTCACTCTATGATCAGCCACTCTTTCCCACTACCCCTTGTCTCCTTAGTGGACCTTTACAGCCAATCTCCAGCTCTTCCCACGTTCTAAGAGCTGGTTGATTGATCCTCTCTCCTCATTCTCCATAAAAACTCTTTCATTCTACACTTAGCAACCAAGAACACTCTCCAAAATTCTCTCATCTTTTCTCTTAACTTCAAGAACTTCAAGGCTTTCTCCAGGGATTTCTTTCTTCAATTAGTAAGTATCTTCATCATTAACATAATTATTAAACTCCATTCTACTCAAATTATTGATATCTTACACAAGTTCCATCTTATTCGGTGTTAGATTTTCGAATCATCAAGACATCTTCTTAGTGTTCTTGAGTTGAACACTTCCTTTCTCTCACTTTCATCTACTGAAACCACATAAGGTGAGTTCATACCCATACATTTACATGTTTTTCTTAAGTTTTAAGGAGGGAATACAAGTAAAATCATCAAGAACACAATTAAACTTTTTCTAACAGATTGCATCAGAAAAGATGGACGTTAATCACGGACTGTTTTGGTCAACTTAAATATTTTAGTTTTCAAAGCTGTTTCAGGTGCAAGTAGTTCAAACTCTTAGCTTTAAAATGACTACTTGCACATCTCCAAATGATTTTTCTACAATTAATGGTGATTTTTACAAAACTGCCTGTCATTTCAGAGGCAAACCCGGACCAGTCTGTGATTATGAACATTTTCACCTCTGTTAGAGATCACTAAAAATCATGATAAAATTTACGAACAAACTAGACTCATATTCCAAACTCTCAAAATTTGCGGATTTGGATTTACGATCATGGCAACAAGAAGAGTACCAAAACTACTGAGACTAAGACCAAGAAGGAAGGGAATAACAAGAAAAATGGGGAAAACAAACAAAAGGGGCGACAGAACCAGGGATCCTCTAAAAAGCAGCAAACGGTAGCATTCCACGCTGCTACTGCTCAAGTTGCGCCAGCACCAGCTGCTCCAACCACATCTGCGCAAACTACTACCAGGCCATACTCAGGAACCTTACCAAAATGTAACAAATGCAACTACCACCACAATGGCGAGTGCAGAGAAATGCAGTGTACCAACTACAACCACAAAGGGCACACCGCCCGGTACTGCAGATCTCAACCCCAACAGAACCAACAGCCAAACAACAACAACAACAACAATAACGTCGAGGCCAGTCATACTTGTTATGGATGTGGAGGAACTGGCCATTTTAGGCGAAATTGCCCCAAATTCAACAACCAAGGAGCAGGAGGATCAGGCAGCGTCCGGACATTAGGTTAAGGAGAGGCAGTTCAAGACCCGATGGTTGTTACTGGTACGTTTCCCCTCAACAAGACTTACGCATGCATTCTCTTTGATAGTGGGGCTGAGCGGAGTTTCGTGAGTACTAAATTCAAACACTTACTAAACCAAAAACCCCAAAAGCTAAGAGAAGCCTTCACGGTGGAGATAGCTAATAGGAAACCGAAACAACCAAAGACGTTTACATAGGATGCACGTTAATATTAAACAACCACTCATTTCAAATGGATTTGATGCCAGTTAATATTAGGAGTTTTGATATGATAATCGGCATGGATTTGTTAAGCCTCCACCATGCTGATATTATGTGCCACGAGAAGGTCGTTCGCCTTCACCTCCCCAACCACGAAACCTTAATAATCTACGGTGATAAACCTGGCGCCAATCTCCGTATTATCTCGTGCATCAAGGCACAAAAATGTCTGCACAAGAAAATTTATGCCTTCCTCGCCCACATTGTGGATAAAAAAAGAGGAAATAAACATCAAAGATATCCCAGTGGCATGTGATTTTCCGGATGTATTTCCTAAAGACCTTCCGGGAATAGCCCTAGAAAGACAGGTCGAATTTCGAATTGACCTAATACCGGGAGCCACATCAATTGCCAAATCACCCTACAGGTTAGCTCCCGCCGAAATGCAGGAGTTATCGAGTCAATTAAGCGAACTCTTAGACAAAGGATTCATCAGGCCGAGCTTCTCACCCTGGGGAGCTCCGGTCTTGTTTGTCAAGAAGAATGACAGATCCTTCAGAATGTGCATCGACTATCTGGAGTTGAACAAACTCAACATCAAAAATCGATATCCACTCCCTTAGATTGATGATCTATTCGACCAGCTTTAAGGAGCTAGTTATTTTTTTAAAATAAATCTAAGGTCCGGTTATCATCAACTACGAGTTCGGGAAGAAGATATCTCCAAAACTGCTTTCTGAACTCGATATCGTCATTTTGAATTCGTTGTTATGCCCTTCGGTCTGATGAATGCTCTCGTAGCATTTATGGACCTCATGAATCAAGTCTGCCGCCCTTTCCTTGATAATTTTGTAATCGTTTTCATAGATGACATACTCATATACTCTCGAAGTAAGGAGGAGCGCGGTCATCATCTACGTCAGATCTTGGAAACTCTTAGAGCTGAAAAGTTATATGCAAAACTCTCCAAATCTGAGTTCTAGATTTGCAGTGTGAATTTCTTGGGTCATGTAGTCAGTGAGAAAGGAATTCATGTGATCCTTCCAAGATCAAAGCTATTGAAGGTTGGGCGATTCCGAAAATGCCAACGGAGATCAGCCAATTCTTGAGCCTTGTTGGTTACTATAGAAGGTTCATTCAGAATTTCTCCAAGATTGCCAAGCCCCTCACCACTCTAACCCAAAATGGAGTACCCTTCAACTAGACTGACAAACAAGAAGCTGCTTTTCAAACCTTGAAGCGAGCCATCTATAGTGCTCCAGTGCTATCTTTACCAGAGGGAACTGAATACTTCGTAGTATACTGCGACGCTTTGAATCAAGGGTTAGGCTGTGTTCTTATGTAGCGTGGAAAAGTGATAGCTTACGCGTCCAGACAATTAAAGTGTGACAACCGTCAAATTTCGGTAAATTCAAAGTCAACAAGTCAAACCGGTCAACTCCAATAACCCTTGTATGCTAGGGTTTACGTTATGTAATCACTATACAATTCGCTATTTTAATGAGAAATCATCATTTGGAAAGTTCATGTGTTTGATTTTCCTTAGCCTTAACAGTGCTAAACAACGAACCAAAGCGATAAAACACTATTGCACAATCATCGGGATTGTGTACGACACTAAAACACGGTTTAATGGGGTTTACGAACCTTGCGTTGTGAAGCCGGACACTCAAATTAATCACAAACGAAACCTCTCTAAATCGTTTTCACTCTATCTCTTTCTAATTGAAATCTCTCCCAAATCTCTCCCAAATCTCTCTCAAAAGTTACTTTAACTTTTTGTAATCATTTGGGTCATCTCGACCCTTAACCGGGTCCAAAATCGCTTGAAACGGGATAAAAACGAGTAAAATAGCTTTAAGGATCCGAAACCAAAGCTTCTGGTCCGAAGCTGTGTCCGAGGTCCGAGGTCCGAAGTCCGAGGTCCGAGGTCCGAAGGACCAGTGTCCGAAGTCCCGTCCATCCGAAGCCGTGTCCGAAGTCGTGTCCGAAGTCCGAAGCCGTGTCCGAAGTCCGAAGGTCCGAAGCGAAGCCTCGCAGACAGGCCCTTTTTACCGGTTTTTCGACTACGACTTCGTTTTAACTCCGTTTTTCATTATTTTAACGTGGGATTTTCACCCAAAACTTTATTTTATAAACTAAGGCCCCAAAATATATAAATCTCCAGGGTTTTTATAAAATATATTAAAAGAATTGGTGATTGATCTAATTATGGAGGGAATATTTGCTTTTCCTTAATTTATGGCAAAAGCAACCCACTACCACCTCACTCTATGATCAGCCACTCTTTCCCACTACCCCTTGTCTCCTTAGTGGACCTTTACAGCCAATCTCCAGCTCTTCCCACGTTCTAAGAGCTGGTTGATTGATCCTCTCTCCTCATTCTCCATAAAAACTCTTTCATTCTACACTTAGCAACCAAGAACACTCTCCAAAATTCTCTCATCTTTTCTCTTAACTTCAAGAACTTCAAGGCTTTCTCCAGGGATTTCTTTCTTCAATTAGTAAGTATCTTCATCATTAACATAATTATTAAACTCCATTCTACTCAAATTATTGATATCTTACACAAGTTCCATCTTATTCGGTGTTAGATTTTCGAATCATCAAGACATCTTCTTAGTGTTCTTGAGTTGAACACTTCCTTTCTCTCACTTTCATCTACTGAAACCACATAAGGTGAGTTCATACCCATACATTTACATGTTTTTCTTAAGTTTTAAGGAGGGAATACAAGTAAAATCATCAAGAACACAATTAAACTTTTTCTAACAGATTGCATCAGAAAAGATGGACGTTAATCACGGACTGTTTTGGTCAACTTAAATATTTTAGTTTTCAAAGCTGTTTCAGGTGCAAGTAGTTCAAACTCTTAGCTTTAAAATGACTACTTGCACATCTCCAAATGATTTTTCTACAATTAATGGTGATTTTTACAAAACTGCCTGTCATTTCAGAGGCAAACCCGGACCAGTCTGTGATTATGAACATTTTCACCTCTGTTAGAGATCACTAAAAATCATGATAAAATTTACGAACAAACTAGACTCATATTCCAAACTCTCAAAATTTGCGGATTTGGATTTACGATCATGGCAACAAGAAGAGTACCAAAACTACTGAGACTAAGACCAAGAAGGAAGGGAATAACAAGAAAAATGGGGAAAACAAACAAAAGGGGCGACAGAACCAGGGATCCTCTAAAAAGCAGCAAACGGTAGCATTCCACGCTGCTACTGCTCAAGTTGCGCCAGCACCAGCTGCTCCAACCACATCTGCGCAAACTACTACCAGGCCATACTCAGGAACCTTACCAAAATGTAACAAATGCAACTACCACCACAATGGCGAGTGCAGAGAAATGCAGTGTACCAACTACAACCACAAAGGGCACACCGCCCGGTACTGCAGATCTCAACCCCAACAGAACCAACAGCCAAACAACAACAACAACAACAATAACGTCGAGGCCAGTCATACTTGTTATGGATGTGGAGGAACTGGCCATTTTAGGCGAAATTGCCCCAAATTCAACAACCAAGGAGCAGGAGGATCAGGCAGCGTCCGGACATTAGGTTAAGGAGAGGCAGTTCAAGACCCGATGGTTGTTACTGGTACGTTTCCCCTCAACAAGACTTACGCATGCATTCTCTTTGATAGTGGGGCTGAGCGGAGTTTCGTGAGTACTAAATTCAAACACTTACTAAACCAAAAACCCCAAAAGCTAAGAGAAGCCTTCACGGTGGAGATAGCTAATAGGAAACCGAAACAACCAAAGACGTTTACATAGGATGCACGTTAATATTAAACAACCACTCATTTCAAATGGATTTGATGCCAGTTAATATTAGGAGTTTTGATATGATAATCGGCATGGATTTGTTAAGCCTCCACCATGCTGATATTATGTGCCACGAGAAGGTCGTTCGCCTTCACCTCCCCAACCACGAAACCTTAATAATCTACGGTGATAAACCTGGCGCCAATCTCCGTATTATCTCGTGCATCAAGGCACAAAAATGTCTGCACAAGAAAATTTATGCCTTCCTCGCCCACATTGTGGATAAAAAAAGAGGAAATAAACATCAAAGATATCCCAGTGGCATGTGATTTTCCGGATGTATTTCCTAAAGACCTTCCGGGAATAGCCCTAGAAAGACAGGTCGAATTTCGAATTGACCTAATACCGGGAGCCACATCAATTGCCAAATCACCCTACAGGTTAGCTCCCGCCGAAATGCAGGAGTTATCGAGTCAATTAAGCGAACTCTTAGACAAAGGATTCATCAGGCCGAGCTTCTCACCCTGGGGAGCTCCGGTCTTGTTTGTCAAGAAGAATGACAGATCCTTCAGAATGTGCATCGACTATCTGGAGTTGAACAAACTCAACATCAAAAATCGATATCCACTCCCTTAGATTGATGATCTATTCGACCAGCTTTAAGGAGCTAGTTATTTTTTTAAAATAAATCTAAGGTCCGGTTATCATCAACTACGAGTTCGGGAAGAAGATATCTCCAAAACTGCTTTCTGAACTCGATATCGTCATTTTGAATTCGTTGTTATGCCCTTCGGTCTGATGAATGCTCTCGTAGCATTTATGGACCTCATGAATCAAGTCTGCCGCCCTTTCCTTGATAATTTTGTAATCGTTTTCATAGATGACATACTCATATACTCTCGAAGTAAGGAGGAGCGCGGTCATCATCTACGTCAGATCTTGGAAACTCTTAGAGCTGAAAAGTTATATGCAAAACTCTCCAAATCTGAGTTCTAGATTTGCAGTGTGAATTTCTTGGGTCATGTAGTCAGTGAGAAAGGAATTCATGTGATCCTTCCAAGATCAAAGCTATTGAAGGTTGGGCGATTCCGAAAATGCCAACGGAGATCAGCCAATTCTTGAGCCTTGTTGGTTACTATAGAAGGTTCATTCAGAATTTCTCCAAGATTGCCAAGCCCCTCACCACTCTAACCCAAAATGGAGTACCCTTCAACTAGACTGACAAACAAGAAGCTGCTTTTCAAACCTTGAAGCGAGCCATCTATAGTGCTCCAGTGCTATCTTTACCAGAGGGAACTGAATACTTCGTAGTATACTGCGACGCTTTGAATCAAGGGTTAGGCTGTGTTCTTATGTAGCGTGGAAAAGTGATAGCTTACGCGTCCAGACAATTAAAGTGTGACAACCGTCAAATTTCGGTAAATTCAAAGTCAACAAGTCAAACCGGTCAACTCCAATAACCCTTGTATGCTAGGGTTTACGTTATGTAATCACTATACAATTCGCTATTTTAATGAGAAATCATCATTTGGAAAGTTCATGTGTTTGATTTTCCTTAGCCTTAACAGTGCTAAACAACGAACCAAAGCGATAAAACACTATTGCACAATCATCGGGATTGTGTACGACACTAAAACACGGTTTAATGGGGTTTACGAACCTTGCGTTGTGAAGCCGGACACTCAAATTAATCACAAACGAAACCTCTCTAAATCGTTTTCACTCTATCTCTTTCTAATTGAAATCTCTCCCAAATCTCTCCCAAATCTCTCTCAAAAGTTACTTTAACTTTTTGTAATCATTTGGGTCATCTCGACCCTTAACCGGGTCCAAAATCGCTTGAAACGGGATAAAAACGAGTAAAATAGCTTTAAGGATCCGAAACCAAAGCTTCTGGTCCGAAGCTGTGTCCGAGGTCCGAGGTCCGAAGTCCGAGGTCCGAGGTCCGAAGGACCAGTGTCCGAAGTCCCGTCCATCCGAAGCCGTGTCTGAAGTCGTGTCCGAAGTCCGAAGCCGTGTCCGAAGTCCGAAGGTCCGAAGCGAAGCCTCGCAGACAGGCCCTTTTTACCGGTTTTTCGACTACGACTTCGTTTTAACTCCGTTTTTCATTATTTTAACGTGGGATTTTCACCCAAAACTTTATTTTATAAACTAAGGCCCCAAAATATATAAATCTCCAGGGTTTTTATAAAATATATTAAAAGAATTGGTGATTGATCTAATTATTGAGGGAATATTTGTTTTTCCTTAATTTATGGCAAAAGCAACCCACTACCACCTCACTCTATGATCAGCCACTCTTTCCCACTACCCCTTGTCTCCTTAGTGGACCTTTATAGCCAATCTCCAGCTCTTCCCACGTTCTAAGAGCTGGTTGATTGATCCTCTCTCCTCATTCTCCATAAAAACTCTTTCATTCTACACTTAGCAACCAAGAACACTCTCCAAAATTCTCTCATCTTTTCTCTTAACTTCAAGAACTTCAAGGCTTTCTCCAGGGATTTCTTTCTTCAATTAGTAAGTATCTTCATCATTCACATAATTATTAAACTCCATTCTACTCAAATTATTGATATCTTACACAAGTTCCATCTTATTCGGTGTTAGATTTTCGAATCATCAAGACATCTTCTTAGTGTTCTTGAGTTGAACACTTCCTTTCTCTCACTTTCATCTACTGAAACCACATAAGGTGAGTTCATACCCATAGATTTACATGTTTTTCTTAAGTTTTAAGGAGGGAATACAAGTAAAATCATCAAGAACACAATTAAACTTTTTCTAACAGATTGCATCAGAAAAGATGGACGTTAATCACGGACTGTTTTGGTCAACTTAAATATTTTAGTTTTCAAAGCTGTTTCAGGTGCAAGTAGGTCAAACTCTTAGCTTTAAAATGACTACTTGCACATCTCCAAATGATTTTTCTACAATTAATGGTGATTTTTACAAAACTGCCTGTCATTTCAGAGGCAAACCCGGACCAGTCTGTGATTATGAACATTTTCACCTCTGTTAGAGATCACTAAAAATCATGATAAAATTTACGAACAAACTAGACTCATATTCCAAACTCTCAAAATTTGCGGATTTGGATTTAGAGCTGTGATGATTTTTCTATAAATTTTCTAAGAACGGTAACAGAAACTGTTTTTAACGAAAAGTTGCTGTTAATTTCATTTCACCTTGTAACATGTTGAGCAAGGTGTATATCTTTATGTGACTATATGTTACTGCAATATATGACATTTTATCTTAATATTTAGACACACATCAGTTTACAACTGGATTTGGTCATATAAAATATAAAGAATAACAAGTGATTATAATCAAAGTACAATCGATACATTCAAACATAAAATAAACTATTTTGAATATAGTTTGCATACATTACCACGTACTACCCTTGGTTGATAAACTATAATAGGTATAGTTTATGATACATTACATAACACATACATTTAAAAAGGGTACATTTATACAAAGGATATTTTCATTAAGCAAGGTACGACCATACGGTACCAAGTTTTCATAACACGTAATTCCGTTAATGACTTTGTGAGACATTTACTTCAAATTACCATTAAGTCCTGTATTGTAACCAGAGTCTCCTTAAGGGAGAGCGTGATACTTGTGTATAGATCTATATTGGGTTTGACAAACCCACACCTAAACTGCATGCAACAGTTAGACCGATAGGTCTGGGGTGACAAATGTCATAACATTTCCGACGCTTGAAGAACGTCGTTTTAGGCAACCTTGGTCATAGTATGGTTATAATAAACTCACATAAAGTATTAACAAACATTGGAATTTACGGGAACTTCATTAAAAATTTAACGAGTTTATGTCGATTTAAACTTGCATTGTTTTACTATAAATATGACAAATTACTTGTACATTTCGGTCTTTGGGTTTTAAGACTACATTTACACATTAAGGAAAATATTGGATTTTTCTAACACAAATACTACTTTTACAAACGAAAGGCTTTTAATAATACCAAACAGAAGCTTATGAACTCACCAACCTTTGTGTTGACACTTTTTCAAACAACTTGTATTCTCAGGAAATCATTAAACAGGTAATCAAGTGCATTTGAGGATGGGACGCTAAGGCGTCTACTATTTCATATTTTATCAACATATTGTGATTGATTCGTAAACATGTAATTCATACAATGATGTAATTTTTTTTCAATTATATATATATGTTGGTTGTGTTTGCTTGAATTACTATTACAATTGCTGTTATGATACTATACATGAAGTCCTCCACCCCCGGACGTTTCCGCCATCCTTGGTTTGGGGGTGTGACATAAAGACACACGAGGTAAATTACACCACCCATGATATTGAGTTGGGAGTTGTGGTCTTCGCCCTGAAGATTTGGAGGCACTACCTTTATGGTACAAAGTGCACCACATTCTAAATCAAAAGGAGCTAAACATGAGGCAGCGAAGGTGGGTTGAGCTGCTAAATGACTATGAATGCGAGATCAAGTATCATCCAGGCAAGGCTAATGTGGTGGCCGATGCCCTGAGCAGGAAGGAATACACGAGTCGACGAACGATGACCTAACATTGACCATCCAATCCCACTTGGCCACACAAATCAGGGATGCTCAATTGGAGTCCCTGAAGTCAGAAAACGTTTCGACCGAAGCGTTATGTGGGATGGACAAGAAGTTCGAAATCAAAATGTATGGAGCTTATTACCTCATGAACCGAATCTGTATCCCTAAGTTTGGAGGGTTCAGAGACGTGGTCATGAGCGAAGAGCACAAGACAAGATATTTAGTCCATCCCGGTGCTGATAAAATGTACTTGGATCTGAAGCAACAATATTGGTGGCCAAACATGAAAACAGAAATTGCCACTTACGTGAGCAAGTGCCTCACTTGCGCCAAGGTTAAAGTGGAATATCAGAAGCCCTCGGGACTACCGCAACAACCCAAAATCCGTGAGTGGAAATGGAAAAGGATTACGATGGATTTCATAACCAAATTACCTAAGACAGCAGACAGGTTGGATGTTATCTGGGTGATTGTCGATAGGTTAACCAAATCTGCCTATTTCCTGCTAATAAAGGAGACATACAAAATGGAGAAGCTAACACGAATATATATAAAGGACGTGGTGAGATTTCATGGGGTACCAATATCTACTATCTCCGATCGAGATAGTAGATTTACCTCTCGATTTTGGCAGTCGCTCCAGAAGGCATTAGGAACACAACTGGATATGAGCACTACTTATCACCCCCATACCGACGGCCAGAGCGAGCAAACCATTCAAACGCTTGAAGACATGCTCCGAGCCTGTGTGATCGATTTTGGCAAGACATGGGATACCCGTTTGCCCTTAATCGAGTTCTCTTACAACAACAACTATCACACAAGCATTAAGGTTGCTCCTTTTGAAGCTTTGTATGGCCGGAAATGTAGATCACCTCTTTGTTGGGCTGAAGTGGGAGACACTCAGCTGGCAAGAGGGCAAACACCGAACAACACTCTTACAGGCCCCGAGATCATTCGGGAAACGACGAAGAAAATAGTTCAAATCAAGGCACGACTCCAAGCATCGCGAGACCGACAAAAGAGCTATCCTGACAAACGGCGAAAGCCTCTCGAATTTCAAGCCGGAGTTCGAGTGCTATTGAAGGTCTCTCCCTGGAAAGGGATGATCCGATTTGGGAAGCGGGGAAAACTAAATCCACGATACATCGGACCGTTCGAGATCCTTGCCCGGATTGGTCCGGTAGCTTATAAGCTACAGTTACCGTCAGAACTTAGCAACATACATCCCGTATTCCACGTGTCCAATTTGAAAAAGTGTCTATCAGATGAATCCCTCGTTGTTCCCCTGGATGAGATTGAGGTGAACGAGAATCTCCTGTTCATCGAAGAGCCGGTTGAAATCATGGACAGGGAAGTGAAGCGTACAAAACAAAGTCGCATTCCGATTGTGAAGGTTCGATGGAATGCTAAACGTGGACCAGAATTCACATGGGAACGTGAAGATCAAATGATGCAAAAGTACCCTCACCTTTTCTCTAGCTCTTATGATCGATTTTCAAAAGAGTTTCGAGACCAAATTCCCTCTAACGGGGGGATGATGTCACAAATAGTATTTTAAGGCTAGGAAATTTTGTCCATGTGTAATTACTTTTGGAGAATTCTTGTAACCCTAAGTATTAGGTTATACATGTTATTCATTTAACAACAATAATTCGAATCAAAATTCACACGTGAAGCCCTAAACCTAATTCAATGCACTACACTCACTCAACTTTGGGTTTGAAACCCTAACTCCCCAGTTCAAACTTTTATTGGAATAGGATCCTCTTATTAGGCCTAATGGACAAATAAACCCTCAACTTGATTCTTTTAGGCTAAGAAACCTCATTTGGGCCCTAGTTGGATCCACATTCAATAAGCAATAGCATTTTGGGCCATAAGACTCATCATGAGCCTTATTGGACCGAAAATCATCTTCATTAATTATATGGGCGGAAAACCCATTCCTTCTATCATTTTGGGTCGTAAACAAATATGTGGGTCTAATGGGCCGAAAATTTCCTTATTGGACCTTATATTTTCGATTGATATTCAATACTAGCCCAACAATCCTTTTCTTTTCACCCTCATCTCCATTCTCAGTTATATAAATATATATATATATATATATATATATATATATATATATATATATATATATATGTAAAAAAAATAAAAAAAAATAAATGAAGGGTGGACAAGGGAGTGACACACCATTTTTGCATAATGGTAATCTGTGCATTAACCCCCGGACGTTTCCGCCGTCTTGTTCGGGGGTGTGACTCATTTGGATGTTGTCAATTTTCTTGTCTTCCCCGAAGGGACAACCGGTGCTATAGATTGTTATGGAAGAATAATATGTACTTTTGTTCCATCACATTTCTTATGTTTTTATGTCATAGTCGAGTCATGAGAAATTATTTCATCATAATTGTATAAAAGTAATAAAATATGGCTTTATTTCTCAAAGCTGAATGTTTTTTATTTATTTATTGAAGAGAAGTGTGGATATTCGCAAGAGAAACAACGAAAATATATGTTTCCAAACGACGCAACAAGGGATATCATTTTTAATAATAAAAAGCAATTTTCTTACTTATCAATTGGGGAAGCAAATGTTAATACAATAACGGGCAGCACAAAAATGATTGAAGGCTCCAGAAGAGCGAATATAATATAACCACAAGCGCCAATAATTACAATTGATAATGCATTATTTCATCCAAATCACTAAGAAATTTATTATGTTTTAAGGATATTCAGTCTAATGGATATCATGTTGAAACAAGTAATGGTGGTAATAAAAAGTATCTCAATATTACAAAAAAGATATCTGGTAAGAAAAGTCTTTTGGAAAAGTTACTCGTATTGTCCTTTGGATTTATATTATAAAAATATTAGAATTAGAATGATTGAATTACATGTTATTGAAAATAAAAGGTATGATAACACCTTCAAAGTTTGGTATGACCGGTTGGGGTGTCCCGGATCAATTATGATGCGTAGAATAATTGAAACTTCAAGTAGAAATGATAGTTCTTTTACAAAATATAGCAAATCAATTGTCAAATGCATTTACTGACCTTAAGAGAGTAACAAAGTCTCATGTACCAGCTGTAAATGCTTCAATTAGAATTGTTGTCCCAAAAGGAAAAAATACAATTGCAAATAAATGTAAGGCACACTTCAAGAGTAAAAGACCATCCGGTCCCAAAGATAAAAATCATCGAAAATGAAAGGGAGCAAATACAATTGATGGTCCAAAAGAGAAAATAAAATTCGTTAAAAAGATTAGTGAAGCTCTAGAAGAGCCCAATGACAATACAAAAGAAACTGTGGTACCTGAAAATTATGAAAATGAAGAGATCTCAATAATTTATGTCATGAAATAAATTAAATGGGGTCGAAATAAGACAGACGTCAACGATAATTTTTCATATCATGTTGCGCGCGAGATTTTGGAAAAAAAATGAGGATCTTAAACCCGAATCTATAGATGAACGTAGAAATAGAAAAGATTGGCCAAAAATGGAAAGATGTAATAAATAAATCGCTTAATTCTCTTACTCAATGAAAAGTTTTTAGACCTGTAGTCCGTACACCAAACAAGGTAAAATCAATGGGACACAAATGAGTATGTTTGCTTAAAAGAAATAATAAAAATGAAGTTGTGAGATATAAAACAAAACTCGTTCCATGATGTTTTACTTAAAGGCCTAGAACTGATTATGAAGAAAATGTACACTCCTTTGGTTGATGCAATCACATTTTGTTATATAATAAGTCTCGAAACACATGAAGAAGTTAGTATTTAATGGATGTAGTTACCGCCTATTTATATGGTTCACATGAGAATGATATTTATATGAAAATCCCAGAAGGGTTTAAGGTCACAAAAGCACGGACTTCTAATTCTCGAGAAGTATATTCGGTAAAATTAAATAATTTTTTGTATTGATTGAAGCAATATGGTCGTATGTTGTTCAATTTATGAAGTACATATTTGTTGAAATAAGGCTACAAAATGTTTCTATTAGACCATGTCTACTTATATAAAGACCTGGATCAAAATTTTGTCAAAATTGTTATTTGCATAGATGATTTGAACATTACTGGAACTCTTGGAGAGTTGGAAAAGGCTACTTCTTGCTTGGAAGATATTTTTGAAATGAAAGATCTTGGTAAAACAAAATTTTGTTTGGGTCTACAAATTAAGCACACAAAAATGTAATTTGTGTGCATCAAGCCAATTATATAGAAAAGGTTCTTAAAAGGTTTTATATGGATAACTCACATCCATTGAGTAACCCGATGGTGTTAAGGAACTTAGATACAAAAAAGGACCAATTCCGACCTTATGAAAAACATGAATAACTTCTTGTTATTGAAGTATCATATCTTAGTGCTATTTGTGTGCCAATTTATCTTGTTAATAATACAAGACCTGATATATCTTTTGTTGTAAACTTATTAGAAAGATATAACTCTTGCCCAACAAGAAGACACTGTAATTGAGTCAAACACATTCTTCAATATCTTCGAGGTACAATGGATATGAGTTTATAGTACTCAAATTCATCAAGTGTGGAGTTAATTGGTTATGTAGATGCTGTATATTTATCTTATCCACACAAAGCTCAATGCCGAACATGTTATTTATTCACTTGTGGATGTACCAAAATTTCTTGGCGTTCTATTAAACAAACTTTAGTTGTTGCTTCTTCTAACCATGTAGAGATCCTAACAATTCATGAGGTAGGACGTGAATGTATTTGGTTAAGAAAGTTAACTCACAACATTCATGAGAATTGTGGGCTAACTTATAACAGGAATGTTCCAACCATACTATATGAAGATAATGTGGCTTGTATACCCCAATTCAAGGAAGGGTTTATTAAAGGAAACATAACCAAACATATTTCATCAAAGTTCTTTTTCACTTATGATCTTCAAAAGGAGTGTGGCATCAACATCCAGAAATTCAATCAAATAACAACTTGGCCGATTTGTTTAGTAAAGCACTTCCTATATCCAAATTTGAAAAGATGGTACGAAACATTAGTATGCGACACTTAATGGAAATCAAGTGATGTGTCCATCAGGGGGATTTGGAAACATATTTTACTCTTTTATTTAGCTAAAATTTTCCTATTGGGTTTTCTTTGCAAGGTTTTTAACGAGACAATAATTTCCAATGTCTATTATCATTCATGTACTTTTTTCCCTTCATAAGGGGTTTTTCCTATGAGGTTTCTACCTATTAAGTTTTTAACGATACATGATTCAATCGTCATTTACGGGGGAGTGTAGTTATGCATCACCATAATGAGTATTATAACAAACATTATTATGAGTTTTATGAGTGTAGTTATGCATCACCGTAATGAGCATTCATAACATAACTCACCTTTCATCATCTTTGTCTAATATATATAGTGAGTATTACATATGTAAAGTTTGGTTGTTTTTACACAAGTATTCAAATAAAGTTCTTTACAATCTCATTTCCTACTTTCTTATTTAACCTAGCGTAATATTTTATAATAATATCCTAATTTTTAGGATTGTTTTGATTTATTGTTGTATATTTACGGAATGTGATCTCATTTGATTGAATTTTTTGATTCTTCAGATTTTATTAGCTGTTTGAATATAATTTTAATAATACATAATAAACTCAAAGGGGCCAGGAAAGCTAATATAAAAATAAAAAATATATAAGATTGTTATACATGTATTAAGAAGGGGAAAATTAGAGGGCCATGACCCCTTGTCTCCTTAAAGCATCCTCCTTTAAACACATATTATAAGCTATATATATATATATATATATATATATATATATATATATATATATATATATATATATATATATATATATATATATATACACTGTGAAACTTATTCGGGCCGTGATAATCGCGGCCCTAGTGAATTGATCATTAAGCTATTTTTAAATGATTTTTGGTAAAGTACAGTTTCTTGATAGAAAGTGCAACACACTTACTCTTGCTAAAAATATAGGCAATATAGCATTGTACTTTAAAAGTACATTGCTCCAATGTGAAAAAATATATAACTTAAGTACACTGTTATTTGTTTCATATAGGAATACAAAATCACATATAAAGTTCAAACAGAAGACTCGAAACCCATACTTGATAATAGACCATTTTATTTTCTTTCAACATTAAAAATCCTTTTGATTTTTCCTGTTTACAGCTTGTACAAGTGTTGTATGTTTATTTCTTAAAACATGTGATCTTGATTTAGTTACATTTTGATAACCCTTGAAAACAGTTAACACAAGTTACGTATTGTCAACTGTTGATTCACCTATTGACTAAAGCAATGTGATGGCATCTCATGTGTATTCTGTTATCACTAATGCAAGTCCTACACAATGTTGAACCCGCATAAGTTACATGAGAAAATGACAACAAATTACATTTATTTGTTTATTACAACATGCCATTTTTCTTTCATTCTATTGGAAAATTGTACTTTCAAATTTTTTTCTTACTAAAACATTGTATTTTAAAAAAAACAAGGATTCAAAGTATATTATTGAAATTTAAAACATAGCAAGCATTGAAAGTATATTATTTAAATAAGAATAAATGAAAGTAGAATTGTAGCTTGTATGTGTTTTTATGAATTTTTTGACCTTGATAAGAGGGGCAGTTTTGGAATTTTACGTTTTCTCCCTTTGGTTTTCATTTGAATCCTTATGAATGACTATTCTAATTATCTATATCTTATCTTATTTTTTTTACTTCCATATTTCCTACATATTGATTCCTGCACTATTACATTAATTTGTTGTTTAGCATAAACATATGGATATTTTTCCATATTTGTTATTTTAATCTATTCTATATTTTTTCCGTTACAAACTAAAAGTAAAAATAATTTTATTAAAAAAATTATTATCTAAGTCTTATAAGAATAGTTGTACATGTTGATTCTCTTAAGAGTATAAGTAAGTTGGTTTATACAATTAGTAAATTCTCTAGACAAATTAATAAGAAAGTAAACATGTATATATGATAATAAAGTAATAATTTAAGTATCCAAACCTCATAATAAAAGTAGAACGTAGGTCGATTTTTCATATAAAAACTTAGAGGTGTGTATACAATAGATCTTTGTGATCTATACACTAAAAGAAACCAGTCAAAGATAGTTATCAACTGCAGGTACCTAATATTTACATACGAAATAGACTTCTTTAATATATTCGCAATATATATATATATATATATATATATATATATATATATATATATATATATATATATATATATATGGTGAAGTTCAATAGAGAACCATAATTAACCAAGGAACCAAGAAACCAATTTTTTTTCAACTTTTAGAACTTATTATTTATCAAAAAAAATACTAAAAAGATAGAAATTAATAACTTTTTATCCTTTTTGCAATGATATCAAATTCGAAAATTCACATTGTGAATCTTTGAAAATTCACAATGTGAATCCGAAAAATATTTTTCATATTCACAATGTTAATATATGAATTTAGATATTTTTAGATTTTTTTTTTCGATAAAGAATAAGCTCTAGAAAATTGAAAAAAAGATTTGGTTCCTTGAAAAACCAATAATTATGGTTCTCTATTGAACTTTTATATATATATATATATATATATATATATATATATATATATATATATATATATATATATATATATATATATATATATATCGTTACCATCTTTTAACAAACCATAATTACTTTGTTTTTTTTGTGGGCGTTGGATTGTTTGACTGATGAACATATATATATATATATATATATATATATATATATATATATATATATATATATATATATATATATATATATATATATATATATATATATATATAGGTTCAGGTTTATTTGAGACCATATTAATTTTGTGAGATCGTGATATCAAATCTAAAAATAATTGTAAAATGCAAAATAAAAGGAAAAATCCAAAAATTCTTTTTTTAATGATTATTTTCGGAACTTTATTTACCTAAAAAAATTAAAAAAAATTACCGTTTTTTTTTTTTGAAAAATTCGTGAAATATTCTAATAGAATATTACACTGTACATATTCTAATGTGATTTTTAGAATGTTAGAATATTCTAGTAGATTTGCCAGATATATATAATATTCTAATATTCTACTGGAATATGTAAAAAATGTCTTTTTTTTTGGTATTTTTTTTATTTTTTTTTGGAAAATATATATTTCGAAAATAATATTGGAAAAAAAATTCGAAAATTTTCAATTATTTTGCATTTTAAAAATGTTTTTGTTTTATGTACTAAATGAGTGGCTAGGATTGCGTCTCACGGTCTCACAAAATTAAGTCGTCTCACATGAACCTAACCCTATATATATATATATATATATATATATATATATATATATATATATATATATATACAGAGAGAGAGAGAGAGAGAGACTTATGTTATTCTATTCTAACTAATTATTGTGTGGATGTAGGAATGAATGTGGGCCAGTCATTTAACTTATTTTAAGAAAGTGATTAATACATATTATTAAATTATAGATAATTAAAAAATATCATCTAATTTCATTATAAGGGTATTTTAGTCAATTAACATAAGTTAAAAAAATGAAATTGCAGATTTTAAGGAATAATTAATTCTGTAAACTTTAAAAATCTGATTTTTTAGATAATAAATATATTAATTCGGATATTCTAAAAGAATGTGTTTATGATTATTTTGAAGAAAACATTAAATTCTGATAAAATACTATAAACATATATTATCAAGATTAATAATTTTTAATGAATACAAATTTTATATGAAAAGAATTTTAATATCTTAAAATCATTAATTACATTCATTCTTAACAAATACAACTATAAACATACATACATGACATTCATTCTGAAAGAATATCTATAATAATGGTTAACAATTACATTTTTCTTTAAGAAGAAAATATTGAAATCTAAGTAAAACACTAATACATTCTAATAGAATATATGTTGCTAATCAATCTGACAGAATAGACTTGTCCATCCATAACTTGAGACATGGATCTTGCAATTCCTATCTCTTGATCTTCTTTAAGAATCCTACACATATAATCGTAAATGTTCATGATATTTAATCACATAAACATAGTATAGACATGTTATGATACACAAAAAAGTTAAATAAATCAGAATAATGACTAAACCAAGGTGTAGCAATTTAGCATGTTCATGGGTCACCTCTCCTTTAGCCTCCTTAACCTATAATTACCATTTTCAGCTATGACATACACTAAGTCATAAGATTTCAGAATTGTGAGAAAATAGAGATAAAAGGAAGGTGAATTACCTTTACCCAGCCATGAGAATTTAATCATCAGCCAATTTCAGGAAAAAAAAACCTGAAATCACTAAGAACATAGAATAAGAACCATATAATAATCACTGGAAAAATATTTGTGTAAAACTTCCAGGGAAGAAGTAAATCTGTGCACTCAGTTTATGGGTGGTGATATAATAGTTTGGTCGGCTGATTATCTATCAATGGGTTATTCAAATCCCAATTTATCAAACATACATTACAGTTGGTAGGTCAACATGCTAAACTTGAAATTAAAATCAAAATTTATAATTGCAGTTCATCAATTCAGATGTTGATCCCATAGCTCAAATTACATGAACCACAACATGCGCCAAGAAGAAAATGATTGGAATTTAGATATTTATAATTGCAGGAAAAGAGATGTTGACCTTGCGATTTCATTTTTTGATGAGTACTAGGAAATTGAATGGAAATTAGTACCAAGAAATTGAATAAAGCTTATTGCTGCTCAATCGACGCATACTGCTGCCTCATCCACGACAAATACTGATGCCTTTCACGAGAAGACGTAATCCGCTTCCTAATTGGTTGTCTTGGAGCCCTAGCCCCTCTTCCTCTCTCCTCAATTTCATCTCTCGGTGCAATTAACCCTAATTACTGATATAGGGGCGGTGTCGATGTTTGCTGATATAGGGGCGATGATCTTTTTTTGAAGTCCTTTGCCGATTGGATCAAAACATTGGAGGGATAAGAACATAAAGGGAGACCGGGAGAGATATAAGAAACGATATGATGAATGTCGTAAGGAATAGAAGGAAAGAAGATATCTACCATGATTTTAGCTTAATGAATAAATCAGTTACCATAATAATACGACTGAATTTAAATTAAACTAATTTATTTATTTTTCAATTTACCAAACTATCCTTATATATTTAATTAATTTTTAAATGTTAATAATTAAAATGATTGGTCCACAATTATCCATACATCCACACAATAATTAGTTAGAATACCTGAACGTAATTCTCTCTCTCTCTCTCTCTCTCTATATATATATATATATATATATATATATATATATATATATATATATATATATATATATATATATATATATATATATATATATATATAGGGTCCGGATCCGGTAGGACCCAACAATTGGTAGGAAATGCGAACGCTAATCTCCACCAATCATTTCGTCAATGGCACAAACGTCAACCCATTTACTTGGTGATGATGCGTTTGAACGCGACGCACGTCCATAGAACGTAATACGGCTTCGAGAGAATAATCATGCGCGACGAACGTCCATGGAACGTCATTTAAATGAGTTTTATTATTTATTTTCGTTTAGTTTGGGTTTTTTTCATTTTATTTATTTTCCGTGAAAAAAAACTCAAACAAAAAAATTAAAGAGAAATATGTTCGATTTTAACGTTTTTAATATTTTTTTATTTTTTCGTTTTTTTTTCGGTTTTTTAAAGTAATTTTTTATGTTTTTTTTAATATCTTTACTACATACTTTAATATATTAGTGTTATTCTTTATTCTTTACTCTTTATTTTTTTATTTTATTTTTTTGCTTTTATTATTTTTTTTATTTTTTTAAAATCTTATTATCAAGATATACTCGGTTTTTCAGTTTTTCTATTTTTTTTCATTTCTTTTTCCTTTTTCTTGTTTCTTTTTAAAAAAATTTGTTTCTTTTTATTTTTTGAATTAGTTCGAGTTTGTGATGTTTAACCATTATAAAAAGTTTCGAATCATAATGTAAAATATGCCAAAAATACGGTCCGAAAATTTCGGTTTAAATCATTAATAAAAACCATAATTATCAACCATTTCATTCATAAAAAAAATCGTTATATCAAATCAGAGTATTATCTCAAAACATGTTCTTTTTATCAGAGTGAACATCCCAGACTAAAACTTCTTGGTGTGTGTCATGCAGTCATCCCGAGCTCTTCCTACCGCTACTGTAAGTACCTGAAACCAAAAATGAAAATTGTAAGCACGAAGCTTAGTGAGTTCCCCAACCTACCACATACCATACACATAATCACATACTGCAAACATTGGGCCTAGCCCGCTACATCGGGCCCCGCCCGGCATCGGAGGAATCCGACATCAGGCCCCGCCTTGCATCGAGTCCCGCTCGGTATACAGATCTGTTTCTACTAGGCCCTGCCTGTCGGTCCCCACCCGCTATACACATACAAGAAATAACATATAATCATGCTAATACATAACAAGCAATCGCTATACTATAACTGCTAGTCTTAAGGCCTGTAACGCCCCGATTCGGAGGTATTGATTTATATAATTATATTCTTGATATTAAGGTCTACTCGACGAGTGGGTTGCCTGACTCATCGAGTAGCAGCGGGTTGGTCCGCGTGTTTTAAGTGACCTACTTGCCGAGTCCAAGAAGGGACTCGACGAATAGGAGCTGGAGGATGAAACCCTAATTTTCGGGGTTTTGCACCCTATTTAAGGATCGCCTATTCCCCTAACCTCTCTTACTGCCTCCCTCGAATTCAGAAACCCTAATTTGTGCTTTCCCTCTATTTTCTTGTGTGCTTCTTATCTTGAAAGAAGATTCTTGGAGTAAAGGGCTTGGAGTTCAAGAAGTTTGAAGTAAGGCGCTGTTGTAGATCCGGATTCTGTACCCATTCCAGTTAAAGTTGGTTTTGCATATGAGTTCTTAGACTTCTCAATTGGTTGCATAACAACTTGGAAGCAATGGCAGGCTCTTGTACTGCCAGGTGGCAAGAAATTAAGATTTAGTTCAGTCCATATGAGTTTGGATTTGTCACTAACCTTGTCTTGTGATTATGGTTTTGACAGATTCACATGGATAAGAACACATACACCATAAAATATAAGGGTCATAAGGTTTCTCTCCGATTCATGAAAATGTTGGTGAGGAAACACTTCCACCAAGTAGATTTGAAGCAGATGGCAAAAGGTCTAAACAATTGAGACTATGATTACGGCATCCCTTTTCATAGTTCTGAAATTGTTTAGACACACATGCATGCTATCTAAGGAAAGGTGTATGATTTTGATAAAGTTTTATCAAAGCATCTCATATCAGAAATCTGAACTTTGGTAAGAAAGTCAATAAAGTATTGATTTCTAGAAGTCCAGCTGATTTCTGAGTACATGTCAAAGCTAGTGGGAGCATAAGTGTTATGCTAATAATCATCATGTTAGTGGGAGCATGATAATTATTGTTAGTGTTGCAAGTTAGCAATGTTAATTATAGAAAACAAAAGTTTCAATTCGTGAGGCTGCAGGGATTGAAAAAGTTGTTTTGCTATAATTAAGGGAGAGGATATACTTCATTTCAGTTCTAAAGGCTTAGATTGAGACCTTAATCATCTTTAGTCAAGAATATATATATGAATTTCATGTTGGATTGGTTCAACTTAAGGAAATTCTATATATTGTGTTCTCAAAATTCGATTATGATTACGGCATCCCTCTTCATAGTCAAATTTTGAAAACATGGCAAATAAAAATATTGTAGCAAAAGACTGGTCTAGAATCATGTCTTTATGTGAGACATCATGAATCGTGTACCATTTGCTTTGGGTACAGGATCGATTTCATGTGCTATAATATTTGTCATTTCTAAATTTTTCCAAATGCCCAGAGGCATTAAGAAGGGAAAAGGTCTAGAATTGGATATGACAAAAATGATTAAGCAATTGTCGAGGACAATCTGAGGTTTACCAAAGATTGGTTGCTCAGGGACAGTTGGAAGTATAGTGCTAATTTTGGAAGGGCCATATTGACATATTCTAAAAAGAGGCATCTCTTATTCAGAAGTGATAGTCAAAATGAGAATATGGAGTTGTCTCCATAGGTGGAAGTTATCTGTGTAAGATTAGAAAACTTAATGCAAGATGCATGTCCAAAGCAATATACTTTGAATATGAGACTTAGTTTCCATGGAGTTGATCTCCATTGGAATACCTTATAATGACTGTTGACAAGTCTTTGTGACTTCGTACATATTCATTACAGGAGGGTCAGTGCATATAAGTTTAAAATCTAAACAGATTTCGATAAATGATAGGAATTTGAAATTCTCACATTTTTCGATAAGGATTTGGGAGTGTGAAATTAGAATCATTGAAATTATGTTCAATTGGTTTATTTCACAAAGTAAGGATCATAGACAAACATAGAGTGCATACTTGGTGTATGGCAAAGCTATTGTTTAAGAAAAACATAGTGTACATGCTTGGAGCATGGGACAACTAGTGTTTTTAATTCAAGTATAAAGTTGATAAAACCGAAACAATGAATAATGAGTAATCAGTATGGTGATAAATAAAAGTGTTTATTTATATTCATAGGGTTTGATACCATATTTGATTCATTTATTCTTGTGTTTCACTTTGCATGTTTTGACTTCCAGAATAACTAAGTCGCTCTTCCTGAATGATTAAGTTATTCAAACCATCCACAGTCGGTCATATGTTGGAAGTAGATATGAATCAAGACTGTCATGGGTTGGCTTGTAGAGGTCTAAGATGTTGGACAAAGCGGTGCTACAACACTCATGAGTGCTCATAAGTTCTGAGTATTGGATTCAACCCGCGCTCATTTGAATCACTTCATGGATTTTATCACGAGTGATCATGAGACGATAATATCTTATATTCTTAAAACCTAGAGATATGAGTTGTTACTATGAGTTGGTTATACATTGATTGCACGAAAACGCATTGGTAACTCGATGTTATAAAACGTGCCTTTGTGTATGATTCAACAAGTAGTAGAACAAGCCATATGAGTCGAAGTTTATCCATTCCTTTTACCTTCGGGATAAAAGCGATATCTGTGGGCCCCTCGATGATTTAGCGATGACACATGTGAGTGCTTGGCCAAGCCATGACTGATTTGATTTGTTCAATCAGTCAGTCATCATAAATAGAAAATCGGGAAACAACAAATGGACAGAGAGAATGATTATAATCCATGTCTCACTCCATATGATATCTAGAATGGAGGAATATATGATCCCTTATCTAATGGACAAGTCATTGACAAGGTTAGAGTTCGAGAGCGGCTTTAAGAGCTACGATTGCCAGTTAGGTTTTGAAGTCATACTCAATAATAGTTTTAGACTTATCCAAGTGGGAGACTGTTGGATTAATGTCTAAGTCCATAACTATATTTGGTATCTACTTGACCCGACCCGGCATGGTCCATTTGGGTTGCACTTCACCGGCACAATTTATATGGATAGTCTTTTGAGAATAGTATATTTATGATTTATATTAATATATTATAAGTTCTAATATA
Organism: Lactuca virosa; assembly: GCF_052849685.1. NCBI lineage: Eukaryota > Viridiplantae > Streptophyta > Magnoliopsida > Asterales > Asteraceae > Lactuca > Lactuca virosa. The sequence goes on from NC_136430.1 coordinate 328,063,452, forward strand.
TTAATATGGAATCATATTATTTAATTAGTATTGATCAAGAATTAATTTAGAATTAATTAAGTGATCAAAAAGAACTAATTAAATATGGACTCTTATATATATGGAATGGGCCAAGTTCATTTAGGTTGGGCTAAGCTTTCATGGATGGTCCATGGAGCTTTTAACCCATGGATCCTATGTAAATGAAAGGTCATGGGTATTAGGGTTTACATGGATGTAACCCTAATCCTCCATAATATATAAAGGGGTCCTTGGCTCACAAAATTGGCACAAGTGTGTGAAAATAAGAGTGGGCCGATTTTAGTGTGCATACATATTCTCTCAAGTTCTTCCAAGGTGTTTTGGTGATTTGTGATTCCATTTGAGGCTTCCACACTATTGGGGCTAATCTCTTAAAGCTTGAAGACATCAAGCTACATCAAAAGGTATGTCATCTAACTAGAACTTTGTAGTATAGGTGCTTCATAATATGCTAGTTAGGATGAAACCTTGGAATAGTTAATATTTGCATGTATAATAGAGAAAACATAGATCCAAGGTTTATAGGGTTGCATGTACACCATAGGAGTGTTAGAATGATCAAAACCCAACAGTTCCATCCACAGACCGACGGTCAGAGCGAGCGTACCATTCAGACCCTCGAGGATATGTTGAGGCGTGTGTCATTGACTTCAGTGGAAGTTGGGATTCCCACCTACCGCTTGTAGAGTTCGCCTGCAACAACAGCTATCATTCCAGCATTGGCGCCCCGCCTTGCGAGCTGTTGTATGGGCGGAGATGTCGCAACCCGGTTTGTTAGGCAGCGATTGCAGACCGCCCAGAGTCGGCAGAAGAGTTATACCGACAAACGTCGATCAGAGTTAGAGTTTCAAGTGGGGGATATGGTACTACTGAAGGTCTCACCCTGTAGGGGTGTGATCCGCTTCAGGAAGAGGGGGAAATTGGGCCCCCGTTCCATTGGACCGTTCAGGATTATTGCCAGGGTCGGCAAGGTGGCATACAGGCTAGAGCTAGCGGAGGAACTTAGTCGGGTACATAGCACTTTCCACGTTTCGAAGTTGCGAAAGTGCATCACGGGTCAGGAGGAAGTGGTGTCATTGGATGATATCCAGGTTGATGAGCGCTTGAATTACGTGGAGAGGCCGGTGGCCATACTGGAAAGGAAGATAAAAATTCTGCGGAACAAGGAGATACCTTTGGTGAAGGTGTAGTGGGAGCATCAGAGGGGATCCGAGTGGACGTGGGAGCCATAGGCTGAGGTGCGGGAGCATTACCCGATGTTGTTTACGTCAGCGGACTTCGAGGATGAAGTCTAGTTCAAGTGGGGGAGAATTGTAACGCCCCGATTCTCAGGTATTGATTTATATAATTACATTCTTGATTTTAAGGTCTACTCGACGAGTGGGTTTCCTGACTCGTCGAGTAGCAGCGGGTTGGTCCGCGTATTTTAAGTGACCTACTCGCCGAGTCCAAGAAGGGACTCGATGAGTAGGAGCTGGAGGATGAAACCCTAATTTCCGGGGTTTGGCACCCTATTTAAGGATCACTTATTCCCCTAGCCTCTCTTACCGCCTCCCTCGAATTCAGAAACCCTAATTTGTGTTTTCCCTCTATTTTCTTGTGTCCTTCTTATCATGAAAGAATATTCTTGGAGTAAACGGCTTGGAGTTCAAGAAGTTTGAAGCAAGGGGCTATTGTAGATCCGGATTCTTCTCTGTCTTGGCATCGTTTTGAAGGTAACAAGTTGTCACCTTGACTCTCCTTTGGTTATATCTATTCATTTATGGGTTTAGAGCCCTTTTTGGAGTTTTGTGGTGGTTCTCCGATTTGGGTCAAGATCTGAGGTTGCAACCTCATATCTGGACTCCTTTAGCCCATCTTTGTCATAAAGTTTCAGTCCTTGGCAAGCTATGACCTTTCCCTTACCTTAAGCCACTCCTTTAGCTTGTTTTGAGGCATTATCATCTTGCATGCACGTAAAGTTTGCAACTTTACGTGATAAACATGCCCTAGGAGCTTAGATCTGCAATATGGAGTCTTTGCATGGCTTAGAAAGCAGCTGTAGGGATGGAGGATTGAAGGGACTCGGCGAGTCGCATGGTAGACTCGACGAGTCATATGAAGATGGTCATGAACTCGACGGGTTGGATGAACAACTCGGTGAGTCCGATGAAGATTGTCGTAGACTCGGCGAGTCAGTAGAGTGACTCGGCGAGAGGGTTAGTAATGCAAGGAACTCGGCGAGTTTCTAGTTGCCCTCGATGAGTTCAGGTCAACATGGACTGTTGACCTTGGCAGTTGACTTTGACTTTGACCATGGGTTGACTTTTGGACTTTGGGGGCATTTGGGGAACTTATGAACATGGTTGTATGGCGATTATAGGTGGTGGAGTTTTCAGCAGTGATCCGGGAGTGTGAACTTATCTTTCGAGTCGACATTAGCAAGGTGAGTTATCCTCACTATATCAACAGGGTCTAAGGCACCAAGGCCGGCCCTTTATATATTTGTATCTGGATTATGGCATGATATGTTTATTGATTACATCCTGGTAGTTAGGATGATGGTATGCTTATGCTTAGTGACCTGGTTAGGTCAGTGTCTTGGTTATAGGATGATGCTATGTTAGTGACCGGTTAGGTCTGTATCCCGGTTATTGGGATGTTGCTATGATTAGTGATCTGTTAGACCGGTTTGACTGTTATATGATATGAGCTAGCGTACGATATTTATGTGCACATGTTTGTTTGATTGGGGGTTGGGTTGAGGCGGTCCTGCTTTGTGCTGTAGGCCAACATACCCGGAGAGCGGTCCGGATAGGCTGTAGGCCCTGGGAGGCGGTCCAGTCATGTCGAAGGCTCGGGAGCGATCCAGATAGGCTGTAAGCCCTGCGAGGCGGTCCAGTCAGGCTGAAGGCTCATTATGCATGCTGATCTGTAATTGTTATTTGTTGTGGTTATATTGGTATGGCGTTGGTATTTTGGGGGAACTCACTAAGCTTTCGAGCTTACAGTTTCAGTTTATTGTTTCAGGTACATCAGGGGATCGCGGCAAGGCGAAGGCATGATCGTACAACTCCTCGTGATTTGTTTATGTTTCTGGGAAAACTCTGATATTAGATATTTTGAAAACAAACTTTGTAATGACGAATGATTTTAAATGTTTTTGAAAAATTTTGAGTGAATTGGAGGAACACTCGTGAGACTCCAGTCTCAAATCAAGGGAAAGATTTTAAAATGATTTTTTTTAATGGTTTTCAAAATAAGTAAGAGAGGATGAAAAGTGTACAATCAGCCGGAGCCAGTAAGTTGACCCCAAAATACCATACAGTTATTTGATATTATGATATTATAGAACATCATGCTAGTACTAGGCTAGGGATCCTCAGGAATTGCATGATAGAATTGCCTGATTACGTGATGCCTGCTAGCCTAGGGTTTCTTACATGAGATTGACATCATTATTGTAGTTACATGTGTGTGTATCACGGTTGTACACAATTAAGATCTTATAGCTTGAGAATGTTGATTTGACCTTATGTTATGCTCTTATTGATTAGGACTTAGGGTAGGATCGGATATTCGAAATTCTATAGGGTCTAGCTTATGTATGATTAGCATACACCGATGCTGCAATGTTGGTGGAAGTTTCATGAATAGGTGGGTTGTGTGAGGCCGGTAGATCAGTCGTGATTCAGTTAGCCTTTCTCTAGGAGTGAGGATTGAGCGCTCGCTATGTTTATGTATATTGTTAGGGCGTTGTGGTGATACTTGAGACAAATATGGGTAGGTGTTGAAGGTAGTATGGGCTCGTACTACTGAAAGCACAGGACCCATACGTGTATCAAGGAAGTCACAACCCCTAGGGTTTAGCCGGGAGTTGGTTTCCAGTTATTATGTGGATTATCTGATATCTTGTGGTATGTTTCAGAATGGTGATGACGAGACGCTTTGTGAACGGATCCGGTTCAGGATCAGGATCAGGAGACGGAGACCAGGAGGGGCCGACAGCACCTGAGCCCGTGGTGTAGATGGGTACTGAGTAGTTGGATGCCAGGATTCGGGTGATCCTGCCTGATGAGGTTGCTGCTGCGTTCCGGGCACATCTGCCGGAGATGTTTGGGTCTATTAAGACCGCCATGGTCGAGTACTTCGACGAGCGATACGCAGCCCTTGCGGAGACGGCTGCCGTTGCAGCTGCATCAGCTGTAACAGCGGCAGGGGAAGGAGGAGGAGCCACTCAGGGCTTCCAGTACAGGGACTTCGATAACACGAAGCCCCTACTTTTGATGGGACACAGGAGCCCATCAAGGAGATGATGTGGATTTCAGATGTCGAGGGGTGTTTCTTTACCTGCTCGTGTCCTACTGATCAAAGGGTCAGGTGTGCTCTGAACCTGCTAAGGTCCGGGGCCAAGGACTGGTGGACATTCCCGACTGGGACGTACACGGATGATCAGAGAGTTGCTGTTACTTGGGAACAGTTTAGGGATATGTTTCGTGCCCGATACATTCCGCGGGTCGAGCGGGAACGGTTGTCACAGGAGTTTTTGAGTTTGAGACAAGAGGGGGAGTCGGTGACGGAGATCACCCATATGTTCACAGAGAGGGTGATGTTCTGCCCAGAGTTTGCTTCTGAGCAGTCTCAGATGACCCGTTATCTGAGCATGCTCAAGACTGATGTGACAACCCGATATTCCAAGTCAATGTAATGTTCAAAAAGTCAAATATTATAATCTATTTTTTTTGGAATCAATAAATATAGCGTCAAAAATGAAATGTTCAAAAGTCTCAATTTTGATACATAAAATGTTAGATATAGCGTTAAGGTTTTCAGAAATATAAAGAACACTCAAATTCGAGTTATAACGAAGAAGTTAAGACCAATCAAAGATCCGCAACAAAACCGGTAAAACACTGTTAAGCGTAAAAAGTGAAATTTCAATAAAAGACTTTTTAGCCTTAAGTATCTAAACGAAAATCGTAGATAATAACAAACCGTGAACGTACATAAAAAGAACGTCCAAATCTGACTTCGTATGAGGATGTTATGATTTTTCTAAGTTTCAGAACAGCAGTAGACAACTAAAAACTTGAAATAAAGATCGAACAATTTTTAGCCGACACAACCTAAACGAGAATTGAAGATCTTGACAATAGTAGTACAACGGTAAAAAGACAGACGAAAACGGAAATCGGATGAAGAAGTTATGAAGTTTTAACGGATTTTTCCTGTCCCGGCCTATTAAAATTATATAATTAAAAAGAAATTCAAAATTTGCCGATGAAGTCTAAACGAGAGTTGTAGAGTATATTCTCACCTACACGTGGATATAAAGAACGTCAAAAACGGAGCTCGTATGCGAAAGTTATACATTTTCAAAGATTTGGGCACACACTTCGAGGCTTATCCGAAGGGTTACGCCCCGCGTACGAGGGTACCCCCAGCGTACGCAACTGCAGGGCCTCAGATCGACCACGTCTCCCCTATGCCCTCTTGCCCGTCCCATCTGAAGTCTGGTGTCCAAGGGTGACATCATCGCTGACGTACGCCCCGAGTACGAGAGTACGCCCCGCGTACGAGGTACGCCCCACGTACTTCGGAGTACGCACAACGTACGAGGCCTGGCAGCCCTCCTATAAATAGCATGCAAGACTTCCGGGATTTAATTTCTCATTCACTATTTTCTCTCCCGAGTTCCATACTTCTACTATCTCGAGACTACCCCAACACCCCGTTTTCATATCCAAGCTCCGACGAAGGTCCGAAGCTCCGAGATTTCCGAGAAATCGACTTCTTTCCTGTCGAAGTGCTGCCCGAGCAAAATCTCGTTTTCTTCAAATCACCACACTTTCCAGGTGAGTTCATACCCCTTTATTTTCACGTTTTTACTATACTTTAGGGGGGGGGGGGAAATACAAGTGAAACACAAGAAAAACTTATGCGAAAATACAAATCGTTACATAGGGTTTCAGATGTTTCATCTACATTTTTGTTTAATGTTAAACAATATTACTACTAATGTCACACTTTATATGCGAAGTTAGTAATACACCAAGTTTTATCATTTTAATGGAACACATTTTTGAAAAACTATAATAGGTATAGTTTACGAGTTATTCATGACTTTTTACATACTTTAAACACTATAAAGAGGAGATACTCACATTTACAAGGAAAATGGACTTTTCATTTCGTAAATCTATTGATACTAAATTTTGTGAGACATTTGGCTTCACCGTACTTTCAAATACGGATTTCAAGTCCTGTATTATAAACCATAATATCTTGTAGGTAGAGCGTGATACTTGTGTATAGATCTATACGAGACTGACAATCCCGCACCTAAACTGTTAGCTACAGTTAGACTGGCAGGTCTGGGGTGACAAACGTCATAACACTTTAACGCCTAAAGAACGTTGTTACAGGCAGTCTGGGTCAATAGCATGGTTATAAAACTCACATGGAGTATCAAAACATTTTGATTTACGGGGCTATTAAGTGCATTAGTGATTATATATACATATATATATATATATATAAACCTACATACACTATTTAAGGTATGAAAAATACTTATGCATTCCAGTCTTTGGAACTTTTCAAACTACCACACATACATGGAAAATATTGGATTTTCTAGAAACAAGCTCAGTTATTTTATACAGAAAGACATACAATTCTAGTACAAAAATGTTTATGAACTCACCAACTTAATTAATGACACTTTTTCAAAACTACTAGTATTTCTCAGGGATTCAGTAATACAGGTAAAACATCAGCTTTTGGAGAAAGGATGCTAAGGCGTCAGTTTTCAAACTTATTAAATCATCATATTTGTTGAGTCTAGTAGGGTTGCGTCCTTGGACTCGGTCCTTAGTCCAGTTTTGTTATCCGGTTTGGGCATGTCCAACCGTGCTTAATATTTTAGGGTTTAGTATTTAAGTTGCATGGATGCATCCTTTGTTCGGAGCGCTTTAATTATTATTCTTATCATTGTACTACAAACCCTAGCTTGCCTCTACAGTGGAAGTTCTTCATCAAGCTCTGCTGAGGCGTGACTACATTTGAATCATTAAGTATTACTTGATTCTATATCGTGTTTATTGTTTTTGTTTGCTTTTATTGTTTAGCCTGATGAAGATCTAATCGATCTAAGAGTTTCTCAACTCATCAATTGGTATCAGAGCAGGAGACTGTGTAATTCATACAGATATCTTCTGTTGAAGAAGATCTTAGGGTTTTCCGCTTTGATTGATATTGTTAGAGCCGTCATTTGCTATCGACGTAGTTGTTTAAATATTTGATCTTACTCTAACGTTATTTACAAGTTTGATCTTAAGCAGGTTTTTGAACAAACATCGTCATGTCCATGGATGATTCTCAGTCAAACCCAATCAATATCTCCAACAGCATAGGATCGACGACAAGGATTCCTATATTGTACACTCAGGATTATGAGGTCTGGACGCATCACTTTGAAGACTACGTGATTGGCTCAGAAGACAATGGATACTTAATCTGGGAGGCGATTACTGTAGGTCCATTCGCTCACTCAAGCACTTCAAGAATTGTTAAAACTCAAAAGGAGTACAATCAACTCGTCAATGATGTGAAAGACATTCCCCAAGATGAGAAGGAAAAGTTTCAGTGCAACATCAAGGCTTTAAGAATGATTAGGTTTGCTTTACAATCGGACATGTTTCGTTTGGTAAGCTCATGCACAACGGCAAAAGAAATATGGGACAGATTGAAGGATTTGTATTATACGGATGAAGATCTTGAGCATTCAATCCAAACATTGTTGCTCTCAGAATTTGGTGACTTCAAGCAGAAGCCCGAAGAGAAGCTTATTCAAGCCTTCGATCGCTTCAATCATCTCCTTAGTAAGATGATAAAGCATGGGATTGAAAGGAAAGTCATTGAACAGAAGGTGACATTCATGAATGGTCTTAGACCCGAATGGATGGCTGTGGTGTCTACTGTGAAGGCAAATGAACAATTCAAGACTTATTCTTTAGCAAAACTGGTGGGAATATTAAAGTCACATGAGAGTACCGTGACTAAAGAAACGAATGTGGTTTCTGGCATGGGTTCCTTGGCCCTAATCTCCAAAGGAAAGAATGCTACTGAAGAAGAAGAAGATTTGAATCTTTTTGAATATGATCTAACAAGTGAAGAGTATGCTCTGATGATGTCAAATCCCAAGAAGTTCATCAAAAGAAGGTTCCCAACAAATAAGAACCGAAACTGGCAAGGTAGCTACAGTGCCGAGAAAGCAAAGGAGGAACCGAAGAGTGTTTCTCAGACCGAAGAACCAAAAAAGGAAGTAAAACTTGGAGGTGACTTGGGCATTAATTGTCACTACTGCGGAGGCAAAAATCACTTCGCCAAAGATTGTATGCTGAGAAAGATGTCAGAAAAGAATGAATATGAGGACGAGGAAGTGAACCTCACACGACGATTGGAAGAAATCAAGAAGAAGAAAGCTGGATCTAATACCACTATGAATGCTCTTATTGTACAGGGAAATATAGTTGACGATGAGTTTGGAGATGTTGAAGTTTGGTCCACTGATTCAGAAGATGAAGAAGTGAGGAAGCCTACTCATGGCAGGGCTTTGTTGGTCAAAGAAGAGGACGTTGCAGGAAAGTGTCTAATGGTGACTTCTGGGGTGTCACAAATGAGAGGCTATACCACTGCTGGGGGACTGGATGAAGCAAAGGAGCGAGAAGACAGGTATTTTGCAGTGAAACCCGTCAGTGAGCAGATCAACGAATGCGATGAGTTGATCAAGAAGGTACAATCTATTCTTGTTTCTTTACAAATTCTCATCACAAACTATGAAAAATAACTAAATGGATTAAAATCTAAATTTTCTAGTATAAGTGGTAGTTTAACTCAAACTCGCGTCACAAACTCTAACCTAACTGATCAAATCAGCAGGGTTTCATCGAAGAGTGAGGAGAGGCGTATGTGGATTGAGCAGAAGGAGGAGTTGATTAGGTCTAGGGATGAAACAATTTATTTGCAAAGAGATAATTTAAAGCTTTTAAAACAACGAAATGTTTTTTGTTTAATTGCTAAACGATTATATTCCAACATTACTCAATTGCATCTTGATTGTGAAATAGGGAAGAAGATACATCGTATGATTTTACCCTTCCTTGAGTTAAAGGAGGATGAAATTGATGCCAATGCATATAACTGTGAAAACGTTGTTTCTTCTGATGATATTTCTCCCGCTTACAAAATTGGTCTTGAAAAAATAGAGTCCTTCATAAAGTCAAAAGACCATAAGGACATGCTCAAAAATTTGTTGGATGAAAATGACAAATTAAAAATCAAAACCGAAACTGAATGCCAAGTTGAGTTCAGAAAATAAAATTGATATTGAAAACACTTCTGAATTCAATGAGGATGATGATATGAGTGTAATATCTGTGGAAGATGAGGTTGACTGTTCCGAATTTGTCAAGAGCGAACCCGAAACCAACAAAAATCTTATTTATGAAAATTTCGTTGAGTTCGCTCATTTATCCAAAGAAAAGACCAAAGTTCTCAAGGAAAAGGTTGTTGTGTATCAAAAGGTCCAAACGACTCCAAATCAAGTTTATACAGTTCATGGAGTTACTAAGCAACAGACAGCCGAACTGACAGCATTAGTAGCAGAAGATAATGCTGATGGCTGTGATGAGTTTTTCTGGTCAGCACCGATTGATAACGCTGATGAAACAGAAGGTCTATCTAAGAAAACATCATGGAGAGTAAAAGGAAGATATGTGGCAGAACCACTTAATGATCCTACACGCTTTGATGTGCCCAGCACAAGTGGTACCAAAATTCCTTCAGGTGAACCAGTCATGGTGTCTAGCGAAACCTCTTCGCTAAAGAGCGAGCCTCATGCTCAAAAACCAAAGAAAAAGGCCAACATCCACAAAAATCCAAAACAGGTGTTAGACCAAAAACATCAACGAAATTTGAGGTACAAGAAGAATCTCACTAAAAGGAAACAGTTCTGGCGATCTCAAAACCCTAATTACGTTCGCTATGAAAAGACTTCTAAGTCAAAGGAGGAAGGAAAAGCAAACTCCACTTCTCGTGCTCAACATGATGAAAACAACCGAAAGAAGAGTTTCGGTCCTAAGAATCAAAACAACCAAAAACAGAGTTTCGGTCCACAAAGGCACAACAACCAAACAAGAAGTTTCGGTCTTCAAGATGAGAGAAACCAAAAGGGTGGTTTCGGTTCTAGACCAACCAGTGAGCGGAACCGAAGGGAAGGTAGTTTCGGCTCTCAACCATGTAAGAGCAATGACCGAAAGTTTAACTCTGATCCCAAATCTCATCTCTCTCGTTCTCACTATCACTCACAGAATGATCAAAAGGGAAAAGGAAAGCTCTCTCCAGAAAACGCAAAGAAGACGCCGTTTAAACCTGATTTTGAGAACCGAAAGTCTGCCAACGTCAAATTCTAAAATTCAAAAACTCCACCTAAAGTACTCAACTCAAATAACATCAAAGTTTTCACCATAAAAAGAAAGATGAAACAACCTTAATAAAAAGAACCTTTATAGTTGATGTTTTTCTTACAATTCCCTGTTCTGTAAAAGGCTCACAAGGACCCAAGAAACTTTGGGTTCCTAAATCTGCTTAATTTTTGCAGGTTATACCTGCCGAGCAGTTTGACGATGAATGGTACATAGACAGTGGTTGCTCGCGTCACATGACATGAAGAAGGGAAGAGCTGAGAGAGTTTCGGTCCCTTACAAATGGTGGAAGTGTCAAGTATGGTAATAATTCTTTTGGCACGATTAAAGGTTATGGTATGATCACCAATGGCGATTTCTCGATACGAAAAGTGGCGTACGTTGAAGGTTTACAACACAACCTTATCAGTGTTTCTCAACTAGTGGTTGGTACCAGGTTAAAAGTTTCATTCGATGACGATGGTTCAGAGATTAGTGAAAAGAAGACGAACAACATTTTGCTGAAATCAAAGCGAAAAGGAGAGATGTACCCTCTGAATCTCAATCCCATACGAGGGAAACCAGCAATCTGCTTACTAACGAACGCTCATTCAAACGAAAGCTGGCTTTGGCATCGAAGACTCTCCTATCTCAATTTTAAAGACATCAACAAACTGGTGCTTGGGGATCATGTTCGAGGTCTTCCTGTTCTGAAGTTCGATAAAGAACACTTGTGTGCTACATGTGAAATGGGAAAGCAAAGTCGACAGAGTCATCCTTCTCGAGTCAACACAAAAGTTATTGAACCACTTGAATTACTTCACATTGATTTATGTGGTCTATCTTCAATCGAAAGCATCAGAGGTAACAAGTATATACTTGTCATAATGGATGACTTCTCTCGGTATACTTGGGTGTTCTTTTTGAAGAAGAAATCAGAGGCCACTCCCAAACTTAAACTCTTTATCAAGCAGATAGAAGTTCAACTACGAAAGGTAGTTCGCAACATAAGAAGCGACAACGGGTTGGAGTTCAAGAACAGAGACTTTGAAGATTTCCTTGCAGAGAAGGGAACAACTCACAATTTCTCGGCTCCGTATACTCCACAACATAATGGAATTGTCGAAAGGCGAAACCGATCTTTATGTGAAGCAGCCCGATCCATGATGAGCTTCGCCTCTCTACCTCTATATTTTTAGGCTGATGCCATAGCTGCTGCGTGTTTTACACATAACAGATCTTATCTCAACAAACATTTCTCCATCACTCCCTATGAGATCTTGAACAACCGAAAGCCTAATGTAAAGTTTTTCCATGTGTTCGGTTCAAGATGCTTCATCTTCAATTCAAAGGAGCATCGAAACAAGTTTGATGTGAAAGCAGACGAAGGAATCTTTCTGGGTTATTCCTTAACCTCCAAAGCATATAGGGTTCTCAACAAGCATTCAAAGAAAATAGAGGAGACCTATTATGTTACCTTCGATGATAACTACGTCAAGAAACTGAAGACAACTGAAGGCTCTGTGGAGGAAATATTTCCAATCTCTGGTCAAGTTACGGTACCCATTTCAAACCTATTTGAGCAGTACATGCTGCTATTTGATGAACCAGAAAAGGCTATTCTCTCTGAATCTGAAGCTGCAGACAATAAGGTAGATAACTTGAAGAAGATAATCGATGATGTTGCGATGAAAATGGTAGAAGAACAACCGGTAACAACCGAACATTCAGACACAAGCGAACCTCCAAAAGATAGTTCTCATATTCTGGGGGAGGGTTCGTCTTTTCCACATAACCATTATTCACCATTCCAGGGGGAGAGCTCAGCATCATTCATTCCAACCGAAAGTCAAGTCCAGGGGGAGAATTATGAGCCTGAAGCTGAGGAAGTATCATCATTCGAGGGGGAGAATGAGAATACAAACGATGATGATATTCAGTCTGAATTTGAAGAAGAAGTGAATGCTGAACTGGATCCCACATATGATCCTAATTACCCTCCTCTCACCAAATGGACCAAAGATCATCCACAAACACAAATTATTGGTGAGTCGACAGAAAAGGTTCTCACACGATCACAACTGAAAGCGAAACAAACTGCACTTTTCTCTAAAGTGGAATTCTGCATGTTTAATTCGTTCGTCTCCAAAGTCGAACCAAAGACGATCAAGACTGCACTCGATCATTCGGATTGGGTACAGGCAATGCAGGACGGACTCAATGAGTTTGAGCGAAATAAAGTGTGGAGACTGATTCCAACACCAAAGGATGCTTCCATGGTTGGATTAAAGTGGGTTTTCAGGAACAAGATGGATAAGGAAGGAAATGTGATACGCAACAAGGCAAGATTGGTTGTGAAAGGTTACTGTCAAGAAGAAGGCATAGACTACGAAGAGACCTTCGCTCCAGTAGCAAGGCTAGAATCAGTTCGTATTTTTCTCGCCTATGCTGCACACAAGAACTTTGAATTATTCCAAATGGATGTGAAGTGTGCCTTCCTAAATGGAGAACTAGAAGAGATGGTGTATGTAGAGTAACCACCGGGTTTCGTGAACGATATGTATCCAGATCACTGCTACATTCTGGACAAGGCAATCTATAGTCTCAAACAAGCACCAAGGGCATGGTATGAAACTCTAACTAGATTTCTCAAAATGTCTAAGTTTAAACAAGGTTCGGTTGACCCAACCTTATTTCATAAGAAATAGGGTGACCACCTTATGATCGTTCAGATTTACGTTGATGATATCATCTTCGGTTCCACAAATCCTAGCTTAACAGCTGAATTTAGGAAGTTGATGGAGACTAAATTTGAAATGAACTCAATGGGTCCTATTAACTTTTTCCTTGGCTTGAATATAAGACAGGGACCCGAAGGCATTTTCATTAGTCAAGAGGCTTACACGAAGACCTTGCTCGGCAAGTTTGGAATGATGGGAGATTCGAAAGTAAAGGTTCCTATGGCGTTTGGCACAAAGCTAACACCTTCTCTGGACAAACCGGCTGCTGAAATGACCCTTTATCGTCACATGATAAGGTCTCTAATGTATCTAACAGCAAGTCGACCAGACATAATGTTCTCTGTTTGTTATTGTGCCAGGTTTCAAGCTAATCCACGTGAACCTCACCTGCTAGCTGTGAAGAACATCTTTCGGTACCTGAAGCGAACCTCTTCTCTCGGTTTGTGGTACCCAGCCAAATCAGGGTTCTTTGTCCAAGCATTCTCAGATGCTGATCTTGGGGGATGTGGACTGGACCAAAAGAGTACCACTGGAGGATGCCAATTTATGGATGACAAACTTGTTAGCTGGCAATCCAAGAAACAAACGTGTGTATCTATCTCCACTGCCGAAGCAGAATATATAGTCGCAGCATCATGCACATCTCAGGTCGTTTGGATACAAAGTCAACTTTGAGATTACGACCTGAACATGAAGAAAATCCCATTGTATTGTGACTCCGAGAGTACAATTAGGATTTATCATAACCTAGTGCAACACTCAAAGACGAAACACATAGCACTGAGTTATCACTTTATTAAAGATCATGTGGAAGATTGTAACGTTGAAATTCATTTCGTAAGAACCACTGATCAATTGGCTGACATCTTCACTAAGGCCTTGCCTGAAGCAAATTTTAATAAAATCTTACAAGGCTTAGGAATGATGGAAGCTGAATCTGTACCGAAATCTCTTTTGTCTCAATAAAAGTTGGAAGCGAAATAGAGCGAACGCTCGGTCCATTTTGGGTTCGGGTCTTCCGGGAACCGAAATAAACCGAACGCTCGGCCTATTTCGGGTTCGGTCTCACTGAGCTCGGTTCGCCTCTCATCTCCAAATGATTGTTCCGGTTGTATAGTATGTATACACTTTTCTCGCAATTTGTTTTATGTTTTTCCTTTTATTTTCATAAAATTCAAAAATGTTTTTCTTTCTGTTTTAATTCTTTTCAGAAAATCTTATAAAATCCAAAAACATTTTTCTTTTCTGTTTTACTTCTTTTCAGAAACTTCAAAACTCAAAAATATTTTTTTTTTGTAATTTGCTACATATAATTTGTGTATAAGGACTATTCTCAATGATGGAGTTGGGTCAGGTATAATTCTTTATCTATGTACTAGCTAAGTGTCCCTAGAAGCATGCTGCTGCATGTTGACCCAAGCCTCAAAAGATTTTGAGTGAAGCCTTAATGACTTGATATATACAAATCTTGTCTTCCAATCAGGCTGTCAAATTCACTCTAATCATGAGCTACCTTACTCTTCTCAAATTGAGTTAAGAGTTTTTCTGCTTAGTCTATCTTCTATAGCAGAGGTACATTCGGTTCTTTAACCACCTCTTATTTATTCTCCATCATACTTCATCTCATAAATGTAACCCTTGAGACTCTCAGCATTACCACTGAGGTTTACGGTTACACAACTTCTGTGTTAATGATCTTGGTTTAGTGCCACTACGTGCTAAGTGAAACCCAAAATTCAAAACCTTTAAAGCATTGACGGTGAACAATTCAATGTTCTAGATTTCACCCTTTGAATTTACGAAACCACTTTTATGAAAGTACCCTGAAATCTCCTTTTATTTTTGAGAGATCCTTATGAAAATGTCTTTCACCAAGACTTTTCTTCCCAAGGGATCCAATTTTTTTTTGAGGTTTCTAATTAATAGTTATCAACAAGTCACTGAATATGTTCCAAACCTACTTGTTTAACAGGCCACATCGGTCTCACAAGTACTTCGTTCTATTTCGGTCTTATATCAAGTATCGGAAACCAGAATTGAAGCGAAAACCACCCTTAATAGACTTATATATAAAAGATGCCTTTCAATGCTTCTCAACAAGTACTTAATCGTAATTCAACGGGAATCCAAACAAGCACTTTGAAGTATCTCTTGACTTTGAAGGAAGAGATTTGTGCCCGGGATCCACTGATTTATGTCTTAAATGACATCACAAATTCCCACAAATAGTTTGATTTATTTCTTTATCTTTAACACTATCTTGCACGAAAATCTTGAATTTTCCAAAAGTCTTGTTTGGTTATTCATAAGCTATTCATAAATATATAGCTTCGGTTCCTAATGATGAAATGCAGTTCTTTCCAAACGAAGGGATGCGTCGGTATAAAGCCTTTAGTAATTATGGTAATAAAGATTCGATTGAAGGTTCAAGCGGTGACACATCAGGAAGTCTAATCGATTGGTGATTTGGAAAGAGGATAAGTATGGAAATGCGCGTGAATTTGAATCGTTACCTAATCATGCGTCATCGGCAGTTTTATCGGGGTTGCTAGTTGTCCAATCACGTCTTTTAGGTGTCGTTTCCCAAATTAATGGTATCATTGCTCGTGATTTTTCTCTCTCTTCAAAATCGTATATAAGGGATTGATTTCTGTGGGATTCTTCTCTACCACACTTCACCTCTCTCAAGCAAAAGAAGGCGATTTGGTATTCACTGTTCATCTTCTTCTTCATCAAGCTTCAACAATGGCAGAATCTTCCTCCGTTGAAGAAACCACTGCACGCTCCACTCTTCTTGCAATCAAGCCCAACCAGAACTTGTTGATCAATCTTACTCCGTTCCTCTACGATACTTACATGTATCAAGTGGTGGAATTTCTAAAGTATTCCCCACTCATCAAAGCTCTATCAACGGTGGAAGTCGTACCAATGGCATGCCTCTCACAAATCTATTCCACTGCTACGTACGACAAAGGTGCAGAGAAGATTTACTTCGACATTCTCAACCAGAAAGCTTCAATTTCCAAGAGCCGATTTTGCTCGTTGCTAGGGCTCACTTATGACGAATCCATGGTGAATCCTGATTCCATCTCCACAGGTCAGCTTTTTTCGATGTTCTACAACATGGGGTACATTGAAACCTTAACTACTGTAACCAAGTTCAAGAAATCATGCCTTCCTCCTCAATGGAATGACCTCTTCACCCTTCTCTTCAAAGGACTTTCCGAACGAAGTGCAGGATCTGATGGTGCTAGGGTGTCTTTCATGACTCTGCTTTATGGGTTGGACCATGGTGTCAACTTTGATTATGGTTCGGTTTTGAGGCTTCAACTTGTCCAAAGTTTGTCATCTGCTTCTCGCCACACAGAAATTTCATGTGCCCGGTTTTGGACCATTATCACTCAATGGATTATAGATCGTTATCATGTTCCTATCATGGAAGACTCACTGCTCTCCTCCATTTCTACATTTCATACCACAAACATCATTGTCTCTCATCCGTCGAAGTTTATCTTCTTTGGCTCAATTCCTGTGTCAAAGTATGCTTGTGTGTGCCTTGCGAGCAAGCTTATTCAGGAGTACAAGAAGCTCCCCTCTTCTGGTCCAAGGGAACTTACTCCTGAAATGTTAAAATCTATTGAGGAAGTAGACAAACCTGCTGAGCGAGGCAAGAAGCAAGAAGCGAAAAAGGGGGATAAAGGAGGTCAAGTATCAAAGGTTCAGACTCCAAAGAAGCGAAAGTCTAAGAAGGCAGCACCTTCCCAGCCCAAGCAGAAGAAGGTCAAGAAACCTGCTCGGAAGCTTATTCTTCAATCATCAAGCGACTCTGACTCCGAGTACGTGCCTACTGGTCATCAACCCACCATTCCTAGCGAATCTGAGAGCGAAAGCTCAGATGATGAAGGTTCGGCTCATGGTGGTACACTACCTCGTTCGCCTACACCAGAGGTACATGTTCGCTCCCAAGCACCTTCTCCTCCACCGGTTTCCATTCCTATTTCCTTACCTCACATTTTCCCTATCATCACATCACAACCTTCCTCTACCATTCCCATTCCTACACCTATTTTCTCTGAAGCTACAACCACAACCACCACTGGAGTTCAGACCAACGTATCTGATACGGGGGTTCATACTTCAGCACCCGAAACCTCTGTTACTACCAAAACTCCATCACCTACCTAATCGACAGAGACCAATACCGTTCTTGGTGGTGAAAATGTTGATTATGACACCTTCTACTACAGTCCCTACAGGGTGCAAAGTGACGATGATGATGATGCCCCTGTCACCAAGCGCCATCTCAAGGAGCTGAATGAGAAGTTAGATAAGCTGATGGCCTCCTCCTCTACTCAGGATTCCTCTTTTGAGACTGCTATACAAGGCTTGATGGCCACCTGGGTCAAGGAACACGAAGCTTCCATCACCAAAGCCACTTTCGCTATTGATGCTTCAACAAAAGTTTGCACGGAGGCGACCGAAAAAGTCGATAAACTAATTTCTAACGCAAACATTTTCCTTGAATCTTTACAGGGCGTTGCAGAGCAGAATGCTAACAAGGTCAATGCCTCGGTTCAGACCCTCACTCAATGTCTTTAACAAGAGAAAGAGTTATTTGAGGTGCTTCGCAAGAACCTCACCTCTGATCACATCAAATATCAAGCTTCTGTCTTTGAACGTTTGGATCAACTTCAGGCATATCTTGCCTTGGAAAACAAAGTGATGGATGAACTTGCTCTGAGGACCACTCAACTCAAAACCCAGATTCTCAAGCTTAATCAAGCGAACAAGGATCTTGAAGCACTGTGTTCGGAGCGGTTTGTGGTTAAAAGCTCTATTGGTAATGTTTACTCTATTCTCCTTCATCTTCTTGAAGCCTACGATTCCGTTCTTACCATCTCGGTTCGACGTCATTTGGCTGAGAAGTTATGGCCTGCTCTGGATATTCTAAGCCGGATAGAGGGTGTTCTGGAGTCCGTTGTCTCTCCGCAACAAGGGGGAGAAGAGCCGAAGTCTTCATCTCAACCACCGAAACCACATCAACCGAACCCTCAACAACCGAAACCGAAACCACAACAACCGGAGGTGGTTACTGAACTGAAGGGGAAAGAAGCTTCGGGTTCGGGCATGCAGGATACAGGAAAAGGAGTTGCTGATGATATTGATGATGAAGATGATGTTGATATTGAAGAAACGGTTCCTAAACCAAGTCCTCTCAAAGCCAAGCCCACTGCTCAGGAGATTAAGGAAAAAGTCACCGATGCCATTAATAAGGAGAATGAGAAGAGAAAAGCGAATCTGCTTAATCAGAGGAAATCGGTGTTTCCTCTGTGGACGATGGAAAGGCTACGAAAGGAGGTTATTGAAACTCCAAGTTCACATTGGCTGGAGCCTGTTCTTTCATTTAATGTCGAGAATTCTAAAGATTCTCAATTTGACATGTCAATCACTCATAGAGCCTTCATCTTTCACTGCTTCTAGTCTGTAGTGCCGGTTCCTTCTCCTGACCCGAAGGTTGATCAAGACTTGCTTGAATATTATCATGAATTCTCTCAACCTCAGTACCTTAACTGGAGTAACAAGAAGATCACAACTATTAAGGTGCTGAAACCTACTGCAGCAGGGAAGTTCATTAACATCAAGTTCAATGTGACTCGAGGATCAGATGGTTCGGTCCATATGATTTCCCTTGCTGATCTGCCAAATCTGAATCCATACGATTGGATTCTTATGAACAACATCCTACTCTCCAATCAGAAAGAATATGAGCCCACCATTGATCACATCAAGCGTATGCTAGTGTCTTACATTCATGAAGTGGCGAAGATGGATCAGGAGATTGCCACTGCTATACGCAAGAGACCCTTAATCAAGCCTGTTGGGAAGGCTGGTGACACTAAGCTGATGGTGAAGGGAAAAATTGATCCACAGACTCACACCGTCATGTTTCTTAGAGGCAAAGGTCAAAGATGCTTATTTGCTTTGGCTGACAAACATCTATTCTCCAATTCCTGTTTCGAGCACATTCTTGAGCTTATCCATGGGTGTGATCAAAATAGTGAAGCAGACAAGAAGCTGTTCTCAGATATGCTTCGGTGGTATATGGCTTTTAGACAAACTCTTCTTGCCATCATTCCAAAATTGTTCAAGGTTGTGAAGCGAACTCCTCAACCTCCACCAAAGTGAAGTCTCGCCCCATTTGATGCAAAGGGGGAGATTGTTGGGTCTAGTAGGGTTGCGTCCTTGGGCTCGGTCCTTAGTCCGGTTTTGTTATCCAGTTTGGGCCTGTCCAACCATG
This sequence comes from Lactuca virosa, assembly GCF_052849685.1. Classification (NCBI taxonomy): domain Eukaryota; kingdom Viridiplantae; phylum Streptophyta; class Magnoliopsida; order Asterales; family Asteraceae; genus Lactuca; species Lactuca virosa. The sequence continues at coordinate 328,082,957 of NC_136430.1, forward strand.
CTTATTTTTTTAGAGTTTAGTATTTAAGGTGCATGGATGCATCCTTTGTTCGGAGCGCTTTAATTATTATTCTTATCATTGTACTACAAACCCTAGCTCGCCTCTACAGTGGAAGTTCTTCATCGAGCTCTACTGAGGCGTGGCTACATTTGAATCATTAAGTATTACTTGATTCTATATCGTGTTTATTGTGTTTATTTGCTTTTATTGTTTAGCCTGTTGAAGATCTAATCGATCTAAGAGTTTCTCAACTCATCAATATTGTAATTTATTTTGAGACATGTATCACATACAACAATGTAACTTTTAAATTATATTTATGATAATTGTGTTTACTTTCTTTACAAATATTCAACTGTTATGATACTACATGAAGTCACCCACCCCCGAACGTTTCCGCCATTCTGGTTTGGGGGTGTGACAGATTGGTATCAGAGCATTGTTTATAGTGAACTAAGTATATCGAACCACATAAGATATACAAACTATAAATTCAAAGGGACTAAAACTCTCTGACAAAACGTTTTCACAAACTATACTTTTAATAAATTAAAATGCTAGTTTTATAAAAGTATAAGTACATGCATGCATCGGTCTAGTATCATACTCAAAACTATACAAAAGTATTAAGACAAGTTGGACACTACGATTAGGCCTCGAGGTATGTAATTAGATCGATGATGAATATAGCCTGATCAACTATATTTATCCAAGATGTGACCAACGTATGTCGAGGAATAGTAATAGTGAACAACAAGTCAAAAACTTACCAAAGAAAATACTTGAATCAAACTTACAAATTTGAAATACTATAGGAGTATGTTATAGTACTATAAGAACTGTAATAGTCGTGCAAACCTCGATATTTAGTTAGAACTAGGAATCGTCAAATAAGTAGAATTATGCTTATCAAAAATTACCTTTTTTTTACTCTCAAGTTTTATATATAATTCTCTTACCTCTATTCTCGATCAGACGAAATGGCAGGATTTCACATTCCCGGGGATCCCTACTACCCTAACTAGGGAAATGGAGGTTGGATCGAGGAGGACCCAGAAGAAGATCCCGAATAGATTCCCGAGGAAGAACCAGAAGAGGATTCCGAAGAGGATCCCGTGGAAGACCCAAACGAGGATTCAGAAGAGGAAGGAGATGGTGGGAGCACTAACTCGGAACCAGAGGTCTACAATCCTCCCCGAGGAGTAGCAAATCCCCAACGGAACTTTCAGGGCCCGGCGCCCCGCTGGGTTGTGGATCGGAAACGATAGAGCAGGGAACAAGGACAACGCCCACCCTACGGCATGAGACAATGCTTTTATAACCTCAGCAACGAAGGTTCAGTTGACAGGGCACTCCCTGTCATGGTTCTTCGCATCGCCAACCAAGGCGAGCAAGCAAGAGTGAATGCCGACCGACTCTTGGACATTGGCGCCACCACTGCAGTCACTGCAGTACGTCTTCGTCGTCTGGACGAAGAGCATGAGCGAACAATATAACACACCTTTTCCCTTCAGAAAGACATTACTGCTGCTAGGGCCGAAGTGAGGGAATTCCGTAAAAGCCAAGCCGCAATGGAAAGGCACGTCATCGAGGCTGAACGTCAAGTAGCCCGAGCTCAGACGTCCACGACCGCATACCATGATTCGCATCATACCACCCGTTCAGAGTAGAACGCGTACAACTTGCACTATGTTATAGATTAGACTTATAGAGTGAGCGTTGGTGCTACTCTTTCTTTTATGAATGTAAACCCGACGGATTGTGAATACACAATTCGGGGATCTGAATGTTGTCAAAATTTTCCCGCTTTCATTGATGTACCCTAGACCTATGTAAGGTCAAATTTTCCTGATCATTGTATCTAATATTAATATCAATGAGATTCACACGCATTATAAATTCATTGGGTATTTTCGTTAATGTCTAAAAATACTAAGAAATCATGTACTTATTTTGTAAGTTTCCATCTTGGCAATTAACTTACAAATTTAATAATGTTCAGAACATAAAGCATATAATTCTAGAACTATCTATAACAATTTCTGAAGACTTATCAAGAATTCGACTTTTCACTTATGGCAGAATCATGCCGCCGAGGAGGAATCCAAGACGCGTCAATACTACAGGAGCACCACCACCACCACCTGCATCAATGGATGATGCTACCTTTCAGGCTGCTGTAATGGCTGTCGTAACCGCAACAATGGCACAAATGAGTAACAATGGATCAGGAGGAGGAATAAATAGCTCTACTAATGGCCAAAACCAGGGTCGTTCCGGGGAATGTACTTACAAGGACTTCACCAACAGCAAACCCATACCCTTTAATGGGACTGGGGGAGTAATGGCTCTATCTCAATGGATAGAGAAAACGGAAGCAGTCTTTGACATCTGCTCATGTCCAGAAGGGAGCAAGGTGAAATTTGCTGCCTGCACTTTCTCCGAATGTGCCCTAACATGGTGGAATGGCCATATTAAGTCACTAACTCTGGTGGTGGCTAACTCCATGGGTTGGGAGAACCTGAAGAAAATGCTAATGCAAGAGTACTGCCCAAGGGGCGAGATTCAGAAGCTCGAACAGGAGCTTTGGGGCCTTACTATGGTGGGCTCGGACATCCCAACCTATACAAATAGGTTCAGTGACTTGACAATACTTTGCCCGGGGATGTTGGCCCTAGAGAGCAGGAAGATAGAAAGGTATATCTGGGGACTGTCACCCCAGCTTCGAGGAAGTGTACTAGCTTCCAAGCCCGTTACATTCGATAGTGCAAAACAACTGGCACAGTCGCTTGTTGACCATGGAATCTGCCAAGACGTCATGACCGTCGTCCCAGAACCAACCAGAGAAAGCAACAACAATAACAACAATGCCAACAACAACAAGAAGAAGAAGTTTTGGAATAAGAGGAAGAGTCAATCTTCACAAGAATCTTCCAAGAAACAACAGATAGTGGCAGTCCATGCCGCTACTGCCCCCACTGCTGTTCCCGTTACCCTTACGCCGACAAAGCAATATGCTGGGAACCTACCAAAGTGCGAAAAATACAATTACCATCACAACGGAAATTGCCAGGAGATGCATTGTAAAAACTGCAACAGGAAAGGGCACACTGCCCGTTTCTGTAAGGCACCGGTGCGACCAATCAGCCAAGTTCCTGGTGCCGGAGTGAGCCATGCGTGCTATGGGTGTGGGGAAACTGGGCACTACAAGAGGGATTGCCCTAAGGCAAGGAATGCTGGCGGCGTAGGAAGAGTGCTGGCAATAGGGCAGAACGAAGCAATAGCCGATCCTACGGTGGTTTCGGGTACGTTTCTCCTCAACAACATTTATGCATGCATACGCTTTGACTGTGGTGCGGAGAGAAGTTTCGTGAGCCATAAATTCAAACACTTACTTAATCAAAAACCCCAATCACTCAATAAGATATTTATAGTAGAAATGGCAAACGGTAAAACAGAAAACACAAACGATTTGTATGTAGGCTGCACACTAGCTCTAAATGAACACTTTTTCCAAATCGATCTAATGCCGATCACTATAAGAAGCTTTGATGTCATCATCGGTATGGATTGGTTAAGCCTTCACCATGCCGATATTCTGTGTCACGAAAGGGTCGTTCGTCTTAATCTGCCAAGTGGCGAAACTCTTGTCATATATGGTGACAAACCCGGTACTAACTTACAAATCATCTCTTGCGTCAAAGCCCGAAAATATCTGCGCAAGGAATATCATGCCTTCCTAGCCTATGTGGTAGATAAGAAACGAGAAGCACAAGACATTAAAGACATTCCAGAAGTCTGCAACTTCCCCGACATTTTCCCTGAAGATCTTCAAGGAGTTCCACCAGAACGTCAAGTCGAGTTCAGAATCGACTTGATTCCCGGGGCTACCCCAATAGCAAAATCGCAGTAGCATCTAGCACCGGCAAAAATGCAGGAATTATCCAGCCAGCTGAACGAACTTCTCAGCAAAGGATTCATCAGGACGAGCTTCTCACCTTGGGGAACACCGGTTCTGTTCGTAAAGAAGAAGGATAGATCTTTTCGCATGTGCATCGATTGCTGGGAACTGAACAAGCTCACGATCAAGAACCTATATCCCTTACCACGCATAGACGATTTGTTCGACCAACTACAAGGAGCGAGCTACTTCTCAAAGAGCGATTTGAGATCTGGGTATCACCAGATGCGATTCCTGGAAGGAGACGTTCCTAAAACGGCATTCCGAACTCGCTATGGTCACTACGAGTTTGTAGTGATGCCCTTCGGATTGACAAATGCACCGGCAGTGTTCATGGACTTCATGAACCGAGTATGTCGTCCTTTCCTGAAAACATTTGTGATCGTGTTCATAGATGATATACTCATCTATTCAAGGAGTAAAGAGGAACATAACCAACACCTCCGACAGGTCTTGGAAACATTAAGGACAGAGAAGCTATAGGCGAAATTCTCAAAGTGCGAATTTTGGATTCGGAGAGTAGATTTCCTAGGTCACGTGGTCAGCGAAGAAGGGATACACGTGGACCCTTCCAAAATCAAGGCAATCGAGAACTGGTCAACTCCAAGGACTCCAACGGAAATCCGACAATTCTTGGGCCTTGCTGGGTATTACCGAAGGTTCATACAAAACTTTTCGAAGATTGCTAAACCACTTACCACCCTGACTCAGAAAGGCGTACCTTCAGTTGGGGAGAAAAACAAGACATTGCGTTCCAAACACTGAAGCGAGCGCTATGCAGCGCACCTATATTATATGTGCCCGAAGGAACAGAAGACTTTGTGGTCTACTGTGATGCGTCAAACCAGGGCCTTGGATGTGTCCTAATGCAACGAGGAAAGGTCATCGCATACGCCTCGAGACAGCTCAAGATGCACGAGGTCAACTACACTACGCACGATCTCGAACTGGGAGCAGTTGTTTTCGCTCTAAAGATCTGGAGACACTATCTCTACGGTACGAAATGTACAATCTTTACCGATCCTAAGAGCCTTCAGCACATCCTTAATCAAAAGGAACTCAACATGAGGCAAAGATGATGGGTAGAGCTACTAAACGATTACGAATGTGAAATTCGTTATCATCCCAGAAAAGCTAATATAGTAGCTGATGCCCTAAGCCGAAAGGAATACTCGGGCCGCCGAGTGAAATCCTTAACCATGACGATCCATTCACACCTATCCACACAAATCAAGGAAGCTCAGATAGAAGCTTTAAAACCCGAAAATGTGGCGAGTGAAACCTTAAGAGGAATGGGTAAGAATCTTGAAGTCAAGGATGACGGAGTTCGTTACTTCATGAATCGGATTTGGACGCTGAAGTTTGGCGGATTCAGAGATGTTGTCATCAATGGGGCCCATAAGAATCGATACCCCGTACACCGGTTCAGACAAGATGTATCTAGATCTCAAGAAACTGTATCAGTGGCCAAACATGAAAGCCGAAATCGCTACCTATGTAGGCAAATGTCTGACTTGCGCCAAAGTCAAGGTAGAGTACCAAAAGCCCTCGGGATTGTTACAACAACCTAAAATACCCGAGTGGAAGTGGGAGCGGATAACCATGGATTTCATAACCAAGTTACCCAAAACAGCGAGTGGACTTGACACCATCTGGGTGATCGTCGACAGGTTAACCAAATCCGCACACTTCCTACCAATAAAGGAAACGGACAAGCTGGAGAAACTAACTAGAACATACATCAGGGATATTGTACGACTGCATGGTGTACCAATATCCATTATCTCAGACCGAGATAGTAGATTCACCTCGAGGTTCTGGCAGTCACTACAAAAATCTCTAGGAACGAGACTAGACATGAGTACCGCCTACCACCCACAAACCGACGGACCTAGTGAGAGAACCATTCAAACCTTAGAAGATATGCTAAGAGCTTGTGTGATCGATTTTGGTAAGGCGTGGGATACCCATTTACCATTGTTTGAGTTCTCGTACAACAATAGCTATCACACTAGCATCAAGGTTGCTCCATTCGAAGCCCTCTATGGTCGTAACTGCAGATCACCTCTGTGTTGAGCTGAAGTGGGTGACACACAACTAGCTAGAGGACAAGTACCTAACAACACTCTCACTGGCACAGAAATCATAAGGGAAACTACCGAGAAGATTGTCCAAATCCGAGAACGTTTAAAAGCTTCAAGAGACAGACAAAAGAGTTATGCGGACAAAAGACGGAAACCCTTGGAATTCCAAGTTGGGGACCGAGTACTATTGAAAGTCTCACCCTGGAAGGGATTAATATTTTTTGGAAAATGTGGGAAACTAAACCCAAGGTATATCGGACCCTTCGAGATCCTTGCCAGGATTTGCCCGGTAGCATACAAACTTCGATTACCGCAGAAAGTCAATAACGTACACCCTACCTTTCACGTGTCAAACCTAAAGAAATGTATGTCCGATGAGACCCTCGTCATCCCTCTGGACGAAATTGAAATCAACGAGAGTCTCCACTTCGTAGAAGATCCAGTAGAAATCATGGATCGGGAAAATAAAAGAACAAAACAAAGTCGCATACCCATTGTGAAGGGCTGTGGGAATGCCAAGCGAGGACCTGAATACACCTGGGAGCGCAAAGATCAAATGAAACAAAAATACCCGCATCTTTTCCCTAGTCCATAAATACTTAATGCATAATTAATTTCGGGACGAAATTCCCTCTAACAGGTGGATGATGTGACAACCTGATATTCCAAGTCAATGTAATGTTCAAAAAGTCAAATATTATAATCTATTTTTTTGGAATCAATAAAAATAGCGTCAAAAATGAAATGTTCAAAAGTCTCAATTTTGATATATAAAATGTTAGATATCGTGTCAAGGTTTTCAGAAATATAAAGAACACTCAAATTCGAGTTATAACGAAGAAGTTATGACCAATCAAAGATCCGCAACAAAACCGGTAAAATATTGTTAAGCGTAAAAAGTGAAATTTCAATAAAAGACTTTTTAGCCTTAAGTATCTAAACAAAAATCGTAGATAATAACAAACCGTGAACGTACATAAAAAGAACGTCCAAATCTGACTTCGTATGAGGATGTTATGATTTTTCTAAGTTTCAGAACAGTAGTAGACTGCTAAAAACTCGAAATAAAGATCGAACGATTTTTAGCCAACGCAACCTAAACGAGAATTGAAAATCTCGACAATAGTAGTACAACGGTAAAAAGACAGACGAAAACGGAAATCGGATGAAGAATTTATGAATTTTTAACGGATTTTTCCTGTCCCGGCCTATTAAATATATATAATTAAAAATAAATTCAAAATTTGCCGATGAAGTCTAAACGAGAGTTGTAGAGTATATTCTCACCTACACGTGGATATAAAGAACGTCAAAAACGGAGCTCGTATGCGAAAGTTACGGATTTTCAAAGATTTGGGCACACACTTCGAGGCTTATCCGAAGGGTTACGCCCCGCGTACGAGGGTACGCCCAGCGTACGCAAATGCAGGGCCTCGGATCGACCATGTCTCCCCTATGCCCTCTAGCCCGTCCCATCTGAATTTCGGCGTCCAAGGGTGACATCATCGCTAACGTACGCCCCGCATACGAGAGTACGCCCAGCATACGAGGTACGCCCCGCGTACTTCTGAGTACGCGCATCGTACGAGGCCTGGCAGCCCTCCTGTAAATAGCATGTGAGACTTCCGGGATTTAATTACTCATTCACCATTTTCTCTCCTGAGTTCCATACTTCTACTATCTCGAGACTACCCCGACACCCAGGTTTCATATCCAAGCTCCGACGAAGGTCCGAAGCTCCGAGATTTCCGAGAAATCGACTTCTCTCCTGTCGAAGTGCTGCCCGAGCAAAATCTCGTTTTCTTCAAATCACCACACTTTCCAGGTGAGTTCATACCCCTTTATTTTCTCGTTTTTACTATACTTTAGGGGGGGAAATACAAGTGAAACACTAGAAAAACTTATGCGAAAATACAAATCGTTACATAGTGTTTCAGATGTTTTATCTACATTTTTGTTTAATGTTAAACAGTATTACTACTAATGTCACACTTTACATGCGAAGTTAGTAATACACCAAGTTTTATCATTTTAATGAAACACATTTTCGAAAAACTATAATAGGTATAGTTTACGAGTAATTCAAGACTTTTTACATACTATAAACACTATAAAGAGGAAATACTTACATTTACAAGGAAAATGGACTTTTCATTTCGTAAATCTATTGATACTAAATTTTGTGAGACATTTGGCTTCACCATACTTTCAAATACGCATTTCAAGTCCTGTATTATAAACCATAATCTCTTGTAGAGAGAGCGTGATACTTGTGTATAGATCTATACGAGACTGACAATCCCGCACCTAAACTGTTAGCTACAGTTAGACCGGCACGTCTGGGGTGACAAACATCATAACACTTCAACGTCTGAAGAACATTGTTACAGACAGTTTGGGTCAATAGCATGGTTATAAAACTCACATGGAGTATCAAAACATTTTGATTTACGGGGCTATTAAATGCATTAGTGATTATATATACATATATATAAACCTACATACACTATTTTAGGTATGAAAAATACTTATGCATTCCAGTCTTTGGAACATTTCAAACTACCACACATACATGGAAAATATTGGATTTTCTAGAAACAAGCTCAGTTATTTTATACAGAAAGACATACAATTCTAGTACAAAAATGTTTATGAACTCAACAACTTAATTGTTGACACTTTTTCAAAACTACTTGTATTTCTCAGGGATTCAGTAATACAGGTAAAACATCAGTTTTTGGAGAAGGGATGCTACGGCGTCATTTTTCATACTTATTAAATCATCATATTGTAATTTATTTTGAGACATGTATCACATGCAACAATGTAACTTTTAAATTATATTTATGATGGTTGTGTTTACTTTCTTTACAAATATTCAACTGTTATGATACTACATGAAGTCACCCACCCCCGAATGTTTCCGCAATTCTGGTTTAGGGGTGTGACAACTGACATCCGTCAGTTTCTGTCTACCCAGCGATGTGATACTCTTTTGGAGTTGCAGGAGGCCGCTATGCGACGTGAGTTGGAGATTGAGTTGCAGATGAGGGAGCAGCGGCAGGCCCCGGCGCAGTCGCAGCCGGCACCTAAGCGGTCTAAGACCACTGATTCTAGGATCGGGGGTTAGCAGAGCCGCACTTGTGGAAAGTGCGACAAGAGTCATTCTAGAGTTTGTCGGACGGGTAGTGGGTACCACAAGTGTGGCAAGGAGGGGCACTATGCTAGGGACTGTCGCCAGACAGCCCCAACATCGGATATTAGGATATGCTATCACTGTCATCAGGTTGGTCACGTGAAGACCAACTGTCCACAGCTCGCAGCCAGGTCGGTGCAGGCTCCAGCGCCGGCTACATTGAGGATATCGGTTGGGAGGTCAGTCAAGACAGAGTGTAATGCCCGTGTTTCTAGGCTAGGCATTAATATTGACATGATAGTCTAGGTTAACCTTTGTGACTCATTTTGGAGAAATGAAAAGGAATTATGTGAATATTATGTGTTTTATGTGTTTTATGCTTAGTTATTAGGGTTTAATTAATTAAGACTAAAAATGAGCATCGAAAATAAATATTAGATAAAACCGATATTTATTAAGAAAGATGTAGTGGTCGTGACAAGGATTACGGATATATAAAGAATGCCGAAATCCGAGTTATAACGAAGAAGTTATGACCTGTCGAAGTTTCGCGACAAACCGGCACGGTGCCGAATGTCGTAAAAAGTAAGTTTTTTATAAAATACTTTTTAGCCTTATTGATCTAACCGAGAAGTTCGATAAAAAGAACGCCCAAATCTGACTTCGTATGAGGAAGTTATGATTTTTTGAAGTTTCAGCTTAGCAGTAGACAGCTAAAAACTCGAATTTTAGATCGAGTGATTTTTAGCCGACAAAACCTAAACGAGAATCGAAGGTCTCGTAAATAGTAGCACAACGGTAAAAAGTCTGACGAAAACGGGCGTCGGATGAAGAAGTTATGAATTTTTAACGGATTTCCTGTCCCGGTCTGTTAAAAATAATAATATAAAAATTAAATTCAAAATTAGCCGACGAAGTCTAAACAAAAGTTGTAGAGCGTAATTTTACCTACACGTGCATATAAAGAACGTCAAAAACGGAGCTCGTATGCGAAAGTTATGATTTTCGCAAGTGTTTGGCACAAAAATCAAGAAAATGTGGAAAACCGGGAAATTTCGCTGAGTCACCTCGGACACGTCATGCCTCGCATGCGAGGCCTCCACGTGGCACCTCCTGATAGGACCGAGCTTCGTGTGTCGTCTTCTGATTGGACCAAGTCTGCGGTCCACTCGCATTCGGACAGCCTCGCAGGAGACACCCCGCGGAGGCTCCTCGGACACCCATTCGCATACGTGTACTCTTCTTATTGGACCGAGGCTGGTGACCAATCCGAAGCTCGCATCTGACCAATCCGAGCCTCGCCCTGCTGCCACCTGGTCCGAGCCTCGCAGACGCGTGCCCTTCCCTCCTCGGTTCGGATCCAAGCCTCGCTACTATATATAGTAGTGGCTGCGAGACTTCCCGGGTAGAATCCGAGATTTGTCACTTTTCACCCATTTTTCATCTTTTTTATCATTTTGACTTCCCCCGAAGCCCCGGTATCATTTCTAAAGCCCGAAATACGTTCCGAAGTTCCCGATGACCCGGAAAATTTATCTTTTCGGTTTTGAAGCCCGACCTTTCGCAGAGCCCGGTTTCTCAATAAAACTCTCGGTTTTATTAGAAACGATCGTTTTAGGAAACGAATTGCTGCCCGATTTTCATTAAATGAGGTAAGTGTGTAGTCACTTTCATCTTACACATAGATATGAAGTATTTTATATAAAATACGTGCTATGTGTATATATGTTGTTTGTTTATTCGAGATGGGTGTTGAATGAATGTTTTATACATGTTTAAAATGATTTAAAATGTATATATATTTTATCTTCGAATATGTCGGGTAAAACATGGGCAGATAAAGTATGAGGGATAAAAGTACAGTATAGATGTACGTTAGTAGCTATGAATTTAGTACAGTATAGATGTACGTTGATAGCTATGGATTTAGTACGTTGGTAGCTATGGATTTAGTACGTTGGCAGCTATGGACTTAGTGCCTGTTGTGTAAACCTTGGCGACGATGTGACCTCGTGCCTATTTGACATAAATTGCTGAGGGAAAGCAATGTTGTCACCCCGATGTTTGTTTTATTTGACATAAATTGCTAAGGAAAGCAGTGTTGTCACCACGTTCGTTGTTTTATTTGACATAAATTGCTGAGGAAAGCAATGTTGTCACCATTTTGATTGTTTTATATCGGGTGGTTTTATTTGACATAAATTGCTGAAGAAAGCAATGTTGTCACCTTATTGGTTGTTTATTTGACATAAATTGCTAAGGGAAAAGCAATGTTGTCACCCCGATGTTTGCCTTATTTCACATAAATTGCGGAGGAAAGCAATGTTGTCACCCTATTGGTTGTTTTATTTGACATAAATTGCTGAAGAAAGCAATGTTGTCACCTTACTGGTTGTTTTATGTTAGGTTGTCTTGTTTGACATAAATTGTTGAGGAAAGCAGTGTTGTCACCCCCTTTGGTTGCCTTATTTGACATAAATTGCTGAGGAACCCCCGAAGCAATGTTGTCACCCCTAATGAAAATCCTTAGGCTAGGTCCCTTGTGATAGTTGTTTTAGGGACGTAAGGTGAGGATAACGGGAATGGGTAATTAGGGTTGTTTTTGGTTGATGAAATTAATAAATTATTTGTTGATTAATAAACTTAAAGAGTTTATTATTTATTGTGGGTTGAAAACCCTATATGCTCACCAGGCTTCCAAGCCTGACCCACTCAGCTTTTTATATTACAGGTAGTGGACCCCGAGCATAGTCGGATAATGATGATGAGTGATTTTTGGATTATAGGCCAGTAGTTATAAATAACTGTTGTAAGGCTTATAATGTCTTGTTTATGCTTTTGATCTGTATCGGAACATGACATCCCGAGGTTTTGATATAAAAGGAAATTATATATTTCTTAAAGAAAGGTTTTGACAAACTTTTATCATGTTTTGTTTTGGGGACCAATTCCGCAACATCTTTTAAAAAGATTTCTCTGATTTTTACTTTAAAAAGCATAAATTAAATCGGTCTTTTCTGGCCGGGAAATTGGGGATGTCACATAGAGCCTCCGAAGGCTCAGGGGCGTGCCTTCCATATGACCGCAGAGGAGGCCAGGGCAGCAGCAGATGTGGTTGCTGGTATGTTTCTCTCCTTTATTTTCATTTATTATAATTGTATTATGCTTATCTGTTGTACCTGTGATTAGGTACGTTTTTAGTGAACTCTTTGCCCGCTTTGGTTTTATTTGACTCGTGGGCGAGTCGGTCCTTTGTATCTCAGTCGTTTAGTAGGGAGTTCAGTGTGCCAGTGGGCGAGTTAGAGTGTCCGTTGCGAGTCTCTATCGCCAACAAACACGGGGTTTCTGCTTCTTCGGTCTACCGAGGGTGTGAGTTGGAGATTTTCGGGGTGTCCTTTCTGATAGATTTGATTCTGATCCCCATGGGGGAGGTGTGTGTGATTGTAGGCATGGATTGGCTCAGTCGGTTCGGTGCTATGATTGACTGTGAGGGCCAACGAGTGGTAGTTCGAACCCCAAGTGGGGGAGAACTGGTTATATATGGTGAGGGCACCAGAGTGGGATCAAGGTTTTGTTCAGCTGCCAGGGCTCGGCAGTGTATTCAGCACGGGTGTGCGGGTTATCTAGCGTATGTGGTGGATACGCGGGTCAGGGATCAGATTTCAGTTTCAGAGGTTCCAGTGGTTAGGGAGTTTGTCGACGTGTTCTCGGAGGAGTTGCCAGGGATACCTCCAGAGAGGCAGGTCGAGTTCCGGATCGACCTGGTACCAGGTGCGGCTCCTATCGCCAAGGCGTCGTACCGGTTGACGCCACCCAAGATGCAGGAGCTGTCTTCACAGCTGTAGGAAATGGTTGGCAAACAGTTCATTCGACCGAGCAGTTCTCCATGGGGAGCACCGATCCTTTTCGTTAGGAAGAAGGACGGTTCGCACCGGATGAGTATTGATTATAGAGAGTTGAACAAGTTGAAGGTGAAGAACCGTTATCCTCGCCTGAGGATAGATGACCTCTTTGATCAGTTACAGGGTGCGTCTTGGTTCTCCAAGATTGATTTGAGGTCGGGATATCATCAGGTCCGGGTCAGAGAGGAGGATGTGGAGAAGACCGCGTTTCGGACTCGCTATGGTCATTACGAGTTTGTGGTGATGCCGTTTGGGCTCACCAATGCGCCGACAGTATTTATGGACCTGATGAACTGGGTCTACAGACTGATGCTTGACCGCTCGGTCATCGTGTTTATTGATGATATCTTGGTATATTCCAAGACCCGAGAGCAGCACGAGGAGCACCTCAGGGAGTTGTTGGAAGTTCTGAGAGGAGAACGGCTGTATGCTAAGTTCTCGAAGTGCAAGTTTTGGTTACGAGAGGTCCAGTTCCTAGGACATCTCGTTAATCAGGAGGGGATTTTGGTCGACCCGGCCAAGATCGAGGCAGTCATGCAGTGGGAGGTGCCGAGATCTCCCTCAGATATCAGGAGTTTTCTGGGTTTAGCCGGGTACTATCGGAGATTTATTCGAGATTTCTCCAAGATTGTGGTATCCCTCACTCGTCTGAAGAGGAAGGGGGTGCATTTCCGGTGAGGCCCTGAGCAGAAGAGGGTGTTTGAGACCCTCCGTCAGCGCTTATGCGAGAATCCAGTCTTGACACTCCCGGAGGGAGTTGAGGATTTTATGGTATTCTGTGATGCATCCATCACAGGTTTGGGGGCGGTCCTCATGCAGAGAGGTCGGGTGATAGCCTACGCGTCGCGGCAGCTGAAGCCGCATGAGACGAGATATCCTACTCATGATCTGGACCTGGGAGCGGTGGTGTTCGGTCTCAAGATATGGAGACATTACTTATATAGGGTTCGTTGTACCATATATACGGATCACAAGAGTTTGAGACACATCATGGATTAGCCAAACTTGAACATGAGGCAGCGTAGGTGGCTGGATGTAGTCAAGGACTACAGCTGTGAGATCCTTTACCACCCCGGTAAAGAGAACGTGGTGGCGGATGCTTTGATCCGCAAGGCAGCTGGGTCTTCCACCCCAGCAGTGTGCATGAGGATAGCGGTGGATTCTCCGCTTATGAGCCTGATCAGGGATGCTCAGGTTGAGGGCATGCGACCGGAGAACTGGAAGTTGGAGAGGATAAGGGTGAGAACACCCAGTTTGTGCAGGATAGCCGGGGATTATTGACCCGATGCGGTCGGGTGTGGGTTCCAATGTCTGGTAGGGTCAGACAGACAGTCATGGAGGAGGCTCATAAGTCTCACTTCTCTATTCACCCAGGGGCCACCAAGATGTACCGAGACCTGAGTTTGAGTTATTGGTGGCCATGTATGAAGCGAGAAATCGCTTAGTATGTCGAGAGGTGTTTGACCTACAAGATGGTCAAGGCCGAGCATCAGAGGCCGCATGGTAAGCTACAACCTCTAGAGATTCCCATGTAGAAATGGGAACAGTTCACGATGGACTTCATTAACAAGTTGCCGAGGACGACGAAGGGATTTGATGCTATATGGGTCATCGTAGATCGATTGACCAAGAGTGCGCATTTCTTGACTATTCGGGAGAGTTCGTCGGCCGAGAGGTTCGCCGACATGTACGTACGCAAGATCGTGTCTCGCCATGGGGTTCCGGTCTCCATTGTCTCCGACTGAGATGTTAGGTTTACCTCCCGTTTCTGGCAGAAGTTCCATGAGGAACTGGGCACGCGGTTGTACTTTAGCACAACGTTCCTGTTGGATTAATGTCAAAGTCCATAACTATATTTGGTATGTACTTGACCCGACCCGGCATGGTCCATTTGGGTTGCACTTCACCGGCACAATTTATATGGATAGTCTTTTGAGAATAGTATATTTATGATTTATATTAATATATTATAAGTTCTAATATATTAATATGGAATCATATTATTTAATTAGTATTGATCAAGAATTAATTTAGAATTAATTAAGTGATCAAAAAGAACTAATTAAATATTGACTCTTATATATATGGAATGAGCCAAGTTCATTTAGGTTGGGCTAAGCTTTCATGGATGGTCCATGGAGCTTTTAACCCATGGATCCTATGTAAATGAAAGGTCATGGGTATTAGGGTTTACATGGATGTAACCCTAATCCTCCATAATATATAAAGGGGTCCTTGGCTCACAAAATTGGCACAAGTGTGTGAAAATAAGAGTGGGCCGATTTTAGTGTGCATACATATTCTCTCAAGTTCTTCCAAGGTGTTTTGGTGATTTTTGATTCCATTTGAGGCTTCCACACTATTGGGGCTAAGCTCTTAAAGCTTGAAGACATCAAGCTACATCAAAAGGTATGTCATCTAACTAGAACTTTGTAGTATAGGTCCTTCATAATATGCTAGTTAGGATGAAACCTTGGAATAGTTAATATTTGCATGTATAATAGAGAAAACATAGATCCAAGGTTTATAGGGTTGCATGTACACCATAAGAGTGTTAGAATGCTCAAAACCCAACAGTGGTATCAGAGCCAGGTTGTTTTCTGTTATATTGATGCAAATGTTTTATTTTCAAGTTGAAAAAAAAAGGAAAAAAAAAACATGACGTTTGTCAAATTTTAAGATAATTACTTGTTTTTGTGAAAAACTAATTATTTGTAAAATTTGAATCATTTGCTATATGAGTTGAATTAGGTCAAATTTAGTAAAAGATAAAATGATATGATTATTTTATTAGTTTTAAAAGTTTGATCTAAAGAGTTTTTTGAAACCTCCATAAGTTATGGATATGAAAAGGTTTTTAAAAAGATTGATTCAAAGTTTTTTATGGAGTTACAAAACTTGGTCTTAATGTTTTAAAGAATTCCATAACTTGTTCTTAAGTTATGGAACATGAAAAGTTTCATCATAAAACAAGTATTTAACTCCATAAGTTATGGAATCCAAAAGTTTTCAAGAGTTACAAAACTTGCCCTCAAGTTTTGGAATTTGGAAAAAGTTTTTTATGATAAAAAAAAGAATTGAATTCTAAAACTCTTGAGTTCATAACTTAAACAATTAATTAAATGGTTTTAATTTTGAATTTAATAATTGAAATTATGATGTTTTTATTGAATAATTCAATTAACTCTTATGGACTTTATTAATAGATAATTAAAGTGTTTAATTAAAAGAGAATTAATAATTCCATAATGGCATGGTTTAAATTTAATTAAATTAAGAGTATAGTTTAATTAATAGATTAAACCACCAAGTATTTTAAATGTCTAAAATACACCCTTATACTATTATAAGATTAAAAGTTTAATATATTATATGTATAAGAGCTATTCGTCTTACCATTAGTAGGCCTCATTCACGAAGCCGGTCTATAAGGGGGGTATAAGGTTACTGCCTATAAAATGACAGTTTAATGGGTGTCCACTCTCACCCACGACTTCCTTGACCGGTGGAGGGTCGTTAGCCGAACAGGTAGGACAAGGACTATAATTCTCCCTTCATTATAAGTATAATGATAAATACTAAGTAACTAAACACTTATAAATTCTCAATCTTAGTTACTTAGGAAAATGTGAATAAGGTGCTAATCCATGAAATTACACTTTGCACTTTGTTTAAGCTGTTAGTGGAGCGTGTGTGGTTAACCGGCACACTAACCTGGACTTAACAAGGTAGGAAAAGGGTAACTTAATGTTTATCATAGTATCGTTGGAGCGTGTGTGGTTAACCGACACATCGATTGAGGGGTAAATATTAATGGCACCAAGTATATTTGCATGGTTACTTCACACCTTGTTTTGTGATCCTCGGCATCCCAGTCACAAAACCTGAAGGGCACACTCGAGATTGAAACATTCCATTGAAAAGTTCAATGAATCTCAAAAGAATCTAGGAGTTTCAAAACCAATTAAAACCTAATAATACATTTCGTTTATCTTGGTGGAAATTGGTGAATCGTCATTCACCTACCTTCAAATATTTTATAGCTTGGATTACGGCATCCCTCTTCCAAGTTATAAAATAGTTTGTTGGGTCCTAGCCTTAATATATCATATTGGGTGTTATATTAAGGACTTAAATCAACTTTACGTGAATTTCTCCCATTGTTGATGTCTGGTTTAGACAACAATGATCTTCCCAAACCAAGCTTTCCTAATGAATATGACTTCCCGAGTTTGGCTCATGGAAGTCATACTTCTCTTCCTCCACCTCCTCCAATTATTCTCCCTAACCCACAAGTTCAAGGTCACTCAAGCCCTAATGCCAAGCAAGGTCTATGTGTGATCACATCTTAGAGATGAAGTCACATATTGACAAGCCAGGAGAGTTGGGTGTCAAAGTCTTGAGAAAGTTGGATGTTCAATCACTTTCTAAGTCACATAGTGAGTTCCTTTGGGACTACTATGAAACAGACTATGACATGAACCTTAATGATCATATCTATTTGCTTGGTGCTGCTGAATCAGCAATGATTTGGAACGATAGTAAAGCAAATTTGATTAGAAGATCAACTTCCCAAAAACTTTATGGACAGTGACAATGGTGACACTGGAAATCCAGAAAAAGCATTCTCTTCCCAATGGAAAGGGATTGGCCATTGTCAAACTGGTTGACCAAATGGTAAAGAGAAAGGCTAAGTCTGACATAGTCCCATTACCAAACGGTCCATATGTTTATTTTGCCAAAGGAAGGGGCGTTGATTGCAAAGCTGCCAAATTTACCTAAGGATGTTAAAGTCAATAAGTTTGACTCTACATCAGGTAGAGCCCATTATCTAACTCTGTTAAGTTCTATTCTGAGATCCTCATTACATGATGTGACTGGGTCACATGTTGATGTTTTAAGAATCAAAGAATAGAGAGAAATCTTAAAGGAAGTATATGCTGATTCTGATCGCGAAGGTGGATTTCGATCGCATCAGAATTTTGAGCAGTTGCTTAAGAAGTTATGATATATTGCTAAGGAATAGATAACAACAATTTTCCATGTGGATTGTAAGGATAAGTTTTTCCGCAAAGTTTTAAAATAAAAGAAAATTGTTTAATTTTATTTATTTGAAGTATCATTACAATGGCATTTGTGGAAAATTGTTGCTTATATGATTCCACTGATAGCAATATTGGAAAATGGATTTTATTCTTTCATTTGTGGTAGTGTCTAAATTTACCAAATCAGGAAAGTTCCTCATCACCCAAGTTTCAATTGGACCGAAACTTGGAATCATGCAAGTTGAATAGTATGATGAATGAGAACTTTCAAGCATTGGAAAATCAAGACTAATTACTTGTTCACATGGATGTGTGAGTCAAGTGAAGGACTAAAGGGATCGAGTACACATTCTTGTGCACTGGTCATGTCCACCATAAAGCTCGTTAAGACTATTTGATTTACTAAAGTTTAGTAAATATGGTTATACTTACAAGTTTAAGTATAATTCTGAAATATTGGAAAAGTCTCAATGTATGGCAGAACGAATGGGAAGAATCAAATTAGGCAGAAAGATAAAAGTTTCTCAAATCTGAAAAGATGGGAGAGTACTTTAGTATCATGTTTGTGATCATCTTAATGATTTAGAAATCATATCACAATTAGTCCTCTAAAGGTCATCTTAGTGCATTCTTATGACTAAGAAGAGGAGTCATGAATTGTTGAAATGGTTAGATCAGGAAAATGAGTCATACTTCGTTCCAAAACAATTCTTAGAGTCATACTCCAAGATTGTAACTTGAGTGACATATCTTAAAGAAAGGTTTAAAACACTTGTCAAATGTAAGAGTAAAAGTGTCCTACTCTTGTACATTTGAAATTGGTAAGTTGTGATGTTTTGGATAAAACAAAGACCAACTAAGGCCAATTGTGTGAAGTGTTTGTCTTGATAAAGAATCCGCACTATCCCTTGAATATTTGACAAGAGAGTCTTATATGTCGAGAGGACAGTGGGAGTCTTAAAGGTCTTGAAAGTCTCAAGAACTAATCAAGAGTAAAACCTGACGTTCTTCACTAGCACACGACATGAGGTTTATAACCTATCGTGTTGACATACTTCTATTTCTGTGCCCATTCCAGTTAAAGTTGGTTTTGCATATGAGTTCTTAGAGTTCTCAATTGGTTGCATAACAACTTGGAAGCAATGGCAGGCTCTTGTACTGCCAGGTGGCAAGAAATTAAGATTTAGTTCAGTCCATATGAGTTTGGATTTGTCACTAACCTTGTCTTGTGATTATGGTTTTGACAGATTCACATGGATAAGAACACAAACACCATAAAATATAAGGGTCATAAGGTTTCTCTCCGATTCATGAAAATGTTGGTGAGGAAACACTTCCACCAAGTAGATTTGAAGCAGATGGCAAAAGGTCTAAACAATTGAGACTATGATTACGACATCCCTTTTCATAGTTCTGAAATTGTTTAGACACACATGCATGCTATCTAAGGAAAGGTGTATGATTTTGATAAAGTTTTATCAAAGCATCTCATATCAGAAATCTGAACTTTGGTAAGAAAGTCAATAAAGTATTGATTTCTAGAAGTCCAGCTAATTTCTGAGTACATGTCAAAGCTAGTGGGAGCATAAGTGTTATGCTAATAATCATCATGTTAGTGGGAGCATGATAATTATTGTTAGTGTTGCAAGTTAGCAATGTTAATTATAGAAAACAAAAGTTTCAATTCGTGAGGCTGCAGGGATTGAAAAAGTTGTTTTGCTATAATTAAGGGAGAGGATATACTTCATTTCAGTTCTAAAGGCTTAGATTGAGACCTTAATCATCTTTAGTCAAGAATATATATATGAATTTCATGTTGGATTGGTTCAACTTAAGGAAATTCTATATATTGTGTTCTCAAAATTCGATTATGATTACGGCATCCCTCTTCATAGTCAAATTTTGAAAACATGGCAAATAAAAATATTGTAGCAAAAGACTGGTCTAGAATCATGTCTTTATGTGAGACATCATGAATCGTGTACCATTTGCTTTGGGTACAGGATCGATTTCATGTGCTATAATATTTGTCATTTCTAAATTTTTCCAAATGCCCAGAGGCATTAAGAAGGGAAAAGGTCTAGAATTGGATATGACAAAAATGATTAAGCAATTGTCGAGGACAATCTGAGGTTTACCAAAGATTGGTTGCTCAGGGACAGTTGGAAGTATAGTGCTAATTTTAGAAGGGCCATATTGACATATTCTGAAAAGAGGCATCTCTTATTTAGAAGTGATAGTCAAAATGAGAATATGGAGTTGTCAGCGGACTTCGAGGATGAAGTCTAGTTCAAGTGGGGGAGAATTGTAACGCCCCGATTCTCAGGTATTGATTTATATAATTACATTCTTGATTTTAAGGTCTACTCGACGAGTGGGTTTCCTGACTCGTCGAGTAGCAGCGGGTTGGTCCGCGTATTTTAAGTGACCTACTCGCCGAGTCCAAGAAGGGACTCGATGAGTAGGAGCTGGAGGATGAAACCCTAATTTCCGGGGTTTGGCACCCTATTTAAGGATCACTTATTCCCCTAGCCTCTCTTACCGCCTCCCTCGAATTCAGAAACCCTAATTTGTGTTTTCCCTCTATTTTCTTGTGTCCTTCTTATCATGAAAGAATATTCTTGGAGTAAACGGCTTGGAGTTCAAGAAGTTTGAAGCAAGGGGCTATTGTAGATCCAGATTCTTCTCTGTCTTGGCATCGTTTTGAAGGTAACAAGTTGTCACCTTGACTCTCCTTTGGTTAGATCTCTTCATTTATGGGTTTAGAGCCCTTTTTGGAGTTTTGTGGTGGTTCTCCGATTTGGGTGAAGATCTGAGGTTGCAACCTCAGATCTGGACTCCTTTAGCCCCTCTTTCTCATAAAGTTGCAGTCCTTGTCAAGCTATGACCTTTCCCTTACCTTAAGCCACTCCTTTAGCTTGTTTTGGGGCATTATCATCTTGCATGCACCTAAAGTTTGCAACTTTACATGATAAACATGCCTTAGGAGCTTAGATCTGCAATATGGAGTCTTTGCATGGCTTAGAAAGCACCTGTAGGGATGGAGGATTGAAGGGACTCGACGATTCGCATGGTAGACTCGGCGAGTCATATGAAGATGATCATGAACTCGACGGGTTGGATGAACAACTCGGCGAGTCCGATGAAGATTGTCGTAGACTCGGTGAGTCAGTAGAGTGACTCGGTGAGAGGGTTAGTAATGCAAGGAACTCGGCGAGTTTCTAGTTGCACTCGATGAGTTCAGGTCAACATGGACTGTTGACCTTGGCAGTTCACTTTGACTTTGACCATGGGTTGACTTTTGGACTTTGGGGGCATTTTGGGAACTTATGAACATGGTTGTATGGCGATTATAGGTTGTGGAGTTTTCAGCAGTGATCCGGGAGTGTGAGCTTATCTTTCGAGTCGACATTAGCAAGGTGAGTTATCCTCACTATATCAACAGGGTCTAAGGCACCAAGTCCGGCCCTTTATATATTTGTATCTGGATTATGGCATGATATGTTTATTGATTACATCCTGGTAGTTAGGATGACGATATGCTTATGCTTAGTGACCTGGTTAGGTCAGTGTCTTGGTTATAGGATGATGTTATGTTAGTGACCAGTTAGGTCTGTATCCCGGTTATTGGGATGTTGCTCTGATTAGTGATCTGTTAGATCGGTTTGACTGTTATATGATATGAGCTAGCGTACGATATTTATGTGCACATGTTTGTTTGATTGGGGGTTGGGTTGAGGCGGTCCTGCTTTGTGCTGTCGGCCAACATACCGGGAGAGCGGTCCGGATAGGCTATAGGCCCTGGGAGGCGGTCCAGTCATGCCGAAGGCTCGGGAGCGGTCCAGATAGGCTGTAGGCCCTACGATGCGGTCCAGTCAGGATGAAGGCTCATTATGCATGCTGATCTGTAATTGTTATTTGTTGTGGTTATATTGGTATGGCGTTGGTATTTTGGGGGAACTCACTAAGCTTTCGAGCTTACAGTTTCAGTTTATTGTTTCAGGTACATCAGGGGATCGAAGCAAGGTGAAGGCATGATCGTACAGCTCCTCATGATTTGTTTATGTTTCTAGGAAAACTCGGATATTAGATATTTTGAAAACAAACTTTTTAATGACGAATGGTTTTAAATGTTTTTGAAAAAGTTTTAATTTGGCATTAAATTTTTGGGTGTTACAAGGCCACGCCTATCTTGGGCGCCGCCCCTACTCTGCTACTAATGAGATATGGAACCCCGTCCACACTCAGCTAGTGATGAGATACGGACCACCGCCCACACTCATCCCCCTACCAGGCACATACAAGTATCAGAAAGACAACAAGTATAAATAAACATACACTACTGCCTCGGGTACCACTCGGCATCGAACCGTAGCTCGGAAACATACATATAATCCTTCCTCGGGCCTTGCCCGGCATCGGACCGAAATCCGGAACATATAAACTGAATCGGGCTAACCCCGGCATCGGATCTAAGTCCGATATAGAATAACATACATAAACGGGCCGACATTGGTGCCTTAGACCCGTTCCTACTGGAGAAAACTCACCTCATAAGCTGACTGTAGAATCCTGCGAATCACCCCTCGCTGCTAGCTGGCAGATCCTCGAACTGCTGATCACTCGACTCCCTGAGCTATCAATTACCAAAATGACACTTAGACCAAAATACCCTCCAAAGTCAAACTAAGTCAACCCTGGTGAAAGTCGAAGTCAACGGTCAACGGTCAAAGTCAACGCTCTGAGTTGACTCAACTCGCCGAGTTGCTCCATCAACTCGTCGAGTGCTAAAACTCTGAGCACTGAAATCGTGAACCAACTCATCGAGTGAGCCCCTGACTAGGCGAGTTCCCTGGCTACCCCTGGTCACGATTTATCGAATCTATTCGTCGAGTCAGTCCTCATACTCGCCGAGTTCTCGCACAAACAGAAATGGGGCAACTCGCTTCAACTCGTCGAATCCCTCATTGGACTCGTCGAGTCCCTCAGTCTGTTGGGCTATCTTAATGGATTAAGCCTTTACACTCCAGATCTAAGTCCCAAACTTTGCCTACATGCTGGAAATGACCTCTTAAGGGTAAAGTTTCAAACTTTACCCATCCCAAGTCCTGCTTAATGGGTTTAGACACAACCCTAGCTCCTAAAGACATAAATCTATGTCCAATAACCCTTATTACTCCAATGCAAAACAAGGAAACCAAGATCTTGGCTCTAATCATCCAATAACCATGTAAAGTCCTCAACTTTACTTCCATGCATGGCCCTTTGGGACACCAAAGGCCATACTAGCCTCCTTAGGGTTTGTATGGGACTCTAATGGCATAAAGTTTGCACCTTTATGCCTTCACAACTCTCAATGACCTCAGATCTGATGGTATCATGAACTTAGGACACCCATAACCCATGAATCTTACTTCTTGGACCAAAAGCTCCATAAAAGGAACCATGAAGAGATCTAAGAATCTGCAAGGCAAGTTAAGAGCTTGATTACCAGAAAGTGATGAGATAAGAACGAAATCACTGGATCTACAACCTTCTCCTTGATCCTTCAAGCTCTTTTTTCTTCCTCTAGTCTTCAAGAACACATAAAGCACTCTAGGATGGCTCACACACTCTCAAAAGGCCTTAGGGTTTCGTGGGGTATGCTCTGGACAATGGGGGCTGGGAATGGAACCAAGAGGAGGAGAATAAGATGCTTAAATAGGGTACCAAGTCCCGAATATAGGGTTTCCCAAACCCTGACCAACTCGCCGATTCGGTCACTTAATCTCGCGACTCAGAAACTGCTCCGACTCGCCGAGTTCTTCCATGGACTCGACGAGTTGACTTCATCATTTAGGGGTTTTCCTTCCTTCATTGCTCTTCTAGATTTCGGGTGTTACATAATGATATTATAAATCATATATTTTTGGATCATATTAATTTCGAGCATATCATTTTGAATCATAAACTTTTTGATCATATCATTTATAATCATAATAATTTAGATCATACTATTTATGAATCATATGATTTTGAATCATAATATATTGAATTAAATACATTTTTTTTCAATACAACATTTGGATCATTATAGTTTTTGAATTATTTAATTTTGAATTATAAAAAATATAATAATTAAGGATCATAAAATATTTGAATCAAAATATTTTTAGATCATAACAAATTGAATAATAATATTTTCGAATCATAAATATTTTGAATCATCTCATTTTGGATCACATTATATTCAACACTTTTGTTTTTAAACTTTTTATCTTTTAAAATCAAGTTTGGTATCTAAAATAACTTATTTTTTAAAAAAATCTCTTTACAATGTCACTAGTATAATGAATAGAAGAATTCCTTAAACTTTTAAAATTTTTGGAGAATTTTTTTTCCTAGTTTTTTTTATTAATATTAAAATTTTAAAAAAAAATCAATTTTTTTATGATTTTGTTATTTTATAGAGAATTAAATTTTAAGAACTTTTGTTTTTTCAGAATTTTTTTTAAAGAATAAAAAAAGTTATTGGATAAAAACGAAATTCATATTCTAATAAATGAATAGTTTTAATATTCTTTTGTCAAGTGTCACTTTAATACAACTTGTCGTTAATATTATGTCATGTGTCATTTAAATATATTACGCAACTTATTTCAAAATTCAAATTTACATTTTCTAATTATAAGTTAAATTTGAAGTTATAATAACTTTAAAATTTAGGTATATCTCTTAATTCATAATTTATTTAAAATGACTTATCTAAAATATCTAATTAATAATTATAAATTTTTATTATAAAAATTTAATTAATTTTATAACCATGGTTCCTAAAGTTTATAAATTAGTTAGAAATATAAAAAATAACTCAATGACTGTTAGGGCGACACTGTCTTGGTGGGCAAAATGAATTAGAGGCGTCCAAAGATTCATTCCATGATTTTGATGATTTGCTAGAGGTAAATACGTTCCTATACCTAAGTGCCCTCCATCTTTTATATAATAACCCTCAAATTTTTAAAAACCTACATAAATAGCCCCCACATTTATAAAGATTAATCATTTTTCTTTACATTAGATCTAAACCATCCAATTAAATTATTAAACGTCTGAAATTTATTTTTCGCGGTTACTATCATTTTTTGAGTTCCTACTTGATCATACTTTTATATATATATATATATATATATATATATATATATATATATATATATATATATATATATATATATAAAGAAATTTGGAATAGCAGTCTTTCAATCTTAACACTTTTGGCCCAAAAAATTTTAAACTTTGAAACTTAAGGGTTTTTTTTTTCTTTTGTTGCATTGTGCCACTAAAAATTTTCATTCTTACACTTTTGGTCCCTTACTACAAAAATTTTGGTGGTCTTCAAAATTTAGCAACAATATTTTCTACAGTTTGACAAGTTCAGTCCCCTAATTCTCAAAAGCTTGAGGAATGGTGAATTTCCTTTGTTTTAGACATTTGCCACGAAACTTTTTGATTCTTACACTTTTGGTCCCTTATTACAAAATTTTGTGGTCTTCAAAATTTAGCCACAATATTTTTCACAACTTGACAAGTTTAGTCCCTGCCGCCTACCATCGTAAAAAAACCGACCCAGGGAGAAGTCTGAGTTTTTTTACTAGTTTTTAATAAAAAGAAGGAGAAAAATACATCGAAACTACGTAATAAACATTAAAATACATTGTAAATACCTGGTACATCTATTCATATATGTAAAAATAAACAAGAAATACGTATTTTTAAATTTTGTTCTCTCTCATTGATATAAAGTATATATAGAAGATATGGATTAATAACAAAATCATAGTTTTATTTAATGGTTAACTAGGTTATAACCCATCTGTTACGGTTAGCAATAAAAAAAATTAGGCAAAAATTAATAAATGGTGCCTTTAGTTTCTCTGAATCTAGGATATAGTTCTTAACTTTAAAAAACATCATAGAAGGTCTATGTGGTTTTTAATCTATATTGTGGTTTGTCTATCACCCACCTAATTAAAAAGACTTATATACCCTTATCAATTTTTATAACTAATTTTAATTGAAACTATTAAAAGAAGTTTAAAAAAATACCCCATTTTGGACTTATATTACTCTCTCTCTCTTTCTCTCTCTTTCTCTCTCTCTCTCTATATATATATATATATATATATATATATATATATATATATATATATATATATATATATATATATATATATATATATATATATATATATATATATACAGAGAGAGATAGAGACATAGAGAGGAGGGTTCAATTGAGAAAAAAAAAGGTTGAGAATGAGGGAATCATTCTCAGCCAATCATTTAATCTAAGCATAAAAAAACACGGTGGCAAACTTGTAAATATGATAATAACCTTCAATCTCAAGTACGTAATTGTATAGAAATAGATAACAGTTCAAACTCATTTCAAATCGATCGTTCATCATCCAAACTTCTCCTCCAACCTTCAACAATCATCCAGATTTCTTCAATTAAACCACCATCAACATCATCCAGTGTTAATCAATCATCGATCTTCGTCAATAACATGTTTATCAACACGATTCAACAGTTAACAACAAAAAATCGTTTTTGGTTCTTTTAATCCAACCTTTAATTCTGCTTGAATACGATCAGATCTTCAACATCTACGATTAATTATACGTCCAACGTCATTAGATCAACATCATCGATAATCAACAAAAAATTCACTTCATATCATTCATTCAACATCGATTATCAAATAAAACTTCAAAATTGAGGTTAGAAAAAGATCAAATCGTTTTTTTTTTGAAAAAATTCATATAATTCTCTATCAATCTACTATTTTGTAAGATTTAAATAGTCAAAGTATCATGTTTTGAACATTTTTAAAAAATTTAACTTGTATGCACTCCAACTGTTTGATGAAATGCATAAACTAAATTACCACGTTATATTAATATATGAATATGTTTTCTCACCTGAATCAGTATATGTTTATTAAAACAAAAAAACAAATATGCAAGTCTGTATGTTATTCATATGTGAATAACATATAAAAATTATATATATTTGTGAAAACACCTTGTAATATTCATATATGAATATACTGTGTAATATTCATAAGTGAATATATCATCTAATATTCACAAGTGAATATACTATGTAGTATGCACATGTGATATATCATGTAATACTATGTAATATTAAGATATGAAAATATTATCTAATATTTATAAGTGAATATATCATCTAATATTCACAAGTGAATATACTATGTAATATTCACAAGTGAATGCATCGTCTAATATTTAAATATGAATATACTATGTTTATTATATGCTATATTCATATATGAATGATACTTAAATTGTAAAAAAATTAATCATACTTTTTATTCATAAGTGAATAACGAATGTACTATAGTAAAAAAAAACCTGATGCATTTTTATTCACTTATGAATAACAATAGCTGAAAATATAAAAAAATAAATTTTTTATTTAATCTTAAAACTATATCAATATGGATGTCTATTTGTAGAGAATAAAAAATCACGAATTTTGGTATATTTAAAATCATTTTTCGATAAAAATATCTTCTTAAAAATTAAAAAAATGAAAAAAAAATTATGTTTTTGTATATATTA
The DNA here is from genome assembly GCF_052849685.1 of Lactuca virosa. Classification (NCBI taxonomy): domain Eukaryota; kingdom Viridiplantae; phylum Streptophyta; class Magnoliopsida; order Asterales; family Asteraceae; genus Lactuca; species Lactuca virosa. Next base: position 328,110,714 of record NC_136430.1, read on the forward strand.
AGGTAATGATTAGCATGGTTTAAGGAAACATGTTTTGTTGGAAAACACATGTCTATTCCTTTCTCATTTCCGCTGCTACGACGGAGGCTTTTGCGGCAAAAATAAATGAGTGGCTGAGAATGATTCCCCCATTCTCAACTTTTTTTATTTTCTTAATTGAACTTACCTCTCTCTCTCTCTCTCTCTCTATATATATATATATATATATATATATATATATATATATATATATATATATATATATATATATATATATATATATATATATATATATATATATATAACAAAATACTGAAATCCTCCCTGTGGTTTGCCAAAATTATTTGTTTGGTCGCTAACTTTTTTTTGCATTCGGATCATCCCTATTGTTTGGTTTTGTTTCGAGTTTAGTCAATGTCATGTCTGAAATGACTATTATACCCTTATATGTTTATTTTATAATTTAATTATATGTTTTATTTATTTCAATCATTAGGTCCATAGGTCTTACGCCACCCCCACCCTTCTGTGTTCAAAGAACAGACGACAACCACACCACCAACATTGACTTCACCTCCGACAGTCACCACCGATAGCAAATCAAAGTTGATAATCAAGGGACAAATCTATTAGAAAACTAATGGAAAGGTTATACAAAAAATAAAACTTCAAAACTTCAAATAAGTAGAACAGATCTTTGAGAACATTAAATTTTTTCCTTCCCACCTACAGCCACCATCTTCGATAATCTGAACGCTTGAAACTAAAAACACAGAATAAAAATTCATCCCTTGAACCTAAAATTGTTTCATACTTGTTATCAAAATGCATAAACCCAAAGCTAAAATCACAAAAACATAGGAAACCGGACCACCTCTCATCTCCGTTTAGCCTCCGCCGAAAATCACTTAGCCACTAGCAGTTTCAATGAAAGGAAAGGAGAGAGGTTTTTTAAATTGATTTCTAGTGTTACTAATCATCATCTCCTCGAAAACCCAGATTTTGGGCTTGTGTTTTTGTTCGTCGGGGTTTAAAAGCCGATGGGTTTGATTTTCAAATATCGATTTTCTGTGTAGGTTTCTTTTTTAAACAACTTTATTAGTGTTGGGTTGATTTTTCAAGTTACAGCGATTGTATTTATCTAATAATGGAGTTTAGTTATTGTGTGTATGGTGGTAGTCACTGGAATTAGGCGTGTTGATTGTTGTAACGACCTAATTTTTTTTTACATAAACACAAATAAAAATAGCCGTCACCCTTTTTCAAATATAATTAAAGTTTCAAAAAACATTGAACCATACTTTAAAAATAATACTTCAAAAAGAAACATTAGCGGAAGCAAAAACATCCCAGGTTTAAAAAAGAAACATAACATAATAATTTTTATAAAAGTCTTCTAGAGAACATCACCTGCAGTCATACCGATCTCTTTCCTTTATTAAAACCTGACGAACCTGAAAAATGTTAAATAACAACGGGTAAGCATAACACTTAGTGAACATACACATTAATCACCCATTATATTGATCATTTACGTACACATGGCATGTACATTCACGTAATATTTGTTAGTCTATATCTTGTTAGCCCACAAGTTTATGGGCCCTTTAGACTTTAGCCCATTAGGGTTTGGTCTTAGCTAGTATTTATTCTCCCTTTTCTTCTTTGTACCTTTTATCTATTTCAATAATCATATGGAAATATTATCATTGTATCAAAGCAGAGATTTCATAAGTTGTTAGAAGGTTTTGTAGCAGCCATTTGTGGTTGTTTCGTTTCCAATCTGTTTGATGCTCCTTTGTTGTTGATGTTCATTTTCTTGTTGGTATTTGTTTGTTTGTTTGTTTGTTGTTGTTGTTAGTTTGTTGTTGCTGTTGGATCTCTTGTTGTTTGATTGATTGCTTCCGCTGGTTTGTTGTTCTTCTTATTCTTTGATTGCTTATCTATTCTTGTGATTATTTATCCACTGCCAACATGACTGGAAAGGATGATTCTCTTCAGTCAATCAGTACTCGACTAGATGGAAAGAATTATACGTATTGGAGTTATGTTATGACGAACTTCCTTTGTGGGAAGAACATGTAGGGCTATGTTACTGGGACGAAAGCCAAACCTTCAGTGCCTTAAGCTGAGAATTTCGATTTGTTGGTTGATTCTTGTGAGAATGATAACTCCAAGGTCATTACTTAGATTAATAATTATGTTCCACAATCTATTGGTATGCAGTTGGCTAAATATGAAACAACAAAAGAAGTTCGAAATCACTTAGAGATACTGTATACTCAGTCCAACTTTGTTAAACAATATTAATTAGAATATGATATTCGTGCCCTTCATCAAAATGACCTGAGTATTCAAGATTTCTCTGCTGTTATGTTTGATTTGTGGGATCAATTGGCTCTTACTAAATCTAAATAGTTAAAATATTTTGAGCCTTATATTGCTAGGAGGGAAAACAACGTTTGGTCCAGTTTTGATGGCGTTTCATTTTAATTTTGAAGGCCTATGTGGAACGATTCTTCATCGATCCCCCTTACCTTAGTGGATTATTTTATTTATGAGTTGACTGCTGAAAAGACTCGTATCAAGTCTCACATGGATAAAGGGTTTAAAGTAACCTCCATTCCTACTTCCAATCTTGATGTGCTTGCTGTTTCCTCTAATTAGTCTCGACACACTCCAAGGGTTGCTTATGATGAGTGTGCATTCTACAAACAGAAAAATAATTGGAAAGCTCAATGTTAATTGTTGGTCAACAAGGGTAAATCTGGCTAGCCTTATTCGAGACAACAAAATAGGCCTGGTCAGCAGAATTTTCATCCACATTCATCCCACCCTCCATAGTTCACTGTTGCTTTTGTTGCTGCTCCATCAGTTGACACTGAGTCAGTTGGCAACATGTCACCTTCCGTATTGGATCCCAAGGTTTTTGAGAGTTTCAGATAATATTTGGCTTCCAATCCTACTACTATATCTGCATCTATGTCTCATTCTGGTCCTACTTCATCTGGTGCCTCAAGTATACCTTTATCTTTGTAGATTTTAGATTTTGGTGCAACCCATCATATGACTCCTTATTTGTCATCGTTTACTTATTTGTCACGCATGTCATTTGTCTCTGTCAAGTTTGCCAATGATACATCTATGACAGTTGAAGGTGTTAGGTGTGACAACCCGTTATTTTCTTCTTGAAAAGTCAACCCTAGTAAATCAAAGTAAAACTTGGGTCAACCAAAACCAACTTAAATCTTATTCTATTTTAAATGGATTAGATTAATGTTTTATAAATGTGTACACCTCGTATTCAAGGTGTTATATGTTTAAGAGGAGAAAACTTGAAGTCTGAGATCCATTCTTTCTTTCCCTTCGGACACCAACCTCGCAACCGTGAACAAGTAAACTTCAGACCATACACTTCGGGCCGCAAAAGGTTCACGGTCATGAACTCCTCGGACTGTGAACCCTCGCAGCCGTAATCATATTCTCGGCCAGCACCGCCTTTGGACCGTAAACGAGGTTCACAGCCGTGAACCCTTCGGACCGTGAACCATCGTATATATAATAGAGTGTTAGCCATTTTTCCACATTTTCACATCTTCCAACCGTGAATTCTCCCATTCTCTCTAAAGTATCATCAACCATGAACCCTCCTTTCTCCTCAAAAATGTAAGAAACACTTCCATTTTCTTGTTGTTCATGTGAAACCCTTTAATTCCATCTTTGATTCATCACCTTTCTTCAAGATCATCAGGTGTTCTTGGGTCGTGAACCATCCCAGGGTCATGAACACATCATCTTGGCCGTAAAAACTTCAAGTGTTCTTCATGTTCTTGGGCCGTGAACCACTCATAGGGCCATGAACCCTTCACTCTTGGTCGTGATCATCATTCAGCCTCTCATTTTTAGTTCTAACACTTCATTGATCCGTTGTGCTCGGGATTTCACTCGTGAAACTTATCATCCTATACCATATCTTCAATCGAATCACCGACATAAGGTGAGTTCATACCCCTTTAATCTACATTTTAAATGTTTTAAAATGCTTTTAAGGGGGGAATACAAGTTGAAGACAATTTAAATTGTGTTAATAATTGTATGTGATATCAATCACACAAAGGATTTCCTTATGCTTTTAAGGATTACCAAATACTTCCAAAATGACTTAAAGTCATGCTAAATCTTTAAAGTCATGTAAACTCTTTTTGAAATACTGTTAAACTCTTTGAAAAAGGTCTTATAAACTATGTCATATTATAATTGTCAAAATCATGTTAATATATGTATAAGTATATAAATAAGACTTAAAGGGCTTAGGACTAATGAGTTACCTTATCTCCTCTTCCTTGTTTGGATGTGGTTTAAGGTGAGGTTATTTGTCCGAAGGTCATTTCCTTCTTAATTATATATATTATACATATGGGAATATGAAAGGTTACTTCAGTCGGTATCATTACCTTTGTATCATGCTGAGCAAAGGGATACTTTCAGGATAGATCATGCTAATCAGATAGAACGTATAAATTATAATAGGTATAATTTATGAAACAAACGAGAAATCTATTTTCCTAGATAAGTATACGAGGTCTAAACTACTTTATCAAGAAAAGGATATAATTCGATCTTTATTCAAAGTAAAATGTGATGGTACATATTCAAGACATAGCAATACTTGCTATGTTACATTCTTGTAACCAGAGTCTCCTGGAGGGAGAGCGGGCATTGTGTGTATAGATCTATATGGAACTGAAAATCCCACATCCGGACTGCTAGATACAGTCCGGCATACAAGCCATGGGGTGACAAATGTCACATATTCAGTTTCGACACCAGTAGGTCGTCGTGTTCATTCTAGTCCAGCATGGTTACAACTTTATCACATTTTAAACCCTAATTAACCACGTTAATATTAGGGTAGTTATTCACCAGTAGTTTATTCTTTTTAAGAAATACTACTGTAGTATTCACTTTCCATAATCAAAACGGAACGGTTTTACGGGGATTTAAAACTACTTATCAAAACGGTTTTATGGGGATTTAAAACTACTTATCAGAACGGTTTTATGGGGATTTAAAACCAATTTTTACCATTAAAACGGAAAACATTCTTTTAATAATTTTATGGATAGTTAAAATTATGTTAAACCTTATTATAAGTACAATATTACTTAAATGGAACAGTGTTATGGAATTAAAACTACTTATCAGTTGTAAAACAGAAAATATAAAATTTTCTGGAACGTCATCATTCGTTCTCTTATAACTAGTATAATATAAAGGACCTGAATTTGTTAATTTTATAATTTCTTAGTTCATACACCAGAGTTATACATAATTAATATCCAACTGACAGTGGAATGTGTGACTTCCGCCTTACTTCCTGTTCGTTGTTTGGTTGTGGGATTAGGGCAGATTCACACATTTAACTGTCAGTTCGATATTAGGTATATGACTAGTATAAACTAAGTAATTGTAGAAGGAACTATTATGGTTATCATATTGCTACGTCAGAAAATATAGGATTTTCTGGAGGAACCAGTTAACGTTTCTAAGAACTTAGAGTATACTTCGTATAACTAAAATACTTATGAAGTCACCAGCTTAAATGCTGATCTACCCTTTCAAAATAACTTGTATTCTCAGGAATCCAGTAGACAGGTACACTCCGGAAGCTTTTGAGAAGATTGCCTAGTACCGTACTGCGACTCTTGTCTTCTACTCTATCTACTTTGATGTTTGAATATGTAATGTTTAAACACTTATGTAAAACTTATACTTATTAATGCAATGGTTGTTTGTACTTTGATTAATATAATGCATGTGTTGTGATATTTACATGACGTCCTCCGCCCCCGAACATTTCCGCCGTTCTGGTTTGGGGGTGTGACAGATTGGTATCAGAGCATTGTTTATAGTGAACTCAGTATATCAGTCATAAATGATATACAACTATAAACACATTGGGATAAAAACACTCTGACCAAGAATTATACTTTAAAGTATAATAATATTTTATAAAAATATAAGTACATGCATAATATATATACTAGAACGAGTATCACAAGAAGAACAAAACAAAAGTATTTGGATGTTGGACATTGTAGTTAAACCTGGACAGTTATATAATCATATATGAGATCAATATAGCCTGATCAACTATATTTATTTGAGATATGACCAACATGTGTTTGGGAGTGATTGTAGTGTTGCAACAAGTCTAAAACTTACCTAGGTACTAGAAGAATTCTAGAACCAAACATAAATGTTAAAATACTATAGGAGTATTTTAGGATACTATAACAATAAAACTGAAAACTTATCAACTTCTTATATCTAGAAGTTCAAGAATCAAAAATATAATTAAAATACTACAGAAGTATTTTAGGTACCATAAATAACTTTAGCGAATTGTTAAAAAAACCTTTTGTATTAGTCTATAATTACTAAGTGGATACGTAAGGTTATATATAGTTAAGATTTTATAGACTTAGAATATGTGATTTTCACTCTACTTCCTTTTCCTTATTCGGATGTGGTTTTAGAGTAGGATCACTTATTCAAATGTCTATTTGATCTGAATTATATATAATCTGTACACACTTTGTGATTATAGAAAGACCAGAAAGGATCATCTTCATAAAAATCTAATTTTTATTAATCTCAAGGATTCTTTAGACATTCCCATTCTCGTATAAACCACTTAGATAGATGTAATCACTCCAACAATCAATAGAAGAGTCAAGGAGGATCCAGCAGAGTTTCATTAAGAGAATTCCGAGAAAGAAACTATAGAAGTCATTTAGTACCCTTACCCTATTTAGGGCACCAATGAGAGATTCGCATGAACATCCGGGATTCGAACTCTTCATTATGAAGTAATGGAGATCAGTGTTAGAATCGGAAGTAATACGACACAGAAATTCAATATACCTACGAAGGAGAAGGACACCATATAGATACCAGGAGAAAACAAATCATTACCGCCCAGAATAGAACGGAGAACAGAGGAAAACCACGCGTGTTACATGCGAAGTGTTTGAATGCCTTTTTGTCATAGTAATAATTAATAAATTAATGCAAACTATTGAGTTAGTGATTACATTACTCACATTAGGTTTTGAGCTTATCGTCTTTCACTGTCACAGCTAATAACAATAAATCGGATCATAAAATCTCAAATTGAGAGTGATTATTTCTCAAATTCATAAGTCTATTTTATATAGACTTTATTATGAATTACTTTTAAATCTTTTCGGAGGTTGGAACATGATATCCACCAACCAAAGATAACTTAGTTTGGATGACACTCGTCTCATAACCATTCTAGAAACTTACTTCTACCCTTTGCTAAGACTGCATCATAGGGATGCAGATCGAATCATTGAGAACCGGATAACAAAACGAAAAATTGATATGTATATATAAATGTTTAGAATACATCTAGAGACAACTATTGTTTCTCACGAACTCATTTTCTCATCGTGTAGCAGAATCATGCCTCCGAAGAAATATAACCAACCCACCAGTAAAACACCAATCCTTCAGATAGATTCAGCTACATTTTAAGCTGCCGTCACAGCAGCCGTAGCAGCTATCATGGCTCACCTTAATGCCAACAACGCAAATGTTAGTGGAAATGTTATCGACAATCCCGATCGTGGTGATAACCAATTACAGCAACAGATACCTACTTGTAAAGACACTCTGGACCTCAAACCTAATATCCTGAAATGAAAGTTCGAGAACGAGAAAGGGAGTTGATCAACTCAAGAACCTACTAAAGGGCAACAAACTGGGGCAGTCAATACCCCTATCAGCCCTGCTATTCCAACACCTACCACACCGTACTTGGGAAACCTCCCATACTGCAGCAAGTGCAACTACCATCATCATGGAGTCTGCCGAGTGCTTCATTGCATTAGATGCAACATGAAGGGGCACACCGCCGACATCTGTAGGACCCCATTCGAGTTCATCACTTCAACTACCAATGTTAGAACCATTCCAATATGTCACCTTTGTGGTGAAATAGGACATTTCAAGAGGGACTGTCCAACAGAAAAGAACGACGGGGGAACAGGAGGAGTTTGACCCCAGAGAATGGGGAAGCATCAAAGAACCCTGCTATATTTTGGTACGCTTCCAAACCCCAAAAACTAATTATAATTACTCTCTCGTTCGAATCAAATCACAACACTCATATAAAACTCGAAACCCTAATAGGTAAGCTATGATGGCTTAGTGTATACATAAGGGTCATTTATAATTAAGATTTGTAGACTTAGAGTGAGTGATTCCACCTCATTTCTTCTTCCTTGTTTGGTTGTGGATTTAGGGCAGGGTTGCTCCGTCAATGGTCTTACCAATCTTAATTATACATGACTTGTGTACACCAAGCGGTTATAGAGAGACCTAGTAGGGATCATTTCCTGAAATTTCATAATTTCAAATTGCCAGAACCCTCGTATTATTAGTACTTGCCATGTTCAAATCAAAAAAGGGTTCGTAGCGATAATAACAGAATAAAACCGGAAGCACTGAAAACTTGTGTACATAGGATAATTCATCATCCTGTTAATCATTTCTTCCAGAGTGACTTAATAACTATTTCGTTTAAAAGTCCCGACATCCTCATCCGACATGGTTTGGCTTGGTCCTTACCATGCAAAAGTTCTTATGCTGTGTAAAAAGAACTCTTTCCTTAATCAGCCGTCAGATGAAATTCTTCCAATCCATAATGCAAACCTTTATATCATCTCTTACTTCAAAACTTCAGAAGTACCCATGCGAGGGGTACCACACCTTCTATCATGTTCAATAGATAGAAAACTTGAAGCGAAAAGCACCAAAGAAGTCTCAGAAATCAGTTACCACCCGTAGTATGCCCAATAGATCTCCGAGGAAGACCACTTGTACCGCAGGTCAAGTTCAGGATTAGAGTATAAGAACTCATTAGGTTAATCTACCGCTTCTAAATGTATACGCAAGAGTGGCATATAATTTAGATTCAACAAAATTTAGGATGTGTGATTCTGCCCTATTTCCTGTTCCTTGTCTGGTTGTGGACTTGGGGCAGAGCCACCCAACCTAACGTTTTGTCGATCTAAATTATATACGACTCGTATACACGAGCTGATGATGGATGAGCCAAGTATGAGTTTTATCATGAACTTCAGAGCAAAAGCCCGTAGGCTTACTACAATAACCGGAAATACCTGAGTGGAAGTGGTAGCAGATTACAATGGCCTTAGAAATCAAGTTACCAAGGCAACAAGTGGAATTGATGCCATTTTCGGTGATCGTCGTCGGATTAGCCAAATCTGCACCCTTCCTATAATTTTAAAGAAACAGGAAAAATAAAGAAGTTAACTAGAGCGTGTGTCCGAGAGATTAGTTAGACTGCATGGTGTTCTAATATCTGTTATCCCTGTTTGAGATGGTAGAATCATCTCCCAGTTCAGGCAGTCACTTCAGAAATCTCTGGGAACTAGGCTAGTCATGAGCATAGCCTACCATCCTTAAATCAACAGACAGAATAAGATAATGATTCAAGCATTAGAAGTCATGCTGAGAGCATATGTGATCGACTTGGGTAAAGCATGGGATGCCCATTTATCAACTAGTCGAGTCTTTTACCATGCTAGCATTTAAAGTTGCTCCATTCGAAACCTTCGGTGGTCATAAGTGCAGATCCCCTATGTGCTGGACTAGATTAGGTGACACACAACTAGCTAGAGGTTCAATTTCCAAACGGCACCTTCGTTGGCCCGAAATCCATCCGAGAAACTACTGAGAAGAGAGTACGAATCAGGAAGCGACGTAAAGCTTCCAGAGTCAATCAGAAAAGCTACGCCTTCCATAAGAGAAACCCCTTGGAATTCCAGGTTGGTGACCTCGTCATGTGAAGGTACCACCCCGGAAGAACGTGATACGCTTCAGAAAGCGTGGAATACTAAATCCAAGGTACAAAAGATCATTTGATATTCTTACTAGATTTGATCCAGTAACATATAAACCTCGACTACCTCGAGAATTCAATAGCATACACCCTACCTTCCACATTCTTATCCTTTAACCTTTTTTCTGACGAGACTCTTGTTATCCCACTCAATTAGATCGAAGTAAGAAAGAGCCTCAACTTCGTGGAAGAATCAGTAGAAATCCTTGACAACGAAGTCGTTAGGACTAATCAGATCCTTACCCCCATTAGTGAAGGTCCACTGAGATGCATAGCGAGGACCAGATTTCACTTAAGAACGGGAAGATCAAATGGAACATGAGTGTCCGTACCTTTCATCTTCATCCATGTATATTCTTTAGACTTAATTTCGGGACGAAATTCCCTCTAACGGGGGGATGATGTGACAACCCGTTATTTTCTTCGTGAAAAGTCAACCCTAGTCAATCAAAGTCAAACTTGGGTCAACAAAAATCAACTTAAATCTTATTCTATTTTAAATGGATTAGATTAATGTTTTATAAATGTGTACACCTCGTATTCAAGGTGTTATATGTTTAAGAGGTGAAAACTTGAAGTCCGAGATTCATTCTTTCTTTCCCTTCGGACACCAACCTCGTAACCGTGAACAAGTGAACTTCGGACCATACACTTCGGCCCGCAAAAGGTTCATGGCTGTGAACTCCTCGGACCGTGAACCCTCGCAGCCGTAATCATGTTCTCGGCCAGCACTGCCTTCGGACCATAAACGAGGTTCACGGCCGTGAACCCTTTGGACCGTGAACCCTCGTATATATAATAGAGTGTTAGCCATTTTTCCACATTTTCACATCTTCCAACCGTGAATTCTCTCATTCTCCCTCAAGTATCATCAACCATGGACCCTCCTTTCTCCTTAAAAGTGTAAGAAACACTTCCCTTTTCTTGTTGTTCATGTGAAACCCTTTGATTCCATCTTTGATTCATCACCTTTCTTCAAGATCATCAGGTGTTCTTGGGCCGTGAACCATCCCAGGGCCATGAACACATCATCTTGGCCGTAAACACTTCAAGTGTTCTTCATGTTCATGGGCCGTTAACCACTCATAGGGCCGTGAACCCTTCACTCTTGGCTGTGATCATCATTCAACCTCTCATTATTAGTTCTAACACTTCATTGATCCGTTGTGCTCGGGATTTCACTCGTGAAACTTATCATCCTATACCATATCTTCAATTGAATCACCAAAATAAGGTGAGTTCATACCCCTTTAATCTACATTTTAAATGTTTTTAAATGCTTTTAAGGGTGGAATACAAGTTGAACACAATCTAAATTGTGTTAATAATTGTATGTGATATCAATCACACAAAGGATTTCCTTATGCTTTTAAGGATTACCAAATACTTCCAAAATGACTTAAAGTCATGCTAAATCTTTAAAGTCATGTAAACTCTTTTTGAAATACTATTAAACTCTTTGAAAAAGGTCTTATAAACTATTTCATATTATAATTGTCAAAATCATGTTCATATATGTATAAGATATAAATAAGACTTAAAGGGCTTAGGACTAATGAGTTGCCTTATGTCGTTTTCCTTGGTTGGATGTGGTTTAAGGTGAGGTTATTTGTCCGAAGGTCATTTCCTTCTTAATTATATATATTATACATATGAGAATATAAAAGGTTACTTCAGCCGATATCATTACCTTTGTATCATGCTGAGCAAAGGGATACTTTCAGGATAGATCATGTTAATCAGATAGAACGTAAAAATTATAATAGGTATAATTTATGAAACAAACGAGAAATCTATTCTCCTAGATAAGTATACGAGGTCTAAACTACTTTATCAAGAAAAGGATATAATTCGATCTTTATTCAAAGTAAAATGTGATGATACGTATTCAGGACATAGCAATACTTGTTATGTTACATTCTTGTAACCAGAGCCTCCTGGAGGGAGAGCGGTCATTATGTGTATAGATCTATACGGGACTGACAATCCCACATCCCGACTGCTAGCTACAGTCCGACAGACAAGCCATGGGGTGACAAATGTCACATATTTAGTTTCGACACCAGTAGGTCGTCGTGTTCATTCTAGTCCAGCATGGTTACAACTTTATCACATTTTAAACCCTAATTAACCAGGTTAATATTAGGGTAGTTATTCACCAGTAGTTTATTCTTTTTAAGAAATACTACTGTAGTATTCACTTTCCATAATCAAAACGGAACGATTTTATGGGGATTTAAAACTACTTATCAGAACAGTATTATGGGGATTTAAAACTACTTATCAGAACGGTTTATGGGGATTTGAAACCACTTTTTACCATTAAAACGGAAAACATTCTTTTCATAATTTTATGGATAGTTAAAATTATGTTAAACCTTATTATAAGTACAATATTACTTAAATGGAACAGTTTTATGGAATTAAAACTACTTATCAGTTGTAAAACGGAAAATATAAAATTTTCTGGAACGTCATCATTCGTTCTCTTAAAACTAGTATAATATAAAGGACCTTAATTTGTTAATTTTATAATTTCTTAGTTTATACACCAGAGTTATACATAATTAATATCCGACTGACATTGGAATGTGTGACTTCCGCCTTACTTCCTGTTCCTTGTTTGGTTGTGGGCTTAGGGCAGATTCACACATTTAACTGTCAGTTTGATATTAGGTTATATATGACTAGTATAAACTAAGTAATTGTAGAAAGAACTATTATGGTTATCATATTGTCACGTCAGAAAATATAGGATTTTCTAGAGGAACCAGTTAACTTTTCTAAGAACTTAGAGTATACTTCATATAACTAAAATACTTATGAACTCACCAGCTTAAATGCTGATCTACTCTTTCAAAATAACTTGTATTCTCAGGAATCCAGTAGACAGGTACACTCCTGAAGCTTTTGAGAAGACTGCCTAGTACCATACTGTGACTCTTGTCTTCTACTGTATCTATTTTGATGTTTGAATATGTAATGTTTAAACACTTATGTAAAACTTATACTTATTAATGCAATGGTTGTTTGTACTTTGGTTACTATAATGCATGTGTTGTGATACTTACATGACGTCCTCCGCCCCCGAACGTTTCCGCCGTTCTGGTTTGGGGGTGTGACATTTGGTATGTTTCTAATCCTCATATGTATCTTCCTAATGTTTATTACATTCCCAAATTCACTTTGAATCTAGCTTCAGTCAGCCAGTTGTGTGGGTCTGGTAATTAGTTGTTCTTTTCTGATTCCATATGTGTTATACAAGACCAACACACTTAGAGGGTTATTAGGATCGGCCGTAGCGTGGGAGAACTTTATGTCTTGGAGTTTCTCAAAGTATATGTTATTGCTGCCTCCATCATTGATTTGTCTTCTTTTCTTTTGAGTCCTCTGTCATCTCAGTTTTATCTTTGGCATTCTCGTTTGGGAGATGTGTTTGAATCACATTTGAATTTTATAGCCTCTAGTGGTGTTTTGGGTTATTTAAACAATTGTGATATTTCTGATTGTAGTGGTTGCAAACTGGAAACATTCTCGGCTTTACCTTTTACTAAAAGTATGTCTTGTTCTATTGTTCGTTTTGATATTAGTCATTCTGATGTGCGGGGTCCTACACCAGTATCCACAAAGGGTGGGTCGACCTATTATGTATGTTATATAAATGATTATACTCGATATACCTGGGTTTATCTTATGAAACGTAGATATGATTTTCTTAGCATTTATAACAATTTTAGAGCTCTTGTTAAAACTCAACATGCAACTATGATAAAGTGCTTCAGGTGTTAGTTAGGGAATTAATATACCTCTAATGATTTTACTCAGTTACTTTCTTCTGGTGGTACCATACACTAATCATTGTGCACTGATACTCCTCAGTAAAACAATGTGGCAGAACAGAAACACTGTCATATTGTTGAGACAGCTCGGTCATTACTCTTGTCTGCACAAGTTCTTAGTCTCTTTTGGGGAGAAGCAGTCTCAACTACTGTTTATGTGATTAATCGTATCCCTACTACATTAAATTCAGGAATGTCACCTTTTGAGAAGCTATATGGTCACCTACTAGACTACTTTGCTCTACGAGTATTTAGATGTATTTGTTTTGTTCTTCTTCCTCATGTTGAGAGGAACACGTTGGGACCAATATCTGCTATTTGTGTATTGTTGGAGTTTGGTGTTGGAAAGAAAGGATATCGTTGTTATGATCCTGTGAGTCATAAGTTATATGTTTCCCGGTATGCCACTTTTTTGAACATATTCCTTTCTACTCGATTCCTGTTACATCCCACAATGTAACGAAGTCAGATCTTCTATATATTGATCCTTTTGATGAGGATATAGAGGCTTGAGACTCATCTTTGTCGCCTGATCCTCCGGTTCATGACACGCCCACTTCTTTAGAGAGTTCCTCGACTCCTCCTATTCCCGAGTCTGCCCATGCGGCTGTTGAGATTGATGATCGACCTCGACCACCCCTTACGAGATCTACTCGTCCTAGTCCACCAAGCTTCCAGATTTTGCTTACTCTACATACTCAAGACCATTTGCTTTATTTATAGCGAGCATCCATCATCTGTTTGAAACTGAATCGTATAGAGAAGTTGTAGTAGATCCTCTTTGGCAGAATGTTATGGCTGAGGAACTCACTAATCTTCATCAGACTCATACATGGGATTTGGTTTCCCTTCCTCCTAGGAAACATACAATTGGTTGTCGTTAGGTGTATAAGATAAAAACAAAAGATGATGGGTCTGTAGAGCGGTACAAGGCCAAACTTGTAGCAAAAAGTTATTCTCAAAAGTACGGTTTTGACTATGAGGATACCTTTTCTCCAGTGGCAAAGATGACGATAGTCTGTACTATGATTGCAGTTGCATCCATTCAATAGTGGAAGATCATTCAAATGTATGTCAATAATTCTTTTTTTAATGGTGATCTACATGAAGAGGTTTATATGTCTCCTCTCACAGGAATTCAGCACCGGCTGGGTGAGCTCTGTCGGCTTTGTAAAGCTTTTTATGGTCTCAAGAAAGCACCTTGTGCTTGGTTTGAAAAATTCTCCACAGTGATTACCTCTCTTGGATTTGTCCAGAGTAATCATGATTCGGCTTTGTTCGTTAGATGCTCGAGTGCAGGAAAAATTATTTTGTCCTTATATGTGGATGACATGATTATTATTGGTGATGACCATTGTGGTTTTGAGTCTTTGAAGCATGATCTAGCTCATCAATTTTTTATGAAGGATTTGGGCTTGCTGCGTTATTTCTGGGGTATTGAGGTAACTCAGCCTAAGAAAGGGTATTTTCTAACTCATATATATATATATATATATATATATATATATATATATATATATATATATATATATATATATATATATATATATATATAACTTGTTTACACAGGCGGGCCTCTCTGACAATCGGACTATTGATAATCCTCTTGAAACCAATGCACGGTACTCTCCTATTGATGATGTTCCTTTGTCCAATCCGAATCATTATCACATTGTTCTTGGAAGTTTTGTTTATCTCAGATTTACTCGTCCGAATATTGCTCATGTTGTTCATGTTGTCAATCAATTTGTTACTACTCCTACCTCTGTTCATGTTGGATTAATGTCTAAGTCCATAACTATAATTGGTAAGACTTGACCCGACCCGACATGGTCCATTTGGGTTGCATGGCATCATGCATTTGGATAGACTATAATGAGAGAAATAACACTTAAGGTTGGTTAATATATTATAAGTTCTAATATATATTAATAAGGTTATTTAATTAGTATTGATCAAGAATTAATTTGGAATTAATTAAGTGATCAAAAGGAGACTAATTAAATATATGGGTTGATTGTGTAAATCATTCATTCTTATATATGTGGGCTTGTGATCCAAGATTCCTTATGTTGGACTAAGTCCATGGGGTGACCCATGGATACTCCATGGAGGTTAAAATCCATGGAGCATAAGGAATGGGTAAAGTTATGAGTTACATGGTGTAACCCTAATAGCCACCATATAAAAGAATCCCATGGCTCAAGAAATCGGGCACTAATGTGTGAGTGTGAGGGCTAGAGGATTTCAAGGAGTGTTCAAGTTTCTCTCAAGTTATTCCAAGTGTATTTGGTGTTGTGTGAACCATTTGAGGTGTCACACTTGGGGCACTAGGCACTCAAGCTTCATGAAGACATTCTACATCAAAGAGGTATGTATTCTATCTTGTTATATTTATTATTTTCTATGCTAGATTAGGATAATACCTTGGATGTTCATAATTGTATGTATAATAGAGAAAACATAGATCCAAGGTATTTAGGGTTGCATGTACACTTAGGAGTGTTAGAATGCTCATAACCCAACAGTGGTATCCGAGCCTAGGCTTGTTTTCTTGTTATACTTGCAAAAGTAGCTGAAAAATCGAGTTGGATGCATATATTCGATTGTTTTGGCTGGAATTGGACTAGGAACATTACCCTAAGATGTTTTTGGACTTATAAACTTGTTTTTGATGTGGTAATGTTCATGCTAATCCAATTTCTAAGATAATTGTCATAATTTCAAGATTTGTATTAGTTTGTATGTTCATGCTAATTTCTTGAAGATTGATGATTTGAATTATCTTGTTCTTATGAGGTTCTTAGATTAATAGAAAAGTTGTGTGAAATAGTTGTTTTCAATCCATTTTAATCTAAGAGTTGATTCCAAAGTGTGTTTTTGTAACTTTTCCTCAAGTTATATGAAAAGTCACATTTAAGAATCATAAAACTCATAAAAGTTGGCAAAGGTTAAAAAATGAAGAGTCTAGTTCTAATTAAATGGTTTTATGACTCCATAACTTGTCCTCAAGTTATGGAGGTTCAAGAGTCTCTTCATTAAATTAAAAAAAATAGTGTAACCTTAATTAGTTCCATAAGTTACAATAAAAAAAAGTTATTTTTTTATTAATTAGTTTAAAGTCTTCCATAACTTGTCCTCAAGTTATGGAATTTGTTTTGAATAGTTTCAAAACTTGCCCTCAAGTTTTGGAATTTGAAAAGTTTTCACTTATGAATACTTTAATTCCAAGTTAGCCCTTAGAATTTTAAAAGTTAAAATTCAACCCTTATACTTTATAATATTATAAGTTAATAATATTTATATATATGTATAAGAGTAAAGTCAGTATTACCGTTAGTAGGCCTCATTCACGAAGCCGGTCTATAAGGAGGTATAAGGTTACTGCCTATAAAATGGCAGTTTAATGGGTGTCCACTCTCACCCACCGCTTCCTTGACTGGTGGAGGGTCGTTAGCCGAACGGGTAGGACAAGGACTATAATTCTCCTTTCATTAAAAGTATTAATGATAAATACTAAGTAACTAAACTCTTATTAATACCCAATCTTAGTTACTTAGTAAAATGTGAATTTGGTGCTAACCCACGAAATTACACTTTGCACTTTGCTTAAGTCGTTAGTGGAGCGTGTGTGGTTAACCGGCACACTAACCTGGACTTAACAAGGTAGGCAAAGGGTAACTTAATATTTATCATAGTATCGGTGGAGCGTATGTGGTTAACCGGCACACTGATTAATGGGTAAATATTAAGGGTACCAAGTATATTTGCATGGCTATTCACACCTTGTTTTGTGATCCTCGGCATCCCAGTCACAAAACCTGAAGGGCACACTCGAGATTGAAACATGCCTTTGAACAGTTCAATGAATCTCAAAGATCTAGGACTTTCAAATCCAATTAAAACCTAATAAATTATTTCATTTTTCATGGTGGAAATTGGTGAATCGTCATTCACCTACCTTCAAATATTTTATAGCTTGGATTACGGCATCCCTCTTCTAAGTTATAAAATAGTTTGTTGGGTCCTAGCCTTAATATTTCATATTGGGTGTCATATTAAGGACTTTAAATCAACTATCTTGAATATCTCCCAAAAAGATGTCTGGTCTAGACATTTATGATCTTCCCAAATCTCCTGAAACAAGCTTTCCTAAATGAAGATGATGTCCCATGGATATCATACTTCTTTCACCTCCTCCAATTATTCTCCCTAACCCACAAGTTCCTAAAAAGTTTAAGGTCACTCAAGCCCTATTGAGAAGGCAAGGTCTAGGTGTGATCACATCTTGGAGATGTAGTCACATATTGACAAGCCGGGAGAGTTGGGTGTCAAAGTCTTGAGAAAGTTGGTGGCTCAACTACTTTCTAAGTCACATAGTGAGTTCTTTTGGGAATCCTATGAAACAGACTAAGACAAGACCCTTAATGATCTTAACTATTTGCTAAGATCAACTTCCTAAAACGCTATGGACATTGACAATGATGACATTGGATATCCAGTAAAGCTCTCTCTTCCCAATGGAAAGGGATCGGCCATAGTCAACTCGGTTGACCAATTGGTAAAGAGAGAGGCGAAGTCTGAGATAGTCTCATTATCAAGGGTCCATAGGTAACTATTTCCAAAGGAAGGGGCATTGGTTACGAAGCTGCCAAATTTACCTAAGGATGTTAAAGTCAATAAGTTTGGCTCTACTTCAGGTAAAGTCCATTGTCTAACTCTATTAATACATGCTGATTCTGATCGCGAAGATGGATTTCAATCGCATGGTTTGGTGATCAGAATTTTGGGCTATTACTTAAGAGTTATGATATTTATATTGCTTAGGAATAGATAACAACAAGGTTTTCATATGGATTGTAAGGATAAGTTTTTCCGCAAAGTTTTAAAATAAAAGAAAAAGGTTTTGATTTTATTTATTTTAAGTATCCTTACAATGGCATTTGTGAAAAGTTGTTGCTTATAAGATTCCATTGATAGCAATATTGGAAAAATGGATTTGATTCTTTCGGTTGTGGTAGTGTCTAATATTACCAAATAAGGAAAGATTCTCATCACCCAAGGTTCAATTGGACCGAAACTTGGAATCATGCAAGTTGTATAGTATGATGAATGAGAACTTTCAGCTTGGAAAATTAAGACTAATTCCTTATGTGAATAAGGAAAGGACTAAGGGATCGAGTACACATTCTGGTGCACTGATCAAGTCCACCACAAAAGATCAAGAAGACTATTCGTCATGATTTACTTAAGTTCAGTAAATATGGTTATACTTATAAGTTTAAGTATAAGTCTGTAGCATTGGAGAAGTTTCAATGTGAGACAGAACGAATAAGAAGAATCAAAGTATGGCAGAAAGATAAAAGTTTCTCAAATCTGAAAAGATGGGAGAGTACTTTAGTATCATGTTTATGATCATCTTAATGATTAAGATACCATATCACAATTGGTCCTCTAAAGTCATCTTAGTGCATTCTTATGACTAAGAAGAGGAGTCATGAATTGTTGAAATGGTTAAATCAAAAAGATGAGTCATACTTCGTTCCAAAACAATTCTTAGAGTCATACTCCAAGATTGTAACTTGAGTGACATATCTTAAAGAGGGTTTGTTAACACTAGTCAAATGTAAGAGTAAAAGGTTATCTACTCTTGTACATTTGAAATTGGTAAGTTGTGATGTTTTGGATAAAACAGAGACCAACTTAGGCCAATTGTGTAAAGTGTTAGTCTTGATAAAGAATCCGCACTATCTCTTGAATATTTGACCAAGGGAGTCTTATATGTCAAGAGGACAGTGGGAGTCTTAAAGCTCTTGAAAGTTTCAAGATTTAATCAAGAATAAAACCTAAAGTCCTTCACTAGCACACGACTTGAGGTTTATAACCTATCGTGTTGAAATTTTTGTGCCTATTCAAGTTGGCTTTGCATAGGAGTTCTGAGAGTTCTCAATTGGTTGCACAACTACTTGGAAGCAATGGCAGGCACCTGAGCTGCCAAATGGCAAGAATTTAAGATTGCACAAGTTTAATCAATATGAGTTTGGATTTGTCACTAACCTTGTCTTGTGATTATGGTTTTGACAAATTCACATGGATAAGAACACATACACTATTAAATCTAAGTGTCATAAGGTTTCTCTCCGATTCATGAAAATGATGGTGAGGAAACACTTTCACTAAGTAGATTTTAGCTAGATAGCAATTGTGATATTTGCATTCTCAAAGTCGTTAGTGGAGCGTGTGTGGTTTACCGGCACACTAACATGGACTTGTGAGAAGTGGCAAAGGTCTAAACAATTGAGACTATGATTACGGCATCCCTTTTCATAGTTCTAAAATTGTTTAGACACACATGTGAGCTATCTAAGAGAGATGTATGATTTTGATAAAGTTTTATCAAAACAATCTAGTATCAGAAATCTGAACTTTGGTAAGAAAGTCAGCTGATTTCTGAGTACATGTCAAAGCTAGTGGGAGCATAAGTGTTATGCTAATAATCATCATGTTAGTGGGAGCATGATAATTATGACAAAGGTTGCAAGTTAGCAATGTTAATTATATAAAACAAAAGTTTCAATTCGTGAGGTTGCAGGGGTTGAAAAAGTTGTTTTGCTATAATTAAGGGAGAGGAAATTATACTTCATTTCAATTCTAAAAGCTTAGATTGAGATTTTAATCGTATTTAATCAAGGATATATATATATATATATATATATATATATATATATATGAATTTCATGTTGGAATGGCTCAACATAAGGAAATTCTATATATGGGTCCATTATTTGCGTTCTAAAATTCGATTATGATTACGGCATCCCTTTTCATAATCTGAATTTTGAGAACTTGGCAAATTGAAATGGAAATATTATAGCAAAAGACTGGTTTAGTCTTTATGTGAGACATCATGAATCGTGTCCCATATGCTTCGGATATAGGATCGATTACATGTGCTATATTCATCCCTTCTAAAATTTTCCAAATGCCTGGAGCATTATGAAGGGAAAAGGTCTAGAATTGGATATGACTAAAATGATTAAGCAATTGTCGAGGACAATCTAAGGTTTACCAAAGATTGGTTGCTCAAGGACAGTTGGAAGTATAATGTTAATTCTGGAAGGACCATATTGACATAATTTGTAAGGAGGCAACTCTTGTTCAGAAGTGATAGTCAAAATGGAATATTGAAATGTTTCAAAGTTAGAAATTATTCAATCTGTGTAAGATTAGGAAACTTAATGAAAGAAGGATGTTTCCAAGGAGCTGATCTCCTTTGGAATGCTCTGTAATGATTGTTGTCAAGTCTTTCTGACTTTGTGCATAATCATTAAGAGGATCAATGCATATAAGTTTAGAATCTAACAGATTTCAGTAAATGGCATGAATTTGGAATTCTTGCATTTGCAGTAAGGATTTGGGACTGTGAAAAGAGGATCATTGGAGTGATGTTCAATTGATCTATTTTACAAAGTAAAGATCATAGACAAACATAGTATGCATACTTGGTGTATGGCATGACTAGTGTTTAGAAAACATAGTGTACATGCTTGGAGCATGGGACAACTATTGTTTTAAATTCAAGTATAAAGTTGATAAAACCGAAACAATGAATAATGAGTAATTAGTATGGTGATAAATAAAAGTGTTTATTTATATTCATAGGGTTTGATACCATATTTGATTCATTTATTCTTGTGTTTCACTTTGCATGTTTTGACTTCCAGAATAACTAAGTCGCTTTTCCTGAATGATTAAGTTATTCAAACCATCCACAGTCGGTCATATGTTGGAAGTAGATATGAATCAAGACTGTCATGGGTTGGTTTGTAGAGGTCCAAGTTGGTGGACAAAGTGGTGCTACAACACTCATGAGTGCTCATAAGTTCTGAGTATTGGATTCAACCCGCGCTCATTTGAATCACTTCATGGATTTTATCACGAGTGATCATGAGACGATAATATCTTATATTCTTCAAACCTAGAGATATGAGTTGTTACTATCAGTTGGTTCTACATTGATTGCACGAAAACGCATTGGTAACTCGATGTTATAAAACGTGCCTTTGTGTATGATTCAACAAGTAGTAGAACAAGCCATATGAGTCGAAGTTTATCCATTCCTTTTACCTTCGGGATAAAAGCGATATATGTGGGCCCCTCGATGATTTAAAGATGATACATGTGAGTGTTTGGCCAAGCCAGGACTGATTTGATTTGTTCAATCAGTCAGTCATCATGAATCGGAAATCGGGAAACAACAAATGGACAGAGAGAATGATTGATAATCCATGTCTCAGTCCATATGATATCTAGAATGGAGGAATATATGATCCCTTATCTAATGGACAAGTCATTGACAAAGGTCAGAGTTCATCGACAAGGTCAGAGTTCGACAGAAGCTTTTGAGAGCTACGATTGCTGATCGGTTCCTGAAGTCATACGCAATAATAGTTTTAGACTTATCCAAGTGGGAGACTGTTGGATTAATGTCTAAGTCCATAACTATAATTGGTAAGACTTGACCCGACCTGGCATGGTCCATTTGGGTTGCATGGCATCATGCATTTGGATAGAATATAATGAGAGAAATAACACTTAAGGTTGGTTAATATATTATAAGTTCTAATATATATTAATAAGGTTATTTAATTAGTATTGATCAAGAATTAATTTGGAATTAATTAAGTGATCAAAAGGAGACTAATTAAATATATGGGTTGATTGTGTAAATCATTCATTCTTATATATGTGGGCTTGTGATCCAAGATTCCTTATGTTGGACTAAGTCCATGGGGTGACCCATGGATACTCCATGGAGGTTAAAATCCATGGAGCATAAGGAATGGGTAAAGTTATGAGTTACATGGTGTAACCCTAATAGCCACCATATAAAAGAATCCCATGGCTCAAGAAATCGGGCACTAATGTGTGAGTGTGAGGGCTAGAGGATTTCAAGGAGTGTTCAAGTTTCTCTCAAGTTATTCCAAGTGTATTTGGTGTTGTGTGAACCATTTGAGGTGTCACACTTGGGGCACTAGGCACTCAAGCTTCATGAAGACATTCTACATCAAAGAGGTATGTATTCTATCTTGTTATATTTATTATTTTGTATGCTAGATTAGGATAATACCTTGGATGTTCATAATTGTATGTATAATAGAGAAAACATAGATCCAAGGTATTTAGGGTTGCATGTACACTTAGGAGTGTTAGAATGCTCATAACCCAACAGTTCATTGGGGAGCTGTACTCCATATTCTGAGATATCTTCGTGGCACTCAATTCAGACCCTCTTGTTTCCCTAGACGTCTTTGTTGGATTAATGTCTAAGTCCATAACTACAATTGGTAAGACTTGACCCGACCCGGCATGGTCCATTTGGGTTGCATGGCATCATGCATTTGGATAGACTATAATGAGAGAAATAACACTTAAGGTTGGTTAATATATTATAAGTTCTAATATATTAATAAGGTTATTTAATTAGTATTGATGAAGAATTAATTTGGAATTAATTAAGTGATCAAAAGGAGACTAATTAAATATATGGGTTGATTGTGTAAATCATTCATTCTTATATATGTGGGCTTGTGATCCAAGATTTCTTATGTTGGACTAAGTCCATGGGGTGACCCATGGATACTCCATGGAGGTTAAAATCCATGGAGCATAAGGAATGGGTAAAGTTATGAGTTACATGGTGTAACCCTAATAGCCACCATATAAAAGAATCCCATGGCTCAAGAAATCGGGCACTAATGTGTGAGTGTGAGGGCTAGAGGATTTCAAGGAGTGTTCAAGTTTCTCTCAAGTTATTCCAAGTGTATTTGGTGTTGTGTGAACCATTTGAGGTGTCACACTTGGGGCACTAGGCACTCAAGCTTCATGAAGACATTCTACATCAAAGAGGTATGTATTCTATCTTGTTATATTTATTATTTTGTATGCTAGATTAGGATAATACCTTGGATGTTCATAATTGTATGTATAATAGAGAAAACATAGATCCAAGGTATTTAGGGTTGCATGTACACTTAGGAGTGTTAGAATGCTCATAACCCAACAGTTCATTGGGGAGCTGTACTCCATATTCTGAGATATCTTCGTGGCACTCAATTCAGACCCTCTTGTTTCCCTAGACGTCTTTGTTGGATTAATGTCTAAGTCCATAACTACAATTGGTAAGACTTGACCCGACCCGGCATGGTCCATTTGGGTTGCATGGCATCATGCATTTGGATAGACTATAATGAGAGAAATAACACTTAAGGTTGGTTAATATATTATAAGTTCTAATATATTAATAAGGTTATTTAATTAGTATTGATGAAGAATTAATTTCGAATTAATTAAGTGATCAAAAGGAGACTAATTAAATATATGGGTTGATTGTGTAAATCATTCATTCTTATATATGTGGGCTTGTGATCCAAGATTTCTTATGTTGGACTAAGTCCATGGGGTGACCCATGGATACTCCATGGAGGTTAAAATCCATGGAGCATAAGGAATGGGTAAAGTTATGAGTTACATGGTGTAACCCTAATAGCCACCATATAAAAGAATCCCATGGCTCAAGAAATCGGGCACTAATGTGTGAGTGTGAGGGCTAGACGATTTCAAGGAGTGTTCAAGTTTCTCTCAAGTTATTCCAAGTGTATTTGGTGTTGTGTGAACCATTTGAGGTGTCACACTTGGGGCACTAGGCACTCAAGCTTCATGAAGACATTCTACATCAAAGAGGTATGTATTCTATCTTGTTATATTTATTATTTTGTATGCTAGATTAGGATAATACCTTGGATGTTCATAATTGTATGTATAATAGAGAAAACATAGATCCAAGGTATTTAGGGTTGCATGTACACTTAGGAGTGTTAGAATGCTCATAAACCAACAGTGGTATCAGAGCCTAGGCTTGTTTTATTGTTATACTTGCAAAAGTAGCTGAAAAAATCGAGTTGGATGCATATATTCGATTGTTTTGGCTGGAATTGGACTAGGAACATTACCCTAAGATGTTTTTGGACTTATAAACTTGTTTTTGATGTGGTAATGTTCATGCTAATCCAATTTCTAAGATAATTGTCATAATTTCAAGATTTGTATTAGTTTGTATGTTCATGCTAATTTCTTGAAGATTGATGATTTGAATTATCTTGTTCTTATGAGGTTCTTAGATTAATTGAAAAGTTGTGTGAAATAGTTGTTTTCAATCCATTTTAATCTAAGAGTTGATTCCAAAGTGTGTTTTTGTAACTTGTCCTCAAGTTATATGAAAAGTCACATTTAAGAATCATAAAACTCATAAAAGTTGGCAAAGGTTACAAAATGAAGAGTCTAGTTCTAATTAAATGGTTTTATGACTCCATAACTTGTCCTCAAGTTATGGAGGTTCAAGAGTCTCTTCATTAAATTAAAAAAAAGTGTAACCTTAATTAGTTCCATAAGTTACAATAAAAAAAGTTATTTTTTTTATTAATTAGTTTAAAGTAGTTTTAATTAAAACTACTTTAAACTCATAAGTTATGGAATTAATTAGTTTTGAATAGTTTCAAAACTTGCCCTCAAGTTTTGGAATTTGAAAAGTTTTCCTTTATGAATACTTTAATTCCAAGTTAGCCCTTAGAATTTTAAAAGTTAAAATTCAACCCTTATACTTTATAATATTATAAGTTAATAATATTTATATATATGTATAAGAGTAAAGTCAGTCTTACCGTTAGTAGGCCTCATTCACGAAGCCGGTCTATAAGGGGGGTATAAGGTTACTGCCTATAAAATGGCAGTTTAATGGGTGTCCACTCTCACCCACCGCTTCCTTGACTGGTGGAGGGTCGTTAGCCGAACGGGTAGGACAAGGACTATAATTCTCCTTTTATTAAAAGTATTAATGATAAATACTAAGTAACTAAACTTTTTTATAAATTCCCAATCTTAGTTACTTAGGAAAATGTGAATAAGGTGCTAATCCATGAAATTACACTTTGCACTTTGTTTAAACCGTTAGTGGAGCGTGTCTGGTTAACCGGCACACTAACCTGGATTTAACAAAGTAGGCAAAGGGTAACTTAATATTTATCATAGTATCGGTGGAGCTCGTGTGGTTAACCGGCACATCGATTGAGGGGTAAATATTAAGGGTACCAAGTATATTTGCATGGTTACTTCACACCTTGTTTTGTGATCCTCGGCATCCCAGTCACAAAACCTGAAGGGCACACTGGAGATTGAAACATGCCATTGAAAAGTTCAATGAATCTCAAAAGATCTAGGAGTTTCAAATCCAATTAAAAACCTAATTACATTATTTCGTTTTTCATGGTGGAAATTGGTAAATCGTCATTTACCTACCTTCAACTATTTTATAACTCGGATTACAGCATCCCTCTTCCAGTTATAAATAGGTTGTTGGATCCTAGCCTTAATATTTCATATTGGGTGTTATATTAAGGACTTTAGATCAACTATCTTGAATATCTCCCAAAAGATGTCTAGTTCAGACATCTATGATCTTCCCAAATCTCTTGGAAATTTACTTCCTCCACCTCCTCCAATTATTCTCCCTAACCCACAAGTTCAAGGTCACTCAAGCCCTAATGGCAAGCAAGGTCTATGTGTGATCACATCTTAGAGATGAAGTCACAAATTGACAAGCTGGGAGAGTTGGGTGTCAAAGTCTTGAGAAAGTTGGATGTTCAATCACATTCTAAGTCACATAGTGAGTTCCTTTGGGACTAGTATGAAACAGACTATGACATGAACCTTAATGATCATATCTATTTGCTTGGTGCTGCTGAATCAGCAATGATTTGGAACGATAGTAAAGCAAATTTGATTAGAAGATCAACTTCCCAAAAACTTTATGGACAGTGACAATGGTGAGACTGGAAATCCAGAAAAAGCATTCTCTTCCCAATGGAAAGGGATTGGCCATAGTCAACCCGGTTGACCAAATGGTAAGGAGAAAGGCTAAGTCTGAGATAGTCCCATTACCAAAGGGTCCATATGTTTATTTTGCCAAAGGAAGGGGCGTTGATTGCAAAGCTGCCAAGTTTACTTAAGGATGTTAAAGTCAATAAGTCTGACTCTACTTCAGGTAGAGCCCATTTTCTAACTCTGTTAAGTTTCTATTCTAAGATCCTCATTACATGATGTGACTGGGTCACATGTTGATGTTTTAAGAATCAAAGAATAGAGAGAAAGCTTAAAGGAAGTATATGCTGATTCTGATCGCGTAGGTGGATTTCGATCGCATCAGAATTTTGAAGCTGTTACTTAAGAGTTATGATATATTGCTTAGGAATAGATAACAACAAGTTTTTCCGTATGCATTTGCACTATAAGGATAAGTTTTTTCCGCAAAGTTTTGAAATAAAATAAAAGTTTTTAATTTTATATTTATTTTAAATATCCTTACAAGTGGCATTTGTGAAAAATGGTTGTTTATATGATTCCATTGATAGCAATATTTGGAAAAAAAATGGACTTGATTCTTTCGTTTGTGGTAGTGTCATAATTTACCAAATAAGGAAAGATTCTCATTCCTAAGGCTTCAGTTGGATAGAAACTTGGAATCATGCAAGTTGAATAGTATGATGAATGAGAACTTTCAAGCATTGGAAAATTAAGACTTGTTCACATGGATGTGTGAGTCAAGTTAAGGACTAAAGGGATCGAGTACACATTCTTGTGCACTCGTCAAGTCCACCACAAAGCTCGTTAAGACTATTCGTCATGATTTACTAAATTTTAGTAAATATGGTTATACTTACAAGTTTAAGTATAATTCTGAAACATTGGAAAAGTCTCAATGTATGGCAAAACGAATGGGAAGAATCAAATTAGGCAGACAGATAAAAGTTTCTCAAATCTGAAAAGATGGGAGAGTACTTTAGTATCATGTTTTGTGATCATCTTAATGATTAAAGAACCACATCACAATTGGTCTTCTAAGGACATCTTAGTGCATTCTTATGACTAAGAAGAGGAGTCATGAATTGTTGAAATGGTTAAATCAAGAAGATGAGTCATACTTCGTTTCAAAACAAGTCTTAGAGTCATACTCCAAGACTATAAGTTGAGTGACATATCTTAAAGAAAGGTTTATAACACTTGGCAAATGTAAGAGTAAAAGTGTCCTACTCTTGTACATTTGAAGTTGGTAAGTTGTGATGTTTTGGATTAAACAAAGACCAACTAAGGCCAATTGTGTGAAGTGTTTGTCTTGATAAAGAATCTGCACTATCTCTTGAATATTTGGCAAGATAGTCTTATATGTCAAGAGGACAGTGGGAGTCTTAAAGATCCTAAAAAGAATTTCAAGAACTAATCAAGAATAAAACCTGAGGTTCTTCACTAGCACACGACTTGAGGTTTATAACCTATCATGTTGACATATTCTGTGCCCATTCCAGTTAAAGTTGGCTTTGCATAGGAGTTCTGAAAGTTCTCAATTGGTTGTATAACGACTTGGAAGCAATGGCAGGCCCTGTACTGCCAGGTGGCAAGAAGTTAAGATTGCATAAGTTCAGTCCATATGAGTTTGGATTTGTCATTATCCTTGTCTTGTGATTATGGTTTTGACAAATTCACATGGATAAGAACACATACACTATTAAATCTAAGTGTCATAAGGTTTCTCTCCGATTCATGAAAATGATGGTGAGGAAACACTTTCACTAAGTAGATTTTAGCTAGATAGCAATTGTGATATTTGCATTCTCAAAGTCGTTAGTGGAGCGTGTGTGGTTTACCGGCACACTAACATGGACTTGTGAGAAGTGGCAAAGGTCTAAACAATTGAGACTATGATTACGGCATCCCTTTTCATAGTTCTGAAATTGTTTAGACACACATGCATGCTATCTAAGGAAAGGTGTATGATTTTGATAAAGTTTTATCAAAGCATCTCGTATCAGAAATCTGAACTTTGGTAAGGAAGTCAATAAAGTATTGATTTCTAGAAGTCCAGCTGATTTCTGAGTACATGTCAAAGCTAGTGGGATCATAAGTGTTATGCTAATAATCATCATGTTAGTGGGAGCATGATAATTGTTGTTAGTGTTGCAAGTTAGCAATGTTAATTATAGAAAACAAAAGTTTCAATTCGTGAGGCTGCAGGGATTGAAAAAGTTGTTTTGCTATAATTAAGGGAGAGGATATACTTCATTTCAGTTCTAAAGGCTTAGATTGAGACCTTAATAATCTTTAGTCAAGAATATATATATGAATTTCATGTTGGATTGGTTCAACTTAAGGAAATTCTATATATTGCGTTCTCAAAATTCGATTATGATTACGGCATCCCTCTTCATAGTCAAATTTTGAAAACATGGCAAATAAAAATATTGTAGCAAAAGACTGTCTAGAATCATGTCTTTATGTGAGACATCATGAATCGTGTACCATTTGCTTTGGGTACAGGATCGATTGCATGTGCAATAATATTTGTCTTTTCTAAATTTTTCCAAATGCCCAGAGGCATTAAGAAGGGAAAACGTCTAGAATTGGATATGACTAAAATGATTAAGCAATTGTCGAGGACAATCTGAGGTTTACCAAAGATTGGTTGCTCAGGGACAGTTGGAAGTATAGTGCTAATTTTGGAAGGACCATATTGACATATTCTGAAAAGAAGCATCTCTTATTCAGAAGTGATAGTCAAAATGAGAATATGGATTTGTCTCCATAGGTGGAAGTTATCTGTGTAAGATTAGAAAACTTAATGCAAGAAGCATGTCCAAAGCAATGTACTTTGAATATGAGACTTAGTTTCCATGGAGTTGATCTCCATTGGAATACCTTATAATGACTGTTGATAAGTCTTTGTGACTTTGTACATATTCATTACAGGAGGGTCAGTGCATATAAGTTTAAAATCTAAACATATTTCGATAAATGATAGGAATTTGAAATTCTTACATTTTTCGATAAGGATTTGGGAGTGTGAAATTAGAATCATTGAAATTATGTTCAATTGGTTTATTTCACAAAGTAAGGATCATAGACAAACATAGAGTGCATACTTGGTGTATGGCAAAGCTATTGTTTAAGAAAAACATAGTGTACATGCTTGGAGCATGGGACAACTAGTGTTTTTAATTCAAGTATAAAGTTGATAAAACCGAAACAATGAATAATGAGTAATCAGTATGGTGATAAATAAAAGTGTTTATTTATATTCATAGGGTTTGATACCATATTTGATTCATTTATTCTTGTGTTTCACTTTGCATGTTTTGACTTCTAGAATAACTAAGTCGCTCTTCCTGAATGATTAAGTTATTCAAACCATCCACAGTCGGTCATATGTTGGAAGTAGATATGAATCAAGACTGTCATGGGTTGGTTTGTAGAGGTCCAAGTTGGTGGACAAAGTGGTGCTACAACACTCATGAGTGCTCATAAGTTCTGAGTATTGGATTCAACCCGCGCTCATTTGAATCACTTCATGGATTTTATCACGAGTGATCATGAGACGATAATATCTTATATTCTTCAAACCTAGAGATATGAGTTGTTACTATGAGTTGGTTGTACATTGATTGCACAAAAACGCATTCGGTAACTCGATGTTATAAAACGTGCCTTTGTGTATGATTCAACAAGTAGTAGAACAAGCCATATGAGTCGAAGTTTATCCATTCCTTTTACCTTCGGGATAAAAGCGATATCTGTGGGCCCCTCGATGATTTAAAGATGATACATGTGACTGCTTAGCCAAGACAGGACTGATTTGATTTGTTCAATCAGTCAGTCATCATGAATCGGAAATCGGGAAACAACAAATGGACAGAGAGAATGATTGATAATCCATGTCTCAGTCCATATGATATCTAGAATGGAGGAATATATGATCCCTTATCTAATGGACAAGTCATTGACAAAGGTCAGAGTTTGACAGAAGCTTTTGAGAGCTACGATTGCTGATCGGTTCCTGAAGTCATACGCAATAATAGTTTTAGACTTATCCAAGTGGGAGACTGTTGGATTAATGTCTAAGTCCATAACTATAATTGGTAAGACTTGACCCGACCCGGCATGGTCCATTTGGGTTGCATGGCATCATGCATTTGGATAAACTATAATGAGAGAAATAACACTTAAGGTTGGTTAATATATTATAAGTTCTAATATATTAATAAAGTTATTTAATTAGTATTGATCAAGAATTAATTTGGAATTAATTAAGTGATCAAAAGGAGACTAATTAAATATATGGGTTGATTGTGTAAATCATTCATTCTTATATATGTGGGCTTGTGATCCAAGATTTCTTATGTTGGACTAAGTCCATGGGGTGACCCATGGATACTCGATGGAGGTTAAAATCCGTGGAGCATAAGGAATGGGTAAAGTTATGAGTTACATGGTGTAACCCTAATAGCCACCATATAAAAGAATCCCATGGCTCAAGAAATCGGGCACTAATGTGTGAGTGTGAGGGCTAGACGATTTCAAGGAGTGTTCAAGTTTCTCTCAAGTTATTCTAAGTGTATTTGGTGTTGTGTGAACCATTTGAGGTGTCACACTTGGGGCACTAGGCACTCAAGCTTCATGAAGACATTCTACATCAAAGAGGTATGTATTCTATCTTGTTATATTTATTATTTTGTATGCTAGATTAGGATAATACCTTGGATGTTCATAATTGTATGTATAATAGAGAAAACATAGATCCAAGGTATTTAGGGTTGCATGTACACTTAGGAGTGTTAGAATGCTCATAACCCAACAGTCTTCTCTTGAGTTATGTGCCTATAGTGATGCTGATTGGGATGGAGATCGTCATGATTGTAAATCCACCACTGTAGTTTGCATATTTCTTGGAGAGTCTCTCATTTCATGGAAGAGCAAGAAACAGGACATTGTCTCTAGATCTTCCACAGAGGGTGAGTATCGTGCTATGGCTGTGACTACATGTGAGATTATCTGGTTACGGTGGCTTCTTGCGGATATGGGGGTTCACATTTCTTCACCTACTCCCCTACATTGTGATAACAAAAGTGCGATACAAAGTGCAAAGAACTTTGTTTTCCATTAGCGGATGAAGCACATTGAGATTGATTTTCACTTCACCCGTCATCACTTACAGCTCAGAACCATATCACTTTCGTTTGTTTCATCAACCTTGCAGCTTGCGGGTATTTTTATGAAGGCTCAATCGGTATCTCAGTTTCGTTTCTTATGTGTGACAAACTCTCAATGCTTATTGTTGTGGCATTGTAAGTTTGAAGGTGTATGTTAGCCTATATGTTGTTAGTCACATGTTTATGGGCCCTTTAGGCTTTATCCCATTAAGATTTGGTCTTATCTAGTATTTATTAACCCCTTTCTTCTTTGTAGCTTTTATGCTTTTCATTTAGAACATTTTAATTTCTCTCTTTCAATAATAATATGGCAATATTGGAATATTATCAATATTCACATAACATTCATATAACACATACATTCCTAACACATACTGTTAGTACCAACTCTACATCAGCAGGCTGATTCCCCTAAAGGGTCTATCTCGGACACTACTATACTGTGGACTAATCACTTCCCCTTAAGGGTCTGTCATGATCATCCAAACCTTAACCACTTCCCCTGAATTTCTTTCATGGTCAAGAACATATACTTGTCCTCTCTACCGGATTAGGGTATCCATGGACAACATACACACACATAGACAAAGTCAACATCATAAAAAAGTTAGTGTAACTCACCTCTCTTTCATACTTGAAACTATCTAGTTGTAGTAGCTAAATGAACCTCCTTCTTTTTGAACCTCTACACAACAATTATAGCATTTACTTAACTTGTGCATCATAACTATACTTTAATATACTTATCTTTGTATTACTTTAACTTTTCTTTGATTATAGTGTTCTGTTCAGGACCTGATTTCTCAACTTTAAATTCATGATTAGGTTCTGATAAAATAAGATTAATATAACACCCTCTCTTACCTTTCCATGAATAAAAAGATCTCGTTCAAATGATTTTTGGTTGATTTTATATTAATTTTACAAGTTAGCAATTTTAAGTTGTTACTTTGTGGACACACATACAAAGGTGGTAACTTTTACTCTAGGAAGATTAAAAGTTAAATATTAGAAAAAATTCACGGTACACTAAACATTATACCCTAACCATTTCCTTTGATGTTTCATGAATTGGAGTTTTGTAGAATTAATTATGCATGTCACGAGTTGATGTATAATTTTTGCAGCTTTTCGGACCATTGTGTACTCTTTGAATAAACTGTACAAATCTACTAGGAATTAAATCAAGCCCTTGATGTGAAGGAAACTAGACATCCATATATAACTACAGTCTTTAGAATTTTGGCATTTATACTCCTAATGAATTTATTATGAGTTTTATAAGACAATGCATGAAATCTGATTACAAAAGTGATTCAAAGTTCGAAGAAACTAGACACACTAGGTTTTCTGGAAAAACTAGGTTTTCTGGAAAACTAAGTCTCATGATTTTTAGTTGTTCGGATCGCCTTGAACGGATTTCAGAAGTTGAAGGGCATAATTGGAAAGATTGGTAATAAAAGCTTTTAAGTCATTTTTGGTGTCCCATTAAGGACTTAATGGTTAAGCTTTAGTCTTAGCATTTTGAACATAATAATTGGTTGCATATAAGGTTATCAAGATGTATTAATGAAATTTTTTCCAATGACTTAAAGCATGACTCAATTAAGGTATAAAACTATGGTTTAAACATGAAACATTAACTTTAGTATATTTTAGGGTTAGGCTTCTATCTCAACCCCTTAATCTCTTTACGGTGCCAAAACTATAAATATGACTCTTTCATAGCACCAACATCTGATGGTAATTTAATGATGGTGTTATTGTGGTCAACGGTGGTCAAACAATCATCCAAAACAAAGTATGTTGCTATAAAACGACTTATTCCAATTTTGACCTAATCTTCCATACAATGAAACAAATGACCAAACGCAGTACCATGAGGCACCGCCCACTACCACCTTAGCATGGTGGCTAGTGGTGGTCGATTGAGGTGGCCATGGTAGTTTATGATGGTGATGAAGGAAATCGATCCACAAAAGAAAAAAACGAAGAATTGAATCGATTAAAGGATCTTACTTGGGTAAGATCAACACCGCCTGGTACTCTACTCTCTCCCTCACATGAGATCCCACATCACAGTCCTTCTTCCCGATCTCTCTCTCTCTCATTTCTTTTTTCTTCTTCGGCCAAACCACACAAACCCATGACAAAAGGGTACCAAATCGATTAGGGTTGAATTACTTGGACTAAATCGATTGGACTAGAGGGAATCATACCGCACGGAGAAGCCCAAAAAAAGTGTTGTCAATTGCACAAAGGAATATCGATTTTACATTTTTATCCCTACTCTCCCATAATGACACTTTCTATCCCGAAAACAAAATTCCTTACAAACGATTGTTTTAAAACTTGACCTTTTCAGCCCCTTTTCTAGAAATTATTACAAAATTCTCAATTATACATTCCTTAAATAATTTTTTTGTTATTAATTATTATTAAACTTCTTTATATAATTATTAATTCATCTTCATTTTTATTTAGTCACTTAAAATTTATTGAATCCCCTTATTTGTTTTGTTCACCGATATAATTCTTTAGGATTTTTTTATCCTTAATTATATAATTATTTATTTTAATTAATACTTGTTTCCTGAATCATTAATGAGAAATAGGGTGTTACAGTCATCTAGTTGGTGAATTTTCGGAGGTGGTTGTGGAGTTTTCAAGGGATGAAGAGAAGCCATGTAAGTAGAGCACAAAGAAAGATGAGATAGAAATCGATGTGAAAAGGGACGGGGGGTGTAGGTATTACACATTTTTTTGTAAATGATAACAAATAACAAGTTTTGAAAAAGAAATATCTAAGGGCACTATAGTCATTATTATTTATGATAATGACTAAACATGAAACGATATCAAACTATAGGGACTGTCCAAGTGCAAAAAAAACAATAAGGACAAAATACGTAATTTTAGCAAACCACAGAGATGATTTAAGTAATATATATATATATATATATATATATATATATATATATATATATATATATATATATATATATCAAAACTAAAAGTGGAGCGTTAGATCAAAACTAATTCATTAAGGGCATGATCGTAATCTTATCAATCTCATTTAATGTTTAATTTTTTGTGTTATTGTAAATATTAATAGAAATGTCTAAAAAATTACATAATAAATCAAATATTCGTTTTTAAAAAAAAATAGTATTCTTCAGTTTTTTTTAAAAAAAAGTACAGATTTTTTAATTTTTTATAGAAAACATGAATTTTAGAAAAAAAATTGAAAAAATATTTTTATTAAAAACTGCAATTTTTTTAAAAGCATTTAAAAATCAATAAAATTAAAAAAAAAACTGGAATATCTAAAAAATACTATAACTTTTTAACCAAAAAAATCAATATTTTTGGTACATTTATGCATCTTTTTACAAATGCATATATGCATATTTCATATACTATAATATTTGTAAGGAAATCATAAGAAAACTCATTTTATTTACTAATCTATAAACATAACACAATAAGTATTTTATTCGATACAATATACGATATAAAACACCAAAAATGCTACAAAATTTCAAAGCGTTTTCATGTCTTCGTGTCAATATTTCCATATTTTCTTCAATTTATCAATTTTCACATCTTCAATATTCACCACAATTTCTTCCAACTCTACAAGAAAATTAAAAAGAAATTGATTGATGCAAAAACACTCACAAAAATACGTATGTGATTTATATGTAATTCATATGTAAATTACATGTGATTTACATGTAATTCATATGTGAATTACATATGAATCACATGTAATTCAGATATGAATTACATGTAATTCATATGTGAATAACATGTGAATCACATGTGATTCATATGTTAATTACATGTGATTTACATGTGATTCATATGTGAATTACATGTGAATCACATGTGATTTACATGTGTATCACATGTGATTTACATGTGAATCGCATGTAATTCATATGTGAATTACATGTGATTTACATGTGAATCACATGTAATTCATATATGATTTACATATGAATCACATGTAATTCATATATGATTTACATGTGAATCACATGTAATTCATATGTAAATCACAAGTGAATTACAAAATGAAATATATGAAGCTATTCTATGTTGCACGGTTGGAGATATGGGTGATCGTATTTAAAATGTTTCATCCAATAGATTTTATATTTTTTAAAGCCAATATCTACCCCTGGTTTCATTACTCCATCATAGTGTACAATTGTTGCCTGCTCGATACTTCCTGCTTGATTCTAGAACGATACCCCAATCCCTGAACATGCCATTTTCACTCCAATCCATTGTCTGGTTGTAAAATGTTAGCCAACCTAATAATTTAATAGATGTTGAGTTGTTCATTGATTTCAACGACTTTGCCAGAAACAAGAGAGTTAATATCTCTAGTATATAGTTTAGTTACCTTACCTCTCCCTCATCATTATCATCATCATGACACATGTATATAATATTGATCCACCTTTAAACATGCTCATTTGATAATTGGTACCTGTCAGGACAGGAAAGCAACAAAAAAGAAAAAAGGAAAGAGAAAATTACGATATAATTGAAAAATCATTATGAAGTTTTCGTCTACCTATGCTACGAAGATATTTCTACAAATTAAAGTCAATAATAATAAATGAAGATGATTTATATAAAAGTAAGACACATGAGTGAAATGAAAATTTAAAGAATCTAAATTTTACTTCTGCAGCTCCACTTGCGGATTTTCTTTCATCAAGAGAAGTATTTCTCCCCATCCATACATAAATTTCTGCCCCAGAATCCAAAAGTTAGCATTTATTCGTGTCTAGCAACTCCTTTGTCAAGGAATCTGCTACAACAGGTTCTGCCTCCCCTTTCTCCACACTTCAATACAACAAAGTTAAAATCACTATGTATTCCATAACAAAGTCAACATTAATAAATGAAGATGATGATCTATATCAATGTAGAATCAACTTCATTAGAGATTGAGTTCTATGGTTATGGGAATAGCAAATTACCAAAATAGCTAAGTGGGAAGAGCATCAAAACTTTTGGTGTCATCTATTGCTGTTTTCCTACTAATATATAGAAACTAAATGGAATAGAGGATCTTGTATTATAAAAGGGATAATTTCATTCATATCCTTAAGAACTTTAAATATCACTTCTATATCCTTATAAAATTTATAATTACATATATATCCTTCTCAAACTATAAAACTCACACATATATCCAAAGTGATAATTTAATTAGGATTAAATTAATCTAATATCATAAAAATTATCCAAAAATCAAAATTCCATATGTTTTACTAAAATACCCTTCTCAAATTAATAGTTAGGAATAAACCATTTTAATTAGGATAGTAAGTTTTTATAATTCAATCATATTTATCCTCTTCTTCTCCAGCATGTCGTTATTCTCTCTTCTTTTGCAATCTTCATGAGTTCATAATTGACTTATTCCTCTTGATTTTCGGTGATTGATTGGTTTCTCTTGAATTATTCACTAGTAATTTCAACATTGAATGTAACTGTGAATGTTATTCAAGAGGAAAATCAAAATTATCATTAATTTTTGTACCATTATTTAGAACCCTTAATACGAAAATCTAATAGCTATTTAAGAAGAATTGGACGTTCAAGATTCTTCAGTATATAATGCTTGTTCCTTTCTATTACATGGAAACTTTAATGCCACAATTTGAAACAATTCCTAACTTTAATAGGAACTTTAGTGCAATAATTTGAAACGATTCCTTAAAATTTAATGCCTTAATCTAATGAATAAGAGATATAGCGATGAAGAAAAGAAGCACAAGGTTTAGTCGACAGTTCCATAGCTGCGATAAGGAAGAATTAGCGGCATTAAGTTTTGAAAATTTTAATTAGGTTTAAAATTTTGGGAAGGGTATTTTAGTACACACATACGGGATTTTAATTTTTGGATAAGTTTTTTAATATTTGATTAATTTAAACCTACATAAATTATCATTTTGGATATAGGTGTGAGTTTTATAGTTTGAAAAGGATATATATGTAATTATAAAATTTATAAGGATATAGAAGTAATATTTAAACTTTCTAAGGATATAAATGAAATTTTCCCATAAAATAGAAATTCTCCTTATAATAACTTTGCATAAGTGTAGTGTTTACAGGATTTGCTATGCTTTACATGTTATGTAGTTAATTGTTTAAAGAATTTATAATGAAATTTGATAAAAAAAATTTTTTTGCTATGAAGTTTATAATAAAAAATTGCCACGAAATTTATGAATCGAAAACAAGGAGGATCATCATCAATATAAATCATTATTCATAAAAAAGAAAAGCATAAGCATACTCGATTAGTTTGTACAAGGCTTGTAAACAGTGATAATCAGATCATCAATAGACCAGATACTTAAAAAAGAAAGAGAAAATTACTATATAATTGAAAAATCGGAAACATTACCTTTTAGAATTAGGAATATCACTGAGAACAGAACAGAGAGCTACGATAGATGCTTTGTACTGGAGACGAACTTCATCGAGAGCTCCATCGCAGTCAAAGATAGTATCTGAAATGTTGATTCAATTGATTTAGAATCCTAACATGAGATTGAAATCGTGGAGCAGAAAACAATTGCAAACCCTAAGTTTTTGGAATTCACTGCAACTGAAATTGAAGAGGTGAGGGCGTGAGGCGACGACAGGTTGAGAGATTTTTCTGGCAGAGGTGAGACAAAGACATTTCCACAATCAGATGGAGGCGGAGGCAGCCGACACCATACGACGAAGTCAAAACGACACCGTTTGCAGAAAAATCGGTGGTAATTGAGGTCGGAGATGAGACGGAGATTGATCTCCGGTGAGGATGAGAGAATGTGAGGTGGAGATGGACGATTTGGCGTCGATTTTCTGGAGAGCAAAGGAGTTGGTCACCGGTGAGGATCACCGACGATGTACGATCAGAGAGAATAGATTTGTTTGAATGATATATTAGTAATATTCGTTTTAGGTATTCTGTAATTTTATACCTAAATTAACCCTATTATTTTTGTTAAAAAGCCACATATACCATTGAAGCTATATTCATTTACCATATTGCCATCTTTGATCTCGATCATTAAATTTTTTGATCTAGCGGTCCACTTTTAGTTATCAGGTTCTCGGGAAACTATAGGTTCTTAAATGATCCTTCATATATATATATATATATATATATATATATATATATATATATATATATATATATATATATATATATATATATATATATATATATATAGGCTTAGGTTATTTTGTTTTTAACTATTGTGTGCCAGAATGCACAGATCTGGACCACCGGATGAATGAAATCAACAGTCATGATCTGATGGTCTATGATATTACAATAGGGTAGAATGTATCATATAATCACACAAATTTCAGCAAAAATGTATTTTGGTCAATTAACCTATTTTAAAAAAGGAAAATTTCGGATTTTAAGGGATCATTAATTCCCTTATTTTTAAAAAATCTGAATTTTTTAAATTAAATCTAATTAAATTTTAATATTATTTTTAATAATAACCGATTTTATTCTGTCAGAATGACAAAAAGTCAACAATAAACTAGTAAATATATTTGCGATTTTATTTTTGCAGAATATGGTTTCATTCAAGATACTTTTTATATTAAATATGCTCAAAGAATTATACAACATATTATCAAGAATAACATTTTCTAAAGAGTACGAATTTTATTCTTTAAGAATCACTATTTACATTCATCCGTAAAGAATAAGACTATAAACAATTATTACATTCATTCTAAAAAAATTATGACTAATAATGGTTTAAGGAATATATTTATTCTTAAAGATTAAAACTAAAAATGGTTAAAAAAGGAAAAAAAATCAAACCTAACAAAAACATTAATCCATTCCGAAATAATATTATTGTTAAGAAACACTTTATATATTTTAGCATAATATATTTTGCAAGAATACACTCTAGTTCTCCATGTTTTTTCTCATTTTCTACATCAATGGCAGTCTCTTCAAAACCTAAATCCACAAAAAAAACCTTAATCAACTTTCAGATATTAAAAAATTCTGATAGAATGTAGTAGACATTAAACAATTATAATTTATTCTAATAACATGCATTACTAGTTATTCTGCTAGAATATACTATCGCTATTCTAATAACATGCATTACTCGTAATTCTGCTACAATGCATTACTCGTAACTCTGCTACAATGCATTACCTGTGAAACAAATATACTTATTGTTAACAAAATATTTTTAAAGACATTTTGACAGATTGCATTTATATAAATAAATTCTGACAGAATACACACAAGTTTTGACTTATATTCTAATAGAATTTATAACACCTTTTTTTATAAAATAAAAACACCAAAATAACATAACTATACATATTAACATCAATTCTAAACGAATATTTCATTTCTATTTGTTGCTTAAACTTCAATTCTTTAAGAATTCTAACAAAATATTATCTACTTTACTTCTAACATAATATTTCAATACAAGTATAAACATGTTACCTTAACATATTCTGATAGAATCTTCCCAATAAGTCCAACATATCAAACTTGCCTCTTTTACACAAAAATTTTCTCTTTTTGACATTATATCAACCACTTGGAGGGCATTCTTTATTATCAACATTCAAAAAAAGCAATAATACAAGCAACATTCAAAAGCATTGATAACAGAAAAAATTGATTCTTGATTCTGAATCACTTCCAAAATCAAAACTAGTAGATAGAAATTTTGAGTGCAATATTTCAATATTTTCTTAGGATTCAAGCCCTAAAACAGAATAAGACAGTTCAATTCCATTATTGAATTCTCAGTTATACAAACGAATTGCGAAATAAACCAAAACTGAAAATAAAGGAAAGTAAAACCACACCTGGATTGAAGAAAGAACAAATTCATACTGGCTAAGTTATGCTCTAGTGATGGCCCAAACTTAAACCAATATAGGGCTTTTATGTCTTGTTCGTCATTTGGATGATTGAGTAAGGGATACGAATCATTCACAAAAGAGGTCACGAAGGAACGGAACAGGTGAACGAAGAGGGGGAAAAGGAACGCTCACATGCAGTACCATTTTCATCGATTGATTGCGAGATGGAGGTCGTCTCCCGGGGTCGACGGGGCCAAAATGGAGAAGGAACAAAGTTTTACTCGTCTCTTCCGGCTACAAGGTGTGAGGTTCGGGCTTTGCAAGCAGCATTAGTAGAAAAGACGAGCCTTTTGACATCTGTGGTTGATGGGAACCTCAGAGGAAGAAAACGAGCGGAAAGTGGGTCCGATGGGAGTCCGGTCGGCAGCCATTCGTCGCAGGTGAGGACCTCGGTGGTGTTTGCTCGAAAATCACGATGTTCCCCCCTTGTTTTGGCAGTTCCGAATCAACCACAGGTAACAAAAATTTCTTTTGGGATTTTGTTTTTTTGTTTGATAGAAATCATTGGGGTGTTTTGGGTTTGTTGGGAAATCGATGATAATGAAGGGAATTTTGGTTTGTTTCATTTGACAGGGAAGGTAAGGAGAACCAACAGATGAATACTGTGATATAGAATTAGGGTTATGAGGATGAAGGAACCGTGATTCAAGGGATCAAATACGTGATTTTGAAGGTAATTAAAGATTTTAAATATTTACCATAAAAATTTACAGCTAAGTTACTAATATACCCTTATCAAATTAATTAATTAATTATTATTTCCTTAATTCTCATTGGTTCCCAAAGCACATAATAATTATCAAAAATATATGAACCTAGCTCTCTCTCTCTCTCTCTCTCTCTCTTATATATATATATATATATATATATATATATATATATATATGTGTGTGTGTGTGTGTGTGTTAAATGAAAAAGATCAATTATATATCTTTTTATTGCAAAACATCATTGAAGTTTATAGGGAAAGTAAAAAATCAGTACTTTTTAACATATATAACTCAAACGATTTGTTCTTCAATTGAAAAAACTATATTGAATGATTTGTGAAAAGCTTAATTGAGTTATTGAATGTTCTTTTTTTTTATCTTTTATTCTATTAGTTTCATTTAAGATTTAGTAGGGTTGATTAAATGGTTATGACTTTTAATGTTCTAAGTTCTTAGACACAATAAAGAAAAAGAATATAAATTCGATCGGTTTAGTATGTCACATGATTAAGGAAGAATTGTAAACGAGATAGCATGATTAGTTTGGATATTTTTGGATCAAAACTACATAGTTTGGAGGGTTCTATATATAAGCTAAGGTACATTACAACCACATATTCCCTAAGCTCATGTATATATATATATATATATATATATATATATATATATATATATATATATATATGGGGATAGGGAATATACATTACAGCCCCACCTAAGCTTAGGTACTAAACTTCTAAAATAT
This sequence comes from Lactuca virosa, assembly GCF_052849685.1. NCBI lineage: Eukaryota > Viridiplantae > Streptophyta > Magnoliopsida > Asterales > Asteraceae > Lactuca > Lactuca virosa. Next base: position 328,152,983 of record NC_136430.1, read on the forward strand.
GTCGTTTTAACATGCTAGATATACCCGGTTTGGTTTCACTTGGTAAATATATCATCCTCCACAACATTTCTTTCTTTCATTATCGTTTTACCATCCCTGGTTTCTTTCCTCAATTATCGTTTATTACTTCACCCAAGTGAACATTACTAAACCCTAAACCTAAACCCTAAACCCTAAATTTAAACCCTAAACCCTAAATTTAAACCCTAAACCCTAAACCTAAACATTAAAACCTAAATCTAAACCCTAAACCCTAAACCCTAAACCTAAACCTAAACCCTAAACCCTAAACCCTAAATCTAAACCCTAAACCCTAAACCCTATCGTGTCGATCTTGAATTTACATCTTGAATTATTAATCATGAATCCATTAACCGTAATCTTTATATAGTAAAATAATGTATTTTCAAGAGGTTTAGTACCTAAGCTTAGGTGGGGCTGTAATGTATATTCCCTTTTCCCTATATATATATATATATATATATATATATATATATATATATATATATATATATATATATATTCCATAGTCTCCATCCATAATGCCTTATTATCCCCGTTTCATCCAACACCACCGAATCTCTCTTTACCAATCGAGAATCTTTGTACAAACTTACAACATAACATTAACAATCCACATTTGTTAGAGAAATCAACAGTCCCAAAATCAAACGATCAAGAAACAAAATACATTCAAAATACACACTGATGTATTTTCCTAGTTCAATAGTATTTTCCTGTTTGCTAGATCCCTTCCACAGATGCTCCACTATGTGCCTTCACTCTTGATCTGTTCCAGATCTCTACCCTCATCGCCCATCAAACCCATCAAATGCCTCTAGTCTCCATCGTGTATTTATTGTCTAATTTCATGTTTGATAACATCATTGATTGTTCTTTAATCAATCTAGTTCAAAATGCCCCTATTTTTTTTTGGTGAGACTGAAGTAATTAATTTAATGACATAAATGGATTAAGGAATTGAAAACTGGGTTAATGTTTCTAAAATTAAAGATGAATATGGTTTGATTTTCCCGAAAACAAGTATGAATTTGGGTTGATGTTTCTAAAATCAAAGTTTAATGTACACATATAAAAATCGATTTTATTCCCTGTTTTAATCATGAGTGTGTTTTGTGTGTGAAGAAGAGGAACAAAATTTTGTTTATCTCCACTATCATGACCCACTTATCCTAAAAAAAATTGTCTCGTTACAAATCCATTAAAATAGATTTTAGTTTAGATTTCGTTACAAATCCATTAAAATAGATTTTATTTTGTAATCTAAAGATTAAAAAGACAAAGCAACACACTATGAAACTCAATTTCTCCGACCATGACCTCCACTACTATAACGGTGTGATATTTATTTTAATTTGAAGACGATGTAATGAGAGCAATATGTAATTCATATGTGAATCGAAAAACATAACAACCAAAGAACTCGAGTTCTCCGGTTGACGATTCATGACATAGAGGAGGTGGCGATGTACACTTTTAAGAGAGAGAGAGAGGGAAAGAGATGTGATCAATTTATTTCTTTTCTTTTTCCTTTTTTTCTTAAAAAATAATAAATTTTAAATAAAGAAAATCAAAAATATATTAAAAGGGGAAAATAAGTTTTTTTAGGTAGGTGATGACCAACCACGATAGAAATTGAAAACCACAATGACCTTCTATGTGGTTTATTAAAATTAATACTATGTCCCAAATTTTAGGAAACCACATTGACCTTTTATGAAGTTTTGTGGAAAATTTATATAATAAAAAAATAATTTAATAATACAATTGCAAAGATTTTTTTTTATATAATAATTGATGTATATTTTTAAGTTTATAATTGCTATGTGTAAATAATATTTGACATGGTTACCAAATTTAAATAATGTTATTTAAATCATGATTGATGCGAAAAACATAAAAGTGTAGTGTGAAATCGTCCCTATGGTTTGTCATAATTGCGCGTTTGGTCTCTACGATTTTTTTGCACTCGAACCATCCCTATAATATGATTTTATTACGTTTTCTATCTCTAATAAAATGTCCAAAATACCCTTATTGATCATTTTATTTGTTTGATTTATTATTAATCTATTAAAAGAAATGCTTAAATATATGTGGAGTCCACTTAAACCTTTAACCTCCCCACACATACATACTCCATCAGTTTAAACCCTTACCAAAATCTCTGCCCCACTCTTCCTTGCCGGAAACCACCATCGATAATTGTCTTCCTTTCCAGAAACCACCACCAGTATCTCTATTTGATGGTGTAGAAGATTGGCCACGATGGTACAGTACAACACCATCCGTTTTGACGTAACTAAAAGCCACAACCACAATCGTTTGTGCGTTCTTCCTGTTCTCGAACTGAGCAACTCCCCAATCTTTTTTATTCTCTATTATCGGAGGTGTCGTTGCAGCCGGTGACCTCATCGGAGCAGATGACATGTGGATCTCAAACCACCTTATCCCTTGTTGTCAGATGATACTGTCATATTTATAAATTTATTTAGGCATTATTTTAATATATTTAAGCTATATTTTTGTAAAATGCAAAGGTGTTTGGTACTTATTAAGTTAAACTGTATTTTGCAGCCAAATAGGATACTCTTGAAGAAAAATGACTAAAATTGACAAAGTTGGATACTTGGAAGAGTAGAGCTGAAACTATGAGCTTAAAGAAGAAAAAATCGAGTATTTTTCATTTTGCACGACGTGGAGTTATAAATCTCATGGTGTGGCATTCTGAAGATTCTCGATTCGTGCATGAAGATGATTCTCACGTCATGACCATCTCTTGGTCACGACGTAACCACGTGTCCTTAGAAGATTCCTATACGGCGAAGTATAGTTTCCTTGGTGAAAATGGGATATACACTATTCTCACATCGTAATACCCTTATGGTTACGACGTGAAGATTGATTTTATGGAAACTATAAATACTGAACATTATATCGATTTTGAGGGAGAGAGACGACTTCTCGACAGAAACATGCAATTGGGAAGCAAAAAATAACCTTATAAGAACCCTTGGAAGGAAGAAGAAGATTGGAGATCAAGAGATTGGATCAAGGAATTCACATTATTCATCTGGTTTGCACAGATCTAATCATGTCTAGCTTAGGTATCCATGTGATAATGTGTTTCTTTTCTGCAATAATGAGCTAAATCATTAGACTTTCGTTTAGTAATGATGAACCCTAATACTATGTGCCAGTTTCTAATTTTCATGGATTTATGAAGTTGGTTTACCTTGTGTTTGATATATCAAAACCAAGCATGTTAATTGTTTCAATCTTTGTAGCTTACATCTTCAAGTTTTGTGTAGTTGAATGATCACTTTATTTGCATGAACTTGTTTACCTAGTTGTTTATAAATCTTAAATTACTAGAGCTAGTTATTGACCAAATCCTAGAATAGGTAATATAGATAGTTACTGTAACTGTGCTAGATAAAATAACTGGATCACAATTGTGTTTAGGTTATTTATCTAGATCATAGATAATAAATCTTAGATTTATCATTCCTAGCTGAATAGTATCAATAATAAATTTAGTGTCTACTTGTGTAAGACCATTGCATAGTAGTTCATAAATTTGTGAAAACGTTAGGAGATTGGATCAAGACTTCTAATAACATTTATATTGGTAACCAACTGAAGATATACCATGTCTTGAAACTAACCATAGAAAAAAGGGTGATTCAAAGCTAAATGGGAGTGTCTTTATTCTCTTGATTACAATCAACTTTAGTTATTTGTTTGCTTTCGTTTTTAGTTATTTGATTAATTAAGTTAATATGAACTTGCAAAATCATATAAAACCCCACTTTTAGTTGTTTTTCTTAGATTAATTTTTAGTAATTATTTTATTAGCTAAATACTATTACCTATGATCGACAACGACTTACATTTCTATACTATAAACCGACTAGGTACACTACCTAGGTGGATTAGTTAGTTAAGTTTTGTTATGTTATAAATTTAAAACTGGTAGGTATAATTGTGCACATCATCAGATCTTCACTTTTCTGCCATATCATCATCACCTTATCCCCTACCTCTGGAACCTACTTTCTACTATTTTATCTCACCGGAAACACCGCCACCTCTCCTGAAATCATGACTCTTACTTTGTAACCTGTATTTCTGCTCATGGCCACCAAAAACCATAAAATCAATAGATCGGGAGATTTCTTGAAATCCACATGATCAAGATATTGACAAACAGACTTTGTGTTTGATTTTCGGAATGATTTTTAGGAACGATTTCTAGAACATATTTTGATTTCAGGTTTTCGTTTTCTATATAGATTTTGATTCTTATTCTTGTTTGTTTTTGATTTTGTAAATAGTGGTGAGGGTAGTAGTTGATGATGGTGTTTGATGGTGAAGTTAGTGGTGTTTAAGGATGAGGTGGTGCTTTGACGGGGAGGGTGGTTTGGCTTGATTACAGATATTGATTATGATTATATAGGGGTTGTTTTGGTTCAAATTCTTTTGATTTAGGTGTGGTGACTAGAAATAAGACGATGGATGGTTGAATGGAGGTGTTGTCGGATGTCAACTTCGTGGTTGAAAAAGGGTTGTCGGAGGTGGACAATAGAAGGGAATGTAGATCGGTATGTATAGAGTGGGTGTGGGAGGAGTGATATCTGTAATTTATTTTCTCTTAGTTAATAAATAAGAATAATAACTGAAAAAGAAAATACAAAGAATAATGTTGTCTTTTCATGTCTGTTAGCGATAAAAAAACACAACAAAATGATACCTTGAGGCCAGTCTGAGTTAAAAAAAGAAAGATAGAAACCAAACGTGAAATTTTTGCAAACCACATAGACTACTTCAGTAATTTGTTCAAGTATATTTGATATATTAATGTTAGAAAATGTGACATCTCCATTTTCACGGCCAGAAAAGACCGATTTGTTTATGCTTTATTTTAAAAATCAGAGTATCTTTTAAAGAAATGTGTTGCGGAATTTGTTCCCAAAAAAACATGATAAATACGTTATCAAATCATTTCCGAAGAAATGTATTTTATTCATTTTTAAAACATTGGAATGTCATCGTCAATACAGAAACATAAGCATAAACAGAACTTACATTCATTTACACTAGTGATCTACGTCTCTTTTAAATCTCTCAGTGTAAAGTAGCTTCATATCGACACCTGTGATACAAATAAGCTTGAGTGGGTCAGGTTGGGAAACCTGGTGAGTACATAGGGTTTTCAACCCACAATAATATAATTATTACGTTTAAACATCAAACAATTAACCCAATTACCCATCCTCATTATCTTCTTTACTCTTAAGGATCTACCCTAAGAATCGACTATTCCTCGTTAATTCATTCCTAAGGATTGTCCTAAGGAGTAGGCACAAAGTCCATCGTTGCCTATGACACAGCTGTCAAGCACATCTGCTAGTCCTATCCCTTAGGCGCGGCTGCAAGAATTGTGACATTCTCTATGAGGCGCAGCTGCCGGTATTGTTGTAACACCAAAAAAAACTGGTATGTCTTGAAACCCTCAAGAATTCATAATTTTGCATATTTGGTCCCTTGAGTACGTTGGGCGTACCTATGAGTACGCTTAGCGTCCTCTGCCTGAGTGATCGCAGAGGAGTCTCACGTACGCTGGGAGTACGAGAGGGTACGCCAGGCGTACGCATCAGAGGGTCAAAACCCTAAATTCCGGACTTGTCCCCCTATTTATTCATCCTTAAGTCTCTTGGACCAAACCCTATAAGCCTCTTGAGCCTCTTTTCGTATACTTTCAGCTGTGAGTGGGTGTGTGAGAGTTTTGATCTTAAAGAGAGGGTTTGGTGGACATTTTGGAAGTTCTTTCAAGAAGAAGAAGTGGTCATACAAGCTTGGAACGATTTGGTGCTTCAAGATCCTGCCTAATAGTCATCTTGCAAGAGTGCTGGAGGTATAAAGCTTGTACCTTTCCATTTAAATCTTTAGATCTAGCTAGGGTTTTCTAGTTTGGTTCCTTTGTTGGACTTTAGACCTCTTTTGGCGAGTTAAGCAACTCCATGAGAGGAGAATGGCAGATCTGACGTCCCTTGGTCGTTTTGAAGTATAAAAATGGAGTCTTGGTGGAAGTATTGGTCTCATGCATGGGTTAAGGACCTTGGAAAGGTCTTAATGAAGGTTTTGGGTGTATGTGAGGCATGCAAAGGCATAAAGTTGGCAACTTTATGCCTTAGGACGTATTAATCAACTCAGATCTGGCTTTTGGACGTAAAGGAACCGAGTATTAAGCACTTAATGGAGAAAGTGCTCAATCTGGAAGTACGCTGGGCGTACTTAATGTACGTTGCACGTAGTCCTTAAGACGCCGGTACGCTGTACGTACCAGAATGGTACGCCGAGCGTACGCACTGCAGATTGGGCCGGATTTGTTTTGGGCCTTTGTGTTGGTGGGCTTCACTTTGGTTAATAGGCTGGTTGCATTCTGTGAATTGTGGTCTATTTCTTCTGTTATGGGCCATGGACACTTTGATTGGGCCTTATTGGGCCAAGAGGCCCATTAATGATTTTGGACTAGGACTTTAGGCCCATTAGGAGAGCAGCTTTTGTGTTCAGCACGGGAGGGTGCAGACTATTAGGAGAGCAGCTTTTGTGTTCAGCAGACTGAGGTGAGTCTCCTCACCATACGAATGGGTCTAAGGCACCAAGGCCGGCCCATTATATGATGTATAGTATCCTAGCTAAGATTGTATTATGTGATTTGTTAGTTGGTATGAGCTAGGAAGCATGCTAATGATATATGTGGTACTTGTATGGAAGACCATGGGAGAGCCCATGGCACTTGGATGTAAGACCATGTGGAGAGCCCATGACTTTCCTATCAAAGACCATGGGAGAGCCCATGACACTTAGGTGTAAAACCATGTGGAGAGCCCATGGCATCCTGGAGTAAGACCCTGGGGACGAGACCACGACATCCCTATCTGTTGTACGCATGGCTTATGTGATATGTGTGTAGCCTTGATTAGCTATCAGGGTTTGTGTATGCGTATTGTGTGTGGTATGCTCTGGGGAACTCACTAAGCATTAGCTTATAGTTTGTGGATTTTTTTCAGGTACATCGGAGCCCAAGGGCAAGGGCAAGGCTTGATGGCGCGGCGTGAACTCTCTCACCGATATTTTATGGGACACTCTGATGTTTTTGAATAAATTTGTAATGAATATGGATTTGAAAACAATATGTTTTGGGATTTCATGGTTAATGGAAATATGTTTGACTAATTAAAAATGATATATATATATATATATATATATATATATATATATATATATATATATATATATATATATAATCTTTTGAAAATTTGGGTCGTTACAAGTTGGTATCAGAGCCTTGGTTTGAGAGATTCGGGCACACCCTCGGGTGTGTTAGGACTCAAACTAAGGGAATGGTAAAATTGTTTTCAAAAGATAACATAAAATGGATTTTTTTAAGAAATGAAAAGATGTGAGTGCAACGCGCGTGATCAGCCGAGCCAAGTTAGTAGTTCCCCAATATGTTAGCCATGCTATACTGATATGTGAGCTATGCTGATTATATGGAACTTGCTATGTGTATGTTTTTAAAATTGTATACGGTTAGGAGCTTATAGCCTCAGACTGACTGATTTGGCCTTATTTCCTGTTCCTTGTTTGGTTGTGGTCCTAGGGTAGAATCTTTTATTCGAAAGTCTATTTGATCCTCTTCTGTGTATAATTTGCATGCATAAAGACAACTTGTTATGATGGGTATGTTTGATGTGGGTAGAACAAATCTTAGGATAACCTGGGATTTGGGTTATACGGTGATATGTGGTGTATGATTTATTGTGGGACGAATTGGCGTTATCAGGTAGAGCCTTGGGGGAAGGTACAGGTAGGTGTGGAATGTAGTATTGGGCCCGTACTACTGAAAGCACAGGACCTGTACCCGAGCCAATGTTAGATCTGACAACTCTAAGGAGGAACGGTATGGGAGGATCCCCAATATAGATGCCCTGATTATTATCGTTTGTGACATTTCAGTTCAGCGTGGTGATGACACGATTTGGGACAGGGGGATCAGGATCGGGGTCTGGATCGGGATCGAGGAGTGGTACTGAGCCTACTGATGAGAGGCTGCGCGAGGTCATTGCAGCCGGGGTTACGAAGGGCATCCTTGACGCTACCCCAGTGATCTTTGGGACGGTCAAGGAAGGTATTATGGAGATCATGGAGTAGAGGCTCAGGTCATTCAGAGCCGAGATTGCTGCGGGCCAGGTCGGGGCCCGAACTCCCTCGTTCCAGGAGTTCAAGGCGTGTGGAGCGCCGGAGTTCTTCTGGGTCAGGGACCCCATTGTTAGCCGACGTTGGATGGCGGATATGGAGAACGCCCATCGAACGAGTTCCTGCCCTGACGTGGCAAAAGTGAGTTTTACTTCATGTATGTTACGAGACCGAGCCCGAGATTGGCGGGAGGAGGTGATCAGTCAGGTGGGAGTAGTCGGTGTGGCTGAGATGACGTGGGCCGAGTTCGTTCGGCGATTTGATGAGGAGTTTGCACCACCTATTGAGGTGCAATGACTGGTGAGGGAGTTTCATGACCTCCAGCAGACCACCGAGACTGTGGCGGAAATCACCGCCAAGTTTCGGAACGAGCTTTGTTGATCCCGCAGTATGCTAGAGATGAGGATATGAGGCGGACGAGATATCACTCCATGTTGAGGGATGATATCCGGGAGTTTGTGAGCTTCACGGGGTGTAAGACCCTAAAAAGCCTAAGACCTCAGATACTTCCAGCAGGGGCCAGCAGGGCCGTGGCCGGTGTGCCAAGTGAGGTAAACCGCACAGTGGGGCTTGTCGGGGGACAGGATCGGGATGTTATGCTTGTGGCCAATCTGGCCACGTGCTGAGGGATTGCCCCAACAAGGGCTTGATTTGTTTCCACTGCAACCAGACCGGCCACAAGCGGGCCGATTGTCTGAGGTTGCAAGGAGGGGGAGGAGTGGTGGCGGCGCCTACGCCTGCCACATTGAGGATCACCGATGGCCGCCCTGCTAAGGCGGATGCCCCGGCGGCGAAGATCTGTGCATTGCAGCTGACCTCCGAGGAGGCTCGGGCAGCTCCAGACGTTGTGGCTGGTACGTATCCGTTATTATCTGTTCTTATTATTCGTATGACTTATGTGTACTATATGCTTGTATAGGGAGCTTTTTGGTCAATGGTATGTCTGCTCATGTCCTATTTGATTCGGGTGCTACCCGATCGTTCGTATCACTTGCGCTTAGCAAGAAGTTCTGGGACGCGCCCGGGGCTCTGGATTCCCCACTCGAGGTAGAGATTGCAGATGACCGCACTGTGAGTGCTGCGAGGGTGTATCAGGAATGTGTCCTGAATGTGCTTAGAGAGAGGTTTCGTGTCGATCTAGTCCCGATACCGTTGCGAGGGCTGAAGGTGATTGTCGGAATGGATTGGTTGGGGGCCAACGGGGCCATGATTGATTGCGAGCGCCAGTTGGTCAGGGTTCGAACCCCAAGTGGGGGAGAACTAGTTATTCATGGAGAGAGGGCCTCGCAGAGACCGATTCTATGTTCGGCTGCGAGGGCTAGGAGATTTCTGCATCAGGGATGCATGGGATTTTTGGGATATGTCTCAGATACGAGAATAGAGAACGTGACGGATGTGGGTAGTGTGTCAGTGGTACAGGATTTCCGGGACGTTTTCCCCGAAGAGTTACCAGGAGTGCCTCCGGAGAGGCAGGTGGAGTTTCGCATTGATTTGGTACCGGGTGCCGCCCCGATAGCAAAGGCACCCTACCGGTTGGCACCACCGGAGATGCAGGAACTATCTACGCAGCTTCAGGAGCTGCTAGACCGAGGGTTCATTCGTCCGAGCAGTTCCCCGTGGGGAGCGCCGATTCTTTCGTGAAAAAGAAGGACGGATCGCACAGGATGTGCATCGATTATAGAGAGCTGAACAAACTAACGGTGAAGAACCGTTATCCGTTGCCAAGGATCGATGACTTGTTCGATCGGCTGCAGGGTGCGTCATGGTTTTCCAAGATTGATCTTCGGTCAGGATACCATCAGATGAGGATTCGGGATGAGGATATACCGAAGACGGCTTTCCGGACTCGGTGCGGGCATTATGAGTTTGTGGTGATGCCGTTCGGGCTCACCAATGCCCCAGCAGCGTTCATGGATCTTATGAACAGGGTGTGGAGATCGATGCTGGATCGGCCGGTGATTGTTTTTATTGATGATATCCTGGTCTATTCTAAGACCAGGGAGCAGCATGAGCCGTATCTGAGGGAGGTATTAGAGAGCCTGAGGGCGGAGAAACTTTATGCGAAGTTCTCCAAGTGTGATTTCTGGCTGCGAGAGGTACACTTTTTGGGGCATGTCATCAATCAAGAGGGTATTTCGGTTGATCCAGCCAAGGTTGAGGTTGTGATGCGGTGGGAAGTACCGAGGAATGCGTCAGAGATTCGTAGTTTCTTGGGTTTAGCGGGCTATTATCAGAGATTTATCCAGGATTTCTCCAAGATTGCTGTGCCATTGACCCGCTTGACTAAGAAAAATGTGACTTTTCGGTGGGGTGCAGACTAGCAGATGGCTTTTGAGACCCTGAGACAGAGGTTATGCAAGGCTCCGATTCTAGTACTACCTGAGGGGTTAGATGATTTGGTGGTGTACTGCGACGCGTCGATTTCAGGGTTAGGTGCGTTACTGATGCAGAGGGGACACGTGATAGCTTACGCCTCGAGGCAGTTGAAGCCTCATGAGGCGAATTACCCTACTCATGACCTGGAGTTGGGGGCAGTGGTGTTTGCCCTCAAAATTTGGAGGCACTATTTATATGGGGTGTGGTTCACCATCTATACCGCTCACAAGAGTCTGAAGTATTTGATGGATCAACAGAATCCTAACATGCGGTAGAGGAGGTGGTTGGATGTGATGAAGGATTATGATTGCGAGATTCTATACCACCCAGGGAAAGCCAACGTGGTGGCTGATGCATTGAGCCGCAAGACGGCGGGGTCCCCGATTAGGGACATTTGTATGCGGATGACGGTGACCTCTCCTTTGTTGGATATGATCAGAGTGGCTTAGGTCGAAGGGGTGAAGAAGGAGAATTGGAAGGTCGAACGGATTCGGGGGCAGTATCCTTTGTTTGTGAAGGATAGCTGCAGCCTTCTGACGCAATGTGGTCGAGTATGGGTACCAGTGACAGGGGGAGTGACCAAAGACTATTATAGGAGGCTCACATGTCCAAGTTCTCTATACACCCTGGAGCTACGAAAATGTATAGGGAATTGAGACTGGGATATTGGTGGCCCTGCATGAAGCGGGAGGTTGCCTGGTTCATGGAGCGATTTTTAACCTGCAGGAAGGTCAAGGCCGAGCACCAGCGGCCTCATGACAAGGTTCAGCCACTACCCATTCCCATGTGGAAGTGGGAAGAGATCACTATGGATTTCATCACAAAGTTGCCTAGGACGGAGAGGTGAGTGCACGCTATATGGGTGATCGTGGACAGACTGACGAAGAGTGCCTATTTTATTTCGATTTCTGAGAGTATATCTGCGGAGAAGTTGTCAGATATTTATGTGCGTGAGGTAGTGGCTAGACACAGGGGTGCCCGTATCTGTGGTCTCCGACAGGGATGTCCGGTTTACTTCCAGGTTTTGGAAGAAGTTTCACGAGGAGCTGGGCACTCAGCTACATTTCAGTACGGCATACCATCCCCAGACTGACGGTCAGAGTGAGAGGACGATCCAGACACTGGAGGATATGCTTCGAGCATGTGTGCTGGATTTTGGAGGGAGTTGGGATACATACCTCCCACTGGCAGAGTTCTCATATAATAATAGTTATCATGCCAGTATTGACCGAGCTCCATTCGAGATGTAATATGGTAGGAGGTGCAGGACCCCGGTGTGCTGGGATGAGGTCGGACACCGGGTCATGGGGAGCAATAAAATTGTGCTCAAGACTACCGGGCTGATTCATCAGGTGCTTGACCGGTTGCGAGTCGCGCAAAGTCGTCAGAAAAGTTATGCCGACCGACGGCGTTCGGATCTCGAGTTTCAGGTAGGGGATTTTGTATTACTGAAGGTGTCACCTTGGAAAGGGATTATCAGGTTTCGAAAGAGGGGCAAGTTAGGGCCTCGGTTCATAGGCCCATTCAGGATCACGGCCCGGGTGGGCAAGGTGGCATATCGCTTGGAACTCCCTGAGGAGCTCAGTCAGATTCACAATACTTTCCACGTGTCCCAGCTTCGGAAGTGTGTTGCTGACGAATCTGCAGTTGTGACATCCCCATTTTCATGGCCAGAAAAGACCGATTTTTTTTATGCTTGTTTGAAAATCAGAGTAACATTTTAAATAAAAGTGTTGCGGAATTTGTCCCAAAACAAAATATGATAAAGATTTATCAAAAGCAATTCCAAAGAAATGTATTTCATTAAAAGACTCGGGATGTCATGTTCGATACAGATCAAAAGCATAAACAGTACAACATAAGCCTTACTACATTATTTCGTATTTACAGGCCTATAATCCCTTATCTCTCATCCAAACATCTATGCTCATGCGCCACTACCTATAATACAAGAAACTGAGTGGGTCAGGCTTGGGAGCCTGGTGAGCACATAGGGTTTTCAACCCATAATAAATAAGTTTATTAACTTTATCAAACCAAACAAACCTAATTACCCGTTCCCGTTATCCTCACTTTACGTCCCTAAAACATCTAACACAAGGGACCTAGTCTAAGGACTTTCATCGGGGTGACAACACATGCTTCGGGGGTTCCTTAGCAATTCATGTTAAATAAGGCAACCATGTGGGGGATGGAGTACTGCTGGTAAACGCACAGTTCAAATAAACACCTACAGGTTGCGAGCCTGCTAGCGTTCCACTAGACTGTCTAGAATAGTCCGTGATCGTCATCTATACCCCGCTAGATGACTGGATTATCAATAACATCTATAATGAGGCCTCTCATTATTTTATTTTGTCACACAGCAACTATTACATCTACCCATTTTTTACCCAACACATTTTGTAGATATAAAATACATATACAGTTTAAATCATTTAAAACATGTATAAAATCGTTCATCCAGCATAGATAGCAAGTATACAGATAATATGCACACACAGCACGTAATTTATATAAAATACTTCATATCTATGTGTAAGCTGAAAGTAACTATGCACTCACCTGAAAGGTGGTGACTCTGCACTCGAACAACGCTTCGTTATCTCAAAATAAGTTTCCCTCGATAAAACCTAATATCAATACCACTAGGGTTTAGTCTAACGTTAACCGCGACTAATTAATAGTCTAGCTATTATTATTATTATTTAAGCGTTAAACAACACTCTATATAACTCATAATAATAGTCCAAATAATTATTTTAAGGACCTAATAACATTACTATAATTATTTAAAAGCTTTATTAAAATTTTCATAGGCGTAGCTCACTTACAACGGATTTTCTTAAAAATCGGGCTTTGTTCGGAGCAGCATTTCCGAACCGAAAGACTCTTTTTCTCGGGACTCCGGAAGCCTCGGGGATTCCTTCGGGTGCTAGGGAGGTTCCTTAGGGTTTAGGGGTGGTTTGGGACCTTAGAGAGAGAAAGAAACTAGAGAGAGAAGTGATTTTTGGTGTGAGAAAGAAGGCAACCTTGGCCCTCTATTTATACCACACAAGGCCAAAGTACGCTGGGCATACTTCATTTCGGACGCGGGGCGTAATGCGAGGGTGGCGTGTCGCAATCCGAAGCGAGCTCATCGGACGGCTGGGACTTAGGCCACGTCATCAATCCATGCATCAGCTTCGCAAATTGCCCCCTTAACTTCTAAAATTCGTATCTTCCTCGTACGAGCTCCGTTTTTGACGTTCTTTATATCCACGCGTAGGCGGGAACGTACTCTACAACTTTCGTTTAGACTCCGTCGGCTAATCTTGAATTTATTTTAAAAGTTATATTTTTAACAGAGCGGGATAGGATTGGTCCGTTAAAAATTCATAACTTCTTCATTCGACGTCCGTTTTCGTCTGTCTTTTTATCGATACGCTAATATTAACGAGATCTTTGATTCTCGTTTAGGTTGTGTCGGCTAAAAACCGCTCGATCTAATATTCGAACTTTGGGCTGTACACTGCTAAGCCGAAACTTCGAAAAATCATAACTTCCTCATACGAAGTCAGATTTGGCGTTCTTTTTATAGACGCTCTCGGTTTAACGTATTCTACGACTTTCTTTTAGATCGCTAAGGCTAAAACTTGCTCTATCGTAAATTCACTATTTACGCTTCCCGGTATCGTGTCGGTTCCGTCACGAAACTTCGACGGGTAATAACTTCTTCGTTATAACTCGGATTTCGGCGTTCTTTATATCCCTGGAATCCTTGTTTCGGCCACTACAACTTTATGCAAAGATATCGAGCTTATCTCACATTTTAATTTTGACGCTTATTTTTATCCTTTATTTATTATACATTTATAAATAAGTAATAAGCACACAAATACACATAATTCATATAATATTCAAATACTTCATCTTTATTACTTCAAAAAGAGTTACAATAGTTGACCTAGACTATTACATCGTCAAAAAAAAATGCTTAGCCCCGAAACCCGGGCGTTACAATTCTCTCCCCCTTAGGATGATTCCATCCCGGAATCATGCGTCAATAAACAGATGCGGATAGCGACTCATCATGTCATCCTCTGTTTCCCAAGTGAGATTCGGCCCATTCGAATGTTTCCATTGGACTAGCACTAAGTCGACCATCTTGCGTCGTAACTTCTTACTCTTACGATCAACAATTGCCTCGGGCTCTTCAATCAGCCTCTTGTTTTCATCCATTCTTAACTCTGAGATTGGAATTACGTCGGGAACTTCTCCTGTGAACTTCCTCAAATAACATACATGGAAAGTGTTATGAATACCATCTAGTTCTTCGGGTAATTCGAGCTTGTGGGCTAGGTTCCCAATCTTCTGAAGAACTTTTAACGGTCCAATAAACCTTGGACTCAACTTTCCTCGTTTTCCGAATATTATAAGTCCCTTCTACGGTGAGACTTTAAGCAAAACTGAATCCCCAACTTCGAAGGTCATCGGTCGTCTTTTCTTGTCAGCATAGCTCTTCTGACGATCCTGAGCTGCTAACATTCTTTCCCTAATTACCTTCAGCTTCTCAGCAGTCTCATGGACTATCTCGGGGCCCATAAACTGCTTTTCTCCAGCCTCAAGCCAACAAGACGGCGTACGACACTTTTGTCCGTACAAAGCTTGATAGGGTGCCATCTTGATGCTCGAGTGGAAACTGTTGTTGTAGGAAAATTCTACCAAAGGTAAGTGCTCATCCTAGTTACCTTGGAACTCAAGGGTACATGCTCTCAGCATATCTTCTAGCGTTTGAATGGTTCTTTCACTCTGACCATCAGTCTGCAGATGGTAAGCTGTACTCAGACACAACTTCGTACCTAGTTCCTCTTATAGACTCCTCCAAAACCTCGACGTGAAACGACTATCACGATCCGATACAATTGTTAGAGGAGCACCGTGAAGTCTCACAATTTCCTTCACGTAAGCATTTGCAAGCTTATCCACAGACCACCTTTCGTTGGCAGCTATGAAGTGTGCACTCTTTGTGAAACAATCCACGACCACCCAAATCATGTCGTGATCGTTCTTCGTCCTGGGCAGTTTAATCATAAAATCCATGGTGATGTCTTCCCATTTACCCATGGGTACAGGTAAAGGTTCTAAACTCCCGTATGGTTTCTGATGTTGTGCCTTAACTCTTGCACAAATCACACATTCGGCCACATACTTTGCAACATCGAGCTTCATCGTCGGCCACCAGTAGTAGGGTTTTTGGTCCCTATACATTTTAGTGCTACCGGGATGAATCGAGTACATGGTCTTGTGAGCTTCTTCCATCAGAAGATCTCTTATTCCTCCCGTCTTAGGCACCCAAATCCGATCTTGGAATACCTTCAGCCCTTGACGGTTTGTACCGAATACCAACGTCTTTCCCAAACGTTCTTCCTTTCGGTCATTCTTTTCTGAAGCTTCTTCTTGAGCTTTCTTGATA
Organism: Lactuca virosa; assembly: GCF_052849685.1. Taxonomy (NCBI): domain Eukaryota; kingdom Viridiplantae; phylum Streptophyta; class Magnoliopsida; order Asterales; family Asteraceae; genus Lactuca; species Lactuca virosa. Next base: position 328,169,100 of record NC_136430.1, read on the forward strand.
CTTTCCACAATTGTCGAGATAACTTCAATTCTCAATGCTCTTGGCCTTTTCCTTTCAAGATTGACTTTCCGACTGAGAGCATCAGCAACAACATTTGCTTTACCGGGGTGGTAAAGTATCTCACAGTCGTAGTCCTTGAGTAATTCTAGCCAGCGTCGTTGCCTCATGTTCAATTCTTTCTGATTAAAGAGATACTGGAGATTCTTATGATCAGTGAAAAGTTTGCACTTCGTGCCATAGAGGTAATGCCTCCATATCTTTAGAGCAAAAACTACCGCTGCCAACTCCAAATCGTGATTGAGGTAGTTCTTTTCATGCTCCTTCAATTGTCAAGAAGTGTATGCTATCACCTTTTCTCTTTGAGTCAGAACACAACCCAACCCGACTCCAGATGCGTCACTATGGACCCCGAAGTCTTCAACTCCATCGGGTAGAGAAAGAATCAGTGCTTCACATAACTTCTTCTTTAGCTTCTCGAATGCTTCTTCGTGTTTCTCACTCCATGTATAAGTAGCTCCTTTGTGGGTCAAAGCTGTCAATGGAGCAGCTATCGAAGAAAAGCATTAGATAAATCGTCGGTAATATCCAACTAATCCTAGAAAGCTTCGAATCTCTGTGGGACTCTTCGGACGTTCCCACTTCATCACAGCTTCGATTTTTGCTGGGTCAACCATTATTCCCTCCTGGTTAACCACATGACCCAAGAATTGGACTTCTCGGATCCAAAAATCACATTTGGAGAACTTAGCGTAAAGCTTCTCCTTTTTCAAGACTTCCAACACTTCTCGTAGATGCTTGCCATGCTCCTCCTGGATTTTCGAGTAGATCAGAATGTCGTCCATGAACACAATCACAGATTTATCGAGGAATGGTTTACAAACCATATTCATTAAATCCATGAATGCTGCTGGAGCATTGGTTAGTCCAAACGACATAACCAAGAACTCATAGTGTCCATATCTCGTTCTGAACGCAGTCTTCTCGATATCCTGCTCTCTTACTTTTAGCTGATGATATCCTGACCTAAGATCGATCTTTGAGAAATAGCTCGAACCTTGCAACTGGTCGAATAGGTCATTAATCCTCGACAATGGATATTTGTTCTTTACCATTGCCTTGTTCAGCTCTCTGTAGTCTATGCACATCCTCATGCTTCCGTCTTTCTTCTTTACGAATAGCACCAGAGCTCCCCAGGGTGATGAACTAGGTTGAATGAAACCATTGTCCAACAACTCCTCAAGTTGCGTCATAAGCTCCTTCATCTCCGTCGGTGCTAATCGGTATGGTGCCTTTGCTATCGGTGTCGTTCCTGGTAACAAGTCTATACGAAATGCCACTTGTCTATCAGGTGGTAATCCAGGAAGATCTTCGGGAAAGACTTCTGGATAATCACATATGACCGGTATATTCTGCACCTCCTTCTTTTCCTTCTTAGCATCGATCACAAATGCCAAATATGATGCACATCCTTTGGATAAACATTTTCTGGATTTCATTAAGGAGATGATTCCAGAATTCACTCTGCGTTTGTCCCTGTACACCATAAATGACTCTTTTCCGGGTGGGTTTACTCTTACTATCTTCTTTCGGCATAGTATCTCGGCATCATTGGCACTGAGCCAATCCATTCCCAGAACGATGTCGAAACCATTCAACTATATGGGCAACAACTCTTCATGGAATTCGTTTCCGTTTAGGTCGATGACGATGTTCTTAATATGATTACTAACATGTACGAACTTGCCACTGGCAACTTCTACAATCAGGTAATTATCAAGTTTTTCTATAGGCAATGCTAATTTCCCATGAAATTTATGCGACACAAAGGAGTAGTTGGCTCCGGAATCAAACAGTATATTGGCAGGCAAATCATTTACAAGAAAGGTACCTGAAGCGACGTCTGCTGCCTCCTTCGCAGCCTCGAGCGTCATCTGGAAGGCTCTCGCCTCCGGCTTTGGTGGAATGTTGGGCCTTGCCGCATCTTTCTTCTTTGGGCAATCCTTAGTGATGATATATGGTCCATTAGCATGGCCTAGACTACTCTAGCGTGCCAGCCCTGCCTGGTGCGCTCCCGCCAGCCTCGCTGGGGACTCCCTTGCCAGCCTTGCTGGGGACTCCCCCGCCGGCCCAGCCTGGCGCTCCCTGGTCGGGCTCTCCCTTGCCAGCCTTACTGAGTGCTCCTTTGCCAACCTCGCTGAGGATTCTCCTGGTTCTCCTTTACCAGCCTTTCCTGGTGTGCGCCCGCCAGCCTTGCCTAGTGCGCGCTCGCCAGCCCCGCCCGGCGCCTCTGGGCGGCCTCGCCCAACTTCTTGTTCACTAGGCCTGAATTGGGCTGGCCCAAGGCCTGACGTAATTCCTCTTGACCTAATTGTCCCCTATATAATGAATAGTACCTCCTCCAGGGAAGGGGATTCTCCCCTTTGGCTCAGCCGCCACCCTCCGCCGTCAACCACCATACACCACCAGCACCAAGATGGTTCTCTCTAGCTAAAGAGAACCATCTCAGATCTACCAGATGATCTAACTTGACCGTCGGAGTCCGCTCTCGGGGCACAGTCCCTGGGGCGGCTCTAACGGCCTTGTCTGTTGTGACCTCGCAGATCCGTCTCCGGCGTAGAAGCACTCCCTCAGAGCAGGTGGTTCGGAGCCAGGTCGCATCATTTGGCGTCATCCCAGATTCGAGCAAGTTGCAAAAGCCTCAGTTGGTTTCAAGCTCGTTTTCTCTCAAATCTGAACAGATCTGTTGTATTTCATATCAAGTTTGCCTAGATCTGTTCGTTTCTCTCCTCATTTGTTCAGATCTTCTTGTTTCTTGATAAGATCTGTCCAAATGAGCCTCACAATCTTTCAGATCTGTAGATCCATCACGTTTTTAGTTCAGATCTATGGAACTATATGATTTCCTTCACTCAAACACTCCCCAAGTTTCAAAAACCTTCTTAGAATCGTTTTTTGGTTCATATTCTGGGGGTTTCTTGAGTAGGATGAAGAGAAAAGAAATTTTTATGAGTTTTTCGTTCAGATCTATTGATCTGCTTAGTTTTTCGTATAAATCTTTTAATCAGTCTATTTTTTCGCTCAGATCTCAAGATCTGTTGAGTTTTTTTTGTTCAGATTGTCAGATCTACTTTGTTTGTTGTTCAAATATCTAAATATGTTTGGTTTTAGTTCATTTGAGCAACTCTCAAGTTTTAAAAGACTTCATTAGATCTGATTTTCGTCCATATTTTGATGGGTTTTTCAGTAAGAGGGAAAGAAAGAGGCTCTTATGAGTTCTTAACCCATCTTTGTTTATATTTGTGTTTTATCAAACAACTTGAGAAGAAGAGATTTTTTTGTGGTTATTTACCTTATCTGCAGTTGTTTTTTATCAGAGAAAACACCCTTAGTTTGCAATTTTTTGTGTACAACTTCATCCAAGTTGTTTATTTTGTGTTTCCCTCAGAAATTTAGAGAAGGAAAACGAAAATTTTCATATCTGTTTTGATGGCTTGTTGAACAAGCTAAAAAAAAAGGGTCTTACAAGAAGAAATCCTTTTCAAATCTGTTTTTGTTTATATTCTTGTGTTTGTCCAGCAAGTCTGAGAAGAGAGAAGTTTTTACCTCCTTTTTAGTTTATATGTTATAAAAAACAATTTTTATCTAGATTTCATGTATAGAACCCCAATCTCTGAAAGATTTATTTGTAACCACAGCTGGGATGCTTGTACATTTTACCAAGTTGTTTATTTAGTATATTCTTCAAACTTTGATAATATATAAAACAGAGAAAGAAAAAGGGGTGGAAAGGAGTTCTAAAAAAGAATTGATCTGAGATTCATACCAAAAACAAGAGTTCATAAAAAAAGAAAAAAAAATTCTTTACATCACCTGATATATAAAAAAAAAGAGAGAAGAAGTTTTTATGGGTTTTTACCCCACCTTCAGATCACATATTTTCAGAAAATCCTTTACTTATGATTCTTTAGAAGTTTGGAAAAAAAGAAAAGAAGCTTTTATGAGTTTTACCTTAGTTTATTTTGATGATCTATTCAGCAAGATGAGAAGAAAACAATTTTTATCAGTTCTTACTTTATTTTTTGTACATACAACTTTCATGGTTATACATCTCCACAAAATTTTAGAAGTTTATGTTCACATCTTGATCATTCAGCAAACTTTAAGAAAGAAAACAGTTTTCCATGAGTTTTTACCCTCTTTTTCATTTTATATTATCGGAAAATCCATGTATTTGATGATTTCATATGTACAATTTGGTTATGCTTGGACATTTCACAAAACCACCAATAGAAAAAAGGACAGAGGAATAGTGTACAGGAATAGCCATTTGTGTTTCTTTTTAGCGAACGAAAAAAAAAATTATTCCCAGATCACAATTTGATATTTTACCTCGAATTTACCCTATACACTCAAAATTTACTGCTCGAAAAAAAAGGATACAACATGTACTATACGTGAAGAGCATCAGTAAAAAAAGGAAATATATTTTGTTTTCTTTCAAATAAAATAAGGGGAAGAGATGGTCAGTACCACCATCTGCATACTGTCTATGAAGACACATCAGTGTCAGAAAGGTACTACGTGTTTCGAAAAGCTCCACATAACAAAAGACAAAAAGAAAAGTGGGCCCCACCGGGCCATCTCTATTCTCAATTGACCGCTCGGGACTCTACCGGTCGAACCAGCCGCTGAATTGGTCTCATTTCGCCACCGGCCGCTTCCGATACCACTGAAGAGCCCCTGGCGGCGGCTCCCGCCCTCGTCATTGGCGGCAGTGGCCGACTTCCATGTTCCTTGACTCGGGAGCAAACAGCCAAGGTTGCGTCCCATCAAAGCCTCTATAGCTGGTAGAAAATGATGGAGTACTTTACATGGGACCACTTGGCCCATTCTGGAGACCATCCAATTTAAACCAGTCAGGCAGCGACTTCCCTCTCTTCTCGCCGGCAGCAAACGGGATCGACCTCACCAACAGTTTAAACCAGTCCATCACCGGTCATCTTCAACATCTCCAACAATAACCACTTTCTCAACTCCTGTTCCCGGTAGTACTCACTGACCTGCTGGCCTTGCTTCAAAATTCAAACATCACCGTTAACAACTGGCACCGAAATCACCGGTCAGCTACCTTCTCCGACCAGCGCACCCCAACGACAACAGCCCCAATCGCCGGCCGATCACCACCGTTTCCTTCACCATAGCAGAACAACAACACTACCAGATTACTTTTTTACTCCAACCGATTGCGAACCCAACATCGGTCACAGCCAGAGCCTGCCCGTTGCCACCTATATCTGTCAGGTTGCCAACCGGTGGCGGATCCATTCGAAGCTCACCAACACCTGCAACACCACTTGATCACCACCAATCGACAACTGCAGATTCGCCATTCAACGACCATCTTCAACCCAACCTATCGATCTCTAACAACGGAACCTCCAAAGCAAATCATCAACAATGCCAACGACCCAATAAAGAAACCACCCCAACGATGTACAACTCTGATTTCTATGAGTCGCCGATTGTCAGCTGCTAGGGATCTCCCTTCCACCACCGTTAACTGATTACCTGCAACATCAACTGCCATCGCCACTAGTACCGGTCGCTTGCCAACCGTTTCCTTCGACCAATGCAACCCAGGGCCTATGCAGACCTTCAATCACCCTCCCCTATGTTTAATTGATCACTTCTCACTGGAGCTAGGGCATCACCAAACCGCCAACCAGACCTAAAATATTGTCGATCTACAAAAAAAATTGACCCATGCCAACCTTCAACGCCAGTCCACTGCAACAATGATCTTTAGCCTCGTCGGTCATTTACAGTCGGTCGGCAACGACGATCGACATACCGCCTGCCAACCCATCTCTTTTCATCAAACAATTTCAACGGCGACCCAACAACCCCCGATGCCGACGAAATTACATCAGATTTCTACCCCACAGCCGACGATGACGTAGCTATTCCAATCTTCTTCTGCATCCAGCGTCCCTGACGGCCATCACCACCGGACTGCCTCTCGCCGCCAAACGCCATCACCTGTCGGTCTAACAGGTCTACGCCACCAGCAAATTTAACAATCCGATCTCCTCTTACAAATAGCAGACAAGAAACGACCATCGTGACCTAAAAGATCTTCACTTGCAATCCTCTTCCATTTTGGGTCTCTTCAACGAGTTGCAATAGTGAAGAACAAGAGTTTTTGTCCTTCAAAGATGATAAGCAAAAAAGAGGTGGGCCCAACATATGGTATTTATGTACCGAATACAACTCATATACCCGAAAATGAAAGGAAGAACATGGGCTATTCACGTTTAAGTGGGCTACAACAATTCTGTTGTGGGCTCCTTCAAGATAGTCTATGTCATGACTATATTTTATATCATTGGGCTACAACAAAATATAAATAAGGAAAAAGGAATTGGTCTAATAATTTGTCAAGTAAGCTCACAAATTGCATATGGGCTACGTTTCTCACCTTGGGCCTTTTCTATTCTCAATCGCAAATGGGCTACCACCTTTTCACTTTAGGTTTCTTGCAAATTGGCCACTTCATGTCGTTGTGTTGCAACATTCACCTTGGGCCTCTCCTAGGCCCTTATATGGACCATCTCAACAACAAAAATACCACTCATAAAAAAAACAATTTGGGCTCACAACTTGTATGGTTGGGCTATTACCACCTGGGATCCTTTTTATGTGAGAATTGGGCTGATGGTGCAAGTGGGCTCCTTACATTGGGCTCCTACATTACACTGGGCTACATCAACACTAATTAAAATGGCCTATTCGTTCACTTGCTACAATACCGGAACAAAACCCGATTTCAGAAGACGAGTTGCATTCAAGAACACTCGACATTTAAAAAAAAGGATAATAAGAAAAAAAAACTTTCCCTCATTAGTTGGGCTCTACAATTTCATGTTGGGCCCCCCAAATAGATTTTGGGCTCTCTCCTAAAGTTAGCTTCTTCAATAATGGGCTACTTCTACAAGAAAAAACAACTCAATGCTCGTGTGTTCCAATTCGGCCCAGCTAAATTCGGTTTTGGAAGATGTGGTCCGGCCAACTCAACAGTTCAAAAAAAATGGAGGGAGAAGAGTAGTACACTACTACTATTACTCCATGAAGCATTTTAGAACACGACCGCGATAGAAAGGCTCAAGGTCCGCTTTCTCTCCTCTCTCAAGCAAATCAACGTTGTTTACATATTATCTCCATTTAGTAAAAACTAAAATATTTACTAAAGCTTTATTATGAAAATCGTGGCATGCCTTTACCTTCGGTAAGTTAAGGTATTTACACAAAAATACTAATCTACTACATAGTAGATCATCTTTTTACTACAACATCTTATGAAAAGATGCCACATCTTGATAACTGAATTGGCAAACAATTTCCGATATAATCAAACCATTTTGTCATCATTAGTTCGTAACTACTAATTGCATGCCACTCAAACATTTTATACAACACACAAGTAGTGTGTCTATACAAGTTTAAACAAAGGCACATGTTGTGAACAACCTAAAACTACATGCTTACATGTTTTAACTGCCACTATCATGCACTTATCTTACTATTCCTTAAAAAGTATGGAATAAGATAACTTACTATTATTGTTTACAATGACATGTACAAACGAATGAGACTCGAGTGTTCAAACAACAAGCCAATATCATACATCCATCCGTTTTCACTTCTCGCCTTTTCTAAAAAGGGGGGGGGGAAGTATGAGGGTTAGCACGACACTATGCAGAAATGTTATTCATATACCGAGTAAAAAGCTGAACTACACAACGAGTTAACGTTATATATAACTGTGCATCCCTGGGAAGAGATTGGGGTTATGAATGAAGAAGAACCTCTACGGCCCAGCACCAAACGTTAACCATGTTGCCTGGCTATCAGCAATCGTGGTGGCCGGCCCCAAGCAGTCTCGCGGCCAAGCTCTTAGTAGCCGCGTTGCTTGGATCCCAGTAGTTATGATGCCCAGCTCTTCTTAGTAACCACGGGGCCCAGATCCCAGCAGCCATGCTGCCTAACTCTTGTCAGCTATGATGCCCAACTTTTCCCAGCAGTCGTGCTGACTGGACTTTGGCCGTCCCTTTGATAACTCTCAGCAACTGCATTGCGTGGCTATCAGCATTCGTGTTAAGCAGCTCCAGGAAGTCTCGCCGCTCAACCCTCACCATTCATGTTGACCGGCCCCCGCTAGTCTCGCTACTCAGCTCTTAGCAGTCGCGCTGACATCAGCAATCGCGAAGCCCGACCCACAGCAGCCATGGGACCCAGCTTAGCAGCTGCAGAGCCCAGTCATCAGCAGTCGCGTTGCCTGGACAATACACATGCCGCCCAACTCTCTGCAATCGCGCTACCCAACTCTTGTCAGCGCTTGAATCGCCTAGCTCTTTCTAGTAGCTGTATTGCTCAGTTCTCAGCAGCTTTGCATCCAACACACACACTCTCTCTGCCTTCTCTAAGAAAAAAGGGGGAAGAAGGATCAACACGACACTATGTAGAATTGATTCTTATTCCGAAGGGGCAGAGTTAAAGTACATGAAGAGTTGATGTTATGCATGATAGTACATTGCTAAAGTGACATAAATACTCCAAATTGGAAGAGCAGCCTCGTAGTTCAACCCTCGGGAATCTAGTTGCCCAGATCTCAGTAACCGTGCTACTCATCCATCGCTAGCAGCTCGTTGCCCAACCCCCAGCGGTCATGTTGCTTAATCCCTGACAGCAGCCCCACAATCCTGCTCTTGATAACCTCGCTGCATAGCTCTTGACAAAGTCATCAGAAGATGAGGCATAAGTCATCGTTATAGTTAATGATACCGCAGAGCACGAGGTGCCATAACACTTCAGCTGCTCCTGATAACCTAGGCCGGACACATAGATCGTTGGCCGCATCGCCCAATCATGCAAGGTTTAGTACCCTTGCCTTGAGTCGCCTGGCTTCTCAGCCCGTCTCCACTATAGCGGCAAGCTCCGCATGCAAGGTTTAGTACCCTTGCCTTGAGTCGCCTGGCTTCTCAGGCGGACTCCATTATAGCGGCAAACACCGCATGCAAGGTTCAGTACCATTGCCTTCAGTCGCCTGGCTTCTCATCCCGACTCCATTATAGCGGCAAGCTCCACATGCGAGGTTCAGCATCCTCGCCTTGAGTCGCCTGGCTTCTCGGCCCGACTCCATTATAGCGGCAAGCTCCGCACACGAGGTTCATCACCCTCGCCTCGAGTCGCCTGACTTCTTGGCCCGACTCCAGCGGCATGCCCCGCCAAAAAGGTCCAAAGGCTCGCAACCTTTGCCTATATGATTCGACGCGATGCTCTCCCGCATGATGCATCTAAGATCGCTGGCCGCTAGGCCTGATTGGTTCCATGCGACGCTCTCCCGCGTGACATCTCCATGATAATTGACTGCTAGGCTTAAGCTATTCTTCCAAGCCGCACAACTTAAGTCTCGCATCGTCTAGCTACATAACTCGTGCATCACAAGCTTATCCGGTGCCTAACACCGCGCCCTCGGTGTTTCCCCTCTCACAGCTATCTTGGCTCTCTTGTGCAGGGACGATCAGTGAAGAGTTATCCACATCACATCCTGATATAGTGAGGTTACTCTCGGGCAAGAAGGTAATTAAGACAGTGGCCCTATTACCTACAAACCCTCATCATACCTATTGCCTGACTCTCGACAACGGCCTTGATACGTATTCCCCACCTATGGCCTCGCTGCCTATACCTCAGCATCTCGGTTAACCTGGCACTTGGAAATGGTCTCGTTGCGCAACCCCGACCTATAGCCTCACCTCGTATCCCACAACATCTTTGCTGCCTGACTCTCGACAATAGTCTTGCTGCATGACCCCCGCTAGCAACCTAATCACCCAGCTCTCGGAATCTCTGCCACTTATGTTACGGTCAACAACCTCACGTCTTATCGGTTTGACAACGTCCATATCGTACAAAGAGTTTTGCCACTTCGTCGCGAATTGACATAGCAACTTTGACCTTATTTGTCATAGTCTGATCCGGCTACCTACGCTACCCACATCAGACTGGGGGGAATCCAGTTAGGCATAGTGCACTTTGGAAACACCTTCAGGATGGTTACTGGTTCTCATGCAAAGAAGACTATGTAGATGGTTACCGGCGGTATTCTGTTTGTGGCTGCGTCGGATAACAATCTTAGGGACTGAAGGGAAAGCTTACGCTCCTCAGCTACCTTGGCCTGATGCCTTATCGACATCAGTATCGCGTAACACTCTTTAGGAGCCTCAGTCCGCATGATCGCAACAACAGTTACGCTGCGTCACACCGACCGGCTCGTACTCCTCTCAAAAAAGGAGTATCAAGTCAGCTCAAGTTGCATAAGTAATGCTTGGCTCTTCGCACAACCCCACGACTCTTGTGGGCAAGGTTCAGTCATTTCTCATTATTATTGAATGTATTGGTGCTTCGTCTAGTCCAATCCGATTGTCAGCAACCCAATCGCATCAGACTAGAGGGACTTGATGACGCACAGTTCATATGACTAAGTCCAGTCCGATGTCATTGGCCGCGTACCAATAACATCATACTGGGGGGGACTTGATGATATATGGTCCATTATCATGGCCTAGACTACTCTAGCGTGCCAGCCCTACCTGGTGCGCTCCCGCCAGCCTCGCTGGGGACTCCCTTGCCAGCCTTGCTGGGGACTCCCCCGCCGACCCAGCCTGGCGCTCCCTGGCCAGCCTTGTTGAGGGCTCCCTTGCCAACCTCGCTGAGGATTCTCCTGGTGCTCCTTTACCAGCCTTTCCTGGTGCGCGCCCGCCAGCCTTGCCTAGTGCGCGCTCGTCAGCCCCGCCCGGCGCCTCCGAGCGGCCTCGCCCAACTTCTTGTTCACTGGGCCTGAATTGGGCTGGCCCAAGGCCTGAACTAATTCCTCTTGACCTAATTGTCCCCTATATAATGAATAGTACCTCCTCCAGGGAAGGGGATTCTCCCCTTTGGCTCAGCCGCCACCCTAGACTCTGGCCAGGTGGCTCAACCGCCACCCTCCGTCGTCAACCACCATACACCACCAACACCAAGATGGTTCTCTCTAGCTAAAGAGAACCATATCAGATCTACTAGATGATCTAACTTGACCGTCGGAGTCCGCTCTCAGGGCACAGTCCCTGGGACGGCTCTAACGGCCTTGTCTGTTGTGACCTCGCAGATCCGTCTCCGGCGTAGAAGCACTCCCACGGAGCAGGTGGTTCGGAGCCAGGTCGCATCACTTAGAAATGTGACCTTCTTCACGACACTCGTAGCACACCCTTTTGTTGATGGTGCACTCATTAGCATAGTGCCCCGTTTTCCCACACTTGTAGCAGGTCACTTCCTTGCTACATTTTCCCGAGTGCTTCTTCTTGCACTTCTCGCACCATTTTGCTTCGTTCCCTCCTCCTCCAAACTTCTTGGAACTGAACTTGCTCTTTTTATTGTTAGGTTTAGCAGACCCTTCAAATTTTCTCTTTTCGCCAACCTCAACCTTACTGGCAGCTCTTCCCTTGATCATTTCCTCCACAGACTTGGCAGCCCAGATGGCCGCCTCCAGAGTATGTGCCTGACGTACCAGCACCGCATACTCCCATGCGAGTCCCTTAGCGTACTTGTCGATCTTTGTCAACTCATCCGGAACAAGACGCAAGGCAAACTCCATTTTCTCCGTGAAGTTATTAGTGTACTCATCAATGGACATGCTTCCTTTCTTTAGGGTTAGGAACTGGTTCTCTAGCTCGAGAAGGTGTTAGGCTGAGCAGTACTTACGTTTGAACTGCACCAAAAATTCTGCCCATGTTAGTTGCAGGGGTTCATTGGGGCTTAAAGTCTTCCCCAGGGTATTCCACCAACGCACAGCGCCTCCTCGGAACTGACGCACTGCAAACGTGGTCTGTAGTTTGCCTCTACAACCACACATCATGAAAGCTATCTCCATCTCCGAGATCCAATCCATGACCCCGATCGGATCTTCCTTTCCAGTGAAGGTCGATGGCTTGAAAGTCAGAAAATCCTTGTACTTTCATCCATTCCTTTCGACTCCGTCATCCTGATTGATTTGTCGAACTATTGGTGGGTTGGCTTGACCAACGGTCCCACTGTAGTTCCCCTCCTCAGACTGCCCTTCGTTCAACCCGAGCTGTTCGATTGGTATGGTAGCTTCTTCTCGATTCTGTTGGAGAAAACGTCTAGTTTCTTCCATTTGACGATCTAACATCGCCTGGATCATCGCTTGCACTCCGACCATTGTTATTGGCTCAGCAGTGGCTACCACAACCGGTATTTGCTCAATCACTGGGGGTTGGTTTCTGTTCCCATTTACATTCCCGGCTCCACTGCGGGTTCTTGCCATTTTCATCTATACACCGAATAAGGTGAATTTAGATCTTTATTTGGGATAGTCGTTTAAACCGTCTTTATCACTCCGAAACGTTTACATGTTAGTTCTAATATCGTAGTCGTACGTTTAGAATCCTAAACACATAAGGTTTCCAGATCCGGTTGGCAACAGACCATAGATCCGAACAAATAACAGCATATCAAGCACAAAGAATTTAGCACATAAAAGCATTTTAGGCATAATTCCTAAAATAAGCTAGTGCTCATATCTCACAATCATCGCTTAGCATTCTAAGTTTAAGTCTAGAAATCCTACAAATTCCTAGTTCGCTTAAACTAATGCTTTGATACCAACTGTGACATCCCCATTTTCACGGCCAGAAAAGACCGATTTTGTTTATGCTTGTTTGAAAACCAGAGTAACATTTTAAATAAAAGTGTTGCGGAATTTGTCCCAAAACAAAATATGATAAAGATTTATCAAAAGCATTTCCAAAGAAATGTATTTCATTAAAAGACTCGGGATGTCATGTTCGATACAGATCAAAAGCATAAACAGTACAACATAAGCCTTACTACATTATTTCGTATTTACAGGCCTATAATCCCTTATCTCTCATCCAAACATCTATGCTCATGCGCCACTACCTGTAATACAAGAAACTGAGTGGGTCAAGATTGGGAGCCTGGTGAGCACATAGGGTTTTCAACCCATAATAAATAAGTTTATTAACTTTATCAAACCAAACAAACCCGATTACCCGTTCCCGTTATCCTCACTTTACGTCCCTAAAACATCTAACACAAGGGACCTAGTCTAAGGACTTTCATCGGGGTGACAACACATGCTTCGGGGGTTCCTCAGCGATTCATGTTAAATAAGGCAACCATGTGGGGGATGGAGTACTGCTGGTAAACACACAGTTCAAATAAACACCTACAGGTTGCGAGCCTGCTAGCGTTCCACTAGACTGTCTAGAATAGTTCGTGGTCGTCATCTATACTCCACTAGATGACTGGATCATCAATAACATCTATAACGAGGCCTCTCATTATTTTATTTTGCCACACAGCAACTATTACATCTACCCATGTTTTACCCAACACATTTTGTAGATATAAAATACATATATAGTTTAAATCATTTAAAACATGTATAAAATCATTCATCCAGCATAGATAGCAAGTATACAGATAATATGCACACACAACACGTAATTTATATAAAATACTTCATATCTATGTGTAAGCTGAAAGTAACTATGCACTCACCTGAAAGGTGGTGACTCTGCACTCGAACAGCGCTTCGTTATCTCAAAATAAGTTTCCCTCGACAAAACCTAGTATCAACACCACTAGGGTTTAGTCTAACGTTAACCGCGACTAATTAATAGTCTAGCTATTATTATTATTATATAAGCGTTAAACAACACTCTATATAACTCATAATAATAGCCCGAATAATTATTTTAAGGACCTAATAACATTACTATAATTATTTAAAAGCTATATTAAAAATTTCATAGGCGTAGCTCACTTACAGCGGATTTTCTTAAAAACCGGGCTTTGTTCGGAGCAGCGTTTCCGAACCGAAAGACTCTTTTTCTCGGGACTCCGGGAGCCTCGGGGCTTCCTTCGGGTGCTAGGGAGGTTCCCTAGGGTTTAGGGGTGGTTTGGGATCTTAGAGAGAGAAAGAAACTAGAGAGAGAAGTGATTTTTGGTGTGAGAAAGAAGGCAGCCTCGGCCCTCTATTTATTGCCCAGACTTCGGACTTACGCTGGGCATACCGAAGCCTTACGCTGGGGGTAAGTTCGGATAAGGTCTCCACGTGTTGCAGTTTCGGTGTTGCTACGCGTTCACTCCTCGGACCACACAAGGCCGAAGTACGCTGGGGGTACTTCATTTCGGACGCGGGGCGTAATGCGAGGGTGGCGTGTCGCAATCCGAAGTGAGCTCATCGGACGGCTGGGACTTAGGCCACGTCATCAATCCATGCATCAGCTTCACAAATTGCCCCTTAACTTCTAAAATTCGTATCTTCCTCGTACGAGCTCTGTTTTTGACGTTCTTTATATCCACGCGTAGGCGGGAACGTACTCTACAACTTTCGTTTAGACTCCGTCGGCTAATTTTGAATTTCTTTAAAAGTTATATTTTTAACATGCCGGGACAGGATTGGTCCGTTAAAAATTCATTACTTCTTCATTCGACGTCCGTTTTCGTCTGTCTTTTTATCGATACGCTACTATTAATGATATCTTCGATTCTCGTTTAGGTTGTGTCGGCTAAAAACCGCTCGATCTAATATTCGAACTTCGGGCTGTACACTGCTAAGCCGAAACTTCGAAAAATCATAACTTCCTCACACGAAGTCAGATTTGGAGTTCTTTTTATGGACGCTCTCGGTTTAACATATTCTACGACTTTCGTTTAGATCGCTAAGGCTAAAACGCGCTCTATCGTAAATTCACTATTTACGCTTCCCGGTATCGTGTCAGTTCCGTCGCGAAACTTCGACGGGTCATAACTTCTTCGTTATAACTCGGATTTCGGCGTTCTTTATATCCCCGGAATCCTTGTTTCGACCACTACAACTTTATGTAAACATATCAGGCTTATCTCACACTTTAACTTTGACGCTTATTTTTATCCTTTATTTATTATACATTTATAAATAAGTAATAAGCACACAAATACACATAATTAACATAATATTCAAATATTTCATCATTATTACTTCAAAAAGAGTTACAATAGCTGACCTAGACTATTATATCGTCTAAAAATGCTTAGCCCCGAAACCCGGGCGTTACAGCAGTCGTCTCCTTGGATGACATTCAGGTGGATGGGAGACTAAATTATGTCGAGAAGCTGGTCGCCATCTTCGATAGGAAGACGAAGGGCCTTCGACGCAAAGAAGTGAAGCTGGTAAAGGTGCAATGGCAGCACCGGAAGGACTCCGAATGGACTTGGGAGCCGGAGGAGGCGATGCGGGAGCATTACCCCGAACTGTTTAAAGATGCGGACTTCGAGGACGAAGTCTAGTTCAAGTGGGGGAGAGTTGTAACACCCAAAAAAAAACTGGTATGTCTTGAAACCCTCAAGAATTCATAATTTTACATATTTGGTCCCTTGAGTACGTTGGGCGTACCTATGGGTACGCTTAGCGTACTCTGCCTGAGTGATCGCGGAGGAGTCTCACGTACACTAGGCGTACGAGAGGGTACGTCGGGCATACGCATCAGAGGGTCAAAACCCTAAATTCTGGACTTGTCCCCCTATTTATTCATCCTTAAGTCTCTTGGACCAAACCCTATCAGCCTCTTGAGCCTCTTTTCGTATACTTTCAGCTGTGAGTGGGTGTGTGAGAGTTTTGAGCTTAAAGAGAGGGTTTGGTGGGCATTTTGGAAGTTCTTTCAAGAAGAAGAAGTGGTCATAGAAGCTTGGAACGATTTGGTGCTTCAAGATCCTGCCTAATAGTCATCTTGCAAGACTTCTGGAGGTATAAAGCTTGCACCTTTCCATTTAAATCTTTAGATCTAGCTAGGGTTTTCTAGTTTGGTTCCTTTGTTGGACTTTAGACCTCTTTTGGCGAGTTAAGCAACTCCATGAGAGGAGAATAGCAGATCTGAGGTCCCTTGGTCGTTTTGAAGTATAAAAATGGAGTCTTGGTGGAAGTGTTGGTCTCATGCATGGGTTAAGGACCTTGGAAAGGTCTTAATGAAGGTTTTGGGTGTATGTGAGGCATGCAAAGGCATAAAGTTGGCAACTTTATGCCTTAGGACGTATTAATCAACTCAGATATGGCTTTTGGACGTAAAGGAACCGAGTATTAGGCACTTAATGGAGAAAGTGCTCAATTTGGATGAACGTTGGGCGTACTCAATGTACGCTGCGCGTAGTCCTTAAGACCCAGGTACGCTGCGTACCAGAATGGTACGCCGAGCGTACGCACTGCAGATTGGGCCGGATCTGTTTTGGGCCTTTGTGTTGGTGGGTTTCATTTTGTTTAATGGGCTGGTTGCATTCTGTGAATTGTGGTCTATTTCTTCTATTATGGGCCATGGACACTTTGATTGGGCCTTATTGGGCCAAGAGGCCCATTAATGATTTTAGACTAGGACTTTGGGCCCATTAGCAAGGGACGGACATTTGGGCCTCATGGAAGGATTTGGGATTGGGTTTTCCTTGATTAATTTAAGGTCCTAACATTGATTAATATTATTTGCCCAGCACGGGAGGGTGCAGACTATTAGGAGAGCAGCTTTTGTGTTCAGCAGACTGAGGTGAGTCTCCTCACCATACGAATGGGTCTAAAGCACCAAGGCCGGCCCATTATATGATGTGTAGTATCCTAGCTGAGATTGTATTATGTGATTTGTTAGTTGGTATGAGCTAGGAAGCATGCTAATGATATATGTGGTACTTGTATGGAAGACCATGGGAGAGCCCATGGCACTTGGATGTAAGACCATGTGGAGAGCCCATGGCTTTCCTATCAAAGACCATGGGAGAGCCCATGGCACTTAGGTGTAAGACCATGTGGAGAGCCCATGGCATCCTGGAGTAAGACCCTGGGGACGAGCCCACGGCATCCCTATCTGTTGCACACATGGCTTATTTGATATGTGTGTAGCCTTGATTAGCTATCAGGATATGTGTATGTGTATTGTGTGTGGTATGCTCTGGGGAATTCACTAAGCATTAGCTTATAGTTTGTGGATTTGTTTCAGGTACATCGGATCCCAAGGGCAAGGGCAAGGTTTGATGGCGCGGCGTGCACTCTCTCACCGATATTTTATGGGACACTCTGATGTTTTTGAATAAAGTTGTAATGAATATGGATTTGAAAACAATCTGTTTTGGGATTTCATGGTTAATGGAAATATGTTTGACTAATTAAAAATGAAAAAAAAAATATAGTCTTTTGAAAATTTGGGTCGTTACAATTGTCCTTTGGGCACAGCTGCCAGGGTTATCTCGTTTATTGACAATATCATTTTCGATTGTCCACTCGCAATACATGTCAAAGGGTTTTTAGAGTGCACCCGGTGAACACATCGTTCACAACACCTAGAGGTTGCGAGCCTGCTAGTGTTCCACTGGACTGTCTAGAATAGTCTGTGGTTGTCATCCATACTCTACTAGATGATGCGGTCAACATTTGGGTAAAAGGCTTCTCACATCGTCCACCTCTCACCCTCACCTCATGGTCTATTTCACCTCTCACCTCATCATCCGACTCATATTTCATCTACCCATGTTTACCCAACATATTTTGTAGATATAAAATATATATACAGTTTAAATCATTTAAAACATGTATAAAATTGTTCATTCAGCATAGCAAGTATACAGATAAATTCACACATAGCACGTAATTTATATTAAATACTTCATATCTATGTGTAAGCTGAAAGTAACTATGCACTCACTTGTTAAGGTGGTGATTCCGAACTCAGACAGTGCTTCGCTTCTATTAATTTATTTTCTTTCAACGAAACCTAGTATCATTACCACTAGACTTTAGTCTAATATTCATTGCGACTAATTATTAGTCTAGATTCATCATTAACTCAAAGTCTACTTCATGATCTATCAAGTAAGGAACAACCAGGTAGGATCATATCGGAGGTAGGGTCCGTTTGGTATACGAAGTATACTGTTTGGAAATCCCACTTTAAACACCTCACTAAATCACAGCCTAGACATCATTCCCGTAAGTAGATCAATCAGTATAATGACTTTGAATCACTGATAAATCTTATTTATAGGTTCATAATAACGATATTATATTTATATATGAGCTATATTTAAAGATAGGGTAGGCGTAGCTCACTTACAGCGGGTTTTTCTCAAAATCGGGCTTCGCTGGAGCAGCGTTCCCAAGCCGAAAGGCTCTTTTCACGGAGCCTCGGGGAGCCTTGGGGCTTCCTTCGGGTGCTAGGGGGTTTATCTAGGCTTTAGGGGGGGGGGGGGGCTTAGAGGCTAGAGAGAGGTTCTAGAGAGAGAGAGAGAGAGATTGGTTGAAAGGTGTGAATAACTCGGGGTCAATTCACGTCGTGAACCTTAAATTCACGTCGTGAACTGGCTTGGGCACCAAGTCACAACCTGGTGCTGACACGTGGCATCGCACACAGGGTGGAAATCAGCCGGTTTTCAAAAATTCATAACTTTCGCATACGAGCTCCGTTTTCGACGTTCTTTATATCCACACGTAGGTAAAAATAATATCTACAACTTTCAATTTTGACTCCATCGGCTAATTCTCGACCGATCTTAAATTTAACAGTACGAGGAGATTATACTGTTAAATGTCCGCTTAAAATTCGTAACTTCTTCATACAGACTCCGTTTTCGTCTGTCTTTTTATCGTTGAGTTCCTATTAATGAGATATTCAATTCTCATTTAGTTCGCGTTGACCAAAAACCGCTCGATCTCAAATTCGAATTTCGGGCTGTGCACTGCTAAGCCAAATCTTAGAAAAATCATAACTTTCTCATACGAAGTCAGATTTAGGCGTTCTTTTTATGCACACTCTCGGTTTAACACATACTACAACGTTTGTTTAGATTTCTAAGGCTAAAAAGTCCTCTATCGTAAATCCACTATTTACGTTTCCCGGTGCCGTGCGGGTTTTGCCGCGAAACTTCGACCAGCCATAACTTCTTCGTTATAACTTGGATTTCGGCGTTCTTTATATGTACTGAACCCTTGTAACATATACTATCGCTTGGTTAAGATTACTCCTTCTAAATAATATTCCATGAAAAACTCATTTTTGATGCTCATTGTCTCTAAATTGACTAGCCCGGATCTGCGGGTGTTACAATTATCTTCCACTTAGGATGATTACGTCCCGGAATCATCAACGGAACAGGGATTGTATAGTGACTCCATACGTTATTTATTCACCCTAGGTAATAATCATAACTTCTATGTTGCTTCGAACGAGTATCTAACTCTTGGACTCCTTGACTGCAGGCGGTGCTCGATCTTGCACCTGCTCCCTATCTCACGTTAGACTCCAAATTATGACCTTCAAGTCACAATCTCGATCCTTACTTGAGACTGCTTCTTCTTCTTAACAATCTTAAGATAAGTTGTTCGATTTCCACAATAGACCGATGGGTCACGTTCTAATGACCTCTCAACGTATGTTGCAATGCTTAGATTCAGGTCTCTTAGAGTCAAATTCCGGAATGGGATATACTTTTCTTCATGTTCTAATGTGATATAATCACATTTCAACAAGTAGCATTTCTAGCTACCAACTTCTTTAACTATGAGCGCGATACTGCTTCGATTATCTTTTACTTCAATCTTCTTGGCTTAAGTCAGATGCTACATCAAACTTGGTTCTCTGAACCACGTAACATACTCATCGTAGCCGGACTCATTTTGATATGACCACTAGGGTCGAAATAACAATCATCTTCTTAGTTATTACCGAAACGATGGTAACGACATACTCGAATAAAACGGAATCAATTACTAGCTCCTTGGTAACCTTGTGACTTTCCCTGATCCTAGTGTGAGTCATGTGCTTCCGGTAGTATAGGCCTCTACTACCATTCATTCCTACTCATACTCGTCCCAAGTATTGTCTTGTAGTTATTGTCTCGTAGTTTTCCAAGTCACCATTCAAGAATTTCACACAATCATTCAACACATCAGATAACGAAACCCGGGTGTATATTATTTCTTGAAACTATTTCATAGGCGTTCAAGTTCACCCTATACTATGCCTCTAATAGGCTACACCACGTGGTACTATCTACATGAATACTTGTTCTTTGGATATCTGTCCTCACTCCTGATTCCTTGTATTATTAGCTGCTTCGTCAAGGATGCTTCTTGGCTTCGGAGGTGCATCCGCTCTTGCTGTTTCATTTTTATTCGGGCAGTCCCTAGATAAATGCCCTTCTCCCCTACATCCATAACACACCTTCTTGCTAAATGTACACTCTTTGCCGTAATGCCCACTCCTTCCATATTTGTAGCAAGTCACCTCCTTTCCAAAGTGTTTATTTTTGCACTGCTCACACCATTTTTCTTTACCTCCTCCTTTGCCAGGTTTTGAGAACATGTTGTTCTTGTTAGACCTTGAAGGCCCTTCAAATTTCCTCTTCTTGCCAACTTCAATCTTGTTGGCAGTCTTGTCGTTGATTATTTCTTCAACGGTCTTAGCAACCCAGATGGTTGCCTCAATAGTAGGTGTCTGGCGTACTGGCACAGTAAGTTCGTCCTTACTTTGTTGAAGTAATCGTCTAGTCTCTTCCATCTGACGATCCAACATCATCTGTATCATTGCTTGTACTCCTGCCATTGTGATTGGCTCGGGTGCAACTGCTACCTCTGGCACATGCTCAATTACTTGTGGTTCGGGCTGCGGGTTACCGCTTCCAAATCCGCTTCGAGTGCTCACCATGTCGATCTATACACCAAGTCGGACGTTCGGTGTGTAGTGACGAGAATTAAGATAGGAAAGATTTTATTTACGATCGACGTGTAAATTTCCCTATCACTCCGAAAAGTTACATGCCAGTTCTAATACCGTAAGTAAACGTTTAGAAATCAGAACACATAAAATTTCCAGATCCAGTTGGCAACAGACCATAGATCCGATCAGACGATAGCATCATAAAGCATCATAAATCATTTAGCACATAAAAGCATGTTAGGCATTTTCCCTAAATTAGCTAGTGCTTGTGTCTATTCAGGTGTATTACCTAAATTTTATTAGACACACTCCTCACGATCATCTCTTAGCATTCTAAGTTTAAGTCTAGAAATAAATCCATATTCCTAGTTCGCTTAAACTAATGCTCTGATACCAAATGTGACATCCCCATTTTCACGGCCAAAAAAGACCGATTTGTTTATGCTTTATTTTGAAAATCAGAGTATCTTTTAAAGAAATGTAATGCGGAATTTGTTCCCAAAAAAACATGATAAATACGTTATCAAATCATTTCCGAAGAAATGTATTTTATTCATTTTTAAAATATTGGGATGTCATCGTCAATACCGAAACATAAGCATAAACAGAACTTACATTCATTTACACTAGTGATCTACATCTCTTTTAAATCTATCAGTGTAAAGTAGCTTCATATCGACACCTGTGATACAAATAAGCATGAGTGGGTCAGGTTGGGAAACATGGTGAGTACATAGGGTTTTCAACCCACAATAATATAATTATTATGTTTAAACATCAAAAAATTAACCCAATTACCCATCCTCATTATCGTCTTTACTCTTAAGGATCTACCCTAAGAATCGACTATTCCTCGTTAATTCATTCCTAAGAATTGTCCTAAGGAGTAGGCACGAAGTCCATCGTTGCCTATGACACAGCTGTCAAGCACATCTGCTAGTTCTATCCCTTAGGCGCAGCTGCCAGAATTGTGACATTCTCTATGAGGCGCAGCTGCCGATATTGTCTTTCGGGCACAGCTGCCAGGGTTATCTCGTTTATTGACAGTATCATTTTCGAGAGTTCACTCGCAATACATGTCAATGGGTTTTTAGAGTACACCAGTGAACACATCGTTCACAACACCTACAGGTTGCGAGCATGCTAGTGTTCCACTGAACTGTCTAGAATAGTCTGTGGTTGTCATCCATATTCTGCTAGATGACGGGGCCAACATTTGGGTAAAAGGCTTCTCACATCGTCCACCTCTAACCCTCACCTCATAGTCTATTTCACCTCTCACCTCATCATCTGACTCATATTTCATCTACCCATGTTTACCCAACATATTTTGTAGATATAAAATATATATACAGTTTAAATCATTTAAAACATGTATAAAATTGTTCATCCAGCATAGCAAGTATATACAGATAAGATTCACACATAGCATGTAATTTATATTAAATACTTCATATCTATGTGTAAGATGAAAGTAACTATGCACTCACTTTTTAAGGTGGTGATTCCGAACTCAGACAGCGCTTCACTTCTATTAATTTATTTTCTTTCGACGAAACCTAGTATCATTACCAGTAGACTTTAGTCTAATATTCATTGCGACTAATTATTAGTCTAGATTCATCATTAACTCAAAGTCCACTTCATGATCTATCAAGTAAGGAACAACCAGGTAGGATCATATCGGAGGTAGGGTCCGTTTGGTATACGAAGTATACTGTTTGGAAATCTCACTTTAAACACCTCACTAAATCACAGCCTAGACATCATTCCCGTAAGTAGATCAATCAGTATAATGACTTTGAATCACTAATAAATCTTATTTATAGGTTCATAATAACGATATTATATTTATATATAATCTATATTTAAAGATAGGGTAGGCGTAACTCACTTACAGCGGGTTTTTTCTCAAAACCGGGCTTTGCTGGAGCAGCGTTCCCGAGACGAAAGGCTCTTTTCTCGGAGCCTCCGGGAGCCTCGGGGCTTCATTCGGGTGCTAGGGGGTTTACCTAGGCTTTAGGGGGGTTTTAGAGGCTGGATAGAGGTTCTAGAGAGAGAGGGATGGATTGAAAGGTGTGAATAAATCGGGGTTAATTCACGTCGTGAACTGGCTTGGGCACCAAGTCACAACCTGGTGTTGACACGTGGCATCGCACATAGGGTGGAAATCAGCCGATTTTCAAAAAATTCATAACATTGGCATACGAGCTCCATTTTCGACGTTATTTATATCCACACGTAGGTAAAAATAAGATCTACAAATTTCATTTTGACTTCGTCGGCTAATTATCGATCGATCTTAAATTTAACAGTACGAGGAGATTATACTGTTAAATGTCCGCGTAAAATTCGTAATACAGACTCCGTTTTCGTCTGTCTTTTTATCATTGAGTTCCTATTAATGAGATCTTAAATTCTAATTTAGTTCGCGTTGGCCAAAAACTGCTCGATCTCAAATTCGAGTTTCGGGCTGTGCACTGCTAAGCCAAATCTTAGAAAAATCATAACTTCCTCATACGAAGTCAGATTTACGCGTTCTTTTTATATACACTCTTGGTTTAACGTATACTACAACTTTTGTTTAGATTTCTAAGGCTAAAAAGTCCTCTATCGTAAATTCACTATTTACGTTTCCCGGTGTCGTGCCGATTTTTCCGCGAAACTTCGACGAGCCATAACTTCTTCGTTATAACTCAGATTTCGGCGTTCTTTATATGTACGGAACCCTTGTAACATATAATATCGCTTGGTTAAGATTACTCCTTCTAAATAATCTTTCATCAAAAACTCATTTTTGATGTTCATTGTCTCTAAATTGACTAGCCCGAATTTGCGGGCGTTACAAAAAATATCTAAACAAATAAAGATATTGTTTAATATTAGGGGATTTGAAGTTTGAAATTAATTAATAATTTATATTGTTGCCAAATACAATAGAAAAAATTAATTTCTATATTTTCTAATATGCAACAACATTTTAAGACGGAAATAAAAAGAAATAGAGATTGGAAAAGATTGATGGTGTACAATAGTCTGTTTAATAAAAGGGTAAGTGACAATTTTAGGTTTATTTTTTGTTAAAAGAGATATATATTCTATCATTCAACTAAAAATGGTCACAAGGATGAGGTTTGTAAGTCTCTTTCGATAATTTGTTTTAATTTTAGCAAATTACTACATAACATATTTAGGGTGTGTTCGGCAAAACTAGCTGGTAACGGGTAGCTTGTAGCGGGTAGCGTTTTGTTAAACGCTACGTGACGTAGCATTTGGATTTGGAGCGTTTTTTTTAACTAAACACTAGAAGCTTGTAGTGTCAAACAAGACTTTCAATTCAAAATGGAGCGTTTTGTCAAACGCTAGAAGCTCTTTAACGCTCCTAAACGCTCCATACTGAACACGCCATTAATGTGCAATGATGTATTTACAAAAAAATGTATCTTGGCCCAATGGTTAGGGCATTGTGTAAACGTTTGTGAGGTTCCATGTTTGAATATGAGCAAGTATGGGTAGAATCGAGTCGAGCCAATTCGTGAGATACTTTGGACCGACTCGAAAAACATTCGAAATCGACTCGGTTTGAATCAAGTCGAGCTCAAGCTCTAACTACTTGAATATATTATCGTGTCGAGCTTGAGTATTGGATTACTCGGCTCATGAAGCTCGCAAGCTTATTCGAGCTTTGTCATATTTATACTTACCCGTTATTTTATTCAAATTTACATAATTTGAATCAAGTTGATTTGAGTTCACGAGTTTAATCTTATTACTATTACAAATTTTATGTAATTTTATTTTTTTAATAACTAATTAATCGAGTCGAGTCGAGTCGGGCTCGAAAATATCGATTACTTTATCGAGCTCGAGCCCGAGTTTAAAAGTAAGGCTCGAATTGAGTTTCGAGTTCAAGTTTTTTACTCGAGTCGAGTTTTAAACTTGAGTCGAGTTTTGAACATGACAATACTTGACTCGACTCAGGTCAAATGCCCTATGAGCATAGGCTCATTTTATGTGTTAATATTGTTGATGCATTTTAACGAGCTGAGCCACTAATGTGGCAACATTAAAACACGTCAGCCAATGTCCAAGTCATCAACCACATGACAAACCCAGTCAAATTAATGGTAACCGGAAAATAAAGGCAATACCGGGAAATTGTGATATTTGAAAAAAAAAGTGGATAAATCCTCTCTAATAAATGGAGGTGTTTTTGCCACTTGTCATACTCTCATTCAGTTTGCCAAATGTCATTTTGTGGTTATTTTGAATTAAATTTTTTTCCACATGTCATTTTATAAGTTTTTCTGTTTTATTAAATTCCATATAATATTTTAAGGGATATATATACACTAAAGTCCCAATATTTTCATCGATTTGACAAGAAAGTCCTTAACTTTATTTTTTTGACAGTAAAGTTCTAACTACCGGCAGTTTTTGACACTTTTATCCTTTTTTCCGGTTAGCCGGTAATTACGACTTTTTTGTCAAAATAATAAAGTTTAGGGCTTTCTTGTCAAATCGTGTATTAGAATTTTACTGTCAAAAAAATAAAGTTTAGGACTTTTTTGTCAAATCGAAGGAAAAATATTGGATCTTTAGTGTATATATCCTTTTTTTTGTTAGAAATTTAATGGTATGATAGTCTTTAAGCATGAGAGTTATTGAAATCTGCTCTAGTCAGGTAGATACTATTGAAATCCTTAACGTTTGCTTCTTGTTAAATGATTTTTTTAATCTCAACAACCTGATATTGAAAAAAATAGAGATAATTAAGAAAGAAAGAAAAACTCAGGGTTATGTTGGCTTTTTGCAGACCTAAAAATGGAGAACTAAGAAACCGGAAAAAATGAAATTGCCCTTCTTAGCCCTTCTCCACATTCACACCCTTTTGACTAGGCATGTGTTGTTTGCATTTATATAATTTGTCTCCACATTCCTGAACGTTATTATTTTGACAAAAAAAAGTCCTAATTACCGGCTAACCGGAAAAAAAGGGTAAAAGTGTCAAAAACTGTTGGTAGTTAGGACTTTACTGTAAAAAAAATAAAGTTTAGGACTTTTTGTCAAATCAATGAAAATATTGGGACTTTAGTGTATATATCTCATATTTTAATGTAATAATCGTAATAAATATAGTAATAAATGAATATTAATTTCACTAATAAACTTACCTTTTAATTTTCAAAAAATCTCAAATTTAAAGCTCATTAGTTTTTTTTTTCTTTATTTAAATTATTTGTTTAAATTTAAAAGATAAAAAGCATTTACATTATAATAAATTATTATTTTTCTTATTTTCTTATAAATTTAAAATTCTCAAATATTTTGACATTTATATTTAATTTTTTTTTTAAATTAAACTATTTAATACATGAATATCACTTATGATAAAACAGCAAAACAGTCCCTCGTGTTTATACTGCTTCAATTTCGCCACAAACACAATAAATCCTATTATTCCTATATTAATTATCTAGTGTTTTTTTAAGCAGGAGACGCCGATAAGCATTTTGTTGAAATTAAGTACAAAACTCAAGCAAAATGAAAACCAGAACCAGTAATTTGTTTGGGTGGGGTTGACTGGTGTGACCGAGTAGATTAAGATTAATATAGAACTTAGTTGATTAATATAGAACCTAGTTGCCAGTTCAGCTAATATATTACTGATCAAACTACGTACACCATAATTGTGTCTTAAATATAATTAAGGTGTTGTTTGTTTGCTAGGTTATCGGCTGAACCAATACTTTATCTTTATGGCTGGCGTATTAGCATTTTCACTAAATTAAACATTTGGGAAACAAATGAGAGGAAAAAGACAAGTTTACATCAATATGATGCCCGTGACTCTATTATTTATACAAATTCGTTATCTTTTTTTCATTCACTGAACTTCCTCGGATCAGAGATGGGCGGCCTTCATGCAATTCCACTCTCGATTTGCATCACTCTTCTCTTTGCTATCAATGGCGAAGCTGTTACTCCTAGAGAAACACTTGAGATAATCATAGGTGTTGGTGCTCCGTCGTCGCCACCACCGGAATTTCAAGATTGCCCCCCTCCACCTCCACCTCCATGTCCGCCACCACCATCAACAAAACCGCCATCACGGAAACCACCGCCTCCTCCGTCACCAAGTCTATCACCACCACCACCACCACCTCCGCCATCACCACGTCCACCAAAACCACCACAGACGCCATCACCACCAGGTGGTTTCTTCGATGGTTTCGCCAACATGCTACAACAAAGAGACTTTAAAGTAATCCAAGCCTTCAAAAACAAAGTGACAAGCGATCCCACAGGAATTACGAAAACATGGAAAGGCAAGAATATTTGCGATTACCAAGGGTTCATTTGCGACGTGGTACCGGATGTTAAACAAAGGGGCATCGCCGGCGTCAACTTCAACAACAGGAATTTGTATGGACCAAATCTAACCCTGACCGAATTTCTAACCGGTTTGAAAGATATCGCATTTTTCCATGCAAATTCCAATAACTTCACTGGCTCCATCCCCGCTGATATCGGCACACTCCGCTACTTATTAGAGCTCGACCTCAGTAACAACAAATTTACCGGTAGCTTTCCCTACCAAGTCCTCCATGCCAAGAAGTTAGTATTCCTCGACCTCAGGTTCAACACCTTTTCCGGCGTAGTACATCCAGATGTCTTCCTTCTCGACCTCGACTTGCTATTCATCAACAACAACAATTTCAAGCAAACACTCCCCGAAAGCCTTGGCTCAACCACCGCGCTTTATTTAACCCTAGCTAACAACCACTTCATTGGTGAAATCTCTAAGAGCATTGGTAGAGCTGCCAAAACCCTACAGGAGGTTCTTTTCTTGAACAACCAGTTAACCGGTTGTTTGCCGTATGAGATCGGACTTTTGAAGAAATCCACAGTGTTCGACGTCGGATTCAACGATCTAACAGGCCCAATCCCGCACTCGTTTCAGTGCTTAGAGAAAATGGAGCTTCTGAACTTGGCTCACAATAAGTTCTACAACGAGGTGCCAGAGGCGGTGTGCAACCTTCCGGAACTGTCGAATTTCACTGTATCGTATAATTATTTCACTCAGGTTGGGCCCCGGTGCCGGGAACTGATCAAGAAAGAAATTCTTGATGTGAAGATGAACTGCATTTTGGATCTTCCGAATCAAAGATCACCGACAGATTGTGCTCGTTTCTTTTCGAATCTTCCATCTTGCCCTGATAAAAAATCTCTGACATATATACCTTGCTCCAAAGGGTATTCTAGTAATGATCAGTTGGAGGCGTCCAACGTTCAATGGGCTACTCCGTCGCCGGCACCGGCTCCTCTATGGCGAAGTTATGGTGCTCTTTCGCCAAATTAATCAATCGGTGATGTGTATAATTAGATTTAAATTCGTGAAAGTGACCGAATATTATTATTTCTTATTTCATAAATAAAATTAATCGGCAATTCTCATCAAGTTTGGGAAATTTTGCTGATTAGTGTTGTGTATAATTATCAATGTATTGTAAACTATTAATATTATATGTGATCATAAACTATATATATATATATATATATATATATATATATATATATATATATATATATATATATAAATACGTTCAATCGAAAACATTTCTTATTACGAGACATTTGAGAACAAATTTTGACTATTAATTTTTAAATGTTGAAATTTTAATGATATATATTAAAAAAATATCTTAATTTCATTAAAACATAATTAGAACTTTATTTTTATTTTTATAGACATTCTTTCTCCTCTTTCTCTCTATACGTATCTCTCTCATATTTCTCTCTCTACGTATCTCTCTTCTATTTCTCACTCTACATATCTTTCTCTCTCTACGTATCTCTCTCATATTTCTCTCTGTACATATCTTTGTCTCTCTAAATATCTTTGTGTGTAATTTGAATCACCATCACCATCGACGGAGCTGGTCGTTAACTATCTCTTCCGCAAGTCTCAATCGACAGTGAAGTTGATCCCTACAAAGACGGTCTATGAAAGCTTCCAGGTAGTATTTTGTAAGTATATACACCTGCGTTTTTTCAACCTAAATTGACTCGATTTATCACGAAATTCATGAAATTAAGCTTATAATGAACGACTAATCGAGTGTCTAATACTTGATTTCACATCATAAAAGACGTTCTATTTGAAAAATTCCTTTATATTTTCCTGTAGTTGATGAATTACAAACTTGCTTGTTCATTTGCTTGCTTTTGTGAGGAATTATGTGTACAACTAGATTGTTTTTATTGAAAATAGTAAGCTCCAGGGGTTGGATTGGAGTCTATTAGAGAGTTGATGATAACTGTAGGATTTCATGCACACAAGCTGTTTGTTATATTGTCTGAAAGAACCTAATAAGTGTGAAAGTGGCATTTTATGTGAAAATCCTTAACTTTGAACCCTCATTAAGCCAAGCATTAAGGCCCTTAGATAAATTGAATTTCACATCTCTATAGCCTAATAAGTAACCAACAATCATGTTAAAGGTGATAAACTTAAGGCTTAACCATTAATTCCTTAATAGAACACCAAAAGTGATTTAGAAGTTATTATGATCAATTTTCCCAAATCTGTCCTCCAACTTAAATTCCTGCATGTCAATAAGAACATCTAAAAATCATGAGACTTAGTTTACCGGAAATTTTAGTGTGTCTAGTTTCTTCAAACTTTGAATCACATTTCGAAATTCCAACTCCTTGAGGGGTAAAATTGGCAATCTTCTCAGGCTGGTCCATGTTGTCACAAATTTCATGCATTGTTTTCAAAAAATCATAATAAATTCATCAGAACTCCAAATGCCAAAATTCCAAATCCTATAGTTAGATATGGGTATATAGTTTCCCACATATAAAGGGACTGATATAATTCTTAGTATATTGGTACAGTTTGTTCGAAGAGTGTTGAGTGGTCCAGAAAGTCACAGTTTAAAGTTACTAACTTGTAAATTTAATATAAAATCAACCAAAAATCGTTAGAACGAGATCTTTATATTTATGAAAATATAAAAGCGGAAAATTTGCCAATATTATTGTATCGAAATTTAAGATTGGGTTGAAGGTAAGAAAACAGATCCCAAACAGAGCACTGCAATCAAAGAGAAAATAAGGAAATATGTACATAAGTTTTATAAGAGTAATACAATAAATCACAAGCTAAATAATGTTATAATTGTTGTGTAGTTCTCGGAAAGGAAATGATCCATCTATCTCAAGCTAGCTAATTTTCAAGTTCATGGAGGTGAGTTATAATAACTCTCCTATTATGTAGGCATTACTTATTTTATGTTATTATTCATGAATACCCTAATCCGGTAGAGTGAACAAGAAAATGCATAATGTAGTTTATTCTCTAGTGCGACAAGCATACAAGATTCATTTCCGCGTTCTCAATTCGTTAATTATTCTCATGTATTAAATCATATGTGATTATATGATCTAATCACATATGCCTTATATGCACAAGATTCATTTTTGTGTTTTCGATTCAATAGTTGTTCTTTGTCTATATTAATTGTATGTGATTATATATATAAAATGACATATGATTAAATACATGATAACAACTAGATTAAATACATGATAACAAATTTTGAATTGAGAACGCGAATTTGAATATTATTTATATAAATCATATGTGATTAGATACGTATAATCACATGTGATTAAATACACGAGAACAATTATTGAATCAAGAACATAAAAATGAATAATGTCCACATAAATCATATGTGATTAGATACATATAATCACATATGATTATATGTGTCTAATCACATATGATTTATGTGGCTAAGATTCATTTTTGTGCTCTCGATTTTATAATTGTTTTTTCCACTTTAATCATATGTGATGAAATACATTTAATCAGATGTGATTATATGTTTCTAATCACATATGATTTTATTTAGAGAAAACGAATATTGTCTATATAAATTATATGTGATTAGATACATATAACCACATATGATTACATATTTATATGCACGATAACAAATATTGAATCAAGAATGCGAAAACAAATCTTTGTCCACATTAAACATATGTGATTAAATACATCTAATCACATGTGATTATATGAATCTAATCACATATTATTTATGTGGACATAATTCATTTTCGCTTTTTCGATTCAATAGTTGTTCTCATGTGTTTTAGCACATGTGATTATATGTATTATCACATGTGATTAAATACAGGAGCACAACTATTGAATCGAGAAGGCAAAGTAAATCTTGTCCACCTCAAATCATATGTGATTATATATAAATATAATCACATGTGATTAAATACATAAAACCAATTATTCAATCAAAACCACATAAATAAATAGTCTACATAAATCATATCTAATTAAATATATATATAATCACATATGATTATATGTATCCAATCACAATGATTTATGTGGATACGATTCATAATCACATTCTCGATTTAGTAATTGTTCTTTGTCAACTTTAATCATATGTGATTAAATACATATAATCACATGTGATTATATGTATCTAATCACATATGATTTTTATGGACAAAAAAGAATGATGTCTATATAAATCATATGTGATTAGATACATATAATCACATATGATTATATACACGAGACCAACTATTGAATCGAGAACACAAAGAAAAATATTGTCCACATATATCATATATGATTAAATGCATATAATCACATGTGATTATATGTATCTAATCACATAGAATTTATGTGAAAAATATTCATTTTCGCGTTCTCGATTCAGTTGTTGTTCTTATGTATTTAATTACATGAGATTATATGTATCTAACCAGATATGCTTTATATGCACAATATTCCTTTTCTCAGTATTGTTCAATAATTGTTCTTCTACATTTAGGTGTTGTTTGATTTTTGGAAAAAACCTCTTCAGACCTCTTATTGCTGCGCGGCGAAGCACACGCGCAACACTTTTCATCTTGCAGCTGTTTGTTTTTCTGAAGTCTTCGGATTAAAAAACATCTGCGTGTGTTCTTTTTGGTGCAACACTTGTTTTGCCTCTTCCTACTTCTTCCAACCTCTTCTTCTTCTTCTTTTTTTTTCTTGCTAAAATATTGATTATATATTAATGAAATCTTATTTCACATTTTTTTTCATTTTTTTTCTGTTTATTCTTGTTGAATTTTTTTTTTCTTTTTTTCTTTTATATTGAATAATAATAATTTTTTGATGAAATATCATTATTTTATGCTAAAATATCTTTATTTTTTTGTTAAGATATCATTATTTTTTGCTAAAATATCATAAATCCTTGCCGAAATGTCATACATTATTAAACTTTCGGTATTAAAAAACTATTTTCAGATTATAAAATCAGTTTATTTTAATTTTTTAATATATGTAGCAGCATGCAGATGATAAAAAAACAAACACGCTTCTTATTACAGTCTGCAGCCGTTTGGTCCACTTCTTCTATTGCAGAGGGTTGTAGAGGTGGTCCGTAGACTTTATGGATTTTTGCTTCAAAAAAACAAACAGCATCTTAGTCACATATGATTTATGTAGTGTACACAAGATTCGTGTTTTCGATTCAATATTCTTTCTTTTTCCACATTAATCATATGTGATTAAATACATACAATCACATATGATTAAATACATGACAAAAAATATTGAATCAAAAATACGAAAATGAATATTATCAATATAATCATATGTGACTTGATACATATAATCACATGTGATTATGTACATGAGTACAACTATTGAATCAAGAAATAAACAATGAATATAGTCCACATAAATCATATATGATTAGGTACATATAATCACATGTTATTATATGTATTTAATCACATATGATTTATGTAAACAATATTTTTTTTTTGTGTTTTTAGTTCAATAGTTGGTCTCGTGTATTTAATAACATGTGATTATATGTATTTAGTCACATATGATTTATGTGAAAAAGATTTATTTTCATGTTCTTGATTCAATAGGTGTTCTTGTGTATATAATCACATATGATAAACATTGAGAAGATTTGTTTTTGTGTTTTTTATTCAATAGTTATTCTCATATAATGAATCACATGTGACTATATGTAGTTAATCACATATGATTAATGTGCAAAAGATTCATTTTATGGCCTATATAAATCATATGTGATTACATACATATAATAACGTGGTGGATTGTGGGCGGTGGTGGTAGGTTATAGGATGGAGGTTGTGGTGTTTAGTGGGTAGTGATATGTGATAAATGATGGTGATGTTTGGTGGTTGTTATTAGGTGGTGGGTAGTGGGTAGTGGTGGTGGTGGTGGGTAGTGGGGTGGTATTCGCGATAGTTTGTAGTGATATTTGGTGGTGGTGGAGGTAAAGGGTGGTGGGGCAGACATGTTGGGTGGTGGTTGGTGATAGGGTGGTGATTATAGTGGGTGGTGGGTGGTAATGACGGGTGGTGGAGACAGGTGGTGGTGGTGGGTGGGTGGTGGTGGTGACTGGTGGTGGTGGTGTATGGTGGTTTTGGTGGGTAATCGGTAGGATGGTGGTAGCGGATGGTGGAGATGGGTGGTGGAGGTGGGTAGTGGTGTTGGATAATGGTCGGTAGGGATGATGGTAGGTGGTGCTGCTCTTAGTGGGTAGTGTGTGGGGTGGTTATAGCGCATGGTGGTGATCTGTGGTTAGGGATGGGTGGCGGGCATGGGTGGTGTGATGGGTGGGTGGGTGGGTGGGGTTGGTGGCGGTGGGTGGGGTTGGTGGCGGTGAGTGATGGGTGGGTGGTAGTGATAGGTTGTGGAGGTGGGTGGGTGGGTGGGTGGTGATGGTGGTGGGTGGGGGGTGGTGATGGTGGTGGGTGGTGGGTGGGGGTGATGGTGGCGGGTGGTGGTGGTCGGTGGTGATGGTTGGTGGTGGTGTGTGGTGGGGGTTATGTATGGTGGGTGGTGGTGATAGAAGGTGGAGGCGGGTGGTGGTGATGGGTGATGGTGGCGGGTGGTGGTGATGGGTAGTGGGTGGGTGGTAGTGATGCGTGGTGGATGTGGGTGGTGATGGTGTGTAGGGATGGTGGTGGCTGGTGGTGGTGATGGGTGGTGGTTGTGCTAGATGGTGGTCGTGGTTGGCAGTGACGGTGGCGGGTGGTGGTGATGGTTTTTGTGGGTGGTAGGTGGGGGTGGTGGAGGTGGGTGGCAATGACGGGTGGTGGTTGTTGTTACATAAAGTGACCCTCTAAACTCATCTGGAATCTTAATTCTATCTACCGTAATCAGTCTTGCCACCGCAATGGATGTTTGTCTACTGAAGTTGAAGATTTTGTTTTGAACTGCAACTATCTCTACCACAATGAAGACTGGTTGGTT
This sequence comes from Lactuca virosa, assembly GCF_052849685.1. Taxonomy (NCBI): domain Eukaryota; kingdom Viridiplantae; phylum Streptophyta; class Magnoliopsida; order Asterales; family Asteraceae; genus Lactuca; species Lactuca virosa. The sequence goes on from NC_136430.1 coordinate 328,203,252, forward strand.
ACATCAACTGACTTTGAGTGTTAGTATTTTATTGTCCAGTGAACATTGCATGGTCACTTAGAGTCAGTAGTTTATTATAGTTTATTCAAGATGTAACTTTATGGAACTCTACAAATAGAGTCTCCGTCTTCATGAATTTTACACATCTCTTTATCACTTCTTCTTATCATATATCTTATCGATCTTTCTGAACTTTCACTCTGAAATACTAAGATCACTTTCTCATATCTCTATCTTATTATCTTCGAAAATCCTCTTCACCTTAAACTGATCACGCATACTAACTGGAGTTTGATTGCAAACCTAGTTATAAATCAGTTTGGTGTATACTTAATATAACTTGTTGTCATTTACATTTCCTTTACTCTTCAGCACTTTATAATTGCGCAACTAACTATCTAACAAATCTAACTTATTATTGTTGAGCTTTTATGATCCTTTGAGATTAACTTATTCCGCAACTATAATCTTGTACTAACGTTTGTTCAAGTGTTTCTCCCAAAGTTTTTCTCTCAACAATTGGTATCAGAGCAAAAGTGGTTGCTTTTTAAACAAAACTCTAATTTTAAAAGGCCTTCTATACCACTAAAGCTCGTTCTTAAAATAAATAAAAACAAGGAAATATGGCACAAGCTTTATCATTGAACGTTTCTAACAGTGTTGGAGACTCGAACAGAGCACCAATACTTGTTGCAAATGAATACCACCATTGGTCACAAAGAATGGAAAGGTATCTCAAGAGGCTCGGAAGAGATGTGTGGAGATCCGTGGAAGAAGGACCACATGTCCCTGTCCTTACTCCTGTTCAAGCAGATGGTGCCCAAGCACGACTGGGTGGAGGTCCAACTGCAATGAATCGACCAACCAAAGATGACCTTGACAAAATTGAAATGATGTTATAGCCTTCTACGAAATCTCTTGCAGTGTAGCTCCAGACAACTTTGACATCATCATCAACTGTAAAGAAGTGTAAGTGTGATGACCTTGAGATCTTAGCCCTTAGGGCGACTCGAACCAAAATCGCTCAACCAAACTTCCCCTAGCTAATTTATCTCTTGGTCTCAAGAAAGACTCAATAAAATCCATGAACATATCTTCAAAATACTAAGTGGTCAAACTACCTTTAAAAATAAAAGCTATGTATGATTTTGTATAAAATTTCTCTCCCGGAAAAATTCATAATGAAAACAGCTTTTAGACAAATTACATAAATGATCCATGTGGTTTACCAAATGTCATAAATACTTGAAAGATAATTTTCTAATCTCCGATTTATGATTCACATAGGATCACAAGATATACAATAATTTCCTTATCTTCTTCTCACTATTGGACTAAATGAGCTCTAAAAACACCCTAAACATTGAATTTATGCTTATGATTTAGAAATTATAGCTCCAAAATCAATTAGATCTGACTCTAGTACCCCATTATCTCCATTACACTTTCTCTTCCCTTCCACTTCATCTCCCTACTAAAAATCTCACCTTTCCCTTCCTAAACCCCTAAATTTGTCAAAATCCATAATCAAATCTCATAATAGCAATATACTTTCATTTTTTTACCAATAATACCATTATGTAACAAATAAAGTACGATGTCCATATAAGTAGCTACGTTGACATTAGAGGTAAAAGTACATTGCTATTAACATAAAATAAATGTAAGCACGTTGTTATTACTGTTAAAAGAAAAGTGCATTGCCCATATTAATGTCAATAGTAAAGTATATAACCATTTCCCAAAATATTCTTGGGGTGGAAGGAGTCCCCTGCTTCCAACTCATTCAACCCTCTGTCACATCAATTTCACATCATATTTTCTCTCTCCTCTCTCTTTCAACTTTCCCAACCCACAACACATGAAAATTGTATCTTTCCTAACCCACTTAGTTTTTAATTTAAAGTAAACACAAACTAACAGAAATCATACAAAACTAATTTAAAAATATTAAATCACATAAACTAATTTAAAAATGTACAAAATTATTTTGTTATAAATATATAAGCATAATGTACAAGTGGTCATTACATGGGTTGAACATGGTGGAATCGGGTTAAGGAAGCCAGATATCAAACCCACTCAACCGACCGCTATCAACCCGCTAAAAATGGGTGGTGTCTTGGAGGTACCGCCGGTACCTCCCATAAAATCTTACATGACTCCTTTTATCCTTAAAATCATGTAATAAAGCTCTTGTTTCTTTAAGTTTTCAGCAACTATATTTGTAAGATACCAAGCTACTCCAGTCAACTATATTATGGATCCAAAATGAAAATTATAACATAAAAAAGGTGTGCTAAAAAAGAAGAAAATCATTATTGTCACCTGTTCATCATGGACACCAAATGAAATACATTACGAAGAGCATTTTCTTTTGAGCTACACATTTTCCATTAAATATGTTCAAATAGAATGAAAGGGTATTTGATGTAGTGAAATTGAAGATTATGAAAAGGGGATATGTTACTGGAAAGTGTCTGCCTGGTTTAATTCTTGGACATTAGAAGTTGTTTGAGACTCTAGAACTGATTGTTCTTTTTTTATTGCATATAAAATACTTTCTTGTCCTTTCCCTTTGTTTCTATCTATACGTAGACCAATTCAGATCTGAACTAGATGAAGTTTCCTTTTAGTGGTGGTGGTGGTGGACTTGTGGTGTGGTGGTTGATATATGATTTGAAAAAAAAACTTGGAAGCAGAAGGAGATGGGGAGACGATGGAGATAAAGGCAATGACTAAAGAGGGAGCCGATAGCAAAAACCACCATGGTAGGAAGAGAGGAGATATCGACGACGATATGGGAAGAGAATAGGGATGCAACAAGATTAGGAGTCGTCGTTTCTCTCGATGTCGATGACGGCGATCGAAATGGAAGATAAAGGGGGCGTCGCAGGTGAAGGGCTGGACATACTTAATAAAGGAGGTGTTGTTGGTATGCATTAAGGATTTTATCATAGTATTTGTTATTTAAACAATTGGTACCATTACTTTATGAAATAAACAAAAAACATAAAAAAAAAGTACATGAAAAGACCAAATTAGCCCCACATGTGGGGCATGTGATAAGCCCCAACGGCCGAAAAGAAATAGTGTGAGAAAAAAGAACCATTCACACAAGTTTTGGAAACCATAAGGACAATGTGCGTTAAAAATTTTTAGAAGGGACTGAGTTGTGACCATTAGTAAACCACATGGACCATTTATGTAATTTTGTCTAGTTTTTCTATCTAATTTACTATATCACCGCACATTATATAGTTTTCAAAAAATTGCAAAAATGATCATTTTGGTTGTAAAAAATATATGTTTTTGGTCCATCAAAGTTTGGTGGTGCATTAGTGATCTAATTTTGGATATCTTTTGTGTTTTTGGTCTAGATCCAACTTGATATGATGGGTTTTCTCTTAAATAACTCTTTTTTTTTAAATTATTTCCTTATTATTTTCATTAAAAAATAGAAAGAAAACATCACAGATCCCACATCTCTCTCTCGCTCTCTCTCTCTCTCTCTCTATATATATATATATATATATATATATGTATATATATCTCTTTCTCTTTCTCCTGTTACATTAGTCATATTTCACTTTCTCATTATCACAAAAAGAGAATACCATCGTCACCACCACCGGTCAACCTAGAGAAGCCGCCGCCATTATCTTCGGAACCATCACCTTTTCTACCAAAATACAACTCAAATATGGTGGCTCTGATTTGTACATCAGTGCTTACCTCATCAACGTTACCATTCTCACCGGTTCTCTTGAAGAGCTTAAAGATTTTTTGATTAGATCTCGTTTGAAAATATGATCGTTTATGCCATCCTTATAGTTGTTTTTAGATATCAACGTCATCGCCACCATCGCTGGAAAACCCTAACCCTAGCAAAGGTCTTGAAAAATCCTCCGCCACCACCATTTGAATATCTGTTTTCCGGAACCCTAACATCATCGGTACCACCGCCTAATTCCCTTATTTTCCTACCTCTTCACATTTTCCCAAGCGGTGGTAGCTAGAGAACCAGATCTGTCGCTAGATCAAATAAAAGAAAAAGTGGCGATGGTGGTTGTAGAATAAGAGTCGGAGTTGGAGATGCTCGATATTGCCTTAGTGGGTGCATGCGGCTATGTAATGGATGTGTATGGTTGTGATGGTGATTCAGAATGATGTGGTCAAGTGTGGTTTTTTCTTACATAATAAGGAAGCGACAGTTTAGAGTTATGGAGAAGAGATATAAGGGAGATGTAGGTGGTTGGTGGCGACTAGTGGTGAGAGAGAGAGAGAGAGAGAGAGAGAGAGAGAGGTTATTTTATTTTTAATTAATTAACAACATTAATATAAATATAAAAATTTGGAAAAAAAAACAAATATAATGGGTATAATAGTCTTTTTAAGTGGATAAGGACAAAAACTAGACAAGGTATCCAAAATTAAACAACTAATGTACCACCAAACTTTTTTAGATCAAAACAATAAGGATCGTTTTTTCAATTTTATCTATGCTATTTAAATATTATGGTTTTTAAAATATTATCATGTCTTTATTTCATGATTTATAAAAATTAGTCCTACAAAAACATTAACTATATATTAAAACCAATGTCGATGGCTATTTCCACCGAAAATTGGCACCCCTCCACTTTTTCAAATGACACTTTTCACCTCTTTTCTTTTTAAAATATTATGTAAACTTAAATTTTCTCTACTCTTTTTTTTTAAATGTTACTTTAACCAACTCTACTTTGAACTTTTTAAAATGTCACTTTCACTCCTCCATTTTGTAAACTTTACTATTTATCCCCCATAAAATATATAATCTGATTTTCCTGAATACCTTTTATTCGTTATCTTAAGAAAAAAAACTATGTTTTACGTCTTTGTTTTGTTTATGTACACTTCCTACATATGAGTTAGGTGACATAATATATTTTTGATTATTTGAACTTATGTTCTTAACAAAATCATACTTAATTATTTTTATGTACGTGTCGGTATAAATTCTAGTTTTCTTTACGTTTTCGTGTTTATTTTTATGTACGTTTCTACATATGAATTTGGTCACATATAATACGTTTTCATTGGACAGTATATATTAAATTTAGAAGTGGTATCAACCTTTTATATTTATCTACCAATAAGTGGAACGTTACTTAAATTTTATCAATATATTCTTCAAATTTCAACTTACAAAAAGGATTGGTGTGCCGCAACGTGCAACGTGCAAAATCCTAGTTTGTTTTAAAGTATTAGACCAAAATTTAGGGGTTAGATCTTAATACCAAAATAAAACATAGTAAGCATCATAAAAATAAAAAATAAACTATGTCCATCTTTTAGTTTTCTTCAAATTCTTCTTCTAAGAACTAATATATTCTATTTCATTACACCTAAAACTGAGATACATCGCAATAAAAATAGTCTGTGAGACATCACTAACTCATAAGTTACATGGATATTAGAAAAAATATATTATCAAAAACATTTGATAAGATCTTATAATTTAATATAATTCATGAAAATATATGTATTCAATGCATGATCACATTCAAATGCATCTATGGGGACTTTATACCCTTATGTCGGATCGTACCGACTTTATAGGACCTTGTGTCCAAATTTTGTGACTTAACACCCATATGTTGGGATATTTGACTCTCATTGGAGACTAAAGACCCTATGTTAGGATTTCCTAATCTTTAGGACCTTACATCCAACATTGAGGAATTTAAACCCTTATAGCCATACCATAATAGGAAGAATATCTCAACCTATATTATCATTATCTTGAAAGGCATCTAGTTTACAATGGAAGGTACCATCCCAATAGACTCTTTCTTTATACCCTCGTGGGACATCTGTGTCTAGAAAATATTTTTACTACTATGAAAACTCACACTCTGAGTATGTATGTTCACTACTTTTATTGACTTGATCAAACACAAATTCCATGATGTGCGTAAACTACCACTAAAACATTAGCATAATATAAAAACATTCTTACGGATTTCGATAACATCAAGAAATCAAAAACTTTAAAAGCATTTAATAAAACAACTTTCCGTATAACTACTACGGACACAAGACTAATCAACAATAATTTCTAGTTATTTATAACATTTAACCATATCACATATCCTATTATGGTAAAGTCCACATGTACTCTATAAGAACCGAGATTTTTAAACATTTTTGATGTTCAATATTATTTTGATGTCAAGGGTATTTTGGTCTTTCTGGTGATATTTGAATTGTAGAATGTTATTAGATGTATTATATACGTTTATTATGTGCTTAGAAATTATAAAAATATATTAGTTTGATTAAAGAATCGAAAGGAATCGATAGATATAAGCTTGGGATTAAAATGCATTGTAAATAGAATGCAAAGAATGTTTCTAGCTCCACCACGACGCGATGAGAGGCATGCCACGACTTGGTGGCAAAGCGGTGATTTGGTGGTTTTCTGTCGTAAGCCGTAGGAAGCGCTCTTTACACTGTAGTGTGGTGGGAAAAGTAGGTTGCTATCGAGGAATGGTCTCCACGACACAGAATAAAGTCAACCATGGAGTCATTTAAGCCACCACGACACGATAATGCCTTCACCACAGCGCAGTTTCGAGTCTGGAAAAATCCAATTTAGAGCTTACTCTTGTCAAAATGAACCCCAACCCCTTGACAGAGGAGGCCCGACGATCTTGAGGTTAAATAAGATAAGGTTCAAGAGGTGATCAAGCTTGTTAGTAGCAAGGCTTAGACTTCTACAACACCTAAGGTAGTTTTCTTCATCATTTCTAAGCATTTTGGAGCTTTAATGGTGATTTTAGAGTTTGAGATTGTTATGCAAGATTAGTCTTGACTAACTTGTTATTACTTATTTATGTTATATTAAGTATTTGGAAGCTTAATCCATGGTTTTTATGGAACTTTGTCGGTCAAAATCTAAGTTTTGAGTCTAGGGTTTGAAACCCTATAAATGGAAAATGATGAAGGGGTGTTTTGTGGTATGATATAGTTAGGTTAAGTGTGTAAAAGCATGAGTGTAGTATTTTATCAAGCATTTGGACAAAGGATTGTCAAGTTGGATTTTTACCCAAATTATGAGTTTTTGTCAAAAATCTTCATTGATGTCTTTATGGATTAAGACATATATAAAGGGGCTTAATGTATGTGAATGTCATACGTTGTGGCAAGGAAGGATTAGGAGCCCTTCAAGAGAAGATTTGGAGAAGTTAGAAGTAGGTTGCTATTCCACTGCAAGAGAAGAGTTATACTATTATTTTAGAGTATGATAATGTGATATAGATTCATGTTAAAGCATGTGGAGACGTGTATGTAAATGTAGATTACATCATTTATAGATTATGATATGTTGGATGAAATATGTTATGTTTTCATAATGTTAAGAGCATAAGTCTGTAATGAGTAAGAATAAGGGACCCCTTGATGGGTTTTGATACATAAAATAGATAGTTTTTCACAAAAAACGGCAACGAAAGCTTTAAAAATTTCTAGTAAATTTCAAGTATATCACAAAACCAAAACCATTAAGGATCCTTTTAAAGAGGTTACCATGATATAAACCAACCATAGGGTGTTTAAGTATGATAACCTTTGAAGCCTTTAGTCCCTCTTGGATTTGGGGTGTTGGAGTAGATGGCAAGAACAAGAAGCTTGATCTTTTGTACAAGTAATCCACCAACAAGAATAAGGTACCAAAAATGAAAGTTTTCTTCTTTTATCACTTTGTTATTTAAGACTTTAAGTGATTAACAAATAAGCACTAAAGGAAGACACAAAGGAAGCGCCAAATCTTCACATTTGAACTTCAAAAGATGAGAGGAAGAGTAGCAAGAGAGGCTACAACTTTTATGCTCTTTTGAGAGAAAAAATTACTTAAAACAACTAGCTCATTTCTCATGCATAAGTGTCTCTTATACGGTCCCATGCAAAGTAAATCCTTTTCATTATAATACTCTAAAGTACAATAAAACATAAAGATATGGTAGACAAGGCATGGATGCAAGACACGAAGGTTGACAATCAACCTCCATATCCTTTTAAATGTTCGGCCATATAGGTCAAAAGCAAGAAGACAAAATTGCATGACTAGTTATTTTAACCAAAGATCAATTAAATAACTAACCATGGTTAACCAAAGTGTCCAAAACTTTGTACATGACTTATTATATCATAACATATGACATAATGACTATTTGTTTTTTCTTTTATTATTATTTTCATAAAACAATAATATTTCTCTAATTAAATATAAGAGTTGAATTTATTTATTAATATTAGATACTTAATAATTATTCAATAAGTACCAAGTTGATTAAGGTGTGACCCTATAAGATCATATGTCATTAGCAATATCACTCAATAAAGATTCTTGGGCATATAGATCCAACAATATAGCACTTGCACAAGATTCATTAAACACTGGCATAGACAGTAGCTATGTCTAGCAATGGGCTGCTATCTCTAACAACACACGAAGGGGTTCCATCAAACAACATCCAATTCCAGTAGATCACTAGCTACAAGTGAAGTATGAGTTAAGTGTATCAATATTTTCTTTGTTTCAGACATCATGTTGGATATGAGACATGGAACGAAATAATTATCATTTGACATCCAACTTTGAGTAAGGCACCTTAGTGTTGGATTAGGTGTCTAAGTCCATAAATATTTTGGTATGTACTTGACCCGATTATGAGCATGGTCCTTTTGGGTTCCCTTCACTCATGCAACTTGATAGGATGACAAGAGGAGATAGTAGAATTTATTATGTGAATAATAAATTCATACTCAAAATGGTTTTATTAATATATTACAAGATAATATATTATTTGGAAATAATATTATTTAATTAGTATTGATCAGAAACTAATTTGGAATTAATTTGGTGGTCAAAAGAGACTGATTAAATAATTGGGGACTGTTATGCAAATCATTGATAGTTGCATAAATGGGCTGATGGACTCTATAGAGTGGAGTTGACGAAATTTATGGGGAAGCCCATATGATTTCATCCAAGGGCTCTAAGGAAGGAGTCCATTGGCTGCTTGTTTCCTAAGTTAGGTATTAGGGTTTCCACCTGAAAACCCTAGCAACCACAACTATATAAATGACCCCATACAAGGGGATTTTTGTCCAAGCTTTGTGAAACCCTAAGGTGGCCGAAAATCCTTCTCTCTAAGTCTTCCTTTGCATTGAGTGTTTGTGACTCCATTAGAGGTGCAACAATGGGGCACTAGGCTTTCAGAAGTCAAGATCAAGAAGGATTGTGATTGTTATTGCTACATAACAATCAAGGTAATGTTTCTAACCCTAATCATATGTCAATTTCGAATTATATGCTAGTTCATAGGGTTTATTTTTCATGTTTGGTATGGTTATCCTTATCAAAATTAATGGATTTGGTTAAATATGGATAATATAGGATTATTATGATTCAAGTATTTGACCTAGTAAGCTTGAAAAGTTTCAATTTACACCCTTTCGGTTTTATAGTTTAAATTTGAACTTAAAAAGTTTTAGTTTTTGAAATTTAAATAGTTAAACCCTAATATTTTGAAAAAGTTTCAAAATTTGTCCTCAAGTTTTGGAATTTATAATTTAATTAAAAAATATTAATTTTGAAATATTAAATTCTAAAACCCTAGTATTTTGAAAAGTTCAAAATTACCCCCTTTATGGATTTCATTAAGATTAATTAAAAGTTTAATTAAAAGAGAATTAATAAATCCATAATAATATGGTTTAAGATTAATAAAATTGAAAGTCTAATTTATTAATAGATTAAACCACCTAGTATTTTAAAAGTATAAAATACACCCTTATACTAAAAAGAATTAAAAGTTTAACATTATAAGTAAATGTCAGTCTTACCGTTAGTAGGCCTCATTCATGAAGCTGGTCTATAAGGGGTGTTTAAGGAAGCGACCTGTAAAATGACCGTCATTGGGTATCCACTCTTACCCACCGCACCCTTGACCAGTGGAGGGTCGTTAGCCGAACGGGTAGGATAGGACACAACCTTCCATTATAAGTATAATGTAATGCAAGTAACTAAACGGCTTTATAAATTCCCAAAATCTTAGTTACTTAGGAAAAATGTGAATTTGGTGCTAATCCATGAAATTGCACATTGCACCTTGTTGGTCATTAGTGGAGCGTGTGTGGTTAACCGGCACACTAATCTGGGACTAATGAAGGGTGGAAATGGGTAGCTCGTAGATTATCATAGATCAATGGAGCGTGTGTGGTTAACCGGCACATTGATTAGGTGATAAACTTCTTCGAGATTACCAAGCTAATTTGCATGGTTATTCACACCTTGTTTCTGATCCTCGGCATCCCAGTCACAAACATGAAGGGCATAATTGAGATTAAACATACCATTTAAAAGTTCAATGAATCTCAAAAGATCTAGTAGTTTCAATTCATTTAAAACCTAAATTTTCTTTTTCATTTTTCATGGTGGAAATTGGTAAATCTTCATTTACCTACCTTCAAATATTTTGAAACTGGATTACGACATCCCTCTTCCAAGTTGTGGAATATTGTGTTGGGTCCGAGCCTTAATATTTCATTTGGGTGTTATATTAAGGATTGAATCAACTAACTTGAATTTCTCCCGTTTTGTAGATGTCAAACTCTTACAACTATGGTTTTCCCGAATCCTTTGGAAAAAGCTTTCCGCATGAAGTTGATGTTCCACGCTTGGATTGTGGAAATGGAAATCATGCTTCACTTCCGCCACCTCCTCCAGTAATTCTCCCTGACCCACGTGTTCGAAGACTTGAAAAGTTCAAAGTCACTCAAGCCCTATTGGCAAAAAAACACGAAAATGGAAAGTATGTATGTGCTCATGTCTTGGTTATGAAGTTGCATATTGATAGATTGGGAATGTTGGGTGTCGTTGTCTCAAGGAAGCTGGCTGTTGAATTGGTTCTTCAATCACTTCCCGAATCATATAGTGAGTTTATTAGAGATTACTATATGATGGACCACGACACGACCCTCATTGATCTTACCTATTTGCTTATTGCTGCTGAATCAACAATGATTTGGCGTACTAGTCAAGCAAATTTGACTGGTAAGTCAACCTCCCAAACTTCCATGGACATAGGCAATGGCAACAATAGTCCAGAAAGGATTTTTTCTCCTAAGGGAAAGAGGTCTGCCATGGTCAAAAATTTTAACCATAAGAGAAAGGAAAAGTCTGAGATTGTTTCTTGTGTCGTTCCCAAAGAGTCCATATGTTTCTATTGCCAAAAGAAGGGGCATTGGTTGCGAAGCTTCCCTAACTACCTGAGAGATCTAAGAGATGGGAGAGTCAAGATGTATGACTTTGCTTCAGGTAAATCCACTATCTAACTCTATTAAGTTCCTATTTGTAGATTCTTAATACATGATGTTATAAGATTACATTTTGATGTTTTGTAGGATCGAAGAAAAGAAAGGAAGCTTAAAAGAAAGAGTGAGCTAAGTCTGATCACGAATAAATGGATTTCAATCACATGATTCGAAGATCGGATTTTTGAGCTGCTATTTAGAATATTTAGGATAGATTGCTTACAAGATTAAGTGTAATTCTGAATCATTGAAAAGTTTCAATGTATGGCAGAACGAATAAGAAGAATCAATAAGGCAGAAAGATAAAAGGTTTCTCCAATATGAGGAGAAGGGAGATTACTTTTGTATCATGTTTTATGATCGTCTGAATGATTATGAAATCATATCACAATTGATCCTCCAAGGACAACTTAGTGCACTAGTGTGGCTAAGTAGAGGAATCGTGGATTGTTAAAATGGTGAAATCAAAAGGTGAATCATACTTCATTCCAATATCGAGTCTTAAAGTCATACTCCAAGATTGTGACTTGAGTCACATAGTCTTAAGTAGGTTTATAACACTTATCAAATATGGAATAGGAAAAGTTTTCTTATTTCTGCACATTTGAAATTGGTAAGTTGTGATGTCTTGGATAAGACAAAGACCAACTAAGACCAATTGTGTAAAGTGTTAAGTCTTGATAAGAATCCGCACTAACTCTTGAATATTTGTTTGTCAAGATGATTTTTGACAAGAGAATCTTATATTTCAAAAGGTCAGTGGGAGTCTTAAAGATCTTGAAAAAGATTTCAAGAACTTATCAAGAGTAAATCTATTGTCTATCACTAGCACACGACTTGAGGTTTATAACTTATCGTGTTGGCATGTTCTTGTTTCTGTGCTATTCTAGTTTAAGTCAACTATGCATGTGAGTTCTATGAGTTCTCAATTGATTGCATAGAGACAAGGCACCCTGATCAATGGAAAGTACATTGATAGGTAGCGGTGAGCTTCTCAAAGACTTGGAAGCAATGGTGGGACCCTTGATGGCAAGAAATTAAGGATGAATTAGTTCTATCCATATGAGTTGGATTTGTCACAAACATTGTCTTATGATTATGGTTATGACAAATTCACATGGATAGGAACACACACACCATTAAATCTAAGTGTCATAAAGTTTCTCTCCATTTTCATGAAAATGATTTTGAGGAAACGCTTTCACTAAGAAAGATTTTAAGAATATAACAATTGTGATATTTGCATTCACTACAAACAAAATGACGTTTAGTGGCACAGAAAAAGTGCCACTAAAATCCAAAAAAGGGACACTAAAGGCTCCTTTGGCAATCAGCGGCACAAAAAAAAGTGCCACTAAAGACCTTTAGTGACACTTTTTGATTGTGTCGCTGCAGCCTTTTGGGTTTTAGTGGCACTTTTGTTTATGCCACTATAGCACTTTTGGGCTTTTATAGCACTTTTTATATGTAACTATATAATTTCTAAATTAAAAACAGTTTTTTACCAAAAAAAATTTATATATGAAATTTAGGTGCAACTTTTTAATATAAATTTATGGAATATAAAATAACAATTAAAATAATAGATGGAAAATACAAAATCCTTACTTAAAATAAAACTTAACTTGTCTTACAACAATATTCTAATACTTAGCACAAAAATATCTTCCAAAAAGCTTAATAAGTGTAACATTGTGCTAGTAACACTCAAAACATAAATATTGATTAGTGGAGGAGCTTGGCAAAACCCATTTCAATCCAATACCCTAAAGTTATGATGCAAACGAATCTTGATTAATGGGGCTTGGAAGAATCCATTTTATCTGCACATTTCATGTCCTCATCTTCTTACCCTGCAACTTATATATATTTATAGAATTATTAACTTAAAATTGTATAAAGATGAAAAAAAGATATTAAGATAAGTTTTATCATCAAAAATACTTTGTAATTTATAGTTTTCAATATTGGTGCACAAAAAACACCATTAAAAGGATAAACCTTTGTAACACAATGCATACAAGGTATACAAACACTAAGTTGCATCAAAATCAGCTAATAACATATGCTCTATAATTAAGAATCCGATTTAACCATGTTCCAAAAAAGAAGGCCTAAAGTGCATTTATCTCTTGTCTACTAAAGTATTAAAATGCAAAATACCATCGTAAATACACTACAAAGATGAAAACCTTTGAAATAAAAAGTTAAACGCCACCTTCATTCAAATCCTGCAACATCCTACAAAACAATAAACAAACAAACAATTCAATAAATAAGTAAACGTTAAAGAGTCATTTAAATTTAAAAATGAATCAAGAAACAATCATGATCACAGGACTTTGGAGATATTTATTAGTACAAATAAGCTTATTAAATTAAAAAAGAAAAAAAAAACTATCTAATGAAAACCTTACAAAAAAGATATATAACATGATGTCTTCAAGGGAATCTGTCACCTAAAATAACCAAAAAGGCCCTTTTTTTTCTTCATCGTCATCTTGGAAACATATGAAGATGGGTCAACAAAACCAAAAGCATAATCGTTTTTCTTATTTCTTGAAGATTTAAAAGCTTTTTACAAACCCCAGTTTTTCTAAAAATTTCACACTACTCATTGCTACTGTAATCCACTTCACCTATCTTCTGCAGCATCATAGACATCACAGAAAAAAAAATTTAGATATTTTTTGTTTTAAACGGTTAGTTTAAACTTTTCACAACTAAACTGGTTGCGAATTTTGGTTATGCGTACAAGTAAACGTGGAAATTAAAACATATATCACAGAAAATAAAGCAACCAAGATTACCATTCAATATTTTTTTTTTTTCAAATCGGTGGTTACTTTGATAGCCATTCATGGACGAAACCCTAGAATTAGAGGGTGTTTGACATTTCTTTTTAATCATCTTTTGACTTTTAACTTTTTCAAAAAGTTAAAAATTACTAAAAGTTGTTTGGCAAATTAAAAAGATCTTTTAAAACCAACTTTTAGTCAAGAAGGAAAAGTTGGCTGGAGAAAAGATAAGAATTCCTATCTTTTTGTGACTTTTAGCTTTTATCACTTAAAAGTCATAAAAGACAAGCCAAACACATTTTAAACACCATCTTTTAGACAAAGTTCTTTTACAAAAAGTCCTTTTACAAAAAGGACTTTTATGTTCAAAAAGCAATCCCAAACACACCCTTAAAAAATTGGATAAACAGTGATTGGCATCATAAAAATTATAAAAATAAAAATAAGGAGAAAAGATCATGTACAACCAAAAGAAAAAGGAGAAACATAAAAAATTAACGGTTCAAGCTCTAATTTTGAATTTAGGGGAAGAAATCCAGAAGAAAATGGGCGTGAGTGAAGAGTTGGGAAAGAAACATAAAGAAAACAAAAAAAAAACCATGAATCGAGAATAGATCCGGAGAGAGTGTACATACTTGAATCCATGGCTTTGGTTGATAATCACATTACATCCTTGAGTGCAACATATGTCACTGCTGTTACATTGGTGGCGGCCGGTGATGGCGATACGAAAATGGTTAGAATCGAAGGGTTTGTCATAAAACTAGGGCGAGGGATAAAAATTGAGAAAATGACAAAAATAGCCAATTATCCTAATCACTTTGCGGAAAATAGCCAAAAAAAATTGAATTTGCAAAAATGGCCATGAAAATCGCAGATGAGAATGGTCCATCTGCGATTTGCACATTCCATCTGCGAATGTACAAGTGGCTAAAGCACAAGTGTGCTTTTAGCCACTTGTACATTCGCAGGTGGATTGAATTTTTAAAATTTTTTTTTTCTGTATATATAGGGCATTTCAGGCTTAAAATCGCAGATGGACTGTGTCCATCTGCGATTTTCTCTGTATTCCATCTGCGAATTTACGTTTTATTTTTTATTTATTTTTTATTATTTTTTTTAATTTGATTATGAAATCAATTGGTTTGACTATGAAATAATGTTACTATATATAAACTTTTGTAGAAAGTTATCAGTTTAGTTGTTATTTGTTTAGGAAATTTCTCTAAAATTTCTCTAAAAAATGATTGAATATTTGGTTTGTCTTGTAACCGGTGGGAGATGACAAGTTATTGAAACAAATCTGGAATACGTATGTCCACATGGAGGTATTTCTGAATTCGCTTTGATATTTTCTGAGTATATTAGTTATAGTGATTTTGTATCTTTGGTGAGAAGCAAAATTGGTTTGTTAGACAAATATAGAATTAGTCTTCGTTTCCATGTAGTGGTTGATGAAGGAGATGAGGTTAATGAGGGTGGTCACAGTGGAAATCAGCCGGTTGGTAATTTATGCAGCTATAAAGGGAGCAACGATCCGATACTTTCAATACTCCTAGTGTACCTCAGTTTCACAGTGTTGCTGAAAATGTTAATGTTAGTTATTCACCTATTAACTATGTGGATCCTGAGAATTACAAGTATGTTGGTGATGATGATGTTGGTACATATCTTAATGATGTGGGTGGTCGTTGTGATGATGTTGCCGAACAAGAAGTTAAAGTTATGAATAGGCGTGTAGTAGATAAAAGTAAAAAGAAAAAAAATTCGAGTCAAAAAATTGAAAAAAAGCATGTTTACGGGGATTATGTTGATGTTGCTGATGTACGTTTAGATATAACCGACCTACAAAGCAATTCAGATAGAGATGAGTTGGGTGATGAAGTTAAAGCTAAGTTTCCCGATAACCTTTTTTACGGTATGCCTGCTGTACCAGCATGCCCAGTTGATATTAATGAAGATATCCCATCACAGATGGTAGACATGAATCTTCAAAAGATTGAATGTGAGAGTATATTTAAGAAAAAAGAACTTTTAAAGCGGTGTATTGGTAAAAAAATGTCTTCGAGAAGGTTTTCAGACGAGGACAAGTAGATCTACCAAATCAAGGTATGAAGCTGTGTGTGTTTCGAAAAATTGTTCTTGGTTACTAAGAGCAAAAGCAATTAAAAATTCTGATGGACTTTTCCAAGTGAATAAATTTGTTGATGTACACACATGTTCTTCAACAATTTTGCAACCTAATCATCGACAAGCAAACAAATATGTTTTGGGTGAATATCTTGCTGATGTTTTGGCTGAAGACTATAGTAGAGTTTATCGGGGAAAAGATATTATTAATGATATGAATGCTCAATTGAATATCAATATCTCATACCATCAGGCATGGTGTGCGAAGCAATATGCATTGTTGTTGTTAAGGGGTACGAAAGAGGATTCTTTTACCAAACTTCTGGCTTATTGTCACAATTTGGTCAAACATAATCCGGGTACGGTGACACATATTAAAACAGATGGTGATGATCGCTTTGAGTTTTTGTACGTCGCACTCGGTTGCTCGGTTAGTATTATAATATTTTATTAAGTTTTTCATTTTTATTTTGGTGTATTTGAATATATATACAATGTATTGTAGGTACGCGCTTTTGTCAAATTTTGTAAACTGACCCTAGTAGTAGATGGAGCCCACCTAAAGGGCGAGTTCAAAGGTACCATGTTACTTGCAGTTACTAAGGACGGAGAAAACCAAATATTACCGGTTGCATATGGTATATGCAAAAATGAGTACCCCGATTCTTGGACATGGTTTTTTCAAAAACTACGTGATTGCATAGGAAATATGCAGGAGCTTACAATTATATTGATAGGTCTCCATCTATAGCAACATCCGTTGCCAACATTTTTCCTCACGCTTATCATGGAATATGTGGTGTCCATTTGTATTTCAACATAGTATCTAGATTCCGGAAGAGTAACACAGTTAAAGGAATTTTTTGGGAGGCTTGTAGGGCGTACACAGTTCATGCTTTTGACGCTGCCATGGATGTTATGAAAAAGACAAAAGAACCAGTATGGGAGTACTTAAAAAGTATAAATCCAGAAACTTGGTCAAGGGCACATTTTAAAGGGAACCGATACAATCTTATGTCGTCCAACAGTGCGGAGTCTATAAATGCATTATCTAGACACGCACGTAAGGTGCCAATACTTATGTTGATCGATTTTTTTCGTGCAACAATGCAACAATGGTGGTTTCAAAGACGTAACTTTGCAGGTATTAAGTAAATTTTTAATATTAATGTTTTATTAATTTAATGTTATTGATCTTAACTTCTTCATTTTGCCTGTTTTTTTAGCGGAAGCAACAACAATACTTACCCCTTGGGCCAATGAAATTGTAAAAGAAAACAAAAAAAACTTTTACTAAGTGGGATGTTCGCATGATCTCAAATACGAAATGCGAGGTCAAAAAGGGGGCACAAAATGTGATTGTTGATTTCCAACATATGACATGTACATGTAGGCATTGGCAACTTGATGGGATACCTTGTGGTCATGTCATAAGATGTTTAACAGTGAACAATTACCAAGACTGCTCGAGGTATGCATTAAATGCTTACTTTACCGAAACACTGAGGAAAACGTATGAGGAATCAATAAATCCTTTGCCAAAGCCATCCGAATGGGATATCCCCGATGATTTGATGATTGTTAAGCCACCTATAATGGATAAACGTCAGCCAGGCAGGCCAAGAAACACAGACCGCATTCCATCCCAAGGCGAGGGTCCAATTATAAAAAGAGTGTTCTACATGTGGTCAACTAGGACACACGAGAAACAATTGTACTGGAAGGGCGTCCGGTAGTGGAGCACATCGCACAATTTCTACTGCAGAAATGGCATTTAATATTGGTGGTTCAGCGAGTTGCTCACAAACCTATGACGCTGATTTTGATATAAAACAACCTTGAAATGAAGAGTTGTTAACTTATTATGTATTGTAATTTTTTTATTAAATCTTACAAGACATTGCTATGCTTTCATATTTTAGTTTAGTTTGTAGATTATAACAATTAATGAAGCTTTTCTATTATAAAATTTAGTTTGCAGATTATAACAATTACAACATGTTATTTAAAAAAAACAACAAACGATCCTTTTGCAACCTAGTCTATATCATGATAATATTACAACAATTTTGTAACTAATTTTTAAAGTCAGGGAACTGCAATGGGTACTTCTCTTTCTCCATTGTTATATAGTCATCCCTAATTCTCATTTTGTCTTCCAAACGATCCTTTTGCACCATCATGTGTATCAACTGCTCGTCCTTCTCAGCAAGCCATTTTTCAGTCGTTTTGATTGCCTTCTTAGTGTTTTTTATCCAATCTTCATGCTCTTTGATTTTGTTTTTATTGAGGTCTATCCATTCTTGAGCTTGTTTGCATTCCGATGCAATATCATTACCACGTTGAGTGAGAAGTCGGGATGACTCTTTGTCCTCTTCTTGTTGTTCTTCAGCCTTCTTCAATTCTTCAAAATTTTCATCTGACATATATGGCCCGGCTGAAGAGGGTGTAAAAAAAGGGTCGACTGAATCACAGTAGTAACAATCTACTTCGTTGCATGAGCAAACTTCGAATTTGTATGAGGAACTCATAATAAAGTCGACATTATAATAAACTAGTGCTATAAGTGGTATTTATACATACTAGTCTAAATGCTACCATTTCGTAGTCAGAGTTCTAATTCATAGTCCAACTTTGAAATGATTAGACATTAATGACAAGTCACTGCAGTAACCTGCAAATCGTAGTGAAACTCTTAAGTGACAAGACATAAATGACTGTTTGACATGATAAGTCACTGCAGAAAGCTGCAAATCGTAGTCCAAATGCAACCATTTCGTAGTCAAAGTTGTAATTCATAGTCCTGTATTTATTTATATAAATAGATGTTTAAGATCTAAAAACCAAACACCCAAATCACCTAAACGAAACGAACTCCCATATTTAGAAATGTCGTCGAATGCAGCAAGTTCTTCGAATGAAGTACCTGGTTCCAATTCTGAAAGGCCATGGACGACAAACGAGGTGTTGGTTCTTACACGATGCTGGCTAAGTGTTAAGGATGGTGTATCGTTACTTGCTCCCCCGCATTGCCTAGTAGGTGATGAATGGACTCGCATAACAGCTTTGTTCAACCATGAGATGGGAGAAGGACAACAACGAGAACAATCAGATGTTGTTACTAAATGGATGGATGTAAAGGAAGAAGTGACATGGTTCAATCGAGCGTGTAATTATGCGAAAAGTACCAAACTTCGTTGTCGGGACGAAGAAGAGTTCTTGGAAGTTGTTACAGATTTTTACATCTGTGAGCGTGACGGCAGAGACTTCGAATATGAGGAAGTTTGGAAGGTTGTAAAAAATAATCAGTATTTCATGTAGACCGCTCTAATTTCCGTTAATAATAACCCATGGACTTGTTTTTTATTTTAATGCTTTGTTTGTAGTATGTTGTTGTTTTTCATATAATTGT
This sequence comes from Lactuca virosa, assembly GCF_052849685.1. NCBI lineage: Eukaryota > Viridiplantae > Streptophyta > Magnoliopsida > Asterales > Asteraceae > Lactuca > Lactuca virosa. Next base: position 328,222,956 of record NC_136430.1, read on the forward strand.
TGTAATGTTTGTAATGGTTCATGGAATTCTTGTTAGTAATGTATTCTAATGTATTGTGAAAACTAATGGAATGGGCATTTATTAATTAAAATTAAACATAGAAGATGCATCGAATACATACGTAATACATGAAAATAACCTAGTACTCACCTAATAAACTGAAATAGATTTTAAATAAACGGGATATATTTCAAAATATTCCAAAGGGCTTCAAACTGGAATTCCAACCGGTCACTTAATGACTTGTATTCCTCCTTAGCAGCTTCCAAGATGACCTCCTCAGTAGCAATTAAACGGGTGTCGTCAATTTTGGTATAAACATCGTTGAATAATAGAACTTCGGTTTTCATTTCATACCATCTTGCTAAGATGTCTAGTTCGTCACGATCGTTTCTTGTAGTCATTCGGTTTTCAGCGTTGAAAATATTGGTTAAACGACTCCAAAACATTGGATCGTTCAACTTGCTGGTCTCGTACACATGAATATAAGCACATGTAAGAACCAAGAACTCGTCATTGCTCCATGGTATAGAACTCATTTTGATTGAAACAAAGAGAGTAAAATCTCAAAACTAATATATGAACAACTGTAACATCGTTTAGTAAACTATTTATTTAACTTAATGTCAATTTATAGTAGTTTATACACAATATCGCAGTCCAATCTTCTAATATGTCTGCAATTCATAGTCAAACTTAACTGACGAACGCAGTGTACTAAGTGATAACACAACAGATCACTGTTCGAGTTGACAATTCATTCCGTCGAATGACAACACAATACACTGCTACTTGAGTTGACAAGCCATTGCACCGGGAAAATAAGGAGTCGCTATAAATAGTTGTTAATATCCATTTTAATTGTATCGTATTACTTCTCCCCTTGCAATTATGGACTCACCTGTACCACATATATGGAGGAACGAAGAGGAGGTCGCTTTGGTTCAAGCTTGGATTGTAACTGTAGAGGAGGATTTTCCACCGGGTCCCCCACAAGTTCGCGCTGGATCATTTTGGTCTCGTGTCTGTCATTTGTTTCACCATTTAATGGGGCGTACTCAATATCGAAGAAGAAGAGATGTCAAAGCGAAGTTTCTGGATTTGAAAATAAATGTGAAACAATTTCAACGTATTTATAACGAGTTGGATAATGAACATGCAAATACGGATGAAGACATTCTGCGACAGGTGGCTTTGGAACTATACCGTTTTGAATATGATGGTAGCGAGTTTACCCATGCAGATGCATGGAATCTTTTAAAGAATGTCCCTCATTTTTAATATGCATGTTGGTTAAGTTAATTGTTTTTCGTTAGTTAAGTTGCTTGTTGTTGTACGTGTGTTTTGTGACTATTTAATAAATGTCTCTTACTTTTAATGTATGTTGTTTCCTTAATCGCAATTAAAAAAGAATTAACAAAACAGGTACATAAATAACTAATACATAATACGGCATAAAATGCAAACGGGGTACATGAATAAGTAATACATAATACGGCATAAAATGCAAACGGGGTACATGAATAACTAATACATAATACGACATAAAATACAAACGGGGTACATGAATAACTACTTCATTGAGGGAGGTAACAGGACCACCGTTTCATTTGGTGTTTTCCAGAGCACATGTGATGGTATAGAATTCACCAACTCAGATCCATATGCAAGTCGATACAAGAAAGCAGTGAACTTGTAATCAACCATTTCGTGAATGGCTTCAGACGTACGGGTTCTTAGACATGCTATAGCGTGGCCACATGGTATACCGCTTTTTTGCCATTTCCCACAACTACATACCCTTCGTTCAAGTTGAACTTTGCTGGTGGCAAAATTGTCATCGACTTCAAATGTATCCCCATACAAACGTCTTGCCATCCAATTATAAGACTTGTTGACACGTTTTTGAATCTTACTCTCAACATAAGGGGTCAACCCACCAGACAACCTCCCTGGAAAATTTGATAATTTTAGAAAATTAATAACACAAGAAAAAAACTAAATATAACAATCTCCCTTACCCGCCACTTCAGCCCGTTCACCATACTTTGATTGTATCGATGTATTGATTAACTCAATTATCGTTGTAACGCACTTTTGGGAAAAATGCTCGTGTCCATTTTGAAATTGCTATATCGTCAAGCCAGTAAATTGGACTCCTAAGCAAGTTGCAGAAAGGTGGTTTCCTACATGCACTTTGCAACCTTTCTAGAAACAAGTAAAAATCATGAACACTATATGCATTGCATGACTTCCAAAACAACGATTCGACTTCCGTATCGTTATGTCCGACAGACTCACGTATTTTTCGAGCTATATCTTTAGGACAATATCCATGATACAAATCCGGGTAGGCACTCTGAACACCAAAGTCTATTTTATCACATAGGTTGCTTATGAAACCAACCTCTGTATCCTCACCTAAACACTCTTTTAACCTCATCATGAACCATCTCCATGATTCTGCACACTCTAAGGTTCCCAAACCAATTGCTAAGAGTAGGGGTTCATGATTTCCATCCAAAGCCACTGCGAAGTACATTGTTGTCAGATAGCTCCCAAGAAGGGGTAAATAACCCACATATATCAACGGTATCATGCACCTAAGGAAGGTACGAATTTGCATAAAAAAACAAACATAAATTAGTGGTAAGTAAAGAGTACACGAGATACATTAGCAAGAAATCATAATTAAGTCAATAAAACTATTATGTTATACCACGCAACCTAAAGCCACAAAACAGAATTGAAAGCGGTTGGTATCCGTTTTCTTGATGGTTGTGAAGGTATTAGGATTTGCTCTTTGTAGATTATGCAGGAATATTGGTAGCTGAGTAAAGCTTCTTTCGGTGTAAGTACTCATTTTCACAAGCAATGAAAGTGTATTATAATCATCACACAAATACAATTTTAATTATATACAATAAAGGTGTTTCTCTACAGTTCATATTTCATAGTTCAACTTTTTAAATTCGTAGTCAAACCAGTTCATTTCATAGTCAAACATCACTGACCGACATGACAAGACAATGTAGTTGTATGCAATTCATAGTTCAACTTTTTAAATTCGTAGTCAAACCAGTTCATTTCATAGTCAAACATCACTGACCGACAAGACAAGACAATGTACTTGTATGCAGTTCATAGTTCAACTTTTTAAATTCGTAGTCAAACCAGTTCATTTCATAGTCAAAGATACTTGTTTGTAATAAAATTTCTTCTATAAATGGGTGTAATGTAACTCCATTAAATTTATATGTGAAATTAATTCATATTAGATAGACTAAAAAAGGCGAATGGCATACTGTAATTGCGGAGGTGAACGTATCATTAGGATTTCGGGTGCAACTAAAAACCCAGGAAGATTATTTTACGCTTGCCCATATATGGTATCATGTTCTTAACCTCATTCATATTTACACTCTAATCATTATATAGCAACAATTCTTATTGTCAATGTTTAAATTTATAGGGACCAAAATGCGGGTTTATCAGTTGGGTTGATGAAGAGAAGGACCAATCATCTATCATAATAGCTAAAATAGCTAACAGTAACAAGCTCTTTTAATCAGAAAATAAGCAGTTAAAGATAGCCTTGGTTTGTAGTTGGGTGTTGTTTTTGGCAATTATTATTTACAAGTTGTAAGCTTTTTAGTATTGTTTTGATAGTTTTTAGGTTGTTACATCAATAAATTGTTGTATTTGTTGTTATGTTTAGAGCATTGTACTTGTTACTTTAAAACAAATGGTGGTGTCGTTCTTATGTTGTAAGTATTTGAGTTATTACTAGGTCATTAAATCCAACATACAATTACATATACAAATATAAGATCCAACTACATAGGACCAAGACTCGACCCCCAATAAATTTTTGCCATCCGTTGGCGAAACTCTAAAGCTGCGTTCCTTGGGTCAATAAGTTCACGTATTGGTTGGCCTGAAACTAATTGTTCCATAAACATACAAACAAAAACACCGCAATCTCCCAAATGGCTACTTTTTTGGGGAACATTTGTTTCGAATATGAATTGCATATTCAATGGAATCCTTGGGATGTTCCTCCGGGCCCAATAGTTAATCTTGTCTAAATAATCTGCCACCCGAGCCTCAAATTTGGTAAAGGTTCCATCAGAGTTGAATTTTTCATAAGCCACTCTACCGAGACTGTCATAATATGGACTTCCATATTCGCCAATCGTAGTTCCCTAAATAACCAGTGATTAGGGGCTGAATGAATCGGTAATAGGACCTGTATAAGGATAAAAAAGAAATAAATTTTGTTTAGAAATAAGAATACCAAAACATAACGACAATAACGATAATATTTTCAAAAAATAAAATTTAGTTTACCGTATCGACATCCCACCAAGCAACCATGAAGTTGGGGTATTTAGCAATACCAGCCATAAACGCCCTCCAATCCTGCCCTTCCTCCAGAGCATGGCAAACAAAAAAATTTGGCGGCATTATTGTATGTCGGTCGCTATCAAAACGTCTCTCCATTAGTATTCTATACCAAAGGGTGATATGCTGCACAAAATTATGATACTTTTGTTAATAACTAAAAAAGATAATACTTTAAAAAAAATAAATTAAGTATTATTTTACCGCTGCCTCCAACCATCCGTCGTGTGTATGCCCAAACAAGGCGCTCCAAAATTCTCTATCTAACACCAAATTAAACAAACGATGCTGCACGTCATATGAATGAAATAAATAATTCTGGATCACAACCTCACCGCCTGCTACGTAAGGTTGCAGGCGCAACACGGAGAAGTCGTGAGCAACAGCAAATGCTGGAGGAGGAACGGGGCTTGTTGATTTCATATCAACCTTCTTTTTTGCTCTTCTTTTTTGCTTCGGTGTTGTGTGCAGCTAAAACAATATCGAAATGTTTAGATCTCTATCTTTCAAATAATTCACATAAAAAAATTATATTATTACGATATAAGTTTTTAAATTAAACGAATACCTCGGTGTACGAAGGGCACAAATACTTTGATGGATTTCGAGCCCTCGGTTTATCGGGTGTAACTTCTTTGCCATCAAAACCATATGCATTAAAATAATTTACATTTCCCGTAATTTGTATTTCATCTTCCTCCGACACCTAAATTAATAAGCAAAAATCTCTAATTAAAACATGTTTCAATCTACTAAATAAAAAATAAAATAAATGTAAGTATAACAACCTCTTTAGCTTCATTATCATTTACATCAAACACATCATCATCAAATTTGTTCCTACTACAACCCGCATTCTCATTCCTCTCCTCCAACTCCTACATTAAAATTAACACATTATAGTTATTAACGAAAGACACATTAAAAATTAATTATTAAAATCGTAAATGTAATATCTCTAATAACCTTGTCGTCTTCAATATCACCAAAAATATTTTCATTTGTATTATTTTTATTCATCACTCCATCTTCTACAACCTAAATTTGCAAATATAAAATATGAACACAAATATTAATATATGTTAATAAATTAAAAAAATAATGTAGCGTGTAACTAACCCGTTCATCAAATTTTGTTTGGAATACTGTAGGCTCCTCAAAACTAATGTTATTCCATAGATCTTCATTATTCACTTCTTCAACAAACACCTATGTAGGTTCTCGGTTCGTAAACACATGTTGCTCCAGTGCATGTAGCCGTTTCAACACCTCCTCTAGGTTGGGTTTTCCACTACGCCCACCTCTACCATGAGAGCGACCACTAGACGACATACTAGACGAAGATTCGTCTTGTCTCCTAAAATGGTCCCGTACTGGGGATGTAACTGATTTCCGTTCACCATATACATACTCTTGAAATGACATATAATAAAAAGATGACATCTCATCATCACTCGGTGACATTTTATTTCTTGGTGGTTGTCCCTCCTAAAAAATTGAACATATTAAAAATGCATATAAATGTATAATAATGAATTTTATTAATAATTAAAAAAATTTATAAACCTGTATCTTTGAAAAAATCTTGTTCACATCAACCCATTTCAATTTTTTTGTCCCACTCCATCGTTTCATCCGAGGCATGTCTTTATTTTTTCTCAATACAAATCCACAGGCACGAACAGTCGGAAGCATCTCATATATCCATATCTAAAATTTTTACAATTATAGTAATAAAAGTTAAAATTAAAATAACTAACATAACAATAAAACCATTTAAATATAAGTAAATTTTTATACCCTAATTGGAGCCGTAAATCCTGAGACGGTGTATTTTAAAGTTTGACGACGCTCAGGAAGTGATAAATATTTATTTATCTTGTTCCATGTATCCTCAAGATCATCATACGTAAAATCCCATAAATAGCTACCCTAAGCGAAACTAACAAAAAAAATAGCTATAATATAAATTAACATTAATAATATAAAACTTTCAAAGTAAACAAAAAATACCTGTTCCAAACATCCAAATTCTCAGCAAAAAAAAAAAACCAATCTTGTGGCACGCGATCATTTATTTCTTTTCCCAAAAAACCTTCACATAAAATGTAAATCAAACATACTCTAACTGCATTGGCATCGTCAACTTCTAAGAATGGTAGATTTAAAATAAAACTTTTCAGGTCACCGATTTTCACCGAACTATTTGTATGGTTCGGAAATAGGCGCTCACGCAATAAACATCTTTTTTTACTACTAACTATTTTTTCTGTCACTTTTTTCCCGATGTTTTTTGGATACTCCGAAAATTTCAACCCGGTTATTAAACAAAACTCTTCCGGCCCATATACCATTTTCGTATCGCCTACTCTAAAATATAACCGTTTTATTCCATTTGGAGATAAAACAGCGTCCGGCCGTATCTGATGAAGGAACATTTTGTGGAACAGCAATCTGTCCTCTTGTAAACGAGGGATGTCCAACAAGTAACCAAATACTGTATCTCTAAATATATCACGTCTCACACCATCTAACACTTCAAATACTTCCCATATGTTACACCCCGATCCCTTTAAGTTTACAATAGCTTTCACATCGAAATTATTATAATTATGCTGCAAAAAACACAATAACATATTAGAAAACTAAACAACTATTTCATTTTAAAATATATTATTATTAAATGCAATAATAACATAAACAATAATAACAATGCAAATACAAATATTTAATAAATAATTTATATATTTACGCTAAAAAACAATAACATACTATAACAATTTTTCAACTTAAACGACAACTATATAAACAATTTTCCAAGTTATACAACAAATATACAAACGATTTTTATCTTTCTAATTATATCAAATAACTTTTTGTAACCATATAAACAAACAATTTTTCAACTAAAACGACAACTAAATTAACAATTTTTTAACTTATATGACAAATATACAAACAATTTTTAAGTTTCAATCTATATAAAATAACATATTCTAACCAAACATATTGTAAACCACTAACTAAACATATTGTAAACATTATTCTAACAATTTATTTAACTAATAACTTAAAAAAATAAGCATATTCTAACCATTTTACTAAATGTACAACTACCCGATGCACACTCTACGCAATCTCTACTTGTACATTCATACAACCACTAACAAAATAGCATTTCAACTTCAAGTTTAGTAATAACAAATATTAAAACTATCAAATACAACAAAATTACCCTATCACAAACAATATAATTTTTTTTTACACTAACTAATACAATAAATAATAAAATAATAAAGACATATACTAAATAAATGTTAATTAAAAAATAAAAAGAGTTAAAATCTAACCATATTTTCGGGATTGTTGAAGTAATCGTCCATTTTCTTCAAGAAATCGTCAAAAGGAATCCCCGAGAGAGAGAGTTTTTCTATATTGAAGAGTGAAAAATGAGAAAAAAATCGTTTTATAGAAATCCATAAGCAAAATCGCAGATGAACAGTGAATTTCGCAGATGGACTTTTCCATCTGCGAATGTACAAGTACCTAAAGCACAGTTGTGCTTTAGGTACTTGTACATTCGCATATGGAATGTGCAAATCGCAGATGGACCATTCCCATCTGCGATTTTCATGGCCATTTTTGCAATTTCGATTTTTTTTGGCTATTTTCCGCAAAGTCATTAGGATAATTGGCTATTTTTGTCATTTTCTCATAAAAATTTAGAGAAGTATTTGGCGGTATCTAAAACTTTGGGTTGGTGGAAAGCTTTAAATTTTGGTGGAATGAAAGCGGAATGATTAGAATTTTCGATCAGTGGCACAAAAAAAATTTGTGCCATTAAAAATATGATATAGTGGCACAAAAAAATATATGTCACTAAAAACTTGTGCCACTAAATGTAATTTTATTTGTAGTGATTCTCGAATTCGATTATGACTACAACATCCCTCTTCATAGTTCGAATTGTGAGATTTGGCAATTAGTTTAAACATTTAAGACTTATTGCTATAAGTGCTGAAATTGTTTAGACACACATATGATCTATCTAAGGAAAGGTGTATGAGTTTGAGAAGCTTAGATAAAGGCTTATCAAAGAATCTCGTATCAGAAATATGAACTTTCGTTAAGAAATTCAATAAGTATTGTTTTCTAGAAGTTCAGCTGATTTCTGGATACATGTCAAAGCTAGTGGGAGCATAGGTGTTATGCTGGTAAGGATATAATCATCATGTTAGTGGGAGCATGATTATTATTTTAAGTGTTGCAAGTTAGCAATATTAATTACAGAAAACAAAAAATTTCACTTTGCAAAGTTGCAGGGGTTGAAAGGTTGTTTTGCTATAATTAAGGGAGAGAATATTATACTTCATTTCAAATCTAAAAGCTTAGATCGAGAAATTTTAATCAAATTTAGTCAAAAGATATATATGGAGGTTATGTTAAAAAAATTCAACATAAGGGAATTCTATATATGACAATATTATAGCAAGAAACTGGTAAAGTATCACGTTTTTCGTGAATCATGTCTCATACGCTTCTGGTATAGGATCGATTGCATATGTTGTAATATTCGTCCGTTCTGATTTTCCAAATGCCTAGGGCATTAAGAGGGAAAAAGGACCAGAGCCGGATATGACAAAAATAATTAAACAACTGTCAAGTACAATCTAAGGTTCGCCAATGATTGGTCCTTGTGGGCAGTTGGAAGTATAGTAATGGATGGACCATATTGACATTATTATGAATAGATAAGACTCTATTTAGAATGAGTTGTCATATGGCAAATATGGAAATGTTTCCATAAATGGGAGTTGGATATCAAGAATCTATGTCTAGATTAGAAACTTTTATGCAAGAAGGATGTTCAAAGGAATGTACTTTGAATGTGAGACTTCATATCTATGGAATTGCCTTGTAACAATCTCCAATAGATTACTTTGTAATATCATTGGAAAAGTCTTGGTGGCCTTGGTGCTGTGACATTACGAAAGGATCGTTGCATAAAATGTTAGAATCTAACATATTCTAATAGTGTCAAGGATTTGGTATTCTTACACTTATGATAAGGATTAAGAGTTGTGAAATGAGTATCGTTGGAAATGTGTTCAATTGATCTATTTCACAAAGTATGAACCATAGTTAAACATAGTGTGCATGCTTGGAGCATGGGACAACTGTTGTTATAATTCGAGTAATAAGTTGATTATCCGAAACATTATACAATGAATAATGTGTAATTAATATCATGATTAATAAAAGGTGTTTTATTTATACTTAAGAGTTTGGGAGGATATAGGATTAGTATTATTCTTGTGCTTCACTTCGCATGTTTTGACTTCCAAAATAATAAGATTATTGAAACTATCCACATGCGATCGTACTTTGGAAGTAGGTATGAAAGAAGACTGTCATGAATTAGTTTGTAGATTGTCTAAGTGTTTAGACATAGCAAAGGTTTGCTGCAACGTTCATGAGTGCTCCTGAAATAAGATTTGAGTATTGGATTAAACCCACGCTCACTTGAATCACTTCATGGATTTTATCACGGGTGATTAGTGAGACGATAATATCTTATATTCTTGAAACCGAGACATGTGAGTTGTAATTTACAAGTCGGTTTCACATTGATAATATGTAAACGCACCAGTAACTTGGTGTTATAAAACATATTGTTGTGTGTTATTTGATGAGTAGGTACAAGAGAGCATTTGAGTCGAAGTTTATCCGTTCCTTTTACCCAAAGTTGGATAAAAGCGATATCATTGGGCCCCTCGATGACTTAGTGACGACACCCTAAAGCGCTTGGCCAAGCCAGGACTGATTTGATTTTTTCAATTAGTCAGTCGTCATAAATCGGAAATCAGGAAACAACACATAGACTGAGAGAATGATTAAATTGCATGTCATATGTCTATAAGATATCTTGAGAATGGAGGAATATATGATCCCTTATCTAAAGGACGCGCTACTGATAAGATCAGAGTTGACAGCGGCTTTTGAAAGCTACGATTGCTAATCAGGTTCTGAAGTCGTACTTGCAAAATAGTTATTAGACTTATACAAGTGGGAGACTGTTGGATTAGGTGTCTAAGCCCATAAATATTTTGGTATGTACTTGACCTGATTATGAGCATGGTCCTTTTGGGTTGCCTTAACTCATGCAACTTGATAGGATGACAAGAGGAGAGAGAGTAGAATTTATTATGTCAATAATAAATTCATACTCAAAATGGTTGTATTAATATATTACAAAATAATATATTATTTGGAAATCATATTATTTAATTAGTATTGATCAGAAATTAATTTGGTGGTCAAAAGAGACTGATTAAATAATTGGGGACTGTTATGCAAATCATTGATAGTTGCATAAATGGGCTGATGGACTCCATAGAGTGGAGTGGACAAAATTTATGGGGAAGCCCATATGATTTCGTGCAAGGGCTCTAAGGAAGGAGTCCATGGGCTGCTTGTTGCCTAAGTTAGGTATTAGGTTTTTCACCTGAAAACCCTAGCAGACAGCTATATAAAGGACCCCATACAAGGGGATATTCGTCGAAGCTTTGTGAAACCCTAAGGTGGCCAAAAATCCTTCTCTTTAAGTCTTCCTTTGCATTGAGTGTTTGTGACTCCATTATAGGTGCACCACTTGGGGCACTAGGCTTTCAGAAGTCAAGATCAAGAAGGATTGTGATTGTTATTGCTACATAACAATCAAGGTAATGTTTCTAACCCTAATCATATGTCAATTTCGAATTATATGCTAGTTCATAGTGTTTATTGCTTTGGTATTCAATGTTGTATGTTCAAATTAGAAAAATCTAGATCAAAGTAATTAGGGTTGCATGAACACTATAGGATTGATGTTATTCTCATAACCCAACACTTAGATGTCTAACTCTCAATACATAAGAGGAACAAATCCCATATTGACTACATACACACTCTTACATAGTTCATGCTATACCCAATGGAGGTTTTTATGTCTGCACAATTACGAACAACATTTCACCATGTCAAAGTATAATAATCTCCATAGTTGAGTTCTCTAATATGCATCTCAGGTCGAAAGACATAAAGATATTTACATGTGTTCAATATTTACTTATGATAATGATCCATGAAGTTATTCTTGATGCGGGTCATATCCAATAGTTGTTCTTTAACAAGTACATATGAATTTGGATGCAACACTTTGCTATTTCACTAATTGAAATCAACCAAGTCGATGCATAATAGTCTTAATTCACAGTTTTTTCCACAACAGTGACCAACTATGGACAATTTTGAATAATTTCATTGTTAACGGATTAAATAAGATGCTAACATTGAACACAATAATATTTAACATAAAAAAGATATCTCATATATAAAAAAAGATTACATATCATTTCTAGATAGTTCTGAAGATCCATATATTAGTAAAGTACAAATTTAAATCCACTCACTAGCTAATCGAATACCAATTCCTTTTTCATGACTGTCAAACTAGTTTTGAGAAAGAGCGTTCGTGAATGGATCTGCTAGATTATCATCTGTGTGAACCTTCTCAATACGTACATTTCCCAATTCAATTTCCCGATGAATGAAATTGAATTTATGTTGAATGTGTCTAGTCTTGTTGGTAAGCATCAGGTCTCTTGTGATAGCAAGAGCAACAGTGTTATCACAAAGCATATCAATCCAATTTTTGATGCTCGGAACAACATCTAGATCACCGATTAATTTCTTTATCCAATCAACTTCTTAAGCTACCTCACACACATCTATATACTATGATTCTATTTTAGAAAGTGCGACCACTTCTTGCTTTGAACTTTTCTAGGCAACGACTCCTCCATTAATTGTGAACACATATCTCGACTGTGATCGTGAGTTATCTTGATCAATGTTGAAACCAACATCAGTGTAACAACTTACAGTAAGCTCTTCTTAAACTCCTCTATAAACCAGAAACATGTCTTTAGTCCTTCTTAAGTACTTAAGTATGTTTTTAACCACCATCCAATATTTCTCGCCAGGATTAGCTTGATACCTACTAGTTATACTAATGGCATAAGCTACATTCGACCTTGTACATGTCATAGCATACATAATTGAACCTAGTGCTAAAGCATACGGTATGCGACTCATTCTTTTGATATCGTCATCAATACTAGGGTCGACAAACTTAGAAACAATGGTTCCAGGCAGTATTGTACAATTCCTCGTTTCGAGTTATCCAATGAAAAGTGTTTTAATACTTTGTCAATGTATATGCTCTAACTCAAACTAATGATTCTTTGGGATCTATCTCTATAGATTCTAATACCGATTATGTATGCAACATCCCCTAGATCTTTCATTTGAAATAACTTGTTAAGGTAGGCCTTAGTCTCCTTCCATGTTGGGACATATTTCCCGATCAGTAATATGGCATCAACATATAGAATTAGAAAAATAGTTTGGCTACCACTTGCTTTGATGTATACACATGGTTCATTGGGACTTTCTGAGAAACCAAAATTTTTGATGTTCTCATCAAAACGATGATACTAGGACCTAGATGATTGTTATCCATAAATGGACTTCTTCAGTTTGCACACCTTCTTTAGATTATCTGGTTTGAAAAAACCTTTAGGCTGTTCCATATAGACATCTTCCTCAAGATATACATTAACGAAATCAGTTTTGACATCCATTTGCCATATCTCATTGTCATAATATGCAGTTATGGCCATGATACTCCTAATAATCTTAGCAACTGGTGAGAAGGTATCATCATAGTCAATACCTTGAATTTGAGTATACCCTTTTACAACAAGTCGTGCTTTGAAAGTTTGAACGTTTTTGTTCATGTCGATCTTCTTCTTGACGATCCACTTGCTTCCAACAGCCCTGTTGTTAGGAGGTAAGTCAACCAAGTCCCATGCTTGATTGTCATTCATGGAATGAATTTCAGCTTTCATGGCTTCAAGACATTTATGAGACTCTAGGTCTGTAGTTGCTGCCTTGTAATTGATGGGCTCACATTTATCCATCAAGAAGACTTCCTTTTTAGGAATGACAAATCCAAATCTGACGAGGTCTACTAGAGCGTCATACAATTGGTGTGGTTTCCTACATCTGAACGATAATTTCAGGTTCAACAATGATTTGTTGATTATCATTCTAAACTAATGGTTGTGTCTCTCAAATTTCTTCGATGTTAATGGGGCTCCCACTTTCTTTATGTAAGATAAAGTCAGTTTCAAGAAACACTGCTTTCCGGGCTATGAACACTCGGTTCTCTTCCTTTTGGAAGAAGTAATAACCCATGGTTTCCGTTGGGTATCCCTCAAAGATACACTTTTGAGATCTAGGGTCAAGCTTGTTACAAGTATCTCTTTTAACATATGCTTCACAACCCTACATATTTAAGTAAGAAATGATGAAACTTTTACATGCCATAACTTCTATGGAGTTTTACTAACCTTTTTAGTTGGGACCATGTTTAAAATTAGAGTTGTGGTTTCGAGGGCATAGCCCCAAAATGAATGAGGAAGGGAAGTATGAATCATCATTAATCGTACCATATAAAGTAGAGTATGATTTCTCCTTTCTGAAACACCATTGTACTGAGGTTTTCTCGGTGGAGTGAGTTGTGACACTATGGCACAATTCTTAAGATGTTCAATCAAACACATAGCTTAGATATTCACCATCAAGATCGGATCGTATGGTTTTAATATTTTTTACCAAGTTTATTTTGTACTTCATTTTGGAATACTTTGAAGATATTGAATGCTTCATGTTTGTGTTTCATGAGATACGCATCTCCAAATCTACTTAAGTCATCAGTAAATGTAATGAAGTATATTTCACTGCTTCTTGTCATTGTCCTAAAAGGTCCACATACATCAGTATGTATGAGTCCTAATAGATTCGAAGCTCTTTCACCAACATTGATAAAAGGATATTTGGTCATATTGCCACATAGACATGATTCCCATATATCAAAAGACTATGAGTCTATTGATTCTAAGATTCCATCCTTTTGAAGCTTAGTAATGCGAGTTTTGTTTATGTGCCCAAGTCGACAATGCCACAAATAAGTTTTATTTTAGTCTAACTATGTTTTATTATTTGTTATGTTCTACATTTAATTGTCCTTTTGGTATGAACCATTTAAATCGATTTCATATATTCCATTATTAGGACTAGTCTCAAAATAGAACACATTATCTTTAAACACGTTGATGTTTTCAAAATCAAAGTCAAACTTATAACGAAAACCTTGTAAATATAAACAAGAAGTAGAGATGATATTCCTAGTTGTACTAGGTACATAACAACAAATTTTCAAAATAAGATTGAGACCATTTGTAAGCAAAAGACGATATTGTCCTATGGCTTAGACATCTACTCGAGTGTCATTGCCCACATGAAGTTCCAAATTGCCATTTCTGAGTTCTATAACATTCTTTAGTCCTTGCAAATCATTGCAGATGTTAGTACCACTTTCAGTATCAAATACCCAGTAATTAGTACGAAATGCATATAATTCAATCACATATATACTTGAGGTGCGAACCTGGTTGGCCTTGTTTTTCTTAACTTTCTCTATGTACTTGGGACAGTTGTGTTTCCAGTGTCCCCTTTCATTGTGGTGAAAGTAATCAAAGTCGGCTGTAGGTTTGGGCTTAGGATTTGGGTTGGTAGAATGAGGCTTCCCTTGACCCTTTCCTTTCTTGGAAGCCTTACCTTTCCCCTTAACGGTATTATTACAAGTTTTCTTCTTGGAGATTTGACCCTTGTGGATCATCACCACTTGATTGTTCCCATATTTCTTGATGTTTTTCTTTACATTCTTGACCATGTTATGAAGCTTCTTCATGCTCCTCTCCCAGTCATTCATTGTGAAGTTAATCACAAATTGGTTGAATAACTTACGTAATGAGGCAAGGATCACATCGGTCGCTAGCTCATCCCCAAATGGGAATCTGAGGCGGGAAAGCTGCTTAACATAAGCTTTCATTTTAAGTACATCTGCACTCATAGAAGATCCCTCAGCCATCTTGCAACTAATTAAAGCATTCAAGGTCTTAAACCTCTCTTGCTTAGCCTGAACTTGAAACATGATTCTTAGTTGTTCAATCATTTCAAATGATTCATGAAACTCAAAAGTGTTCTGAAGATTAGGAGGCAGAGTTGCAAGCATGATGCAAGCCACTTCAGTCGAATCATTCACATGTTTTGCCCGAGCATCTTTCAAAGCTTTGGCATCATTGGCCAGGAGCTCTTTTGGGATAGGTTCATCAAGGACATAGTCCCTTTTCTCAAGCTTGAGGACAACTCTAAGTTGCCTGGACCAATCCAGAAAGTTGGGCCCACTTATTTTTTATTTTTCGTGGATTTATCGGATAGTGAGTGATGAGGTGGTTACAGTTGGAGTAGGTAATTGTGTACCAGGCCAGTAGTCCGAGGAAACCCATTATCGGACTGGTACTCACCAGGTCGGCGCTGCAAGCATTGTCACTTGTTTCGGGCAAATACGAATTCTAATACATTGTACACAAGCATCAGAATCGTATCCGAGAAAATATGCCACACAGAAGAAAGCAAATAAAAAAAGCAAGCAAGTGACAGGAAGTGTGACCGCTCGTAGACCGGGTAATAGGTGAAGGACCGGTCTAAGAAATGGGCTTTACTAACCATGGACAACCTATAAATATCCCCGGAGATATGATAACCAATGAGGTAAGGAATGAGAACACATATTCCTTAACACAAGAGCAACACCAAAAAGTCGCAATCTAACTTAGGCATCAGAGAGCTATGCCGGGGTCCAAAGCTCGGTATGGTTGTCTGACCTAGTTCTTGTTATTCTTATGCAAAGTGAATTCCTGGACGCCTATTGGACGAGACCCTTTGGGGTGGAAGAGCTAAGCATGCGCCTGGAGTTCATCGTATCAACAATAGTCATCTACAAAATCATAAGATTAATTTTAATATCTTTGATAAAATTTCTTTTAAAAATTAATTACCCTTTAAATTAAATTTTGAAAAGCTAAGACCCACATCACCCAAACTAACGTGAGCCGGTGACCCACTACACATGTGATTTTGTTGATCGGCAGGTTACGATAAAAAATTACAACTCTTATGTAATTCTTAGATTAATGGGATCCAAAAAAACATTACTTTGTTTTAAATGACATGCTTATCCCATCTATGCCTCAAAACTCTTATGCTTGGGTGACCTTTACTAGATAAGAAATTGATCAAATCGTCCATTTAAAAAAACATGTGAGTTATATTTCACAAATACTTAGCTGACCTTTATCCCATAAGTAAATATAAAACACCTTGACCGTTTTTGACAACCGAAATGAATAAGGTGACCCTAAAATCCACAAGAATTGCACAAAAATGCTAAGTGATTTTGAAGTGGATTGCATAGATTTGATGTTTTAAAATAAGGGTTTTTATCTATGTTTTATTCTTCTAGCATTTTAAAACATTTTGTATCATGAATATTTCATGCATAAAATATTTCATAGTACATTTAAAGTGTTCCAAAAATCAAAAACTTGAATTTATTTTATATACAATCTTACCAGTTAAAATTTATATTCGATTTTAATTCGACGTTATAACGATTGGAACCTGTTTTGAACTTTTTTAATAAAACAAACTTTTATGATAGAGTGATAGAGTTTAGATTAAGTTTTAAATTTTTTTAACCTTTTTATATCTTTAAAAGTTTGGCTATTTAAGAGTTCTAAAAAATAAAAACTTTTTTTTTAAGAAAAACTCAATTTTTAACATCTTATGTTGGAAACTTTTATTTAAAATTCTAAACCCCAAGTTTGATGTTATTTTTGTGAAAATGTTTTTAGCATGGAAAACATATCTAAATACATACAATATTTTATAAAACTTAAAAATAAACATCGCAAGCATGCATTTTAAAGAGTATAAACAAAACCATTTTTCTAGTAATATTTATTGTGAGCCTTCACAATAAATATTAAGTCATTTCCTAAAAGACTTAATGAGACACTTCAAAGTCTTCAAAATGCTCCATGTCTTCATATCTTTATAAGATCTTCATGCTCCATCTTGTTACATTTTATAAAATAAAATACAACTACTCTAAAACTAATTTATTACATATAAAAATAAACGAATGAAATGATATCTATTTCTCTATAACATCATCATATGAATAAATAAATAACAACCGAAAATTTCCTAATGGCTTCCTTATACATAACAAACATATCAAACATATCAAAAAACAACTCTTTTTTTTTTTTTTCTAAAACAACTTTTATATAACCAAAATGCATGGAAAAATTGTTATATGAAAAATAAACACTTTATACAACAAGTTGCCAAAGAAAAAATCTATGGACATTTCTTTAGCCAAAAAGAAATCCATGTCTGTTTTCCTAAAAACCAAAGATTATCAAAACCTGAAAACTCATTCCAACAATTAAAAGATGACTCTGATACCACTAATGGGTTTTGATACATAAAATAGAGAGTTTTCTCGCAAAAACCGGCAACAGAAACTTTAAAAATTTCTAGTAAATTTCAAGTATATAACAAAACCAAAACCATCAACGAATCTTTTAAAGAGGTTAGAATGATATAAAACAAAACATAGGTTGTAAAATTATAACCACCTTTGAAGCCTTTGGACCCTCTTGGATTTAGTGTGTTGGAGTAGATGGCAAGAACAAGAAGTTTGATCTTCTCTACAAGTAATCCACCAACAAGAACAAGGTACCAAAAGTGATAGTTTTCTTTTTGTATCACTGTGTTCTTTAAGATTTTAAGTGCTTAACAAATAAGCACTAAAGGAAAACACAAAGGAAGCACCAAATTTTCACACTTGAACTTCAAAAGATGAGATGAAGCGTAGCAAGAGAGGCTACAACTTTTTTACACTTTTGAGAGAAAAATAACTTAAAACAACTAACTCATTTCTCATGCATAAGTGTCTCTTATATATTCCCATGAAAATTAAAGTCTTTTCATTATAATACTTTAAAGTATTATAAAGCATAAAGGCATGGGAGACAAGGAATGGGTGTAAAACATGGAGGTTGACAAGCAACCTCCATAGCCTTTTAAATTTACTGCTATATAGGTCAAAATCAAGAATAGAAATTCGCATGACTAGTTATTTTAACTAAAGATCAGTTAACTAACTAACCATGGTTAACCAAAGTGTCCAAAACGTTATATATGACTTATTATATCGTACCATATTACATAATGGCTAGTTTGTTGTTTCTTTTATTATTATTTTCATAAAACAATAATTTTTCTCTAATTAAAGAGAAGAGTTGAATTTATTTATTAATGTGAAATACTTAGTAAATATTCAATAAGTACCACCTTGATTAAGGTGTGACCCTATAAGATCATATGTCATTAGGAATACCACTAAATAATGATTCTATGGCATATAGAGCCAATACCGCTAGGATAGAGAATGTTGGAGTTTTGCATGGAAACATTGAAAGATGATGTAGATTGGTTAAATGTCTACCGGTATATGTATAAATGCATGGTCACTTATTTGACTAGCTAAATATGTGAAATATGTGAATTTATCTATAATTATATTGTATGTTATTTTATATTATAACTCACCATACTTGTTGTCCGGGAAATATTATTTCCATGTGTTTACAGGTTCAGGTAGCAAGCCAAAGATTGTATGGGCTTAGGAGCATCAAGTACATTGGACTAGACTTTTGTTTTATGTTTTATCCTTGTTACTCTTATTATGGTTAGGATATGGCTTGGAAACACCCGTTAATGTTTTCTACGAATACTTTTAAATGTTTTTGTAAACTTTGGTTTTAGTGATGATGTGTAAAATCTGATATTTCCCATAATTTAATTGTTAAAATCCATATGTTTATTGCTAAAATGAAAAGTAAACATGTTATTTTCTTACTTGAATTCCCCATAGTCAATGTTGGTTAATAGTTGAACAAAATACAACATTGGCCTGAAGCCATTTTCATACTCGCATATATTTTTCATATAACTCCAAATGAAGTGATTCTTTTTGGTAGACATTCATTGTTGAGTTACATACAAGCTTCATTTATAAAGTTACCGATTACACGTTTCCGAAAATCATTTTTAGAGATCAAATTATCATTTTAGATAATTAGTTAATGACTTTATACACTTAAATCTCCTTAATGCAAAAAGTACAATTTCCCAAAGTGTGACTTATAAAAATCTATTAACAACATGAATTATACATTGAATCATCTTATTACCAAAGGAATCATATCTACTTATCTTCATAAGTCCTTAATTATGTAGTTTATGTTTTACTAAGAATTTGAAGAAGTTTTTCCGCTTCTTATGTTATGTAATTCCTGCTTCTTGCAGTTTTATCTATATAAATTCTAGTGGTTTAAAAAACAGAATTTGAAGAAGTTACATGCAATTTGTGAAATAAAATATGAAGTGAAGGAAAAATGTGTCAAATACATAGTTGTATGTATCAAGAACAATCTACGTGATACATGCTAGTGTGTGTCAAGTATAATATGGATTGCACATATTTGTATGTTTCCATGTGTTTATAGGTTCATTTGGGAGCACCCATTCTACAACGACCTAAAGTGATCCAAGATGTTGCACCGTTTGCTTTGGGTGCACCATCTGTTGGGGGTGTACCATATGTTATTAGTGCACAATCTGTTATAGACATATCCTGAACTCAAGGGTCCTCACTTGCTACACGTCCTCCAGTAAGGCCAAACAAATGATGCTCCTTGAATTAATTTATGGTGTGCAAGTCGAGTGAATATGAAGGAATGTAACGTCCCAACATAGACATAAAAAAGTTTTCATTTTTAATTTATCAATCACATAGTATTTGTTTAAAAACCCGTCATAGTATCAAATGTATCATAATCATCAGAGTACAATAATTGTCATGAATGCGGAAAATCATCAGGGGGGTAACATTATACAGTCAAGTCGGGCCCTTGCCTTTTGAACTGGAAGTACCTGGAAACATTCAAACCATAAAAACCTAAAGCACAAAGCTTAGTGAGTTCCCCAAATACCACATACCATATATACATTTCCATCAACTACCCCCATGGTCTTGCATAAAAGTGTCATGGACTACCCCCATGATCTTTCATACCGTTATTATGGGCTGTCCCCCATGGTCTTCCCTTGCAGTGCCTTAGCTGCCCCAAGGTCTTATACACAAGTGTCATGGGCTACCCCCATGGTCTTTCATATGAGTGACACGGGCTATGTCATGGTCTTCCATGCAAGTATCACATAGACTACTAGCAACATACACCGTATAACGAGAAAAATCATTTGTCTCATGAAATCAACTAAGAACACAACTCACTGACACGCAAACGACGATGCGACCCACCTATTGAATCAAACAGGGCCCTACCTTAGTCTAACCTCTAAATTAGATCACAAGTCAAACCAAGTCAACAAGTCAATGGGCAACTCCTCCATTAGTTGACCCTCACGTCGTGACCAACTCATGGACACGTTGGGAGAAACGGGCTCAACCCAATCCTAAATCAGTCACGATTCAACTCAATCTTAGCTTAGTTTAATCTTGATCCAACCTGTCGTCATGTCGTGATGTATTGGTCATCATGTCGTGACAGAGAACAATCCACAATAATCAGGGAAGACCCCAGTCCTCACATCGTGACAATAAGGGTGTCACATCGTGAAAACTGAACATTCCATCTTAATGGATTAAGCCATTTTCTATCGGTTCCACAAGCTCTAATTCTCATATCTGATTCGCCCCAAGGTCTTAGTGGATAAAGTTTCCAACTCTATCCATTAAGACATCACTCTAATTCAGGAGCTCATGTCCAAGGTCCTTAATGACAACTTTAATGCATGGAATAATACATTAAATACTTAATTCATAAAGTCTTCAATCTAAAACTTCTAGAAAGGCTTTATGTAACATCCCAAAATTCATAGCCAAAAATTTCATTTTTAATTAAGTAAGTATAAAACCAGTAGTCTGAAACATCCATAGTGTTAACTTATTTCATAATCAAAAACCAGTATTTCAAATAATTAAACATGTCATAGAAAAGTATTATCAGAGTACAACTCCCAAATATCTCATAATGTGGAAATCATGGTGTGATGCGTTGCGATCCTACTGGCTCTGTTCCTTTTGAAAAAGAAGTACCTGAAACCAAAACTGAAAACCGTAAGCACGAAGCTTAGTGAGTTCCCCCATCATACCACACAATCACATACTGCCAGGCATATCTGGGTGCTCGGCCTACCCTGTCAGGCATATCTGGGTGCCCGACCTAGCCTGTTGAGCATACCTGGGTGCTCAACCTACGCATGTTAGACATTCTGGGGTGCCCAACCTACACATGTCAGACATACTGGGGTGTCCGACCTACCCCTGTCAGACATATCTTGGTGCCCGACCTACCCTCCGATTTATCTCAACCGGTTACGAGGACTATTTGACCCCTACCATTACCACATAATAACATATCATAAACATACTGCTAGGCATATATGGGTATTGTCTACCTGTTCGGTCTCTTTCAACCGGTAACTGGGGACTATTTCACCCTTCCTACCACTATCACATAATATCATAAAATACTAGCATATAAAGCATAACAGATAGTGGCACACCAGACAATTATCACAAAGACAATCATCACTACTATAAGCACCTACTAGTGGGCCGACATTGGTGCCTTAGACCCACTTCTGCTGGAAGGTAACTCATCTCACACTGCTGAAGTCCCGCGGACAAAACTCTAGCTGTTGGATGACAGATTCCCGAACTGTCAACATCAAAATAACACCCAATTAATAATTGGGTTCCGACACATAACCGTAAGTCCATGCTTGGGGTAAAAGACTACTTTACCCCCAACTTAGCTTCATTCAAGCCCAAGGCCCAATCCAAAGGCCCAAAAGTCAAATAATGAACCAAAGCCCAACATATGGCCCAATTTTCCAAATAGGGCCCAAACCTTTACATGGTCTTACCCTAAGGCCTAACCATTTATTCTAGTCCCAACACTTGGCATTCCGATGGTCCAATGTCTCATAATCATCACGGCCTATTTATGGCCCATCTATGGCCCAATTTTCCAAATTGGGCCCAAACCCCTCACATGGGCCTTACCCTAAAGCCCATACAAATATTCTAGTCCATATACTTGTTCTTGGATGGCCCATCAATAGGCCAATCACCAAAGCCCAATAGAAAGGACCAACTCAAGGCCCAAGGAAAATTAGGGTTTTCACATAAAATGACGATTAGGGTTAAGTTATCTTACTTAACCCAATAAGGAATTAATCCATTAA
Organism: Lactuca virosa; assembly: GCF_052849685.1. Classification (NCBI taxonomy): domain Eukaryota; kingdom Viridiplantae; phylum Streptophyta; class Magnoliopsida; order Asterales; family Asteraceae; genus Lactuca; species Lactuca virosa. The sequence goes on from NC_136430.1 coordinate 328,245,717, forward strand.
CTCCATCACTCTACTAGGTCAAACATACAATGTGGTTGGGATTAATTCATAATTCCAATCCAATGGTCCAAACATGCGGGTCCCTACACTTCCAAATTAACATATCCCAAAATTAGAGTTTTCTAAATCCTAATTAGGGTTTCCAACCCCATCGCGTTCCAATTAGTCCATTATTTAAGCTTTTAGGTTAAGTAATTGTTAATTAAGTTGGGCACCATCCATTACCACCTCGGGTAGTGGTGGTCAACGGCGGCTCACATCGGTGGCCACCACCTCACGGTGGTGGTTATGAATTTCCTTGATTATTTTGGCCAAAATACAATTATACACACAATATCCAAAAGAACACACACATAAAATAACACACAGACACGCACAACCACCCTTATGGTGGCCGACGGTGGTACAAGGTGGCAGCCACCACCTCACGGTGGTGGTGGTGGGTTTTTCGGCCTAAAAAATCACACATACATCATCATACCCATAATGACCCATAACATACATTCTCACACACATAAAAACACACACACGGCCACCTTCCACGGTGGTCGGTGGTGACGGGAGATGGCAGGAGGCGGCCATGGTGGTTCTTTTTCCCGGTGTCCGGCCAACAACAACCATATACTCTTCACGGAGAAACAACAGAACACCTTAACGCGAGCCCATGTGCCATACGAATGCAACTGGTCCCTACTAATGGTGGTGAACCTCGACCAGAGCATGAAAGGGAAGATTGCTCGAACGATGGCAGCGGCGGCGACTAGCTGCCCTAGAATGGAGTCAGAGGCAAGGGCAGCTGGAACATCACCGACGATTGTCACGGGCGGCTACGGATGGTGACAGAAAGAAGAAGGAGAACGGTGGAGGTCTGGCGGCAACGGTCGTCAACTCCTCGTCTTAATCGGTAGTAGAACGGCGACAATACCACGCGAGCGGTGGTTCCCGGCTCCGACTGCGGTGGTTGACTCTGGTGGTTGGCGACCTCAACAACGGTGGCGGTGCGACGTCGAAAATCACAGAAGTGAAGGTGGCGGCTAGAGATAGCTTTAGGTTTAGGGTTATGTGGCATGGGTGACGGGTTTATATACTTGGTCATATAAAACTTCCTCCATATTTACATTTCCAGCCCCTCCATCTGAATTCCTTTCAACATAAATCCAACATTTACCAATTCAGCCCTCAGCATTCAAAAATCATTTCAACTTAGATCCAATATTTACCAAACACCCCGTGAGCTCTTAATATCTTTACAAAATAAATCATGAAATTACACTTTAACCCCCGAAAACCCAAATTATATCATTTGGCTCCCCAAAACCAACACCCCGCTGAATATTATGGATTTTAGGACTAGTATTCATTTATAAATTTTATCTATTTATTTATTTAATAAGCGGGATGTCACAACTCTACCCCACTTAAATTAGATTTCATCCTCGAAATCATTCCTTACCATTCCCAGCAATCCAACAACCTAAGCAACAAGACCATAACCTCAAGCATCCCACAGCCTTCACAACGCGACCGAAACCAACCTTCACAAGGTTCTAAAACCCGAATATTAACGAAATCCTTGCATCATGATCACATTTACTCAATCTGAAATCTAAAGTCTTATATGGTTCGTCTCCCTGACAGACCGCCCGTATAGAATCATTATTGCTGAATCCCTGCATAGCCCTTATACTTGACAGTAGGCTCAGATAATCTTTCGAGTAGGAGAATCATCCCTGCAACGGTTAGACTCAGAAGAGAGCTGCACAACAGGGTCAAATCAATTACTCTGAGATTATTCAATCCCGTTGTGAGTGACTTAGCATTACCCAAGCAATTCATATACTTCTCATACACACGAAAACCTAAATCGCTAATACTGCCCAAAACATGGAAACTGTTCGAATCAGTGTACTGCCTCATGGCTGCTCTCCAAAATCCACCGAGACATCCCTGGACCCAACTTATCTGGAATACTGAAGTCCGTCTTGGTTGCTGAGCCAAGAGCAACCTCACAGTCGCCCCACGTTACTTCCGAGGAGAACTTCGTCTATCGAAATCTGCCCTAACCATATTGCCACTCACGGCTCCATTATTCCTTCTGATCTACCTGATCATAAAAGTCTGACTATCTATCGTCATCGAATCTAATACGAAAAGTGAATGCTACTAGAACCACTGCAGTCTTACATCACGCCTGATCTCCAACGACCTACCGTTTTCTGATTCCAATCATGCTGTGGTCCACCCACAATCTTGCGAACTGGCCCACCCTGGCCTAACACTACTAGAAAAGCAGCCTTTTACGACGCTCAATGCATGTCGTAAAACGCTCAAATGATGCGTAAATGCGTGTCAAGGAAGGCCCTGTCATAATGAGAGACGACACGCTTTTGCGCGTCGTCTATTACGATGCGCATTTACGATGCTCATTTACGACACACAGTGTGTATCAAGGAAGGTTCTGTCATAAAGGAAGATGACACGCATTTGTGTGTCGTAACCTTACGACGCGCGTTTAGGACACACATTGTGTATCATTAAAGCCCCTGTGATAAATGAAGATGACACGTATTTGCGTGTCATAATTTTAAATGTTTTAAAAATATATACTTTTGATAGAATTACTAATTTTCAAATTAAAGAACAGATTGAAATTATCGTAATACAATATAAAATACCATATATAAGAACGATAATTCATTTCAATAAAATATCACATGTCAAACAAGTTACCTAACATTACATGTCAAACAACACTACATGTCAACACTAATAACACTTAAAAACGTGTTTTTTCCTGCATTTAGAGCACCCACTATTCCTATATCAGCAACCAACTTTAGGTCCAATTCCAACCCCATGTAAAAGAACAACATTAGAAGATCAACATTTGCTTGATTTGATGATTCAACATTAGTTTCCCTTGGACCTATTCCTATTAAAATGATACATATGAGAATATATATATATATATATATATATATATATATATATATATATATATATATATATATATATATATATACAAACACACTGTTGAATCTCAAATGTGATTTCTTGGATGTTTGTTGATAACTTTGCCATTGCTTTAGAGTCTTCATCCTACATGGCATTACATGAGTCGTATGTTAAGAGTGTTATTGTATGTTGTTAGTATTCAAAATTTCTCCACTATTACCATTGAAGAGGTAAGTTGTTGATGAGCTAAATAGGCTTCCTCCTGTGCAACCAAAAGCTCTTTGTATAGCTGCTACAAGATACCAAATGAATTGATTAAAAAAAGAATAGCAACATATATATATATATATATATATATATATATATATATATATATATATATATATATATATATATATATATATATATATAACAAAAAAAGAAACCCTAATAAAGTCATGAAGTCAAACCTTTTCATCCTTATTAATGGTATCCTTATCTTTTTCTGTTTCCAAATCTAAAACAGAATCCAAATTCTGAAAACTTGAAGCCTTTTCCTTCTCCGTCTCCAACACTGAGATCTGCATTACAAAATGAACAAGTGGTTCACAAGACATTTTGATCAAAACTCATATTAAGAGTAAAACAGAAACCTTTTCCTCAAGTTGTTTGAACTTTTATCATTATCTAAAGCATCGGCAAGTCTTCTTCTTAAGTTGTGGGATACCAATAATTTCCACCATAAAAACTAACCATAGGTAAGCTTTTTTTCCTGTTAGATGCTTTTTTTCTGCTTGTAACATGCATCAATCATCTTTGATCTGGAAGCCCAAAGTCAGAAAACGACATACTTTTATGATCTTCTTTATAGGACTATATACATAAAAAAAACAATGAATAAATTTTTTGAAAGATGAATAAAGTTTTACCTGAAATGGAGGGACATCGAACATTGTCAAAGGGGAACCCATGGGCAATAACGGAGAGCCAGCGGAAAGATGTCGTTGTCCAGAAACCATCATGTCTTATTCACCTCTAGAAACAGAAACAGAAGATGTTGTTGGATCATGCTTCCAGTCTGGTTGTTTCCCAATAAAGCTCAACCCGACCTACCCAAACTGCCCGACCGGAGCGTAATGGTTGTACACCACCATATGTGGTAGGGCTTGCACGCCTGGGGAACCGATGAAGGGACCCGTGAATCCAGCTGGTGGTCCGTAAAATGAGTCCATTCCAGAATGGTTTTTCCAGGGTGGCGGCATGTGTCTTGGATTTATTTCGGAATTTATAGTTTTTTAGGATTGGGGTTGGGTCCCACCGGATTCGTCATGTGGGCCGAAAGCAAAAACGGGCCCAGTCATCATGGGATGAGGATGATGTGGAGGAGGATGATGATGGTTCATCTCGTAGAATGGAAAGTGAGAAGGTGTGGGACCATGGAAATGAGAAAGCATTTGGGTGGTTGATCAGCTTTGAGGACTAGGCAATGGTGGCCATAGAGATGATATTGGGGGAGCTTCAACAGAGAGATCAGCAGGAAGTGATACACTTAGAGATTCTTCAGGTTTAGATTGGCTTCCAGATTGTTGATCTGCAAACCAGTTTTCAAAACATTTTAAATTAATAACTAAAATAATAAATAAATAAATAAAATATAATAAACTCGTCATTACCACTTGAAACTGAGACGGGTCCGGTTTCGGGTCCCACCCCATTGCCAACGATCTCATCTCTATCAATGGCAGCAACAGTAACAGCTTCAACTTCAGCCTCAAAATCTTCTTTTTTAAAGAATATATTGCAATCATTTTCGGTTTTTGAAATGTTTTGAGTCTTGTTAGGACGAAAAGACCCTGGAGCCCCAATCACATGTGACACAACACGACTACTAGGAGGGAGTATTGTTGGTGAGGTAACTGCCCCTGTTAATTATAGCTTAGCTTTATTAATTTGAGATATAATATAATTATAATGTTTAAAATTTTAAAATAAGAAATAACCTTACCAAACTGAATTTTTTCACCAGCAATGAGAGAGTTGATTGGGCTTGAAGATGATGAAATTGATTTTCCTTTTGTCAAGATTGATGAGGATGGTAAAATGGGTTCAGTAACCAAAGTGGTGGTATTGGTATTGGTATTGGTATTGGTATTGGTATTGGTATGATCGCCTATAGATGTTACATGTGTTGTATTGAACCTTCCAGGCTTCATAGCCTCATCAAGTTGAGTTTGAGTCAATGGAATAACATGTATGTCGTATTAAAATTAGTTCAACATTTCACATGAAAATAAAAATTAAAAAATTAAAAAATCAAAAACTTTTCACCTGCGGATCCAATCGTGCATTACCCCAGTCACCCAAAGATGTTTGAACATCATCAACAGCCTTATTTTCAGTCTCAAACATGCGACTTGAACTACTATCTTCCAAAATACCAGATCCTCTTTGTAGATTCCTATAAAGTAATGTATATAGTTAACTAGTTAACTAAATTTATGATCTTCTTTGCTTTCTTTTCCCCTTCTCACTCCAGATCTAAACGTAAAGATCAAAAGGGTAAACAGACAATAATCAAAAGACTACTTTATCATCAATAGCAAGCTAAAACAATATTCAATCTGTGTTCTCACCTGAACAAATATTCATCAACCAATAAATCCACATAAACATGTGTTGATACAATTCCCATATCAAAGTCTACAATGATTTATTTGTGACTAAACCCTTCCAGACACTTATAAAGTACACAACATAACGGGTTTTAACTACCAAGTGCACAAAACAAAATCAAGCATTTCATTCCATGCCAAATTATGTCAATCATCTAAAATATTGTAAAAGACTACAAATGAATCACCTTTGGAAATCTCAAAAGACCAAAACGTGTAGTAAGATGAAATTGAATACAGATCGAGCTCAGATTGGTACATATCTCTTCAAAATCTGCTTCCCCATCACGGCTAATCCCACCGCTATTCCACTAATAGCTCCGGCAACAGCCGCCGACCTAGGCCCCGTCGCCGCCTTGTAAAGCGCTCCAGTCGCTAATCCAGCCACCACACTGTTAATAATATCATCTACATCCCTAGCCATAACCATCCCGCTCTCCATACCAGCGTACAACAGTCCGATTACACCCGCACGGTTGCCGATCGTCCGACCTTCATGTCTAGAAGCATTTAAGATCCGATTAACCCTAAGTTTCATGGTGTCTCCAGCCTCAGAGTCCTTCACGCCCTCTACTAAACCATTCCATGCGCCAACTACTGCGTCGTTGAGGTAACCGTTGCCGGTGTAGTATGTCAGGTTTTCTGCCCATGAACGCCGTTGAGCGATGGATTCCTCTTGAAAGAGGTATTCAGGAGATGTGGGAAGTTTGTACAGGGTTTGTGCGGGGACTCTAAGATCTTGGTAAGGGTTGTATAGCCGACGGTTGTCGTGGTGGTCGTTGCTTTCGTTGTGATTTGAAGATCTCGGTTGGTAAGACATGTCGTAGTTAGGGCTACGATTAGGGTTTCGATGTTTCAAGAATCTGATTCCAAAGGAGAGAGAGAGAGAGAGAGAGAGAGAGAGAGAGAGAGAGAGAGAGAGAGAGAGAGAGAGAGAGAGAGAGAGAGAGGGATTGAGTGCAGAGGTAGAGGAAGACGAACTGCTTAAAGGATTCTTAGGGTTTTTTGGTAGAGGATTTTAGAAGGAGAAGAAGGAGATGTATCAGGCGGGGTGGTTAATTTTTTGGGATTTCATTCTCCCATGGGCTATTAAAAAAAGAAAACGCGCCTTCCTTCAAAAAATATATAAAACAACACATTTACACGACACACATTTTATGATTGGTGCCCTCCGTGTTTTTTTTGTTGGACACTAATTTTAGGGCACGCAAAAATGCGTGTCCTCTATCCTTCAAATTTTAGAAAACTGACATTATTTTTTAGGACATGCACAAATGCATGTCCTCTATCAGCGCATGTCATTTTTTGCGCGTCATTAAATGGTTGTTTTTTGGTAGTGTAATCATCTGAAAGAATCTGTGAATACTACGGCTATCCCCGCAGTCTTACAACACTGTCCATACTATCTGACCGCTTGTGAATGCTACGGTTACCCCCGCAGTCTTACAACACTGTCCATACTATCTGACCGCTTGTGAATGCTACGACTACCCCCGTAGTCTTACAACACCGTCCATACTATCTGACCGCTTGTGAATGCTACGGCTACCCCCGCAGTCTTACAACACTTTCCCTACCGGATCGAAAATGCACTCGACCTAACACTCAACTGAACTTGAGTCCTAACTAGATCTCTAACCTGCTCCCCGAAACCTGCTATCCGATGCCAAGGAAAAACACGAACCAAATGTTGGAATGTCTTCCGAACTCCCCACTTACACAATCCTCAACCTAGACGGCCACTCGACCGCCTTCCTCCCTAAAGGGGATACGAACTCATCCTAGATTCACTCCTACCTTTGCTCTTGAATACTTGATCGATTCTCCCCCACTTAGATTCGACTACGTCTTCACAACACATAGGAACTGAAGGATTCCCAATCCCCCTTTTCTTTCTAACAGTCGATCCGATGGCCACCAACGCTTACCAATGCTAGTGCTCCATCACTAGATGAACCCCAAAAGTCCACACAACTTCTAAAGACCAAATGACACTTCCTGAATCCCAACGTAACCGTCAGCCCCTGATGCTTGAAATGATACCGCAGTCAAATCTTGAAGCTCAACAACAGATGCACCAACCAATACCCCAACAACAAGCCACTTCCCTTGGTGCTCCCAATAGTCACTCCAAGTTCAACTACTAAAACACTGATTCCTAACGATGCTGAATAACCATCCTGCTGACACTGACCACAGACATTTACATAATCCCCCTGTCCGATCTCTACTACGAATCGAAAGAACACTGAACACCCCGAACCAGCAAAAAAAGAAACGACCTTACACTAACCGCTAATAACTCACGGTATGTGTGACATCCCCTAATTTCTCGGCCAGAAAAGATCGATTTAATTTATGCTTTTAAAATAAAGTCAGAGAAATCCTTTTAAAAGATGTTGCGGAATTGGTCCCCAAAACAAAACATGATAAAAGTTTATCAAAACCTTTCTTTAAGAAAGTATATATTTTCCTTTTATATCAAAACCTCGGGATGTCATTTTCCGATACAGATCAAAAGCATAAACAAGACTTTATAAGCCTTACAACAGTTATTTACAACTACTGGCCTATAGTCCAAAAATCCCTCATCATCATCCAACTATGCTCGGGGTCCACTACCTGTAATAATAAAAAGCTGAGTGGGTCAGGCTTGGGAGCCTGGTGAGCATATAGGGTTTTCAACCCACAATAATAATAAACTTATTAAGTTCATCAATCAACAATAACCCTGATCACCAATCCCGTTATCCTCACTTTACGTCCCTAAACACCTATCACAACGGACCTAGCCTACGGAATATCATCGGGATGGACACTACTGCTAAGGGGGCTCCTCACCGATACATGTCCTAAAGGCAACCATGCGGGGGATGGAGTACGCCAATGAACATATAGTTCACCAACACCTACAAGTTGCGAACCTGCTAGTGTTCCACTGGACTGTCTAGAAAGGTCCGTGGTCGTCATCTATACTCCGCTAGACGACTACAACAACAACAACAACAACAACAACATCGAGGCCTCTCACCATTTTAACACACATCGACTATTTCGTCTACCTTTTACCCAACATATTTGTAGATAAAATACATATACAGTTTAAAACTTGTATAAAACATCTATTCAACAGTCACCTCAATTAAACAATTAATATAATTACACATAACACGTATTTTATAGAAAATACTTCATATCTAGGTGTAAGATGAAAGTGACTACACACTCACCTGATTTAATAATAATCGGGCAGCACTTCGTTTCCTAAAATGATCGTTTCTAATAAAACCGGGAGTTTTATTGAGAAACCGGGTTCTGCGAGGGTTGGGCTTCAAAACCGAAAAGATAAATTTCTCGGGCTTCTCGGGCACTTCGGGACGTGTTTCGGGTGTTTGGTATAATACCAGGGCTTTGGGGGAAGTTGGAATGAAAGAAATATTGTTTAAGGGGTGTAAAATGACAAATTTCCAAATTACCACCGGGGGGGTCTCGCACCCTTCTATTTATAGGGGCGAGGCTTCTGATCCGAGGCTGAGAAGCGACCAGGTGTCAGCAGATGCGAAGGGAAGGCCGATGGCTCGCACGTGCGAGGGTCCAGGTGTGGGCTTCTGATTGGGCCAAAGTCTATGGTCCGAGGTTCGGATCCGAAGCAAGAGGGAAGGAGGACAGGTGGTGCAAAGGTCGGACACGCGGCAGGGAGAGCGAGGCTCGGACGAGGCCGCACACGCGTCGCTCCTTGGATGCGCCACGGCTTCGGAAGCGAAGAGTCACCGCGACACGCGTCTGCCAGCTGCTCGGATGACTCAACAATTTCGGACACGTGGCATGCTACGAGCGAGGGTGACGTGGCCGAAGCATGACTATGCGAATTTTCTCGGATTTAGCATTTTTTCTCGATTTTTGTGCAAAAACTTCTAAAATCCATAACTTTCACATACAGGCTACGTTTTTGACGTTCTTTATATGCACGCGTAGGTAAAATTACGCTCTACATCTTTTGTTTAGACTTCGTCGGCTAATTTTGACTTTAATTTTTATATTATTATTTTTAACAGACCGGGACAGGATATCCGTTAAAAATTCATAACTTCTTCATCCGACGTCCGTTTTCGTCTGTCTTTTTACCGTTGTACTACTATTTACGAGACCTTCGATTCTCGTTTAGGTTGTGTCGGTTAAAAATTAGTTGATCTATAATTCGAGTTTTTAGTTGTCTACTGCTAAGCTGAAACTTAGAAAAATCATAACTTCCTCGTACGAAGTCAGATTTGGGCGTTCTTTTTATACATACTCTCGGTTTAACGAGCACTACAACTTTCGTTTAGATTACTAAGGCTAAAAAGTAGTTTATCAAAAACTTGCTTTTTACGTCATTCGGCACCGTGTTGGTTTTGTCACGAAACTTCGACAGGTCATAACTTCTTCGTTATAACTCGGATTTTGGTATTCTTTATATATCCGTAATCCTTGTCACGACCACTACAACTTTCTTAATAAATATCGGCTTTATCTAATATTTATTTTCGATGCTCATTTTTATTCTTAATTAATTAAATCCTAATAATTAAGCATAAAACACATAATTCACATAATATTCACATAATTCCTTTACATTTCTTCAAAATGAGTTACAAAGGTTAACCTAGACTATCACGTCAATATTAATGCCTAGCCTAGAAACACGGGCGTTACAATTCTCTCCCCCTTAGGATGATTCCGTCCCCGGAATCACACATCAGCAAACAAATGCGGGTAGCGACTCATCATGTCACTCTCCGTTTCCCAGGTGAGATTTGGCCCATTCGTATGTTTCCATCGTACAAGCACTAAATCGACCATCTTACGTCGCAACTTCTTAGTCTTACGGTTAACGATTGCCTCAGGTTCTTCAATTAACCTCTTGTTTTCATCCAACCTTAATTCAGAAATGGGAATTATGTCGGGCACATCTCCCGTGAACTTTCTCAAATAACACACATGAAAGGTGTTATGAATACCCTCTAGTTCTTCCGGTAATTCTAGCTTGTAAGCTTGATTCCCGATCCTCTGAATAACTTTAAACGGTCCAATAAACCTTGGACTCAATTTTCCCCTTTTACCAAATCTTATAAGTCCCTTCCACGGCGAGACTTTAAGTAAAACTGAATCTCCAACTTCGAATGATATCGATTGTCTTTTCTTGTCAGCATAACTCTTTTTTCGATCTTGAGCTGCTAACATCCTTTCCCTAATCACTTTCAACTTTTCAGCAGTCTGATGGACTATTTCAGGTCCCATAAACTGCTTTTCCCCAGCTTCCAGCCAACATGACGGCGTTCGAAACTTTTCTCCATACAAAGCGTGATAAGGTGCCATCTTGATGCTGGAGTGGAAACTATTATTATAGGAAAATTCTACCAGAGGTAAATGTTCATCCCAGTTACCTTGGAATTCCAGGGTACATGCTCTCAGCATATCCTCCAACGTTTGAATTGTTCGTTCGCTTTGACCATCAGTTTGTGGATGGTAAGCTGTACTCAAACACAACGTGGTACCCAATTCCTCTTGTAGACTCCTCCAAAACCTTGAGGTAAAACGGCTGTCACGATCGGATACAATCGTTAACGGAACACCGTGAAGCCTCATAATTTCCTTCACGTAAGAATTCACAAGTTTATCCATAGACCATTTCTCGTTGGCTGCTATGAAATGCGCACTCTTAGTGAAGCGATCAACGACCACCCAAATCATGTCGTGACCGTTCCTTGTTCTGGGCTATTTAGTCACAAAATCCATGGTGATGTCTTCCTATTTACCCATGGGTACAGGTAAAGGTTCTAAACTCCCATATGGTTTCTGATGTTGTGCCTTAACCCTAGCACATGTTACACACTCGGCCACATACTTAGCAACATTGAGCTTCATCGTCGGCCACCAGTAATAGGGTTTTAAATCCCTATACATTTTTCTACTGCCGGGATGAATCGAGTACATGGTCTTGTGAGCTTCTTCCATAAGAAGATCTCTTACTCCTCCCGTCTTAGGTACCCAAATCCTATCTTTGAATACCTTCAGTCCTTGACCGTTTGTATCAAACACTAACGTTTTACCCAAAAGTTCCTCCTTTCGGTCATTTTTTTCTAAAGCTTCCTCTTGAGCTTTCTTTATACTTTCCACAATTGTCGAGACAACTTCAATTCTCAACGCTCTTGGCCTTTTCTTTTCAAGATTTACCTTCCGACTGAGCGCATCAGCAACAACATTTGCTTTACCAGGGTGGTAAAGTATCTGACAGTCGTAGTCCTTGAGTAACTCTAGCCAGCGTCGTTGCCTCATGTTCAATTCCTTCTGATTAAAGAGATATTGAAGACTCTTATGATCAGTGAAAAGTTTGCATTTAGTACCATAAAGATAGTGCCTCCATATCTTTAAGGCGAATACTACCGCTGCCAACTCCAGATCATGAGTGGGGTAGTTCTTTTCATGATCGTTCAATTGCCTCGATGCATACGCTATCACTTTATCCTTTTGGGTCAGAACACAACCTAACCCAACTCCAGAGGCATCACTATAAACTGCGAAGTCATCAACTCCTTCAGGTAATGAAAGAATCGGTGCTTCACATAATTTCTTCTTTAACTTTTCAAAGGCTTCCTTATGCTTCTCATTCCAAGTATAAGTAGCTCCTTTGTGGGTCAAAGCTGTTAATGGAGTCGCGATCGAAGAAAAGCTTTGGATAAATCTTGGATAATATCTGGCTAATCTTAAAAAGCTTCGAATCTCTGTAGGACTTTTCGGTTGTTCCCACTTCATCACAGCTTCAATCTTCGCTAGGTCAACCATTATTCCTTCTTGGTTAACCACATGACCTAAAAATTGGACTTCTTGAATCCAAAATTCACATTTAGAGAACTTTGCATACAACTTCTCCTTTTTCAGAACTTCTATCACTTCACGCAGATGCTTGTCATGCTCCTGCTTGCTTTTTGAATAAATCAAAATATCATCTATGAACACTATCACGGATTTATCAAGGTATGGTTTACAAACCCTGTTCATCAAATCCATGAAAGCTGCTGGTGCATTGGTTAGTCTGAACGACATAACCAAAAACTCATAGTGTCCATATCTTGTTCTGAACGCAGTCTTTTCGATATCCTGCTCTCTTACTTTTAGTTGATGATATCCTGACCTAAGATCGATCTTCGAAAAATAGCTCGAACCTTGCAACTGATCAAACAGGTCATCAATCCTCGGCAACGAGTACTTGTTCTTTATTGTTGCTTTATTCAGCTCTCTGTAATCGATGCACATTCTCATGCTCCCGTCCTTTTTCTTTACAAATAACACCGGGGCTCCCCAGGGTGATGAACTAGGTCGAATAAAACCTTTGTCCAATAACTCCTGAAGTTGTGTCATAAGCTCTTTCATCTCTGTTGGTGCTAATCGATACGGTGCTTTTGCTATTGGAGTCGTTCCTGGTAACAAGTCGATACGAAATTCTACTTGTCGATCAGGGGGTAATCCAGGAAGATCTTCGGGAAAGACTTCCGGATAGTCACACACCACTGGAATATTCTGCACCTCCTTCTTTTCCTTCTTAGCATCGATCACAAACGCTAGATATGATGTACATCCCTTGACCAAACACTTTCTGGCTTTCATTAGGGAAATGATTCCAGATTTTACTCTGTGTTTGTCTCCATACACCATTAACGACTCTTTTCCCTGGCGGGTTTACTTTTACTATCTTCTTCCTACACAATATTTCGGCATCATTGGCACTAAGCCAATCCATTCCTAAAACTATGTCGAAACCATTTAACTCGATAGGCAATAATTTGTCGTGGAACTTATTCCCATTCAAGTCGATGAGGATGTTTTTCATATGATGGCTAACAGGTATAAACTTGCCACTAGCAATCTCGACTATTATAGCATTAACTAGTCTATCTACAGGAAAAGCTAGTTTTCTACCAAATTCATGCGAAATAAAGGAGTAATTGGCTCCAGAATCAAACAAAATTTGGGCAGGCAATTCGTTTACGAGAAAGGTACCTGAAGCGACATCGGCTTCTTCTTTCGGAGCTTCAAGTGTCATCTGAAAGGCTCTCGCCTTCGGCTTTGGTGGAAGATTGGGCTTTGCTGCATCCTTCTTCGTCGGGCAATCCTTCAAAATATTCCCTTCTTCATTGCACCCAAAACAGACGTTCTTATTGAAGGTGCATTCATTGGCATAATGCCCAGGCTTTCCACATTTGTAACAAGTGACTTCCACGCTGCATTTCCTAGCATGTTTCGTCTTACACTTGTCACACCACTTGGCTTCGGCTCCTCCTCTGAATTTCCTCGAACCAGTCTTCGAGAACTTGTTCTTTTTATTGGAACCTGAAGTTCCTTCAAACTTTCTCTTTTTGCCAACTTCAACCTTGCTGGCGGCTCTCCCCTTAATCATATCTTCAACAGACTTGCCAGCCCAGATGGCTGCCTCCAAAGTAAGTGCCTGACGTACTGGCACCGCGTACTCCCATGGAAGTCCCTTTGCGTACCTGTCAATTTTTTCCAGCTCATCTGGGACAATACGCAAAGCAAACTCCATTTTGTCTGTGAAGCTATTTGTGTATTCATCAACAGTCATACTCCCCTTCTTCAATGTCAGAACTTGGTTTTCTAGCTCAAGCACATTTTAGGCCGAGCAGTACTTGCGCTTGAAGTGCACCAAGAACTCTACCCAAGTCAGTTGCAGTGGCTCATTAGGGCTTAGGGTTTTCCCCAGAGTGTTCCACTAACAAGCAGCACTTCCTCTGAATTGACGCACTGCAAATGTGGTTTGTAACTTGCCTTGGCAACCACATGTCATGAAACCCAATTCCATTTCCGAGATCCAATCCATTACTCCGACGGGATCTTATTTTCCAGTGAAGGTTGATGGCTTGCAAGTCGTAAAGTCTTTATACTTGCACCCATTTCTCTCCACTCTATCATCGTGGTTATTTCTCCCAACCACAAGCGGTTTACTATGACCAACAGATCTACTATTGTTTCCTTCTTCAGATCGATCGTCATTTAATTCGCGTTGTTTAACAGGAATTGAAGGTTCATTCTGATTGTTCAGCAATATTTGCCTCATTTCCTCACTTTGTTCAGCCATCATGGTCTGAATCATGGCTCGTACTCCATCCATGGTGATGAGTTCTGGTGCAGCTCCTGCTATAGGCACCTATTCCACCACTTGGGGTTGAGGTTGCTGGTTTCTATTTTCATTTCCCGCTCCACTTCGGGTTCTTGCCATTATAATCTATATATACCGAATAAGGCGAATTTAGGTCTTTATCCTCGATAGATATTTAAATTCTCCTTATCACTCCGAAACGTTTACATGTTAGTTCTAATATCGTAATCGTACGCTTAGAATCCTACACACATTAGGTTTCCAGATCCAGTCGGCAACAGACCATAGATCCGAACAAATAATGGCATATATGGCAAACATATAGCATTTAGCACAATAAAGCATTTTAGGCATCTTTCCTAAAATAAACTAGTGCTCGTGTCTAAAATATGGTAGACACTCATCTCACAATCATCACTTAGCATTCTAAGTTTAAGTCTAGAAATCCTACGTATTCCTAGTTCGCTTAAATTAATGCTCTGATACCAACTGTGACATCCCCTAATTTCTCGGCCAGAAAAGACCGATTTAATTTATGCTTTTAAAATAAAGTCAGAGAACTCCTTTTAAAAGATGTTGCGGAATTGGTCCCCAAAACAAAACATGATAAAAGTTTATCAAAATCTTTCTTTAAGAAAGTATATATTTTCCTTTTATATCAAAACCTCGGGATGTCATGTTCCGATACAGATCAAAAGCATATACAAGACTTTATAAGCCTTACAACAGTTATTTACAACTACTGGCCTATAATCCAAAAATCTCTCATCATCATCCGACTATGCTCGGGGTCCACTACCTGTAATAATAAAAAGTTGAGTGGGTCAGGCTTGGGAGCCTGGTGAGCATATAGGGTTTTCAACCCACAATAATAATAAACTTATTAAGTTCATCAATCAACAATAACCCTGATTACCCATTCCCGTTATCCTCACTTTACGTCCCTAAACACCTATCACAAGGGACCTAGCCTAAGGAATATCATCAGGATGGACACTACTGCTAAGGGGACTCCTCAGCCATACATGTCCTAAAGGCAACCATGATGGGGATGGAGTACGCCAATGAACATATAGTTCACCAACACCTACAAATTGTGAACCTACTAGTGTTCCACTGGACTGTCTAGAAAGGTCCGTGGTCGTCATCTATACTCCGCTAGACGACTACAACAACAACAACAACAACAACATCGAGGCCTCTCACCATTTTAACACACATCGACTATTTCGTCTACCAATGTTTTACCCAACATATTTGTAGATAAAATACATATACAGTTTAAAACTTGTATAAAACATTTATTCAACAGTCACCTCAATTAAACAATTAATATAATTACACATAGCACGTATTTTATAGAAAATACTTCATATCTAGGTGTAAGATGAAAGTGACTACACACTCACCTGATTTAATGATAATCGGGCAGCACTTCGTTTCCTAAAATGATCGTTTCTAATAAAACCGGGAGTTTTATTGAGAAGCCGGGCTCTGCGAGGGTTGGGCTTCAAAACCGAAAAGATAAATTTCTCGGGCTTCTCGGGCACTTCGTGAAGTGTTTTGGGTGTTTGGTATAATACCGGGGCTTTGGGGGAAATTGGAATGAAAGAAATATTGTTTAAGGGGTGTAAAATGACAAATTTCCAAATTACCACCGGGGGGTCTCACACCCTTCTATTTATAGGGGCGAGTCTTCTGATCCGAGGGCTGAGAAGCGACCAGGTGTCAGCAGATGCGAAGGGAAGGTTGATGGCTTGCACGTGCGAGGGTCCAGGTGTGGGCTTCTGATTGGACCGAAGTCTATGGTCCGGGGTTTGGATCCGAAGCAAGAGGGAAGGAGGACAGGTGGTGCGAAGGTCGGACACGCGGCAGGGAGAGCGAGGCTCGGACGAGGCTGCACACGCGTCGCTCCTCGGATGCGCCACGGCTTCGGAAGCGAAGAGTCACTGCGACACGCGTCTGCCAGATGCTCGGATGACTCACCAATTTCGGACACGTGGCATGCTACGAGCAAGGGTGACGTGGCCGAAGGATGACTATGCGAATTTTCTCGGATTTAGCATTTTTTTCTCGACTTTTGTGCAAAAACTTCTAAAATCCATTACTTTCGCATACGGGCTCCGTTTTTGACGTTGTTTATATGCACGCGTAGGTAAAACTACGCTCTACAACTTTCGTTTAGACTTCGTCGGCTAAATTTGACTTTAATTTTTATATTATTATTTTTAACAGACCGGAACAGGAAATCCGTTAAAAATTCATAACTTCTTCATCCGACGTCCGTTTTCGTCTGTCTTTTTACCGTTGTACTACTATTGACGAGACCTTCGATTCTCGTTTAGGTTGTGTCGGCTAAGCTGAAACTTAGAAAAATCATAACTTCCTCATACGAAGTCAGATTTGGGCGTTCTTTTTATACATACTCTCGGTTTAACGAACACTACGACTTTCGTTTAGATTACTAAGGCTAAAAAGTAGTTTATCAAAAACTCACTTTTTACGTCATTCGGCACCGTGCCGGTTTTGTCGCGAAACTTCGACAGGTCATAACGTCTTCGTTATAACTCGGATTTCGGTATTCTTTATATATACGTAATCCTTGTCACGACCACTACAACTTTCTTAATAGATATCGGCTTTATCTAATATTTATTTTCGACGCTCATTTTTATTCTTAATTAATTAAATCTTAATAATTAAGCATAAAACACATAATTCACATAATATTCACATAATTCCTTTTCATTTCTTCAAAATGAGTTACAAAGGTTAACCTAGACTATCACGTCAATATTAATGCCTAGCCTAGAAACACGAGCATTACAGTATGCAAATGGCATATGACAATAATTGAAGATATAACCCAAACATGAGCAAACAAATGAGCCGAATATGTGCTTACCCAAACTGATGTAAGATTTCGAAAACCATAGGAATGATAGAAACTATGAGGAAAGGAAAATATAACATACCCGAAATATCGTCTGTAGAAACCCTGAATCTCCCTTCCTTCCGAAGTATCTACGATGAAACCTGAGCTGCCCCAACCACTAAGGGGGGGGGGGCAATTCGCCCTGATATGACCAGGTTGATGACAACGATGGCACAAATCTACATCCAATGTGCATTATTGGCGATTGTGACCCTTCCACCCGCACCTGCCGCACTTAGACCTGATGCGTACATCCTTACGCGCCCCTTCTTCCTTTGCGTAACTACCACGACCCCTCGGGTCTCTGGTATTAGCTATGGCTGCGTTTGACTGCTCAGATTGTTGACCTGACTAGAAGTCCGCTTCTTCTTCCCCAATTGCATATCTAAACCAAACTCTCTTACTCCCAGGTTACCTTGACCTCCCTGTCAACCGCCTGTATAACTAAGGCCCGCCCCTCTAGTCTGGCGACTACTCTAACACTGACACACCCAATGATGTCGAGTAACTCCTCTCGTAGGGCTCGCGAGACCTTCAAATGGATCCAATCATGTGGTAGACTCTCCTGAAGACAAGGTGCATAACCCACCTCTGGTCGCAAATGACAAGAGTTAACAATAGGGTCCTCATTCTTGAAGGATCTCAGGGATCCATAAGCATTGGGCTCCAGATAAGCCCCCAATTGCCCTGTAGCGATCTTGTCCCGAAAGGCCCCAAGGTGACTATCCAATAGCTCCAAAATCCCCTCGTTGACTGAAACAAATATCACAGGGATCTGCTCCACAATACCGCGGGTAATCTCCGACGAGATGAACTCCCGTAACTTCTCGCTAATTGGTTCAGCACTCGCCCCTGAACAAGAACCAGAACCTAAATCAGAACCCGAACCTAAACCACCTCCCGGAGTGCTCATCTCCAAACTGAAAAACCACAAAACCAGTGATCAAAACATACTCAAGGATTCTCCTCCCCGAAGCTTCTCATATTCTCCAAGACTCTCACCGAGTCGAGTATGGATCCTGTGCTTTCAGTAGAACGGGCCCAATACTACCTTCCACACCTATCTATAATTTCCTCAGCAATCCTCCCGAATCCTCCAAGTCACGTCCTCAAACTGATGCACCCAAGTCTCACTAAATCTTACTACTAACCCACTAAAGCATATCCTAGGCTTTCCTAGGTTCCCGACCCACCCAGTCCTCAACTGCTGAAAGATTCCCAGTAATGTCATCTAGCTACCTCATGAATATAGCCACATGTAATAGAGATCAGATAATCCTTCGAGTAAACGACTCAATCCTAGAACGGTTAGACTCCAGCTTGTGTCACATGTAACTTAGCATATTCACTTAGTAGCTGGCTCACATTGCTAAGAGTCCCATAAAGCACAAAGCAAACAACATTCAGAAAATGGAAAATCTAACCAGCATACCCCATCAAACCATTATATCCTCTAATCAGGAATCTGTACTAGCATGTAATTTGAAGGCTCATACAATCAGGCATAACCTAAACATGTCATCCTATCACTGACTAATCAGTACTAGCATGCAGGTCTAGAAGCACATACAATAGGCATATAAGAATCCTTCCTAGATCCTTAGCCCTAATCTAGCATGCAGTTCACATATTCTCAATTCATAACATAACATAACATAACGTGTATGGGTATCTTGGGGAAAACTTACTTCAACTCGGGTGATTGCACGCATCACACTCCTTGTTCTTTATCAAAAACTCTTTATTTTAAATTTTAGGAAAATTATTTTTTTTCTTGTGAAAACGTTTCAAACCCTCAATTTGAGTCCAGACACCCCCGAAGGTCTGTCCGAATCCCTCAAACCAAGGCTCTGATACCAACTTGTAACATCCCAAAATTCATAGACAAAAATTTCATTTTTAATTAAGTAAGTATAAAACCAGTAGTCTGAAACATCCATGGTGTTAACTCATTTCATAATCAAAAACCAGTATTTCAAATAATTAAACATGTCATAGAAAAGTATTATCAGAGTATAACTCCCAAAGATCTCATAATGCGGAAATCATGGTGTGACGTGCTGCGATCCTACCGGCTCCGTTCCTTTTGAAAGAGAAGTACCTGAAACCAAAACTGAAAACTGTAAGCACGAAGCTTAGTGAGTTCCCCCATCATACCACATAATCACATACTGCCAGGCATATGTGGGTGCCTGGCCTACCCTGCCAGGCATATCTGGGTGCCCGACCTACCCTGTCAGGCATATTTGGGTACCCGAACTACCCAACTGATCATAGCTAGGTGCTCAACCTACCCATGTTAGGCATACCGGGGTGCCCAACCTACCCATGTTAGACATACGGGGGTGTCCGACCTACCCCTGTCAGGCATATCTGGGTGCCCGACCTACCCTCGGGTTTATCTCAATCGGTTACGGGGACTATTTCACCCCTACCACTACCACATAACAACATATCATAAACATACTGCTAGACATATATGGGTACTGTCTACCCCTTCGGTCTCTTTCAACCGGTAACCGGGGACTATTTCACCCCTCCTAACACTATCACATAATATCATAGCATACTAGCACATAAAGCATAACAGATAGTGGCACACCAGGCAATTATCACAAATACAATTATCCCAACTATAAGCACATACTAGTGGGCCAGCATTGGTGCCTTAGACCCACTTCTACTGGAAGGTAACTCACCTCACAATGCTGAAGTCCTGCGGACAAAACTCTAGCTGCTGGATGACAGATTCCCGAACTGTCAACATCAAAATAACACCCAATTAATAATTGGGTTCCAACACATAACCATAAGTCCATGCTTGGGGTAAAAGACTACTTTACCCCCAACTTATCTTAATTCAACCAATGAACCAAAGCCCAACATATGGCCCAATTTTCCAAATTGGGCCCAAACCCCTCACATGGGCCTTACCCTAACGCCCATCCAAATGTTCTAGTCCTTATACTTGTGCTTGGATGGCCCATCAATAGCCCAATCACCAAAGCCCAATCAGAAAGGCCCAACTCAAGGCCCATGCAAAATGAGGGTTTTCACATAAAATGACGATTAGGTTTTAGTGTTCTTACATAACCCATTAAGGACTTAATCCATTAAGTCCATCAGTCTACTAGGTCAAACATACAATATGGTCGGGATTAATTAATAATTCCAATCCAATGGTCCAAACATGCGGGTCCCGACACTTCCAAATTAACATATCCCAAAATTAGGGTTTTCTAAACCCTAATTAGGTCTTCGAATCCCATCGCGTTCCAATTAGTCCATTAGTTAAGCTTTTAGGTTAATTAATTGTTAATTAAGTCGGGCACCACCCACTACCACCTCGGGTGGTGGTGTTCAACGGCGGCTCACGGCGGCGGCCACGACCTCACAGTGGTGGTTATAAATTTCCTTGATTATTTTAGCCAGAATACAATTATACACACAATATCCAAACGAACACACATATAAAATAAAACACACATACGCACAGTCACCCTTGTGGTGGCTGGTGGTGGTACAAGGTGGCAGCCACCACCTCACGGTGGTGGTGATGAGTTTTCCGGCAAAAAAAAACACACATACATCATCATACCCATAAAGAACTATAACATTCAATTTCACACAAACAAAAACACACACACACACAGCCACCTTCCACGGTGGCTGGTGGCGACGGGAGATGGCAGCAGGTGGCAGCCACCATGGCTGGTGGCCATGGTGGTTCTCTTTCCCGGTTTCCGGCCAACAAAACCCACATACTCTACACGGAGAAACAGTAGCACACCTTAACGAGAGCCCATGCACCATATGAATGGAGTTGGTCCCTCCTAATGGTAGTGAACCTCGACTGGAGCACTGAAAGGGTAGATTGCTCGAACGGCGGCAGCGGCGGCGACTAGCTGATGTGGAATGGATTCGGAGGCGAGGGCAGTTGGAACAACACCGACGATTGTCACGGGCGGCTACAGATGGTGACAGAAAGAAGGAGAATGAGAAAAATGTAGGTGTGGCGGCAACGGTCGTCAACTCCTCGTCTTCATTGGCAGTAGAACGGCGACATCAGCAAGCAACCGGTGGTTCCCGGCTCCGACAGCGGTGGTTGACTCCGGTGCTTGGCGACTTCAACAGCGGTGGTGGTGCGACGCTGGAAATCGCAGAAGTGAAGGTGGCGGCTGGAGATAGCTTTAGGGTTAGGGTTACATCGCATGGGTTACGAGTTTATATACATGGTCATATAAATCTTCCCCCATATTTACATTTCCAGCCCCTCCATCTTAATTCCTTTCAACATAAATCCAACATTTACCAATTCAGCCCTTAGCATTCCAAATTCATTTCAATTAGGTCCAATATTTACCAAATAGCCCCTGGGCTCTGCAAATCTTTACAAATAAATCCCAAAATTATACTTTAACCCTCGAAAACTCAAATTATATCATTTGGCTCCCCAAAACCAACACCCCGCTGAATATTATGGATATTAGGACTACTATTCATTTATAAATTTTATCTATTTATTTATTTATTTAATAAGCGGGGTGTTACGCTTTAGGGACCCTGATGATCCCTAAAAATGGAAATTTATGGACATGCATGCCCCATGCATGTCCTTTTCCAAATCTAGGTCAAAAGATGCCAAATGACCTAATATCCAAGCAAAGTCTTCAAACCACCACCAAAACCTAGATCTATAAGATATGATGCTCAAGGGACTTAGAGAAATCATAATGTTGCAAACTTTATCTCTTCAAACCATACTAACCACATCAAAAGGACGAAATCATGACATAAAACCTAGATCTAAAGAGGGAAGCATAAAAAGATGGAAACTTGAGGACTTACGAAGAGTCTAGAGATGCACACAAATGACGGGTATGATTACTCAGGGAAATAAGGCACCATAACTTCTTCTCCTCCCTTCAAAACCACCAAAACTTGAAAGAATAAGCTCAAAAGATTTAAGAGAGCTAGGATTTGCCAAAGGGTCGTTTTGAGGTGATGGAGGCTGAGGGTGAAGGAAATACTAGCCCCTTACTTTCTTTAAATAGGGTCTAAGTCCGAAATTAGGGTTTTGCATCTAGTGAAGTGTCACGTCGTGACCTATAGAGTGTCACATCGTGACACTCAAAAGTCCCCCCCCCCTCCCCCCAATGAATGTGGCCATGTCATAACGTGACGATGCTTCCTTCATGTCGTGACCCACCTAAAATTCCTAAAATTGATTTACATTTTCATACCTCAGAATCATGATGTTACAACCTTCCTTCACTTAAATCAGACTTCGTCCTCGAAGTCCACCACCGCAAAAAACATGGGGTAATGCTCTCTCATCTCTTCTTCAGGTTCCCACGTCCACTCGTAATCCTTCTAGTTTTGCGACTACACCTTCACCAAACCTACGTCCTTGTTGTTCAGGGTCTTCATCTTCTTTTCAAGAATCAAAATCGGTCTCTCAACATAATTCACACTCTCATCAATCTGAATATCATCCAAGGGTACCACCACAGAATCATCAACCAAACATTTACATAGTTGAGGATCTGGATAAGCTCATCAGGCAGATCTAATCGATACACAACCTTACCCAATCGGGAAATGATCCTGAGGGGATCGATATACCTAGGGCCCAATTTTCCCCGCTTCCTGAACCGGGTGACACCTTTCCAGGGTGACAGCTTCAGTAGCACATAATCCCCAACCTGAAACAAGAGGTCTGAACATCTACAGCCGATCACGTACCTGTCACATCAACTCGGTGGTCTTGAGTACCACCTCAGTACTCCCCATGACTCGATGCCAAACCTCGCCCCAACAAATCGGGGTCCAACATTCCCTCATGTCTTGACCCACCCAAAAATCCCAAAACTGATTTACATTTTCATACCTCATAATCATAATGTTACAAGGAAGTTGTGACCTGAAGGTGACTATGAATTGGATCATTTAAACAAAGCGATACCTCAAATCTAGTGGTTGTCGTGATGATCAAATATTTATTTATGCTTTGCAAGTGATTAGGTGTTAAGCTCTTATTTGGTGGGAATGAGTATGCCAAACCTTAGGAGATGATGTGGAAGAAAATATGTCATGAGATGAATTTGTTAAGTGGATTAAAGAAAAGTATTGTACTCCTTACGACATTGAGAAGTTAGTGGGAGAGTTGACCATAGAATATTATTCAAAAGAATTTTATGGAAGGATGTTTTTCATTAGGGATATTTTTCAGACAGAGAGATGTCATATTAGCCAGTTTGTGAAAGGTTTACTTGTTTACAATGATATAAAAGTGAATAAGGTTGATACTTTAGATGATGTAGTTGTGGTTGCTCATAATGTAGAGTATATGATTGTTAGGAAGACAGGAGAGAATCAGAGATTAAGGAGAAAAGGGTATCAAGTGGAACATGGGGGTTACAAGAAGAAAAGTCGGGTGTTTGGTGGGATTTCAAAGAAGGGGGAGATTCCTAAGTGCAAGAAGTATAGAAAATTGCATTGGGGGTGAGTGCAAGTTGGGTAGCAAGGTATGCTACAAGTGTGGGGATCCCAACCATAAGTCTTTTGAGTGTAAGAAGGAGGTCAGATATATAGAGTGTTAATCCTTCCATGATAACGGATACATTAACACAACTTGCCCAAAGAGGAAGAATTAGGCGGTAGCCCCGAGTGCAAGTAAGAAGATAGAGCCAGAGAAAGTCAAAGCTCGTATTTTCCAGCTGATAGCCAAGGAGGCGAAGGAAGCATATGGAGTGGTCCTAGGTACAATACTTGTAAAATCCTTGTCTACAAGTGTTTTATTTGATTTTGGTTCCGATTATTTGTTTGTATCTCATGAATTTTGAAAGAAGTTTAGTAAGGCTTTATTACTGTTAGAAGAAACTTATGTTATAGAAGTAGCATCTTGAGAGCACCTTAGTATAGGCCATGGCTATCGAGATTACTGTGTAGAAATAGATGGAGAAATGTTTGAAGAATCATGTCAAGATCGCGTGTGATAGTAAGCTAGTGTCAATTAAGGCACCAATGGAAGGAAGATAATTATATATAGGAAGAGAAATTGGCGTATGCATATCGTGATCACATAAATTAAAGCTCAAAAATGTGTAAGCCAAGGTTGTAAGTCGTTTTTGATGTATGTGATTGATTCGAGAAAGGAGAAGAAGAAGTGAAAGTGGTTAGGTATTTTATGGAAGTCTTTCCTAAAGAGATGCCTAGTTTTCTTCTTGTAAGACATATGTCGTTTAGCATTGATTTAGTTCCTGGTCCAAGCCCGATTGCCAAATCTTTATATTGACTAGCTCCTTCAGATATGCAAGTTGATGTCTCAACTTTAGGAGTTGTTAGATAAGGATTTCATCCATCCGAGTTCATCACCATGGGGTGCTCCAGTGTTATTCGTGAAAAAGAAAGATAGTTCAATGCAGATATGTGTAGATTATCTACAGCTCAAGAAGGTTACTGTAAAGAATTGGTACCCGTTACTGAGTATAGATGATTATGTTTGATCAATTGCAAGGAGCAGATTATTTTTCAAAGATCAATCTTTGTTCCGAATACCATGAAGTTCAAGTGAAAGGAAGTGATGTTGAGAAGAAGGCGTTTAGAACTCGATATGGTTAATATGAATTCCTTTTGATGTAATTCCATATTGAAAATGCTCTCGCTATATTCATGGATCATAGAGTTTGTAGTCCCTTCCTTGGTAATTTAGTTATTATTTTCATCGATGACATTCTT
This sequence comes from Lactuca virosa, assembly GCF_052849685.1. Classification (NCBI taxonomy): domain Eukaryota; kingdom Viridiplantae; phylum Streptophyta; class Magnoliopsida; order Asterales; family Asteraceae; genus Lactuca; species Lactuca virosa. The sequence continues at coordinate 328,271,149 of NC_136430.1, forward strand.
ATTTATTCGAAGACCAAATAAGAACACGATAAGCATCTTCAAGAAGTTTTGCAAGTATTAATAGATGAGGATTTGTTGTTGGATTAATGTCTAAGTCCATAACTATATTTGGTATGTATTTGACCCGACCCGGCATGGTCCATTTGGGTTGCACTTCACCGACACAATTTATATGGATAGTCTTTTGAGAATAGTATATTTATGATTTATATTAATATATTATAAGTTCTAATATATTAATATGGAATCATATTACTTAATTAGTATTGATCAAGAATTAATTTAGAATTAATTAAGTGATCAAAAAGAACTAATTAAATATGGACTCTTATATATATGGAATGGGCCAAGTTCATTTAGGTTGGGCTAAGCTTTCATGGATGGTCCATGGAGCTTTTAACCCATGGATCCTATGTAAATGAAAGGTCATGGGTATTAGGGTTTACATGGATGTAACCCTAATCCTCCATAATATATAAAGGGGTCCTTGGCTCACAAAATTGGCACAAGTGTGTGAAAATAAGAGTAGGCCGATTTTAGTGTGCATACATATTCTCTCAAGTTGTTCCAAGGTGTTTTGGTGATTTGTGATTCCATTTGAGGCTTCCACACTATTGGGGCTAAGCTCTTAAAGCTTGAAGACATCAAGCTACATCAAAAGGTATGTCATCTAACTAGAACTTTGTAGTATAGGTGCTTCATAATATGCTAGTTAGGATGAAACCTTGGAATAGTTAATATTTGCATGTATAATAGAGAAAACATAGATCGAAGGTTTATAGGGTTGCATGTACACCATAGGAGTGGTAGTATACTAAAACCCAACAGTGGTATCAGAGCCATGGGTTGTTTTCTGTTATATTGATGCAAATGTTTTATTTTCAAGTTGGAAAAAAAAAAGGAAAAAAAAACATGACGTTTGTCAAATTTTAAGATAATTACTTGTTTTGTGAAAAACGAACTATTTGTAAAATTTGAATCATTTGTTATATGAGTTGAATTAGGTCAAATTTAGTAATAGATAAAATGATATGATTATTTTATTAGTTTTAAAAGTTTGATCTAAATGTTTTAAGGAGTTACATATTTTGACATAAAATTTTGGAGCTCAAAAGTTTTTTTAAAGTTGTGATCTTAAGGGTTTTTGAAACCTCCATAAGTTATGGATATGAAAGTTTTTTTTAAAAAAAAAAAATTTGATTCAAAGTTTTTATGGAGTTACAAAATTTGGTATTAATGTTTTAAAGAATTCCATAACTTGTTCTTAAGTTATGGAACATGGAAAGTTTCATCATAAAACACCATTAATTCCATAAGTTATGGAATTCAAAGGTTTTCAAGAATTACAAAACTTGCCCTCAAGTTTTGGAATTTGAGAAAAGTTTTTTATGAAAAAAAAGAATTGAATTCTAAAACTCTTGGGTTCATAACTTAAACAATTAATTAAATGGTTTTAATTTTGAGTTTAATAATTGGAATTATGATGTTTTGTTGAATAGTTCAAATTAACTCTTATGGACTTTATTAATAGTTAATTAAAGCGTTTAATTAAAAGAGTATTATTAATCCATAAATACATGGTTTGAGTTTAATTAAATTAAAAGTCTAGTTTAATTAATAGATTAAACCACCAAGTATTTTAAATGTCTAAAATACACCCTTATACTATTATAATATTAAAAGTTTAATATATTATATGTATAAGAGCAAGTTGTCTTACCATTAGTAGGCCTCATTCACGAAGCCGGTCTATAAGGGGGGTATAAGGTTACTGCCTATAAAATGGCAGTTTAATGGGTGTCCACTCTCACTCACCGCTTCCTTGACCGGTGGAGGGTCGTTAGCCAAACAGGTAGGACAAGGACTATAATTCTCCCTTCATTATAAGTATAATGATAAATACTAAGTAACTAAACACTTATAAATTCCCAATCTTAGTTACTTAGGAAAATGTGAATAAGGTGCTAATCCATGAAATTACACTTTGCACTTTGTTTAAGCTGTTAGTGGAGCGTGTGTGGTTAACCGGCACACTAACCTGGACTTAACAAGGTAGGCAAAGGGTAACTTAATGTTTATCATAGTATCGTTGGAGCGTGTGTGGTTAACCGGCACATCGATTGAGGGGTAAATATTAAGGGTACCAAGTATATTTGCATGGTTACTTCACACCTTGTTTTGTGATCCTCGGCATCCCAGTCACAAAACCTGAAGGGCACACTCGAGATTGAAACATGCCATTGAAAATTTCAATGAATCTCAAAAGAATCTAGGAGTTTCAAAACCAATTAAAACCTAATAATATATTTCGTTTATCTTGGTGGAAATTGGTGAATCGTCATTCACCTACCTTCAAATATTTTATAGCTTGGATTACGGCATCCCTCTTCCAAGTTATAAAATAGTTTGTTGGGTCCTAGCCTTAATATATCATATTGGGTGTTATATTAAGGACTTAAATCAACTTTATGTGAATTTCTCCCATTGTTGATGTCTGGTTTAGACAACAATGATCTTCCCAAACCAAGCTTTCCTAATGAATATGACTTCCCGAGTTTGGCTCATGGAAGTCATACTTCTCTTCCTCTACATCCTCCAATTATTCTCCCTAACCCACAAGTTCAAGGTCACTCAAGCCCTAATGGCAAGCAAGGTCTATGTGTGATCACATCTTAGAGATGAAGTCACATATTGACAAGCCGGGAGAGTTGGGTGTCAAAGTCTTGAGAAAGTTGGATGTTCAATCACTTTCTAAGTCACATAGTGAGTTCCTTTGGGACTACTATGAAACAGACTATGACATGAACCTTAATGATCATATCTATTTGCTTGGTGCGGCTGAATCAACAATGATTTGGAACGATAGTAAAGCAAATTTGATTAGAATATCAACTTCCCAAAAACTTTATGGACAGTGACAATGGTGACACTCGAAATCCAGAAAAAGCATTCTCTTCCCAATGGAAAGGGATTGGCCATATTCAACCCGGTTGACCAAATGGTAAAGAGAAAGGCTAAGTCTGAGATAGTCCCATTACCAAAGGGTCCATATGTTTATTTTGCCGAAGGAAGGGGCGTTGATTGCAAAGCTGCCAAATTTACCTAAGGATGTTAAAGTCAATAAGTTTGACTCTACATCAGGTAGAGCCCATTATCTAACTCAGTTAAAGTTCTATTTTGAGATCCTCATTACATGATGTGACTGGGTCACATGTTGATGTTTTAAGAATCAAAGAATAGAGAGAAATCTTAAAGGAAGTATATGTTGATTCTGATCGCGAAGGTGGATTTCGATCGCATCAGAATTTTGAGCAGTTGCTTAAGAAGTTATGATATATTGCTAAGGAATAGATAACAACAATTTTCCATGTGGATTGTAAGGATAAGTTTTTCCGCAAAGTTTTAAAATAAAAGAAAATTGTTTAATTTTATTTATTTGAAGTATCATTACAATGGCATTTGTGGAAAATTGTTGCTTATATGATTCCACTGACAGCAATATTGGAAAATGGACTTGATTCTTTCATTTGTGGTAGTGTCTAAATTTACCAAATCAGGAAAGTTCCTCATCGCCCAAGTTTCAATTGGACCGAAACTGGGAATCATGCAAGTTGAATAGTATGATGAATGAGAACTTTCAAGCATTGGAAAATCAAGACTAATTACTTGTTCACATGGATGTGTGAGTCAAGTGAAGGACTAAAGGGATCGAGTACACATTCTTGTGCACTGGTCATGTCCACCACAAAGCTCGTTAAGACTATTTGATTTACTAGAGTTTAGTAAATATGGTTATACTTACAAGTTTAAGTATAATTCTGAAACATTGGAAAAGTCTCAATGTATGGCAGAACGAATGGGAAGAATCAAATTAGGCAGAAAGGAAAAAAGTTTCTCAAATCTGAAAAGATGGGAGAGTACTTTAGTATCATGTTTGTGATCATCTTAATGATTTAGAAATCATATCACAATTAGTCCTCTAAAGGTCATCTTAGTGCATTCTTATGACTAAGAAGAGGAGTCATGAATTGTTGAAATGGGTAGATCAGGTAGATGAGTCATACTTCGTTCCAAAACAATTCTTAGAGTCATACTCCAAGATTGTAACTTGAGTGACATATCTTAAAGAAAGGTTTAAAACACTTGTCAAATGTAAGAGTAAAAGTGTCCTACTCTTGTACATTTGAAGTTGGTAAGTTGTGATGTTTTGGATTAAACAAAGACCAACTAAGGCCAATTGTGTGAAGTGTTTGTCTTGATAAAGAATCCGCACTATCCCTTGAATATTTAACAAGAGAGTCTTATATGTCGAGAGGACAGTGGGAGTCTTAAAGGTCTTGAAAGTCTCAAGAACTAATCAAGAGTAAAACCTGAGGTTCTTCACTAGCACACGACTTAAGGTTTATAACCTATCGTGTTGACATACTTCTATTTCTGTGCCCATTCCAGTTAAAGTTGGTTTTGCATATGAGTTCTTAGAGTTCTCAATTGGTTGCATAACAACTTAGAAGCAAGGGCAGGCTCTTGTACTGCCAGGTGGCAAGAAATTAAGATTTAGTTCAGTCCATATGAGTTTAGATTTGTCACTAACCTTGTCTTGTGATTATGGTTTTGACAGATTCACATGGATAAGAACACATACACCATAAAATCTAAGGGTCATAAGGTTTCTCTCCGATTTATGAAAATGTTGGTGAGGAAACACTTCCACCAAGTAGATTTGAAGCAGATGGCAAAAGGTCTAAACATTTGAGACTATGATTACGGCATCCCTTTTCATAGTTCTGAAATTGTTTAGACACACATGCATGCTATCTAAGGAAAGGTGTATGATTTTGATAAAGTTTTATCAAAGCATCTCGTATCAGAAATCTGAACTTTGGTAAGAAAGTCAATAAAGTATTGATTTCTAGAAGTCCAGCTGATTTCTGAGTACATGTCAAAGCTAGTGGGAGCATAAGTGTTATTCTAATAATCATCATGTTAGTGGGAGCATGATAATTATTGTTAGTGTTGCAAGTTAGCAATGTTAATTATAGAAAACAAAAGTTTCAATTCGTGAGGCTGCAGGGATTGACAAAGTTGTTTTACTATAATAAAGGGAGAGGATATACTTCATTTCAGTTCTAAAGGCTTAGATTGAGACCTTAATCAACTTTAGTCAAGAATATATATATGAATTTCATGTTGGATTGGTTCAACTTAAGGAAATTCTATATATTGCGTTCTCAAAATTCGATTATGATTACGGCATCCCTCTTCATAGTCAAATTTTGAAAACATGGCAAATAAAAATATTGTAGCAAAAGACTGGTCTAGAATCATGTCTTTATGTGAGACATCATGAATCATGTACCATTTGCTTTGGGTACAGGATCGATTGCATGTGCTATAATATTTGTCATTTCTAAATTTTTCCAAATGCCCAGAGGCATTAAGAAGGGAAAAGGTCTAGAATTGGATATGACTAAAATGATTAAGCAATTGTCGAGGACAATCTGAGGTTTACCAAAGATTGGTTGCTCAGGGACAGTTGGAAGTATAGTGCTAATTTTGGAAGGACCATATTGACATATTCTGAAAAGAGGCATCTCTTATTCAGAAGTGATAGTCAAAATGTGAATATGGAGTTGTCTCCATAGGTGGAAGTTATATGTGTAAGATTAGAAAACTTAATGCAAGAAGCATGTCCAAAGCAATGTACTTTGAATATGAGACTTAGTTTCCATGGAGTTGATCTCCATTGGAATACCTTATAATGACTGTTGACAAGTCTTTGTGACTTCGTACATATTCATTACAGGAGGGTCAGTGCATATAAGTTTAAAATCTAAACAAATTTCGATAAATGATAGGAATTTGAAATTCTCACATTTTTCGATAAGGATTTGGGAGTGTGAAATTAGAATCATTGAAATTATGTTCAATTGGTTTATTTCACAAAGTAAGGATCATAGACAAACATAGAGTGCATACTTGGTGTATGGCAAAGCTATTGTTTAAGAAAAACATAGTGTACATGCTTGGAGCATGCGACAACTAGTGTTTTTAATTCAAGTATAAAGTTGATAAAACCGAAACAATGAATAATGAGTAATCAGTATGGTGATAAATAAAAGTGTTTATTTATATTCATAGGGTTTGATACCATATTTGATTCATTTATTCTTGTGTTTCACTTTGCATGTTTTGACTTCCAGAATAACTAAGTCGCTCTTCCTGAATGATTAAGTTATTCAAACCATCCACAGTCGGTCATATGTTGGAAGTAGATATGAATCAAGACTGTCATGGGTTGGTTTGTAGAGGTCCAAGTTGGTGGACAAAGTGGTGCTACAACACTCATGAGTGCTCATAAGTTCTGAGTATTGGATTCAACCCGCGCTCATTTGAATCACTTCATGGATTTTATCACGAGTGATCATGAGACGATAATATCTTATATTCTTCAAACCTAGAGATATGAGTTGTTACTATGAGTTGGTTATACATTGATTGCACGAAAACGCATTTGGTAACTCGATGTTATAAAACGTGTCTTTGTGTATGATTCAACAAGTAGTAGAACAAGCCATATGAGTCGAAGTTTATCCATTCCTTTTACCTTCGGGATAAAAGCAATATCTGTGGGCCCCTCGATGATTTAGCGATGACACATGTGAGTGCTTGGCCAAGCCAGGACTGATTTGATTTGTTCAATTAGTCAGTCATCATAAATCGAAAATCGGGAAACAACAAATGGACAGAGAGAATGATTATAATCCATGTCTCAGTCCATATGATATCTAGAATGGAGGAATATATGATCTGTTATCTAATGGACAAGTCATTGACAAGGTCAGAGTTCGACAGCGGCTTTAAGAGCTACGATTGCCAGTTAGGTTTTGAAGTCATACTCAATAATAGTTTTAGACTTATCCAAGTGGGAGACTGTTGGATTAATGTCTAAGTCCATAACTATATTTGGTATGTACTTGACCCGACCCGGCATGGTCCATTTGGGTTGCACTTCACCGGCACAATTTATATGGATAGTCTTTTGAGAATAGTATATTTATGATTTATATTAATATATTATAAGTTCTAATATATTAATATGGAATCATATTACTTAATTAGTATTGATCAAGAATTAATTAAGTGATCAAAAAGAACTAATTAAATATGGACTCTTATATATATGGAATGGGCCAAGTTCATTTAGGTTGGGCTAAGCTTTCATGGATGGTCCATGGAGCTTTTAACCCATGGATCCTATGTAAATGAAAGGTCATGGGTATTAGGGTTTACATGGATGTAACCCTAATCCTCCATAATATATAAAGGGGTCCTTGGCTCACAAAATTGGCACAAGTGTGTGAAAATAAGAGTGGGCCGATTTTAGTGTGCATACATATTCTCTCAAGTTCTTCCAAGGTGTTTTAGTGATTTGTGATTCCATTTGAGGCTTCCACACTATTGGGGCTAAGCTCTTAAAGCTTGAAGACATCAAGCTACATCAAAAGGTATGTCATCTAACTAGAACTTTGTAGTATAGGTGCTTCATAATATGCTAGTTAGGATGAAACCTTGGAATAGTTAATATTTGCATGTATAATAGAGAAAACATAGATCCAAGGTTTATAGGGTTGCATGTACACCATAGGAGTGGTAGTATACTAAAACCCAACATTTGTATGCTAAGTTTTTGAAGTGTTTATTTTGGATTCGATAAGTTCAATTCCTTGGGCACATTGTGTCTCATGTCGGAATCATGGTAGATCCCACGAAGATTAAAGAAATTGCAAAATGGGAACCTCTGAAGAAGCTTACTAAAGTGCATAGTTTGCATGGTGTAGGAGGATACTACCATCCTTTTATCCAATAATTATCCCGTATCGCTAGTTCCCTTACTAAGTTGGCAAGAAAAAAGTAAAGTTTATTTGGGGACAAGAGCAAGAAGAAGTGTTTGAGGTTTTGAGGTTTTGAAGAGGAATTATGTGAAGCTCCAGTATAAGCATTGTCTGATTGGATTTTGTTGTGTATAGTGATGCTTCAGCAAAAGGTCTTGGGTATGTCTTGATGCGACGTGGTAAGGTGATTTCCTATGCTTCATAATAATTGAAAGACGTCAAGACGAGATATACGACGCATAATTTGGAGTTCGCAGCGATCGTCTTTGCCTTAAAGATTTGGAGGCATTACCTGAATAATACGTAGTGCAATTGTACACTAATCATAAAAGTATCCAACACGTGTTCACACAGAAGGATTTGAATATGAGACAGAGAAGCTGGTTAGAAATTATCTGTAATTATAATTGTGAAATAATTTATCATGTTGACAAGGCGAATGTGGTAGCGGATGCGTTGAGCCAGAAGGCATCAGAAGTTCATGTAAGAGGAAGATCTATGAGAATTGAGTTGGTATCCACTCTTTTGGAGCAAGTTATAGCCAATCAAGTGGAGGCGTTGAAGGTTGAGAATGTCAAGGAGGAAAAGTTGCACAAAAATATAGAGTTACAAGAAAATGGTCTAGGTTTGAAGAGATTCAAGAAGAGAGTTTGGATTCCTACTTTTGGAGATTCACGAAAAACGACTTTAGAGGAAGCGCATAGGTCCAAGTATTTTATTAATCCAAGGAGTACAAAGACTTATCGAGATTTAAAGTTGGTGTATTAGTGTCCATATATGATAGCGAAAATTGCAAAGTTTATATTTGTGTTTAACTTGTGCTAAGTTAAATTTGTGTATCAGGCCCCATATGGGTAGTCAGAGTCCCTTCAAATTCCAGCCGGAAAGTGGGACAAAATCATGATGGATTTTATTATGAGATTCCTGAAGACGTGTCGAGTTTAATATGTCATTTGGGTCATCGTTAACCATTTAACGAAGAGTGTGTAATTTATGGAAAATAGAGAGACGGATCCTTTAGAGATGTTGGAAAAGTTGTACATGGATGAAGTGGTGAGACTTCATGGAGTTCCATTTTCTATTGTGTCGGGTCGTGATCCAAGATTTACTTCTAAGTTTTGGTATACGTTACAAGAAGATTTGGGGACGAAAATTCTCATACGTACAGCCTACCATCCCCAAACTGATGTCTAAAGTGAACGGCAATTTAAATCGTAGAAGATATGTTGAAGGCGTGTGTTATTGATTTTAGTAGTAAATGGGATGAGCACTTTCCATTGGTAGAGTTTTCTTACAATAATAGTTTCCGTTCGAGCATTGGAATGCCCGGTATGAAGCATTATATGGAAGAAAGTGTAGAACGCCTTTGTCTTGGCTAGAAGCGGGTGAAAAGAAGCTTACGAGACCGGAATTGGTAAGGATTACCAATGAGCAGATTAATATTGTCCAAGATCACATGAACGTAGCCCAAGATCAACAAAGAAGCTATGTGGATTTGAAGAAGCAACCTTTTGAAATGAACTTCAGTGATTTGGTTATGTTTAAGGTATTGGCTTGGAAAGGAGTGACATGTTTCGAGAAGAAAGGGAAATTGAGTCTGAGATATATTGGCGCGTTCAAGATTTTAAAGAAAATCGGATCTCAAGCTTTTAAGTTAGAATTTCCCCCAGAACATAGCAAAATTCATGATGTGTTTCAGGTGTCCTAATTGATGAAGTTTTTGGGTATATAAGAATAAATTGTTCCTTCGAACGATTTATGAGTGGAGGCTTCGAACCGGTTGATCGAAGAACCAGAGGCGATAATTGTTCCCAAACGAGAACATTGAGGAATAAAGAGATAGACCTTGTTTTGGTTAGATGGAAGCATTCGTTGGGATCTGATCAAACGTGGGAAACAAAAGAAGGTATGAAGAAAAGGTACCCTCATTTAGACTTCAATATGATTCTGAGGACAAGGTATTCTGAAGAAGGATAGATTGTAAGAACCGAGATTTTTTGAACATTTGTGATGTTGAACTATATTTTTATATCAACGGTATTTTGGTCCATTTTGTGATATTTGGACTGTATAATGTTATTATATGTATTATACGTGTTTATTATGTGTTTAGAACTTATAATAATATGTTATTTTGATTGGAGATTGGAATGGATTTGATAGATATAAGTATGGGATTGAAATACATTGAAAATAGAATGTAAAGGTTGTTTCCAACTCCACCACGACGTTGTGAGAGGTTTGTCGTGGAGTGATGTCAAAGCAGTGATGTAACACCCCGTTTTCACTCTTCGACAGAAGTTAATATAACCGTTCGTTTATAAAATTCGAAGTGAATATATAAGTTTTTTCCAATATAATCATCATAAACGTGTAATAGACATCAATAAGATTTTCGTAGATATATAGAATGCTTAAATCTGACTTCGTATGAAGAAGTTATGATTCTTCGAAGTTTCATATTTAGCCCTATACGGCAAAGCATGTCATAAAAATTGAATTGGAGGTAGGTTGCTTATTAGCCTCAGTAATCTAAACAAAAGTCGTAGTAATCGCAAAAGCGTGAGTATGCATATAAAGAACGTCCAAATATAACTTTGTATGACGAAGTTATGATTTTTCAAAGTTTCGATGTGACATAGTATAACAGTGCGCGACACATAAATCGAAATATAAACCTGTTGATTGTTAGCCAAAACAATGTAAATGAGAGTTGAAGATCTTGTAAAAACGAATATGTCAATATAGTGACAAAAGAAATCGAAGTTCGTATGAAGGAGTTATGATTTTCACTTGAAGTTTAAAAGTGTAAGCTCTATAAAATATGAATTTAAAATGGAGTGAGAATTAGTTGTTAATATCCGAAGGAAAGTTGTAGTCTTCATCGAGAGGATTCGGGGATATAAAGAATGTCAAAAACGGAGCTCGTATGAGAAAGTTATGGTTGTTCGAAGATTCACAAAAAATGTTGCTGAGAGTGACATGGTGGCATCGGAGTGCGCCACGTGGAAAAGAGAGAATCGGACTCTCTACCCGACAAGACGATGTGGCACGATGAGAAGTGGACATGCGGCACCGCCATGTGTTGAAACGTGGCATGGTCGAAGACGGAGAGCGACAAGATGATGTGGATGAATTGTGACCTGACACGTGCCACCATAAGCATCCATACATGCCAAATAAGAGTGTGGCGCACCACTATTTGTTGTGTGGCGCACCTCATCTACAGTTTATATATACTCTTCATTTTCAACACATTTCACTACACAATCCATCTCAAAACCTCCCAATTTCTCTAGAGCACTTGAGAACCTGGATGAATAGAAGTGTTAAGCTGCACTTAGTATGCTTTAAGTGTAACTTATATTTATATTCATAGTCGTTATTATAAATGTATAAATAAGATTTATCAGTAATTCCAGTCATAATATTGATTGATCTTCTTACGAGAATGATGTCTAGGCTTGATTTAATCAGGTGTTTAAAGTGGGTTTTCCAAACAGTATACTTTGTATACCAAACAGACCCTCACTCTGATATGATCTTACCTGGTTGTTCCTTATTTAATAGATCTCGATGTATTCATTAAGATTGTTGAGGAATCCAGGAAATAGTATAAATACAAACAAATACAAAAGCACATTAATATTCATACGTACATTTTTTAAAAGGGGATAACATGAAGAATTACCCCGGTGCTAGCTTCCATAGGATCTTCCACCTCAATCTGGTGAGTTTTCTCAATATATATATATATATATATATATATATATATATATATATATATATATATATATATATATATATATACTACAATATGTATCCTCTGTATGTTATGATGTAGTTGCACTATAGTACGCTTTTAGACAGTTAGACTAGTTTAGTTAGTTGTTTGTTGTGTTTGATTGTTTATGTGTTTGTCTATTATATATGTGTTGATATATTATGTGGGAGTTGAGGGAAGATTAGCTTCGTGTTGAAGGCCAATATACTCGGGCGGACCACCTTTATGTTGAAGGCCAAGGGGGGGGGGGGGGTGGTGGCAACTTTATGTTAAAGGCCAAAGGGGCGGACCAGCTTTATGTTTAAGGCCAAGGGGGACCAACTTTATGCTAAATGCCATTATGTGTATGCATTGTATATGTATTGTGGTATATGGTATTTTGGGGAACTCACTAAACTTCGTGCTTCCCTAGTTGGTTATAAATGTTTTCAGGTACTTCTTTGGATCGTGAGAAGGGCAAGACTTAACTATACACACGCATCTACATCATGTTTTGCGAATAAGTTCGTTATACTCTGATTTAATTATATAAATAAAAACGAAAAATTTTCTATGAAAATCGGGACGTTACAAGTTGGTATCAGTGCCCTGGTTTGAGAGAATTGGATGAACACTCATGTGATTCCAGACCCAAACTAAGGATCTAAATACTTTAGCACATCTTTGTTTAAAAGAAAATAATGTGATGCGTACAATCAGCTAGAGCTCAGAAAGGAAAGTGATTCCAAAAATATACATATTTGTTATGTTTGCTGATATATGAAACTGGTAGAAATGTATGCTAGTAAGTAGGCTACGTATCCTTTTCAGGAATTGAATATTAGAATTGCCTGATACTTAAGATGCCTTATAGTCTAGAGATTTGTTTGTTATTTGTTGCTTAAAACCTATATTGATATTAATTAGTTATTTGACAAATACGTCAGGTTCCATGCTCCAAAAATTAAATAGTTTTACATTGCTTGATTTAGCGCTATTGCGCAACTCTTGTCTGAGTCTAACCATTGTAATGTTGGATCTTTCAATAGACTGACTGTTTGATTTTAGTGGCATGCAATCATATTCATCGGATAATTAGTTACTATTCGTAGAAGTTCTTCATCGGTTGATAGCAGGGTGAAGTGGAGGGAATCCTAGAAGGAGAGTCTAGTAAGTATAGTATGTGCTTGACTAGGCATATATTCATAAGGTACGCTGTCAGTAAAGATGCAAAATCCTAGTGGAGTCATAAATTTTTTTTGAATGTGCTCATTGGTACACATACATATATGTTTAGCGATTGTTGTATGTAGAGTTGAAAAGTGACTTGGAAACTTTGGGGCAATTCTTGGGACGAGTACGCATAGGTATGAAAGGTAGTAAAGGCATGTATCACTGGAAGCACATGATCTGTGCTTGGCTCAAGAAGAGTCATAAAGTTACTCAGGCACTAGTAGTTGGGTCATTAGTGTGGCTAACACTATAAATTCGTTTTGCGTTGTTTCCGTCGTTACCTGATGTATGGTGATGTCTAGGAGAGTGGCTGTAATTTTGGGCCCAAGTGTCCTTAAAGGATCAAGTCTAAATAAGTATATCTGCATAAATGAGATGGTTCTAAGAACCTTTTCTAACATAGTGCCGACTTTAGTCAGGAAGTAATCAAGGTGATCGGCAGGATGATTGCAACCTTTGTTGGAGTTAAGTAACCAATGCCTAGAGTTTCTACCTACTATGATGTGGTTGAGTGTCGACCTCCCAGGATCAAAATAAGAAGGATCGATTTGTTAGCACAGAAAGGATAAGAGAGATGGAATACGTCTTCCATACTAGGGTATGTCTCGTAGAAACAAGGGCTCAACTCGTTATGGATATTTTTACAACAAAAGGTCATCATGATATGATCGTTTAGTCTTATATTATAACTACAATAGATATTGTGTCATGGGATGAGTGAGGAAGGAACGTTTGTGTGTCCATTGGAATTTGAGTGTGTGACTCAAGAGTTGGAACTAAAGGTCCATAGGAGAATGAAAGACCAGGTTCGGGTTCAGGCACAACCATTGTAACGACCCAATTTTTCAAATAAATTTTTCATTTTTAATTAACCAAACATTCCCATAAAGTATGAAGTATCATTGACCATTGTTTTCAAAATTCATAACATTAACATTTTATTCAAAACATCAGAGTGTCCCATCACAACAAATGTCGGAGAGTGCATATCGCGCCATCAAGCCTTGCCCTTGCCCTTAGGCTCGGAAGTACTTGAAACAAATCAACAAATTGTAAGCTAACGCTTAGTGAGTTCCCCAAAGCATACCCCACACAATCCATATAATCACATAATCATACTAGCTATAAAAGCTACATAAACCACATCATCCATGCATACAAACATATAAGGATGTCGTGGAAACCCTCCAAAGTCTTACTCCAGGATGTCGTGGGCTCCCCCAGGGTCTTATACCTTTGTGCCATGGGCTCCCCCCATGGTCATTACCTGGAATGCCATGGGCTCCCCCCATGGTCTGATATCCAACTGCAACGGGCTCCCCCCAAGGGCTTCCATGTAAATGACACAGAGTCACAAGCATACTACATATCACAGAACATAAATATCCTACTACATAACACACACACACACACACACACACACATATATATATATATATATATATATATATATATATATATATATATATATATATATATATATATATATATATACATATATATATATATATATATATATATATATATATATATATATATATATGACGATGTTGTGGACTCCTTCCAGGGTCTTAGACCTATGTGCCATGGGCTCCCCCACATGGTCTTAGCTATTTTCCATGGGCTCCCCATGGTTTTTACGTGGTATGCCATGGGCTCCCCCATGGTCTAATACCCAACTGCCACGAGCTCCCCCCGAGGTCTTCACATATCTAGTAAATAACATACTAGTACATCTACATATACATGCATATCAGACATATCAGTAGTGAATCCACAATAACACTACAACTAACTAAATGGGTCGGCCTTGGTGCCTTAGACCCATTGGTATGGTGAGGAGACTTACCTCTCGTGAATGTTGAACTGACAAGATAAGATCTAATAAGTCCCAACGCACAGCTCCAATTCAACTACCTATAATCATCATGTGATTAACTTGTCACAATCCTGAAATACTATAAATACCCTCAAGGTCAACCTTGGTCAACCCTGGTCAAGGTCAATGTCAACAGTCCATGTTGACCTCAACTCGTCGAGTTCCTTCCGTGTCCATACAACCGAAATCCCGAATCAACTCGTCGAGTCACCTGAGTAACTCGTCGAGTTCCTTTAATGTCCAGAAGACCGAAAACTCATGCGGACCAAAAACCCTAATCCCTCACCGAAATTACTCATATACCCGAAAGCGGTTTAACCCTACCCGACTCGTCGAGTTAGCTAAGAACCTCGTCGAGTCCTTTCAACTCTTTTTGTGTTCAGTCCATTCCAGTGGAATCCAGGGCTCTAAACTTCAGATCCAACTCCTTGTATTGTAGTTACCACATAAAGATGCAAACTTTACGTTCATGCAAAGCCTCACAAGGCTGAAACACTAAAACTAAGGTTCCTACAAGGTTTTAGTGCATGGAAAGGGCCTAAGCTGGATAAAGTGAGCAAATTTATGCCCATAGAGGTCTAGGAATGTCCAGATCTGAACTCTATTCTCATAACAAGGTCCAATCCAAAAGTGACATGAATATGCATCAAAACTGACCATTTACTTCCATGAAATGAGATGTAAGCAACTAAAGGTCAAGATAGTGACTTTATACCTCAATATGGTCGCCAATACAGAGTAAATGCCGGATCTACTGCTTCTCTCTTTGCTCCTTCCTCTTCAAGCTCCAAAATCCTCCACAACCACACCAAAATCACTCTCAAACGCTCTCTCTCTCTCACTCAAGAAGGTGCAAGGCTTGAACTAGGGCTTCATTTGGCTGTAAAAACGATGGAAGAGGCTGCAAATGAGCCATAAGTTCTTTAAATAGGGTACAAATCCCTGAAAATTAGGGTTTCTCTTTACAGCGCCTACTCGTCGAGTCGGGGCCTTCCGACTCGTCGAGTAGGATCTAAATCCCGCGTCCTCATAAATGATCTCTACTCGATGAGTTTGAGCTCCCTAACTCGTCGAGTCCCAGAACAACACCCTAAAACTTAGAAAATTAAATATTACCAGGAACAGGTGTTACAAATCTCCCCCACTTGAACTAGACTTCGTCCTCGAAGTCTGCTTACGCAAATAAGTCCGGGTAGTGATCCCGCATCTTATCCTCCGGCTCCTATGTCCATTAAGAGCCCCTTCGGTGCTGCCATTGCACCTTTACTAACTTCACCTCCTTGTTTCGAAGAACCTTGGTCTTCCTATCCAGAATCGCAACAAGCCTCTCAATGTAGTTCATACTCTCATCCACCTGAATGTCGTCCAGAGAAACCACTGCGGCCTCGTCAGTGACACACTTCCGAAGCTGAGACACATAGAAGTTGTTGTGTATCTGACTAAGCTCGTCCGGCAGATCCAAGCGATAGGCCACCTTGCATACCTGGGCGGTAATCCTGAACGGGCCAATATATCATTGCCCCAACTTGCCTCTCTTCCGAAACCTGATGACTCCATTCCATGGCGACACTTTTAGCAACACAAAGTCCCCCACCTGGAACTCACGATCCGATTGCCGCCGGTCAGCATAGCTTTTCTGACGGCTCTGTGCGAGTCGTAGTCGGTCGCGCATGTTCTGAATCAACCCGGTAGTCTTGAACACTACTTCGGTTCTCCCCATGACTCGGTGTCCAACCTCGCCCCAACAAACTGGGGTCCTACACCTCCGACCATACAACATCTCGAACGGTGGTCGGTCGATACTAGCATGATAATTATTGTTATATGAAAACTCTGCTAGTGAGAGGTATGTATCCTAACTCCCTCCAAAATCCAACATGCATGCCCGAAGCATATTCTCAAGTATCTGGATCGTCCTCTCACTCTAGCCATCTATCTGGGGGTGGTACGCCGTGCTAAAATGCAGCTGAGTGCCCAGTTCCTCATGGAACTTCTTCCAGAATCTAGATGTAAATCGAACATCTATGTCAGAGACTACAGACACTGGCACCCCGTGTCTAACCACCACCTCTCGCACATGAATATCCGCCAATTTCTCAGCGGAGCTACTCTCAGGGATCGGAATAAAGTGGGCACTCTTCGTCAACCTGTCCATAATCACCCATATAGCATCCACTCCCCTCGCTGTCCTTGGTAACTTCATGATGAAGTCCATAGTGATCTCTTCCCACTTCCACATAGGAATAGGTAGAGGTTGAACCTTGCCATGTGGCTGCTGATGTTCGCCCTTGACCTTCCTGCAGGTCTAGCACCGCTCCACGAACCAAGCGATCTCCCGCTTCATGCATGGCAGCCAATAGCTCAGTCTCAGATCTCTATACATTTTTGTAGCCCCGAATGTATAGAGCACTTGGACTTGTGTGCCTCCTCCAATATCTTCTATCTCACTCCCCCAGTCACAAGTACCCACACCCGGCCACACTGTGTTAGAAGACCTCGGTCATCCTGAACAAATAGGGGGTACTGACCCCGAATATTCTCTATCTTCTAATTCTATTTCTTTACACCCTCGACCTGATCTTGTTTGATCATATCTAACAATGGGGAGATCACCGTCATCCTCAAGCAAACGTTCCCAATCGGGGAACCCACCGTCTTGTGGCTCAAAGCATCGGCAACCACGTTGGCCTTCCCTGGATGGTACAAGATCTCGCAATCATAATCCTTCAGTACATCCAACCACCTCCTATGCCGCATATTCAGGTTCTGTTGATCCATCAAATACTTCAAACTCTTATGATCAGTATAAATAGTGCATTGTATTCCATACAAGTAGTGCCTCCAAATATTGAGGGCAAACACCACTGCGCCCAATTCCAGGTTGTGAGTGGGGTAGTTCGCCTCGTGAGGCTTCAACTGTCTTGAGGCGTACGCGATTACATGCCCTCTCTGCATCAATACATCTCCTAACCCCATGATAGACGCATCACAGTACACCACCAAATTATCCAACCCATCGGGTAGTGGTAAAATCGGGGCCTCACATAACCTCTGTCTCAAGGTTTCAAAAGCCAATTGCTGATCCGGGCCCCACCTAAAAGTCACATTCTTCTTGATCAACCTAGTCAAAGGCACCGCAATCTTGGAGATATCAAGAATGAATCTCCAATAGTAACCTGCTAGACCCAAGAGTCAAAGCCTGAATGGCATCACCAGAAACTCATAGTGCCCATACCAAGTCCTGAAAGCTGTCTTCGGTATATCCTCATCCCGAATCCTCATCAGATGGTACCCCGACCGAAGATCAATTTTGGAAAACCAAGACGCACCCTGCAGCTGATCGAACAAATTGTCGATCCTTGGTAATGGATGATGGTTTTTCACTGTTAGTTTGTTTAGCTCTCGATAATCAATACACATCCTGTGTGACCCGTCCTTCTTTTTCACGAACAAGATTGGTGCTCACCACGGGGAACTGCTCGGACGGATAAACCCTCGGTCTAACAACACCTGAAGCTGCGTAGATAGCTCCTGCATCTCAGGCGGAGCTAGTCGGTACGGTGCCTTGGCTATCGGAGCGGCACCCAACACTAAATCGATGCGAAACTCCACCTGCCTCTCCGGAGGCACTCCAGGTAACTCCTCGGGAAAGACATCCCAAAACTCCTATACAACCGGTACACTGCCCAAATCCGTCGTGGTCTCAACCCTCGTATCCGAGATATATGCCAGAAATTCCAAACAACCCTGCTGAAGAAGTCTCCTAGCCCTCGCAGCTGAACAGAGGATTGGCCCCTACGAGGCCCTCTCTCCATGAATAACCAATTCTCCCCCACTTGGGGTTCGAACCCTCACCAACTGGTGCTCGCAATCGATCACGGCCCCATTTGCACCCAACCAGTCCGTCCCGACGATCACCTTCAGCCCTCGCAATGGTATCGGGACTACATCAACATGAAACCTCTCCCCAAACACATTCAGGACACAATCCCGATACACCCTCGCAACACTCACAGTGTGGTCGTCCGCAATCTCAACCTCAAGTGGGGAATCCAAAGTCACCGGCGCATCCCGGAACTTCTTGCTAAGCGCAAGAGATACAAACGATCGGGTAGCACCCGAATCGAATAGAACATGAGCCGACATACCATTGACCAAAAAGGTCCCTATACATGAGCACATGCATATACATAGGCAATACAAATCAATATCTAGTAGGAAGGATAAAACACGTACCAGCCATGACGTCTGGTGCTACCCGAGCCTCCTCGGTAGTCAACTAAAATGTGCGACTCTTCACCGCTGGAGCATCCGCCTTAGCAGCACGGCCATCAGTAATCCTCACTGTGGCGGTCGTAGGCGCAGCCACTGATCCTCCTCCTCCCTGCAACCTCGGACAATCAATCTTTCTATGGTCAGTCTGGTTGCAGTGGAAACAAATCAGGCCCTTCTTGGGGCAATCCCTGCTCAAGTGACCCAGTTCGCCACATGCGTAACATCCTGAGCCCGTTATCCGACAAGCCCCACTGTCTGGTTTACTGCACTTGACACACCGGCCACGACCCTACTGGTCCCTACTGGAAGAATCCGAGGTCTTAGGCTTTTTATCCTGACCTACTGCTATCTGTGCCTGCTCCGGCTTCCGCTTCGTGTGGAAGTCCAACTCCATCTCCCGCTCACAGGCCTTCTCCACCATTTCATTCATGTTTTTGCACCCTGTAAAGCTCACAAACTCCCGGATATCATCCCTCAGCATGGAATGATACCTCGTCCGCCTCATATCCTCGTCTGTAGCATACTGTGGGATCAACAATGCTCGTTCCTGAAACTTCTCGGTAATCTCTGCCACAGTCTCGGTGGTCTGCTGGAGTTCCTGAAACTCCTTCACCAACTGCTGCACCTCAATAGCTGGCGCAAACTCCAGATCAAAGCATCTGACAAACTCTGCCCTTGTCATCTTAGCCACACCGGCTGCCCCCACCTGGCTAGTCACCTCTCCCCACCAGTCTCGGGCTCGATCTCTCAGCATACATGAAGCAAAACCCACCTTTTCCGCATCAGGGCAAGAACTCGTACGATGGGCGGTCTCTAAGTCCGCCGCCCAACGTTGGCTAACTATGGGATCCCTGACCCCAAAGAACTCCGGCGCCCCACATGCCTTGAACTCCCGGAACGACGGAGTTCGGTCCCCGGCCTGCCCGCAACAATCTCGGCTCTTAATGCCCTGAGCCTCTCCTCCATGATCTCCATCAT
This sequence comes from Lactuca virosa, assembly GCF_052849685.1. Lineage (NCBI taxonomy): Eukaryota > Viridiplantae > Streptophyta > Magnoliopsida > Asterales > Asteraceae > Lactuca > Lactuca virosa. Next base: position 328,291,169 of record NC_136430.1, read on the forward strand.
ACCCTCCTTGACCGTCCTAAAAATCACTAAGGTAGCGTCAAGGATGCCCCTTGTCACCTCGGCTGTAATGAGCTCGTGCTGCCTCTCATCAATGGGCTCGGTACCACCGCCCGACCCAGATCCTGATCCCGATCCTGATCCCCCTGCTCCCAATCGTGTCACCACCACACTGAACTGCAATATCATGAAATGTAATGATCAGGATGTTCAAATAAGGGATCCTCCCACACCGGTTCTCCTTCGAGCTTTCAGATCTAACATTGGTTCGGGTACAGGTCCCGTGCTTACAATAGTATGGGCCCAATACTACCTTCCACACCTACATGTACCTTCCCCAAGATTCTACCTGATAACTCTAATTTTTCCCAGAACAAAACATAACCCACAAGCTACAACCTCACTCAAGTTCTAGGTTATCCTAAGATTTGCTCTACCCACCTCAAACCAATCATAACAGGTTGCCTTTATGCATGCAAATTATACACATAAAAGGATGAAATAGACTTTCGAATAATAGATTCTACCTTAGGACCACAACCAGGCGAGGAACAGGAAATAAGGCCAAATCAATCGTTCTAAGGCTATCAGCTCCTAACCGTATATAATTTTAAAAGCATACACATAGCAAGATCCATACGATTATCATAACTAAATATCAGTATAACATGGCTAACATATTGGGGAACTACTTACTTGGCCAGGTCGATCAAGCGTATTGCACTCTCCTCTCTTCTAGTTTAAGAAGTTTTTAAGTTTTATTTTTAAAAAGAATTCTACCATTTCCTTAGTTTGAGTCCTGACACACCCGAGAGTGTGCGCGAATCCCTCAAACCAACGCTCTGATACCAACTTGTAACGACCCAATTTTTCAAATAAATTTTTGATTTTTAATTAACCAAACATTCCCATAAAGTATGAAGTAACATTGACAATTATTTTCAAAATTCATAACATTAACATTTTATTCAAAACATCAGAGTGTCCCATCACAACAAATGTCGGAGAGTGCATGCCGCATCATCAAGCTTGCCTTTGCACTTAGGCTCGGAAGTACATGAAACAAATCAACAAACTGTAAGCAAACGCTTAGTGAGTTCCTCAGAGCATACCCCACATAATCCGCATAATCACATAATCATATTAGCTATAAAAGCTACATAAACCACCTCAGCTACACATACAAACATATAAGGATGCCGTGGAAACCCTCCAAGGTCTTACTCCAGGATATCGTGGGCTCCCCCCCCCCCCCCCCGGGTCTTATACCTTCGTTCCATGGGCTCCGCCCATGCGCTTTACCTAGAATGCCATGGGCTCCCCCCATGGTCTGATATCCAACTGCCACGGGCTCCCCCCAGGGTCTTCCATGTAAATGACACAGAGTCACAAGCATACTACATATCACGGAACATAACTATCCTACTACATAATATATATATATATATATATATATATATATATATATATATATATATATATATATATGTGTGTGTGTGTGTGTGTGTGTGTGTATAATATATATATATATGAGGATGTCGTGGACTCCTTCCAGGGTCTTACACCTATGTGCTATGGGCTCTCCCACATGGTATTAGCTATTTGCCATGGGTTCCCTCATGGTATTTACCTGGTATGCGATGGGCTCCCCCCATGGTCTAATAACCAACTGCCACGGGCTCCCCCCGGGGTCTTCACATATCTAGTCAATAACATGCTAGCACATCTACATATACATGCATATCAGACATATCATTAGTGAATCCACAATAACACTACAACTAACTGAATGGGCCGGCCTTGGTGCCTTAGACCCATTGGTATGGTGAGGAGACTCACCTCTCGTGAATGCTGAAGTGACAAGATAAGATCTGATAAGTCCCAACGCACAGATCCAATTCAACTATCTATAATCATCATGTGATTAACTTGTCATAATCCCGAAATACTATAAATACCCTCAAGGTCAAACCTGGTCAAAGTCAAGGTCAACAGTCCATGTTGACCTCAACTTGTCGAGTAAATCCAGCAACTCGTCGAGTTCCTTCCGAGTCCATACAACCGAAATCCTGAGTCAACTTGCCGAGTCACCCGAGTAACTCGTCGAGTTCTTTCAATGTCCAGAAGACCGAAAACTCATGCAGAACAAAAACCCTAATCCCTCACCAAAATCACTCATATTCCCGAAAACGGTTTAACCCTACCCGACTCGTCGAGTTGGCTAAGCAACTCCTCGAATCCCTTCACCTCTAGTGTAGTTACCATGTAAAGTTGCAAAATTTACGTTCATGCAAGGCCTCACAAGGCTGAAACACTAAAACTAAGGTTCCTACAAGGTTTTTGTGCATGGAAAGGGCCTAAGCTGGAAAAAGTGAGCAAATTTATGCCCATAGAGGTCTAGGAATGTCCATATCTGAACTCTATTCTCAAAACAAGGTCCAATCCAAAAAGTGACAAATATGCATCAAAAGTGACCATTTACTTCCATGAAATGAGATCTAAGCAACTAAAGGTCAAGATAGTGACTTTATACCTCAAGATGGTCGCCAATACAGAGTAGATGTCGGATCTACTGCTTCTCTCTTTGCTCCTTCCTCTTCAAGATCCAAAATCCTCCACAGCCATACCAAAATCACTCTCAAAAGCTCTCTCTCTCACTAAAAAGGTGCAAGGCTCAAACTAGGGTTTCTTTGGGCTGTAAAAACGATGGAAGAGGCTGAAAATGAGCCATAAGTTCTGTAAATAGGGTACAAATCCCTGAAAATTAGGGTTTCTCTTTACAACGCCTACTCGTCGAGTCGGAGCCTTCCGACTCGTCGAGTAGGATCTAAATCTGCGTCCTCATAAATGATCTCTACTCGACGAGTTGGAGCTCCCCAACTCGTCTAGTCCCAACAACAAATCCTAAAACTTAGAAAATTAAATAATACCTGGAACAGGTGTTAGAACCATCGATGAATAGGTTGACCTATAGATTCTCACTCAGAAGATTAGGGAAGTGGCATTCATTATATCCGGTATAAAAACACACATGTGAGTGTCTTCCGTGTGTTTGCATCCAGGTGCTTCCTAAATGGTCGGGAGAACCATTGCAAGAGGATTAGTTGGAACGCAACAAGATTGAACCAACAACTGTCATTGTTGTTAGTATTTCCACTAAGTTAATCAAGTCCTCCTATACCATTAGTTATACACGTGCATTGGTGCGTTTATTGATAATGTTGTGCTTGTCAATATTTTGATATGTTTTTGTATGTGATGTGAGAAGATCACTTACGGTAGGAACAAGTAGTAGTAATGTGACGGGAATATTGAAGTTTATCCAATATGACAACCAAAAGTTTCTTTAAATTCAAATGGAGCTACAAATCATATAGGCAGAGCCAGCTTAGACTTTGATCAGTTACGAGTTGCAGCAGATGATGGCTCAATCCCAAATGGGGGATAATCGACCCTGAAAGAGAAAGTGAAAAGGATGAATCGACTTTGGATTTCGACATCAAGTCCAGGAGAGTTGTAGCACAGGTAGGTGGAGGTTATTAGTTTTGTTTTCATTGCCTGGGTAACAACATAACGGAGTCTTCTGTCAGAATACCCATAGGCTATAACTTCTCAGGGTACTTCATAAATAAAGGTTGGTCTTTCCTCCTAAGAGTATGATAGGATTTAGGAACTGTTTAAATTCTCGAGTGCGTCTCAGATAGCAAAGACAACCATATAGGTTTGTGCTTTCAAGGATGTAGGATTTATCCTCGTATCACATAGGCTGCTAGACAAGGAATTCAGTAGGTTATATAGTTCGCCATAGGAAGCGTCAAGAGCCTTCGTTAAAAAAGGGATGGACCACTCAAGGGATACATTAGAGTTAGAAAGCTAGCTAAGATCATACTAAGAATTCATTTATCTCATGCCAAAGAATTTTAGTAGTAAGATCAATGTCGGAGTAGAAAGTGATTTCGTCTTACGACCGTTTCAAGTCATTGTCTGATGTGCATATAGGTAAAATAAGAGACACCTAGAAGGGGATCATTCGGTATGGACTATATCCATTAATAGAGGTGGTGATACCTTCCAATGGTTGTAGATGTATCATTAGTATACATGATAGGATTATTGGATCAATTTATAGATCCATGTTTGACCAGTTGGTCCTAATGTTATCGGTAGCTATTGAAGTTAGCTAAGAGTCCCTAGCATAAATTGGCAAGAGTTCAATTTTAGGAGTGACTCATCGTTAAAACTTACCTAATCAATAGTAGTTGTTGGAGATTCAGCTATGAAGACAGCTCGCCAGTTAAGATGTTGTTGTAGTAATGTCAATAAAAGATCGACATACAAAGAAAAGATCTATGGATTTTCTCTAGGAGTTAGGGTTGTAGTAAGACTGTAGGATATTGTTAGGGAGTTGTTCTAGCTTTTAAGATGTAAGGTTTCGGTTGGCAACACATAACACAAAGGGATAGTAAGAGACTAGTGTAAATTTACTAGATACATTCGTTCATTTACGGGTCACCTTAAATACATCTTCAAGTGTAACTGCGTATGCAACATTATCATGTTAGGCTTCGGGATAGATTATTTGTTTTGTTTAGCATTTTCTGATACGCATGCATATGAGTTAACCTTGGCCTGTATTCGAACTATAACATTCGTAAATTAATGTAGGACACAATTATTAGTCTTTGAAATCCATGCTACCATGTAATCATCAGCCAGTGCATCATTGTAACCTATGTCTTTGGTTTAGTTATTCCGTTATTTGATAAGCATGAGAGTTAATATAAAGCTAGTATTGAATTATAACATTCATAGGTTAACATAGGATGACAATTACACTTAAGTGCTTGTACCATGTAGATTAAGGACCTCAGATTGGTTGTAGCCTAAAAAATAAGTAGCAGAGATATGTTGTGATTAATAGACATCTAGGAAGGAGGATGATTGGGTTCTTTCAGGACAGTGGTAGAATGGTTGTGAGTATTCAAGACCATCGAAGGGTTGATCGTGAGTCTTTAGGCTTGATGGGGGTGATGAAAAGAACGATCTGGCATCGTAATCCCAGTAGTTGGATAATATCACAGCGTGTCGTTAGCAGGAATAGGAACAAATTACTCGAACGGTAGTTGTACCTTGATACAGGTAAGGCAGTTAGAGCCTTGCAAGAAAGTTATTGTTGACCTAGTGTTTATTATAATCTGGTGAGTTAAAAGAGGAGTAAGCCTTATGATGAATCTGTCACCAATATTGGAGTATTGGTTCCATAGTTTTCAAACCAGTTAACCCGTTACAGTAGCTTGGTTTAAGTTTCATGATGTTGGAACATCTGAAATAGGTAGAGAAACCACTTGCAATCTAGGTTCGTGTGTGTTTTAAAAGTGTACCATCGAAAGATTTCATAGGATACGAATTCAGAATGATATACCATGGTGCCTTTTGTAGAGGCATATTCCGAAAAGTGAATTCTGGTAGGATGTCATAGATAAATTTACCCAATTAATCACTTTATAATGAATCGGCAGTGTTCCTAGTCAAATGAGCAAATCGACATTTTTCGTCTGAAGGAGATTGTCCGTCATAGAGTATAAAGTTTTCAAGTCCAGACCGAAAAATTCTCGATTTTGGAAGACCTCGCGAAGAGTTCAAGAGTATGTCCAATGTAGAAAACAGAGTTCTATGAGGAATATCAATGCAGAAACGTTGGCTGGATTACAAGTTGATCTCGATAACTCCAATAAGCTGACATCTAGGTGCACTAGGAGTACGATTTCAGGGATGAAATATATTCTAAGTAGGGGAGAGTTGTAATAACCCATTTTCACTCTTTAGTAGAATTTAATATAACCATTTGTTTATAAAATTTAAAGTAGAAATATATTACTTTTTAGCCAAAATAATCATCATAATTGTGTAGTAGATGTCAATACGATTTTCGTAGATATATAGAACACTTAAATCTGACTTCGTATGAAGAAGTTATGATTCTTCGAAGTTTCGTGTTCAGCCCTATATGACAAAGTGTGTTATAAAAAGTGAATCGAAGATAGCTTGCTTATTAGCCTAGGTAATCTAAACCAGAGTCAGAGTAATCGCAAAAGCAAAAGTATGCATATAAAGAACGTCCAAATCAAACTTCGTATGAGGAAGTTATGATTTTTGAAAGTTCCGATGCGATGCAGTACATCAGTATGCGACACAGAAATCAAAATATAAAATCCTTGATTGTTTGTAACATCCCGAGATTTTGCAGGTATTTCTGAATCCTCTCTTCTATTATTAATTTGTCATTTGTATTCCATGGGGTTAGAAGAGTCGACCCATGAGATGCCTAAGGGCTAAAGTTGCAACTTTGACAATAAGGCTAGTACGCTAAGCGTACATAAGATATGCTAAGCGTACTAGGCGCGCCTTAGTGCGCTGGGCGTACACTTGTGTACACTAAGCATACTCACGTCAAGAGGAAACCCTAATATTTAGGGTTTGAGTGCCATATAAGCATCCTTATGAGCTCATAACCCTCCCTTACCTCAGCCTCCACAGTTTTGAGCCATTTTCCCCAAACCCTAATCCTTTCCTTGAGTGTGTGAGCTTATAGAGTGTGTTTGAGTATTTGGAGAAGAAGGTGTTGCATCAAGAAGTTGGAGAAGGAGAACAAGTTTGTAGATCTGAAGTTGTTTTGTGCCCTAGAAGCTCCAGAAGGTAAAAAGCTTCAAACTTTATGCTTGTATGATATAGATCTTGCCATGCTAGCTTTAAGGAACCATTTATTGTCCCAAAGTCCCCAAGTTGGTGAATGATATGATTTAGACGAAATAAGTTGTCCTTTCAGACCCTAGAAAGAGTTGTAAGTGATAAAAATGATGTCCCAATGGCTTAGGATGTCATATGCATGTAGCAGAAAGGTCTTAATGGATTAAGACCATGTATTAAGAGCTTTCTGGACGTCCAAAGTATTAAAGTTCGAGACTTTATGGTTCTAAGACACTTTTGGTCAATAGATCTAAAAATTTGGGCTTAAGTGCATAAGCCATTAAGCACTTATTAGGGTTTTGGTGAAACCCTGCGTACGCCCAGCGTAATTTCTATAAGCCCAGCGTACAGAGTCAACCACCCCGATGGTGGTCAATGCAAGGCAAATTACGCCTAGCGTACCAGAGGAGTACGCCCAACGTACAACCCCTGTTGGGCTTTGTAACGCCCGTAGATCCGGGCTAGTCAATTTAGAGACGATAAGCATCAAAAATGACTTTTTGATGGAAGATTAATTAGAAGGATTAATCTTAACCAAGTTGTAGTATATGTCTTGAGGTTTCCGAAAATATAAAGAACGCCGAAATCTGAGTTATAACGAAGAAGTTATGACCTGTCGAAGTTTCGCAACAAAACCGGCACGGTCCCGAATGTTGTAAAAAGTGAGTTTTTGATAAACTACTTTTTAGCCTTAGTGATCTAAACGAAACTCGTAGTGTTCGTTAAACCGAGAGTAGGTATAAAAAGAACGTCCAAATCTCACTTCGTATGAGGAAGTTATGATTTTTCGAAGTTTTGGCTTAGTAGTAGACAGCTAAAAAACTCGAATTTTAGATCGAGTGATTTTTAGCCGACACGACCTAAACGAGAATCTAAGGTCTCGTAAATAGTAGCACAACGGTAAAAAGTCTGACGAAAACGGACGTCGGATGAAGAAGTTATGAATTTTTAACGGATTTCCTGTCCCGGTCTGTTAAAAATAATAATATAAAAATTAAAGTCAAAATTAGCAGACAAAGTCTAAATGAAAGTCGTAGAGCGTAATTTTACCTACGCCTGCATATAAAGAACGTCAAAAACGGAGCTCGTATGCGAAAGTTATGGATTTTAGAAGTTTTGGCGCGAAAATCGAGAAATTATTTCAAAATCCGAGAAATTTCGCATAGGCCACGTCACCTTCGTTGTATGAGTGCCACGTGTCCGAACTGCTGAGTCACCGGAGGCCAGCTGGCAAGGCGTGTCGCACCCTCCTCGCACCGAAGGTTCGGTCCAATCAGAGGTTGACGTGTGTGGCATTGGTGGCGAGCCCTCGCATCCGAAGCGTGGCCCAATCCGAGACCGACGTGTGTCTCTGTCCGAAGCGCAGGTCCAATCCGATGATGCCGTGTGTCTTCGCGTGTCCGAGCCTTGCACGAGTCACCTAGAGCCTTGCATGTGAGCCACCTGGAGCCACCTGCCCTTCGCTGTTGCTGCCACCTGCCCCCCTCGGTCCGAAGCCTCCTCCTATAAATAGAAGGTTGCGAGCCTTCTCGGATAATTTTAGGAAATTGGCAATTTTGACCCCTTTTTCAATATTTTAGCCATTTTCACATCCCCCGAAGCCCCGGTTTCAATTATAGCACCCGAAACACGTCCCGAAGTGCCCGAGAAGCCGGAAAATTTATCTTTTCGGTTTCGAAGCCCGACCCTCGCAGAGCCCAGTTTCTCAATAAAACTCCCGATTTTATTAGAAACGATCGTTTTAGGAAACGAATTGCTGCCCGATTTTCATTAAATCAGGTGAGTGTGTAGTCACTTTCATCTTACACATAGATATGAAGTATTTTATATAAAATACGTGATATGTGTATATATTATTTTATATAAAATACGTGATATGTGTATATATGTTGTTTGTTTATTTGAGATGGATGTTGAATGAATGTTTTATACATGTTTAAAATGATTTAAAATGTATATATATTTTATCTTCAAATATGTTGGGTAAAACATGGGTAGATAAAGTATGAGGGATAGAAGTACAGTATAGATGTACGTTGGTATCTATGAATTTAGTACAGTATAGATGTACGTTGGTAGCTATGAATTTAGTACAGTATAGATGTACGTTGGTAGCTACGGATTTAGTATGTTGACAGCTATGGACTTAGTGCCTGTTGTATAAACCTTGGCGACGATGTGACTTCGTGCCTATTAGATAAACCTTGGCGACGATGTGACTTCGTGCCTATTAGATAAACTCTGGCGACTATGAGACGTAGTGCCTATTAGATAAACCCTGGTGACGATGTGACTTTGTGCCTATTAGATAAACCCTGGCGACTATGAGACGTAGTGCCTATTATATAAACTCTGGCGACTATGTGACGTAGTGCCTGTTGTATAAACCTTGGTGACGATGTGACTTCGTGCCTATTTGACATAAATTGCTGAGGGAAAGCAATGTTGTCACCCCAGTGTTTGTTTTAAGTGACATAAATTGCTGAGGAAAAGCAATGTTGTCACCCTTTTGACATAAATTTCTGAGAGAAAAGCAATGTTGTCACCTCGATGTTTGTTTGACATAAATTGCTGAGGAAAGCAATGTTGTCACCATTTTGGTTGTTTATTTGACATAAATTGCTGAAGGAAAGCAATGTTGTCACCTTATTGGTTGTTTTATGTTAGGTTGTTTTGTTTGACATAAATTGCTGAGGGAAAGCAATGTTGTCACCCTGATGTTTGTCTTGTTTGACATAATTTGCTGAGAAAAGCAAAGTTGTCACCTTATTGGTTGTCTTGTTTGACATAAATTGTTGAGGAAAACAATGTTGTCACCCCTAATGAAAATCCTTAGGCTAGGTCCCTTGTGATAGTTGTTTTAGGGACGTAAGGTGAGGATAACGGGAACCAGTAATTAGGGTTGTTTTTAGTTGATGAAATTAATAAATTATTTGTTGATTGATAAACTTAAAGAGTTTATTATTTATTGTGGGTTGAAAACCCTATATGCTCACCAGGCTTCCAAGCCTGACCCACTCAGCTTTTTATATTACAGGTAGTGGACCCCGAGCATAGTCGGATGATGACAATGAGTGATTTATCTGATTTTATTTTAAAAAGCATAAACGAAATCGGTCTTTTCTGGCCGTGAAATTGGGGATGTCACAGTTGGTATCAGAGCATTAGTTTAAGCGAACTAAGAAATTGTAGGATTTCTATACTTAAACTTAGAATGCTAAGTGATGATTGTGAGATGAGTGTCTACCATATTTTAGACACGAGCACTAGTTTATTTTAGGAAAGATGCCTAAAATGCTTTTATGTGCTAAATGTTATATGTTTGCCATATGCCATTATTTGTTCAGATCTATGGTCTGTTGCCGACCGGATCTGGAAACCTTATGTGTGTAGGATTCTAAGCGTATGACTACGATATTAGAACTAGCATATAAGCGTTTCGAAGTGATAAGCAGATTTATACGTCTATCGTAAATAAAGCTTTCCTATCTTAAATTCTCGCCTGGTACACCGAACGTCTGCTTGGGTGTACAAAACGTTATGGTGAAGACTCGTAGAGACTTGAGTAAATGGAGGAAATGAAAAGCTTATGATAGTGAATGACACCTATCGGGAGATATCGTAAGAGTGGTATCTTGCCTTTAGAATATGTCTGATAAAATAGTGGAACGTTTAGAGGAGTATGGTACGTCTGAAGTACACCTTCGATTGGCAGGATGATGGAACGATTGGTGTAATTCTTGAAGTTTTCCCATCGTCTGGAATTTCCATCACCAACCGAGTCGAAGTAGAACTGATGATTGAAGATACGCATGGAAGAAGTCCTAGTAGAGTCTAGGAAAATTTCTATGATTATTTGGACACATTCGTATGTGTTAAATTGTTTTGTGATTTTAGAGCTTGGGGACTGCGAGACAGTACTTGGGACGAGTATGAGTAGGTGTGAATAGTAGTAGAGATCTATACTACTAGAAGCACAGGACTCACGCTTGGATCAGGGAAAGTCACAAGGTTACCAAGAAACTAGTGATTGATTTCGTTTTATTCGGATATGTCATTACCATTGTTTCGGTAATGACTAGTAAGTTGGTCGTTATTCTGACCTTAGTGGTCATATCAAATTGAGTCCGACTACGATGAGTTTGTTACATGGTTCGGAGGACCAAGTTCGATGTAGCATCTGACTAAAGTCAGAAGGTTGAAATTAATGTGATCGATAGCATCGCGCTCGTTGTTAATGAAGCTTGTAGCTGGAAATGCTATATGCTAAAATGTGATTATATCACATTAAGATACGAACGAAGGTATATTCCATTCTGGAATTTGACTCAAAGAGACTTGAGTCTAGACGTTGCATCATCCGATGAAGGTCATTAGAACATGACCCGTCGATCTGTTACAATAGATAAGGGGAAGTACTTATCCTAAGAAGAAGAAGGAGTCCCCAATAAGGATTTATTTTGTAACTTGTAGGTTACGATTGAAAGTCCAACCTAGTACGAAGAGCAGGTGTAAGATTGAGCATCGTTGTTATTACTTAGGATGGAAAGATAACGCATGGAATCATTATACAAGTCCTATTTCCGTTGATGATTCCGGGACGTAATCATCCTAAGGGGGAGATAATTGTAACGCCCGTAGATCCGGGCTAGTCAATTTAGAGACGATAAGCATCAAAAATGACTTTTCGATGGAAGATTAATTAGAAGGATTAATCTTAACCAAGTTGTAGTATATGTCTTGAGGTTTCCGAAAATATAAAGAACGCCGAAATCCGAGTTATAACGAAGAAGTTATGACATGTCGAAGTTTCGCGACAAAACCGGCACGGTGCCGAATGTTGTAAAAAGTGAGTTTTTGATAAACTGCTTTTTAGCCTTAGTGATCTAAACGAAACTCGTAGTGTTCGTTAAACCGAGAGTAGGTATAAAAAGAACGCCCAAATCTAACTTCGTATGAGGAAGTTATGATTTTTCGAAGTTTTGGCTTAGCAGTAGACAGCTAAAAAACTCGAATTTTAGATCGAGTGATTTTTAGCCGACACGATCTAAACGAGAATCTAAGGTCTCGTAAATAGTGGCACAACGGTAAAAAGTCTGACGAAAACGGACGTCGGATGAAGAAGTTATGAAATTTTAACGGATTTCCTGTCCCGGTCTGTTAAAAATAATAATATAAAAATTAAAGTCAAAATTAGGCGACGAAGTCTAAACGAAAATCGTAGAGCGTAATTTTACCTACGCCTGCATATAAAGAACGTCAAAAACGGAGCTCGTATGCGAAAGTTATGGATTTTAGAAGTTTTGGCGCGAAAATCGAGAAATTATTTCAAAATCCGAGAAATTTCGCATAGGCTACGTCACCTTCGCTGTATGAGTGCCACGTGTCCGAAATGCTGAGTCACTGGAGGCCAGCTGGCAAGGCATGTCGCACCCTCCTCGCACCGAAGGTTCGGTCCAATCAGAGGTTGACGCGTGTGGCATTGGTGGCGAGCCCTCGCATCCGAAGCGTGGACCAATCCGAGACCGACGCATGTCTCTGTCCGAAGCGCAGGTCCAATCCGAAGATGCCGCGTGTCTTCGCGTGTCCGAGCCTCGCACGAGCCACCTGGAGCCTCGCATGCGAGCCACCTGGAGCCACCTGCCCATCGCTGCTGCTGCCACCTGCCCCCCTCGGTCTAAAGCCTCCTCCTATAAATAGAAGGCTGCGAGCCTTCTCGGATAATTTTAGGAAATTGACAATTTTTACCCCTTTTTCAATATTTTAGCCATTTTCACATCCGCCGAAGCCCCGGTTTCAATTATAGCACCCGAAACACGTCCCGAAGTGCCCGAGAAGCCGGAAAATTTATCTTTTCGGTTTCGAAGCCCGACCCTCGCAGAGCCCGGTTTCTCAATAAAACTCCCGGTTTTATTAGAAACGATCGTTTTAGGAAACGAATTGCTGCCCGATTTTCATTAAATCAGGTGAGTGTGTAGTCACTTTCATCTTACACATAGATATGAAGTATTTTATATAAAATACGTGATATGTGTATATATTATTTTATATAAAATACGTGATATGTGTATATATGTTGTTTGTTTATTTGAGATGGATGTTGAATGAATGTCTTATACATGTTTAAAATGATTTAAAATGTATATATATTTTATCTTCAAATATGTTGGGTAAAACATGGGTAGATAAAGTATGAGGGATAGAAGTACAGTATAGATGTACGTTGGTAGCTATGAATTTAGTACAATATAGATGTACGTTGGTAGCTATGAATTTAGTACAGTATAGATGTACGTTGGTAGCTACGGATTTAGTATGTTGGCAGCTATGGACTTAGTGCATGTTGTATAAACCTTGGCGACGATGTGACTTCGTTCCTATTAGATAAACCTTGGCGACGATGTGACTTCATGCCTATTAGATAAACTCTGGGGACTATGAGACGTAGTGCCTATTTGATAAACCCTGGTGACGATGTGACTTCGTGCCTATTAGATAAACCCTGGCGACTATGAGACGTAGTGCCTATTGTATAAACCCTGGCGACTATGTGACGTAGTGCCTGTTGTATAAACCTTGGTGACGATGTGACTTCGTGCCTATTTGACATAAATTGTTGAGGGAAAGCAATGTTGTCACCCCGGTGTTTGTTTTATTTGACATAAATTGCTGAGGAAAAGCAATGTTGTCACCCTTTTGACATAAATTGCTGAGAGAAAAGCAATGTTGTCACCTCGACGTTTGTTTGACATAAATTGCTGAGGAAAGCAATGTTGTCACCATTTTGGTTGTTTATTTGACATAAATTGCTGAAGGAAAGCAATGTTGTCACCTTATTGGTTGTTTTATGTTAGGTTGTTTTGTTTGACATAAATTGCTGAGGGAAAGCAATGTTGTCACCCTGATGTTTGTCTTGTTTGACATAATCTGCTGACGAAAGCAAAGTTGTCACCTTATTTGTTGTCTTGTTTGACATAAATTGTTGAGGAAAACAATGTTGGCACCCCTATTGAAAATCCTTAGGCTAGGTCCCTTGTGATAGTTGTTTTAGGGACGTAAGGTGAGGATAACGGGAACGGGTAATTAGGGTTGTTTTTGGTTGATGAAATTAATAAATTATTTGTTGATTGATAAACTTAAAGAGTTTATTATTTATTGTGGGTTGAAAACCCTATATGCTCACCAGGCTTCCAAGCCTGACCCACTCAGCTTTTTATATTACAGGTAGTGGACCCCGAGCATAGTCGGATGATGACAATGAGTGATTTTTGGATTATAGGCCAGTAGTTGTAAATAACTGTGTAAGGCTTATAATGTCTTGTTTATGATTTTGATCTGTATCGGAACATGACATCCCGAGGTTTTGATATAAAAGGAAATTATATATTTCTTAAAGAAAGGTTTTGACAAACTTTTATCATGTTTTTTTTGGGGACCAATTCCGCAACATCTTTTAAAAAGATTTATCTGATTTTATTTTAAAAAGCATAAACGAAATCGGTCTTTTCTGGCCGTGAAATTGGGGATTGGGCCTCCTTTGGACTAGTTGGACTTGGGCCTTGATGGGCTCTCTGGATAAGACTATTTTGGGCCAGTTTTGGTAGTGAGCCTTTGAATGAGGCCCAATTAGGGAGTTGGGCCCAATTTGGAAAATTGGGCCAATGATTGGCCTTGTATATGTGGACATGTGGATCATGGATTTGGTATTGGGCCTTGGCCCGAATTAGAGGAAAGGCAAAATGGACTATTATCATAGGTGGGACTCTTGGTCAAGATTAGTATTCCCATTTATTGACTTAATATTCGTTATTTTGGATAGTTCAGGATTTTTGGTGAGTCAGCGATTCGGGAGTTCGATTTATCAGTTGAGATCGACATTGCGAGGTGAGTTATCCTCACTATACTAAGGGGTCTAACGCACTAAGGTCGACCTATTGGATTTGATATCCCAGTAGTTGATGACGTGTTGAGGATGAGATAGTTATACATGCTAGTTTGCTATGCCAGTTTGGTATATCTGTAGGACTACCTGTGTTACTATTTGATTATCTGTATGTTCAATTAGCTGTATATGTAGACATGTTGTGTGGGTAGGGTTGAGGTTGCACTGTCTCGTGCAGTGACCAACAAACCCTGGAGTGTGCCAAATATGAGCTGAGGGATGGGAAGGCATACCAGACTCATACTGAGGACTCATTAGCATACCATATATGAGCTGAGGACAAAGTGGTATGCCAGACTCGTACTGAGGGCTGATCAGTTATGTTTCAGTCTTAGGATTGAAGGGGGAAAGCCAGTCATAAGCTGTGGGCTCGAAAGCAAACCAGACTTATGATGTGGGCTCAGAGGCAAGCCAGATGTAAGCTGTGGGCCCGGAAGGCAAGCTAGACTCACACTATGGGCCCAGGGGGTAATCCAGTCTGTAGAGTTATGGACCCATTACATGTTGTTATTATGTGTACTATTTGTTATGTATCGGTATATTGGGGGAACTCACTAATCTTCGGGCTTACAGTTTCAGTTTTGGTTTCAGGTACCTCAGATGATCGCGGGAAGGCAAAGGTGTGATCGTACCGCTCCTCACATTTTATTACTATGTTTCTGTGATACTCTGATATAGAACTATTTTGAAAACAAATTTTTAATAACTGTTGGTTTCTAAATGTTTTAAAAAGTTTAAATTTGGCATGATTTTTATGGATATTACAAGTTGGTATCAGAGCCTTGGTTTGAGTGAATTGGAGGAACAATCGTGTGAATCCAGTCTCAATCTAAGGAAAATATTTTCAAAATGATTTTTTTAAATGGTTTTCAAAATAAGAAAAAGAGGATGCAGAGGGTACGATCAGTCGGAGCCAGAAAGTAGACCCCAAAATACCATGCCGTTATTTGATTATGTGATATGTTAGAACAACATGCTAGTACTAGGCTAGGGATCTTCAAGAATTGCATGATATAATTGCCTGATTGTATGATGCCTAATAGCCTAGGGTTTTCCTTATATGAAATTAAAATCATTACTGTAGTTTATTAGTGTATGCATCACGGCCGTACATAATTAAGATCTTATAGCCTGAGAATGTTTGGTTTGGCCTTATTTCCTGTTCTTGTTTGATGAAGGGCTTAGGGTAGGATCAGGTATTCGAAAGTCTATAGGGTCCAGCGTTATGTATGACTAGCATACACTAGTGCTGCAGGGTTGGTGGAAGTTTCATGGATGGTTGAGTTGTGCGAGGTCATTAGACCAGTCATGAGATAGTTAGCTTTCCTCTAGGAGTGAGGATTGATCGATCACCATGCATATTTTTGTTGATAGGGCATTGTGATGATACTTGAGACAAATATGGGTAGGTGTGGAAGGTAGTATGGGCCCGTAATACTGAAAGCACACGACCCATACGCGTAGCAAGGAAGTCACAATCCCTAAGGTTTAGTTGGGAGTTGATTCCCTGTTATTTATGCAGATTATCTGATATCTTCCTGGTGTATTTTCAGTATGGTGGTTACGAGGCGTTTTGTGACCGGATCCGGATCAGGATCAGGGTAGGGCGATCAGGGTGCTCCGACAGAGCCCGAGATTATCGGCCAGGGTGGGCCAGCATTGACAGAGGATCGTGTCAGGGAGATCATCCGCGGGGTGGTGGTCGGGATTGTCCGGGGTCAGATTCCGGAGATGTTTGGGTCTATTAAGACCGCCATGATGGAGTATTTGGATGACATATATGCAGCCCTAGCTGAGACGATGCAGCAGCAGCTACAGCGGTTGTAACAGCGACAGGGGGAGGAGCTGGCCAAGCTTTTCAGTACCGGGACTTCGATAATACGCAGCCCCTGACATTTGATGGTAATCAGGATCCGATCAGAGCCATGAGGTGGTTGTCTGACGTGGAGGGTTGTTTCTTCACGTGCTCATGTCCTACTCACCAGAAGGTCAGATGTGCCCTGAACCTGCTGAGGTCCGGGGCAAAGGACTGGTGGAGACTGATGACTGGGTCTTATTCGGATTATCAGAGAGCTGTTGTTACTTAGGAGCAGTTCAGGGATATGTTCCGTGCTCGCTATATTCCACGGGTCGAGCGGGAGCGGCTAGCTCAGGAGTTTTTGGAGTTCAGACAGGATGGTGAGACCGTGACTGAGATCGCCCGTATGTTCACGGAGAGGGCGATGTTTTGCCCGGAGTTTGCTTCCGAGCAGGCTCAGATGACACGTTATATGAGCATGCTCATGACTGACATCCGGCAGTTTATTGTTACCCAATGATGTGACACTTTGTCGGAGTTACAGGAGGCCGCCAGGCGGCGTGAGTTAGAGATCAAGTTACAGTTGCAGGAGCAGAGGCGGGCCCCGGCAGTCACAGCCGGCGTCGAAACGGTCCAAGACCGCTGATACTAGGACCGGAGGTCAGTGCGGCCGCACTTGTGGAAAGTGCGGAAAGGATCATTCTGGAGTTTGTCGATCAGGTAGCTGGTGCCACAAGTGTGGCAAGGAGGGGCATTATGCGAAGGATTGTCGCCAGCCCGCCCCATTTCCGAGTGTGAGGTTATGTTACCACTATGAGCAGATTGGCCATGTGAAGGCCAACTGCCCATTTCTTGCCGCTAAGCCGGCACACGCTCCCACACCAGCTACACTCAGGATCACTGACGGGGGTCAGGGTCGAGCAGCGCCCCTGAGGTCCTAGGGACGCGCCTTCCAGCTTACAGCCGAGGAGGCCAGAGCAGCACCGGATGTGGTTACTGGTATGTTTCTATCCCTTATCTTACTGATTATATCTGTTTTATGCTTATATGTTTGTACATGTGATTAGGTACGTTTTTAGTGAACTCCTTACCTGCTTTGGTATTATTTGACTCGAGGGGCTAGTTGGCCGTTTGTTACTCTCACTTTCAGTAGGGAGTTCGGGTTGCCAGTAGGAGAGTTAGAGTGTCCGTTGCGAGTCTCCATCGCCAACGAACATGGGGTTTCCGCTTCTTCGGTCTATCGGGATTGCGTATTGGAGATTTTCGGAGTATCTTTTTCTGATAGACCTGATTCCGATCCCCATGGGGGATGTATGTGTGATTGTGGGTATGGACTGGCTTAGTCGCTTTGGGGCTATGATCGATTGCGAGGATTAACGAGTGGTGGTTCGAACCCCAAGTGGGGGAGAACTGATTGTCTATGCTAAGGGTACCAGATTGGGATCAGGGTTTTCTTCAGCTGTCAGGGCTCGGCAGTACATTCAGCACGGGTGTACGGGTTATCTAGCATATGTGGTAGATACGCGGGCCAGAGATCAGGTTTTAGTTTCAGAGGTTCCGGTGGTCAGGGAGTTTGCTGATGTGTTCCCAGAGGAGTTACTCGGAGTGCCTCCGGAGAGGCAGGTTGAGTTTAGGATCGACCTAGTGCCCGGTGCGGCCCCTATCGCCAAGGCGCCATACCGGTTGGCACCACCAGAGATGCAGGAGTTGTCATCACAGCTGCAGGAACTGCTGGGAAAACAGTTCATTCGTCTGAGCAATTCCTCGTGGGGATCGCCGATTCTCTTCGTTAGGAAGAAGGATGGTTCACACCGGATGTGCATCGACTACCAGGAGTTGAACAAGTTGATGGTGAAGAACCGTTATCCGCTCCCGAGGATAGATGATTTATTTGATCAGTTGCAGGGTGCATCTTGGTTTTCCAAGATAGACTTGAGGTATGGGCATCATCAGGTCAGGGTCAGAAAAGAGGAAGTGGAGAAGACCGTGTTTCGGACTCGTTATGGACATTACGAGTTCTTGGTGATGTCATTTGGGCTCACCAACGCGCCAGCAGTATTTATGGACCTGATGAATCGGGTCTGTAGACTGGTGCTTTATCGCTCAGTCATCGTGTGTATAGATGATATCTTGGTATACTCCAAGACTAGAGAGCTGCACGAGGAGCATCTTCGGGAATTATTGGGAGTTCTGAGGCGAGAATGGCTTTATGCCAAGCTCTCGAAATGCGAGTTTTGGTTACGAGAGGTCCAGTTCCTGGGACATCTCGTTAACCAAGAGGGTATTCTGGTTGATCCGACCAAAATCGAAGCGGTTATGTAGTGGGAGGTTCCGAAATCTCCCTCAGACATCAGGAGCTTTTTGGGATTAGAAGGGTACTAGCGGAGATTCATACAAGATTTATCCAAGATTGCAGTACCCCTCACTCGTCTGACGAGGAAAGGGGTGGATTTCCGGTGGGGCCCTGAGTAGCAAAGGATGTTTGATACCCGCAGACAGCGGTTGTGCGAGGCTCCAGTCTTGACACTCCCCGAGGTAGTGGAGGATTTTGTGGTTTACTGTGATGCATCCATCACGGGTCTGGGAGCGGTCCTCATGCAGAGAGGACGGGTGATAGCCTACGCATCTCGGCAGCTGAAGTCGCACGAGGCGAGATACCCTACTCATGATCTGGAGTTGGGAGCGGTGGTATTCACTCTCAAGATATGGAGGGATTACCTCTATGGAGTCCGCTGTACCATCTACACGGACCACAAGATCCTGAGACACATCATGGATCAGTCGAACCTGAACATGAGACAACACAGGTGGCTGGATGTAGTCAAGGACTACGACTATGAGATCCTTTACCACCCAGGTAAAGTGAACGTGTTTGCGGACGCTATGAGCCGCAAGTCAGCTGGATCTTCGACTTCGGAAATATGTATGAGGATATCAGTCAATTCTCCACTTGTGGGCTTGATCAGGGAAGCCCGGGCAGAGGGTATGCGTCAGGAGAATTGGAAGATGGAGAGGATTAGGGGTGAGAACACCCGGTTTCTTCAGGATAGTCGGGGATTATTGACCAGATGCGGTCGGGTGTGGGTTCCGATGTCTAGTGGGATCAGGCAGATGGTTATGGAGGAGGCTCATAAGTCTCACTTCTCTATTCACCAGGGACCACTAAGATGTATCAGGATTTGAGTTTGAGCTAATGATGGCCGTGCATGAAGCGAGAAATCGATTGGTACGTCGAGAGGTGCTTGACCTGCAGGATGGTCAAGGCCAAGTAACAGAGGCCGCATGGCAAGCTACAGCCTCTAGAGATTCCCATGTGGAAATGGGAACAGATCACAATGGACTTCATTACCAAGTTGTCGAGGATGGCGAAGGGATTTGATGCTATATGGGTCGTCGTGGATCGATTGACCAAGAGGGCCCATTTCCTGGCCATACGGGAGAGCTCATCGGCCAACAAGTTGGCCTATGTGTATGTCCGCGAGATCATTGCTCGCCACGGAGTTCCGGTCTCTATTGTTTCTGACTGTGATGTTAGGTTCACCTCCCGCTTCTGGCAGAAGTTCCACGAGGAACTTGGCACGCGGCTTCACTTTAGCACAGCTTATCATCCACAGACCGACGGCCAGAGTGAGCGGACCATACAGACCCTCGAGGATATGATGAGGGCTTGTGTCATGAATTTCGGAGGGAGCTGGGATTCCCACCTACCCCTTGCAGAGTTCGCCTACAACCACAGCTATCATTCCAGCATTGGCGCCCCACCTTTTGAGTTGTTGTATAGGTGGAGATGCCGCACCCCGGTCTGTTGCGGTGAGGTTGGTCACAGAGTGATGGGACGAACAGAGGTAGTCTTGCAAACTATCGAGAAGATTCAGCAGATTAGACAGCTACTGTAGACCGCTCAGAGTCGGCAGAAGAGTTACGCCGACAGACGCCGATCTGAGTAGGAGTTCCAGGTAGGTAACATGGTATTACTGAAGGTTTCACCCTGGAAGGGTGTGATTCTCTTCAGAAAGAGGGGAAAGTTGGGTCCCTGATACATTGGACCATTTCGGGTTATTGTCAGGGTCTGCAAGGTTACATACAGACTGGATCTTCCGGAGGAGCTCCGTCAGATACACAACACTTTCCACGTTTCCTAGTTGCGGAAGTGCATCTTGCACGAGGATGCGGTAGTGTCGTTGGATGATGTTCAGGTTGACGAGCACCTGAACTATGTGGAGCAGTCGGTGGCTATTTTGAAAAGGAAAGCAAAGGTACTGCGCAACAAGGAGATACCTCCGGTAAAGGTGCAGTTGCGACATCGGAGGGGATCTGAGTGGACATTAGAGCCAGAGTTTGAAATGCAGGAGCATTACACGGATTTGTTTATCACTGCAGACTTTGAGGACGAAGTCTAGGTCAAGTGGGGGAGAATTTTAACATCCCGAGATTTTCCAGGTATGTCCGAATCCTCTCTTCTATTATTATTTTGTCATTTGTAGTCCCTGGGGTTAGAAGAGTCGGCCCATGAGAAGACTAAGGGCTAAAGTTGCAACTTTGAGAAAAAGGCTAGTACGCTAAGCGTACATAAGGTACGCTAAGCGTACTAGGCGCGCCTTAGTACGCTGGGCGTACACTTGTGTACGCGAAGCGTACTCACGTCAGGAGGAAACCCTAATATTTAGGTTTTGAGTGTTATATAAGCATCCTTATGAGTTCATAACCCTCCCTTACGTTAGCCTCCACAGTTTTGAGCCGTTTTTCCCAAACCCTAATCCTTTCCTTGAGTCTGTGAGCTTATAGAGTGTGTTTTGAGTAGTTGGAGAAGAAGGTGCTACATCAAGAAGTTGGAGAAGGATAACAAGTTTGTAGATCTGAAGTTGTTTTGTGCCCTAGAAGCTCCAAAAGGTAAAAAACTTCAAACTTTATGCTTGTATGCTATAGATCTTGCCATGCTAGCTTTAAGGAACCATTTATTGTCCCAAAGTCCCCAAGTTGGTGCATGATATGATTTGGACGAAATAAGTTGTCCTTTCAGACCCTAGAAAGAGTTGTAAGTGATAAAAATGATGTCCCAATGGCTTAGGATGTCACATGCATGTAGTAGAAAGGTCTTAATGGATTAAGACCATGTAGTAAGAGCTTTCTGGATGTCCAAAGTTTTAAAGTTCAAGACTTTATGGTTCTAAGACACTTTTGTTCGATGGATCTGAAATTTAGGCTTAAGTGCTTAAGCCATTAAGCACTTATTAGGGTTTTGGTGAAACCCTGCGTACGCCCCCCGTAATTTCTGTACGCCCGGTGTACAGAGTCAACCACCCCGATGGTGGTCAACGCAAGGCAGAGTATGCCTGGCGTACCAGAGGAGTACGCCCAGCGTACAACCCCTGTTGGGCTTTTGCGATTTGGGCTTCGGGATTGGGCCGCCTTTGGACTAGTTGGACTTGGGCCTTGATGGGCTCTCTAGATAAGAGTATTTTCGGCCATTTTTGGTAGTGAGTCTTTGAATGAGCCCCAATTAGGGAGTTAGGCCCAATTTGGAAAATTGGGCCAATGATGGGCCTTGTATATGTGGATTTGTGGATCATAGATTTGGTATTGGGCCTTGGCCCAAATTAGAGGAAAGGAAAAATGGACTATTATCATAGGTGGGACTCTTGGTCAAGATTATTATTCCCATTTATTGACTTAATATTCGTTATTTTGGATAGTTCGGGAGTTTTGGTGAGTTAGCGATTCGGGAGTTCGATTTATCAGTTGAGATCGACATTGCGAGGTGAGTTATCCTCACTATACTAAGGGTCTAAGGCACCAAGGCCGGCCCATTGGATTTGATTTCCCAGTAGTTGATGACGTGTTGAGTATGAGATAGTTATACGTGCTAGTTTGCTATGCCAGTTTGGTAGATCTGTAGGACTACCTGTGTTACTATTTTATTATCTGTATGTGTAATTAGCTATATATGTAAACACCTTGTGTGGGTAGGGTTGAGGTTGCACTGTCTCGTGCAGTGACCAACAAACCCTGGAGTATGCCAGATATTAGTTGAGGGTCGGGAAGGCATACCAGACTCATACTGAGGACTCATTAGCATACCAGATACGTGTTGAGGACCAAGTGGTATGCCAGACTCGTACTGAGGGCTGATCAGTTGTGTTTCAGTCTTAGGACTAAAGGGGGCAGGCCAGTCATAAGCTGTAGGCTCGGAAGCAAACCATACTTATGATGTGGGCTCGGAGGCAAGCCAGATTTGAGCTGTGGACCCAGAAGGCAAGCCAGACTCACACTGTGGGCCCAGGGGGTAATCCAGCCTGTAGAGCTGTGGACCCATTACAGGCTGTTATTATGTGTACTATTTGTTATGTATCGGTACATTGGGGGAACTCACTAAGCTTCGGGCTTACAGTTTCAGTTTTGGTTTCAGGTACCTCAGATGATCGCGGGAAGGCAAAGGCGTGATCGTACCACTCCTTACATTTTATTACTATGTTTCTGGGATACTCTGATATAGAACTATTTTGAAAACAAATTTTTAATAACTGTTGGTTTCTTTATGTTTTAAAAAGTTTAAATTTAGCATGATTTTTTTGGATGTTACAGTGTTAGCCAAATCAATGTAAACGAGAGTTGAATATCTCGTAAAAATGAATCTGTCGATATAGAGACAGTCGAGAACGGAGTTCGTACGAAGGAGTTATGATTTTCTCTCGGACTTTACAGTGTAAGCTCTATAAAATATGAATTTAAAATGGAGTGAAGATTAGTTGTTAAGAGCTAAAGGAAAGTTGTATTACTCGTCGAGAGGATTCCGGGGATATAAAGAACGTCGAAACTAGAGCTCGTATGTGAAAGTTATGGTCGTTTGAATATTTGACAAAAATGCTATTGAGAGTGACGTGGCAGCACTGGAGTGCGCTATGTGGCAAAGTGAGAGCTAGACTCTCTACCCGACAAGACAATGTGGCATGATAAAAAGTAGACATGTGGCACCGCCACGTGTTGACACATGGCATGGTCAGAGATGGCGAGCAACAAGATGACATGGAAGAATTGTGAACTAACACGTGGCACCATAAGCATCCGAACACACCAAATAAAGGTGCGACACACCTCTATCTGGTGTGTGGCACGCCTCATCTGCAGTCTATATATACTCTTCGTTTTCAACTGATTTCACCCCATAATCCATATCTCAGAACCTCCCAATTTCTCTAGATCCTATTTTAGGAGCTTTTATGGGTCGGTAGCGGAGCTCTGGAGTGCCAGAGAGCCTGAAAGAATAGACGTGTTTGGGTTGAGATTCTGCCCACGACTTTCCGACTTTTCGCTAGAAATTTTTGTAAGTTAAGTTGCATTTACTATGCTTTTAAGTAACTTATATTTATATTTATAATCGTTATTATGATTGTATAAATAAGATTTATCAGTAATTCCAGTCATGATATTGATTGATCTACTTACAAGAATGATGTCTAGGATAGATTTAGTGAGGTGTTTAAAGTGGGTTTTCCAAACAGTATACTTTGTATACCAAACTGACCCTACCTCCAGTATGATCTTACCTGGTTGTTCCTTATTTGATAAATCTTGATGTATTCATGGGATTGTTGAGGAATCCAGGAAATATTATAAATACAAACAAATAATGAATCACAGTAATATTCATAGTTAGGTTGTTTAAAAAGGGATAAGCTACAGCAATAGCCCATGTGCTAGCTTCCCGAGGATCTTCCACCTCAATCAGATGAGTTTTCTTAATATACTATATAGTACAGTATATATCCTCTGTATGTTAGGATGTAGTTGCATTGTTGTACTGTTGGATCTTACCTGAATGAAAAAGAAGGGAAGGAGAACTCTCGTCATGTTATTAATTAACAAAAGAGAACAAAAGGCAACTATAAATAGTAGAGTTTTATAGTTGTAAAGTAAAAGCTTGAAATATGGAATGACTTAAGTAAATGCAGAAAATTTGAAAGAGTTCTAGCAGTTACTAAGACCAGTCACGAGAGTTATTATTTTCCTAAGAAACTTTGAATCGATCTTCAACACTCCCCTTTGATTCAAAGGTAACAACACCGATCTTTGCATGAAGATATTCAAAACAGGCTGCTGGAAGAGCTTTGGTAAACAAGTATGCTTATTCTTCAGTTCTCCAAAACTTCAGCTTGATGCTTTCATCTGCCACTAGCTTTCTTATGAAATAATGCTTAATTTCTATGTGCTTGGTTTGTCCATGTATGACAGGATTTTTTTGTCATTGCAATCGCAAATTGATTGTCATGGTAGATCACAATTGCTTCAGTTTGCTCTTGCATGATATCATTCATAAGTTTTCTTAACTAGATTGCTTGGCATGTTGTGATTGAGGCTTCCACATATTCAGCCTCTGATGTAGATAATGACACGATTTATTGCTTCTTTGGTAACCATGAGATCATTCGAATTCCCACAATGAAGCAGTTTCCAAATGTACTCCTTCCATCTTCTTGTTACCCTGTCTAGTCACTGTCTATAAATCCTTCCAACAATAGTTTCTTTTATTTCATATACCATATTCCATAATGCTTGGTGCATGCAACATGACGAATGATCCTTTTTGTTGCTCCAAAATGGTGTTTTGTAGGTGAATGCATGAACCTTGAGACCACACCAACAGCATAGCTTATGTCTAGTCTTTTATATGTATGATATATTAGTCTACCAACTATGCTCCTGTACATCTGGGGTTATCCCATTCATGTACCATCATAACTTACAATCTTTTCATTTGTATTCATAGGTTTTGCGATGGGTTCTTCATTCACTACATTGAGATCCTTTAGCAAGTCTATGGCATATCTCTCTTGTGCAATAAAAATACCCTTGTTGGTTTGTTTTACTTCGATACCAAGAAAATAATGTAACCTTCCGAGATCATTCATCTCAAAGCGTCTCATCATTTCCTCTTTGAACTGTTGTATGAGTTTCATTGAGCGCCCTGTGTATATCATGTCATCTACATAGAGAATAATCAACATGAAATTCTCTATTCCTTGCTTCTTGTAGTACATAGTGGGCTCATTAGTACTTTTCATGAAGCCATTTTCCAAGAAGAAACTGTCAATTTTGCTATACCACGAGCGTGAGGCCTGGTTGAGCCCATACAAAGCCTTTCGTAACTTGTATACCTTCTCCTCTTGTCCAGTTACTATGAATCCTTCTACTTACTAAACAAAGACTTCCTCTTTAAGATCTCCATTCAAGAAAGTCAACTTAACATCAAATTGATAGACTTCCCACTCTCTTTGTGATGCTAATGTGAGGATCAATTGTCTAGTTTCTATCCCTTACACCGGTAAGAACGTCTCTTCATAATCTACACCTTTTTATTGCACAAAACCTCGAGTGACTAGTCTAGCTTTGTGTTTTTGTAGGCTCTCATTAGCTTTGAACTTAGTTTTGAATACTCATTTTAGTGATATAGGGTGCTTATCAGATAGTAGTTCCACGAGTTCCCAAGTATTTTTCTTTTCAACGACATCAATCTCTTCCTCCATTGCACTTCTCCATCTATCATCTTGAAGAGAAACATTCGTTGATATAGGACCACCCTCAAATAGTGCCATCGTTCTTTCATAGATATATGCTAATGTTCTAGTTTTAAGTGGTGTTGTTGATGGTGATGTGCTGCTAGGAGATGTCGTGTTTGATCTTGGAGGAGTAACTTGTGAAGATACTCCATGCGAGGAACTTGAACTCGAGGATGAGATGTTTGATGAATTGGTTTGAGTAATCGGTGCTTGATCATTAACTTCTTCTTCCTTAAGTAACTCAGGTTGAACTATATACTGAATTGCTCTTGTGTAGTGTCATAACTTGCTTATTCTTCGAAGAATAAATCCCTACTAACAATAATTTTCTTGTTTATGGGATCAAAGAGTCTATAGGCCTTTGATTGTGTACAGTATCCCACAAAAACAACTTTCTTGGACTTGTCTTCTAGCTTATGTTTGTAATTTGTGACTAATGCATAACATGCACAGCCAAAAACACATAAATGGGTAACTGTAGGTTTGAATTCATACCATGGTTCGAACGGTGTTCTGTTCCATACGACTTTATAGGTATACATCGGTAGCAACAACTTCAGCCCAATAAACATCAGGTAGCTTGCTTGTGTTCAACATTGATCGAGCCATCTCCCCAATGGTTTGATTCTTTCTCTGTACAATCCCATTCTACTCTAGGGTATGTGGAACTATCATCTCTCTTCTTATCCCTTCTTTTTCACATAGGGTGATGAATTCCCATTACATGAATTCTCCCCCTCTATCAGTCCTTAGAGTCTTGATTGTAGTATTTCCTTGTCTTCCAACACGAGCTTTGAATTTCTTGAAGTGTTCTAAGGCATCATATTTTGTTCTAATGAAATATACCCAACACATACAGGTAAACTCATCAATGAATAGCAAGAAATACTTATTGCCTGAGTGAGATTCATTCTTCATTGGACCACAAATGTTACCACGCACTAATTCCAATTTCTTAGTTGTTCGTCTTGACTTACCCTTTGGAAAAGACCTTCGTGATTGCTTGCCTAGAACACATCCTTCGCATACATGTTTTGAATCATGTAAGGCAAGTAATCCATTTACCATTTGTTTACTTGATAGCAAATTTAATCCTTTTTCATGTAGGTGCCGGTATCTGCAATGCCAAAGTTTCGATTCATCAACCCTACTATTCATCATCATGTAACCATCTTTGTAAGAAAAGTCTATAGGAAACATTATGTTTCATGTTATCCTTGAATAGAGAACAATTTCACCACCATACATGTGTTATCATCAAACTCAACCTTGAGACCGTTTTCAATAAACTGTCCCACACTTATCAGGTTATGAGCGAGTCCTGAAGCGAAGTGTACATCATTAACAAGTTTGTCTTTTCCTTCTATGCTTATAATGACAGTTCATGTCCCTTCTATGGTTACAACTTTATCATCACGTAGTTTGAAACATGATTTTTCCGATTCATCCAAATTCTTGAATTTTTCACGTGCACCCGTTATATGGTTTGAACATGTGCTCTCTAAGTACCATATCTCCTTCTTTGGGCTAGCTTGGTTTTCGTAGGTCATGAATAGACAATCACCTTTCTCAATATATTCTTCTTCTATATATTTATCTTGACCTTGCTTTGCCCAACATTCTTCTTCCTTATGACCAAGATTTCCATACTGTTCACATCGAAACACTGCTCCCCGTGATCTGCCTCGTCTATGGCCTCAAAATGATGATGTTCTTGCTCTTCCTCTACTACCATAGAACCTTTTTTTGCTCCCCTTGGATCTGAAAGGCTTGTTCTTCTTCTTGCATATGATTCTTCTTGATTCTTGCCTCATGCGCTTGTAGTGACCCTATTAACTTATCAATGGTAAAACTCTTCAAGTCCTTTGACTCTTTGATTACTGCCAATATGTGATCGAACTTGACTGGTAAACTCCTCAGAACTTTGGCCACCATAATTTCATCAGAAATCTTGTCTTCGTCGGCACGCATCTGTGTCACTATGGATGTTGTTTTTGCTAGATATTCTTGTACTGTATCATTTGCCTCATGTTTAAAGTCTCAAATTGTCTCTCAAGGATTGCAGTTTGGCTGTAATAATTTTGGTTGATCCTTCGTATTAAGTGTAACATCCGGATTTCCAGGTGCTGTATTTATCTAATTATTTTTGAGTTTTGGAGAGGGACTCGGCGAGTAGGCGCTTAGACTCGCCGAGTAGAGCCGCGCATTGTTGGACTGGATTAATGACTGGACTCGGCGAGTCCACGCTGTTTAATGAAACCCTAATTTCTTGGGTTTGGGACCTATTTAAAGGCCCTTAGGGCCGTCACTTGCGGCTACCAAACCCCAGAGAGAAACCCTAAAAGAGCTAGAGCGTTTGTGAGAGGAAAGGAGCCATTTCTTGATCTTTGTGATTGATTCTTACAAGAAGGAGGTGATTCCAGCTTGGAGGGGACCAAGGAGGTTGTGCATCTGGGGATTTCGAGCAAAAGACTTCATATTTGAGGTATTATGTCGCCCCTTTATCTGTTTTGTTGAAGGAATCCATAGATGTAGAGTTTTTATGTCTTTTATTGGAAGGAGTTGTGAGAATATGGCCCCTATTCACTTTGAGACTTCGGATCTGGACCCATAGTGGTCTAAAGAGCTTATTCCAGCTTGCTTTATGTTGAGCTATGGAGGCAATGAGCTCAGGTTGTTGTTTTTGGGGCTAAATCACCAAGTAAAGCCTCCTAGGCATCACATGAGTGTCAAGATCCAAGCTTTACATGATTATCAGGCTTGGGAAGGTCAGATCTATGGTTCTAAGGAACAGATCTGACCTCAGGAGGTCAATTAAGTTTGTGCATGACATGAACTCGCCGAGTCCAAGGGCAGACTCGGCGAGTACGGTTAGGGTTTCCCGTGAATCACACTGTGAGTGACTTGTCGAATTGGGGGAATGACTCAGTGAGTCAGAAGGGGGATAGAGGACTCGAGTTCACGACTGAACTCGCCGAGTCACATTTGTGCACTCGGCGAGTCTGGTCAAGGGTTGACCGTTGACTTTTGTTGACTTTTTGGGTTTGGTCAACAATGGAACTTGTGGACTGTTTGAAGGGTAAAATAGCCTTTTAGCCTTCTTAGAGGACATGTGAGAGTCTAGTCTAGCCTAGAGAGTCGTGATTGATTGAGATGATTATGTTATGTGTATAGGCAGAGGCTAGATCAGTATATACACAGGCGGGATATTATCCGAGACATCCGAGGTGAGTCTTCTCACTATACATTACCTAGAGTGGTATTTATGTGTAGACCAGAGGGTCTTGTATGCTATGTGTATGTATGAGATTATGTGCATTGTATAGACCAGACCGAAGGGTCCAACGATACAGACCGGACCGAAGGGTCCAACGATACAGACCGGACCGAAGGGTCCAACGAGCTATGACCGGACCAGAGGGTCCAACGAGCTACGGGACTGGAGGGTCCCGCTGAGACACATCGGACCGAAGGGTCGTATTGTAGCCTCGAGTGGCGTATGTGTTGTATGTGGTATATTGGGGAACTCACTGAGCTTTTATGCTTACAGTTGTTGTGTGATGTGTTTCAGGTACTAGTGAGGATCGCGGGAAGGCGCCGGCATGATTCGTACACACACACACACAGAGGATTTATTTATACGAGATCTTGGGACATGTTTTGTGATGATACAGAGATTTATTATGATTTTGTGATTTTTATGTGGTGGAAAGTATGTTTTGAAATGAAAAATTGTTTTGAAAAATTGGGTGTTACAAGTTGGTATCAGAGCCTTGGTTTGAGGGATTCGGGTGCATCTTCGGATGAATCCGAACTCAAACTGAGGAGATAAGAAAGTTTTCATAAAATAAACAATTTTTCTAAAAGAATAAAAGATTTTGAGAAAGGCAGAAGGAAGCAGTGTGTACGATCAGCCAGCGCCCGAACGGTGATTTCCCAAAATACCCTTACATTATGTGTTATGAGATATGATGTGATATGATATGCATGCTAGAGTAGGCTAGGTAATCATATTAGGACTAGAGTGGCCTGATTTGTGATGCCTTAGCCTAGGAATGATTTTGCTGCTATGTGATGCTTAAGAGCGAATAGGTAGCAGTGAGGAGCTGTTGAGAGGTCTACCGAAGGGTAGCCTATGCCAGTGAGATATAGTGTACTTGTGATCTGGGATCCAAGGAGGAGGACTTAGAGTGAATGCTGATGCGGTGTGGACGGTAGTATAGGGCCCGTACTACTGAAGACACCGGAGCAGCAAGAATCCATTGGGTACTCAGGAACAAGTAGGGTTGAGTTATCGAGTGCGAGTATACTCGATCGAGTCTCTGGTATCTTCATGTTGTGTTTCAGAGACATCATGGTTGGTACACCACACACGCCGGAGGGCAGCGGTATTAGCAATGATGAGATTCGCAGTATGATTATGACAAAATGACCGTGGCGATCCGGAAGGCTATCCGGAGGATTTTGAGTAGCGAATTGAGGAGTGATGTCATGGTTCGAGTACCATGATAAGTAGCGGATTGAGGAGTGATGTCATGGTTTGAGTGCCATGATAAGTAGCGGATTGAGAGGTGATGGCATGGTTCGAGTACCATGATTGATGGCAGATCGAGAGTTGATGTCATGGTTCGAGTACCATGAATGGTAGCAGATCGAGAGGTGATGTCATGGTTCGAGTACCATGATTGATGGCAGATCGAGAGTTGATGTCATGGTTCGAGTACCATGAATGGTAGCAGATCGAGAGGTGATATCATGGTTCGAGTACCATGAATGGTAGCAGATCGAGAGGTGATGTCATGGTTCGAGTACCATGATTGGTGGTAGATCGAGAGATGATGTCATGGTTCGAGTACCATGAATGGTAGCAGATCGAGAGGTGATGTCATGGTTCGAGTACCATGATTGGTGGCAGATCGAGGGGTGATTTCGTGGTTCGAGTACCATGATTTGAGGCGGGTTGAGAAGAGAGGATATGGTTCGAGTTCCATGAATGTGGCAGTGAGTGCTTCTGGTTTTGCCGGTTATTCCGCAGCGATTATCTAGTCCAAGGTCTGATGTGAAGGAGTATGGGCCCAGAAGGCCAGGGAGAACGAGTTTTAGTGGAGCATCCCTTGATAGGGAAAACAAGTTAGCTCTAAGGGATTGTTGGTGATATGCCAGTGGAGTCACAAGACTAAGAGATGAGTAGGGACGGTGCGTTATGGAGGGGTACAGTCTGAGCTGGAGAGTCGGCCGATAGTAGATATGTCACTTTTCGTGACCCGAGTGGTGCCATTTCCTTTTCTTGCGGGAGACGTAAGGGGTGATGAGATTTCGGTTTCTGAGTTGGGGTGAGCCCTGTGGGATCGCACGGATGGTGACTTTTCAATCAGAGTATCTGGCAGTAGGTCTGTCGCGAGGAAGTGATATAGCTTGAGCAGGTTGACAGTGGAGACTGAAATGGTCAAGGATCAGGATACACCCTATTTGAGTATAATAGGGCAGGTGTTAGCTGCAGTGTTGGGCGATCAAGAAGGGTATATCAGGGCAGTGACTCCTATTTTTGAGAGGTATAAGGGGTGGAAATGTGGTTTCTGCTCTTATGATAAGGGGCATGTTGGAACGTTGGGCAAGGAGTCAAGGATGAGGATTATGATGGTTCATTATTTCCAGATCCAGAGTTAGTGTTAACACGGGACAGTTGGGAGGTCCGGTGAGGGTATAGTGCGAGATCCTGAATGACTAGAGGCAGTCACGATGGTAAGTTCTGAAGGTTGCATACGAGACCCTGGTATCTGGAGTTGTTTGATCCTTGTCAGAGAGATCATCGAGCGTTGCGTAGCACCTTGCGGAATTAGGTGCGATGTTACTGGTGGAGACAGCCTGGGGGATAGAGTGTTGGTGCACCAATTGGTGATGGTTCGAACCCCAAGCGGGGAAGAACCGAGTATTTTATTTGAGGAATCCGCACCTGCTGCTAGAGTTACCGAGGTTCGGCCAGCGAAGGTCGAGCCACCGAAGGCTCGCGGGAGAGCTTTACAGTTGACAGCGGAGGAGTTCCGCGCATCGCCCGATATTGCGGCTGGTACTTTTTGTGGGTTCTGTACCTGCTTTGGTGATATTTGACTCGGGAGCGAGTCGATCATTTGTGTCAATAGCGTTTGGTCGACATATCAGTAGTCGACGAGAGGCGTTGAGTCGACCTCTACGAGTTTCCATAGCTGACGAGCGAGTGGAGTATACTACGGAGGTGATTCGGGGATGTGTACTCGAGATCTTCGGTGTTGAGTTCCCGATAGATCTGGTCCCGATAGCGATGGGGGACGCATGTGTTATGAGGGGGGCATGGATTGGTTGAGCCAATTTGGGGTTGTCATAGATTGCGAGCGACAGTTGGTGACGATACGAGACCCCAATGGGGGAGTACTCACGGTGTACGGCAAGGGTACCCGATGTGGGTCGGCGTTTTGTTCAGCCGCCAGAGTGAGACAGAGTTTACAGCAGGGCTGCAGCGGGTTTGTAGCCTATGTGATGGGCACACGAGAGGCCGTTGGGAGGCCAAGTTCAGTGGATGACGTTCTGATAGTGCGTGAGTTCCCGGATGTTTTTCCCGAGGAGTTGTCGGGTGTGCCTCCCGAGAGGCAAGTAGAGTTTCGCATCGAGTTGGTCCTGGGGGCAGCGCCTATCGCCTTGCGCCGCCAGAGACGTAGTAGTTATCCTCGCAGCTTCAGGAGCTGCTGGGGAAGGGTGTTGTGATGCTACGGGGAGCCGTAGTACTCACCAGTCAGAGAGAGAGTGTTGTGATACTACGGGAAGCCGTAGTACTCAGAGGTTGTTGTGATGCTATGGGGAGCCGTAGTACTCACCAGTCAGAGGAGGGCGTTGTGATGCTATGGGGAGCCGTAGTACTCACTAGTCAGAGAGAGGGTGTTGTGATGCTATGGGGAGCCGTAGTACTCACTAGTTAGAGAGAGGGTGTTGTGATGCTATGGGGAGTCGTAGTACTCACCAGTTAGAGAGAGGGTGTTGTGATGCTACGGGGAGCCGTAGTACTCACCAGTCAGAGAGAGGGTGTCGTGATGCTACGGGGAGCCGTAGTACTCACTAGTCAGAGCTGGGCATTGTGATGCTACGGGGAGCCGTAGTACTCACTAGTCAGTGGGAGGTTGTGGTGATGTTATGGGGAGCCGTAATACGCACTAGTTAGCGAGAGGTTGTTATGAGGAAGCCTTCTTGATCAGAGTATGACACAGGAGGGTTTTAGGCTTGAAAAGCCCTGCGCATGAGTTTTGGGAGCCTGGTGGTCGGACCAGGGGTGAGACCGGGGTCTCCTCAATGATTGGGAATCATTATATTCTGAGTAAGTGTGGACATCCAATCTGAAGGGATTGGATAAGTGAAGTACGCATGGGTTGCGGGTCACAAGCTATGAGTTGAATGAGTCATTGGAACGAGCGATTCCAACTACGGGTCGGACCAAACTCTTGAGTTGAGTTGAGTCATGGTGGTGTGTGGAATAGACCGGACCGAAGGGTCCAACGATGAGCATTAGATGATAGAGGTCGGGGTTGAGCCGATCTCCAGTTGGGACACGTATTTACCATTGGCTGAGTTTTCCTATAACAACAGCCATCATTCGAGCATTGGTATGCCACCCTTTGAGCTGTTGTATGGGAGGAGGTGTCGGACTCCCATTTGCTAGGGTGAGGTCGGGCAACGTGTGATGGGTAGTACGGAGATTGTGCTTCAGACGACCGAGCAGATTCAGCAGGTCAGGCAGAGGTTACTGACGGCCCAGAGCCGTCAGAAGAGTTATGCGGATAGACGACGGTCCGAGCTCGAATTTCAGGTTGGTGACTTCGTCCTCCTGAAGGTATCTCCGTGGAAAGGAGTGATCCGATTCAGGAAGAGAGGCAAGTTGGGGCCTCGGTATATTGGTCCTTTCAGGGTGATCGCCAGGGTGGGCAGAGTAGCGTATCGTTTGGAACTACCTGCGGAGTTGAGTCAGATTCATGATACCTTCCACGTATCTCAGTTGAGGAAGTGTATCGCCGATGAGTCGGCAGTGGTTCCCCTTGAGGACATTCAGGTGGATGCGAGCCTGAACTATGTTGAGGCCGATCGTGATTCGGGATAGGAGGATCAAGGTTTTGAGGAACAAGGAGGTGTCATTGGTTCAGGTCTAGTGGCAACATCGGAAGGGGTCCGAGCTGACTTGGGAGCCGGAGTTAGAGATGCGTGAACAGTACCCAGAGTTATTTGCTGAGAGAGACTTCGAGGGCGAAGTCTGATTCTAGTAGGGGAGAATTGTAACATTCGGATTTCCAGGTGCTGTATTTATCTAATTATTTTTGAGTTTTGGAGAGGGACTCGGCGAGTAGGCGCTTAGACTCGCCGAGTAGAGCCGCGCATTGTTGGACTGGATTAATGATTGGACTCGGCGAGTCCATACGTGGACCAGTGGTATTTATGTGTAGACCAGAGGGTCTTGTATGCTATGTGTATGTATGAGATTATGTGCATTGTATAGACCGGACCGAAGGGTCCAACAATATAGACCGGACCGAAGGGTCCAACGATACAGACCGGACCGAAGGGTCCAACGATACAGACCGGACCGAAGGGTCCAACGATACAGACTGGACCGAAGGGTCCAACGAGCTATGACCGGACCAGAGGGTCCAACGAGCTACGGGACTGGAGGGTCCCGCTGAGACACATCGGACCGGAGGGTCGTATTGTAGCCTCGAGTGGCGTATGTGTTGTATGTGGTATATTGGGGAACTCACTGAGCTTTTATGCTTACAGTTGTTGTGTGATGTGTTTCTGGTACTAGTGAGGATCGCGGGAAGGCGCCGGCATGATTCGTACACACACACAGAGGATTTATTTATACGAGATCTTGGGACATGTTTTGTGATGATACAGAGATTTATTATGATTTTGTGATTTTTATGTGGTGGAAAGTATGTTTTGAAATGAAAAATTGTTTTGAAAAATTGGGTGTTACATTAAGTCTTGAGGATATCCCATGCTTCCTTTGATGTGACCGCTGCAGTAATTCTAGGGAAGATGGTCTCATCTATTGCATTTTGAATAAAGAACAAAGCTTTATCATCTTTCTTCTGATTGTCTTTTTTACGGGCTTTATATGCACTTGCCTCTGCATAACCTGCTTCAACAAATTCCCATAAGTCTTGTAACTTGAAAAGGGTCTTCATTTTGGTGCTCCGGAATTCATAGGACTCGCCTTTGAAGACATGAATTTGTCGTTGTGACATGCTAATAGTGTTGCTGCTAATTTGTGCCATTTGAGAGTCATCGGTTGAGACTTGGATAAGTGACCAAGCTCTGATACCAAAATGTTGGATCTTACTAGAATGAAAAAGAAATGCAGGAGAACTCTTGTAATGTTATTGATAAATAGAAGAGAATAGAAGGCAACTATAAATAGTAGAGTTTTACAACTGAAAAGTAAAAGCTGGAAATGTGGAAGGACTTAAGTAAATGCAGAAAAATTGAAAGACTTCTAGTAGTTACTAAGACCAGTCAGGTGAGTTAATATTTTCTTGAGAAACTTTGAATCAATCTTCAACATGTACGCTATTAGACAATTAGACTAGTTTAGTTAGTTTCATGTTGTGTTGGACGGTTTATTTTCTTGTCTACTATATATATTTTGATATATTAAGTGGGGAGATGAGGGCAGACTATCTTTATGTTGAAGGCCAAGGGGCGGACCAACTTTATGTTGAAGGCCAAAAGGGAGGACCAGCTTTATGCTAATGGCCAATGGGTGGACTAGCTTTATGTTGAAGGCCCTTATGTGTATGCATTGTATATGTATTATGGTACATGGTATTTTGGAGAACTCACTAAGCTTCATGATTACCTAGTTGATTATAAATATTTTCAGGTACTTCTTGGGATCGTGAGAATGGAAAGGTTTCATTGTACCCAAGCATCGACATCATGTTTTTCGCATAAGTTAATTATACACTAATTTAATTGGATAAATAAAAATGAAAATCTTTCTATGAAAATGAAGACGTTACATGTGATTTGGGTGTTTTTCCGTCGTAAGTCGTAGGCAACGTACATTGCACCGTGGCGTGGTGTATCGGCACCACGCCATGGTGGACATAGTAGGTTGCTATGGAGGAACGGTGGCCATGACGCTGAATAGAGTCGACCGCAGAGTCATTTAGGCATCACGACGTGGTGAAGCCTTCACCACGGCATGGTTCCGAGTTTGAGCTTGTTATGCAAGATTAGTATTGGTTAACTTGTTACTAATGTTTGATTAAGTGTTCGGAAGCTTAATTCATGTTTTTTATGGAGCTTTATCAGTTAAAATCCATGTTTTGATTCTAGGGTTTGAAACCCTATAAATGGAAAATGATGAAATGGTGTTTTGTGATAGGATCTAGTTAGGTTGGGTGTGTAAAAGCATGGGTGGAGTATTTTATCAAGTACTTGTACAAAGGATTGTCAAGTTTGAGTTTTACCCAAATTATGAGTTTTTGGCTAAAATCTCCATTGATGCCTTAATGGATTAAGACGTATTTAAAAGGGCTTTATGTGTGTAAATGTCATAGGTTGTGGCAAAGAAGGAATTAGAGCCCTCGAAGAGAAGCTTTGGAGAAGTTGGAAGTAGGTTGTTATTCAATCCACTACAAGATGTGAGTTATACTACCTTTTTAGAGTATGATAATGTGATGTAGATTCATGTCAAAGCATATGGAGACATGTATGTAAATGTAGATTACATCATTTGTAGATTGTGATATGTTGGATTCTATATGTTATGTTTTCATAATGTTAATAGAACAAGTATGTAATGAGTAAGAATAAGGGACCCCTAGGATAGAGAATGTTAGAGTCTTGCATGGAAACATTGAAAGATAATGTAGAGCGGTTAGCTGTCTACATGTATATGTATAAATGCCTGGTCATTCATGTGGCTAGCTAGCTATCTGAACTTTATGAATTTATGTATGATTATATTGTATGTTATGTTATATTATAACTCACCATACTTGTTGTCTGGTAGATATTAGTTCCATGTGTTTACAGATTTAGGTAGCAAGCCACAAAGTGTGTGGGCTTAGAAGCATCAAGGACATTGGACTAGACTTTTGATTTATGTTTTTATCATTTTTGCTCTTATTATGGTTAGGATATGAGTTGGAAACACTCATTAATGTTTTCTAGGAATACTTTTAAATGTTTTTGGAAACTCTAGTTTTTGTGATGATGTGTAAAATCTGATATTTCCCTTTAATTGTTAAATGTTTATGAAAATTATGGGTTGTTACATACTCACCTCGGGAAGTTAGGTCAACTAACTTCATTTCTTTTTTTTCCACTCTAGCTTGCAAGTTTGTCCAAATTATCTTGATGTATAGTTTTAGAAATTTAAGTCTTGTCCTAAGTCATTCATAGTATCCTACTTTAGTACTCTTATATCTTTCTCATTATTAATTCTAACATAGACTTTCATGGTTATATAAAGCCTAAATTATGTTGTAAATAATGGTCGCAAGTTTGCTTATCAAGCTTGTAACCAAGGGCCACAAATGGAAAAGTTAGGTTTTTGGAACTAAATTTATTTGTACAGACCACATGGGCCATATACATTAAGACATGGCCTTCACACATGTCGTGTGCCTTTAATTCAAAGAATTTTGTGAAGCAAAGGTTATAGGAGCCGTTTGTAT
Source organism: Lactuca virosa (assembly GCF_052849685.1). Lineage (NCBI taxonomy): Eukaryota > Viridiplantae > Streptophyta > Magnoliopsida > Asterales > Asteraceae > Lactuca > Lactuca virosa. The sequence continues at coordinate 328,328,909 of NC_136430.1, forward strand.
TTAGGCCAAATCCACACGTGTTGTGCAACTACCATCAGACCCGAAATAACATAAACTTTGGTTGTTGTGTCCAATTTAAGCATCCTTCTTTGCAAAGACTGATGACAATCTAATCCACTTATATTACATAATTTCTAACACATTTTAGTAGTTAGACATCCAGCATGAACACCATATTAGTGTTTCTTTATTCAATTTCAGGACCATCAAGAACTCATGTTCTAAACACATCAACTAGTTAAATTCTTTGATAATAATGTTTAATCTTTCTTTATTTCAACTTATATGACACATGCATTTGCTACTAGAGTTTAAGTTTCGTGAAACATGTTTAATCTATTAAACTTTCCACCATAAAAAGAAAGACATTGAACTAATACCTCAAATTCTCAAGCTTGATGATAAACCCCTTTGATTCCTCCTTGATCTTCCCTTAGCTGTGATTACACACACTAATATCCTCTTTAGTTACATATATTAAATTCTCCATATGTTTATTGCTAAAATGAAAAGAAAACATGTTATTTTCTTACCTAAATTCATGGTAAAAAAAGTCAACCCATAGTTGATGTTGGTTAATAGTTTGACCGCATACAACATTAGGCTGAAACCATTTTCAAACTTCCATATCTTTTTCATATAACTCCAAATGACTTAATTCTTTTTGGTAGGGATGAGCTTTAGAACCGGACCGGTTCGGAACCGGAACCGGTTTTCCTATATTATAATAACCGGGAACCGGACCGCCGGTTCTAGCGCCGGTTCCGGTTCCGGTCCCGGTTTTTCGGTTATTTTTCAAACTAGAACCGGTTGAAATATTATAGATGATATGTTATCTTCCGGAACATGTAAATGATTCAATATTTAACCAAATTATGGCTTTTTACATTCTAAATTGAAGTACAAACACTAAATTACATGATGAAAAAAGAATCAAGTAATTCCGACTTCATATGAGTGAGTTATACGCATTTTAAAAGTGTGACAGATTCCAAAAAAAATGTTGAAACAGAAAATACGCAGCATTGATATGTTGTCTTCCGGGGTCTATAACTGATTCAATATCTAACCAAAATATGTGTTTTTATAGTCTAAAATGTACTACAAATACCAAATTACATGCTGGAAAAAAATTAAGTAATTCCGACGTCATATGAATGAGTTATGCTCATTTGAAAAAATAGGACAGATTCAAAAAAACAAAAAAAAAGTGTTGAAATAGAAAAAACGCAGCATCGTTATTCTTTCTTTCGGGGCATGTGTCTGATTCAATATCTAAGCAAAACGTATGTTTGTAGAGTCAATAATGAATTACAAACTCCAAATTACATGTTGGAAAAAAAAATCAAATAATTCTGACTTCATATGAGTGAGTTATGCGCATTTTAAAAAACGGGAAAAATATAAAATCGGTTCCAGTTTTTAGAACCGGGACCGGTTTTCATAAAAATGGAGAACCGGTAACCGGACCTTGTTACCAATTCCGGGTCCGGTTCGGTTCCGGTCCGGTTCCGGTTCCGACGGTTCTAATGCTCATCCCTACTTTTTGGTATGCATTCCTTGTTGAGTTACCTACAAAGTTTATTTAGAAAGTTCCCAAACATGACTTATAAACTTTTATTAACAACATGAATTATACAATGAATCATCTTATTACCAAAGGAATCATATCTACTTTATCTTCATAAGTCATTAATTATGTAGTATATGTGTTACTAGGAATTTGAAGAAGTTATCATGCTTCTTGTATTATGTAATTCCTGTTTCTTACAGTTTATTTATATAAATTCTATTTTTTTTTAAATGAATTTAAAGAAATTACATGCAATTTGGGAAATATAATATGAATTAAAGGCAAAATGTGTCAAATACATAGTTGTATGTATCAAGCACAATTTATGTCATACATGCTAGTGTGGGTCAAGTACAATATGGATTGCACATATTTGTACGTCTCATAATACATGATTCGTACTTACATGCATGAGACAGTTTATCTTATATAGTGATATGTACTCGTATGTATCAAGCGTAACGGACACAAGCATAAACTTTGTTATATTGTAGGGGATGCTTGGTAATTCTCAAAAGTATAGATACTTAAAATCATGGTCAATCTTAATAGCTAGATGAAACATATCATCAAGCCGTAGCCCACATGTGTGCCTCTTGATTGACTCACCAATCACCATCATCTATTATTGTTAATATATATACATTTTACTTCATCAATTTGTTCAAAATTCTTAGCTCTATTAGATCTATACAACAATGATAAAGTTACACTAGGATTAATGGGAACATTTATGTAAAACTGCCAATATAGCGTTTTTAAACCGCTATAAATATCAATATCACCATATCACCCCTAAGGGGAACGTGGCAAGACCAATGTCCGTAGAGTCACCATCAACTTAGAATAGAATTAATCAACAATGAACAAATAATTCAACTCTTAAAGTCAAATGATACCTTCATTCGTGAACTTTCAAATTAAATTTTAAGTGTTGTTTGTTTGCTAGGTTATAGGCGGAACCAATACTTTATGGCTGGCGAATTGGCATTTTTAGTAAACTATACATTTCGGGAAACAAATGAGGAAATAGACAAGTTTACATCAATATGATGCCCGTGACTCTATTATTTAATCAAGATTCGTTATCCTTTTTTATTCCACTGAACTTCTTCGGATCAGAGATGGGCGGCCTTCATGCAATTCTACTCTTGATTTGCATCACTCGTCTCTTTGCTATTAATGGCGAAGCTGTTACTCCTAGAGAAACACTTGAGATAATCATAGGTGGTGGTGTTGCGTCTCCATGGCCACCGCCGGGATATCAAGATTGTCCTCCTCCACCTCCACCTCCACCTCCCCCTCCATGTCCACCAACACCACCTCCACCATCACCAAGTCCACAACCATCGCCAACATTAACACATCCACCATCACCAAAACCACCACATGGGCCATCACCAGCAGGTGGTTTCGAGAGCGTGCTACTACGACGATACTATGACGTAATCCAAGCCTTCAAAAAGAAAGTGACAATTGATCCCACAGGCATTACGAAAACATGGGAGGGAAACCATATTTGCGGTGATTACAAAGGGTTCATTTGCGACATCGTACCAGATGTTAACCTAAAGACCATCTCCGGTGTCAACTTCAATAACAGGAATTTGTATGGCCCAAATCTAACCCTCACTGAATTCCTAAGCGGTTTGAAAGATCTCGCATTTTTCCATGCAAATTCCAATAACTTCATCGGCTCCATCCCGGAAGATATCGGCACACTCCGCTACTTATACGAACTTGACCTCAGTAACAACAAATTATCCGGCAACTTCCCCTACCAAGTCCTCCAAGCCAAGAAGTTAGTATTCCTCGACCTCAGATTCAACATCTTTTTTGGCGTTGTTCCTCCACAAGTCTTCCTTCTCGGCCTCGACTTGCTCTTCATCAACAACAACAATTTCAAGCAAACACTCCCCGGAAACCTTGGGTCGACAACAGCGCTTTATTTAAGCCTGGCTAACAACAAATTCGTCGGTGGAATCCCTCGGAGTATTGGTCAAGCTTCCAACACCCTACTCGAGGTTCTTTTCTTGAACAATCAGTTAACCGGTTGTTTGCCGTATGAGATCGGACTTTTGAGGAAATCCACAGTGTTCGACGTTGGATTCAACCAGTTAACGGGTCTAATCCCACGCTCGCTTCAGTGCTTGGAGAAAATGGAGCTTCTGAACTTGGCCCACAATAAGTTCTACCGGATTGTGCCAGAATCGGTGTGCAGCCTGCCGAATCTATTGAATTTCACTGTATCGTATAACTATATCAGTCAGGTTGGGCCAAAGTGCCGGGAACTGATCAAGAAAGGAATTCTCGATGTGAAGATGAACTGCATTTCGTATCTCCCGAATCAAAGATCGAAAGCCGATTGTGATCATTTCTTCTCGAATCTTCAACCTTCTTGCACCGATAAAAAATTTCTGACATATATACCTTGCTCCAAAGGGTATTCTGGTAATCAGTTGGAGCCCTCCAACGTTCAATGGGCTACTCCGTCGCCCGCACCGGCTCCTCTAGTGCGAAGTTATGGTGCTCTTTCGCCACATTAATCAATCTTATGTGTATAATTAGATCTAAATTCGTGAAAGTAGCCGAATATTGTTATTTCTTTTTTCATAAATACAAATAATTGGCAATGCTCAAAGTCTGGGAAAATTTTGCTAATTAGTGGTTTGCAAAATCAAATTCTCAAAAAATAATTATCTTCATACGAAATTGCAAAAAAAAAAAAAAAAAGTTTGCATTTTGAATAATTATCACCAAAGTCATTATATATATATATATATATATATATATATATATATATATATATATATATATATATATATATATATATATATTAGTTTATAAACCGTGAGAACCACGATTATAAAATTAATTAAACTTTAATAATAAAAAAACTTAAATTTATAAATCAACTATTTCAAATAAATTATTTTAAATAAATTATTAATTAAGAGATATTTTTTAGTTATATAAAATTATAATCGTCGATTAAAATAAACACGTGAAATTATATCACCTTATTATATATATATATATATATATATATATATATATATATATATATATATATATATATATATATTAGTTTTATTTTATTTTTTGTTCTAATGTTGTTAATTTAATGTAATTAGAGTATGAAATTTAAAATTTACAATTTAAAATGAAAAATCAATTATTAATTTAATATAATGTAATTAGAAAGAGAAATTTAAAATTTAAAATTTGAAATAGAGAATTAATAGGTTGACATGTGGCATGATAGGTGACATACAACATTAATGATCATTTCTAATATTATGACACTTGTATAAACTTATTAATTTATTAGAATACGGATATATATATATATATATATATATATATATATATATATATATATATATATATATATATATATATATATATATATATTCAATTTGGATGCATATAATGTGATGTCACAAAAAATGTAACATCATCATGCAATGTCAACATGGTACATCATAAAAAACTGAGTCAGTATGTCATTCCAGCAAACAACCTGGTTAACCGCTTAAATTGTCAGAATTATAACAAATGGGTAAACGGAATTTAATTTGAGACAAATAAACCGGATACCATCTCACCACTGTATGTTAAATTAATAAGCATACTCCAATGATTAAGAGCTTTTCAATATAATCACGTACACATAGGTGCCTATAAATATCATTCATTGTGTCTAGAGAATCTTCAATAGTTAAAGCACACCATGTAAGAGACTAACATCCAAAACAATGCAATGTGAAATATGTGTATATATCAACCAAAGTGCCATATTGAAATCCAATACATTTAGTTGATGTAAAATACAACAAATTAGTTTAATATATAATAACAACATGATAAAAAAGTATGTGTGATTAATGGTTGAGTAAAAAGTATGTAACCACTACTCGAAACACGGTGTGCTAATGTTGAAACATCTTTGGATTGAGTTGGTTCATTCGATGTATGTTGTGATTCTTTAGAGTTTTCTATGATAACCTTTCATAAAGTTAAATTAACATTTAACTTTATTGTTATTAATCCTTATACTTATATGCACACACAAACACAAGCATACCAAACCCTAATCCTTATACTTACATGTTAATACATACATATATACACAATACACATACACATACATAAAGATACACATACACATGTATATTAATATACATACGCATGCACCTAAATTCTAAAACCTTAAACACTAAACCATAAACCCCTACATATCGTAAACCCTATACACATACATATACACTTACCCCTACACATACAAACATATATATATATATATATATATATATATATATATATATATATATATATATACACCCATATATACAAATACACATACATATAGATATACAATCATAATAATAATAAAAATAAATATAATACAATTTTAATAAACCTAATATTAATAACGAAAAGTATAATTATAATAAAAAAAAATTAATTATAACTAATATAATAAGAAAATAATACCAATAATATTAAAAATAAAAGTAATAATAATAATATTTATATTAATAATAATTATTATATTTTTTAATAATAATATAAAATAAAAAATTTAATAATGATAATAATAATATAAAATAGTAGTAGTAATAATAATATTTATAAAAAAATGGGGGAAAGACAAAAACAAAAGGGGGGGGGGAGAGAGAGAGAGAGAGAGAGAGAGAGAGAGGCAAAAAGAAAAGGAGGGAAACATTTTTAGTTTTCCGCTTTTAGTTTCCTACGATATTCCTACATGATTGTTTTTTTTAATTTTAATTAATATTCCGTAGGAATTCTGTTGGAAATTACCAACGCTTCTCCAACGGACTTCTCCTAGTTTCTAATTTCGTAGGTATTTTGTCTGAATTTTGTTGGAATTCTATTTTGTCGCATTTTTGTTTGAAATTTGATGGAAATTACCTACAAAATATATTTGTACGTAATTTTTGGTAGCTAAAAGGGCCCGGATGACGGATGTTTTTAGAGGCATCTCTATTGGTGATGTAGAGATTTCGCATCTCCTTTATGCGGATGATGTTATTGTGCTTTCCTCTTGGAGTCTTGATAATGCTTCCCAGCTTATTCGTATTTTTCGATGTTTCTTTCTGGCTTCGAATCTCAAAATCAATTTGCTTAAAAGTAAATTGATTGGGGTAGGGGTTCCCTATTCGATGGTTACGGATGTGGCTAGATCGGTGGGGTGTTGGGCGGATATCCTTCCTTTTATCCATCTTGGAGTGCCGATGGGTGATAATATGGGTCGGGTGAAGGCTTGGTTAACCATTATTGATAGATTTCGTGGTAAACTTGCGGTGTGGAAAGCCAAATCTCTTTCTTTTGGGGGTCGGTTTACTTTGATCAAGTCTGTTCTTGGCTCGGTGGGAAGTTACCTTATGTCCCTGTTTCTTACTTTTGTTACCGTTCTTCACATGTTGGAAGTTATGAGAGCTAATTTCTTTTGGAGGGCTGATTTGGAGGAGAGGAAGATGTATTGGGTGAAGTGGAACAAAATTCTAGCTTCTAAACAGGATGGTGGTCTTGGTGTAGGAAGTCTCTTTGCTTTTAATAGATCTATAATGTTTAAATGGCGTTGGAGATTCTTTCATGATTATCAGCTTCCTTGGGTGAGAGTGGTTAAAAACATTTATGGGTTTGATGGTGGTCTTGCTACTTTGTCTCTTCATCGGTCTTAGTCAGGACCATGGAATAGTCTCATTCGTATGATTGTTAATCTCCAGGATAGGGGATAGATCTCCTCAACCTTTGTCCGACTAGAGTTAGAGACGGTGCTCTTAGTAGTTTTTGGCATGATAAGCGGATCTCTGATAGCTCTCTTCCAGTGACTTTCCATAGAGTCTTCGTGTTGGATGTGCATAAAGGGGAATCTGTGAAAGAGAGATTTCTTATAGGATGGGATCCGGGTAATCTTCGTCGGTTACCTAGGGGTGGTATTGAGTAGAGTCAATGGGATGCGTTTATAGAAGTGGTTCAAAATGTTCGTCTCCTTGATAGACCTGACATATTAGGTTGGCTCGCTGATGTGTCGGATATGTTTTATGTCTCCTCAGCCAGTACCTTTATTGATTCTGCTACTCTTGCTGATATTGATATTCGGTGTGATACTTGTTGGAACAATTAGGTCCCAATAAAACTCAATATCCTGATGTGGAGGATCAAACTTGGAGGTATTCCAACTAGGGAAAGATTGTCTCATCGTGGTGTGGAGGGGCAATCAATCATGTGTTCGTTATGTAGTGCTGCAGTGGAGACCATTGATCACCTTTTTGTTGGATGTAGAGAATTATTGGAGATTTGGAGTTGTATTGCTATTTGGTGGGATGTTCGTCTTCCAGATAGGTTTGCTATTGATGATATCATGATGTGGGTTGATTCTACAAGTTTGAGGGCCGGCCAAAGAAAAGCTTTTGACGTGGTGATTATCTCGGCTTTTTGGTGTCTTTGAAATTTTAGAAATAATTTTGTTTTTGGCCCGACTATTCCTAGGAAATCCGATCGCTTTGATGCTATTGTAGAGAAGATATTTTTCTGGATTTCTAATAGATCTAGCAAATCTAGGATCGGATAGACCTATTGGCTTCATAATCCGGTTCTAGCTTCTATTTTGATGTAATTGTTGTTTTCTTTTTCTAGCTTTTTGCTAGTTTTTTAATAAAATCTTCCGCCGTTTTAAAAAAAGAAAACCAAATTTTCTAGTAGTGGTTTAGTGTCAAAGTTTTAGCATGTTAATTTTCGTTTAACTTTGTTTTTTTTCTAATAGGCATAACAATTTGCTGATGATTATCTATATTTGAATATCTTCAAAATATACGAATAAATGTTTTATCGTCAAATCAACGAAAAAATACATGTGGTTGGTTTTGTTCTTGTTCAAAATAAAATTTTGGCTTTGTTTGAATAAACAATTCACGTTGATTTTTCCAAAAAGTGACAAGATGGGAAAATATGAATAATTAACATGTGTTTACACCTTCAAATTATTTACATTTAATATTTTTGGTTTATTTGTAGCAAAGTCTGCAAGTATTCAAAAGAGTCCAAACATAGTAATGTTATGCCATAGTTAAAATCTCTGGATATAATATTTAAAATAATTAGTTTTGCGATCTAGTTCACTTCCCACCATATTGCCTTTCTACGTTCTATCTCAATTTGATTGGTCTAACATTAATAGAATCCATGGATTTACATGTGATTTAGCTAAATGATAAGATGACCACATGGTTTCACGCGACAAATAAATATAGTAATTCAAATTGTATTTGTGTGAATTATAGTTTTTCTATATTACAACCATCTATTAATTGGAATTTAAAAATTCATGTCTTTTACTAAAAATATCTTAAATTATAGTTTCCTCTTTTTGTCGTTTTGGAAGGTGAGGTTATTAAAAAGTTAGTTGCCTAGAATGAGTACAAAACGAGTAGAAAATTTGACATTTTAAATATCTATGGAGGATATGTACTCTATTTGTATTTGTATGCCGACTATACTTTTCCAATTATTGGCCTCTTCATTTTTATTTTATCCATTGAGTTTACAGTGTTAGATAATCCAGATCAGTACATTTGGATCATATCGACTTTTATTATTACCTCTCGTATAGTGCAATGTGAACATTTTTCAAATATTGTTCCCACTAACGTCACAACTTATGTATTATAACTTTTAACAAAATATCTTAATTCAATATAATTGATAAATGTTTTCTAAAAAATATATATAATTAATAAATATTCATTGACGCCACACTTTGTCTAATATGTACATGGGATGAGGGTAATGAAAGTCACTTTTTTCTTTATCGGATGTTTGTAAAAACATAAAACATCCAAAAAAAAACATTGAATTCTATAGATTTTAATTCATTATCATATCATTATTTTATATTTGATACAACTTTTCAATTTTTTTACCTACAGTGCACAGAACTATAAAAGTTTAAATAGAACATATTTTAATATTTATTTAAAAATTAAAGAAAAATCATGTTGAAGAGTTCAGTGGTCATTAAATTCTAAATAGATTGAATATAAATGCGACATCTCATAATGGTAGATTTTCATCTATGGAATGACAATTAGATTTGTCACCCTATTCAACTCTCAATTATGGATGATTTAAATGGATTTTTAGATAGTGTAAGATATGTCTCCTAACCTTTACCAATCATATTTAAATTCTAGATGGTGCCAAATGCCTCGCTCCTCCGAAAAAGAATGCCGAACTTCTTAAAGTTGTGTTCTTCTATATTCATTGGTCCCTAAACTAGTTTTTGTTTTAGCTTACCTAAGGTAATTTAATAAGATAAAAATTATATGATTGAGATTTAGGCGAGCCAAACTCATTACAAAAAGTGACAAACACTACGACGGTTTTATAAGGTGGGTCTTCAGCTTGGGGGAGGGGGTGGACAATTCTCATGGGCCAGGAGAAAAGAGTTTGAGCCCCAATTTCAAATTAATGCATTGATTAACGGTATAAGCTCAATAAAATTATGTCATTTTAATGAAAGTGAAGGGGTCATCCGGTTTTCTTTTGCTAATGTGTACTTTAACATTGAGAAAGTAAAATTTTTTGCTGATGTGTACATTGACTACCCTTAAGACCATAAGAAAATGTTGTGAAAGGACAAGTCTTCCCTTAAGACCATATGTGTAATCAAAATCATCGGTGTCTTCGTCTTTTACCCACTGAATCAAAACTGTCACAATCTAAATAGTTTGTACACGATGGGGTAACATGATGTTATGATCCCATATCGGCTGAAAGTACTATAAGTTGGTGGGTTATAAGTCTTAGTGTCCCCTCCTCCTACAAGCTGGCTTTTGGTAGTGAGTTCTACACTTGGGCTTACGACATGATACGGGCCTAGTATGGGATGGGTTCGTATCAATTGGTATCAGAGCCGTCCCCATCTTTTGAGGTGCCAACACTTGGAGTGGTGGCTTGGACCCGAAAAGAGGGGTGCCAACCGTGACCAATAATGACTTGGAGTGGTGGCTTGGACCAAAATGGGGTGCCAACCGTGACCAACGAGGACGTTGGCTCTTCAAAGCGTGGGGTATTGTTATGATCCCATATTGGCTGAAAGTACTACAAGTTGGTGGCTTATAAGTCTAAGTGTCCTCTCCTCCTACAAGCTGGCTTTTGGGAGTGAGTTCTACACTTCGACTTATGGCATGATACAGACCTAGTATGGGATGGGTCCGTATCAATTGGACCAAAAGGGGGTGCCAACCGTGACCAACGAGGACGTTGGCTCTTCAAAGCGTGGGGTATTGTTATGATCCCACATCGGCTGAAAGTACTTTAACTTGTTGTCTTATAAGTCTAAGTGTCCTCTCCTCCTACAAGCTGGCTTTTGGGAGTGAATTCTATGCTTGGGCTAATGGCATGATACGGTCCTAGTATGTGATGGGTCCATATCACATGACGACTCTGAACCAACAGGCTGCATGATTGTGCCTATAGAATAACGATGGATAGCATCTCGTTTTCATTGCAACCATGGAGAAGGACATTTAATTTGGCTCACAAGCTTCGATTATTGCTTCATGGAACAATGGACCTCCGTTGTGAATAAGTAGCAAATGAGGAGGAATGGACATGCTCAATCGTTGTTCTCCATCAACGATTCAATTTTCGGCCTCAAATTTAGGTACGATCTTCACTTTTGCATTCACCAATTTTCTCTTTAGAATCTTGTTTCTGACGCTTCGACTTGTATATAATAGTTAATGTTGCTAGCACAGAGCTTTGTTGATTCGACTTTTGAACTTGAATGAGCATTCAATCGAATTTTAACTTTTAGTTTAGGTTTTCAGGCAGTTTTGATAACATAGATTGCTAATAAGAATTTGGTCTAGATTCATAAACACACCGATAAACTTCACCAGAATACATGAAATACTCGTGAGAGCCATTATATGTCATCGGGAAACACATTTCAAATTTCCATCAGTAACCAAACTTCACGATATCTTGTTGATTATCTCATCTCTTTCAATAGCACATTCAATAATTTTTTTATCTTCGTGTACATTGCTTCTATTATAACTTTCAATAACACATCCAGTGGACAAGAAAACAATGGTCATTGCTTTGGACATGAAGGTTGGTTGTGTTGTGTATGTTCTTTTAGTGTTTATGTAGTTCTTTGAGTGTTTATGTATTGTTCTTTGTATGTTCAATGCCACATCATCTCACACGTGGAGTCTATCTGTCATATGTGGAAAATGAAACATGCCATTAGTACGTGCTTTGTAATAATTGTGAATAAAAGGATCCATTTGTTGGAAAATTGGTGTTAACCAATTTATAAAAATGGGTTTTCCCCATTTTTTAACACGTCCAAAATGGATTTAATATGAATGATAAATTAATCGTTAAAGTAAGGGTGTTGGAAGACATAAATAAAAGAGTTTAATGGGTGGGAGAAATAAAAGAAAAGTTCAGGGACATTTCTTGCAAATATTTCTTTCTTTCGTAACTGAAACTGTAATTAATATTACAATTTAATTACATATTAACACACATTAATCTTTATGATTAATAGAAGTGTTTAAATTGGAGGTTATAGAATATGTAGTATAAATACCACTACTCTACAACCATTTGAAGACACCAAAAGAATGCAAGAAAACTCTCTTATTCCCCACTTCATCTTTATCTTCTTCTTTTTTCTAGCTATATTGAGGATATAATCCAGGCCTATTGAGGGTTCGTGTGGTATACAAGAACCACTTCAAACTGTTGTATCCTGGGAAACAAACACCCGGTAGCGGGTGAATTTGTTTTAAGGACAATGTGTTAAACACATGCCTCGGTTTTTCTATTTTCTTGTTTGTTTTCGTAAATTACCGGAATATTATTCTTACAATATTAAAACAAAATTCGTTTACAAATCGAACTAGAAATCAGAAACAATTTTACTTACATTATTTTGATATTGTACGATTTTTATAAGGAAAAATGGATTGTTTTGTGATTTTGAAGCACCTTTGGTCATTAATTCATTAAGACATGTTTTTTTTATTAATTATCGAATTTTCAAGCTTCGATACTGATTTCATTAAGTACCTAATGAGTTAAGAAGTTAGCTTAAAATCAAAAACACAATTTACGAGTTGCTGTGAAATGCTCTAATCTGTCCCAAACTTTAAAAAATCATAACTTTGTCATGGATACTCAATTTTTGTTGAAACCAATTTTCAAAGTTTTTTATGTGAGTCTACTTCATTTCATTAATTTTTTCCGAAAGCTGGAAACAACTCTAACTAGGGTGAAAAATACGATTTTCACTGACTGGTTAAGTTTTTAGCAGCTATGATACATGGTTTTGTAAAATTCATAATAAATTGTAGAAAATCGTATGAACTTGTAAAAGTAGTCTCTGGAAAGCTAAGAGATAGAGCTACTGGATTATGAACTTAGATTGAATTTTTGGCAGGTTTAAGTGGGGCTAAAGCAGTCTTGAACAAACTGCATTGTTTTGTGAAAAACAAAAAGGCTTTGTTTAGTAAAAAACAACTTCAATTTTATGTAAAACAGCTTTGGAAATCAGAAAACAACTTGGTTTTACTTAAAAAACCACATTTTAAATATTTTTGTTGAACGAAAACATCAAATTTTCTGATATCATAATTTATGCATTAGTTTTCTGCATGAGAAATCAAATTTTAGAATTTCTGCATCAGAAATCAAGTTTCATGATTGTTCAAATATAGATTTTTAATTATGTTGAGTTTTGTCCAAGTAAGAGGCAAACATATTTTCTGGAAATTAGAATTCTAAACATTTATATTTAGAGTATAAATGATTTCAGAAATGTCACCATCCACAATGGAACGATTTCCGAAGTAAACTCTATGGATACTAACTCCATTGAGTGATGGATTGATATGGGTGCTACACGTCATGTGTGCTCAAAGAGGGAGTGACTCAGGAATTATAAGGTTATCCAAATTGAGGCAAAAAAATTTATTCTTGAAATTGTGATTCTAAACACTTAAATTTAGTGTTTAAAACATTCCAGAAATAGTATAACATAGAAAAGAGCTAACACTTAATGATGTGTTGTATGTTCCATATAAGAACTTAGTGTTTGGATAGTTTTTGAACAAACATGGATTTTGTTTGGTGTTTGAGTCCAATAAGTTTGTACTAACCTAAAAAAAGTATGTTTGTAGACAAGGTCTATGAGGATGGTGGAATGTTTAAATTTCATATATTGGTTAATGAGCCTAATATCAATGAGTTGGATAACTCTTCCGCTTACTTGCTTAAATTTTTAATGTGTGACATGCTAGATTTGGACATGTTAATATTGACATGTTAAGAAGGTTAATCAAACTTGAAAACATACCTCACTCTCGTATAAGTCAAAGTATGGATGCAACACTTGTGTTGAGTCAAAGCTAACACATCAATCATTCAAGTTCGTTGATATGAAGTCGAATCCATATAACGGTGATATAAGTACTTTATCACTTTTATTGACGATTGCATTAAACTTTGTTATGTTGATTTACTTAAAAATAAAGATGTACAAGTTTAAATTGTACAAAAGTGAGGTTGAGAATCATCTCAACAAGAAGAGTGAACGTGGAGGTGAATATGCATCACCATTTGAGGAATTTTTTGCAAGGGTATTAAACATGAGCTTAAGGCACCTTATTCACCATAAAAAAAATGGCATCACCGAAAGGAATATCATATCTTAAATGAAATGATGAATGACATGTTGTTGCTTATGTTTTGGGTTGCCACACTCAATATGGGGGGAAGTTGTGTTGTCAACTAATTACCTTTTAAATAAAGTACCCCAAAAGAAAACGAGAAAAAAAATATCATCTATGTTATGGTCGGGTATAAAATCATCTTACAAATACATTTGAATGTGGGGGTGTCTCACAAAGGGTGTTATACTTAACCCAATGGTTGTAAGGATTGGACACTAGATTGTTGGTTGCATCTTTATTGGTTATGCACAAAACAATAGTGTTTATTGTTTTCTTGTACATTAATGGAATCAACAAATGCATCATACTTTGAAAATGTGTTTCCATGTCTTGATAAATAAAAGACAAGTGCTCCAAAACAATTGGGAACAAAGAATCATCTCATGAAGAAGAAATGGAGGAATAAATAGATCATGATGGAGTAAAATAGGACAAGTGAGAAATCATTTGGAGATGATTTATGCATGTATATGGTTGAAAGAGAGCCTCAAACTTTCAAAAAGGAATTCACTTCCTTTGATATATCTCAATGAAAAGAGGCAATTAAAAGTGAAATGGATTCTATCTTGCCAAATCACACATGAGAGCTAGTGGATATATCTCTAGTATGTAAACCACTAGGCTATAAATGGACTGTCAAGAGGAAAATGAAAGCAAATAGACCTAAAGAATATGAGAACTAGTTATAACATAATGGTCTATGATTTCAATAGAAATATACACCGATTTCTTGTTTGGAAATTTAGAATCACATGATACTTCTATACTCCAAGAAGCTATTTCCATTAAATCCAATAATATTGGTTGGAATTCATCAAAACAAGATAAAGGTTTTGGTGAATATTAAGATATTCAATATGTAGTTGAAAGGACTATGAGTGGAAATATGAGTATTCTATATTTAGAATCATATGATCGTTTCTTAGAAGATAATATTGGATTAAGTTGTAGAAAGTAATAATGGTTCTATTGTTTGAACTATTGAGTTTGAGAAATCACTGCGATTTAGTGGATTTCCAAATAAGAAGTAAGAGCTGATGACATATTTGAAATATATGTTTGGATTACAAATATAAGAATTTCTTAGTTAATTTCATTTGTATGCTCTTATAATTATATGTTGTTGTAACTTCTCGAAATTTAGAAGTATATCATTCTGATATGAACTAAAACTTCTAAATATATAGACTTAGAAGTATAAATCTATATAGAACTGCCAATCAATTATATTACCCAAGGGAAAGCAACAAAATGTGTAAGTAGTAAAGTCATTATATGATTAAAGCAAGCTTTGGAACAACGGGTGTCAAAAGTTTGACTATGTCATTCAACATCAATGGATGTGATGAAATAGATCCATATAATTGGCACTTTAAAGTGTTATTCTATTTTATGACATAGTAAGATCCTTGAGATAAGATGCCTAAAGAATTTTACATGTAGATGGTTAAAGCAAGAAATTGCATGGGAAAATACAATATTTGCAAGGAAACTCATGTATGTAATATTCATAATCACATATGGCCAATGTTATTATGAATTCACAAATACATGTAGTATATATGCTTATCTTATTATGTTGACACAATTATGCATATTCAATAGTGGTAACTATGGTGTAGTAATAACCATATTGATAATGTTCAACATTTGTTGGAAAATATAGGAGATTTTTTTTGCAAGTTTATCCAAGGTTGGACAATAAACTAAAAGGATTTGTAAGTTCTTGGGAGACGTTCCATGACGAGCCAATAACTCCTATATATGTACATGATAATGTAAATAATGGTGAGTCTAGACATATTTGTCAAACAAATAACACCATTCAACAACGACTCTCAAGATGAATTGTCTTTAATTACTACATTGCGGATCCGCTAACGAAATGTTTGGAGGTTGTTATGAGGAATGAGACTAAAACCCATAGATTAATAAGTTATTGCAAAGGAAAACCCAACCTAGTTGACTGGAGATCCCAAGATCTAGGTTCAATAGGACAACCTACTTGCATATAACATTTGTGAATCACAGTGGGGGCTATCCCCAACCCATTCCTAAAACAAACAGTGATGCAGGTTAAGCTTATAGCCATCGATGATAAAATGGTAATCATCACTAATTAGCTTTTAATCATTATTATATAGTCACCTATATGAGAGAGAAGTGGGGTCGCTTCAATGGGAATTATATGGGCACATTCCTAAGAGCTCTTACAGAACCAGGCAAGTGTCCATGACCATAACGGACACATCAATGAGAACTTAACTAGGTCAGGGAGAATCATGTGAGACACATATTGATTATTTACACAAACGACAGAACTGTTCAAGGACATCGAGTCTACTGGTCTACTAGCAAAACAAATATGTATCTTAAGGGAATATTCAAAGGGTAACACCTACATATCCTATGCATGGTTCAACTGTTGGATTTTATCTAGGTAGCTTGAAAATGTTTGATCAATTTTCATTCATGTGGGGGATTGTTGGAAACTTGGTGTTAACCAATTTATAAAAATGGGGTTTCACCATTTTTTAACACGTCCAAAATGGATTTAATATGAATGATAAATTAATCCTTAAAGTAAGAGTATTGGAAGACATAAATAAAAGAGTTTAATGGGTGGGAGAAATAAAAGAAAAGTTCAGGGACCTTTCTTGCAAATATTTCTTTCTTTCGTAACTGAAATTGTAATTAATATTACAATTTAATTACATATTAACACAAATTAATCTTTATGATTAATAGAGGTGTTTAAATGGGAGGTTATAGAATGTGTAATATAAATACCACTATTCTACAACCATTTGAAAACACCAAAAGAATGCAAGAAAAATCTCTTCTTCCCCACTTCATCTTCATCTTCTTCTTTTTTCTAGCTATATTGAGGATATAATGCAGGCCTATTGAGGGTTCGGGTTGTCTAAAAGAACCACTTCAAACTGTTGTATCCTGGGAAACAAACACCCGGTAGCAGACGAATTTGTTTTAAGTACAATGTGTTAAACACATGCATCAGTTTTTCTATTTTCTTGTTTGTTTTCGTACATTACCAGGCAATACGATAGCATGCAAGTATGATGCTCGTGCCAACACCTCTTATGTGACTAATATACTATATTATTACTCCTCAAATTCAAATCCATTTATTGTTCAAAGCCGAAAATAACCCTCGTAGCCCAGTTCTTTCGTTTATCTAAAATTGGAAATTACAATTACCTAATCAACACAAACATATACATTTTTAATAACATAAACAGATACACCTCTAAGACTCAAAGCAATTTGGCAATTACACTCATGTTCATCGGAAATCCTCTTTTAGACTTTTACAAACTTAAGTTTCAAGCGAATGTAATTTTATATTCTTATCGTTACTACATATTTATTTTATCTGTAACTTGTAGTTGATATTTTTTTTAACAGTATAATTTTTAAATGATGATATCATTATGATTGTTTTCTTATAATAATAGGGTAATGGATAATTACGACCTAGTGGTTATGCCGTTTGGGAACTTTTCAAGATTGATTTATGCAAAAATCGATATAGCTTCTACTCGTATTTTAATTAGACGCCTTCTTTTGTCAAATTTTCTTTGAAATTTACAAACTTTGTAATATCATTTAGATATAAAATATATTTTACCGTCTTCTTACGATTTAATCCCCATCGTTATAAAATCATAGTTCCGCATCCACCTTTATTAATGTAATTTTTTTGGTTTATATCCTTATAATACACAAAAACTATTCTAGAGACCTTTTAAAATATTTCACAAAACTTTGTTGGGCTATAATAATAATAACACGACAAATAAAATTGAGAATTATATGTCGACTAGTCACAAAGAATGAAACTAAATTGTTACTATTTAATTACCAAGTTTCGTCTATAATCAGTTTGATCATTTGCAATTATATCTGATTGTAAGAAATGTGGAAAGATGATTGTCTAGTTGTCGTACGAATCAAAGGATGAGACGGAAAGTTAACACCAACATGATTTACGTTGATCTTGACTATGGTAAATTGCGCAGAGAGACTACTATCATTAAAGGTTTTTACTTCATTCTAGGGTTATAAGTTTCACGGTTTTTTGTTGATGATTTAATGTAGATTGCCGTTCTTTTTATGTAACACCTTTTTTTTCGAGATAATAAATATCAAAATATAACTATCTGAACATCTCTCCAATATCAATTCTAACACTTAAATATTGATTAAACTACAACAGAAGCAATAAAAAATAAAATAAGGTCTTCAATAGAGGAGCTTCGGGTGTTACGTCTTTGCAGAACTCCTCCGTCGTCTTCTTGATAAATCTTTTTCTTTGGCCTTTCACTTGCTAAATAGTTTCCTAGGTTGTGTGCATTTAAAATTTCTAAATGGGTAAGCCTAGAGCCTAATGTGTTTGTGTTGCAGATATATGTCTATCACTTAAAAAAACAAATAATTATATCATATATTTTCAATAAACCATACGGTAAACATATCACCCAATGACATAATTTAGAGGAATGATTAATTATCGAGAGAAAGAACCAAAGGCTCGTTTCCTTCCACTTGGTACAACCTATCAATTGTACTAAGAATTTTAAATATCCAAGGGATCGAGTTTAATTCTCAGTTCCAATCCCCGTCGATTACACACATCTGTCATGTTCACGACGATTAAACACCTCACCCATTCCCACTAAAAATGTGATCCCAAGAAATCACCAGTAGATAAATAAGTCAAAATAACATTTACACGCAACCATACTTATTGTAAAATATACTATCAATAAATAATTAAAAAAAACACATATAAATTACATAATAAACATTTATGTGCGAACAACCACAGTACACGAAAAACTCACATCGTTGTCGTTAGGTCTTTTCGTGATTTGTGAAGCAAAAGGGAAAAAAATGAATAAAGCATTCATCTGGCTAGGATCGAATGCGTATATCTCAAATGAATTGGCAGCAAACTTTCCAGTCAGCCACCACTTTCTCTTTGCTTATAAGTTTAATTTGTACCCTTTCTTTGAAAATCGATTTATGTCTCTTACACAACAAATTAATCAGGTCTGATTTTTCCTTCTTCCTTACCCAAAAATACGTACATTTTTCTGTTATTTTTGAAGGCTAAAGGTTCGACTTTTTTGCATTCAAATGCCCTATTAATTCATATAAAATAACTATTTCATATCGCCATTTTTTCCAACATAAATCCACACTTACTAGCAAGAAATTAACCCCAAATTCTAGAAATGAACATTTTTATTTCATCAATTTACGGTTTCGGGTTTTCTTTAAATTCGTATATTTAATGGCCGAATCAGAGGCATATTGTTGAACCAAAACACGTAAGTCACAATATAAATCTACTCAAACCACCTAATCAAGCATAAATCAGAATCCCTATTTCAATTGCCAAAAACTAAACTTCAAAAATCCTCAAGAACTTCCAACTCTGATTTCTTTGTTGTTTCTTCACCGATTTCCAAAATTCTAGTGGATTTTCATAGGGTTTGTCGAGTTCTATATAATGCCTAATATTACTTTGGTTATAATCCACTCAAAAGGCCGAATTTAATTGACCATTATAGATGATGGTTTTTGATGGGATTTGAGCACTACATCAATCATATGGTGTACATGCAAACCCTAAAGCTTTTGGATCTAGTTTGTCTAATGAACATGCAATAACCATCCAAAACTTATGAACCCTAGATCTAGCATACTAATCCAACAGTTTTGGTGTTTTAATTCCCTTCATTTGCTCCCAAATAAACCTAATAAGAGCTAAATATATATTCAATTATTGTAATAACAAATAAATTAACCTATATATAAATATAATTATATGAGTTACACATTCCAATAGTTGTGGAAGTACCATAAACTAAAAGCGAATATTTGAAAATCAGGAAGAAAGTGGTTTTTGCATAGGGAGAGAGGAGAGAACATAGACGGATACGCTTTTGGTGTGTAATAAACGGGACCTAAAGGGTCCTATTTATACTAAACACGAAAAACTAGGAATCCCCCAAAAAGCAGACATGATGACAACGTCTATCCTCGCACAGGCTGCCATGTGGCATTACGAATTCGAATTCAAATGTTGGATAAATCCAGCAAGATGGTGTCGTTATCTAATATCTAATCCAAATTAAAACCTAGAGATCAGGTTTTCAAAGGCTTCTAGAAAATTGTGTATTCTTATCCACGAGATCAACACTCGTCAACACGTTGATCAGGTCGGTCCAACCGATCCCACCAAGACTTGCCAAAAACAAAAACTTCTCATCTCCCAACAACCGATGTGACATGTGAAATGCAAAGTGCAATTAAAATCACACCATTTCAGGAACTTGCGTCCACAGACCAACTAGGTGTTTGTGTGTGTGTGTGCGTGCGCGTTCAACACATTGAGACATTACATTGCAATAACAAACAAAAGGGTGATATTGAGTCTCCTTGTCTTACCTCCTTTGAAATGGGAAATTATGTTGTCAGGGACCCATTTACCATAACTAGTCTGAGAGGAAGAAAGGAAGTCTGTAATCCAAGACCTCCATTTTGGCCAATGCCCATTTATGACATTACCGAGTCCAAGTATTCCTAATTAATTGATTCAAATGCTTTGTCGAAGTAAACTTTAGAAGGAAACATCTTTTTCACGAGCATACTTCAATAGTTATTAAAGACGCACTAAACAAATGCCAATTGAACCTCATCCCTCAACAAATGTCGATTGAACCTCATTAATGACGGGCATGATAACACTTTTGATTCAAGATGCAAGGATTTTTGCTATTATCTTGTAGAGACATCTAATTACCCTAATTGAACGATACTCGACAAGTGTAACCGGGTCTCTTATCTTTGGTACGAGAGTAATAAAGGAAGAATTATATCCTCTATCTAAGGTAACCTTAGCCTCAAAGTGTTTCACAAAGTTTACAATGTTACCTTGCAACTAACTCCAATATACTTTAAGAAATTTATAGGTAAGCTCATCGGGTCCATTGGCCTTCTCACTAGTCACCACCATAATCCCACAGGCACTCAAGATGGATATAACTGACAAGGGATAAAGATTTTAAAAGAGGGTTGGAAAACTTGGTCCGAGAGTGCCAAATTTTACAAAACTAAAGGAACAATTGGCATAAAAAATCTACCAGATGCTTGGAATAATATCTAAAAAAAATGAAGGCTGAAATTGAAAAGTTGGGCATCAATTACTATAACATTTATTTATCGTCTAAAAATATAATGAAACATATCAAATTAATTGTTTTTTTTATTTTCATAACTAAATATTGATTTATTTTTTAAGACAAAATTTATTTACAACATTTGTAATTGAATTAAATGAACTTTTATTCAACTATGAATGTTGTGACTTTATAATTTTTGTCTTGAAAATATATTGTTATTTATCTTTGGTATTTGCTTTTAAATGATAAACAAGTTTGTCACGAAAATATATCGTTATTTATCTTTAGCATTGTTCTAGATGATAAATAAGTTTAAAAAAATATTGTCATTCAATTATGATAGACTGGTTTTAACGTTTCCCAACCTTCTTTATATTCACATTTGAGTTTTCTTAATGAAGTATTTTTGTACATTTTATGGGAAATTGAGTAATCTAATCATTTTTTGTTTTTCTTTTTAAAACTAAAACCATGCACGTTTTGTTTTGTTTTTTGTTTTTTTTTTTTTTTTTTTTTTTTTTGTGAAAACTAACGTATTGGTCCGGAATGGGTCATAATTTCGGACCTGAAAACTGGCCCACGCCCAATACCGTAGCCATTGTATATATATGGGTCTCACACACCAAAAATCTGGAATACGCGTTCCGAAATTAGCAGATTGAAGCACAACCTACCCTGTCTCAGAGCTTCTTTTAAGCTCATAAGGCAACATTAGAAATTATTTTCCACTATCAGACCAAATGTTATAGGGAGGATTTGGTTGTTCTACTCGATAGCAACCGCTACAAACATTGTTTTTAGGTAGTCCCCTTTAAGAAGAACACTACCTATGAAAATCACATGCAAGAAGCAACCTATGAATGAATGAAGCTGTATTTTTTGGGAACAAAAACGAATTAATTTAGATTTAGAAACATTATCAATTTTAAAGAAACAATAGTAAAAAAAACCAAATATGCCACACATCTAATAGCCACAAAACAAACTTCGAAACGATCCATCAAATCAGTTCTTATATGAGTGTAAGTATACATGTTACTTCGCCTAAGGTTGATAAGGTAAACATGCATGTTGTTAAAGCTTTCTTCGTGCTGATTCTTTGAGAAACTCATTTTGAAGCAGTTTTATAAGAGATAATCACGAATTACTTGGTTGAATGTAATGTTCTAAGCGCGCGCACACACACACACACACACACACACACATATATATATATATATATATATATATATATATATACACACACTAGTGGAGTACCCGCGCAAAACGACGACGACGAATAGTTTTCGTCGGTAATTAGTTCCATAGGGGAACATGTGATATGTGATACGACAACTGAAAATAGTTTCTTGCACAATTACTTTAAGGTGGCCATTATTTTTCTTTTGGCAGGCTATTTCAGGTTAATAGTTTTCTTTCGATGAATATTTTCCTTTTAAGAAACATGTCATCGCTTTTTAATTACATTCGGAAATTGAACCTTCAATTTCTCTCCAGAAGCATAAATTATGAAGCAAACTTCATGAAACCTTAGTATTAGGCGGGGGATTAGCTTGTAAATTTAAAGAGCACACTTTTAATTGTCGCATGAATATGACAATATCAATTCGTTGGACGACTAAATGATTAAGAATTTTCAAGATATATGAATCCTAAAAACCAACAAACCGTAACCACTTTTAAGTTAACTATAAGATTATTTTGACTTTATTCAATTTGATTAACCAAATTAATAAAATGTTTAATATTTTGGTTGGGTTACAATTGAGAACTCAGAGTAATAAATTCGATGCGATATCTTTAATGTCCACCAAGAGAGCTTCCAGCCGCATTAAATTTAAACATGGAAATAAGTGACCACCTTGGCTTACACATGATCTATCAGTCAATAGTTGCTAACAATATCTTTGTTTTGACATGCTACTTTGAGTATGTTTTTGGGCAAGCAAGCTCATACCATCCAGTATATCGTTTCTTTTGGATACTATTGCATCAAAAGTAGCAA
This sequence comes from Lactuca virosa, assembly GCF_052849685.1. Taxonomy (NCBI): domain Eukaryota; kingdom Viridiplantae; phylum Streptophyta; class Magnoliopsida; order Asterales; family Asteraceae; genus Lactuca; species Lactuca virosa. The sequence goes on from NC_136430.1 coordinate 328,352,474, forward strand.
CCTCGACTTACAACAATAATTAATGTAAAAGAGTATCATATAACTTTTTTAAACAATAAGGCTATAAATTTAGAGTTAGACATAGTAAGAAAAGTGTTAGAACATAAAAAAAAATAGAAGTTGTAGATAAAATAAATGAAAATGAAATGCTATAAAAGAAAAAATCTCTAAATATTATTAAAAGATAAACCTTATGACATCATCTTAAGCAATATGGGTCCTTGATTGTATTTCAATCCTATATTTTCTACCCTTAGATCAAATTGATGACATCATCTTCCCCAAATGGAATATATATAATTCCAATAAAATATTCTCATATTTTAAATCTTGAATTTCCGGTTATAAAGATTTTAATATGGTCAACTTTAAAAACATCTTAGTAACAAACTATTTCAATTAAGGCATTCATATCGACTACTAATACAAATTTGTTTATATTAGTAAACCATTAATATAAAATCTATTTTTATTAGGAAACCATTAATATCAAAAAATCAGATTCAAATTATCACATACATATACGATTCATCATTGAATCTGCGGCTCACACTTATTTTCAATCGTTGCTTTTCTTCAAACCTTCTCCTACAACATCATTTTTATTGTTTATAACTTCCATCATAATTCTTTGCTTCAAACCTTCGTTGTTGTGCAGTAAAAGGTCAGTACCTTTTTTGTTTTTTATATTTTTTCGATTATTTTTTGGTTCCTATATCAAATATATGTATTCATATATTTCGATTTTGTTTTTGTCACAAATTACATGAAATTGGTTAACTAATTTTCTGAAACTTTTCTAATAAACAGCAAAAAATATTACATCCCTTTAACAAAACACAAATTAACTATCTTTGAAATTGACACTAATTAGAAAAATGTTATTTTTATATATTAGAGATGATTATGATTTTTTTTTAATTATTATGTCATAAGAATCCGGTTAATTTTAGTATGATTTTAAAATATTTTGGTATGATGCTATTACACTTTTAGGTTGATTTAATAGAAAATAATATATAATCTATTTATGCATCCTTTGAAATTAAGTATGTAAACAATTTTGTTGACAACTATAATAGCTTTTATACATCTTTATGAATCATACCTCTTTATAATTAAAAACATTGTATACATCCCTTTTATTTCATATAAAAGTACTTTTTAAATCTGATTGTTTTCTCTTTCATTTTACACCAATGGCACAAAACAATCGCAATGAGATTGTCTTTGATAAGGTTGCTGACATTAATGCATTGAAGGAAACCTGAAGCATTCGTGTTCAAGTACTCTTCCTTTGGAAGCAAACTTAAAAAACAACCCAAACATGTTCTTGGACATGATTTTAATTGAAGAGTATGTATAATTTTTTCTTTTTATTATTATGTTGCTTTTAATTTATAAAATTTTAAACTTAACCAATTTTTTTTTTCACTTACATGGCACTAAAATACAAGCAACAATAAAAAAATCTCATTAGTTCGTTTGAAGCCCTCTTTGTTGAAGGATCTGTAAGGGAAATTAGTAGTTTTGGTATGGCCAGAAATGAAGGAGATTACATGGTGGTTGATCATAAGCATAAGAATAATTTCTACAAAACAACCAAAGTTCGTGTATCAAATGATTTTGCTGTTATGGTGGATCCTTATAATTTTGTGACTTTCCAGGATTTGATAGTCAGGAATCTCGACACTCGTGTTGCATTGGGTAAGGTTTATTTTACATTCTACCTTATCTACACGTAAATATTTATTACATCTATAATATAACAACCGTTTATTTTTTTTGTTCCAGGTTTTCTTGGTCAAGTTGTGTTGACTAATCCCATGAAAGTGATTATTGAAAATTCAAGGGAGAAACGATTGATGAACCTGGTTGATGAGGATCTAAGTTAAGTATATATGTTTAAAACATTTTATTTTCTAAAGTATTTTTCTACATGATACCATAAAACATGTCGTTTGCATGAAAATGACATGTTCATCTACACTTCAATATACATGTTTATTTTAGCATTACTTAAAACATTTCGAATCCACCAATTATAGAATTCACATTTTGTCATACATGAAATAATTCGTTGATGTTTATCGGAGGGTCCATTTATGATCTTCTCACTAACAAATTGGTCAAATGTGGTTAGAGCTCTTTCACACATTTTTTTTTATCAAATGCCTTCATACTTTTAAGTTTTAAAATTTTATCTTCAAATTCCATTTTTTAGTTACATAAGTTCATTGAAATTATTTTTTTTGTTTAACATACCAACCTACTTTGTTTTATCTTTATATAGTAACAATAAAATTTATAAATTTACACAACAATATACATATTTCGAATTTTTTCATAGTATTATACTTTACAAAATAGAATTCCCCAAAAATAATTTTCGACATTAATTTCATCCATACTTTCACCCAATTTAAATTTGTATTCTCTTTATATAAATTTTTTAATGATCCCGATTTTTCCCTCCAAAAGTATATCAAGCATTTATGTCTTAGATAATATTGACCCATTATAATTATTACTTACCAAAATATATCCATTTAATGAGGAATTTAATTTAGTGAAGTAAATGTTAATTCAAACAAGATATATATATTCCATAATTATTATACGAGTTTATTAAAAAAATATCAAGATGTAAACATTAAGCATTTTTAAAATGTAATTTCAGAATACATACAAACCATGATGTTGTATAATGAAATATAAAATTGAATAAACTGAAAAAAAAACTATTAACACAGTCAATCTTGAAAATAGTATAGTTATGAAAAATTATGAAGTAAGATAAAAATTATAAGATATTAGGAGATTTGTAAGTACAATTTGTAAAAACGTTACGGTTATTAGAAAAAAAGTAAGATCATTAAGATTAGTACAAAATGCAATATATGAACTAAATTATCACAATAGTAATTAAATGTCATTATTTGATATTTCATATAATTGAAAGATATACCAAATTACATTGATGATATATTAAAAGTATTCAAAGTTGCGTCAAGACTAATGCAAAGTTCTTGCGAAACACCAAATAAATAAGAACAAACATAAAAGTTAGCACTTATATTCATAATCAATTTAAAATAAACCAATCATGATTTAGAAAAGAATTTTCATTGATGATATACTAAAATTAAATCCATATAACATTCAATATTCCATAAATTATATTTTATAACTTTATTTGAATAAATGAAATAGTTGTCAATATTTAATACAGTGAGAAAACAGTATATTGCTTGTCAATATAGGCTTAAATTAAGTAACATTCTTATGGAATGAACGTCTAATTAGAATACTTATGCTTATATAACAATATCATAACCATATGTGACGAGGAAGGTCATTCAACTAACAAAACAAAAAATGTTGTATAGAACGAGGTCCTTCAACGATTATAGATATTTATCGATTTCAATGTATCTTCTACGCATTTCAATAATACCATTAACCATAATTTTTTTTATAATTATTATGCAATATCTGTAGACATTTGTATGTTTTTCATGTGTTCCCCGCGTTTAACGCGAGTTATAATCTAGTTATAGTAATATACTACAATACATTACTCACTAAAAGGGGTAAATGAAAATCGTAGCACACACAGCTACAATTATTTGTATAATATGTCATCCTATTTTTTGTATCTGTTACAACATCTTAATCTTAATTATTTTCTTATTAGGGATTGAAGTTTAGTCAACAACACCTTGCAAGAAATCAAGTCCTAGCAACATAACTTGACCAGCAACTTAACAAAGTCTCCAAGCATGTGAAATGTAGTGGGCAACCAGCAAAAACCCAACCTCAAAACTTAACATTGTCAAGCCTGAAAGCAGTTCTCTTTCCTCGCTTACATGCTCGAGTAAGCAACAGTTAGGAAAAATATGACAACTTAGAATGCTACCATAAAGATTATTTTAATAATAATAAAATGTCTAAAATACATATAAATGTTTGCAAAACCAATGATTCTACTGCTGGATATGATAACTAATATAGTAAAATTACCAAACTACCCCCGACTTTAATCAAATATTTATTTCGGTTTTGTTGTATATATCAAGGAATCATACGACCTCCCCTCTCATCTTTATCTATAATTTTCTTCTTAAATTTTGTATAAAGGTAAAACAACTATATGAAAACAAATATACAGATTCAATGTAACACATACACAATATGTTCTCATATTACCTTGGCGTTAGACTACAAATCATTTGTCTACACCTGAGGATTTGTATACATGCTTCACTTGACTTGCTTCTGCATAGAAATGGATAAAGTCAATTCCATCTTCGACATGCAGCTCGTTAAAACTCAGTTCAAAGAAACAAGAACAGTTTAAGTTTTAAGATATTATAACATTAAAAATAATAGAATTAATTACACATTTTCATAAATGAAGGTAAAATCTAAATGGTCACATTACAATAATCCACTTAAAAGGTTTTTAATCCTATCAACTCCTTTTGTGAGGAATTTGAGTCTTGATTTTTCATTCATAGCAGCTTAATCCTCAACCTAAACAAGCCAAAAACATGATTTTACATATACACCCCTACATAAAATTTTACATACTAAGACTTTCATAAGGTCAAATAGGTAAAGGGTCTTAACCTGTCATTTCCGCAACACAAAGAAAGAATTAAAACTAAAATATGCAAATCATATTTTCACCATTTTACCTATAAAACTAAGAAGACCAACTTGTAAATCGATATCCTCGAGTGCTTTCTTTAGTTTAATTGAAATATATAAATTAATAGAAACTACTAAGAAAATGAAAGTAGGATTGAACATGAAGATGGAAGGGATCAAACGAAAATAATAAGGGGTTATTAACCGGTCATTTAAATAATTTTTCTTAGCTAGAACTACTGAGAGTCCGGGAATCAGGTGGCGAAATGAATATGTGAGAGGTTTGATGTTATAGAAACAAAACAAAAAAGGAAAGATCGGGTATTACCTTGGTATGTGCTATATGATTTGAGATGCAAGCCTTCTCAAAATTTCATCCACTCTATTCTCTCTAATGCATTGGAATAATGCCTACGAACTCAATATTGCCAAAGAGTGAAACCATAGATCTAGAAATTACAAAAAAAAAAATCAGAAAAACATATACACACAAACTTGAACATAAACTCTTGAGCCTCCCGATTCACCATGAAACCCAATCAAGTAGTTGTCGTTACCTCAGCTAGAGCACCATCAGAGCAATTCCCTGTATTGCATTAAAACAAATCATTGGAACATAGAGCATATAAGAAACCATAAAAGTGAAACCAATGTTTGAAAAATCAAGAAAATTCGTAGAAAACATAGAGTTGAGGACCTGTTACTGATATCACTTCTAGTTTTTTATTCCAATCCATAAGATTTGGCAAAGATTTTATTTTGTGTGGTGGTGCTTGTGGGTGTCTATCCTGAAAGAAGGATAACCACATTACAACCAAATGAAAATGATAAAATGATGATATCAAATGCCAAATAATGACAACAATACCTTTAGGTAAGCATTCCACAACATCAACATCCTTAGTCACTTGTGTTATTTTGTAACGCCTGGTTCCTGGTACATATTTAATTATAATTTATTTATTTTTGTAGAGCTACTCGACGAGTTGGGAGCCCCATACTTGTCGAGTAGAAACAAGATTGGCCGAGGGGTTTTAAGCAATCTACTCGACGAGTTGAGAGCCCTCAACTCGGCGAGTAGGTCTGCCAGAGTGAAACCCTAATTTTGGGGTTTTGCACCATATTTAAGCATCTTAATCCCCATTTTATGGCCTCATTTCTAGCCTCCAAGTCCCAAACCCTAATCCACGAAACCCTAGAGCCTTGTGTGAACTTGTGAGCCATTTTTGAGTGATCTTTGTGTGTTCTTGAAGCTTGTGGAAGAAGAAGGAGTTAGAGGGTTCAAGGAGAAGATTTAAGATCTAGAAGCAACATCTCATCCTCTTCATTTTCTGGTAATCAAGCATCTAACTTGTCTAGTAGTCTCTTAGATCTCCTTATTTTCACTTTCTAAGGGTTTTTGGTCCAAGAAGCTTAGTCCTTGGGAAACGGACGTCCCAAGTGACTTACCTTTCAGATTTGGGGTCTAGAAGGGGATTCATGGCATAAAGGTGCAAACTTTATGCCATTGGAGCCCCCATGCAAGCTTTAAAGTGTTGTTATGGTGTTTTAAGCCCCAAAAGGCCATGCATGGAAGGAAAGTTAGGAACTTTACGTGTTCATTTGGTTTCTAGGACCTAGATCTCAGTTTTCATGCTTTGGTTTGGAGTATTATGGCTTATAGACAAAGATCTATGTCCTAAAGAACTAGAGTTTGAGCTAAACCGATTAAGAATGACTATTAACGGGTAAAGTTGGAAACTTTACCCTTAAGAGGGCATTTCCATTATGTAGAAAAAGTATGGGGTTTGGATCTGGAGAGTAGAGACTTAATCTATTAAGATGGCCCAAAGAGATAGAGGAACTCGTCGAGTCCATAGAGGAACTCAACGAGTTGAGTGGTGTTGTCCCGTTTTTTGCACCAAATAGAACTCGACGAGTCGGGGGGATGACTCGGCGAGTTGGATCGCGATTTCAAGATTTTTGAGTTATAGAACTCGGCAAGATTGACAGGTAAACTCGACGAGTTTAGTCAACCCAGAATGTTGACTTTGACCAGGGGTAAAATGGTCATTTTACCCTTAGAAGGAGTCTCAGTTTTTGACTAATTGATTATTGTGATAATGATAGTCGGGGAGTCGTTGGAGCAGCCATAAGAGATTCCTCACACGAGATTTCATCAGCCAGCTTGAGATGTGAGTTCTCCTCCAGTAGGAATGGGTCGAAGGCACCAATGTCGGCCCGTTTATGTATGTTAGCGTATGCCGGACTTAGGTCCGATGCTGGGGTTAGCCCGATGTAGGTTATATGTTTCCGGACTTCGGTCCGATGCCGGGGCAAGCCCGAGGAATGTTTGTATGCTTGATGTCTTCGTGATTCTTGCAAGTGTATGTTTATATGTTCCGGGCTTCAGTTCGATGTCGGGGCAAGCCCGAGGAATGTTTAGCTTATATGTTATGTGTTATGAGTATCGGGCTTCGGTCCGATGTCGGGGCAAGCCCGAGGAATGTTTGTGTATTTATGTTATGTGTTTATGTTATATGCTTGTTTCTATGTTATATGTATACCAAACTTCGATCCGATGTCGGGCGGGGCCCGATGTCGGATTTGTCCGATGTCGGATTTGTCCGATGTCGTAGGAAAGGCCCAATGTATGCTATTATGTGATTATGTGTATGGTATATGGTAGCTTGGGGAGACTCACTAAGCTTCGTGCTTACAGTTTTCAGTTTTGGTTTCAGGTACTTCCACTAGCAAGGGGAAGAGCTTGGGATGATTGCAGTGCACACACCATTCGTTTCAGCCTGGGATGTTTAGACTCTGATATTTTAACACATGATTTTGATACAGTATTTTGTTATGATGATTTGAGATACATTACTTACGTTTTTATGAGATGATGAGTGGTATTTATGGTTTTATGAATAATTAAAAACAAAATTTTTGGACCGTATTTTTGGGATGTTTCAAGTTGGGATCAGAGCCTTGGTTTGAGGGATTCGGACACACTCTTGGGTGTGTCTGAACTCAAATTAAGGAATTGGTATGAAAATTTTCAAAAAGAAAATCATTTTTGTAAAAAGAACTTTGAAAAGAGAAAATAATTTTGAAAAGAGAAAAGGGTGTGGTGCATGCAATCAGCTGAGCTCAAGTAAGTACTCCCAAATTGCCCATAAAAGTTTATGTTATGATATGTTTATGAGAGCTGCATGCTAGATTAGGGCTAAGTATCTAGGAATGATGCCTTATGTGCCTGTTATATGTATATCAGTGTTGATATATGGTCCATTAGAATGGCCTAGACCGCTCTAGCGTGCCAGCCCTGCCTGGTGCGCTCCCGCCGGCCCGGCCTGGCGCTCCCTGGCCTGGCTCTCCCTGGCCAGCCTTGCTGGGGACTCCCTTGCCAGCCTCGCTGGGGACTCTCCTGCCGGCCCGGCCTGGCGCTTCCTTACCAGCCTTTCCTGGTGCGCGCCCGCCAGCCTTGCCTAGTGCGCGCTCGCCAGCCCCACCTGGCGCCTCCGGGCGGCCTCGCCCAGCTCCTTGCTAGTTGGTCCTGAATTGGGTTGGCCCAAGGCCTGACCTAATTCCCCTTGACCTAATTGTCCCCTATATAATGAATAGTATCTCCTCCATGGAGGGGGATCTTCCCCTTGGCTCAGCTGCCACACTATACTCCGGCCGGGTGACTCAGCCGCCACCCGCCGTCGTCAGCCACCATACACCACCACCAGCACCAAGATGGTTCTCTCTAGCTAAAGAGAGCCATCTCAGATCTACCAGATGATCTAACTTGACCGTCAGAGCCCGCTCCCGGGGCACAGTCCCTGGGACGGCTCTAACGCGTCTCTCTGTTGTGACCTCGCAGATCCGTCTCTGGCGTAGAAGCACGTCCTCAGAGCAGGTGGTTGGAGCTGATGTCACATCATTTGGCGCCATCCCGGACTCGAACGAGCAGAAATCATCTCGTTCTTGCCCAGATCTGCTCAGATCTGTTGTTTCAACTCAGGTTTTCCTCAGATTTGTTCATTTCTAGCACCATTTGCTTCAGATCCATTTGATGGCCTGTTATATGTATATCAGCTTTATGAACTGCATGCTAGTACAGATTAGTTAGTAATATGATGGCCTGATTAGGATATGCTTGATTATATTTACTCAGTGCTTGAATGTTGCTTGCTTTGTGCTTGTAGGAGTTCTAGTTATCTTTTACTAACTAGTAAACAAATATTTTAAGTTACATATTGTAAGGACTAAATAATTTTAGAAGGTTAGGTCTAGCTCTATTTCGCAGCTCTTGTTTGAGTCTAACCGTTGTAGGGTAGGATCTCTCATTCGAAGAATTATCTAGTCTTAGTGATATGTAATGCTATTCGCGAACTAGTTAGGGGGAGATAGCAGGGACTTCTTATGTAGCTGATAGCGGAGAGTGGGATGGTGATTACCCTAGGGCTAGCCTAGGATGAGATTAGCGCGTGAAGCAGTAGTAGTAGAAGGGACTTGGTGAAGTCAAGGCAATTCTTGAGGAAAGTACGGATAGATGTGGAAGGTAGTATGGGCCCGTACTATTGAAAGCAGAGGATCCGTACTCGAATCAAGGAAGGCTGAGATGAATCCAGGGAACTTGTAGTATGTGAGATCCCTCGAGTTATGATGTATATACTGATGTTTGTTATGGTATATTTTCAGTATGGTGACGCTACGCACTAGGCCAGTCGGCAGTTCAAGTGCCGGTGAGGGATCAGGCTCGGGCTCTGGAATCGGGAAAATTAGATGACCAGACGAGGGAGTTCATCTCCTCTGAGATCACGCGCAGTATTCTGGATCAGACTCCTATGATCTTCGGCACGATCAAGGAGGATATTTTGGAGCTTTTGGATGAGAGATTGAGTGCTTTCCACACCGAGGTGGCGGCCATGATGGGGTCGCGCACACTGACATTCAGGGAGTTTAGGGCATGTGGAGCTCCCAATTACCATGGGGCTCGGGACCCCATTACTAGCACTAGATGGTTGGCTGATGTCGCCAACGCTTTCCATACCAGCAGATGTCCCGAGGGAGACAAGGTCCGACTTGCTTCATGTATTCTGAAGGACAGGGCACATGATTTGTGGGAGGAGGTCGGACGAGCCATTGGAGATGATGCAGTTCTAGGTGCAATGACCTGGAGTGATTTTTCGGCCAGGTTTAGGGCCGAGTTTGCACCTGTGATCGAGGTGCAACAGCTTGCTAGGGAGTTCCAGGATCTCCAACAGACGACTGAGATGGTGACCGAGATCACCGCGATGTTCAGGGAGAGGGCCCTTCTTATTCCGCAGTATGTGGCGGACGAGGAGATGAAAAAGGCCCGATATCATCAGATATTGCAGAGTGATATCCGCCAGTTTGTGAGCCGCTCCAGCTGAAAGACGCTAAAGGACATTATTGTTAAGGATCGAGAGAGAGAGAGAGAGAGGGAGAGAGAGAGAGAGAGAGAGAGAGAGAGAGAGAGAGAGAGAGAGAGAGAGAGAGAGAGAGAGAGAAAGGGAGAGAGAGAGAGAGAGAGAGTGAGTGAGTGAGTGAGTGAGAGAGAGAGAGGGAGAGAGAGAGAGAGAGAGAGATTTGGAGATGGAGAGGAAGAGGAAACCCGAGGGGGTTCAGTCAGGGAGTTCGGGCAAGAAACCTAGGGTATCAGACCACAGAACTAGGAGCCAGCAGGGACGCGGCCGTTGTAGCAAATGCAACAAGTTGCACGAGGGGACGTGCAAGGCAGGGAGTTCAAGCTACTTCAAGTGCTGCCGAACTGGACATGTAAGCAGGGATTGTATAGCCATTACCACCACCACTACAGTATCAGACCTGATTTGCTTCAAGTGCAATCAGAGGGGACACAAACGGTCCAATTACCCGAGTTTAGCAGCAGCAGGGCAGGTGGCAGTACCCGCTCCTGCTACATTGAGGATTACAGATGGCCGTCAGGGCTGGGGTAAGGCGCCTGTGGCGAAGAGAAGGGCCTTTCAGTTGACAATAGAGGAGGCACGACCAGCTCCCGACATGGTGATGGGTATGTATCTTCTCCTTATCTCTTTATTTATATCGTTTATTGCTTATGCTTATGTGTTTCATTATAGGATCGTTCCTTGTGAACGGTATATCTGCTCTGGTATTATTTGATTCGGGGGCTACCCGATCTTTTGTGTCACTCGCGCTCAGCAAGCAATTCGTAGGGGCTCCGGGGGAGCTGGAATGCCCACTTGATGTGGAGATAGCAGATGATAGGACTGTCAGGGTTGCGAGGGTTCACCGAGGTTGTACACTGCAGTTGTTGGATGAGCAGTTTTCTGTGGATCTAGTCCCTATTCCCCTTCGAGGGAATAACGTTATAGTCAGTATGGACTGGTTGAGCCACAATGGGACAGTGATCGACTGCGAGCAGCAACTAGTGAGGGTTCGGACTCCTAGTGGGGGAGGATTAGTGATTCAGGGCGAGAGGCTGCAGGGTGGACCGACTCTGTGTTGAGCAACGAGAGCAAGGCGCTACCCTCAGCAGGGTTGCACGGGTTACGTCGCGTATGTTATGGATACCCGGGATACGGGTAAGGCGACAGTGGGTGATCTACCGATTGTGTGTGAGAGTACGCAGATGTATTCCTGGAGGATTTTCCTAGGGTACCTCCGGAGAGACAGGTTGAGTTACGGATTGACCTAGTCCCTGTTGCGGCTCCGATAGCCAAGGCACCATATCGGTTGGCTCCTCCCGAGATGCAGGAGTTGTCTACGCAGTTGCAAGAGCTGCTAGACAAGGGATTTATGTCACACCCCCAAACCAGACGGCGGAAACGTTCGGGGGTGGAGGACATCATTTGTAGTATCACAACACATGCATCATAGTAATCAGAGTACAAACAACCATTGTATTTAAAAAGTATAAATATTTACATGTGTTTCAAAATTTGTACAAAAGAAGAAGACAAGACATAAATAGCTCCATCTTCTCAAAAGCTCGGGGTGTACCTGTCTACTGGTTCCCTAAGAATACAAGTAATTTGAAAAGAAAGTATCAACATAAAGTTGAGTGAGTGCATAAGTATTTATGTTTGAAAGAATGTTTTCTCATTCTTGAATATGTAAACTGTTTCCAGAAAATCCTATATTTTCTGCTCTATATGAAAAGTAGTTTTAGTTGCATAAAACTGTTCTATTTGTAAACCAATGTTTTGTATTTGTAATCCTTTTGTAAACTTGTATCTTGTAAACTAGTACTTTGAAATGGTACATAAGTTTAGTTAATTATACACTAACGTATTGTTAATATCTTTTAATGAGTTATTATAACTATACTAACTAGATGGCCTGACCCAACGCTATGAGTGCGCTGAACACATGTTGATAACAATTTGTCACTCACATGCGTGTATGCCTGACTGTAGCTAGCAGTCCGAGTGCGGGGTTGTCAATCCCAATATAGATCTATACACACATTGTTTCGATCCCCGAGTAGAGATTTTGGTTATAATGTCGGGACTTTACTATATTGTTTAAATAAATTAAACAACATGTACTACTTGACTCATAAAAGCATATAAACGTTACATGTATAATAGTTATGAAAAATTCAATCATTCTGAAATAAATGACTGATAGTATATTCTTGAATTAGTATTCTTAACATGTATCAGAAAGATTGTATACACTTGACTAGTTTTGAATCAAACATTTGTTCTTGTAAAATAATGTATTCTAGTATACTTGAATCGTGAATTAATGTTCTGTGAATCATAAATTATACCTATTACTCCCTCCGTCCCAAAATTATAGTCAATCTTTCCTTTTTGGTTTGTCCCAAAATAATAGTCCACTTCTAAAAATAAATAACATTTTTACCAAAATACCCCATCATTATTACTTAACCAACTAAGCATTTAATGGAACATTAAATGCAAAGTAAGGATAAAACTGTCATTTTATTAAATAAAGTTAGTGGTAATTAATGCTTTTCTTAATATGTGTGTTTTTTTGTCTGTGGACAATAATATTGGGACGGAGGGAGTATAATTTATAAGTACTTTCTGTATTGATACTTAGTATGAATGCAACCCCTTTGCTCAACTTGTTACAAAGGGTAACTGAAACTAATTGAACAAACTTTTATACTTGTATACATATACAAATATATATATATATATATATATATATATATATATATATATATATATATATATATATATATATATATATATATATATATATAAGTAAAATTTAAATGACACTCGGACAAATAACTGATACTTGTAATCCCACATCCAAACAAGGAAAAGGAACCAAAGTGGGTTATCAGTCCTAAATCTTTTAAATTTTAGTTATATAAATATATGTATACTAGTATGATTTTTAGGGAAAAATATAAGTTTATAAAAACATTTAAAAGAAGTTTGATATTTTGAAATCCATTTTGGTGACTTGATGTCATTTTGAAACAATCATTTAAAACATTTGATTTGATGATAAATGAAATCCATTTTGATAAGATATTTGAAAATCACTGGTTTATAACACAAAATCTTTGTGTTAGACTTGTATTCCCCCCCTCAAAACAGTAAAAACTATGAAAATACGGGGGTATGAACTCACCTGTTGTAAGTTATTCAAATGTAAGATGGGTGTAGGATGCTAAGTGTCAAGTGAAGTCTTGAACACAACGGATCCTATTAAACATATAATGATACATATATGGATATAATTAGTGTTTAAACAACTAATTATATTAAGAAACCATCTTAGGGACTAGGAATCATTAAGATTGAAATATTACAATCACATGTGTTTGAATCAAATGGAGTTTACGGCCACACCTTTGGTGTTTACGGCCAATGGGAGTTTACGGCCAATGATGTTCTTCATAGGAGTTTACGGCCAAGGGAGATGCGCATGGCCGTAAACCCTTATTGTTCTTTGAAATGGTTGTTTTCAAGGTTGTAAGTTAAGAGCTTCTATAGGATAACTAGTATATGGAAGATTACTTACGTTTTGAAGCTTGAAGGGGGTGCTCTCGGTCTAAAGAACTAGTGTGTTCTTGGTGTTCTTGAAGATCTAACCCAAAAGAGATGAATTCAAGGATGAAATCAAGGGGTTTTACTAGATCAAGAAGGATATCAACTTAGGAATGGAAGAATCACTTACAAATTTGGTGAGAATTAGAAGTGTTCTTGATGATACTTGAGAGAATTTGAGAGTTCTTGACTGGAGGATATGAGAAATGAAGGAAAAATGAAGAAAATCTATATATATATATATATATATATATATATATATATATATATATATATATATATATATATATATATATATATATATATATATGCGAGGGTTGACGGTCCGAGGGTTTACGGCCGTGAACCTCGTTTACGGTCCGAAGTCGGTTTGACGTTTACGGCCGAAGCCTCGTTTACGGCTGCGAGGGGTTTACGGTCCGAAGAGTGTACAGACCATAAACTCTTTGCGGCCCGAAGTGTTTGCGGTCCGAAGCGAAGGGATAATTGTGAAGTTGCTCGGATTTTCAAGCCTTTTCCTTCCAAATTTAATTGTAGATATTTTAAGGATTTTAGCAAATAAAGGTTATTTTCATAACCTAAATCAAAACCCAAACAGTAAAAAGGACTTTAGCTGACCTTTGTTTGACTTTGGTTGACTATAGATATAGAAAAATAACGGGATGTTACATTATCCCCCCGTTAGAGAGAATTTCGTCCCGAAATTAGAGTTTAAGCAATTAAGCAATTACAAACAACTAAGCAAAAAGATGAGGATATTTCAATTTCATTTGATCCTCGCGCTCCCAAGTGAATTCAGGTCCCCGCTTAGCATTCCAGCGAACCTTCACTATAGGAATACGGCTTTGCTTTGTTTGTTTGACTTCTCGTTCCATGATTTCTACTGGTTTTTCCACGAAGTTGAGGCTCTCGTTAATCTCGATTTCGTCGAGTGGGATAACAAGAGTCTCGTCGGACAGACATTTTTTCAAGTTCGAGACGTGGAAAAAAGGATGTATGTTGCTTAGTTCTTGAGGTAGTCGGAGTTTGTAAGCTACGGGACCGATCCTAGCAAGAATCTCGAATGGTCCTATATACCTTGGATTCAACTTGTCACGCTTTCCAAAGCGTATCATGCCCTTCCAGGGTGAGACCTTCAACATGACGCGGTCACCAACCTGGAACTCCAAAGGTTTTCTTCTTTTGTGGGCGTAGCTTTTCTGTCTATCTCTGGAAGCTTTAAGTCGCTCTCAGATTTGTACGATTTTCTCTGTGGTTTCACGAATGATTTCCAGACCAGTGAGAGTACTGTCAGGAACTTGACTTCTAGCTAGCTGCGTATCACCCACTTCAGCCCAACACATAGGTGATCTGCACTTGCGGCCATAGAGAGCTTCGAAAGGAGCAGCCTTTATGCTAGTGTGATAACTATTGTTGTAAGAGAATTCGATAAGGGGTAAATGAGTATCCCATGCCTTACCAAAATCTATCACGCAAGCTCGCAACATATCTTCTAAAGTTTGAATTGTCCTCTCACTTTGTCCGTTAGTTTGTGGATGGTAGGCTATACTCATGTCCATCCTAGTTCCCAAAGATTTTTGTAAAGACTGCCAGAAACGGGAAGTGAATCTACTATCTCGGTCATAAATAATAGATATTGGCACACCATGCAGTCTAACGATTTCTTTGAGGTAGGTTCTTGTTAGCTTCTCCATCTTGTCTGTCTCTTTGATTGGTAAGAAGTGTGCGGATTTGGTTAATCTATCTACGATTACCCAAATAGTATCATAACCACTCGATGTCTTAGGTAACTTGGTTATAAAATCCATTGTAATCCGCTCCCACTTCCATTCAGGGATTTCAGGTTATTGCAATAAACTTGAAGGTTTCTGGTATTCTACCTTTACTTTGGCACAAGTAAGGCACTTGCCCACAAAGGTAGCAATTTCGGCCTTCATGTTTGGCCACCAGTATAGTTTCTTGAGGTCCAGGTACATCTTGTCTGAACCTGGATGAATGGAGTATCGGGTTTTGTGTGCTTCATTCATGACTACGTCTCTGTAACCACCGAACTTTGGTGTCCAGATCTGGTTCATGAAACAATAGACTCCATCATCCCTGACTCTGAAGTTTTTATCCATTCCTCTCAAGGCTTCACCTGCCATGTTTTCAGGTTTTAAGGCCTCAAGTTGAGCCTCTCTGATCTGTGTAGACAGATGTGAATGGATTGTCATGGTCAACGACTTTACTCGGCGTCCCAATTATTCTTTTCTACTAAGGGTGTCAGCTACTACGTTAGCTTTACCAGGGTGATAAAGAATCTCACAATCGTAGTCGTTCAGTAGCTCCACCCATCGTCGTTGTCTCATGTTCAACTCTTTCTGATTGAAGATATGCTGGAGACTTTTATGGTCCGTGAATACTGTGCATTTCATGCCATATAAATAATGTCTCTAGATCTTCATAGTAAATACTATTGCTTCTAGTTCAAGGTCATGTGTTGTATAATTGATTTCATGTGTCTTTAGCTATCTTGAGGCATATGCTATAACCTTTCCTCTCTGCATAAGAACACATCCAAGTTCTTGATTAGAAGCATCACAGTACACTACAAAATCCCCTGTCCCTTCAGGGAGAGATAGGATCGGTGTGCTACACAAAGCTCGTTTCAGCGTTTGGAATGCTGTTTCTTGTTTTTCTCCCCAGCTAAAAGTTACACCCTTTTGCGTCAGGGTGGTAAGAGGTTTATCTATTCGAGAGAAATTCTGGATGAATCTGCGATAATAGCCAGCAAGACCTAAGAATTGACGGATTTCCGTAGGTGTTTTGGGTGCTGACCAGTTTTTAATTGCCTTAATTTTGGAAGGGTCGACGTGTA
Source organism: Lactuca virosa (assembly GCF_052849685.1). Taxonomy (NCBI): domain Eukaryota; kingdom Viridiplantae; phylum Streptophyta; class Magnoliopsida; order Asterales; family Asteraceae; genus Lactuca; species Lactuca virosa. Next base: position 328,368,989 of record NC_136430.1, read on the forward strand.
TTCCTTCAGAACTGACCACGTGACCTAGGAATTCAACCTTCCTGATCCAAAATTCACACTTTGAAAACTTCGCATAGAGTTTCTATGTTCTAAGAGTTTGCAAAACTTGACGAAGATGTTGGCCATGTTCCTCTTCACTTCTTGAGTAGATAAGGATGTCGTCAATGAAGACTATGATGAATTTGTCCAGAAATGGACGACACACTCTGTTCATTAGATCCATGAACACAACAGGTGCATTCGTCAATCCGAATGGCATCACTACGAACTCATAATGACCATAACGAGTTCTGAACGCGGTTTTGGGAATGTCATCCTCCAAAATCCGTAACTGGTGATACCCGGATCTTAAGTCTATTTTGGAGAAGTAGCTCGCACCTTGAAGTTGGTCGAACAGATCGTCAATACGAGGCAGAGGGTATCGATTCTTAATAGTAAGTTTATTCAGCTCGCAGTAGTCTATGCACATACGGAATGATCCATCCTTCTTCTTCACAAACAAAACCGGTGCTCCCCAGGGTGAGAAGCTTGGTCTTATGAAACCTTTGCTAAGGAGTTAGTTAAGTTGGCTGGATAATTCCTGCATTTCAGAAGGTGCAAGACGATAGGGAGATTTGGCTACTGGGGTAGCCCCTGGAATTAAGTCGATTCGAAATTCGACTTGTCGTTTAGGAGGCACTCCTGAAAGATCATCGGGAAAAACTTCCGGAAAATTGCAGACCTCAGGAATGCTTGCCATGTCTTTCACTTCTTGTTTTTTGTCTACCACGTGAGCTAAGAAAGCACAGTACTCTTTACGAAGGTACTTCTGTGCTTTGATGCAAGAAATGATCTGGAGGTTCGTTCCGGGTTTTTCGCCGTAAATAACAAGAGTTTCGTTAGTTGGCAAGTTCAGACGAATGACTCTTTCATAACATAGAATGTCAGCATGGTTAGGACACAACCAATCCATACCTATTATGACGTCGAAACATTTGATAGAGACCGACATAAGGTCTATTGGGAACGAAAAGTTATTCAAGGTAAGAGTACATCCTATGTATATATCGTTGGTGGATTCGGATTTCCCGTTATCCATTTCGACTGTGAATGTTTCTTTTAATGGTTGGGAGTTTTGATTTAGTAAGTGTTTGAAATTATGGCTCACAAAGCTCTTCTCAGCACCAAAATCAAATAGAATGCATGCATAAGTGTTGTTGAGAAGGAACGTACCCGTGACTACGGCTGGGTTTGCCACTGCTTCTTCGTGACCCAAGGCTAAAATTCTCCTAACTCCACCAACATTTCCAGCTTTAGGACAATCTGTCTTGAAATGTCCTACTTCACCATAATTGTAGCACGCTTGACCTATTCCAGCAACAGGTACTTGGTTAAGTGGTTGGGGTGGTGCTCTATAGAATCGAGCAGTATGCCCTTTCCTGTTGCAGTTACGACACTAAATTTCCCTGCAATTTCCATTATGGTGAAAATTACACTTGTTGCACTTGGGGAGATTACCAGCATAAGGCTTAGCTGGGCCTGGGTTAACAGAAACAGCAGCAGGTACAGTAGCAGCATTAACTGTAACTAGCTGTTGTTTCTTTGAGGAATCCTGTGAAAACTTGCCCTTCCTCTTGTTCCGACCCTTCTTCTTGCTGTTCTTGTTGTCATTGTTGTTGTTGTTGTTTCCCTTTGGTTGTTCTGGCACAACAACCACTGAGTTTTGACGGACTCCGTGGTCGATAAGAGATTGTGCCAGCTCTTAGGCACTGTCAAAAGTAATAGGCCTCGAAGCTAAAACACTTGACTGAATTTGGGGCGACAGTCCCCAAATATATCTCTTGATCTTCTTGCTCTCCAGAGCAACCATATCCGGGCAAAGAATTGCCAGATCATAGAATCTACTAGTATAGGTTGATATATATCTGAACCAAACATTGTGAGACGCCAGAGCTCCTGCTCGAGTTTCTGAACTTCTCCTCGCGGACAATATTCCCGCATAAGCATGACTTTGAAGTTCTCCCAGCTTATCGAATTAGCCACTACCAGAGTAAATGACTTAACATGGCCATTCCACCACGTGAAATCTCTTTCTGAAAAGGTACAAACAACGAATTTGACCTTGCTGCTTTCAGGACAGTAGCAGATTTCGAAAATTGCTTCTGTCTTTTCTATCCACTGCCTTAATGCCATAACTCCTCCGGTTCCATTAAAGGTACTGGGTTTAGCATTGGAAAAATATTTATAAGTGCACTCTCGTGAGTGCCCATGACTCTCGCCATGGTTAGAAGGATTTGCACCAGCTCCTGACCCACTAGCACCTGGAGTATTAATATGAGACATGGCAGCTGCTACAGCCGCCGTGACCGCCGCTTGGAACATAGCGGGGTCGAACTGAGGAGGTGGTGGCGGAGGTGGTACCGACGCTTCATTAATATTGTTACATCTTGGATTTCTACGAGGAGGCATCTTTTTCTATAAAAGTCAAAAGATACAAGGATGGTAAGATATCAAGAGTGAATATAAATTTTGATATCTCTGAACTAAAACACATAGTTCAATATGAATCTTGTAATAAATTGGAAATAAAAGTCTACGACAAGTACAACTTGTAACATAATGATATGAAATCGAATGGTTATTTTTCAAAGACTATGAAAATGCATGTCGATTAAATTAGCATATTGAGTACATCAAGTCTGGAAAATTTGACCATTAACAGGTCTACAATACACCAAATTCTGGAAAATATCGACATCATAAAGACCTACCGAAAATAAAATTTTCGTGGTCTTACTGAAAATCATGAAAAATAACACTAGACCTATCCGTAGACTTAACTATAACCAAAAGAGCGAATAGGAAATGAGTAGAGCATCTTCTACTGGCGACGGGTATCTCTTGGATGAAACCTCAACTCAGCCAGTTGACGCTCCATAGCAAGCAGATGTCTTTCATATACTGTCAGACGTGCTCGGAGTTCTATGACTTCATGTTTCTAAGCTTTCTACCCACGGAGGTGTCGGACCTTGGAAAACCGGACGAGGGTTAGGATTTTGGGCTATTGGTGGTGGATTATAAGCTTCTGATTCGGAATTATTTTCTTCAGGAAAATTTTCTGCAAAATCATCATCTAAGGGAATTTCATGATTTTCTTCTGGCTTTGCATCTTGTTCTTGACCGAGGAAATAAGGGTCTCCGGGTAAGTGAAATCCAACCATTGTTATCTAACCGACAATAGGGATAAGAGATATAGAATATAGTTAGTAACGATTGATTAAAAATACAAGTTTCTACGAGAGAGACCTATAGTTAACAAGTAATGTATTATGTATAACTTGTTCTAGGTATTACTATAGTTATAAAGTGTATACTAATTATACATAACTTAGATATAATCGACCTTTGATTAAATGACCTGGCTCTAAATCCACAACCAAACAAGGAACAGGAAAGGAAGCTAGATCACATATTCTAAGTCTATATAACTTTAATTATATATAATTGTAATATACCCTTAATATTTACAGTTTTACCCTTAATTGTTCTATTGTTTTCACATGTTTGTTATTAGTATATAGTGCTTAAAATACCCCTATAGTATTTTAATCTTTATGTTCTGTTCTAGAGTTCTTCTGAATATGTATGGTAAGTTTTAGACATGCCACCACACTACTATCATTCCCAAACACATGTTGGTCATATCTTAAATCAATATAGTTGATCAGGCTATATTAATCCCATATATGATTACATAACTGTCCAGGTTTGACTGTAATGTTCAACATCCAAATACTTTTAAGTTCTTAAGATTGTGATATTGTACTTGTAGATATGAGTGTTAGTATACTTCTTATAAAAATACTTAAATTTTTAAAAAGTATACTTGTAGTAAGAGCTCTTAGCCCCAAATGTATTTATAGTTTGTATATCTTTTATGGATTGATATACAAAGTTCACTATAAACATAGCTCTGATACCAATCTGTCACACCCCAAACCAGACGGCGGAAACGTCCGGGGGTGGAGGACGTCATTTGTAGTATCACAACACATGCATTATAGTAATCAGAGTACAAACAACCATTGTATTTAAAAAGTATAAATATTTACATGTGTTTCAACATTTGTACAAAAGAAGAAGACAATACATAAATAGCTCCATCTTCTCAAAAGCTCGGGGTGTACCTGTCCACTGGTTCCCTAAGAATACAAGTAATTTGAAAAGAGAGTATCAACATAAAGTTGAGTGAGTGCATAAGTATTTATGTTTGAAAGAATGTTTTCTGATTCTTGAATTTGTAAACTGTTTCCAGAAAATCCTATATTTTCTGCTGTATATGAAAAGTAGTTTTAGTTGCATAAAACTATTCTATTTGTAAACCAATGTTCTGTATTTGTAATCCTTTTGTAAACTTGTATCTTGTAAACTAGTACTTTGAAATGGTACATAAATTTAGTTAATTATACACTAACGTATTGTTAATATCTTTTAATGAGTTATTATAACCATACTGACTAGATGGCCTGACCCAACGCTATGAGTGCGCTGAACACATGTTGATAACAATTTGTCACTCACAGGCGTGTTTGCCTGACTGTAGCTAGCAGTCCGAGTGTGGGGTTGTCAATCCCAATATAGATCTATACACACATTGTTTCGATCCCTGGGTGGAGATTCTGGTTATAATGTCAGGACTTTACTATATTGTTTAAATAAATTAAACAACCTGTACTACTTGACTCATAAAAGCATATAAACGTTACATGTATAATAGTTATGAAAAATTCAATCATTCTGAAATAAATGACTGATAGTATATTCTTCAATTAGTATTCTTAACATGTATCAGAAAGATTGTATACACTTGACTAGTTTTGAATCAAACCTTTGTTCTTGTAAAACAATGTATTCTAGTATACTTGAATCATGAATTAATGTTCTGTGAATCATAAATTATACCTATTATAATTTATAAGTACTTTCTGTATTGATACTTAGTATGAATGCAACCCCTTTGCTCAACTTGTTACAAAGGGTAACTGAAACTAATTGAACAAACTTTTATACTTGTATACATATACAAATATATATATAAGTAAAATTTAAATGACACTCGGACAAATAACTGATACTTGTAATCCCACATCCAAACAAGGAAAAGGAACCAAAGTGGGTTATCAGTCCTAAATCTTTTAAATTTTATTTATATAAATATATGTATACTAGTATGATTTTTGGGGAAAAATATAAGTTTATAAAAACATTTAAAAGAAGTTTGATATTTTGAAATCCATTTTGGTGACTTGATGTCATTTTGAAACAATCATTTAAAACCATTTGATTTGATGATAACTGAAATCCATTTTGATAAGTTATTTGAAAATCACTGGTTTATAACACAAAATCTTTGTGTTAGACTTGTATTCCCCCCACCCCCTTAAAACAGTAAAAACTATGAAAATACGGGGGTATGAACTCACCTGTTGTAAGTTATTCAAATGTAAGATCGGTGTATGATGCTAAGTGTCAAGTGAAGTCTTGAACACAACGGATCCTATTAAACATATGATGATACATATATGGATATAATTAGTGTTTAAACAACTAATTATATTAAGAAACCATCTTAGGGACTAGGAATCACTTAGATTGAAATAATACAATCACATGTGTTTGAATCAAATGGAGTTTACGACCACTCCTTGGAGTTTACGGCCACACATTTGGTGTTTACGGCCAATGGTGTTCTTCATAGGAGTTTACGGCCAAGGGAGATGCTCATGGCCGTAAACCCTTATTGTTCTTTGAAATGGTTGTTTTCAAGGCTGTAAGTTAAGAGCTTCTATAGGATAACTAGTATATGGAAGATTACTTACGTTTTGAAGCTTGAAGGGGGTGTTCACGGTCTAAAGAACTAGTGTGTTCTTGGTGTTCTTGAAGATCTAACCCAAAAGAGATGAATTGAAGGATGAAATCAAGGGGTTTTACTAGATCAAGAAGGATATCAACTTAGGAATAGAAGAATCACTTACAAATTTGGTGAGAATTAGAAGTGTTCTTGATGATACTTGAGAGAATTTGAGAGTTCTTGACTGGAGGATATGAGAAATGACGGAAAAATAAAGAAAATCTATATATATATATATATATATATATATATATATATATATATATATATATATATATATATATATATATATATATATATATATATATATATATATATATATGCGAGGGTTCACGGTCCGAGGGTTTACGGCCGTGAACCTCGTTTACGGTCCGAAGTCGGTTTGACATTTACGGTCGAAGCCTCGTTTACGGCTGCGAGGGGTTTACGGTCCGAAGAGTGTACAGTCGTAAACTCTTTGCGGCCCGAAGTGTTTGTGGTCCGAAGCGAAGGGATAATTGCGAAGTTTCTCGGATTTTCAAGCTTTTTCCTTCCAAATTTAATTGTAGATACTTTAAGGATTTTAGCAAATAAAGGTTATTTTCATAACCTAAATCAAAACCCAAACAATAAAAAGGACTTTAGCTGACCTTTGTTTGACTTTTGTTGACTATAGATATAGAAAAATAACGGGATGTTACAATTAACCAGGCCGAGCAATTCGCCATGGGGAGCCCCGATCCTGTTTGTGAAGAAGAAGGTGTTGGATTACGTGTGTAAGCCCATAACTATAATTGGTATGTACTTGATCCGAGAGTAGCATGGTCCATTTGGGTTGCATATCACCACGACAATTTGATAGGATGGACTTTTGAGAGGAGGTTATTTATGATTTATTAATATATTATAAGTTCTAATACATTAATATGAAATCATATTATTTAACTAGTATTGATTAAGAATTAATTTGGAATTGATTAATTGATCAAAAGAGAATAATTAAATGTAAGGGGATTGATTTGGTAAATCAATCATTCTTATGGTGTGGGCTTATGGTTATTTAGGATGGGCTAAACCAATATGGTAGTTCATGGATAGTCAATGGAGGTTTTAACCCATGGATCCTAAGTAAGTTGAAAAGTCATTCACATTAGGGTTTACATGGATGTAACCCTAATCCTAGCCACACTATATAAGAAGACCCTAGGCTACTAAAATCGGACCCTAGTGATCTTTGGAAGACCATAACCGATTTTAGCATAAACTCTCTCAAAAGTCATCCTTTGTCTAAGGTGTGTTATGAACCATTTGAGGTGTCACACTTGGGGAAATAAGTTCTTAAAGGCCAAATACAACAAGTTCTACAAGCTACATAAGAGGTAAACTCCTAACTTGTATTTTATGTTGTTTATGTCAATTGCATGCTAGTTGTAGGCTTAATGCTTTGGAAACAATATTGCATGTATAATTAGAGAAAACATAGATCCAAAGCATTTAGGGTTGTATGTGCATCATAGGATGTTGTAGTATACTAAAACCCATCAGAAGGACGGGTCACATCGAATGTGTATAGACTACCGAGAGCTGAATAAGGTAACGGTGAAGAACCGTTATCCTCTCCCGAGGATTGATGATTTGTTTGACCAGCTATAGAGCGCATCTTGGTTCTCCAAGATTGATCTGCGATCGGGTTACCACCAGATGTGAGTCAGAGACGACGATGTTCAGAAGACAGCTTTTAGGACTCGCTATGGTCACTATGAGTTTGTGGTGATACCGTTTGGGCTCACCAATGCTCCAGCCGCATTCAAGGACCTCATGAACCGCGTGTGCAGACCGATGCTGGACCGATCTATGATAGTCTTCATTATTGATATCTTGGTTCATTCCAAAACTCAGAAGTAGCATGAGGAGCACCTGAGGGAGGTGCTGGAGACACTGAGTAGGGAGAGACTTTTCGCAAAGTTCTCCAAGTGAGAGTTCTGGTTGCACGAGGTGTAGTTTCTAGGGCATCTTGTCAACCAGAAGGGTATTCTGGTCGATCCGGCCAAGATAGAGGCCGTGATGCAGTGGGAGGTTCTGAGGTCTCCAACAGAGATTCGGAGTTTCCTTGGTCTAGCGGGTTAATACTGGAGATTCATCTAGGATTTCTCCAAGATCGTTGTTCCCTTGACCCGACTGACCAAAAAGTCGGTGACATTCCGTTGGGGGCCTGAGCAGCAGGCAACTTCGAGACTCTCAGACAACGGTTATGCGAGGCACCGATTCTGACTTTTCCGGAGGGCGTCGATGACTTTGTGGTTTATTGTGACGCTTCGATCATGGGTATGGGTGCGGTATTAATGCAGCGAGGTCACGTGATAGCTTACGCTTCGAGGTAGTTGAAGCCTCACGAGGCTAACTATCCGACGCATGATTTAGAGCTGGGGGCTGTGGTTTTCGCCCTCAAGATTTCGCGGCATTACCTCTATGGGGTCCGTTGTACCAATTATATGGACCACAAGAGTTTGAGGTACCTCATGGATCAACCGAATCTGAACATGAGGCAGCGTCGGTGGTTAGACGTGGTGAAGAACTACGATTATGAGATCCTTTACCACCCGGGCAAGGCCAATGTGGTGGTCGATGCCCTGAGCCGCAAGGCGACAGCGGACCTGATTCGAGACATCTGTCTGAGGATGACAGTGATTACTCCATTGCTGGTGCAGATCAGTGAGGCACAAGTTGAGGGTCTGAAGGAGGAGCGCCGAAAGTGCGAGCGTATCATAGGCCAGGTGGCCTCATTTGATTATGATAGCCGTGGGTTGTTGAGCCTGCATGGGAGGGTCTGGGTTCCGTACTGGGGCGGAGTACGACAGGTCCTGATGGATGAGGCCCATAAGTCGAGGTTCTCCATCCATCCCAAAGTTATGAAGATGTATAAGGATCTTCGCCCTGATTACTGGTGGCCCTGCATGAAGCGAGACGTAGCGTGGTATGTGGAGAGGTGCTTGACCTGCAGGAAGGTCAAGGTTGAGCACCAGCGACCCCACGACAAGATGCAGCCGTTAGACATTCCCGTGTGGAAATGGGAGGATATCACCATAAATTTCATCACCAAGCTTCCTAGGACCGCACGTGGAGTAGATTCGATATGGGTCATCGTGGATCGGTTGACCAAGAGTGCTTATTTTATCCCGATCCAGGAGAGTATATCAGCTGAGAAGTTGGCCGACATTTACGTGCGTGAGATAGTGGCACGACATGGAGTGCCTGTCTCGGTGGTGTCAGACCAAGATGTCCATTTCACTTCCAGATTTTATAAGCGGTTTCACAACGAGATGGGTACTCGTCTCCACTTCAGCACCGCTTTCCACCCTCAGACGGACGGACAGAGCGAGAGGACGATAAAAACTCTCGAGGACATGCTCCGCGCATGCATCTTGGATTTTGGTAGCAGTTGGGATACGTATCTTCCGATAGCGGAATTTTCGTATAACAACAGTTACCACGCCAGCATAGACCGACCTCCCTTCGAGATGCTCAACGGGAGAAGGTGTAGGACCCCAATCTGTTCGGGCAAGGTCTGTCAAAGTGTCACACCCCCAAACTAAGGATGGCGGAAACGTCCGGGGGTGGAGGACTTCATGTATAGTATCATAACAATGAGTATAATAGTGATCAAAGTAAATACAACCATCATAAATATAATCGAGAAAGTTACATGGTTTCATGAGTTACATGTTTCAAAATCGATTACAATATAATGATAAAATGGTTTGTCTGACGCCGTAGCGTTCCATCCTCAAAAGCTGGTAGTTACCTGTTTTTATTGATTACCTGAGAATACATGTAATTTTGAAAAAAGGTCAACAATTAAGTTGGTGAGTGCATAAGCTTTTGTATGTAGAGTTGAAATCCTTTCTTTGTAAATGTAGTGTATGTTCAAGAAAAATCCTATATTTTCCTTAGAAAATGATTTGTAGTCTTAAGACACTAAGACAAAAATGTACAAGTATTTTTCATACTTATGATCGTAAGTGCAGTTTTAAATAAATAAAACCCTTATGTTTTGACATTTGTCACCCTAGACCTGCCGGTCTAGCTGTTGCAAGCAGCTTAGGTGCAGGATTGTCAGTCCCAATATAGATCTATACACAAGTATCATGCTCTCCCTACAAGAGACTATGGTTATAATACAGGACTTTAACCAGTTCTCTAAACAGTACAATGAAGTAATGTTTCACAAATTTGATTCTACGAGTTTACGTGTAGTGTTAATGAAAACCCTTTTTGTAGTATGAATGAAAACTTCTGTAGTATGTCCGTAGTGTTAATGTACCATAAACTATACCTATTATAGTTTATCATATGTGTTTGTAATGATGAAAGACCCTTATGTGAATGGCCATTTCTGTTTTCATGGAAGTAAACTAACATGAAATACAATCAACATGTAGTTATTTATTGCTATACACTTTGCTCAACATGTTACAAAGTGTTAATGAACTTATAAACTATTTTACTAGTTTTAACTTTTCTGTCACTGATTTTATTAAAATCATAGAAAAATCGCTTTAAGCCGAAAACTGAATCTGTAAACTCTGAAAGTTCAGAAAATGTGTCTAGTTTGTTCATAATTTTTAGTATGATTTTTAGTGGTCTCTAACCAGTGTCAAAATGTCCATCTTCACAGACTGGTCCGAAATCATTTCTGAAATGATAGGCAGTTTTGTAAAAATCGCCATAAATTGTAGAACAATCGTATGAACGTGTGCAAGTAGTCATTAGAAAGGTATAAACCTGAGATGTTTTCATATTGAACAGTTTTGAAAATTATTAAGTTTAAGATGGTAACAACCGTTCGTGAATAGACCATAACTTTTCTGTTAATAGCTGTTGTTTGAGTTAGGATGTGTTTTGGTGTTGTAACTTGTATTCTCCCGCTTAAAACTTGAAGAAAACATGAAATGATAGGGGTATGAACTCACCTTGAGTGATTTCCTAAGGTGGAAGGTTGAAGAAGGGTAGTTTCAAGTCAAGAACACTTGAAGGATGCTTGAAGATTTGAAGATACTAAGAACAAATATGTCGATATTTGTGTAAATGATCCATGATTTCTATGAAGAAGTGTAGAATATTTAGGAGTTGAATGAAGATACTTACGAAGGATGGAGGAAAACTCAAGAACACTTCTTGTCAAGAAGATCGTGACTGAGAAAGAGGGAGAGAGAAAAGTGTGCTTTTCGCGAAGGCAAATGAGATTTTGAATGTGAAGAATAAAGATTTATTGGGTGGATTTGGTTAGGGAAAATCTGATGGAGTGTTGGGAGGAGTTGAAAAAGGATAATGATTTGACTAGGTAGAGTGTGAATAGTGACATAAAGTGGGTGTGGGGATGGCTTGGTGTCATAACTTTATGGAAAAGTCAATAAGCCTTTAAATAATATCTTGAACAAAAGATATGATTAATAAATAATAAATCCTCAAGATTGGAATAAAATATAAGTCTAGGGGGTCTAATATGTCAAAAATACGAATTGGGTGAAAATCCCACGTCAAAATCATCAAAAACGGGCTTAAAATGCGAAAGTAGTCAAAAACCGGGAAGAAGATGCGAGACTGCGAAGGTTGCTGAGGATCCGAGAGGGTCCGTGGTCTGAGAAGGTTCGTAGCGAGAAGAGTGGGTGCGAGCGTCCTTGGCTGCGAAAGTGGGTTCGGTGCGAGAAGGTTCTGCTCGGATGCGAAGGCTCTCGGTGAGGAGGCTGCGAACCTGGTCGATTGCGAGTGTGAGGTTTGGAGCGAGAGGCTCTCATGCGAGGATGCCCGGCTAGAATGCGAACTTGCCTGGTTCGCTGCGAAGGTCATCATTATGCGAATGAGTCTGGTTCACTACGAGAGGAGATTTCGGTCCGAGAGGCCAGGGTTCGTGCGATATTTCCCGGCTAAGCTGCGAACATTGACTAAGAAGCGAACGCGTCTAGTGACTGCGAAGGCCTGGGAGGGTTCGCAGGTGAACAGTAACCTGCGAATCTCCAGGCCCCTTTTTGACCTCCTTCCATTTTAAGCTGTTTTCGACCAAGGGAAGGTTCGGGATGGCATGGATGTTCTTATAAACGTTGGAAAATGTGATTTTTATTACCAAGAGGTTTGAGAGAGACTGGGAGAGATTTTTGGGAGAGATTTGGGAGAGATAGAGATAGAGTGGGAGAGATTGAGAGTGACTTTGTTTGTAGCCTTTGTTAGTGTTTGGCCTCGTAATAAAAGGTTTGTAAACCACACTATGCCTCGTTATAAGTGTTTTACGCCCCTGAAGGGTACATAATAGTGCTTTATAGAGTCGTTACATCACTCACCCTGGTTAGGGTTTAGAATTTCTGAACATTTGAAACTTCTCAGCGTCACTTTATATTAAGATAGAGAGTTGTACATTAGTAAACATAGAGTAAGCCCTAACATACAAGCACTAGTTGAGTTTACCGGTTTGACTCGTTGACTATGTTTGACTTTGACTTGACGAGAAATTGACGGTTGTCACATCATCCCCCCGTTAGAGGGAATTTCGTCCCGAAATTAGAGTTTCGACTGGGACTTCAAGGGTTGGGGAAAGATGTGGGTATTTTTGTTTCATCTGATCTTCGCGTTCCCAGGTGATATCGGGTCCTCGCTTAGCGTTCCATCGGACCTTCACAATGGGAATGCGACTTTGTTTCGTTCTTTTGATCTCTCGATCCATGATTTCTACCGGTTCTTCCATGAAGTGGATACTCTCGTTGATTTCAATTTCGTCAAGAGGGATGACGAGAGTCTCATCGGACAAGCACTTCTTTCAGTTGGACACATGAAAGGTAGGGCGTACCTTGTTGAGTTCTTGCGGTAATCGAAGCTTGTATGCTACCGGGCCAATCCTGGCGAGGATCTCGAACGGCTCGATATACCTTGGGTTTAGTTTCCCCCGTTTTCTAAAATGTATTAATCCATTCCAGGGTGAGACCTTTAACAACACCTGGTCTCTGACTTGGAATTCCAAAGGCTTTCGTCTATTATCCACATAACTCTTATGTCTGTCTCTAGAAGCCTTTAATCGTTCTCGGATTTGGACAATGTTCTCGGTAGTTTCTCTTATGATCTTCGGGCCAGTGAGAGTGTTGTTAGGGACTTGCCCCTTAGCTAGTTGTGTGTCACCCACTTCAGCCCAGCACAACAGTGATCTGCACTTGTGGCCATAGAGGGCTTCGAATGGGGCAACCTTGATGATAGTGTGATAGCTGTTATTGTATGAGAATTAGATAAGTGGTAAATGGTTATCCCAAGCTTTTTCGAAATCTATCACACAATCTCTTAGCATGTCTTCTAGTGTTTATATAGTTCTCTCACTCTGCTCGTCGGTTTGTGAGTGGTAGGCTGTACTCATGTCCAACCTAGTTCCCAAGGATTTTTCAAGTGACTGCCAGAACCGCGAGGTAAATCGACTATCCCTGTCGGAGATAATGGATATTGGTACACCATGCAGTCACACAATTTCCTTAATGTATGTTCTGGTCAGTTTGTCCATCTTGTCGGTTTCCTTTATTGGCAGGAAGTGTGCCGATTTGGTCAACCTGTCAATGATTACCCAAATGGTATCGAGACCTCCCGTTGTCTTGGGTAACTTGGTTATGAAATCCATTGTGATCCGCTCCCACTTCCACTTGGGTATCTCTGGTTGCTGCAATAAACCCGAGGCTTTTGGTATTCTACCATGACCTTGGCACATGTCAGGCACTTCTTCACAAAGGTAGCAATTTTGGATTTCATGTTCGGCCACCAATAAAGTTTCGTAAGGTCCAAATACATCTTGTCTGAACCGGGATATACGGAGTATCGAGTTTTGTGTGCTTTGTTCATGACGACGTCCCTGAATCCACCGAACTTCGGTGTCCAGATCCGATTCATGAGATAACGAACTTCGTCGTCCTTAACTTCTAGGTTCTTATCCATTCCTCTTAAAGCCTATCATGTCACATTCTTCGGTTTCAAAGCTTCCAGCTGGGCCTCTTTGATTTGTGTGGACAGGTGCGAATGGATTATCATGGTTAAGGACTTTACTCGATGACCCGAGTATTCCTTTCGGTCGAGGGCGTCAGGTACCACATTGACTTTGCGTGGGTGATAACGAATCTCGCATTCGTAATCGTTCAATAGTTCTACCCATCGTCTCTGCCTCATGTTGAGCTCTTTTTGATTGAGGATGTGCTGAAGGCTTTTATGATCGGTGAAGATAGTACATTTTGTTCCTTAGAGGTAGTGCCTCCAGATCTTTAGGGCGAATACTACTGCTCCCTGTTCGAGGTCGTGTGTGGCGTACTTGACCTCGTGCATTTTTAGCTGTCTTGAGGTGTAGGTAATGACCTTTCCTCGTTGCATTAACACACATCCAAGACTCTGGTTCGACACGTCGCAGTAGACCACAAAGTCTTCAGTTCCTTCCGGTAGGGATAAAATTGGAGCACTGCACAGGGCCTGGTTTAGTGTTTAGAATGCGGTTTCTTGCTTCTCTCCCTAGTTGAAGGTTACACCCTTTTGAGTCAAAGTGGTAAGTGGTTTGGCGATCTTGGAGAAGTTTTGGATGAACCTCCGGTAGTAGCCAGCTAGGCCTAAGAATTGACGGATTTCTTTAGGCGTCCTTGGTGCTGACCAGTTCTCGATCACCTTGATTTTGGAAGGATCCACGTGTATCCCTTCCTCGCTAACCACATGCTCGAGGAAGTCCACTTCTCAGATCCAAAATTCGCACTTTGAGAATTTTGCATATAATTTCTCCGCCCTTAATGTCTCTAATACTTGTCGTAGGTGTTGGCTGCGCTCTTCCTTACTCCTTGAATATACCAGAATTTCGTCTATGCAGACAATCACGAGCTTGTCTAAGTAAGGCCGACACACCCGGTTCATTAGGTCCATGAACACCGCGGGTGCGTTTGTTAATCCGAAGGGCATCACTACAAACTCGTAGTGACCGTATCAGGTTCTGAACACCGTTTTAGGAACATCCTACTTCTGGACCCATAGTTGATGGTATCCCGGCCTCAGATCGATTTTAGAGAAGTAAGTTGCTCCTTGGAGTTGGTCGAAAAGGTCATCGATTCGGGGTCGAGGGTATCAGTTTTTTATGGTAAGCTTATTCAATTCGCGGAAGTCGATGCACATGCGGAATGATCCATCCTTCTTTTTTACGAATAGTAATAGCGCTCCCCATGGCGAGAAGCTCGGTCTGATGAATCCTTTGCTTAGAAATTCGTTCAGTTGGCTAGATAATTCTTGCATCTCGGTTGGCACTAGGTGTTGGGTTATGAGCATTCTAACACTCCTAAGTGTACATGCAATCCTAAATACCTTGGATCTATGTTTTCTCTATTATACATACAATTATGAACATCCAAGGTATTATCCTAATCTAGCATACAAAATAATAAATATAACAAGATAGAATACATACCTCTTTGATGTAGAATGTCTTCATGAAGCTTGAGTGCCTAGTGCCCCAAGTGTGACACCTCAAATGGTTCACACAACACCAAATACACTTGGAATAACTTGAGAGAAACTTGAACACTCCTTAAAATCGTCTAGCCCTCACACTCACACATTAGTGCACGATTTCTTGAGCCATGGGATTCTTTTATATGGTGGCTATTAGGGTTACACCATGTAACTCATAACTTTACCCATTCCTTATGCTCCATGGATTTTAACCTCCATGGAGTATCCATGGGTCAGCCCATGGACTTAGTCCAACATAAGGAATCTTGGAGCCCACATATATAAGAATGAATGATTTACACAATCAACCCATATATTTAATTAGTCTCCTTTTGATCACTTAATTAATTCCAAATTAATTCTTGATCAATACTAATTAAATAACCTTATTAATATATTAGAACTTATAATATATTAACCAACCTTAAGTGTTATTTCTCTCATTATAGTCTATCCAAATGCATGATTCCATGCAACCCAAATGGACCATG
Source organism: Lactuca virosa (assembly GCF_052849685.1). NCBI lineage: Eukaryota > Viridiplantae > Streptophyta > Magnoliopsida > Asterales > Asteraceae > Lactuca > Lactuca virosa. The sequence continues at coordinate 328,384,847 of NC_136430.1, forward strand.
CCGGGTCGGTTCAAGTCTTACCAATTATAGTTATGGACTTAAACATTAATCCAACAGTCTCCCAGTTGGATAAGTCTAAAACTATTATTGCGTATGACTTCAGGAACCGATCAGCAATCGTAGCTCTCAAAAGCTTCTGTCGAACTCTGACCTTGTCGATGAACTCTGACCTTTGTCAATGACTTGTCCATTAGATAAGGGATCATATATTCCTCCATTCTAGATATCATATGGACTGAGACATGGATTATCAATCATTCTCTCTGTCCATTTGTTGTTTCCCGATTTCCGATTCATGATGACTGACTGATTGAACAAATCAAATCAGTCCTGGCTTGGCCAAGCACTCACATGTATCATCTTTAAATCATCGAGGGGCCCACAGATATCGCTTTTATCCCGAAGGTAAAAGGAATGGATAAACTTCGACTCATATGGCTTGTTCTACTACTTGTTGAATCATACACAAAGGCACATTTTATAACATCGAGTTACCAATGCGTTTTCGTGCAATCAATGTATAACCAACTCATAGTAACAACTCATATCTCTAGGTTTGAAGAATATAAGATATTATCGTCTCATGATCACTCGTGATAAAATCCATGAAGTGATTCAAATGAGCGCGGGTTGAATCCAATACTCAGAACTTATGAGCACTCATGAGTGTTGTAGCACCACTTTGTCCACCAACTTGGACCTCTACAAACCAACCCATGACAGTCTTGATTCATATCTACTTCCAACATATGACCGACTGTGGATGGTTTGAATAACTTAATCATTCAGGAAGAGCGACTTAGTTATTCTGGAAGTCAAAACATGCAAAGTGAAACACAAGAATAAATGAATCAAATATGGTATCAAACCCTATGAATATAAATAAACACTTTTATTTATCACCATACTGATTACTCATTATTCATTGTTTCGGTTTTATCAACTTTATACTTGAATTTAAAACAATAGTTGTCCCATGCTCCAAGCATGTACACTATGTTTTCTAAACACTAGTCATGCCATACACCAAGTATGCATACTATGTTTGTCTATGATCTTTACTTTGTAAAATAGATCAATTGAACATCAGTCCAATGATCCTTTTTTCACAGTCCCAAATCCTTACTGCAAATGCAAGAATTCCAAATTCATGCCATTTACTGAAATCTGTTAGATTCTAAACTTATATGCATTGATCCTCTTAATGATTATGCACGAAGTCAGAAAGACTTAACAACAATCATTACAGAGCATTCCAAAGGAGATCAGCTCCTTGGAAACATCCTTCTTTCATTAAGTTTCCTAATCTTACACAGATTGAATAATTTCTAACTTTGAAACATTTCCATATTCCATTTTGACTATCACTTCTGAACAAGAGTTTCCTCCTTACAGATTATGTCAATATGGTCCTTCCAGAATTAACATTATACTTCGAACTGTCCTTGAGCAACCAATCTTTGGTAAACCTTAGATTGTCCTCGACAATTGCTTAATCATTTTAGTCATATCCAATTCTAGACCTTTTCCCTTCATAATGCCCCAGGCATTTGGAAAATTTTAGAAAGGATGAATATAACACATGTAATCGATCCTATATCCGAAGCATATGGGACACGATTCATGATGTCTCACATAAAGACTAAACCAGTCTTTTGCTATAATATTTCCATTTCAATTTGCCAAGTTCTCAAAATTCAGATTATGAAAAGGGATGCCGTAATCATAATCGAATTTTAGAACGTAAATAATGGACCCATATATAGAATTTCCTTATGTTGAGCCATTCCAACATGAAATTCATATATATATATATCCTTGATTAAATACGATTAAAATCTCAATCTAAGCTTTTAGAATTGAAATGAAGTATAATTTCCTCTCCCTTAATTATAGCAAAACAACTTTTTCAACCCCGGCAACCTCACGAATTGAAACTTTTGTTTTCTATAATTAACATTGCTAACTTGCAACTTTTGTCATAATTATCATGCTCCCACTAACATGATGATTATTAGCATAACACTTATGCTCCCACTAGCTTTGACATGTACTCGGAAATCAGCTGACTTTCTTACCAAAGTTCAGATTTCTGATACTAGATTGTTTTGATAAAACTTTATCAAAATCATACACCTCTCTTAGATAGCTCACATGTGTGTCTAAACAATTTTAGAACTATGAAAATGGATGCCGTAATCATAGTCTCAATTGTTTAGACCTTTGCCACTTCTCACAAGTCCATGTTAGTGTGCCGGTAAACCACACACGCTCCACTAACGACTTTGAGAATGCAAATATCACAATTGCTATCTAGCTAAAATCTACTTAGTGAAAGTGTTTCCTCACCATCATTTTCATGAATCGGAGAGAAACCTTATGACACTTAGATTTAATAGTGTATGTGTTCTTATCCATGTGAATTTGTCAAAACCATAATCACAAGACAAGGTTAGTGACAAATCCAAACTCATATTGATTAAACTTGTGCAATCTTAAATTCTTGCCATTTGGCAGCTCAGGTGCCTGCCATTGCTTCCAAGTAGTTGTGCAACCAATTAAGAACTCTCAGAACTCCTATGCAAAGCCAACTTGAATAGGCACAAAAATTTCAACACGATAGGTTATAAACCTCAAGTCGTGTGCTAGTGAAGGACTTTAGGTTTTATTCTTGATTAAGTCTTGAAACTTTCAAGAGCTTTAAGACTCCCACTGTCCTCTTGACATATAAGACTCCCTTGTCAAATATTCAAGAGATAGTGCGGATTCTTTATCAAGACTAACACTTTACACAATTGGCCTAAGTTGGTCTCTGTTTTATCCAAAACATCACAACTTACCAATTTCAAATGTACAAGAGTAGATAACCTTTTACTCTTACATTTGACTAGTGTTAACAAACCCTCTTTAAGATATGTCACTCAAGTTACAATCTTGGAGTATGACTCTAAGAATTGTTTTGGAACGAAGTATGACTCATCTTTTTTATTTAACCATTTCAACAATTCATGACTCCTCTTCTTAGTCATAAGAATGCACTAAGATGACTTTAGAGGACCAATTGTGATATGGTATCTTAATCATTAAGATGATCATAAACATGATACTAAAGTACTCTCCCATCTTCTCAGATTTGAGAAACTTTTATCTTTCTGCCATACTTTGATTCTTCTTATTTGTTCTGTCTCACATTGAAACTTCTCCAATGCTACAGACTTATACTTAAACTTATAAGTATAACCATATTTACTGAACTTAAGTAAATCATGACGAATAGTCTTCTTGATCTTTTGTGGTGGACTTGACCAGTGCACAAGAATGTGTACTCGATCCCTTAGTCCTTTCCTTATTCACATAAGGAATTAGTCTTAATTTTCCAAGCTGAAAGTTCTCATTCATCATACTATACAACTTGCATGATTCCAAGTTTCGGTCCAATTGAACCTTGGGTGATGAGAATCTTTCCTTATTTGGTAATATTAGACACTACCACAACCGAAAGAATCAAATCCATTTTTCCAATATTGCTATCAATGGAATCTTATAAGCAACAACTTTTCACAAATGCCATTGTAAGGATACTTAAAATAAATAAAATCAAAACCTTTTTCTTTTATTTTAAAACTTTGCGGAAAAACTTATCCTTACAATCCATATGAAAACCTTGTTGTTATCTATTCCTAAGCAATATAAATATCATAACTCTTAAGTAATAGCCCAAAATTCTGATCACCGAACCATGCGATTGAAATCCATCTTCGCGATCAGAATCAGCATGTACTTAATAGAGTTAGACAATGGACTTTACCTGAAGTAGAGCCAAACTTATTGACTTTAACATCCTTAGGTAAATTTGGCAGCTTCGTAACCAATGCCCCTTCCTTTGGCAATAGTTACCTATAGACCCTTGATAATGGGACTATCTCAGACTTCGCCTCTCTCTTTACCATTGGGTCAACCGAGTTGACTATGGCCGATCCCTTTCCATTGGGAAGAGAGAGCTTTACTGGATATCCAATGTCATCATTGTCAATGTCCATAGCGTTTTAGGAAGTTGATCTTAGCAAATAGATAAGATCATTAAGGGTCTTGTCTTAGTCTGTTTCATAGGATTCCCAAAAGAACTCACTATGTGACTTAGAAAGTAGTTGAGCCACCAACTTTCTCAAGACTTTGACACCCAACTCTCCCGGCTTGTCAATATGTGACTACATCTCCAAGATGTGATCACACCTAGACCTTGCCTTGCCAATAGGGCTTGAGTGACCTTAAACTTTTTAGGAACTTGTGGGTTAGGGAGAATAATTGGAGGAGGTGAAAGAAGTATGATATCCATGGGACATCATCTTCATTTAGGAAAGCTTGTTTCAAGAGATTTAGGAAGATCATAAATGTCTAGACTAGACATCTTTTTGGGAGATATTCAAGATAGTTGATTTAAAGTCCTTAATATGACACCCAATATGAAATATTAAGGCTAGGACCCAACAAACTATTTTATAACTTAGAAGAGGGATGCCGTAATCCAAGCTATAAAATATTTGAAGGTAGGTGAATGACAATTCACCAATTTCCACCATGAAAAACGAAATAATTTATTAGGTTTTAATTGGATTTGAAAGTCCTAGATCTTTGAGATTCATTGAACTTTTCAAAGGCATGTTTCAATCTCGAGTGTGCCCTTCAGGTTTTGTGACTGGGATGCCGAGGATCACAAAACAAGGTGTGAATAACCATGCAAATATACTTGGTACCCTTAATATTTACCCCTTAATCAGTGTGCCGGTTAACCACACACGCTCCACCGATACTATGATAAATATTAAGTTACCCTTTGCCTACCTTGTTAAGTCCAGGTTAGTGTGCCGGTTAACCACACACGCTCCACTAACGACTTAAGCAAAGTGCAAAGTGTAATTTCATGGGTTAGCACCAAATTCACATTTTCCTAAGTAACTAAGATTGGGTATTAATAAGAGTTTAGTTACTTAGTATTTATCATTAATACTTTTAATGAAAGGAGAATTATAGTCCTTGTCCTACCCGTTCGGCTAACGACCCTCCACCAGTTAAGGAAGCGGTGGGTGAGAGTGGACACCCATTAAACTGCCATTTTATAGGCAGTAACCTTATACCCCCCTTATAGACCGACTTCGTGAATGAGGCCTACTAACGGTAAGACTGACTTTACTCTTATACATATATATAAATATTATTAACTTATAATATTATAAAGTATAAGGGTTGAATTTTAACTTTTAAAATTCTAAGGGCTAACTTGGAATTAAAGTATTCATAAGTGAAAACTTTTCAAATTCCAAAACTTGAGGGCAAGTTTTGAAACTATTCAAAACTAATTAATTCCATAACTTATGAGTTTAAAGTAGTTTTAATTAAAAAAAAAAAAAAACTCTTCAAGTTCCATATCTTGAGGACAAGTTATGGAAGACTTTAAACTAATTAATAAAAAAAAATAACTTTTTTTTTATTGTAACTTATGGAACTAATTAAGGTTACACTTTTTTTTTAATTTAATGAAGAGACTCTTGAACCTCCATAACTTGAGGACAAGTTATGGAGTCATAAAACCATTTAATTAGAACTAGACTCTTCATTTTGTAACCTTTGCCAACTTTTATGAGTTTTATGATTCTTAAATGTGACTTTTCATATAACTTGAGGACAAGTTACAAAAACACACTTTGGAATCAACTCTTAGATTAAAATGGATTGAAAACAACTATTTCACACAACTTTTCTATTAATCTAAGAACCTCATAAGAACAAGATAATTCAAATCATCAATCTTCAAGAAATTAGCATGAACATACAAACTAATACAAATCTTGAAATTATGACAATTATCTTAGAAATTGGATTAGCATGAACATTACCACATCAAAAACAAGTTTATAAGTCCAAAAACATCTTAGGGTAATGTTCCTACTCCAATTCCAGCCAAAACAATCGAATATATGCATCCAACTCGATTTTTCAGCTACTTTTGCAAGTATAACAAGAAAACAAGCCTAGGCTCTGATACCACTGTTGGGTTATGAGCATTCTAACACTCCTAAGTGTACATGCAACCCTAAATATCTTGGATCTATGTTTTCTCTATTATACATACAATTATGAACATCCAAGGTATTATCCTAATCTAGCATACAAAATAATAAATATAACAAGATAGAATACATACCTCTTTGATGTAGAATGTCTTCATGAAGCTTGAGTGCCTAGTGCCCCAAGTGTGACACCTGAAATGGTTCACACAACACCAAATACACTTGGAATAACTTGAGAGAAACTTGAACACTCCTTAAAATCGTCTAGCCCTCACACTCACACATTAGTGCACGATTTCTTGAGCCATGGGATTCTTTTATATGGTGGCTATTAGGGTTACACCATGTAACTCATAACTTTACCCATTCCTTATGCTCCATGGATTTTAACCGCCATGGAGTATCCATGGGTCAGCCCATGGACTTAGTCCAACATAAGGAATCTTGGAGCCCACATATATAAGAATGAATGATTTACACAATCAACCCATATATTTAATTAGTCTCCTTTTGATCACTTAATTAATTCCAAATTAATTCTTGATCAATACTAATTAAATAACCTTATTAATATATTAGAACTTATAATATATTAACCAACCTTAAGTGTTATTTCTCTCATTATAGTCTATCCAAATGCATGATGCCATGCAACCCAAATGGACCATGCCGGGTCGGGTCAAGTCTTACCAATTATAGTTATAGACTTAGACATTAATCCAACACTAGGCGGTATAGCGCTTTGGCTACGGTGGTAGCCCCAGAGATTAGCTCGATTCGGAATTCGACTTGTCGTGCGGGTGGAACTCCGGGAAGGTCTTCTGGAAATACATCAGGGAAATTACAGACCTCCGGAATGTCCTTGATGTCTTTCACCTCTTGCTTCTTATCCACTACATGGGCTAAGAAGGCATGGTATTCCTTGCGGAGATACTTTTGGGCTTTGACGCAAGAGATGATTTGCAGGTTTGTACTAGGTTTGTCGCCATAAATGACGAGAGTTTCGCCACTTGACAGATTAAGGCGAACGTCCCTTTCGTAACACAGAATGTCGAGACAGTTAGAACTTAACCAATCCATGCCAATGATGATTTCGAAGCTTTTTATTGTAATAGGCATTAGATCGATTTCAAATGAATGGTTGTCTAGAGTGAGGGTACACCCTGTGTATATATCGTTAGTGCGCTCTACGTTTCCATTTGCCATTTCTACGACGTATGTATCTTTTAGTGATTGGGGATTTTGTTTTAGTAATTGTTTGAATTGGTGGCTAACGAAACTCCTCTCCGCTCAACTATCGAATAATATGCATGCATATGAGTTATTGAGGAGAAACATACCAGTAACCACCGTGGGATCTTCCATTCCTTCCCCGTGCCCTAATTTCAAGACCCTTCCAACACCGCCAGCATTTGTGATCCTTGCTTTTGGGCAGTCTCTTTTGTAGTGCCAGGTCTCTCCACAGCCGTAGCAGGCTCGGCTTGCCCCGGCGTTGGCGGCTGGGGTGGCTTGTTGGGATGGCGCCCTGCAGTAGCGGGTCGTATGCCCTTTCTTGTTGCAGTTGCTGCAGTGCATCTCTCGACAAGGGCTAGTATGGTGAAAGCTACACTTGTTACATTTGGGGAGGATCCCAGCATACTGCCTCAGGGGTGCTGGAGCGGCGGGGGTAGTGGCAGCGCGAACCACCACTATTTGTTGTTTCTTGGCGGAATCCTGGGCCGACTGGTTCTTCTTGTTGTTCCAGAACTTCCTTTTGTTGTTCCTCCTTTTCGCTTGCTCGGAGGTGGCTGCCACAGTGCCATGGCTGGCCCTATGGTCAATGAGTTATTGTTCCAAATGTTTGGCACTGTTAAAGGTAGTCGGTTTTGAAGCCAACACATTCCCTTGAATCTGGGGGGTTAGTCCCTAGATGTATTTCTCCACCTTTTTACTCTCCGGGGTGACCATACAGAGACATAGTATGGCCAAATCGCTAAACCTGGCAGTATAAGATGTGATGTCAGAATCGGTCATTTTGAGGCCCCAGAGTTCTTGTTCCAATTTCTGAACTTCGCCCCTTGGGCAATATTCTGCTAGCATTAAGGTCTTCAATTCCTCCCAGCTCATTGCATTCGCCACTGGGAGAGTCAATGACTTTACATGACCGTTCCACCAGGTAAGGGCTCGATCAGAGAAAGTGGAAGCTGCAAATTTGACTTTGCTAGCTTCAGGGCATGCACAAATCTCGAAGACTGATTCAGTCTTCTCGAACCATTGCATAATAGTGATGACGCCCCCGCTTCCATTGAAGGATTTGGGTTTGCCATTTGTAAAATCTTTGTAGGAACATTTTCTTTGAGCGTCCCTGACTGTCTCCCCGGTTAGAGTTTATAGTACCATTTCCCGATCCACCAACACCATTTGTACCGATATGTGACATTGCGGCTGCTACAGCTGCTGTTACGGCAGCTTGGAAAACGGTGGGGTCAAATTGTGTAGGTGGTGGCGGAGATGGTGGCGTAGGTGGTGGTGGTGCATTGTTAAAGCGCCTGGGATTTTTCCGTGGTGGCATATTTCTGCCACAAGTTTTTAAATATGAAAAGATGGTAAGCCTTTAATAGTAACGATAAGTCGGTTGTTATTGGACTAGATTATCTGTATTATGTCCCGACTTTAAAGTATTTTCAAGCAATTCATAATGGAAGTCCATATGATTGAACTTATGAATTTAATAGTAATGTCTTAATGAAATCTTGTGACTTGATCCATACTAGGTCCTTCTACAATCGCTTGGTGTATGCTAGTTGTGTATAACTAAGATTGAATAGATCGTTGAATCTAATGGATCTGCCCAAAGCCCACAACCAAACAAGGAACATGACCTAAAGCGGAACCACCATTTCTAAATCGATGGAATCTTAATTACATACAACGTTACTGCATACACTAAGTAATCGTAGATTTACCATAAGTAACGATATACAGTGTTATGAATTTTAGTGGTAACACTCCCAATGAAATATAATATGCATGCCAATTTCATTGATATGGTTTAGTACATAGTGTTTGGAAAATTTGACCTTGATGCAGGTCTACATCACATCAATGCAAGGAAATTTTTTGACAATATTACGATCCTTCGACTAGTGTAATCACTTAATCGCAAGATTAAACCTACACACATAGAAGAGTAGCACCAACGCATACTCATAAACCTAATCTATAAAGATTTGTGAGTAGTATGAACCCTACTCACGGTGACCAGTCCCTTGCATTCCTTGAGACGAAGTCGAGGCGCCCTTTAGTTCTTCTAACCGACGCTCGGTTGCGGTCACTCTCTCCTCGAGAGCCAAATACCTTTCCTGATGCTCCCTTACCTCTGACCGAGCGGCGGTAAGGTCCTCAACAAGTTGGTCCATGGGATAATAGTCTCTTTCCAGATCTTGAGTACGCACGTTGGTGGCTTCCGCAACAGCGCTCAGCTCCCGAACTTGGTTCGCCGTCGCTCTATTTTGATCCCCGAGGTCTGTGATTAGCTGGATCACAACTGGGAGGGCTCTGTCAGCTGGTCCTCCATGGTTGAGGTCATAGTAACCTCGTTGTTCGCCAAAAGGTGAACGCTGTCGCTGGTGACGACTCCACCTCTCGATGTCTGCCGCCCAACGGGGCATAGGTCCATTGTAACAGAATCGGGTTGCGGGAACTCTGGCAATATGAGGAGGTTTGATAACCTCCGGCTCCTCTTCTGACTCCTCTTTGTATTCTTCTTCCTCCAGTTCCTCTTCCAGTTCATCTTCTTCGGGTTCTTGCTCTTCGATTTCTTCAAGGTCCTCATCGGGATCTTCTTCGGGCTCTTCCTCGAACACTTCCTCAGGATCTTCTTCTGGTTTTTCCTCTACCCATTCCCTATTTCCTTGATTCGAGAAGTAGGGGTCTCCCGGTAAGTGGAATCCTGCTATGACGTCTGTATGGGAATAGGGGTGTAAGAGGCACATAATGAATTTAGAAATATTGCGCTATAGCAACATAAAACACTCCTATAGTATTTTAAATCGTTATGTTTGGTTCTTAGTGCATTACTTGTATGGGTGATGGTAGGTTGTTAGACTTGTTGTCCCCTACGACTATCCCCCTACATATGCGAGTCACTTCTCGGACAAATATAGTTGATCAGGCTAAATTCATCCCAGACTTGATTACAAATCCCAAGACATACTCGCAGTGTACAACTCATCCTTTTTACTTTGTATTTTCCTAGTTACGACACTATACTGGCATGTATGCATGTACTTATACTAAAAAAAATATTTTATTTCTAAAAGTATAGTTGTATGAAAAATGTTTAGTCAGAAAGTTTTAGTCCCATTGTGTTTATAGTTGGTATATATTATGTGGTTTGATATACTTAGTTCACTATAAACAATGCTCTGGTACCAATCTGTCACACCCCCAAACGAAGGATGGCAAAAACGTCTGGGGATGGAGGACTTCATGCATAATATCATAACAACGGGTATAATAGTGATCAAAGTAAATACAACCATCATAAATATAATCGAGAAAGTTACATGGTTTCATGAGTTAGATGTTTCAAAATCGATTACAATATAATGATAAAATGGTTTGTCTGACGCCGTAGCGTTCCATCCTCAAAAGCTGGTAGTTACCTGTTTTTATTGATTACCTGATAATACATGTAATTTTGAAAAAGTGTCAACAATTAAGTTGGTGAGTGCATAAGCTTTTTTATGTAGAGTTGAAATCCTTTCTTTGTAAATGAAGTGTATGTTCAAGAAAAATCCAATATTTTCCTTAGAAAATGATTTGTACTCTTAAGACTCTAAGACCAAAATGTACAAGTATTTTTCATACTTATGATACTAAGTGCAGTTTTAAATAAATAAAACCTTTATGAATGTAAGAATTCCCGTAAACTATAAGTGTCATTGTTTCCCTATGTGAGTTATTATAACCGTGCAATTAACATAGTAAGCCTGCTACGACGTACTTTGGGCGTCGGAATGTTTTCACATTTGTCACCCCAGACCTGCCGGTCTAGCTGTTGCAAGCAACTTAGGTGCGAGATTGTCAGTCCCAATATAGATCTATACACAAGTATCACGCTCTCCGTATAAGAGACTATGGTCATAATAAAAGACTTTAACCAGTACTCTAAAGAGTACAATGAAGTAATGTCTCACAAATTTGATTCAACGAGTTTACGTGTAGTGTGAATGAAAACCCTTTTTGTAGTATGAATGAAAACTTTCGTAGTATGTTCGTAGTGTTAATGTACCATAAACTATACCTATTATAGTTTATCATACATGTTTGTAATGATGAAAGACCCTTATGTGAATGGCCATTTCTGTTTTCATGGAAGTAAACTAACATGAAATACAATCAAAATGTAGTTATTTATTGCTATACACTTTGCTTAACATGTTACAAAGTGTTAATGAACTTATAAACTATTTTACGAGTTTTAACTTTTCTTTCACTGTTATTATAAAAATCATAGAAAAATCACTGTAAGTCGAAAACTGAATCCGTAAACTCTGAAAGTTCAGAAACTGTGTCTAGTTAGTTCATAATTTTTATTATGATTTTTAGTGGTCTCTAACCAGTGTCAAAATGTCCATCTTCACAGATTGGTCCGAAATCATTTCTGAAAGATAGGTAGTTTTGTAAAAATCGCCATAAACTGTAGAAAAATTGTATGAACGTGTGCAAGTAGTCATTAGAAAGGTATAAACTTGAAATATTTTTATATTGAACAGTTTTGAAAAATATTAAGTTTAAGATGGTCAAAACCGTTCGTGAATAGACCATAACTTTTCTGTATAAAGCTGTTGTTTGAGTTAGAATGTGTTTTGGTGTTGTAACTTGTATTCTCCTACTTAAAACTTGAAGAAAACATGAAAAAATAGGGTTATGTACTCACCTTGAGTGTTTTCCTGAGGTGGAAGGTTGAAGAAGGAGAGTTTCAAGTCAAGAACACTTGAAGGATGCTTGAAGATTTGAAGATCCTAAGAAAAAATATGTCGATATCTATGTAAATGATCCATGATTTGTATAAAGAAGTGTAGAATATTTAGGATTTGAATGAAGATACTTACCAAGGATGGAGGAAAACTCAAGAACACTTCTTGTCAAGAAGATCGTGACTGAGAAAGAGGGAGAAAGAAAAGTGTGCTTTTGGTGAAGGCAAATGAGATTTTGAATGTGAAGAATGAAGATTTATTGGGTGGATTTGGTTAAGGCAAATCTGATGGAGTGTTGGGAGGAGTTGAAAAAGGACAATGATTTGACTAGGTAGAGTGTGAATAGTGACCTAAAGTGGGTGTGGGGATGGCTTGGTGTCATAACTTTATGGAAAAGTCAACAAGCCTTTAAATAATATCTTGAACAAAAGATATGATTTATAAATAATAAATCCTCAAGATAGGAATAAAATATAAGTCTAGGGGGTCTAATATGTCAAAAATACGAATTGGGTGAAAATCCCACGTCAAAATCATCAAAAACAGGCTTAAAATGCGAAAGTAGTCAAAAACCGGGAAGAAGATGCGAGACTGCGAAGGTTGCTGAGGATCCGAGAGGGTCCGTGGTCTGAGAAGGTTCGTAGCAAGAAGAGTGGGTGCAAACGTCCTCGTCTGCGAAAGTGTGTTCAGTGCGAGAAGCTTCTGCTCAGATGCGAAGGCTCTCGGTGAGGAGGCTGTGAACCTGGCCGATTGTGAGTGTGAGGTTCGGAGCGAGAGGCTCGCATGCGAGGATGCCCGGCTAGAATGAGAACTTGTCCGGTTCGCTGCGAAGGTCATAACTATGCGAATGAGTCCGGTTCACTGCGAGAGGAGGTTTTCGCTCCGAGAGGCTAGGGTTCGTGCGATATTTCCCGGCTAAGCTGCGAACATTGACTAAGAAGCGAACGTGTCTAGTGCCTGTGAAGGCCTGCGAGGGTTCAAACGTGAACAGTAACCTGCGAACCTCCAGACCCCTTTTTGACCTCCTTCTTTCGTTTTAAGCTGTTTTCAACCAAGGGAAGGTTCGGGATGGCATGGATGTTCATATAAACGTTGGTAAATGTGATTTTTATTACCAAGAGGTTTGAGAGAGACTGGGAGAGATTTTTGGGAGAGATTTAGGAGAGATATAGATAGAGTGGGAGAGATTAAGAGAGACTTTGTTTGTAGCCTTTGTTAGTGTTTGGCTCCGTAATGCAAAGTTTGTAAACCACATTATGCCTCGTTATGAGTGTTTTACGCCCCCGAAGGGTACATAATAGTGCTTTATAGAGTCGTTACATCACTCACCCTGGTTAGGGTTTAGAATTTCTGAACATTTTAAACTTCTTAGTGACACTTTGTATTAAGATAGAGAGTTGTACATTAGTAAACATAGAGTAAGCCCTAACATACAAGCACTAGTTGAGTTTACTGGTTTGACTCGTTGACTTGGTTTGACTTTGACTTGACCAGAAATTGACGTTTGTCACATCATCCCCCCGTTGGAGGGAAATTCGTCCCGAAATTAGAGATTCGACTAGGACTTCAAGGGTTGGGGAAAAGATGTGGGTATTTTTGTTTCATCTGATCTTTGCGTTCCCAGGTGAACTCGGGTCCTCGCTTAGTGTTCCATCGGACCTTCACAATGGGAATGCGACTTTGTTTCGTTCTTTTGATCTCTCGATCCATGATTTCTACCGGTTCTTCCACGAAGTGGAGACTCTCATTGATTTCAATTTCGTCAAGAGGGATGACGAGAGTCTTATCGGGCAAGCACTTATTTAATTTAGACACATGAAAGGTAGGGTGTACCTTATTGAGTTCTTGCGGTAATCAAAGCTTGTATGCTACCGGTCCAATCCTGGCGAGGATCTCGAACGGCCCGATATACCTTGGGTTTAGTTTCCCATGTTTTCCAAAACGTATTAATCCCTTCCACGGTGAGACCTTTAACAACACCTAGTCTCCGACCTGGAATTCCAAAGGCTTCCGTCTATTATCCGCATAACTCTTCTGTCTGTCTCTAGAAGCCTTTAATTGTTCTCGGATTTGGACAATCTTCTCGGTAGTTTATCTTATGATCTCCGGGCCATTGAGAGTGTTGTTAGGGACTTGCCCCTTACCTAGTTGCATGTCACACACTTCAGCCCAGCACAGCGGGGGAGAATTGCAACGCCTGGTTCTTGGTTCGTATTTAATTATAATTTATTCATTTTTGTATAACTACTCGACGAGTTGGGAGCCCCAGACTCGTCGAGTAGAAACAAGATTGGCCGCGGCGTTTTAAGCAATCTACTTGACGACTTGAGAGCCCTCAAATCGGTGAGTAGGTCTGGCAGAGCGAAACCCTAATTTCGGGGTTTTACAGCCTATTTAAGCATCTTAATCCCCACTTTATGGCCTTATTTCCAGCCTCCAAGTCCCAAACCCTAATCCACGAAACCCTAGAGCCTTGTGTGAGCTTGTGGGCCATTTTTTAGTGATCTTTGTGTGTTCTTGAAGCTTGTGACAGAAGAAGGAGCTAGAGGGTTCAAGGAGAAGATTTTAGATCCAGAAGCAACATCTAATCCTCTTCATTTTCTGGTAATCAAGCATCTAACCTTTCTAGTAGTCTCTTAGATCTCCTTGTTTTCACTTTCTGAGGGTTTTTAGTCCAAGAAGCTTAGTCGTTGGGAAATGGACGTCCCAAGTGACTTACCTTTCAGATCTGGGGTCTAGAAGGGAATTCATGGCATAAAGGTGCAAACTTTATGCCATTGGAGCCCCTATGCAAGCTTTAAGGTGTTGTTATGGTATTTTAAGCCCCAAAAGGCCATGCATGGAAGGAAAGTTAGGAACTTTACGTGTTCATTTGGTGTCTAGGACTTAGATCTCGGTTTTCATGCTTTAGTTTTGAGTATTATGGCTTATGAACAAAGATCTATGTCCTAAAGAACTAGGGTTTGAGCTAAACCTATTAAGAAGGACTATTAACGGGTAAAGTTGGAAACTTTACGCTTAAGATGGCATTTCCAGTATGTAGAAGAAGTATGGGGTTTGGATCCGGAGAGTAGAGACTTAATCTGTTAAGATGGCCCAAACAAACAGAGGAACTCGTCGAGTCCATAGAGGAACTCGACGATTTGAGTCGTGTTTTCTCGTTTTCTGCACCAGATAGAACTCGGCGAGTCGGGGGGATGACTTGGCAAGTTGGATCGTGATTTCAGGATTTTTGAGTTATAGAACTCGACGAGTTGACAGGTCAACTCGGCGAGTTGAGTCAACCTAGAATGTTGACTTTGACCATGGGTAAAATGGTCATTTTACCCTTAGAAGGATTCTCAGTTTTTGACTAATTGATTTTTGTGATAATGATAGTCGGGGAGTCGTTGGAGCAGCCATCAGAGATTCCTCACACGAGATTTCATCAGCCATCTTGAGATGTGAGTTCTCCTCTAGTAGGAACGGGTTGAAGGCAACAATGTCGGCCCGTTTATGTATGTTAGCGTTTGCGTCGGACTTAGGTCCGATTTCGGGGTTAGCCTGATGTAGATTGCATGTTTTCGGACTTCGGTCTGATGTCGGGGAAAGCCTGAGGAATGTTTGTATGCTTGATGTCTTCGTGATTCTTGCAAGTATACGTTTATATGTTCCAGGCTTCGATCCGATGTCGGGGCAAGTCCGAGGAATGTTTAGCTTATATGTTATGTGTTATGAGTATCGGGCTTCAATCCGATGCCGGAGCAAGCCCGAGTAATGTTTGTGTGTTTATGTTATGTGTTTATGTTATATGCTTGTTGCTATGTTATATGTATACTGGAGTTCTGTCCGATGTCGGGCGGGGCCCGATGTCGGATTCGTCCGATGTCGGGCGGAGCCCGATGTAGTGGGCAAGGCCCAATGTATGCTACTATGTGATTATATGTATGGTATGTGGTAGTTTGGGGAGACTCAGTAAGCTTCGTGCTTACAGTTTTCAGTTTTGGTTTCTGGTACTTCCACTAGCAAGGGGAAGAGCTTGGGATGATTGCAGTGCACACACCATTCGTTTCAGCCTGGGATGTTTAGACTCTGATATTTTGACACATGATTTTGATACAGTATTTTGTTATGATGATTTGAGATATAGTACTTATGTTTTTATGAGATGATGACTGGTATTTATGGTTTTATGAATAATTAAAAACGAAATTTTTGGACCGTATTTTTGTGATGTTTCACATTTCATTAATTTTTTCTACTACAAACAAAAGCAAGATTAAATACAAAATTAAGTAGTGGGGCACTATGTGATTATAATTGTGGCATTTCAACTCAAAGATATGGACTTTTGAGTGCTAGATCTTTAAACCTTGCAAAATTTTTACTAAGAGGGAGGTCCAGCCATTCAGCATTGTTAGATTTGTAGGGAAGTAAAAGAAAACCAAAACTTTACCATGAAAATGTGTTGTTTGGCTAAAGAGTCAAAAAAGGAACCTAAATTTCGAAGGGAGTGTACAATTGTAATAAATAAAAATATGTTCACGCCTTGATTATGATTTCCCCAATAGCTTTGAACTCAAATTCATCAATAATTCCTGTCATCTCGGAATTTTTGTCCCTGTAAGTCCAGATCCACCAATCGAATCAATTACATTTATTCGGGAAGTTAGTCCTAGAAAAATAAATAACTATTATTTTTTTATTTTCCTCCAAATGAGGCAGCCACTACAATAGAAAATTGAGAAAATCAATGATGGTAGGGTTCACGCCTTAGTAGTTGGGCGGTGGAGGAAAGAGAAAGAGGTTCTATGTTTGTGGGCACAACGAAGGTGAGTGTGTAATCACAAAGGGTGAAAGAGCTTTAGGGTTAGCTAGAAGAAGGCTGGTACCTTCGTTTTCCAAGCCATGTATCTATAACACATGACGTTAACCTCCCAACCCGCACCGAGAAGGTTGTAAGTAGTTGGGATTTCTCTTCGATGGTGGTCCTGTGATGTTATGGTTTCACTGGGCTAGAAGAGATGGTAGTTGTGTGTTAGGGTTTATACATAGAACGCCTCCCTAACCTATGTCAGGTATAGTGTGTGAATGGTGGTACATGGTGGTTTCTAGGGTTTTCTATGAATCCAACCATCATTTCGATCTACAAAAATGAAGGGTTTGTTTGGTGGTGTTGAGAATCCGGTGATGGTGGTGTGAGGTTGGAGAGTGGGTGGTGGTCCAATACCGATGATGCTGATGACGATGAGTTGGGCGGATGAGGTGCTATATCGGCTCTTGAATTAGGGTTTTTTTCTGTTTGAATGTGAGTGTAGAAGGACATAGGAGAAAATAGAAATTGTTCTACAAAGTTTTGATTCAATTATTGTATTAAGCATATAAGTTGATTGTACATGATGTATTAGGTGTGGTATCTCTTAAATTTCAAGGAATGTCTAAAATGCTTTATATAATAGTAATGATATATATATATATATATATATATATATATATATATATATATATATATATATATATATATATATATATATATGAGACGAAAAAAAACTATGCTTATAATCCGAAGCAGGAACTCTGGAATAGGTACTCCGGAATGGAGACCACAACTTTGGAATGCGATGTTCCGAAGCAAGTGGTCATTTTTCTAGAAAATAAAATGTTGGTTATTTTTATTAAAATGGTCGTTTACAAATGTTAGATTACTCTATTTCCGATATTTTAAATGTAAAAGTTTATTTACATGCTTATACCAATTTTATATATATATATATATATATATATATATATATATATATATATATAAACAAATGAACCTATCTCTCTCTCTTTCTCTCTCTCTCTATATATATATATATATATATATATATATATATATATATATATATATATATATATAAACCAACGACCTAAACAATGGAATAGTTTTAGGATTTGAGTTTTTGGCCACAATAGTTTTTGGATTTGATATTTTGTCCACAAAACTTTTGTATGCTGGAAGGTTTGGTCCCCTAGATAGTGGTATTTGTCGTGACTAATTGGTATTTGCTGTTATTTTCTATTGGTATTTTGGAGGGTCATCAATGTCATTCCCATCGTGTAAGAATTAACACGACATCGTATTGCACCCCCCCCCCCCCACAAACCTGCTAAATCAATTTTGTCGTCTTAACTACCACTTCCGTACTCCCCATCAGCTCCTGGCCAACCTCACCCCAACATATCGGCGCCCTACACTTCCTCCCATAGAGAATATCGAAAGGAGGTCAATCAATGTTGGCGTGATAACTATTATTATATGAAAACTATGCCAAAGGAAGATACGTATCCCAAATCACGCCAGAATCCAGTACACATGCCCGAAGCTTGTCCTCCAAAGTCTGAATAGTCCGCTCACTCTGACCAACAGTCTACGAGTGGAAAACCATGATGAAATGCAGACGAGTACCCAGCTTCTCATGAAATCTCTTCCATAACTTGGAAGTAAACCGAGCATCCCTATCTGAAACAGTTGAAACCAGAACCCCATGTCGTGCCACAGCCTCCCAGATATAGATGTATGCCAGCTTATCCGCAGAGATACTCTCCTGAATCGGGATAAAATGTGTGCTCTTGGTTAATCGATCCATGATGACCCATATCGAATCCACTCCTCGTGCCATCCGTGTTAACTTCGTAATGAAGTCCATCAGGATCTCTTACCATTTTCAAACAAGAATACCTAACGGCTCCATTTTCCATGAGGTCGCTTCTGCTCGGCCTTGACTTTCCTGCAATTGAAACACCTCTCTACGTACCAGGCTACATCCTGACTCATGCAGGGCCACCAATAATCAGGCTGGAGATCTCTATACATTTTCGTTTCTCCAGGATGAATAGAGAACCTCGACTTGTGCGCCTCCTCCATCAAAACCTGATGCGCACCACCCAAATATGGAACCTACAACCTCCGATGAAGAGTCAATAAACCTCGACTATCATAATGAAATGAAGACACCTAACCCACTATACGTTCACTCTTCCAGTGTTTCGCTTTCATAGCTTCAATCCGCGCTTCCTGAATCTGCTTTAGAAGCGGAGTTAGCATGGTCATCCTCAGACACATGTCTCTGATCTGGGCGGTAGCCGCCTTGCGGCTGAGAGCATCGGCCACCACATTGGCCTTCCCCTGGTGATAAAGGATCTCACTATCATAATCCTTCACCATATCCAACCACCTCGCTGCCTCATGTTCAGATTCAGATGATCCACCAGGTACATCAAACTCTTGTAATCTGTGTAAATGGTATAACGGAACCCATATAGTTAATGTCGCCAAATCTTTACGGCGAAAACCACAGCCCCCAACTGTAAATGATGTGAAGGTTAGTTCGCCTCATGAGGCTTCAGCTACCTCGAAGCGTAGGCAATCACATGACCTCACTTCATCAATACTACACCCAAACCCATGATCGACGCATCACAGTATACCACAAAGTCCTCAACACCCTCAGGCAGGATCAGAATTGGTGCCTCATATAACCTCTGTCTCAGAGTCTCAAAAGCTGCCTGATGCTCAGGCCCCCAACGAAAGGTGACAGTCTTCATCGTCAATTGGGTCAAAGGGATTACTATCTTGGAGAAATCCTGAATGAATCTCCGATAGTTATCTGCCAACCCAAGGAAGGTCCTACTTGATCAATGCTTCTCAACCAATCTTCTTATTCTTCAAGATACACCAAAACAAACACAAAGATAAACTCTCTCTAGAAATGGGTTAGGGTTTCGAGATAGTGCTTAAAAGTGGCAATGGAGGCTGATAAGGAGGGAGCCTTGGGACATAAGGTGTTTAAATAGGGTGAAAACCTATAAATTGCCACTGACTCACATACGCCCAACGTACCAGAGGTATGCCCAACATACCAGGGGGTTAACCTCGTGTCCATCATGTTGGATTAGTGTCTAAGTCCATAACTATATTTGGTATGTACTTGACCCGGTTGTAGCATGGTCCTTTTGGGTTGCCTTCACCAAAGCAACTTGACAGGGTGATTTATGGAGAGAGAGGATATTATGGTTTATTAATATATTATATGAATAATATATTAAAAGAGAAATCATATTGTTTAATTAATATTGGTCAAGAATTAATTTTTGTGATCAAAATAGATTAATTGAACCAAGGGGACTGGAATTGCAATTATAAGATAATTGGATTTTGGGCTGTAGATCGTTATGGATATAAGGGGGACGAAATTAGGGTGGAAGCCCACCTTGAATTCGCCCAAGGGCCTTATTCTAGAAGGTTCTTGGGGCTGCTTAGGGCTAAGCTATCCAATTACGGTTTTGACTGAAACCCTAGCAGCTCAGCTATTTAAGGACCCCTAGGGCTTCATATTTCGGCTACCTCAAGAAACCCTAGAGTTCTAAGAGCCGAAATTGTGCCTCCATTCCCTCTCTTCTAGATCATCTTCTTGCCTTGGTGTTTGTAAGCCATTAGAGGTATTACAATTGTAATACTAAGCTCTTGAAGCTGAAGATTCTTGCTACTATCAAAAGCTAATCATCTAAACTTGTATTAGTTGTAGATTTCGATTTTATAGTATGCTAGATTAGGGTTTATAAGCTTTGGATAAATTTGCATGTACAATACAGTAACCTAGATCCAAATCTTTAGGGTTTTGCGTGTGCACATAGGAATGTTCTTTTGCTCAAAACCCATCACATCATCCTTCGAGGTACACCCATCGTACGAGGTCCTTAAGCAAAATAAATGAGAAATTAATAACTAAGGAAATTACCTGAAATATCGGGCGTTACAATATATATATATATATATATATATATATATATATATATATATATATATATATATATATATATATATATATATATATATATATATATATATATATACACACACTCACACACACACCCTAATAAACCAAAATCATTTGATGTCACATGTCACTTCCTCAAGACTTTTGCCACATGTCATTATGTAGGATTTTTGAATTAAATTAATTACACATGTCATTATGTGGTTTTTTGAATTAAAATAAAATAATGTATTCATTCGATTAAATTAGAGAATAAATGCTCCATATGTGTTTCTTTCCTGATATCACGCATGCCCATCCATTTCATTTTGTCACCCACAAATTCATAGCTAATCCTCTATCCTTTCCAAACTAATACAATGTTTCTTATATGGTATTTCAATTTACCATCCTATCAATCACACAATTTATGGACTGTTTCCATCATACAAATCACCATACCTAAATCGTCATATATTGTAATCTTCATATCAGTGGGACGATTACTTTGTTGGAATTTGATATCATTTTTTTCTACAAAATCATCATCAACAAACAACAACAACTACACAAGGTGAGTATTGTCACAATTTGGCTGTTGTAATTCGGACTACCATTTCTCTTCTCCTTTAAGTCATTCTTCATCCAGGTTTGTATCTTAATATGTTCTTCTTATACATAGCATAATATAATCATATTGAAAAAGAAGTTGTACATTATTTGGTGATGGAAAACTTCAATTAGATGTTTAATTCTATTTGTTTTCTAAAATGCCCATATGTTGTATTCTATGTGTTTGCTAAAATGCCCAATAAAACTAAAATGCCTATGATATTTCACTTGCGATTGTATATAGCATAATCTAATCATATCCATAAACTTGTGATCGTATATATCATCAAATGTCGATGAAATAATGGTTTTTTAATTATGATTGTAGAAGTTTTTTTTGCTTGTCTATCAGTGTACATTGCAATATGTCAGGGACATGACTTGACCTACTAAATTATACCATATTGTTTCTTTTTTACTCGATTTGATAATCTTAACCACACAATTATTTCCTTTTTTCAAATATTTAATAACCATCTTATATATTTGAATATCATTATAATTATAAAAAAACTTACTTGACCATAATGCCCCTAGCTCTTATATTGATGGAATTTAAATATATTTATTCTTTTGCACCAAATTCTACACACCCATGGCTTCTTCCTATAATCCTCACATTACCTACTAACCAATCTCTTTTTCAATACGTAAAACTTGGGTGCATCTCTTCCTGTTGGATCATGCATCCAAAGCAAAACTACCATATATGACATAATTTTCAAAAGTCAAACAAAATATATTCCAAATACAAAATTCACTTGATACTTTTGTCTTTTTATTTCAATTTGTTCTAGCCTACAAGATTGAACTACAAGTATTTTTAATTTACATCCATGTTTATAGTTAGATTATCGCATCAAGGTTGAAATTTAATAACTATCATATTTGAGCATCGAAAGTCAAATATGAACTTTATGGATCTAATTTGCCACTAAGCTGAGAAGACAAACAGTTAAGAATATCATCAGAATACATCGTCTGGAATTCAAGCTGGATATGCGACTTTTGCGTTGGCATCTCGATTAGTAAGACTATAAGAATGATAATCAGCGATGCATTTGAAGGTTTGTATCGATCAGATACACTTCAAGTATAAAGAACTAAAGTAAAATAATCTAAGCAAACAAAGAACAGAAAGTAAATAACACAGGGAGTTCTCCAAATTTTCATTCACCGAGAAAGGGGTTGTCTTCACCAAGAAGACGGTTTGTCACAAAGATGGTCACCAAGACGAACTCAACATTAGGGTTTACCCTAATGTTGATTTATATACTAATCTATACAAACATATCCCTTGATTAAAGGGACTGTATCTTATCTATACTAAGAACCGATATCCATCACAAGGATATCAGATATGCTATCTATTCTATACTTATCTATATCTTTTCCTAATATACAAAGATTACATAGAATAACTACTTGCACGCTGACGCTGATGCACTTGATACACTAGCGCTGATGTAGAAGCTGACCAATAGCATGTAGAGTGTTTGTCTCATCAGATCATAAGGTGTGACCTTACAATCTCCCCCTATCTGATGAGGTCAAAACTATTCTTCTTCAGAGTCATTAGAAGAGTCATTGTAGAACTTTTCAGCTTCTTTTAGGATCTCAGGGTTGACTCATCTTCATCAATTTGAAGCTCTTCCAATCTTTTACTAAGCTCCAAAGATATTAGCACATATTAACCTCTTTCTGGTCAAAATGACTAAGTCCTTCCATGGGAAGATGAAACAAATGTTCAGTGGGAGCAACATGAAGATCATCAATGCGTTGAAACCACATGTGATTTTGACTGTCAAGATAGAAAATCCCATGCTTTGGTTCTCGAATGAACATGTACTGGATTGGTTCAAAACCTAATGGCATTTCATTATTGATGTACCAAGTGCTATAAGGAAGAAGGAACTTGGTATTCTTGGATTGTTTACGAGTAGC
The DNA here is from genome assembly GCF_052849685.1 of Lactuca virosa. NCBI lineage: Eukaryota > Viridiplantae > Streptophyta > Magnoliopsida > Asterales > Asteraceae > Lactuca > Lactuca virosa. The sequence goes on from NC_136430.1 coordinate 328,408,211, forward strand.
TGTTCTTCCTGAGGAGGATGGTCTAGATGGACCAGCTGAAGGCATAAGGTTCAACTGATTGACTTTGTTGAGTAGCTACTGAATTGCCAACTTCACCTCTTGAGCATGAATACCCTTGTGTTTGTTACTAATTTCTTGAATTTGAGTCCACTCGCTGTATCCAAATTTGACTTGCTCACGAGCAAATACAACCTCAGTGTATGCATATTCAGTCTTCTTCCTGACCAAGTGAAGCTTTAGTGACTCGTTCCTTGGTTTGGTGCATTTCACTTTGATAATGGGATTCGACTTTGTTATATGAGTCAGAACATATCTAAACTTATTCATATCGATCTGGTCATTTAGGTCTTAAAGGATGTGTTGTTTCTCCACACTATTATTGAAGAGTTTAATTTTCTTGACTAGATCATTAGTGCTTTCATCAGCGGAAGCAAGGGCTTGAGCAAGTTTGGCAAACAAAATGTTCTCCTTTTCTAGCTTCTTTCTTCTGTCAAATAGCAACATTATTTTCCATCATGATCTCTCTTACTTCATCAACATTTAAGCTCCATATTTTATCCAATTCATTTAGATAAAAAATGAGCTTGCTTTTCTTGGAAGGAGGAGGTGCTGAAGGATCACCAACAGCAGAACTTCCAGCTTCAGCGTCATGAGCTCCCCTTGAGGAAGAAGCCTTCCTCTTTCAAGGATTGAGCTGATCATTATCAGACACAATGTCACTATTAGTTCCTTGAGGAACCTCCCCCTTATAGTATGAATAAGGGTAGATAACATTCAAAGGAACAACAAGTACAACAACAGGTAGCATGAATCCTAGATCAAGAAACACTTCATAGTCATCAGTTTCTGATTGGTAACCAATGTCTGGAATAGGCTGATCAGTTGTTGTATCAGCGTCTGGAAGGTCAACAAGAGCTACAATTTCCTTTTGAAAGTTAGCTTCAACCCTTCCAATTTTAGACATCTTAGGTTGAGATGAAGTTGTTACAATCACCACCGTTTGCATTTGTTGATCAGGTCTCTCTTGATTATTCTCCCCCTTTTTGGCAGCATAAGATTGGGGAGGAGAACCAGGAGGTGGTGAAGGAGTGTGAGGAGGATGATAAGATGATGGAGGAGGTGGTGGATGAAGATTGGATGATGGAGGTGGAGGTGGATTATCACTTGGATAGCGTGGTAGGGTGTCATCAACAACTATATTGTCATCATCAACAACCAAGGCCATAAAACGCTTCATATCAACCACATCCTTTTCATCTTTGGTCAACCTTTTTCCCAGTGTTTGATTTAACTACACAATTAGAGAGAGTTGAGAAAGCACAATATTTTGAAAATTAGAGTTGGATTCTTCCTGATCATCCTGATGAAAAGGAGCAATCTTAATAGGTGTTGGCATATGAGGAATTCTTTCAGCTTGTGGAGAAGGAGACACTAAATCATCTTGGATCATTGGCTCAGCAGTTTCCACTAGAGGTGGGGTTGATCCATGTTGTACATTATCATCTGTAGAGGGAATGAATGAAGAAGTGGATGAGAATTGAATGTGCTTATTCATCCTTGTAGGAGAGTTCATTCCCTGAGCAAAGTCTTGTCCCTTATCAATCATTGGTTCTTCTTCTTCATCATCAATGTCTTCTTTATTAGTCTCTTCTTTATTACTAGTGCCTTCTTCATTATCATCCTTATCATTCTCTTCATCAGCTTATTCATTAGTTCCTTCCTCACTATCATCCTCATCATCCTCTTCTTCATCGTCGGAGGATTCAACCACATAGGGTTTGTCAATCCATTTTTGCATCCTCATAGTAATGTGCAAATAATTTTTAGTAGGAGAAATATTAATGATCTTTGAGGAGAGGGCATGAAGTGAATGATAATCCCATGACTTTCAACATAGACTTCTTTACAAGATACGATCATTCCAAACCAACGGGGATAGGGAACATACACTGACTTCTTGTTTCCAGTGATACAATAAATCACGTGATCAAGAAAAAGTTGAGCAAAATCCAGTATTTTATTGTACACAACAGAGAATAAAATCCTGTGCTCAAAGAGATTCAGTTAATCCAAACTCTCAGTCGTATGTCCAAGACACTTGACAATGACGTCTGTTAAATACTTCTATCCTACACTAAAACACTGCCGAAGAGTGTTTTTGTATGGATCACGAGTGATGCCCTTAAGATTGAAATTATACCCTAATTTTTCATGAACGAACTTGTACCTTTATTCCGAGGGAGTTGTAGAGTAATTTCAAATCGAGGAAGACGAAGAGCAGTTCGAAAAGCTTCCACAACAATAGTAACCCTATATTGACCATTTCTAATGGTTCCATTAATAGTTTGATCATCAGAATCAACAGAGCATGAATAGTAGAACGCACATACTTGCTTAGGATAGAATGGGCCTGGGATGTCGTATAATGCATATCTAAGAGGAACGATCTTGACATAGTCGACGAAGTCTTCGATTCTTGTGTTTGCGAACTGCTTTGGGATTTCATCAGAGAATGCCACATTGTTCGCTTGAATGATGATGATAAAGTCATGGGCATTAGGACCTTTGAAGACATTAACACTAGGGGCAAACTCGTACATAGGCTTTGACATGGTGAAAGCTTGAGAAAGATGATGGTTGAGAGAGCCTTTATTGAGAGAGAGAGAGAGAGAGAGAGAGACAGAGAGCGAGAGCCAATTGCTTGAGTAACTTGTAAAAGTGACCTAGGATGGAGTATTCCCAACTTATGCTAAAAAGTTTCTTCCTTTTTACGTAATCATGAATAAAGAGATCATCATCGTAAAAATATAGTATCCCAAGATAATGATTGACTATTTAATCATCATCCAAAAAGTTACCTTTGAGATAAGAAAGTTACATCAGTGAGACATGTCATCAGCGGCAATGAACATCAGGGTAAGCGATCAACGAGTGACTTGTGATGGTCACCCAGTAAGTTTGTGATGCCTCCTGATAGTGTGGGCTTAAACTACCATTCACTAACATAGTATTGCGAGATCTCATCAGCATGCGGTTTCAAACACTAACTCATTAATCACTTTTATTAGAAGAAAAAGGGCAAGAGTGGTATGATGCGTGTAATACATTCCGGTATGAAATGTACCCATCGGCAAAGAGTGTTGAAGTTTTATCAGTGTATGGCTAATGCAGTGAATCATTAACTTGTTAATAGAAGAAATGTTGGGAAAGAGTGGGTAGGTGAGTGTAATATATCATGGATAATGATATACCCATCGGCATAGATTTTTCGAATTCTTGTCAGCGTCTGGTATCATATGTTGAATCATAAAATTCTAAAGAAGAATTTATGGAGAGAATGGTTTGATGTGTGTGATACACTGTGGTGTTTTAGCTTAACCATTGGCATAGATTTTTCAAGCTCTCATCAGTGTATGGTACATTACGTTGAATCATAAAGCATTAAAGAAGAATAAAAGGGCAAGAAGGGGTTGGTGCGTGTGATCGTCTATGGTACATAGACTAACCATCGGCACAATGGTTCAAACTTTTATCAGTGTGTGGTATATCACAGTGAACCGTCAAGTTTTATTAAGAAGAAATTGAGGAAATAATGGATTTTCTTTGTCACGCTGAGGTGAAATCAGCATGAATCATAAACGGTGTTAACTCATCAACAAAAGGTGGTTTAACTTTCGTATCATAGAGTTAAGTTGCAATATAGAACTATAAATTTCACCATTAATTCATTTAATATGGTACAAGAAAGAATAATAAATATTATAAGAATACAACAAAAGAGTTAGTCAAACAAGGAAATATTAAAAAAGCTATATTTGTGCAGCTTTTTCAGCAACATTATAAAGACTCTATCCACCAAATCTTTTGAATTGAATGTCATCAATGTACTTCCATTTTCCAAGATATCTGCCCCTCAACACTTGTCTATAAAAGAGAGCAAACAAGATAAAATATATCAAGCCAAAACACAATTCATAGTGAAAAAAGAGAGAGAGCGCCTTTAATCGTTGAGATATTGCAGATTGATTCCAAGCTTCATGTTGACCAAGAATGAAGGAAGAGCATGAACCAGTCTTTGTAACCAACGAGTTAAAAAGATCCAATCTTTGTAATCTTCGAATTATAAAAGTCACCAAGACAAAACTCGAAGGTTCCACTCATTGTGATCCATGAAGGAAGAGAAGGTAGGACCACTATCTTGTTGAAGACTCCTTTGGATCTCTGACGGGATGGCGTTGTAGTGACAACATCAATGAAAATTAGACGTGCTATGTCACCTAACTTCACCTCATCCCATTGAAACAAAAACAGGCTATTCAAGACAGAAGAGATATGTGCCCATAAGAACACTTAGTGGCATAGTTCTCTCTTATATGATCTCATCAACAGGATGCAACATGTCAATCAGTATGAGCATCAACATCAGTGAGAGGGTAGTGGTGTTGAAGAAAAGATGCAAAGTCAGCATCAACTAGCTTTTAAAAGGAAGGTGATGCATTCAAGGAATGACACATTGATCTTATTAGTTAAGATCAATGTCAATATGGAGAGAAAGGATCCTAGAGAGAAGATCATACATAGGCAATGTTAGTAGCAAAATGTACAATGTATACTCCTTTTATAAAATAAAAGTTAAAAAGAAATTTTAAGGAAAAAAAGTTATAAAAAAAATATACCAGCTTATGTTCAGAGATTTAAAAGTAACGAAGCATAAAGTAAAAATAAACAAAGTAACAATGTCTTAATGACTAAAATCAAACCAAATAAATGTTGTTGTCCCTGAGTGCAGTAAGCATAATTTGTTTCTCGGAATCAAACACATTTCCCTCATGGCAATTGAAAAGAACATTATAACTAGCGTCACAAAGTTGACTAATGTAGATGAAATTGCCTTATAGACCCTCGACATAAAACACATACTTCAGCTTAATCGTCCTGCATTCAAAATTTCCAACACCCATAACAACTCTTCCAATATTGTCACCAAAGACAACCATTGGAGCATCCTTCTTTGTAAAGTCTGTCAAGAGGGACTTGGAACCAGTCATGTGTCTAGAGCTTCTACTGTCTAGGTACCAAGTTTGTCCTAGATTTAGACTTGGCCCTTTGAAAGCCTGAGAATCATCAGCGTCACACATGTTAAGATTACCATTAAGGGAATCATTGATATGATCCATTGGACCCTTAACATTTAGTCCCTCATCTTCAGATGTCTACTATTCTTCCATTCATTCTTCATGATCCTCTTGTTTTGCAATGAAGGCTTTTGGCAGAGAGATGTTTTCTTTCTTCATATGAGCCAATAACTTCTGTACGTCACCTCATAATTCTCAGAACTTTGAACTTCTTTCTTCTCTAAATAGGATCATCTTGCTGAACTGCCTCCCTTAAAATGAGCTCTTCGAACACCATTTGATCTGCTTTCTTCGTAATGTTTGACAATAAGTGCAGCGTTGGCAACAAGTTCATCAGAGAGATCTTCATCACTCTCCTCACCATAATCTGAGATATTTAAGTCACTGACATGCTTCATTTCTTCCTTTTAAGAAACCTATGCTATAAACTTTTCCTTACTTGAGTCTTTCATCATGTCTTTACGAAGTGCTTTGGTCTCTTCGTAATTTCACAAATTTCCAAACAAGGAGTTTAGATCCATAACGTTGATCTTTTCACTATTCTTAAGAACATCAGCGTGATGTTCCTAGATTTTCCAAAGAGAGTCGAGAAACTTCAGAACCAACTAAAGTCGAATGTTTGATAGTTCCTAGCATGCACATATGTTTAACCAAGCAGTTAAACCTATTGAGGTTTTGGGTAAGTGACTCACCTTGTTGAGCAAATAAATGCTCATATCTTCGATTAAGGTTGTTAATGGTTGTGTCTTGGACTTCCACGGTGCCTTCATAAGCCACAGTCAGCGTTTCCATCATCTCTTGGGCTGAGTCAAAATTCTGCACAAGATGATACACATGATAGGGAAGAGAGTTTCCTATCGCTGCTCTAGCTTTAACATCAAGATTAATCAGCCTCTTGTCAACGTCGTCATAGCTAGTCTCTGGTTTTTGCTTCAAGGGACCAACGAGAGTATTGTTGGCCATAGGTTGATACATTGGAATGTGAGGACCTTTTTCAATAATTTTACACATCTCATAGTCTGTGGTTTCAAGAACAACCACGGCCTTATTTTTCCACATGGCGAAGTTGTGCCCATCGAATGGAGTAATTTTGTTAAGACCAAAGGATTTGCGATTATTAAAAGTCGACATGATTACTTGAGTGTATCAAAAATCCGCTTTGATAACAATAGAAGGTTTGTATTGATTGGATACACTTCAATTACAAAGAACTAAAGTAAACTAATCTAAGCAAACAACGAACAGAAAGTAAATAACACAGGGAGTTCTCCAAATTATCTTTCACCAAGACAGGTTTTGTCTTCACCAAGAACACAATTTTGTCACAAAGACGATCACCAAGACGAATTCAACATTAGGGTTTACCCTAATGTTGATTATATACTAATCTATACAAGTATATCCCTTAATTAAAGAAATTGTATCTTATCTATACAAAGAACCGATCCTCATCACAAAGATATCGGATCTGCTATCTATTCTATACTTATCTATATTGTTTCCTAATATACAAAAGATTACATAGAATATGTAACGACCTGTTCCGAATTGTTTCTCATTTGGAGGCGGGTGATGTAATTTGGATGATCCGAGTGTTCGGTTTGTGTTTTGGAGCCAATGGGTATTTCGGTAAAGTGTCAGTTTGGGTTTTATGGAATTGGATTCTGGTTCAGGAAATTTTATGGCATGTATGACTTAATAAAAGCGTAGATATTGTTGTTACCTTTTCGTGGATATAAGGATCCTTGGAATCAGATTTATAACGACAAATTTATAGCCTTCAGAGTATTTTAGGGATTAAGGAAACCCTAGTACGCGGGGCGTACATAGGGAGTACGTGGGGCGGACTGGTGTGAAGGATTGTATGTGAGGCGTAATGTGGTGTATGCTTAGCGTATTGTGAAGGGAGGATCGGGAATGTGGGACCTCGTATGATGGACGTACGAGGAGTTCGCGGGGCGTACGAGGAGTTCGCGGTGCGTACGAGGATTAGCGGTAACCCTAAATTTTAAGTGTGTGTACCCTATTTAAGCATCTCAAGTCTTTAGGATTGGCCTCTTTACCAGCCCCCAAGCCTCCTAAAACCCTAAATCGACCCTTAGCTCCATTATTGTGCATTTGAGCTCTTGAGGAGAATTTGCTGTTGTTTTGCCCATTTTAAGGAGATTGAAGAAGGATGAAGGTTCATAGCTTGGTGGGGAACTTAGAGATCCAGAATCATTCAACACTTTGCAACCTCCTATAGGTATCAAGTTCAAATCTTGAATTATTAAAGCTTAGATCTATTATTGTCTTGATTTTCATGCTTTTGGGTCGCTTTTTGGGTTGATTGATGAGTTAAGTAGTTTGAAGGACTTATTCTTTTGGATCTGAGTTCTTATGAGGTTCTTATGAATAAAGGTGCAAGATTTATGAGGTTTAAGGTCACATGCATGTGTTAAGTCACCCAATAAGTCATTTTGAGCTTTAAGAGCTTCATTTAGTCATGCATGAACGTAAAGTTAGCAACTTTATGTGATTATCCCGCTCAAGGAAGTCAAATCTATGTTTTGAATCAATGTCTTAATGGATTAAGGAAGAAAAATGAGTTTGGGATGAATGGAGGAGTGCATTGGGCGTACAATCCTATACATGCATCATACAATCCCTTAAGTCAGTACGCTTAACTTACAAGCTAAGTACGCCCCGCGTACTCAAAAGGAATCGATTTCGGTGTTTGGGCTTCAGTTTGGGCCATCTTTTCGGATTAGTTGTTTTGGGCCCTATTGGGCCATCAGGTTTTGGATTGATAATTATTTGTGGAAGCCTACTATGGGATTTGGTCCCAATTTGGAAAATTGGGCCATATTTGGACATTGGGTGTTTAATTGGAATTTTGGTCTTTTGGATTGTTGAATTGGGCCTTGGCTTTGGGCCAAGTTATAAAGAGGGTAAAAAGGTCTTTTACCCTAGTTTGAACACTTAGTATGGGTTGGATCCGATTATTGATGGATGATTAACTTGTGATTGGTAGCGCGAGGATTCTTGTGGGCCAACAACCATAGATTCTTTCTGTGAGATTCGGCAGTGTGAGGTGAGTTTCCTCACTGTGTTTTAGTACGTGAAAGGCACCAATGCTGACCCATGGTTGATATGTTAGTATGCTAGATGTTTACGTGACACTTGCATGTGTATGTATGGTATGTTTACCGGGCAAGGCCCGATGTCAGGTGGGGCCTGATGAGTATATTGTATGCTAGTTATCAGTATGTGCTTTTATACTTACCGGGCGAGGCTTGATGACTGTATGGTATGCTATGGTCTTTGTGATTATTGCATGTGCTATTGAGATTATAATTTTATATGATTATATGGTTATATGATTAGGCGTGTATCGGGTGGGGCCCAATGTCAGGCGGGGCCTGGTGATTGACAGATCTTTAATCTAAGCGGGGATCGATGTCGGGCGGGGCCAAAAGCCGAGAAGGGCACGATGTCAGGTTGGGCCCGAGGCTGAGTGGGACTCAATACCGGGTGGGGACCGATGGAGGGTAGGGGCCCTGTATATGATTTATGTATGTATGGTATGTGGTATCTTGGGGAACTCACTAAGCTTTGTGCTTACAATTTTCAGTTTAAGTTTTAGGTGTTTCTGGTTTCCAAATTAGGAGCTCGGGATGATTGCAGGGGACACACCACCTCGTTCCATGTTTTGTGATTACTCTGATTTTATAGGTCGATTGATACACTTGTTTTATTGGGATTGTATTGATGATGTTTTTGTAATACTGATTTTATTAAATTAAAACAAAATTTTTGGGTCTTTTATTTTGGACGTTTCAAGTTGGTATCATGGCCTTGGTTCGAGGGATTCGGACATTCTCTCGGGTGTGTCTGAACTCAAACTGAGGATTTGGTAAAGTTTTTCAAAAATGAAAGAAAAAAATGATTTAAAAAGTAATTTTTTTCTAAAACAAGAAAGGGTGTGGTGCATGTAATCTACCGAACTCAAGTAAGTTTTCCCAAAATACCCATACATGTTATCTGATATGATTTGATTTATGAATCTGTGGATCACATGCTAGTTAGCGCTAAGGATTTTCTCAGTTTTTGCATGGTAGAATGCTAGGAGAGATGTCTTTGTATGCCTATTGTTTGGGCTTGTAGACTTGCATGTTAGTTCAGATTAGTCAGTGGTAGATTGGCCTGATATGTGATGCCTTGTAGACAAGGAAGCATGGGATGCTAGATTGGGTATAACTTGTATGCGCAAGATAATTAGTAGCGGAAGTGGGAGCTCCTATTATGAGTTGTAGTATGTGGAATGCTCGTGAGTATTCTATGGATTGGAGCGCTATTGCACGAATGTTCCTTGCCTTGTGCTTTGTGGAACTCTTAGATGATAGGAGTTAGCTACTAAGTGAATATTTTAAGTTATTTGTGACAAAGGTTGAATGACCTTAGAGTGATGGATTTGACTCTATTGCGTAGCTTTTGTCTGAGTCCGACCATTGTAGGGATGAGTCTATTACTCGAAGGATTATCTAAGATTTGTTGCATATGGTTGTATTCATGATGTGGGTAACTGGCATTATGGGGAGTTCTTCAGTAGTTGAGGGTAGGGTGAGGTCGGGAAACTAGGGAAAGCCTAGGAGGTGCTTTAGTGGGTTTAGTTGCGCTGTTTAGCGATTATGTGGAGTGTCAGTTTGAGAAGGTGACCTAGAGGATTTGGGATGATTCCTAAGGAAAGTATGGATAGATGTGGAAGGTATTATTGGGCCCGTACTACTGAAAGCACAGGATCCATACTCGAAACGGGGAAAGTTTCGAAGAATCTTGGGAGCCTGTGGGGTGAGCATTATTTGGCATGTTCTGATCATTTTGCATGTTGTTTTCTGTATGATGATGAGCTCTTGAGAAGGAGGTTCAAGTTCGGGTTAGGCTCAGGTGCAGGTACTGAGCCGGTCGACGCACGGATGTGGGATTTCATCTGGTCGGATATTACCTGCGATATTTTGGAATGGGTACCTGTGATCTTTGGTTCAGTCAAGGAAGGGATTTTAGAACTCTTGGATGGTTATCTCGGGGCCTTTCGTGCCAAGATTGTAGAGGGCGGTTGGGGGCTCATCTGGAGCCCAAAGCTTGTGGATCCCTAGAATCCTTCAAGAAGGAAGATCTTATTGCTAGTTCTTGTCATTTGGGATCGGAGGTTAGTTTTGCGCCATATTCTCAGGAGGAGAGGTCATGATTCCTTCATATGCTTTTACAGGTGGGTTATCTTTTGCTTTCTTCTGGGTTATTATCGGAAATTTGTATTGCTTTGGAATTTTTCTTGGGCTTGAGTAAGCAATATCTCGGGTTTGATTTTCTGCTATTGTCCGGGATATATTATCAAGGATTGTTTTATGCCATTCTGCATGTCGAGAGTCTTTAATTAATCACCAGTGGGCCGGATATTGTTGAGCGGGTTTCTGTGTGTTCGGTTTCCATTCCGGTTCTTGATGGGATCAATTCAGGGGTATTGCTTAGAGGATCTATGGTCAGGGTTAGCAGGTTAGTTCTCCAGTGGATTCAGGGTTCAGTTGTTGTATATTTTGATATGGTGGGATCGACAGTCGTCTATGGAAGAACTTTGGGTTCGAAAACTACCGTTTCTAGGGGAGGAGCGGTAGTAAGACAATGGTGATGACGGTTGCATGAGTTGTTTGGTCAGTGGAAGTGCCAAGGGAAATTTTATATATCGCAAGAGAGGTGGTTGGAGCTATCAGACCTGCTAGGATTTCAAGGGAATATTCTTATGGATTTCAGGAGTTGGGCGATCATCACGATTGGTTGGTAACAGAATGCTAGCTTTGGTGAGCGCAAGACATATGCAGTTCATGCTATACGAGGTTTGATGGGTTGGGACTCCATCAGATTATGGGATGAGAGAGCTTCGTTGAATCCAAGTGAGGGAGGATCGATCAGAATTTCCGAGAGTTGGACCGGGTGTGGAACTAGGGTAAGTTTCACATCCCGGTCAGGAGGAGAGATGACCCAAGTGGCCGTTTAGTTTGAGGTTGTGTAAGTGGGAGTTTAGGAAACTTCCAACTGTTGGTCAGCATCTTCTTTGTTATGCATAGAATGCTTGTGGTTGAGACCAGTTTTAGGGATTTGGAGTTCGAAGCATGACCCGAGCATCTGATTGGATGCAGTTGGATACAAGTTCAACTTAGGGTGAGTGGGGTTGTGATGGTTTGGGTGTGATGAGACCATGGGTGGTAACTATGGTTGGTTAGAAGTGTTGTAAGACTGCAATGGGATCGTAGCAATCACCAGTTGGGGTAGCCTATCGTTGTGGTTGTCATGAGTTTAGGGTAGGATCAGTTCGTGCATTGGGCACGACGGTCAGGATTGTCAAAGAGCATTTCTCTATTTTAGGTTGAGGACCAATGGGGTCCGAGGCAGAGTCGGGCTTGTGTAGCTCTAGATGGGTGGGGCCCGTGGGCGAGGCTGCTCCATGGTATAATTTAGGTGGGACCCGTGGGCGCGGCCCGTGTGATTGTGGCAATATAGGTGGGACCTGGTAGAGACCGTTGGGTCAAGGTATTGGATCTTGGGTTATAGGATAGAGTGTGTGGTCAGTAAGTGGCGTAGGGGGGTATTGAGGCGAGGTAGCCTTGTCATTTGACCTCTTGGGAACCTGGTGGTTGGACCAGGTGCGAGACTGGTAGTCTCTGCGATGGTTTGGGAACCTTTATGTATCTCGGTTTAGTAAGGGGTTGTCGTGAATCAGAAGGTTTCGGGTGAAATGAAAGGTGTAGATCCTTGGATCTTGGATTATAGGTTAAGTACTGAGTTGGTTCTTAGTGGGAACTCGCTTTGGGGACCACGGACATTTGTGGGCAAGGTCTTTTTTCTGAGGGATATGGGTTAAGGAATATGTATGCTAAGGGTATTAGTGGGAGGGTTCAGGTTTAAAGGATGGTTTCAGTTTTGATGGTAGATCAGGCCCTTGTGATTGTGTTTTGGATTGGTTCTACCTGTGAGGGGCATCAAGATAAGTCAAGACGGTATTAGTGATTTGTAACTCGTATGTGGATTCGCTCGTTATTCGGGGAATATGCCAAGTCAATTGCAGCTTGGATTAAATAATCCCAGAGTAGATGATTTGACCCTGTTGCGCAGCTCTCGTCTGAGTCTAACCGTTGCAGAGATGAGTCTTCTACTCGAAGGATTATCTGAGCCTTCTATCAAGTATAAGTGTTTTGTAGCAATAAATAGTTAGTGATTTTGTTCCCATTAGAAGCATCAAGTCAATCAAGGGTTGGAAGAATTTTGTCTAAGTCTAGACTTCAATAAGGATTTGGCCTGGAAGTGGTTTAGTATGGGCGGTCTGTCAGGGAGTCGGATCAATTCAAGATTTCAGATTTCAGGATGTGTAGATGTGATTATCCTGCGTGCTTATTTTGTAAGGGGTTGTTTTGGGCTGAGAAAGGACTCATTCATCTTCGGGTTCGGGAGCCCTGCTAGGGTTGGTTTCGGTTGCCTTGGGAAGGCTGGGGTACGTTCGGGGTTGTGTCCGTGTTGCTCAGGCTGTCAGACGTGCCGGGGATGGTAAGGAATGATTTCGAGGATGAAATCTAATTTAAGTGGGGGGGGATTTGTAACACCGTGTTCCGAATTGTTTCTCATTTGGAGGCGGGTGATGTAATTTGGATGATCCGAGTGTTCAGTTTGTGTTTTGGAGCCAAGGGATATTTCGGTAAAGTGTCAGTTCGGGTTTTACGGAATTGGATTCTGGTTTGGGACGTTTTATATGAGTTGATAAAAGCTTAGAGCTTCTCGTTACCTTTCTGTGGATATAAGGATCGTTGGAATCAGATTTATAACGAAGAAGTTATGGTCTTCAAAGTATTTTAGGGTTTAAGAGGAAACCCTAGTACGCGGGGCATACATAGGGAGTACGTGGGGCGTACTAGTGCGAAGGTTTGTATACGAGGCGTAATGTGGTCTACGCTTAGCGTACTGTGAAGGGTGGATCGGGAATACGAGACATCGTACGCTGGACGTACGAGGAGTACGCGGGGCGTACGAGGATTAGTGGGAACCCTAATATTTAAGTGTATGTACCCTATTTAAGCATCTCAAGTCTTTAGGGTTGGCCTCTTTACCAGCCCCCAAGCCTCCTAAAACCCTAAATTGATCCTTAGCGTTCAGTATTGTGCATTTGAGCTCTTGAGGAGAATTTGGTGTTGTTTTGTACATTTTAAAGAGATTGAAGAAGGATGAAGGTTTATAGCTTGGTGGGGAACTTAGAGATCCAGAATCATTCATCACTTTGCAAGATCCTAGAGGTATCAAGTTCAAATCTTGAGTTGTTAAAGCTTAGATCTATTATTATCTTGATTGTCATGCTTTTGGGTCCCTTTTGGGTTGATTGGTGAGTTAAGTAGTTTGAAGGACTTATTCTTTTGGATCTGAGTTGTTATGAGGCTCTTATGAATAAAGGTGCAAGCTTTATGAGGTTTAAGGTCACATGCATGTGTTAACTCACCCAATAAGTCCTTTTGAGCTTTAAGAGCTTCATTTAGTCATGCATAAACGTAAAGTTAGCAACTTTACATGATTATCCAGTTCAAGGAAGTCAGATCTATATTTTGAATCAATGTCTTAATGGATTAAGGAAGAAAAATGAGTTTGGGCTGAATGGAGGATTACGTTGGGTATACAAGCCTGTACGCGCAGCGTACAAGCCCTTATGCTAGTACGCTTAGAGTACAAGCTAAGTACGCCCCGCGTACTAAGCATGAATGGATTTTGGTGTTTGGGATTCGGTTTGGGCCATATTTTGGGCTTAGTTGTCTTGGGCCCTGTTGGGCCATCAGGTTTTGGACTGATAATTATTTGTGAAAGCCGATTATGGGATTTGAGCCTAATTTGGAAAACTGGGCCATATTTGGGCCTTGGGTGTTTAATTGGAGCTTTGGGCTTTTGGATTGTTGAATTGGGCCTTGGCTTTGGGCCAAGTTATGAAGTGGGTAAAAAGGTCTTTTACCATAGTTTGGACACTTAGTATCGGTCGATCCGATTATTGATGGATGATTAACTTGTGATTGATAGCGCGGGGATTCTTGTGGGCCAACAGCGAGAGATTCTTTCTGTGAGATTCAGCATTGCGATGCGAGTTTCCTCACTGTGTTTTACCGGATCGAAGGCACCAATGTTGGCCCATGGTTGATATTTTAGTATGCTAGATGTCTGTGTGACACTTGCATGTGTATGTATGGTATGTTTACCGAGCAACGCCCGATGCCAAGTGGGGCCTAATGAGTATATTGTATGCTAGTTATCAGTATGTGCTTTTATACTTACCAGGCGAGGCTCGATTATTGTATGGTATTTTATGGTCTTTGTGATTAATGCATGTGCTAGTAAGATTATAAGTTTATATGATTATATGGTTATATGATTAGGTATGTATCGGGCGGGGACCAATGTCAGGCGAGGCCTGGTGATTGACAAATCTGTAATCCGAGCGAGGCTCGATGCTGGGTAGGGCTCGATGTTAAGCGGGGCCCAAGGCCGAGTGGGACTTGATACCGAGCGGGGCGCGATGGAGGACAGGGGCCTAGTATGTGATTTATGTATGTATGTTATGTGGTATCTTGGGGAACTCACTAAGCTTTGTGCTTACGGTTTTCAGTTTATGTTTCAGGTGTTTCTGGTTTCAAAAGTAGGAGCCCGGGATGATTGCAGGGCACACACCACCTCGTTCTGTGTTTTGTGATTTACTCTGATTTTATAGGTCGATTAATACACTTGTTTTATTGGGATTGTATTGATGATGTTTTTGAATTACTTATTTTATTAAATTAAAATGAAATTTTTGGGTCTTTTATTTGGGACGTTTCAGAATAACTAACTACACGCTAGCATGGATGGACTTGATACGCTGGCACTGATGTAGACACTAACGTTGACAGATAGCGTATAGAGTGTTTGACTCTTCGGATCATAAGGTGTGACCTTACAACAATACCACTTCCAAATCCTTATTGAAGTCAATAAAAGTGAAATTGATAATGTCATCATTCAAATTGATTTAATTGAAAAGGCAAAGAAAACGGGTGCAATTGACTTCAGTAATTAATGGATGTACCTTTAATAACTTTATATAAATGAATGTCGTCTGTAACATCATGATTTTTCACCCTGAGTTTTTTTTGCTGAAACACTTATTTAATAGAATACGTTAGCAGAAATCTTATTTAACAATTATTATAAAAAAATCACCAATGTTACTTTCTTATAAAAACATCCCCATCAAAGTTAAGTTTGCAAAACCAATAATAATGGAAAACTCAATGACATGTCCAAATGGTATCATTACTAAAGTATCAACTAGAAAGTAACTACCCAAAAATCTCCATCCTCACCAAGCCATCAATCATGCTACTTGTACCAATTCAAGACGAACAACAAGCAAAGAAACAAATGTCAACAAATGCTAAGTGATCCAACCATAAATAAAATGTTAATAGAAATGCATATCCCCGAGTGGGTTAATAGTTATCACTTAACATGAACACAATTAATCACATTGCACATCATCACATACATCACATTTCATTATATGAGCTTCCATTATGGTCTACATTTATTATCCATCTTTAAATATTTATTAAATATTAATTATCATTATTCCCTCCCCAGGGCCCATCACCAACTCGCAAGGTAACCACCTACTCATAGGTCCATCACCAACCCAGAAGCAATGCGTGTGCACTGTTAAGTAACTGACTTAACCCTTCCCCACTAGGTCCATTACTAGCCCAAGAAGTGAATACCTCATTCACCACTAACATGACCGACTCTTAACAATGCACTAAGTACGGCGCGACTCTCACTCGTAACACTGCCTCCGGTGTACTGCGCGGCTCTTATCCTATAGGTATCTTTCAACCTATTAGGCCAACATGAAATCCGGATAGGGTACACACACCTAAGTCTAGGTGCTACCCCATTACCCCCAGTAGTGAATTCCTCATTTTAATTAACGAGTTAAAAATTCATTATACAAGGATTACACAATAAACCCCCCTAAGAAATCATGCATAATTATTATCATATTTAAGAGCATATTACTTTTGAAGTTACTTATTATGAAGACATGCAAATGAGTAATTACAAGTTAACCATTTTACATCAACATACAATATCATGCACATATCATAATAGTATCACTATGGCATATCATAGCACTAGCATTCTTTGTCATACTCATTATAAAAAAATATTTCCAATAAATTATAACATGCATACATCACATATAAACAACACAAAACCCTCTTTCTATCATGGACCTAACACATATTTCACATTAATAGATTAAAATAAGATTATAGCATATAATGCATCCTAACTCTCATACACAGTAAAGAATCACCATCATCAATAACATTTCATTCACAAAAATGGGTACATGCAACCTATACAACCTAGGTTAATTCCAATCCCTCTAAGATATGGAATTCCTTAACAAAGTACTTAATTTCCACAAAGGTTGACTCGCCTTCTCAAAAAGCGTCCTTTTCACACTTTAAATCTTGTAAGTAATTGAGGTATCCAGATTTCCCTAAATACAACACAAATAACTAGATTACTAGATGTTTTCAAGGTTAAGAATAATTATTCTATACCCCAAACATGTAGACTAATTACTAGACCAAATTTCCAGGTTTTGGCCCGAAACAGCAGCCTATTCAAGGCCACTTTAGCACCAACAAAGCCTGTCAAAATTATAATATTTTTTCATATTCAATTTGTTTAGACTTTTAGCTTTTCATAGACTACTTGTACCGGTCCATACTATTTTTCTATAATTTTCTATGGATTTTACAACACTGCATATCAATGCAGCTAATTTCGGACTAGTCTATGAAAATGACGATTATCACCTTAGTCAGAGTCAACATCAGGTCAAGGAAAAAAAAAGTTACGGACATACTAGACTCAAAATCCAAACTTTTAGTATTTATGGAACCTAAATCCGACTCCTGATGATTTTTCTATAATTTTTACGAAACAGTGGCAAAATATGTATTTTCATACAATTTCTCAACTTTGATTTTTCTATAATTATGACTCCAAAGGAGAGCAATCAACTTCATAATTTCAACCAACTCATTAGCAATTTAAAAACAAACACAGGGGAAGGAAGGATAAAGGATTTAGGAAGCTGTGAAAGTCGATTTCCAGCTCCAATAGATATTCCCTGAAAATCTCGAGCAACAATCTTTCGGTCTCTCTCTCCCTCTCGCTTCACTACCTATTTCTTCTTCTTGATCCACGCTCAACAAGCCAAACAGATTTGAAGGACATCTGGCCAAGAGAAGGAAGAAACGTTCGTGATGCATAAGTAAAAGTTGTTATGTCTCCTTCTCTCGCATGCGATCGTCCCCACTCCTCACGCTCGATTCCTTTTTTCCTTTTTTTTTCGAATGCTTCCCGACGATTGATGTACAACAATGACAACATCCCAATGCCAATCCTGCAATACCTTTTGTGACTCTATTAACAGCCCAAAACACAAAGGAAACAGACGAACGGGATAAGGAAACGACACAAATGGGAGTGTACGGCTGCACAGGGTTTTTTAACTCGATTTTTCTATTTAAGCCCCTCGGATTTGCCATAATGATGCTTTAAACCCCCAAACTCAATATCTCTACATTAGTAGTACTTTCTAAAATAACAATTAACCTCCCCGGACTATAATTATTGATTAATCCTTTAAGGACCAATTACTTCTTTTAGATATTAATTAATATCATTTTTTTAATTTATTTCAATTCATACGTTTAAAATCGAAATCACTTTACCTCACTTAATAATCTTGGAACGAAACATAACATTGTTAAAGAAAGGATTTTCGCGGCGTTAAATCGTTGTTGTGGGGAGTCAGGAGAAACAGGTGTCGCCGGAACTATCGAGGTCTTTATAAAGATAATAGATCAGAAAATGAATTCAGAGAGATGGAAACGACGAAATAAAATAGAAAATTTTAAGAGTGGTATGTTGGTGTTTCGATTTGACTATATTGTGTCACTTTAAAATGGTCAATATTAGCCTTAACTACTTTTCATAACCCTCAACACTTGTAATCCATCAATAAATTTACAACATGCTTGTAGTTTATAACAAAGTTCACTAGAATCACATAAAGAACCCACAAACAGTAAGCCCCAACATGAAACACCTGAAAACAAATTGATTTGATCACATTTTTTTTTATCTAAAACCACATTTATACATCAACCAGCTTCCATATGAGAAACAATTTCGACAAAGTTTTGATATGATTCTGAACTACATGAGAGATTTGACGATTCAAAATCCAAAAAACCCACCACTCCCTAGTCTGAAATTTTTTGTGGATTATAAGTGGTACGTACTAAAAAGATAGAAGAAGATTGGTTAGTAGATAATGCGAGTATTACTAAGAAGCGACCATGGATGTGAAGTATTTGGCAAAAAAGAATGATGTATGATGCAGGGGCATTATGGTTAAGCAAATTTTTTTTATAATTATAATGATTTTAAAATACAAAAGATGATTATTAAATATGTACAAAAAATGAATTTAGACAAATATGATATTTTGAAAGATTAATAAGTTCAAATATGATATTTAAAAAAATAATGTATTCATTCTATTAAACAATTTGGAGATGCCTCGGAATATTAGTCCTATTTTTAGCATTGTACTTTGATAATCTTCATATTTTAGCATTGTTTTGATAATTTTCATATTTTAGCTGTTAAAAAAAATTCAGTAATCTTTATTGAATATGCACGTTTTATGTTAGGAAGAATAAATCAAAGGCACATGGTATCTGAGTACCTGGTCTTTAGCTAGTATCAGTTAGTTCCTATTTTCATGCAAGTTTTTGTTTAAATAGTCTAGCTATGTACGTGACTGGTATGTCACTTTTTTCTGTTATCAAGTTAAATAAGAAAAGCCTCTAAAGCTTTGGTATACTCTGTTCCTTGTCCAGATTACTAAAACTGCATAGATATTCCAATATTGCCCTTCTATATTTTCTCCCCTGTACAGGTTGCTTTCCTGTCCCTGTTTCCATTTTGGTGTAAGGTTCCTATTGTTGCTGCTAAAGTCCAACACTTGGTATCAGAGCTAATCCTGGTGCATGCCCAAGTACCAGCCTCGAGAAGAGATGTCTGGAAGCACTGGAAATGGTGAGAAAGATGGTCAGATTACCTTACATTACCCCATGTTTTCAAGAACGAATTATGGAGCTTGGGCGATAAAAATGAAGGTGTTTATGCAGGCACATGGCGTATGGGAGGCGGTGGACCCCAGAACCGCAAATACCGCTATTGACACGAAGAAAGATAAAATGGCGTTAGCAGCGATTTACCAAGGGATACCTGAAGATCTTTTAATGTCATTGGTTGACAAGAAATCGGCCAAGGAAGCATGGGAGGCATTAAAAACAAGATTTGTGGGGGCAGACAGAGTAAAAACGGCGAGGATTCAAACTTTAAAGGCAGAGTTCGAATCACTTACCATGAAGGAGTCTGAAGGAGTAGATGATTTCGCCGTGAAGGTTAGTAATATTGTCAGTTCCATGCGCACTCTTGGTGATACTGTAGAAGAGTCCTATGTAGTGAAGAAGCTTCTTAGGGCGGTGTCAACCAAATTTCTGCAACTGGCATCAACCCTAGAACAGTTTGGATACCTAGATGAGATGTCAGTAGAAGAATTAATAGGAAGATTGAAGGCGCATGAAGAAAGAATGAAGGGACTTACAGAAAGTGACGATCAAAAGCTTCTCTTGACCCACCAAGAGTGGACAGAGATAAACAAGAAGAAAAGGGGAGGAGACTCCAAATCCAAATTGCAAAGAGGAGGGTTTGGCGGCTCACGTGGACGAGGCAGAGGCAGGGGCAGAGGTCGTGGTGGTCGTGGAAGAGGTGGCCCATGAGAAGGCAGCAATGGGGCATCTAGTAGTAAAGACAAGAGCGGTATCCAATGCTACAACTGTCAGGAGTTTGGGCATTATGCAGCTGAATGCACAAACCCAAGAAAGGAGAGGGTCCATGAGAACAACCTCATACAAGAGGACAACAAAACTGCTCTACTGCTGATGTCCCTGGAAAACAGACAAGAAATGGGTGAAGTGTTTTTAAATGAGGAGAATGTGCATCCAAAATTAAAAACAAAAGGTGGAGAGTCAAACCAATCAAGGTTATGGTACCTTGATACAGGGGCAAGGAATCACATGACCGGTGATGAAACAAAGTTCCATAACCTGAACAAAGAAATACAAGGTTATGTTAAATTTTGGAGATGAATCCAGAGTCAGAATTAAGGGCAAATGTAACATCCCAAAAATACAGTCTGAAAATTTCGTTTTAAATCAGTAATAAAACCATAGTCATCATACGTCATAGAAAAATCACAACAATGTATCTCAGAATAATATAGCAACTGTCATGTATATCAGAGTATAAACATCCCAGGCTGAACAAATGGTGTGTGCACTGCAATCTTCCCGAGCTCCTCATTTGAAAGCTGAGTACCTGAAACCAAAACTGAAAACTGTAAGCACAAAGCTTAGTGAGTCTCCCCAACTACCACATACCATACAATAACATATAAAGCAACTACTGGGCCTTGCCCACTGCATCAGACCAATGTCCGAAAACTACATCAGACCGAAGTCCGGAACTAACCAGGGCCTTGCCCTCTGCATCGGACCGATGTCCGGAAACTGCATCGGACCGAAATCCGGAACTAACCAGGGCCTTGCCCTCTGCATCGGACCGAAGTCCGGAAACTGCATCGTACCGAAGTCCGGAACTAACCGAACATAGCATGGCATAATCATAACTACTAGCATTAACACGTATACTGCATACTACATCGGACCGAAGTCCGGAACACATAACACAGAGACAGGCTTGAATCACAAAGACATCAAGCACACTAAACTAATGCATCGGACCGAATTCCGGAACTACTGCTAACTAAACGGGCTGGCATTGTGGCCGTAGACCCGTTCCTACTGGAAGGAAACTCACCTCGCACTGCTGAACTCTGCTGACACTCCTCTGGCTGCTGATTGGAAATTCTCGAACTGCTGACCCTTCGGCTTCCCGAACTACCAATACCAAACATCACTTAGTCCAGTACGAAAAATCCTTCTTAGGGTAAAATGACCATTCTACCCCTAGTCCAACCTGGTCCATATCTAAAGCCCAAACTAAGGCCCAATACTAAGTAAGCTTCCCAAGCACACTAGTGGCCCATTAATGGCCCAATTTGCTACATTGGGCCCAATCCCTTTATTGGGCCTTACCCTAAGCCCAACACATATACTTGGCCCATAATCACTGACTCCTGATGGCCCAATAAGGCCCAAAGACCTATAGTCCAAAGCACAGCCCACACCGAGGCCCAAATGCTCGAAACCCAAACTGGCAGCGTTACGCGGGGCGTACTCCAATGTACGCTCAACGTACAGGCTTGACGACGAGTATGTTGTGTGTACCTGCACGTACGCTCAGTGTAGTACCCTGTTAAGCCATTTATCCATTAAGTGCTTAATACTCTGATTCAGAGGCTACAAACTCAGATCCATGTCTTATTTCATGTCTTAAACCATAAAGTTGCTTACTTTATGGCTTCCATGACTCACATAAGCTCCAGCTCCAAAAACCATAATCTATTTCCATGGAGAAAGATCTTAACTCATACATGAACTCATTTGGACCATCAAGATATCAACTTTCTGTTCTAGGGAGTCATTTAGCACCAAGGGAGGCAACCTTTGGTCTGGAAATCAGATTTAAGCCATAAAGCTTTCACCTTTGGACCAAAAACTAAACCATACTAGATCTAAGCACCCTTAAGTAAAGTTGTGAGCTTTATACCTTCAAAGTGTTCCAGAAGATGACGTTATCTCAGATCTATAAGCTCTGGCCTCCAAGGTTCCTTCTTGCCACTCTTCTTCTTTTCTCTTCCAAGCTTTAAACCACCAAACTAAGCTTCCCAAGGTCAAGATCTCACAAAATGAAGGGTTGGGGCGTTCTAGGGTTTCTCTGAAGTTGGGGAGGCTGATAAGGGGGCTAGGGTTGGAGCCATTATGTTCCTTATATAGTGGCACACCCTAAAAATAGGGTTTTAAGACTCTGAGCGTACGCTGGGCGTACACCTCCCCGCACCCGTGATCACTTGCTCCATTACGCTGGGCGTAACCCAGCTTACGCTGGGCATACCCACGTGCGTTCCAAATTGCATGCATGGCCTTCCATGCAAACGTTTCTCCATAAGGGCCATTATTGCTAAAATCTTCAAAGTGTCATAACTCCTTCGTTCTAGATCCGTTTCCGATGAACTTTATATCTACAGAAAGATGGCGAGAAGCCCTATGCTGCTAACAACACACCCCAGCCCGAAACCTTCTCAAATAAAACTCAAAACCCATAATGACCAAAACACCCCTAGCCTTGACTTCTGGTTCCATAAATGAATGCTTTTCTGAACAGGGTGTTACAACTCTCCCCCACTTAAACTAGACTTCGTCCTCGAAGTCTGCTATGGCCAACTATTCTGTAATCTACTCACAGCCTTCCTGTCCGATACTCGCTTCACCTGCTCAGCCAAATCCTCAGAGGACTGCCTCCAATGGCCTTCTGCCCGGTCATTCCAGCTAAAACTAGTCCTTGTAGATAATAACCTCGGGTTCACCCCTCTTTTCCTTGTGCGTTTTCCGGCCTTCCCAAGGCAACGTTCCATAATCAACCACCTCCTCTATTGTCGTGAAGGGCATACCCCTCACGGTATCCATTACTCTAGTCACTCCCAGTGCTGGTCACTACTGGCGGTACTCACTCAATACTTCTTACTACTATAACTTAGTGTTAAGCACCCATCCCAGCGATTGGATCAGATAATCCTTCGAGTAAAAGATTCATCCCTGCAACGGTTAGACTCATACGAGAGCTGCGCAACAGGGTCAAATCCTTCCCTCTGAGATTATTCAACCCTGCTGCGAGAGGCGTAACACTTCTCGGTCACTAGCTGCCTCATACCCTACTTCTCTTATTATTACCACCACTAACTGAAAATTATGCTGTCCCTTATCCGCCTTCCGGATTAACTAAGACCACCCTTGTCCCAACTAATCTGTCAATATCTGGGTTACCGGACTCCCACCGATTACTACACCCAGGACAATCTCTTAGTCGCTCCCAACGACTTCCGAAGGAACTTCGGCTATCTAAACTACTCTATCTACTCTGCCACTCTGGCGCTACAAGTCCTGGGATCCTTGATCCCCTATCTTGACCCTAAGGTCCTTACCAGGTCCCACCTGTGCTACTATAATCTCACGAGCCTCGCCCACGGGTCTCACCCAAAACCATATTATTGAGCAACCCTGCTCTCACGTCTCACCTATACTGCTACTCACATACGGGCCTCGCCCACGGGTCTCACCCAACTGTATCCTGGAGCGTCCTCTCCCAAGGTCTCACCTCTCTAGGGCTATGCAGGCTAACTCCATACTATTCTCAACAAACTACCCTTTCCTGATCTCTACCTTGATCACTAGGAGATACGGGCCTCCGCCCACACTCCGCTATCTATACTGCTAATGAATGCTACAGCTTACCCGCAGTCTTACATCACTTCCCTCACTACCTCGCTGCTGGGGAATGTTGCGGCTATCCCGCAGTCCTACCATGCTCCCCATGTTGTCTCTGTCACTGACTACTAATCCGAAAGCATCCCATACCAAACGTTCTCGCAATATACATTCCGACTCACTCGAGTCCTACATGCTATTCCTCCAACCTGATTTTCCCAGACTAGTTACCAACCAGATCGAAGACATGAACTCCATGTTGGGAAGTTTCTCAAACTCCCAGCCCTGTGTTCCTTGATCCATCAGTCGTCGTGCTACTTCCTTTCTTTTTCAGAGGTCGCGTACTCATTTTGGATCTGCGTGCTCCTGCCCTTGAATACTCGGAGGGTTCTCCCCCACTTTGATTCTACTAATACCTCGCGGCTCAGTGCTTGAATATAATTCCCAATCCTTCTCTGGAACTAGTTGCCACTAGTTACCATGCCACTGAGGCTCTAATAACTTTCTGCTCTAACTGATCGAGTCCATACGTCGAATCCTGACGTCACCAAACCCAAGGCTAAAAGTGATTGCTACATGGTCATTGGTAGCCTTATGTCATGAGGACCTTAAGCAGTCCACTGCTTCCTTGCTCTCTTAGCTGTAGCGGCGATTCTACAGTCTCATCACTGGCTTAATCAGATCTAATCCGTCTGGGTAATTTGGAAATCCAATCCGTGGATTTCCATATATTCATTGTTACACTCGAACTGGTGGGCACTACTGTCCTCTCCGCGTCCTAACAACGCACTCATGCTATCTACCAACCTAGTGAATGCTACGGCTACACCCGCAGACTTACAACACTCTATCACTATCTGGCTGCTAGTGAATGCTACGGCTACACCCGCAGACTTACAACACTCAAACACTATATGGCTGCTAGTGAATGTTACGGCTACACCCGCAGACTTACAACACTCAAACACTATCTGGCTGCTAGTGAATGCTACGGCTACACCCGTAGACTTACAACAATCTAACACTATCTGGCTGCTAGTGAATGCTACGGCTACACCCGCAGACTTACAACACTCTAACACTATCTCATTCGTTGATTATTAATCCGAACACATCTGACATCGAGCATACACGCGACCTGTTGGATTAATGTCTAAGTCCATAACTATATTTGGTATGTACTTGACCCGACCCGACATGGTCCATTTGGGTTGCACTTCACCGGCACAATTTATATGGATAGTCTTTTGAGAATAGTATATTTATGATTTATATTAATATATTATAAGTTCTAATATATTAATATGGAATCATATTATTTAATTAGTATTGATCAAGAATTAATTAAGTGATCAAAAAGAACTAATTAAATATGGACTCTTATATATATGGAATGGGCCAAGTTCATTTAGGTTGGGCTAAGCTTTCATGGATGGTCCATGGAGCTTTTAACCCATGGATCCTATGTAAATGAAAGGTCATGGGTATTAGGGTTTACATGGATGTAACCCTAATCCTCCATAATATATAAAGGGGTCCTTGGCTCACAAAATTGGACAAGTGTGTGAAAATAAGAGTGGGCCGATTTTAGTGTGCATACATATTCTCTCAAGTTCTTCCAAGGTGTTTTGGTGATTTGTGATTCCATTTGAGGCTTCCACACTATTGGGGCTAAGCTCTTAAAGCTTGAAGACATCAAGCTACATCAAAAGGTATGTCATCTAACTAGAACTTTGTAGTATAGGTGCTTCATAATATGCTAGTTAGGATGAAACCTTGGAATAGTTAATATTTGCATGTATAATAGAGAAAACATAGATCCAAGGTTTATAGGGTTGCATGTACACCATAGGAGTGTTAGAATGCTCAAAACCCAACAGTGGTATCAGAGCCATGGGTTGTTTTCCGTTATATTGATGCAAATGTTTTATTTTCAAAGTTGGAAAAAAAAGGAAAAAAAACATGACGTTTGTCAAATTTTAAGATAATTACTTGTTTTTTGTGAAAAACTAATTATTTGTAAAATTTGAATCATTTGCTATATGAGTGGAATTATGTCAAATTTAGTAAAAGATAAAATGATATGATTATTTTATTAGTTTTAAAAGTTTGATCTAAATGTTTTAAGGAGTTACATATTTTGTCATAAAATTTTGGAGCTCAAAAGTTTTTTTTTAAAGTTGTGATCTTAAGGGTTTTTGAAACTTCCATAAGTTATGGATATGAAAGTTTTTTTTTAAAAAAAAAATTTTTGATTCAAAGTTTTTATGGAGTTACAAAATTTGGTGTTAATGTTTTAAAGAATTTCATAACTTGTTCTTAAGTTATGGAACATGGAAAGTTTCATCATAAAACACCATTAATTCCATAAGTTATGGAATCCAAAGGTTTTCAAGAATTACAAAACTTGCCCTCAAGTTTTGGAATTTGAGAAAAGTTTTTTATGAAAAAAAGAATTGAATTCTAAAACTCTTGGGTTCATAACTTAAACAATTAATTAAATGGTTTTAATTTTGAGTTTAATAATTGGAATTATGATGTTTTGTTGAATAGTTCAAATTAACTCTTATGGACTTTATTAATAGTTAATTAAAGCGTTTAATTAAAAGAGTATTATTAATCCATAAATATATGGTTTGAGTTTAATTAAATTAAAAGTCTAGTTTAATTAATAGATTAAACCACCAAGTATTTTAAATGTCTAAAATACACCTTTATACTATTATAATATTAAAAGTTTAATATATTATATGTATAAGAGCAAGTCGTCTTACCATTACTAGGCATCATTCACAAAGTCGGTCTATAAGGGGGGTATAAGGTTACTACCTATAAAATGGCAGTTTAATGGGTGTCCACTCTCACTCACCGCTTCCTTGACCGGTGGAGAGTCGTTAGCCGAACAGGTAGGACAAGGACTATAATTCTCCCTTCATTATAAGTATAATGATAAATACTAAGTAACTAAACACTTATAAATTCCCAATCTTAATTACTTAGGAAAATGTGAATAAGGTGCTAATCCATGAAATTACACTTTGCACTTTGTTTAAGCTGTTAGTGGAGCGTGTGTGGTTAACCGACACACTAACCTGGACTTAACAAGGTAGGCAAAGGGTAACTTAATGTTTATCATAGTATCGTTGGAGCGTGTGTGGTTAACCGGCACATCGATTGAGGGGTAAATATTAAGGGTACCAAGTATATTTGCATGGTTACTTCACACCTTGTTTTGTGATCCTCGGCATCCCAGTCACAAAACCTGAAGGGCACACTCGAGATTGAAACATGCCATTAAAAAGTTCAATGAATCTCAAAAGAATCTAGGAGTTTCAAAACCAATTAAAACCTAATAATACATTTAGTTTATCTTGGTGGAAATTGGTTAATCGTCATTCACCTACCTTCAAATATTTTATAGCTTGGATTACGGCATCCCTCTTCCAAGTTATAAAATAGTTTGTTGGGTCCTAGCCTTAATATATCATATTGGGTGTTATATTAAAGACTTAAATCAACTTTACGTGAATTTCTCCCATTGTTGATGTCTGGTTTAGACAATAATGATCTTCCCAAACCAAGCTTTCCTAATGAATATGACTTCCCGAGTTTGGCTCATGGAAGTCATACTTCTCTTCCTCCACCTCCTCTAATTATTATCCCTAACCCACAAGTTCAAGGTCACTCAAGCCCTAATGGCAAGCAAGGTCTATGTGTGATCACATCTTAGAGATGAAGTCACATATTAACAAGCCGGGAGAGTTGGGTGTCAAAGTCTTGAGAAAGTTGGATGTTCAATCACTTTCTAAGTCACATAGTGAGTTCATTTGGGACTACTATGAAACAGACTATGACATGAACCTTAATGATCATATCTATTTGCTTGGTGTTGCTGAATCAGCAATGATTTGGAACGATAGTAAAGCAAATTTGATTAGAAGATCAACTTCCCAAAAAACTTTATGGACAGTGACAATGGTGACACTGGAAATCCAGAAAAAGCATTCTCTTCCCAATGGAAAGGGATTGGCCATAGTCAACCCGGTTGACCAAATGGTAAAGAGAAAGGCTAAGTCTGAGATAGTCCCATTACCAAAGGGTCCATATGTTTATTTTGCCAAAGGAAAGGGCGTTGATTGCAAAGCTGCCAAATTTACCTAAGGATGTTAAAGTCAATAAGTTTGACTCTACATCAGGTAGAGCCCATTATCTAACTCTTTTAAGTTCTATTCTGAGATCCTCATTACATGATGTGACTGGGTCACATGTTGATGTTTTAAGAATCAAAGAATAGAGAGAAATCTTAAAGGAAGTATATGTTGATTCTGATCGCGAAGGTGGATTTCGATCGCATCAGAATTTTGAGCAGTTGCTTAAGAAGTTATGATATATTTCTAAGGAATAGATAACAACAATTTTCCATGTGGATTGTAAGGATACGTTTTTCCGCAAAGTTTTAAAATAAAAGAAAATTATTTAATTTTATTTATTTGAAGTACCCTTACAATGGCATTTGTGGAAAATTGTTGCTTATATGATTCCACTGACAGCAATATTGGAAAATGGATTTGATTCTTTCATTTGTGGTAGTGTCTAAATTTACCAAATCAGGAAAGTTCCTCATCACCCAAGTTTCAATTGGACCGAAACTTGGAATCATGCAAGTTGAATAGTATGATGAATGAGACCTTTCAAGCATTGGAAAATCAAGACTAATTACTTGTTCACATGGATGTGTGAGTCAAGTGAAGGACTAAAGGGATCGAGTACACATTCTTGTGCACTAGTCATGTCCACCACAAAGCTCGTTAAGACTATTTGATTTACTAAAGTTTAGTAAATATGCTTATACTTACAAGTTTAAGTATAATTCTGAAACATTGGAAAAGTCTCAATGTATGGCAGAACGAATGGGAAGAATCAAATTAGGCAGAAAGATACAAGTTTCTCAAATCTGAAAAGATGGGAGAGTACTTTAGTATCATGTTTGTGATCATCTTAATGATTTAGAAATCATATCACAATTAGTCCTCTAAAGGTCATCTTAGTGCATTCTTATGACTAAGAAGAGGAGCCATGAATTGTTGAAATGGTTAGATCAGGAAGATGAGTCATACTTCGTTCCAAAACAATTCTTAGAGTCATACTCCAAGATTGTAACTTGAGTGACATATCTTAAAGAAAGGTTTAAACACTTGTCAAATGTAAGAGTAAAAGTGTCCTACTCTTGTACATTTGAAATTGGTAAGTTGTGATGTTTTGGATAAAACAAAGACCAACTAAGGCCAATTGTGTGAAGTGTTTGTCTTGATAAAGAATCCGCACTATCTCTTGAATATTTGGCAAGATAGTCTTATATGTTAAGAGGATAGTGGGAGTCTTAAAGATCCTAAAAAGAATTTCAAGAACTAATCAAGAATAAAACCTGAGGTTCTTCACTAGCACACGAATTGAGGTTTATAACCTATCGTGTTGACATATTTTGTGCCCATTCCAGTTAAAGTTGGCTTTGCATAGGAGTTCTGAAAGTTCTCAATTGGTTGCATAACAACTTGGAAGCAATGGCAGGCCCTGTACTGCCAGGTGGCAAGAAGTTAAGATTGCATAAGTTCAGTCCATATGAGTTTGGATTTGTCATTATCCTTGTCTTGTGACTATGGTTTTGACGATTCACATGGATAAGAACACATACACCATAAAATCTAAGGGTCATAAGGTTTCTCTCCGATTCATGAAAATGATGGTGAGGAAACACTTCCACCAAGTAGATTTGAAGCAGATGGCAAAAGGTCTAAACAATTGAGACTATGATTACAGCATCCCTTTTCATAGTTCTGAAATTGTTTAGACACACATGCATGCTATCTAAGGAAAGGTGTATGATTTTGATAAAGTTTTATCAAAGCATCTCGTATCAGAAATCTGAATTTAGGTAAGAAAGTCAATAAAGTATTGATTTCTAGAAGTCCAACTGATTTCTGAGTACATGTCAAAGCTAGTGGGAGCATAAGTGTTATAATAATAATCATCATGTTAGTGGGAGCATGATAATTATTATTAGTGTTGCAAGTTAGCAATGTTAATTATAGAAAACAAAAGTTTCAATTCGTGAGGCTGCAGGGATTGAAAAAGTTGTTTTGTTATGATTAAGGGAGAGGATATACTTCATTTCAGTTCTAAAGGCTTAGATTGAGACCTTAATCATCTTTAGTCAAGAATATATATATATGAATTTCATGTTGGATTGGTTCAACTTAAGGAAATTCTATATATTGCGTTCTCAAAATTCGATTATGATTACGGCATCCCTCTTCATAGTCAAATTTTGAAAACATGGAAAATAAAAATATTGTAGCAAAAGACTGGTCTAGAATCATGTCTTTATGTGAGACATCATGAATCGTGTACCATTTGCTTTGGGTACAGGATCGATTGCATGTGCTATAATATTTGTCATTTCTAAATTTTTCCAAATGCCCAGAGGCATTAAGAAGGGAAAAGGTCTAGAATTGGATATGACTAAATTGATTAAGCAATTGTCGAGGACAATCTGAGGTTTACCAAAGATTAGTTGCTCAGGGACAGTTGGAAGTATAGTGCTAATTTTGGAAGGACCATATTGACATATTCTGAAAAGAGGCATCTCTTATTCAGAAGTGATAATCAAAATGAGAATATGGAGTTGTCTCCATAGGTGGAAGTTATCTGTGTAAGATTAGAAAACTTAATGCAAGAAGCATGTCCAAAGCAATGTACTTTGAATATGAAACGTAGTTTCCATGGAGTTGATCTCCATTGGAATACCTTATAATGACTGTTGACAAGTCTTTGTGACTTTGTACATATTCATTACAGGAGGGTCAGTGCATATAAGTTTAAAATCTAAACATATTTCGATAAATGATAGGAATTTGAAATTCTCACATTTTTCGATAAGGATTTGGGAGTGTGAAATTAGAATCATTGAAATTATGTTCAATTGGTTTATTTCACAAAGTAACGATCATAGACAAACATAGAGTGCATACTTGGTGTATGGCAAAGCTATTGTTTAAGAAAAACATAGTGTACATGCTTGGAGCATGGGACAACTAGTGTTTTTAATTCAAGTATAAAGTTGATAAAACCGAAACAATGAATAATGAGTAATCAGTATGGTGATAAATAAAAGTGTTTATTTATATTCATAGGGTTTGATACCATATTTGATTCATTTATTCTTGTGTTTCACTTTGCATGTTTTGACTTCCAGAATAACTAAGTCGCTCTTCCTGAATGATTAAGTTATTCAAACCATCCACAGTCGATCATATGTTGGAAGTAGATATGAATCAAGACTGTCATGGGTTGGTTTGTAGAGGTCCAAGTTGGTGGAGAAAATGGTGCTACAACACTCATGAGTGCTCATAAGTTCTGAGTATTGGATTCAACCCGCGCTCATTTGAATCACTTCATGGATTTTATCACGAGTGATCATGAGACGATAATATCTTATATTCTTCAAACCTAGAGATATGAGTTGTTACTATGAGTTGGTTGTACATTGATTGCACGAAAACGCATTTGGTAACTCGATGTTATAAAACGTGCCTTTGTGTATGATTCAACAAGTAGTAGAACAAGCCATATGAGTCGAAGTTTATCCATTCCTTTTACCTTCGGGATAAAAGCGATATCTGTGGGCCCCTCGATGATTTAGTGATGACACATGTGAGTGCTTGGCCAAGCCAGGACTGATTTGATTTGTTCAATCAGTCAGTCATCATAAATCAAAAATCGGGAAACAACAAATGGACAGAGAGAATGATTATAATCCATGTCTCAGTCCATATGATATCTAGAATGGAGGAATATATGATCCCTTATCTAATGGACAAGTCATTGACAAGGTCAGAGTTCAACAGCGGCTTTAAGAGCTACGATTGCCAGTTAGGTTTTGAAGTCATACTCAATAATAGTTTTAGACTTATCCAAGTGGGAGACTGTTGGATTAATGTCTAAGTCCAAAACTATATTTGGTATGTACTTGACCCGACCCGGCATGGTCCATTTGGGTTGCACTTCACCGGCACAATTTATATGGATAGTCTTTTGAGAATAGTATATTTATGATTTATATTAATATATTATAAGTTCTAATATATTAATATGGAATCATATTATTTAATTAGTATTGATAAAGAATTAATTTAGAATTAATTAAGTGATCAAAAAGAACTAATTAAATATGGACTCTTATATATATGGAATGGGCCAAGTTCATTTAGGTTGGGCTAAGCTTTCATGGATGGTCCATGGAGCTTTTAACCCATGGATCCTATGTAAATGAAAGGTCATGGGTATTAGGGTTTACATGGATGTAACCCTAATCCTCCATAATATATAAAGGGGTCCTTGGCTCACAAAATTAGACAAGTGTGTGAAAATAAGAGTGGGCCGATTTTAGTGTGCATACATATTCTCTCAAGTTCTTCCAAGGTGTTTTGGTGATTTGTGATTCCATTTGAGGCTTCCACACTATTGGGGCTAAGCTCTTAAATCTTGAAGACATCAAGCTACATCAAAAGGTATGTCATCTAACTAGAACTTTGTAGTATAGGTGCTTCATAATATGCTAGTTAGGATGAAACCTTGGAATAGTTAATATTTGCATGTATAATAGAGAAATCATAGATCCAAGGTTTATAGGGTTGCATGTACACCATAGGAGTGTTAGAATGCTCAAAACCCAACACGACCTAACATCCAAAACTGAACCCATGTCCTGACTGGGATCCCCAGACTGATTCACTAAGGCTTGCTAGTAAACATCACGGGAACACAATCTCCTTATTGGCAAGTTTTTCCGAACTTCCATCTCAGACTATCCTCAATCATACAGCCGCTTGAGCTGTCTTCCTTCCAACCAAAGATGCGAAACTTATCCCAGTTTCAAAACTGCTCCTACTTCTGAATCCTTGGATGATCCTCCCCCACTTTGATTCAACTAACGTCTTACAGCACACAATACTGGGAGGATTCTCAATCCTTCTTACTATTCTATGCCCAATCTACTGAAACCACTCTTACCATTGCTAGTGTTTCAATACTAGCCAGTCCAAAAGATTACACCACCTCCAAGAACCCGAACAAATCTCCGGTAATAATCCGCTAAACCCAGGAAGCTCCGAATCTCAATTGGAGACCTCGGAATCTCCCTCTGCGTTACGGCCTCTATCTTGGCCAGAACGACTAGGATACCCTTCTGATTGACAAGGTGCCCAAGAAATTACACCTCGCGCAACCAGAGCTCACATTTGGAGTACCTTGCAAAAGGTCTCTCCCTCCTCAAAGTCTCTAGCACCTCCCTCAGGTGCTTCTCGTGCTGCTCCTCGGCCTTGGAATAAACCAAGTTGACACTGTACTCTCCCAATCCCGCAATTTGGGAAATGATCTTTCGCTATCCGTTAATAATTCTCGGTATGCAATTGGCATATGCCATTTCTTGGAAGTATAATTCAAACACAAACCAAGGATAACCCAGAGTCACACTTACTCAAACCCTTGGAACGAAAGGCTCCCTTGTGTAGTTTCCCGCAAGTGCTGTACTGAATCTAACCTTGCTGGTCTCTCAAAAGCTGATCCAAAATCTAGGGTCTCCTCCCGAGACCCCTCAATATAAGCAACTAATCTAATTACCTCTTACCAATGTGCTCCAAGTCCATATCTCGTTCTCAAGCTCAATAAGTCATATCATTCAGGGTCTTGCACCCCGAGATACTCATGATCTCCCTGCTATCATTCTACAGTATGTTCTGATAACTTACCTTCTTCATTTCCTCATCTGTTGCATATTGTGGTACCATATAAGCTCTTTCCCGAGACTTGGAAGTGATCTCTGCCACAGTCTTAGTCGTCTGGTGGAGATCTAACAACTCTTGCGCCAACTGCTGCGCCTCAATCGCCTGGGGACACTCTGCCCAGAATCTGGTCTAAAAGTCATCCCATGACACAGCATCAACCGCATCATCACTCAACTCACTACCAACCTCTTCCTATCAATCTCGTGCTCTATCCCTCAGGAGACAGGAAGTAAGTCAGATCTTGTCTCCTTTCGAGACAATGTCTGGCACAAAAGTGTTGGCGACATCTGCCACCCATCTGCTGCTAACAATGGGGTCCCTAACCCCCATGACAATCTGAAGATTCATAAGCTCTGAACTCCCGAAACATCAATGTACGCGTCCCTATCATGACTGATATCTCAGTGCAGAATGCACTTGGCCTCTCGTCACAAATCTCTAAATGTTCATCAAAACTCGAGGGATCTCACACACTATAAGTTTCCTGGATTCATCTCAGCCTTCCTTGATTCGAGTACGGATCCTCTGCTTTCAGTAGTACGGGCCTATACTACCTTCCACATCTATCTGTACTTTCCTCAAGAACTGCCTTGACTCCACCAAGTCCCTTCTACTACTACTGCTGATCTAATACTAAACTCATCCTAGGCTTGCCCCAGGGTAATCACCAACCCACTCTCTGCCATCAACTGCATAAGAAGTCCCTGCTTTTTTCCCCTAACTAGCTCGCGAATACTATTACATATTACTCAGACTAGATAATTCTTCGAATGAGAGATCCTACTCTACAACGGTTGGAATCAGACAAGAGTTGCGAAATAGAGCTAGACTTAACCTTCTGAAATTATTTAGTCCTTGCAATATGCAACGTAACATATTCGTTTACTACTTAGTGAAAGATAGCTAAGACTCCTAAAAGCACAAAGCAAGCAGCATTCGAGCATCAAGTACACATAATCAAGCATCTACTACTCTGGCTATCATACTGACTAATCTGTACTAGCATGCATTTCTCATAAAGCTGAACACATATAACAGGCACATAAGGCATCCTTCCTAGATCCTTAGTTGTGACAACCCGAAATTTCTATCTTGTACAAGCCTTTCACTTCAATCAAAGTCAGACTTGTTTCTGCTAACTTTTAGCACTGTATAGAATCTGTTTGAGCGTATTGAGCTTAGTACATCAAAGGATCAAATACTAGAATGGATCAACTAAAGTTCCAAACCACCAAACATGCCTTAAACCCTCAAATGAGGAGTTTACGGCCATGAGACCATGGGTTTACGGCCGTAAACTCATGATGGCCGTAAACTCCATACCTATATATGAAATACTTGGCCATTTTCATTCATTATCACACTTTCAAGCCTAGAACTCGGTTTTGCTCTCAAGTATAATCAAGAACTTTCATTCCAATCTTCAATCTAGTAAGTAATCTTTCCATTTTCAACTTGATATCCTTCCATATCTAGTGAATATACATGATTTCATCCATGAAATCTCTTCTTTTGGTTAGATCTTCAAATGTTCTTCATTTTACCAAGAACACCAAGAACACACACTAGTGTTCTTGAACCTTAAACACCCTATCAAGCTTCTATCTTGTAAGTACACTTGCTTTAGCTTGTTTTAATGCTTGAATTACTTAGTTTACACCTTGAAATCATCAAGAACTCAAGAACATATGGTGTTTACGGCCAAGGCAATCTCCTTGGGCCGTAAACACTCATAAGTGGTGCATTTGTGCCACCACTCCTTCCTAAGGCTTAGACTTGAACTTAGAACACTTCCTATTGACTTGTAAGACCTTAAAACACAAAGAAATCAAGAACAAAGGGTGTTTACGGCCAAGGCAATCTCCCTTGCCCGTAAACCCTAATGATTGGTGCAAAGTTGCCACAACTCTTTTCTTAGTCTTGGAACTAGGCCTAGAACACCCCCAAGTTGAATAAAGGACCTTAAACATCAAAATGGTACAAGTTACCATGAGTTTACGGCCGTAATCTCATTGGGCCATAAACCCATGGGCCGTAAACTCATGTGGTAATTACCATTTGGGCGGTAAACTCCTATGTGAGGCCCTACATCCCTTATATGCAACCCTGTGTGGTTTAACACTTCATTACAAGTATTTCCTAGTCCCTAAGGTTGTTCCATTTCATGATTAGCTGTTATAAACACTAATTAGATGCATATATGTGTCATTATATGATAAATAGGATCCGTGTGTGCTCAAGTCTTCATTTGACACTTAGCATCCTTTACAGATCTTACATTCGCATCACTCACTACAGGTGAGTTCATACCCCTTAATCTATCTTTTAAATGATTTTAAATGCTTTTATGGGGGAATACAAGTAGAAAACATGTTAGTTATATAAACAATCACATGTGATTTATAACTATGTTTCAAACAAAGGATTTCATACACTTCAAACTGCGTTTCAAACAAAGGATTTCTTATACTTTCAAACTGTATTATCAATCATACTGCTTTTAAATCGTTTTATAAATTGACATCAAGTCATCAATATTTATTATTAAACTCTTCAAATGTTTTACAAAACTTCTTTTTAAACTTATATATTGTCAAATGCATGTCTATATATGTATAGTTATATAAGTAATGTTTAAAGGACTTAGGACTGATAACTCGCTTTATTTCCTTTTCCTTGTTTGGGTGTGGCCTGAGTGTATCGGTTATTTGTCCGAATGTCGTTTAAATATCAGTTATATATTATGTATACATATGTAGATATAAAAGTACTATCAATCAGTTCAGTACCTTTGGGTAGCAAAGGCATACCTTCATTCATTCAAACTACAGAAATTACTAGTAAACTATAATAGGTATAGTTTAGGAGAATACTATCATATATAAATACTATAACAGAGAATACTAGACAGAGAATACTATAACAGAGAATACTATAACAGAGAATACTATACAAAGGATACTATACAGAGAATACTATACATAGAATACTATTACTATAACAAGTATACTATAACAAGATTCAGAGATAACATAATGTGAGATACTACTTCATGACACATCGACCATTTCGTTATGTCACGTTTTGTAACCAGAATCTCCTGGACGGAGAGCGTGAGTTTGCGTATAGGTCTATACTGGATTGACTATCCTACACCTTGCTGTTCGCTACAGTGGGACTTGCAAGTCTACGGGTGCCAAATGTCATTTCTTCCGACGTCTTTCATCGTCGTGTTATAGTCGGTTTAGTATGGTAACAACCTCATCACATTTTACCTTATATAAGCCTTTTTGGTTTAAGGTAGTTATTACTTCAGTAGTTAATACAAATAATACTGCAGTACACATACATTTTCCCATTATATTCAAATTGTGATCTTCTCACATAAAGGGTAATATAAAACTATATTTTGGTAATGATAGTCATATTTGGGAAAAGCTTCCACTTTTACAAAGAAACAAACATACAAAACAGTCGGGTCTTGGTAGAAGACTACTTTTTATACTAGTAGAAAATATAGGATTTTCTAGGAGTTTTCAAACATATACAAACATTTACATTGGACATTTACAAACATTTTCATCAAACTTATACAAACATTGACACTAAATACTTATGAACTCACCAGCTTAAATGTTGATCAACTCTTTCAAAATAACTTGTATTCTCAGGTCATCAGTAGACAGGTACAGTCGACCAGGTTTTGAGAAGACGGAGCATGTTCAAGACTCGTCTTTTATTTTGATTCATTTTTGGTGTCTTATTACTATGAAAGAAGACACATGTATTAAACTATACTATTAATGCAATGGATGATGTTGTTGCTTATTTACTACTTTGCATTGTTATGATACTGTACATGACGTCCTCTACCCCAGAACGTTTCCGTCGTTCTTGGTTTTGGGGTGTGACAGATTGGTATCAGAGCATTGTTTATAGTGAATCGAGTATATCAACCCATAAAATATATACAAACTATAAACACATAGGGATTCAAATACTCTGACCAAGAGTTTATACTTTTAAGTACTAAAATACTTAACTAAAAGTATACATAATTACATACCTACATACTTACTATAGAACAGTGTCATACTAGAACATAACAAAAGTATTTAATTGTTGGACACAACAGTCAAACCTTGGCAGTTATGTAATCGTATCTGGGATAAATATAGCCTGATCAACTATATTTATTTGAGATACGGTGAACGTGTGTCGGGGAGCGATTGGGGTGCTGCAATAAACCTAAAACTTACCAAATTATACATCTTCATATACAGAAGAACATGAGAACAAAACATAAATTAAAATACTATAGGAGTGTTTTAGACACTATCCATTCAAAGAACAAACTTATTAGGATTAGCAGTAAGTTTCTCTTATAAAAACTTTTTATTTGTTTATCGCTTTATTTAAGAATTGTTAGATAAATTTCTTACCCTCTTTTCTCGTCTAGATAAATGGCTGAATTCCACCTCACCGACGACCCTTACTTTCCCGGCCAAGAGAATGGAGGAGGGTTGAACGCAGAACCAGAAGCAGAACTTGAACTTCCCCTAGATAATGACCCAGTGGTTCCAATACCAAATCCTAACCCTCGTCCGGCTTTATAAGGCCCGACGCCTCCGTGGGTGGAAAGCTTGGAAACATGGAGCCAAGAGTAGAATCAACCCATGCCATTCAATGGTGACCAAAGCTTTTATGAGCTGAGCGAAGGAGGCTCAGCAGACAGGGTCTTGCCAATCCTGGTCCGCAGAGTTGCCCGAAACAAAATACAGGGCAGGACAGCTCTTCATCAAATCACGGAAGTTAATGCCAATGCGAGAATGCATACCATCTGCACCATTCATCTTGAAGATGCTCGTGAGAGGTCTAGGAGAGACCACGAGGCCCTGCAGTAATAGCTAGCTGAAACTCGAGCTGAAGTCATAGAGCTCCGAGTACGCCAAAGGGTGTACGAAAGGCACCTACTCGATGTGGAGCGTCAGCTGGCTGAACTAAGGGCTCACCCGAGGGATAACTGTCACCAGTAGGATATATTCTACCTTTCTTTCTTGGTTTAAGGAATAGTCTTCCTATCTATGCTCTAAGTAGCATTTTTCTATGTAACCATCCCTGTACTGTAAGCACTTTTTAGTTAGACCTTTATGTTGTCAAAACTTTTCTACTTCGGATATGATGTAAGACCTACTCCAAGGTCATTTTTGTCCAAACTTATTACATCTTAAATATCAATGATATTGACAGTCGGCTAATTTCTGTGCCAATCCTTGTTCAAATACTTTCAGTCTACTATCGTTAGAATTCTATCTAAACCTCACTTTCGTCAAATTATTGAGCTGTGGTAAATTAACTCAAGGATCACTTCCAATTCTTGTCGAAGGTTGGATCATGTTATCCACCAACCAATGATAGCCTAGGTCGGATGAAAATCGTCTTGTGACCATTCTATGAACTTACTTCTACTCTTTTCCGGTACTGCATCATAGGGATGTAGGTCAAACCATCGAGAACAGTTTAACAAAACGAAAAATTTACATTTACATGAATGATTAGAATACATCTAGGGCCGACCATAATCGCTCACGAACTCCTTTTCTTGTCATATAGTAGAATCATGTCGTCATCCAGAAAAAGTCAGCCGAACGACGAAACCCCGATCCTTCATATAGACGTTGCCACCTTCCAAGCCGCGGTAACAGCTGTCGTGGCATTTGTCCTTGCACACTTCAACGCTGGTAACGCAATCGAGGCTGTAAAAGGTGTTGACAGTTCAAATTGTTGTAACAATCCAGGAAATCAACAAATGATAATTGTTACAAACACCCAAAGCCACAAATCTGAGTATAAGAAACGTAAGCGTCAAGCCCAAAAGCAGCGCAAGCGATCTCAAAGACTTGCCATGCAACAGCAACAAGTGGCGACCCCTGCCACTTCAACACCGATCAGACCATATGAGGGAACACTCCCGAAGTGTGACAAGTGTAATTTTCATCATCACGGAGTTTGCCGTGATTTGCAATGCAACAATTACAACCGAATGGGGCACACTACTCATGTCTGTAGAGTGCCGGCACAAACCATCCCCAAGCCACTAACATCGGAGTCAGTCCGGCTTGCTATGGTTGTGGTGAAACCGGACACTATAAAAGGAATTGTCCAAAAGGGAGGAACAACGAAAGCGCTCGTGTCTACATCACTCCGACCCGACACATCACTTCCACCACCGATGTTGGTGCAAGCCAGATATGTCATTTATGCGGTGAGATAGGACATCTCAAGAAGGATTGTCCAATAACAAAGAACTCTGGCGCAGACGGGAAGATACTAAGGATCACTGCTGCAGGAGAGACCACTCCGGACCCATGTTGAAATACTAGGGCGTTTCGATGTAGTAGACTTATAAACTGTTAACAACTAGTGCAACTCGAGTCATATCTTTTTGCGAGATCCCGTCAGTCAAGGGACTCTCGTGCTGCGTGTACTTGCTTTTTGTAGTATACCTTGTCGCTGCAGTAGTCTTGTAGATAAAACTAAAGTACTGAAACTCTGTCAAAGTTGCACCGTTATGTTTTTGTAACACCTTTCTAAACTACTCTAACGCCTTTTAGTCCGAATAGTCCGACAATATCATTTAACTTGAGTCAATTCGATCCTCACAATGCCAGTTTCATGCGCAAATTTTTTTTCCCCGTAATCGCCTTTTTAGCAAAGCCGTCATTCCAGAACTCCGAGGTACTCATGCGGAGAGTATCTTATGTTTCGTATCTTTCCCAAAGAAACCTCAGCAAACCTCCCCGGAATACCACTCGTACAGTACGTCAAGTTCAATCCGAAGACCCATACGGTTAATCTATCGCTGAGGAATGTATACGCAAGGGTGGTATATAATCAAGGTTCTACAGGCTTAGAATTGATGATTCCGCTTTAACTTCTTTTCCTTGTTTGGATGTGAGCTTAGAGAAGAATCATTTATTCGACGGCCTTTTCAATCTTAATTATATACGACTCGTATACGCAAAGCTGTGATTGATGAACCAAATATGACTTCTAATATGAACTTCAGGACGGAGACTGCTCAAGACTACGAGTGATCGCGCTACTATGCGAATAAACTTAGGAGCCAAACAAATGCCTTTCCCGCCGATCGAGACAAGGGATACAGATAGAACAGAAGTACCTATCCTTTTTCCTTACTTCATGAGTAATCGTACTTTCTTTTGGATCTTTCCAACATCTTTCCAGAAGAACTTCCAGGATTACCTCCTCAACATCAAAGTCGACTTCAGAATCGACTTAATTCCAGGGGCTACCCCAGTAGCCAAATCGCCCTATCGTCTAGCACCAGCAGAGATGCAAGGACTATCCGGTCAACTTAACGAACTGCTCAGCAAGGGCTTTATAAGACCAAGCCTCTCACCCTGGGGAGCACCGGTCTTGTTCGTCAAGAAGAAAGACGGATCGTTTCGTATGTGCATCGACTACGGGGAGCTCAACAAGCTTACCGTTAAGAATCGTTACCCACTGCCTCGCATAGACGATTTGTTCGACCAACTGCAAGGGGCGAATTACTTTTCAAAGATAAATCTGAAATCCGGGTGTCACCAATTATGAGTGCTAGGGGAGGATGTTCCAAAAACAGCCTTCCGAACTCGTAATGGACACTACGAGTTTGTAGTGATGCCATTCGGATTGACCAATGCGCCCCCAGTATTCATGGACTTAATGAATAGGGTATGCCGTCCTTACTTGGATCAGTTTGTCATTGTCTTCATTGATGACATACTTATCTACTCTCGTAGTAAGGAAGAGCATAGTAAGCATCTACGTCAGATCTTGGAAACATTACGATCAGAGAAGCTCTACGCGAAGTTCTCTAAATGCGAGTTTTGGATTCGAAGAGTCGAATTCCTGGGTCACGTTGTTAGAGAAGAGGGAATTCATGTGGACACTTCCAAAATCAAGGCCATTGAGAACTGGTTAGCTCCGAAGACACCTACAGAAATTCGTAAATTTCTAGGTCTCGCTGGCTACTATCGTAGGTTCTTTCAGAACTTCTCTCGAATCGCGAAGCCTCATATGACTTCGACCCAGAAGGGGTGACCCTTAACTGGGAAGAGGAGCAAGAGAAAGCGTTCCAAACGCGGAAGCTAGCCTTATGCACCGCACCGATACTATCCCTCCCATAAGGAATAGAAGACTTCGTGGTCTACTGCGATGCATCCAATCAAGGGCTCGGTTGTATTCTGATGCAGCGAGGTAAGGT
This sequence comes from Lactuca virosa, assembly GCF_052849685.1. Taxonomy (NCBI): domain Eukaryota; kingdom Viridiplantae; phylum Streptophyta; class Magnoliopsida; order Asterales; family Asteraceae; genus Lactuca; species Lactuca virosa. Next base: position 328,450,089 of record NC_136430.1, read on the forward strand.
CATTGCCTATGCCTTCTGTCAACTTAAGACACTCGAAGCCAACTATACAACACACAATCTGGAGTTAGGGGCAGTGGAAATTGCTCTGAAGGTCCGAAGGTCCGAAGATCATTCGGGAAACGACAGAGAAGGTCGTTCAGAGTCATGAACGATTGAAAGCCTCTAGAGACCGACAGAAAAGCTACGCTGACAAGAGAAGGAAACCTTTGGAATTCCAGGTGGGAGACCGCGTTCTTTCTAAAGTCTCACCCTGGAAAGGCTTTATACGCTTCGGAAAGCGTGGAAAGCTAAATCCAAGATACGTAGGGCCTTTCGAGATTCTCGCTAGAATCGGCCCTGTAGCTTACAAACTCAACCTACCTCGAGAATCAGTAACGTACATTCTACTTTCCACGTCTCGAACTTGAAAAAGTCTCTGTCCGACGAGACTCTTGTAATCCCACTCGACGAGATCGAGATCAACGAGAGCCTCACCTTCGTGGAAGAACCAGTAGAGATCATGGACCGAGAGGTCAAGAAAACGAAGCAAAGCCATATCCCGATAGTGAAGGTTCGCTGGAACGCCAAGCGAGGACCCGAATTCACTTGGGAGCACGAGGATCAGATGAAACTGAAATATCCTCATCTTTTTACTTAGTTAATTGTAACTACTTATTTGCTTAAACTCTAATTTCGGGACGAAATTCTCTCTAACGGGGGGATGATGTGACAACCCGAAATTTCTATCTTGTACAAGCCTTTCACTTCAATCAAAGTCAGACTTGTTTCTGCTAACTTTTAGCACTGTATAGAATCTGTTTGAGCTTACTGAGCTTAGTACATCAAAGGATCAAATACTAGAATGGGTCAACTAAAGTTCTAAACCACCAAACATGCCTTAAACCCTCAAATGAGGAGATTACGGCCATGAGACCATAGGTTTACGGCCGTAAACTCATGGTGGCCGTAAACTCCATACCTATATATGAAATACTTGGCCATTTTCATTCATTATCACACTTTCAAGCCTAGAACTCGGTTTTGCTCTCAAGTATCATCAAGAACTTTCATTCCAATCTTCAATCTAGTAAGTAATCTTTCCATTTTCAACTTGATATCCTTCCATATCTAGTGAATATACATGATTTCATCCATGAAATCTCTTCTTTTGGTTAGATCTTCAAGTGTTCTTCATTTCACCAAGAACATCAAGAACACACACTAGTGTTCTTGAACCTTAAACACCCTATCAAGCTTCTATCTTGTAAGTACACTTGCCTTAGCTTGTTTTAATGCTTGAATCACTTAGTTTACACCTTGAAATCATCAAGAACTCAAGAACATATGGTGTTTACGGCCAAGGCAATCTCCTTGGGCCGTAAACACTCATAAGTGGTGCATTTGTGCCACCACTCCTTCCTAAGGCTTAGACTTGAACTTAGAACACTTCCTATTGACTTGTAAGACCTTAAAACACAAAGAAATCAAGAACAAAGGGTGTTTACGGCCAAGGCAATCTCCCTTGCCCGTAAACCCTAATGATTGGTGCAAAGTTGCCACAACTCTTTTCTTAGTCTTGGAACTAGGCCTAGAACACCCCCAAGTTGAATAAAGGACCTTAAACATCAAAATGGTACAAGTTACCATGAGTTTACGACCGTAAACTCATTGGGCCATAAACCCATGGGACGTAAACTCATGTGGTAATTACCATTTGGGCGGTAAACTCCAATGTGAGGCCCTACATCCCTTATATGCAACCCTATGTGGTTTAACACTTCATTACAAGTGTTTCCTAGTCCCTAAGGTTGTTCAATTTCATGATTAGCTGTTATAAACACTAATTAGATGCATATATGTGTCATTATATGATAAATAGGATCCGTGTGTGCTCAAGTCTTCACTTGACACTTAGCATCCTTTACCGATCTTACATTCGCATCACTCACTATAGGTGAGTTCATACCCCTTAATCTATCTTTTAAATGATTTTAAATGCTTTTACGGGGGGGGGGGGGGGGGAATACAAGTAGAAAACATGTTAGTTATATAAACAATCACATGTGATTTATAACTATGTTTCAAACAAAGGATTTCATACACTTCAAACTGCGTTTCAAACAAAGGATTTCTTATACTTTCAAATTGTATTATCAATCATACTGCTTTTAAATCGTTTTATAAATTGACATCAAGTCATCAATATTTATTATTAAACTCTTCAAATGTTTTACAAAACTTCTTTTTAAACTTATATATTGTCAAATGCATGTCTATATATGTATAGTTATATAAGTAATGTTTAAAGGACTTAGGACTGATAATTCGCTTTATTTCCTTTTCCTTGTTTGGGTGTGGCCTGAGAGTATCGGTTATTTGTCCGAATGTCGTTTAAATATCAGTTATATATTATGTATACATATGTAGATATAAAAGTACTATCAATCAGTTCAGTACCTTTGGGTAGCAAAGGCATACCTTCATTCATTCAAACTACAGAAATTACTAGTAAACTATAATAGGTATAGTTTAGGAGAATACTATCATATACAAATACTATAACAGAGAATACTAGACAGAGAATACTATAACAGAGAATACTAGACAGAGAATACTATAACAGAGAATACTATACAAAGGATACTATACATAGAATACTATTACTATAACAAGTATACTATAACAAGATTCAGAGATAACATAATGTGAGATACTACTTCATGACACATCGACCATTTCGTTATGTCACGTTTTGTAACCAGAATCTACTGGACGGAGAGCGTGAGTTTGCGTATAGATCTATACTGGATTGACTATCCTATACCTTGTTGTTCGCTACAGTGGGACTTGCAAGTCTACGGGTGCCAAATGTCATTTCTTCCAACGTCTTTCATCGTCGTGTTATAGTCGGTTTAGTATGGTAACAACCTCATCACATTTTACCTTATATAAGCCTTTTTGGTTTAAGGTAGTTATTACTTCAGTAGTTAATACAAATAATACTACAGTGCACATCCATTTTCCCATTATATTCAAATTGTGATCTTCTCACATAAAGGGTAATATAAAACTATATTTTGGTAATGATAGTCATATTTGGGAAAAGCTTCCACTTTTACAAAGAAACAAACATACAAAACAGTCGGGTCTTGGTAGAAGACTACTTTTTATACTGGTAGAAAATATAGGATTTTTTAGGAGTTTTCAAACATATACAAACATTTACATTGGACATTTACAAACATTTTCATCAAACTTATACAAACATTGACACTAAATACTTATGAACTCACCAGCTTAAATGCTTATCAACTCTTTCAAAATAACTTGTATTCCCAGGTCATCAGTAGACAGGTACAGTCGACCAGGTTTTGAGAAGACGGAGCATGTTCAAGACTCGTCTTTTATTTTGATTCATTTTTGGTGTCTTATTACTATGAAAGAACACACATGTATTAAACTATACTATTAATGCAATGGATGATGTTGTTGCTTATTTACTACTTTGCATTGTTATGATACTGTACATGATGTCCTCCACCCCAGAACGTTTCCGCCGTTCTTGGTTTTGGGGTGTGACATTAGTCGTAATCTAGCATGGTGTCCTGATAAAGCTAATAATCATATCATAACATGAAATTGTATGGGTAATTTGGGAGTACTTACTCGAGCTCGGCAGATTGCATGCACCACACCCTTTTCTCTTTTCAAAATTCTTTACGCTTTTTCTAAAACTCTTTTCTTTATACTTTTTCTAAAATCGTTTTCTTTTCTCAAAATCCTTTTGTAAACATGGTTTTTCTCTTGAAAACTTTATACCACTTCCTTAGTTTGAGTTCAGACACACCCGAGAGTGTGCCCGAATCCCTCAAACCAAGGCTCTGATACCAACTTGTAACATCCCAAAAATACAGTCTGAAAATTTCGTTTTAAATCAGTAATAAAACCATAGTCATCTTACGTCATAGAAAAATCACAACAATGTATCTCAGAATAATATAGCAACTGTCATGTATATCAGAGTATAAACATCCCAGGCTGAACAAATGGTGTGTGCACTGCAATCTTCCCGAGCTCCTCATTTGAAAACTGAGTACCTGAAACCAAAACTGAAAACTGTAAGCACGAAGCTTAGTGAGTCTCCCCAACTACCACATACCATACAATAACATATAAAGCAACTACTGGGCCTTGCCCACTGCATCGGACCGAAGTCCGGAAACTGCATCGGACCGAAGTCCGAAACTAACCAGGGCCTTGCCCTCTGCATCGGACCGAAGTCCGAAAACTGCATCAGACCGAAATCCGGAACTAACCAGGGCCTTGCCCTCTGCATCGGACCGAAGTCCGGAACTAACCGAACATAGCATGGCATAATCATAACTACTAGCATAAACACATATACTGCATACTACATCGGACCGAAGTCCGGAACACATAACACAGAGACAGGCTTGAATCACAAAGACATCAAGCACACTGAACTACTGCATCGGACCGAAGTCCGGAACTACTGCTAACTAAACGGGTCGGCATTGTGGCCGTAGACCCGTTCCTACTGGAAGGAAACTCACCTCGCACTGCTGAACTCTGCTGACACTCCTCTGGCTGCTGATTGGAAATTCTCGAACTGATGACCCTTCGGCTTCCCGAACTACCAATACCAAACATCACTTAGTCCAGTACGAAAAATCCTTCTTAGGGTAAAATGACCATTCTACCCCTAGTCCAACCTGGTCCATATCTAAAGCCCAAACTAAGGCCCAATACTAAGTAAGCTTCCCAAGCACACTAGTGGCCCATTAATGGCCCAATTTGCTACATTGGGCCCAATCCCTTTATTGGGCCTTACCCTAAGCCCAACACATATACTTGGCCCATAATCACTGACTCCTGATGGCCCAATAAGGCCCAAAGACCTATAGTCCAAAGCACAGCCCACACCGAGGCCCAAATGCTCGAAACCCAAACTGGCAGCGTTACGCGGGGCGTACTCCAATGTACGCTCAACGTACAGGCTTGACGACGAGTATGTTGTGTGTACCTGCACGTACGCTCAGTGTAGTACCCTGTTAAGCCATTTATCCATTAAGTGCTTAATACTCTGATTCAGAGGCTACAAACTCAGATCCATGTCTTATTTCATGTCTTAAACCATAAAGTTGCTTACTTTATGGCTTCCATGACTCACATAAGCTCCAGCTCCAAAAACCATAATCTATTTCCATGGAGAAAGATCTTAACTCATACATGAACTCATTTGGACCATCAAGATATCAACTTTCCGTTCTAGGGAGTCATTTAGCACCAAGGGAGGCAACCCTTGGTCTGGAAATCAGATTTAAGCCATAAAGCTTTCACCTTTGGACCAAAAACTAAACCATAATAGATCTAAGCACCCTTAAGTAAAGTTGTGAGCTTTATACCTTCAAAGTGTTCCAGAAGATGACGTTATCTTAGATCTATAAGCTCTGGCCTCCAAGGTTCCTCCTTGCCACTCTTCTTCTTTTCTCTTCCAAGCTTTAAACCACCAAACTAAGCTTCCTAAGGTCAAGATCTCACAAAATGAAGGGTTGGGGTGTTCTAGGGTTTCTCTGAAGTTGGGGAGGCTGATAAGGAGGCTATGGTTGGAGCCATTATGTTCCTTATATAGTTGCACACCCTAAAAATAGGGTTTTAAGACTCTGAGCGTACGCTGGGTGTACCTCTCGTACGCTGGGCGTACGCCTCCCCGCACCCGCGATCACTTGCTCCATTACGCTGGGCGTAACCCAGCTTACGATGGGCGTACCCAAGCGCGTTCCAAATTGCATGCATGGCCTTCCATGCGAACTTTTCTCCATAAGGGCCATTATTGCCAAAATCTTCAAAGTGTCATAACTCCTTCGTTCTAGATCCGTTTCCGATGAACTTTATATCTACGGAAAGATGGCGAGAAGCCCTATGCTTCTAACAACACACCCCGGCCCGAAACGTTCTCGAATAAAACTCAAAACCCATAATGACCAAAACACCCCTAGCCTTGACTTCTGGTTCCATAAATGAATGCTTTTCCGAACAGGGTGTTACAGCAAAGGGTCAATAGTTTTCAAATGCAATAATGGTAAACAAAGAAGATTGGAAGAGGTGTATTATATACCTGATTTATGCTGTAATATTATAAGCCTGGGCCAGCTATCTGAAGGTGGAGATGAGATCAAGATAAGAGAACCATTCCTCTGGGTTCATGACAGAACTGGAAAGCTGCTAATGAAGGTACATAAATCCCCAAATTGTCTCTACAAAATTGAACTTGAATAAGTCAACTCAATGTGTTTAATTGCTGAAATAAAAAACGCAACATGGTTATGGCACACAAGGTTAGGGCATGTGAATGTTACCTCGTTGAAATCAATGGCTGATAAAGGTTTGATTATGGGAATTCCTAAAATGGTGATACCATCAAAACACTGTGAGGGATGTCTCATGGGAAAGCAAACCAGGCTCCCATTTCCTTCTAGTGCCAGCTTCAGGACAAAGAGAAGATTAGAGCTCATACACGGTGATCTGTGTGGACCAGTCTCACCACCAACACCGGGTGGAAACAGGTATTTCTTGCTGCTTGTAGATGATTTCAGCAGGGTCATGTGGGTGTACCTGCTAAAGACAAAAGATGAAGCACTTCAGACTTTTAAGACATTTAGAACAAAAGTTGAAGTAGAGACTGGTGAAAAACTGAAGCTTTTCAGAACAGATCGAGGGGGAGTTTCTCTCGAATCAATTCACCGCATATTGTAATGAGACTGGGCTGAGTCGTCATTACACCTCACCCTACTCTCCACAACAGAATGGAGTTGTAGAGAGAAGAAATCGAATGGTTTTGGAAATGGTGAGAAGTTGCTTAAAGACTATGAAAGTACCCGATATACTATGGGGAGAAGCAGTGAGCCATGTTGTTTTGCATCCTGAATCGAATGAGTTCAAAAGCCCTCAAGGAAACCACACCGTATGAGATGTGGACTGGAAGGAAGCCAAATGTCGGTCACCTAAGGGTTTTTGGTTGTATCGCAAATATGAAGATAGCCAAGAACCACCTGAAGAAATTGGATGACAGAAGCAAGAAGGTAGTGTATCTCAGAACTGAAAAGGGAACGAAAGCTCACAGACTATTGGACCCTGATATGGGAACAATGTATGTGAGTAGGGACGTTGTGTTTGAAGAAGATCAAGCCTGGAATTGGGGGGAGAAAGGTAAGATTAAATCAATTCCAGGTATAAGCTTTACGGTGGATGGTTTTGATTTCGCCGATTTGGGGGAGATTGGAGACGACGATGGGTTTGACTCTCACCCATATACCCCTCAATACGATGTCGGGTCACCCGGGTCGGACAATGACAAGCCCATAACTCCCCAAATGGACTCACAAGGGAGCCCACATCCACAAGCGAACCCACATACGCCCACAAACACAAACGAATCGGGGCACAATTCACCGGCTACGCCAAATTCACCAATTCAAAATCAGTCTCCGAGCACCGCCTCAAGTTCCACCGGCGGTGGTGCCCCCAAACGCTATCACACACTCATTGATTTGTATGAGAACACAGAGCAGATTCATATTCCCCCAGAAGAGTTGTTAATGATTCAGAATGAAGATGAACCCACCACGTACAGAGAAGCGAAGACCATAGACGAATGGGTCAGTGCAATGAAGGAGGAATTGGCGTCAATCGAGAAGAACAGGACCTGGACCCTGGTCAATCTTCCTAAAGGGCGTAAAGCGATTGGCTTGAAGTGGGTTTACAAGGTCAAAAGAGAACCAGATGGGAGAATTTCCAAGTACAAGGCAAGAATCGTAGCCAAGGGCTACGTACAAAAACAGGGCATCGATTATGAAGAGGTCTTCGCACCAGTGGCCAGAATTGAAACGGTACGTGTGATTTTGGCTCTTGCAGGTTTAAGTGGTTGGTGGGTGCATCGCCTGGATGTGAAATCAGCTTTCCTGAATCGAAAACTCGAAGAAGAAGTGTACGTGATGCAACCTGAAGGCTTTGAAAAGAAAGGGGAGGTAGGCAAGGTGTACAAGCTCTCAAAGGCCCTGTATGGACTGAAGCAAGCTCCTAGAGCTTGGAACGCCTGTCTAGACAAGTACTTGAAAAGCTTGGGTTTTACAAGGTGCTCTCAAGAATACTCTGTTTACACACGGAAGAAAGAAGGCAATATCTTGATAGTGGGGGTGTATGTGGATGATCTGCTGGTCACAGGCAACTGTCCAAGAGATGTAAGTGATTTCAAATTGGAGATGAAAGCCAAATTTGAGATGAGTGATCTTGGTTTGCTAAATTATTATCTGTGAATTGAAGTCAACCAAGATGAGACTGGAATCACTTTGAAGCAAGAGGCATATGCAAAGAACATCTTGAACAAGACACACATGATGGAGTGTAATGCAACCAGAACCCCCATGGAACACAAGCTAAAATTGTTTAAAGATGAAGAAGGAGAACTGGTGGATCCTACAGAGTATAGAAGCATAGTTGGTGCACTCAGGTACCTCACACACACACGCCCCTGATCTTTCCTTTTCAGTCGGTGTAGTTAGTCGATTCATGGAAAAGCCAACTGTCAAACACCTCCAAGCTATGAAAGCAATTCTCAGATACATCAAAGGTACCTTGAACTATGGATTGAAGTATACCAAAGGTGAAAAGCAGGTCACCCTCACTGGATACTCTGATAGTGATTTTGGAAAGGACATGGAAGATGGGAAGAGTACAGGAGGAATAACATTCTACATGAATGGGAACTTAGTGAAATGGGCATCACAAAAGCAACGGAGTGTGGCCTTGTCATCCTGTGAAGTAGAGTTTATGGCTGCAACTCAGGCAGCTTGTCAAGGCATATGGCTTCGCAGACTCCTTACTGAAATCACTGGACAAAAGGTACCTCCAATTGACCTGTTTGTAGATAATAGGCCAGCTCTTGACTTAATGAAAAATCCGGTTTTCCATGGGCGTAGCAAACACATCAATATAAGGTATCACTTTATAAGAGAATGTGTAGAGGATGGGGAAATAGTTGTCAGTCATGTGTGTGGGACAAAGCAGAAAGCAGATATTCTTACAAAGTCAATGGCAAGGGTGAAGTATGAAGAAATGAGAGACTTGATTGGAGTAAAGTCAATCACAAGATTCTGAATTAAGGGGAGAATGTTAAAGGTAATTCAGTAATCTTTATTGAATATGCACGTTTTATGTTAGGAAGAATAAATCAAAGGCACATGGTATCTGAGTACCTGGTCTTTAGCTAGTATCAGTTAGTTCCTATTTTCATGCAAGTTTTTGTTTAAATAGTCTAGCTATATACGTGACTGGTATGTCACTTTTTTCTGTTATCAAGTTAAATAAGAAAAGCCTCTAAAGCTTTGGTATACTTTGTTCCTTGTCCAGATTACTAAAACTGCATAGATATTCCAATATTGCCCTTCTATATTTTGTCCCCTGTACAGGTTGCTTTCCTGTCCCTGTTTCCATTTTGGTGTAAGATTCCTATTGTTGCTGCTAAAGTCCAACATTAGCAACATATTTTGCACCAAATACCATTCTGGGGTATTTTTTTGGTATAATTGTTATAAATTATTCTTAATGCTTTTATATACAAACTGTAACGAATGACAGAAACTTTCAAATTATTAAGTTCATTTTGCATATTGTCCAAGAAAAGGCTCAACTTCACTTAAGCAGATAGACGATGAAAATTGTTTGTTCCCGTATTTCGTTTTTATGTACATTGCCCTCGATAAATGAAAGAAAAAACAATCTAGTTTTGTTTAGTTGTTTATTATACCATCCTAATTCAGTTTATTTTTTTTTTCATTTTCTTAAATTAAATTTTTTTAGTATACATAAAATGCTAATGTACTTTCATTGATTTGTTTATTAAAACATCATATTTCTAGTTATTCCCTCCTTTTTATTCTTTCTTCCATTAAGGTGTTATTTATTTTGAAAAAAAGTTTATTTTGCAAGATAACTCTAACAAAACAATGTACTTAGAAAGTACCTTGCTATAATTGATATGGGTGAAAAAAGTTGGTTGTTATTTTCTACTTCAACTCAAACTTGCAAATGACATTCTATTTTTGTGTAGAAAGTCATGATTATATTTATTATTCAGTTTCTTTTTTTATTAATGTGAAATGTCAACAAAATGAAAATTGTTTGCAGCTTCTACACAAGAGCTTATATGCATCTTATATAAGAAAAACTAGTTTGTTTGGAATGAAGTGTTTTTGAACTTTCTGCGTAGTTCCATTTACTGAATTCTCAAAATAAATATTTACTGAATCAATAGTTACTTCTTTTGTTCAATAACAATATAGTGGGTGTTGTCATCGAAGGAGACAAATTTTCCATATGCGCTTCGATTGACATTTCTTCATATGGTGTTTTCTTTTTTAATTTGCTTTGTACTCACCAAAGTTCTCAAGGTAATAAAATACTTATATTTTCTCCAAAACTTCAACATCTATATGTTTATTACTACACACTTCTACAAATCTATAACAAAAACTTGCATTTGTTCACAGATTTACCCCTCCTGTCTGTAATAAAAACTTATGCAAATCTATAACAAAAAACTTGCAAATTTATTTGATCATGGTGACATTATGTTGAAATCCAGTAAGAGAGTGGATTATAATAGAAGGAAAAACAACTCAAATAATAGGGATTAGTCCTATTGGTAGTGGTTGCATCTATCTTGCCAACCAATACAATAATGATGTTGGTTCTTACTTTGTTAAGACAAACATGTTAATTACATAGCTTAACTTTCTCTAAGGGCGATTTTGTCATTTTACTTACAATGTTGTTTATAAACTTGGTTTTAGGAGTCTTGGAGCAGAGATGTTTGAAAGACAGGCTTTGGGGTTAAGTGCAATGTATGAAACAAATTTGATTCACGTTCATCGATCATATAAAGTTGGTGCATTGCCAACAGGAGGTTCATATATCATCATGGAATTCATAGAGTTTGATTCATCGACAGGTGATTAGGTAAACACTAAGGGAATGTTTTTTGTGCATAATGTAAATGAAAGGAACGGAAATTGTTAAAGGAATTGGAATCTAATGCATATGTTTGGTTGCTAGGAATTGGGTTTGAAGAGGAACGTGCGGAGATTCATAAAGCAGCAAAATCTAAAAAAGGCTTCTGATTTCATGTAAATAATACCATTGGAAGATTTCTTTATGGATAATGGATTCTGATGCGCTGGTAATACGTTTCAAGATGGTAGGGGAACTGATCACCACGATGAAGGTATTTAATATTGAAACTTAACTCTTTAACATCAATGCCTTTCACAAATTTATTTAAACTTTTTTGGAAAGAACATGTGTTACCACATGTTAGTTATTTTTGAAAGGCATAATAACACTACTACAAAAAGAGCATTACCGACGGCCAAAACGGTCTGTACCGTCGCTATACTCTTTACCGACGGAATTGTAATACACCAAAATCCGTCGGTATATTCTTGTCGCTAATTGTTTGTAACGGATTTCTGACGGCTACGTCAAATTTTTAGCGACGGTTAGTAACATATCACCGAAGGAATGTTTTTTGCAACATAATACCAACAGAATAACTCACTAACGGATTACTGACAGATATTTGTGACAGATAATCGACGGATTTTGGCATCATATAAAAATTTATAAATCCATGAAAAATTAAAAATAATTACATATTCAACACATAATAATCTTAAAACATACATCAAATATATATATTTTAAAACCAACAAATAAATAAAAAAAAAAAAAGGTTGAATAATCAACATACATTAAATCCATAAATTTCAAATACTAATTCGTATGTTTGTGTTTTAATAATAGAAACTACAAAATTATAAAAATTATGATACATTGGTTATAAAACTGTTAATAGTTTGAGTAAGGGCCTCAAGAAAATGCTTGTTTAGATATAACTTCTTCCATTGCTCATCGAGACTTCTGAAAACAACAATGCATGCTTCTGGGTTATCCAAATACACCTTTTCCTGTTCCTGAAGGGGCTTCTTGCAATTTGCAAATTAATATCTATTTATTAATCAATTATATTATATTAATGGCTTAGCTGCAACAGATGAGATTTTTTACAAATCACTTGCACTTGATCTTGATCTTACAATCACTTGATAAAAATAAAAAACACAGTTGGGATGTTCATTCTGATTATTTTTTTCTTATACATACTGTCTTCTAGTCATCATTCATTTATTGCAGCTTTGGAAAATTATCATATTATAGCACCTCCATTTTACAAGATTAACTTAAACATAAATAATGACTTTAATTATTCAATAATTCTAATTAGTGGTAATTAATTAATAAATCATGTATATGTAAATAAATAGAGATAGTGGTGAAAGATGGATATTTCTTAAGCCTATATTGAGGTATGGTGGATTTTTAATATATACGAGTGGTGAATATTGGTGATTCGAATGAAATTACCAGTGAAAATCAATCGGTTCAACTACTTTCTTTTTATTTTCCTTTGTGTCCATGTATACATTAAGAGTAACACGTCACCGAATGTTTTCATGATCAAAACTTTACAAAATAAATAAGAAAATCACGGCAAACAAAAAGTAAATGAGGGTAATTTTGTATTAGGTTAGGACTTAATGGGAAAGGCTGATTTCCTAGCTTTCTCAAATAGAATCATAAATAGAGTCATCCCCATTAGGTCCATTAAGTAAAAAAAAAAATAAAAAAAATAAAAACATCAAAATGTAAGATATTTTTGAATGAATATATGCAAGTTGATTAAAGTACATTGCTATTTTCAGGATATCAGAAAAGTCAAACACAAACCTTTCGGAAATATAGAAAGGCAATAACATTTGTTTTTCTTCTTTAGAACTAAGAGGTCCGACTGTGCAAAAAAACAAAATAATCGAAATGAAATTCCTTCAACCTTCAACATATAAAGTATAAACCTACCCATAAAGAATGCACAAATATATTAAAAATTGAATATTGAATATTGAACATAACACAGATGGATCATATTATGCTATATTTTCTCTACACGGTTTGATCTTCAACCTCATACAAAGCCATTGAACCTAATCTAATAAATCAAATGGGGTTCTAACAATGGTAATTATGTTTTCACAAAGTGAAGCTTAGCTCTTTAAACATGAACCAAAACAAGTAAGAAATTTTATATAATATTTAAAGCCTAGATTCTATAATAATTACCTGGTCAAGTGCAATTTGTACAACCTTTTTCCCCCCTTTCAACTTCCTTTTCCTCAATCGAACCTGTAATTCACATGTACAAATACAATGAACAAATTCAATTTCCTAACTCGCACAAAAAGGGATATTAACTCGGTCAGGGACCCGAGTCTTAGAACTGTGAGCCTACATGCCATCTAAGAAATCAAACATACCTGAGGTAAGGTAAAGTTAATTGAGGTCGAATATTTAGCTATGCATGTCGAAGCTTGCACTATAGAGGTCAGAAATCGAAGCTGGAGATGGAAGGATCTAACAAGATGGGGTCGATTCAAGTCGGTAAAGATAGAAGGATTAAACACGATCCAATGTCAAACTCTCTAAACCTGGAACAAAGCTTTTCACCCGTTAGCTGAGAAGCCTTCATTTCAACGGCTTTGAAGTGTGGCGACGGTAAGATAGGGCCGGAGGCGAGGTTGTTTGATGACGTTCACAGAGAGAATAAGGAGCCGATTTGTTGATTTAGGTCAAACATGCCGCCCTAAATTGTTGATTTACCAAATTGCCCTCAAGTAATAAATAAAAAAATCTTTTAATTTTTCCGACGGATTACCAACAAAAACGAAACTTTGTTAAATTTCGTCGGTAAACCGTCAGTAGATAGTAACGGATTACAGACAGTAGTGTCTTTGTCGCAAAACCGTCGCAAAAAACGTCACTAATATCCTAATAATTCCACATTCTTAGTTCGTTGCTGTTTACGATGGATTTTTTCGTCGCTAAAATCTGTCGCTAATGCAAATTTCTAGTAAGCATAACTTACCACTATCCATTACAAGTAGGAGTTGTGAGTGATATTATAAATTTGTAACACATTACAAACGTAGACATGAAAAGCGGCGATCTTAAGCATGGAATTTTGGATAGTTGATAAGATTTAGTTGTTTCACTCTTTAACATATTCTAATGAGTGCAATTGTTAGCCCATCTAAACAGGTTTAGTAAAAATATAGTTTTCCAGAATTTAGAATATAAAATTGTTTTTGATGATACACACATGCTTTTGAATCCTAATTCCGATTTCCATCCTTGTATACTGATTTGATTCTATATTTAACCCGTTCAATTCAGCGACCTTCCTTGTACTATTTTCCATATGCTATATAGAATTCTAAAATTTTAATTATCAGATGACTGATGATGACACGAAAATCATTTTTTAAAATTCATGTTTAGAATTATCGATGGGTATGGTTATCTTAGTATTGACTAACCTTGTTGAGGTATTTATTCTTTTTATAGGTGTTTATATCTTTATATATTTATATCAATCGGGGGTACTAAAATAATGGTTTTGTTTATCAGGATGCAAAGGAGCATCTTGATACACTACCTGACAAGCTTGGTTCATCACTAACATATATCCATGTATACAACTACTTTCTGCTTCCTTCAACTTGTGTTTACTATTACTCATTACACATTTCCATGTACTTTGTTTTTGTATTGTAAAAACTTTTAACTATTTTAGTATTTACATCCACATCTTTGTTCTTTTAATATCTCAATACTCAGTAAAAACCTCAAAAACATTTGTTGATGTTACTGAACAAGGTACCATTGTTCTTATTCATGAATTCATAACTTTGGACGTAAAGGATAATGGTTGATTATGTGGACAATATAGATGATAATATTCTATAAACAAAAGAAAAAAAGAAAAAAAATTCATGAACCTCTTTTTAAAGCATTTCACCTTGAAAATTTAATGGCACGAGTGTTGGATTTTTAACAGGGTTAAGCCTATCAAGGGTTGCTGGTGTCAGTTTTTCTTCCCTATGGACAACTATATGACCTTCCTCATCACTGACACATACTCGCAACACCATAAGATGTATTAGGAATCTTTAATTGATTTATAATTATATAGTCAATCGATTAAGTTGTTATGTTAGAATTTCAGTTGTATGAGACATAAGGGAGGAGGGAGTCGTTCCCTCTCAACCCACCGAACTCACTGCCACATCAAATTTTGTCTCTTTTTTTTCTTCATCTTTCTGAACCCACAACACACGGAAATCCTATCTTTTTGAACCCACTCAACCCACTCAATTGAAAAAAATACAAAGCAACTAAGGTACAAGTTTTAAAACACATGGTACAAGAGAAAATAAGAAAGAGAAAGTACAGAGAGATGATGAAGTGGGTTAGTGAAACCAATCAACCCACTCGTTGAAGCGAGAGTGGTACCGCCGATAACTCTATTGCTAATTAAGATTTTACATTTGATTGTTTTGTATTTTTTTTAATTGAGTGGGTTGAATGGGTTCAAAAAGATAGGGTTTTCGTGTGTTGTGGGTTCGGAAAGATGAAGAAAAATAAAAGAGAAAAAGTGATGTGGCAGTGGGTTCAGTGGGTTGGGAGGGAATGACTCCCTCCTCCCTAATAGAGGGTGGGTGGAACTAGCAACCTCCACTTTATTTGGTGCCTTCATACAAATCAAGAGTTGTAAATTGTAATGTTGCGTTGCTTCGAGTTGCTGTTAAATCATGGGCAAGCAACGTATCCTGTCCTGATTCTAATTCATTGATTTTATACCTCCAAAACGATGCATGAAATGAAAAAACTTCAATCTCTGTTCAAGTTGAAAAGAAGGGGAAAATTGGATGAATTCATTGATTTTCTTATCTAAACATTACAACACTGAATACAAGCCTTAAATATACAGAACGAATACATCACAGAGAAAGCCAGCTATACTAACTATAAGAAATGACAAAAATGCCCTTAACTCACTAACTAATTTCACACCCCCCCTCAATCTGGAGGGTATGAAAATAATCCCAGATTGTCTACAGCTTCTTGATGATGTGGACCCGACAATGACTTTGTAAACATATCAGCTAACTGTTTTCTAGTCGGAACATGAGCTAGTGAAATCAAACCCGATTGAAGTTTTTCGCGAACAAAGTGACAGTCAATTTCGATATGTTTGGTATGCTTATGGAAAACAGGATTTTTTGCAATATATATGGCAGCAAGGTTGTCACACTTTAATGGAATTGGTGTGATATTTGGTACCTGTAGTTCATCAAATAAACGACTTAGCCAAGCCAATTCTGAGCATACTCTTCGCATAGATCTATATTCAGCTTCAGCTGAAGATAGAGAGACTGTTTGTTGCTTCTTGGACTTCCATGCGATAGGATTACCTCCAAATAAGATGAAATAACCACTTACCGATCGTCTTGTTAATGGACATGCTGCCCACTCAGCATCACAGAAAGCTTCAACTTTATAATCTTGTTCATTGTTATAGAGTAAACCTTGGTGTATCGTGCCTTTAAGATATTTGAGCACATGAAGAGCAGCTTGATAATGATCCTCAGTTGGTGTTTGATTGAACTGACTTAAAAACTGAAGTGTGAAGGATAAATCTGGTCTAGTATGTAACAAAAAATTCAGTTTTCCAACTAATTGTCTATATATAGAAGGATCTTCTAATATAGTACTTTTAGAATTAAAAAGAGACTTTTTGATTGTAATGGTGCTGAAACAGGTTTAGCATCTGTTAGAGAGTATGTTGCTAAGAGTTCTCTTATGTATTTTTGTTGATGGATCACCATTCCATTGCTTATGTCATTGAACTCCAATCCTAAGAAAAAACTCAGCTTTTCCTAGATCTTTGATTTTGAAAGTGGAATCCAGAAATGACTTGAGTTGTTGGATTTCTTCATTATCATCACCAATGACTAAGATGTCATCAACATAAACAGCAACAATGACAATCTTGTCATTTTGTTTCTTAATGAACAATGAATGGTCATTTGATGAATGAGTATAACCTTTTTGATGTAGTGCATTTGATAGTTTTGCATACCATTGCCTTGAGGCTTGTTTTAAGCAATAAAGTGACTTCTTTAATCTGCAAACTAATGAAGGGGAATCAACTTGAAATACTGGAGGTATCTTCATGTAAGTCTCCATGCAAAAATGCATTATTGACATCAAGTTGTTGAATGTCCCACCTTCTTTTAACAGCAACTACAACTAGACACCTGATTGTACTGAACTTTACTACTGGGGAAAAAGTTTCATGATAATCTATCCCAGCTTTTTGTATGAACCCCTTAGCCACTAGTCTGGCTTTATACCTTTCTAAAGACCCATATGCTCGATATTTCACTTTATAAACCCATTTGCAAGAAATTGGCTTCTTTCCTTTGGGTAAATGAACAATGTCCCAGGTGCCATTATCTTTAAGAGCAGTAAGTTCCTTCTACATAGCTTCTTCCCATGAAGGATTACCTTTTGCCTCATGATAAAATGCGGGTTCAAAGATTGAAGCTTGTGTATGAAATGCAAGAGCTGCATTTGTGTATGATTAAGCAATATTGGTGGATGTATCAACATTCATGCATAAATCAGTAATTGTGTGATTACAAAAATGAATGGGATCTTGAAGGTAACTGTGATTACATATGTAATCTTGAAGGTGATTTGGTGGGTTAGAAGTTCTAGTAGATCTTCTCGATATTGGTGGATTAGGTAAAGAATGTTCATTTGAGGGTTCATTTGATGAGTGAACAGATGAAACATCATCATGAATAGTATTGGATTGGACAGGAGAAGAATCATGACCATGTGTATCTAGGGAGTTTTTAGGTATGAAAGAATTTTGAAGAATAATGGGATTATCATTCTTCATGTTGTGTAATGGAAAAAACTCTTCAAAAAACTTCACATTTCTTGTAACAAATATCTTTTTGGTAGATAAATTCAATACTTTGTATGTCTTTTGGCCATGAGGATAACCAATGAAAATACAAGATTGAGCTCTTTCCATAAATTTGTCCCTTCCAACTGTGTTAGTACTTACATAACACAAACACCCAAAACTTTTCAGGTAAGAAACATCAAGTTTGGTTTGATGAAGTATCACAAAAGGAATTTGATTTTTAAGAACAGTTGAAGGCATTCTATTGATCAAATGAACCGTTGTTCTTATACATTCTCCCCAATATGCATTTCCTCATCCGGATTGGAAATATAATGCCCTTGCCACTTCAAGAATATGTTTATGTTTTCTTTCTACGATCCCATTTTGCTATGGTGTATAGGGTGTAGACTTTTGATGTATAATTCCTTGAGATGAATAAAATTGAACTCCTTGTTCACTTGATCCCAGTTCATAAGCATTGTCTGTTCTGATGACTTTAATGGTCTTGTTGAATTGAGTTTGTATTAACTTGATGAAAGCTTTGATAACAGAAAATGCCAAGCTTTTATCAGACAACAGATGAATCCATGTATGTTTACTAAAATCATCTACAATAGTGATGAAATATTTGTATCCATCATGTGAAACAAGTTTATAAGGTCCCCAAATGTCCATATAGCCAAGATCAAATATTTCTTTTGAATGAGTTTTACTATGTGGAAATGGAAATTGATGTTGTTTAGATTGAGCACAAACAATACAAGGATCAATAGAGGATTTAAATGGTACAACAGACAATTGTTGTAATTTTGACAAAGATACATGTCCAAATCTTCTATGCCATAATAGTACATCAGAATTAGGCATAGAAGTAACACTATTATTTATTGAAGATGAAAAAACTGAAAAAATGAAAGACAAAGCTGTTCTGATTGAACGATGATCAAAGACATACAAATCTTTGACTCTAGATCCAAGAAGCCCAATAGCAAGATTACTCTTCTGTAAAGGGTCCTGCAATAAACATTTTGTGTCAGTGAACACAACAAATGTTTGTAACTGAAATGTAACTTTAGTGACAGAAACAAGATTGTATTTGAAGGCTGGAACATACAAAACTCCATGGAGAGTTACAAGATCATGAAGTTGCACATCACCATAAAAGGAAATAGTGGTGTTGTGCCCATTAGGAAGACCAATCAGATGTGGTTGTTTGAATTTTATCAAAGAAGTGAACAAGGACTTATTAGAACACATATGGTCAGTAGCTCCGGTATCTATTATCCAAGAATATTGTTCTTCAAGAACAGATGAGGATTTATAGACATTTAAGGCAAAAATCTTGAAGGAAAAAAGTTTACCTTCTTTGTTCATGGCACCGTCAATGATTGAAACATTAGCTTGACTTCCACTAGTTGAACCAAGACCACTTTTACTTAGCAATTCCATGAGATTTTTATATTGTTCTTGAGAAATTCCACCATTTGAATTGTTTGTAGAAGTTGAAGCAGATGATATAGAAGTGGAATAACGTTCTGAGCACTTGATCTATTATCATATCTTTTACTCTTTATGAATTTGAAATCAGCAGGGAATCCATGAATTCTATAGCATTGAGACTTAACATGTCCAAATTTCTTACAATGATTGCAAGTAACAGGTTTCTTTGTAACATGATTATTGTTATCAACTGATGAAACATGCATTGCTATTGCTTCAAAATTACGATCCATGGATGTATGAATACCTCTTTGCCTTTCTTCTTGAAAAATTAATGAATATGCTGTAGAAACTGTAGGTAATGGCTTCATCATTAAGATCTGGCAACGAGTAACTTTGAGTGATTCATCTAATCCAATGAGCATTTGAATAAGTCTTTGATCTTCAAGAAACTTCATGATTTCGACTCCAGCGGCATATGTACAAGAAGGAATAGCTTGAACCATTCGCAATCCATCCCAAACTCGAGCTAATTTGGTGAAATATGTGGCAAAGTCATCAGATCCTTGATTGATAGAATATAGTTGTTGTTGAATTTGATAAATGAGCCCTCCATCAACTTGCTCATATCGTTGATTCAATTCCTTCCAGATACCACGAGCAGTTTGAAGAAACAATACACTTTCAGCTATGTTCTTGTGAAGAGAGTTCAAGATCCAACTGATCACCATCGAGTTGGCACGATACCAATCAGAATATTCAGGTGAAGAAACAGAGGGTTGAGGGAGCGAGCCATCTATGGATCCGAGTTCTTCTTTGCAGACAAAGAAATAGTCATTGATCTTTTCCAAGAAGTAAAACCTACTCCATTGAAGATGTTGGAGACAAGAATGGAACTAGGGTTGTCAGACGGAGAAATGAAAAAAAGGATTAGATGAATTTAATCCAATTATCGAATCAGATCCAGATGATGAATTAGACATGATGAAATCATAAATTGAAATTGATTAAAAACATGAAGAACAATCAATGAATTTTGATCGACGGCTCTGATACCATGTTCAAGTTGAAAAAAGGGGAAAATTGGATGAATTCATTGATTTTCTTTTCTAAATATTACAACACTGAATACAAGCCTTAAATATACAGAACGAATACATCACAGAGAAAGCCAGCTATACTAACTATAAGAAATGACAAAAATGCCCTTAACTCACTAACTAATTTCACACCCCCCCCCTCAATCTGGAGGGTATGAAAATAACCCCAGATTGTATACAGCTTCTTGATGATGTGGACCCGAAAATGACTTTGTAAACACATCAGCTAACTGTTTTCTAGTCGGAACATGAGCTAGTGAAATCAAACCTGATTGAAGTTTTTCGCGAACAAAGTGACAGTCAATTTCGATATGTTTGGTACGCTCATGGAAAACAGGATTTTTTGCAATATATATGGCAGCAAGGTTGTCACACTTTAATGGAATTGGTGTGATATTTGGTACTTGTAGTTCATCAAATAAACGACTTAGCCAAGCCAATTCTGAGCATACTCTTCGCATAGATCTATATTCAGCTTCAGCTGAAGATAGAGAGACTGTTTGTTGCTTCTTGGACTTCCATGCGATAGGATTACCTCCAAATAAGATGAAATAACCACTTACCGATCTTCTTGTTAATGGACATGCTGCCCACTCAGCATCACAGAAAGCTTCAACTTTATAATCTTGTTCATTGTTAAAGAGTAAACCTTGGTGTATTGTGCCTTTAAGATATTTGAGCACATGAAGAGCAGCTTGATAATGATCCTTAGTTGGTGTTTGATTGAACTGACTTAAAAACTGAAGTGTGAAGGATAAATCTGGTCTAGTATGTAACAAAAAATTCAGTTTTCCAACCAATTGTCTATATATAGAAGGATCTTCTAATATAGTACTTTTAGAATTAAAAAGAGACTTTGTGATTGTAATGGTGCTGAAACAGGTTTAGCATCTGTTAGAGAGTATGTTGCTAAGAGTTCTCTTATGTATTTTTGTTGATGGATCACCATTCCATTGCTTATCTCATTGAACTCCAATCCTAAGAAAATACTCAGCTTTCCTAGATCTTTGATTTTGAAAGTGGAATCCAGAAATGACTTGAGTTGTTGGATTTCTTCATTATCATCACCAGTGACTAAGATGTCATCAACATAAACAGCAACAATGACAATCTTGTCATTTTGTTTCTTAATGAACAATGAATGGTCATTTGATGAATGAGTATAACCTTTTTGATGTAATGCATTTGATAATTTTGCATACCATTGCCTTGAGGCTTGTTTTAAGCCATAAAGTGACTTCTTTAATCTGCAAACTAATGAAGGGCAATCAACTTGAAATACTGGAGGTATCTTCATTTAAGTCTCCACGCAAAAATGCATTATTGACATCAAGTTGTTGAATGTCCCACCTTCTTTTAACAGCAACTACAACTAGACACCTGATTGTACTGAACTTTACTACTGGGGAAAAAGTTTCATGATAATCTATCCCAGCTTTTTGTATGAACCCCTTAGCCACTAGTCTGGCTTTATACCTTTCTAAAGACCCATATGCTCGATATTTCACTTTATAAACCCATTTACAGGAAATTGGCTTCTTTCCTTTGGGTAAATGAACAATGTCCCAGGTGCCATTATCTTTAAGAGCAGTAAGTTCCTTCTACATAGCTTCTTCCCATGAAGGATTACCTTTTGCCTCATGATAAAATGCGGGTTCAAAGATTGAAGCTTGTGTATGAAATGCAAGAGCTGCATTTGTTTATGATTAAGCAATATTGGTGTATGTATCAACATTCATGCATAAATCAGTAATTGTGTGATTACAAAAATGCATGGGATCTTGAAGGTAACTGTGATTACATATGTAATCTTGAAGGTGATTTGGTGGGTTAGAAGTTCTAGTAGATCTTCTCGATATTGGTGGATTAGGTAAAGAATGTTCATTTGAGGGTTCATTTGATGAGTGAACAGATGAAACATCATCATGAATAGTATTGGATTAGACAGGAGAAGAATCATGACCATGTGTATCTAGGGAGTTTTTAGGTATGAAAGAATTTTGAAGAATAATGGGATTATCATTCTTCATGTTGTGTAATGGACAAAACTCTTCAAAAAACTTCACATTTCTTGTAACAAATATCTTTTTGGTAGATAAATTCAATACTTTGTATGTCTTTTGGCCATGAGGATAACCAATGAAAATACAAGATTGAGCTCTTTCCATAAATTTGTCCCTTCCAACTGTGTTAGTACTTACATAACACAAACATCCAAAACTTTTCAGGTAAGAAACATCAAGTTGGGTTTGATGAAGTATCACAAAAGGAATTTGATTTTTAAGAACAGTTGAAGGCATTCTATTGATTAAATGAACCGTTGTTCTTATACATTCTCCCCAATATGCATTTCCTCATCCGGATTGGAAATATAATGCCCTTGTCACTTCAAGAATATGTTTATGTTTTCTTTCTACGATCCCATTTTGCTGTGGTGTATAGGGTGTAGACTTTTGATGTATAATTCCTTGAGATGAATAAAATTGAACTCCTTGTTCACTTGATCCCAGTTCATAAGCATTGTCTGTTCTGATGACTTTAATGGTCTTGTTGAATTGAGTTTGTATTAACTTGATGAAAGCTCTGATAACAGAAAATGCCGAGCTTTTATCAGACAACAGATGAATCCATATATGTCTACTAAAATCATCTACAATAGTGATGAAATATTTGTATCCATCATGTGAAACATGTCTATAAGGTCCCCAAATGTCCATATGGCCAAGATCAAATATTTCTTTTGAATGAGTTTTACTATGTGGAAATGGAAATTGATGTTGTTTAGATTGAGCACAAACAATACAAGGATCAATAGAGGATTTAAATGGTACAACAGACAATTATTGTAATTTTGACAAAGATACATGTCCAAATCTCCTATGCCATAACAGAACATCAGAATTAGGCATAGAAGTAACACTATTGTTTATTGAAGATGAAAAAACTGAAAAAATGAAAGACAAAGTTGTTCTGATTGAACGATGATCAAATACATACAAATCTTTGACTCTAGATCCAAGAAGCCCAATAGCAAGATTACTCTTCTGTAAAGGGTCCTGCAATAAACATTTTGTGTCAGTGAACACAACAAATGTTTGTAACTGAAATGTAAGTTTAGTGACAGAAACAAGATTGTATTTGAAGGCTGGAACATACAAAACTCCATGGAGAGTTACAAGATCATGAAGTTGCACATCCCCATAAAAGGAAATAGTGGTGTTGTGCCCATTAGGAAGACCAATCAGATGTGGTTGTTTGAACAGGTTTCTTTGTTCTTACAATGATTGCAAGTAACAGGTTTCTTTGTAACATGATTATTGTTATCAACTGATGAAACATGCATTGCTATTGCTTCAAAATTACGATCCATGGATGTATGAATACCTCTTTGCCTTTCTTCTTGAAGAATTAACGAATATGCTGTAGAAACTGTAGGTAATGGCTTCATCATTAAGATCTGGCCACGAGTAACTTTGAGTGATTCATCTAATCGAATGAGCATTTGAATAAGTCTTTGATCTTCAAGAAACTTCATGATTTCGACTCCAGCAGCACATGTACAAGAAGGAATAGCTTGAACCATTCGCAATCCATCCCAAACTCGAGCTAATTTGATGAAATATGTGGCAAAGTCATCAGATCCTTGATTGATAGAATATAGTTGTTGTTGAATTTGATAAATGAGCCCTCCATCAGCTTGCTCATATCGTTGATTCAATTCCTTCCAGATACCACGAGCAGTTTGAAGAAACAATACACTTTCAGCTATGTTCTTGTGAAGAGAGTTCAAGATCCAACTGATCACCATCGAGTTGGCACGATACCAATCAGAATATTCAGGTGAAGAAATAGAGTGTTGAGGGAGCGAGCCATCTATGAATCCGAGTTGTTCTTTGCAGACAAAGAAATAGTCATTGATCTTTTCCAAGCAGTAAAACCTACTCCATTGAAGATGTTGGAGACAAGAATGGAACTAGGGTTGTCAGACGGAGCAATGAAAAAAGGATTAGATGAATTTAATCCAATTATCGAATCAGATCCAGATGATGAATTAGACATGATGCAATCAAAATTGAAATTGATTCAAAACATGAAGAACAATCATTGAATTTTGATCGACAGCTCTGATACCATGTTCAAGATGAAAAGAAGGGGAAAATTGGATGAATTCATTGATTTTCTTTTCTAAATTTTGAGGGTGTTTGGCTTAGCTTTTGTGGGGCAAAAGTCATTTTTATAAAAGGACTTTTTGTAAAAGGACTTTTTACAAAAGTTCTTTTTTAAAATGTGTGTGGATTAGCTTTTGAAGGGAAAAAATCAAAAATTAAAGTGTTTGGTTTAATTTTTACATGTAAAATGACTAAAAATGACATGTTTACATATTTATTGGGGGTAGATGGAGATATAAAAGTAATTTTAATGTTTAACACTGTTGAAAAGTTGGAAAAGTCATGATTTTGTGACTTTTCAAAAAGACCAAATTTACTCTATTGGAAAAGTCATTTTCAAAAGTCATTCTCATCTTCCCAAACATCTTCTTGACTTTTTCTAAAAGAAAAAGTCAAAAGTCATTTTAGAAGTTAAACCAAACACCCTCTTTACAACACTGAATACAAGCCTTAAATATACAGAAGGAATACATCACAGAGAAAGCCAGCTATACTAACTATAAGAAAAGACAAAAATGCCCTTAACTCACTAACTAATTTCACAGTCTCGTGGCGAAGCAGAGACATATCCGGTAGTTGTTAATAACTTGTAGCTCACAACCTGTGTAGTACACGATTCTTACAGTATATATATATATATATATATATATATATATATATATATATATATATATATATATATATATATATATATATATATATATATATATATATAGAAAATATTATTGATTCTTAATATCTTCTTATTTAAAATTTTATAATTGATAAACATTAGAAACTCAAAGCGATATTTAGTTTACAAAATAAAAAAAACCATAAAAAACCAAAAAATAACGCAAAAATAAAGAAAAAACCCTACTATCTTTAAGTATGTACTAAATATATTAACAAAAACGAAAAAAAATTAAAAACGTTAAAACGAGCATATATCATGTTAAACAAATTAAATTTTTTTAAGGAAAAAAAACGATAAAGAAAAGAAAAAGCCATTTAAATGATGTATTATGGACGTTTTTCGCACATGATTATTCCCTCAAGACCGCATTACGTTCCATGGACGTGCGTCGCGTGTGAACGCGTCACGACCAAGTAAATGAGTTTGACGTTTGTTCCTTTGATGAAATGATTGATAGAGAATAGTCATTGCGGTTCCTACCAAATTTTGGGTTCTTATCGGATCCGGACTATATATATATATATATATATATATATATATATATATATATATATATATATATATATATATATATATATATATATAGGTTCAGGTATTTAAAGTAATTATTGTGTTATTATATGAATGAATGTAGGCCAATCATTTCAAAAGGGTAAATATGTAATCATACATTTAGTTAATTATGGTATATATATATATATATATATATATATATATATATATATATATATATACATATATATATATACATATTTACCATATATATATACATATTTACCATATATATGTATATATATATATACATATATATATACATATTTACCATATATATATATATATATATATATATATATATATATATCAATTAATATCCCTTTAATTTAGGAATATCAGTTTTAAAACCCAATTTCTAGTATATATCATCACGTCCGCCTCTTCCCTCTTCTCTTCTATTCATCGTCGCCCCCACCCTTGTCCCTCCAGCCGCCATTACCCCTTTATTCCAGTCTGCCTCAAGTTCCGATTCCGACTCGGAGTCGGACGACGAAGCTTAAGCTGCTCTCGAATTACAAACCCTAGAAACGGAGCTCTCGCCAAGCCCAGCCAAGTACAATGCTCATGTTCAAGTATGTCTGATTATTTTTGCTTGTTTGGTGTTATGTGCTGAAATTGAGTGTACTTAATATGTATTGTTCTAATGTATGGTGTGTATGTGTAGTATATAAAGGCTTTGAGGAAACAAGGCGATATTGATAAACTGCGGCTAGCAAGGGAGGGTATGAGTAGGCTTTTCCCGCTAACTCCTGCAATGTGGCAGCAATGGGCAAATGACGAAATTTCTCTCACCCTGTCTTCTAGGTAGGCTATTGTTTCCCCTTCTATGTACATTTTTTTTCTTTTAATTTTTCTTTCAAGAAGAAGAGGATGTCGGATGACTAGAATGAGGATTCCTTGCCGTGTGCAGCACATTCAAAACCTTATGACCAGCATCAGAAAATAAAACTTGTGACTCGTTATAATTTGTTGTATATAATGCAGGAATGAGGGGGCAATTCCTACTGTTGAGAAGCTATTTGAGCGTGGAGTATCTGATTACTTGGTAAGCTCCACACATTCCTAAATTTTTGCTTCAGTACCCATCTTAATGTTGCATTCATGGCTATGAAATTTGTCTTTTGAGTTTTGACTATTCTGATTTTCATCTTCAGTGGTGAATTGTCATTCATCAAAACTGAAATGATTGATTGCTTTCTGCAGTCTGTCTCTCTGTGGTATGACTACCCGAGTTTCATTCAAAAATATGATTCTTCTGTCCTTGAATGTTCACCCAGTGGAATGTCAAAGGCAAGGGATCTATTTGAACGTGCTCTCCACTAAATATATGCATACAACACCCGAATCAACTTTATTACGCCCTAGGGGCTTCATTTGATCATTTAATGCAACTCTTTTTTTGTTTGTGTTGCTGCATACTTTCTAATATAAATTTGACACTCTATACACTGCAGGTTTGCATTTTCTATTTGGTTCTTCAAACCCTTGACACTGTTGGTAGGTCTAAATACCTTTAAGCAAATTTTCTAGTTTTCTGAATTTCTTTGAAAAATATTAAAAAATACTTGAGAAGATGTATCATTCTATCAATTAGGTATTAGATATTGAACCTTAAGATCAATTTGTTTTGAATTATGTGTTTGTGTTATTCATCTTTTTTTTTTAATAAAGAGAATACCAAATTACTAATTTTGATAATATTCGTTTATAGTATTTCTATCAGAAAAGAATGTTTTTTATGATAATCATGAACATATTTTGTTAGAATGCCCCGAATTAATATAATTATTGGTAAATGAATTCCAATTCTATCAGAATGGAATCACGAATTCCAATTATGCTGGAATGGAATATGGATATTTTCTCACTAATTTATTCATTGGATTTGTTTCCACAGAAGCTGATGCTTGAAGAACGGACCACGAAATTTGAACGACGCCTCTTAACATCATTATTCTTTTAGAATAAATTAGTGTATTTGTTAGATTTTGATTTTTTTCCCCATTTGAAAGTTTTTTTAGTTTTATTCTTTAACAATAATTCTTAGCAATTGTTACATGTATTCTATATGAATTAATATAATTTTTGTTTTAATTCTTCAATTGCTGGTTCGAGAATTTGTTATTCTACAAGAAATATGTTCAAGAATATTTTTATTATTTTATGGTTCTAGAATATTTTTATTTTTGAACATACTCAAACATATTCTGTCAGAATGTCCGAATTAAAAACCTTATAATTCGTAAAATCGGATTTTTAAAATTAATAGAATCTATGATCCCTTAAAATATGCAAATTTCCTTTATTAAATCTATATTAATTGACTAAAATACCCTTCTAGTTAAATTAGATGGTATTTTTCGATTATTTTTAATTCAATAATATGTATTAATCACTTTCTTAAAATAAGTAAAATGATTGGCCCATATTTATGCATACAATAACACAATAAATATGTTATAAAAAACAACCTGTTGTAATGTAGGAGTCATTCTGAAATGTAGAATGCCACTTTTAAATTTCTGACTTTGTAACTTCAAGCTCTAACTGGGACAAAGATCATTAAGATAACAAAGAACACCATTAATATTGTATTTAGATCTTACTGTATGATTGTTAAAGATATTTAGAGTATACTTATTTAAAAAAGAAAAAAAATTATACATACTTGGGATGTGGCAAGATTATCTTTACAGCTCTGGAGACTACAAAAGTCACAACACAAAGAAATATAAGCAAGGGTTAATTTCTGTATAATATTACAAAAGAGATGATATTACCTCTCACGTAGAGATAAAATCATCCCAGTTGCTACTCCTGGTGCAGTTTCTTCTGTTTTTGAGTTAGCCTGAGATGCAATAAGTAAGTCATTACCGTCTCCGTCAACATATGTATGTATCAAAAAAACGAAGATGTAGAATGCGTTTAAGTTCTAGTCGGTGGATTAAAAAGAAACCAAACAGAGGAAAAAAGAAAACATTCCAAATCATAGAAAAGGAACATACCAAACAAACGAAGAAATCAGAAAAGACAAAAAGTCGAGATTCCGATCAGGTCTTTGTAGAAGACGGGAGCGGGGGAGCGACGGTAAACCCAAAAAGCTTTGATCGATTGATCATCGATTGAGATGATCGACTGAAATTAGGGCTTGGATTCTCTTTTTACGACACCGATGGCTCTGAGTTTGATTGAGGGGGAAGTCGAAGCAGTAGGTAGTAGAATGTACTTAGGGCTTGAACAAATAATGGGTGAGTCGGCAGAACAACTGAGAAAAAACCTACACGTATATGGTATCTCTGCACTTCAAACCATGTGTTACCCGCTAGAGCAGATCAGAGTTGACGTATGTATTATACAATATAAAGTAACTGCACGTGTACTCACCATCCAGTATAACATATAGATAAAAATAGATAAATGAGGAAAAACAAAATAGAAAAAAAATCCAGCCAATCACAGCAAAGTCCTGTTCACCAAGGAGTTCAAAATTAGTATATTATATAATAACACAATAATTACTTTAAATACAATAACCTAAGCCCATATATATATATATATATATATATATATATATATATATATATATATATATATATATACTTATACTAATTTATAATGCATATATAGTAGGGATGTGAAAAATTTTAAGACCAAGTCTTAAAAACAAGAAGGTTAATATTTAGACCATTGATTAAATTTAAATGGTTGTGATTAAAAGATAATGGTGATCCATGTGAACACATTTAGACCAATCAAAACATTATACATAATAGGCTTCACACTATAAATTACATGGGACTCTTTGCAACCCTAATTTGAATTCATATATCTTTATAGAATATGTGTCATCTCTCTCTAAACCTTAAGCTTCCTTCCCATTAACACTTACCACAACCATCATCATCGTTACTCCCAAAAGCACACATTGGCCACCAATCTCGATGCACTACAAAACCCTACACCATTCTTAAGCTTCACCAAACCCACGACCCACCATCTTTCTCTCTTCCTCCGTTTATGTCTTTCTAGAAAACAAGCAGTACCACTCACGTACTCACACACAACACTACATAGAAGATCTGGGTGGGGTATTAGATTCAAAGACATATTTTGTTTATTTGTAAACATATTTGGAATAGACCCAAATTTTGAGGGCAGTGGTTTAGTTAGATCTAAGAAGCGAAATCATCATCCGACAGATTTGGATAGATCCAAATTTTGTTTCTAGGTAATAAATTTTAATCAGTAGTTTTTTTTGGGTTAATTGATTATATATATTTTTTTCTTTTCAGGTTTAAAAAAATATGAAGTTGTTTAGAAGAAACTGAATGGCTTAGTAAATAGATATATTTGTATATACATATCTGTTTTTCAATATATATATATATATATATATATATATATATATATATATATATATATATATATATATTCGTTGTTTTTAAAATGTTGTTAACAAACCACGAAAAAGGACATGGTTGATTTGTTTTTTTTAAATAAATTATTACGGTCTATAACAATGATTTGTTGGCATGTTTTTGATTTTTTATTATAATGGGATTCTTAGAAAAACAAATAACATTTGATTTATGAGCTTTTTATTTACACAATACATCGGATTTGTAAAAAAATAAAAATAATAAGTTTTACTTGAGTATACACATACCGAGATTAAGAAGAAAAACCCATAACTCACGAATTGATAATTATGAGGCATTAAATATAATCAATTTCTTGGCACCAACTTGATCTTAGGGGCTGTTTGGCAGAATCTGAATTTTTAAGATTTGAATTTTTAAGAGATCTGAATTTCTAAGAGGGTCTGAAATTTTAAGAGTTGAATGTTTAACATGCTGTTTGGTTGAAACCTCTGAATTGTTGTGCTGAATTATTAAAATGACCATTTTACCCTTCTGTTTTATTTTTTTATTGAATTCAACTGTTTGTTTAGAAAATAACCTAATAAATTTCTTAAATACGTATTAAAAAATGTAAACACCTTATAAAATCCAAATTTAGCATAAATTAAAGTTAAACACAAATCCAAATCAAACATAAATATTTTTAAATCCCCAAAATCATACTAATATCCAAATAAAATCCTACAAATTTAATTTGGCTCCAATTGATTCGCAATTTGGTCACGCAAATTATCCATGTATTCATTGCCTTGTGAACCCCATTCCATATCTTGTACGTTTTGGCCATCATTCTCTCTCACTTGTGCTTGAGCATTGTTCTCCTCGAACGCCATAAATAACTCATCATGAATATCACATTTCCTTATGAAATTGTGGACTGCAAAACAAGCAATGACTATATCTCTTTGCACTGAAAAAGGAAAAGGAGTCATTCGCTTTAGGATTGGGAATCTCGCCTTCAAAACACCGCAAGCAGGTTCAATAACATTTCTGAGTTGCGCATGTGCATGATTGAATTTTTCTTCCTTAGTTAACACACGTCAGCGTCGATAATCGATTAAGACATTGCCTCTTAATTTTGCAATTAAGAGGTAAACAAACGGACACTTAATCACATTAACATAATATTATAATTCCATTTATCATATTTAGTTATAAATATAGAGTTATTTGAATTTAAGTTTTATTAAATTTTATTTATCTTTTTTTATTTACCTAATGTACAAACAAACAAGATATTTACTTTTAATAAAATCTTAAACTTTTTCTAACAGGATATTTACTTTTAATAAAATCTTAAACTTTTTTTGGTGAAAATATTAGTTTTGTTGATTCAGAGCGTAAATAAAATATATATGATTATAGAACATATCAATTATAATTAAAAAAACAAAAAGAAAAATTGATTTATAATCTAAACTGTCAAATATGTTTCAAAAAAAGTTTTTATAAATTGTATTTTCTCTTAAAAAACAATAATGATGTTGCTTAATTTCATATAATAATTTATATACTAATTTGATATAATATATTGATTATTTTGAATTATATGATAATATATACATCTATTAAAACTGCATAATCTCAATCTTTTGAATGACCTCTACCCGCAGGTTACTTATGAATAAAATTAAATATAATATATAGTTTAATGTTATTTATAGTTGTTGTTATTGTTAATTAATTTTTTAAAATTTATTTGGTTAACGTTTTAATTTCTATCATTGTAATTATTTAAAACATCAAACAATTTTTTATTTATTTTAAAGGTAACAATATAATCATTTATATAAAGTTATTTTTAACTATTGTTATTATAAGTTATTTTAAGCTACTTATTTGAAAACTTTTAAAGATTATAAAAATATCTTTAGGAAATATTTTAGTTAAAATGATATTACAATTTAGTTTTTGCATTTAGCACTACAATTTATCACTTTTAACTATTCACAAAATATTCTTTGAGTTTTTTTAAGTAGAACTGAAACTTATATTGAAGTTGACCCTGTAATGTTATATTTAAATTAACAATTTAAGTATTTTGTCCAAACAGTTCAAAAGTTGTAGCTTTAAATTTATAATAGTTTACATACAACATATTAAATTTAATAAATTAAGTATAATATGTTAAAAGTTAAAGATATAACTTTATAAGTAGAAGTAAAAATATTATTTTAATATTGAAATTTAGTTTTTTATGATTACACTTTAGGTTTGATACTTATTTAACCTTATTAACCAACTTATAATCATTATTAGAAAGACACTACAATTTATCACTTTTAACTATTTATAAAATATTCTTTAGGTTGTTTAAGTTGAACTAAAATTTATATTTAAGTTGATCATGTAAGGTTATATTTAAATTAACAATTTAAGTATTTTATAAAAATTGTTCAAAAGTTGTAGCTTTAAAATGATAATGGTTTATATACAACAACATATTAGACCTAATAAACTAAGTATAACATGTTAAAAGTTAAAAACATAACTTTAAAAGGAGAAGAAAATATATTCTTTTAATATTGAAATTTAGTTTATATATGATTACACTTTAGGTTTTATATTTATTTAACCTTATTAACCAACTTATAATCATTATTAGAAAGAAATTGAAAAGTCATGGGAGTTTCAAAGAATACAGTGAAAGGAAAAATGAATGCGAGTTTCAAATGAATACGGTGAAAGGAAAAATGCTTCTTTTATAAGTATACTAGGCGAATCTCCGCGCGTTGCGCGAGAATAGAATTATATAGTTAAAATAATAACTTTTACCAAATTATTATTTAATATTTCTACTTTGAAACAAAATGTTAGTAGTAAAGCAAACATATAGTTAACATATTAGTTTTATTAAACATTATAGTTTAATTTTTAAGTCATTGTGATATATACAATTATTTGATAATTTTATAAACCGTTTAAAATTGTGTGAATTATATATCCAATGAATGATAATATAATGGGTAACAAAAAGTATGAACAAAAATATGAACTGCAACTTTTAGTAACATAAAAATAGAAAAACATATATTATAACATTTGTATTAAAAAAGATATATATACAACGAATAATAAAAAATATGAAAAATAAACACTATAACTTTTAATAACATAAAGACACTAAAACATCTATTATAACATTTATATTAACTCTTCATATTTAAATCACAAATCTCTTCAAATACATTAATGTTTTTAATGAACAAACTTTACAACCTTATAAAAGAAAGGAAAATAAAAAGTTATTAGTGATTACTAATTAATAATCATAAGTTAAAAACTCTTGAGTTGTAACTAATAAATATAAATAAATTAGAAAACTCTTGAGTTGTAGTGTGAGTTTCAAATGAATGCGGTACTTGGAAATATATATTTATTATTATTATTATTATTATTATTATTATTATATTCGTCTAAATAATTGGTTTTGAAGCATCATTTTAATCCCTTCAATTATTAAACATAAATATATTTAATTATAAATTTATAACATACATAGGTGCATATACATGTTAAACAAATCACATATAATATATATATTTTCGTAAATGTCATATGTAATTCTTGTCGTAGTAATATGGATAAATTACTTTCATATGAAGAACATATCATGATAAGTCTATCATAATTACATATCAAATGTTCAAAATTATGTTATCTTTTAAATATGTTGTGTAGGATAACCCAACTAAAAAATAATAGAAAATAAATATAATCAAAATAGAAAAACTACAATCAAATAAATAAGAGCATTGGGTAGTTGAATATATAAATAAAGATGTTACATAAACATACGTTTAAATCAAAAGAAAAAATTAACATTCGTCAACTTTGCTCAAACAAAAAAACCTATATCCATTTTATGAATCTTCTTTCTTCATTTAACATCATTCAACCATAGAAACTTGATGACAATTCTTCACTAACCTGCATCAAAATATTTTTCTTGAAAAAGAAGAATCAGAAAGATATTCCAAGCAAAACATTGATGTTTGGAGAGTCACATTCAAGATTGAGTAATACACACAAACCACATATAAAGATTAAATGAGAAACTGGATATAAAGAAAGAATAGAAAAGTTTCATTTGTTTTGGTTGAAAGAAAAAATCATATTACAATTATCATCGATGCGACATAACCCATTTCTTCAAATCATCATATTTGGATCATGAATGCTTCAACTATATGAAAACTTTTGAATCACAATATCTTCAAATCCTTCTTACATGTAAGATTTTATATAACACAAAAGACACAAAAGATTGGCCTTTTTATAGTAAACTTTTCACTAAATGCTAATTAAACATAATATAAGTTATAAAACTTTTGAGTGTTAAATCATAATTAGGAAAACTTTTGAGTTGCATTAGTTAAAAAAGGGGGTTTCAAATGAATGTGGTTTGAGGAAATTAAAAAAGGGGGTTTCAAATGCATAAGATTCAAGAAAAAATGCTAACTTTATAAGTATGTATGATAATGATGATTAAAGAGTTGTTATATCCTTTTTGCCTCCCACATATATAAGTTTATTTTAGAGCAAAAACATTAGAAGAAAAGTCTAAAAAACTTAAATTAAATACTTACAACAATGATAAAAATGAGTGATAAATATGATCTGAAATTACTATATAATACTCATAGATGTAAAGTCAATAAAAAATACATAGGTAACGAACAGAGCCTATACCTAAAACTACATAAAATGTTGCACCCATAATTTTAACAAAACCGCTCAAAGTTTCTCATGTTGTTAATAAAAACTAAAATTTGATAATTGATAGGATAAGATAAATGAGTACAACTTTTTTATTCAATAAATAATATTAAATACTAAAAACACAATAAAAAGATGTTTTATTTATTTTAAAAACAGAGATTGTATATTCATAAATAGTTTAAATAAAAAAAATCAAAGATACTAACAAGATGTTTTATTTTCTATCAAATTCAAAAGCCCACTTTTAGAGAGGATAAATTGGATTATCTTAAAACTAAAAGAATTATTTTGGGACGTTTCATTCGGTTAAAATATAGGACAACTTTAGGAGAATATGTAACTACAATTTTTTAAAATTCTATATTGCTTTAGTAGTACATTTAACTATGGATATTTGCTTTGGTAGAGACAACCGAAACGAACGACAAAATACATACATGTGCTTTGGACTTCTAATAGATATGTTTTATTTTTTTTAAAAACAAAGTTTGTATATTCATAAAATAGTTTAAATAAAAAAAGCAAAGATAGTAACGAAATATTTTATTTTATATCAAATTTGAATGCTCCCTTCTAGAGAAGATAAATAAGATTCACCTTTAAACTAAAAGAATTTTTTGGGACGTTTCATTCTGTAAAATATTTGACAACAGTTTAGGAGAGTATGCAATTATAGTTTTTTAAAATTCTATATTGTTTTAGTAATATGTTTAAGTATGGATATTTGCTTTTGTAGAGACAATTGAAACAAATGATAAAAATACATACATTTAACTATGGATATTTGCTTTTGTAGAGACAACCGAAACGAATGACAAAATACGTACATGTGCTTTGGACTTCTAATATATATGTTTTATTTATTTTAAAAACAAAGATTGTATATTCATAAAATGGTTTAAATAAAAAAAATCAAAGATAGTAACAAGATATTTTATTTTATATCAAATTTGAATGTTCCCTTCTAGAGAAGATAAATAAGATTCACCTTTAAACTAAAAGAATTTTTTGGGACGTTTCATTCGGTAAAAATATTTGACAACTTTAGGAGAGTATGTAATTATAGTTTTTTAAAATTCTATATTGTTTTAGTAATATGTTTTAGTATGGATATTTGCTTTTTGTAGAGACAATTGAAACAAATGATAAAAATATATACATGTGCTTTGTACTTCTAATAGATACATGAAAATTTGAAATTATATAATATTATTATCCTTTTCATATTTTTGAAAGCTAAATATAAAAATAGAAAAATTATTATACGGATAAAAGCTATACATTGATCTAAACTTACCTTTCCAAATTTCATTTTAAAAATACATATTAAAAAGAAAGTTTTTATGTGTATGTTTTGTATAAAATATTTCTGAATCAACCATATTAGTTATTAGGAAAGATGTCATTACACTCACATGTAAGAGTGAGTGTTTGGACCGAAATGGCTGGTACGAATCGGAAACAGTTCTTGGAGCGGACCAATTTCAGAGAAATGTATGGACCGTAAACAAGACATACTGAAATGTACATGGGAGAGAACGAAAAGCCAAACTATTCTAAAACAAAACCGGTTCAAAAAGTAAGAGGATACAAAAAAAACCGGTACAAAAAAGGATGGACTAAATATGTTGAAATCAAACTATCCAGCGTCCGTAAAAAATTAACTAATTGCCGGAATAAAACTATTAGCCGTCCGATGCATCGCGTGGGTATTCTACTAGGATATATATATATATATATATATAATATATATATATATATATATATATATATATATATATATATATATATTTGTGTGTGTGAGAGAGTGAGAGCTTTATGTTGGTGATTTTTTCATAACCAAAACATAAAATGCGGAAGCATAAACTTTGGATCTTTAATCTCGAATCTGATTAAAAGAAAACTTAAACATGAAAGAGCGATTATATACCTAATTTCATTATGATCTTTGGATCTGAAGAACTAGAGTTGGGTTTTCCAGTTGATCTCAAGAACTCTCTCTAAAATCCCTCAGCAAACCCTAAACGAATTTACATGTGTATTTTCGTGTGTCTTGATTGCTTATCATCACATGTATATATAGATGGAGATATACCCTAATGTGATAGATGGGAGGGATCTTGAGGATCTTGAGTCAAACCGAGAACTCAACCCACAAGGTAAATGAATATTCTATAAATCGGCCATCAATAATTTATATTCTTACCATAATAATTGGATTTAAAAATATACCGTGCATATTTATGAAGTGGTCCATAATTATCCAACAATCTCCCACTGGACCACGAATATATAAATGTATGTATAACTGTATAAGCGCTTTAATGAATGTTATTATAATATTGGTACCCTTAAACAATCTCGTCCACTAATCATAATAGTATAGGATCAAAGCGGCATTCGTTACAATTTACGTAACTAAACCTATCAATGGTCACATATACATATATAACTAACGACATAGATTGAACATGATGTGTGGTTTTAAAATCTAAATTGATTTCCAACGAGTTCCTTTTTAACTTGAAGTGAGATCAGACTTCAAATAAGTGCAACTAATAATGTAGTTAACCGAATTCTTAATTATGTACAGAAAAACATAATTGTTGTTAAACAACACATAAAGCACCATAAAACTCCCACTAAAACCAAATATCACATCAACATGTGTAGTATGCTCATGAAAGACCTAGGGAGGTAATCCTTTTATGAGCGGATCCACTTTCATGGAGTTCGTTCATATGTGCTATATATATTTCCATTTTGCACTATTGTGTTAACAGAAGAAAACTGATGTCAATATGAATGACTTAATAAAACTTATGTTGTTGGAATATAACCTTGCTGACTTATTATCACAACTTTAGTGGTCTTTCAATACCAATAATGTGTAGCCTCGTGACAAATTTTCGCAACCATATTCCATACTACAAATTATTATGCCATTATGGAAGAAGCTACCGAAGTCTAATCCATGAAATGGCTCATCATGCTAAAATGTAAAAATATCCCGATATGGATCGGTAACCATTTTTGGCATCTAATAAAATCAGATTTTTAATAAAAATGATCTCCAAAATATCTGATTTCCGATAGTTGAGCATATAGCCTTTTGTTATATATAGATATCTCAAAATCCATTTGTTTGCTTTCTTATGATCCAAACTTGAGTTGTATCCAAACTTGCTTTCTTATATATATATATATATATATATATATATATATATATATATATATATATATATATATATATATATATATATATATATATATATATATATATATATATATATATATATTCGTTGTTTTTAAAATGTTGTTAACAAACCACGAAAAAGGACATGGTTGATTTGTTTTTTTTTAATAAATTATTACGGTCTATAACAATGATTTCTCGGCATGTTTTTGATTTTTTATTATAATGGGATTCTTAGAAAAACAAATAACATTTGATTTATGAGCTTTTTATTTACACAATACGTCGGATTTGTAAAAAAATAAAAATAATAAGTTTTACGTGAGTATACACATACCGAGATTAAGAAGAAAAACCCATAACTCACGAATTGATATTTATGAGGCATTAAATATAATAAATTTCTTGGCAACGACTTGATCTTAGGGGCTGTTTGGCAGAATCTGAATTTTTAAGATTTGAATTTTTAAGAGATCTGAATTTCTAAGAGGGTCTAAAATTTTAAGAGTTGAATGTTTAACATGCTGTTTGGTTAAAACCTCTGAATTGTTGTGCTGAATTATTAAAATGACCATTTTACCCTTCTGTTTTATTTTTTTATTGAATTCAACTGTTTGTTTAGAAAATAACCTAATAAATTTCTTAAATACGTATTAAAAAATATAAACACCTTATAAAATCCAAATTTAGCATAAATTAAAATTAAACACAAATCCAAATCAAACATAAATATTTTTAAATCCACAAAATCATACTAATATCCAAATAAAATCCTACAAATTTAATTTGGCCCCAATTGATTCGCAATTTGGTCACGCAAATTATCCATGTATTAATTGCCTTGTGAACCCCATTCCATATCTTGTACGTTTTGGCCATCATTCTCTCTCACTTGTGCTTGAGCATTGTTCTCCTCGAACGCCATAAATAACTCATCATGAATATCACATTTCCTTATGAAATTGTGGACTGCAAAATAAGCAATGACTATATCTCTTTGCACTGAAAAAGGAAAAGGAGCCATTCGCTTTAGGATTGGGAATCTCGCCTTCAAAACACCGCAAGCAGGTTCAATAACATTTCTGAGTTGCGCATGTGCATGATTGAATTTTTCTTCCTTAGTTAACGCACGTCAGCGTCGATAATCGATTAAGACATTGCCTCTTAATTTTGCAATTAAGAGGTAAACAAACGGACACTTAATCACATTAACATAATATTATAATTCCATTTATCATATTTAGTTATAAATATAGAGTTATTTGAATTTAAGTTTTATTAAATTTTATTTATCTTTTTTTATTTACCTAATGTACAAACAAACAAGATATTTACTTTTAATAAAATCTTAAACTTTTTCTAACAGGATATTTACTTTTAATAAAATCTTAAATTTTTTTTGGTGAAAGGATTAGTTTTGTTGATTCATAGCGTAAATAAAATGTATATGCATTATATAACATATCAATTATAATTAAAAAAACAAAAAGAAAAATTGATTTATAATCTAAACTGTCAAATATGTTTCAAAAAAAGTTTTTATAAATTGTATTTTCTCTTAAAAAACAATAATGATGTCGTTTAATTTCATATAATAATTTGTATACTAATTTGATATAATATATTGATTATTTTGAATTATATGATAATATATACATCTACTAAAACTGCATAATCTCAATCTTTTGAATTACCTCTACCCGCGGGTCACTTATGAATAAAATTAAATATAATATATAGTTTAATATTATTTATAGTTGTTGTTATTGTTAATTAATTTTTTTAAATTTATTTGGTTAACGTTTTAATTTTTATCATTGTAATTATTTAAAACATCAAACAATTTTTTTTTATTTTAAAGGTAACAATATAATCATTTATATAAAGTTATTTTTAACTATTCTTATTATAAGTTATTTTAAGCTACTTATTTGAAAACTTTTAATGATTATAAAAATATCTTTAGGAAATATTTTAGTTAAAATGATATTACAATTTAGTTTTTGCATTTAGCACTACAATTTATCACTTTTAACTATTCACAAAATATTCTTTGAGTTTTTTTAAGTAAACTGAAACTTATATTGAAGTTGACCTTGTAATGTTATATTTAAATTAACAATTTAAGTATTTTGTCCAAACAGTTCAAAAGTTGTAGCTTTAAATTGATAATGGTTTACATACAACACATTAAATCTAACAAATTAAGTATAATATGTTAAAAGTTAAAGATATAACTTTATAAGTAGAAGTAAAAAATATTATTTTAATATTGAAATTTAGTTTTTTATGATTACACTTTAGGTTTGATACTTATTTAACCTTATTAACCAACTTTTAATCATTATTAGAAAGACACTACAATTTATCATTTTTAACTATTTATAAAATATTCTTTAGGTTGTTTAAGTTGAACTAAAA
Source organism: Lactuca virosa (assembly GCF_052849685.1). NCBI lineage: Eukaryota > Viridiplantae > Streptophyta > Magnoliopsida > Asterales > Asteraceae > Lactuca > Lactuca virosa. The sequence continues at coordinate 328,490,721 of NC_136430.1, forward strand.
TTTATATTTAAGTTGATCATGTAAGGTTATATTTAAATTAACAATTTAAGTATTTTATACAAATTGTTCAAAAGTTGTAGCTTTAAAATGATAATGGTTAAATACAACGACATATTAGACCTAATAAACTAAGTATAAATGTTAAAAGTTAAAAACATAACTTTATAAGTAGAAGAAAATATATTCTTTTAATATTGAAATTTAGTTTATATACGATTACACTTTAGGTTTTATATTTATTTAACCTTATTAACCAACTTATAATCATTATTAGAAAGAAATTGAAAAGTCATGAAAGTTTCAAATGAATACGGTGAAAGGAAAAATGAATGCGAGTTTCAAATGAATACGGTGAAAGGAAAAATGCTTCTTTTATAAGTATATAATGATGATTAAAGAGTTGTTATATCCTTTTTGCCTCCCACATATATAAGTTTATTTTAGAGCAAAAACATTAAAAGAAAAGACTAAAAAGCTTAAATTAAATACTTACAACAATGATAAAAATGAGTGATAAATATGATCTGAAATTACCATATAATACTCATAGATGTAAAGTCAATAAAAAAATACATAGGTAACGAACAGAGCCTATACCAAAAACTACATAAAATGTTGCACCCATAATTTTAACAAAACCGCTCAAAGTTTCTCATGTTGTTAATAAAAACTAAAATTTGATAATTGATAGGATAGGATAAATGAGTACAACTTTTTTATTCAATAAATAATATTAAATACTAAAAACACAATAAAAAGATGTTTTATTTATTTTAAAAACAGAGATTGTATATTCATAAATAATTTAAATAAAAAAAATCAAAGATACTAACAAGATGTTTTATTTTCTATCAAATTCAAAAGCCCCCTTTTAGAGAGGATAAATTGGATTATCTTAAAACTAAGAGAATTATTTTGGACGTTTCATTCGGTTAAAATATAGGACAACTTTAGGAGAATATGTAACAACAATTTTTTAAAATTATATATTGCTTTAGTAGTACATTTAACTATGGATATTTGCTTTTGTAGAGACAACCGAAACGAACGACAAAATACATACATGTGCTTTGGACTTCTAATAGAAATGTTTTATTTTTTTTAAAAACAAAGTTTGTATATTTATAAACTAGTTTAAATAAAAATATCAACGATAGTAACAAAATATTTTATTTTATATCAAATTTGAATGCTCCCTTCTAGAGAAGATAAACAAGATTCACCTTTAAACTAAAATAATTTTTTGGTACGTTTCATTCGGTAAAATATTTGACAACGGTTTAGGAGAGTATGCAATTATAGTTTTTTAAAATTCTATATTGTTTTAGTAATATGTTTAAGTATGGATATTTGCTTTTGTAGAGACAATTGAAACAAATGATAAAAATACATACATATAACTATGGATATTTGCTTTTGTAGAGACAATCGAAACGAATGACAAAATACGTACATGTGCTTTGGACTTCTAATAGATATGTTTTAATTATTTTAAAAACAAAGATTGTATATTCATAAAATGGTTTAAATAAAAAAAAATCAAAGTTAGTAACAAGATATTTTATTTTATATCAAATTTGAATGTTCCCTTCTAGAGAAGATAAATAAGATTCACCTTTAAACTAAAAGAATTTTTTGGGACGTTTCATTCGGTAAAATATTTGACAACTTAAGGAGAGTATGTAATTATAGTTTTTTAAAATTCTATATTGTTTTAGTAATATGTTTTAGTATGGATATTTGCTTTTTGTAGAGACAATTGAAACAAATGATAAAAATACATACATGTGCTTTGTACTTCTAATAGATACATGAAAATTTGAAATTATATAATATTATTATCCTTTTCATATTTTTGAAAGCTAAATATAATAATAGAAAAATTATTATACGGATAAAAGCTATACATTGATCTAAACTTACCTTTCCAAATTTCATTTTAAAAATACATATTAAAAAGAAAGTTTTTATGTGTATATTTTGTATAAAATATTTCTGAATCAACCATATTAGTTATTAGGAAAGCTGTCATTACACTCACATGTAAGAGTGAGTGTTTGGACCGAAATGGCTGGTACAACCGGAAACAGTTCTTGGAGCGGACCAATTTTAGAGAAATGTATGGACCGTAAACAAGTCATACTGAAATGTACATGGGAGAGAACGAAAAGCCAAACTATTCTAAAACAAAACCGGTTCAAAAAGTAAGAGGATACAAAAAAGCGGTACAAAAAAGGATGGACTAAATATGTTGAAATCAAACAATCTAGCGTCCGTAAAAATTTAACTAATTGCCGGAATAAAACTATTAGCCGTCCGATGCATCGCGTGGGTATTCTATATATATATATATATATATATATATATATATATATATTTGTGTGTGTGTGAGAGTGTGAGAGCTTTATGTTGGTGATTTTTTCATAACCAAAACATAAAATGCGGAAGCATAAACTTTGGATCTTTAATCTCGAATCTGATTAAAAGAAAACTTAAACCTGAAAGAGCAATTATATACCTGATTTCATTATGATCTTTGGATCTGAAGAACTAGAGTTGGGTTTTCCAATTGATCTCAAGAGCTCTCTCTAAAATCCCTCAGCAAACCCTAAACGAATTTACATGTGTATTTTCATGTGTCTTGATTGCTCCTCATCACATGTATATATAGATGGAGATATACCCTAATGTGATAGATGGAAGGGATCTTGAGGATCTTGAGTCAAACCGGGAACTCAACCCACAAGGTAAGTGAATATTCTATAAATCTGTCCATCAACAATTTATATTTTTACCATAATAATTGGATTTAAAAATATACCGTACATATTTATGAAGTGGTCCATAATTATCCAACAATCTCTCATTGGACCACGAATATATAAATGTACATATAACTGTATAAGCGCTTTAATGAATGTTATTATAACATTGGTACCCTTAAACAATCTCGTCCACTAATCATAATAGTATAGGATCAAAGCGGCATTCGTTACAATTTACGTAACTAAACCTATCAATGGTCACATATACATATATAACTAACGACATAGATTAAACATGATGTGTAGTTTTAAAATCTAAATAGATTTCCAACGAGTTCCTTTTTAACTTGAAGTGAGATCAGACTTCAAATAAGTGCAACTAATAATGGAGTTAACCGAATTCTTAATTCTGTACAGAAAAACATAATTGTTGTTAAACAACATATAAAGCACCATAAAACTCCCACTAAAACCAAATATCACACCAACATGTGTAGTATGCTCATGAAAGACCTAGGGAGGTAATCCCTTTATGAGCGGATCCATTTTCATGGAGTTCGTTCATATGTGCTATATATATTTCCATTTTGCACTATTGTGTTAACAGAAGAAAACTGATGTCAATATGAATGACCTAATAAAACTTATGTTGTTGGAATATAACATTGTTGACTTATTATCACAACTTTAGTGGTCTTTCAATACCAATAATGTGTAGCCTCGTGACAAATTTTCGCAACCATATTCCATACTACAAATTATTCTGCCATTATGGAAGAAGCTACCGAAGTCTAATCCATGAAATGGCTCATCATGCTAAAATGTAAAAATATCCCGATTTGGATTGGTAACCATTTTTGGCATCTAATAAAATCAGATTTTTAATAAAAATGATCTCCAAAATATCTGATTTCCTATAGTTGAGCATATAGCCTTTTGTTATATATAGATATCTCAAAATCCATTTGTTTGCTTTCTTATGATCCAAACTTGGGTTGTATAGATGTCTGCCCAAAACCAAAAAGATAAATTTACTCCCATTTAATCTGTGATACACAAAATCATCTACTGTACTTACCTCAAAACCAAAAGAGATAATAAATTGATGAAAAATGTGGTACCAAGCATAGGATATCCAAAGTTGAGGTTGTTGAGTTTGTTTATTCAGAATAGAAGATTGAATAACATTGTCGATCACTAATTCATAATATGCATACTATCAAAAGCAATAATAGGAATCTAGATTGATTCCTCCTTAAGGACAATGTTTTAACCTTGTTTCTCCCCCAAACTCAACATACTCAAAGAATGTTGCTCTATCCAAAAATGCAAGGTCAATATCCATGCAATTGAGAAATTAACATAATGCCCTCATTCCATTCCTTAAAGTTAATCTCATTGAGTAAATGAATCATAAATGTGATCAATGTTAGCAGATATAATACCATAATTCAAATTTGTTGTTTTGAGAATATAAACAAATCTATTTTTATGCTCGTTAATCCATAAACCGTAATCAATAAATTCAATTTATGACATATTTACAAGGTATCAACACAACATTAATACCATGTCTTTAGACAGTAATACTAACTTGCAAGAGATATCCTTGTTTTAGCGATAAACATTGACAATAAATCATATCAATTAACAAAACCCTCTTTGGATTGACTTATTAATCACATGGAACCAAACAATCGTCACATGTTTATCACCATATATAAGTTTATTCGGCCAAATATCAGTCTACCTTTGGGTCGGCTAATACCCGCATTAATAAACACATAAACGATAAATTTTGATAATAAGAATTGACAATATATCATATCAATGAATAAGCCCCTCTTTGGATTGATTTATTAATGACATGTAACCTAAAAATTGTCGCATATTTATCATCAAACGTGTGTTTATCTGGTCAAATATTAACCTACATTTGGGTCGATTAATATTCGCATTAATAAACACAAACCATAAAATTTAAATTCTCTGTAAATTAATTTTCGCAAAAGATATCACTTTGGCGATATATTGTGTCAATTAATTTACTCTGAAAATAAATAAACATGTCATAATTATAGTTTATTGACAATTAACCTAAAATATTTTGAATGTGTCTACCTTTAAGTCGAACACAATTCACATAAACAATATCATATAAAACTTTAAGTATTTGCAACCAAATTAATTAAAATAATAGATGTCACATAGGTAACAATATTATATCAATCAAAAACCAAAAAAAATATTAATCCCATAATTTTGATACATTGTTTTCAATCGTAAAACAACTCATTAGTTTGTTTGTATTACACCCGATAAATACTAATCATACCAAAAAAAACATATCTTGTGACTTCTTAAAAAATCACAACCATGAAAAGAAAGATATTCACATGATCATGAATAAAATATATCTTGTGGAAAGGAAAGCATACATAGTTATTCATGATATTATATGGAACTAATAACATATCATAACGTGTGTAATATTTTAAATGAGTTTTAATACCTCTATAATTAAACTGCATATCCATATCCATGGAAAAGTCTAATACAGAAAAAACATAGTTGTTCTTAGACAACAAATAATAAAATAAAAGAAAATTCATTTTCCTTTTAAAAAACCTTAATTATTGCATCATACCTTATGTGAAAACCGCCTAAATACATAAGCGGCAAATCCCAAAAAATATATTAGCGTAATATATCTTTATTTTAAGAGTTTCCAACCCAAAAAAAAATCGTATGCATATTAAGTCCATAATTCATGGATTTAATTACATATACATAATAAATATTTAATTGATGTTTATAATTAATAAAACATACACACATGTTAAGGTTGAAAAAATATATATATCAACCAAAATGTATGATGTTGACAACTTAGAACAAGAGCTGCTAATATTAAGGTGTTGTATTTTCTGCCAAATAAAGTATTAGGAAGAAAAACAAGGAAAAGCTGAGTACAAGCAAAAGCAGCTATTGGCCTTGGCACCAAAAGATTATTTTAACATATTATATTCAAGAAACAAATAATTTTCTTGAGAAACGAATGTCCATACTATCATTCTCTCATCGCCAGTAAGAAAACAAATGCAATCTCGGCGGAATGATGAAAAGAAAAGGCTCTTGGTTTGGGAAAAAAAGTAATGTTGATGGTTTTAAACCGATCAAACTTTTTTCTAGTAACAAATTCGAGTAAGCTCTGATACCAATTGTTGGTGATTTTTTCATAACCAAAACATAAAATGCGGAAGCATAAACTTTGGATCTTTAATCTCGAATCTGATTAAAAGAAAACTTAAACATGAAAGAACGATTATATACCTGATTTCATTATGATCTTTTGATCTGAAGAACTAGAGTTGGGTTTTCCAGTTGATCTCAAGAGCTCTCTCTAAAATCCCTCTGCAAACCCTAAATGAATTTACATGTGTATTTTCGTGTGTCTTGATTGCTCCTCATCACATGTATATATAGATGGAGATATACCTTAATGTGATAGATGGAAGGGATCTTAAGAATCTTGAGTCAAACCGGGAACTCAACCCACAAGGTAAGTAAATATTCTATAAATCGGTCCATCAACAATTTATATTCTTACCATAATAATTAGATTTAAAAATATACCGTACATATTTATGAAGTGGTCCATATATATCTAACACTTTAAACTATATTTATTGCTAAAAAAATCATATATATTTTTACACAAGAGTTGGAGTTGCACAACACAAATAAGATTAAATATGTTGATTCATGTTTTGAGATTTCAAAATTTCTTTTAAAAGGTTTCTCAACCCATGCTAATAAATGAAATAACTATTAAGAAAACAGAAGAAAAACATATTAATTTTTTTAATTTTACATAAGCTATTATATTGTATATTTTTATGCTTATATCATTAACTTATCGAAAAAATAATTTCTTAAGATTGATTAAGTTAATAATATTATTATGATATTTATTTAACAATTACGCATCCGTATAGGATGCAAAAAAAATTTATTGCTTATTTATTTGACAATTACATAAGTTGATAACATTTGGTCCAGGTCGTTAGATGCTTGAAATTCTTGATGATATCGCACATATGTGGTATAGGATGCAAAAAATTTCATTTTAACACAAATAATCCAAAAAGGTTTTATTACTTACTTTAATTCAATGAAACATCGGAGGAACCGAGTCTCATAACAAAATAATTTAATATTTTAATTACGATAGTTATAGATGAAATTTTGTATCTAGTGGTATTGAAATCGGTTTCGTTTGGTAACGATTCCAAGATCATGAGACCTTGAACTGAAACCAATCACATCAATTTCGGTTTTAGAACGGACAGTTGTGAATCGGTTATGTTTCAAAATTTAGAACTGTCAGTTTCGCCACTAGCAGTGCTGGCCAACGTCTGTGATGCTAATGACATAGTTGACCGAATTATCATTCTTTTTTTTATTGACCGAGTCAAACATAGTTGAGCAAGTCAAAGGTAAAATTTACGGATATGAAACATGCTGATCGGACTGAGTCACACAAAAGCATCTTACTAAACCAGTCAAACCGGCCGAAATCAAACATAATTTCAACTAGCAGATAGTTCCCAGTTGATCAAATATTTCTGACATACTAATTAGTCTGAACCATACGTACTTTTTTCGGATCGAATTGATCGTATAGATTCATGTTCTTCTTCTTTTTAACAACCTCTTCCTTCATTCTAAAAACTTTCATGTGTTTGTTTTCTCGGATGGTTATAAATCCTTATGGGGTCGAGTTCCTTTAATCTTTGTCCAAACCTAGCCGCAAATGTTGGAAAAAATCCCTATCATTCTATCAAATCGACGTTAAAAATCGATTTCATTTCATTTCCATTGTTTGGCAAAATCGTCCCCCTACAATTTCATCCAAACATATTAAAAACTATATTAATTACTTATTGTTTTTATAGTAACTAAAAGATGATAAGCCTTTTGATAAAAAGGAAATTCAAAATTCAAGGAAAATGTAAACTCAGACTAAACCAACTCATTTTCGATAGTTTTATGAGAAATTTCGTCAAATAAGCATAAATGAGGGGGGGGGGGGGGGGGTTTAACAATTTGACCACGAAAATCAAGGTTTTGTCGAATGACCACAAGATCAGCAGAGGGAGCTTTGCGGATCAATTAAAGCTTCTGAGAATCGATGCATACCTCTGCGGAAATGAGGTGGCATCGTTTTTTTTTTGGGATTTTAAGGATCCGCAGAGGCGTCTCTGCGGATCTTCTATTTGCTCTGCGGATCCTCGAAAGGTTCTAAGGATCGGTCGAATACCCATACATTGCGAAAACAACCACATACCTCATACCCTATTGCGGAAAGACGAAGGAGACGAGTCGAAGGCGCTTAATCGATCATTTCAATGGTGCGTAAATCGTGGCTTGTGGAACAACTACACTCTGATGTGTTATCTGATGGCTATGGAACACATGTAAGTTTATTTTTCCTCCTTTTGAATCGTAATTGCTCGTTTTTTGAGTTAATTATATGTTCGTAGGGTGTATGATAGTTTAGTGATTAGTAAATCCCAAAATGTTTGCCCAATTATTGCCATGGAAGTTTCTTTTAGGTGTTTCGATGAAGAACATATTCGCAGAGCCCCCTCTGCGGATCGATGTTCATCTCTGCGGAAGTTAATTTTTTTATTTTGATTTTATATGCAAAAAGGATTATTTAGTAACAAAAATTATTAGAAAAGATTATCAAAGTACATTGCTATTAACAAGTTTAGAAAGTAAGGGCATTATTGTCCATTTACTGTTTTTTTCAATTATAATGATTTAAAATTATAAAAAAGGATTACTAAATAACAAAAATTATTAAAAAAAATAATAAAATTGGATTACTAAGTAATTTCACCTGTTAATAAAGAATTGACTGAAAGTACCTTGCTATTTTTTGTTTTGTTATAGCATTTTACTTTCGTTTTTGTTATTACAACATTGTACTTTGCCTTATATATGTGTTATATTTTGCAGCATAGTATGCGAGGATGGCCTGAAGAGTTAACTTTCAAAGGGGTGGTGGGCACTGTGTTGAGGAAGTTCATTCTAAAACTAAATAGTAGGCGACTCGAATTATTTCGAGAGACACTGTTTGGGATCTTCATTGGTATGCTCACCCCGAATGGTGATCTGATGCTTTGTCATTTGATGATGTTGCATGAGGTTTGTGATGTGCTGGTAGCCAGGGCTGAGAGGTTTCGGTTTGAGTTACAAGGCAGGGTGGTGAAATATGGTGAAACCGAATTTTGTTTGATTAGCGGTTTGAGATTTGGACCTTATGTTGATTTAATCAATACAAAACACAACACAAAATCTACATTACGGAGTCGGTTGTTCCCAAATTTGAGAGATGAAGATTTACAGCTGAAAGATATAGAAGACTACATAAAAGGGCCAACATTCTTGACTTGTAGCGATGATGATGCAGTAATGCTTATGAATATGGTGTTTTTGTTGAAAGGTCTCATAGGACCTGATACAAATACGTGCATTCCGTCGTTAGTGTTTGAGCTCGCCGATAATGTATATAATTGGAACATGTAGTAAATTTACTATTTATTTATAAGTACAAGCTGATTTATATTAATTGTAATGAGTACGACATGTTTGTGTTGGGTACGTTTTTATGGAGGTATAGTGAAACACAATTACAACTCGGGTTTGGGAAAATCTATAGATATTTATGGGATCAAGCCAATGTGGGTGCCATGAAGACGTTGAAGTATACGGTGACCGGTTTTCACCTGCCGTTTAAAGTTAGTTTTACGTGCAATTAATATTACACATTTTAAGGTGTTTTTTATACTAGGTATGGATTTTAGAGACATTTCCAGAAGCTTTGAGGTATGCCCATCACACCACAAATGAATTTCCAAGAATGAGGGCATGGAGAATAAAAACACAATTAACTGAGGAGCAATGTTTACGTATATTAGATGTGTCACTAGTATAGTTATACATTCCTTATAAAGTTATATATAGTAAAAAATCGATATGTAGTTATAGTTAATGTTTTTATTTTGCAGGAAAACAACATTCCACGTGATGTGGAAGCAACGGAATAGGAGATCCAATTGTCATTTTATTCACGTTATCTGAGTTTGACTTTGGACGGAGTGGAGTCTCCACCGATGCAACAGGGCCCCCTAAACAACGCTCTCCATCACCTCAAGCCTGTCAGTTTCGGGAAGCAGATTACATCATCTCACCCGCTCATGGTCGGGGCGCAAAGCAGAACACCACACAAGACAGTAAAATAGACAAGTTAATAGGCGTTGTTTATCATTTGGCAACCACAATCGAGCAGTTGTCGAAGAAAATTGACAAATGGGAAAATGAAAGACAATTTGGTGTAAATGATTTCGATAATGTGGATGGCCATGATGAAATATTTTTTGGTGGTTTGGAGAAAGAGTCATCCGCTACGTATGTGGAGTCACCACCGATTGTTGTTGAAATTAACGATAACACAGTTACACCGAAAAAGAGGGGGAAGATGAAATCGAAGTACTGCAAGGAGCCTTACGTATATGTATTAAATAAATTACTTTGTATTTATAAATTATATCGTCGTTAAAAATTACTTAACATTTTGATTTTATAGGTTCCGTCCACAGAACCAGTGAAGAACAAAAAAGGAATAAAACCGAAGATGAACGGTACTATAGAGAACGTACTATTGCTATTGGACCGTTACATGCCTACTGATGAGGAATTTTGGAAATTATGGGGAAAGAACCAAACGACGCTTTTTTTGGAACGTAAGTGTTATAAAGGTTTTGAGATGAATTGAGAATTTTGGGAAACTTTACTTGGCATGTATAGGTCTAGGTGGTTGGACTCTGAGGTAAGAAATATCCTTTATTTCATTTCACAAAACATTTTGGATAATTAATTGCACAAAATTTAACTTCTTATCTTATAACACGCATCGTTTGGTAATATGGGTGTCGTTGCTCAATGATATCAATTCCTTTACTGCTAGGTGGATGATTATTAATTCTCATGGCACCACTTTGGAAGCTGGGAAGAATCATTATTTGAGGCGAATAGCAGCAGGGAAGCTTGGCAGACCTCATTGGAAAGATATTGATCAGGTTATTATATTTATTTATATATCATATAATTTTTAAATTATATATATAATTTAAAATTTATATATATATATATATATATATATATATATATATATATAATTTAACATTTTTATACAAGTTTTTATTCCCATCAACATCCCGCAAATTCATTGCTTTTTGGCGGAGTTGAATCTCATTACATGGAAAGTGGCCATATACGATTCAGCTAAATGGTGTGGTTATTTCAAAGATTATGAGGAAAATGGTTGTTTCAAAACCTTGGGTGATAGTTTTTTAAGTGAACTAGACAAAATTTGATATTGGAAGCATTTTCCCGATAGACAGAAACCTAGTTCGGTGGAATTTGTTACAGGTGAAAACGTCCCACAGTAGGGAGATGGAGGTAGAGGATATTGTGGAGTGTATGTGTCCATGTTTATGGAAATGCTTGCATCGGGGGTGCAAGTGGAGACCACCAGTCTGCTCGATATACGAGATTTAATTACCGTAATAGGATGACATAAATTACTTGGGCAACTAGAGGTTGATTGTGTAGTTGGATTACTGTTTTAAGACTAATCGGTTATTTTATGATTATATTAGTGAATCATTACTAGTAGAGTTAATTTAATAAAATAACATAAACTCGAAGATAATACATATAATAAACAAAAAACACAAAATAAACGTACAACAACAGTAATTAACTTAAGAGAACTGCAATGTATACTTATTTTTCTCCATTGTTATATAGTCGTCTCTAATTCTTAGTTTATCTTCAAAACAATCCTTTTTCCGCCTAAGATCTATCATTTGTGCATCCTCCTTAGCAAGCCATTTTGATAGTCTTCTTAGTATTTTGTATCCATTCTTCATGCTCTTTGATTTTATTTTTATTAATCTGCATCCGTTCCTCAGCCTCTTTGCACTCTGCCGCAATGACGTCACGACGTTCGGTGAGAGCCCGAGATAACTCTTTATCTATTTTTTGTTGTTCTTCAGCCCATTGCAATTGTTGCAAAGTATCATCAGACATATATGACCCTCTCATGTTTGGTGACGGTGTAAGAAAAAGGTCTATCAGATCACAATAGTAACAATCAACTTCGTTGCACGAGCAAATATAGAAATTTGAAGACGAACTCATATTAAAATTCGAAATAAATTGTAACTCTTTACCAAAAATTCAACGATCATCTATGACAATTTATACACCCTTCAAATCCGCAGAGAGCTGTTTGACAGTCCGCAGAGCTGTCTGTCAGTCTGCAGAGCTGTGTGTCGGGAACTTAGGTTTAAATTTTTTTATTAAAAGGTAAATATTATTAATAAAAAGGTACACTTTATTTATTAAAAGATAACAACGACAACGGACCAAAACTAAGGTTAACATATAACTAAATACAAACTAATATTAGTTGTGATCCATACATTACAATTCAAGTAAATTGCCGTGGAGGTAAGACGACAACACTTTCAACTGGTATTTCCCAATGCATAAGGATTGGAATAGGATTCACCGTCTCAGTTTGATAAGCATTTCGATACACCACAGTAGTTAACTTTAAATTTACCATAAGCTGGATTTCTTCAATTTCAAGCCTTTATAGTGATGCTATAGCATGATCACAAGGTATACTACATTTTTTCCATTTCCCGCAAGTACAAATCCCACACTCTAATTGCACGGATTCAGTGGTTAAATACTTATTCACTTCATATCTGTCACCAACAATATGCCTAACCCTACAACCATCGGAGTTGATAAATCTTTTTTGAAGCACCTTAAGTGCATAAGGGGTCAGAAGACCATGAAATTCCCCTGTGAAATTAACTGAAGCATCAAATAAAAATTATGATGTGATAATGTATAATAACATTTCATTATTACCTCCAAATGCAACACGTTGAGCATACACTCCTTGCATGGAGTCATGGACCATTTGAATGATTGGTGTTATTGGTAACTCATGTCTGTTTGTTCTTATCAAATTGACGATATCGAGAATGTCAATGAATTTCACATTGACACGTACTTTAGGGAAAAAAGCCCGTACCTATTTTGCAATGGCAATATTGTCAAGCCAGTGAAGATCATTCTCATTCACCTCATTTTGTAAGTGGTTCAAACTCGCATAAAAATCAGACACATTATACGTTTTGCATGTCTTCCAGAATAACTGCTCCACAACTGTATTGTTTCCGGTGGAAGCTTGTATTTTCTCAACAACTCAACATATTTGTATTTGTATTGTTTGTAGTTTATTAAGTAGACGATGAAAACAACGTAATAAAAATCAATTACATAAAAATAACCTTATACAAAGCAGTACATATAAATAACCTTAAAATAACCAAATACATCTAAATAACCTATTAAAAACTAAGTACATCAAAATAACGTACTACAAAAACATTAAAAGTACGGAAGATATTTTATAAGATTCCAATGGGCTTCATACTCGAATTCCGACCCATTGCTAATGGTTTTGTATTCCTCTTTCGCCGCCTCCAAGCTCACTTCCTCATCTTCATTCAACCGTGCGTTATCAATTTTGTTATAAAGATCGTTGAATAACAAATTTTTTGTTTTTACTTCATACCATTTTGCTGTGACAATAATGATGTTACGATAGTTTCCTACAGCGGTTTGAGGATCAACGTTGTAAGTATAAGTTAAACGGGTCCAAAAACTTGGATCATTCACACCGATGCTCTCGTACATAGTAATATATGCACGAGTTAGACGTAGGATCTCCTCAACGCTCCATGGTCTGGAACCTATTGTGAGTGAAAATATGAGGGGTAATTTTTTAGGAAAATGAATCGAAGAAAGGGTGAGAAGTAAATGAAATCATACACATTCTAAAGCCATTTTATAGTAAAATCCTTATTGATGAAACTGCAACTTTTATATAATAAAATATTACTACTGTGGAACGCACACTATTTGATACAAAGTAGATGAAACAATAATGCGGAATTAACAGTACTTTGTTGCACAGTTGATGAAATAGTAATGCAAAAGTTTGTTGGAATACTAGTTTATTTTGTCTTATACAAACTTCATAGTAAACAAATTTTAAAATAAACATCATTCATTCAAATCGAACCACGGAAAGTATGTTCCGTCTTCGTATTTCGTCCATTGGTTTTGTGAGTCTTGCATGCCACATCCCCAAACCAGAACGACGGAAACGTCCGAGGGCGGAGGACGTCATGCTCAGTATCACAACAAATGTAAAATAGTAAAACAAGCAACAACATCCATTGCATTAATAATATAGTTAATACATGTGTGTTCATTGTATAGTTGTATGCCACTAAAAGTATAGCAAAATAAAAGACTAGTCTTGAACATGCTCCGTCTTCTCGAAACCTGTGCTAGCGTACCTCACTACTGATTCCATGAAAATAGAAGTTATTTTGAAAGAGAGTATCAACATTTAAGTTGGTGAGTTCATAAATATTTATTATTCAATGTTTGTATTTGATTTATGAAAGTGTTAGTTTATGTTCTCCAGAAAATCCCATATTTTCTATAATAAATGAATAGTAGTCTTCAATCCTAAGACCCAAATGTTTGTATGTTTTGTTCTCTGTAACAATGTAAATGTATGTTTGTACTCTGAACTAGTATAATGTAAATTTTCCATAAAAGTAGACTATCTTCACTAGAAAAATAGTATGTTTGTTCATGTATGAACTTTTCTGTATGCAGATAATGGAAAATAATAACTTGCAGTTGTATTGTTTAAAGTAACACCACCGAAGTAAGTTTGTTTTGTAAACCGATTGTAAGATTACTAATCAAATGAAGTTATTCGAATATATATTACTCGTGAATAAGTCGTTGTTTTCTCCTTGTGAGTTCTTATAACCATACCAACCCTGTGTGCCTAATAACGACGTTTTTCAGGCGTCAAAACTGTTAACAACATTTGTCATCCCAAGCCTGCCGACCTGACTATAGCTAACAGTCGGGATGTGGGATTGTTAGTCCCAACATAGATCTATACACAATTGTCATCGCTCTCCCTACAAGAGAATCTGGTTATAAGTCAGGACTTTTTACCCATACTTAGATAAGTACATAAAAATGACTCACAAATTGTTTCAACGTATTACGAGTAATAACTGAGAATCCTTTTTGTTTATAACTTAACCTTGTGAAAATAGTTTCGTTTGTCCCTTCACTATATTCGTTATAAACTGTAAGTCTGTTTCTATTTTGTTATGAAAACTGTTGTGTATTAACATGTTTGTAAATTGTTTGATGTAATGTTTCCCTGATCTAGAAAATATTATGAATTGATTCTCTAAGCTATACCTATTATAGTTTACTAGTATGTTTGTCTGTACTGTAAATGATTTGAAGAAAAGCT